>NC_090269.1:149709511-154509511 GCF_040414725.1 Anabrus simplex | reverse complement strand
CAGTCACTATCTTGCGCAAGCTGTTCAGAATTCTAGTCTTATTACTTTTTCTCTTAGAACAATGGTATCCCCTGACATGTTGTATCATGTATCGTGTTCTATTCTAGTCTTGTTACGTTTTAATCACTTATTTAGTATTCTGAACACATCAGTAAATGTTCTGATCACATGTTGAAGTTAAAGACATCGAGTACAGTGTTCTAAACACATGTTGTATCGAGTGCAGTGTTAGATTCTAGTCCTGTTATGTTTTAATCACTTATTTAGTGATCTGAATACATCAAACAATGTTCTAGACGCATGTTGAAGTTAACGACATCGAGTACAGTGTTTGATTCTAGTCTTGTTATGTTTCAATCACTTCGTTTGTGATCTACAAGTCTAAAAATGCACAATGATGTTATCGCTGCAACACGTGCACACTTTTGCCTTCGCGATGCATGTTCGATAGATCTATGCCTGGACAGAGGAGGAGGAAGAGGAGGAGGCGGAAGAGGTGGAGGATGAGGACAAGGAAGAGGAGGAAAAGGAGGAGACGATAACAGCCGCGACCATCTTGTTTAGTAGCCTCTAATCGCTATCATGTGTAAATAGCGTAGGGCATCTTGTCGTAAAGTAAGGATAGCCCCTTCAAGGTGGTAGATAAGAGATTACGTTCGCGAATGCACTAATGTTTTACTGTTTAATGATGATAGCTAACGGAATTTTTCAAATTACACGCCACCACGTGCTTAAGGTAGTAGCCGTAAAGTAGCAGCATGGTGCTCTGTTGATTAAAGATGGCTGCTTTCATAAAAGCACGTGGTTTTGTTTATAAACATGAGCACGTGGAATTTTTCAAATTGCCCGCCACCACGTGCTTAAGGTAGTAGCCGTAAAGATAGCAGCATTGTGCTCTGTTGATTAGAGATGGCTGCTATCAAAATGCACGTGGCTTTGTTTACAAACAAGAGCACGTGACTTTGTTTACAAACATGACCTTGCCAGAGGACAATGCGGCGGAGGCCGCTGAGGAGGGGCCTGCGGCTGTGGCGGCGGTGCTAGAACTGTCCAGTTATACTACTGCTGGCGCTATCTATAGAACGTCGCTCAGAAGTTGGTTCAAACAAGGCTATTTCGGATTTCTCCGGTAACGCAACGAGAGTCAATAAGGAGCCATCGAGGTTGGAAATCTTGTGTTAGTTTTGAGTGATGACAAGAGGCATTTTAACACGAGGACGCCCAAGCTCGGTAAATGTGACCGTACCAGAGAGGAGAGAAAATCTACAATTGATAGCTGCCCTAGAACAAGGGGTACTGTATGATCAACTAACACTAATGCATTTAATGACATTCCAGTTGTCACACTATTTATCTTAGGACAAAATAAGCCTGCATATTTCTTAATTTTGAAATTCCCGTCTTGTACGTTATCCCCGACTACGAATACCTTATTTTTCTTTACACAAGCCGTATAAGTGGTGATTTACCATTGGCAATGAATTGCGTAAAACATCTAAACATCTAAAAGCGAAAGAGGAATTCCTAAATGACGGAAGAAATAAACTGAAAATTTTGTGAAAGATCCTTTCGCGCACCCAAGAGCAGCCCAGTCACCTCCCATCAACTGTTGGGTATGCGATACATTTCTTCAAAGTACTTAAAACAGGGTTCGAAATGTCTCTTCTTTTCAGAAACAACTTCCTTGAGCAGTGAACTGTTAATCTCAAATCTTATTGTTGGATCAATAACAACGCCGATGCTCCTCTTCCTGTCAAGTCCCGACAATGTCTGCACGCTCACTGGGTACATCGGTAAAGAGCTTCTTCAAAGACTTCAAATCTAACAGATTTTTTGAGAAGTTTTACGTTACTGTTCCCTACCCTATGGCGCCTGTTATTTCTCAATAATTCCCCTTTCGGTCAGAATCCAACAACATGGGGAGGGTTTCTCTCTCTGCAGTGACAGCAATAGTTTTGTTGGTTTCTGCCGGGAACGTTTCGGACTACTAGCACATTACAGTTCAATAGTCCTTTGAGAAGATGAAAATGCTTTCTTCGTTTTACTCCAGGTGTTCGATTGGGTCCATTCTAAAAAATGCGGGACTCCTCTTTCACGGCGAGGTAGATCTCTTCTTCTTTCAAACTGCAGATTTTCCAGTTTCTTTCGAAGAGCCTGTACCTTATGTTGTTCATCAGGAGCGGAGCAAAGTTTCTTAGACCCCCTTTATTTCTTGCTTGTAGCAGAAGTGGGTCAGCAACACAGTCCAGAAGAGCTTGTATCTTATGTCGTTCATCAGGAGCTGAGCAAAGTTTCTTAGACCCCCTTTATTTCTTGTTTGTACCAGAAGTGGGTCAGAAACACAGTCCTGCCTGTTACAGATGATAATGTGCTGAAGGAAATCTTCCCACGCGCTCTCATAATGAACATATTTTGAGCTATAGAGAATAGAGTCTGGACAATCCGCTGGTAAACCAATTATTCCCCTTATTTTTTTCTGATTAACTTAACGACATCTAAAAAGCTGCATCTGAGATTCGATAAGGACGCACACTATGAAGGATAAATCAAACTCGTGGAAATGCATTGATTTATAATATTAACTTTTGAACCGGTTAAAGGAAACATGAGTTCACAAATCTCGATAAAGTATCGTTTATTTTAGTTATAATATTCCACTCATCGAATAATATTTCCTTTTTATATGTAACACCAAATGTTTAGGGCCACCGGCCCCGTGCTGTAGGGATAGCGTGCATTTATATTACCCGGGGGCACCGGATTCGATTACCGACCAGGTCAGGGATTCTGCCTGAATATGAGGGCTGGTTCGAGGACCACTTAACCTACTTGATTACAACTGAGGAGCTATCTAACTGTAAGGTTGCGGCCGCGGTCTAGAGAGCCGGGAATATCGGCTGTGAGGATTCACCGTGCTGACCACACGCTACCTCATAACCTGCAGGCCTTCGAGCTGAGCAGGGGTCGCTTCGGGGCTGTTGCGCCATGTTGTTTGTTTGCCTATGAATAGATGACACCTGCAGTCTTCTGACAGTCCTGATAACAACGTTCGCCAATTGCCATTCCCAATAACTCTAGCGTTTGATTTAGAACTATTCAGTGTGAGCCCTATTTAGGCTTGCTGTATCAATCATAAGTGCCGATGAAATCTTTAGATATTAACGCATTATCATCAACAAACCCTAACGATGTCACGTTGTCGATATCTTGCACAAGATTATAACCGAATTGAGAACCATGTTCTGAGTCGTTTATTTCACTTAATATGAAATCAATTGCTAAATTAAACAGAGGAGGCGACAGAGGCAATCCTTGAGCTAATCTTCTATGAAGTAAAATGTCCTTAGTTCGAGTGGTCCTGTCTATTTCTACATGAGTATAATTATTCCTAAAAATAGATACTGTTAAGGACATCAGCTTCTTGGGAACAGATATCAAATTTAGTGTATATTACAGGTGATTATGACCAGTATTATAGAATGATTTGGATACGTCTAGAAAAGTAATACAACAATTATTTTTCTTTAGTTTCGCGCATTGAAGACAACTGTTGACCGAAGATTAATTTATTAATGTGCCTGGTGTAACATCTTTTCTTGTTTGACAAATCAATGAAAGGTCTAATATATCTTTCCAGAATTCTTTCAATGATCCTTCTTAAAATAGAATAAATGTTATTGGATGCTGTCACAGACGTGATTTCCATTACTTACTTTTAAAAATTCTATAACTAGAAATTATATTCGAATTATCCTCTAAGGCTCAAGGACGTTTAAAGACACCTGCAATGTGATTTGAGTGTGTCTTATTGGTATGTTACTTTCTGTTTCGACATTGGTTGTTTCCCCTCCTGTTCCTTGCCCTTCCCTTCTCAAGCGTAGTCTATGTAGCTGGTTGTGTCCAGCGGTTGAGAATACTGATTATTATTTTTCGTTTGATCAGAGCATCAATTTAGGGGTTCCGTTCGAACCCGAGGTTGCTGGACTGCGAGCATCGGAGTGTGAGTCGTGAGTGTATGTTGTGTGTGGATGTTGACTGACAGGTTAATGCTTGTGACAGCGAATGGACGTGTGATTTGGTAAGTGTTGTGCTGTTGTGTGTGTTGTGTGCATGTGCCGGGCTCGTAGCCCAGGGGCCTAGGGGCAAGTTGAAGGCAGTTTGTTTTCAGTAATTTATATTACTTTTGGTAGTAGAGGATCTGTTCTATTGTAATGAATCCTACGAGGCCAATAGCAGTTCATTGGTGTGTAATTGTTGTAAGGTGCTTCAGTTTGATTTTGTATAAATTTAGTTACCTTGCACTTTGCTATCTTAGAATAAATGAGACATGAATTTACGGATAGAAAACTCCCTAATCTCAGTTTACCTCTCTTACCCTCTGGGTATATAAGTTTTTCCTATGTCCTAATGCTAGTACCTTCTCAATGCCAGTCACTAATTACGTTTGGATCTTCTGATTTAAACAATAGGATAGCACGACTTTTTTAAATCTTCGCGGAACATAATGTCAGTTTACCGTCATATTTGCTATAATACTAATAATTTTCGAACATTCTATTTCCTTAATAACCTTAAGAAATACTCGATCACGGCCAGGAGCAGTACCGACGTATATTACCTTCATTGCTTGGTGAATCTCCTCGACTGTCACGGATCAGTAATATTCATTATCCTCATCATCAGAAGAAGTGCAGTTACTCTGAATAGTAGGATTTTCTGTGCATATGGAATTTCAATAAAAGTCGTACCCTTCTGAAACAGAAATGTGCATTGTTGACCCTCAGCATTTGTCATAATATTTTGAAAGACCTTCTTTCTTCTGTAATAGTAATAATGTTGAATGAGATCATATTTATATTTATTTTGTTACTTATCTCCAAGACATTTACCACGGCGCTGAGGATTGCGACAAATAGAGTATCTTGAAGGTTCACGTTTAATATGCTTAGCTTTTTGAGCTCTGAAATATTTTACTTCTGCATGTTCATGACCTTTGTATTTAGATGTTGTACAACGCAAAAGATCAGTGAACTTCTCCTTAGACCGTGAAATTTTTCTTCATCTTGTCTCCATTTAAATGTTTTAGGGAATGTTATTCCCAAAACATCAAATTATCTTCCTCGGAATTAGCGTCCGAATTAAAAGTTCCGACAGGATGGTGTATGAGATCATCCTGCTTCCCACATGGATGAGCACGAACTAAATGAATATTGACGCAACGAAATGTCTTAACACAATACGGACAAGTATTAGGTTCCTCGATTTACGACTACTCTGTTCCCATTCACGGCCATGGTGTTCCTCGCCGTTGCAGATAATTTCAAATAAACCATTGAGAGAGGAAATTAAACTATCATCCGATTCTGAATCAAATTCTCTACAACTGGAGCGATAATATCTTCCCAGTTTAAAATTAACTTCTGTGCCCAAAGACGATTTTGATGGTAGGTGTACCGTCAATGCTGGTAGGAATGAAACAGTGTGGCTAGCATGATAAACTATATTTTCAGAGGTTCATGTGCCTGGATGGGACATTGATAAGTGTATACCCAGACCAGTAATATTCCTACACAGTGTGCAATTAGCTTGGGACAACTTAGCATCATCTCTTGTGTACATACTCAGTGTAAGAAACAGTAATGTAGATAGAAATCAAAATTCAGACAGAACAGAACGGAATAAAAATTCCAAACGAAGCATTTCGAAAGATAAAACCTATAAGGGGAAACTATTAATTTATAAAATATTAGTTTTACGAACCTCAACCTCGTTGTTCGTAGCAACGATGAAAAAATATTAGCCCTACGATATAAAATCACCATAAAAAATAAAAAGACAGCGAGCAGGAGACCACTCAATAAAACATGCAATATATTTCTCTGAAGTCTCAATAAAATGAGTACTGATGTAAAAATATCATAAGAAACCACACCAGCACGTAAAATTTTAACGTTTTAGGGGTACTAAGCTTGATAACTTGAGAGGTGAATTCAAAAATCTCCTGTCATAATTTATTTACAAGTAGTTAGGATTTTCTGACATACAGAGTATACTAAAACACTCGTATATAAAATAAAATACAGTTTTAAAACTAATTATACCCACTTCCTTATAAAAGTATGAAACAAAGATGTTATATGGTGGCTTGTCCTAATCCATACAAGTGTTTCCAGGGCATCGTTATGGAATCCTTCTGGGTGGTGATTGCAACTTCCCTTATTAGGCCCTCATCTGATTCAAACTGTCTGAAGGGCTGGAAAAAGCGATGAATGATGGCTCCTTTAGAAAAATCTTTGACTTGGGCCGTTGTCATTGGGGATTTCAGCTGTTGTTGTTCAGCGTGGTCCCCGATGCTTGTCCGGATATACTACCTTCAAAACATACGATTTCTGAATAGTTGCATCTCTTGCATAGTCTTGGTCTTGCGTCTCAAAATATGTGGATCCTTAACCCTAGAACTGCGGACCGTCTTTCTGGAAGACGGTGAACTGTTCCGTCAAGTGCGATCGTCTTTCTGAGAGACGGTGTCGTTCTTCCGCCGTAGGTTTATAATTGGTCACCAGATGGCAATAATATAGATACCAGCCGAATATTTATACTTTTATCTTCAATATTGAAATTCTTTGAAACACAAACATCGGTCTGGACAAGTTTATTTAGCTGTAGAATTGAAAGTACTTTCACATGTTCTTAGAATCAAGATGGCAGCCCGCTTTGTTGACGATCCTGAAATCAAGCGCTCGATTTTCGAAGATCTTAGTGACAGTACTGATGGTGACAGTGGTTATTGTTTTAATTCCGACGAGAAAATTATTCCTGAAAATAGTGAAAGTGACAGCGAAGTACAAGGTGCCTCGGAAGTAATGGGAATTTACGATGACCGGAATGATGTTCAAGTCGGTGCAGGTTATGTTATTATTGGCAGTACGTCAATACTTGAAGAAACCAGCGAAGGGATAAATGTGAACTGTTGATAATTTTGCAGATTGTTATAAGGAATTTGATCACAACACAGGAAAGAAAAAATTGACCTAAGAAAACTAAGATATGCCGTAGTTTCGAAATTCGTGAAAAGAACTCAAAATTCGTTTCGATAAAAATTTAAGTTTTATTTTGCAAACTAAATGAAAACTGGATAACTGTGGAGAAATATGTAAGAAAATACTTGTTCTTTTCAGAATATCATGTTTCAGAAATAAATTATCTATCACAAATTCCTTTATTTGAGCAAAATATTTCAACAGTTTCCTTTGTCGAAAAATTGTTTTTATTGCATTTTACGATAGTTAGAAATCGTGTCAATATATTTTGTTATTTGTATTATCTTCATTTAGATCAGTCTTTTAGCTTTCTATTGGTATATAATATGGATTTATTAGGATTAATATGTGGTTACAGGCATGATTTTATTTTCATGGTGTATGTTGCTAATGGGATGTTTCAGCAGGACAATGCCCGGGTTCACACTGCACGCATCTCCATAGAAGCTCTCCACGACATCAGAACCTTAGAATGGCAGCATTTGACAGAAAAACCTGCAGCAGTTCTAGGGTTGGAGGACTGCTGCAACAGTTGTTCGGATGTGTGATATTTGCCGTGGGAATGCAGCTAAAGATTTAAGTATATCATTTCTTCCTCAGCCACAAGATCGAACCAACATCACTGTTCTCCATTTGTAGCTGCTCATATCGCCGATCTCAGGAGCATATATTCGAGCCCTACGTCAGAAGAACACCATCTACACGGAAAATTAAGCATATATCACGGGCCTTCGCCAAGGTCTCGAAAAAGTGGGTAGGAGAGAAATGAAAAACACATGCGGCCTGTTTAAGATGAAATGGAAGCTAAACTCTCCTACTGAAGCCTGGTAGAAGGTGTGTTGATAGAGTCTTATACAAATACTGAAGGATTTGTTGCGTTGAAATTTAAGACAGGCTTGCGAACCTTAGGAAGAAATCATGACACTACTTTATTATAACATTCGGATAGTTATCTTTGTTCCTGAGGAGGTAAACATACTGAAACAGTTCCGTATTGCTTGTGAATCATAGTTTGCCCATTCATATTTTGATAATCTTGTTCGATTGCTCGTCCGCAATTTCGTTTTAGGATGGTCTGCATATACTGCAATGCCTTTTCCTCTCAATTTGAGGGAGGACCAGGTGAGGAAGGCATGATTCCTCAAGACTATCCTAATATGCCTTCTTGTTCAGTGACTGTTGTATGACTCACCACAGTTGAGCTTCTCACGTTCCAGATCTCGGCTGTAATGGAGGTGGGCATCTTTGACTTCAAGCAAACTGTACAGATACTGACGCGCTGCATGCTTGCCTAATCCACGAAATTTTATCCAAAGAGAAGTGTCGTACGGAAGTCCGATTACTTCTTTGTGCACATCGTCTGGAAAACAGTTTCAGAATCGCGTCAAAGGGTCGCAATGCAGATGATCACCAGCACGGAGTACAACAATTATACACTGAATAAAATGGAAATTGCAACACCCAGAAGGTGTGGCGCTTCATTGCTGCAATTGAACATTCAGGACGAGTGTTCGGTTGTGATTCGATGATTACACTTTCAGGTTCCTCTGACCGCAAGTTTGGACAACAATCAATACAGGATGTGCCCACCACGAGCTGCAATACATTGATGAAATCGTCGAGCCATGGAGTCAATAAGGCCCTGGATCGCTTCCTGAGGAATTGTGGCCCATGCTTGCTGCACTTCACGGGTCAGTTGTTCCAGAGTTGTGGGTGACTGAGGACGGTTGGCCAGTTGTTGACCCATCATGTCCCACACATGCTCAATAGGACTGAGGTCCGGGGATCTGGCGGGCCATTCTAAGGTTCTGATGTCGTGGAGAGCTTCTATGGAGATGCGTGCAGTGTGAACCCGGGCATTGTCCTGCTGAAACGTCCCATTAGCAATGTTCGCCATCATAGGGACAACCACTGGATTGAGTACCCTATCAACGTACTGTCGAGCAGTCATAGTGCCCTCAACAAGCACTAATTGTCATTTCACATTAAAGCCAATAGCTCCCCAGACCATAATGCTTGGTGTTGGCCCTGTGTGCCTCTCAACAATAAGATCTGGGTGGCCCCTCTCCCTGGTACGTCGGCGCACATGAATCCGGCGATCACTGCGGGCAAGACAGAAGCGCGATCCATCACTAAAGACAACCCTAGGCCATTCGTCGACCCACATCGATCTTATTGACACCAGGTCAGCCTTACACGTCACTGTTGTGGGGTCAATGGAACACCTTCAGCAGGAACATGGGCTCGTAAGCCAGCTGCACGCAGGCGATTACCAACTGTTTGTTGTGTAACGTGGGGTGCCACAGCTGCTCGAATTTGCGCTGCTGTTGCATGGGGTTCCATCTGGGCCATCCGAATGATGCGGCGATCCTCTCTCACAGTTGTCTGTCGCTCTGGGCCTCTGCCAGGTCTACGAGTGTGGGTGGGCCCTACCTTCATTTGACCACTGCTGCCATACATGTTGTACCGTAGATGCCTGTCGGCCAACACGTACGGCGACAGTCCTTAGCGATAATCGAGCCTCACACAGCCCAATTATCCGAGCCCCCTCAAACGGCGATAGTTGTTGATAGCATGCTCTTCTCTGTCGTCGAGGCATGTTTGACGGGGAACATTTCACTGCACAGACTGCAAGTCAACTACGCTACACCAGAGTCCGTATACTGGAGTTGATTCCTCTGCGACCAATCAAGTGGGGAGACCTGTAGCAAGAATCCAATGGGTCTGGAACTTTGATCGTTTACATCTTCGATATCTTGAAAATCAACACAAACGACCAATGCCTTCATGATGTTGCAATTTCCATTTTCTTAAGTGTAAATTGCCTATTCACAGTGAACACGTAGAAACTGACAACGTACGTCTGCTTTTCAACAGACATAGAACTGAAATAATTGATTTATCAACATTGGTATGATTAAAATTTTGGCCAAAATTTAAATGTGTAACTGCTGTTTTATTTATAGTGATATACTACTGGTCTTATATAATCTAATCGAAAAGTGACTTTTGTGTGTTTTTGTGCTTTGGGATGTGACGCAAGTTTCTTGGGGACGGAGGACAGCGTTTCAATTGAACGGTGTCGTCAATGATTTAAGCAATGCTTTGATTGTGGTGTGAAAACTGTGCAAGAGTTGAAAGTGTATGAACACCGTTGACCGACAAAGGGATATGTTTTAACTACTAACGTAAGATGGAGATCAACACTTGCCGACACAGGAAGGGAGCGCCATGAAGAATCCTAAGTACAACTGCACAATTACGAGTATTGTTTCATGCAGCTCTGAAGTTGTGGTTCCTAGTTCAGTACTCAGGGGCCAATGAAAACATTACTAATATAGAATAATATAGAATTTGCAAGCATAGCTGGAGTACTTCGAGTTTTGAGAAGCAATTGTGTATCACCGTTTTGCAGTAAATTGCCTTAAATACATCCAAGGTTGAGGTTAGCAGGCAGACTAATGGGGGTATTGTGTGTTCATGAAGCGCCGTATTTTAGTGGGCAGGGACTCAGGTGCACAGTGGGAAGGTGTTTGGTTCGAGTCCACTTGGGATATTACGTTTACAATCCACCGGTAGCAACAGCAGGCAAATCAGATGTTAGGATGCCCCACCACGCTTATTATACTCCGGCAACAATGGAATACCAAGGAATTTGCTCTCATTGAACAAGGAAACGTGTTCTATAACCCATTTCGAAAACTGGTAGATGTAAACCAACATGCAGACTAGAGGATTTTTCCGAATTTCGAAATATGAATAGGTCGATCATTTGATCCCTGAAGCCCATTCGAACCTGTTGGAATTAGGTGAGCCCTCGCACAATCCTGCAACTTCTCACCACTGGGCACTATGTGTGCAAATTGTAGAGAATACTATGGTCCCTTCCGTGCGGGGCTTCATCCAACTTGTGTTATAAAAATTCGGCAGAACATGTCTCTAATCCACACGAACAGATGAGTTCAGGGATTTTTCGTGAGGAAAACTGAGGTTGAGCTTATCGGGCAGACATGAATCACATTGAGAAAGTGTTGTCCGGGATGAAGAAAGAAAAGGTGCAGGATTAGCCCAATCTCGGCCGAATACGGACGACACTATTTGGGGTGAGCGATGTGGCAGGTGACGCCAATACGTATTCCCCCGTCCAGGCCAGACGTTTGAAGGATGGTGTGCACATCGACTGTGCGTTGTCTTCAACTTGGAGGACGTGACTTCTGTACTAAGATCTTGAGTAGGAAACATCATCTCGGAGCTCAGACCTGTTTATTCCGACTGATGACAGTTTACAGAGAGAAATAAATACCCATAAAGAAAGGAATTACGTATAATCCACTTCATTCTAACCCTGGTTGAACTCCAGCTGTACAAGCCGACTGACAACGGTCCCTCTAGGCGGATGAAGGATGAGGTTTCGTACCTCGCAATCTCCACCTGGTCTCTTTACAGTGATTCGCGCTTTCTGCCACATATGTCTGGGTCGCAGGTCATGCTGAAGCAGCACGACTTTTCCTAATGTGCACTCCCTCGTCTGTACTTTCGGGCGTTGAGTATCTTGGTAGTTTATGAGATCAAGGAGATACTCATTCCACCATTTTTACTCAGAAAATTCTGCTGAATTTCCTCCCTATGTCTGACCTCCTTCCTCAGATGTATCTGAGTCGTGGATTCGGAGCCGATTGATAGGGCAGTAAATCATGTGCCATTCAGGAAATACCTTGGAGTCAATGCTTCTAACTTGTCTTGAACTAATGTTCTCCTACATCAACCGATACTCTTCTCAGTGGCACTAATTCAGGCCTTCTCCAACAGTCCTTGCCAGGCAGCTTCTAGTCTCCATGAGACTTAAATCAACGTCCAGCTAAGTTATCGTATTTCAACAACAGCGATGATGTAAGGTAAACCAACACAGAGAAAATTGAAACAGAAATGGCGGACAAGATTACATTTACAAGAAAACACAGGATGACACAAACGTGACCTTAAAACTTACCTCAATATCCGCTGAACTTTAGAAGAAGTACAAGTTACCTATGTTTATAGAATAAAAACAGGGATGAACATACTAAAAATAAACTCGAATATGAATTTTGTTGAGAAATAAATGCCACAAATAAATAACACCGTTTTGACAGAAAACTAATTTAATTATTAAAAAGGTACAAATTATTTGGAAATTAGTGGCTGAAGTCTTATTTTCCAATTAATACATATTGGGGAAAATAACTAAATAAGTAAACATCATGATGCAGTATTTTAAACTGTGGATCAAAGAGTCCATTCGGCAACTGCTGTGGAAGTCGAACACTAACATTTAACTGACTTTCCAAGATTGATGACATTCTTTAATTTCACATAGCTAACAAAATTTATCATTAGCACAATTGGGAATTAATGATAATTCCGGCACAAACCCAAAAATATTGCATTAATTCAGACCCACGCATTCATGTCACTTCGAAACAAATTCTCCTTAACACTTTCCCATGATAAAGAAAACACACACTCACATAATTGAGGGTTGTGACCAATGAGTGTCACGGAAAAAAATACTCAAGAAAAATTACATGAAAAGAAAATCAGGGAACAAAGAGATTAAATACTCGGTTTGCAATTTCTGCAGTAATACCCATAAATTCACGGATTAACGCCTCAATGAAAATTGACTTCACTTCGTGGATTATTAATAGCATGCGCTTCTCAACTGTTAAAAATGCAAGAGGTTCATGAGAGAATACAGACTCGAAAGAATAACGATTACCCACGCGACAATATGATAAAGTATTGTCACGGAACAAGGCGATGAGAAGTAGAAGAATACAAACGAAAGAAACCAGCCCAGAATAGCATACAGAAAACAATACCATACGTACTCGAACCCAATGACACTCCAGGATGGTATATGTACAAGGAACTTACGATACCGGTACACACTGTCCTAAAATTTAGTAATTAGTTTTGCAATTTCCTTAAGAAACCGTAAGTCGAAAATATTCGTAATGTTTCAGAACATTGAATAATTTCTTGGTTAACATAGAAATGGTAGTTCCTAAGCAGGAATTGTCTCATTAGGAATTTGTAGACCAAAAAGGCATATAATTTCAAAATATCCTGGATTAAGATTGGAAATAAACATTCCATTATCTTGTTTTTCAATTAAAACTTTTAATTCATTCATGTGTTTCGCTGAACCATTCAGTAAGAATATGATGAAAGTAGAATTTTGGCTCAAATGTACTTACATATCTACACATTCGTTATGGGGGGTGTAGTGTCATATATTCCAATTTCCAATAGGTTCAGTTTGCGAGGCCGGCCCCGTGGTGTAGGAGTATCGTGTCTGCCTCCTACCCGGAGGCCCCGGGTTCGATTCCCGGCCAGGTCAGGGATTTTTACCTGGACTTGAGGGCTGGTTCGAGGTCCACTCAGCCTAGGTGATTAGAATTGAGGAGCTAACCGACGGTGAGATAGCGGCCCCGGTCTAGAAAACCAAGAATAACGGCCGATAGGATTCGTCGTACTGACCACACGACACCTCGTAATCTGCAGGCCTTCGGGCTGAGCAGCGGTCGCTTGGTAGGCCAAGGCCTTTCAAGGGCTATAGTGCCATGGGGTTTGGTTTGGTTTCAGTTTGCGAGTTCATCATTTTGGAAACAAATACAAATTTAATTAGGTATAGATCGGGTTATATCAATCAGGATAGCTGGGTAACCTACCTGCCGAATGGAATTAACATCGTGCAACAAGTGGTTATACACCAAGTCTTCCCGAAGAATAATGAGAATAGTCCTGTCACTCCCTCGGCTATCATATCTACTGCTCACAGTTCCGGTAAAGTTTGCAGTCACGCAAATTTCAAATGCAATTGAAATTCCCATTATCAAAAGTGTCTTGATTATTTGGTTAGACACACCGCAATATGTAATTCTGAGGATAGTAATGGGTTTAGAACGGAGCGTAAATGAAATTAAAATGCCGCTCATTTCTGTACTCCTCAAGATTTGAGCCCAAAAGAACAAATCTATCTATCTATCTATCTATCTATCTATCTATCTATCTATCTATCTATCTATCTATCTATCTATCTAAGTCATTGTATGTATGTGGGTGGGTGGTTGGGTGGGTGGGTTTGTACCACATCTCCTCCCAAACCATTGGAGCAATTTCAACCAAATTTGATATACTTATGACTTAGTATCAGGAGACAAACCACGTGGGGATAAGACACCCAAACGCCCTTAGAGGCGAGGGGCAAGGGGTGCCAAATACAAAAATGAATGAAAATAGTGTCTTATCCATACTTTTCGGGGTCGCTGAGATGAATGGTGATACTCCAATTTTTTTAAGTCCAAGTTCAGCCCCCTTTGGTGTGGGGGGGGGGCGAGAGGGAGTGATATATGCAAATAATTGAAAATAGTGTCTGAACTGACTTTAAGGATACGATGAAGACCCAGTGCAGTGGATTTGGTCAAAACTAGCGAAAAGAACTGCTAGGAACTGGACTCGGGCCTCTTACAGATAAAAGAAACATATAAGAGACGCAGAGAAATAAAGAAAAACATAACGGTGATAAGGGTAAGAACATAAATTTATTATGGAGAAAAAATCAAAAGAAAATAGTATAAGTAAAACAAGGGGGCCAAAAATCGAATGGGTAATGTAAATAATAAGTGGCCCGTGATTAAAGTACACCAGACTCAATGGTAAAAGTACTTTTACAAACGTTTACCTTCGTAAAGGACGTGAAGCAAAGTTTAGCATTAAGATATGGCATCTACATAAATTAGCTGAAGCATATGAATTTAGACGGTACAAAACATTCCTTTATAGCACATCAGGTCAAGGCAGTCATAAGATTAGAGAGTAATAGCCTCACATCATAACGTACTCTCATTCAATTCCACCGTCAAGGCATCAAGACTCTCAACAATAAAAATCACATCCCCCGAGAATACAATAACATTAAGTAAAAGGAGCATAAAATGGAGAAGAGGGAAGGGTGCACCGAGCTCTTAAAATTCAACCAGAGAGAAAAAGGAAAATGGGCGGTTACCATGGTTTCACGCAACACAACAAGAAAATATGGAAAGACAACCCTCAAGGAATAAAACATATTAAACTAGAAAATAAGTAAGGAAAGCCAATGACCGCGATATGAAACGATCAATAAACAGGTAAATTAAGCACAAAAGGTATCACGAATCAAACGTCGGAACCACCCACGCTCACACAGAAACCAAGAGGTTAGGTTGTCGCAAATAAAGGGACGCATAAGAGCGTCGACGTACAGTACATAATAAATAAACAACCGCTCTCGAGCTCAGACAGTATGAACCAGAAAGTGGTCCATCAAAAGAGACGGAGTGTCTCCAACCCAAAACACACAGAAGCAGGCAAATCGCGTAGTTAGCTTGAATTCATGCCAGATCAATGAAATGGATATGAATTATACAGAACACGCGATAAAATAATACGACATGAGCTCAAGCGGAATGTTAATGAAGCGACATGTGTAAAAGGTCTCGGAAGCACACAGCAATCAATCTCATACACACATGAATCCGTGTTACCTTCTATTCTCAAAATAAACATAGCGGATCAATAAAAGAAAATCAAGGTTAACACACGAATAAATCAGAAAAACACGTAATGAGGGAAGCCTTTCTAACCCATCTAAAAGAAGATTAAAGAAAAATAAATACCTCGATTATATAAGCAAGCAGCATACTCAAAAGGTTGAGATTTGTACAAAGACATCTTGAATTTCTTAAAATGTCTTTTATAAGCCATAAAGGCGACTTGAATACGAATTCTTCCATCTTCTCAAGTCGAAAGATCTCAAAAAAGTCCATCAGAAAGATAATCCAACAAGACGGGGCAAAAAGAAATGCTTTGACCTATCCTATCGTATAAGACGCCATCTGTCGGAATAGAGAAGGATTACATAGTGCTAACGACACATGATGGGAAAGGGTAATAGTTCATAGATATTAGAGCTCGCTAGGAACGTTAAGACATCAGAAAAAGTAAACGTACCATAAAATGATATGGTGCGGTAGATGTCTTATCCATACTTTTCGTGATCGCTTAGATGAATAGTGACATTCCGGGAATGTTTAAAGTCGAAGTTCAGCCCCCTATGGGGTAGGGGGCAATGGGGGAGAGTAGTATAATGGGAGAGTTCGGCCGCCACCTCCACCTCAGGCTCCCAGTGGCCACCTCCACCTCCACCTCAGCCAGAGGCCTCCCAGTGGCCACCTCCACCTCCACCTCAGCCAGAGGCCTCCCAGATGCCTCCTCCACCTCCCGCGGGAAATTTGAATTTGTAAACAAAGCCACGTGCTTTTTGACAGCTGTCATCGACAACAACGCATCGCAAACCTCAGTACTGCCATCTTGACGGGCCTAAACCTCAGTAGTGCCAACTTAACCTCACTAGCTCGAGATAAACAAAGCCACGTGTTTTTTGACAGCCACGTGCTTTTTGACAGATTTGTAAACAAAGCCACGTGCTTTTTGACAGCTGTCATCGACAACAACGCATCGCAAACCTCAGTACTGCCATCTTGACGGGCCTAAACCTCAGTAGTGCCAACTTAACCTCACTAGCATGAGGTAAACAAAGCCACGTGTTTTTTGACAGCCACGTGCTTTTTGACAGATTTGTAAACAAAGCCACGTGCTTTTTGACAGACAACAACGCATCGCTAACCTCAGTACTGCCATCTTGACGGGAATAAACCTCAGTAGTGCCAACTTAACCTAACTAGCTCGAGATAAACAAAGCCACGTGCTTTTTGACAGCCACATGCTTCTTGACAGCTGCCATCCGCCATCTTTAAACTACAGAGCGCTGTGCTGCCCTCTTGCGTCACCTGTCATCGGCAGTGCTGCCATCTTGGCGGGCCTAAACCTTAGTGCTACCAACTTAACCTCACTAGCTCGAGATAAACAAATCCACGTGCTTTTTGACAGCCACGTGCTTTTTTGACAGCTGTCATCCGCCATCTTTAATCCATAGAGCACAGTGCTGCCCTCTTTAGCTACTTACCTTTGAAATGTGGTGGCGGATAATTTGAAAAATGCTTTTTGACAGCAGCCATCTTGCATCGCAAACCTCAGTGCTGCCCTCTTTAGCTAGATACCTGTGGTAGCAGACAATTCCACGTGACAGCAGCCATCTTTAATCAAGAGAGCACCGTGCTGCCCTCTATGTGGTGGCGGCAAATTGAAAAATTCCACGTGCTCTTGTTTGGAAACAAACTCACGTGCTTTTTTGACAGCTACCATCCACCATCTTTAATCAACAGAGCACAGTGCTGTACTCTTTAGCTAGATACCTTTGAAATGTGGTGGCGGCAATTTGAAAAATTCTATATGCTCTTGTTGGGAAACAAAGCCACGTGCTTTTTTGACAGCTGTCATCCGCCATCTTTAATCAATAGAGCACCGTGCTGCTATCATGCGGGCAATTTCATCACCTATCACCCGCCATCTTTAATCTACAGAACACCGTGCTGCCCTCTTTATGGCTACTACCTTAAGCATGTAGTAGCGGGCAATTTGAAAAGTTCTGTTAGCTATCATCCGCCATCTTTAATCAAGAGAGCACCGTGCTGCCATCTTTAGCTAGATACCTTTGAAATGTGGTGGCGGCAAATTGAAAAATTCCACATGCTCTTGTTTGGAAACAAACTCACGTGCTTTTTGACAGCTACCATCCGCCATATTTAATCAACAGAGCATAGTGCTGCCCTCTTTAGTTTGAAATGTGGTGGCGGCAAATTCCACATGCTCTTGTTTGGTAAACATAGCCACGTGCTTTTTTGACAGCTATCATCCGCCATCTTTAATCCAGAGAGCACCGTGCTGCCCTCTTTATCGCAGTAGATGTAAATTCGTCACCTGTCATACGCAGTGCTGCTATCTTTAGCTAGATACCTTTGAAATGTGGTGGTGGATAATTTAAAAAGAAAAATTCTACAGCAGTCCTCTCTCGACGCTAATTGCATAAGATGGCGGCTATACATGACTCCTTAAGGGTGCTTACGCAAGATGGCTGCTATACACAGGTTCTTATGAGACGCCCTTGGGATGCTTGCGCAAGATGGTGGTTATACAAGGCTCCTTATGAGACACCCTAGTGATGCTTGCGCAAGATGGCGGTTGCTCTTATGAGGCGGCTTAAGGGTCCTTGCACAAGATGGCTAGAGACGCCCTAAGGATGCTTGCGCAAGATGGCGGACACAAGATGGCGGCTATACACGTCTCCTTATGAGACGCCTTAAGGGTGCTTGCGCAAGATGGCTGCTGCTCTTAGCTTAGAGGCTAACGTGTCGTGCTAGTTCGATTCATTAAATTTAGGGCTTAAATGCAAAATGTTAAATATCTCGAAAGCAGTGCACCGTAGAGCAAAACGGACAAAATTTTTCTGCCTAATACCTAGGTTCGCAGTATGAGGAACAAGAAAATCATAGTCTAATGATGGGATCAACGGTTCGGTTCCTACTTAGGCCCTTTGGCATTTGCTCTGTTTTAGCTTGTATTGAAGCGAGTCTTCGTAACATGATCAGGTTTAGCTATGGTAGAGAGTATAACGTGCCGTGCAGGTTCGATTCATTAAATTTGGAGGCTTAAATGCAAAATGTTAAATATCTCGAAAACGATGCATCGTAGAGCAAAACGGACAAAATTTTTCCGCCTAATACGTAGGTTCGTAGTATCAGGAACAAGAAAAAACATAGTCTAATGATGAGATCAACGGTTCGATTCCTACTTAAGCCCTTTGCCATTCGCAGCTATCTATTTCTACAAGATGGTGGCTGCTCTTATGAGAAACAAGATGCCTTGAGACGTCCTAGGGATGCTTACGCAAGATGGCAGACACAAAATGGTGACTATACATAGCTCCTTATGAGACGGCCTAGGGGTGCTCGCACAAGATGGCGGCTACTCTTATGAAGAAAGCTAGCTTAGAGGCTACTGCGCAAGATAACAGCTGCTGTTATGCATGTGGTGGAGGGCAATTTGAAATTCTATGTGCTTAATCAACAGAGCACCCTGCTGCCCTCTTTAGCTGAAATGTGGTGGTGGATAATTTGAAAAATTCTTTTGACAGCTATCATCTTTAAAAACAATGGCGACTATACATAGGCTGTTAAGGCCTTATCATTCTCCTCCTCCTCCTCCTCCTCCTCCTCCCCCTCCTCCTCCTCCTTCTCTACCTCCTCCTCCGCCTCTTATGTCAAGGCATAGCTTTATATCGAACAAGTTTAAACCTGCATCGCGAAGGCAAGCGTGTGCAGCGATAACATTATTGTGCATGTTTAGACTTTCGAAACATAAGAAGAGTAGAATCAAACGCTGTACTCGATACGACATGTGATCAGAACATTGATTGATGCGTTCAGAAAAACAAAATAAGTGATCAAGACTAGAATCGAACAATGTACTCAATACATCATGTGTTTAGAATATGTCAGGGGATACGCTTGTTCTAAGAAGATCAGATTGAAACATAACAAGACTAGAATAGAACACTGTAATCGATGTTGTTAACTTCAACATGTGATCAGAACATTGATTGATGTGTTCAGAACACAAAATAAGTGATCATGACTAGAATCGAACACTGTACTCGATACAACATGTGATCAGAACATTGATCGATGTGTTCAGAACACGAAATAAGTGATCAAGACTAGAATCGAACACTGTACTCAATACAACATGTGTTTAGAACATGTTAGGGGGTACCCTCGTTCTAAGAAGATCAGAATGAAACATAACAAGACTAGAATCGAACACTGTAATCGATGTTGTTAACCTCAACATATGATCAGAACATTGTTTGATGTGTTCAGAGCAAAAGTACAATTTTGATGATTTGCGCAGCTAACTCGCTCGGTAAACGATATAGCCAAAGTATAACTTCAAATTATTTACCTTCCATCATTCGTCTTGTGTGTAAAAATCAGTCGAACAAGTTATCACATAAACATGGCTGAAAAAAAATCGTGATAGGGTATGGAACCCAGGGGTTACATCTTATCAGAAGGGCAAAAAGGATGAAAGGACTCTCCCTCCTCCTTACCGCACATTCCTTGGCTAAAGGGCTAATGGGCTAAAGGGCTAATGGGCTAATGGGCTAAAGGGCTAAAGGGCTAAAGGGCTAAAGGTGCAACAACCTCATCGATCGCTATCAGCAAGAACGCTTGTACTTTGTTAAGTGTAGAAAATTAATCTTTATTTGTAAATGGTTTCATGTTCAGAACAAGGAATGGAAAATCCCCGAGGTGTGATGAGTTACGTTTTTCGAACTAGTGTTTGGAACACTGAACTTTTCAAGATGATAGCAGAGAGTTTAGCAATGTTCTGTTGTTGGATTTTAAATTCCGCGCTACAACATGCATAAGGTGGTAGCCTTGAGGTTTACCGCCGTAAAGATGGCAAGAGTGAGGTTAACAATGTTCTGTTGTTGGATTTTAAATTCCGCGCTACATCATGCATAAGGTGGCAGCCTTGAGGTTTACCGCCGTAAAGATGGCAAGAGTGAGGTTAACAATGTTCTGCTGTTGGATTTTAAATTCCGCGCTATAACATGCATAAGGTGGCAGCCTTGAGGTTTACCGCCGTAAAGATGGCAGCAGTGAGGTTAGCGACGCTCTATTGTCCTTCAAAGTGAGGTTAGGGTTCGTCAAGAAGACAGCTGTCAAAAAAGCACGTGGCTATGTTTACCAAACAAGAGCACGTGGTCGTGACGTCACGGTCACGTAATCAATCCTTAGCTCGACGTCGTTAAGAGCAGTATTAGGGTTAGCTATGCTTAAAAGTCTTGGGAACAGAGCAGCAGTATGAATTGCTATGTTTCAAAGCGTGTACACATGACCTATCGATTTTACATGCATCGACCATCGAACTAAACTTCATCCGCTAGATCGTGCTGCTATCTTAGCATAACCTATACCCATAAAATTAAAGTACAATGACTAGCCATGTTTCAAAGCGTGTACACATCATCTATCGATTTTGCACACATCGACTCTCGTACTAAACTTCTTCCGCTAGATTGTGCTGCTATCTTAGCATAACCTATACGCGTGACCTTAAGGTACAAAGAATAGCCATGTTTCAAAGCGTGTACACATTACCTATCGACTTTGCATGCAACAAATATCGTACTAAACTTCTTCCGCTAGGTTGTGCTATCTTAGCATAACTTATACACATGAACTTAAAGTACAAAGAATAGCCATGTTTCAAAGCGTGTACACATTACTTATTGATTTTGCATGCATCAAATATCGTACTAAATTTCCTCCGCTAGATTGTGCTGCTATCTTAGCATAACCTATACCCATGAACTTAAAGTATAATGAATAGTCATGTTTCAAAGCGTGTACACATCAACTATCGAATTTGCATGTATCGACTCTCGTACTAAACTTCTGCAGGTAGATTGTGCTGCTATCTCAGCATAACTAAGACGCATGAACTTAAAGAACAAAGAAGAGCTATGTCTCAAAACGTGTACACATTACCTATCGATTTTGCAAGCATCGACTCTCGTACTAAACTTCTTCCGCTAGATTGTGCTGCTATCTTAGCGTAACCTATACGCATGACCTTAAGGTACAAAGAATAGCCATGTTTCAAAGCGTGTACACATTACCTATCGACTTTGCATGCAACAAATATCGTACTAAACTTCTTCCGCTAGGTTGTGCTGCTATCTTAGCATAACTTATACACATGAACTTAAAGTACGAAGAATAGCCATGTTTCAAAGCGTGTACACATTACTTATTGATTTTGCATTCATCGAATCTCGTACTAAATTTCTTCCGCTAGATTGTGCTGCTATCTTAGCATAACCTATACCCATGAACTTAAAGTACAATGAATAGTCATGTTTTAAAGCGTGTACGCATCAACTATCGATTTTGCATGTATCGACTCTCGTGCAAAACTTCTTCAGGTAGATTGTGCTGCTATCTTAGCATAACTAAGACGCATGAACTTAAAGTACAAAGAATAGCCTTGTTTCAAAGCGTGTACACATTACCTAATGATTTTGCAAGCATCGACTCTCGTACTAAACTTCTTCCACTAGATTGTGCTAAAATCGTGTAAGTGTGCTGCTATCTTAGCATAACCTATCGATTTTACATGCATCGACTATGGCAAGCATAACTAAGACGCATGAACTTAAAGTACAAAGAATAGCCTTGTTTCAAAGCGGGTACAGATCACCCTGAACTTCTTCCGCCAGATTGTGCTGCTATCTTAGCATAACCTATACGCATGACTTTAAGGTACAAAGAATAGCCATGTTTCAAAGCGTGTACACATTACCTATCGACTTTGCATGTATCGACTCTCGTACAAAACTTCTTCCGCTAGGTTGTGCTGCTATCTTAGCATAACTCATACACATGAACTTAAAGTACAAAGAATAGCCTTGTTTCAAAGCGTTTACACATTACCTAATGATTTTGCACGAAACGACTATCATACTAAACTTTTTCCACTAGATTGTGCTAAAATCATGTAAGTGTGCTGCTACTCATACTAAACTTTTTCCACTAGATTGTGCTAAAATCATGTAAGTGTGCTGCTATCTTAGCATAACCTATCGATTTTACATGCATCGACTATCGTACTGGACTTCTTCCGCTAGAGCATGTAGCAATCGCTTTTGTGTATCCCAAACCCCTGTGCACGAACTTAAAACATAAAGATGAGCTATGTTCTAAAGCGTGTACACATCACCTATCGATAATGTATGTATCGAATATCGTACTAAACTTCTCCTGCTAGAGCGTACGAGTATCGCTTGTGCGTGCACGAACTTAAAGCATAAAGAATAGCAATGTATAAAAATCTTGTAAACAAAGCAGCAGCATTACGTATAGTCAAGATTAAATGCGTGCACACATCATGTATCCATGATGCACACAGTACTAAACTTTTCCATTAGATGTACAAAGTTCGCATGTGTTTGTACTGCTATCTTAGCATAGCCTATGTGCATGAACTTAAAGCATAAAGAATAGTTATGTGTAAAAAATCTTGTGAACATAGCAGAGTGTTAACTACGTAGGTGTAGACATTGAACTTTACATGCTGAGGCAACATACTACGTGACCGTGACGTCACGACCACGTGCTCTTGTTTGGTAAACATAGCCACGTGCTTTTTTGACAGCTGTCTTCTTGACGAACCCTAACCTCACTTTGAAGGACAATAGAGCGTCGCTAACCTCACTGCTGCCATCTTTACGGCGGTAAACCTCAAGGCTGCCACCTTATGCATGTTATAGCGCGGAATTTAAAATCCAACAGCAGAACATTGTTAACCTCACTCTTGCCATCTTTACGGCGGTAAACCTCAAGGCTGCCACCTTATGCATGATGTAGCGCGGAATTTAAAATCCAACAACAGAACATTGTTAACCTCACTCTTGCCATCTTTACGGCGGTAAACCTCAAGGCTACCACCTTATGCATGTTGTAGCGCGGAATTTAAAATCCAACAACAGAACATTGCTAAACTCTCTGCTATCATCTTGAAAAGTTCAGTGTTCCAAACACTAGTTCGAAAAACGTAACTCATCACACCTCGGGGATTTTCCATTCCTTGTTCTGAACATGAAACCATTTACAAATAAAGATTAATTTTCTACACTTAACAAAGTACAAGCGTTCTTGCTGATAGCGATCGATGAGGTTGTTGCACCTTTAGCCCTTTAGCCCTTTAGCCCATTAGCCCATTAGCCCTTTAGCCCATTAGCCCTTTAGCCAAGGAATGTGCGGTAAGGAGGAGGGAGAGTCCTTTCATCCTTTTTGCCCTTCTGATAAGATGTAACCCCTGGGTTCCATACCCTATCACGATTTTTTTTCAGCCATGTTTATGTGATAACTTGTTCGACTGATTTTTACACACAAGACGAATGATGGAAGGTAAATAATTTGAAGTTATACTTTGGCTATATCGTTTACCGAGCGAGTTAGCTGCGCAAATCATCAAAATTGTACTTTTGCTCTGAACACATCAAACAATGTTCTGATCATATGTTGAGGTTAACAACATCGATTACAGTGTTCGATTCTAGTCTTGTTATGTTTCATTCTGATCTTCTTAGAACGAGGGTACCCCCTAACATGTTCTAAACACATGTTGTATTGAGTACAGTGTTCGATTCTAGTCTTGATCACTTATTTCGTGTTCTGAACACATCGATCAATGTTCTGATCACATGTTGTATCGAGTACAGTGTTCGATTCTAGTCATGATCACTTATTTTGTGTTCTGAACACATCAATCAATGTTCTGATCACATGTTGAAGTTAACAACATCGATTACAGTGTTCTATTCTAGTCTTGTTATGTTTCAATCTGATCTTCTTAGAACAAGCGTATCCCCTGACATATTCTAAACACATGATGTATTGAGTACATTGTTCGATTCTAGCCTTGATCACTTATTTTGTTTTTCTGAACGCATCAATCAATGTTCTGATCACATGTCGTATCGAGTACAGCGTTTGATTCTACTCTTCTTATGTTTCGAAAGTCTAAACATGCACAATAATGTTATCGCTGCACACGCTTGCCTTCGCGATGCAGGTTTAAACTTGTTCGATATAAAGCTATGCCTTGACATAAGAGGCGGAGGAGGAGGTAGAGAAGGAGGAGGAGGAGGGGGAGGAGGAGGAGGAGGAGGAGGAGGAGGAGGAGAATGATAAGGCCTTAACAGCCTATGTATAGTCGCCATTGTTTTTAAAGATGATAGCTGTCAAAAGAATTTTTCAAATTATCCACCACCACATTTCAGCTAAAGAGGGCAGCAGGGTGCTCTGTTGATTAAGCACATAGAATTTCAAATTGCCCTCCACCACATGCATAACAGCAGCTGTTATCTTGCGCAGTAGCCTCTAAGCTAGCTTTCTTCATAAGAGTAGCCGCCATCTTGTGCGAGCACCCCTAGGCCGTCTCATAAGGAGCTATGTATAGTCACCATTTTGTGTCTGCCATCTTGCGTAAGCATCCCTAGGACGTCTCAAGGCATCTTGTTTCTCATAAGAGCAGCCACCATCTTGTAGAAATAGATAGCTGCGAATGGCAAAGGGCTTAAGTAGGAATCGAACCGTTGATCTCATCATTAGACTATGTTTTTTCTTGTTCCTGATACTACGAACCTACGTATTAGGCGGAAAAATTTTGTCCGTTTTGCTCTACGATGCATCGTTTTCGAGATATTTAACATTTTGCATTTAAGCCTCCAAATTTAATGAATCGAACCTGCACGGCACGTTATACTCTCTACCATAGCTAAACCTGATCATGTTACGAAGACTCGCTTCAATACAAGCTAAAACAGAGCAAATGCCAAAGGGCCTAAGTAGGAACCGAACCGTTGATCCCATCATTAGACTATGATTTTCTTGTTCCTCATACTGCGAACCTAGGTATTAGGCAGAAAAATTTTGTCCGTTTTGCTCTACGGTGCACTGCTTTCGAGATATTTAACATTTTGCATTTAAGCCCTAAATTTAATGAATCGAACTAGCACGACACGTTAGCCTCTAAGCTAAGAGCAGCAGCCATCTTGCGCAAGCACCCTTAAGGCGTCTCATAAGGAGACGTGTATAGCCGCCATCTTGTGTCCGCCATCTTGCGCAAGCATCCTTAGGGCGTCTCTAGCCATCTTGTGCAAGGACCCTTAAGCCGCCTCATAAGAGCAACCGCCATCTTGCGCAAGCATCACTAGGGTGTCTCATAAGGAGCCTTGTATAACCACCATCTTGCGCAAGCATCCCAAGGGCGTCTCATAAGAACCTGTGTATAGCAGCCATCTTGCGTAAGCACCCTTAAGGAGTCATGTATAGCCGCCATCTTATGCAATTAGCGTCGAGAGAGGACTGCTGTAGAATTTTTCTTTTTAAATTATCCACCACCACATTTCAAAGGTATCTAGCTAAAGATAGCAGCACTGCGTATGACAGGTGACGAATTTACATCTACTGCGATAAAGAGGGCAGCACGGTGCTCTCTGGATTAAAGATGGCGGATGATAGCTGTCAAAAAAGCACGTGGCTATGTTTACCAAACAAGAGCATGTGGAATTTGCCGCCACCACATTTCAAACTAAAGAGGGCAGCACTATGCTCTGTTGATTAAATATGGCGGATGGTAGCTGTCAAAAAGCACGTGAGTTTGTTTCCAAACAAGAGCATGTGGAATTTTTCAATTTGCCGCCACCACATTTCAAAGGTATCTAGCTAAAGATGGCAGCACGGTGCTCTCTTGATTAAAGATGGCGGATGATAGCTAACAGAACTTTTCAAATTGCCCGCTACTACATGCTTAAGGTAGTAGCCATAAAGAGGGCAGCACGGTGTTCTGTAGATTAAAGATGGCGGGTGATAGGTGATGAAATTGCCCGCATGATAGCAGCACGGTGCTCTATTGATTAAAGATGGCGGATGACAGCTGTCAAAAAAGCACGTGGCTTTGTTTCCCAACAAGAGCACATAGAATTTTTCAAATTGCCGCCACCACATTTCAAAGGTATCTAGCTAAAGAGTACAGCACTGTGCTCTGTTGATTAAAGATGGTGGATGGTAGCTGTCAAAAAAGCACGTGAGTTTGTTTCCAAACAAGAGCACGTGGAATTTTTCAATTTGCCGCCACCACATAGAGGGCAGCACGGTGCTCTCTTGATTAAAGATGGCTGCTGTCACGTGGAATTGTCTGCTACCACAGGTATCTAGCTAAAGAGGGCAGCACTGAGGTTTGCGATGCAAGATGGCTGCTGTCAAAAAGCATTTTTCAAATTATCCGCCACCACATTTCAAAGGTAAGTAGCTAAAGAGGGCAGCACTGTGCTCTATGGATTAAAGATGGCGGATGACAGCTGTCAAAAAAGCACGTGGCTGTCAAAAAGCACGTGGATTTGTTTATCTCGAGCTAGTGAGGTTAAGTTGGTAGCACTAAGGTTTAGGCCCGCCAAGATGGCAGCACTGCCGATGACAGGTGACGCAAGAGGGCAGCACAGCGCTCTGTAGTTTAAAGATGGCGGATGGCAGCTGTCAAAAAGCATGTGGCTGTCAAAAAGCACGTGGCTTTGTTTATCTCGAGCTAGTTAGGTTAAGTTGGCACTACTGAGGTTTATTCCCGTCAAGATGGCAGTACTGAGGTTAGCGATGCGTTGTTGTCTGTCAAAAAGCACGTGGCTTTGTTTACAAATCTGTCAAAAAGCACGTGGCTGTCAAAAAACACGTGGCTTTGTTTACCTCATGCTAGTGAGGTTAAGTTGGCACTACTGAGGTTTAGGCCCGTCAAGATGGCAGTACTGAGGTTTGCGATGCGTTGTTGTCGATGACAGCTGTCAAAAAGCACGTGGCTTTGTTTACAAATCTGTCAAAAAGCACGTGGCTGTCAAAAAACACGTGGCTTTGTTTATCTCGAGCTAGTGAGGTTAAGTTGGCACTACTGAGGTTTAGGCCCGTCAAGATGGCAGTACTGAGGTTTGCGATGCGTTGTTGTCGATGACAGCTGTCAAAAAGCACGTGGCTTTGTTTACAAATTCAAATTTCCCGCGGGAGGTGGAGGAGGCATCTGGGAGGCCTCTGGCTGAGGTGGAGGTGGAGGTGGCCACTGGGAGGCCTCTGGCTGAGGTGGAGGTGGAGGTGGCCACTGGGAGCCTGAGGTGGAGGTGGCGGCCGAACTCTCCCATTATACTTCTGGGGAGTGATATACAAAAATAATCGAAAAGAGTGTCGAGTAATCTTCGGGGTCAACAAAGTGAATAGCGACACTCCCGATATTTAGTATCAGGAGACAAACCATGTGGGGGTAAGACACTCCAGGAACCTTTAGGAGCGCGGTGGGGGGGGCGATGGGGGTCATATATAAAAATAAACGAAAATAGTGTCGAATTTTTACTTTTCGGGGTCGCTGAGATGAATAATGACACTCTGAATTTTTTTGGAGTGCAAGTTCAGCCCCCTTTGGGGTGGATGGCGAGGGAGGAGTGATACATACAAATAATCGAAAATAGTGTCGAATCCATACTTTTCGGGATCACTTAGATGAATAGTGACATTCCGGGAAATTTTAAAGTTGAAGTTCAGCCGCCTATGGGGTAGGGGGCAATGGGGGAGTGATATACAAAAATAATCGAAAAGAGTGTCGAGTAATCTTCGGAGTCGCTGAGATGAATAGTGACACTCCGGAATTTTACTATCAGGAGACAAACCACGTGGGGGCAGGGCACCACAGGAACCCTTAGGGGCGGGGGGTAGGGGTGAGATATAAAAATAATCGACAGTCTTACCTATACAGTCAGCAGATGTAGACGTGCTGAGTCGGGTGTGCCGGTAAAGTGGGAGTGGAGTGCGAGCGGTGTGTGGAAGGAGGAAGACGGGATTGAAGAGGAGGATGATTGGTGTAGATCAATATCGGGCAGTTACCGGAAGTTGACAGGGGCGAGGGAAGAAGGAAACAGCCAGGAATGAAGGAGGTGAAGTGGAATCAAGATTGAAGGGCGAGATGATAATGGTGGTAACGGTGATTATGCTATTGCTAGTCATAGGGGGTGTGGAAGTAAACCCCGGACCGACTCCCAATGGCAACATGAGCTGGGAAGATGTGCAGGTAATAAGGAGGGTGGTTAGGGAGGTGGTGGAAGAAGTATGCCCATTTGAACAAATTAAAAATATGATGAAGGAACAAGTGAATGAATTTGAGAATATGAGGCGATGGATACAGGTAAAACTGATGAAACAAGGACCAAAGTAGGAATCAATGAGAGAGAAATTGCGTCACTTAAGGAGAAAATAAGGGACATGGAGGATGAGGTGGTGAAGCTGAAGGCTGAAATAGAAAGCTGCTGACAAAAACGCAGGAAGAAATGCTTATTTATATATGGAGTGCCGGACGAAAAAGGAGAGGACAAAGTGTTGACGATCTACAAGGTTGTGGAACTCATCCAAAAAAGGATGAAAATCAACTTCAGTGAAGTCGATATAGACGATGTAGAAAGGAGAGGCAAAGCACGGGGCAACAGGCCGATAAAGGTGAAGTTGTTTTCCACCCTGATGGCGGAAATAGTGATAAGAGGCGCGGATAATCTACGGAGCACGAAAATCTGGATCAAAAGAGACATGGGAAGATAAGGGATGAGGAATATAAATATCCTAAAAAAACATTTAGTCCGGGCCAGACTTCAAGGGCTAAGAGCTTATATTAAGGGGCAACATCTAGTGGTATCCAATGGCCAGTGGACAAGGTTTTGGCCAGTGACAAGAAATGGGGAGGAGAGTGGCAGAAAGGCTAGTTATGGTCAGCAGCCTTGGAGAAAATGGACACGGTGATAAGGAAACAACCAAGGGGACTAGGAAGTTAAGCGAGGTATGGCAGGGAGATGTGCATGGTGAAAGTGTGATCGTACATAGTGAAAAAGAAACTGCAGTAGATAACGGGGTGTAAATAGGAAGGCTTAGGAATACCGGTTCGGACATAGACGGCGAAGAAGAAAGTCAGAGAGGCGAATGCAGTGAAGAAATGGATGTGCAGAGTGAAGAGGTAAGAGCAGCGGAAAACAGGCAGAGAATAGAGCTGTTTTTGAGACATGGAAAAAGCAGGAGTTTACGGGAAATGTGGGGGATGAGGAAAATGAAGAGGGTAGAGTCACAAGAAGTAAAACTCTAAGAAGTTAGTAAGTAAGTAAGGGAATAGTAGTCGAAATCATGGTGGTATTATAAGAAAAGATAGATAAATTGGATTGTTATTCATAAGGGGTTGATTTGGTGATATGTGAGAGTGATTATGGTAAGTGGTAGAATGTTTATGTTAGTTGTATAAGACGAAGTAAATTTATGGTGGAAGTGTATTGTCATTTGAAAGAGATAGATTTGGTGGTGTAGTTGAGATAAGAGTGATTCAATTATAGAGATGGCATGGTAATTATTGAAGGAGTAAAAGGAGGTGGTATAATTGAATGTGGAGGGTGATTAAGAGTTGGTGAGGGTGGAGCGTAAAGAATGATTATATTTAAGGAAAGGTGAAAAGGATATAGGTGGAAGGTGAGTGAGTACGGTTGGTGGTGATATGTATGTTTATAGTGAGTAACGAGATGTAACGAGAAAGTTGAAAGTTTGAGATAATGGAGTGATTGTTAATAAGGAAAGATGGTTCGGTTGTTAAGGAGGAAGTTATGGAGGCTGTGATATTATCGTTAAAAATTGACAAGAGGAGGGAAGATAATGATGGATCTAGTGTTATTTGTAAGGGGTTGATTTGGTGGTTTGTGAAAGTGATTATTTATGAGAGCCACGATGGATGGAGAATGAGAGAGGAATGAAGTGTAAATGGCAGTCATGAGTGCGTCGGTATTGTGTATGGTTGTATATGTTTGAAGGGCAAGTTGTTTATTAGCAATCAAATGGTATTTTAAGGGAATATACTTTTAGCAAGTTAATGGTGGATTGGTATGTAAAGGTGGTTGGTTGTCGTTACTAAATGATGCTTAAAACAATAGATATGATACTTTGAGTGGAAGTGGAGTGTGATTATTATGGTTATTGAAAAAGTAGAGGGCACATAATATAAGTGTGTACAGTTGCATATGTATGTGTAGAAAGTAGTGGATGGGTGTAACTGGAGTGATGCAAGGAAGTAATACGCGTTTATGAGGAAAAATCATGGTGAAAAGTGGTGGAATAAGAGATTGAACTGGTGGTATATAGTGAGTGAAATGAAGGGATAAAATTAATAATTGTTTATGGTTGTATATGCTTGAAGGGCAAGTTGTTTATTAGCAATCAAATGGTATTCTAAGAGAATACACTTTTAACAAGTTAATGGTGGATTGGTATACAAAGGTGGTGGTTCTTGATACGAAATGTTGCCTATTTTGAGTGGAAGTGGAGTGTGAGTATTATGGTTATTGGAAAAGTAGAGGGCACATCATATAAGTGTGTACAGTTGCATATGTATAAAGGCAAGTGTGTACTTGCAAGCTAAGGATAATTTAAGGGTATATGCTTTTAGAAAGTAATGGTGGATCGGTATGTAAACGTGGTGGCTGTAGATATGAAATAATGCTTAAAGGATGGGTATGGTAATTAGAGTGGAAGTGAAGGTTGATCATTCTGGTAATTGGAAAAGTATAGTGCACCAAATGGTTCAGTGTAGTTTTGATTGATCTGATCGGGTAATAGGTGCAAGTTACATTTGTAAGGAGTATTGTAGACATAAGGGATATAGTGGTCAAATGTATTATAAGCACCAAGTGAAAACAGGAAGGTAATGAAGATCACAACTCAGCAGTAATGTCACGCGATGACTGGGCAGCAAGTGATAGTAAAGTCAGCGAGGAGAGGTAGGTGTGGAATGTAGGGTCTTGCTGTGTCAGTCAGACGAGGTGAAGAAGGACTTCGTCCCTCGTGTGAGTGACCTTGTAACAAGAGGTCGATGTGCCGTTCTGCCTTAGTTCATTTTATTTTGTCATTTGCCTTTGTTTTTTGGCCTCTTTGCCTTATGTTCATTTAAATTGTTGCACTAACATGGCTATCGGTTCTCCAAGAGGGAGATGCTCGTGGGCCAATTGACAGTAATTAATTTAGTGCTATTTTAGTTATTTTATGTGAATCTGTGTATGTGTATCTTAGATAATGCCTGTCTAGGCTGGGCACTATTATTTTTTCTCCATTAACGGATCGATAAGGTAAAAATACTGTAGGCATGGGCGAAAAATGAAGGATATAAAAATAATCGAATGTAGTGTCGAGCCCATACTTTTGGGGTCACTTAGATGAATAGGTCACACCCCGGATTTGTTATTTAAAGTCCATGTTCAGCCCCCTTTAGGATGGGGAGCAAGGGGATTGAGATATAAAAATAATCGTAATTAGTGTCGAATATATAGTTTTCGCGGTCGCTGAGGTGAATAGTGACACTCCGGATTTTTAGTAACAGGAGACAAACCACGTGGGGGTATGACACTCCAGGAACCCTTAGGAGTGGGAGGCGAGGGGGTGAGATATAAAATCATCTAAAGTAGTGTCGAATCCATACATTTAGGAGTCACTAAGATGAACAGTGACAATCCGGAATCTTTTAAACCAAGTTCAGCACCCTGCGCGGTAGGGGGCGTGATATAAAAAATTATCTAAAATAATGTCGAATCCATAGTTTTAGGGGTCGCTGAGATTAATAATGACACTCCGTATTTTTTAGGTCCACGTACAACCCCATTTTGGGTGGGAAACAAGGGTGTGAGTATATATAAAAATAATCGAAATTAGTGTCGAATCCACAGTTTTCTGGGTCGCTTAGATGAATAGCGGTACTCTGGACTTTTAAAGTCAAATTCAGGCCCTTCGTGGTGGGGGTTTACGGGGGTTTGAGATATAAAAATTAATCGAAAATAGTGTCGAATCCATACTTTTCTGGGTCGCTGAGGTGAATCGTGACCCTCCGGATTTTTCATAAGTCCATGTTCAACCCCCTTTGTGGTGGGGAGTTAGGAGGGAGTTAGAAATAATCGAATTTAATGTCGAATCCATAGTTTTCAGGGTCGCTGAGATGAATAGTAACATTCCGTATTTTTTAAGTCCAAGTACAGCCCCTTCTTGTGGTGAGGGTTGAGGGGGGTTAGATATAAAAATTAATCGAAAATATTATCGAATCCATACTTTTAGGGGTCACTGAGGTGAATAATGACGCTCCGGATTTTTAAAGCCCAAGTTCAGTCCCTTCGGTGGTGGCGAGGGGAGAGTGATATAATAAAAGTAATCCCAAATAGTGTCGTATCGGTAGTTTTCGGGTCACTGGGATAATTAGTTTCACTCTGAATATTTTATAAGCACAAGTTCACCCCTTTGAGGTAATCGAAAGCAGTGTCGAATTCATAATTTTCGGGGTCACTGATATTAATAATGGCACTCCGGAATTTGTCTAAATCCAATTTTATCCCCCTTTGGCATAGAGGGAGACGGGGTAAAACAGAAATTTTCAAGAATGGGCGACATAATGGTCGTAGACTATGTATGTTCCAGCGTAGCTTTCAACCAACATTGATACAAGTATGACTTCCTATGTGCAGAAAGTACTCTTTAGGATAAGACACCCCCTGGAACCTTTAGAGGGGGGTTGATTTATATAAGTAACTAAGAACAATAATAGTTTTCAGGTCTACTGGAACGATTCACCCCAAACCTGGTACATTTCTGACGTATTATCAGCAAATAAACTGCGTGGGGCTATGACAAATTATCACCCCTAGGTGTAGGTGTTAGAGAGGGTGAGATATAAAAATAATCGAAAATAGGGTCACATCCAAGGTTTTTCGAGTTGCTGAAATGAATAGTGACACTCCGGTTGTCGTTTAAGTCCAAGTTGATCCCCAATTGCTAGGCGGCTGAGAAGGAGTCAAGAACAGAACATATCCAAATGACTGAGATTAAGGATGTGTTTTTGTACATTCCAGTATAACTGTCAGCGGAACTAGGTAAAAATATTACCTACTACCTGAAAAAATACTGTGGGGGATAGACACCCCTAGAGGCCTTAGATAAGGGGACGAAATATAATTATGACTAAAATTGACCTATATTAATGTTGAATCCATACGTTTCTGAACAACGAGAGCGTTTTCAAACAAACTTGGTCTCTTATGACTTATTATCAGGAGACAAACTGCGTGGAGGTATGACAACCCTAACACACACACGAGAGGATGAGATGTAGAAATAATCGAAAATAATGTCGAATCCATTCTTTTTGGTGTTGCTGAGATGAACTGTGACACTCTGGATGCCGTTTAAGATAAAGTTCAGTCCTAATCGGCAGGCGGGTTAGAACTGGCAAAGAAAAGAAAATGTCCATACTGGACAGTTTTTAAGGACGTATGTGTGTATGTTCTAGCATACCTCTCAATCAAACTTGGTACCGGTATACTCATGACTTACTATATAGAAAACATTACTGTGGGGGTGAGATACACCTAGCCCCCGCTGGTGTTGGGGAATGAGAGGGCCTGACGTAGAGAAATAAGGAAAATAACCGTTCTTAATGTCGAAATCCGTTGTTTATGTGTCACTGATACGAACTGTGACGCTCTGGATACCGTTTAAGTCCACGTTCAGCCTCCATTGAGGCAGGAGCTGTGAAGCGCTTAAAAATAAATAGTATAAAATGACCGAGATTAGTGTTTATTCGATAATTAAATAATCTAAAACTTGAAATCAGATAGTCTACATCTAAACAACTCTAAAACTACATAATAGGTCGTAAAATCAACATCTCAAAAAGAATTCCATAAGCATTCACTTCACACCTAACTGGTAATACAAATATTAAAGGAAAGCATTCAAATACTATCCGAGCAACGCCGGGTACTACAACTAGTCATGTTATTAAAAGGCGTTACAGTCCACACCATTCTCTCCCATCAAGCCTTACGTGATGCTAATAAATTCCACTGGACTCTATTGTGGGCGAATGGTTTGTGGATCAGTGACGAATTGGCTGAGCGGTTTTAATTCCCTATGTACAGCTTGGAATGCCCTGGCGTTGTCATAGTAGGTTGTGTAAGGGAGATTCAATCTTCTTGAGAATCGCCTAATAATCCGTCAGAAACTATTGCGTACTTATATGCGAAGTTAGTTCAGTGTGAAGGGCCCTTGAAGTTGCACATGTGAAGAGCACAACATACGACTGCTGCAGGAGCTTCCCGATCTTGACGTGTAGTGGACCTGCGAAATCTACACCTGTGATTGCAAATGGTGCAGTACAATTTATTGAACCAAGACCAACTATAAAACTCAGACATAAAGGCAGATTTAAATTAGTCTTTTAAGGCGTCTATGGAGTATTTCTGTCTTTATTTCGTGTGCCAAATGTGCGACAGTGTTATCCGGTGTATCCATGGTCGTCTAATAGTGTTTTAGAGCCATATGTATGTTTAATTTTGTACCCTAAGTGTCGTCGATTTTTTTACGCTACAGTCGATCCACAGATACTACTATATAGAGAGTAGCTCGTTTATTTGTGATCATTACCTTATCCCTAAATGCCACCCATTTTGTTTATTTTGTCATCGGTATCATGGAGACCATGAAGATGTGCATTCTATTTTCCATTCGCGGCATTGTCTAGGTCACAGAGTCTGTCCATACTGACGTTCATCTTCAAAACTGGCTGCAGCTTGTAGATTGGTGCCGAGCCCCAGTGTCGACGTGATGCACAAAGAAAATGATGCTTTAGTTGGATCAAGATTGAAGATTCCTGGGCGAAATCAATCTTAATCTGGCTCTTTGGGCATGATACTGCGATGTGGAAAGATTACCACATTATTATTTTTACTGAACGACGGAAGACCGAGAATAATGATGGCATTTCCTGGAATAAAATTCCAGAGATAAACTAATCCCCCGTTCAGATCTCTGGGCGGGGAGTACTTCGGGGGCAGTCGTGAAAAGAGGTGAATATCTTAATTTCCGTATCGAAACATGGAACGTAAGGACCCTCCGAAGAGCAGGAAAACTGGAAAACCTAAAGAGAGAAATGGACAAGTGTGAAGTGAACATAATGGTTTTAAGTGAAGTAACGTAGGCAGGTAGTGGTGAAAAAGTCAGGTAATGAAAGAGATGGGAGGGAGTGAAAACACAGTAGTAACGACCTTCGGAATAGAAGACTAGAGGGCAGATGATTACGGAAGATGTGGAGGTTATGAAGAAATGGTAAAAATACATAAAAGAACTCTACGATAAGGATCATCGCCCATAAGACATCAAAATAGAGTGAGAGGAAGTGATTGACGAAGACGAAAAAGAACCCAGAATATTGACAAAGGAAGTAGAAAAGACGGAATAGGAGGAATGCTACACGAGATTATGACATACTGGTGGACGTGCTGAAAGAAATCGGAAACAGATGTTTGAAAGCACTGACGCAATTCATTAACAAAGTCTACGAAACAGGAGTATGGCTTACGGACTTTTTGGACATCACAGTTATTGCTCTTGCAAAGAAACAGCAAGCCAACAAATGTAGTGTTTAAAGATGAATTAGTCTGATATCACACGTGGCGAAGATCATTGCAAAAATACTCAACAGACGACTGCAACACAACATTGAAGAAGTAATGAGAGAGGACCTGTTTTGATTTAGGAATGAAAAAGGAAGCAGGGACGCCACAGGCATGGTGAGAACATTGTCGGAGAGAGTTTTGACTGTTAAAGATGTTTGCGCTTGTTTTATAGAATGGCATAAGGCCTTCGACTAAGTCAACTGGAAAAAATTGGTTAACATCCTTAAGCAGATAGGATCAACTGGAGAGACAAGAGGCTAATTCTCAACTTATAGCGTACAAGGGACAAAAATTAAAGTGCGATGAAACTACGGAGGAACAAACAGCGTGGAAATAGGAAGAGTAGGCAGACAAGGGTGTTGTTCATCGCGGAGTCTCTTCAACATGTATGGAGAATGGCTGGAGAGAGGAGCTTTGAAAGGATGCGGAAATTTCAGGATAGGAGAACGCATTATCAACACCGTCAAGTATGCAGATTACCTGATAGTGTTCGTCAAAAATCGAAGACAACTGCAACACATGATGAACCGGTTGGTGGAAACCGGAAGGAAATATGGAATGGATATCGACATAGCGAAATCAAAATTGATGAGGATATCGAAACGGGAGGAACCTTTGAGGATAACTGTTAACAATCGAGAACTGGAGAATGTGAAGCAGTTCAAGTATAGTACTTGCGAAGGATGACCACTGCACAAATGAAGTTTGAACAAGAATCGCCATGGCCAAAGCCGCATTCAACAAGAACGGACCCTGTTGACCAGCAAGATGAGCTCGGAAGTGAGGAAGAAAGTGGTGAAGTGCTACATCTGGAGCATTGCACTTTACGGAGCGGAAACGTGGACCATGAGAAAGACGGAGAAAAATATGAATATAGTTTTGAAATGTGGTGTTGGAGGAGAGTAAAGAAGATCAAGTGGACAGATCAGGAGACAAACGATGAACAACAATGAAGTACTGAGAAGTGTAGGATAGAAGAAAACTATTCTGTATACAATTCTTCAGAGAAAGGCCAACAGGATCGGACACAAACTTAGACACGAGGGGCTCATACACGACGTTATCGGAGTGAAGATCAAAGGAACTGCAGGACAAGGAAAAAGAAGAATTCAACATCTCGATGACATGAAGATAGTAGCAGCAGATATTGTGTGTATGAAGGTTGTGAAAAAAGGAATGGTTGCGTGACTATTTAAACATGAACTAGAGTATCCATCTTTTCAAATTCTTGTCGGGGAGCGTAGTGTGAAAATGATAAAACCTCCTTTACGCAGTGAGTGTGTGCTCTTTGATTGGCTGTACTGCAATGCGTGTCTATGTGAACTGCAAAGTTCAAGAATTGTCAGTGAGAAAGAAACATTCGTAGAGTAATGCTATTATATCATTTCGGCCTGATACTAAGTTTAGCGCTGTTGAAAGAGGTCGTGAAGTCTTATGCGTGCGATAAGAGACTAAACACTTTTACCGAAGAAGAGTTGAAGGAATTTAAAGGAATTTCTAGTGAATGTATCTGCGAATGCTGTAGATAAGATCTGGGATAAAGTGCCTCGTCAGTGGTCGCAGGATCCTATTTTGTAGGGGCTTCAAACGTGTAGTCTACATAATTAACAAGAAAGTGTAACTAAGAGACACTCAGTGGGACAGTGTCATACGTGTCAACTGATTAAACTGTATCACGGACCTAAAGCTGCCGAGTTGACTTCGCTTATGAACACTTATCGTTGCTGCGAAGAAAGCGAATAAACAAACGCAGAAGAGACGTGTGGTGAGGGAACATGCTAGGCATGGGCTTATCGAAAAAACTATTGATCTTCTTCCTTTTGAGCTTCGACTTCCAAGCAATCAATACTGTGGCCCTGACAATCGACTCGATGTTCGCTTAGCGCGTGGTGATCCCGGTATTAATATTTAGATGCTGCGTGCAAAGAACATGGTCTTGCTTACCTTGATAGTAAACGTAGAAACAAAGGAGTTACGTCACCTAAAGCAACATTTCCTGAGAAGACAGCAGCACTTGTTGTTGCCGGTGGAATGACAGAAAGCTGTTTCTGGATGGAGGCATTAGAAAACGAAGACAGGAGGGACAAAGAAGGGACGTGATTTAGTAAAAAGTATACATTTGCAAAAAAAATAAAAAAAAAATAGGACTTTTGAAATGTAATGCAGTAGTCCAACCCAACTCCAATTTCTGATGTTGACTAACGAGTTTAACCAAAGAAGGGCAGAGGTTTTAGAATATTAGAACAATGCACTAGCATTTCCTAAAGTACGTCATCTTTATTAACCTATGATTTGAGTTGTTATTAAAACCAACCTAGTGGGAATAATTTCACTGGGTACGTCGAAGGTAGAGTTGGTGACGGTTAATATAAGTATTGTTTAACAGGAATGTAGTCTAGTAGTATAATTGGATGGTCCTGGCGCCTCCTCCCGCGGGAAATTTGAATTCTGGCGGGAAATTGAATTTTTGGCGGGAGATTTGAATTTGTAAACAAAGCCACGTGCTTTTTGACAGCTGTCATCGACAACAACGCATCGCTAACCTCACTGCTGCCATCTTGACGGGCCTAAACCTCAGTGGTACCAACTTAACCTAACTAGCGCGAGGTAAACAAAGCCACGTGTTTTTTGACAGCCACGTGCTTTTTGACAGACAACAACGCATCGCTAACCTCAGTACTGCCATCTTGACGGGCCTAAACCTCAGTAGTGCCAACTTAACCTAACTAGTGCGAGGTAAAGAAAGCCACGTGTTTTTTGACAGCCACGTGCTTTTTGACAGACAACAACGCATCGCTAACCTCAGTACTGCCATCTTGACGGGCCTAAACCTTAGTGGTACCAACTTAACCTAACTAGCGTGTGGTAAACAAAGCCACGTGCTTTTTGACAGCTGTCATCCGCCATCTTTAAACCACAGAGCACTGTGCTGCCCTCTTTATCGTAGTAGATGTAAAATTCGTCACCTGTCATCGGCAGTGCTGCCATCTTGGCGGGCCTAAACCTTAGTGCTACCAACTTAACTTCACTAGCGTGGGAAAAACAAATCCACGTGCAGCAGTCATCCGCCATCTTTAATCCAGAGAGCGTCGTGCTGCCCTCTTTAGCTACTTACCTTTGAAATGTGGTACGTCACAGCTGTCATCCGCCATCTTGCATCCGAAACCTCAGTGCTGCACTCTATGTGGTGGCGGCAAATTCTTTATGCTCTTGTTTGGAAACAAAGCCACATGCAGCTGTCATCCGCCATCTTTAATCCATAGAGCACCGTGCTGCCCTCTTTAGCTACTTACCTTTGAAATGTGGTACGTCACAGCTGTCATCCGCCATCTTGCATTGCAAACCTCAGTGCTGCACTCTATGTAGTGGCGGCAAATTCTACGTGCTCTTGTTTGGAAACAAAGCCACGTGCAGCTGTCATCCGCCATCTTTAATCCAGAGAGCACCGTGCTGCCCTCTTTAGCTACTTACCTTTGAAATGTGGTACGTCACAGCTGTCATCCGCCATCTTGCATCGCAAACCTCAGTGCTGCACTCTTTAGCTTGAAATGTAGTGACGGCAAATTCCACGTGCTCTTGTTTGGAAACAAACCTATGCGCTTTTTTGTCAGCTATCTTCCGCCATCTTTAATCTAGAGAGCACCGTGCTGCCCTCTATGTGGTGGTGGTAAATTCTACACGCTTTACAAACCCATGTGCTTTTCTGACATCTGTCAACCACCAGAGAGCACCGTGCTGCCCTCTTTATGCCGGTGGCAAATTCTACGTCACAGCTGTCATCCGCCATCTTGCATCGCAAACCTCAGTGCTGCACTCTTTAGCTTGAAATGTGGTGGCGGCAAATTCCACGTGCTCTTGTTTAGTAAACAAAGCCACGTGCTTTTTTGACAGCTATCATCCGCCATCTTTAATCAATAGAGCACTGTGCTGCTATCATGCGGGTAATTTCGTTAGCCGTCATCCACCATCTTTAATCTACAGAGCACCGTGCTGCTCTCTGTAGTAGCGGGCACTTTGAAAAGTTCTGTTACTTGTCATCCGTCATCTTTAATCAACAAAGCATCGTACTGCTATCTTTAGCTACATACATTTAACATGTGGTGGCGGATAATTTGAAAAAAAGACTTCCGTTAGCTATCATCCGCCATCTTTATTCAACAGAGCATCGTGCTTCTGCTATCTCTAGCTAGATACCTGTGGTGACGGCAATTTGAAATTCTATCTAGATGCCATCTTTAATCAACAGAGCACCGTGCTGCTATCCCTTTGAATTGTGGTGACGTATAATTTGAAATTCCGTTAGCTATCATCACCTCTCATCTACTATCTTGAAGGAGATTATACGACACCTCCTCTACCTCCTGCTCTTCCTCCTCCTCCTCCTCCCCCTACCACCTGCACCTCCTCCTCCTCTGTCAAGGCATAACTTTTTCGAACACGCATCGCGAAGGCAAGAGTGTGCAGCGATATGCATGTTTAGACTTGCGGATTACGAAAGAAACATAACAAGACTTGAATCGAACCCTGCACTCGATGTCGTTAACTTCAACATGTGATTAAAACTCTGTCTGGTGTGTTCAGAACACTACATAAGTAGAATCGAACGCTGTACAACATGTTAGGGGATACCTTTGTTCTAAGAAGATCAGATTGAAACATAACAAGACTAGAATTGAACACTGCACTCGATACAACATGTGATCAGAACATTGATTGATGCGTTCAGATCACTAAACAAGTAGAACCGAACACTGTACAACATGTTAGGGGATACCTTTGTTCTAAGAAAATTAGATTGCAAAATAACAAGACTAGAATCGAACACTACACTCGATGTCGTTAACCTTAACATGTGATCAGAACATTGATTGATGCGTTCAGATCACTAAACAAGTAGAACCGAACACTGCACAACATGTTAGGGGATACCTTTGTTCTAAAAAGATCAGATTGAAACATAATACGACTAGAATCGAACACTGCACTCGATACAACATGTGATCAGAACATTGATTGATGTGTTCAGATCTCTAAACAAGTAGAACCGAGCACTGTACAACATGTTAGGGGATACCTTTGTTCTAAGAAGATCAGATTGAAACATAACAAGACTAGAATCGAACACTGCACTCGATGTCGTTAACCTCAACATGTGATCCGATACAACCTGTTAGGGGATACCTTTGTTCTAAGAAAAGTAGATTGAAACATGGCAAGACTAGAATCGAACACTGTAAGAACATTTTTTGATGTGTTCAGAGCAAAAGTACAACTTCAATGATTTACCTAGTGTAAAACACACACTGTGCACATATCGCATAGCTATCTCGCCTATCACTTGCCTAGTATGAAAATCAAAAACACACTGTGCACATATCGCATAGCTAACTCGGCAACACTTCAAATGAATTGCTTAGTACGAAAATAAAAAAATCTATACCGCGTAGCTAACTCGTTCATCGCTCTGCTAATACGCTTAGTAATTGCAAATACACTGATATATGCCATACGAAAATCAAGAAAGCATACTGCGTAGCCAACTCGCTCGGGTCACTCGCTTAGTAATTGCAACACGACTAGAACACTGATACACACACGGAGAAGAACGTTCCGAGATACTACATACTTACATGTTAAAAAGTAGGGGGATGAAAGATCATAAATTATATGTGTTACGGAGATTTCCGTGGTAGTTAGAGGTGAAAGAAGGTGCGGGGGTGAACGGGTCTCAGGCTACGAAATTAAAGTTGATTTAAAATTTAACAAGGTTATATTTTCTTTTCAAAATAAAGAAATAACAATCATGCCAGGTACAGAGTAGCAAAGCAATACAATTACAATATGTACAGGATTTGGGCTTCGAGCCCCAGCCCCACAATTCTTGAGCAATTAGCCCAGTTTTACCCCAAACACAAGTTTCAACAGAGGGGCAGAAAACCCCATTCATGCCTAGGAGCACTTGCTCCAAAATACACAGTAAGGCCTCCTTGAGGCGCGCAGAAAACAAAATTTTCGGGAAAAGAGCAACTTGCTCTCAAAATTCAGGCCTGTCAAAGGCCACACCTAATTCCACCTTCAAGCTGTCCTCCAAGGACATATACACAGGGGTAAAATACCCAACCTACTGAGGTCTATTAAATGAGAAGAAGGTTAATTACATGACCTCTAAAATAACAATTAGAGAGGAGGCGATCTGCACTCCTAATGCATTTGTTTTTAAAACCTAATCTGGCTCTAGGCCACTAATGCAAGGGCTAATCCCATACTACAGAGGTGACTTTAGAAAAGAACAATTTGCTTTACGTTAACGAAGAATAGGTTGAGACAAATAAGTTCACCTCAAAACAAAATGATTGGGAGCTCGAGAGGGTTAAGCACTCTCTATCCCGATATGCAGTTTAAAGATAGAATAGATACATTTTAAGGAAGGTTACATTATGGAAAAACTTCGGACCCGCCCCGAGAGTTAAACTGCTGAGCTAGCAAAGAAAGAAGTTATTAATCGGCCATTACCTCGTTGTTGACCGCTGCCGAAGAAAGAGGCGCTTCCCGCCCCCTGCAATGTACTTTACACACTGAAAGATGGAACAGAAGTGGCGCAGAGACCCTCAAATCAGCAGTTTATATACTCTCGCGGAAAGTTCGAGGCGTTTCAGGAAGGAAAACACCCGCCCACAATCTTTTTATTGGTGGATAACGAAAACCCCTACACAAGATGAAGAAGAAACACATTATTGGTGGAAAATTAATTTAAGAAATTCGGGATTGGCTAAATTCAAAACAAGGGGAAAGAAAGGGTTAATATTGCCAACTTAAACAATGACTGAAAGAAATTTAGCAAAGAACAAACTTTTGAAATTAAATTTTCTCCAAAAGAACAGTTCTTTCACTCCGCACTAGGCTGCACTATTGTTGATCTTCAGTAGTGTCCTCTAGAAGAGAAAGTTCACACTTCTTACTACAAGCAAAACAAAAATACGTCGAAAATGACACAGTTCAAAAACTCCAAAATTTCCAGGTAGTGACATCTTCTGAGAAAGTAGAAAATTAATACCGTAGATAAAGTTCAGACTTCCTCCAGCAGAGGAGTTTCAACTCGCGCACATTTTAAATTAGCGGCGTGGAGGTGTACCGCCCGGTACAGACTTACCCCCCCAAAAGTTCCTCCAGGGGTGACACATGCAATTTGTTTGGGAACAAGGTCCAAGTTTTGATGTTGATATGGAGATTAATTGCAGAAGTATTTATAGGATTTTCTTAATGTGGTTTGATTCAGTTTCAAAATTTTGCTGTGACTGGTGAAGTAAAGTCTTTATGTTTGTAGAAGTTGAATTCAGAAGATAAACTTTTAATACTTGAAAGTGAAGAAAACTTTTGCAAGGTCCACCAAATATTGCTATTGAATTCCCAAGTGTAGTAATTGCTGATAGTAACTGTCCATGTAGTTGATGTTGATTAAGTTGGATGGCTAGACCGGCCGTTGCAGCTTGCGTCCAAAGGCGGCCGCTCGGACCCCACAAGTACCCTGAGATACCGCTCGCCCGCACTATGAGAGGAGCAGTGGTGTTGAAGCACGCCGCGCCCGCGGTGAACATATACAGGCTGCGGGCAAGTAGCAGGTCGTGCGCCGCACATCAGCCTTGGCCGGGAGGAGAGCTCCGGCTCGCCGTGCACATGTCGTCCTCGCTGGGGTCGAGGGGGCCCTTCCTCTATCCCAGTCGCGGCACGGCGCCGCGCGGCTGCGGGGGCACTAAAACATTAAAATTAGGCGGCAGAAATTGTTGGACCATCATCTTTTTTGAGGGCACAGGCTTGTGGAGAGGTTGAGGGGCCAGCGGCGTGCAGATATCCATGGCATTAATTAAGCCACTGTGTAGAGTGGAGCAGGAGACGGGAGCGTGGTAATGGCCGTGGCAAGGACAGGATGGCAGTTTAACGGTTCGGGGCAGGTTTCACAAAATGCTTACATATAAAAAAAAATACTATAGAAGGGGCAGAAAGCCTTAAAAGTGAAACTCAAAAAAAAATATAACCATCATATTCCTTTCAAGATAATATGAGGCAAGTTAGCACAGAAATTATACAGGTTTCACCTGCGACAAGTGAACCCTAAATATCCTCCCGGTGGCTGGATTGCTTAATAACAACGTAACCGGCGTAAGGAAATCGAGTATGACACACGGCCCATGGAATCTTGGGGCAAGCTTGCCCGCGGGAACAAAATTCTTGACCATTACTTGGTCACCTACCTTCAAAGGGGTGGGTCTCCGTCCACGATCATACCTTTCCCTAACCTTTTCATGAGACACTTTAAGATTGGCTTTAGCCTTCTTCCAAAGATCTTTAATGTTGTCCGGATCTATTGTCTCAGGTAGAATGTCACTCAGGGACCAGAGGTTAGAGAGCGGCGTGTTGGGAACAAACTTAAACATCAAAGAGGCTGGAGTAAATTTATGTGATTCATGAACCGCCGAATTCAAAGCAAAAGCTAACCAATGCAGGGACGTGTCCCACCTGGAATGATCTTCATGATGATAGGCAATAAGCGCGGACCTGAGATTACGGTTAACCCGTTCAGCCAGAGATGGTTGAGGGTAATAAGCAGAAGTAGTTACATGAGAGATGGACAAGTCAAAACAGAATTTACGAAAAAGATTTGATGTGAACGCCTTAGCATTATCAGACACAATATATTGGCACGGACCAAAAGAGGCAAGAATAGAATTTAAGCAAGTAATGGTGGACTGAGCGGTAGCCAGCTTAGTCGGAAATAACCAGGAAAATATTGTGAAACCATCTACGCATACAAAGATGAACTTGTTGTCATTTCCCTTTGACTGGGGGAAGGGTCCTACATAATCAATATACAGGCGTTCCATGGGGCGCGACGCTTGATGCGAAGACAGAAGACCTACCTTGGTGGACATGGTTGGTTTACTGAGCAAACAAGATTTACAAGCTTTTACTAGTTCACGGATTTCACCGTCCATACCCTTCCAGATGAACCTTTCACGAATCTTTTCACGAGTTTTAAAGATTCCAAGATGCCCTCCTAATGGGGTCTCATGATAGTATTTGAAGATCATAGGCACAAGAACAGCTGGAACGACAACCTTCATCATCTTATCATGCCTCGAAGGGCAACATAGAACACCATTCCTCAGAACATAAGGGACAACATGTTCCCCAGAAGAAAGGGTTTCCATTATCGGAGCCAGCGTCGGATCTTCACGTTGGTATTTTCGATATCCCTAAAGAGCATGGGAGCATCTGTTAAGATGGCATTAACATCAGATAGCATGGACTCGGGAGGAGATGAACTATCGACCGGTTCATGGTTCTCAACGTCGTTGGAAAACATTCGGCTGAGTCCATCAGCAACAACATTTTCGGTACCTCTGATATGCCGGACATCGAATTGGAAGGCCCAACGGGCTATACGACCAGTACGACGCGGCCTACCTAAGACCAGCTTAAGGCTTGATTATCTGTCTCCAGGTCGAATTTGACATGTTCCAGATAGAGACGGAACTTCTCTAAGGCAAATAAGACTGCCAACCCTTCGAGCTCATAGATAGAATACTTGGCTTCTTGAGCCGATAGAGTCCTAGATGCATAGGCGATAGGTCGCCTCCCTAGTTCAGTCTCTTGAAGAAGGACTGCAGCTACTGCTGACGACGACGCGTCGGTTTGGACGATGAATTTCTTCGAGAAATCAGGCATAGCAAGTACAGGGGCATTACAGAGAGCTAATCTAAGATCCTCAAAAGCGGCTTGTTGAGAAGGTCCCCACTAGAATTTGATGCCTTTCCTACGAAGAAGGTTTAAGGGCGCCGCTCTATTAGCGAAGTTAGGAATAAACTTCCTGAAGAAATTCACCATACCAATGAAACTGGCGATACCTTTAACGTCCTTGGGAGGTTTAAAATCACGGATGGCCTGTGTTCTGGAATGATCGACGGCAACACCATCAGGTGACACAATATGCGCTAGGAATGACATAGAGGGCTTAGCAAAGGCCACCTTGGACAATTTGACAGTTAACCCAGCCTTACGAAGGCGATTGAGAACTTCTCGCAGATGATCTAGATGTTCTTCAAAGGTCTCCGAAAATACGACGACATCATCCAAGTAGTGATACAAGTACTCAAATTTGATGTCGGAGAAGACCCTATCTAGCAGCCTAGTGAGTACTGATGCTCCCGAGGGGAGCCCAAAAGGCACGCGGTTGTATTCGTATAAGTTCCAGTCCGTGGCAAACGCTGTAAGATGTTTAGACTCTTCGGCAAGGGGAATTTGATTATAGGCCTGATTCAAGTCCAAGATAGTAAAGAACTTGGCCTTACGAAACCATGAAAAACAAGAATGAAGGTCAGGAAGGGGCACAGATTCAACACCACCTTCCGATTTAGAGCCCTATAATCAATAACAGGCCTGAAGCCTCCTTGGGGTTTCGGGACTAGAAAAATAGGCGAAGAATACGCCGACTTTTGATCGATGATTCCTTTCAATGCCTTCATTTTAGGTGGAGATAGCCTACATGGTGGAAAACGGACAGGAATCGAATCCGTGACCTCAATTTTGTATTCAATAATGTCAGTAACACCAAGAGTATCAGAGAACACCTCTGGAAATGACTGACATAATTTACGAATACTATCAGCCTGCTCCTCAGGTAGATGTCTAAGGTCTAACAACATCTCATCCTGGGTAGGCGAAATAGATGAACATGATACAGAATTACATTTTAACAAGGGAATTTTACAATTGGACGCAAATTTGAATGTGCACGACCTACTCTGGAGATCGAGCACAAGACCAGTGTAAGAAATGAAGTCAGCTCCCAATATAATGGGGCAAGACAAGTGCTTGGCCACAAACAATTTGATTTTCCATGTAAATTTAAAAACACGAATTTTGACATTTACAGAACCTAGGATTTCCAATGGAGATGAATTAGCCGAAACATATTGAACAGGAGATGAGACATAGTCAGGTAGTTTACAAACAGATTTCAATTTTGAAAACCATTGGTCCGAAATAATTGAACAAACACTGCCTGAATCTAATAGAGCTGTTATAGGCTCGTTATTTAACTCAATCATAAGAAAAGGAACAGGTGCGGGGGTATCCGCCGCAATCCTAAGACATTATTTGGGGTATTCGAAAGATGAATTTGAAGATAGAACATTCCCTGAATTTTCGACCTGTTTACCAGGGGCTGAGCCTCGGGAAGAGGGATTAGTCGACTCAGCCGAAGCCACTAGTCATTTTTCATTATTGGCGTTGTTGGAGTTTGTACCAGAAGTTGAGCAGGAGGGGGTACTATTTGAATTTGGGCAATTTTTGGCGATATGTGAGAAAGCCCCACATTTAAAACAGCCTTGTGATGAACCAGCCCCATTCCTTGTCCCACTCGACTTGATCAGTGGACACTTATTGCGCAGATGGTCGGGTGACCCGCAAGCATAACATTTACGGGGTGTGACTGGTCGGCGAGGTGGAGGCCGAAGATTACCAAAAGAGGGAGGGGGTTCTTTCGCGACACGCAAGGAGTCGGCATATCTAACTCCTTCCGCTTAGACGGCCAATGCTTCAAGTTCAGAGAAGGTTTGCGGGCACGCCGCGAAACACAAATATGACCTATAGGATGGTGAAATCCCTTCCACAATAGCTTGTACAATCTGATCCTCAGGGAAGTGAAGAGCAAACACCCTAGTATAGAACTTAATATCTTGGATGAAATCTGCCAGGTTTTCATCCAAGCGCTGTACCCGATAATAGTACTTCTGAATAAGGGAGGACCTTGCCCTGGCCGGGATGAAGTTAGCTAGCAAGTGGGCGTGGAAGTCTTCAATCGATGATTGCTCGGCAATGGCTCTAACTATTTTGTCTGAGAGAATACCTATTGCATAGGGATAGATGATTTGCAAATATCTGACATGGGGAAAGAGAAAAAATAAGGGCATGATCCTGAAATTCAACTAAAAATCTTACAAATGAAATTACGTCACTGGTGGTATTAACGGAAAACTTAGAGATACCTCTGAGCAACATTGCCACTGGATGAGGCAAGCTGCTAAACCCGGGTGACATAGTAGGTAAAGGTTTCAATGGCAAGGAAGTTAATTCAGAACGTATATTACTCAACGATGCACGGCGTTCAGACTCGTTGTCCAATAGGGCAGAGATAGTTTGAGCGGCAACGGTTATCCTATTGACTTCTCCCTTAGGAGGCTCTTCCTCGCTACCTACATTCATCGTGGTGGGTTGATCAATTCTGGGAGGAACTTCCCCCGTTAACAATTGAGTGACCTTGCTAGATAATTCAGAAATACTTTCAAGCAACGTACTAGCTTCCTTCCTCTGAACGTCATTCAAATTCAGAGACAACAGATCGTTAACTCTATTTGAAAAATGATATAGCCTGGCTTGCACACGCTTAATTTGATTAGGAGAAGGATCATTTTCGTCAAAAAAACTAACTACCGATGCTAGCCCAGTAGTACTCTCGGTGATCGTGGAAAGAGAGTCGTCAATTTCTTTCTCTCCCAAATTGGGGATGGAAATGGGCAAATCAAGGGACTCTCTAAGCTTGTTGGTATCTATCGCAACCGTGCCTCCAGATTGCACATTTCTGATAGTTAACTCATAGATCAACTCCTCCTTGCGCAAATAGTTAAGATGGAGAACATCGCGAGGACCGGGCATGATGACAGAACAATTTTGAAAAAATCAGAAAATTCCAGCAACTGAGAAAATTGTTAGAGTTTAAATCAAAGCAATGTTTAGCCGTCGAAAGGGGCTAAATTGAGACCCATTCAACCACGCTCTGCTACCACTTGTTACGGAGATTTCCGTGGTAGTTAGAGGTGAAAGAAGGTGCGGGGGTGAACGGGTCTCAGGCTACGAAATTAAAGTTGATTTAAAATTTAACAAGGTTATATTTTCTTTTCAAAATAAAGAAATAACAATCATGGCAGGTACAGAGTAGCAAAGCAATACAATTACAATATGTACAGGATTTGGGCTTCGAACCCCAGCCTCACAATTCTTGAGCAATTAGCCCAGTTTTACCCCAAACACAAGTTTCAACAGAGGGGCAGAAAACCCCATTCATGCCTAGGAGCACTTGCTCCAAAATACACAGTAAGGCCTCCTTGAGGCGCGCAGAAAACAAAATTTTCGGGAAAAGAGCAACTTGCTCTCAAAATTCAGGCCTGTCAAAGGCCACACCTAATTCCACCTTCAAGCTGTCCTCCAAGGACATATACACAGGGATAAAATACCCAACCTACTGAGGTCTATTAAATGAGAAGAAGGTTAATTACATGACCTCTAAAATAACAATTAGAGAGGAGGCGATCTGCACTCCTAATGCATTTGTTTTTAAAACCTAATCTGGCTCTAGGCCACTAATGCAAGGGCTAATCCCATACTACAGAGGTGACTTTAGAAAAGAACAATTTGCTTTACGTTAACGAAGAATAGGTTGAGACAAATAAGTTCACCTCAAAACAAAATGATTGGGAGCTCGAGAGGGTTAAGCACTCTCTATCCCGATATGCAGTTTAAAGATAGAATAGATACATTTTAAGGAAGGTTACATTATGGAAAAACTTCGGACCCGCCCCGAGAGTTAAACTGCTGAGCTAGCAAAGAAAGAAGTTATTAATCGGCCATTACCTTGTTGTTGACCGCTGCCGAAGAAAGAGGCGCTTCCCGCCCCCTGCAATGTACTTTACACACTGAAAGATGGAACAGAAGTGGCGCAGAGACCCTCAAATCAGCAGTTTATATACTCTCGCGGAATGTTCGAGGCGTTTCAGGAAGGAAAACACCCGCCCACAATCTTTTTATTGGTGGATAACGAAAACCCCTACACAAGATGAAGAAGAAACACATTATTGGTGGAAAATTAATTTAAGAAATTCGGGATTGGCTAAATTCAAAACAAGGGGAAAGAAAGGGTTAATATTGCCAACTTAAACAATGACTGAAAGAAATTTAGCAAAGAACAAACTTTTGAAATTAAATTTTCTCCAAAAGAACAGTTCTTTCACTCCGCACTAGGCTGCACTATTGTTGATCTTCAGTAGTGTCCTCTAGAAGAGAAAGTTCACACTTCTTACTACAAGCAAAACAAAAATACGTCGAAAATGACACAGTTCAAAAACTCCAAAATTTCCAGGTAGTGACATCTTCTGAGAAAGTAGAAAATTAATACCGTAGATAAAGTTCAGACTTCCTCCAGCAGAGGAGTTTCAACTGGCGCACATTTTAAATTAGCGGCGTGGAGGTGTACCGCCCGGTACAATATGTGCACATGTTGTCTCCTCCAAGTTGTAAGACGAAATAGACGCAGTACTGCGAGTTTCCGCTCTAGCTGGCGAACGGAAGTAGCATGATATCTCAGCAAAACAAAACAAAAAAAAAAATACGCGTGAGCTTGCAAGTCAGACACAATGATGGATACCGCGATTCAAATCCTGGCAACTTATACCGTCAGGAAGGGCATCCGGCGAGCATCTAGCTGTAAATCCCCGATTCTCGTGTTAGAAGTTGTAAAACAGACTCTTAATCCGTGTTCTTTGACGTCAGGAAAGGCAACCGGTCGAAAACAATAGTATATGATGTAAGAGGCTAGATACTGCTAGTTTTGCGTCAGGAAGGGCTACTAGTCTTAAAACAAATTCTTGCGATTTAAAAATCTTAGTTTTGCGTCAGGAAGGGCATCCGGCTGTAAAACAATAGTTCATGATACAGTGATTTAAAATCTAAGAAGAGCCTCTAGCTGTAAATCCCCGATTCTCGTGATAGAAGTTGTAAAACAGATTCTTAATCCGAGTTCTTTGACGTCTAAAATCTTAGTTTTGCGTCAGGAAGGGCATCCGGCTGTAAAACAATAGTTCGTGATACAGCGATTTAAAATCTAGGAAGAGCAGCTAGCTGTAAATATCCCATTCTCGTGTTAAAAGTTGTAAAACAGATTCTTAATCCGAGTTCTTTGACGTCAGGAAGGGCAACCGGTCGAAAACAATAGTGTATGATGTAAGAGGCTAGATACTGCTAGTTTTGTGTCAGGAAGGGCAACTAGTCTTAAAACAAATTCTTGCGATTTAAAATCTTAGTTTTGCGTCAGGAAGGGCATCCGGCTGTAAAACAATAGTTCGTGATACAGCGATTTAAAATCTAAGAAGAGCATCTAGCTGTAAATCCCCGATTCTCGTGTTAGAAGTTGTAAAACAGATTCTTAATCCGAGTTCTTTGACGTCAGGAAGGGCAACCGGTCGTAAACAGTAATATATGATGTAAGAGGCTAGATACTGCTTGTTTTGTGTCAGGAAGGGCAACTAGTCTTAAAACAAATTCTTGCGATTTAAAATCTTAGTTTTGCGTCAGGAAGGGCATCCGGCTGTAAAACAGTAGTTCGTGGTACAGCGATTTAAAATCTAAGAAGAGCATCTAGCTGTAAATCCCCGATTCTCGTGTTAGAAGTTGTAAAGCAGATTCTTAATCCGAGTTCTTTAACGTCAGGAAGGGCAACCGGTCGTAAACAGTAATATATGATGTAAGAGGCTAGATACTGCTAGTTTTGCGTCAGGAAGGGCAACTAGTCTTAAAACAAATTCTTGCGATTTAAAATCTTAGTTTTGCATCAGGAAGGGCATCCGGCTGTAAAACAATAGTTCGTGATACAGCGATATAAAATCTAAGAAGAGCATCTAGCTGTAAATCCCTGATTCTCGTGTTAGAAGTTGTAAAACAGATTCTTAATCCGAGTTCTTTGACGTCAGGAAGGGCAACCGGTCGAAAACAATAGTATATGACGTAAGAGGCTAGATACTGCTAGTTTTGCTTCAGGAAGGGCAACTAGTCTTAAAACAAATTCTTGCGATTTAAAATCTTAGTTTTGCGTCAGGAAGGGCATCGGCTGTAAAGCAATAGTTCGTGATACAGCGATTTAAAGAAGAGCATCTAGCTGTAAAACCCCGATTCTCGTGTTAGAAGTTGTAAAACAGATTCTTAATCCGAGTTCTTTGACGTCAGGAAGGGCAACCGTTCGAAAACAATAGCGTATGATGTAAGAGTCTAGATACATCTTTTTAAAATCCTAGAAGGACATCCTGTTGTAAAACGGATTCTTGTGATTTAAAATCTCGCGCCAGGAAGGGCAACCGGTCGTAAAACAAATTCTTGCGATTTAAACTCCTGCGTCAGTAGGAGGCACTCGGCTTTAAAACATATTTTTTAATCCCGGCCCTGCTACGTTAGGAACCACATCTAGCTGTAAAAACAGGAGCTTCAAACATTTACAGTTTTAAGCTTTAGGAACGGGTTATAGGTTACATTTTTTGTTCTACTGCATAGAACACTATCTTTGAAGTTGTATCTGCGCAGTCATTCAGAGCGAGTTATGGAATGCATGTGTTAGCTGAAATTGTACACGTATCTTCCGGCTACACTAACCTTGAACGAAGACACGGTGTGCTGATAAGCGACTTGTAACTCACGTAGCCTGTGTAAGCTCCTAACATAAATTATCATGATTGTACGGAGAGGTTAAAACACACAGTGCCAGCATATAGCTCACTCCTATTGAAAGAGCCTGCACGGCGCCGGCATGTGGGCTTCTCCAGTTGAAGGAGCCTGTACAAGGTTTAACACCCCTGTATCAACAGCCCTTACTTAACGCTAGCTTTTTTTGCACACCCGCCTCTTAGATCATACACCATAGTTTTACGACCGGTTACCATTCCTGACTAGGATTTTAAATCGCAGTATACGCGATAAATTTGTTGTAGCGGGTTTTATAACTAGATGTCCCGGTACCGGTACATAGCCTACTCCTACCGAAGAAGCCTGCACACAGCTTAACGCCTCCATCCGACAAATGAATCATCCTCAACGCCTTGTACTCAAAATCATTTTCGAAGGAGTCTGCACAAGGTTTAACGCTCCCTATCAACAGCCCTTACTTAATGCTCGCCTCTTTACACACCCGCCTCTTAGATCATACACCATAGTTTTACGACCGGTTACCCTTCCTGACGTCAAAGAAATCGGATTAAGGATCTGTTTTACAACTTCTAACACGAGAATCAGGGATTTACAGCTAGATGCTCTTCTTAGATTTTAAATCGCTGTATCACGAACTATTGTTTTACAGCCGGATACCCTTCCTGACGCAAAACTAAGATTTTAAATCGCAAGAATTTGTTTTAAGACTAGTTGCCCTTCCTGACGCAAAACTAGCAGTATCTAGCTTCTAACATCATATACTATTGTTTTCGACCGGTTGCCCTTCCTGACGTCAATGAACTCGGATTAAGAATCTGTTTTACAACTTCTAACACGAGAATCGGGGATTTACAGCTAGATGCTCTCCTTAGATTTTAAATCGCTGTATCACGAACTATTGTTTTACAGCCGGATGCCCTTCCTGACGCAAAACTAAGATTTTAAATCGCAAGATTTTTTTTAAGACTAGTTGCCCTTCCTGACACAAAACTAGCAGTATCTAGCCTCTTACATCATACACTATTGTTTTCGACCGGTTGCCCTTCCTGACGTCAAAGAACTCGGATTAAGAATCTGTTTTACAACTTCTAACACGAGAATCGGGGATTTACAGCTAGATGCTCTTCTTAGATTTTATATCGCTGTATCACGAACTATTGTTCTACAGCCGGATGCCCTTCCTTACGCAAAACTAAGATTTCAGACGTCAAAGAACTCGGATTAAGAATCTGTTTTAACTTCTAACACGAGAATCGGGGATTTACAGCTAGATGCTATTCTTAGATTTTAAATCACTGTATCACGAACTATTGTTACACAGCCGGATGCCCTTCCTGACGCAAAACTAAGATTTTAAATCGCAAAAATTTGTTTCAAGACTAGTTGCCCTTCCTGACGCAAAACTAGCAGTATCTAGCCTCTTACATCATACACTATTGTTTTCGACTGGCTGCCCTTCCTGACGTCAAAGAGCTCGGATTAAGAATCTGTTTTACAACTTCTGACACGAGAATCGTGTATTTACATTTAGAGGCTCTTCTTAGATTTTAAATCACTGTATCATGAACTATTGTTTTACAGCCGGATGCCCTTCCTGACGCAAAATTAAGATTTTAAATCGCAAGAATTTGTTTTAAGACTAGTGGCCCTTCCTGACGCAAAACTAGCAGTATCTAGCCTCTTACATCATATACTATTGTTTTCGACCGGTTGCCCTTCCTGACGTCAAAGAACTCGGATTAAGAATCTGTTTTACAACTTCTAACACGAGAATCGGGGATTTACAGCTAGATGCTCGCCGGATGCCCTTCCTGACGGCATAAGTTGCCAGGATTTGAATCGCGGTATCCATCATTTTGTCTGACTTGCAAGCTCACGCGTTTTTTTTTTTTTTTTTTTTTTTTTTGCTGAGGTATCATGCTACTTCCGTTCGCCAGCTACAGCGGAAACTTTTCGTATGACATATATCAGTGTATTTGCAATTACTAAGCGTCTTAGCAGTGCGATGAACGAGTTAGCTACGCGGTATAGATTTTTTATTTTCGTACTAAGCAAATCATTTGAAGTGTTGCCGAGTTAGCTATGCGATATGTGCACAGTGTGTTTTTGATTTTCATACTAGGCAAGTGATAGGCGAGATAGCTATGCGATATGTGCACAGTGTGTGTTTTACACTAGGTAAATCATTGAAGTTGTACTTTTGCTCTGAACACATCAAACAATATTCTTACAGTATTCGATTCTAGTCTTGCTATGTTTCAGTCTAATTTTCTTAGAACAAAGGTATCCCCTAACATGTTGTATCGGATCACATGTTGAGGTTAACGACATCGAGTGCAGTGTTCGATTCTAGTCTTCTTATGTTTCAATCTGATCTTCTTAGAACAAAGGTATCCCCTAACATGTTGTACAGTGCTCGGTTCTACTTGTTTAGAGATCTGAACACATCAATCAATGTTCTGATCACATGTTGTATCGAGTGCAGTGTTCGATTCTAGTCGTGTTATGTTTCAATCTGATCTTCTTAGAACAAAGGTATCCCCTAACATGTTGTGCAGTGTTCGGTTCTAGTCTTGTTATGTTTCAATCTAATTTTCTTGGAACAAAGGTATCCCCTGACATGTTGTACAGTGTTCGGTTCTACTTGTTTAGTGATCTGAACATATCAATCAATGTTCTGATCACATGTTAAGGTTAACGACATCGAGTGTAGTGTTCGATTCTAGTCTTGTTATTTTGCAATCTAATTTTCTTAGAACAAAGGTATCCCCTAACATGTTGTACAGTGTTCGGTTCTACTTGTTTAGTGATCTGAACGCATCAATCAATGTTCTGATCACATGTTGTATCGAGTGCAGTGTTCAATTCTAGTCTTGTTATGTTTCAATCTGATCTTCTTAGAACAAAGGTATCCCCTAACATGTTGTACAGCGTTCGATTCTACTTATGTAGTGTTCTGAACACACCAGACAGAGTTTTAATCACATGTTGAAGTTAACGACATCGAGTGCAGGGTTCGATTCAAGTCTTGTTATGTTTCTTTCGTAATCCGCAAGTCTAAACATGCATATCGCTGCACACTCTTGCCTTCGCGATGCATGTTCGAAAAAGTTATGCCTTGACAGAGGAGGAGGAGGTGCAGGTGGTAGGGGGAGGAGGAGGAGGAGGAAGAGCAGGAGGTAGAGGAGGTGTCGTATAATCTCCTTCAAGATAGTAGATGAGAGGTTAGGTTAGCGAATGCACTAATGTTTAATGATGATAGCTAACGGAATTTCAAATTATCCGTCACCACAATTCAAAGGGATAGCAGCACGGTGCTCTGTTGATTAAAGATGGCATCTAGATAGAATTTCAAATTGCCGTCACCACAGGTATCTAGCTAGAGATAGCAGAAGCACGATACTCTGTTGAATAAAGATGGCGGATGATAGCTAACGGAAGTTTTTTTCAAATTATCCGCCACCACATGTTAAATGTATGTAGCTAAAGATAGCAGTACGATGATTTGTTGATTAAAGATGACAGATGACAAGTAACAGAACTTTTCAAAGTGCCCGCTACTACAGAGAGCAGCACGGTGCTCTGTAGATTAAAGATTGTGGATGACGGCTAACGAAATTACCCGCATGATAGCAGCACAGTGCTCTATTGATTAAAGATGGCGGATGATAGCTGTCAAAAAAGCACGTGGCTTTGTTTACTAAACAAGAGCACGTGGAATTTGCCGCCACCACATTTCAAAGGTATCTAGGTAAAGAGGGCAGCACGGTGCTCTCTTGCGGATGACAGCTGTCAAAAAGCACGTAGAATTTGCCACCGGCATAAAGAGGACAGCACGGTGCTCTCTGGTGGTTGACAGCTGTTAGAAAAGCACATGGGTTTGTAAAGCGTGTAGAATTTACCACCACCACATAGAGGGCAGCACGGTGCTCTCTGGATTAAAGATGGCGGATAATAGCTGACAAAAAAGCGCATAGATTTGTTTCCAAACAAGAGCACGTGGAATTTGCCGTCACTACATTTCAAGCTAAAGAGTGCAGCACTGAGGTTTGCGATGCAAGATGGCGGATGACAGCTGTGACGTACCACATTTCAAAGGTAAGTAGCTAAAGAGGGCAGCACGGTGCTCTCTGGATTAAAGATGGCGGATGACAGCTGCACGTGGCTTTGTTTCCAAACAAGAGCACGTAGAATTTGCCGCCACTACATAGAGTGCAGCACTGAGGTTTGCAATGCAAGATGGCGGATGACAGCTGTGACGTACCACATTTCAAAGGTAAGTAGCTAAAGAGGGCAGCACGGTGCTCTATGGATTAAAGATGGCGGATGACAGCTGCATGTGGCTTTGTTTCCAAACAAGAGCATAAAAATTTGCCGCCACCACATAGAGTGCAGCACTGAGGTTTCGGATGCAAGATGGCGGATGACAGCTGTGACGTACCACATTTCAAAGGTAAGTAGCTAAAGAGGGCAGCACGACGCTCTCTGGGTTAAAGATGGCGGATGACAGCTGCACGTGGATTTGTTTATCTCACGCTAGTGAAGTTAAGTTGGTAGCACTAAGGTTTAGGCCCGCCAATATGGCAGCACTGCCGATGACAGGTGACGAATTTTACATCTACTACGATAAAGAGGGCAGCACAGTGCTCTGTGGTTTAAAGATGGCGGATGACAGCTGTCAAAAAGCACGTGGCTTTGTTTACCACACGCTAGTTAGGTTAAGTTGGTACCACTAAGGTTTAGGCCCGTCAAGATGGCAGTACTGAGGTTAGCGATGCGTTGTTGTCTGTCAAAAAGCACGTGGCTGTCAAAAAAACACGTGGCTTTCTTTACCTCGCACTAGTTAGGTTAAGTTGGCACTACTGAGGTTTAGGCCCGTCAAGATGGCAGTACTGAGGTTAGCGATGCGTTGTTGTCTGTCAAAAAGCACGTGGCTGTCAAAAAACACGTGGCTTTGTTTACCTCGCGCTAGTTAGGTTATGTTGGTACCACTGAGGTTTAGGCCCGTCAAGATGGCAGCAGTGAGGTTAGCGATGCGTTGTTGTCGATGACAGCTGTCAAAAAGCACGTGGCTTTGTTTACAAATTCAAATCTCCCGCCAAAAATTCAAATTTCCCGCCAGAATTCCAATTTCCCGCGGGAGGAGGCGCCAGAACCATCCAATTATACTACTTAGTCTATTAGGACAACGTAAATGGTGATAAGTACAAAAGTCTCTTGTTACATGCGAGAGATTTCAATGATACAGTACTTTTAAATATGTTAACAATCGTATTCACTTCGCAACAGTAGCGTGCAATTTGGGTATGCAGGCTAAGCCGGGCTTACCCGTTGGACTTCAGAAGCAAAGTAGACACTAATGTAACTGTAAGTGCAATAATTCATTTTATTTTGTCAGTTGGCAATACTATTTTTTAATTGCTCATTTGCTGCAATTTTGTTTTCTGCGGTATGTAGAAGAAATTCTGCAGTGCGAATTTCTGCAGTAGCGAGGGTACGCGACACACCTACCGCTTGGCTCACCCAGCGTAGAATTCAAGGTGACGCATGCGTAGTAACCGCGCCAGTAAGCGAATATGGTAAGCCGAAAACTCAACGCTCCCCGGCTTGATCGCACGGTGTAGCTGTGTGGAGCAGCTTTGTTTGAGTTTATGATACGTTTATTTACTGTGATTTGGCTTATTGCTGAAACAGCTCTTGCGAATAACAACTGACATCAGTTAAAAACTTTTTAAAAGTACAAGTATCCAGTTCCTTTTAGAACTGAAAATTCGTTTTTTCTTAAATGTAACAGTGTGAGAAAAACTAGCCTACTAGTAGGTACCAGCGTTGTAGTGGACCATGTGACGTGCTTCTATAGGAGCGAACGTTCTAATGAGTTCCATAATAATAACATGCAACGTGGGCCGTGCTTATAATTAGCCTGTGTCGTAAGTGCCTAATTGTGTATCTATGTAGAAGTATTTAGTGAAATGTAATTTCTTCTTAGTTTCATTTATCATAATATTTGCGATGGCTGACTCAATTTGTGTGATTGAAGAACTGTTGGACAAACTGTTTCGTTTCAGGAGATTATATGAGAAACTAGAAATTTTCCAATCTGGAAAACCTTCAGATAAGCCCAACCTTAAAGGGACGCATAAAAACAAAAATCAAGAGTACGTTCGTCATTTCAACCTTCACAGTACAGTAAAACAGAATGGATTTCTGGACGTTCCAAATTTAATAAACTATTTTGCTGGCCATGTTTACTCTTTGCAAAAGAACGAACTGTTTGGTCCGACGCTGGTTTTGATAATCTGAGTAACTTCCACAATGCCATTCAAAAGCATGAGAAATCGCAGTCACACATTTCTGCATTGAGAACGTTCCGAAAATCTAGAATTGATATTCAGCTTAATGCTCAGTTGCGTGCAAGCACTGTACAATATAATGAGACAGTTCGGAAAAACAGAGAGGTGCTCAAGCGATTGACTGATGTTGTGTGTTTTTTAGCCTCTCACGAATTTACCATTCCGTAGACATTCTAAAGGTGAAGATTCTTTGACAGGGGTGCTTATTTGGGTGCATTGAACTTACTCGCCATTTACGATGCGTCGTTATGTACCCACCAAGAAACATCCACCGTGTTTCGCAAAACTTCAAACAGGATACAAAATGAATGATGTAGTTTTGAAAAATGTGAAGTCAGAAATAAAACACGCTATCTTTGTTGCCTTCTTTCTTGACGAGACTTCAGACATGAATTCGTCTCAACTATCAACTACTCTGAGATACGTTGAACCTAAAAGTGGCAAAACTCACGAAAGGTTCATTTCTTTCAATGATGTCAATGCAGAACGAACAGCCAGTGGTTTGCTTGAACATGTCAAAAACATTGTTACTGAGTTTGACTTACACTACAGGTTAGCTGCTCAAACGTTTGAGATCAAGGAGTTTTTTTTAACAGAAGTGACAGGTAATTCATTAAACAAACGTGATTTCTACTAAAATATGAATTTTGAAGTAGGAAACTTGAATAAAATAATTTTCAGGCAAAAACGCAACACTCAACAATGGCACGCTTGTCTTCCTTTTTATTATGGATTATGCACTGTCATTGGGAATAAATAAACTATTTCTATACATCTTAATAAGTTAATTGCAGCTTTAAAAATTATATCGATTTTTAAATCTGTACCGGGCGGTACACCTCCGCGCCGCTAATTCAAACATTGCGCCTGTTGAAACTCCTCTACTGGAGGAAGCCTGAACTTTAACAACCATGTTAATTCTAAAGTTTTTCAGAAGATGTCGCTATTGTAAATTTTGAAGTGTTCTGAACTGTGTCTTTTTCGATTTATATTTGTTTTCTTTGTAGTGAGAATTGTGAACATTCTCTTCTAGATGGCACTACTGAAGAACTACAATTGTGCACCCTGGTGCGAAGTGAAGGAACTGTTTTTTGAGAAATTTTGTGTTCATAAGTTTGTTCTTTGTTAAATTTCTTTCAGTCATTTTTTGGGTTGGCAGTATAACCCTTCTCTTTCCGCTTGTTTTGAATTTAGCCAATCCCGAATTTCTCTAATTAATTTTTGACCAATAACGTATGTCTTCTCCGATATGGATATGTTGCTTGATCCTAGCCAATAAAATTGAGGGGGGTATGGGTAATCATTCATGAAACGTTTCGAATTTTCCGCGAGGGTATATAAACTGCTGATTTTCTTGTCTCCTGGCCACTTCAGTAACATCTTTCCTAGTGTGATTATGTAGCAGGGGGCGGGAAGCGCCTCTTTCTTCGGGCAGCAGTTCATCCATAAGGTAATGGCCTTTCAATAACTTCTTTGCTCGCTAGGTCAGCAGTTTAACCCTCGGGGCAGGTTCGAAACTTGTATCATGTAACCTTCCTTTAGAATGTAAAAGACACTTGGTATAAAATTCTACCTCTTTAACTACAAATTGGGATAGAGAGTGCCAAACCCTCTCGAGCTCCCACTCATAGTGTTTTGAGGTGACTACGTTTTCATAACAGTTTCCCTTCTCTTTGTAATGTAATAAAGTTTTCCTATCGTGTCACCTCCGTAGTATGGGATTAGCCCTTGCATAAGCGGCCTAGTGCCAAATAGGTTTTAAAAAGGTGTGTTAGGAGTGCAAGTTACGCCTCCACTCAAGTTGGTATTTTGGGGCCACGTAATTGTCCTGTTTCTTTAGTGAATAGGCCTCAGTAGGTTGGGTATTTTTACCCCTGTTCTTGTGTGCCTGGAGGGCAGCTTGAAGGTGGAGTTTGGTGTGGCCTTTGAATTGGGTTGAACTTTGAGAGCGGTTTGCTCTTTCTTAAATTTAGTTTCTGTGTACCTCGAGCAGGCTTAACTGGGTAATTGGGAGCTAGTGCTCCTTGGTATTATTGGGGTTTTCTGCCCCTTTGTTGAACCTTATACGTAGGTAAAGTTGGGCTCATTGCTCAAGGATTGTGTGTCTGGGGGCTCGAAGCCCAAGTCCATTAACAAATTGTAATTGTACATTCTTAATTTGTTGATATGCTACTGAGTACCTGTCATACTTGTTATTTCTTGATCTTGAAAAGAAAATATAACCTTTGTTAAATTTTAAATTAACTTTAATCTCGTAAGTTGAGACCTATTCATCCCAGCACCTTCTTTCACCTCTGCTGTTCCACACATACCTCGGAACAAAATCTACAGATGTGATGTCACTAATTGTTTTGTATTTCCTGAAACGCCAAGGATTTTACATGATACCATACGTTCTGGTTAGTCCTTCAATTTTCATGAGATTACACTTAACTTTATATGGTTAGAGCTTGGTTACATTCTTTATATAATGATGTACGTTAAATTGTACTTCCTACGTCCGGTAATTAGTACGTCCTATTTTGGACAGCATACCCACTTTTCGAAACCACTGCACGCCACTGAAAAACAGGCCTGCTTATAACTATCGGTTGCAGCCTGAGAGCTACACATCAGAACTACCTAAAATGAACGCTTTAACATTCAAACATGTATTATGTTCAAGTGTTACCTTTGTGCTGAGGATTTTTCAAGGCAAGACAACTTTCAGCAATATAATGCTGTTAGGCATAAATTCAGAATGTTCACTTGCAGTCATATTTCTGCTACTTTCAACAGGTGCCATCATCTCTCAATTCATGTGAATTCAAAACACATTTTCTCAAGATACTACAAGTAAGACGCTTAGAAACTGTCTCTGAATGTCAGGAGCTTAATATAAAGAAGCGTTGTAAACGATACGACATCGTCTTAGCCTCCAAACGTTCTGTTACACCTGAAGTTAAGGAGAAGTAAGAAGATGAGATAGAGGAGAACGAAGATCTGAAAGTTTCTTTACTATCAGACTAATTCTAAGCTATCACACGTTCTGTCACCGTGCAAACATATCAAGTAGAAGAAGAAGAGTAGCAATACGTGGTTGAAAAAGTCAAGGCTTCCTCGCTATCAAAGCCAGTTTTCAATAACAGACGCCATAGCAGAAAAACGTAGTCCATCAAATCAACTGTCTGCACGTAGATTCAAAAGGCCTCTCTTACCCTATGTAGATATAAGATACTGTAAGGACCTTAACTTACTCGTAGAACGCCTACCTTGTTAAGAGCCTATCAAGGTGCTGGTTACACACAGTATGAAGCAGACATTTCGGAAATAGAACAGGAATAATGTGTACGGTTATTACTCTGTAATAGCCTTTCAAAGCAAGACGTCATCTAAGCGTTGCATACGAGTTGCATAAGTCATCCCGAAATGGCGTACACATAGAAAGGAAAACTTATAGCATGCTGACTCACTATATGATGGATTTTAAAGTGCTTGCAGGTATTTGGCTATCTAGCATATTGCAAAATATCATCAAGGCAGATTCTGCATGTTTGTGTTTCGTTGGGCTTGTTGGGATGTTACTTAAATTATAACATTATCCAGCGAACTCCTAGTAGTACGCATGACTGACGTGAGCGCTAGACATCGGTGAGCTCGACTGCCTGTACCGTACTGTCATCTGGTAGCATGCACGGGACAACTCGACTTGTCCTTGTCAACCTGAGTGCGTAACGAAATATACCGACTGTCTGTTGTTATTCTCAGGTCGTTGTACAAGAAGTATCTATCCTTGTTGTTGCTGCTGAACGGTTATTGAATTCCAAGTAGATGAAGGAGACAGGATGATCGTGTCTGATCCTGGTTAATAAAATTGCCGTGTGGCGATGGGCCGAACATTTAATTGGATTATTTACTTCATTTTATTCTGCAAAACTGTAAGTAACATATTCAGTGTTTCTTGGTCCCCGAGCTGCAATTAAGTGATGAGTACTAACTAAGAATTGAACTTTGATGAGTTGCTTGGAATGCGTACATCTAAATTATGTTGGGTGAAATATATTTACTTCAAAGAGTGATGAATTGTGTTTAGGAAAATGAGATTGTGATCTAGATAATGTTAAGTTGTGAAATTATTACCAATATATTTTGGGCCATTCGTGTAATAATTATCGGGATAATTTTGGATTGATAACTATTTCAAAATAGATTTTAAAGAAAATACATATATTGGATGAGGTTATATTGACAGTTATGACCCGTTAACTATGATGTCTAAGAAGGACTATCTTGTTCTTTTAAGTCTGTGATAGTTCAACTTGTTAAATCTTTAATAACATTTTAAACTACCTAAATTACACCGAACGAAGGTGAATGCACGAGTTGAGAATTTTATCTTGTGAGTATCTCAGCTTTTTTGAGTGCAGCCGTTTTACTTTTCTTTGGTCACGTGACCTTGTTGCTATGGTTGCAATTAATTACTATTTGGTGAGCGTGTGCTCTGTTATGATGAGTTTAAAATCAAGTACCGACCACTACATCAACAGGTTTCAGGATTTATTATCTTTAGCTCCCGAACCTGAACTACTTGTCCAGTGTACCACGTTATTGACTATGGCTATCTCCCAGGCCCCTATCAAAAATGGGGGAAGGGTGAGATAGAGATTGCTCTTTCTATTCCAGAGGACCACTTCTCGGTCCTCGACCAAAAATATTTCCGGCTGCTTAGCCAGGCATGGCCGCTTTCCATTGCGGGAACTGGCACCCGATCTCTCTGTGCACTGATATTTATAGCATGGTTGTGCGGGTGAGGGATGTGTGTGGAGGATGGGGAAATACTAGTGGGCTTGCGTGCTAACACCTCACCACTCTCGCGGCGGCTTGGCGAGTAACTGTTTGGGGAAGAGGAGACATACCAGTGCACTCTCGTGGCGTTTCCGTGAATTACTGTAAACAAATATCCCGCTAGAGGTATAACAGTGCACTCTTACGGCATAAACGCTTCTAAGGTGAAACACTGCCTAGCAGCTATTGTCTAAAATGGGTAACAGATAGCGCACTAGCAGTTAGTTCATTGTTTCTCTGCTTGATAGCGCATGTTACGGGACTATCTAACCACCAATATTAAACATATTTTATGTGCTTCGAACCCGCGTGGTCTGTTTTTATCTTATATCATCCATAAATTTAAAAGCTAGACGTATTTTATAATTAAGAGGAAAGTTTACAACAGTCCTCATACAATTATCGTGTTCTGAACTTAAAAGTGTATGCTCGTTGATGGAGTGGTGAGTGATGTGGGGAGGTGTTATGTGGAAGCACACTTCTCACCATGCACTCTGATGGGCGAATGTGGAAACGAATAATAGTGTTATTTGCTTTACGTCCCACTAACTACTTTTACGGTTTTCGGACGCGCCGAGGAGCCGGAATTTAGTCCCGCAGGAGTTCTTTTACGTGATAGTAAATCTACCGACCCGATGCTGTCGTATTTGAGCACCTTCAAATAGCACGGGACAGATCAAGGATCGAACCTGCCATGCTAAGAGTAAAAATGGCTAGTGTGCATGCGTAGCGATTGCATACATGCGCAACAAGACATAGTGCACTCTAACAGTCGAGGAAGAAAGGTGGTAGGCTCACCTGTCAATATACAGGTGTTGTATGTATGTGTGTTTAAACACATACATTTCCTGATGTTATGTTGCCCTTTTCATACGAGAAGAGAGGTGCGTGAGGTAGGGGGAATGTTTTGTACGTAGAGGGGAACGGGAAGCATGCATTCTCTACCAAGCAGCGCAAGTGAGAAATATGGCGGCACACTTGCCAAATTTAAATGCATAAAAGTGTTTTGTACATAGAACATGCATTTTCCTTTGTTATCTTGCCTTGTTCATAAATTTCAAGTCTGCATATTGTACCGGGAAATGATCAGAGATCTCTGTATGAGAATCGTCACTTAGGGGTGGACGGCTCTTATGGAGCAGGTACAGAGAGGCTTATGCAGAGCAAAATAATAATTGGGCCTAAAACTCAGTTTATTCATCACCATGAATTTATGTATGGGCAATGTTTCCTATTATTTCTGCTCCTTTTGACGAAATATTTGTTTCGTTAGCAAATTATTTAAACATTAAAGCAAGTTATTTTACGAAACTATCGTAATGCAAAAATAAGTATGTTCATCTTGATGTATGCCTGATTTAATAAGATGATATCCGCAAAAGATAGTCTTTGTCCTGATGTTTTAAAAATAAAAAAAGCACTGAAATGAGTGTTTTTTGCTTGAAGATCGAATTAAATTTCAAAGTATCAGAATTGTTTCCCTACTGTGCTTTTAATAATAAATTTATCTTGATTCCTACCTTCTTTTTAAAGTAATAATAGATATTCCTTTACTTTAAAATAAATACTCTTTCGATTTCGAAGTTTGTGAGTTCTTCCTAAATGTTTAAATAAGTAGCGAAAATTTAACACTTCGAAACTAGAATTTAGGAAAAGTCTAGTTTAAAATGTAATAACTGTTCGTAAAGCTGCTAAACGAAGTCACTGATTTCATTATTCCATTCTGCAAGAAGAAAGCCTGTTCTTGTGGAATTTCATGGACTTGTTTTAATAGTGGTTTGAAATGTACTTCGTATCACCCGTTTTTACTTGAACTCGGGACTGGAATGTAGACAGCTACGGGTCAGCGCATAGAAAGTTGTTACCATACGCAACCTATGTCGTGAGGTCATCACCAAAGCACCACGCTCCATATCCCACGTTGATACCACGGTTCAATTCCCTCGTTAACGCGTCCCACGTGGACTCGAAATTCAGCTTGTGTAGCGGCAGGCAGATATGATAATCACGAGAAACAGGCACTCGTGAGGATTTCACGCTTCACTGTGTAGTGTAGCGAACACGACAAAAGATCAACTGATTTTGATTGCCCTGTAGTGTCCTATTCAAAAAACTCGTATTTACACTTCATAAAAGTGTGCACGGTATTTTGTTTTGTGCACTTCTTCACTGTTCTTAACACTGGCAGAAAAATGTAAAAACTCATTTATCAGAATAACTGTTCAGAGGAAAACGCAGTTCTATATAATCGTTGGTATGACACACGAAGAAAAGGTCTATTTACAACAGTACACGGGTTCTAAACTCATTAATGTTTGTACGTTCAAATAGTTAGTGTTATGAAGAAAAAATCATCTAATGCGGCAAGGTCATGTTCACCCGCGACGAATGTTTTAATGCTGTTTAGAGTTAATCACACTTTTATTAAATACGACTCTGTAAGCACTTTTATTGTGTTATTTGCTTTAATAGACTAAGTATTTATGTATTTCACTGGAGAAGTTCGTTAATATGCACACGCTTTTAAATTACATATGTCCAAACTTAAAAATAAATCTGGTGTGAGTACAAGTTCTACACACTCGCTTTCATCTGGGTTGAAATTCAAACACATTATTCCACACGTTCTCGAAATACTCCTAGTAATTCGTGAAGACTAAATTCGTATTTTAATCGCCGAAAAATTTCTTCGAATACAAGACTTTTGATGACAATTCCGGCAGAGATCTTACCGGCGAACCTCATTTGTGGTGGCTATGTTCGAACCTCGGCGTAGTTACTCGCGTACAACGTCGAGTTGTTCCTTCAGCTACGAGTTATGAACTGACTTTTACTTGGCGAATCGCTGTCCTTTTATACCAATCTGCTGAGCCTTACTCAGTCAGCTCGTGGCAGAATTGATCTCCTTTGAGGTGGAAATACTCGTAAATCCTTGGGCCGATTTTCTTGAAATTTGGATATGTTTGTTGCCTTTAAATGATGGGCTACAAAATGACTTATTCCATTATTTGTTAGCTTATCCGGATCAAAATATCCAAAAAATATGTTCCATTCTTTTCCATGCAAACAAGCGCTGTACACGTGATCGGCGCGTCACATCAAGTTCAGTCCCTTGAGTGGAGGTCGTAACGTAGTTACTCACTCTTTCAACACAAGTTTCAGCTGAGATTTTATTTAGTTCGCAATGACTCGCGCTGAATTAAGTTATGTTCCAGACCGCTGGCGGCTGCTGGTACAATATATCTTGTAATGAGCAAAAAAAGATCTGAACAGTCAGCATCCAATCTCTTGTGTTCTGAACAGAAAGAAATTCTACACGTTCACTCTTGATGAATGAACCTCGCCAGTTTGACACTTCTAGGGGGAGTAGGTAATTCAAGGGGCGTCAATAAAGATTAGGTGTGAGGATAGATTAGCGGTTCTAATAACAAAGTTAGGTTATAATATCATAATAACATTCTAACCTCAACTACATGTTATCAAACTGATTACGCTTTCTTAAGAGAAGACGGTAAAGAGCCTGTGTGTGTGAGGTTAGGTAAACACAGTGTTAACTTTACTTCAAGGTCACCTATCACCCCGCCCAGCAGCAGAATTAGCTTACTCCTCCTTACAGAACTACTAAGTCCATAAGGGGAAGTATGACCTTTGAGGAGGAATAGGTTGTCATACGCTACTAGGTTTATTAGGGTGACGACGAGGATAATGATATGCTCCTAGGTTTGTTAGGAGGAGGAGGAGGAAGATGAGGAGGACAGTAGTATAATTGGGGGATTCGGCCGCCTCCGCCTCCAACGGGCTCCCAGGGGCCTCCTCCTCCGCCGCCGCCCGGGAGGCCTTTCAGGGGCCCGCTCCTCCGCAGCCAGGGCACTCTTCCAGTGCTGCCAGCTTAACCTTACTAGCGCAAAATTTGAATTTGTAAACAAAGCCACGTGATTTTTAATAGCTATCATCGACAACAACGCATCGCTAACCTCAGTACTGCCATCTTGACAGGCCTAAACCTCAATGCTGCCAACTTAACCTTCGCGGGATTTGAATCGGTAAACACATCCACGTGCTTTTTTGACAGCCACGTGCTTTTTGACAGCTATCGACAACAACGCATCGCTAACGTCAGTGTAGCTATCTTAACGGGCCTAAACCTCAGTGCTGCCAACTTAACCTCACTAGCGCGAGATTTGAATTGGTAAACAAAGCCACGTGCTTTTTCTGACAGCTGTCATCAGCCATCTTTAATCAACAGAGCACCATGCTGCCCTCTTTAGCTACATATCTTTGAAATGTGGTGGCGGATAAATTGAAAAATGCTTTTTGACAGCAGCCATCTTTAATCGACAGATCACCGTGCTGCACTCCTTAGCTACATACCTTTGAAATGTGGTGGCAGGCAATTCCACGTGACAGCAGCCATCTTTAATCAAGAGAGCACCGTGCTGCCCACTTTAGCTTCATACCTTTGAAATGTGGTGGCGGCAGTTTGAAAAATTCCACGTGCTCTCGTTTGGAAACAATGCCGCGTGCTTTTTTGACAGCTGTCATCCGCCATCTTGAATCAAGAGAGCACCGTGCTGCACTCTTTAGCTACATACCTTTGAAATGTGGTGGCGGCAATTTGAAAAATTCCACTCGTTCTTGTTTGGAAACAAACCCACGTGCTCTTTTGACAGCTACCATCCGCCATCTTCAATCAATAGAGCACCGTGCTGCACTCTTTAGCTACTTACCTTTGAAATGTGGTGGCGGCAAAATCGAAGTGCTTTACAAACTCACGTGCTTTTTTGACAGTGGTCATACGCCATCTTTAATCAACAGAGCACCGTGCTGCACTCTTTAGCTACATACCTTTGAAATGTGGTGGCGACAATTTCCACTTGCTCTTGTTTGGAAACAATGCAACGTGCTTTTTAGACAGCTACCATCCGCCATCTTTAATCAAGAGAGCACCGTGCTGCACTCTTTAGCTACATACCTGTGAAATGTGGTGGAGGCTATTTGAAAAATTCCTCTCGCTCTTCTTTGGAAACGACCCACGTGATTTTTTGACAGCAGTCATCCGCCATTTTGAATCAACAGAGCACCGTGCTGCCCTCTTTAGCTACATACCTTTAACAGGTGGTGGCGGACAATTTGAAAAAATTCTTTTTGAGAGCAGCCATCTTTAATCAACAGAGCATCGTGCTGCTATCTTTATCATAGTAGTGGACAATATCTACGTCACAGCTGTCATCCGCCATCTTTCATCGTAAACCTCAGTGCTGCACTCTTTAGCTACTACCTTTGAAATATGGTGGCGGGTAATTTAAAAAATCGACAGCAGCCATCTCTCGACACTAATTGCACAAGATGGTGGCTATACATGACTCCTTAAGGGCGCTTACGCAAGAGGGCTGCCATATATAGGTTCTTATGAGACGCCCTGGGGATGCTTGCGCAAGATGGCGGCTATACATGGCACCTTATGAGAAGCCCTAGGGATGCTTGCTCAAGATGGCGACTGCTCTTATGAGACGGCTTAAGGGTCCTTGCACAAGATGGCTTGGGACGCCCTTAGGATGCTTGCGCAAGATGGCGGACACAAGATGGCAGCTATGCACGAATCCTTATGAGACGCCTTAAGGATGCTTGCAAAAGATGATTGCTGCTCTTATCAAGAAAGCTAGTTTAGAGGCTGACGTGCCGTGCTAGTTCGATTCATTAAATTTGGGGCTTAAATGCATAATGTTAAGTATCTCGAAAACGGTGCATCGTAGAGCAAAACGACAAAATTTTCTGCCTACTACCCAAGCTCGCAGTATGAGTAACATGATAGCATAAGAAAAGCATAGTCTGATGATATGATCAACGGTTCGGTTCCTACTTAGGCCCTTTTGCATTTGCTCTGTCTTAGCTTTATTGAAGCAATTTTTTGTAACATGGTCACGTCTAGCTATGGTAGAGAGTATAACGTGCCGTGCCGGTTCGATTCTTAAATTTGGGGCTTAAATGCATAATGTTAAATATCTCGAAAACGGTACGTCGTAGAGCAAAACGGACAAACTTTTTCCGCCTAATACGTGGGTTCGCAGTATCAGGATCATGATAGCATATGAAAAACATAGTCTAATGATGAGATCAACGGTTCGGTTCCTACTTAGTCCCTTTGACATTGACGGCTAACTAATCCTACAAGATGGCGGCTATACATAGCTTCTTATGAGACAGCTTATGGGCGCTTGTACAAGAAGACTGCTGCTTTTATGAGACGCCCTAGGGGTGTTTGGGCAAGGTAGCAGCGACAAGACGGTGCCTAAAAATAGCTCTTTAAGAGACAGCCTAGGGGTGCTCGCACAAGATGGCGGCTACTCTTATGAAGAAAGCTAGCTTAGAGGCTACTGCGAAAGATGGTGGTTGCTGTTATGCATGCGGTGGAGGGAAAATTGAAACATTCTATGTGCTTTTTTGACAAGTTGCTATCTTTAATTAACAGAGCACCGTGCTGCATCTTTAGCTACTACCTTACGTACGTGGTAGCGGGTAATTTGAAAAATTCCACGTGCTTTTCTAACAGCGGCCATCTTTAATCAACAGAGCACCGTGCTGCTATCTTTAGCTACTTACCTTTGAAATGAGCTAGCAGGCAATTTGTGACAGCTCTCATCTTTAATCAACTGAGCACCATGCTGCTATCTTTACAGCACTAAATCTGATACTTTTGAAATGTGGTGCAGGGTATTTTAAAAAATTCTTCGTGCTTTTTTGACAGCTATCAGCGGTTATCTTTATACAGTTGTAGTTATACATAAGCTGTTATGGCCTCTTCCTGTGTCAAGGCATTGCTCTATCGAACGGTTTAAACCTGCATAGCGATGGCAATAGTGTGCAGTGGTTACATCATTATGCATGTTTAGACTTGCAGATGACACAAGAAACATAACAAGACTGGAATCAAACGCTGTACTCGATACAACATATGTTTAGAACTTTGCTTGATGTGTTCAGAACACTAAATAAGTGATCAAGACTAGAACAGAACACTGTACTCGATACAACGTGTGTTTAGAACATGTCAGGGGATACCTGAAGATCAGATTACAAAAGAAGTGATTGAAACATAACAAGACTACAATCGAACACTGGACTCGATGTCTTTAACTTCAACATGTAATCAGAACATTGATTGATGTGTTCAGAACACTAAATAAGTGATTAAGACTAGAATAGAACACTGTTCCCGATACAACATGTGTTTAGAACTTATCAGGGAATGCCTTTGTTCTAAGGAGATTAGATTGAAACATAACAAGACTAGAATAGAGCACTGTACTCGATGTCGTTAACTTCAACATGTGATTAGAACATTGATTGATGTGTTCAGAACACTAAATAAGTGATTAAGCCTAGAATAGAACACGATACACGATACAACATGTGTTTAGAACATGTCAGCGGATACCTTTGTTCTAGGAAGATGGATTCGAACAGAGAGAAAAAAGAATAAGACTAGAATTCTGAACAGCTTATGCAAGATAGCGGCTGTTATAACGCCCTCCTCTACACCCCGCTCGGTTAAGGCATATCTCTATCGAACATACAACGCGATCTTATGCATAAGGCAGTGCACATACTGCGTAACTAACTCGCTCGGTAAACGATATAGCAAAAGAACAACTTCAAATGATTTGCCTTCTATCATTTGTCTTGTGCGAAAAGCAGTCGAACAAGTTATCGCATAAACATGTAACGTGAACTATCAGTTCGGAAACATATTGTTTCAATCTGTTGGCATGAGTTACAAGCATGCAGCTATGCGGAAAGTAAAATTAAACAGAACGCTTATAAGAAATACACCGCTTACATTTAAGTCCCTAGCAGTTGAACAAGTTTTCGCATAAACATGCAACATAAAATATCGGTTCGGAAGCATATTATTGTTTCAGTCTGTTGGCATGGGTTACAAGCATGTAACTTGTGCAGGCGAGGGCTACTCAGCAAATTGCTGAACCGAAAAATAATCGTGCCACACACATGATAGGGAACGGAACCCAGGCGTTACGTCTTATCAGAAGGGCAAAAGGACTCTTCCTCCGCCTTATCGCACATTCCTTGTAGAATCAATGGCTAATAGGCTAAAGGGCTAATAGGCTAAAGGGGGTAATGGACTAAAGGGCTGAAGGGCTAATGGGCTAAAGGGCTAATGGGCTAAAGGGCAAAAGGGCTCCTCCACTATCTTACCACGCGCTCCTCCTAGAAGGAGTTAGCTGAAGTAAGTACATTTTTAACAGCAGCAACACCCTCATCGATCGCTATCAGCAGGAACGCTTTTACTTTGTTAAGTGTAGCAAATTAATCTTTATTGATAAATGGTTCTATGTTCAGAACAAGGAATGGAACCTAGGGGTCACTTCTTATCAGAATTACCTAATAAAATTCCCGAGGTGCAATGAGTTGCGTTTTTCCCACAGAAATCAGTATCTGCTCGATAGTTTTTAGAACACTGAACGTTTCAAGAAGGTAGGAGTGAGGTTAGCGATGTTCTGTTTCGGATTTTAACTTCCGCGCTTCGACATGCGTAAGGTGGCAGCCTTGAGGTTTAGCGCCGTAAAGATGGCAACAGTGAGGTTCGCGATGCTCTATTGTACTTCAAAGTGAGGTTAGGGTCCGTCAAGGTGACAGATGTCAGAAACGCACGTGGCCTTGTTTACCAACAAGTGCACGTGGTCGTGGCGTGACGGTCACGTAATCAATTCTTAGCTCTACGTCATTAAGAGCAGCATTAGGATTAGGTACGTTTAAAATCCTTGGGAACAGAGCAGCAGTAAGAATAGCCATGTTTAAATGCGTGTACACATCAGTTATTGATTTTGCATGCATCGATTCTCGTAATAAACTTCTTCCGCTAGATTGTGCTGCTATATTAGCATAACCTATGTGCACGAACAAAAACAAAGCCACGTGCGGTTCTGACAGCTGTCACCTTGGCGGACCCTAAACTCACTTTGAAGGACAATAGAGCATTGCTAACCTCACTGTTGCCTTCTTTACGGCGCTAAACCTCAAGGCTGCCAACTTATGCATGTTGTAGCGCGGAATTTACAATCCAACAACAGAACATCGCTAACCTCGCTGCTGCCATCATTACGGCGCTAGACCTCAAGGCTGCCACCTTATGCATGTCGTAGCGCGGAATTTAAAATCCAACAACAGAACATCGCTAACCTCACTGCTGCCTTCTTGAAACGTTCAGTGTTCCAAACATTAAACACTATCGAGCAGATACTGATTTCTGTTGGAAAAACGCAACTCATTGCACCTCGGGGATTTTATTAGGTAATTCTGATAAGACGTGACCCCTAGGTTCCATTCTTGTTCTGCACATAAAACCATTTACCAATAAAGATTAATTTGCTACACTTAACAAAGTAGAAGCGTTCTTGCTGATAGCGATCGATTAGGGTGTTGTTGCTATTAAAAATGTACTTACTTCAGCTAACTCCTTCTAGGAGGAGCGCGTGGTAAGGTAGTGGAGGAGCCCTTTTACCCTTTAGCCCATTAGCCCGTCAGCCATTTAGCCCATTACCCCTTTAGCCTATTAGCCTTTAGCTCTACAAGGAATGTGCGATAAGGAGGAGGAAGAGTCCTTTTGCCCTTCTGATGAGACGTAAACCCTGGGTTCCATTCCCTATCATGTGTGTGGCACGATTATTTTTCGGTTCAGCATTTTGTTGAGTAGCCCTCGCCTGCACAAGTTACATGCTTGTAACCCATGCCAAAAAATTGAAGCAATAATATATTTGCGAACCGATATTTTATGTTACATGTTTATACGATACCTTGTTCAACTGCTAGGGACTTAAATGTAAGCGGTGTATTTCTTATAAGCGTTCTGTTTAATTTTATTTTCCGCATAGCTGCATGCTTGTAACTCATGCCAACAGATTGAAACAACAGGTTTCCGAACGGATATTTCATGTTACGTATTTATGCGATAAGTTGCTCGACTTCTTTTCGCACAAGACAAATGATAGAATGAAAATCATTTGAAGTTGTACTTTTGCTATATCGTTTACCGAACGAGTTAGTTACGCAGTATGTGCACTGCCTTATGCATAAGATCGCGTTGTATGTTCGATAGAGATATGCCTTAACCGAGCGGGGTGTAGAGGAGGGCGTTATAACAGCCGCTATCTTGCATAAGCTGTTCAGAATTCTAGTCTTATTCTTTTTTCTCTCTGTTCGAATCCATCTTCCTAGAACAAAGGTATCCGCTGACATGTTCTAAACACATGTTGTATCGTGTATCGTGTTCTATTCTAGGCTTAATCACTTATTTAGTGTTCTAAACACATCAATCAATGTTCTAATCACATGCTGAAGTTAACGACATCGAGTACAGTGCTCTATTCTAGTCTTGTTATGTTTCAATCTAATCTTCTTAGAACAAAGGCATTCCCTGATAAGTTCTAACACATGTTGTATCGGGAACAGGGTTCTATTCTAGTCTTAATCACTTATTTAGTGTTCTTAACACATCAATCAATGTTCTGATTACATGTTGAAGTTAAAGACATCGAGTCCAGTGTTCGATTGTAGTCGTGTTATGTTTCAATCACTTCTTTTGTAATCTGATCTTCAGGTATCCCCTGACATGTTCTAAACACATGTTGTATCGAGTACAGTGTTCTATTCTGGTCTTGATCATTTATTTAGTGTTCTGAACACATCAAGCAATGTTCTAAACACATGTTGTATCGAGTACAGCGATTGATTCTAGTCTTCTTATGTTTATTTTGTCATCTGCAAATTTAAGCATGCATAATGATGTTATCGCTGCACACTCTTGCCTTCGCGATGCAGGTTCAAACTGTTCGATAGAGCAGCGCCTTGACATAGGAGGAGGCCTTAACAGCTTATGTATAACCAGTATTGTATAAAGATGACCGCTGATAGCTGTCAAAAAAGCACGAATTTTTTTAATTACCCACCACCACATTTCAAAAGTATCAGATTTAGTGCTGTAAAGATAGCAGCACGATGCTCAGTTGATTAAGGATGAGAGCTGTCACAAATTGCCTACTAGTACATTTCAAAGGTAAGTAGCTAAAGATAGCAGCACGTTGCTCTGTTGATTAAAGATGGCCGCTGTTAGAAAAGCACGTGAAATTTTTCAAATTACCCACTACCACGTACGTAAGGTAGTAGCTAAAGATGGCAGCACAGTGCTCTGTTAATTAAATATAGCAGCTTGTCAAAAAAAGCACATAGAATGTTTCAAATTTCCCTCCACCGCATGCATAACAGCGGACACCATCTTTCGCACTAGCGCCTAAGCTAGCTTTCTTCATAAGAGTAGCCGCCATCTTGTGCGAGCACCCCTAGCCCGTCTCTTGAAGAGCTATGTATAGTCACCATCTTGTCGCTGCTACCTTGAGCAAGCACCCCTAGGGCGTCTCATAAATGCAGCAGTCATCTTGTACAAGCACCCTTAAGCTGTCTCATAAGAGGCTATGTATAGCCGCCCTCTTGTAGAATTAGATAGCCGTCAATGTCAAAGGGCCTAAGTGGGAACCGAACTGTTGATCTCCTCATTAGACTATCATTTTCTTATGCTATCATGTTCCTGATGCTGCGAACCTACGTATTAGGCGGAATAATGTTGCCCGTTTTCCTCTACGACGTACCGTTTTCGAGATATTTAACATTATGCATTTAAGCCCCAAATTTAATGAATCGAACTAGCACGGCACGTTAGCCTCTAAGCTAGCTTTCTTGATAAGAGCAGCAGCCATCTTGCGCAAGCATCCTTCAGGCGTCTTATAAGGATTCGTGTATAGCCGCCGTATTGTGTCCGCCATCTTGCGCAAGCATCCTTAGGGCGTCTCAAGTCATCTTGTGCAAGGAAACTTAAGCCGCCTCATAAGAGCAATCGCCATCTTGAGCAAGCATCCCTAGGGAGTCTCGAAAGGAGCCATGTATAGCCGCCATCTTGCGCAAGCATCCCAAGGGTTGTCTCATAAGAACCTATGTATAGCAGTCATCTTGCGTAAGCACTCTTAAGGAGTCATGTATAGCAACCATCTTGTGCAATTAGCGCGAGAGGTGACTGCTGTAGAATTTTTTAAATTACCCGCCACCAAATTTCACAGGTAGTTGCTAAAGAGTGCAGCACTGAGGTTTGCGATACAAGACGGCGGATGACAGCTGTGACGTTGAAATTGCCCACTACTACGATAAAGATAGCAGCACGATGCTCTATTGATTAAAGATGGCTGCTGTCAAAAAGAATTTGTCAATTTGTCCGCCACCACATGTTAAAGGTATGTAGCTAAAGAGGACATCGCGGTGCTCTGTTGATTAAAGATGGCGTGAGACAGCTGTCAGAAAAGCACGTGGCATTGTTTCCAAACAAGAGCACGTGGAATTTTTCAAATTGCCGCCACCACATATCAAAGTTATGTAGCTAAAGATGGCAGCACGGAGCTCTTTTGATTAAAGATGGCTGCTGTCACGTGGAATTGCCTGCCACCACATTTCAAAGTTATGTAGCTTAAGAGTGCAGCACGGTGCTCTGTCGATTAAAGATGGCTGCTGTCAAAAAGCATTTTTCAAATTATACGCCACCACATTTCGAAGATATGTAGCTAAAGAGGCCAGCGTGGTGCTCTGTTGATTAAAGATGACGGATGACAGCTGTCAAAAAAAAGCACGTGGCTTTGTTTACCAATTCAAATCTCGCGCTAGTGAGGTTAAGTAGGCAGCATTGAGGTTTAGGCCCGTTAAGATAGCTACACTGACTTTAGCGATGCGTTGTAGTAGATGATAGCTGTCAAAAAGCACGTGGCTGTCAAAAAAGCACGTGGATTTTTTTACTCATTCAAATCTCGCGCTAGTAAGGTTAAGTTGGCAGCATTGAGGTTTAGGCCCGTCAAGATGGCAGTACTGAGATTAGCGATGCGTTGTTGTCGATGATAGCTGTCAAAAAGCACGTGGCTTTGTTTACAAATTCAAATTTCGCGCTAGAAAGTTTAAGTTGGCAGCACTGGAAGAGACCCCTGGGAAAACCTCCAGGGCGGCGGCGGAGGAGGAGTCCCCTGGGAGCCCGGTGGAGGCGGAGGCGGCCGAATCCCCCAATTATACTACGCCGTCTGGCAGCAGAATTAGCTGACTCCTCCTTATGGAACTACTAAGTCTATAAGGTGAAGAGGAGGAGGATAAGAAGAAGGAATAGGTTTTATTAGGATTATTAAGAGGAGGACGAGGAAGAGGATCACTCCGTTTAGCAGCAGAATTAGCTGAATTCTGCAAGAATAAAAAGCACATGCCACTTAGATAATTTTTCTTTTCACATTAACAAGTCAGATACATTAACGTCATTGATAAATCCTGGAACTGCAACATAAGCTTCAAACGTACGTATGAAATAATACTTTCCATACTATTTACGGTAAGAACACTCAATTAAAGATAAATGATTGAAAATTTTATTTTCAAAGGAGTCGGAATTTTGCCTCGCAATAGTTCTTTTTATGCACTGCGTAGATGCACTGACATGCAGGCTAGCTAGACGACACCTTTTTAGAAAATCTACAACTCTAGCAGCTAAGGTTACACACACGTGCATTGAAGTATGCCAGACTCAGCAAGGCACGGCTATGCTCTAAACTCTTCTACTTAGTTCATTCCCTACATCTCCTCCCACCTATCACATGTAGATTGCTAATGGTACGATCTGAGTCTAAGAAGTTAACCGTTCTGAGTATCAAACACAAGCTTAATTTTCAAACATTGACACGCACGCTGCATTATTGACACAACAGCTCTACACTAGCATTGCAGTAAGCAAGAATCAGCTAACGACCCAGCATTAAACGCGCAGATACAAAAATCCATGGTTCTAGAAGACATCATATATAGTAATCAACACATTTACGTTGCATTACACATACCTATCAAGTCTTAAATTAGCTACGAGCAAAAATACGGGCTTCAATTACATTACAGTATTTAAGAACATTTCGCTTATCATATGTTTTATTTCCGTGATGATGATGGTAGAACTATACTATAACATATAATAATAATAATAACAATAATATAATAATAATTGTTACCGTGTTTTAGTGGTAGGTAGAGGAGAAAGAAGGTGCGGGCGTGAACGGGTCTCAAGCTACGGAAGAGAAACTAAGTAAAATTTAACCAGGTTATATTTTCTTTTCAAAATTAAGTAACAACAAATAGAACAGGTACTTAGTAGCAGAAACACAATTTGAAATATACAACTTACGCGGTTACCCCCTTCGGGGCTTCAAGAATCAGATACATAAGTCTTGAGCAATGAGCCCAACTTTACAATATAAACCATTCAACAAAGGGGCCGAAAACCCCCAATCATGCCAGAAACACCAGTTTCCAATTGCATCGAAAAAGTCTCCTTGAGGCAGAAACCACAACTTTCAAGAAAGGGTTACTTCCCCTTAAAATACAAGCCTATCACAGGCCACTCAGAATTCTACCTTTAAGCTGTCCTCCAAGGACATATACACAGGGGTAAAATACCCAATCTACTGAGGTCTATTAAATGAAAAGCAGGTTAATTGAATGACCTCTAAAACAATTTGAGAGGAGGCGAACTTGCACTCCTAATACACTTTGATTTTAAAACCTACTTTGGCACTAGGCCGTTATTACAAGGGCTAATCCCATACTACAGAGGTGACTTAATAGCAATTTACATTACATTACGGAAGATTTGGTTGAGAGAATAAGTTCACCTCAAGACAATGTGAGTGGGAGCTCGAGAGGGTTAAGCACTCTCTATCCCGATATGTCGTTTTAAAATAGAATAGATACCAGTTGTTTTTACATTTTAGGAAAAGGTTACATGGTTGAACGCTTAGAACCCGCCCCGAAAGTTAAACTGCTGAGCAAGAAAAGAAAGAATTTATTAATCGGCCATTACCTTATTGTTGACCGCCGCCGAGGAAAGAGGCGCTTCCCGCCTCCTGCTATGTACTTAACACACTGAAAGATGGAACAGAAGTGGCCCAGAGACCCAAAAATCAGCAGTTTAAATACTCTCGCGGAAGTTTCTAGGCGTTAGGGGAAAGAAAACACCCGCCCACAATGTTTTTATTGGATAGGACCCCGCAACAGATACAAGTTGGGGGAAGATACACCAGATTGGTCAGAAATTACTAAAAGAAATTCGGGATTGGATAAATCTAAAACAAGGGGAAAAAGAGGGGTATACAGCCAACTTAAACCATAACAGAAAGAACTTTAACAAAACACAAACTTTTGAAATAAAAATTTCTCCAACAAAATAGTTCTTTGACTCCGCACTAGGGTGCACTATTGTTGATCTTCAGTAGTGTCCTCTAGAAGAGAAAGTTCACACTTCTTACTTCAAGCGAAACAAAAACACATCAAAAGTGACACAGTTCAAAAACTCAAAATTTTCCACGTGGTGACATCTTCTGAGAAGGTAGAGAATTAATAGAGTAGATAAAGTTCAACCTTCCTCCAGAAGAGGAGTTTCAACTGGCGCAACTTTTAAATAAACGGTGTAGAGGTGTACCGCCCGGTACAGACCTCCCCCCCCAAAAGTTCCTCCAAGGGGTAACACAGAAGAACATAAACTTTTGTTCGAAAATAAGTTCCAAGTTTTGATGTTGAGATTAAGATAACTTGCAGAAGTATTTGAGAAATTTCTTAATTCGGTTCCAAAATTTTGTTGTTGCAGGAGAAGTAAAGTCTTTATGTTTATAGAAGTTGAATTTCTGAAGATAAGCTTTTAATACTTAAAAGTGAAGGAAAAATTTGCAATGTCCACCAAATATTGCTGTTGAATTCCCAAGTGTAGTTATCTCTTATAGTAACTGTCCATGTAGTTGATGTTGATGAAGTTGGATGGCCGGACCCGCCGTTGCAGCTTGCGTCCAAAGGAGGCCGCTCGGACCCCTTAAGTACCCTGAGATACCGCTCGCCCGCACTATGAGGGGAGCAGAGGTGTTGAAACACGCCGCGCCCGCGGTGAACATATACAGACTGCGGGCCAGTAGCAGGTCGTGCGCCGCACATCCGCCTTGGCCGGGAGGAGAGCTCCGGCTCGCCGTGCACATGTCGGCCTCGCTGGAGAGGAGGGGGCCCATCCCCCTCCCCAGTTACTGCACGGCGCTGCGCGGCTGCGGGGGCACTGAAACATTAAGCTAGGCGGCAGAATTGTGTTGGACCATCATGTTTCTTTTAAGGGCACAGGCATGTAAAGAGATTGAGGGGCCAGCGGCGTGCAGATATCCATGGCATTTCATCTAAGCCAGCCACTGAGTGTAGTGGAGCAGGAGACGGGAGCGTGGTAATGGCCGTGGAAAGGACAGAATGGCAGTTTAACGGGTCGGGACAGGTTTTACAAAAATGCTTACATCTGAAACAAAATATTATAGGTAGTGCAGAATGCCTTAAAAATGAAACTCAAAAAAAAATATAACCTTCATATCCTTTTCAAATTATATGAAGCAAGTTGAAACTAAATTTACACCGGTTTCACCTGTGACAGGTGAACCCTAAATATCCTCTCGGTGGCTGGATTACTTAACAATAAGGTAACCGGCGTAAGAAAATCGAGAATGATACAAGGCCCCTGAAATCTGGGGGCAAGCTTGCCCGCGGGAACAAAATTTTTGACCATTACTTGGTCACCTACCTTTAAAGGGGTGGGTCTCCGTCCACGATCATACCTTTCCCTAACCTTTTCATGAGATACCTTAAGATTGGCTTTAGCCTTCTTCCAAAGATCTTTAATATTATCCGGATCTATTGTCTCGGGCAGAATGTCACTCAGAGACCAGAGGTTAGAGAGCGGCGTGTTGGGAACAAACTTAAACATCAAAGAAGCTGGAGTAAACTTGTGTGATTCATGAACCGCCGAATTCAAAGCAAAAGCTAACCAATGCAGGGACGTGTCCCACCTAGAATGATCTTCATGATGATAGGCAATAAGTGCGGACCTGAGATTACGGTTAACCCGTTCAGCCAGAGATGGTTGAGGGTAATAAGCAGAGGTGGTTACATGAGAGATGGACAAGTCAAAACAGAATTTACGAAAAAGATTTGATGTGAACGCCTTAGCATTATCAGATACAATATATTGGCACGGACCAAAAGAAGCAAAAATAGAATTTAGACAGGTAATGGTGGACTGAGCGGTAGCCAGCTTAGTCGGAAATAACCAAGAAAATCTGGTTAAACCATCTACACATACAAAGATGAATTTGTTAGCATTACCCTTTGACTGGGGGAAGGGTCCTACATAATCGATATACAGACGTTCCATGGGGCGCGACGCTTGATGCGAAGACAAAAGGCCTACCTTGGTGGACATGGTGGGTTTACTGATCAAACAAGTTTTACAAGCTTTTACAAGTTCCCGAATTTCACCGTCCATACCTTTCCAGATGAACATGTCACGAATCTTTTCACGAGTTTTAAAGATTCCAAGATGCCCCCCCAATGGGGTCTCATGATAGTATTTGAAGATCATAGGTACAAGAACTGCTGGAACAACAACTTTCATCATCTTATCATGCCTCGAAGGGCAACATAAAACACCATTCCTCAGAACATAAGGGACAACATGTTCCCCAGAAGAAAGGGTTTCCATTATCGGAGCCAGCGTCGGATCTTCACGTGGGTATTTCTCGATATCCCTAAAAAGCATGGGAGCATCTGTTAGGATGGCATTAACCTCAGATAGCATGGACTCGGAAGGTGATGAACTGTCGACCGGTTCGTGGGTCTCGACGTCGTTATGAAACATACGGCTGAGTCCATCAGCAACAACATTTTCGGTACCTCTGATATGTCTAACATCAAACTGGAAGGCGGAAATACGAATAGCCCAGCGGGCTATACGACCAGTACGACGCGGCCTACCTAAGACCCAGCTTAAGGCTTGATTATCTGTCTCCAGGTCGAATTTAACGTGTTCCAGATAGAGACGGAACTTTTCTAAGGCAAATAAGACTGCCAAACCTTCGAGCTCATAGATGGAATACTTGGCTTCCTGAGCCGACAATGTCCTAGACGCATAGGCGATGGGTCGCCTCCCTAGTTCAGTCTCTTGAAGAAGGACTGCCGCTACTGCTGACGACGATGCGTCGGTTTGGACAATGAATTTCTTCGAGAAATCAGGCATAGCAAGGACAGGGGCATTACAGAGAGCTAATTTCAGATCTTCAAAAGCGGCTTGTTGAGAAGGTCCCCACTCGAATTTGATGCCTTTCCTACGAAGAAGGTTTAAGGGCGCCGCTCTATTAGCAAAGTTAGGAATGAACTTTCTGAAGAAATTCACCATACCAATGAACCTGGCGATACCTTTAATGTCCTTGGGAGGTTTAAAATCACGGATGGCCTGTGTTCTAGAATGATCGACTGCTACACCATCGGGTGACACAATATGCCCTAGGAATGACATAGAGGGCTTAGCAAAGGCAACCTTGGACAACTTAACAGTTAACCCGGCCTTACGAAGGCGATCAAGAACTTCTCGCAGATGATCTAGATGTTCTTCAAAAGTCTCTGAAAATACTACGACATCATCTAAGTAGTGATATAAGTACTCGAATTTGATGTCGGAGAAGACCCTATCTAGCAGCCTAGTGAGCACAGCTGCTCCCGTGGGGAGCCCGAAAGGCACGCGGTTGTATTCATATAAATTCCAGTCCGTGGCAAACGCTGTAAGGTGTTTAGACTCTTCGGCAAGGGGAATTTGATTATAGGCCTGATTTAAGTCCAAGATGGTGAAGAACTTGGCCTTACGAAACCATGAAAAACAAGAATGAAGGTCGGGAAGGGGCACAGATTGTAACACCACCTTCCGATTGAGAGCCCTGTAATCAATGACAGGCCTGAAGCCTCCTTGGGGTTTCGGTACTAGAAAAATAGGCGAAGAATACGCTGACTTAGAGGGCCTAATAATACCGTCCTTCAACATCTGATCGATGATTTCCTTCAGAGCCTTCATTTTAGGTGGAGATAGCCTATACGGTGGAAAACGGACAGGAATCGAATCCGTAACCTCAATTTTGTATTCTATAAGGTCAGTAACACCAAGAGTATCAGAGAACACCTCGGGACACGACTGACACAGTTTGCGAATACTATCAGCCTGCTCCTCAGGTAGATGTCTAAGGTCTAACAACATCTCATCCTGGGTAGGCGAAATAGAAGAACATGACACAAAATTACACTTTAATAGTGGGATTTTACAACTAGAAGCAAATTTGAATGTGCACGACCTAGACTGGAGATCGAGCACAAGACCAGTGTGAGAAATAAAGTCAGCTCCCAATATAATGGGGCAAGACAATTGCTTGGCCACAAACAATTTAACTTTCCATGTAAACTTAAACACACGAATTTTGACCAGTAAGGAACCTAGAATTTCTAATGGAGATGAATTAGCCGAAACGTATTGAACAGGAGAAGAGACATAGTCAGGAAGTTTACAAACCGATTTCAATTTAGAATACCATTCAGCCGCAATAATCGAACAAACACTACCTGAATCTAAGAGAGCTGTTATAGGCTCGTTATTTAACTCAATCTTAAGAAAAGGAACAGGTGCGGGGGTATCCGCCGCAATCCTAAGACATTCTTTAGGGCATTCAAAAGATGAATTTGAAGGCTGATCGTTCTCTGCATTTACAATCTGTTTACTAGGGGCTGAGTCTCGGGAAGATGGATTAGTCGACTCAACCGAAGCCACTAGTCACTTTTTATTATTGGCATAGATGGAATTTGCACCAGAAGTTGAGCAGGAGGGGGTGCTATTTGAGTTCGGACAATTCTTGGCGATATGTGAGAAGGCCCCACATTTAAAACAGCCTTGTGCTGAACCAGCTCCATTATTTGCCCTACTACTTTTGACCAATGGACATTTATTGCGAAGATGGTCAGGCGACCCGCAAGCATAACATTTACGGGGTGTGACTGGTCGGCGAGGTGGAGGCCGAGTGTTACTAAAGGAAGGCGGGGGTTCTTTCGCTACACGCAAGGAATCGGCGTATCTAACTCCTTCCGCTGAGACGGCCAACGCTTCAAGTTCAGAAAAAGTTTGCGGGCACGCCGCAAAACACAAGTATGACCTATAAGATGGTGAAATGCCTTCCACAATAGCTTGTACAATTTGGTCCTCATTGAAGTGAAGAGCAAACACCCTGGTATAAAACTTAATGTCTTGTATGAAATCAGCCAAGTTTTCATCCAACCTCTGTACTCGATAATAGTATTTCTGAATCAGAGATGACCTTGCGCGGGCAGGAATAAAATTAGCAAGTAGATGTGCATGAAAATCTTCGATGGATGACTGTTCAGCTATGGCTCTTACTATTTTGTCGGAGAGAATACCAATAGCATACGGATAGATAATTTGCAAGATTTGACATGGAGACAGAGAAAAAACAAGGGCATGATCCTGAAATTCCACTAGAAATCTTAAAAATGAAATTACGTCACTGGTGGTATTAACAGAAAACTTGGATATACCTCTGAGCAACATTGCCAATGGATGAGGCAAGCTACTAAATCCGGGTGACATAGTAGGTAAAGGTTTCAATGGCAAGGAAGTCAATTCAGAACGGATGTTACTCAATGATGCACGACGTTCAGATTCGTTGTCCAATGGGGCAGGGATAGTTTGAGCAGCAACGGTTATCCTATTAACTTCTCCCTTGGGAGGCGCTTCCTCACTACCTGCATTCACTATGGTGGGTTGATCAGATTTGGGAGGAACTTCCCCAGTTAACAATTGAGTGACCTTACTAGATAATTCAGAAATATTTTCCAGGAGCGTACTAGCTTCCTTCCTCTGAACGTCATTCAGTTTTAGAGACAACAGATCGTTAACCCTATTCGAAAAATGATATAGCCTGCCTTGCACACGCTTAATTTGATTAGGAGACGGATCATTTTCATCAAAAAAACTAACTACAGAAGCTAGCCCAGTAATATTCTCCGTGATCGTGGAAAGAGAGTCGTCAATTTCTTTCTCTCCCAAATTGGGGATGGAAATGGGCAAATCAAGGGACTCTCTAAGCTTGTTAGTGTCTATTGCAACCGTGCCTCCAGATTGCACATTTCTGATAGTTAATTCATAGATCAACTCCTCCTTGCGCAAATAGTTAAGAAGGAGAACATCGCGAGGGCCGGGCATGGTGACAGAACAATTTTGAAAAACTCAAAAAATTCCAGCAACTGGGAAAATAGTTAGAGTTCGGAACAAACAATGTTTAGCCGTCAAAAGGGGCTAAATTGAGACCCATTCAACCACGCTCTGCTACCACTTGTTACCGTGTTTTAGTGGTAGGTAGAGGAGAAAGAAGGTGCGGGCGTGAACGGGTCTCAAGCTACGGAAGAGAAACTAAGTAAAATTTAACCAGGTTATATTTTCTTTTCAAAATTAAGTAACAACAAATAGAACAGGTACTTAGTAGCAGAAACACGATTTGAAATATACAACTTACGCGGTTACCCCCTTCGGGGCTTCAAGAATCAGATACATAAGTCTTGAGCAATGAGCCCAACTTTACAATATAAACCATTCAACAAAGGGGCCGAAAACCCCCAATCATGCCAGAAACACCAGTTTCCAATTGCATCGAAAAAGTCTCCTTGAGGCAGAAACCACAACTTTCAAGAAAGGGTTACTTCCCCTTAAAATACAAGCCTATCACAGGCCACTCAGAATTCTACCTTTAAGCTGTCCTCCAAGGACATATACACAGGGGTAAAATACCCAATCTACTGAGGTCTATTAAATGAAAAGCAGGTTAATTGAATGACCTCTAAAACAATTTGAGAGGAGGCGAACTTGCACTCCTAATACACTTTGATTTTAAAACCTACTTTGGCACTAGGCCGTTATTACAAGGGCTAATCCCATACTACAGAGGTGACTTAATAGCAATTTACATTACATTACGGAAGATTTGGTTGAGAGAATAAGTTCACCTCAAGACAATGTGAGTGGGAGCTCGAGAGGGTTAAGCACTCTCTATCCCGATATGTCGTTTTAAAATAGAATAGATACCAGTTGTTTTTACATTTTAGGAAAAGGTTACATGGTTGAACGCTTAGAACCCGCCCCGAAAGTTAAACTGCTGAGCAAGAAAAGAAAGAATTTATTAATCGGCCATTACCTTATTGTTGACCGCCGCCGAGGAAAGAGGCGCTTCCCGCCTCCTGCTATGTACTTAACACACTGAAAGATGGAACAGAAGTGGCCCAGAGACCCAAAAATCAGCAGTTTAAATACTCTCGCGGAAGTTTCTAGGCGTTAGGGGAAAGAAAACACCCGCCCACAATGTTTTTATTGGATAGGACCCCGCAACAGATACAAGTTGGGGGAAGATACACCAGATTGGTCAGAAATTACTAAAAGAAATTCGGGATTGGATAAATCTAAAACAAGGGGAAAAAGAGGGGTATACAGCCAACTTAAACCATAACAGAAAGAACTTTAACAAAACACAAACTTTTGAAATAAAAATTTCTCCAACAAAATAGTTCTTTGACTCCGCACTAGGGTGCACTATTGTTGATCTTCAGTAGTGTCCTCTAGAAGAGAAAGTTCACACTTCTTACTTCAAGCGAAACAAAAACACATCAAAAGTGACACAGTTCAAAAACTCAAAATTTTCCACGTGGTGACATCTTCTGAGAAGGTAGAGAATTAATAGAGTAGATAAAGTTCAACCTTCCTCCAGAAGAGGAGTTTCAACTGGCGCAACTTTTAAATAAACGGTGTAGAGGTGTACCGCCCGGTACAATAATAATAATAATAATAATAATAATAATAATAATAATAATAATAATAATTGTTCCGAGGTATCTGTGGAACAGCAGAGGTGAAAGAAGGCGCGGGGGTGAACAGGTCTCAGGCTACGAAATGAAAGTTAATTTAAAAATTAACAAGGTTATATTTTCTTTGCAAAATTCAGAAATAACAAGAATGGCAGGTACAGAGTAGCAAGGCAACAAAAGTACAATTACAGTATTTACAGGATTTGGGCTTCGAGCCCCGAACTCACAATTCTTGGGCAACTAGCCCAACTTTACCCCAAAAGAAGATTTAACAGAGGGGCAGAAAACCCCATTCATGCCCATGAGCACTTGCTCTAAATTACACAGAAAAGCCTCCTCGAGGCATACATACTCAATTTTCAAGAAAGAGCCAATCGCTCTCAACTTTAAGCCTATCAAAGGCCACACCAAACTCCACCTTCAAGTTGTCCTCTAAGGACATAGACACTGGGGTAAAATACCCAACCTACTGAGGTCTATTAAGTGAGAAAAAGGTTAATTACATGACCTCCAAAATAACAATTTGAGAGGAGGCGATCTGCACTCCTAATACCTTTTGTTTAAAACCTAATCTGGCTCTAGGCCGCTAATGCAAGGGCTAATCCCATACTAAAGAGGTGACTTTAGAAGGAAACAATTTACATTACGTTAAGGAAGAATCGGTTATGAAAAATAAGTTCACCTCAAAACAATATGAGTGGGAGCTCGAGAGGGTTAAGCACTCTCTATCCCAATATGTAGCTTTAAAAGAGAATAGATACTAAGAGTCTTTACATTTTAGGGAAAGTTACATGGTGGAAACGCTTCGGACCCGCCCCGAGAGTTAAACTGCTGAGCTAGCAAGAAAAGAAGTTATTAAACGGCCATTACCTTGTTCTTGAACTGCTGCCCGAAGAAAGAGGCGCTTCCCGCCCCCTGCTACGTACTTTACACTTTGAAAGTTGGTACTGAAGTGGCGCAGAGACCCGAAAATCAGCAGTTTATATACTCTCGTGGAAAGTTCGAGGCGTTTCGGAAATGAGAACACCCGCCCACAAAAACAATATTGGCTAGGGTTAAGCAAGTTATTCAAGTTGGAGAAGATACATCTGATTGGTCAGAAATTAATTAAAGAAATTCGGGATTGGCTAAATTCAAAACAAGGGGAAGGAAAGGGTTATACAGCCAACTTAAACAATAACAGAAAGAAATTTAACAAGGAACAAACTTTTGAAATAAAAATTTCTCCGAAAAAAACAGTTCTTTCACTTCGCACTAGGGTGCACCATTGTAGTTCTTCAGTAGTGTCATCTAGAAGAGAAAGTTCACACTTCTTACTACAGGTAAAACAAAAATACATCGAAAACGACCCAGTTCAGAAACTCCAAAATTTCCAAGTAGTGACATCTTCTGAGAAACTTGAAAATTAACACAGTAGATAAAGTTCAGACTTCCTCCAGCAGAAGAGTTTCAACTGGCGCAAAGTTTAAATTAGCGGCGTGGAGGTGTACCGCCCGGTACAGACCTCCCCCCCGCCCCCAAAAGTCCCTCCAGGGGTGACACATGAAATTTGTTTGAAAACCAGGTTCAAGTTATGATGTTGATATGGAGATTAATTGCAGAAGCATTTACAAAAATTTACTAAATTTGGTTTGATCCAGTTTCAAAATTCTTTATAGATATTGCTGATGTAATGTCTTTATGTTTGTAGAAGTTGAATTCAGAAGAAAAATCTTTAAATTCTTGAAAGAGAAGAAAATTTTCTAAGTCCACCAGATATTGCAGTAAAATCCAAAAAAGTAATAATTGTTGATGTGAAACTTCCATGTAACTGACTAAATATATCAGTTGCCGATGACTTTGACGGCCAGGCCAGCCGCCGCTGCTTGAGTCCAGAGGAGGCCGCTCGGACCCCTCAAGTACCCTGAGATACCGCTCGCCCGCACTATGAGAGGAGGAGAGGTGTTGAAGCACGCCGCGCCCGCGGCGAACATATACAGGCTGCGGGCAAGTAGCAGGATGTGCGCCGCACATCAGCCTTGGCCGGGAGGAGGGCTCCGGCTCGCCGTGCACAGGTCGACCTCGCTGGAGTAGAGGGGGCCCTTCCTCTATCCCAGTCGCGGCACGGCGCCGCGCGGCTGCGGGGGCAATGAAACATTAAAGCTCGACGGCAGAATTTTTGTTGAACCAGAATGATAGGAGGGTACTTCCATTGTGGTGAGGTTGAGGGGCCAGCGGCGTGGAGAAATTCTTTTCATAAGCAAGCCACTGTGTGTTGTGGAGCAGGAGACGGGAGCGTGGTAATGGCCGTGGCAAGGACAGGATGGCAGTTTAACTGCGCGGGGAGGGTTTACAATAAATGCTTAAATATAAAAAAATATTATAGAAAGGGCAGAAGGCCTTAAAAGTGAAACCCCTCGAAAATATAACCTTCATATTTCTTTCAAAATCATATGAAACAAATTAGTACAGAAATTATACCGGTTTCACCTGCGACAGGTGAACCCTAAATATCCTCTCGGTGGCTGGATTACTTAATAACAAAGTAACCGGCGTAAGGAAATCGAGAATGATACACGGCCCATGAAATCTGGGGGCAAGCTTGCCCGCGGGAACAAAATTCTTGACCATCACCTGGTCACCTACCTTCAAATTGGTGGGTCTCCGTCCACGATCATATCTTTCCCTAACCTTTTCGTGAGACACTTTAAGATTGGCTTTAGCCTTCTTCCAAAGATCTTTAATGTTGTCCGGGTCTATTGTCTCAGGTAGAATGTCACTCAGAGACCAGAGGTTAGAGAGCGGCGTGATGGGAACAACATTGAACATCAAAGAAGTTGGAGTAAACTTGTGAGATACATGAACCGCCGAATTCAAAGCAAAAGCTAACCAATGCAGAGACGTGTCCCACCTGGAATGATCTTCATGATGATAGGCAATAAGCGCGGACCTGAGATTACGATCAACCAGTTCAGCCAAAGATGGTTGAGGGTAATAGGCAGAAGTCGTCACATGAGAGAAGGACAGGTCAAAGCAGAATTTACGAAATGGATTAGATGTAAAAGCCTTAGCATTATCAGATACAATATATTGACACGGACCAAAAGAAGCAAAGATAGAATTTAGACAAGTAATGGTGGACTGAGCGGTAGCCAGCTTATTCGGAAATAACCAGGAAGATCTTGTAAAACCATCTACACATACAAAGATGAACTTGTTGGCATTTCCCTTTGACTGGGGGAAGGGTCCTACATAATCAATATACAGGCGTTCCATGGGGCGCGACGCTTGATGAGATGACAACAGGCCTACCTTGGTGGACATGGTTGGTTTACTAAGCAAACAGGATTTACAAGCCTTTACTAGTTCACGGATTTCACCGTCCATACCCTTCCAGATGAATCTTTCACGAATCTTTTCACGAGTTTTAAAGATACCAAGATGCCCGCCTAATGGGGTCTCATGATAGTACTTGAAGATCATAGGTACAAGAACAGCTGGAACGACAATCTTCATCATCTTATCATGCCTCGATGGGCAACATAAAACACCATTCCTCAGAACATAAGGGACGACATGTTCCCCAGAAGAAAGGGTTTCCATTATCGGAGCCAGCGTCGGATCTTCACGTTGGTATTTCTCGATTTCCCTAAAGAGCATGGGAGCATCTGTTAAGATGGCATTAACATCAAATAGTATGGACTCGGAAGGTGATGAACTGTCGACCGGTTCATGGGTCTCAACGTCGTTGGAAAACATACGGCTGAGTCCATCAGCAACAACATTTTCGGTACCTCTGATATGCCTGACATCGAATTGGAAGGCAGAAATACGGATGGCCCAACGGGCTATACGACTAGTACGACGCGGCCTACCTAAGACCCAGCTTAAGGCTTGATTATCTGTCTCCAGGTCGAATTTGACATGTTCCAGATAGAGACGGAACTTTTCTAAGGCAAATAAGACTGCTAAACCTTCGAGCTCATAGATAGAATACTTGGCTTCTTGAGCCGACAGAGTCCTAGATGCATAGGCGATGGGTCGCCTCCCTAGTTCAGTCTCTTGAAGAAGGACTGCAGCTACCGCCGACGACGACGCGTCGGTTTGGACGATGAATTACTTTGAGAAATCAGGCATAGCAAGGACAGGGGCATTACAGAGAGCTAATTTAAGATCTTCAAAAGCGGCTTGTTGAGAAGGTCCCCACTCAAATTTGATGCCTTTCCTACGAAGAAGGTTTAAGGGCGCCGCTCTATTAGCAAAGTTAGGAATAAACTTCCTGAAGTAATTCACCATACCAATGAACCTGGCGATACCTTTGATGTCCTTGGGAGGTTTAAAATCACGGATGGCCTGTGTTCTAGAATGATCGACTGCAACACCATCAGGTGAGACAATATGCCCTAGAATGACATGGAGGTCTTAGCAAAAGCAACCTTGGACAACTTCACAGTTAACCCAGCCTTACGAAGGCGATTGAGAACTTCTCGCAGATGATCTAGATGTTCTTCAAAGTTTTCCGAAAATACGACCACATCATCCAGGTAGTGATACAAGTACTCAAATTTGATGTCGGAGAAGACCCTATCTAGCAATCTAGTGAGTACAGCTGCTCCCGTGGGGAGCCCGAAAGGCACGCGGTTGTATTCATACAAATTCCAATCCGTGGCAAACGCTGTAAGATGTTTAGACTCTTCGGCAAGGGGAATTTGATTATAGGCCTTATTCAAGTCCAAGATAGTAAAGAACTTGGCCTTACGAAACCATGAAAAACAAGAATGAAGGTCAGGAAGGGGCACAGATTGCAACACCACCTTCCGATTGAGAGCCCTATAATCAATGACAGGCCTGAAGCCACCTTGGGGTTTCGGGACTAGAAAAATAGGCGAAGAATACGCCGACTTAGAGGGCCTAATAATACCATCCTTCAACATTTGGTCGATGATTTCTTTCAGAGCCTTCATTTTAGGTGGAGATAGCCTATATGGTGGAAAACGGACAGGAATCGAATCCGTGACCTCAATTTTGTATTCAATAAGGTCAGTAACACCAAGAGTATTAGAGAACACCTCTGGAAACGACTGACACAGCTTACGAATACTATCAGCCTGCTCCTCAGGTAGATGTCTAAGGTCTAACAACATCTCATCCTGGGTAGGCGAAATAGATGAACATGATGCAGAATTACATTTCAATAATGGAATTTTACAATTAGACGCAAATTTGAAAGTGCACGACCTACTCTGAAGATCGAGCACAAGACCAGTGTGAGAAATGAAGTCAGCTCCCAATATAATGGGGCAAGACAAGTGCTTGGCCACAAACAATTTAATTTTCCATGTAAATTTAAAAATGCGGATGTTGACATTTACAGAACCTAGAATTTCTAATGGAGATGAATTAGCCGAAACATATTGAACAGGAGATGAGCCATAGTCAGGTAGTTTACAAACAGATTTCAATTTTGAATACCATTCAGCCGAAATAATAGAACAAACGCTGCCTGAATCTAATAGAGCAGTTACAGGTTCATTATTTAGTTCAATTTTAAGAAAAGGAACAGGTGCGGGGGTATCCGCCGCAATCCTAAGACATTCTTTGGGGCATTCAAAAGATGAATTTGAAGGCTGGCCTTTCCCTGAATTTTCGACCTCTTTACCAGGGGCTGAGCCTCGGAAAGATGGATTAGTCGACTCAGCCGAAGCCACTAGTCACTTTTTATTATTGGAATTGGTGGAATTTGCACCAGAAGTTGAGCAGGATGGGGTGCTATTTGAATTTGGGCAATTCTTGGCGATATGTGAGAAAGCCCCACATTTAAAACAGCCTTGTGATGAACCAGCTCCATTATTTGCCCTACTAGATTTGATCAATGGACACTTATTGCGAAGATGGTCAGGTGACCCGCAAGCATAGCATTTACGAGGTGTGACAGGTCGGCGAGTTGGAGGCCGATGATCACCAAAAGAAGGAGGAGGTTCTTTCGCGACACGCAAGGAATCGGCGTATCTAACTCCTTCCTCTGAGACAGTCAATGCTTCAAGTTCAGAGAAAGTTTGCGGGCACGCCGCGAAACACAAATATGACCTATAGGATGGTGAAATGCCTTCCACAATAGCCTGTACAATCTGATCTTCAGGGAAATGAAGAGCAAACACCCTAGTATAGAATTTAATATCTTGGATGAAGTCTGCCAAATTTTCACCCAAGCGCTGTACACGATAATAGTACTTCTGAATAAGGGAGGACCTTGCCCTAGCCGGGATGAAGTTAGCTAGCAAGTGGGCGTGGAAGTCTTCAATAGATGATTGCTCGGCAATGGCTCTTACTATTTTGTCTGAGAGAATACCAATTGCATAGGGATAAATGATTTGCAAAATCTGACATGGAGAAAGAGTAAAAACAAGAGCATGGTCCTGGAACTCAACTAAAAATCTTAAAAAGGAAATAACTTCACTGGTAGTGTTAACAGAAAATTTCGAGATACCTCTGAGCAACATTGCCAATGGATGAGGCAAGCTGCTGAACCCAGGTGACATAGTAGGTAAGGGTTTAAGTGGCAAAGACGTTAATTCAGAACGGACATTATTCAACGAGGTTCGGCGTTCAGACTCGTTGTCCAATGGGGCAGAGGTTGTTTGAGCTGCAACGGTTTTCCTATTGACATCTCCCTTAGGAGGCTCTTCCTCGCTACTTACATTCACCGTGGTGGGTTGATCGATTTTGGGAGGAACTTCCCCAGTTAACAATTGGGTAACCTTACTAGATAATTCAGAAAGATTTTCAAGAACCATACTAGCTTCCTTCCTCTGAACGTCATTCAAATTTAGAGACAACAGATCGTTAACTCTATTTGAAAAATGAAATAGCCTGGCTTGCACACGCTTAATTTGATTAGGCGAAGGATCATTTTCTTCAAAAAACTAACTACAGATGCTAGCTCAGTAGTATTATCAGTGATCGTGGAAATAGAGTCGTCAATTTCTTTCTCTCCCAAAGTGGGGATGGAAATGGGCAAATCAAGGGACTCTCTAAGCTTATTTGTGTCTACCGCAACCGTGCCTCCAGATTGCACATTTCTGATAGTTAACTCATAGATCAACTCCTCCTTGCGCAAATAGTTAAGATGGAGAACATCGCGAGGGCCGGGCATGATGACAGAACAATTTTGAAAAAGGAAAAATAAAAATTCCAGCAAGTGAGAAAATAGTTAGAGTTGTAATCAAAGCAATGTTTAGCCGTCAAAATGGGCTAAATTGAGACCCATTCAACCACGCTCTGCCACCACTTGTTCCGAGGTATCTGTGGAAAAGCAGAAGTGAAAGAAGGTGCGGGGGTGAACAGGTCTCAGGCTACGAAATGAAAGTTAATTTAAAAATTAACAGGTTATATTTTCTTTGCAAAATTCAGAAATAACAAGAATGGCAGGTACAGAGTAGCAAGGCAACAAAAGTACAATTACAGTATTTACAGGATTTGGGCTTCGAGCCCCGAACTCACAATTCTTGGGCAACTAGCCCAACTTTACCCCAAAAGAAGATTTAACAGAGGGGCAGAAAACCCCATTCATGCCCATGAGCACTTGCTCTAAATTACACAGAAAAGCCTCCTCGAGGCATACATACTCAATTTTCAAGAAAGAGCCAATCGCTCTCAACTTTAAGCCTATCAAAGGCCACACCAAACTCCACCTTCAAGTTGTCCTCTAAGGACATAGACACTGGGGTAAAATACCCAACCTACTGAGGTCTATTAAGTGAGAAAAAGGTTAATTACATGACCTCCAAAATAACAATTTGAGAGGAGGCGATCTGCACTCCTAATACCTTTTGTTTAAAACCTAATCTGGCTCTAGCCGCTAATGCAATGGCTAATCCCATACTAAAGAGGTGACTTTAGAAGGAAACAATTTACATTACGTTAAGGAAGAATCGGTTATGAAAAATAAGTTCACCTCAAAACAATATGAGTGGGAGCTCGAGAGGGTTAAGCACTCTCTATCCCAATATGTAGCTTTAAGAGAGAATAGATACTAAGAGTCTTTACATTTTAGGGAAAGTTACATGGTGGAAACGCTTCGGACCCGCCCCGAGAGTTAAACTGCTGAGCTAGCAAGAAAAGAAGTTATTAAACGGCCATTACCTTGTTGTTGAATTGCTGCCCGAAGAAAGAGGCGCTTCCCGCCCCCTGCTACGTACTTTACACTTTGAAAGTTGGTACTGAAGTGGCGCAGAGACCCGAAAATCAGCAGTTTATATACTCTCGTGGAAAGTTCGAGGCGTTTCGGAAATGAGAACACCCGCCCACAAAAACAATATTGCTAGGGTTAAGCAAGATATTCAAGTTGGAGAAGATACATCTAATTGGTCAGAAATTAATTAAAGAAATTCGGGATTGGCTAAATTCAAAACAAGGGGAAGGAAAGGGTTATACAGCCAACTTAAACAATAACAGAAAGAAATTTAACAAGGAACAAACTTTTGAAATAAAAATTTCTCCGAAAAAAACAGTTCTTTCACTTCGCACTAGGGTGCACCATTGTAGTTCTTCAGTAGTGTCCTCTAGAAGAGAAAGTTCACACTTTTTACTACAGGTAAAACAAAAATACATCGAAAACGACCCAGTTCAGAAACTCCAAAATTTCCAAGTAGTGACATCTTCTGTGAAACTTGAAAATTAACACAGTAGACAAAGTTCAGACTTCCTCCAGCAGAAGAGTTTCAACTGGAGCAAAGTTTGAATTAGCGGCGTGGAGGTGTACCGCCCGGTACAGACCTCCCCCCCCCAAAGTCCCTCCAGGGGTGACACATGAAATTTGTTTGAAAACCAGGTTCAAGTTATGATGTTGATATGGAGATTAATTGCAGAAGCATTTACAAAAATTTACTAAATTTGGTTTGATCCAGTTTCAAAATTCTTTATAGATATTGCTGATGTAATGTCTTTATGTTTGTAGAAGTTGAATTCAGAAGGAAAATCTTTAAATTCTTGAAAGAGAAGAAAATTTTCTAAGTCCACCAGATATTGCAGTAAAATCCAAAAAAGTAATAATTGTTGATGTGAAACTTCCATGTAACTGACTAAATATATCAGTTGCCGATGACTTTGACGGCCAGGCCAGCCGCCGCTGCTTGAGTCCAGAGGAGGCCGCTCGGACCCCTCAAGTACCCTGAGATACCGCTCGCCCGCACTATGAGAGGAGTAGAGGTGTTGAAGCAGGCCGCGCCCGCGGCGAACATATACAGGCTGCGGGCAAGTAGCAGAACGTGCGCCGCACATCAGCCTTGGCCGGGAGGAGGACTCCGGCTCGCCGTGCACAGGTCGACCTCGCTGGAGCAGAGGGGGCCCTTCCTCTATCCCAGTCGGGGCACGGCGCCGCGCGGCTGCGGGGGCACTGAAAAATTACAGCTCGACGGCAGAATTTTTGTTGAACCAGAATGATAGGAGGGTACATTCATTGTGGTGAGGTTGAGGGGCCAGCGGCGTGGAGAAATTCTTTTCATAAGCAAGCCACTGTGTGTTGTGGAGCAGGAGACGGGAGCGTGGTAATGGCCGTGGCAAGGACAGGATGGCAGTTTAACTGCGCGGGGAGGGTTTACAATAAATGCTTAAATATAAAAAAAATATTATAGAAAGGGCAGAAGGCCTTAAAAGTGAAACCCCTCGAAAATATAACCTTCATATTTCTTTCAAAATCATATGAAACAAATTAGTACAGAAATTATACCGGTTTCACCTGCGACAGGTGAACCCTAAATATCCTCTCGGTGGCTGGATTACTTAATAACAAAGTAACCGGCGTAAGGAAATCGAGAATGATACACGGCCCATGAAATCTGGGGGCAAGCTTGCCCGCGGGAACAAAATTCTTGACCATCACCTGGTCACCTACCTTCAAATTGGTGGGTCTCCGTCCACGATCATATCTTTCCCTAACCTTTTCGTGAGACACTTTAAGATTGGCTTTAGCCTTCTTCCAAAGATCTTTAATGTTGTCCGGGTCTATTGTCTCAGGTAGAATGTCACTCAGAGACCAGAGGTTAGAGAGCGGCGTGATGGGAACAACATTGAACATCAAAGAAGTTGGAGTAAACTTGTGAGATACATGAACCGCCGAATTCAAAGCAAAAGCTAACCAATGCAGAGACGTGTCCCACCTGGAATGATCTTCATGATGATAGGCAATAAGCGCGGACCTGAGATTACGATCAACCAGTTCAGCCAAAGATGGTTGAGGGTAATAGGCAGAAGTCGTCACATGAGAGAAGGACAGGTCAAAGCAGAATTTACGAAATGGATTAGATGTAAAAGCCTTAGCATTATCAGATACAATATATTGACACGGACCAAAAGAAGCAAAGATAGAATTTAGACAAGTAATGGTGGACTGAGCGGTAGCCAGCTTATTCGGAAATAACCAGGAAGATCTTGTAAAACCATCTACACATACAAAGATGAACTTGTTGGCATTTCCCTTTGACTGGGGGAAGGGTCCTACATAATCAATATACAGGCGTTCCATGGGGCGCGACGCTTGATGAGATGACAACAGGCCTACCTTGGTGGACATGGTTGGTTTACTAAGCAAACAGGATTTACAAGCCTTTACTAGTTCACGGATTTCACCGTCCATACCCTTCCAGATGAATCTTTCACGAATCTTTTCACGAGTTTTAAAGATACCAAGATGCCCGCCTAATGGGGTCTCATGATAGTACTTGAAGATCATAGGTACAAGAACAGCTGGAACGACAATCTTCATCATCTTATCATGCCTCGATGGGCAACATAAAACACCATTCCTCAGAACATAAGGGACGACATGTTCCCCAGAAGAAAGGGTTTCCATTATCGGAGCCAGCGTCGGATCTTCACGTTGGTATTTCTCGATTTCCCTAAAGAGCATGGGAGCATCTGTTAAGATGGCATTAACATCAAATAGTATGGACTCGGAAGGTGATGAACTGTCGACCGGTTCATGGGTCTCAACGTCGTTGGAAAACATACGGCTGAGTCCATCAGCAACAACATTTTCGGTACCTCTGATATGCCTGACATCGAATTGGAAGGCAGAAATACGGATGGCCCAACGGGCTATACGACTAGTACGACGCGGCCTACCTAAGACCCAGCTTAAGGCTTGATTATCTGTCTCCAGGTCGAATTTGACATGTTCCAGATAGAGACGGAACTTTTCTAAGGCAAATAAGACTGCTAAACCTTCGAGCTCATAGATAGAATACTTGGCTTCTTGAGCCGACAGAGTCCTAGATGCATAGGCGATGGGTCGCCTCCCTAGTTCAGTCTCTTGAAGAAGGACTGCAGCTACCGCCGACGACGACGCGTCGGTTTGGACGATGAATTACTTTGAGAAATCAGGCATAGCAAGGACAGGGGCATTACAGAGAGCTAATTTAAGATCTTCAAAAGCGGCTTGTTGAGAAGGTCCCCACTCAAATTTGATGCCTTTCCTACGAAGAAGGTTTAAGGGCGCCGCTCTATTAGCAAAGTTAGGAATAAACTTCCTGAAGTAATTCACCATACCAATGAACCTGGCGATACCTTTGATGTCCTTGGGAGGTTTAAAATCACGGATGGCCTGTGTTCTAGAATGATCGACTGCAACACCATCAGGTGAGACAATATGCCCTAGAATGACATGGAGGTCTTAGCAAAGGCAACCTTGGACAACTTCACAGTTAACCCAGCCTTACGAAGGCGATTGAGAACTTCTCGCAGATGATCTAGATGTTCTTCAAAGTTTTCCGAAAATACGACCACATCATCCAGGTAGTGATACAAGTACTCAAATTTGATGTCGGAGAAGACCCTATCTAGCAATCTAGTGAGTACAGCTGCTCCCGTGGGGAGCCCGAAAGGCACGCGGTTGTATTCATACAAATTCCAATCCGTGGCAAACGCTGTAAGATGTTTAGACTCTTCGGCAAGGGGAATTTGATTATAGGCCTTATTCAAGTCCAAGATAGTAAAGAACTTGGCCTTACGAAACCATGAAAAACAAGAATGAAGGTCAGGAAGGGGCACAGATTGCAACACCACCTTCCGATTGAGAGCCCTATAATCAATGACAGGCCTGAAGCCACCTTGGGGTTTCGGGACTAGAAAAATAGGCGAAGAATACGCCGACTTAGAGGGCCTAATAATACCATCCTTCAACATTTGGTCGATGATTTCTTTCAGAGCCTTCATTTTAGGTGGAGATAGCCTATATGGTGGAAAACGGACAGGAATCGAATCCGTGACCTCAATTTTGTATTCAATAAGGTCAGTAACACCAAGAGTATTAGAGAACACCTCTGGAAACGACTGACACAGCTTACGAATACTATCAGCCTGCTCCTCAGGTAGATGTCTAAGGTCTAACAACATCTCATCCTGGGTAGGCGAAATAGATGAACATGATGCAGAATTACATTTCAATAATGGAATTTTACAATTAGACGCAAATTTGAAAGTGCACGACCTACTCTGAAGATCGAGCACAAGACCAGTGTGAGAAATGAAGTCAGCTCCCAATATAATGGGGCAAGACAAGTGCTTGGCCACAAACAATTTAATTTTCCATATAAATTTAAAAATGCGGATGTTGACATTTACAGAACCTAGAATTTCTAATGGAGATGAATTAGCCGAAACATATTGAACAGGAGATGAGCCATAGTCAGGTAGTTTACAAACAGATTTCAATTTTGATTACCATTCAGCCGAAATAATAGAACAAACGCTGGCTGAATCTAATAGAGCAGTTACAGGTTCATTATTTAGTTCAATTTTAAGAAAAGGAACAGGTGCGGGGGTATCCGCCGCAATCCTAAGACATTCTTTGGGGCATTCAAAAGATGAATTTGAAGGTTGACCTTTCCCTGAATTTTCGACCTCTTTACCAGGGGCTGAGCCTCGGAAAGATGGATTAGTCGACTCAGCCGAAGCCACTAGTCACTTTTTATTATTGGAATTGGTGGAATTTGCACCAGAATTTGAGCAGGAGGGTGTGCTATTTGAATTTGGGCAATTCTTGGCGATATGTGAGAAAGCCCCACATTTAAAACAGCCTTGTGATGAATCAGCTCCATTATTTGCCCTACTAGATTTGATCAATGGACACTTATTGCGAAGATGGTCAGGTGACCCGCAAGCATAGCATTTACGAGGTGTGACAGGTCGGCGAGGTGGAGGCCGAGGATCACCAAAAGAAGGAGGAGGTTCTTTCGCGACACGCAAGGAATCGGCGTATCTAACTCCTTCCGCTGAGACAGCCAATGCTTCAAGTTCAGAGAAAGTTTGCGGGCACCCCGCGAAACACTAATATGACCTATAGGATGGTGAAATGCCTTCCACAATAGCCTGTACAATCTGATCTTCAGGGAAATGAAGAGCAAACACCCTAGTATAGAATTTAATATCTTGGATAAAGTCTGCCAAGTTTTCACCCAAGCGCTGTACACGATAATAGTACTTCTGAATAAGGGAGGACCTTGCCCTAGCCGGGATGAAGTTAGCTAGCAAGTGGGCGTGGAAGTCTTCAATAGATGATTGCTCGGCAATGGCTCTTACTATTTTGTCTGAGAGAATACCAATTGCATAGGGATAAATGATTTGCAAAATCTGACATGGAGAAAGAGTAAAAACAAGAGCATGGTCCTGGAACTCAACTAAAAACCTTAAAAAGGAAATAACTTCACTGGTAGTGTTAACAGAAAATTTCAAGATACCTCTGAGCAACATTGCCAATGGATGAGGCAAGCTGCTGAACCCAGGTGACATAGTAGGTAAAGGTTTAAGTGGCAAAGACGTTAATTCAGAACGTACATAATTCAACGAGGTTCGGCGTTCAGACTCGTTGTCCAATGGGGCAGAGGTTGTTTGAGCTGCAACGGTTTTCCTATTGACATCTCCCTTAGGAGGCTCTTCCTCGCTACTTACATTCACCGTGGTGGGTTGATCGATTTTGGGAGGAACTTCCCCGGTTAACAATTGGGTAACCTTACTAGATAATTCAGAAAGATTTTCAAGAACCATACTAGCTTCTTTCCTCTGAACGTCATTCACATTTAGAGACAACAGATCGTTAACTCTATTTGAAAAATGAAATAGCCTGGCTTGCACACGCTTAATTTGATTAGGCGAAGGATCATTTTCTTCAAAAAAAACTAACTACAGATGCTAGCTCAGTAGTATTATCAGTGATCGTGGAAATAGTGTCGTCAATTTCTTTCTCTCCCAAAGTGGGGATGGAAATGGGCAAATCAAGGGACTCTCTAAGCTTATTTGTGTCTACCGCAACCGTGCCTCCAGATTGCACATTTCTGATAGTTAATTCATAGATCAACTCCTCCTTGCGCAAATAGTTAAGATGGAGAACATCGCGAGGGCCGTGTATGATGACAGAACAATTTTGAAAAAGGAAAAAGTAAAAATTCCAGCAAGTGAGAAAATAGTTAGAGTTGTAATCAAAGCAATGTTTAGCCGTCAAAATGGGCTAAATTGAGACCCATTCAACCACGCTCTGCTACCACTTGTTCCGAGGTATCTGTGGAAAAGCAGAAGTGAAAGAAGGTGCGGGGGTGAACAGGTCTCAGGCTACGAAATGAAAGTTAATTTAAAAATAAACAAGGTTATATTTTCTTTGCAAAATTCAGAAATAACAAGAATGGCAGGTACAGAGTAGCAAGGCAACAAATGTACAATTACAGTATTTACAGGATTTGGGCTTCGATCCCCGAACTCACAATTCTTGGGCAACTAGCCCAACTTTACCCCAAAAGAAGATTTAACAGAGGGGCAGAAAACCCCATTCATGCCCATGAGCACTTGCTCTAAATTACACAGAAAAGCCTCCTCGAGGCATACATACTCAATTTTCAAGAAAGTGCCAATCGCTCTCATCTTAATCCTATCAAAGGCCACACCAAACTCCACCTTCAAGTTGTCCTCTAAGGACATAGACACTGGGGTAAAATACCCAACCTACTGAGGTCTATTAAGTGAGAAAAAGGTTAATTACATGACCTCCAAAATAACAATTTGAGAGGAGGCGATCTGCACTCCTAATACCTTTTGTTTAAAACCTAATCTGGCTCTAGGCCGCTAATGCAAGGGCTAATCCCATACTAAAGAGGTGACTTTAGAAGGAAACAATTTACATTACGTTAAGGAAGAATCGGTTATGAAAAATAAGTTCACCTCAAAACAATATGAGTGGGAGCTCAAGAGGGTTAAGCACTCTCTATCCCAATATGTAGCTTTAAAAGAGAATAGATACTAAGAGTCTTTACATTTTAGGGAAAGTTACATGGTGGAAACGCTTCTGACCCGCCCCGAGAGTTAAACTGCTGAGCTAGCAAGAAAAGAAGTTATTAAACGGCCATTACCTTATTGTTGAACTGCTGCCCGAAGAAAGAGGCGCTTCCCGCCCCCTGCTACGTACTTTACACTTTGAAAGTTGGTACTGAAGTGGCCCAGAGACCCGAAAATCAGCAGTTTATATACTCTCGTGGAAAGTTGAGGCGTTTCGGAAATGAGAACACCCGCCCACAAAAACAATATTGGCTAGGGTTAAGCAAGATATTCAAGTTGGAGAAGATACATCTGATTGGTCAGAAATTAATTAAAGAAATTCGGGATTGGCTAAATTCAAAACAAGGGGAAGGAAAGGGTTATACAGCCAACTTAAACAATGACAGAAAGAAATTTAACAAGGAACAAACTTTTGAAATAAAAATTTCTCCGAAAAAAACAGTTCTTTCACTTCGCACTAGGGTGCACCATTGTAGTTCTTCAGTAGTGTCCTCTAGAAGAGACAGTTCACACTTCTTACTACAGGTAAAACAAAAATACATCGAAAACGACCCAGTTCAGAAACTCCAAAATTTCCAAGTAGTGACATCTTCTGAGAAACTTGAAAATTAACACAGTAGATAAAGTTCAGACTTCCTCCAGCAGAAGAGTTTCAACTGGCGCAAAGTTTGATTTAGCGGCGTGGAGGTGTACCGTCCGGTACAATAATAATTAATAATAATAATAATAATAATAATAATAATAATAATAATAATAATAATAATAATAATAATCTTTTCTTAACCTGTTTACCCACCAGGGTTGGTTTTCCCTCGACACAGCGAGGGATAGCACCTCTACCGCCTCACGCGCAGTGTCCTAGAGCGTGAGACTCTTTGCGTTAGGGGCCTTGTAGTGGGATGGAAAGATTGGAACGGATAGACAAGGAAGAGGGAAAGAAGCGCCCGTGGCTGCCTGGAGGGGAATTGGGAAGCACGGTATACCACTTTCAAGGATGGTGCAGGTGGGAATCGATCTTATCTCTACTCAGTTTGCCGTCCCAATGCTGAGTGTTCCCCGTTCCAACCCTCACACCACTATTCAAATTTTTGTGACAGAGCTGGGAATCAAACCCGGACCTAAGGGAATGACAGCTAATCACAACAACAACCACTACACCATCGAGGTGAGTAGTAATATTAGTAATTATAATAATGATTCTGCGGCTCCTCACTCCTTGTAGGGTCACAGGTGCGAACTAATTTACATATGGATTTACCTAGTACAGCGCGTTGTCCGAAGGCGGATTTTTCTTTTGTTTTTTGTTGCAATCAAGGAGTTGGGAATCCCGAGGCACATTTGGCGGCCTCTCTACTCATCTGTATCTGAGACTTAGTGAAACATCACCTCGTAGTCACTAGCGGGGAAAAAACATTCGTCACTGCACTAATAAAAAGTCTAGTAAACTAGTGCTAGTGGGCAAGGCTGGGAGATGGTGGTGTATATGCGTAGATACAAGAAGAAGGCAGCATATTATAGTGAGGAGGGTTGGCAAGCGAGAAAGACGTGCTAGGATGAATTAATGAATTAAGTTTTGTCTTGTGGGCATGGCTGGGACTTGAACTGAAGGGTAGGGAGAGAGTAGGGGTGAGGAGAAGTTCGAGAAGGGCAGAAGAGTTTTGACTGGTATTGAAAGATGGTAGAAGGGGCGGGGAAATAGAGTGGTTGAGATGTGGTGGTGGCTGTCTTGACTGTTGTAAATGCCTAGAGTGCTTGTAGTGGCACCGGATGGCCCTCTCGATGTAGGGGCACCCAGGGAACGACGCAGCATGCTTCCCCTCACAGTTTGCACACCTCGCCTGGTCACGTGTGTGGCGGTGGGGCCCGCCACACCTGTTGGAGTTGGTGCACATCGCAGCAGTGTGATGCAGCTGGAGGCAGTTGAAACATTGAACTACCAGGGAGGGGCGGGGACTGGGAGGGGATTTTGGCGAGGTAGTTGGTTTGGTATTCGAAGAGAGCTTCGGAGCAGGTGTCCGGCGTTTTCTTCTGCGGCGTGTCTGGGTGGCACTGGTGGTCAGGTTTGGGGAAGATTGCTCGGACTTGGTACTGTCATCAAGTATGGGCGGCGGTGTTGATATTGGTGAAAGGGGGGGGGGGTAGTGATTGAACTTCTGGAGTACTCTCTGAAGTGGGATCGGTTTGGATTTCTTGGTCGTGAGTAGCTGGTGGTTGAGAAGAAGTACAAGAACTGACTCGTCTCAATAACTTACTAGATGTATTTTTGGTTAAACCATGGGAAATTGTTGATACAACTGAGGTAATTGAAGGAATAGGTGACCATAAGGCTGTAATAATGGATGTAGGACTGGTACCAAAAAGGCTTAATAATAGGGTCACACAAGACGAGAAATTGTACAGAAAAACTAAAGTTGATGAATTTGGGGCTTACCTTAAATCACAGTTCAGTTGTTGGAAAAGTGGAGGGAGTAATGTGGATACACTTTGGGCTAAATTTAAAGGAATTATTTGGGAAGGAGAGAAGAGATTTGTACCTGTTAAGAAGGGTAAAATGACCTCAGGCCCTGTTTATTATACAAGGGAAGTTAGAAAATTAAAAAGAAAATGTAGAATAGTAAACAGGAAAATCAAAGAGGGTAGGGTGAGTAGAGAAACTAGAAAACAGCTAATGATGGAACTGAATAGAGTGAAAAAGGAAGCAAAAGAGAATTATATGAATGGCATACTTTAAGAGGGTAATGACCACAAAGGGAAATGGAAAAAAGCTGTATTCATATATCAGAAATCAAAAAGGAAAAGGAATCCAAATTCCTACAATGCTGGGAGAAGGGGGTGAACACTATTTAACAGATACTGAGAAAGCAAACCTATTTAGTACGGAATTCAGAGATTCAGTAGAAGATTGTTAGAAACCGAAACAGAAGAAAGAGAGGGAAAGACACATAGGGGAAACAAGAAGCTTCTCATTCACAAATGAAGATATTTTCAGAGAAATCCAACTACTTCAGCAAGGAAAAGCAGCAGGAACTGATCAAATTACTGGGGAGGTATTAAAGACAATGGGGTGGTACATAGTGCCTTATTTAAAATTTCTCTTTGACTATGTCATAAATAATAGTGTAATACTAAAGGAATCTATAATAATAGCAATTTATAAAGGAAAGGGTGATAAAAGGAAACCGGAGAACTATAGACCAATCAGCCTGACCAGTATAGTTTGTTAAATACTGGAGAGTTTAATAGCAAAGTACATCAGAGGGATATGTGATGATAACATTTGGTTCATGAGGAGCCAGTATGGATTTAGAAATTTTCTTGTGAGGCACAACTGGTGGGATTTCAGCAAGACATATCAGATCAGTTGGACTCAGGAGACCAGTTAGATTGCATAGCCATAGATCTTTCCAAAGCCTTTGATAGAGTGGAACATGGAATATTATTAAAGAAACTGGAGGGAATAGGATTGGACGTCAGGGTTACATGTTGGATAAAAATATTTCTAAATTCAAGGGTTCAGAAAGTCAAAGGAGGAAATAATGTATCACAGGAAGAGAAAGTTTCGAAGGGAATTGCACAGGGTAGTATAATTGGTCCGTTACTTTTGTTAATATACGCAAATTATTTAGGGAATAATATAACATCAAAAATAATATTGAGGATTGTTCAGAATTACAAAGGGACCTTGAGATTATCCAACAATGGGTTGAAGAAAATAATATGAAGGTTAATGGAGGCAAATTAACTGTTACAACATTTACAAACAGGAGTTTTAAAACTGAATTCTAATATACTTTGGATGAGGCAGTTATCCCAAAAGATGGCAAGTGCAAATACTTAGGTGTGAGATTTGAAAGTAATTTCCACTGGAAGGGTCATGTGGATGACATTGTTGGGAAAGCATACAGATCGTTACATGTCATAATGAGGCTACTTCAAGGATGCAACAAAGAATTAAAAAGGAATAGTTACTTATGTATGGTTCGTCCATTATTGGAATATGCAAACAGTGTTTGGGATCCTCACCAAGAATACCTAATAAAAGAAATAGATAGTGTGCAGAGGAAAGCAGCAAAATTTGTAACAGGGGATTTCAGGAGAAAGAGTAGTGTATCACAAATGTTAAAGGAACTTGTGTGGAAAACTTTAAGTAAGGGAAGGGAGAAAAGTAGACTTATAGGATTATGAAGAGCCTATACAAGAGAAGAAGAAGCATGGGGAGATATCCATGAGAGGCTTGTTGGAAAATAATTATATCGGCAGGACTGACCACAAATATAAAATTAGAAGGAATTTTAGCAGAAGTGATTGGGGTAAATTTTCATTCATTGGGAAGGGGCATTAAGGAGTGGAACAGTTTACCAGGGGTAGTGTTTGATCCTTTTCCAAAATCTGTACAGATATTCAAGAAGAGAATAAACAGCAACAGAGAAAATAAATGAAATGTTAGAGGGCATTTGACCAGTGCAGGTTATTGTAAATAAAAAATGTGTGTGAATAAACTAATTCCATCCCCTGCTCTAAGGAGTTTGGACAAACAAAGTAGGGGACTGCCTGTAGGGGTGAAGTACAGTGGGGACTTTGAGGGCCCTGGCACCACTACGGTAGCTGTGAAGGCCCTTCAAGGACTGTGAAAAGTGGTGGCAAAAGGTGCTCTGGTTAAGACGCAGCAGATCGTTATGCTACTTAAGTTCCAAAATGGGTAAAAGAAATAAATAAGTAAATAAATACAATGTAAATTTTAATCTTATACCAGTTGTATTGTATTATTTGAAGTAATTCCACATACTGTATATGAGTTGTCTATGTTTGTAAGTCAGGAGATATTATTAGTAGAATTTTTTAAACAATATAAATTAATTAAGGATGAGCTGTGTGTTTAATAGGAACAATTGTTAGCATAAATTGTATATATTGCATTCTAAAAAATGTTCTTCTTCTCTTGTTAATTTAAAATTTAGTGCTTGACAATAATGTATTTTAGTGTACCATTTGCCACCGAGGTAGACACCTCATTTGCAAATAAAGAGATTTGATTTGATTTTTTTTGTAATTTTCAGCCGCATAGTACCGTACCTATAATTTTTTGCTCCTGTTTTTACGGATCCTTTGGATCCCAAATTATTGTCGTTATTTCAAATCAGAGTAAAGGCAACGCGTGTCATGTTGAGTAAAAGCTGACAACCTAGTAAATGAAAAGGTACCTGGTTTTGAACTCTAGACCCCTGTGGTCATTGTAAATCTATATTAATGGTTCGATATTACGCTGAAGGGAAAACATTTTATGTTGCAAGCTTAATGCACTTCATCGTGTAAAATGCACTCTCGCATATAAAGATTTAGGAACTTTTTAAGACTAGCAATTATTGTAAACTGGGAGCTCCTTCTCGCTAGATAATGATTAAGCTTCCAACTTATTATTTTAAATTCCCCTTCCAGATAGATATTCTGATTATCATTTGTTGCTGCTGTTGTTGCTTTGAAATTAGGAACAAATTTCAAAAAGAAAAATAGCTTTGGGAATACATTCAAAATTTATGGTTCTCGTGTGGGCATTTAGTCTGGATACCTAGGCCCTACTTTTTCTGACCATCTGGTGCCCTTGTACCTCGTAAGATTACCGTATTATTATTTATTAATTATTGTTATTTGTAGTACGGTATGCAATGAATAATCATTTAATAATAAATACTATATTATGAAGTGTCATTGTTCAGTTTGCCTCCTTAGTACACATTATATACCCTTTTCAAATCCAGCCTGTTCAACAGGCTTCTTCGTGAAGCGTTTGGTTTGAGTGATAGTAATTTATAATTTACGGTTACTCGTTACTGCACGCCTCACAATATCAGATTTTGTTTCGAAGTGGTAGGTATGTTGTTTTGTTTCGTATGTTGCTTATTGGGGAAACCGTGATATGCTGTAAAGTTTTATTCTGTCAATTGTATTAATTCTAAGTGAATCTTTATGAATTAATTGTGATTTCTGTTATTATACACAGAGTCCGCAACCTCTAACTTAGTGTCTGTACAGTTTAAGGCTCAATAATTTACTTCTGCCGATCTTCTAGACCTCAATAGTGAACTTAATATATCGGGTACATTGTACTCTTTCTTAATCAGGAATCAGGCCAGACGGTTTTAGAATTCCACGCAATTTGTAATAGCTCTATTTTTGTGTTGGTTAAGCATATAACTTGATTTCTTTTTGAAAATTGTTAGCTTTTGCGTTACAAGTGCCGGTAAGTTGTACCGTACCAATATATTTCTGATTTATAACTGCACGCGATATGTAAATTTAATATTAGAAGGAACAATAACATTTAATGAATAATTTTAATTATTGTATTGGAGTGTTACTTATCTCCTGCGAATGCGACTTACGAGGGGTACACTGGATATTGATTTGTTTATAACACTGTAGGATACAAATCATGTTAGTAGTTAGATTCTTGGTTTGAAACCTTGAGATTTGTTCTGTTCAGGTTACGTGTACGATTGTATCTATATTTCTGTAGAATTTGTTGATATATCAATGTTATTTTGGAGATTCTCCTGTATCATATTAATTCCCCACAAGAGCTATATTCAGTTCGTAGCAAATATTTAATTCCTGTGTTTATGTGTGATATGTGAGAAATATCATTGAATGAAGGAAATTCCTCAGGAACTGTAAAACTATTAATATATTAACAGAATAACCACTGGTGGCCAGAACAAGTAAACCTGGTAGCCTGTAGTGTTACCTTTCATTTTGAAATATAAAATTACAAGTAAAATCTTATCTCATATTATGTGTGCGAGAAATTGACGTACCGGTATTCATTTTCTGTACTGAGGACCAACCCATATGCCGTATTAAGTAGGTTTATTTTTATAGCGAGATATCACAAAATGAGTGATATTTTCCAATGTAGCCAGCTGAATGAACACTGCTGCTGGCTGGAATCACTCCCAAAATTCAACGCAGGTTTCATCACCACCTGGGGAATAATCATAATAATAATCTCCTAATCATATAGACCACTGCTCTCTGCTCAGCACCCATAGTGAATCCGAACGGTTCATATCATTGTCTTAGAATATTGTAAATTATAGAAAGTTACGGGGAGAATAAAGTATGGTTACACGAGAGGCCGGATATGTGTTGCATTTCTGTTTGCCTAAGCTTGGAGCTAGAGTCCACGTGTCAGGGTCATTTGATGACGTAATATGGAAGTAATGGAATATTCCACGTTAGAGTGAGCGAAATGTGTGATCGAGGTACTCAGATTTTAAGTTGGCAGCACTTCTGAGTAGCGAATCGGAGCACAGCAAGGCTTAGGTGATGGGGGAAAAGAAATATGGACGCCCATAAGAAAGCCCTCCAATATTGACTAAATCCACTGAGGGACAATGTAGAATCAATTTCAAGCTCTCCCATAGATGAGAATTTAAGACGACATTTTCCTAATGAACTATCGTGACCAATAAATGCAGCCATATACGACGGGATATTGCACCACTGATGAGGGGACTCCCTGAACTTCGTACCTGGAAGCCAGCATGCAAGATGAAGCCCAGCGCTGCTCGGAAGAGACACTCTGCTGCGTGGTTTGGAACGGGTTGGACGGAAGGCGCATGGTGTTCGATGTAGACTAATATTCTGAGCATTTTTCAGCCTAATAACTTTAACTATCGATAGGATATAACTGGATCCGATAGATCTCATCTTCAATTAGATACTGGTGGAAAATCCTGTAAAACTTAGGAAGAAAATCTTACAATATTAACTTTGATAAAGCAGTAAAGACCGGAACGATATCGAGATACGGATGCTTCGCATTGCCACGTGTTGAGAATCGTAGAATATAGCAGAGACGGAGTATGTATTCTTGGTGTAAATAAGTGTGTACTTATAAGTCATTTATGTATATGTTTTGTGTATTTTTAGTGTGATAATGCGTGTGAAGCCGTGTGAAATGTTAAAGCCTGCAAGAGTGAAGAACATGGATATCGAGAAAGGCATTGGTTCACATGTTAATGCCGCCAAAATGATGGAATAAACCTCATCATGGGGCCGATCTGAGGCCAAAATGCTGTGTAGCCGAATATGGGACGTCACCGAAGTCGATAAGTACCTCTGATTCATTATTTTGCTTATACACCATTTGCTGTTAATTTGTAAATAATTTTCATCCACGATAGTTCATTTTATTGTTCTTTTACTGTAGCAAGGGTAGTTACCTGTAGAGAGTAATTTCATACTGATGCCTTGGGGGAGTAATTATGTAAATTAAGAGGCGTGTGTTGAATATGATCTTCTGGAATATTCAGATAACATGTGTATTAATATGATCTTCTATAGTGATAAGATACGTGTGTAGAAATATGATATTTATAGTGTGCAATCTTCTGATAAGATATCTGCGTGTGTGTGAATATTTTAAGTGATATAGATGGCAATCAGTATCAATTTTATAGTCATGGGATAGGACAGGAGTAATGGGATGCTGCATGATATTAAGTTAAGATCATCGAGAGAAATTTCATTGACCATAAAGATACGAACCCTTGGCCGTCCAGGCACATTACAGTGAAATTTTAGAGTTTATTTCATCAGTAAGTAACATGTGTTTTAACCCGTGGATGAAAATGTGCTGTGAGGAAATAGATGTTCTTTTATATGATTTACTTGAGATTTAGTGAGGTTAGCTTCGAAGTAGAACCTTTAAGATACAAATGCCAGTAGCAGGAGACGAACCAACGAGATTGCGGAGTGCAATATGTGAATCAGTACCGGCAAAGTAATATACCTGTTTCTTAATATGTTGAATTTTGTGAGGATGTGGAATTAAATACATGATGTGTGTGTTTGAGTCATCAGTCCATAGACTGGTTTGATGCAGCTCTCCATGCCACCCTATCCTGTGCTAACCTTTTCTTTTCTACGTAACTATTGCATCCTACATCTGCTCTAATCTGTTTGTCATATTCATATCTTGGTCTACCCCTACCGTTCTTGCCACCTACACTTCCTTTCAAAAACCAACTGAACAAGTCCTGGATGTCTTAAGATGTGTCCTATCATTCTATCTCTTCTTGTCAAATTTAGCCAAATCGATCTCCTCTCACCAATTCGATTCATTATCTCTTCATTCGTGATTCGATCTATCCATCTCACCTTCAGCATTCTTCTGTAACACCACATTTCAAAAGCTTCTATTCTCTTCTTTCTGAGCTAGTTATTGTCCATGTTTCACTTCCATACAATGCTATGCTCCACACAAAAGTCTTCAAAAACATCTTTCTAATTCCGATATCAGTGTTTGAAGTGAGCAAATTTCTTTTCTTAAGAAAGCTCTTCCTTGCTTGTGCTAGTCTGCACTTTATGTCCTCCTTACTTCTGCCATCGTTAGTTATTTTACTACCCAAGTAACAATATTCATCTACTTCCTTTAAGACTTCGTTTCCTAATCTAATATTTCCTACATCACCTGCCTTCGTTCTGCACTCCATTACTTTTGTTTTGGACTTATTTATTTTCATCTTGTACTCCTTACCTAAGACTTCATCCATACCATTCAGCAACTTCTCGAGATCTTCTGCAGTCTCAGATAAAATAACAATATCATAGGCAAATCTCAAGGTTTTGATTTCCTCTCCTTGGACTGTGATTCCCTTTCCAAATTTCTCTTTGATTTCCTTTACTGCCTGTTCTATGTAAACATTGAAAAGGAGAGGGGACAAACTGCAGCCTTGCCTCACTCCTTTCTGAATTGCTGCTTCTTTTTCAAAGCCCTCGATTCTTATCACTGCAGACTGATTTTTATACAGGTTGTAGATAATTCTTCGTTCTCGGTATCTGATCCCTATCATCTTCAGAATCATAAATAGCCTGGTCCAATCAACATTATCGAATGCCTTTTCTAGATCTACGAATGCCATGTACGTGGGCTTGTCCTTCTTGATTCGATCCTCTAAGATCAGACGTAAAGTCAGGATTGCTTCACGTGTTCGTACATTTCTTCTGAAGCCAAATTGATCTTCCCCCAACTCAGCTTCAACTTGTTTTTCCATTCTTCTGTAAATAATACGTGTTAAAATTTTGCAGGCATGAGATACTAAACTAATGGTGCGGTAGTTTTCACACCTGTCAGCACCGGCTTTCTTGGGAATAGGTATAACAACATTCTGCCGAAAATCGGATGGGACTTCTGCTGTCTCATACATCTTGCACACTAAATGAAATAACCTTACCATGCTGGTTTCTCCTAAGGCAGTCAGTAATGCAGAGGGAATAACATCAATTCCAGGTGCCTTGTTCCTATTTAGGTCACTCACAGCTCTCTCAAACTCTGACCTCAAAATTGGGTCTCCCATTTCATCAGCATCAACAGCCTCTTCATGTTCCAGAACCAAATTATCTACATCTTTACCTTGATACAACTGTTGGATATGCTCCTGCCATCTTTCTGCTTTATCTTCTTTCCCTAGAAGTGGCTTTCCATCTGAGCTCTTAATATTCATACACCTAGATTTCCCTTCTCCAAAGGTTTCCTTGATTTTCCTGTATGCAGCATCTACCTTTCCCAGGTCCATACAGCCTTCGACATCCTTGCACTTCTCCTTCAGCCATTCTTCCTTAGCTACCTTGCACTTTCTATCCACTTCATTCTTTAATCGCATGTATTCTTTTCTGCCCTCTTCATTTCTAGCATTCTTGTATTTTCGTCGTTCATCAATCAGGTCTAGTATCTCCTGAGTTATTCACTGATTCTTAGTTGATCTTTTCTTCCTTCCTAACATTTCTTCAGCAGCCCTAGTGACTTCATTTTTCATGACTCTCCACTCTTCCTCTACTGTGTTTCTTTCGGCCTTTTCATTTATTCCTTGTGCAACATGTTCCTTGAAACAATCCCTCACACTCTTTTCTTTCAACATGTCTAGATCCCATCTTTTTGCATCCTTTCCTTTCTTCAATTTCTTCAACTTCAGATGGCATTTCATGACCAACAAGTTGTGGTCAGAGTCCACGTCTGCTCCTGGGTAAGTTTTGCAATCCAACACCTGGTTTCTGAATCTCTGCCTAATCATAATGAAGTCTATTTGATACCTTCCAGTGTCTCCAGGTCTCGTCCACATATACAGCCGTCGTTTGTGGTGTTTGAACCAAGTATTGGCGAGGACTAAATTATGATCAGTGCAGAATTCAACCAGCCGACTTCCTCTTTCGTTCCTTTGTCCCAATCCAAATTCTCCTACTGTATTACCTTCTCTTCCTTGGCCTACCACTGCATTCCAGTCTCCCATCACAATTAGATTCTCGTCACCTTTAACATATTGTATTAAATCTTCTATCTCCTCATATATTCTTTCAATTTCTTCATTATCCGCTGAACTAGTAGGCATATAGACCTGCACTATTGTGGTGGGCATTGGTTTGGTGTCTATCTTGGCGACAATAATTCTTTCACTATGCTGGTCGTAGTAACTTATCCGCTGTCCTATTTTCTTATTCATTATTAAACCAACTGCTGCATTTCCCCTGTTTGATTTCGTGTTGATAATTCGGTAGTCGCCTGACCAAAAATCCTGTTCTTCCTGCCAACGTACTTCACTTATACCAACTACATCTAACTTTAGCCTATCCATCTCCCTTTTCAGATTCTCTAACCTACCACAACGATTCAAACTTCTAACATTCCACGCTCCGACTCGCAGAATGTCAGTATCCATCTTCCTGATGATCGCCCCCTCTCGTGTAGTCCCCACCCGGAGATCCGAATTGCCATTTTAGTCTTGCTACTCTCTCTAGGATGTCTGTTACACTAGTTCTTCTCCTGATGTCCTCTGAACAGATCTTATCCCTAAGGGTGATCCCTAGCATCTGTCGCTCCATGGCTCGTTGTGTTTGCTGAAGCTTGTGAGCACTTTCGTTTGTCAGAGTCATCGTTTCCAGACCGTAAGTAGTAACTGGCAACACGCACGTCTTCAGGTTAATTGGAACATCCTTGTTGATGAGGATGAATCTTAGTTTTCGGAATGCAGTCCAACTCATACCTATTCTGCGAGGAATTTCTGCACGTTGGTTGACTTTTCCAAGTTTTATCTTATGTCCAAGATAGATGTACTCATCGACAGCTTCTGTATATTGGTTTCCCATTTTAAGTGGTCGACTGCCTGGGCTTAGTATTTTCGTATAATTAATGTTCATTTCCAAACCAATCATAGCAGAAGCAGTTTTTAATTCTTGGATCATGCTTTCTAGCTCCTCTAAATTTTCACTTATGAGCACAATGTCATCGGCAAAATGCAGGTGGTTCAAATAAAACCCGTTGATTTTTATTCCTTTATTATCCCAATGAAGCTTTATATACCTTGAGTTTACCATGGCATTTTGAAGTGCCTTCATGATTACCCAAATCTCCACTGAGTCAAAAGCTATTTTATAATCAATGAAGGCCAGATGAATCTTGATGCTGTACTCAGTGGTTTTCTCAAGAAGAAGAGGAATAGTCTGGATGTGTTCAACAGTTGAGAAACCATTACGAAATCCCGCTTGCTCGGCAGGTTGATAAAACTCCAGTTCTCTTGTGAGGCGGTTGGTTACAATTTTAGTGAGGAGCTTGTAAAGGTGTGATAACAAACTCACAGGACCATGGTTCTCTAAATTTTCGTTATCACCTTTCTTGAAGAGAAGTATCACTTCAGCATTTTTCCAATTTTCTGATATTCTTCCAGAGTTAATACACTTGTTGATGAGTATTCTCACAGCTTCTACCAGATCTCTTCCACCTAATTTCAGAATTTCATTCGTTATTTTATCCTCCCCGGGGGATTTTTTATTCCTTAGTTTTTCAAGTGCATTTTCAATCTCAGCAGTGGTTACTTCTGGTGTTACTTCATGTGTATAATTCTGGGCTAGTTGTTCATCACTGGATGGTTTATTAATGGTTGATGTATACAGCTTGTAGTAGAAATCTCTAATGACTTCAGTAATGTTTTGCCTATCTCTGACTATTTCTCCATTTTGGTCCTTAAGTTTTGTAATTTTTGGTCTTCCTGTAGACATGTTGTTCTTTAAAATCTTCTTGTTTTTATATTCTTCAATTATCTGCATGATCATGTTATTATTAAATTTCCTTACATCTTTTCTTATTTCCTTGCGAATGGTCTTGTTAAGATTTTTGTATTCTGCTGTATCCCTGTCCATTGTCTTCCTGTCCTTAATGAGCTGCATGGTATTAAGTGAAAGTCGGCTCCTCTTATTAGTTTTCTTCAGTAGGATCTCCTTTGCTGCATTTTGAATACTGACTGTAATTTTCTCATTAAGTTCCTTCACGTCCAAGTATTTCAAATCTTCTGTTGGGTTAAGTTTTTTGGTAAGAGCTTGTTGAAATGATGATTGATGTTTTTCTAAGTCCTCTACTCTTGGAAAAGTGTACCCCCTTGTCATTTTGGACTGTTCAAGTTTGAGGTCAAATGTGAAGGTTGTTCGAACTAGCCTATGGTCGCTTCCTGTATCAAATCTGTTGAGAACAGTAACATCTGTACGATATTTCTTCTTGTTGGTCAGGATAAAATCTATCTCATTCTTGGTTTGTCCATCGGCGCTCTTCCATGTCCATTTTCGTTGAATGGGCTTTTTAAAGAAAGTATTCATGCAATGGAGATTTTCGGCTGAGAGATATTCTAGCAATCTTTTTCCTCTTTCGTTTCGATCGCCTAGTCCATATGTACCAATGTGGAATGAAACATATGAGTTAATTAAAGCGGAGAGAGATATTAATTTGGTGCTGACTAGTAGATTGCCGTGTTAGTGAAATAAACAGATATGAGATGCACTCAAAATAAGATGTTCGTTTTGCCGGCTGGGCATGTATATTAAAGGAGTTTCAAACTGCGTTGATTAGGGTCTTACAAATGAAATGATTAATGTCATTTATTGTACAGTTCTGCTCGAGGAATTTTAGGAACAGCACATTGAAATTAATATGATGGATACACTTCATGACAGTCCATTGTGATGTAGGGAATGATAGGTCACTGTAATTGTTGGGATGTTGAACGTCAGAGGTTGATGCCCGGCCAGGTCAATGATCATGATTTCCTGGTGATTATTTATTTGACTGATGTTGTGTGTGATATATGTTTTTACTGTGTATTGGGCAATGTAAAGTCTGGTTTGTAGTTGCACATTTTCTTGTTGATGTGTGAATTCATTCCACTTATGGTTGATTTAATGCAACAATTTTGGTTCTGTCCTATTGTCATAGAGGCAGTGTAGAATAAGGTGGTTGATTTTAAAATTAGTGTAGGTCCTTTGCTACAGAGTTTGTGTTTATTTTACGTACTATGGAAACAGCTGGTTGTGTATATGAAAAATATTTTTCTTTTAATGATGAATCAGAGTAGTAGGTTAAATTTATTCGCGTCAGGGGTAACTGTCGATTCGGTCACTTTCCGTATTATTCGTATATATATATATATGAGAGGAGGATGCTATAAGAAAGAATGAGTTTCAGATAAATTTTGGACTTAAATAATATTAGGAATGATTTTATAAATTATTGAGAACTTAATAACTGAATGAGTTTACAAATTTGCGAACTTAATAATTCATTGATTTTATAAATTGAATGATTGAATGAATTTAACGATTTCAGAGGTAATGATTGTTTTAGTGATGGAATGACCTCAGACTGTAATGATTATTAATGATTTAATGATTTTAATTTAATAAACTAATGAGTTCATGAATAATACAACAAATGTTAGGATTTAATAATTTCACACAGTTTCACGATATTATGATGGAAAATATTGTAATAAATTAAATAATTGAATAATTATGATTACAAGGCTTATGAATTAATAATTGAATAATTTTGAAAGTATGGAAAGTGGATACAGATTAATTGATTCAGGAATAGAAGGATGAATTTTTGGATTTATATCTTTTTGGATTTCAAAGGTCACTCTGACGAAATAATGCTGCTAGAGGCTTTACGTCCCACCGACACAGATACGTCTTATGGCGACGATAGGATGGGAAAGGCCTAGGAGTTGGAAGGAAGCGGCCGTGGCCTTAATTAAGGTACAGCCCCAGCATTTGCCTGGTGTGAAAATGGGAAACCACGGAAAACCATCTTCAGGGCTGCCGGTAGTGGGATTCGAACCTACTATCTCCCGGATGCAAGCTCACAGCAGCGCGCCTCTACGCGCACGGCCAACTCGCCCGGTGACGAAATAATGGATAAATGATGGTGAATTACATTAAGAGAGAGAGAGAATCCACAAGGGATAGCTGCCCTAGAACAAGGGGTACCGTACGGTAACAGCATCAAATTATTATCTATTTTCGCACTATTTATCTTAGGATAAAATGAGCTTATATATTTTTTAAAAATTTTTTGAATTTCCCCTGTTGTAGCCCTACAGCTATCCCCGATCAGGAAAACTTTATTTTTCTTTACACATACCATACAAATGATGATTTACAATTGCCAAAGGATATCGTAAAACATCTAAACAAATATCTTTTTGATACGAATCGGGAATAGCAAAACGAAAGAAGAAATTCATCGAAAATTTTGTGATAGATCCTCGCGCACCGAAGAGTAAACCAATCACTTCCCAGCAACTGGCAGGTATGTGATACTTTTCTTCAAAGTACTTAAAACAGGGTTCGTAGTGTCTCTTCTTTTCAGAATCAACTTCTTTGGCCTGTGAACTGTTAATCTCAAACCTTATTGTTGGATCAATAACAACACCGATGTTTCTCTTCCTGTCAATCGCGACAATGTCTGCACGTTTACTAGATCCATCACTAGAGATACAGTGCACTTCTACAAAGACTTCAAATCTGCCAGATTTTTTGAGAAGTTCTGCAATACTACTCCTGACCCTATGATGCCTGTTATTTCTTAATAGTTCCCCTTCCGAGCAGAAACCAAGAACATGAGGGAGGGTTTCTATCTCGTTGCAGTGACGGCAACGGTTTTCTTGGCTTCTACCGGGAATGCTTCGGACTGCTATCACATTGCAGTTCATTTTAATGGCATTAGTCCATTGGGAAGTTGAAAGTCCTTTCTTTGTTGTAATCCAGGTGTTTGATTGTGTCCATTCTGTAAAATGCGAGACACCTTTTCCACGGTGTGGTAGATTTTTCCATGTTTCAAACTCTTGATCTCTCAATTCTTCCGAAGAGTCTGTACCTTCGGTTGTTCATCAGGAGCGAAGCCAAGGCTTCTCAGACTACCCTTTATTTCTTGTTGAAAATTTCTTGTTTGTACCAGAAGTGGGTCAACAACAGAGTCCAGTCTGTTACAGATGTTAATGTGTTGAAGGAAAGCTTGCCATGATGCTCTCATAATGCCCAATCCACGAACTTTTTTGAGCTGTAGAGCATACAATCTGGACAATCCGTTGGTAAACCAATTATTTCTTTTACTCTACTTCTGATTAATTTATCGACATCGTCTAAAAATCCGCGTCTGAGTTTCGATAAGAGTGCACACTGTAAAGGATAAATCAAACTCGGCCAAATGTATTGATTTATAATGTTAATTTTCTGATCTGGTTTAAGAAAAATTGAGTTCACAAGTCTTGTTAAATTATCGCTTAGTTTTGTTATAATGTTCCTGCTTATCAATAGATGACACCTGAAGTCCACTGATAGTCATAATAACAACGTTTATCAGTTGCCCATTCACAATAACTATAGCTTTTGATTTAGAAGTATTCAGTGTGAGCCCTACTTTGGAAAGGCATTGGCTTGCTGTGTGTCTCATAAGCGCTGCTGATTTTTTATCTTTAGATATTAACGCAATATCATCAGCAAAACCTAGCGCTGCCACGTTGTCGATATCTTGCACAAGATTGTAGCCGAATTGAGAAGCATGTTCTAAGTCGTTTAACTCCCTTAATATGAAATCAGTTGCCAAATTAAACAGAAGAGGAGATAGAGGCGATCCTTGAGCTACTCCCCAATGAACTTGAATTTCCTTAGTTCGAGTGATCGCGTCTATTTCCACATGAATCGAATTATTCCTGAAAGGAGATATTATTAAAGACTTTAGCTTCTTGGGAACAGATGTCGAATTTAGTGCATATTCCAAATGATTATGACCAATATTATCGAAAGCTATGGATACATCTAGAAAAGTGATGCAACAATTCTTTTTTTTTTAAGTTTCGCGTCTTGAAGACAACTGTTGATGAAAGATGAATTTATGAATGTACGTGGTGTAGACACAAAACCTCTTTGCTGGGTTGATAAGTCAATAAAAGGTCTAATTTTTCTTTCCAGACTTCTTTCGATGATCCTTCCTAAAATAGAATAAATTGTTATTGGACGCCAGTTACTAATTACGTTTGGATCTCCTGATTTAAATAACAGGAGAGTGCGACTTCTTCTGAAACTTCGCGGAACATATTTGCTATAATACTGATGATTTTCGAACATTTGATTTGTTTTATGACCTTAAGAAATACTCGATCAGGGCCAGGAGCAGTATCAACAGTTATTCCCTTCATAGCTTGTCGAATCTCCTCGTCTGTCATGGAACAGTCATATTCGTTATCCTCATCATCAGAAAAAGTGTACTTACTTAGAAAAGCAGGATTTTTTGTGCTGTGATGGTACATATATCACACCCTCGCAGTATATGTAGAAGTGTGAGATATTATTGTCAGTATTTGATGTATTATTATTATTATTATTAGTAGTAGTAGTAGTAGTAGTAGTAGTAGTAGTAGTAGTAGTATTTCATTTGTATATTTTGTCATTTACATTTTTAAGCTGGAAGGTATCCATATATGTAGTATGAGTAATTTGTTTTGCACGAGTGGGAAAACATTGCTATATTGGAACCTGGAAATTTGTATGACTCATGTTTATATCCTAGCCTGATGAGAGGAGCTTGTTGTGATACTGGGAAAGTTCTATGATTCATGTAAAACTCCAGAGTGTTTGTTATTGTCTTGGAACCAAGTATGAGTTCAGGGCATGGTCCTGACTGGAGGATCACTCATGATTGGCTGGTAAAGACCAATCCAGACGTATCATCTGAGAGGAAGGGAGAAGCGGATGTTTATATAAACTTCGACATCATTACGGAAGAGAACCAAAACTGACACACTGTACGAGAAGGAAGTAGTGCTGATACACGGTACTGGAGTGACACGGCTACAAGGGATTGGACTTCAAACGTTCGTGGAACGTAGTCTTGTTATGTTCGTGGAAAGTGGCTGATCGACGGATTGTGGAGTGCTTGCGCATTAAGTATTGTAGTACTTGTGGAGGTCTGGCATTATATGTTGTTGAAAGCTATCTCAGACTTTCCATAATTTATGTTGAAGATCGACAGGCGTGTGTTGCTCAAATGTATATAACTTTACGACAAGTGTTAAAATATGTGAACACAGTATTACAAGGTACAGTATCTGTGTGATGTGATAACTGCCGATTATGAGAATCGGCAAGTCGAATTGATATAGAGACAGTGAAGGGTATTTATGTACATACATGTACATTGTTCATCGGACTATCTACAAATAGTAGCTTAGTTCTCGCTTTCGTTTTCCCACTGTTTTCATTATTGTTGTTGTAAATATGGAGTCTTCCAGCAATCTTTTGTGTGTGTATTAGATGTATAATTTTGTGTTGTTGAGGTGCTCATGCACGGATATTGTTAAGAATATAGTTTGCTATTTTAGAATCAGTAGAGTTATTGATGAACCTAGGTGCAGTTCCTACCTATTTAGTCGTGTTCAGGAGGTTACGTAAGGCCTGCAGCAGATGTACCAGTACGCAGCTTTTATGTACACGCCCTAGGATATGAAGTTTATCATGCTATATCAAAATTCGAGGGATCAATTCTGGTGAACTCTGGCGCCCATACTACGGACATTTCGGTTAATTATTATTTTTATTAATTTAATTTATTTCAAGTATTTTATGAAGTTTTTGAGTAATGTTATTTATTTATATATTTTTATTTATGATTTTATTTATTAGTATTCATGACAATAGTTACAGTGCCTATGGAATTTGAATAGAAGTCATATACTTCCAAAGCAGGAAGTGTACATTGTTTACCTTCAGTATTTGTCATAATATTTTGAACAACCTTCTTTCTTCTATAATAGTAATAATGTTGAATCAGATCATATTTATACTGATTTTGTTTCTTATCCCTAAACCGTTTATCACGGCGCTGATGATTGCTACAAGTAGAATATTTTGAAGGTTCACGTTTAATTTGCCTAGCCTTTCGAGCTCTGAAATATTTTACTGCTGGATGTTCAGGACCTTTGCATTTAGATTTTGCCCTACACAAAAATTCAGTGAACTTCTCTATTACACTGTCAAATTTTTCCTCATCTTTAACTCCATTTTTAATTTCTAAGAACTGTTGTTCCCAAAACATCAGATTATCATCATCGGAATTCGCGTCCGAATTATAAGTTTTGACAGCACGGTGTATCAGATCATCCTGCACCCCATATCGTTGGGTAATGTTTTGCCTGTGTATATCGGGATGAGCACGAACTATATGAATATTGACACAACCAAATGTTTTACCACAATACAAACAAGTATCAGGTTCTTGCAATTCAGGATTACTCTGTTCCCATTTACGATTATGTTGTTCCTCGACGTTGCTGATAGTTTCAAATATATTATTGACAGATGAATTTAAACTATCATCTGATTCTGAATCAGATTCACTATAATTAGGGCGATGATATCTACCCAGGTTAGAACTGTCTCCTGTGTCCAAAGATGATGTTGATGGTGGGTCTAACGTCAATGATGGTAGTAATGATTCAGTGTGGCTAGCATGATAAACTATATTTTCAGAGGTTAATTTGTCTCGATGCGACTTTGATAAGTGTATACGCAGACGAGTAATATTCTTAAAATTCCTTTTACACATTGTACAATTAGCTTGCGACAGCTCAGTATCTCTTCTGCCCATCCTTGGTGTAAGGTTATGCACCCAACATTCATGTAGATAGCATTCAAAATTCAAACAAAGTCAATAAAAACTACGAACTTTCAAAAAGAAATGGAATTAAAACCTCGAAACGAAGCAATCCAAAAGGAAAAACCAATAAAAGGAACCAAGTAACTTATAAAATAGTAATTTTACGAATCTCAACTTCTTTGTTTCGTAGCAATGATGTAAACAAAATGAGCCCTAAAAATAAAATCACATAATAACTTTCTTAAAGCAACGAGCAGAAGACCGCTCTATAAAACATGAAATACATCTCTCTAAAGTCACAAGAAACTCAGTAACGATGTAAAATATCATAAGAAACCACACTAATGATTATAAATAGAGCCAGCATGTAAACAAATCAGCAGTCAGTTCACAGTCTTCCATTATATCCATTATATTAGGCTACTTGTAAATCTAATTAATGTTTCTCTTCCGATGCAGTTTTCACAACAAACAACTCCAATGAAGTTGATACTTTTTTATAGTTTGAAACGTGCTCTCGTACTATTTTATTGCTTGTTGTATATATATAGTGGAGTAAAGTAATGTTGGTAAATGATAATGAGATAAAATAGGAACTAAATTAAGTGATGCATTTGGAGAACATTTTGAATTCATGGATTAGATTGTTGGTATTTCATGGTCAGAGTTGACATATTAGAAACATTAATTTTGATAACTTAGGTTGACGAATTCCTAACAGATGATGACGTATGGAGTGACTTATAGATAATTACGAAGATTGAACAGAATTCAAATGAATTGAATAAGATAATGAATGATGTATCCATATATGGTCCGAATTTTGTTTATTTGTGTAAGAGCATTACTTAGCCAAAGTTAAGCTTTTGATTTCAATAAATCTGTGCTTACTGAAAGGTTCTCACTCACATCTTCTTATTTTATATTTATCTTCTCTCTTATCCTTCCCGCTTAGTAAATTAAGGTTAGTTGGTAATATTTGAAGATGTCTCTGTGAGTAGTACCCAGTCAGCGACCCTGTGATTGTCTCATGCCGGTGCCACATTTGGCTGGAAGGGTAGAGGGTTGAATAGGTTGTGTCATTAGTGAGTACATGTACAGATCAATAAAAGAATGTGCTTGAGTAACGGTTTGTAGCATCGTCCCAGCAAGTGAGCTAGGCAATAATGAAAAGCGAGTATTGCCCTTTGTACCCTGTACAGTGTGCTCTTGCACTGCTAGCTGATGGAGTATACTAAAGTAATACATAGGCCTTTCCTATGGAAATCAAGTTTTTCTCTTCTGTCATTCATATTAGAAATGTTTTTAAGACATTAAGTGTGTCTTGATTGCATGGGAGACTTGAAGCCTGTGATATTGACAAGAGGAGAATGATTTCGAAGAATTTGATCAAAGATGGGGAAAAGAGTGATAGAACACATCTCAAGATACTGGGGATTTATTCATTTGGTTTGATGGGAAGTGCAGAGGTTAAGAGTGGCTGGAGGATACCAGGCAAACTATAAGAAATAGATTACATTATATGTGTGATATTATACTCTGTTACACAGTATGGTGCTGTGGAGAGCTGCATGAACCCAGGATAAGTACCCGGGTGTTCAGGGTGATGAACAAGTAGCCTAGTCACTGGATTTTCATGAAGTTTGTTGCTGCTCTAGTGTCCAAAAGTTAAGCATAAGTTACGATTAAGCAGGGCAACAGGAAATAGACCGCAAATCGCACGACGTATGCACCTACCAACCTTGCGTGTTCGCTCTGTATAGGAAAGGTGTGTTCCCTGCTTTGACTAGTGGCGTAACCGCAAGGTAACACAGCCAGTGCCTGCGCCCCATATTCTCTCAGTCGTGTTTGCCCAGTTATAGGGTGTGGACTATAGCCTCGTAGTGAACGTGACAAGATAATGACGACGCCACCATTTCGACCCCGTTTTGCAGGGTAGAATTCTCGGCCGCCTGGAAGCAGGCCAGACACAGACTGAATGTGCCACAAAGTGTCATTTCCAGGCTTTGGAGAGGATTTTGAGACACAGAAGATGTTAGTCGTAGGCCAGTACCAGGTTGACGAAGGGTAACCACCCCACAGCTGGACCGAAATCTGGCCTTAACCTCCCGACGAAATTGGAGTGCACCTGCAAGACAATTGTCTGCGGAGCTTACAGCCATCTGAGAGGTTGCCGTTTCCTGGCAAACTGTGTACCGGAGGCTCAGAACAGCAGGGTTGTTTGTCCGACATCCAGCTGTGTGCGTCCCGCTCAAACCAGCACAGAGACGGGCCGGTTTACTGGGAAGCCGTCAACATCGAAACTGGACCATGATTGAATGGAGGGATGTGCTCTTCACAGATGAATCCCGCTTCAGTTTGCAGAACGAGTCCCGTTGCACATTAATCTGGAGAGAACCGGGTAGCCGATACAACCACAAGAACATCGTGGAACGGGACCAGTATGTTGGTGGTGGTGTCGTAGTGTGGAGCGGCAACATGTTGAATGGCTGTAAGAACCTGCACATCTTCATGGGTGGTCCGAGGAACACTGTTATGTTTGGAGATACAGGGATGAGGTACTGAGGCCACATGTTCGACTCTTCAGTGGTGTGGTTGGTCCAGACTTCCTCTTAATGGACGAAAATGCCCGACCATATGGCGCTCCTCTGGCAGATGAATTTCTGGCTGGGGAAGTCATTCATTTCATGGTCTGGCCAGCGAGGTCTGTGGATCTGAATCCTATAGAACATGGCTGGGATGCATTGGGGAGGTGAATTGCATCCCGTCAGCCTCCCCAAGGACCCTCCAAGACCTTCGCATTGTCCTTTCGGAGGAATGGGATCGACTGCCATAAGAGCTCTTGGACCATCTGATAGAGAGCATGCCACGTCGCTGCGAAGCATGTGTGGCCGTTAGGGGTAACCGTACACTCTTGTGCCAGTTCACTGTTCTAAATTGATCGTTTATTGGAACAAAAATGGGTGCAATTGCCAATTGCCACGACATGAGTAAATACGGCACATAAACTCAAATCATCTCTGTCAATAAAATATAATGTATGGCGTGATCGAGGCAGGAAAGATCGAGGTGGCAGTGAGTAAGACAAAGTAAAGCCTGGGAATTTTACAAAACTACTATTTAAGTAAACTGAAAATTGAAACAGCAAACCGAGGCAGTGATCGTATTGAAATAGACATACATGCGAACAGCAGATCAAGACTTGAAGGGAATCTTAAGAAAATTTAAAGGAGAAGATTTACTTCGTATAATTTAATGGAGAAACGCAGAAAATAAAGGCCGAAAATAAAGGGGCAAGTTCACAAGGAAGATAGCGAAAAAAGCTTAGGGGTCTACGTCACAACTTCTGATTGGCAAAGGATAACCATTGATAGTTACCAAGAAAGAAATATTTAAGGTACGGGAAATAACTGAATTGACATATAGAACAGCAATTATAACACAAATAGCTGAATTAGGAGCAGACATCCTCGTAATCTACAAGCGGAAATAGAATTAAAGTTAAAAAAGTCAGACTTGATATAGAAATTACCATGTTAGAAGGCTATGAAATCCCTATGATGACGAAATGGACTTCATCTGTATTTATTCTTGTTCCATTTGCGCAAGAAATGGCTGTCAAGATGTGCTAAGAAGACGATGGCCCGATGTCCAGAAGAGGCTAACTTGAGGTGACGGCAAGGGGAACCCTACCTATCCCATGACATCGCAGTGACCATCGAAGAATGTAGCAGCCCTGTCTGATCTATAGATGTCCCATTACACCTAATGCAAACTCCGTTGGAGCAGATAGAAAAAGATAAGTCATATACATTAATGCAGTAAACAGAATAAATCTTTTTGGAATAAAATTATATTTTTTGTGAAATTCGGTGTTCGGCTGTTGTGCAGTGCACACGTCTCGCTCCGGTCACTGGTGCAGCGGCTTTTTCCCGTCTGTAGATAAGTAGAGTGTTTTATGTTTGTGTTTGTATCCTAGTAATTTTTCTTTTGTGTTTGTTCCGGTGCTAGTATAGTGTAATCCCCTTTTGGAATACTATGTCTGTAGATAGTGGCGGTGGCCCTTTAGGACGACCTCCTAATATTGGTAAAGATGCCGTGCGTGAGGACTTACACATGGACGCTAGTAATACTGATACCCAACGAGACAGTTCTCAAGATTCAATACGTGACATGGATCAGCGTCCGCACGTTCCTGTACCTACCTATTCTAACACTCATCTTGGCCCTTACATAGTATTTGTCGAATCGACTGAATCTCAAAATAAAATAGGACATATTCACCCTATGACTCTGGGTCGAATTTTCTACGAGAGGCAAATTGGTGACGTCAAGGCCATCCATAGGAAGGGAAGAAATAGAATTCAAGTTACTTTCATGTCTAGTAAGGCTGCAAACGCCTTTCTTTCTCATCCCATTCTTACAGAAAAGAAATTGACAGCTTTTATTCCATCCTCGAATATTCAGCGAGTAGGGGTAATACGGGGAGTCGACACTACTATTTCCGAATCCGACATTCTCACCTATTTAGACTCACCATATCCTGTAGTGAAAGTACAACGTCTAAATAGACGTTCATCCAAAGAAGGAAAAACTGAATATATCCCTACAGGTACTGTGAAGGTTGTATTTGAAAGTCAACAACTTCCGAAAAGTGTGTCCATTTTTAAAGTCATTTTAGAGGTTCAGGCCTTTATATTCTCTCCTTTATTATGCAAACGATGTCAGCGGTATGGACATACCGCTACTAATTGTCGTTCCAGGGAGCCGAGATGTGGAAAATGTTCCCTTACTCATTCTACTGAAGATTGCACTCACCAAGTCGTTATATGCGCTAACTGTGGCGGAAATCATCCTGCGGGAGCCGAACATTGTGAAATCCACAAACAACAAAAAGAAATTAAACGCATTATGAGTGTTAAAAACAAATCATATTTAGAAGTGAAAAACTATTTTGCCCCATTACAGTCCCTATCTAACCCCCTTCTGATGCCCCAACATTTTCCTCCTTTACCCACTAGACCATCTCAATCGGAAGAAACTCTCCCTCGAAAGCGTAAATTTACTATGGTGGTTAGTAACCCTTCCCGCCCACCCGTTAAACCAGGTTATGACAGGGCATCATATCTCAATTTGATAAGTAATCCGAAGACGGTTCCAGAACATTCTGGCACTCCAGTCGTGCGTTTGATACCTGCTACTTCCAACGAGCCTGCATCTACATCACGGAAGTCAAGTCCCCACGGGCAACCTTCGGATTCCCACGCACCACTTTCAGCATCTCCCTCTGTCCCGGCTTTACACGGTAATTCCAATGTTAATTTTATCGACCAATGTCGCACCTTTTCTAAGAAAATTGACGATTTAATAGCAGACGTGGGACAAAATGTCCGCTTGAAGCATTTGTTACAGTCATTACAGGAAGATATTCTTTTATATTTACCCTCCCCTCCTTCCAAGTAAAACATACGGCTATTGTAATAGAATTGTAGGAGCACTTTCCACACATCCGCCTCCGCCTCAATCGTGTCTGTAAGCTTACACATCTCTCTTGCCTTATTTTTCTTGACAGTACCTTCTGTCCATGTGGCCGAGTAGTCAGTACTGTAACTCCCATCTTTTTTCACTGTCAGACATATGAACATCACCGTCGCGAATGCATACGTCAGCTTTTTCATGAGGGTTACCAACTGCCGTTAAACGTTTCGTGTTTCGTGTCCTAACCGACTTTTCACGTTGTGGACTTAATTATCAATTTTTTTGTTGTATGTAACATCCATTTGTAACCTTTTCCTTTCCTCTGGGTACGGACTTGCACATACTCACCCTTATATGTGGTCCGGTTTTTGTTTGTAGTAAGACGTCGTGACAGACCACACAGACGTGAAGAATTAGAACCCAGTGTCCCAGTGTTTTTGTGTTCTTCCCTGATCGTTTAGCCTATATATCATTGGTATTTTCCTATGTTTCATCATTAACCGTTGCAATTCGCTTTTTTTACATAGCTCTCCCTCCTCTTTCGTAGTGTACTACTTTCTTCTACTGTTGGCACCTCTCCCCGACATTAATTAACCCGCAAACCAGTGACTGGACGTAGCGTCTTACGACGATGTCCAACAACTAACCAAGAAGAAGAAGAAGATATTTTTTGTGTGTGGTGAAGAAATAGTGAGGCAGTGAGATCTTCAACTTAGCTCAGAAATAGTAAATTCTCGTGAATTAATAATATTTGTGTCGAAGTGAAGGGATGATGCGTAGTCATCTATACATATAACCAATCTTTGGGTAGGGTAGGCCTATATGTGAAATATATAACATGCAAGTGCGTTCGTAATGACATTTAGTCAAATGATGAGGTTATCATATGTGAATTGTAAGATCTATAATGACATAATGGTTAATATTGTGAGTGAATGAGAGTTAATATCTTGTAAGATGGAGATAGTACAGTGTCATTTATTGATCATAGTTGGATTTAAGAGGAAATGAGAATGATACGAAGTGAAACAGAAATGGATTAAGAAGGAATGGAATAATCAATTAGATAAATGAAGCTTACAGAGTCCTATGCGTCAAGTCACCGTGTATATGAAGGTTATTTGCTAATGAAAGAAGAAATATGATAACGAGATATGAAGGAAATGGTATATGAATATTGAATGAATATGAAGAAGAGTAATGTAAGTGATAATTATTGTTTTGTCCGCAAAGAAGAAAATGATTTATTGTGAAGATAAAAATAAGAGGGTTGACGCAATTCAGGGTTGGTACTGTACTTGATTCCATTAAGAATGATAGTTCCTAGATATTTCATATCCAACATATTGAAAATATATATTATGTAGGTTATAAGTTATATTGAGTTTAGGCATGTGCAAATCATCAAGATAACTCACTGTAAGGAAAGGTGAGTAGGATGTTAATCAAAATTAACCCAGATCTCTACCATAATGATGATTATTTGATAAATATGTACATGGCACTTATTTTACCACATGCACAAGTATGAGAAGTTTTTCACTTATAAGTGCAGAAGGTAATGATTGTTAGAGTCTTCATAATTAATACTCAGTACCTGTTGTTCATAAATAACAGTGTGTGAGGTTTTGGTATTTATTAATTACATGATGACAGATTTCTTGAGACACATTTATACAGTTGATCTAACTTGTAAGATTTATGAGAGGAATGATATCCAGTTGAGCTATATAATGATAGTAGATATTAATTTAGAAGAGAGCACATGATGTGATTGACTTAATACTTATCTTTACCCTGATGAATCCATGAAAACCAGTTCTTAAGTAATAAATTTATCACCGGGCGGGTTGGCCGTGCGCGTAGAGGCGCGTGGCTGTGAGCTTGCATCCGGGAGATAGTAGGTTCGAATCCTACTATCGGCAGCCCTGAAGATGGTTTTCCGTGGTTTCCCATTTTTACACCAGGCAAATGCTGGGGCTGTACCTTAATTAAGGCCACGGCCGCTTCCTTCCAACTCCTAGGCCTTTCATATCCCATCGTCGCCATAAGACCTATCTGTGTCAGTGCGACGTAAAGCCCCTAGCAAAAAAAAAAATTATCCTCATCCTAGATATTATAAATACTTGAATATTTAAATATTTAAGACTCGAATAAAAACCAAACCCCACGGCACGTAACTCCCTTGAAAGGGCCTTGGCCAGCCAAGCGACCAATCCTCAGCCCGAAGGACTGTAGATTACCAGGGGTCGTGTGGTTAGCACGACGCATCCTCTCAACTGTTATTCTTGGCTTTTGAGACCGTAAGACCTGAATACCTACAACTAAATAATTAAAACAGCATATACAATTTAAGAAGGCAAGTTATTGATGCTGAAATGAATGATTTCCCTGGAAGATCTGAATATATATATATATTTTTTTTACTTCAAATAAAGTAGGAATATTATCTTTTACACAGATGAAAAATGTAACGATTTGATTTCTATTTACATTTTTCAAAATGATTCCAATTATCTATTGTACATAATTATTAATATTTTAACATAATCAAAGATCTTTGATGAAATGATGTTAGATAATTAATCAATTTTAAATGAAGGTAGTCGTTATTTTCAAGAATATTTCATTCTTTTGTTTAATTTGCTGGATTTTTAGTAAATGAATGTGGTGAAATGTTATTGGTATATATATATGTTAGTGTAGGCATTATAATAGCATAGTCATCTTTAGTTTAAGATTTGCAGAACTATTTTTTTACAAGAAAGGCTAGTTGATACGGTGGAGACGTCCATCGGCATTATACGAAATAGCCATCAAACATAACATCATTTGCAATCTCTCCAAATCCACGACAACAAGACAATGTTTGATTGGAAATTAAACATAAATGAGCTAGTCTGGATATCTTCATGACCCACCCTGGATGCAGGAACGGCACACCCTATTAACAGCATATTTTTTTGTGGAAAACATTTCCAAGATATTGTTAGTTGTCAAAGGTGTACCTTAGCTATCAGAACCTTTCTGACACTGTTTTTTTGGGCAAGTTGTGTGATTCAGATTCTGTTTTTTAGCAATCCGTCTGACATTCCTATCAGGTGGGATAGCCTCATTTAGTGATTATGCTTAACTTTTGGACACTAATCTATTTGGTCCTAATCAATAAATGTCGGACCTTTCAAATGAAAGTCATGTCCCTCTGGTTTTATTCTATGTAAATCTCTACATCCTATTGCTATGATAATGATATTTTCAGTATTGTAAAACTTTAAGTCCTATGGTCATCATCACAATATAGGAGGTTATATGATTACGATCACATTACTGACAATCATGAGGAACTGTATGTCATGTAGCCATAATCATGATATCAATTGCCATGTAAAACTGCAAGCTTGTTGCTTATTATTTAGAGTATGACTTAGACAATAATAATATATATTTCTGTGTCATGTTTCAGTGCAGGTTTATAGGAATATATTTACAATCTTAGCACCTTCAAACTACTTCATTTGCATTGTGAAATGGACCAGAAATTACAGATCAAAGAGGAAACAGTCTGGCTTGAAAGAACTGCAGATACTTCAACTGTAAGTATCATTCCAGATACCTTTTACTGAATAGAATTTAATGCTTTTATTCAAATATGGCAGATTACTGTCAGTATAGCACATGTCAATGCAACCATCCTGATGAAGGCTGAGGTTCAGTGGAAGGTTTTGGAGAAGAAAGAAATTCTTTTAATTATATGTCTTTTGCTCTGTTGGTAACTAAAGTGAACACATGCAGTTTTAATCTGCTGATTGTGTGCCTTCCAGTACAATGGCTCTTAATCTTGACAGGAAATGTTTTCCAAATATCAAAATTATGTTAATGTAATTAGTGTCAGTGTCTGAGCTGTAATCCTACAACAGACTTCTTTTTTCTTATGAACATACTGAGTTATCCTAAAGGATTCATTGGATTTATAAATGCCATTAAAGTTACAGACTGTTAAGTCTTTCACATAAAATAATGTTTGGTGTATAATCAGAAATGTACAGATGTGCAGTTCATCTTCCTTTCATCACATGGTATGCATATAGGTGGTAGTCTTGTTAGGGTAATATAAGCTGTAGCATTCCACTGTTGTTGACCATCAGAGAAGCAGTGATACATTCATGGAGGTCATTCATTGTTACTGAAAATTGTGGGTAGTTGCTGACTTAGGAACATTCATGACATGCCTTTTTCCCCTCTCATTCTTTCCTCACTTCACTGTTCACAGACCAGCGTGTTGATGGCCAGTGGGTTTAATATGTTTATTTATGTGACTATGGCATTGTAATAAATGAACAGTGCTCTAAACGTGGTTTGTCCTTACATTTCTAGTATTCAGACACCATCTGGTGGTGGGGCTACAGGTCCCTCTCATGACCTCTGTTGATTATTGTTAGTACGAGAGTTAGGTTAGTGTTTGTTTACTTTGTAGTTCTTACTGTCGGTATCAAAATTAAGCACCTAGATTTTCGGTTCAGGAGTAGAGAGGTTTGGTAGTTTATTACCTGAATTAGAAGACTGGTTTGATATCCACTCAGGCTTCATGAAAAGAATTCGGGGGTTGTCTGACAGGAAGAAGGGACTTTGTTCCAAAAAGTGAAGTATATTGACCAGAGCCTGAAAATGCATTACCATATAATCTGCCAGCCGCATGCTAAACAGTGGTCATTTGGCAGGCAAAGGTCTGCCATGGTTTTAGTTCCATCTAATTTTTTCCTGTTTGAGATATTTTATGATTGAAAACCGCAGCCTATTTACAATAATTCAAATGGGTCACAAATGGAATGAATGAAGTCCTCATCTAGCTGTGAGGATAGGAAATATGCTGGCTGCCGAAACATGTTGCACTCCTCCGGGGCAATGATAAATGACTGACAGGTAAAATGTTAATGGAGAGTGTTGCTGGAATGAAAGATGACAGGGAAAACTAGAGTTTCTCTTCTTCTTTTTCTACTGCTTTTCCCACACCTTTGGGGTCATGGGTGTCAACTGTTTCGCACATGTTGATTTGGCCCTGTTTTCCAGCCGGATGCCCTTCCTGATGACAACCCTATATGGGGAGGAAAACCTGTCTTGCATTCACTTTGCCCAGCACAAATCTCACGTGAAATGACCAGGATTTGAACCACAGTGTCCAGGGCTGCTGCCTGAGCCATGGAGGCTTACTGTCTTTTACTATTAAAGTTGGTTAGTGTGTAAGATTTCATAGGGACCAAGCAAGATAACTACATGATTTGGAACACATAGCTGTCAGCTTGCTTTTGAGAGAGTGGGTTTGAATGCCTCTGTTGGCATCCTTTATGCAGGTTTTCTGTGGTTTCCCATTTCCAAATCTCAATTAAGTCTGCATTTGCTTGTTGCTAGTCCCACCTCCTTCCTACATCATCATTACTATAAGGAATGTCTGTGTTGGTATGATGTAAACCACATAGTAAATAACCATTTGAGTTGTTTCACAGACTAAAGTGTCTGGCTAGGAAAGGGAAGTAACGGGACACTACGTCACTCCTCACTCCTTTAGTATGTCTCCTTGGAGCCTCCTAGGCACTTTATGGCAGTTGATTGTGGACCTGATAAGGATCCAACCAGCTGTATAGCTGGGGACATAACATACAACTTGTGAGATGGAGGAAACATTTTTCATGCTCAGCTCTAGGTATACCTGTAAAATAAAGTGTGGATCTGAATTCTTAAGAATTATTTTCTATAGGATGAGTAGAATAATCTGTCAATATTTGTGTTCATCTTTGCTGATGTCAGTGTTATTTTAAAAAGGGTTGTGTGAATTGTTCCACAATAAAAAGTATCCCTGAGCATTCAAATAGGATTCTGTTCTTCTCCTGAACTGCACTCCTTGGTGTTCAGTATCCTGTATTTGTAGAGAATTTTTAACTCAAATACTGGCAGGTAAAGGATTATCATGCTCATTTGTTGCTGACTATATTGGTAGGTATGTGTGAAGAGCATGCCCAATATGTATGTTTTCCTGCAAGAAAATTTTGAAATTGTATCAGAAATTATCTCTCTGAAACAAGACAGTAAATCAGGGTTAACAGAGCAAGGAAACTCATTCAAGGTAATATACATAATTTTATAAGTGATTGTTTCACAATAGAATTTATGAGAAAATGTCTGACAGATTTCACTCAGGAACATTAATTTCAGTGAATAAGTCCTAGGGAAAATATACATTTTTATAGGATTGACAGTTTTCTTACCTGATTTTCATATTTCCACCAAGTGGTCCCAAGATTTTGCATTTGGTTTCATTTGGCAGATGGTATATTTCTATTATGTTTAGGATTCTTCTCAAAATATGTAGTGAGTGGTAGCTGGTATCATTGCTTCTTACATTATATTGCAGGATTGTTTTGAACTTCATCCTCTCTATGTAGACATTTTCTCTAAACAGTAATTATTTTATTTATTTGTGTCAGAGGTACCAGTATATACAAGAAGGGGATATTGAATATATGTACTTAGTATGAAAAATATACATGAACGAATTAATCGTATTTAGTTATAAATGAAGCACTTGAAAAATGTTCATATGAAGTATAACAAATGGAAGAACGTGCATAAAAATCAAAAAGGAGAAATCAAGTATTACATGAAAATACACTATATATACATTATTTACACTAGTTGTGACCAGTAATTCCAACCCTGTACATGAATCTGGGCATGGACGACAGTGCAAGAGATGCCTAGAAGTCTGTTCCTCTCCATATTCGCACAGTGAATCCCCACCATGCACGATGCCCCATTTCATAAGTTTGTCCTTAGATCTTCCAACGCCAGTCTGCAGTCTGTTTAACGACTTCCATATACACCATCCCTCTTCGTGACCAGGTGGCAACTTTTCTTCAATTTCAACACGTTCCGGATGACCTTTGTTTCCATAGCTTAACCCTGGCCTTTTTGGAGGTCAGAATCAAGTGGAGCAGAAGACTGTAAAATAATTCTTCCTGGACTTGAGTCGAGTTGGTAGTGGCTGCTGTTCATGAAGGGGATGGGCTGAGATGCTACAAACCTTTTGTCTCTCGATATTAGCAGCCACCTCACGTGTAATATCAGGTGGGGCTATACCTGCATGTGAATACAACTTCTGTGTGGGTGTTGGTTTTAAACAGCCTGTGATTAGCCTGCAGGTTTCATTCAAGGCAATGTCGACTTTCTTTGCGTGAGCTAATTTGTACCACACGGGACTAGCATGTTCAGCAGCAGAGTAGCAGAGTGCTAGGGCAGTTGTCCTTACTGTCTAGGGATGGGCACCCCATCCAGAACCAGTTACCTTATGCAGTAGGCAGTTTTGTGATGAAACTTTTGCCTTGAGTTTGGTGCAGTGTGTGGTGAAGGTCAGCGAACGATCCAGGGTAACACCAAGGTAAACTGGAGTATTGCTGTGTTCCAGCTCCATTCCTTTCCAATTCACATGCAGCTTCCGTAGGGCTTCTTTGTTCTTTAAATGAAAGGCGCACACATTAGTTTTCGATGGGTTTGGCTTGAGGTGATTTTCCTCATAATAATCTGAGAGCTTCAAAGCAGCAGTAAGGTTTTGTTCCACTTGCTCGAAGTGTTTACTCTGAGTTGCTAGGGCCAGGTCATCTGCGTACAGGAAGCTCCTTGTATGAGGTGGAAGAGATTGGTCGTTGGTGTATATGTTAAATAGCATTGGTTCTAGGACACTGCCTTGTGGGAGGCCGTTCTTCTGTATTCTCCATCTACTTTGCTGTCCTTGGAATTCAACCAAGAAACGTCGGTTCTGCAACAGCATGGCAATAATCGTTCTGAGTCTGAAATCCATAGTAAGATGGTTAAACTTCCTTAGAACTATCTGGTGTTGTACAGTATCATATGCTGAAGAGAGATCAACAAAAGCCACTCCAGTAATATCACCACACTGAAATCCGTCTTCTATGTGCTGTGTCAGATTAAGGATCTGTGTACAGCAGTTTCTTCCTGGTCTAAATCCAGCCTGCTCTACGATTAGAAGAGGTTTGACCACTGGTGTTATACGGTTCAGAAGCATTGTTTCAAAAATTTTATATAGATGGCACAGGAGTGACATTGGTCTGAAATCCTTTGTATCCTTAGGCTGCTTACCAGGTTTCAGGATTGCAACCACCTTAGTCTTCCTCCAGAGTTTAGGGATATGTCAACATTCCAGGCAATTATTGAAAAGCTGTAGGATCCATTGTTTAGTAGCATTCCCAAAGTGTTGAATCTACTCTATACGCATGTCATCTGGACTGGCTGCCTTGCCAGTTTTGCTCATTTTTATTGCATTTTCCAGCTCGTTCATAGTGAAGGGACTGGACAGACTGGATGTTTTGATATTTCTTTGAAGTGTTGGTGGTCGTTTTTCGCTTATCTGTTTTGCCATTTATTAGGAGCTGATGAGCTATCTGGTTAGGAGTGATGTTGCTAGGTAGAGGACTTTTTGTGGGGTCATTGTTCAGATGTCTAAGTAGCTTCCAAGCTTCTCTGCTGTTTTTTGCCATATCTAGTCCTTCCATCCCTTAAACCAATGTTCTCTCTTTATTTTGCCCATGGACTGGATTAGTTGTTAACCAGCCTCAATAGTGTCCTCACTGAAGGGATTTTCTTCATAAAGCAGTAGGTATTCATTTAATTTATCTACTGTGCTGGCATCTAGACCCTGTATGTACTGAGACCTACAGCCTCTTGGGAATGACATGTGAGAGCATTCTTGGACGGCATCGATGAACACATTCTATACTTCTGGAACAGGTTCGATGTCTGCTACCATTTCATCTAAGCGCTTTGTGTACTTCAACCAGTCAGCTTTCTTAAAATTGTTACACCTTCTGAATGGCACAGATTGTGGATGAACTGCTGAGAAAACTTAGCGCATAATGGGTCTGTGTTGTGTGTTGGGTACAGGTTCACAGACAGACTTCACACACTGCTGTGATATAGCATCGCTGACAAAAATGAGATCTGGGTTGTATCAACGTCTCCACCGACGACTGTTGAAAGAAGTGGGAAGTTTACAATCGTGTATTTAAGGACAGTTGACTAGATTCTGACCACGTAATTACAGCTTCACTGTCTTCATTGTCTTCTCTATATCCCTATAGGCAGCTATGGCTGTTGAAATCGCCCACGATGATACGAAACTTCTCCTCTTGTCCTACAGCTGAATCACTAAAGTGGAATGTAACGCTCAGTGGTTTATAGACAGATGTTATGATACAGTTCGATAGCCCCACTGTTAAGATTTCTATATCATTGTTGTCTGTAGATGAGGTAGATATTATGTTCAGCTCTGGCCTTGTGAATATAGCACTACCATAGTTTTCATGCTGTCTTTCGGCTACCGAACGCATTCCTAATACTCTTGGTCACTTTGGTCACTACTTCTGTGAGTTTCTTGAACAGAGAACGTCACACTTGTGGATTTGGCAAAGTTGTTGTAACAGAGTTTCCTTCTTTGATGTTATGCCTTCTACGTTAACTGATACAACTGTCAGCTTTGGTCCTGAAAAGGGGTTTATTAACCATTGAAATTGATCTTGGTACTTCTGAAGTGAGAGAATCAGCCATCTAGGAAAAGTCCTAGTCCGTTGCCCAGGAGACACCCAGATGTACGGTATATCAATATCACATGCAAATATACCCTACTAGGAGGTTTATCTCGTGTAATGAAATTTTCAAATGAACTCAACTGCAGGCAAGTAATGAATTTTTTGTGGTCATTTGTTTGTGATAAGATTGGTAGATGTGGGTAAATAGCATGTCTAATATAAATATGTCCTTTTCCATAGGTAAATTTTGAACCTGTGTCAGAAAAGATACATCTGAAGCAAGAAATTGAATCAGATTTAACAGAGTCGGTGGTAACACAAGAAAATTCATTCGAGGTAATGTACACAATTAGATAAACCATTGTCAGTAATAGAAATAATGAGGTAATAGGTGAAGAGATTTCATTGGTTGAACATTCTCGCAAAAATTAAACAAATTTCTTACCAGTGACAATTATTTCATATGGAAGCAATACAGTGGAACAACACTCTTGCAAAGGGTGAAAGGCCGGGATCAAAAAATGCCTTGTTAAAACCTAGCTCCCACAAGAATAAGATATGAGTTACCTTAGTTCTATATTTGTTTGGATAATAATTCATAATTTACAATCATTTCCTGAAAAATTAAAAGAAAACAACATGAAGTAATTAAATGTGTCAAATTAAATAACATACACTAGTTCTTTGAAAGAACTGTTTAAGAGTTAGATATTCTTCATTGAACATATAGAAAAATTTCAATTAAATGAATAAGTTTAACTTAATTCTGGAATCCTGGAATTATTGCATTGATATGGTATATTATGCGGTTAATTTAGAAGCATGTCATAGGCAAATTTTATATAAGTTACTTCCTGAAATTATGTATCATATATTGAAATAATCACAATATCAGAGGGTAGACAATTAAGTGATAAACATAAAAATTAAACACTTCAGAATTCAAGTTAGAAATTATGAAGGTAATAAAATTTTAAGGTGACTCGCCCACAGCAAATCGGTGAACATCAGTACCGAGAACCAAATCCTCTATCAATGAAACATGCGAAAAGGAAAAACAATACTTCAGCAAATAAAAGAAAGTATTGGACAAAAAAAATGTAAACAATAAACATAAAGTATATAATCGTATGCAGTTAACCCATTAAGATCTCAGAATAATTTTGAGGTCTCATTTACATCAAGGTTAATTTCAAATTAAGTATCTCTGGAATAAACTCTGTGTTTGTCTTGTCTTGTCTTGCGGACATTTATTTGGGAACCAATATATTCTTTCCCAGTCACGAGTCCAATGAAATATTTCACTTATATCACAACAGCACATGTTTACATCATTAATGACCGGTTTTAGCACGATTACACTTAGATAGATGAACTGAAAGAAGCACTATGATATCGTGTATATGTAAGTTCATAAAAGTATTAAACTATCTGCACTGGTCGAATACACAGATAACCTATTAATCTTGAGCAGTAGAAACGTGTTGCACTGTACAAGATTGGAGAGTAATAAAACTCTTGGTGCAAGATCCACTCACCCAGAACTTCACCAACATGTCGGAAAAAACAACTGAAAATCTAGATCGTAATTACAATTTGATGCGAGTGTTATCAAGGTATTGGTTTAAGATAGCAATGATCTTAGGTGAAGTTTGATACAACAAAGCTGAAAGTCGTGTAGGGAAAGGTACGTGGACGTTAATTAATTTCTGCATTAAAATGGCCTGTTGGCGTGCATATTGGGGGCAATGACAAAATAAATGGTCCCTATCGCCCTGAGGTTCTCCACAGGAACAAGTTGGGTCGTTCGTAATATGAAATCGAGATAAATATACCGGGGTTAAGGCATGATTAAAACGTAATCTGATGATGTTAGTAATGTGACGTTGTGTATACGTACCATTTGCAAACCACGGAAGTGTGGGAATACTCGGTTGAATTTGATAGTAATAGTGGTCTTTCGTACTAGCTGATAAACGCCATTTTGTGCACCATGTGTGTTTAGCTTCATTTTTGATATATGGAAAGAAGTCAGAAATCGGGATTTTGATTTGTAATAAGTTCGCGGTATCTGTACTGGCTTCTTTTGCTGCTATATCAGCCATATCATTGCCTACGTGCCGGTTATGCCCTTTAATCCATATTAACGTTATTGTTACCAAGTTTTTGTGGTAGGTAGAGGTGAAAGAAGGTGCGGGGGTGAACAGGTCTCAGGCTACGAAATTAAAGTTAATTTAAAATTTAACAAGGTTATATTTTCTTTCCAAAATTCAGAAATAACACAAATGGCAGGTACAGAGTAGCAAGGCAACAAAAGTACAATTACAGTATTTACAGGATTTGGGCTTCGAGCCCTGAACTCGCAATTTTTGGGCAACTAGCCCAACTTTACCCCAAAACAAGATTTAACAGAGGGGCAGAAAACCCCATTCATGCCCAGGAGCACTTGCTCTAAATTACACAGAAAAGCCTCCTCGAGGTATACAACACTCAATTTTCGAGAAAGAGCCACTCGCTCTCAACTTTAAGCCTATCAAAGGCCACACCAAACTCCACCTTCAAGTTGTCCTCTAAGGACATAGACACAGGGGTAAAATACCCAACCTACTGAGGCCTATTAAGTGAGAAAAGGTTAATTACATGACCTCTAAAATAACAATTTGAGAGGAGGCGATCTGCACTCCTAATACATTTTGTTTAAAACCTAATCTGGCTCTAGGCCGCTAATGCAAGGGCTAATCCCATACTACAGAGGTGACTTTAGAAAAGAACAACTTACATTACATTAAGGAAGAATCGGTTGTGAGAAATAAGTTCACCTCAAAACAATATGAGTGGGAGCTCGAGACGGTTAAGCACTCTCTATCCCAATATGTAACTTTAAAAGAGAATAGATGCTAAGAGTCGTTACATTTTAGGGAAAAGTTACATGGTGGAAACGCTTCAGACCCGCCCCGAGAGTTAAACTGCTGAGCTAGCAAGAAAAGAAGTTATTAAACGGCCATTACCTGGTTGTTGAACTGCTGCCCGAAGAAAGAGGCGCTTCCCGCCCCCTGCTATGTACTTTACACACTGAAAGATGGTACAGAAGTGGCCCGGAGACCCTAAAATCAGCAGTTTATATACTCCCGCGGAAAGTTCGAGGCGTTTGAGGAATGAGAACACCCTCCCACAAAAACTTTATTGGCTAGGGTTAAGCAACATATCCCCTTTGGAGAAGATACACCTGATTGGTTATAAATTAATTACGGAAATTCGGGATTGGCTAAATTCAAAACAAGGGGAAAGAAAGGGTTATACAGCCAACTTAAACAATAACAGAAAGAAATTTAACAAGAAACAAACTTTTGAAATAAAAATTTCTCCAAAAAACAGTTCTTTCAGTTCGCACTAGGGTGCACCATTGTAGTTCTTCAGTAGTGTCCTCTAGAAGAGAAAGTTCACACTTCTTACTACCGGAAAAACAAAAATACGTCGAAAACGACCCAGTTCAGAAACTCCAAAATTTCCAAGTAGTGACATCTTCTGAGAAACTTGAAAATTAACACCTTAAATAAAGTTCAGACTTCCTCCAGTAGGGGAGTTTCAACTGGCGCAAAATTTGAATTAGCGGCGTGGAGGTGTACCGCCCGGTACAGACCTCCCCCCCCAAAAGTTCCTCCAAGGGGTAACACAGAAGAACATAAACTGTGTTTCGAAATAAGTTCCAAGTTATGATCTTGATATAGACATTAATTGCAGAAGCATTTATAAAAGTTTACTAAATTTGGTTTGATCCAGTTTCAAAATTCTTGTAGTAACTTTTGAAGTAATGTCTTTATGTTTGTAGAAGTTGAATTCAGAAGGAAAATTTTAGTTTTTTAAGGTTGATGAAAAATTTACTAAGTCCACCAGATATTGCAAGAAATCAAAAAAAAGTAGTAATGTTGAACTGGAATTTCCATATAGCTGAATTCGTACTTTAAACGTTGATCAGTTTGACGGCCAGACCAGCCGCCGCTGCTTGAGTTCAGAGGAGGCCGCTCGGACCTCTCAAGTACCCTGAGATACCGCTCGGCCGCACTATGGGAGGAGTAGTGGTGTTGAAGCACGCCGCGCCCGCGGTGAACATATACAGGCTGCGGGCAAGTAGCAGGTTGTGCGCCGCACATCAGCCTTGGCCGGGAGGAGGGCTCAGGCTCGCCGTGCACATGTCGACCTCGCTGGAGTAGAGGGGGCCCTTCCTCTATCCCAGTCACGGCACGGCTGCGGGGGCACTGAAACATTAAAGCTCGACGGCAGAATTTTTGTTGGACCAGAATGATAGTAGGGTACATTCATTGTGGTGAGGTTGAGGGGCCAGCGGCGTGGAGAAATTCATTTCATGTACAAGCCACTGTGTGTAGTGGAGCAGGAGACGGGAGCGTGGTAATGGCCGTGGCAACGACAGGATGGCAGTTTAACGGTTCGGGGAAGGTTTTACAAAAATGCTTACATATAAAACAAAATATTATAGAAGGGGCAGAAGGCCTTAAAAGTGAAAACCTCAAAAAAAAAAAAAAAAAAAAAAAATATATATATATAACCTTCATATTCCTTTCAAGATTATATGAAGCAAGTTAGCACAGAAATTATACAGGTTTCACCTGCGACAGGTGAACCCTAAATATCCTCTCGGTGGCTGGATTACTTAATAACAACGTAACCGGCGTAAGGAAATCGAGAATGACACACGGCCCATGAAATCTGGGGGCAAGCTTGCCCGCGGGAACAAAATTCTTGACCATCACTTGGTCGCCTACCTTCAAATTGGTGGGTCTCCGTCCACGATCATATCTTTCCCTAACCTTTTCATGAGACACTTTAAGATTGGCTTTAGCCTTCTTCCAAAGATCTTTAATGTTGTCCGGGTCTATTGTCTCCGGTAGAATGTCACTCAGAGACCAGAGGTTAGAGAGCGGCGTGTTGGGAACAAACTTGAACATCAAAGACGCTGGAGTAAATTTATGTGATTCATGAACCGCCGAATTCAAAGCAAAAGCTAACCAATGCAGGGACGTGTCCCACCTGGGATGATCTTTATGACGATAGGCAATAAGCGCGGACCTGAGATTACGATTAACCCGTTCAGCCAAAGATGGTTGAGGGTAATAAGCAGAAGTCGTCACATGAGAGATGGACAGGTCAAAACAGAATTTACGAAAAAGATTTGATGTAAAAACCTTAGCATTATCAGACACAATATATTGACATGGACCAAAAGAAGCAAAGATAGAATTTAGACAAGTAATGGTGGACTGAGCGGTAGCCAGCTTAGTCGGAAATAACCAGGAAAATCTTGTAAAACCATCTACACATACAAGGATGAACTTGTTGGCATTTCCCTTTGACTGGGGGAAGGGTCCTACTTAATCAATATACAGGCGTTCCATGGGGCGCGACGCTTGATGAGAAGACAACAGACATACCTTGGTGGACATGGTTGGTTTACTAAGCAAACAGGATTTACAAGCCTTTACTAGATCACGGATTTCACCGTCCATACCCTTCCAGATGAATCTTTCACGAATCTTTTCACGAGTTTTAAAGATACCAAGATGCCCGCCTAATGGGGTCTCATGATAGTACTTGAAGATCATAGATACAAGAACAGCTGGAACGACAAACTTCATCATCTTATCATGCCTCGATGGGCAACATAAAACACCATTCCTCAGAACATAAGGGACGACATGTTCCCCAGAAGAAAGGGTTTCCATTATCGGAGCCAGCGTCGGATCTTCACGTTGGTATTTCTCGATATCCCTAAAGAGCATGGGAGCATCTGTTAAGATGGCATTAACATCAAATAGTATGGACTCGGAAGGTGATGAACTCTCGACCGGTTCATGGGTCTCAACGTCGTTGGAAACCATACGGCTGAGTCCATCAGCAACAACATTTTCGGTACCTCTGATATGCCTGACATCGAATTGGAAGGCAGAAATACGGATGGCCCAACGGGCTATACGACCAGTACGACGCGGCCTACCTAAGACCCAGCTTAAGGCTGGATTATCTGTCTCCAGGTCGAATTTGACATGTTCCAGATAGAGACGGAACTTTTCTAAGGCAAATAAGACTGCCAAACCTTCGAGCTCATATATGGAATACTTGGCTTCTTGAGCCGATAGAGTCCTAGATGCATAGGCGATGGGTCACCTCCCTAGTTCAGTCTCTTGAAGAAGGACTGCAGCTACCGCCGATGACGACACGTCGGTTTGGGCGATGAATTTCTTTGAGAAATCAGGCATAGCAAGGACAGGGGCATTACAGAGAGCTAATTTAAGATCTTCAAAAGCGGCTTGTTGAGAAGGTCCCCACTCAAATTTGATGGCTTTCCTACGAAGAAGGTTCAAGGGTGCCGCTCTATTAGCGAAGTTAGGAATAAACTTCCTGAAGAAATTCACCATACCAATGAACCTGGCGATACCTTTGATGTCCTTAGGGGGTTTAAAATCACGGATGGCCTGTGTTCTTGAATGATCGACTGCAACACCATCAGGTGAGACAATATGCCCTAGGAATGACATGGAGGGCTTAGCGAAGGCAACCTTGGACAACTTCACAGTTAACCCAGCCTTACGAAGGCGATTAAGAACTTCTCGCAGATGATCTAGATGTTCTTCAAAGGTCTCCGAAAATACGACGACATCATCCAGGTAGTGATACAAGTACTCAAATTTGATGTCGGAGAAGACCCTATCTAGCAGTCTAGTGAGTACAGCTGCTCCCGTGGGGAGCCCGAAAGGCACGCGGTTGTATTCATACAAATTCCAATCCGTGGCAAACGCTGTAAGCTGTTTAGACTCTTCCGCTAGGGGAATTTGATTGTAGGCCTGATTCAGGTCCAAGATAGTAAAGAACTTGGCATTACGAAACCATGAAAAGCAAGAATGAAGGTCCGGAAGGGGCACAGATTGTAACACCACCTTCCGATTGAGAGCCCTATAATCAATGACAGGCCTGAAGCCCCCTTGGGGTTTCAGGACTAGAAAAATAGGTGAAGAATACGCCGACTTAGAGGGCCTAATAATACCATCCTTCAACATCTGATCGATGATTTCTTTCAGAGCCTTCATTTTAGGTGGAGATAGCCTATATGGCGGAAAACGGACAGGAATCGAATCCGTGACCTCAATTTTGTATTCGATAAGGTCAGTAACACCAAGAGTATCCGAGAACACCTCTGGAAACGACTGACACAGCTTACGAATACTATCAGCCTGCTCCTCAGGTAGATGTCTAAGGTCTAACAACATCTCATCCTGGGTAGGCGAAATAGATGAACATGATGCAGAATTACATTTCAATAATGGGATTTTACAATTAGACGCAAATTTGAAAGTGCACGACCTACTCTGAAGATCGAGCACAAGACCAGAGTGAGAAATGAATTCAGCTCCCAATATAATGGGGCAAGACAAGCGCTTGGCCACAAACAGTTTAATTTTCCATGTAAATTTAAAAATGCGGATGTTGACATTTACAGAACCTAGAATTTCTAATGGAGATGAATTAGCCGAAACATATTGAACAGGAGATGAGCCATAGTCAGGTAGTTTACAAACAGATTTCAATTTTGAATACCATTGAGCCGAAATAATAGAACAAACGCTGCCTGAATCTAATAGAGCAGTTACAGGTTCATTATTTAGTTCAATTTTAAGAAAAGGAACAGGTGCGGGGGTATCCGCCGCAATCCTAAGACATTCTTTGGGGCATTCAAAAGATGAATTTGAAGGCTGACCTTTCCCTGAATTTTCGATCTGTTTACCAGGGGCTGAGCCTCGGGAAGATGGATTAGTCGACTCAGCCGAAGCCACTAGTCACTTTATATTATTGGCATTGGTGGAAGTTGCACTAGAAGTTGAGCAGGACGGGGTGCTATTTGAATTTGGGCAATTCTTGGCGATATGTGAGAAAGCCCCACATTTAAAACAGCCTTGTGATGAACCAGCTCCATTATTTGCCCTACTAGATTTGATCAATGGGCACTTGTTCCGAAGATGGTCGGGCGACCCGCAAGCATAGCATTTACGAGGTGTGACTGGTCGGCGAGGTGGAGGCCGAGGATTACCAAAAGAAGGTGGGGGTTCTCTCACGACACGCAAGGAATCGGCGTATCTAACTCCTTCCGCTGAGACTGCCAATGCTTCAAGTTCGGAGAAGGTTTGTGGGCACGCCGCGAAACACAAGTATGACCTATAGGATGGTGAGATACCTTCCACAATAGCTTGTACAATCTGATCCTCCGGAAAGTGAAGAGCAAACACCCTAGTATAGAACTTAATATCTTGGATGAAGTCTGCCAAGTTTTCATCCAAGCGCAGTACACGATAATAGTACTTCTGAATAAGGGAGGACCTTGCCCTAGCCGGGATGAAGTTAGCTAGCAAGTGGGCGTGGAAATCCTCGATAGATGATTGCTCGGCAATGGCTCTTACTATTTTGTCTGAGAGAATACCAATTGCATAGGGATAGATGATTTGCAAAATCTGACATGGAGAAAGAGAAAAAACAAGGGCATGATCCTGGAACTCAACTAAAAACCTTAAAAAAGAAATAACTTCACTGGTGGTATTAACAGAAAACTTAAGAGATACCTCTGAGCAACATTGCTAATGGATGAGGCAAGCTACTGAACCCAGGTGACATAGTAGGTAAAGTTTTAAGTGGCAAGGACGTTAATTCAGAACGTACATTATTCAACGAGGTTCGGCGTTTAGACTCGTTGTTCAATGGGGCAGAGTTTGTTTGGGCTGCAACGGTTTTCCTATTGACATCTCCCTTAGGAGGCTCTTCCTCGCTACCTACATTCACCGTGACGGGTTGATCAGTTTTGGGAGGAACTTCCCCAGTTAACAATTGGGTAACTTTACTGGACAATTCAGAAAGATTTTCGAGAACCATACTAGCTTCCTTCCTCTGAACGTCATTCAACTTCAGAGACAACAGATCGTTAACTCTATTTGAAAAATGAAATAGCCTGGCTTGCACACGCTTAATTTGATTAGGCGAAGGATCATTTTCTTCAAAAAAACTAACTACAGATGCTAGCTCAGTAGTATTATCAGTGATCGTGGAAATAGAGTCGTCAATTTCTTTCTCTCCCAAAGTGGGGATGGAAATGGGCAAATCAAGGAACTCTCTAAGCTTATTTGTGTCTACCGCAACCGTGCCTACAGATTGCTCATTTCTAATAGTCAATTCATAGATCAACTCCTCCTTGCGCAAATAGTTAAGATGGAGAACATCGTGAGGGCCGGGCATGATGACAGAAAAATTTTGTAAAAGAAAAATTTAAAAATTCCAGCAACTGAGAAAATTGTTAGAGTTCGAATCAAAGCAATGTTTAGCCGTCAAAAGGGGCTAAATTGAGACCCAGTCAACCATGCTCTGCTACCACTTGTTACCAAGTTTTTGTGGTAGGTAGAGGTGAAAGAAGGTGCGGGGGTGAACAGGTCTCAGGCTACGAAATTAAAGTTAATTTAAAATTTAACAAGGTTATATTTTCTTTCCAAAATTCAGAAATAACACAAATGGCAGGTACAGAGTAGCAAGGCAACAAAAGTACAATTACAGTATTTACAGGATTTGGGCTTCGAGCCCCGAACTCGCAATTCTTGGGCAACTAGCCCAACTTTACCCCAAAACAAGATTTAACAGAGGGGCAGAAAACCCCATTCATGCCCAGGAGCACTTGCTCTAAATTACACAGAAAAGCCTCCTCGAGGTATACAACACTCTATTTTCGAGAAAGAGCCACTCGCTCTCAACTTTAAGCCTATCAAAGGCCACACCAAACTCCACCTTCAAGTTGTCCTCTAAGGACATAGACACAGGGGTAAAATACCCAACCTACTGAGGCCTATTAAGTGAGAAAAGGTTAATTACATGACCTCTAAAATAACAATTTGAGAGGAGGCGATCTGCACTCCTAATACATTTTGTTTAAAACCTAATCTGGCTCTAGGCCGCTAATGCAAGGGCTAATCCCATACTACAGAGGTGACTTTAGAAAATAACAATTTACATTACATTAAGGAAGAATCGGTTGTGAGAAATAAGTTCACCTCAAAACAATATGAGTGGGAGCTCGAGAGGGTTAAGCACTCTCTATCCCAATATGTAACTTTAAAAGAGAATAGATGCTAAGAGTCGTTACATTTTAGGGAAAAGTGACATGGTGGAAACGCTTCGGACCCGCCCCGAGAGTTAAACTGCTGAGCTAGCAAGGAAAGAAGTTATTAAACGGCCATTACCTGGTTGTTGAACTGCTGCCCGAAGAAAGAGGCGCTTCCCGCCCCCTGCTATGTACTTTACACACTGAAAGATGGTACAGAAGTGGCCCGGAGACCCTAAAATCAGCAGTTTATATACTCCCGCGGAAAGTTCGAGGCGTTTGAGGAATGAGAACACCCTCCCACAAAAACTTTATTGGCTAGGGTTAAGCAACATATCCCCTTTGGAGAAGATACACCTGATTGGTTATAAATTAATTACGGAAATTCGGGATTGGCTAAATTCAAAACAAGGGGAAAGAAAGGGTTATACAGCCAACTTAAACAATAACAGAAAGAAATTTAACAAGAAACAAACTTTTGAAATAAAAATTTCTCCAAAAAACAGTTCTTTCAGTTCGCACTAGGGTGCACCATTTTAGTTCTTGAGTAGTGTCCTCTAGAAGAGAAAGTTCATACTTCTTACTACTGGAAAAACAAAAATACATCGAAAACGACCCAGTTCAGAAACTCCAAAATTTCCAAGTAGTGACATCTTCTGAGAAACTTGAAAATTAACACCTTAAATAAAGGTTAGACTTCCTCCAGTAGGGGAGTTTCAACTGGCGCAAAATTTGAATTAGCGGCGTGGAGGTGTACCACCCGGTACAGTTATAACAAAACCGGATGTTTCGAGTTGAAAAATAAGGGGTTTAACTTCGTAGACATATGTATTTTGACTATGGGCGAAGGATTGGAGAGCTTGTAATACACTTTGAGAATCGCTGAATATATTTATTTTTTTGGATTGCAACTGTTGGACATATAAGAGAGCTTGATATATGGCATATAATTCTGCTGTAAAAAATAGTTAAATTATTAGGCAACGGATATTTAAAGCTAGTTTGTATTTGTGGATCATAAAATGCTGCTCCGACTCCAGTAGTCGATTTTGACCCATCGGTAAAAAGGTGATAATCTGGTGAGGTTATTGAACTTTTAAATTTCTTAAGAGTGTATAATTTGGGATGAGGTGCATACATTGATTAGTTTAATGAATCAGAAGGGGCAATGATAATAGAAGGACGGAATGTTTGAATATCATAGTCATATGAATACAAATTTACGCGTGGTGTGCGAAGTAGTCTCAGTAAGATGGTGGTGTTCAGCATACGCCATATATATGGCGGGGTACTGATGATGAGGTGGAGGACGCTGTTGATAGTATTCATATAATAATTTTAATTTAGGGACCATAAGGGAGTTCGATCTGCTAATATGTTTAAGTAGGAATTTCTTTAAAATTTTTATCCTGCGAATATACAGTGGTTCTTCTCTAGTTTGTACTAGTAAAGTGTTAGCTGGTGTTGTTCGGAGGGCACCCACACTGATACGTAGTGCTGAAAATTGTAGACGACCCAAAGCTAGTAACCTGTGTTTAGCGGTTAAATCAATAATATGGGCGCTATAATCAAGTATGGACCGAATGGTTGCACGATATAGTTGTAATGCTGACAAGGGGTCAGCACCCCATGCACGTTTCGTTACCGTTCGTAAGATAGTAATATAACGATCAGATTTCCGAATTAAATACTGGATTTGGGGTTGCCATGTAAGTCTTTGGTCGATATATATGCCTAAATATAAGTGTTGTGGGACAAAGGGGATGCTATAGGTATCAAAGTTAATAGGACTTTTATCAAAGTTTTGCTTATTTGTAAAGATCATCGCTGCACATTTAGCGATTGAAAGTGAAAGTCCATGGGTTGTTAGCCACCGAAAGACTAAACTTAAAACGCGAGATATTGTGGCTGTACAATGGTCAATGTTGGAGTGAGAGCAATAAATAACATAATCATCCGCGTAAGCTAGAATTCGAGCGTGTGGAGTCACAATAGATTCGAGATCTTTCATATAAAAGGCAAACAAAATTCCACTTAGTATCGAATCCTCGAATCAATTGTGTGTTGAGTTGATTTAATGGTTAACCGGCGATTGGTAAATAGTTGATTTATAATAGAAAGGAATTTGATGGGAAATCCAGAAATAAATAATTTCTCGCAGAGAATATGCAATAACACAGCATCATAGGCACCTTTAATATCCAAAAAGACTGCCACGGTAGATTGTTTCCGCCATTTTGCCAATAAGATGTCGAGTAGGAAAATAATGATAGGTTCCTGTGTACTATTACCACGTCTAAAAGCGAACTGATACTTAGGTAATAGCGAGTGATATTCCAATAACCACGCCATTCGTTTCATGAGGATTTTACAGAAGACTTTCCATATACATGATCCCAAAACTATGCCACGAAAATTTTCAGGTTCGGTAGGTCGTTTTGTTGGTTTCAAAATAGGAGTTATGAAAAAATCGTTCCATGTTGTTGGTACGTGTAATGTCTCAAGAATACTATTATAATATTGTAGTAAATAAATTTGGACGTGGGGGGGTAGGGCCCTGAGCATGAGATAAGTAATTGCATCAGGTCTTGGAGACAAGCTATTAACGGTACATAATACAGATTGTAGTTCGTTATATGTAATTGGCTTTAATAACGAAGTAAAAGAACGAGAATTGTCCTGTGAGGTGGGTAGAAATGGCGGATTTACTGATACTGGGGCGAGGGTATATAAAAGTCTTCTAAAACTTGTCACGGATAGGAAGAATAAGTTTGGTATTGGAATGTTCGCGTTATCATGCGGATAACGTTCCAGAATTTCGCTGCTGGTAATTCAGGAGTTAATGTAGAAATAAAAGACTGCCAAGCTTTTCGTTTTTTAGCATTAAAGACAAGCTTTTTTTTTGCAATATGATTTTGCAATTGGAAATAATGCTGCTGAGTCATTGATTGGCGGTATTGTTTAAATAATTGTTTTCGCTGATGAATGAGATCGTGACTTTCTTTATCCCACCATTTTATTTCGTATTCCTGTGGGTGGGTCATCACTTTAAGCGGTCGACATGGATGAAACATATTTAAATATTGGGTTAAATAAGGGAGTAAAGTTGGAAAGGTAATAGGTGACTCGTGTTCCTGCTGCAAGATATGATTGAGATATGATTGATAGTTTGAAATATTGAAATTTTTATAAGATCGGACATTACTTATACATGAAGGTGTCTTAAACTGGGAAGTTATTGGGCGATTACCATATGTTATGATGATGGGGAAGTGGTCACTGGTGTAGGTATCAGATAATGTGTGCCAGGTGGTGACAGGGACCATGGTTGTACGACATAATGTAAGATCTACGGCACTGGGTGGAGATCCAGGCGGAGTTAAAACGGGTCAGGGAACCATCGTTTAAAATAAACAGATTCTGATGATTTGAGGTAGCAAGTAAATTGGAGCCTTTTATTGTATCTATGATACACCCCCATTCAGTGTGATGGCAATTGAAATTACCGAGAATGAAAAGGTGTTGGAATGTTGCAAATTGTTGGAAAAATTGCGTCCATTGATTCTGAGTAATATAAATGTGGAGGGAGCAATAGATATTTATAAAACAAGTATACTATCCCTACTGCATAAGTGTGTGGGATGAAATATTGCAAAGGTAATTGTGTAAAGGGTAATGAAGTTTGTACACACGTGGCGACTCCATCAAAACCGTTACCATCGTATCGGAATACTTGATAACCTCTTAATCTGAAAATGAAATGTGGTTGAAACCACATTTCTTGTAAGCAAATAATATTAGCTTGCGTTTCGTTTATTAATATTTGTAACTCATGTCGTTTAGAGGTGGCACTTCGACAATTCCATTGGAGTAATGTAATCGTGCAAGAATGTTCATGATAGAATCTCGTAATTTATATAATACATGGTGAATCTGAGGCTTGTGGCTCATACTTTGGATTAACATTACCAACAATTGCTGGATTTCTTGTTGAAGTCGTTCCTTGGTAGGAGGATAGCTTATATCTTGGGGGGCTGCGGAAGGTTGCTGCCCATTAGATGGTGACGAACTTGATGGGTATGATAAGTGCAGAGGTTGATGCATGGCACTCAGTGACGGGAATGAATTTACTGGAACCGAAGGCTCATTTCGCAGGATGGCCATATATCCTTGCCGATCAAAGCCGGGCTCGAGTGTAGGAGGGGGAGATTGCATGATGACTTGAGTAAACTTACGTTTACGAGGGTTTGGTGTCGGAGGGGATGGGGAATTCGATGATAGAGGAGGGAACTTATGTTCTTGTTGTTCGGAATGGTAAATTGGAAGGGCAATTCGAGCTTTAGCTTCGGGAAAAGACAGGTATTCAGTACTCATTAACCTTTTAATGTTAACTTGATACTTGTGTTCAGGACAGGTTGAGGAACCCGTAACATGATTTTTCTTACAGTAGGCGCATAGCGTGAATTGCTAAGTACAAGCCTGGGTTTCATGCTGTTGCGAACATTTCCCACAACGTGCGTTTTTGGCTTGATATTGCCGAATTGTATGTCCATAGCGCTGGCATTTGCGACAGCGAATAGGTGAAAAGATGTAAGGTTCAACTGCCATATACACCTTATACAAGGCAACATGGGATGGGAGCGTTCGAGCCCTGAAATCTATTTTTATAGAACCTGTAGGAAGATATTGGGTTTCTCCATCTTGAATTGCATGACGATTAAGACGTTGCACGCTTTTAACTGGTGCCTCAGATTCCAGATACTGTAAGATTTTGTCATTCGATAGGCCTTTTTCCACTCCACGAATAATTCCTACTCGTAACACTTGTGAAGATGGAATATAAACTTTAATTTTTAGGGTTTCAAGAATAGGGTTACTCAAAAAGGCATTGGCTTGAGAAGCCATATGGAAAGTGACTTGTAGTCTATTGCGTCCCTTACATTGTTAGATTTGGCGTTGAGCTTAGTTTCATAGAATCGGCGACCAAGTGCCATAGGGTGTAAACTGCCGATGTTTTGATCGTTAATAGATTCAACGAATACAAAGAAGGGGCCACGATGAAAGCGATTATAATATTCCGGGGGAGAAGCTACTTGGGACACCTCGGATTGATCGTTAAGTTGTTCTGGATTAGAACAGTCTGCCACTTCCGTATTACGCCTTTGTACATTAGTCTCAGATGACTGAGAACCTTGCTGTTGTTTCGTATTACGAGGTGAATCAGTTATGGATTCCTCATCCATAGGTACGACAATCTCACGTTCCACTCGTAGATTATGCCCGTCCACTTTCAACGTTCTGCCACTATCGGTCTCCATAACTTCTCACTCCTTCACCACACTTAAGCAAAATACAATTGATTACCACTGCCGCGCAGCACTGACTCGCACAACTATGGTCGTGTACCGTACAACGATCACTGCGTGACAAACTCTGTGTTTAAATATCAGGCCTGGCCTCAAAATATAGTGAAATTCACAAGAATCGGATAGGAAGAGTTACAAGAAAAGTGTAATTTAATCTGTAATTAAAATAATGCTGTTACCACATGCTTTTCCTTTTTCAGGAAGTTTATAAATTTATTACTCAAAATTAGTTTTGGCTGACTGAAGGTCGTAACAGTTAAAGAAACAGACATAAGCAAGCATTGTATCCAGAATTGTAGCCTTTCTTCATTTGAATCCTTACAACCATCAGAACTGACATTCATTTTCAACTGAGCTACAATTGAAGTGAAGTTATTTTAGAAAAACAATTGCCTTGGTGCATTTTCAGGGCTTCAGATCATTACCACTTTGAGTGCCACCAACGGGAGTGAAAACTTAGTTAAGTTGCATGCTAATAAATAGCGCTCTCACCAGACACATATCATTGCTGATATTATTACGTATAAGTAAACTTAATAATGTTTCACAGGAAAAATTTAACGACGTCCTATGACACTAATTTCAATGTGGACTCCGAAAAAAGACAAAGTTCCTTAGTAATGCCACAATCATTCATTTCAATGCATATGATTTAAATGTCCTATGGAAAATATATATTTGTATATGATTGAGTGTTTTCTTACCTAATTAATATATTTATTTCCTGTGGCTCCTGGATCTTGCATTAGGTATCATGTAGCTGATGGTATAGTTCCAAAGACCTCCACTACATATCATGTGCGAGGTGGTATCATTGCTACTAATACTTTCGGCTGTGTATATATATTTGAACACACAGTTTCTATGAGTCATTGTTCTCTTGTTACTGTTATTGATGGTATCTAAAATATGTGAGGAAACTATTGGAAAGATTTCAATGAGAGACTCCTTATTGAGCCAGGAAATCCTGTGAAATGTAGTTGGTTTTCTAAGCTTGGTAGATTTCCTACATAATATTCCACGTCATCAGCAATCAAGTAGTCTACTAGGTAATGTAATGTGCAGCGAGTACTGTGGGACACTGCTCTATACCATACAGTAGCTGATACGGTTCTACAATTCTTCGCAAAATACATAGTATGTGTCAGCTGGTATCGTTGCTACTAGCGGTATATTGCAGGAATTTTGTATTTGAAGCAGTGGAATGTTAGCTCATTGTTAAGAGACTTGTGTGAATTTTGTATAAGTTGTTGCTTTAATATACAGACTGTATCAGAAATATACCGACAAGAAAATCAGGAATGCTTTTCGTGTTATGTTAAAACATTGACTACCAACTCCGCAGCGGGTGATTTAAACCTCCAGCCCAGCCTTTTTAAATCCACCTATCTCTATAGTGCACTATCTTACATTAAATGTTACTGTACGATAATTGGTAGCAGAGCCTTTCGAGAATCGGCCTAATTTTGTATAGCCTATCAGGATTCCCCTCATAACAACTGCTGTCCTTAAAGTGCAATAAAGGCAATATGTTTTAGAACTAGGTTCGCGCCATGGTTTTTGAAAAATTTGGCAAGCCGAAAATAGTGTCCTCTATCCAGTACATTCTCAGATCTCGTTTTTTAATTATTCTGGTTACAAACATTATTCCTAAAAACTTTTTCATCTCATTTACATCAACCGGTGTCCACATTTGAAAAATAAAATAGGTCTATTTAGTGAATGGACGCGGTGCTGCACTAATAACTTGTTCCGCATAAAGGTTTGTCGAATGGCATACATATTCAAGGAATCCGTCATTTACAAATAAATTGACGAAAGACATATTTTTGTTGCTATTTTGGATGTCAACATTTAATCCTACCTGGCCAGTGAACTCAGTTGCAGATTGGCAATAAGACGGATGCGTATCGAATATTTGAATGTGCTGAATTTTATTCTTCCCAGAGTCTGGTATATCATCATCGGAATTGCTTTCAATATCACTGAAATCAGGGATGAATTCATCACCAGAATCATCGTTGAGTAGTATGACTTCAATTTCCTCACTTCGTATACTGTGTTTGTAACTCGTCATGGTATCACGACACAGTAACTCACCTCTCTACACACCTCACAAGAATACCACGACTGGCTTAGAAAAAAAGAAAGAAAGAATTGGAATGTACCCTCTGTTCAGGTATTCAGGGTGAGGGACTGTTCATTTATATGCCATCTGTGATTTTCAACATGAACTACGACTTCATACGAATTGAGTGTTAAATTCGAAACAACGTTTACAAGGCGCGACCTTAAACATCTTAACTCAGATACAGTCCCCCACATAGGCTGCTCTTAAATGCCTTAAGACGTCTACGGAACTGAGAGTATTAAGAACGATGGCGCAATCGAATAGGCAGAGAGAACTTTCCTTTTACAGGGTTACTTTGTTACTTCTGTTTCACAAACTGACTGTACCTGCCGTGCTTCAGAGGAGGGTGAGGAAATGGTATGTATGATGCTCCACGTGTATGCAGAAGTTTCCTCATCTGACTCCCACGGGATTGTACTTCTCTTTTACAGCCGATATCCACAGTTCATTTATTAAATAGATGTAACTGCACGTACACAGTAGAAGAACATACTGTAATTACAACATACTTGTCTGTCCAGAAATGCGCCAGATCATTTCTCCTCTCGTCTGTTGGACTCAGTCATGTTCTTTATTATTTAACATGCTCAAAGATGCATCACTGGCACCCCACGATTATGTACTCTTTCACTCACAACATTGTAGATGGAATAAAATGCTGAACAAAGGAAACAATATGCCACATGGTTTGATTGCAGTGTATGTCCAATATGCCTGCCTCCTACTTCGATGCACAGTTCACAACTCTGTTCAGGATGTGTGGTGTGCTGTAAATGACCTGGAAATCAGCCTGTATTCTTGAAACAAGTTCATCTTCTCTTTCTCTGCGGTTCATATGGTAGTCAATTTGTGCAGAACAAACTTTATACTGCCTACCGCGGCTGGGAAGCCACTATGCAAAACAAACAATAAACTTGTGCACTCACACTGAGAATTACCTCTGTCTTCCCGTTCCCACTTCCCCTCCCTTCCCACCTCTGATGCACAGCAAACACTACATGTTCATCAATTTGAGCTGCATATCCAGAAGTAACCTCATTTTCTCAAAAAGGAAAATTCTCTTCACCAATCCAAACGCACCATCGTTCTTAACATAACACGAAGAGCATCCTCAATGTTTTTGTCTGTACAGTTCTGATACAACCTGTATACAAGACCATTAATACATTCAGTCATCGATTTCTCATCCACATCGGTATCTATCCAAACCTCAGTGGAAACTTCAGTATCTCCTTTTCACATATTTCTTTCAACCCAGGGCCTTTTTTTTTAATGGTATTGTACCTTGTAGTTACTTTCTGTGCTAAGATGTAAAAATTGCAAGCATTATTTGCACCTACACCAGCAAATAGTGAATGGTGTAATGTTTCCTTAACCACATTTCTGCTCAACTGATTCAAGAACCTGAGATCTGTAATTGCTAGTAACCATCACAGCAGAGGATCTCCAATGCCCGTAACTTTCAGTGTTTGCAAAATTGTAACCTTACATGCCCCTTCTACTGAGCGTTCATTAAATCAGACACTCTACCTTTGTAAAAAACTAAAGCTAATGAACCTAGTGGAATAAGTTGGTAAGTTTGATTGTGCTGTAACAGGTCGTTGGGCAAGTTCTAGTTTGATAATTGAGAACAGGTAAGGAGAACAATAATAATAATAATAATTTATTATTATTCATTTCCACCAACATCATCAACAATTAGCTTCTCCCAATATCAACATTAGGATTCCCATAGCAACAAACACATGCCAGGCTCGTTGTGAAAGGGCCTATCATTGGCCATGAACAACAACAGACATTAACATATTAACAGACAAAAGAAAATCACGACACCGCAAGACCGCAAAAATACCAAACAAAATTAATTATAAATATAATTAAGAAGGCAAAAATGAAAGTAAAATAAAAGGACAATAAGGATGTAATTTCCACACCCTTGTTGTAACTCACTTGATTAGTAACCCTGCCAAAAAATTACACCGACTCCTTATTAGGGCTAGAAGCCTTTACAAAAAAATTAATTAGTAAATATTACAATATCCAAGAATAGAGATGAGATATGTAGATTTACAGTAGATGCAAGTCCATTAGTAATAAACAAGTGGTTTACATAAATGTTTTTTTTTTACCTGATAAAGGTTTAAACTCCAAGATTAAAATATAGAATTTATTTGTTGCAATTTTGAACCAAAGAACACGTGACGCGCACTTATTTTAAAATTTTCAGTTCAAACACATAGAATAAATAAAGAAGTGGCTTAGATAACACATTTGTAGCGTCTTACACGAATCGTAAGGATGCTTGATTAGCATATCCTTACTTACCGTGGAAGAAGTCGTGAGAAGGCACTCAAATAACTTGAAGAAATTTCCAAACAAGATAAATTAAAAGGACCAATAATTATAAAACCTTAAAAATCCATGAGGGCGGAAGCCCTCTCAAACCAAACTTCATCCAGGATCCATGAAGATCTCACAAGCCATCAAGCAGAACGGATAAACATCCCATGCTTCCTCCATCATCAACTACCAAAACGTTAATGGCTGACTACCCAGAAGCCAACTCAAGTGTGACCACAGTAGCAGACTATGTATATTTCCGACCAGCAGGAGGTAACAACTAACAATTTCAGGAATAAATTCCAATGTGAATTTAAGATAAGTTACACAAAAATGTTAGCCCTAGATGCTTAGCTGATTGTATTACAAAAAAAGTGTGTTGAAGACAATTTGAGTAAAACAGTGGAGTTAGGCCATACATATTCATGCATCTCTGCCAGAAAATTTTACGAACACTGATGTGCCAGAAGAATTTATTTGGACAGTAAATAAGTGAAACATATGTTCAGGGGGGAAAAAATAAGCTAATTTAACATGATCAACAATAAAATTCACTGAAAATTTCTCAATGAATGTGGAAGTAGAGGCTGAAATTGTTAGATTCTTATACAAAGTATCCTACGGGTCTATATACCGTGAATGATACAAAGAAATTTTAGCAAGATATAGGATAGGGTGGGGAATGGAGGGAGTTATTAAACCGAGAGACATGACCAGAGAATTTTGTTGCTAAATGCAGGAAGCAATGAGTCAAAAACACACAAAGATTTCCATAATATGTTAAATGTTAGAACTGTTCGGATGCACTGAATGACAATATTGGCCCTACAGCATTTCAAATGTCTGTAGCACACTGACAAAGATTTAAAGATATTGGCCCGTAGACATGTTTGTGAAATTAATAACTGGTTCGATAGAAGGCAATTCGGTTTTAGGAAAGGTTATTCCACTGAAGCTCAACTTGTAGGATTCCAGCAAGATATAGCAGATATCTTGGATTCTGGAGGTCAAATGGACTGTATCGCGATTGACCTGTCTAAAGCATTTGATAGGGTGGATCATGGGAGACTACTGGCAAAAATGAGTGCAATTGGACTAGACAAAAGAGTGACTGAATGGGTTGCTATATTTCTAGAAAATAGATCTCAGAGAGTTAGAGTAGGTGAAGCTTTGTCTGTGATATGAGTAAAGGAGTGGAATCGGAGGTAAGGCTTTTTGCGGATGATGTTGTTCTCTATAGAGTGATAAATAAGTTACAAGATTGTGAGCAACTGCAACGTGACCTCGAAAATATTGTGAGATGGACAGCAGGCAATGGTATGTTGATAAATGGGGCTAAAAGTCAGGTTGTGAGTTTTACAAATAGGAAAAGTCCTCTCAGTTTTAATTACTGCGTTGATGGGGTGAAAGTTCCTTTTGGGGATCATTGTAAGTATCTAGGTGTTAATATAAGGAAAGATCTTCACTGGGGTAATCACATAAATGGGATTGTAAATAAAGGGTACCGATCTCTGCACATGGTTATGAGGGTGTTTAGGGGTTGTAGTAAGGATGTAAAGGAGAGTGCATATAAGTCTCTGGTAAGACCCCAACTAGAGTATGGTTCCAGTGTATGGGACCCTCACCAGGATTACCTGATTCAAGAACTGGAAAAAAATCCAAAGAAAAGCAGCTCGATTTGTTCTGGGTGATTTCCGGTGATTTCCGACAAAAGAGTAGCGTTACAAAAATGTTGCAATGTTTGGGTTGGGAAGAATTGAGAGAAAGAAGAAGAGCTGCTCGACTAAGTGGTATGTTAACATAAATATGAGTCTCCACCTTATCAATACAAAATTAATTTACATTAAGCTGGTAAATATAGTCAAGACTAGTTTCGACCCCTAGGGGGTCATCTTCAGTTGACATGCATTAAAAATGTATTTTTCTACAAAAACATCACTTATAATGGTAAAAGCTTAAATTAATTTGAACCGTTCATAAATGTTGGTATGTCTGGTACATTTGGGCTATTATATGTGTCAATTTCGAGTTTTTAGCACACAGTGTGAAGGTAGTTGATTAACTAGTGTGCATCATCCATGAAGTCACATGTTATTTTTATGCTGTTACCATCCAATTTTTGGGTTAAACAATGTGGAATATACATACATTTGTGCAAATCAACAGTGGCAAGTTTAACAATATACATTTAAAGTTGGTTCATAAATTACACAAATTGGCTATTGATTAGTCATATGGAAATGTAGGACATTGGTTTGAACACTTTTGACTGAAATATCAATGTAACACCTTACTGGCATATATCTTAGATGCTAAAATCAGTTTATAAAGCCTGTTATTCTTGATTGAGTCTTGGAATAGGGTTAAAATTTTTTTATAAAAACTATTTGCTTAGTATAGGCATTAATTAATGCTGTTAAAATGGACATATAACTAAAACAGTGGTATATGTATGCCATATATGCCTGGTTAAAAACACATTGCATTAATGTTATTGATATGTGGAGCTACATGTATATTGTTTTGGAATAAATGGGGTTGACGAATTTTTCACAACAGTCTTAGATATAGTGTTCCGATAAAATGGGTCCGTAAAAATATTTATATGTAAAAACGGTTAGGTAAGTATTTGAAAAATCCGCTTGCAGATCAGGTAATACTTAGTTATATATCTGGAGATATTTTAGGCAGCTACTAATGTTGGAGTTATTAGAAATCTTGAATATCTTAATGGAGCATGTTTTTCCATCCGTATGTTGTGATGTTTTAAGTTGGTGACATTTGTCAGAACGTGTTGAAATTATGCGTCTTGATGCACGTTGATTTTATCATGGAAGCGTATATGTTGTAGAAACAAGGTACCGTATCTGGAAATAGAAATAATAAGTGTGATAATGGTGTGGTATGAAAGTGTAATAGTAAATCGTATGTCGTTTTACTTACGTAAGGTGTTGGAACCGTGCATTCTTTGTAGCTGCCTGTTGAGATCTGATACGTGTTGCTCTGAGATTGTAGTTAGCGGCGGTAGAGGGGAGGTTTGGGGGGATGGGTGGAGTGTTAGTAATGGGAGTGGGGTTGGAGGGGAGGAAGTCTTGGGGCGGTTGATTTGAACTTATAAATTTTTGTTTACTTATTCTTTTGATGTAGAGATCTTTTAATAAGGGAATTACTGCATGAAAAAGAATATTGTTTCTGTCTATACTTTCATTTAAGTTGGAGTTCGGATTGACGTATTTGTCTAAATTTATGTAAAATTCTTCTATTATACTGAGCAAGGGACTTTTTGGATTCATATTGAGGATTTGCATGTCGTTCTTAATGTCCGTAAAATTATGTTTTTGATCGTCAATGTGCTGACCCATAGCTGAGAAATGTCTATGTTTGACGGCGTTGACATGTTCATTATATCGTATTAAAAAACTTCTACCAGTGAGCCCTACATAGCTGGCTCGGCAGTCGTTGCATTTGAGGCGATAGACTCCTGAGTGATTGTATTTATTTATTTTATTAACTGATTTGGAATTGTATAGTATGTTGGTGTTATTGCGTGCAGTTTTGTATGCTATTTTTAGGCCTTGTTTTTTGAAGATATTTGTTATGGGATGTATATGGTTATTGTTGTAAGTAAACAGTGCATATTCTTTTTTATTTTTGGTGATTCTGGTTAGCTTGGTTTTAGGTTGGTTTTTGACTTTGTTGATGATCCGGTTTATCATTTCTCTTTTATATCCGTTTTGTTTTGCTATTTCGTGGATTGTGTTTAGTTCTTTATTTAGATTTTCCTTTGAAAGTGGAATGTTGTATGCTCTGTGAATCATACTATAGTATGCAGCTCTCTTATGAGCATGTGGGTGGGTGGAGTCTATCTTTATTGTATTTGATGTATGGGTAGGTTTTCTATATATGTTGTATGTTAGGTGGTTGTTATGTCTAGTTATGGATATATCTAAATAGTTTATGGTGTTGTTATGTTCAGTGTCCATGGTAAATTTAATATGGGGATCTATTCTATTTAGTTGTTCTAAGATTATGTTTTCATTAGTATGTCTATTGTCCATGATTATAAATGCATCATCGACAAACCTGCACCAATAGATGATATTTTCTATTTTTTTAATTTCTTGGTGTTCTAAGTAATCCATATATATATCAGCTATTATACTAGATATTGGTGATCCCATGGGTAATCCTTTCTGTTGATAGATAGTGTCATGGAACTTGAAATAATTGTTATTGATAGCGAATTGTAAAAGTTTTATAAATTCATCTGTTTCCAATTTGCTTAGCTTACTGTGGTTATAAAGATTGGATTCTATGATAGTGATAGTTTTTTGTGTGGGTATATTAGGATACATGTTTGTTATATCATATGTTGCTAGCTTGTAGAAATGTTCTATTCTTATATTCTTAGTAATATTGCAAAAATCTATTGAGTTTTTTATGGTTTTATTTGCTTGAAAGACATAATGTTATTTGAGGAATTTTTGTATGTATTTGGATAATTTATAAATAGGGCTTGGCCTGTAGTTTATTATGGGTCTCATAGGAATGTTGTCTTTATGGATTTTAGGGTAAGCTTTGGCTGTAGGTATCCCTGGATTCATGGTGATTAATTTTGTAGTTTCCTGTTCGTTCAAAAGAAAATTGATGTTTTTTAGGAGAGTTTTTAAGTTTTTTTGGATACTGTTAGTAGGATCTTTAGTCTTAATTTGAAAAGTTTCATCTTGAAAGCAGGTTTTTGTTTTTGTTATATATTCCTCTTTATCTATAATGACTGTAGTGTTTCCTTTATCTGCCTTTGTTACTATTAGGTTATTTTGCTGGATTTTATTTTTGAGTACCTTAATTTGTGTTTGGTTTGTGATATCTTGATTCTGAGGTTTTTGAGTAATCTTATCAATATATTGTGGTAGTGTTTTTTTAATTTCATATCTAATTTCATTTTGTTTTTCTTGGGGTATTTTGTTTAGAGCATCTTCTGTTTCAGTAATAATAGTGGCAATATTTTCAAAAACTGAATTGTTTTTCCAGTTATGTTTTGGTCCCTTGCTCAGTATAGTTGTTTCTTTTTCATTGAATATTGTGTTAGTTAGGTTTTGGAGTGGGGGATGGAAAATATGTTGGTTGTTGTCAGTAAAAACAGTAGTACGTTGTCTATACTGTGTATGATTGGTTTGGTTTAGTGATGCCTTAAGTGCGTTGAGTTTCTTGTTCAGGGTATTCTGCTTCTGTATGGCTATATTTTCTATCTTTTCGTTGGTTATTTGTTGGAAGTTGTTCCAGTATGTGTGTGGTAGTTCATGTGAGGCTTTAAGGTGTGCTTCATACATTTGTATGTTGAGGTGTTGTTTCTTTCTATACATGAATTTAATTTCTTCCTTAAGCCATATTCGGTTTGTTTTGTTTTGTGTATTTTGGGTTTGATAGGTGCTTCTATGTTTATTATTATATTTCCTAAGAAATTTAGGAGTTAGATTATTTTGTAGACATTGTTTTAAGAAAGTGATGTTTTTGACAATATTTGTGATCTTAATTTTCAGATTTTGATATCTGTGTGCCATTTTTCTTGCCTGGTTGGCTTTTCTACTGTTGTTTATAAGTTTCATTTCCGTATTGATAGATACTACTTTACAAAAAACAATATAAATATGAGTCTCCACCTTATCAATACAAAATTAATTTACATTAAGCTGGTAAATATAGTCAAGACTAGTTTCGACCCCTAGGGGGTCATCTTCAGTTGACATGCATTAAAAATGTATTTTTCTACAAAAACATCACTTATAATGGTAAAAGCTTAAATTAATTTGAACCGTTCATAAATGTTGGTATGTCTGGTACATTTGGGCTATTATATGTGTCAATTTCGAGTTTTTAGCACACAGTGTGAAGGTAGTTGATTAACTAGTGTGCATCATCCATGAAGTCACATGTTATTTTTATGCTGTTACCATCCAATTTTTGGGTTAAACAATGTGGAATATACATACATTTGTGCAAATCAACAGTGGCAAGTTTAACAATATACATTTAAAGTTGGTTCATAAATTACACAAATTGGCTATTGATTAGTCATATGGAAATGTAGGACATTGGTTTGAACACTTTTGACTGAAATATCAATGTAACACCTTACTGGCATATATCTTAGATGCTAAAATCAGTTTATAAAGCCTGTTATTCTTGATTGAGTCTTGGAATAGGGTCACCAACTTAAAACATCACGACATACGGATGGAAAAACATGCTCCATTAAGATATTCAAGATTTCTAATAACTCCAACATTAGTAGCTGCCTAAAATATCTCCAGATATATAACTAAGTATTACCTGATCTGCAAGCGGATTTTTCAAATACTTACCTAACCGTTTTTACATATAAATATTTTTACGGACCCATTTTATCGGAACACTATATCTAAGACTGTTGTGAAAAATTCGTCAACCCCATTTATTCCAAAACAATATACATGTAGCTCCACATATCAATAACATTAATGCATTGTGTTTTTAACCAGGCATATATGGCATACATATACCACTGTTTTAGTTATATGTCCATTTTAACAGCATTAATTAATGCCTATACTAAGCAAATAGTTTTTATAAAAAATTTTGTAGAAAAATACATTTTTAATGCATGTCAACTGAAGATGACCCCCTAGGGGTCGAAACTAGTCTTGACTATATTTACCAGCTTAATGTAAATTAATTTTGTATTGATAAGGTGGAGACTCATATTTATATTGTTTTTTGTAAAGTAGTATCTATCAATACGGAAATGAAACTTATAAACAACAGTAGAAAAGCCAACCAGGCAAGAAAAATGGCACACAGATATCAAAATCTGAAAATTAAGATCACAAATATTGTCAAAAACATCACTTTCTTAAAACAATGTCTACAAAATAATCTAACTCCTAAATTTCTTAGGAAATATAATAATAAACATAGAAGCACCTATCAAACCCAAAATACACAAAACAAAACAAACCGAATATGGCTTAAGGAAGAAATTAAATTCATGTATAGAAAGAAACAACACCTCAACATACAAATGTATGAAGCACACCTTAAAGCCTCACATGAACTACCACACACATACTGGAACAACTTCCAACAAATAACCAACGAAAAGATAGAAAATATAGCCATACAGAAGCAGAATACCCTGAACAAGAAACTCAACGCACTTAAGGCATCACTAAACCAAACCAATCATACACAGTATAGACAACGTACTACTGTTTTTACTGACAACAACCAACATATTTTCCATCCCCCACTCCAAAACCTAACTAACACAATATTCAATGAAAAAGAAACAACTATACTGAGCAAGGGACCAAAACATAACTGGAAAAACAATTCAGTTTTTGAAAATATTGCCACTATTATTACTGAAACAGAAGATGCTCTAAACAAAATACCCCAAGAAAAACAAAATGAAATTAGATATGAAATTAAAAAAACACTACCACAATATATTGATAAGATTACTCAAAAACCTCAGAATCAAGATATCACAAACCAAACACAAATTAAGGTACTCAAAAATAAAATCCAGCAAAATAACCTAATAGTAACAAAGGCAGATAAAGGAAACACTACAGTCATTATGGATAAAGAGGAATATATAACAAAAACAAAAACCTGCTTTCAAGATGAAACTTTTCAAATTAAGACTAAAGATCCTACTAACAGTATCCAAAAAAACTTAAAAACTCTCCTAAAAAACATCAATTTTCTTTTGAACGAACAGGAAACTACAAAATTAATCACCATGAATCCAGGGATACCTACAGCCAAAGCTTACCCTAAAATCCATAAAGACAACATTCCTATGAGACCCATAATAAACTACAGGCCAAGCCCTATTTATAAATTATCCAAATACATACAAAAATTCCTCAAATAACATTATGTCTTTCAAGCAAATAAAACCATAAAAAACTCAATAGATTTTTGCAATATTACTAAGAATATAAGAATAGAACATTTCTACAAGCTAGCAACATATGATATAACAAACATGTATCCTAATATACCCACACAAAAAACTATCACTATCATAGAATCCAATCTTTATAACCACAGTAAGCTAAGCAAATTGGAAATAGATGAATTTATAAAACTTTTACAATTCGCTATCAATAACAATTATTTCAAGTTCCATGACACTATCTATCAACAGAAAGGATTACCCATGGGATCACCAATATCTAGTATAATAGCTGATATATATATGGATTACTTAGAACACCAAGAAATTAAAAAAATAGAAAATATCATCTATTGGTGCAGGTTTGTCGATGATGCATTTATAATCATGGACAATAGACATACTAATGAAAACATAATCTTAGAACAACTAAATAGAATAGATCCCCATATTAAATTTACCATGGACACTGAACATAACAACACCATAAACTATTTAGATATATCCATAACTAGACATAACAACCACCTAACATACAACATATATAGAAAACCTACCCATACATCAAATACAATAAAGATAGACTCCACCCACCCACATGCTCATAAGAGAGCTGCATACTATAGTATGATTCACAGAGCATACAACATTCCACTTTCAAAGGAAAATCTAAATAAAGAACTAAACACAATCCACGAAATAGCAAAACAAAACGGATATAAAAGAGAAATGATAAACCGGATCATCAACAAAGTCAAAAACCAACCTAAAACCAAGCTAACCAGAATCACCAAAAATAAAAAAGAATATGCACTGTTTACTTACAACAATAACCATATACATCCCATAACAAATATCTTCAAAAAACAAGGCCTAAAAATAGCATACAAAACTGCACGCAATAACACCAACATACTATACAATTCCAAATCAGTTAATAAAATAAATAAATACAATCACTCAGGAGTCTATCGCCTCAAATGCAACGACTGCCGAGCCAGCTATGTAGGGCTCACTGGTAGAAGTTTTTTAATACGATATAATGAACATGTCAACGCCGTCAAACATAGACATTTCTCAGCTATGGGTCAGCACATTGACGATCAAAAACATAATTTTACAGACATTAAGAACGACATGCAAATCCTCAATATGAATCCAAAAAGTCCCTTGCTCAGTATAATAGAAGAATTTTACATAAATTTAGACAAATACGTCAATCCGAACTCCAACTTAAATGAAAGTATAGACAGAAACAATATTCTTTTTCATGCAGTAATTCCCTTATTAAAAGATTTCTACATCAAAAGAATAAGTAAACAAAAATTTATAAGTTCAAATCAACCGCCCCAAGACTTCCTCCCCTCCAACCCCACTCCCATTACTAACACTCCACCCATCCCCCCAAACCTCCCCTCTACCGCCGCTAACTACAATCTCAGAGCAACACGTATCAGATCTCAACAGGCAGCTACAAAGAATGCACGGTTCCAACACCTTACGTAAGTAAAACGACATACGATTTACTATTACACTTTCATACCACACCATTATCACACTTATTATTTCTATTTCCAGATACTGTACCTTGTTTCTACAACATATACGCTTCCATGATAAAATCAACGTGCATCAAGACGCATAATTTCAACACGTTCTGACAAATGTCACCAACTTAAAACATCACGACATACGGATGGAAAAACATGCTCCATTAAGATATTCAAGATTTCTAATAACTCCAACATTAGTAGCTGCCTAAAATATCTCCAGATATATAACTAAGTATTACCTGATCTGCAAGCGGATTTTTCAAATACTTACCTAACCGTTTTTACATATAAATATTTTTACGGACCCATTTTATCGGAACACTATATCTAAGACTGTTGTGAAAAATTCGTCAACCCCATTTATTCCAAAACAATATACATGTAGCTCCACATATCAATAACATTAATGCAATGTGTTTTTAACTAGGCATATATGGCATACATATACCACTGTTTTAGTTATATGTCCATTTTAACAGCATTAATTAATGCCTATACTAAGCAAATAGTTTTTATAAAAAAACTTTAACCCTATTCCAAGACTCAATCAAGAATAACAGGCTTTATAAACTGATTTTAGCATCTAAGATATATGCCAGTAAGGTGTTACATTGATATTTCAGTCAAAAGTGTTCAAACCAATGTCCTACATTTCCATATGACTAATCAATAGCCAATTTGTGTAATTTATGAACCAACTTTAAATGTATATTGTTAAACTTGCCACTGTTGATTTGCACAAATGTATGTATATTCCACATTGTTTAACCCAAAAATTGGATGGTAACAGCATAAAAATAACATGTGACTTCATGGATGATGCACACTAGTTAATCAACTACCTTCACACTGTGTGCTAAAAACTCGAAATTGACACATATAATAGCCCAAATGTACCAGACATACCAACATTTATGAAAGGTTCAAATTAATTTAAGCTTTTACCATTATAAGTGATGTTTTTGTAGAAAAATACATTTTTAATGCATGTCAACTGAAGATGACCCCCTAGGGGTCGAAACTAGTCTTGACTATATTTACCAGCTAATGTAAATTAATTTTGTATTGATAAGGTGGAGACTCATATTTATATTGTTTTTTGTAAAGTAGTATCTATCAATACGGAAATGAAACTTATAAACAACAGTAAGTGGTATGTTCCGAGCTGTCAGCGGAGAGATGGCGTGGAATGACATTAGTAGACGAATAGGTTTGAATGGCGTCTATAAAAGTAGGAAAGATCACAATATGAAGATAAAGTTGGAATTCAAGAGGACAAACTGGGGCAAATATTCATTTATAGGAAGGGGAGTTAGGGATTGGAATAACTTACCAAGGGAGATGTTCAATAAATTTCCAATTTCTTTGAAATCATTTCGGAAAAGGCTAGGAAAGCAACAGATAGGGAATCTGCCACCTGGGCGACTGCCCTAAATGCAGATCAGTATTGATTGATTGATTGATTGATTGATTGATTGATTGATTGATTGTCGGTGACTCCCTCAACTCCGTCAGCAACCAAATACTGGAATAATAAGAGAAGATATGTCTCATTATTTCTCTCTATATCTCACCTGGAAAATAGTTGCCGTAAATGAAGCAGAGAACCTGCTCTGTCCAAGATAACTTTCTCGCACTTCCAGTAGGGAAAAGGCTCTCATTCCACCTGCCAGGTTAGGGCAGTGGTACATATTTACACCAATGCAAATTCGTTCCGGATATTACGAGAGTCATGATGAATGGAATGCATATTGTTCCTGAAACATGTTTGGTAGTATAAATAATTTTCAGTCATTAAAAGTGTATTGACAAGGTGGGCCCAGCATTAACTATTTTAAATAATTTCTTTCATACATGTAAACAACTCAATACAGGATCAAATAAAATACCTATTGTTGTTAAGTTTATAAAACATAAAGCAAGTTGTTAAAAAGAATTGAACAGCCACTGGAGTTGTCATAACAGAGCAGGATTTATACTGTGTGGAGTGAGATATTCAGGATGAAACACGGATGTCATAGTTAAGGCTGCCCAGTCACACCAATACACAATGTATACGCCTGTTGCAGCAATGCAGGCTTGAGCTTGCACATGCAAACGATTGTGAAGGTGCCAAATGGCATCCTGCTCCAAGCATCTTGCACCTTTTGATGCAATTCGGCAGTGGTTCTTGCAGGCTCTGGAGAATGTGTAATTTCCCACTATGTCATGTCCTAAACATGTTCAAATGGTGATAGATCCATTGATCTTGGTGGCCAGGGTAGTTGTGTACATCATGTAGAACATACTGTATTGCTTCAAGTGTATGTAGGCGTGCATTGCCCTGCTGCAAAAGTGCATCACCTTCTGGTAGAAGAAATGGCAGTAGCAAAAGGACAACAACTTTTGCAATATAAGGGGCACTGGTTAAGTTAAACGTGCATATGTAATACGCAGACGTCTCGAGCCTGGTTTATGGGTGTGGGAGTGTATCACAGACCACTGCTGAATGAAGAGACATACCACCGATACATTGTGCCCAACATGTGCAGCAGTCTGTCGATATATCCTTCCAGCTCCCCGCAGGCCCACAATAATTTTCAATCATTAAAAGTGTATTGACAAGGTGGACCCAACATAAACTAATTTAAAAAGTTTCTTTCATTCATTTAGACCATTCAATACATGATCAAATAAAATACCTATTGTGGTTAGTTTATAAACATAAAGCAAGTTGTTAAAAAGAGAATTGAACAGCCTCTGGAGTTGTCATAACAGAGCAGCATTTACACTGTGTGCAGTGAGATATTCAAAATGAAGCCGGAAGCATTTATCACAAATTCGGACCAAATGAAACACACATGTCACAGTTAAGGGTGCCCAAACAGTTGCATCAATACACAGTGTACACCCGTGTTGCGGCAATGCAGGCTTGCATTCACACATGCAAATGATTGTAAAGATGCTGAAGGGCTGTAGTTGTTCAACAGGAGCACGTGCTTGTCAACGGGGCATGGTTGTACCCTAGAATGAATGTTGCAAACATTGTTCCCCTCTGTCCCCAGCTCAGTTAGTGCCTGCAAAGTCTAAAACTGGATGCTCACGGACAGCCTCCTGAGTGCCATCTTATCGCCGACATTGGTGGTGAATGAATCACTAACACAACAAGCCCTCAGTATGCACACATTATACCCGGGTGGCACTGAACAGAGTCCTTGAGGGTGTTGCATGTTTTTTTGTTTTTTTTACTGGCAGTGTAGGAGTGCACTCCTGTTGAAGATCTGTAGGTTTCATAATCCCTAATATGTTATTGTGCCAAACTCTAACCTAACATACAAGCATACTCCTGTTCAATGGTTCTAGGTTTGATATTTCTTATAATGTTTCTGTGTCAAACTTCTTCAAATATCAAAGTTACGATAAAGGAATGCCAGTGTTGGAGCTGAAATCTGATAAGAAACTACTGTTTAAAAAATAGTTTGGTACATAATAAGAAATGTACAGGTGTTCAATACAACTTTCTTCCATCACATGGCACACGTTTGTAATACAGGCTGCAGCATTTAGTTGTTCGACATCAGAGCAGCAGTGATCACATGGCACATGTATGTAATACAGGCTACAGCATTTAGCTGTTCAATGTCAGAGCAGCAGTGATGCAGTCCTGGAGGTCATTCATTGTTACTGAAAATTAAGGATAGTTACTGACATTTGAACATTTATATCACGTCATTTTCTCTCTCATTCTTTCCTGACTTGACTGTTTTCGGACCAGTGCTCTGTTGGCATATGGTTTTGGAATAAATCTACAGTGCTCTAATCATGGTGTGTTAAAACATTATTAATACTCATGACACCTTCAGGTGATGGAGCTGTGTATCCCCTCAGTGACCCCTGATGGATACCATTACCGGGAGCATGTAGTTTAGGGTTTGGTTACTTTATACATTGCTGTACAAAACTTAAGGTCAAAAGTAATTTCACATGTTGTGTCACTTCCAAGTATCATAGCTGGATTAAACTTGAACCGTACAAAGGAAGAAATGCTACACTATGGTACAGTAGGCAACTGAAAGGAGTTTGCTATGAGATGAACAGAAATGACACTATTATGCAGAGACAGTAAATTACACTAAGTTACTGCGACTCATCATGGTCCCATGGACATCAAAAAGAAGGGGCATGGTCCTAAAAAGTGTGTGTGATAATCACAGACAGCGATGCATGTTCTGCAAAGTGTTCCCATGATGGCCACAAGATTGGTAAGGAGTTCTTGTGGTAGGGGATTCCATTCCTTCACCAGTGTTTTTGACAACCGCTGGATGATCGTTGGAACATGTGGACATTATGCAATATATCTACCCTGCGTGTCCCACACATGCTTGATAGGATTTAATTCAGGAAATGGGTAGGCCAGTCTATTCGCCCAATATTCTCTCATTCTAAGAGCTCCTCCACCTGCGCTGTTGGATGCGGTCGTGCATTGTCATTAATAAGTGTAAGGTCAAGGCCGAATGCACCCCTGAAAAGAAAGATGCACGTGGGGAAAGAATACACTGTCGCAATAACGTTGACCAGTGAGTGTACCCGAGAAAAGACTTGGAGGTCGGTATGCCCATGCAACATTATGCCTCCCCACACGATAACACTTGGACTGCCAAAACGACCATGTTAACCATTTTCATGTTTGTGGGTTACTGTAGTCACGTCCTAGTTCGTGAACCATGGGCAAAGGCTGAGTGGCCTAGTAAGTGGTCCTGAGAGTCGGGATACCAGTTGCTATGGAATGGGAGTGGGCATCTCGGACAAATTTTGAGTCATGGCCCTCCTTGTGCTCAGGCGGCTAGGACTATACAATTCACCGGTGGTCCATAACCCGTTAGAGGAGAGATCCTCACTTGGACTATGTGCAAGTAGGGTAGCATCCTGCTTCATGAATTTACCGAACTCAGAACATTTTAAGCAAGCCTCGGACCTATGGGAGTTTGACGGGCGAGGGACTCCTTGGAAACTACTTGGCGAACGAAATAGAATTTGATAGGGAGCCGTCAATATTAATGGGGCTTACGGAAGAAAGAAAGTAGAACTGGCTGAGTCAGCAAAGAGGATGCATTTGGATGTGCTAGGAGTAAGTGATATTCGGGTAAGGGGAGATAACGAGGAAGAGATAGGAGATTATAAAGTGTCCTTGACAGGTGTTAGAAAGGGAAGGGCAGAGTCTGGGTTAGGGCTCTTTATCAGGAATACCTTTGCACGCAACATAGTTTCTGTTAGGCACATAAATGAGCGAATGATTGTGTTCGTGTATTCACCATGTGAGGGTGCAGATGAGGATGAAGTTGACAAGTTTTATGAAGCATTGAGTGACATCGTGGTCAGGGTCAACAGCAAGGATAGAATAGTGCTAATGGGCGATTTCAATGCGAGAGATGGGAATAGAACTGAAGGATACGAAAGGGTGATTGGTAAATGTGGGGAAGTTATGGAAGCTAATGGGAATGGGAAGCGTTTGCTGGCCTTCTGTGCTAGTATGGGTTTAGCTGTTACGAATACATTCTTCAAGCTTAAAGCTATTCACCGCTACACATGGGAGGCTAGGGGTACCAGATCCATAATAGACTATATCTTAACCGACTTCAAATTCAGGAAATCTGTTAGGAATGTACGAGTTTTTCGCTGATTTTTCTATGATACAGACCACTATCTGATCTGTAGTGAACTAAGTATCTCTAGGCCTAGTGAAATCTGTCTACAAATGAATAAGGGTAAAAAATCTCCAGGACGAGGAAATTAGACAGAAGTACATGGATATGATTAGTGAGAAGTTTCAAACAGTAGACAGTAAGCAGGTTCAGGATATAGAAAGTGAATGGGTGGCATACAGGGATGCTGTAGTAGAAACAGCAAGGGAATGCCTAGGAACAGCTGTGTGTAAAGATGGGAAAAGGCGAACATCTTAGTGGAATGATGAAGTGAGAGCAGCTTGTAAACGTAAAAAGAAGGCTTATCAGAAATGGCTCCAAACAAGGGCCGAGGCAGACTGGGATTTGTATGTAGATGAAAGAAACAGAGCAAAACAAATAGTTGTTGAATCCAAAAAGAAGTCAAGGGAAGATTTTGGTAACAACCTGGAAAGGCTAGGTCAGGCAGCAGGGAAACCTTTCGGGACTGTAATAAAGAATCTTAGGAAAGGAGGGAAAAGGAAATGAACAGTGTTTTGAGTAATTCAGGTGCTCATAATAGATCCCAGGAAATCACTGGAGAGGTGGAGGGAATATTTTGAACATCTTTTCAATGTAAAAGGAAATCATCCTGGTGGTGTTGCGAATAGCCAAGCTCATGGGGAGGAGGAAAATGATGTTGGTGAAATTATGCTTGAGGAAGTGGAAAGGATGGTAAATAAACTCCATTGTCATAAAGCAGCAGGAATAGATGAAATTAGACCTGAAATGGTGAAGTATAGTGGGAAGGCAGGGATGAAATGGCTTCATAGAGTAGTAAAATTATCATGGAGTGTTGGTAAGGTATCTTCAGATTGGACAAAAGCAGTAATTGCACCTATCTATAAGCAAGGGAACAGGAAAGATTGCAACAACTATTGAGGTATCTCATTGATTAGTATACCAGGCAAATTATTCACTGGCATCTTGGAAGGGAGGGTGCGATCAGTCATTGAGAGGAAGTTGGATGAAACCCAGTGTGGTTTAAGACCACAGAGAGCTGTCAGGATCAGATTTTCAGTATGCACCATGTAATTGAAAAATGCCACGAGAGGAATAGGCAGTTGTGTTCATGTTTCTTAGATCTGGAGAAAGCATATGAAAGGGTACCGAGGGAAAAGATGTTCGCCATACTGGGGGACTATGGTATTAAAGGTAGATTATTAAAATCAATCAAGGATATTTATGTTGACAATTGGGCTTCAGTGAGAATTGATGGTAGAATGAGTTCTTGGTTCAGGGTACTTACAGGGGATAGACAAGGCTGTAATCTTTCACCTTTGCTGTTCGTAGTTTACATGGATCATCTGCTGAAAGGTATAAAATGGCAGGGAGGGATTCAGTTAGGTGGAAATGTAGTAAGCAGTCTGGCCTATGCTGACGACTTGGTCTTAATGGCAGATTGTGCCAAAAGCCTGCAGTGTAATATCTTGGAACTTGAAAATAGATGCAATGAGTATGGTAGGAAAATTAGCCTCTCGAAGACTAAATTGATGTCAGTAGGTAAGAAATTCAACAGAATTGAATGTCAGATTGGTGGTACAAAGCTAGAACAGGTCGATAATTTCAAGTATTTAGGTTGTGTGTTCTCCCAGGATGGTAATATAGTAAGTGAGATTGAATCAACTTGTCGTAAAGCTAATGCAGTGAGCTCGCATTTGCGATCAACAGCATTCTGTAAGAAGGAAGTCAGCTCCCAGACGAAACTATCTTTACATCGGTCTGTTTTCAGACCAACTTTGCTTTATGGGAGCAAAAGCTGGGTGGACTCAGGATATCTTATTCATAAATTAGAAGTAACAGACATGAAACGAGCAAGAATGATTGCTGGTACAAACAGGTGGGTACAATGGCAGGATGGTACTGGGAATGAGGAGATAAAGGATAATTTAGGAATGAACTTGATGGATGAAGCTGTACGCATAAACGGGCTTCGGTGGTGGGATCATGTGAGGTGAATGGAGGAGGATAGGTTACCTAGGAGAATAATGGACTCTGTTATGGAGGGTAAGAGAAGTAGAAATAGATCAAGACGATGATGGTTAGACTCGGTTTCTAACGATTTAAAGATAAGAGGTATAGAAGTAAATGAGGCCACAATACTAGTTGCAAATCGAGGACTGTGGCGACGTTTAGTAAATTCACAGAGGCTTGCAGACTGAATGCTGAAAGGCATAACAGTCTATAATGATAATGTATGTATGTATGTATGTATGTATGTATGTATGTATGTATGTATGACCATTTTCCTGGGTATATTACATGTTTCCACCTCTTGCCAGATGAGGGTAGGCCTACATCTGGAGTCACTACTCAGACTGAATCTGCTCTCATCTGAGAAGAGCACATGACCTAACTCCTCGTCGGTCCACCGATGTGTGGGTGTCAACAGAACGCACCCTAATGGTCGTCAGACAAACACCACCACAATGCCGTCACCATGGCACTGTGGAGTGTGAGATTCGGTGCCTTGTATTCCTGTTCAACTTTTGCACTCCTATGTCGAGCGGTGCACTAACATTGAAACATTAGACTTGTGGTCCAATGTTGAGTCTCACTCGACATGAAATTGGAGTGTACTTGCAGTGTTCATATGACGACTGTGCAGTGTTCCAGTATTGTAAAGCTATCTAATGGTCTTCGAAAAAACATTTTCCCTAGTTACCATAGTTCGTGGTGATTGTTATGAGTTTGTAACCTCTATTATTGTCAAATGTTTATGAGAGTTCACTTATAATAAAGATTGAATGTAAACATGGCTTCTGCTTCATTTTCACTCACAGAAGTTCATATTTTAGAACAGTTAGTGGAAAATGATAGTGATGATAATGAAGCAACAACTGACTTAAAAGATTTAATAGTGAATAATATAACTGGAAACAAACAGAGTGAACAGAGTGATAATGAAAATGAAACTGGAGTCCAAATCCATAGCGCGAGTGGAGAGGTGGGAATGCTAACTTACCTGTATTCTTATTCAACGAAACAATTTGTGGACCTAAGGTATCATGTAGGAACAATCGTTGAACACTGCAGCTGTAAATGTATTTCAAGTAACATTATTATATTTGTGTTTATCTGTTTTGCAGTGTTCACTTCTTACAGCTTTTCATAGTGCAGAAATGAATTATGATTGGACCAGGAAGTATATGATAAGGGTAATGAAGTTCAAAAGGTTAAATGCGGTAGCAATTGCACCCGCTGTTTGGCGAGAGTCTCTTCTTGCCTGTTGCACAATGTAGCAGTCATCTCCTCTCCTTTGGGTAGCAGTTTGAAATGCTGACCAAACACGTGAAACAATGCTGTGAGCAATATCAAATTCCTGGGCTACACTCGTCACACTTCATCCTTCTTCCAGTTTCTCGATGACTCTTCCCCGTGTGAAGTCTTCCAAATGTTGTCTCCGTTCCATGTTGTAGTGAATAACACCACCATAGTGGACCATAACAGCCTGCTGATTGACTCACACAGTCTTGTCCCATTCCTTCAGCTGCTTCGTTTTGTGGGGCCAGACCCATTTGACACCATAGTCACACTGACCTCACACCAGGTCTCTATGCACGTGTGCAAGAACTCTGGCAACATACTGCACTTTAATTCATTTCCACTGAGTGTTTGACATGTTACGTTGCTTTACGTATTTCATCCTTAAGTTATGCACAGCAGTGTACTTTTTACTGTCAGTATCAAAATTACGCAGCCAGTTTTTCGGTTTCGGTGTAGAGAGCCTTCATGTCTCCTAGAGGGTCTGGGTTTGGTTTGCCCTGTTATGTATTTTTTTTAACCTAAATCAGAGATCTGGTTTGACATTTCATTAGCCTACATGAGGAGTTATGTGATGGGAAGATAGGAGCTCAGATTTAAAAAGTGAAGACCTGTATATTGGTCAGGAGGCTGAACTGCATCCTCGCACAATCTGCTAGCCGCAGCATGAACAGCAGTTATTTCCATGGTTGTAGCATCATATAACTTTTTCTTCGTATGATTTAAATTTCTGCTATTGATATTTAGGTTTCTGTTTTTGACTATTAAGCTTCATTTCATAAGAACCAGGGCTGTGGTCGCTTCTTGCCAGTCCCACTCCTTTTCTATATCATTATCGCTATAAGGAATGTCTTTGTTGGTGTGATGTAACAAAGTAGTATAAAAAAAGCTTCTGTTTTCATGCCAGAGTAATGTGTAATAGCACAGACTTCCTAGAAAAGGAAAGTAACAGGACACTAACTCACTGCTCGTTTCTTGCATATGTCTCCTTGGTGACACGTAGGCTCTCTATGACAGGTAATTTTAGATCTCTTGAGGATCCAACCAGTCTTATAGCTGGGAACATAACATACAACAGGTGAGATGTTTCATGATGATATGTACTAGCCGATGTAAAGTAAATTTTGTTTGACTGAATTTTGATGAATTATTTATTTTAGAATGAGTAGAATAATTATTAGTATCTCCATACATTTATCCTGATAACACCGTAATGTATTAGAGAATTTTATGTGTGAACCCTGAGCATTCAAGTAGGATGCTTTTTGCTCCTGAACTACACCCTCTATGTATAGAAATTTTCCCTAACCATGTGTAAAATTATGAATTTGAATAGTGGGAGGTATTCAATTATCATGTTCATTTGTTAATGATTATAGTGGTAGATATGTGTGAAGAATTTGCATAATAGAATTTTTTCCCACAGGAAAATTCTGAACTTATATCAGAAATGATCCCTCTGAAACAAGAAACCAAATCAGAGTTAACCGAGCTAGGGCCAACACAGGGAATCACATTCAAGTTTTTTTTTTTTTGCAAGTTGCTCTATGTCACTCTGACACATTCAAGTTAATGTTTCTAATTTGATATTGCAGTGTCTGATAATGGAAATAGCAAGAAAATATTTGAGGAAATTCCAGGGGGCAAACATTCATTTCAGTGCATATGACTTAAAGTCCTAGGGAAAATATAAAGTTTTATAAGACTGACAGTTTTCTTACCTTGAAGTTCCAAGTTCTCATATTAGGTATCATGTGATAATTCATACAGCTTCAAAAGCCTCTACTATGTATCAGGTGGGAGCTTGCATTATTGCTACTGATACTGAGTTTCTATGAGTTATTATTGTTTTGTTACTGTTATCACTGCTATGTAGAATAATGTGAGAAAGCTATTGAACTTATTTCAGTGAGAGATTCCTCATTTTGAAGCATTAAGTCTGAAGATCCTCTGAATAGAAGTAGTTTTCATAGGTTTGATGAATTTCCTACATATTGTACTAACTTTCTTTGTGTGGTTCCAGGGCCTTCCACTGGCTACTGTAATGCTCAGCTAGGTGTTGTGTGACAACTAGGATTGTTCTGAGGCCCACTGCTGTATACCATACAAGAGCTGATATAGTCCCATGATTCTTTGTGCTATACATAGTGTTTGACAGCTGATATCATTGCTACTAGAAATGTATTGCAGGAATTATTCTCCTGAAATTCACCTTTTGGTTTTAAGGATCCTGTACAACATTAGTAAAATTTAGAAATGAATTCAAATATTGGCACATAATGAATTATCATGGTCATTTGTGAGTAGATTGGCAGATGTATGCAAAGAGCATGCCAAATATATTTTCTTTTCCACAGGAAGATTTTGAACTTGTATCAGAAATGATATTTCCAAAGCAAGAAATCAAATCAGAGATAACAGGGCCAGTGCCAACACAGGATAATGCACATGTAATATACATAATTCAACAAGTCATTGACTGGTAATGGAAATGGTGAGTAACTGGCTGAACAGGTTTCAATGGGTGAATATTAATTTCAATGCATACAATCAGAATGTCCTAGGAAAAATATTAATTTTTTATAACATTGCCAGTTTTTTACATACTTTTCATTAGCTTACCAGACAAAAAATTAGTCACCCCTGGAGACATTATTATACATACACTGCTGTTCAAAAGTTAAGCATATGTTACAGGTAAGCAGGGCAACAGGAAATAGACCGCAAATCGCACAACATATACAGCTACCAACCGTACGTGTTCGCTTCGTATAGGAAAGGAGTGTTCCCTGCTTCGATTAGTGATGTAACCGCAAGGTAAACACAGCCAGCGCCTGCGTCCCATTTTCCCCCAGTTGTGTTTGCCCTGTTATAGTGTAGCCTTGTGGTGAAGGTGACCCCATAACGGCACAACGATGCCATTTGGATCCCGTTCTCTGCAAGGAGTGCACCTGCGAGTCAATTGTTGTCGGAGCTTGCAGCCATCTCAGGGGTTGCAGTTTCCCAGCAAACCGTGTACCGGAGGCTGCCTGGAAGCAGGCCAGGCACAGACCAAAGTCACCATATCCTTGAATTTGCCACAAAGTGTAATTTCCAGGCTTTGGAGACGATTTCGAGACACAGGAGATGTTAGTCATAGGCCAGTACCAGTATCATTCAAGGTCAAGGACAGTAGAATCAGACCCACGCCCGTAATTTACGGGAAGTAAAGGAAATGAAATGGACAGGGATCGTACAACAAGCTATCCAACCTGATATGTTTATGAATACAATTCTTAATTCAACCAACAACGGATACACCCTTTCTACTTAGAAAAAGATAAACAAGAGGATCAGCCTTTATAGTACAGTACAAAGTGACAAGGAAGAAAAGAAGAAGTCAAGTAAAGAGGAAGCATACTTCGGCAAGAAACATTTCTTCAGGATCACAACACCAATTTTTTAGTTTTTTAAGCAAGTGATTTTATTAAGCCTTCGGGACCTAAAATGATACCAAAAACATTTTAGCTCGTAGATAGTATTTTAAATTCATTTTTAAGTTTAACGTCCCCCCGTCGCACAGTACCTCACCGCTCCAACCCATATGTCCTTTACTAACATTAGCTTTTTTTAAAAGTCAACAAAGATTTAAGCATGCAATTGCTTTATGCTGTTTCAGCTAACGAGGGAACGGTACGAAGTCAGACGGTGAATTTCAATTTGATTGTTACATATTCGTGAAGGTCTTTTTAAGCTGAAACAGGTAGTGAAAGTCTAATTTTTTGCTGGTCCTTTTTAATGGGCCATTTGGTAGCTCAAAGTTGGTGGTGCGCGCAATGAATTGTACAGTACATGCCGGCACACGTCAGCGCTCACAGCCAGCGGCTGTCTTGCCTCGCCTTCCATCTCCACTCCTTCTGTTCTCCTCTCTCCCCTACCACATATGGCTGCCAACAGTTGTGTACAGGGGATTGCGGTTGAAGACCGACGTTATTGGGACATTTTATTTACAAAGATGAATTCATTATGGAATAAATAAACAATAAAAATTGTTTACAAATCACTACTTAACATACAAATAATACATAATCGAATATCATCTGCATCATCATGACATTCAAAGTGTTCAAGAAATGACTTTATTCTAACACAGTCTGGCATTGGTCCATTGTTCATGGCATGATAGTGAAAATCTAACACAAAATGTGAATAACAAAACACAAGACAGCAATGTGCGCACCTTATAAACGAAAAATTGGTACAATCATTTCCAACACACTTTTTATCAGTTAAATCATGAAAATTTGTTTGTGAGAGAGTATGAAATTGCGGTATATTGTCAGTAATGGAATAACCACCCTCTTATCAACAATATTTCAGCATTGGTACAAAACAATCAGCTTGTAATTGGTTATGCGCTAGTATTTGACTGGTTATAATGAAAAGTCTGTTTTTGGGTTTTAATTTTGACTGGCCATGTAAATTCCTTACCCGGCAAATGTTTTCCATTCGATGGACTAAACATTTTAGTTGTCGGCAGATTTCAAGATCACGCGGCTGGCAAAGATACGTAGTTCCTTTCGGTATGTATTCAATTTGTACATGTTTGTTCGTCAGGGATTCAAGTTGTGCATTTTTGCCCTGGCCACTGAATGAATCTATGAGAAGAAGATTTCTTCCGTCTTCCTGTAATTCCAGATGGAAAATGTTTTGAAACCAGTCACGTACATGCCCTTTCCCCATTTTACCGGAAGATGAACAATCAATTACGACATATTTAAAGGCATCCATGTAGGCTTTGATACTTTCTTGTGTTTTAGGTCCAAACTTTCCATTAATTTCTTGGAACAAATGTCCCATTTCTCCAGCTTTAGAAATGTGATATTGCACTGTGTGGGAGTGTGTACAACTATTTCGGCAAACAAGCGTAGCAAGAACGTATTTCACACCACGAAAATCATAACTTCTCTGTGTTGCCTTTTCGTACTCAAATCGGGACTGGTACAAATTCCAGATATTGGCATCCAGGATCTCTTTCTTTTCTTGCAATTCATTAATGAATGTTACAAACTTTTTAGCCACTTCGTGTCGTACTTCTTCGTCTTTTTCAAACGTTTTACTGACTAGTTTGGTTATTTTTCGGACCCGAATTTTCAAACACCTTTTAAGGTTTGTCAAGTATGACTCGCTTTGGAGAGAGTGTTTGGGGCAATACAACTCTCTACCCTCACCAATCCAACGCTCAATGTCCGATTTTGTGACATATAAATAACGCATCCTTGCCTTGGTGAACTCTTCTTTCACATAAGCTCAAACCATCGCACATTTCCTAATTTCTCTATTGTGTTCAACGTGGTTGATGATTCCGTAAATTTGTCTCCGAGTCTTCTTATACTTCCGTATGGCGTACATAGGTCCTCGTTCCTTTATTTTTTGATACATGTCCAACAGTGATTCGGAATCATAATCTTCCACTTACTTACAGAGTCTTCCTTGGCCATCACAAGACTTGTTATCTTCGTTAAACTCATCTCCATGTTTGCGTTTTTTCGGTGTTGTTGTACCCTCCTCAACGCCATCTTTGTCTTCTGAATCAACATAAACGGCTTTTCCTCCTGAATAAATTCGCATTTTCCCTCCAAAATTGCATCAAACGTTGTCTTTATTTGTATATACATGATTTGCTCTTCATCAGAAAGCTCTGTAGGTTCTTGAACATTAACACCGTAGGCATTAATAAGAACTGCAATAGTGTTGCAAGTGGCCATAACAAAGTAAAGAATCCAATGCGATCTCCTGTATGTGGAATAGCCATCAATCGTGGAGAACTTGACCGAATAGAATAGGACTCGCCGTCTCATATACACAACTGTTGGCAGCCGTATGTTGTGGGGGACAGAGGAGAACCGAAGGAGTGGAGAGGGAAGGTGAGGCAGGACAGCCGCTGGCCATGAGCACTGACGTGTGCCAGCATGTACTGTACAATTCAGGGCGCACACCGCCAAATTTGAGCCCCCAAATGCCCCCTTAAAAAAGACCAGTGAGAAATTAGACTTCCACTACCTGTTTCAGCTTAAATGGACCTTCACGAATATGTAAAAATCAAATCGAAATTCGCCGTCCGACTTCGTACCTTCGTACCGTTCCCTCGTAAGCTTTTGTGTATGCTGCTGATGATGATCGCAAAGCTATCGAAACATATTCTGTTATTCTTAATGATTTTATAAATTGCCAAAGGCAAATTAAAAGAAAGGTATCGATTAGGTAGAAATATTTTCTTGTTTTGATTAGGCCAGTACCAGGTTGACCAAGGGTAACCACCCCACAGCAGGACCGGTATCTGGGCTTAACTGCCTGATGAAATCGGAGTGCACCTACAAGTCAATTGTCGGTAGAGCTTGCAGCCGTCACAGGGGTTGCCGTTTTCTGGCAAATTGTTTACTGGAGGCTCAGAACAGCAGGGCTATTTGCCTGACGTCCAGCAGTGTGTGTTCCGGTAACTCCAGCACAGAGACGAGCCCATTTACTGTGGAGCCATCAAAATCGAAACTGGACCATGAATGAATTGAGGCATGTGCTCTTCACAGATGAATCCCGCTTCAGTTTGCATAACGATTCCCGTCACACGCACTTTAATCTGGAGAGAACTGGATAGCCGATACAACCACAGGAACACCGTGGAACAGACCAGTATGGGGGTGGTGGCATCATGACGTAGGGCAGCATCATGTTGAATGGCCGTACGGACCTGCACATCGTCGTGGGTGGTCTGAGGAACACTGTTAACGTTCAGAGATACAGGAATGAGGTACTGAGACCACATGTTTGACTCTTCAGAGATGCGGTTGTCCAGCCTTCCTCTTAATGGACGATAATGCCGACCGCACCAAACTGCTCTGGTGGATGAATTTCTGGCAGGGGAGGACATTCGTCACATGGACTGGCCAGTAAGGTCTGTGGATCTGAATTCTATAGAACATGGCTGGAATTCATTGGAGAGGCGAACTGCATCCCGTCAGCATCCATCAAGGACCCTCCAAGACCTTCACATTGCCCTTTCGGAGGAATGGGATTGACTGCAACAAGAGCTTTTGGACCATCTAATAGAGAGCATGACACGTCGCTGCGAAGCATGCGTAACCGTTAGGGGTAAGCATACACTCTATTAACAGCATATTTTGTTATGGAAGACTTTTCCAAGTTTTGTTAGTTGTTGTTAAAGGTGTACCTTAGCTATCAGAACCTTTCTGACACTTTTTTCTGGACAAGTTTTGTGACATATAGTGTGTGACTCAGCCTCTGGACATGGTAACCACCTGGATTTGGTTGGAAAGTGAGTCCACAAGGGTATGCAGGTCTGTCGCCCCCCTCCAGATTAAGCCACTCGCTGAGGATTTTATCGCATAATTCCACCTAATTGTGTGAATTCTGATGTCAGTATTTTACTCACTGTTCTTACATGTCCCACAGATTTTCAGTGGGTTTCAATTCAGGTGATTTTGCAGGCCAATGTGATGTAACAGGGTGGAGGAGTTCATAAAGCCAGTTACTTATGCGTCTAGAATGATGAACTTTGCTGCTGTCATCTTGGAAACTTGTATTATCAGTGCCATACTCATCATGCAGATGTTGACTGAAAGGCTACACTGATCGTCCAGGATGTTGAAATAGACATGCTGTTTCATGTTGGAGTCATCTCAGTGTGCGGGCCCAATCCATGGCATGGATAACACCCCCAAAGCACCACTTCTGGCTTGAACCTTCCCTTGCACACATCCAGGATGAGCTTCCATTGGCCTTCAGTGCACTGGACAATGTCCATAATTGGAATATAGGCAAAAAGCGATTCATCAGACCATGTTACATTCCACCAGTCAGCTACTCTTCAGATTTGATGTTCATTGCATGCGATATTCTCTCGCTAACAGGTTGGGATGGATCTTCATTCACTGACTGCAGCAATTCCTGTCGGGTATGGAAGCAATTTTGATTCACAAGCCTTGAAACGGGTCTCTTCTCTCTCTCAGTCACAATCGTTTTCCAACCACAATTCTGTCATGTTTCATGGCCATGTGTAGTATACCACTGTTTATAGACATGTTGAACAGTCCCAGCGAAACACTAAGAAATCCAGCAACTTCACGCACCGTATGGCCATGAGCACGACCAAACGTGATTGCCACTTTTTACCACTCTGTCGCATCCTTACATCTACCCATTTTGTCCGGCTCCATGGCTAAATGTGTTGGCCTTTGGTCACAGGGGTCCCGGTTTGATTTCCGGCAGGCTCAGGAATTTTAACTTTAATTGGTTAATTTCGCTGGCATGGGTACTGGGTGTAAGTGTCGTCTTCATTATTATTTCATCCTCATCACGATGTGCAGGTCGCCTACGGGAGTCATAACAAATGACCTGCATCTGGTGACCCGAACTTGTTCTGGGACACTCCCGGCACTAAAAGCCATACGCCATTTTTTATTTACCCACGTTGACATTGACTGCCCACTTGAAACATCAATGTTTCACTGATCGCTACTGTCTTATCCTCACATAGAGGCAGTGCGCATGCAATTTATTATGGGACTCATTCACTGCATCATCTGTACAGGCTTAACAATCCGTCGGTGCCTGCGCACTATGGCGACTAATTTTTTGTCCTGTGACCTTTTCCTTCAAGTAGTTGAAAGATATTGCATTAGGTACATGTTAATAAACTTAACCATGATAGGTTAATATTGTGTTTGGTCCGTATTGACTGGTCTGAATGTATAATATAACTATTTATAATAGTTTATTTAAATCCGCCTTGATCAATACACTCAAATGAAAGAAACATTATTAATTAAACCATACATGTTTCGGGAAATCTCAACCATTCCCTTCATCAGTGGTTAGATCAAAGAATAACACAATATGACACAATCTTTTGTTTTACAATTTGAAGGAGTATTGTGTCCCAATACATCATATCAAAGAGTAAAGAGAACTTATGAAATATTATAAAAATGATCAATACATACAATTTTGGTTGAACTGAATGAGAACACTATACAAATTTAGGATCTTCAAGTTTTTCTTCTTCTCTTCTTCTTTTTGTTCCTTAAATGATTATATGCTAGCCTAAACAGTGGGTTATCTTCTGTACTTTTCTCATTTAAACTTGATTCAGAATTACATTTTTGTGTAAGGTAAATTTCTAAATTTTCCAAAACATTCATCAGTTTTCCCTTTTTGATCGAATGTAATAATTTCATGTCATTATTTATCATTATCATTATATTAATCCATCAAATCGCTCGTAGCAACGGATATTCAGACAGATTTATTAATAGAATGATAAATAAAGTGAAAAATGAACCTAAAACAACTTTAATTAAAGAGCGAAAAGAGAAAAAGAAATTCGTAGTTCTAACTTTTTGAAATAAGCACTCTTATCAACTGGCTAAAATTTTCAGGAAGAAAAACATCAATGTCACATACAAAACGGATAATAATACTAATAAGATAATTTTCAATTCAGATAAAATAGAGAATAAATGTATATTTAATAAATCAGGAATTTACAAATTAACATGCCAAACATGTAAACAACGATACATAGGACAGTCCGGAAGAAGTTTGGCTATAAGGTACAAAGAACACGTTAATGCGGTCAAACATAAAAGATATTCGGCAATGGGAGAACATATGGTTGAAATGAATCATAAATTTACAGACATTTCCAATGACATGAAATTATTACATTCGACCAAAAGGGGAAAACTGATTAATGTTTTGGAAAATTTAGAAATTTACCTTACACAAAAATGTAATTCTGAATCAAGTTTAAATGAGAAAAGTACAGAAGATAAACCACTGTTTAGACTAGCATATAATCATTTAAGGAACAAAAAGAAGAAGAAAAGAAGAAAAACTTGAAGATCCTAAATTTGTATAGTGTTCTCATTCAGTTCAACCAAAATTGTATGTATTGATCATTTTTATAATATTTCATAAGTTCTCTTTACTCTTTGATATGCTGTATTGGGACACAATACTCCTTCAAATTGTAAAACAAAAGATTGTGTCATATTGTGTTATTCTTTGATCTAACCACTGATGAAGGGAATGGTTGAGATTTCCCAAAACATGTATGGTTTAATTAATAATGTTTCTTTTATTTGAGTGTATTGATCAAGGCGGATTTAAATAAACTATTATAAATAGTTATATTATACATTTAGGTACATGTGTCAGATGGTCTATTTCCAGAGTAATCCACTACATATCATGTGATAGCTTGTGTCATTGCTACTAATAATTTTGACTCTGTTAATATCTTTGAATGGAGAGCTTCTGTGAGTTATAGTGGCCGATGACATATATATTGTGCCCCTTTAGCAGCAAGCTTCATCATCATAATCATCATCTGTAAGTTAGTATTTTTTTGTTACTGTTATTGATGCATTATAGAATAATGTGAGGCAAGTATTGTAGATAATTCAAAGAGAGACTTATTATTTTACAGCATTAAGTCAGAATATCCTCTGAAAAGTAGCAGTTCTTCTATCATTGCTAGGTTTTGTGTATAATATAATTTTTTTAAGTAGTTCCAATATCTTCTTCTGTGTACTGTAATGCACATCTAGGTGTTGTGTGTTAACTAGCATTGTTCCAAGGCCCACTGTTCCATATCTTTCAACAGCTGATATGGTTCTGTGAAATATGCAAAATAAATAATCTGTGGCAGCTAGTGTCATAACTACTAGCAGTGTATTGCATAAATTGCCTATTTCAAGCAGTAATATGTTAGCTCGTTATTAGGACAGTAGTTGGAACAACCCGTCTAGTTGGCAATACAGTTAGTATCACGCAGCTGTGAGCTTGCATTTAGGAGATAGTGGGTTCGAACCCTACTGGCAGCAGCCCTGAAGATGGTTTTCCATGGTTTCCCATTTTCACAGCAGGCAAATGCTGGGGCTGTACCTTAATTAAGCCCACGGCCGCTTCCTTCCCACTCCTCCCATCGTCGCCATAAGTCCTGTCTGTGTCTGCACGATGTAAAGCCAGTAGGAAAAAAAAAGAAAAAAAAGCAAATTTTAAATAAAAATAGTTGAATTTTTTGTAAGTTGTTGCACTCAGTTAATTTAGTTTAGTTTAGTTTAGTTTATTGCCTTTCTTATATGGCGGGGCTCAGGCTATAAAGCCTGTTATTATGCCAAACCATATTATACAACAGCTTTATACAATTTACAGAATAATTTACATAAAATCATTTTTACATATATTTATAAAAATCACTGAAATTAATTTACTTAACCTCTATAATTTTGTATCCTTATTGATAATTAAGAGCTAATTATTAAATTCTTACATTAATAAAATCTACTTTTTACATATTTGTGTACCACATTAAACATTTCCTTTTAAATAACTTCAGATTGCCTATGCCTCTAATTTCAGCTGGGATTGAGTTCCAGGAATGTATGGTAGCAGGTATGAATGAGTTGTTGTACGAGTTACTGTGGTGAATGGGAATGGACTAGAGGGAACGTGTGGATGACCTTGAGGGAGCCTATCGGAAGGGGAGAGGTATTTAAAATCTGTTCTAAGATAGTCTGGTTTGTTTGTTTGCAGAATACTGTGGAGAAGGGACACAGTGTGGTATTTACGTCATTCAGTCAATCTTAGCCACGACAGCTGAGAGAGGAAAGGGCTAATATGAGTTTGGATTGGGATATTTAATACGAATCGGGCACAAGCATTGTAGACTCGCTGTAGTCGACATGAAAGTGTTTTGCTCATACTATTATAAACTACATCTCCGTAGTCAAATATTGGAAATATTAGACTCTGTACTAATAATTTTCTTGTGTTTCTTGGAAGGAAGTCCCTCATCCTTTTTGTAGAATGTAATGAGTAGAATACTCTTTGACAAATTTTTGTGACATGTTCCGACCAACTTAAATATTTATCGAATACTACTCCAAGGTTCTTTACATGATCGCTAAATGTTACTGGTATTCCACTGAGCATAACACTGGGTATAGACGTGTTTTGTATTTTAGCATGAGATTTATACGTGCCAATTATAATGGCCTGTGATTTTGATGGGTTCATTTTCAGGCCATGTCTGCTAGTCCAGTCATTAACATTTGCTAAGTCTTCGTTTAACTTAGTGATTGAATTGTTTAAGTCATTAGGCTTTGTGTGAATATATAACTGAATATCATCTGCATACAGGTGATATTTACAGTTGGTCAGCGTCTCAGATAAGTTGTTCATGTACAGTGAGAACAAAAGTGGTGACAATACTCCTCCCTGAGCCACGCCCATCTTAGTGGTTTGCCACGAAGATGTATCGTTTCCCACTGAAACGCGCTGCTGGCGATCACTAAGATAGGAGTGTACTCAGATTAAAGTACTGTAAGAAAATTTCAGTGCCTTAAGTTTAGCGAGTAATATGTCTCTATCTACACAATCGAAGGCTTTGCTTAAGTCCAAGAGAACAAGTAGAGTCATTTGTCACTAGTTGCATGTCATTTGTCACTTTAACTAATGCAGTGGCAGTACTGTGGTTTTGTCTGAATCTCGATTGATATTTGTCAAGTAAGTTGTATTGAATAAGATATTCAGTCATTTGTTTATGTACTATTTTCTCCAACAATTTTCCTAATATAGGAAGGATACTTACAGGACGATAATCTTCGGGACTGTTGGGGTTGTTGTTTTTAGGGAAAGGCCGGATGATTGCATGTTTCCAATTCGAAGGAAATACTCCAGTCATGAGTGAGTTATTAATGATATGTGTGACCGTTGGAAGTATGATGTCTATGAATCTTTTTAAAAGAGACAGGTTGATTCCATCGTGGCCAGTGGACCCTGACTTTATTTCACTGAAGACTTCCCTAACGTCACTGGGGGTCACATGAGAAAAGTAGAACTGCTCGCCATTATGTCTTGTTTTTGAGGATATTCTGTTAATTACTGCTGCTTTGGTCTGTTCGTCAATCTCAGAGGATCGTGAGCTAAAGTATGAGTTTAGGTCAGCTAGTGGTACATTACAGTTGTTGTCATTTGTCTTGTTTTTGCATAATCCCATTTCGCGAAGAGATTTCCAAATCTGACTAGAATGTTGAGTGTTCAAAATATCATAAAAGTGACGTATTTTAGCATTTCTAATTAACTGTATTGTTCTGTTTCGGAGTTTTTTATACTTTCCGAAATTGTCAGATGTAGGATATTTCACGTAATAATTATAGGCTGCGTCTCTTATTTTCATCTGGTCGCGTATTTCTTGGGACAGCCATTGGTTTGAAGGTCTCTTTACCCTAACAGTGCAGCATAGTGGTGCATGTCTGTCATACAGAGTCAGAAGTAGTTCGTTAAAATGATTTACTTTTCCGTCAATGTCATTTATGAACTGAATATTGTGCCATGGTGTATTAAGAGCATCGTCAAAAAATGCGTCTTCATTAAAATGTTTAAAATCTCTATATGTAATTAATTTCGGCTTGAATTTAGGGCACTTCAAGGAATATGCAGCGTAAACCATGTCATGTCAGGAAAGACCGGGAACGGGCATTTGTCCATGAGTTAGGATTCGGTTGGTATTATTAGTAATTATTAGATCGAGGAGCATACGTGAGTTGGCAACATGGTGTGTAGGGTTAAGGGGTAGTATTGTCAAATTAATGGATGAAAACATCTCAGTCAATCGTTTTGTTTCGGTAGATTTGTTTGTCAAGTCTGTATGATAGTCTCCCATTAAAATCAAATGCTCATACCTGGGTGTTAGATCATGTAGGGCTTCCTCTAGATTTGTGATGTCACCAGTCTTCGGTGGACGATACACCACACCAAGCAAGCACTTCGTACCGCAAACTATGAGCTCAATGAACAAGAATTCAGGGCTATTGGAGAACTCACTGGGGGATTTTAATATCACCTTATATTTCACATCATCCCATATATACATACCGACTCCTCCACCGAGCTTACCGCTCCTGTCATTCCTAACTAATGAATAACCAATCATACTAACAAGAGATGAAGGGATAGACTGACGCAACCACGACTCAGAGAATAGTATGGCATGTAGGTTGCAGGTTGAGAATATTTCAGAGAATTCTGGGAAATGTGGGAGAATGCTCTGAGTGTTTACATGAGCTATTTGTAAGGAGGTAGGGTAAGGCGAAAGAATGTCTTGAAGATGATTAGCGGTACTTAGGGTGGGGGCTGAGAGATACAGGCAGTGACCTGCTTGGGACTGTGGGTTGGAGAGGCTGAAACTAGAGGCATTTGTTTCCTGGTTACTTGTTGCTGCCAACTTAAAATTTAACTGTAGATATTAAAGGAAAAACTACACTAGATAAAATTAAGAAACTAAAAATTGAAATTAATGATAAAAATGTAGGCTATAGCTACAGTTGAAATACCGATTAAAGTTCTATACAGCGGTATTTAGTTTACAGAATGTCGGCTCATGGTTAGCGAATACGAACGAGATCTTCGCGGTTTGACACAGGTATTTTACGAGTTCCCTGCTTAACATAAATTATGCCATCCTTCGACCACACGTTCTGCACACTGAACTTGGTTATAGCATCCTGTAGAAGCCGCAGTCTCTCTGGGATTAGGTTCTCTCTAATTGTTTTATTTGTGCCCTTGAGTTTCTTTTTGTTTATAAACATCGCATTTCTTTTCTGGTACGAAACAAACTTAACAATTATGGGTCTTGGACGGCCAGTTTGACTTTTCCCAACCCTATGCGACCTGTCTATTTCGTCCACTGAAAGTTCTACCCCAGTTTCACGAGCAATATCAATGAAAATAGTGTCCGTGTTTTCTCCTGCAGTTTCTTCCACACCAAACACACGCAAGCACTGTCTTCTTTGGTACTGCTCTAAACTGTCTTTTAATTTGTAGCTCTCTTTTTAATTCCCTTATGGTCGTGTCTCTTTCTTCCAGCGTACGCTTTAGTTCCTCGATCACACTCGTATTGAAATTTATGGTTTCCTTCAGTTGCTCTACAACTGTCTTCGTGACCTGATCTTGGATGAGGTTGGCAAGCGTGTTGAGAGTCTCCTTACTGCTCAGTGCTTCCTGCACTGCTTGCTTCACAATGGCTTCCATTGGCACCTATTTAACTTTGGGAGGCATGGTTGTTTTTGTAGATATTTCGCTTCAGGTTTCACTGAACACTTCACGAACACTCTGACGTGAATAACTGTACTAGTTTGAGTAATGTATCACACTTGCGACTGTCAAACTGCTAACATTCACCTCCTAATGCCGCACAAACCACGAGCCTCGTATTTTGTGACTATACACTATGTGCCATTACTCCTGAATTTATTACTAATAGGTTCTTCAGTCTGCAGAAACTATTTCAGAATAACTAAATTTGTAAACTACCTGAAGAGGTAAACATTGTCACAGAATTATATCTGACAAGCAAACAACTGAATTGAAAAGGGTGACAGACACAGCTCTTGGCATGTTTTTGATTATTGGAGTTAAATATGTTTCATAAATTCAATATATTTTTGCTATGAAGATATAATATTTACCAGTTTCTTGTCTATTAATAAATAGGGGCTGGTGACCTAGATGTAAGAACCATTTAAACCAGATTCATCATCATCTATTTATATATTTTCACTTTTGCTTTGTCTCTACTCTATCTTAAATATCTGCCCTTGTTTCTTACTTATAGAATGCTACAGATATTAAGGATGAAATAATCTTAGAAGAACATACAATCGAACAACTGGACCCACATGTCAAAGAAGAAAACAGGTAAGTACAGTTTAGTTTTACACACCTAAAGTTGTACAGCACTGAATGTGTTTACCTATTCATTAGCTGTGTCTGTGGACCAGTCGTCAATTTTCACCCTACGAATCCTAAGGTCTCCATTTCAAACCCGGCAGAGGTATTTGGATTTTTGAATCATTCGAGAATTGATGTTGGTACAATTTACGTGTATAATATATATATGCTGAAACGTGTTGTTTAACCGGTGGAAGAGTAAGATTGATCGTTGGTGTGCTCTGTAAAATTTGTGAAAATGTGGAGGTCAATACATATTTTGGAGTGTATCAAACCAGTTCAGGTAAATAATTAATATTGGTTTTGTTTTTCAACGTTACTGATATTAAGTGCTTGATGGCATTTATGGAAGTGCTAATGGAATATTACTACACCAGTAATTGTTTATTACTTTAGCAGATTCTCGCCATCATCTAGGAATCGTATGGAGTACATGAAAATCAAGTTTTTTCGTCAATAATAAGAATATTAGTAGAGTCAAATGAAGTGACAGTGATTGTGTTTTACATGGTGACAAGTACTACCATCACAATCTAGTGTCATCAACATTGAGGGCTACATTATCCCTACAATTGTTGGCTGAGCGAAGATTGGGGAGAAAACATAAGCAAATAATAACACGTCACCATTAAGAACAAGATAAATCAGAACACTTACCTAAAAATATCCTTCTCCATGTGGAAGACTTGCAGAAGTGCATCCCAAGAAAAGATAAAGAGGTAGAGAAAATAAGAGTTTGCTACCATAAAGGATCAGCATCATCACTAATTCTATCCACTGACATTCACCAAGCACTTCATAATTATCAATTTAATGTCCAAAAATTAAAGTAAGTCCATATAAATGAACAATCAGAATTAATATATAATTTTTTTTATGGGAATAAAAATTTGAAATAATTAAACTGAGAACACAACAGAAATAATTTGTGTTGTTACATGTACTCAAAAATAAATAACTCTAGAAATTAATAAATAATTAATAGGTATTTAAGAAACTCAAAATCAATATTGACAATATCTCGAGATAATTATATGACCTTTCATCTTCCTGAAATATGAGTGGGCCGATGACCTCAGATGTTAGGCGCCTTTAAACAACAAGCAGAAATATGAGTACCATTTAACTTCCTCTCATCGAGTCTGAAGTATCTTATAATAATTCTCAGGCCTCCATAAAATTGAATGCAATTACCATCAAGTTACCAGTAATATGTCTTAATTTTCACCAATATTTCACATAGTTATATATTTTTCCACTTACAGCTTATTTAGCTTTCACTGATTCTTCATTAACTAAAAAGAACCCTTTTGAGACTCGAATACAATACTATAAAGATTGAAGCTATGTCACTTTTTAATTAAATTCCCTGCAAAATATTTAAATTAATTAACAAGCCACACGAATGAGAAATAGCTTCATCAAATAACATAACACATATCACCAAAGCAACAAGTTAAAACTCTAAAGTAATTACTGCCGAAGTTTATATTACAGCAGATGAGGCATAGCAACGGGCACTGATATGCCCATATAAAAACAAACATCCAGTCAAACTTATGCAATTTAATGACAATACACAATGGACAGAGGCATACATAAGATATGTTTCACCATAAAGATAAGAACCCCAAGTTAACGCTCTGCTACAATTACAATTAAAGCAATAACAATTCAGACTGCATAATATTTCACCCTGAACTGAGTTAAAATTTTACATCATAACTATGAGAAGAAATATTCATTACCGATCATAAATAAATGCAGAAAGAAATCATGCAAGTTGACAAAAGTAAAAATAATAATAATAATAAAGTATATTAAATGAAACCAACAAAGTGTTCCCCATAGTACTTTCCATATGATGATCACATCACACATTTATAACTATACTGGTAATTTCCCAATATGTTTCTAAAGAACTATACCAATACTAGAATGTACCACATTTATTTAGTAACATTAAAGATTAAATAACTCATATTTTGTACTTTGAAATTGTCATGCTCAGAAAGAGCACTTCTCTTTTGTTTACCAACCATTCCCATACTTTGCTACATGATACAAGTCATTTCTAGATTTTCCGTAGAGGAGTTGTAGTTATTATCACTCAGATTTCATTTGCAAACTCAAAACAGCATTCTGCATTGGCTGAACGAATGAGACAATACCGTATTTTAGACTTAGAATGAGACTAACTGGTAATTTAGTTCCACCTTTTTTTTTGTCTTCCCCCATTAAAATAAAAGCAGTCGTGATTAATAACTTCAGTCCACTTTTTCCTTTAACTCATTGTCTGACATACTTTAACTTTTCCCCCCATAGTTCCAGATACTTAAGAAAGCTTCTGCTTTAGTATGTTCAGTAGCTCAAGATTTTGAATGACAGGTACATTATTATTTTAAAGAGCAGTCATGATGTTTGAATTTATTATTGTTGAGGGAGATCTGACATACTTCATAATTCTGTTCAGTAGAATATTTTACAATTTGCTTTGGATACATAAAATGCACCCTCCTCTAAATTCCAACGATTTGTTTAATTTATTCAAAGTAATCACTTGTAGTCTACCACTTCTAGCAAAATTTCCCAATGAGTGAGGCTAGGTTCTGCAGAAAGGTGAACATCTGGAATTTTTTTTGCCGCAACTGTATAAGGAGCTTTCGTGAACATTTTTCTACACAGACGAAATACATTTATTCACTTTTTGAAATTCGGATCTTATTTACTATACCTCTCTGTGTAGTCCTTGTGCCAAGCATGTCACATGGATAGGGGAAGGAAAGCCAATGACTGACTGGAGCTAAGCAGTGTAATATAATTACAAATTTATATCAATATGTTGGATGCTTGGTGTAAAAGTCCTCCATATTAAATCTTATTTGCTGCTTTAATTGTGATGGGATGGTGGTGTATGCAAAAGGAGAAATGACATCAGAAATAGTGGTGGCAAATGAATCTTTTCAGGAACATGATTTGAACTGGTGCATGGAATTTACTGAATATTTCAAAAAATTTGGAAGTCGGTCAACAGTATAAACATTCCATTAGAATGTCTTCTACAGATATCAGTATCACCTTAATGTAATTGGGCCAGTATTTGGAAAAGAAGACACCACATTCAGAAGAGCAATCAGTATCTATGGACAGATTGATTGGCATTTACGTTGCACTTTTATGCTGCAGGCAAGTCCTGGAGCAGTTTGCAGTATTTGTTTAAGGAAACTATGCATATTACAGAATTCATTGCAGGCAATTCAAGCAAGCTATTACTGAGGAATTGAAACAAAATATACAAGTATTAGTAATCTAAAAATAGTTTATTTCAAGATGTGTTTGTTTACACAATTTTTAATTAATACAACTATGATTTCAATCAACACATTCTTCCAGAAATTCTACACTTTTCTGACCTTGGAAAGAAGGGTCCAGAAAAGGTGCTGTCAGTATTATTTTAGTGGATGTTCAGGTTATGTAAATCTAGGAAGACTTGTTTTGAGCACCAGTATATCCATGCTGTGTACAACTCCTGATGGAGAACACGTAGATTCTTAGATGAGTATAGGTGGAGATTGTGTAATTTCTGGTGTGCTAGTCTATCCATATTACAACATGACTCCTCTTACTGACTGTCTGATTGAAGCTTGATACATAGTGCAGTTTTTGCTAACTTGAAATGACTATTATGTCCAAGGGATTCTGAAAAGAAAAAACAGTCAAGGGGGGAATGGATTTCCGTTCTGCACTCGTTACACTGTACTGGTAATGAATATTTGTGTTTTTCTTTTGAAAATCAGGAGCCATGGATGGAAGATGATTCCTCTATGATTTTAGGACTTTTATTTTCATTAGAGCACACTATTCATAGATTTAGCCACTGTGTTCTGTTTAATGAAATCAACTGATTGGTGTAGATCAAGTGAACTCTGAAGGAAGCATCAGTGTTAAGATTTCCAATATTCAGCTTTGCTTTGTGATGCCAAATGCTATCTGTTGTTTCGTCAACAGAGATACATTAATAAGAGTGCCAAAAGTCCTTGTATTCTGTGGATAGTTTCTTTTTTTGGCTGGGTTCAAATATGTAACAACTTTGATGGGACTGACTATTGACAGAACTTTTTCAAAAATATTCTGAAATAGATGTTTTGCAGATTTTTAAATGGTGCGACATAAATTGGATTAAATCTAAACTGTATGTTTCCAGTCTACATTTGCATTATGAGAAACATCTTGTAATCACAGTGTGATTTGTCCATTTTCTTCACTGGTCAGTTTTAAATAATGATACCATTCTCTTCAAACACAAACTTTTAGAAGTATGACGTTGATATGGAATATTTTACAGAGAGAGTTCTTAAAAATGTATCTTACAATCCGTCGAGTAACATAACTTTTGACGATTATATTAATACTTTTACGCAATCAAGGGGTGAACTGATTTCAGGTAGAGGAGGTGATGTACGATTGATATTGTAGTCATATTTGTAAGAGTACTGATTTATAAAAACTAGATAATGGTAATAAAATCAGCAAAGAATACAAGAAAAGTGGAAGTCAAGAAGTAGGCTCTGTGGAGCTCAAAGTGCAGTAACAATTTTTCATCATACACATACACTGTGTTTTCACTTATGACCACACCATTTTGTTACCAAGCAAGTGGATGCATGGTTTAAGCCACATAAGTGTGAGCTTGCATTCTGGAGAGACTGGGTTCAAACCCAACTGTCAACAGTCCTGCAGTTAATTACCTTTCTTTCCCATTTTTGCACCTGTAAAATGCCGAGGGCTTTGCCTTAATGAAGGCTCCAGGCCATCCCCTTCCCAATGTCAGAAGGAGACCTATCTATGTCAGTGCATTATATAGTATAACGTAAAATAACTCATTTTAACCCTCAAGCATATGCGCGAGATCTTAGGACGCAGACACACATGTAGGTGTGCTTTTCACCCCACATATCATTGTATTGTAAAAAATTAATTATTGTATTAATTGGAGATTTTAAGATAGATTATGTAAGAGTGACTCTTTCCGCGGGGATCCAGCCAGAAAAGTACAAGAGCGCAGAGAGCACAGAGAAGTTATTTGTACATTTCACTAGGAAATAAAATGACCTGGGGTGGATTCTACCCCATACGTATGTTTTTGAGGGTTAAGATAAAATCAAAAGGGGTGGGGTTCAGATACTTCCCTACTGTGTCGAACATTGTTTGTCTTTCCCAAGGTGGTAAAAGGGAGTGGTTCGTCTTGCAATGTATGCAGAATATACTGTTGAGGAAAATAGTTGACAGATGTGAAAATTATATTATGTAAAACCCTAAGAAGTGGGTTCTGAAACACACAATATGCACTATAAATCTGTAGATCTTACTGTCCCCTGGTGTATTTGCGTTGGAAGGAATAAGTTATTGCCTTAATGGAAGTAGCACATTACAGATGCCCCCATGCACCACAGAGAAAAAAGACACATTAAATCCTGATAACTGGAGTTGAACAAAGAGATTTGCTGTAATGAAAACTAAAAGCAAGTCAGATAACCATGCCCTAATAGTAATATCCAGGGCATTTTAATTGGTATGTGTTCCAATCAAATTACAGAAACTTGAATATGCATAGATGCCCTGTGCATCACTTGAAGTGTTGCCCTTTCCTGTGGAAGCATTAAGATCTGATTCTGTTCAGCATGACCTCTTGTCAACTTAAAATTTATGTTTTATTCTACTGATTAAATAGGAACTAAATTTGACTATTATAGCTGAGTTTCTAACTACAGAGCAAGTTGTGTGCTGTGTGCATCACATAGTTATCAGTTTGTATTCGGGAGATAGTGGGTTTAAACTTCATGGTTGCCAGGCCTGACGAGAGTTTTTGTGGTTCCCACTTTCACACCAGGCAAATGCCTGGGATGTATCTCACTTAAGGCCATGGTTGCTTGCTTGCATGTCTTATCTCATTGTCACCATAAGAACTGTCCATGTCGGTGCGAGAGAACATTGTAGAAAATGGCAAATAGGCAGGTGCACACATTAACGTCATAAAGAATATTTTACATGTCAACTTCTTAAAACATTGCAGGCCAAATTGAATTTTTCTATCCTGGTTGATTCACAAAGTGTCTGCTGCTATTTCATCCAGATCATTCTCGAGTTCTGTGATAGAACATCTGATGTATGTTCCCAAGTAATGGGCTCGATCCTCGCTGAGGTGGTCTAGTTTGGAAAAGCACTCTGAGACCTTGACACAGCATGTCATTCTTGGAATGTTAAAAATATCTGTAGGTGCACCCAATGTCACCCCTAAATCTTAATTTGTGTAGAATTTCACTTTGGATCTGGAGAGCACAATGAACAAGTCACCTAGATAACTCCACTTCAGAGGGACTGTAACATGGTAACTGAGGCATTACAATTATTATTAATAGTTGTATTCTAGATCTAGTCACCCTTTTGTACAAGGACATGTGAGGGTCTCATTCTCAATCCCCTTGCTGTTGACCTTTCTTGCAACATGACTAGCGCACTGAAAAAATTCTGCATCCTGTTAGCCAGGTTTCTTCCCTTGGTCCCGTTAGCTTTCAGATTATTTTTCGTCTTAATATCTTCATGATTTTGTTGTCACCTTTTGTGGCTGGTCATGCTTCAGAGCCCTAAATTCTGATGACATTGAAAATCTTTGTCTTGCTGTTTTTAGGTAGAGATTAGTTGTTAAATTTTTTTAGCCGGAAGATTAACGTGAGAAGTCTGCCTGGATTCTGTCCGTTATTCCACGTTCTGACTCATTAAAAGTAGTTAACCAAGTTCACCATGCTCTTAAATTCCTTTATAAGCTAAACCTTTACTGTATGATTCCCTTAGAAAATCAGACAATCTCTGTTGTGCTTGAACCCATGATCTCAGGATCCTGAAGCTCAAACACAAGCGCTGATCTGCAGAATCACCTATAAATCTGTAGTGTTGTATTCCCTCAGTTGTACTGCATTAATTCTTTCTCACCTATTAAAACACAGCTCGCTGTACTTTGGTGACATTATGTACAGTTGTCTCCATGCTAAGACTTCACTGCTCTCTGCTGGTCAACTTTGTCTCCTACAGTACTCAATCATTCATTACTATCTGAAGGACCACCAAACTAATGACTGAAGTTGGGTAAAAAAATAACCTTTTCAGAAATTGAATTACTTAATGATTAAATTAAGGGAATAACATCAAAACAGACATGTTGAATTTTTAAGAGCACTGCTATGCGAGTTGTCCTTTTGTGCCACATGGTAGCATTTACATCAGTGGCCTCACTTTTTCTGTGTTAAGGCAAGCAAATTCTGTACTGTTGGTGACTCTGCCTTGTTCTTTTCGTTGAATTACTGTGTGAAGAATTCCCATATGTTTGATGTAGCAAGTGTCATTCTCTACTATGTATGTTGTTCTATAGAGTTTAGGTATCGATGCCAAACCTGCACTTCTAGTTTCAGAGAGATTAGTCAAGAAGTTTTCAGGCAATGTGTTGAGGGATATCGCCATTTTCTTTGAAAGTGTTTCATACATTCACAATCTACAACTGGTCAGATTAATGTAGTAGGCAAGTAAGAACTGTACACATACAAGGCGATATTACAAAATTTTTCTGCTGTGGTGGACTTCAATGTACTGAAAAGCTTATTATAAAGATTTTCCAGACTATGGCATTCAATATTAGATTCATTTCTTGCATTGCTCATATAACACAAATATTATGTGTTGGTACTTTTACTCAACTGCCACTGCTACCGTAAGATGTTTCGCTCCCAGTGAAAGTATTCTCATGGATAACTTTTGAAGTAGTCTTACCTTCATTCCCTTACAATTTCCTTCCATTATGCCAGGTTTGACACTAACACAGGCAAGAGACCTTTCCCTGTTTGCCTCTTAAAAACAATTTCTTGCAGTTCTGCTTCTCAGTCTTGTTGTTGACTTTCAACTAATACATTATATTATGCATTACTATTATTAGAGTCATGTTCTTCATAATCACTTGTATTCTCAAGTGATTCAGGAGCATAGTGCATTCTTGCCTCTTGCTATCATTTTCCATATTAGTTCAGAAGTAAGCTCATTGAATGAGCTTTTTAAAATTACTCCAATCATCTTCATTTCAGATGTATTAATTCTAATGTGAATAAAGTATTGTTAATCCACACAACTTCCATATTTGTGCAGAGGTTTGTCTCAGTCATCAAACAGTGTGGCAGATATCGTCGAAATGTCTTAATATGTGGGAAATTGTGCCCCGTTGGGTTCCACATCAACGGAGAATTCGTAGACAGTGCATGGATTTTATACGGAAACGAGATCACTAGTAATGTCAATCTCACCTTGCAATTTCCTGGCATTATACCAGGTTTGATACTAACATGTTTAGCAGGTTTTTCCATGTTTGCCTTGTAAAATCAATTTCTTGATATTCAACAGTCTCATTCCGATCCACATGGAATGCCCGATCTCATGTGAGTGTCTGGATTACATTGTCACTATTTTATTTAATGCCCTCATATACTACTCAGAACATTTTTACCTTTCCTATTAATTTTCTGTTCCTTTTTTCACATTTTAACTAATTATTAACACTACATATTTCACAATCCTGCCTGCTGTCATTTCTTGATGGTTACAGTACTTTTGCATCCATCCCTTGGCTCAGGCCAGAGCAAAATTTAGCTTCCACTGAAGTCCCAGTTTCATCCATGGCTGTGACAATATGGAAGCTGCTGGGGTATGGGTGGTGCTGATTAATGACATTCAGAGCACAACCAGTGTGTCTGAGTGTCATGAAAGGTGTTGCTCATAGGGTTAGTTTTGCTACAATAGCACTGTCTGGCCCAGTGAGGAAAGCAATGGCAAACTACTTCACTCCTCATCTTGCCTAGTACGCCTCATTTTGATACTGCCATTTGTTTTTGTGGTTTCCCTATAACTGCATAGCCTTTGGTGATGCTATTTGAGGATCCAACCAGTCTCTGGGCTGATGACCTAACAGACACATTTCACAATCAGATTATTACTAATATTTTTTTATTCTATGAAGAAAAAAGTTATATCGGCTTCTTAAATAAATTAATGTGGTTTTTACTAATTCTTACATCATTCAAGTTTACCACAGTATAAATTTGAGTTTATTACAGTGCTCCTCACCACCTTACTTTTCTGATCTCTTTGATCACTTCAATTTATAAGGCCATAATATTTTGTAAACAGTTGTGGAATTAGCTAGAGAAGTTCTTGTTCACAATTGGCTTTACATTGCACCAACACAGATAGGTCTTAAGGTGACGAAGCGATTGGAAAGGCCTAGGAGTGGGAAGGAAGCAACCATGGCCTTAATTAAGGTACAGCCCCAGCACTTGCTTGGTGTCGAAATGGCATACCATAGAAAACCATATTCAGGGCTGCCGACAGTGGGGTTCGAACCCACTATCTCCCGGATACAAGATCGCAGCGTCGTGCTCATAACCTCACGGCCAACTTGCCGGTAGAGAAGTTCTCACCACATTGTTCCCCTATAGTATATACTAATGAATGAGATACACAACATTTAGTTTTGAATTTTCCTTCACTTTACAAAATGTTTCTTTGACCCCAGAAAATTAGCATAGACATATTTAATCAAACTATATTTCATGCTTCCTGTTCATTTAAAAACTGAGAGCAGATGAGAAAATTTGTAAATTCTGAAGAACAAAAAACATTACTTGATTGGGGTGCTTAAACATTTCCTTCTAAAAATATGACAGTATTCTGTTTTTCGGAATTTTTTATTATTCTTGTGTGTTTCAGTGTGAAGATGTTTGCATTATCGACCATGCACACTGGAGAGAAGAGGCATTGTTGTACTGTGTGCAGTATGATGTTCTCTCAAGAATTTCATCTAGAGACTCACTTGGAATCTCACTTTGTAAAAAGACTGTACGTTTGTCAAGAATGCAATAAAGCAGTGACATCTAAGAGTAGCCTCCGAGAACACATCGCCAGACATAGGGGAATAAGGCAATTCCAGTGTTACCACTGCAAAAAGACGTTCAATGACAGAAGTGCTTGTCGGAGACACGTTGTAATACATACCGGAGAGAGACCGTTCCAATGTCATGAATGCAAGAAATCGTTTACTGAATCCAGTAGCCTCCGAAAGCATATGGTTTTGCATACGGGTGTTAGGCCATTCAACTGTTCAGAATGCCCTAAGGCGTTTGCCATGCGTTCTAGCCTCCGAAAACATATTAGGGTTCATACCGGAGAAAGGCCCTTCTCTTGTAAGGATTGTGGTAAAGCCTTCACACTACGCGAACATCTGCGTAAACATACGTCAGTTCATACTAATGCTAGGCCATTTTCCTGTCAGAAATGCAAAAAAGCGTTTAAGGACAGAAGTAATCTTCGAAGACACATGCTGACTCATACTAGAGAAGACCCATTGTAGATATGCAATCAGCTGTTCTTTGTGTGGAATAATTTCCGAATACATTTGCTTCCTCAAAACGGACGATCAACGTATCGTTATACAGAATGCGTTAGTACGCGTACACACACCTAGTCTCCAATCTTTCTAAGTAATGTTTACTGGACAAAGGGCGTACCATAACAGGATATGCAATAGTACGTTTATTTAACATAGCAGTCTCCTAATCCACATGCTACTTCATACTTGAGAGACACCATTCTGGTTTCAAGAATTCAACGGTGCCTTTAAATAGTGAAGTGGTCTCTGAGCACACGTAGTTATTCATACTCAACAGAGGCTAGAGTTTTAATGTTTCCTCTAGTATATATTCTCATTCCAATTGTCTCTAAACACTCGTGCCATTGAAAACCTACAACCTGTTTTCCAGTCAATGACCGGGACGGGGATGGAATGAATGAAGCCCCCAATTTGCAGCGAGGATATGAATTGTGCCGGCTGCCGAGGTCTGTCGCACTTCTCTGGGGCAATGATAAATGACTGACAGATGAAGTGAAATGATAGTGCAGAGTGTTGCTAGAATGAAAGATGACAGGGAAAACTGGAGTACTTGGAAGAAAACCTGTCCTGTCTCCGCGTTGTCGAGCACAAATCTCACATTTGAACCACGGTATCCAGCGGTGAGAGGCCGGCGCGCTGCCGCTTGAGACACGGAGGCTCACTCGGGTCAATGCAGTGACGAATTCATCTCCGGAATCACACGGCAGTTCATACTGTAGAAGGGTCTTTCCAAGAAAGTAAAAGGGCGTGCAATCCTACTTTATAATTTAAATTTCAAAGCTTCATATTATAAACATTGCCTTATATATATTATTCTACTTTAAAAATCTACCTTTAAACTTAAGAATGGATTGACTTCTGTACTAATAACATTCCCTTTAGCCCTACATTTTTTACTACAAAGCAGGGTAGAAGAGAAAATTCTCATAAATTTGCAGTTTGACCTCACCTATCCTACTGCAGCAATGACTTTTCTCAGTGTCCACCATCATTAACATTTCGAGGAAACTCTGAAAGAATTCATTATAGATAATATAAACTTACAATATGTTCACTTAAGCATTCCTGTAATGAAACAATAAATAAAGTGGTCCCTGGTTCGAATTACTGCTCTGTCGTTTATTTGTACATTTATTGACTAATACCAGTGGCTCCAGGTCATCGTGCTTTTTCCTTTTTCTGCTTTAGAGTTCATAACATACAGTACTCCATCCTCACAGACGAGCAAGTTTCCTGTAACTCTAAATAATATTAACTGGGGAAGCCTGCTCCAGGCGTCTCTGGAAGAAAATTTAATCATCATAAATAGGAAGTATAGATAAAATAATTCATGATGATTTGCAGAATTCTGGCTTCGATAGTGTATAAACACGCTTGGCTACCATTCCCTGCGATCGACACTTGGCATAGACCGAAAATTTACATGTAAGCTGCTTCCATGGCATGAGGTAGTTGTGAAACATCTAAATCAAAGGATTAGCAGCACAATCACTTACGTTGATACTGTTCCTAACCAGTATTTCACTTAAATAAAAGTCATATTCCTTAGGAAACATGAAAAAGTGATTTGTTATGCTCAAAATCTACCTTGATTATTGCATAGATATCTCCAAGCATAAATAAACCCCTCTGTATAAGACAATCCATTTTAATAAAATCACTTTAATCAGTTAAGTGTGGATTCGATACATTAAAGATATGAATTGTTGTCAAATTAAAAATGATATTGTAGATACATGAAGTTTCCTTCTGGCTTTGCATAACAGCACATTCTACATCTATATTTCCATGTAACATATGAGGAACATAAATAATTCGTATGTATTACCAAAGAATTTAATTATCAATAATTAGTTTGGAACCAATGCAATTATTGGATTGATGAAACATATTTCTTGAAGACTTTGGGGGTAAATAATGACAATCCATATTTTGTAAGCTCTAAGATATAGAGAAATGCATTTTCCACAAAATATTTACTGCTAAAATGTTCAACCTTTGAAATATGTGATCAATACAATAGTACATGTAATCCTTCTTTTATTAGATCCTGGAGAAAAATGCATACAGAACCAGTATTGTAGGTAGTTGGAGTATATTAAATACTGAATGTGCCCACCAATTTGAAGGTTATAATTGTTTACATGTAATATTGCTAAAAGTAATGAACTGACAATACAAGAAAGTTGTGGCTGAAGTGGTTTGTTTACCACCCTAGGAAAGGAAGGAGAATGCTGAATCTAGACTATTATGTTAAATAAAATGAATTAAGAGAATAAATAATGTTATTGATTATACTTCAAACTACCTTCGTGGGTTTCAAACACGCCGAGGTGCCGAAATTTTGTTTCACGGGATCTTTTTAATGTACGAGTAAATCTACTGAGATGATTCTGATGTATTTGAACATCTACATTTATCACCGGGCTAAGCCAGGTTCGACCCTGCAAATTTGAGCTCAGGGGGCTAGTGCTCTACTGCGTAAGCTACCCAGTCCTGTTTGTTGATGAGATTACCATACGTCTCCTTAATTTGACATTGTGTAGTTACCCAGTTGATTTGCAGCAAATGACAGCTGAGCTAATTTTGATAATCACCGGGCGAGTTGGCCGTACGGTTAGGGATGCGCAGTTGTGACCTTCCATCCGGGAGATAATGCGTTAGAACCCCACTGTCAGCAGCCTTGAAGATGATTTTCTGTGGTTTCCCATTTTCACACCAAGCAAATGACGGGTTTGTACCTCAATTAAGGCCACGGCCTATTCCCACTCCTAGCCCTCATCATCGCCATAAGAGCCATCTGTGTTGGTGCGGCGTAAAACAAATTATAAAATTGTAAGAGTACCAGTACATCAACAAGCATAAGTTTTAATCCCCATAGTCGCGTTAAGAAAGTGCAAACAGCAGTTATGTTATCAAAATTTTTCAGTGTTTTGACAGCAGTTAGTAGAACCTGTTAAGATGATTTGGTAATAATCATGAATACTAATACTTTTCTGAAATGTGCTTTATGTCAAACTTGTAAATAGTTACAACCAACATTCAAAACCGCATGGTAAACAGAGCTGCTGGCCATGTGGAAACGTATCTGTTCAATATTTTCTTATGAACTTCCATCATCTTCCAAGATTTCTGTGTGATCAGGATCCTTAAAATATCATCTCTGTCAATATTATTTATATCTTCATTGTTGCTGGACATGCCACTGATGTCCACAGGTGGGAGATTCTATTGTCGGGCTGTGGTAACAGTGAATGATTTCGTGTAGATTGTTGTTCTGTGTACATGAGGCCATAAAACATGGTGCTGCAAGATTGGGTTTTTTGTTATGGTATGTGGAGAGGAGTTTTCTGTGATCACTGATATCAGCTGGTTAAGAATTATTAAGAATATTATGCAAAAATCAAAGAGCATGAAGTGTAAGGCGGTCATGTAAGCAAAACCATCCGAGCCGCGTGTAAAACGGTGTGACATGGTCAGCGTAACTAAACCCACAGGTATATCTCACACAAGCATTTTGAGCACACTCTAACTCTGCCCCTAGGTTGTTGTAAACTATATCACAATTATCAAAATGAGGTATTGCAAGTGATTCAACAATAATTTTCTTATTCTAAAAGGGAAAGTGGTCAAAATTTGCTGAGAAATATAGCGTTCCGTAAATTTTCTACACACAGATATACTTTTGACAGACCAGGATAGATGTTCGTCAAATATTATAGAAACATTCTTTTTGTTCTGGATGTACTGTACGAGAGTGCTATTTATGGACAATTATGGTAACGCTAGTAGTATAAGCTGAGAGTTCTGCGGCATCAAGTATCCGGTGACCCCAGGACGAGGCCTGAACAGGTGAGTGACGTCACAGCGTGGTGCGGGCTTCTAGCTAAGAGTGCGCTCGTGAACTCACAGGCTACGTGTCCAGGCTTAACTTTACAGGCCTCGAGTACAACCGAAGGCCTAAGGGCGTTAACCGTACAGACACTAGTTCGAAGCCTAAGATTATTAGCTTAACCTACGAGACCCAAAGTTCAACAACCGAGCTAACCGCATAGGAGTGCTAGCTTAATCTAACAGACTTCATGTTCGATACCCGGGCTAACTGCAGGCCTAACGTTACACTAACCACGCGTTAATCTAACTTCACCTCCCAGGACTTTGAGCTGAACTTGGAACAAGGTGGCGGTTATAAGGCTTAATACGTACGCTTTATTCATAGGAGGGTGTGTAACATAGGAAAGTGACTTCAGGTAGTTTGGAGCTGAACTTTGAACAAGATGGCGGCTATAAGGCTCAATACTTATGCCTTATTCATTGGGGCGTAGTATCGGAAGGTGACTTCGGGGTCTCAGAGCTGAACTAGGAAGGAGATGGTAGCTGCACATTGGACTAGCTAGATGGTGTAAGGCTTAATACATGTACTTTATTTAGGGGCGTGATATTTATGAAGCATCTTTGGGGGCTCGAAGCTGAACCTAACCTCCCAGGCTAACCGCAAAAAGGTTGTAAGCCTAACTTAACAGAATTTAAGTTCGTTACCCGGAATAACCACATGAAAAGTGCAGGCTTAACTTTACGCTGACCAGGCGAAACCTAGCCGGTTGCGCTTCCCTACTCCCTAGCTAACTGTGCAGGTTTAACCTAACAGGAAGCCCTTCCCTACACGAGCTTAGCAGCTACACGTTGCACTAATAGGACTATGGAGGTGGTGTAAGACTTAACTTTAAACAACTTGGCAGCTGTACAGCTCAATAAGACTCGGCTTTATTTATAGGGAGCATAATGTTGGAAGACACCGTCAGGTGCTTGGAGCTGAACTCCGAACAACCTGGTGGCACGGGACTAGGGAGCTAGGCTTAATACACATGCTTTATTAATAGGGGATGTAAGTTTCGAAAGCGACCTAAGGGAGCTTGGAGCTGAACTGGGAACACGATGGTGGCTGTGCTGACGTGTAACGCTCAGTTCGTTTGTTAGTGTCTGGAACACTCAATTTTTATTTGATCTTTAGCGCTTAGAGATTTGAATTGTACATATTAACACATCTGAGATACAGCTTTAAAACTTAGTACCGGTAGCTTACAATATTGTTGATATATCCGGGTAGTAAACACTTATGTTCAGATCCGAAAACTGTTTTGCGCTACTTACCGGGTACTTAACAAGAGAGGTAAAGACTTACCTGATATATATTGACGACATTTTCAAGACATGTAACTGGAACATAAATAATACCCGTAGCACGTTGCAAATGAAATTACACTGGATAGCTGTGCATATGTTGATTGATGAAAGTAGAATGTAGCTTGCGGTATTAGGAATGGTGAATAAAGAGATAGGCTTATTGAAATAAATAAGTTTTTCTTTAGTTTAACCATCGCCCTCTACTATGACTGCGCTAATACGCCTTCCCATTCGCCCAGTCACACATGTAAACGAGCGAACACGGCGTAGTTACAAGTTCAGGCGCTAGGAGCGCTGAGAAGCTGGCATTAGTCTGCTTGACGAGATACACTCAGTGATCATTGCTAAGAGTACTGGTGTAATTTGAGCCTGTATTTACCTTATTTGGCTTGTTTCTTTGGTCGTGAACCGTTTTAATGTTTATGTTCATAATATTATTTACTGCTGTGTGCCTTAATGTAAGACAAAGAGCAGATCGGCAAGTGGGATTTGATTTCATGAATTTACTTTCAATGAATAACGTCATCAATGGCTAAATATTACTTCAAAACATAATTTCTCGTCGAATTTCAATTCAAGATCACCGAAACGATATATTTGGCACACCGAATAAATCCACACTTTCACGCCACGTAGGAGATATAAACTGCGAGACTGGAATAACACTCTCAGTAAAGGAGCGCCTCTTAGCAGAAAGACAGCGCCTAAATGAAGCAGAGAGATTGTGTTTGTTGGTAGTCCATCGAACAGCGGTTGTTATATGACAAGAAACTCGACACCTTCTTTCAACAGCAAGACGTTTCATTCCATGTTGAGCGAATAAATACTACTCAAGATGATTGTCGTGCAAGCGAAAGTAGAAATCGAATTACCCTAGTCAATAACTTTTCTGTTTTATAATTTCTGCTGTGACTACAAAATAAAGGTTACAGCAGCATTTTTCTTGTTTAGGAGGCTTTTAGGTACAGAGCTATATATTAACACTCAAAACTATAATGGAATTCGAAGCTTGCGGTTTTTTCGTGTTGCGCATTGTGAGTGACAATCGTAAGACTAATGTTAGCAGGATAAGAAGAATGTCTTCTTCAAAACACATTAAACCGAAGATCTGTTATCCTGTTGATAGCGAAATGCCTCTTGCTTTTGACAAATGGCACATTCTGAAAAGTAAGAAATACCCCACACACAAAAAATCTATGTTTGATGTTTCCCAGGATATAAATGGTGATTTTATCAAGAAACTGTATGAGATGCAATCAAATTAAACTGTGAAACAGGTTCATTTTTCTTACATGCAAAAACATCGAGCCGCCTAAGTTTAAGAAAATGAATGTGCTGCGCCCGAAAGATATTTTCGCGACTGAAGTAATAACAGCCTTATAATATTTAAAAGACCATTCGTATACATATATTCACGATTTTTAATGCAGGTACCACTGTCAAATACAAGTTATCGATACAAAATTGATTCGACATACGTGTCCGTAGCAGAAATGTAGCAACATTGCAGCCGGACAAGATGCTTGATTCTTTTGACAAGACCAAGGTGCTCAACAGGGCTAATGGACTTGATTTATAAAAGAGATTAAAACAGCAGGCTGCAGTACCCATCTGATTTGCCACTGTGGATTTTGAAAGTTATTCATGATTTTGTATTGAAAGCACAACCATTTGTGCATAAAAATCCTCTTGCATCTATGAGTGACCATTTAGTGCCTGTGTTGCATGATTTTCCTCACTTCAGTTGTCCTGAAATCGGACATTCATAGTTATTGAGTGAAGTTATTTTTCTTTTTGCTATTTGCTTTACGTCGCACCAACGCAGATAGGTCTTATGGCGACGATGGGACAGGAAAGACCTAGGAATGGGAAGGAAGCGGCCGTGGCCTTAATTAAGGTACAGCCCCAGCATTTTCCTGGTGTGAAAATCGGAAACCACGGAAAACCATCTTCAGGACTGCCGACAGTGGGGTTCGAACCCACTATCTCCCAGATGCGAGCTCACAGCTGTGCGTTCCTAACCGCACGGCCAACTCGCCCGGTAGCGAAGTTATTTGCGAGTGTGCTATTCCTGTATTCTTAAATAACATAGCCACATGAATAACAGAGATCTTTGATAAATTTGAACGCGAGAACGCGAAACACTTCAACAGAAAATTGTGTGAATATAATTCTCTACAGTATTTACTACCAACCGTTAACATTATTTTGTACAGCTTTTCCGCTGCGGAGGGGTACGTTCTTCACTGAATTTCTTTATTAAGGTGTAAGGTGTGATTCATATATGTTTTTAGAGTGAATGGCTATATATTTGAACAGAAATATACTAAACACTTAACGTGTGCTGTAATGAACAATCTTGTTTCAATGCCAGCGAAGCAGCGCTCGGTGGTAGAAATGGGAACTAGGCCCATATCGCTCATATTGCTTGATTGGGAAGGCGTATGAGCGCAGTCATAGTAGAGGGCGATGGTTTAACACACACACATATATATATATATTGACACATCTGAGCCACAGGCTTAAAAGTTCACTGCTTGATTCACGCATTTCTAATGACATCTTACAATGGAAAGGTAGCATTCACCATTGTTGTTGTTTGAGTTATCAGTCCATAGACTTGTTTGATGCAGCTGTCCATGCCACCCTATCCGGTGCTAACCTTTTCATCTCTACATAACTACTGCATCCTACATCTGCTCTAATCTGCTTGTATATTCAAACCTTGGTCTAGCCCTACTGTTCTTACCACCTACACTTCCTTCAAAAACCAACTGCACAAGTCCTGGGTATCTTAAGATGTGTCCTATCATTCTATTCTTCTTCTCAAATTTAGCCAAATCGATCTCCTCTCACCAATTCGATTCAGTATCTCTTCATTCGTGATTCGATCTATCCATCTCACCTTCAGCATTCTTCTGTAACACCACATTTCAAAATCTTCTATTCTCTTTCTTTCTGAGCTAGTTATCGTCCATGTTTCACTTCCATACAATGCCACGCTCCACACGAAAGTATTCAAAAACATCCTTCTGATTCCTATATCAATGTTTGAAGTGAGCAAATTTCTTTTCTTAAGAAAGCTCTTCCTTGCTTGTGCTAGTCTGCATCTTATGTCCTCCTTACTTCTGCCATCGTTAGTTATTTTACTACCCAAGTAACAATATTCTTCTACTTCCTTTAAGACTTCTTTTCCTAATTTAATACACTGACTGACAGAGCAAATGCAACACCAAGAAGGAGTGGTCAGAACTTTATGCCAATTGCAGGGTAGACTGACGTCACTGAGGTATGCTCATGATGTGAAATGCGCCGCTGTGCTGCGCACGTAGCGAACGATAAATGGGACACGGCGTTGGCGAATGGCCCACTTCGTACCGTGATTTCTCAGCCGACAGTCATTGTAGAACGTGTTGTCGTGTGCCACAGGACACGTGTATAGCTAAGAATGCCAGGCCGCCGTCAACGGAGGCATTTCCAGCAGACAGACGACTTTACGAGGGGTATGGTGATCGGGCTGAGAAGGGCAGGTTGGTCGCTTCGTCAAATCGCAGCCGATACCCATAGGGATGTGTCCACGGTGCAGCGCCTGTGGCGAAGATGGTTGGCGCAGGGACATGTGGCACGTGCGAGGGGTCCAGGCGCAGCCCGAGTGACGTCAGCACGCGAGGATCGGCGCATCCGCCTCCGCCGCCAAGCGGTGGCAGCCCCGCACGCCACGTCAACCGCCATTCTTCAGCATGTGCAAGACACCCTGGCTGTTCCAATATCGACCAGAACAATTTCCCGTCGATTGGTTGAAGGTGGCCTGCACTCCCGGCGACCGCTCAGAAGACTACCATTGACTCCACAGCATAGACGTGCACGCCTGGCATGGTGCCGGGCTAGAGCGACTTGGATGAGGGAATGGCGGAACGTCGTGTTCTCCGATGAGTCACGCTTCTGTTCTGTCAGTGATAGTCACCGCAGACGAGTGTGGCGTCGGCGTGGAGAAAGGTCAAATCCGGCCGTAACTGTGGAGCGCCCTACCGCTAGACAACGCGGCATCATGGTTTGGGGCGCTATTGCGTATGATTCCACGTCACCTCTAGTGCGTATTCAAGGCACGTTAAATGCCCACCGCTACGTGCAGCATGTGCTGCGGCCGTTGGCACTCCCGTACCTTCAGGGGCTTTCCAATGCTCTGTTTCAGCAGGATAATGCCCGCCCACACACTGCTCGCATCTCCCAACAGGCTCTACGAGGTGTACAGATGCTTCCATGGCCAGCGTACTCTCCGCATCTATCACCAATCGAACACTTGTGGGATCTCATTGGACGCCGTTTGCAAACTCTGCCCCAGCCTCGTACTGACGACCAACTGTGGCAAATGGTTGACAGAGAATGGAGAACCACCCCTCAGGACACCATCCGCACTCTTATTGACTCTGTACCTCGACGTGTTTCTGCGTGCATCGCCGCTCGCGGTGATCCTACATCCTACTGAGTCGATGCCGTGCGCATTGTGTAACCTGCATATCAGTTTGAAATAAACATCAATTATTCGTCCGTGCCGTCTCTGTTTTTTCCCCAACTTTCATCCCTTTCGAACCACTCCTCCTTGGTGTTGCATTTGCTCTGTCAGTCAGTGTATTTACTGCATCACCTGCCTTCGTTCGACTGCACTCCATTACCTTAGTTTTGGACTTATTTATTTTCATCTTGTACTCCTTACCCAAGACTTCGTCCATACCATTCAGCAGCTTCTCGAGGTCCTCTGCAGTCTCAGATAAAATAACAATATCATCGGCAAATCTCAAGGTTTTGATTTCCTCTCCTTGGATTGTGACTCCCTTTCCAAATTCCTCTTTGATTTCCTTTACTGCCTGTTCTATGTAAACATTGAAGAGGAGGAGGGACAAACTGCAGCCTTGCCTCACTCCTTTCTGGATTGCTGCTTCTTTTTCAAAGCCCTCTATTCTTATCACTGCAGACTGATTTTTATACAGATTGTAGATAATTCTTCGTTCTCGGTATCTGATCCCAATCACCTTCAGAATCGTAAATAGCTTGGTCCAATCAACATTATCGAATGCCTTTTATAGATCTACGAATGTCATGTACGTAGGCTTGTCCACCAAGCAGGATGTATATCGTAAGCAGCGTACGTTGAAAGAAAATTAGATGGTCATGATGAACTACAAAGCGAGCAACTCCCTGTTACAGTATCTTATCAAGTAAGTAAAAACAATTTCTACTCAGCATATATAAAGTTTGAATTTACAAGAGAGAGAGCCTGATAGCGAATAAGTCTAAACATGCATATTCATTACCAGGAGATCACTGCGTTTCAGAAACAGTGTGGCCTCATTATGTTACTTGCTCAGCCCAGTTAGGTTTCGCTAGCAAGTTGATGCGGTTAGTCTGGGTATCGAAGTGAAATTCCGTTAAGTTAAGCTTACACTATTTTCGCAGTTAGCCTGGGAGGTTAGTTTCAGCTTCGAGCCCCAAGCATGCTTCCTAAATATTACACCCCATATGAATAAATTCATGTATTAAGCCTTTTAGCCGCTATCTTGTTCCAAGTTCGTCTCCATGCTCCCTTAAGTCGCTTTCGAACGTTACGCCCCTATGAATAAAGCATATGTCTTAAGACTTACACCATCCCTCTAGTCCTAATAGTTCAAAGTGTAGCCGCTACGCTCGTGTACGGAAGGGCTTCCGGTTAGCTTAATGCCTGGTTAGCGTAAGGTTAAGCCTGCACAATTAGCTAGGAAGTATGGAAGGACACCCGGTTAGGTTTACGCCAGTCAGCGTAAGGTTAAGTCTGCAATTTTATGCAGTTAGTTCGCGTATCGAACTTAAATTCTGTTCAGTTAAGCTCTTACACTATTTTGCCGTTAGTCCCCAAAGATGCTTCCTAAATATTACGTCCCCTATGAACGTAGTACACGTGTTAAGGCTTACACCATCTCCTTAGTCCCACGTACAGCCGCCATCTTGTTCTAAGTTCAGCCCCAAGCTCCCTTGTGTCCCTTTCCAATGTTACGTCCCTATCAATTAAGCATTATAGCAGCCATCTTGTCCCAAGATCAGCTCCAAGCCCTGGGAGGTTAAGTTAGATTAACGCGTGGTTAGCGTAACGTTAGGCCTGCAGTTATCCCGGGTGTCGAACTTCACTCGCACTCTTGTGCGGTTAGCCCGTGCGTTGAACTTTGAATCCCTTAGGTTAAGCTAATACTCTTAGGCTTCGAACTAGCGTCTGTACGTTGAACGCCCTTAGGCCTGTGGTTGAACCCGATGTCTGCAAGGTTAAGCCTGGACCCGTAGCCTGCATAAGGTCATGTGAGTTTACGAGCGCGCTCTTATCTAGGAGCCCGCACCGCTCTTTGACGTCACTCACCAATTCAGGCTTCATCCAGGGGCCACTGGATACCGGATGCCGTAGAACTCTACACATACACTACGAACGCTGTTCGATTGAGTTTGCAAATTAATTTAGGGTAACCGTTAATTATTCCTTGGTAATTTGATAGGTTTAATGTTCATCCGTGATCTTTGACCTTTATGTCTACGGTCATCAATTCTTCAGTCCGGTGAATTGTTTACGATTTCGTGTTTACTATGTATATACACAGATGTATATATGTCATCTTTATGTATGGTGTAGATATAGTCTAGTCTTTTAATTCCTTCTATTCCCATCTTACTTTAATGATACCAAGGTCGTTCACTCTTTGTTGCATTTATACAAGTGCAAATTCATTCAATTCGTTATTTTATATTCCCCATGGCAACTTGTCAACCCTATCTCCTAAAATACTTGTGAATTGCTGCTAGGTTATTATTACATCAGTGTATCTGAAAACAATTTTTCATATGTTATAGGTTAGGTTATGTGTTTAGCTATAATCGTGTGCATTATAAGTCAGGTTACGTTTACCGCTTGTAAATCTAGATGTTTCTAACTCGCCTTAGCTACTACATTGTAATGATAATTCTAGAACACGAAATTAACCAGTACCTCAGGGTATTAATTGTACAATCTTGCACAAATACTATTTCATAAGCAATCAGAATTATTCAGAATATATGTAAAGAGTGATGAGTTCATTGGAGTGAGGGGGAGTTGTAAGTAGTGGAGCAGAGATGCCGTATATCGTACAGTGACTCTATATGTACAGTGTGACCAAGTCAAGTCCCTCCGCCATGTTTTAGCCAAGTTCTCAGTCAGCTGATAGATGAAGGAGAGTGATATTATTATTGTTTCAATAAGAATAGACCAGCTCAATGTTTTAGGATGTTACTTAGAGTGCGTATACTGTGTGTAAATAGGCCTATCAATATTGTTATATTCAGAGCCTGACTACCTGCCGTAAGACTTCAAAATTTAGATTTATACTAGGTATACAAGACACAACTATTTAAGTGGTTTGAAATTTTGTGTTGGTAGGTAGGTATATAATAACATCTATGTTGTAGTACATATGGCATAAAATAGTATAGTCATCGTATTGAATAATGTATGTGCTGACTGTAAAGTTAGCCTACATATAAATTCAAAAAATAACATTACCGTATTAAGGTTTACAAGGTTTTACATATTAGAATACACAACGCAGTATCAACGAACAATACATCGAAATGTACTTTTTTATGTACGACTTATCTGTATATATGTAATATTAACACACGCAGAATATACAAAATAATATGATTAGTTAACCGGTGGGTAGACAAAATTGTATAAGCTAGCTCCGTATTTATGTTAACACAGTAGGCTATAAGTTAACACAATATACTGCGCCATTCTACTCGTGGTACGAATATGAATTATAACGAAAACCTGCTAATCTTTAGCGGTAATAACAAGTAACTGCCGTGGACCCGAGGTAAATTGTACACTGACTTAGCAAATGTCATGGGATAGTCACCTAGCCTCCTCTGGCCCTGTGAACTGCAGTGAGACGCCGTGTAAGTGAGTCGACAAGTCCCTAGTAGTCCTCTGGACGCAGCTGATACCAAATCGTTTGCAGAGCGGCCGCCAATGCTGGTCTGTTCGTGGGTGCAGGATCCATGGCACGGAGCCTTCGTTCCAGGACATCCCAGATATGCTCGATAGGGTTCATATGGGGGCTCCCGGGTGGCCATGGCAGTCGTTGGACCTCCGCTGCATGTTCCTGGAACCATTTCCGGGCGATGTGGGAGCGATGTGGCGGTGCGTTATCATCTTGAAACACCGCAGAACCGTCTGGGCGCTGGAAGGCCAAAAATGGCCGGAGATGGTCTCCGAGCAGCTCAACATACCGCGTACCATTCAAAGTCCCTTCCAGAACAACTAGGGGGCCCATTCCATACCAAGAAAATGCACCCCAGACCATAACAGAGACACCAGCGCCCTGGACCACACCTTCGAGGCAGGCAGGATCCATCGCTTCATGTGGTCTGCGCCATACACGGTGCCTCCCATCGGCATGGTGCAGTTGAAATCGTAATTCGTCCGACCTTATCACGTTACGCTATTGTTCCAGTGTCCATCCCTGGTGACTGGCGACAAATGCGCGTCGTTGTGCCCGATGACGTTGGGTTAACTATGGCACCCGTGTGCGGCGCCGGCTCTCATACCCCATAGAACCCATGTTCCTACGGATTGTCCACTGGGAGACGTGTCTAGCACGGCCTGTGTTGAATTGAGCCGTGATATGTTGCACGGTTGCCCGTCTGTCACTATTGACAATCCGTCACAGATGTCGCCGGTCACGGTCATCGAGGGTGGCTGGACGGCCGGTTGTTCTTCTGTTGTGGACGGTGACACCCGCATTCAACCATTCACGATACACCCTGGACACGGTTGATCGTGTGAATCTAAATTCCCGCACCACTTCCGAAATCCCACTCCCCATCCGTCGGGCACCGACCACCATACCCCGTTCGAACGGTGTCAGCTCACGAAGAGGTTTCATGTTACACCTGTCACATGCACAACCACTGCTAACAATGTCTCCTATACAACTACCGCTGGCACAGGGAGCGTGTGGTGTGCAGACAACACACCTGTGCATCAGTGCTCCGCTATCCCATGATACGACGGCTACGGTTTGATCCCCGTAATGAGCAATTAAATATTTGTATCACTATACAATATAGTTTGAAAAAATGCTACTTGTTCGGTGAAAAGAAGCAGTTGTTTTGGTCCCGAAGTACTTGTATTGAGGACTCGGTTACGATCACCTTCCGTTCGATCCCCGTGATGTGCGATTAATTCTGTGCCCGAGTTCGGTTAGTAGTCCTACTGGTACATATTTTAAACATTCTGTTTGCTACAATCGGTTTTGCTAATACTTTGTTATTACTGAACAGTTAGGTGATGATAACATTATAATTACCTTCTTTATCTACCGCTCTTCCCGCAACTGTGGGGTTGTTAGTGCTAACTGCGTCAGACATGTGGATTTGGCCTTGTTTAACGGCCGAACGCCCTTCCTGACGCTAATCATACATTGAGGGATGCAATCACTATTGCGTGTTTTACTGGTGGTTTGTATTGTGGTGTGTTGTCTGAATATGAAGAGGAGAGCACCCAGTCCCCAAACCCGAACTACTAAAATACCCTACTCTGCAGGGAATCGAACCGGGCACCCTCTGAACCGAAGGGCAGTATGCTGACCATTCAGCCACGATGTTAGACGATTATTGTTATCATTATAATGTATGCGAATACTCAACTTCATGCTAGGTGGTATTTCGAACCACGTCCTTTAAGAGATGAATAGCTATAAAAGCTTGAATTCTAGAATATATCAATCATGATATCTCATACGGTGAAAATGAATGAGACCTAAATGATCTGGAGTGACCCTTCTTGTTACTTGGTATGTACATGTTGTAGATAAACATATGTTTTCGGGGATATTTTGAAATCTATGAATTCTAATATAATCGTGAAAATGTTTTTTTCCTTACACGGTAAAATCGCACGAAACGTACAGTAAAAGAATTATATTCTAAACAACTCTCGTTATGAAGAGATTTCCGATTTGGCGAATACATTCACCGCCTTGGCCTCCATAAAATTACTCCTTCTTAATCAGTTTACCCTCCGGGGTTTGTTTTTCCCTCGGACTCAGCGAGGGATCCCACCTCTACCGCCTCAAAGACAGTGTCCGGGAGCTTGAAACTTCAGGTCGTGGATGAAACTGGGGAAGAGGACCATTACCTGGCCCAGGTGGCCAGACCTGCTATGCTGAACAGGGAACTTGTGGGAAAGTTGTGACATTGGAGGGGATAGAAAAAGAAAGGAGGTGGACATGACCTTAAGTTAGGTACCATCCCGACATTTGCCTGAAGGAAAAGTGAGAAACCACGGAAGACCGGTTGACTGAGGTGGGAATCGAACACACCTCTACTCAGTTGACCTCCCGAAGCTGAATCGACCCCGTTCCAGCCCTCGTACCAAATTTCATGATAGAGCCGGGAACCTCCGGAAGTGGTAGCTAATCACGCTAACCACTACACCACAGAGGCGGACCCATAAAATTACTAACCCATTTTATTATTGTTACCATTATAATCCATGAGACAACTCTACTCGTTACTGGAAGCGATTTATGACGTGCTGTTTCAGAGCTGAAAACAAGAAATTGTCCAATTTGATTTTAAATCCCTTTCCAGTTCTATTTATGAATCCATAAACACAACAGCCTGGCGTAATTTCCTTCAAAACGTAGACCTCAGAAATACATAATTTAACGCACATATTTTCGGTAGTATTAAAGTTAAAACACGTAGCCTGTACTTCGCTGAAATTGCAGAAAGAATCATATTACCGTGTGTGCATAACATACTGTACCAGGAAAAGTTCGGGGTGTAGGGCATGAGAAGGATCTCAGGTAGTGGAAGTTGATTTTGGAGCTGGTACAGAGCAGGATAGAACCGCAGGGCGAATAATAGATGGTTATACCTTTTCCAAACAATCTATTAATAATGTTAAATGATTCAGCACCCTGCAATATCAATATAGGACTCAGATATTTTGTTGAAATCAAAAATGTTAACGTAAATCTTCTTGAATGCAGTTCGTGAAAATAAATAAATCTCACAGATCCTATAGTACTTTGTGAAAACGCGAAGTGTCAGTTCTTCACTTAAAGTCTTTCTAAGTATTAATTCATGAAATGAACACACACTTGTAATTGAAAATTGAAATAAGAATTTGAATTTTTGTTGAAAGTTTCTCAGTTTGTTAGCCTTGAAATATAGAACACTTGAAAATCCTAGAGTTTTTCTATGTAAAATAAATTTATCATTAAAAGATGAATTTTGAGAAATGATGAAAACTACGAAGTATCGTCACACGCAGCACTGAGTAAACCACTGTTCAAGATTGATAAGAAAAGTCGGTCAGTTTGTGACTACTCACTTAATAAAGAAAAGTTGGCTTACAAATGTTGATGAGAATCTGGACCATTCCGCGGGGTGCAGACGAAGACTCGAACTCGATGTTCCACGAAGAAACCACGTTGACGTCCCTCGATGGGTACCATAGATGAGATGATGTTGAAGGTAGCTGGATCTTGTAGAATTTCATCAAGATTTCTGCTGCTCGTGGAGGTGATTTTTACAACACGGAACGTTCATTTAGTGCAAGTAGTATTTACAGATACTATCATTCACTGTTAAACACAGTTCAGTCCGTATGTTAATTTTATGATGTTAAATGAATGATCACAGTCCTTGCTACATAAAACACTATTTTAAATCGTCACTGAGAACGTCCATAAACACACAGTTCAAACATTTGAAAAGTTGCGTGTGATATTTCTCATTACCGTCTCTGACCACAGTCTTTGAATAGTTATCCTAGCAGATAACACTGACTTTCTTGTGGTGATATAATTATATTACTTTAGAAAAAGTTCTTAATTTTCACTAAGTTTATCAGTAGTAAATCATGTCCTAATATGACATGTAAAATAAAGAGACACAGTTCAAGGATGTACTGTATTAGAAAAATGAGTCATAGAGTAGTTAGAGTTATTGTACACGACAGTTTCTGTTTATTGTGGTAATTTAATATTATGTGAAATTAATTAAGTCCACACGTCATGTTCTGGTTTGTGAATGTCCAATATTTAACTTCGTACTTCAATGATTTCACACGTGTTATACTTCGAAATGTCTGTGAATTAGATCGTAGTCGCGGCACGATAAACTAATTATGGTGCGACGTCTTTTACCAGTGCGACGGCGATTGATTATCCTATAATTTCGTCTCCGCGAAACGCGACGGAAAGTACTGTCTTCGAGACTGCACGGACATAATGTACGAGGGTCAGTCTCCCCTCTGTTTTACTCACATACACATACTGCACTGCTCTGCACTAGAGGTGGGCTAAACTGGTATTTGTGTAAAACAGTTTCAACTGTTCCTGTTTCGAACTTGAAACAGTTTTAAAATAACCGTTTCGAATAGCAGTTTTGTTTCTCCTTCCAAATAGCAACGTGACATGATTGCTGCAGTGTTATTGCACAGTAGGTATGGGTTTTATTGAGGGAAAGATTGCATGTTCCCATTCAGCTTGTTATTGTACGATACTTGTTAAACATATTTAAAATAGTGACTTAAAGGCAACTGTACAGAACGAGTTAACGCAAAAATAAATTAAACAGTATAAAGAGTACAGTTTCAGGAACAGTGGTCGTAACAGGGCGCTTTGTGTAACAGCTACATTACGAGACGTTCATGATACCGGGCCACGCAGAGCGACCAATATTTGTAGCGATTAACTAGATAGCAACAGAACAGGTTCAGAAGCAGTGGTCGTAACAGGGTGTTTTGTGAAACAGCTACATTCCGAAACGGTTTCGATACCGAAACAGTTTCAAAATAGCAGTTGCGTTTTTTCTGCCCCATCTCTACTCTGCACTGCCAGACTGTACTGCTGAACTGAACTGGACTGAACTGCTTGTTAGCCTTGACCTAGTGGCATATATATCTGCTCCAGGAGGGGTGGTATTCTAAGTCATGTGACCGAGAGTGCTCGATCTTCTTAAACTTTATATTATTATAACTCAGAAACTACTGAACAGATTGCTTCGAAATATACAGGATTTCACTTTTACGATGTCTGCTATAATTTAGCGTTGGTCCTGTTCAAATTGGTTGAGGCGTTAAAAAGTTCACGAGAAAAATTCTTTCGAGAAATATCTCTAGGGGAGGCAAGTTTCAAGCGGTAGGTGACGTCACTTGGCCTCGCCTGGTCGCTCGTGGAGTCTGGTACGTACTGGAATGTTCCTTCGCTCAGCTGATCGCATGGCGGACGGAAATCGTATGCTGAATTAAAGTTTTTCAATTGATATGTGCCAGGACCTAAGCCTTCCTGGTACAATACGTTTAACTAAGCCGAAGGAATATTTGTCTAAAACATGGTGGAGTGAATCAGAATGAAGTACTCGTTGGCCATACTGTACATATAGAGTCACTGTAGTAGATCGACTGTTTCGATAGTGATCGCATCAGATTAATCATGACCTATTGGTTACTTGTAAGAGTCGAGTGAGTAGTAAGAGATGTTCAGGAGGTTGTAGTGTTGTTACTACATTGATACCGCAAAGGCGGATCAATCATGATCTACCATGTATTTTATGTTTCCGATTTGTTTAGTTGGCAGTTGTTGTAATTTAACAGTTCCGGATGAGTGAGCGAGTTGTTGTAGTGGTGTGATGTTGATAGACTATTTGAAGTGAGTTGGAGTTGTAGCTATGTTGATGTCATTGTCGTAAATCAGTCGTATTAATACCGCTTTGCGGATTGATCGTAAATTACTATGCGTATATTTCTACATGTTACCATGTGTGAAGTCAATAGTAATATATAAGTGTAATCTAAGAAAGTAGCTGTTTTTATTTCAACTACATCCCTGCATCTACTTCATAATCGGCACGTTTGGTTGTAAATCAAAATTACCATTTATTTCATTGAGATATTAGGTTTATATTTTCCATACTCAAATACGCGTTTTTTAACCAACTTGTAAAAGGTTTTTTCAAACCCATTACAATATTGCTTTATTATATATTTTTGTCTGTCCTGTAAAATTATACTTTAGAGACTCATGTGATTCTTACAATCATCGATTCAATTCAATTGTATATCACTGGTCAGTTAAAAAGGGAAAAGTTTTCTCTTGGTGAAAAATAAGGAATTTGATATCTGCCAGCCAAACAGATGTGAACTTTCATCCACTAAATATATTGAGACTGTGTGAGTGTGTGTTCGAGAATAATGTTTGGAGCACATATATTCTGTAAATGGCAAGTATACGTCATTCTGTGAACGTATTCTAGCTTGGCTGTTTACCGAGATGTGGAGAGATGATCTGCCTCCTCTCATTTACACGTTGTGAGACTCAGGGTCATTGCTTTCCTCTTTTATCTTGTCGACTCACTCTCATTTTTATCAGCTTCATATAACCTATCAAATCCATGGATAGATCAATGACGATACAGACTATTTGACCTCCTAAATTTAAAATATATGCCAAAACGTGCTGGAATGTTTCAAGTTGAGAACCATTTCTAAACCCGAACTGTCTTATATCACACTAGTAGTAAAATCGCAAACATGTTTAATATAATCAGAAAGAAAGCTCTCCCACAGCTTATATGTAACACATGTCAAGTTGTCTGATCTGTTATTCTTGACATCATAATCATCCTTCTTTCCGTTCGGATTTTTATATGATCACACACATGCTTAATAACTTGTATAATATTTCTCCGAGAGAAAATATTGTGATAAAGTCAATCCTTGCGTTATCTTTTAAGGAAAATTTATCCACAATAAAAATAACTGCACAAGAATGGAGTTGTTTTTAAATCATGTTTGATTTTAATGCCGATGTTTGTTAAAATGTGGTAAATTTATCATGTATTTCTTTCATTCTTTTACAAGTGCAACACTTTTTAATGAATGTAATGTATTATCAAATATTTCAAGTGTATAATCCCATCAGGATAAATCTATTCAGTCAATAAATTAATGTTTGCCTTTAACTAGCCCCATGTCGTTTATTTAGGTATTTATTTTATCAATCTCTGTCTCATAAAATGCCTGAAAGGGTACAGTAACTCGAAGGTCGGAGTGTTTCATCAGTCAGTACCAGGAGAACGCCCAGGAGTAGTTAAGTCGCCAAAAGTGGAGAAAACTCTTGAGCTTGCGGAGTCGTTCACTTACCTTGGCAGCTTGCTCTCAACGACGACTGATACTGATGCACGAATACAGCGGCGTGTAGGTTGTTGTGGTGTATTTTATGCCCGTCGAACTAAAGTATCCATGAACAGTTCAGTACGTATATGGATGTTATTGTTGGACAGAAAGTGAACGTCTCGAGCAATATCATCATTAGAAGGATCCTTGGAATAAAATAGTATTACACAGGCGCCAATGTTAGCCTACTGGAAGAGGCTCCCACGAAAAGTACTGAAGCAATAATAATTTGACAGGAGATCGTGCTGGATTAGTCATATGATTCGAATGACAATTTCCCGACTTCCAAAACAGCTAAACTTTTCTGAGCTTGCAGAAGGAAACCATAACATACGAGGACTAAGGTTATATAACAAACTCTAGCCTCAAAATCTGCGACATAGGTATCAGCGCCTGGTTAGATTTAACCGTGAAACGTTCACTATAGAGAAAATCAACCTATTGTGGTGTGAAAATATTCGAAACCAAGTGCAAGGTAATTGTAAACTTTGATTTTAATGTGATTTTAATGTACTCGTGGTCCTTGAATAATAATTTTAGAAGTGAAATATCCCGGTAAAGCATACTGTAGCGTAATGAATAGTTAAATAATGGAGTTTATTTAGTGGTTTGGAGATAACATGTAGGTGGAATGATATTGGAGTTACATCGTTATAAAATACGGGGAGAGAAGATGGCATCTATTCAGTTACGCAATGGCGTTTCTCCGAATCGTATGGAGTCAGCATAGTAGTTCAGGTACATAGATTACAATAGACGACGAAAGAACTTCAAGATATGTTCAAGGTACGTGAAGTGGTGGAAATACATGAACTGTGTGAATGTGGAGTGATATTTCACTTGTATTGTGCTTGCATTGGTGGATAATATTCAGGGTTGTACAAATGCATAAATATGCTGAAATTCATGCCGTAAATGTTAACCTACTTTGATATTTGTACTTCATTCATTTAAGCAACGTACCTTGAAATATTATTATTCCCTAGATGACAAGTATTGACCATGGGAATATGTTGTAATATGCTCGCAGATTAACTTGAATGGACGTAACTAATATTTATGACATTGTCATAAAGAAGAATTGAAATGTACTTGTTTGACCGAGATGAAACTGTTGTTTTGTTTCCGATCTAACCTTACCTCTGGTGGTCGCATATGATAACCACATAATAAGGTACTTTCGGAGGACCACTTAAATGATATTAAGAAAATACAGTATGTAAAAACATAAAGAACACACAAGTCACTTATATATTCAGTTGTACGTGAACTAGAAAACACTCTAGTACTGTAAGTACTTCTTGTACATATACAATTATATATTTACTGACACTAAAAATACTAGAAATATTCTTTACACTTGAAGACGTAATTTGTTATTGTGCGAATGGTTTGGCTGCACTTGAAATGTGAGCACTATTGTGCAGTTACATTATTTTATGAGACTGTTGTCTCCACATGTTACTCGCGGCATGTCTGACGCGCTTCTCCCGTTCCTAGCCAGTCAGTCGCACCAGAACAAAGTCCGGGAAGCGATGTGCTGCCCTCTATACGCAAATTCTTCAATAAATACACCTTATAAATGAAATACTAAAATATTGTAGATTTAAAAACACAAATAAATGACATAATTTCTTAGATATAATTGTTAATGCGATATGTGCAGTAACATACCGGCCCACTTCAAATGTGCTCATATTTTATATTTACAAATTAAATGCAATAACAATGAAATTAAATACACTGAAAATAAAACAAGTAATTCATTGGGTTCTGTCTCAAAGAAGAAAAAAGCTCTGTCAAGGCAAACATAAATACATATGCACAAATACATAAGAAAATATTGGCGACGCACTACACTGAGGTCACTAGTCAGTTGGGAGTGGGCATAATTTGCACACAGGTCTCCTATAAACTCCTGAGGGTGTACGGACATCAACGACTCTCACCAACCCGTCCTTTCCCGGGAATGTTTGCTCAATGATGCCTAATCTCCAGTCCATTGGTGGAATGTTGTCATCCTTAATTAGGACAACAGTTCCTGTAGATACACTGGGCTGTGCTGACCTCCATCTCATGCGCTGCTGCAAGCTGCCCAGATAGTCGGATGACCACCTGTTCCGAAAATGTCCCTTCATCTTTTGAAGATGATTCAACCTGGAAAGCCTTGAAGTATTTGATAAGGTTAGGTCTGGTTCAGGTATGGTCATCATGGGTTCTCCTCTCAGGAAATGCTGGTGAAAGATAGGAAGTGCCATTTGGGTCATTGTTCAGGAGAGCGATTGGACGTGAATTTAAAATGGATTCAATCTGACAGAGAAGAGTAGTCATTTCTTCGAATGTCAAGTGAGCATGCTTGGTAACTCTAGTAAGATGAAACTTCATAGATTTCACCCCAGCTTCCCAAAGACCTCCGAAATTTGGTGCTCGTGGCGGAATGAATTTCCAGGTAAATCCTTCTTTGATTCCAACATTATCAATCTCACGTTGGTGTTGCTCTGATTGGAATAAGTCGTGAAGTTCTCGAAGTTGATTTCTGGCTCCGATGAATGATGAACCATTGCCACTGTGAAGTTGAAGTACCTTTCCTCTCCGGGCTATCATTCTCCTTAAGGCAGCAATGAAGGCTTCGGTGGTTAAATTGCTTAAAAGTTCCAAGTGAATGGCCTAGGTGGCTAAGGAGACAAAAAGTGCAACGTAACATTTTACTCTCGTGTTACTACGTGGAGAACCTTGTTTAATGAAGAAGGGTCACACAAAATCTACACCGCTATATAGGAAAGGACGAGTGGGATTAAGTATTTCAGCAGGCAGCTGGCCCATCAATTGCGATGAGCTTTCGGCCTTGAACCTGTAACATGTCACACATTTGCGAATGACACCTTTGACAGTTGTCCTGGCGTGAGGAATACAATACTTCATTCTAAGTGATGCAACTAGTAGCTGTGTACTAGCATGTAGTAATCTTAAGTGCTCGTCACGAATAATTAATTTCGTGACATGGTGATGCGCTGGTAATATAATCTGATGTTTCTGACCATATGCTGCGTCTGCATTACGTAATCGCCCGCCCACACTGAGACACTCGTCAGTAGTATAATACAGGGATTCGGCGGCCACCTCCTCCTCCGGCTCTCGGGAGAGGCCTCCGCCTCCCGCGGGAAATTTGAATTTTGGCGGGAAATTTGAATTTTGGCGCGAGATTCGAATTTGTAAACAAAGCCACGTGCTTTTTGACAGCTGTCATCGACAACAACGCATCGCTAACCTCACTGCTGCCATCTTGACGGGCCTAAACCTCAGTGGTACCAACTTAACCTAACTAGCGCGAGATTTGAATCGGTAAACAAAGCCACGTGTTTTTGACAGCCATGTGCTTTTTGACAGACAACAACGTATCGCAAACCTCAGTGCAGCCATCTTGACGGGACTAAACCTCAGTGCTACCAGCTTAACCTCACTAGCGCGAGATTTGAATTTGTAAACAAATCCACGTGATTTTCGACAGCTGTCATCCGCCATCTTTAAACTACAGAGCACCGTGATGCCCTCTTTATCGCAGTAGCTGCAAATTCGTCACCTGTTGTAACTGTTCCACCTCGTCATAACACTTGGGGAGATGAAAGTTATAATCTTGGGACACATGAATATTAAACAAACTATTTGTGGCACGCAAATAGAAACAATTAACATTCCATGGTTCCCCATTTCTCTATGTAATGTTTGGGCGCCATGGTTACAGTTTTAAATAAAACTGTAAACCAAAATTTATATTTACTAGCATAGAGACTTACACTTAAATCACAGGGGTAGGATTTTAAATAATTAACCATTAAATATCGCTTAAGAAAGAAAATTAACGCAATATAAAATACAAATGAATTTATTATACAAAAAAATGAGATGAATCGGAAAAGTTTCCTTAAAGCGTGGAGGAATTTATAATTTACTGAATTTACTATTGCTTGCTTTATCTAATTGAAGCTCACCAATTTCAGCTTCGGTTGACGTCATCTGGTTTCCGTGGTTACTCGTTCTCTTCTTCTCGATGTAGACTTTGCTCCATGGACATCCTTCCTTCCTTCTCTGATATGGTACGGGCTATCTGGACTAACACTCCCTACTTGCCTAGTATTTAAATTAGACATTGGCCCTATACTTGTAATAACTGATCAGCGTTGATCGTATGAGGAGAAAATTCAGAGATATGAATTTTTCCATATTACTAGAAATCTCAATCCAACTGAGCTATACTATTTATGCGGTACAGACTTGTACCAAAATTCCGTAGACTTGAACTAAACATAGTTCTTCGTCCACAATATTTACTGAATATCACACAAGCCATAAGCTTGTTTCGTTTCACGCAGATCTGATAACATTACCGCAACTAAGTACTGTATCGAAGCGATAACACATTGTACAAAAATAACTATGTCGCGGAGCGACCACATACTGTTTCAAATATCAAATCACGTCGTTCAAAGTAGATGTTCACAGTAGAAGATGTACTTAGTTAGGTTCTAAGGTCGTACGGTCGTAAGGTCCCGTTCTCGTGTTGAGAATCAGTATATATCCGGGCTCACCCCCACTCTTGGTAACAGTTCAATCTCAAAACTCATATACAACGAAGTATCTGATTCGATAGATCGAAGCATCAACTCCCCTTCTTTTCCTCCTCGACAAGTCCAGAAGGCGTGGCGAAGATATAGCTTCGCGCACGGGTCGCTGTTTACTAGCCTTGGTCATAAAATAAACCCATGACTAACGCAAAATCCCTCCCAAGCTTCAAGAATAACCCTCCGTATACACAAACATGAGATGAAATGAAAACAACTATGTCTCAACATATTGACCGTATTTACAACATAATGAATTCTTGTCCTACATAATATAATAATTTAAATAATAAAACGATGTTATCATATGTACAATATGATTCCAAAAGGCCTTGATTACAAATGATTGACGTTGAATAAATATGTTATTACAAATAATCGCCGATGGCGGATAAACTTGATATCAAATGATACCGCGTAAAATGATATTATATTAAATTAGTAGGGCTGGAGAAGCCTGGACGGTTACATACGCCCTCCTGTTATTTACAGATATAACATATATGAAAATAACACACTACACCAAAACAGCTGATATATACATCATTACATCTGACAAACTCTTAATAAAATAACATACATAATCAAATCTTGTATCTCACTGTAGAGTGTCTGTTTCAATGATACCAGATAACATTCGTAATAATTCCTGCCGATTTTCTTGCGAAAGTTTGTCAGCGACACTCATAATTACAACAACACGTAAATAACACTATCTTTGCACTTCACCATCAAAGTGTTCGGTAGTTCCAGGTTATAATAATATATACACCACACATACACGTAATCACACGTGGATTACCTCTCTTAGATGGCCGCAAGCAATTTCTTGTTTTCACTGCAAAAAAGTATATACTTAGAAAATTATTGCATTAATTTCCTTCTGCAGTTTCAAAAGAAAATCCCAAGTTACTCATGGCTTCTACAATGGTGTCAGGTCTAGGTTCACAACCTATACATGAATTCACGTTTTCCAACTCAAGTACATTTAATGTTATCAAAACAACACGTGGGAGACATTACACTTAATTCGCAGAAATATATCGTCTCAGAGAGCGAATATTATAAGTGCCCAACATGACACGATTACCATCTTTCAATCTGTATGCACAAGGACCAACCCGACAATGAATCTGGAATGGACCCTGATACAACAAAAAGAATTTCTTCGTCACTTTCTCTTCACTGGACGAGAGCATGTGAACACGTAACAGAACGGAATCTCCTACCTGAAATTCGTCTAACACCTGACGTTTCTGCTGTCTGCTACGCTTCTCAGCCGCTTTAATCAAATTCTCTCTCGCTAATCTGACATATATCTTAGAGTCCCGCTGAGGTTCCTGTGTAATACCTAGTATTTTTGTCAGCTCATTCCTTGGATTGCTGCCAAAACGAACCTCTAATGGGGTGAATTTCGTACTATCATGCTGAATAATATTAATCCATTTCTCAATCAACGCTAGAGAACCAACCCACGCAGTGTGCTTGTCATGAACTAAAGATCGAAACATCCTACCTAATTCCTTCATCGTGCGTTCACACATATTCCCTTGCGGATTCCTAATTGAGGAAAAAACATGTGTGATACCTAACTCTGTCATCACAGCCTTCCACTTCTTCGATGTAAATTGAGATCCGCTATCAGATAATAACCTCCTAGGCGTACCTAATTCCTGAATATACTTGTCACTAATAATCATACTGCAACTAAGACCTGTCACTTTTCTCAACGGATACAATAAAAGATTGACACACTGACTACTCGAAACTTCAATAATACCATCCTCTAACATAGCTTCAATTTGATTGTCTACTGCTTTAGCATACTTATGTGGTATCGGATATCTCGGCCCAGCGAATATACTTTTATCCAGCACTGAAAATTGGTGTTCATACACATGTGTTTTGCCAGGTTTCGATGAAAATACTTCTTTGTGTTCTCTCAACACATACAACAATCGGTCCCTCTGACCTTCTTCCAAATTGCTACTATCTACCGCTTCTCTCAAAGCATCATCGTGGTTCTCCTCTAACCACACTTCACACAAAATAAAATCCGCTCTCTCTTCTTCATCTTTTGAAACCTCATTAACACACCACATGTTACAAACCTCCACTTTCGTCTGAACTTCGGCATCCCACGTGACTTTAACACCCTCATTATCCCACCTTAAGTATACTATCGCATCATTGTAATCTAGCCGAGCTGAGTATAAACTTAGCCAGTCAGATCCCAAGATAACATCAAATATAAGATTCGGGTAACAAGACAGATCTGAATTTTCGACTTCCCGTTAATACAAATAGGTATGGCAACTTGTTTACATATTTGCTTGGATCGTTTACCTACAGCAGTGACGATATTTGTGGATTTCACGGGCATTTCCTCAATCTCAATATTCTCCTTCTTTCTGTCCTCATACCACTTCAAACTTACACATGATCTTTGACTGCCTGAATCCAATAAAGCCTGATACTGCGCCCTCCATACAACGATCGTAACAACGGGGTTCTCACTTTTACTATCAACATCGACTTGATTCACTTCAACCTCCCGTAATAACTCATCTCTGACATCGAGATCATAATTCATGTGCGTCATTACACAATTTCTCGCAACATGTTCTGAAGACTGATAATCTGATCTCTCATTACCGTCTACTATCAGTTTAAATTACTGTGTCTCCTTGTATCCTGATTTCGGCTTGTACCTTCCTCTACATTGCGTTCCCTCTGAACATTCCTATTTTGCTGGTGTGACTGATTACCTACAGGTTGTTGTCTCGGTTGAAACTGACCACGGTGATTGTGTTCTTGTCGTCTGTGTGGTGTCTGATAGTTTGTGTGCTCACGTGTACTATTACTATTTCCTAACGCATTGAAACCTGCTAGCAATCTTTCCATTCCCTAAATAGACTCTATCTGTTGCATACAGCTAGCTTCGCGGATTTTGTTAGAAAACGTCTGAGTAATAACTTCACAATATCTCCCTCCGCTGACATCCCATCTACGTTTTTACAAATCACAACGTGGGCTAAAAAATATTCGGTCATAGAAACTCCCTCGTGTGACCTAAATTTCCCAAAGACAATGCGTTCTCTTTCCCTGCTTTGTATAGCTTCACTCCAAAATTTTTCCGTGAAATATTTCTGGAATTCCACCATACTGGTCATGCTGCTCTTATACAACGCAAACCATGATTTCGTTTCCCCAATAAAAGCTTTACCAATTATTTCTAACGCTTCTTCCCATTCAATGATTCCTTCTTCGATTCGCTTTTCAAACCGTTTCTTAACAGTGTTTAAAAAGTCTAAAGGGTTTGTCTGCCTCCCATTGAATTTAGGTAAATCAGTTTCATATATGAAATTTGTACCATGGCACTGACTTCCTATATTACCTTGCTTTCCTCTGATTTCTTTACATATTAGTGCCTCCGACCTCTCAATACGTTCATTAATTCTTTTCTCTCTAGTTTCTACGTCATTTGCAATGTGTTCCTGTCTTTCCTTGGTGGCTTTAATTTCAATAGCATATTCCTCTGCTTTCTTAAACTTTTCATTGTTGTACTCTTTCTCTAACTTTACTATTTTCTTTCTCTACCAACTCTATGACTTCGGTTTTATGTTCAGTTAACTTTCTTTCTACCACTTTCTCATGTTGGCTGCTTCTCATCTCCTGTTCCGCTAACTGATTCTCAAAAAATATTTTCTGCTGCTCTAGTGCTTCATCTAATCTATGATCTAAAGCATCCATCCTAGCATTCACTTCTCTGCTAATTTCCGTTTTCGTCTGTTCTATCTTCTTTCTAATTTCTTTAATCTCTGTCTGGGTTTTCTCTACTTCCTTCCTAATTTCACCTGTTTCCTTCCTAATTTCATACGTCTCCTTCCTAATTTCATCTATCTCTTTCGTTTCCTTCCTAATCTCATCTATCCCTTTCGTTTGCTCTAATATCCCTTGCATCATTAAAAACAGTTGTCGAATATTCATTTCACTATTCGTATTATCTTTCTCGCCCTCCATCCTAGCTACATCAGATTCTGTACTATTTTCCATGCTCCCACCACTCTCTACCGTTTTATCTACTTCAATGCTTTCATCTACAACATTCCCAGAATTCAGCGTCTCGCCTCCCTTTACTAAGTTTCCGCCACGTAATTTCATGTCCTTTTCACCTTGTGCAGCCATGATTCCCCCAAAATCACACATACAAATTATATAGACACTCACTTAACCCCCACAAACACAGATTCTACTTAACTGCTTTCCTTCCACGAATACTTAATGGTTTTCGAGCTCCACGTTGGTGCGACAAATGTAACTGTTCCACCTCGTCATAACCCTTGGGGAGATGAAAGTTATAATCTTGGGACACATGAATATTAAATAAACTATTTGTGGCTTGCCCGCAAATTGCCACGCAAATAGAAACAATTAACATTCCATGGTTCCCCATTTCTCTATGTAATGTTTGGGCGCCATGGTTACAGTTTTAAATAAAACTGTAAACCAAAATTTATATTTACTAGCATAGAGACTTACACTTAAATCACAGGGGTAGGATTTTAAATAATTAACCATTAAATATCGCTTAAGAAAGAAAATTAACGCAATATAAAATACAAATGAATTTATTATACAAAAAAATGAGATGAATCGGAAAAGTTTCCTTAAAGCGTGGAGGAATTTAAAATTTACTGAATTTACTATTGCTTGCTTTATCTAATTGAAGCTCACCAATTTCAGCTTCGGTTGACGTCATCTGATTTCCGTGGTTACTCATTCTCTTCTTCTCGATGTAGACTTTGCTCCATGGACATCCTTCCTTCCTTCTCTGATATGGTACGGGCTATCTGGACTAACACTCCCTACTTGCCTAGTATTTAAATTAGACATTGGCCCTATACTTGTAATAACTGATCAGCGTTGATCGTATGAGGAGAAAATTCAGAGATATGAATTTTTCCATATTACTAGAAATCTCAATCCAACTGAGCTATACTATTTATGCGGTACAGACTTGTACCAAAATTCCGTAGACTTGAACTAAACATAGTTCTTCGTCCACAATATTTACTGAATATCACACAAGCCATAAGCTTGTTTCGTTTCACGCAGATCTGATAACATTACCGCAACTAAGTACTGTATCGAAGCGATAACACATTGTACAAAAATAACTATGTCGCGGAGCGACCACATACTGTTTCAAATATCAAATCACGTCGTTCAAAGTAGATGTTCACAGTAGAAGATGTACTTAGTTAGGTTCTAAGGTCGTACGGTCGTAAGGTCCCGTTCTCGTGTTGAGAATCAGTATATATCCGGGCTCACCCCCACTCTTGGTAACAGTTCAATCTCAAAACTCATATACAACGAAGTATCTGATTCGATAGATCGAAGCATCAACTCCCCTTCTCTTCCTCCTCGACAAGTCCAGAAGGCGTGGCGAAGATATAGCTTCGCGCACGGGTCGCTGTTTACTAGCCTTGGTCATAAAATAAACCCATGACTAACGCAAAATCCCAAGCTTCAAGAATAACCCTCCGTATACACAAACATGAGATGAAATGAAAACAACCATGTCTCAACATATTGACCGTATTTACAACATAATGAATTCTTATCCTACAAAATATAATAATTTAAATAATACAACGATGTTATCATATATACAATATGATTCCAAAAGGCCTTGATTACAAATGATTGACGTTGAATAAATATGTTATTACAAATAATCGCCGATGGCGGATAAACTTGATATCAAATGATATCGCGTAAAATGATATTATATTAAATTAGTAGGGCTGGAGAAGCCTGGACGGTTACACTGTCATCCGCAATGCTGCCATCTTAACGGGCCTAAACCCCAGTGCTACCAACTTAACCTCACTAGCGCGAGATTTGAATCGGTAAACAAATCCACGTGCTTTTTTGACAGCTGTCATCCGCCATCTTCAATCTATAGAGCACAGTGCTGCCCTCTTTAGCTACTTACCTTTGAAATGTGGTGGCGGATAATTTGTAAAATGCTTTTTGACAGCAGCCATCTTTAATCTAGAGAGCACCGTGCTGCCCTCTTTAGCTAGATACCTTTGAAATGTGGTGGCAGACAATTCCACGTGACAGCAGCCATCTTTGAGCACAGTGCTGCCCTCTTTATGGTGGCGGCAAATTCCACGTGCTCTTGTTTGGAAACAAACTCACGTGCTTTTTTCTGACAGCTGTCATCCGCCATCTTGCATCACAAACCTCAGTGCTGCACTCTATAGCTAGATACCTTTGAAATGTGGTGGCGGCAATTTGAAAAATTCTATATTCTCTTGTTTGGAAACAAACCTATGCGCTTTTTGACAGCTATCATCCGCCATCTTTAATCCACAGAGCACCGTGCTGCCCTCTTTAGCTACTTATCTTTGAAATGTGGTGGCGGCAAATTCTACGCGCTCTTGTTTGGAAACAAACCCATGTGCTTTTCTGAAAGCTGTCAACCGCCATCTTTAATCCAGAGAGAACAGTGCTGCACTCTTTAGTTGAAATGTGGTGGCAGCAAATTCCACGTGCTCTTGTTTGGAAACAAGTCAGCGTGCTTTTTTGACAGTTGTTATCCGCCATCTTTAATCAACAGAGCACCGTGCTGCACTCTTTAGTTGAAATGTGTTGGCGGCAAATTCCACGTGCTCTTGTTTGGAAACAAATTCTACGTGCTCTTCAGCTGTCATCCACCATCTTTAATCAAGAGAGCACCGTGCTGCCCTCTTTGTAGTGGCGGATAATTTGAAAAATTGTTTTTGACAAGCAGCCATCTTTAATCCAGAGAGAACAGTGCTACCCTCTTTAGCTACTTACCTTTGAGGAGGTTAATTTGAAAAATTCTATTTGACATGCTGCCATCTTTAATGAAAAGAGCATCGTGCTGCTATCTTGCGGGTAATTTTTGCGTCACAGCTGTCATCCACCATTTTGCATTGCTAACCTTAGTGCTGTCCTCTTTAGCTACTTACCTTTGAGGCGGACTATTTGAAAAATCTATTTGGCAAGCTGTCACCCGCCATCTTGCATCGCAAACCTCAGTGCTGCACTCTTTTGTTGAAATGTGGTAGCGGATAATTTGAAACAATTATTTTTTGACAAGCAGCCATCTTTAAACTACAGAACACCGTGCTGCTATCTTTATCGTAGTAGCGAGCAATTTATAATCTAGATGCTCTTTTCTAACAGCTGTCATCCCCCATCTTTAATCTAGAGAGCACCGTGCTGCCCTCTTTGTGGTGGTGGTAAATTCCACGTGCTTTTTTGACAGCTGTCATCCGTCATCTTTAATCAAGAGACCGCAGTGCCGCACTCTATGTAGTAGAGGATAATTTGAAAAATTATTTTTGACAAACAGCCATTTTTATTCAACACAGTTACCGCTATCTTACATCGCTTACCTCGGTGCTGCACTCTTTAGTTTAAATGTGGTGGCGGTAAATTCGAACAAGTTTAATCATACATCGGGGGAGCTAGAGTAGCACGTGCTTCAGTGATGACGTCATCATGCATGTTTAGACTTGTCCGTTTTCTTAAGAGTAAGTCGGTGTAAAGGAATGCAATAAGTATGCATCATAAAAACAAGAGTTTGCATGTGCTGCAGCGATGACGTTATTGTAGGTGCGCATGTTTAAACCCGTTCGTTGACTAAAAGCTTTTGTCTTCGAGAATCAGTGATAGAGAGTGGAGTGCAAACATGACGAAAACATTAATAGTTGATGTGCAAGGCTTTAAAGTAAACGGAAACAAATTTGTATTTAAAGAGGTGACTGTGTTAGATTGCAGTGTGTTGTGGGCCTCAAAACATGTTAGTTTAGTATTTAGCCCACCGTTCCCTTACTGTTTGCAAACAGATGAAAATAAAAAGCAGACTCGATGGATTGAAAACAATTTAGATTTGAAGTGGGAAAAAAAGGAATACCTTATCATTTTCTACCCTTAATGATGAATGCACATTTGTCAAGAGCAGATCATGTTCTTTTAAAGGGTTGTGAAAAGAAAGAATGTTCTTTTAAAGGGTTGTGAAAAGAAAGAATGGTTGCGTGATTTTCTACCATCATCGTGTGAAATTATCGACATGCATGAATTGGGGTGCCCATCATTTAAATCTCTTCCGAAAGAGCATAGTAGAGAAACAAGTAAACAGTCTTTACAACATGTATGCATGCTCTTTGATTGGTTGTGTTGCAGTGCATGCCGGGAAGTGAACAACATATGTAAACTGCAGTGTCGAAATAACCTTAGTGTAAAAGAAACATTTGTAGAGTAAAGACATCATATCATTTCTAACAGATACTAAGTGTAACGCAGTTGAAAAGGGGATCGTAAAGGTTTATGCATGCAAAAAGAAATTAAACACTTTTACTGAAGAAGAGTTAAATGCATTACCAAAGACATTTTTGGTTAATGTAGCTGCGAATGCTGTAAAGATGATTTGGGATAAGGTGCCTCGTGAGTGGACTCAAGATCCTGTTTTGTCCGAGCTTGAAACGTGTAGTTTACATCATGAACTCGTGAGTTTAGGTAGAAGACCTTCTGTGAGACAGTGCCGTACATGTCAACTAATTAAACTGTATCACGGACCTAAAACTAACGAGTTGCCTTCGCTTATAAACACTTATCATGGCTGTGGAGAGAGTAAAGAAGGAAAAGGTGAAGAAACGTGCTGGGAAAAAGATGAGGAAGCATGTTGGGCGTGGACTCATCAATAAAGTGATTGATTTTCTTTTCTTCGTGCTTCATCTCCCCTGCGGCCCTAGAACACGTTCGCCTGACACGTAGTTACATGCTGCCTGCATAGAATATGTCGTGTAGCTGTTAAAATCTGCTTCGTAAAGTTATGCTCTGTGTGTGTGTGTGTGTGTGTTATTACGTAGTGCTTTAGCTTCTCAGAAGATAGCAGCACTTGTCGTTGTTGGTGCAATATAACGAAAACTGAGTGTCAAAGATCGTAAAATAAACAAAGGATAAAAATGTATATATATTCTAAAATAAATATGAATTGTCAAAACATATTACAGGTGTTGTTTAATCCTACAGCATGTCCTAGTGACTTAGAAGAAAGGAAACGTAGAGGATTAAAAGAAAACACACATTAGATTTAAAGTACATCCTCTTTATTAATCCATGAATTAAAGCTGTTATTAAAACCAAGCCATTTATCATACAGTTTATTGCCACGACGTCGAATAACACGTTCAACTAAATAGTGATCAGGATATTTTGTTTCCTGCAGTTCTTCGATGCAGAATCCTCCTGCAATAGACTGTCCTCTGAGATCGCGAAGTAAATACGTAACTGGATTAGTAAGCTTAACACTTCTGATTTGAAAAATTTCAGTGCTCCAGTTAGGTGTGTATCCTTTTGCAAAGATAGACTTGTGTTTGCTGATGCGAACAAAATCACCTTCTTTAAAGCGATGGCGACGTGGATCAGCTGTTTTAATTACAAGATGAATAACATTTATACGAGGTGTATTCTTTGTAACAAGACGTGGCTTTGTTCCGATAGTGCGATGAGGTGTATCGTTGTAGGTAGATAAAAGTCTAGGTAGCAGATCAATCCAACGATATGAACCTTGTGCTGTAAATTCTCGCCACATCATTGTTTTGAGTGTACGATTAAAGCGTTCTACAACACTTGCCTTGAGATTGCTGAACGTAGAGTAGTGTTGAATGCCAAGTAACTTGAGGTAAGAAGAAAAATCCTTGTTGTAAAACTCTTTACCTTGATCAGTTTGAAGAAACCTTGGGCAACGTTTCGATTCTTCAAAAATATGTTTAAATGCTTCTTTAACTTGAGCTGTTGTTTTAGAACGCACGGGTTGTGCAAAAGCAAACTTCGAGTACACATCGATAACAGTAAGTAGATACTTATACCCCTTATTACTAGAGGCATATGGAATCATTTCTACTAAGTCTGCTTGCCAGAGATCATCTTTTCCTCGTGTAATAACGCGTCTGGGACAGTAGGTGCGACGTGCTGGTTTATGTAACACATGTGCGATGTTTACAGGTGAGATCTTCTCTTGACGAGCCATTACAAAATAATACCGGCATAACGTAGTTCTCTTTCTATTTCTATAATTTCTGATCCGTGACCAGTGTGACCAGCCTCTTGCGATGCTCTTAAAAGCTGTAATCGTTCAACGAGTAAGTTTGGGTCATTCCAGTATCTTACATCCACATACGGCAACAAAGGCTTGTAGATAACATCAAGACTACGTGCAGTCGGACACAGCCTAAAATAAACTCACGATACTTGTAATTCTTATTCACATTTACAGCTTCTGTTCTCTTGTAATTACGTCGTGTTTCGTCAGTAGCAAAAAGTATTGCTTTATATTTTTTAAGATCATCTTGTAAAATTATATCCTTGTCAGGTATTCGTGAGAAAAGAAGTTCTAAGAGTCCTTTCGTAGGTTTATAGGTAACACCTTTTACAATGAGTTTGTTGTTATTAATCTTAACATTTGAATTTCCTATCCAGAAACAGTCATCTTCGTAGCGAATACCGTAGGTAGTGTCAGTTTGTCCTGTAAAAAGTTTTTCTATATAAGGTGCAAAGAGAGATCCATAGGTATCTTGAATAAAAGTTCTAAACTGATTGCGATACTCTGGTGTAATCATAACCTCAGACAAAGATGGTAGATTTTGCGTCGATGTAGTAGGTGTTTCAGCAATAACATCTGTAGTTAATAACTCAACACGCTTAGATGGTGATGTATCATTAAGTCCATCTTCTTCTTCCTTATCTTCCTCTTCCTCTTCTTGATCTACATCCTGCTTCTTCTCTTCCTTATCTTGTTCATGCTTTTCTTCTTCTTCTTCATGCTTCTCTTTATATGATGTTTGCATAGAAGCAAAACTGTTACCTCTACTACAGTGGTAACACCAAACAAGGCACAAACAGATTTAAAAGGGGAAGGTAAGAGCAAACTACACAATATAAGAAAACACTCCACACTCGGAAAAACAGTAGCTGGCATTACTCGGATCTCCAACAAAATATGTACGAAATATCAGTAGGGCCAACTAGTGAACAACAAACCGGGAAGATAAAAGGGCTGGGAACATACCAAAGGCATGGACATGGCTTAGATAGCGGATTCCGAAATCAATCACCGTGATCCTTAGTTTTTAAAAATAATATTTAGAAGATAATTTTACAAATACATTCCAAGTTATGAGCTATAAGTTCAGTGATATACATAGGTTATTCGTAGCAGTGTAAATTCAAATTTCAAATCAACTGTACATCCAGTTACCAATGCAGTAGTACAATGCCATTTACAGGTTATCCAAAATCTAGCGTACCTCAAGTGATACAGAACTACCAGAGGCAACCCCCAAGGGAAACAATGTTAAACTGCAATATACATATTTTAGTGAAACAAGAAATGGGAATGCCTCGGAAACGAACAGGTAAGTCCAGCTGAAAAACTAAGGCGTCATAAGTAACTAATTTGGTGAATCTAGGCGAGGTTAGGGCAGATTCCTCTATGAAAAGCAAATCGGAACATTACGGAAATTTTAGCAGGAAAGGAATTCAAGAATGCTTACCCGACGAGTATGCCATCCCGGAAACCGGGGGACGTCAAACTGATAGGCTGCTCGCAGACAGATAATCCGAGACCGACAGAATTCAGGATACCGAATTAATTCGAACCCTGCCTCGCTCACTATATATAGGAATTACTGGCCTTGGAGGCAGCCAATCAGCGTGCACGTGTTCCCTATCGCCACCTAGACTCACCAATCATAACCTTACTTTCGATCGCGAACTTTGACTAACATTCTAGAATACGCATGATCGCGAAAGTCGTATTTTTCCAGAATAGACAGAATACACTTTCTAGAACACATACCAACAAAGTAACACACCCTGTACAAAAGTTATGTAACTTTCTGGATCTTTCCAGGAACTATAGACAGAATTCTACTATTTACAAATGCCTATGTTACAACATTATACAGTACAGGTTAGGTCAATAAAAATAAAACATCATATCATATTTTACAAACAAAGTCTTAAAAAAAGAATACATTCCACTCGCATTACATAGTTCACTTGTAACATCTTCCTCCCCCCGAAAAAAATGAAATAACCTCACTGGGGAGCAAGCGATAGAACGTTTTCACACAGTACCGATAGTAAAGGTACTGGGACCTTTCCCATCGTCCCCCATGACTCATGGGACCATGTGACAACAAACCAACCCTTTCGGGTCACGAACACATGGGACAATGCTCCACGGAAGTCGATAGTCAAGGGATCTTTTTGGTCTGTGCCGATTTCTCTTCATTGGGATTGTATACTTAATCCACTCACATGAAGAGTTATCGACCATTCGACTCAGCTAGATCAAAGCTACTCTCCCGTTCCTGAGGTCTGAACACGGACTCCTCAGGGCCGAAGAACGTTCGCGGCATATAGAGGCTATCAAACATAAACTATCTTAAAGGCCTACCATGAACCGAAGAGGATTCTGGATGCATGTTTTTCGGTATAGATAGGCATGAAATCGTTTAGAACAATTTACTATTCACTCGGTGAAATATACAAAATTTACATACACTCTTGATACTTCTTACACAATTGATATAAGCAATCACTGATTTTAGCAGCGGAAAAATCCGTGCTGCCATTGACATCCGCTGTTACCTCCACATTCCACAGACAAAATCTATGTGAACGGCAACGTTAGCTGTTACTTTCTCTAATCCAATAAATTTTCCTTTTTGACACAGACGTTAATATCCATATCCCTCTCTACCAAAACAGAGAATAACCGAGAGGTTGTTAATATGGTTTCACCTTTTCACATACTATCACTTTGAATTGCCTGTGTCCTATATTGCTTACCTAATTATTACATTAGTTTGGATGTATGCTACACAAATTGTTTTTGTGTATTATCGCGACTGTTTTGTGCGTGTTATCACCCGGTTTAGCATAAACCACTGAGTACCCTACCATATTCACAAAAACAAAACAAAACAAGCCATGTTCCCCCAATGCGAGTATTCCATGGGACTGAATCCCGTATTACACATTAGACTCTATTTACACAAAAGAAAAATGTCCGCCTTTTGAATGGTCGACTACCTTAAGAAATCAAGAAAGTAAATATTAAAACATCATTAATCCGAACATTCTGACCATATCAGAAATCCGTCACTAAATCACGGATTTGGAAAGAAAATGGACTCAAGTCTTCCATATAAAATTAAACACAGACTTGAACAATGAACTATCACTTGCAATCACTACCAGTGGACTTTCACGAAGTCTAGATTCAAATCGACATCGATTATAAGTAAACAAAAAAACACATCCTGAAAAAGAAAATATATCAAACACATGTATCAATAAAGACGATGGCTGTAAGTAACCCGTTTTAACCCGCTGTCTTAGCGAGCTGTTGATCCCTGCTGTGCTCACCCGAGGTCTGAACCTGAGACTATGGTCGTCTCCATCCAGGGTACTGTAATCAAGCCCTAACTAGTCTAATCATGTATAGAACAGTCATAACAAAAATAAACGTTAATATTGCTCTGTAGGTCATGGTCTACGGTGTGGCAAGTAAAGAACTCGCTGTCTTTATTCTCAAAAGAAAACAGAATGTTGGCCCGACCAACCTTTCTGCCTGTATTCATTCCTCCCTGTTCCAGACGCTCCCCCTCTCTCAGCCGTAACTCAAGACTGACACTTGTCCCACGGTCCGGAGACTAAAGACACCATTCAACCTGCTTCCCGCTAGGCCTTTTCTCTCTGTGTCCATCAAATTAATTCATTAGAAACTGGCACATTTTATTCAATGCTCGGACCAGCCCACATACATTCAGTACACGAGAATCATTTCTCCAATTCGACCGTTAATTCACATTTCATTCTCTCATATCTCTGGAGGTCTGGAGTTCGACTCGTATCTTCTCTCCTTCCAAAAGTCCACCATCCGTCAGCCACTGACCAGAGCAATATTCCTATTTCTCCGCCTCTGAGGCGAGAGTGTGTACCTATCAGATACTACCCTATTGCTCGAAATCTATCGGTATAAATCATCAATCAAAATACCTTCGGTAAAATAATAATAATAATAATAATAATAATAATAATAATAATAATCCTCTAACCTTTTGCTTGAAATGTATTGGTATCAAAACACTGATCAAGTTACATTAAGAAAATAATAATAATAATAATAATAATAAAATAAAATCAATATTAATTTAAATTATTAAATCCTTCCAAACCACTAACAGACCTTCTACAGGTAACTTCAATAGTGTAGTGGAGGACAGGGGTTCAAACCTCGGCACGTCATTCCTTGAATATCTTCAGTTACAGCCAAAACTTATATTATCATGCAACAAACTATATCTTTGCGAACATAGTGCTGATTCTAGCCCAAGCCTTTCCTTTGATACGGGCACTTGTTGATGACTCTGTCACCTCGCTAGTCCCTGCGTAACTTAGGCAATAGCTCAGATGAGATCTACATTATTAATCTACATAGCATTCTACTCCTTTTCCCCCTCAATTCCTTCTCAGCACTAATTAAACAAAATATGATAACATGCAAATCTAGCCACTAAAAGGGGTCCCATATTCTATACACTGACACAGGATCACTCCCTTCCCATATCTAATTAATTAATTAAAACAAAAATGAATAAAAGGATTCCCGACCATTCTTGGGCGGATTAAGCCTATTTATAATGTTATTTTAACCCTATACTTCATGACTATTATTTACAAAGGGAAATACTAGCATTGGAGAAGAAACATAACTTTGTACTCAACGGTTGATGTCTTCGGCCCTATCCGGAAGCTCCGGAGGCCTCCCCATGTTGGATTACTCCATGGCACTGGATCCTGGAGTCCTGGAGTTCAGAAGTTCCATATCTTTTCTCGCGTAATCCATTTTTGTAGCACACGGATCACTGAAATTAGATTGAAATTTACACAATTTATCAATTTCTTGCACACGTGTTACCGTTCACTCCTATTACTTCTTTGTCTACCCACTGCCAGTTACATGGAGATGAATATATCGGCTACTTTCAGCTAGTCTATTACACTGTTAAGCCGGGCGTTCCCAGCATCCGCATGATGCAGAATTTTCTATCCCTATCTTTTGTATGTTTTGATAGTTCAGGAACACTTCTCACTGCCTGTTACTCAGTTAATAATCTGACCTGCGCTTTGTTCAGAAAACAGCGTAGAGTTATACTGTTCTTTGTTGTCCTACAGAAATTCTGCGTCCTATCAAGTAGTTGTTGCTATACAAAACCCTACTTCATATTTCACGAAGTTTTAGTCTACTTTGCAACCGAGATCTAAAGTACATCTCATTACCGTAATCTTCTATTGCCTAACACAAATTATAATCGAAAAAACTGAAAGATTTCACTCCCGCTTTGTTCACACAGTATACAATGGAGCGGTAATTCGATAGCGAACCGACCGTCGTTTCCCGTCGAAAGCTCCTCAACGAATGCTGAAGCTCCCTGGAACTGCAAAAACTTATACTAGCCTCGGTGGTAGGGGCGGCAAATGAGTTCATCCCCCCACTCTTATTTCGACTGCTCCTGGATAAATCAGCCTGTCGAAATTAGCAATACGCTAGACTGTGTGACTTGGTTATGCACAAGTACTCTATGATATGCGGAACTGAATATGTTCGGCGGATCTGTAGTAATTACTTAATCAGCTTGGAGGGGAAATAGGGAGTCCCCGAAGGCATCTGGTTTTTCACTAGGCGTACGTACGCTATGGGAGTTATATAAGTTGTTTACCAACGCCTTTCGCTTGGAGAGTATTTTCTACCAGAACTGCTGACTTTATAATTCCACCAAAATTCAGCACACTACTCTAACGGGTGCAGTATTGTTAATTAAGCCTTATTTATGCCGAAAATGCATTACATTTTGCCCGATCGCTTTGGCATCGCTGTACGCTGGCATTTGTTTTCCAATATGGAGTCGCTAAATAGTGTTCTTCTCCTGCTTCTTCTATGACGTGTGCCTAGTTCGGGGATTCTTTAAGCCACCCAGTGGGCGGGTGAAGGCGCCTCTCTGGCGGGCGTCTTATTGCACAACCTGATGATACCCCCAGCATCCACACAAAGAGAGCCTGCTGCCAGCTTCCTTACCAAGCATATCACCTGAAACAAATATTAATTGTGCCGATACGGTCACAGTACATTACTTTAACACACCTGATTTCTTGAAGTTAACTTTGTCATAACCAACAACACAAACTGTTACATAATTTTCAAAAATAATATAGATCCACCTCCTGAATAAATATCACAAAATCCACATGGATTGTCACATTGCACTTCAAAATGCCTTCTTTCACAGATGATTAGACAATTTGTAGTCTGACCACCAAATCATGTACACCATACTTTCTTCCAAATGTTAGAAATACCAAAACTTCTCACTTGTTGCTAACACCTTTGCACTACTTTCACACATCAGTCACAGCACAGCTAGGCCACAGGTTCTTGCTGATGATGCGGCTGCCGACACGGCCGTTTGCTGCCAGCCTCCATTCAATGTCAGTCCAAACCCGACACCTAGGCTAGATGCAGTTCAGTGATCTCTTGCACCAAATAAGCCGGGGTGAGACACCGTCCAGTCTGCCTGCCACCAATAGGACGTTCCCCGCAGGATAGTGGTGCCGGATGGTGACGCCCAAGGCACACAGTGTGCGTCCCAATTTGGCACTTCAGGTTGCTGCCCGAAGGAGCTGGTCACTGCAGCCGCTGTAACACACACAAACCGCAGCAGACAGGGAAATACTTGGAGGTAAAAGTATGCTGCCGGGCTCAAGATCTCGCGTAGAGTCACCCAATGGGTGGCTTAATAAGTATGAAGTAGGGACTCTCCCTCACACACCAGGGATATTAGGGCACTAGCCCCGGGGTAAGCACTGCTATCTACAATTTACGTGACAAGATTATGGTGGGGGTGAAAAGAAACTACAGGAGGGTGCCCTAAACCTGACCGTAAAAGGAAGAAAATTCTAAGTAGTGACCCTAAACTAAAACTTATCTAACTTATAATACTAAATCAATACACTAGAGGATACCTAAGTATTCACTTACACAATTACTTACAACTAACTTACAATAAAACTTATTACTATCTTATAACCAAAACCTTATAAATAACCTTACAATAAAATTATTTTATAACTAAATTCTTACAAATAACTTACAACTAAATCTACAAGGTCACCAACAATGGTATTTACCCTTCCCTACCAGACTGGTACCTTGATCTGGGAGAGATGTACTCTGCTGATCCTTTTCCTTTCGGGATCACTCACCAATAATGTCACCGGGGTAAGGAACTTTAAGATGGTGCAGAGACCTAGAAATCTGAGGACCAACTTACTGATAACATGGTCCGCAGCACTACTGACGGGATGTGTTCTAATAAGCACCTGGTCACCCACAGAGAGATCGTGCGGTCTTCGCCCGTGGTTGTAATTACGCTGGACCTTAGCGTAATAAACCTTCAAGTTCTTTCGTGCACGGTGCCAATTAGCTCGGATTGACCATAGGTTAGAGAGAGGAGAATTTGGAGTAAAAGCCAACATCAACGAAGCAGGGGTTTGCTTGTGGCTTTCATGGACAGCAGTGTTAAATGCAAATGACAACCAATTCAATGAGGAATCCCACTTGGAGTGGTCTGAGGAGTGATAAGCGATTAGGGCCGATTGCAGGTTACGATTCACTCTCTCAGCATAATTGGGCTTCGGGTAATACGGGGTAGTGGTTACATGAGCAATGGATAGATCAAAACAGAAATTCCGGAACTGGGCAGAAGTAAAGGCTCTTGCGTTAACACTTACCAAGAATTGACAGGGTCCAAACGAGGCGAATATCTGTTTCAAGCACGAGATGGTAGTGTTGGCGTTAGCCATCCGAGTGGGGAACAGCCACGTAAAACGCGAAAAGGCGTCAACACACACGAGTATGAAACGATGACCATTCCGAGATCTCGGGAAAGGACCAATATAGTCTATGAACAGTCTTTCCATGGGGCGAGAAACTCGCTCAGAAGTCAAGAGACCTAGACGAGTATTCGGGGCAGGTTTACTGATGTTGCAAGTCTTACAGGACTTGACAAGGGTATGGATCTCACTATCCATGGATTTCCAAATAAAGTGGTTACGGATTTTTCTCTTGTTTTGAAAACGCCCAGATGACCGCCCACTGGGGATTTATGAAAGTATTTGAAGAGAGCCGGGACCAGGTTAGTTGGGACTACAATTTTGGGGTCTCTGCGACCACGAGCAGGACAACACAAGACACCATTCTTAAGAATATAGGGCTTAACATGCTCACCGGATTTAAGCCTGTCGACAATGGCCTTTAACTCAGGATCATCCTCTTGATGTTTGGCAATATCCTTGAAAAGGAAGGGAGAGTCAGTGAGAACTACATTGACAAAAGCTGATACTAGTTCGGGAGATGGGTCAACTGGCTCGGATTGAGGTTCAGAGCTGTCTGGATGAAACATCCTACTGAGGCCATCAGCCACAAAGTTTTCCGTGCCACGAATGCGGCGGGCTTCAAATTGGAAGGCTGAGATGCGCACTGCCCATCGTGCTAGACGACCGGTCTTTCGCGGCTTGGCCAGTACCCAACTCAACGCCTGATTGTCAGTTTCCAGATCGAAAGGGAGATGTTCCAGGTACATTTGAAGCGTTCTAAGGAGAAGACAACAGCCAGGGCTTCCAACTCATAAATGGAATAATTACGCTCAGCAGGACTCAGGGCACGGGAAGCATAAGAAATAGGACGACGCCCTTCTTGAAATTCCTGTAGAAGAACTCCGGATATGCCTGAGGAAGTGGCGTCAGTCTGAAGAATGAAGCGTTTAGAAAAGTCTGGCATAGCCAGAAAAGGGGCGTTACATAAAGCAGATTTCAAGTCCATGAAGGCTTCACGTTGGGCATCACCCCACACAAATTTGGCATCCTTTCTTCTCAAATCGTTCAATGGAGCTGCACGTTCAGCAAAATTGGGAATGAATTTGCGAAAGAAATTCACCATGCTAATGAATCTGGCTACAGCCTTGACGTCCTTTGGAGGGGGAAAATTCTGGATGGCGGCAGTACGAGACTGATCGATTGAGACACCCCTCCCCGACACGATATGTCCTAAGAAGGACATCTGGGGTTGTGCGAAGGAAACCTTGGATGCCTTGAGGGTTAGACCTGCCTTACGCAGTCTTTCAAGCACTTCCTTGAGAGGGAGTAGGTGTTCCTCGAAGGTTTCGCTAAAAATTACGAGATCGTCAAGGTAATTATAAACAAACTTGAACTTAATGTCCGATAAGACATAATCTAGTAACCGTGTAAGGACACCCGCTCCAGTTGCTAGGCCAAAAGGGACGCGTTCGAATTCATATAGGTTCCAATCGGTTGCAAATGCAGTGAGATGCTTGGATTCTTCGGCAAGGGGTATCTGGTAATAAGCCTGATTTAAATCGAAAGTGGTGAAAATTTTTGCATTAGCGAACCAAGAAAAACAAGAGTGCAAATCAGGAAGTGGGACAGATTGGAGGACTACCTTACGGTTCAACATCCGATAGTCCACTACAGGCCGATAACCACCTTGTGGTTTGGGAACCAGAAACATTGGAGAAGAATAGGCTGACTTGTAAGGCCATATCACTCCATCAGCGAGCATTTGATCAATGATAGCCTTCAGGGCTTTCATTTTGGGAGGTGACAACCGGTACGGAGGAGAGCGAACAGGTATGTTATCTGTAACCTCAATTTTGTATTCTAATACATTGGTGACGCCTAACCTGTCGGTAAAGACATCAGGGAACTTATCGCAGAGTTTCTTAAGTTGATTGGCCTGCTCTTCGGGTAAGTGATTAAAATCAAAAGCCTTGGGTTCATCAGAATATTCGGGAACAGCGTTAACGTGGCAAGGCAGAATAGGGGAGCGATCACACAGCTCAAAGGTTCTTGCACAAAATTTAAAATGGAATCTGTTGAACTGGAGGTCCAAAATCATGGCTGTTTTAGCAATAAAGTTTGCACCCAATATGAATTGGCAGGATAAATCTTTTGCCACTAGCACTGGCATTTTCCAGGTGAAATCACGGACTCTAATCTTGACCTCTAGGGACCCTACAATATTCAATGAATTGGAATTAGCAGTATGGCATGTTAAGGACACTGGTTGTAATGTAGGTAGCTTGAAAACAGTTTTCATAGAATCATACCAGGTCTCACTCATCAAGGTGACACTGCTCCCAGAGTCTAGCAATGCACAGACAGGTTCATTATTTACCTCAATGCATAAATATGGCAGTTTACAAGAAGGTATGGCAGAAATCCTACAAGACTGTAAGAAATGAAGACCCGAGTCAGACTGGGAGCAATCATTAGCCTCAGAATAAAGTAAATCAACCAAGGTACAGTCATGATCGACAAGACAAGAAACCATGCTTTGGGATTTGTCATCAGAACAGGCGGTTAGTCATCTAGCACTACTATGGCCTGGCGGTCCAGAGCCAGAAATGTTCCGTGGGCACTGCCTAGAGAAATGCCTAGTTGATCCACAGTTACGGCAAGAAGTATTGGTGGAAGAGCCTCCACCCATCGCAGGTTTCCTATTGCCTAATGTCCCGGCATTGGGACAGTCCCGCTTGAGATGAGCCGTGGAGCCACAATTGAAACATGAATGGGGATTACGCGAGTTGGAAGCAGGTGACGGGGCGGTTTTAGAATCCTGAGTAGGGGGTATGGTTATAGGAGGTGGGGCTAATGCCAGGCGTAGCTGGTCAGCATATCGAATGCCTTCAGCAGACACAGTGACGGCTTCCAACTGGGCGAACGTTCATCTGGGCCTCTGAATATTGGAGCTGGAAAACCTTAGCTTGGAGCTTAATGTCTTGAACATATTCAGATAGTGACTCATTAAGATGTTGTACTCTGAAATAGTGCTTCTGCACTAATGCAGACAAGGCACGAGCAGGAATGAAATATTCAAGAACGTGGGCATGAAATAGATCTACTGACCATCTTTCAGTAATGGCCCTGATAATGTGCACAGAAAGATCTCCAGAGACATGTGGGTATAGAATTTGAAATACGTTGTCGTTACTGAGATTATACACTATTGCCTGATCCTTGAACTCGGTTAGAAAGCGAAGGAAGGAAATAACTTCATCAACGGAGTTAGCTGAAAATTTCGAGATACCTTTAAACACAGTGGTCAACGGGTGAGGCAGATTGGAGAAAATCTGGGGGAAGACAGGTGTAGGGGGTGCTTGGGAAGGCTTAGAATAGTCCAGAGGGTTTAGCAAGGCCTCGTGCCTTTGATTCGGGTGCCCTTGTGAAAAGGACGGAGTACAGGATAGGTTAGGATTAACGTTATCCTGCAATGTTAGGGGCGCAGCCAACCTAATTTGAGAAAGGTTCTCACTAATCTGAGAGACCATTTGGGCATTAACCGGTTGTGTAGAGGTTATGAAACTCGATACGAGTGGCGCTAGGACAGGTGGGTGGTTTTGCACCATTGAATCAGAACTGGGTTGATTAGGAATAGAAGGTAAACACTGAGCTTCAACGGAATTAGCAGGAATCGTAGGAAAATTGTACGGTTACCAACATGCAAAAGAGATGAATCATTAGAATGACTTACAGCTGTCCTAGGTCCAGACAACGAAACAGAAGATCCCAGGGCAGCATTAGTCACCTCAGACTCCTGAATAGGCCTAACACCAGCACCAGGTGTCAGATCGCACACTTGAGCAGCAACAGATGCCTCGCCACAATTAACACTGTCACTCATTCCAGATGGGATCGACACTTGAATTTGAGAAACGGTGTTATTTAACTTACTGCATTCAAACAAACCACTGATTCTGTAGAAAACTTTGGAAAACTGTTCTAATAAGGTCTGACATTTCTGCCGCTCAACTTCCGGGAATTCAATAGACAACAAATCCTTAATCCTGTCCAAATAATGTAATAACTGCCCCTTAACCCGCGCTAATTGGCCATGGGAGGGCTTAGAAGCACTAAAGGACAAAAGAATGGCGTTAAATTCAGGTAAGCTATCTTCAATCACGGCCAAAGACTCACGCAACTCGTCTGTAGTTAACTCAGGTATGGTTATAGGTAGGTCAAGGGACTGCTTCAACAGGCTAGTGTCATCTCTGACATTCCCGGTCGAATTAATTTTGCGAATTTTTAACTCGTAAATCAGTTCTGCCTTTCTTAAATGGAAAGGATTAGGAACAGCGCGAGCCATCCTGACAGGTAGAAACAAGATTTCAAGCGATATACGAACCACAACTTTTACGGAGTTTTAGGCTAGGTATGATCACGGTTCACTTTTCTTCTTCCGCAATCTAGCGATTGCCTCTGCTACCAAATGTTACCTCTATTACAGTGGTAACACCAAACAAGGCACAAACAAAGTCAAAGGGGAAGGTAAGAGCAAACTACACAATATAAGAAAACATGACACACTCGGAAAAACAGTAGCTGGCATTACTCGGATCTTCAACAAAACATGTACGAAATATCAGTAGGGCCAACTAGTGAACAACAAACCGGGAAGATGAAAGGGCTGGGAACCTACCAAAGGCATGGACAGGGCTTAGATAGCGGATTCCGAAATCAATCACCGTGATCCCTAGTTTTTAAAAATATTATTTAGAAGATAATTTTACAAATACATTCCAAGTTATGAGCTATAAGTTCAGTGATATACATAGGTTATTCGTAGCAGTGTAAATTCAAATTTCAAATCAACTGTACATCCAGTTACCAATGCAGTAGTACAATGCAATTTACAGGTTATCCAAAATCTAGCGTACCTCAAGTTTTACAGAACTACCAGAGGCAACCCACAAGGGAAACAATGTTAAACTACAATATACATATTTAGTGAAACAAGAAATGGGAATGCCTCGGAAACGAACAGGTAAGTCCAGCTGAAAAACTAAGGCGTCATAAGTAACTAATTTGGTGAATCTAGGCGAGGTTAGGGCAGACTCCTGTATGAAAAGCAAATCGGAACATTACGGAAATTTTAGCAGGAAAGGAATTCAAGAATGCTTACCCGACGAGTATGCCATCCCGAAAACCGGGGGACGTCAACCAGATAGGCTGCTCGCAGACAGATAAACCGAGGCCGACAGAATTCAGGATACAGAATTAATTCGAACCCTGCCTCGCTCACTATATATAGGAATTACTGGCCTTGAAGGCAGCCAATCAGCGTGCACGTGTTCCCTATCGCCACCTAGACTCACCAATCATAACCTTACGTTCGATCGCGAACTTTGACTAATATTCTAGAATACGCATGATCGCGAAAGTCATATTTTTCCAGAATAGACAGAACACACTTTCTAGAACACATACCAACCAAATAACACACCCTGTACAAACGTTATGTACCTTTCTGGATCTTTCCAGGAACTATAGACATAATTCTACTATTTACAAATGCCTATGTTACAACATTATACAGTACAGGTTAGGTCAATAAAAATAAAACATCATATCATATTTTACAAACAAAGTCTTAAAAAAAGAATACATTCCACTCGCATTACATAGTTCACTTGTAACACATTTGAATTTCCTATCCAGAAACAGTCATCTTCGTAGCGAATACCGTAGGTAGTGTCAGTTTGTCCTGTAAAAAGTTTTTCTATATAAGGTGCAAGAGAGATCCATTGGTACCTTGAATAAAAGTTCTAAACTGATTGCGATACTCTGGTGTAATCATAACCTCAGACAAAGATGGTAGATTTTGCGTCGATGTAGTAGGTGTTTCAGCAATAACATCTGTAGTCAAAAACTCAACACGCTTAGATGGTGATGTATCATTAAGTTCATCTTCTTCTTCCTTATCTTCCTCTTCCTCTTCTTGATCTACATCCTGCTTCTTCTCTTCCGTATCTTCTTCATGCTTTTCTTCTTCTTCTTCTTCATGCTTCTCTTTATGATATGATGTTTGCATAGAAGTAAAACTTGAAGTAGACTGCGGTAATGAAGTAGAATTAAAACATTCTTTGAGTGGTATACTTGGTTGTGTTTTTAAAAATAAATCCGTGTCTGCTTGAATACGTTTAAGCTCTTTAAATTTCCGTCGAATATTGTTTCGAGCTTGGATGATATGTTTTGTGATCTCCTTGCTAGATGTTAACATGATGACGGTTTTTAATCAAGTAGTTTCTGTAATTCTGTGTTAATGCATATAAAATGATCGAAACCCATGCGATATCGTCCATGCTGTACATCACTTTCTTTATCAATAACTAAAAAGCTTTAACGGTGTAATGAGCAACATTTCGCACACATACGTTTAAAGTCATCGAATGTCATATCAGTGTTAACATGATCGTTATACACATGTCGCATGTTGCGCTCATCTTGCCGAATAAAGCACAATAACATTTGCGTTGTCGCGTATCAACTGCTTAGGCACACGAGAATAGGTTTGGCACAAATAGATGCAATCAACATATTTATGCCGACCCATACTAACGAATGAACGAATAACGTTTTGCTGTTCTGATGCGACATCATCAAAGATCATAAGAGAATTAGGAAGCACATCGTCTGGGGAAGGTGCTTGTTCATGCGAATTAAATTTAAAATATCTTATTCCATCTTTAACTAGATCGTGCATTACAGTTTGTAGAATAGTATATAGCGGCTGATAGAGTGACTTTGCGAAAACGTAAATATTCTCGAAGCGTACACCATTTACAGAAGTAATAAGTGTGAGTAAAAGATTTGTTTTCCCGCATCCCGACGGACCTGATATAATACATCGAACAGTAAAAGGAAACAACGTTCCATTACGTTTTCTTGTAGTTGTACTAAAACTAGGTAAGAGATGTGGTACAATGTCGGTAAAAGGTAGTGTGTCTTGCTGCTTTATAACCTTCATGATAACTGAATCATAAAGTACGTAATAGTAATATATATATTAAACGAAACAAGAGGCAACGGTTAGTTTATGATATTCTCTTGACTAGTAAAGTCGTGTACAGCATGGTGAAACAACGATATCCAAACGACATGAAGAAGAAGAAGAAAGTAAAAACTGCTGGATAGAAAGATGTTATAAAGGCTGCACAAAAAGCTATTCGAGGGGAACACAATCCTCCTGTAGCTATTACTAAGCCGTTACGCGCAGCAAGAGCGAGAATTTCTCCAAAGTGCAGAGCAATATTTAGTAAACGTGCACGAATTATTCCTGTACCAAAACGAGGAGGATTTCTTCCTGCGCTGTTTGCTGGCTTAGCAGCTTTAGGGTCATTGCTAGGTAGTGCTAGTGCTGTAGCGAGAACTGTCAAAGCTGTAGAAGAAGCGAAACAACAGTTGAAAGAGAGTGAACGTCATAACAAGACGATGGAGGCAATTGCTTTACGAGACAAAGGTGTGAACATGAAGCCATACAAGAAAGGGGTTGGTATCTACATTTCTCCAAAAAAATGTCTACTGAATGCACTGCCACATCGAGCTCTAACGCATGATGAAGTTTTTACGTTTGCTAAACAACTAGGCATTCATTATTTTCGAGGAGTGTATATGCGCGATCATCTACCAGCGCGCCCACGTGAACGTGAAAGTGCAGTAATTAACTTGGACGACAGTCGTGGACCTGGAACTCATTACGTTGCTTATGTAAAACGTAAATCTAAAGTATGGTATTTTGATAGCTATGGAGATTCACCTCCTCCTTTTGAGCTCATAGTTATTTCGGAAGCAGTGAAGACATTGTTTACAATAAAAACCGTGTGCAAAACTTTAATACACGCATGTGCGGACGATTATGTCTTATGTTCTTATATCAAACCCAGACAGTAGAGAAAGTGCATTAGTGTCTACGTGATGACGAACAGTGAAAGAACGTTTGCTGTACGTGGAGAAGGACCTGAAACAACCGTCTATTTTAATCCACCAATCGAACTTGGCTATCAGCCGCATAGTCTTGGACTAGTATCGTTTGAAAGCTACAATAAAATCTATAATGTGCGTGATGGTGTAAACAAGTTCTATTACGATGAGTATGTGCTAACACTACCCTCAGGTAGTTATACACGACTATATTGAAAGTACGTTAATTGATCAGTTTGGGGAAGATAGTTTTAGTAATCATAATTACAAGTTCTCAATCAATATAAGCAACATTACACATAAATGTGTTATTGAATCATCATTTAAGATTGACTTCAAATCACAACCTGATTCGATTGGACCACTGCTTGGATTTTCATCGAGGGAGCTCCTACCGAACGTACGTCACGAGTCTGATCAACCTATAAAACTCTTCGATGATTATAACGTGAACATTACTTGTAATATTATTAGAGACTTGAATAGTAATCTACAACCTTCGCACGTCCTGCACGACTTTATTGTTACAGAGGAACGTGGATATACTATTTGTGAGAAACCAGCAGTAGTTCTTTATCATCCTGTGTCTGTAAATCACATTAGCAACATTACTCTTAGACTTGTAAATAAACATAATCAGCTTATTCATTTAGAACAGCACGCGTACGTAGCTTACAAACTACATCTGAAACCAGTATGAAAACCATCTATAAAACACGGTGTACATTCCGAAGACATACTACATGTGTGCAGAGACTCATCGAGTTAACAGATACCCATAAGCAGATACTCCAAGATTTAGGATATACACTACTACAACAGAATGGAAGAAATGCTAGACATTACAAATACAGTAGAAAGTCGTGAAGGTGTAGCACGAAGTGAGCTTCATTCCTATCAACCTTTTACGTTTGGATTAAATAACAATGATGAAATTCATTTTATTATTAATCAGCAAGATGTATACACTTTACCACACGAAACCTACCTCTATATTGAAGGACGACTAGAAAAGTTGGATGGAAGTGGACCAAGCACTTCACAACTAAACAACCATGCTCTAGCTTTTCTCTTTTCTGAAGCGCGATATGAAGTAAATAATGTTGAAATAGATCGAACGAAGAATGTTTGTATTACAAGTGCAATGAAATTCTACCCTTCTTTCTGTGATGAAGAAAGTAATCTTTTGCAGATGGCTGGATGGTGTCCAAAAGCTACTAACAACTGGATGATTAATGAGGATAGAACGTTTACGTGTATGTTATCACTGAAACATATTTTTGGATTCGCAGAAGACTTTACACGTATTATAATCAACGCAAAACAAGAGCTTATTCTAATCCGCGTTCGAAGTGATTACAATTCTCTTAAAGCAGTAGAAACACCAGTAGAATTGAAAATAACACTGCATCGTATACTGTGCAGGATTCCACATGTAACCTTATCTGATCATGAAAAACTTCGATTGCTCAAGATTTTAGAAAATGATACACCATTACCTATACGTTTTAGAAGTTGGGAGCTGCATGAATATCCTGTGTTACCACCTACAAACAAGCATAGCTGGGCTGTTAAAACATCACGTTTTACTGAGAAGCCCTTGTACATTATTTTTGGATTTCAAACTAATCGTAAAGTCAATCACGAAAAAGATAGCTCACTGTTTGATCACTGTAAATTAAGACACGTTAGACTATATCTCAACGGAATTATGTATCCCTACGAAAACATAGATATTAACTTAGAGAAAATTAAGTTTGGGATGCTCTATGACATGTTTTGTAAATTTCAATCATCGTATTATCAGAAAGATGATCGTCCGCTATTTACACCTCAAGAATTTAAAAATAAAGCACCGATTGTAGTTATAGACTGCTCTTATCATGAAGAATCTATAAAAGAACCTCCAGTTGATATTCGTGTAGAATTTGAAACATCTGAAAACATTCCTGCTAACACAGCAGCCTATTGTCTTATTATTCATATGAGTGATGTTACTTACCATCCACTAACGAATATTGTTACGAGACTATAAATAAGAATAGCTCTTTATCATTTTCATTAGTGTGTGCTTCGACATCGTACGCTAAAACTGCAAATGTGCATGCTGTTTGCATGCTCATACGCAACATCTTATTTATCTTACACGAGTGAGTGAGGCTATTAAGATGTTCTATAAACATACATCGTCGATGCCAAAACATCTTATTCAATACTTACCACCAGGATTTTTATCTACGTACGCTGCCTCTTACGTACATAATTTTTAGGGCATCCTTCCTCTACACAGTAAGATGTCGATCGAAGTAGCTTTATGCAGAACTTGTCAATGACATTACAAGCATCGAGGAGAAAATGGTGATGATGATTGCGATGGACCAAATCCGAGGATTGAACACTGTACACAGTGTATGACTGAACTTTCTCTAGTACCTCATGATGATGATGATGATTCCGAAAAGGAATAACAACAAGGTAAGAATTATATGATCTTCTCTGAAGAGCATAACATACTTAGTATAATATATTTCTAAATGTTTTGTTTAATTTGAATATTGCAGGAGGCATTTCAGAAGCATACGTTTTTAAGAAGCATACCAACCTTGTCAGCAGCAAAAACGAACACTGTTGTAGTACATTTGTAAATAAATATTTGATCGCATTCAAAAATGTCGTACTTATTGCATTGCTCTACACCGACTTACTCTTAAGAAAAACGATCAGGTCTAAACATGCACAATGACGTCATCACTGCAGCACGTGCTTACTCTAGCTTTCCCGATGCATGTTTAAACTTGTTCGAATTTACCGCCACCACATTAATTTACACCGACTTACTCTTAAGAAAACACACAAGTCTAAACATGCATGATGACGTCAACACTGCAGCACGTGCTTACTCTAGCTCCCCCGATGTATGATTAAACTTGTTCGAATATACCGCCACCATATTTGAACTAAAGAGTCAAGCACCGAGGTAAGCGATGTAAGATAGCGGTAACTGTGTTGAATAAAGATGGCTGTTTGTCAAAAAGAATTTTTCAAATTATCCGCTACTACATAGCGTGCGGCACTGCGCTCTCTTGATTAAAGATGGCGGTTGACAGCTGTGAAAAATCACGTGGAATTTCCCACCACCACAAGGAGGGCAGCACGGTGCTCTCTAGATTAAAGATGGCGGATGACAGCTGTTAGAAAAAGATCTAGATTTTAAATTGCTCGCTACTACGATAAAGATAGCAGCATGGTGTTCTGTAGTTTAAAGATGGCTGCTTGACAAGAAAGATTTTTTTCAAATTATCCGCTACCACATTTCAAATAAAGAGTGCAGCACTGAGGTTTGCGATGCAAGATGGCGGGTGACAGCTTGTCAAATAGATTTTTTCAAATAGTCCGCCTCAAATGTAAGTAGCTAAAGAGGGCAGCACTAAGGTTAGCAATGCAAGATGGTGGATGACAGCTGTGACGTAAAAATTACCCGCAAGATAGCAGCACGATGCTCTTTTCATTAAAGATGGCAGCTTGTCAAATAGAATTTTTCAAATTAACCGCCTCAAAGGTAAGTAGCTAAAGAGGGCAGCACTGTTCTCTCTGGATTAAAGATGGCTGCTTGTGAAAAATAATTTTTCAAATTATCCGCCACTACAAGGAGGGCAGCACGGTGCTCTCTTGATTAAAGATGGTGGATGACAGCTGAAGAGCACGTAGAATTTGTTTCCTAACAACAGCACGTGGAATTTGCCGCCACCATTTCAACTAAGGAGTGCAGCACGGTGCTCTGTTGATTAAAGATGGCGGATGACAGCTGTAAAAAAAGCACGTTGATTTGTTTCCAAACAAGAGCACGTGGAATTTGCTGCCACCACATTTCAACTAAAGAGTGCAGCACTGTTCTCTCTGGATTAAAGATGGCGGTTGACAGCTGTCAGAAAAGCACATGGGTTTGTTTCCAAACAAGAGCGCGTAGAATTTGCCGCCACCACATTTCAAAGGTAAGTAGCTAAGGAGGGCAGCACGGTGATCTCTGGATTAAAGATGGCGGATGATAGCTGTCAAAAAAGCGCATAGGTTTGTTTCCAAACAAGAGAATATAGAATTTTTCAAATTGCCGCCACCACATTTCAAAGGTATCTAGCTAAAGAGTGCAGTACTGAGGTTTGTGATGCAAGATGGCGGATGACAGCTGTCAGAAAAAAGCACGTGAGTTTGTTTCCAAACAAGAGCACGTGGAATTTGCCGCCACCACAAAGAGGGCAGCACTGTGCTCAAAGACGGCTGCTGTCACGTGGAATTGTCTGCCACCACATTTCAAAGGTATCTAGCTAAAGAGGGCTGCACGGTGCTCTCTAGATTAAAGATGGCTGCTGTCAAAAAGCATTTTTCAAATTATCCGCCACCTTATTTCAAAGATAAGTGCTCTATAGATTGAAGATGGCGGATTACAGCTGTCAAAAAAGCACGTGGATTTGTTTACCGATTCAAATCTCGCGCTAGTGAGGTTAAGTTGGTAGCACTGAGGTTTAGGCCCGTTAAGATGGCAGCACTGCGGATGACAGGTGACGAATTTTGCAGCTACTGCGATAAAGAGGGCCGCACGGTGCTCTGTAGTTTAAAGATGGCGGATGACAGCTGTCAAAATCACGTGGATTTGTTTACAAATTCAAATCTCGCGCTAGTGAGGCTAAGTTGGTAGAACTGAGGTTTAGGCCCGTCAAGATGGCAGTACTGAGGTTAGCGATGCGTTGTTGTCTGTCAAAAAGCACGTGGCTGTCCAAAAGCACGTGGCTTTGTTTACCGATTCAAATGTCGCGCTAGTTAGGTTAAGTTGGTACCACTGAGGTTTAGGTCCGTCATGATGGCAGCAGTGAGGTTAGCGATGCGTTGTTGTCGATGACAGCTGTCAAAAAGCACGTGGCTTTGTTTACCAATTCCAATTTCGCGCCAAAATTCAAATATCCCGCGGGAGGCGGAGGCCTCTCCCGAGAGCCGGAGGAGGAGGTGGCCGCCGAATCCCTGTATTATACTACTCTCGTCTTTATCAAGGAATGGAGCGGGAGATTTTGACTGACTTCTCTTGTCATCTTCTTTTTTCAATCGAAGATATTGAATTTCCTTCTGAAATTCCTGGTGTTGAATATATCGTACACAGCAAAGTAGTGCTTTGTTGCATTCTTCCGTGCTTAGATTTCCTGTAATCTTCGCATGTGAGTTCTGTAGATTGTAGATGAATCTTTTACAGTACGCAAAGACACGTTTCATTCTTGATAATGAGGAAAACATTGTAGTGATGTCTTCATTATCGCAGCTGTTGATTGCACATGTAGTGGGTTTGGCTTCAAGTGCTTCTGAGCTACATTCTGCAGTACTGATTGGCCATAATTCTTCAGGCTGGCACAACCAGGACGTCCATGCCACCAGAGGTCATGTGATTTTAATGTTTGAGGCTCGCTTCCTCGTGATAATATGGAATGGAAGGAATCTATAATAATACCAATTTATAAAGGAAAGGGTGATAAAAGGAAACCAGAGAACTACAGACCAATCAGCCTGATCAGTATAGTTTGTAAAATACTGAGAATTTAATATCAACGTACATCAGAGGGATATGTGATGATAAAAATTGGTTCATGAGGAGCCAGTATGGATTTAGAAATAAATTTTCTTGTGAGGCACAACTGGTGGGATTTCAGCAGGACATATCAGATCAATTGGATTCCGGAGGCCAGTTAGATTGCATAGCCATAGATCTTTCCAAAGCCTTTGATAGAGTGGAACATGGAATATTATTAAAGAAATTGGAGGGAATAGGACTGGACGTAATGGTTACGCGTTGGGTAAAAACATTTCTAAATTTAAGGGTTCAGAAAGTCAAAGTAGGAATTTACGTATCGCAGGAAGAGAAAGTTTGGAAGGGAATTGCACAGGGTAGTATAATCGGTCCGTTACTTTTCTTAATATACGTAAATGATTTAGGGAACAATATAACATCAAAAATAAGATTGTATGTAGATGACATAATTGTTTACAGGGAAATAAATACCATTGAGGATTGTTCAGAATTAGAAAGGGACATTGAGAGTATCAAACAATGGGTTGAAAAGAATAACATGAAGGTTAATGGAGGCAAATTAACTGTTACAACATTTACAAAGAGGAGTTTTAAAACTGAATTTGAATATACTTTGGATGGGGTAGTTATCCCAAAAGATGGCAAGTGCAAATACTTAGGTGTAAGATTTGAAAGTAATTTGCATTGGAAGGGTCATGTGGATGACATTGTTGGGAAAGCATACAGTTCGTTACATGTCATGACGATGCTACTTAAAGGATGCAACAAAGAATTAAAAGAGAAAAGTTACTTAAGTATGGTTCGTCCATTATTGGAATATGCAAACAGTGTTTGGGATCCTCACCAAGAATACCTAAGAAAAGAAATAGATAGTGTGCAGAGGAAAGCAGCAAGATTTGTAACAGGGGATTTCAGGAGAAAGAGTAGTGCATCAGAAATGTTAAAGAAACTAGGGTGGGAAACTTTAAGTAAGAGAAGGGAGAAAACTAGACTTATAGGTTTATATAGAGCCTATACAGGAGAAGCAGCATGGGGAGATATCCGTGAGAGGCTTCAGTTGGAAAATAATTATATCGGCAGGACTGACCACAAATATAAAATTAGAAGGAATTTTAGCAGAAACGATTGGGGTAAATTTTCATTCATTGTGAAGGGTGTGAAGGAGTGGAACAGTTTACCAGGGGTAGTGTTTGATCCTTTTCCAAAATCTGTACAGATATTAAAGAAGAGAATAAACAGCAACAGAGAAAATAAATGAAGTGTTAGAGGGCATTCGACCAGTGCAGGTTATTGTAAATAAAAAATGTGTGTGAATAAATTAATTGCATCCCGTGGTCTAAGGAGTTTGGACAGGCAAAGTAGGAGACTGCCTGTAGGGGTGAAGTACAGTGGGGACTTCGAGGGCCCTGGGACCGCTATGGTAGCTGTGAAAGCCCTTCAGGAACTCTGAAAAGTGGTGGTAAAAGGGGCTCTGGTTAAGACGCAGCAGGTCGTTATGATACCTAGGTTCCAGAATGGGTAAAGAAAAGAAAAAGTAAATAAATGCAATGTAAATTTTAATCTTATACCAGTTGTACAATATCATTTGAAGTAATTCCACATACTGTATATCAGATGACTATATTTTTAAGTAGTACAAGAGATATTATAAGTAGAATTTTGTAAACAATGTAAATTTATTAAGGATGAGCTGTGTGTTTACTGTAATAGAAAAAATTGTTAGCATAAATTATATAATATTGTATTATAGGAAAATTTTATTCTCTTGTTAATTTAATATTTAGTGCTTGACAATAATGTATTTTAGGGTACCATTTGCCACCGAGGTAAACACCTCATTTGCAAATAAAGAGATTTTGATTTGATTTGATTTGATTTGAATATGTCATTTGGATTCTGTTGTGAAGATACATGATGCCATGTGCAGTTTTCTGCCGTGTCCTGGATTTCAGAGACCCGGACGGCGACGAATGTTTTCCACCTTGTCGACGGTGACGAAATCCATTGTAAGACAATTGTTGAGTCTGTCCACGCATGAATAGAACTAATATCCAGGTTGAGACTCGTGAACGTTCGCTTAAGTAATCTTGCTAACTGGAGAGCGCCGCACAATTCTAAGCGTGGAATTGACAACTGTTTAAGTGGAGCGACTCTTGATTTAGAGCATATCAAATTGCATGAAATACGCCCTTGTTCATCTGTGGTACGAATGTATACGCACGCCCCGTAAACACGTTCAGAGGCGTCACAGAAACCATGTAATTCACAATTAACAACTTTAGTCTTACTTAAAATGTACCTGTCAATTTTTATATCGTTAAGTTCTGGTAATTGCGAGTATTTTCTTCTGGTATTTTTGACATGACCTTACTGCTGTTAGAACAGCATTTCTTAAGTTCAAATCCTCCTCTTAACAGTAATGTCTCTAATTCTTGCTGTAAGCGAATGGCTTCTGATTCAGTACCGGCTCTGGTTAAGAGGTCATCAACAAAAAAATCCTTTCTAAGGACAGCAGCTGCTTGTGGAAATTCATTTGACTCTTCATCAGCTAACTCACAGGGAGAAAGGGAGCACTTGCCGTTCCGTAAGTAACTGTCGTGAGTTCATAACACTGGATTGGTTCGGTGCTAGTGTTTCTCCATAATATTCGTTGTAGCTTCATGACCTCGTTGACAACTTGCATTTGTCGATACATTTTTGTAATATCTGCGACAAGAGCAATCTTGTGTGATCTGAAACGTAGTACAATAGAATGCAGGTCGTCTTGTATGGTAGGACCTACGAGTAACTTGTCATTCAAAGATACGCCACTGTCAGTTTTAGCAGACGCATCAAAGACAACACGAGTTTTAGTGCTGGTACTTGTTGGTTTGAATACGGCATGATGTGGCATGAAGTATCCTCCATCTTCAGTGCACGTGGGTACCGGTTTCATGTGGCCAAGTTTCAGATACTCATTCATGAATGCTGAATATTCTTCTCTTAATCTGGGATCACGATTAAGTTTCTTCTCAATACTCTGGAATCTCACTACTGCCTGTGGGTATAAATTCCCTAACTGCGATGAAGTCTGTTTAAGCGGCAGTCAAACTCGGAACCTTCCTGTAGCATCTCGCGTTGTGTTCTTGGTGAAGTGTGTGGCTACTCCAACCACTACTCTTATACCTTCATATCTTCCACACAATATAAATAACATTTGTTTGAGCGCCAGTTGCTTTCTTAAGAAAAACAACAAAATTTGGTAGAGCATACCTCTTATATCAATTATCTCAAGGCGTGAGGTGATAAACTCACATATCTGGCAATATACAGGGATATGGATCAGGACAATATTAAATTACTGTTGCATTTCCACAATTGAGGATTGTACATGGAGCTGGAATCACTTATTATAATTAAAATGAAACTGAGTTTATGACTATAATTTACGTCACAATGAACAATCAATGACGTCTTTTAATTTAACAAAAAATATATATAGTGAGATTTGCGGTACTAATAAAAGGAAAATTTAATCTAAACGAAAAAAGCTATTGGCATGAACTTGAAGTGAGATGTGATATCGCCGCTGATTACATTCTTCTTCATGTTATGAATGCATAACATGTCTGATGCTTTAATTACCTGATGTCTGCATACACCGCTGTTGAACTTGAAATTCTTGGGAAAACCTATGAGCTGAAGTCGGGAGCCGTCTGCTGTTATCTTCTTATATAACAAGGAGTTGGCCTACATACCATGTACGCGTGTAGGGAGCTCCAATGTAATTACGTCCACTGAATATATTATAAGTAATTGACAATATTATTGAAACATCTTGTGAAGTCCATCCTCACAAGAAGATGATGTTTCTTTATCAGCATAGTACCCGTCTCTGCTCGGATACAACCACCACTTGTAGACCTCCTCGATTATTACAAGACCTCTTGAAAACACAACTCTTAGCTCTAACCATCACTCTAAGACCACTTCTTCCATTTGATACATCTGACTGTTACATATGATCTGAACGATATGATCTGAATACCTCTCACCACCGTTGCATCGACTTTTATAACCTCGCGATGACGACTCATCTCCCTACTCTCTGTTCATCCCTTCCACTTCAACATACAGTAGCTGTCGAATACTGACACTTGGTCGCAATCACGTGCCCACGCACTGATGTCATCAGTCAAGTGTTGTCTAAGCGTGCCCAAGCGGATTGCAGATGACTAAGTTTCATGCGTCACCGGGAATTCTACTTGCACACAACATTCTCAGTTAAACATAGCCTCGATTGCAAAATACTATGCCAGCTCATCTAGCCAGAGTTACAAGCCATAGCATGACTATATGAAACCAACAAATCTCACTTACAGCAATACAGAATAATTACAAACAAATTTCACTTAACCTATGATTAAATACAATAATATGCGTGATGCCTAATTATTACAGTCTAAATGATGAGAAACAGAATATAAAATCTAATGAATCGGGTTAATAATAATAATAATAATAATAATAATAATAATAATAATAATAATAATAATAATAATAATAATAATAATAATAAATACTGAATGGAATCTGTAACCCTGTTGTACGGTTACAAGTGTTCTTCGCAATCTCTTTCTTCTTTGGTGATTGGTGGCATATTCAGTTCTTCTATTTCCCAGAATCTTTTAAGTTGTGTGTCTAATTGGTCTACCTGGATGAATAGTGATGTTGCATGTTCCCCTTGGTGTTGTTGTATGGGTGCCTGGCCAGCTACTACCCAACCCAGTTTCGTATTCTGCAATGTTGGATACCCATCACGAGATTTCTTGCCCTCCAATATAACCTTAAAGAATATGTCTGCACAGAGTAACAAATCGATCTTGCTTGGAATGTGGAAATTTCTGTCGGCATATTTTATATTGGTGGGTAGATTCCATCTTGAAATGTCGATTTTTCTACTTGGCAAATTGTTTGTAATCTTTGGTAAAACTAAGCATGTGGCATCTATATTGAAAGGGCTGACAGCAGATTGCAAATGAACTGTAATGCAGTGTGAGGTTTGAACTCCTGCACGGTTAATTCCACTTACTGGTGTAACATGTTTTTGTTTTCTTAGACGTAATAATTGAGCTAGTTCTTCGCTCACGAAATTCGTCTGAGAACCTGAATCCAAAAGACATCTATCCTCATGCATATTACCGTGAATGTCCTTAACCTTGACTATCGCTGTTGATATCAAGACTGTAGACAGATCGGATTCCTTGACAGAGCAGTGAGTAACATCTGTTGAACGGGTTGTGTGATTAGCTAGTGCCTGGCGTGAGCTGTGTTCTCTCTCTGTTTCCCGTGAGCTAAGCATTGGCCTGCTGTGGTCACGTTTGGTGTCATCATGCAATAGTGAATTATGATATTTTCCGCACATCTTGCAAGAAGCTGATTGGCACTGATTGACATTATGATTATTGCCCAAGCAGTTAAAGCATAATTTATAATCTCTCACAACATTATGTCTCTCATGGACATTGAGCCTTTTGAAGGACTCACACTTATATAGGTAATGTGAGCCCTTGCAGAGTACACATTGGTGATTAACACTAGCATGCACATTGCTTACTTGATGTTTGGTTGTAGTTCTAATTGACTGTTTAATCTGTTGAACTTGAGTACCTGGCTTTATTGCCTCAAGTGCTAAACATCTCTTTTATAAAAATGTCCACAACACCTCCAGAGATTCTAACTCAGAACCTGAAGTGTGTATTTCCCATGCCTTCCTAGTCGCTGGGTCTAGTTTGTTGATTAACAATTGTGACAATAATAAATCTTCAATTGAAACATCTAAGTCAAGAGCCTGTAATGCCTTCACATTGGCCTGACTTGTGTTTATAGCCTCTCTGAGTGAATTGGCATTCTCTTTCTGGATTGAATCTTGCTCTAATATCCGTTTAATGTGAATTGACGAAATTCCTTTCTTGTTTTGAAACCTGTCGATTAACCTTTACCAAACTATGCTGTAGTTTTCAGCAGATAGAGGGAGACTTTGTGCAATTGAAAGAGGTTCGTTTCTTAAACTGCTAATTAAGTAGTGAAATTTCTGTATATCGTGCAAATCTTGATTATTATGGATAAGAGATACAAAGGAATCGTGAAATCCTCTCCAATCTTCGTACTCGCCTCCAAATGGTTTCAGTGTAATAGTAGGTAATTTGATGTGCGCCCCATTGTAATTATTGCTTACTGAGATATTCCCTTGACTGGAGTGTCTGGAAAGACCTGTTATTTCATGCTGGGTGATTATTCTGTCTATGTCGACCTTTATCTGATGATATGCGTCTTCAAATATTTCTCTATCTGCTTCGTATATTTCTCCCTCCTCACTGATTTCTAGCTGGGATTGAATGTCCTCATACTTTTGTTTCAATTCCTCTAAACTTTCTCTACGAGAGATAATAGCCACAATTCCCTGCTCAATGTTAAACCCATCTACGAAGTTTTTCATTCGTGTTACGCTGCCCTTTATTGCACCTCGTTTGCGTATTAGAATTTTAATACTCTCCTCTACCATAATGAAAGGATAGGAATAAGAATATGAATTGGATCTGACCTTGTAAGGTGTGGGAAGTAGTTGTTGTCATCAAGGAGCCATGTTGACATGACTCAGTGTTGCTACTGCCAACAGTCCACAGGTTATACGTTCCACAGCGCGGAAGATTTGACCGGCGCGGTTGGTATCTCTGATATAGCGGCGTGAGTTCGCGCGTAAATCAGCCATGTGGCGAATTGCGTCATAAATTGCACCACGATACATCACACAATATTATCGGGATAATCCAGTCACTGTAAATGCACTATGTTTGTTGTCACATAAAATGAAAGCTCGAAGTATCCGGCCCGGAGGACCAAAATGTTTGACGGAGATGAAACTGTTGTTTTGTTTCCGATCTAACCTTACCTCTGGTGGTCGCATATGATAACCACATAATAAAGTACTTCGGAGGACCACTTAAATGATATTAAGAAAATACAGTATGTAAAAACATTATGAGCACACAAGTCACTTATATATTCAGTTGTACGTGAACTAAAAAACACTCTAGTACTGTAAGTACTTCTTGTACATATACAATTATATATTTACACATGAGATGCGCACTGACACTAAAAACACTAGAAATATTCTTTACACTTGAAGACGTAATTTGTTATTGTGCGAATGGTTTGGCTGCACTTGAAATGTTAGCACTGTTGTGCAGTTACATTATTTTATGAGACTGTTGTCTCCACATGTTACTCGCGGCATCTCTGACGTGATTCTCCCGTTCCTAGCCAGTCACTCGCCCCAGAACAAAGTCCGGGAAGCGACGTGCTGCCCTCTATACGCAAATTCTTCAATAAATACACCTTATAAATGAAATACTAAAATATTGTAAATTTAAAACACAAATGAATGACATAATTTCTTATATATAATTGTTAATGCTACATGTGCAGTAACAGTACTTATGATAATAACGATATTTACAATAAGATACCAAAGCTGAAATCTAGAAAAGCAGCTGGAATTGATAAGACTTCGGGTGATATACCAAAAGCTATGGGTTGGGTTATAGTACCATATATTAAGTACTTATTTGATTACAGTTTGTATGAAGGAGCTATACCAAATAAATAGAAAGTTGCTCTAGTAGCCGTTGTGTTTAAAGCAAAGAGTGATAGACATTCAGCTGAAAATTACAGGTCAGTGAGTTTGACATGCATTGCATGTAAGTTTTGAGAATGCATTCTTTCTGATTATATCAGACCTGTTTTTAAAATAAATAACTGGTTCGATAGAAGGCAGTTCTGGTTTAGGAAAGGTTATTCCACTGATGCTCAACTTGTAGGATTCGAGTAAGATACACCAGTTATCCTGTATTCAGGAGGTCAAATGGACTGTATCGCTATTGACCTGTCTAAGGCATTTGATAGGGCAGATCATGGGAGACTACAAGCAAAAATGAGTGCAATTGGACTGAACAAAAGAGTGACTGAATGGGTGGCTATATTTCGAGAAAATGGATCTCAGAGAATTAGAGTGGGCTAAGTTTTATCTGACCCCGTAATAATTAAGAGGGGAATTCTTCAAGGACCGTTGTGTTTTCTTATAAATATAAATGATATGAGTAAAGAAATGGAATCAGAGGTAAGGATTTTTCTGATGATGTTATTCTGTATAGAGTAATGAATGTGTTACAAGATTTTGAGGAACTGCAAACTGAACTTGAGAATGTTGTGAGATGGACAGTAGGCAATGGTATGATGTTAAACGGGGTTAAACGTCAGGTTGTGAGTTTCACAAATAGGAAAATTTCTCTCAGTTTTAATAACTGCGTTGATGGGTTGAAAGTTCCTTTCTGGGATCATTGTAGGTACCTATGTGTTAATGTAAGGAAAGATCTTCAGTAAGGTTGTAAAGGAGTGGGTATGGGACCTTCATCAGGATTACTCGATTCAAGAAATGGAGAAAAGTCCATTTAAATGCAGCGCAATTTGTTCTGGGTGATATTCGACCAAAGAGTAGCGTTACAAAAATGCTGCAAAGTTTGCTCTGGGAAGACGAGCTGTTCGACTAAATGATATGTTCCAAGCTGTCAGTGGTGAGATGGCATGGAATGACATTAGGAGACGAATAAGTTTGAAAGTAGGGAAGATCACAATATGAAGGTAAAGTTAGAATTCAAGGTGGTAAATTGGGGGAAATATTCGTTTATAGGAAGGGGAGTTAGGGATAGGAATAACTTGCCAAGGGAGTTGTTCAATAAATTTCCAATTTATTTGCAATAATTTAAGAAAATGCTAGGAAAACAACAGGTAGTGAATCTGCCACCTTGGCGACTGCCCTAAATGCACATCAGTATTGATTGATTAATTTATTGATTGACTGATTGATTTGATAAAATTGATCGCTAATAATTACGAGTTTTCCACTAATAAATGAGGGAAATTAAATTGAAAATACGATTATAAGTTACAACTTTACTGGTTTTATTTAATTAAAGTTTATTGAGAGATAAACTGTACATTGCTAGGAGAGATTTCATATTTATTTTTCAATTCATATTTACGCGTGCCTTTGATTCCAATTGTTAAGCGCAGCATAAAACTACGAATTCCTTCCCTCAATTCAAAATTTGAAAAATTTTATAACAAATTTAAAATAATGTACGAATATTGCAAGGTAGAATTTTGATAAAATTATTTAGATTAGATGTTGTTTATCTTCGTTCATTTTGATTAACGGAATAATTTATTAAATCACGACTTCCTCTAAATTTTAACCTCTTGAAGATTTTTTTTAAATACGAATACTTTCACTGTAATAAACCGTTGTTATTTTGACATGTTTTACCTTTCTGTCAATATTCAGAACTCGTAAATTACTTGAATCTGTAATCAGTCGCACAACGTCGTATTTCACAACAAACCGAACCCGAACATAGGAGATGAGTCATGCATATTTTGGTGGACGATCACATATAACTGCCGCCCATCTTCTGAGGTACTGCCAAGAAACAGATTTCGACATCACGTGTGTGGACTTGCTCTAGGCTAGATTAAAAGCGATGCAAAAACGAGTGACGGAAATACTAGCTATTCTGAGCCCGGTTCACTGCAGGTAGGCCTACTGTCGAGCCTTCTGTTATGAGGAATGTCGCAAAGGAATTGCAGTCATGTACACTTTGTTGGCGGGGTCGATGACCTTCGATGTTAGGCCTCTTTAAACCACAAGCATCCTCATGATCATCACTTTGTTGGCATGATGCCCCATGATTAGGCAATCATTCTGACTCAAATCCTCTTGAATCTCACTTCCGGAAACTCGAAAGTCATATGGCCAAATCTCCAGTTTTACCACCTGAAACACCCAATTGACGCCTCAAAATTCACATTCACATCATGGTTTGGAATTCCACACAACCTCAACAACGTCAGACGGTTAGGGAAATCAACGGTAATCTTTATGCGGGGGAATTAGGGGTTGCGCGATGGTACTGAATAGGCTATATATAATTCAACAAGAAAGCTTTTCCGAAGAGTACAGCATCCTGGAAGAAAAAAAGACTTGTCTGGAAAGTCCACGATTTCACTTTACACTCCTTCTCACAGGATAGTCTTATTGGACTTTTAGCATGTACACCTGCCGATACAGCAGACTGCTACTCGGTGGCACACACCATTTCACTAAGGTTCAGATCATGCAGACGGCTGCAACACTTCGGGGTAAAAATCGTTTTCTCAGTACTACGAGAAGAAGTTTGGATCCTCAAGACACATCAGGCTGTAAGAGAGGTAGTCCAAGCCTGTTTATCGTCTTAGATCGCCAGGAGACAGGTACGCAACGAGATGTAAGCCCCTCTGCCAGAAGACCGTTTCCATCTTACTGCACGATTTGCAGTCATAGGCGTAGACTTAGCTGGACACGTCAAGATGGGATTGGGGTATGGAGGGTCGTACAGAAGTCGCTCTTCACATGTGCAACTTCTCCGTGAACTAGCTTCGCCTATGAGTACGGAGAAGTTTCTGATGGATTCTTAGAAGATTCTCAGGAAGAAGACGATCCCCGCACACAACAACCTAGAACAACGCCATAACGTTAAAGGGTGCAAACAAGGAATTGAAACAGCTCAGCCAATTCGTCACCGATGCACAGACGAGGCAGCCCTTCCCCCACGACGGAATCGGGTGGAATTTATTAGTACCGGTAAGACGGAAGGCTCGATGGGAGTGAAAGGTGGGAACTTTGACATCTTTTAAGAACATGACTTCATCTTTTAGACACAACTCTTGAAGAGTATACAATTGAGTGTCATTATTTTTACATCTTTTTATTACTTCGCTACTTGCTAAACCCTCTACTATCCTCAGAATTACGTATTGCGGTGTGTTTAATTAAACAATCAAAACTTTGTTGGTGATTGTACTTTCAATTGCATTTGCAATGTGCGATAGCAGATTGCGTAGGGTCTGAGGGCAGTGGGTGGTCGAGTTCGCGCAAGTCACGATAGCGGAGCGAGCGACACGACTGGTGCCCTGCGCATGATTGTTTGGAAAGTCCTGGAGTGTAACTGCTTGCTACACGGTGTTCTTTCCATTTACATGTATGCTAACGTCATTTCTCAGCTATCCATGTGTATGGATCCTGGTTAACCTAGCCCGATCTATACTTTGTGATACCAGCAAGGATGCAAACTTTGTGTTTGTTTCTAAAGTAACCTGAATTTGTAGGAAAGGGCATATGTATGAAACTACATCTCCATACCAAAGTGCAGTTGAGTCTAGAATTCAGCTCTCGTCACTTTCTTCTGTGATTTTGTACGGTTCATCGATACGTCATGACAGAATTACCAGTGCAATATAAGTTTCAATTGGAACACATCGTAATAGCATATTTATTTGCAATCTTGATGGAGGACATGTTGAAATTATATGTCCGTTTGGTTTAAATAAATTCCCAATGAGATAAATTTTGTTTCGAAACTACCAAGTCTATGTTACGTTAGAAATTTGTCAACGTTCTGAAACATTGCCAATATTTTCGAGTTACTGGGTCTTAAGGAATAAACATTATTATTTAAATAAATTTTGAAGCTAATTACTGAATTCGAGGACGATATGCGTCACAAATTTCTAATATACTTATTGTATCTTAAGGAACCATTGTGTTCGAGTACGTATCCTAATTCAGTCAAATAATTTGAAATCAACATTATGTTAAGCAAGTAAACATTCCCCTAAAACATTATGAGAAGAGAATGTTTTATCAGTAGGCAAATACCATGCATTTCAGTTGCTAATTTCGTCGTGCGTTATCCGCGATTTCTTTTTGTTGACTTGGGTTATCGCTACTCTGTTTGTAGCTCACGTTCGTTTCACCTCTTTACACATTATTTTAATTCCTTTTTCCTTTTCTCCATTCTTCTTGGAATTTTATAATAGCACTAGGAATGTATGAAGCCTGATGAATCATATTTCTTACGAGTTAAACTGTGTAGGTTCCTGGAAGTGAAATAAGCACTTTGACATAAATATGGCTTATGGATGGGGGTCACCCGAAAATTTGCGTAACGTAACGCAACAAAACGTGTGAGGGGAGTGTAACCGTAGCAACAAGTCTTATGGCTGGTTGAAATTAGCAGCCGTTGGTGAATGGCCAAGACTTGGAGACATAAATATCGCAAAAGGAAAACTGGTTCCTATTTCGTAGCCCTTATTTTAGGGGAAAAAGATCTCTAGGTCGACGCCCCGAAAAAATAGCACTTTTTAAAAACCCTTATTTCATTATATATTAATCAGTCTCGTCGTGCGTTATCCGCGATTACTCATTTTTTCTTTCTCATACTCTCGCTACACTGTATCATTTCTGTACTCGTTAATTTAATTCCTTTTTACCCGTTCTTCTTTGAATTTATAACAGCACTAGAAACTTATTCTCGCGGTTTTCCCTGTTACGATGTTATTAGAATACCAAAGGGGATTCTGGACCACGGGGTTTCTGGACCACCGCAGCCTCTGCGCTAGCACGCGCTCCCCCTGCGGGGGCCTCTTACTTGGCAGGGCGTGTGTGGAATGATAACTACACACTCAGAGGTCTTTATGTAAGAGGCAATCATTTCTTGAAGGTTACTGTTGTGGGCGAGGTACAGTGACTATGTGGCAACTGGATTTGCTTTAAAAGGTCACTTGCTGGCGAAAGGTAAACAGGATGATAGTTTATGTAAAAAAGAACCCCTCCTCCTCCTCCCCTATTGTGGGTGAGGGGAAAAATCTAAGCAGTGGTGCAGTGCAGCTGTTACTAGGCAAAATCTGCGTTGCAGCTTGTTGAAGGTTATCTCCATCACGAAAGGTGAACAGGATGTTTATGGCAGGTTGTAATTTTGAGTGAAGGTGAACCAGCGACAACTCCAGCCCTCTGGTGAGGAGTGAAGGTGGTGGCAGGGAGTATTTAAGGAGTAGAGCACGATATGAAAAACTATCATCTAGTTGGAAGGGAACTTCTCTACTACTACTACTACTACTACTACTACTTGTCTTTCCTCTTCAGTAAGTGAGTTTAAGTTTATTTAGTTTTTTAATTGTAAAAGACATACCAGTTTCAACAGAATGGATATGCTAATGAAATTAAATAAGATAGCGAAGGCACCACAATTTCATAATAGAAAACTAAGCGAGTTGCAAATTAACCATCCATTTAAGGTTAAAGAGCTGAGAGCAGTGGAAACACGTTTCGGAAGGGAAATAATAGCTGATATAGAAGGGAAGATGAGGTTTTTTTTCCTTCTTAATGCATAAGTAATTATTTCTACAGAATGTGTTTTCTTATGATGTTCAAAAATACTACTAAAATCTGGTAAAGGTAAAGTGGATTATCTGAGCTCATCTAAGGGACAGTCAAATTAGTCCATGGACTTGGGTGCAAATTATTAATTTGTAATTCATTACTTTAAAATTTTATTTTAAGTTACTTCTTCTATTAGAGGGCGTCCCTCGTTTAAAGGTATTTGTTATTTTTATTCAGTTAATCAATTATTTACTGATATTCTCTTTCAAGGTCTATTTTATCCACCAGTTTAGGGTTAAGATAATTAATATTTATGAATTCATGGAGGTGCACCTTTCCTTTCAATGAACTTCTTTAAATTGTTATCTGTAAGCTTTGGTGCGTGTCATTAAAGTTTTAATTCGTTCAAATAAGATTTTTGGGGTTTTCTTTCACGTTCTCTAACATTTACCACTGCGAAAACCGCTAGTAACGATCTGTGTTGCCTCTGTTAAATGGTCCAGTCGGTGTTCTTGAGGGTAAGTATTTTGCTTTCACTTTACATTTTCTCTTTAATGGTTTAATTTTTTTTCCTTGTTAACTTGTGCTAGTAATTGCCGGTACGTCTGGCACAAGCTCTGAGACTATGTTTTATTTTCAAGATCTTAGTATTGAAGTCATGTCCCTCAAAAAGAGGATGTGCAAACCATCTTTCAGGCGTGTGACCTGGACGGGAGGATACTTATTTGTGTCACCTGCCATCGCACTTAACATCCCAGATAGTGTCGTCACCTGTATTTGTGCGAAGCCAGGCAAAGCCTCCTCCATTTCGCTCTTCGTCTCGGCCCACACGTTCTCAATGGGATTCGTGTCTGCCCCATCAGGAGGCCAGTAGATAATCTCGACTTCGTTTTCCATCGTGAACTATTCTTCAACTCATCTGTTCGCGTACACAGGAGACATGTCCTGCCGAATTTGTATGACACCGATGGGATGAAGCTCCTTCGCGGAAGGGACCATAATATTCTCCAAAATATGCCCATATTGCCCGGCGGTGAGAGGTCGCACGATTCTGTGCAGCATTCCTATCACACGACAGCTCATCCAACCCATACACTCAAGAGGTACACGGCCAGACAGCCGAGGTTCGGCCACGTATGCTGAATTGTGTCGGGTGCATACAGGCCCATCTTTCACCGAGGAAAACGTGCTCTCGTCGGAGATTACGAGATTCGACCAATCTTCAGCACGTCTGTCTCAGCATACGCAATTCTGTACACCCTCTGTTCATTAGTGACCTTTCGTTTCTTAGCTGGTCGCCGGTCAAGCAAGCTTCTCAAGGCCGCCCTCGAGCAGCTGCGAAATAGTGCGGCCTTGCGTAGCTGAAAGGTGTTCGTGAACAGTCTCGATTGAGTCTCAGCCATCAAACGATCGTCATGTTCCAAACCTACCACGAGCCCAAGCCAGCACGTCGGCTTACGTCTTCTGATTCTCGAAAACGACTTATACAACCCGTCGCCGTGCTCTGAGGTTTTTTGTTCAACAAGAGCAAATACCTGCTCACGGATGAGACATCCTTGATATGCTATAATTGCCGATATGTAATCAGCATGGTGGGGACATTCTGAATTCTAAATGGTTTCCCGCTGTTGCTCCGGTGGGGTAAAAACGAAATATCCCATATCCCATGTGGACTATAACCAGCCACCTTCCCATTGTGAACCTGAGTCCATACGCACGCAGCACATCTATTAGTCTGCCTGCTACCCTCAACCGCGCTCGTATTTAAGGTCATTTACTGGAAACGGAGCTAATAATTGCTTCCCAAACTCGTAGGGATACCTGTTATGATGGCAAGTTCTATATTAGTAATTTTTCATTGTCCCTGAGTGTCGAACTAGGATTCAAAACTTCAGGGCTGCATAAGGTTGCCAACATTTTACAGAGAAAATAAGGTATAGAAAGCCTTGAAAAAACATTTGAAATAGTGTTTTCTACAAAGAAATATAGGAATATATTTAAAATATGCATGCATGTTTTATTTTACATTATTGCTCGTATTTATTGACAGACTTTCCTTCTTTTAGCAAAGATTCATCTTATGTAAAGAATGCTGAACAATTAACATTCACAGCTACTTGCAGTTCTGCTTTTATAAGCTCGGTGGTACATTTGTTACACACCAAGTCCATTTATGGTTCATTAAAGAAAAAATTCTGCCTCAGCGTTTGAATCAGGAATGCTTAATATGAAAACAACTACTTTCAACAAATTGGGAACTGACCACTTTTGGCTCTCAAGGTACAGAAAACATTAACTCACAATCTCTTTTTATTGCCTTTCAGGGATCTGCCTTGCTTCAAAATATCATTTGCAATACAAAACTCATCATACAAACAATCTTCACCTACATCATCCATCTGTACGGAGTCAATTATTTCTTGAAGATACTTAAATTTTGGCTCGGAACTTAGGCAAAGAGACAACAATGATTCTACATGTATTGGCAATTGATGGTCAAATTTGAAATTCTTGAATACATATGTTTTCAATGACACATACAATTCCGTAAGATTATCTTCAATGAATTTTCTTGTTCTGGAACAATTTAACATATTAAAAAATTTATTTTTGCCCCTACCAAAATATATATCATACATTCTTTGTTCAATTTAAGTGATGAGAGTTTTGGCTGCCTCAAAAGTTTCCATTATACTGTGCCTGTCTCGGGCATCGACAGACTACCATAAATAAGAAACCAAGCCTCTCAACATATATCTCAGATTTTATGGATGAAAGAACCTCGGAGAATCAAACACGGGCATCGAGCTCCTATCCTCCCTACCTTCATGCTTCTCACCAGCAAGACGTGTCGTAGTCTGTCCGATGAAAATAAAGTGGGAATGTAAAAATAAATACCTTAAAAGTAGGCCACTATAATAAGAGGAATATAGTGACCTCATAAAGAACAAGAACGGATTCCTAATTTGTTGGAAACGATTTATTCGCAATGAAATGCACTTCACTTTGACCCTGTACAAACGTCGATTCGAACTACATTGCCTGAGTGGCAATAACACTCAAGATGGTATGATTATAATCCATTACGGATGATCACTGTCGTTTTCAGTTTATTATTCCGCACAGGTCCACGTTCGAATCTCATCGATTTATTACACATTTATTATTCTACAGAAATGTTTGTAGCCTCTCGTTTATATCGGCTACGAATAATACCTTACGGATAAACAGAAATGTATTACTTGATCATAACATTCACTTGTTAATTCTAATATTACCTTAGTTAAACACAGTGAGAATAACACCTTAAACGACTCCCTGACACCTGTCATATAGTTGCCATGCCCGAATCTATCACACTTTCGTCACCTCAAAACATCGAATACTCTCTCTGAAAGTACTTTTTACCTCTCCATGAAATCTACAGTCGCTATAATTATTAAAAAACAAATGAACAAATAATCATAATTAAACACACGATTCCGAGGTACGCTGCTCTTAGGATGATACACGTATAATTAATGCTGCCCCCTATTCCTCGGTTAGCTCAGCGAGCATACGAGAGATGCAAGCTGTCCTAATTTTGGAGGCATTTGAAGGACAAGTTTTGACGACAATACAAGAAAGAGAACAATTTAAAACCGGCTTTATATTTATTATCAGACATGCACATTAATAATGAATGCTAACAAACAAAACATCTCTTGCTTTACCTTACTTTCAATACTCACGAAATTACAATGGTTGAACAACTGCACATAAATGAGTTCTCGTTGCTGGAATAGCGTAGATATACTAAACTAATCTGTAAGGCATATAGAAAAATTAGCCTTCCTTTGGCTACGCAAAATATAAATTAAGTGGATGAACTTCATCCTGAAAACATCCTGACATCTCTGCGATATCTTAAAGTTTGATATTAGTTGTATCAGTTTAAACAAGAAAAGTGTTAAGGGTCCACTTAATCTGAGTGATGAATGACCATGGTATCTCTTTTAACTTAATCTGTAAAATATTTACAAAAAATACTGTATTCTCTCTCAGTTAACGATAGTTTCTCAAATAGTGCAAGATGAGATTATTTCAATTATTTGAATTATCGAGACTGTTGAAAAATCATTAAGTTAATTACTTAAAGTTGATCATGTCGTTACATGAACTTAATAAACGCTAATTTACAATTTGCGTGACAATACTTTCATTTACATTGTTCCTTGGCTTATACTTACTCCTTCAGAAAACTTTTCGATCTTATTCAATCTTCACAAAATTGTGTTATCATGGAATTAAATCTTTCACTAATCTTTGCATGAAAATATTGAATAGCCACATCAAATTCATGAATAAAATCAGAGATAACGCTGGAATAATCTGTTCCCCTGCGCTGAACACGTGGTCAGATTAAGAACCACATTTCAAGAAATATCACTGCGAAATATCACTAACTACATCACACTCACATCATGCCCACACAGGATACTCGAATTTCATGTGCCAACCCAAACTGTACATTCATAAGCCTACTTTGTGTACCACAAATAATAATAATAATAATAATAATAATAATAATAATAATAATAATAATAATAATAATAATAATAATAATAATAATAATAATAATAATAATAATAATTGTTACCGCGTTTTTGTGGATCGCAGAGAGGAGGAAGAAGGTGCGGGCAGAACGGGTCTATCTACTATATCAAAGATTTACTTAAAATTTTAAATAAAGGTTATATTTCTTTTCAAATCACAAACTTGACAAGCTTTTAAAGTTACAGGCACAAAGAGCAAGTGCTGAGCTTCCAGCTCCAAATTTACAAGTTTCCTACATCGCAAATGTTGCGGTTAGTTGGACGAGGAGAGAAATCTCCCAATTCAAGAGCACTTTGCTCCAAAGGTTACAAATACGGCCTCCCAAAGGCCCCACTCAATATTACACAAAAACCAGAAAGACCTTACAATCTTTCCGTATTCATCAAAGGAGACTGGCTCCCAATTTCGTACAGCCTACTCAAGGCAACATTACTCAAAATCTTACAATTTCTGTCCTCTCTATGCCCAACCTACGATTTACAATTTTTACACAGGGGTATCTATCACCCACACTACTGGGCCTCCGTGAAAAGAACAGGTTGAATTACTGGCCCGAACACAAAATGTATGGAGGTGTACTCTTGCGTTCCTTGAAAGTTAAGTATAAAACCCTAATTGGGCTTGCAGCCCGATGATGCAGAGACTAATCCCAAGCTACTGAGGTGACTAGAATGAAGGTTAATTTAATGGTTAACACAAAAGAGAAACAGTCACAAAATCGTAGTCACCTCAAGATAAATTGAAGGGGAACTCGAGAGGGTAACACACTTTCTATCCCCGATTTACAGTTTAAGTATTTATGAAATTTTAAATTAGCCGAAAGAAGGTTTACATTTTAGAAAACAGGTGGTTACATAGTTAGAAATCAGAATCTTCCTCTCGTGTAAGTCTGCAGAGATAGCTACAGAAATATAAAACTGGTGGCCATTACCTGGGCTGGCGAACTGCCTAGCGAAGAATGAGACGCCCCGCCTCCTGTTTTAACAAACATACTCAATAAGACGACGATCAATAGCTTGATAAAACCCCATTTTATATACCCGAGGGGATGAGTCGAGAAGTTTCTGGACTAAATCCGGACACACCCTCTCATTTTTATTGGCCGAATAAAATGGTACAAAAAGCCTATTATCGGCTGTAAAATAATGACCGAAAATTTGTGACTGGCCAGATTCAAAAGCTGGCGGAATGAGATGGAAGTGTTGCAAACCTTTAAATATGGAAATAAATGAAAGTTAGCTTAGTTGTGAAAACCTCTAAACTAATTCTTCTACCTTGCACCAGAGTGCTTTACCTCAGTTTTGAGTAATTACATCTATGGAGAAAGTTCAAACTTCTTGACGTAAACCAAAACAAAACAATAATTAAATTCAGTCAGTTTAGGCAACTTCAAAATAGCACATTACTCAATAATTCACTGGTGACACCTTCTGGCCAATGTCCCTACATCATGCATTAGTTGTTTCACGTTTTGTTTGATAGATAAAGTTCCCTAAGGCGCTTCTTTAAAATGTGCGGGGTTGAGGTGTATCTCCCGGTATAATAATAACAATAATAATAATAATAATAATAATAATAATAATAATAATAATGACAAAGTAATAGTAATAATTCTTACGAGGTACGATTGAACCAGACGTGAAGAAACGGTAGGGCTTAGGTGGCTTAGGTGACTAAACGAATTACCACACAAAAAACTTTCAATTTTGATAGTAATCCCAAAATTGTCTTCCCTTTTCCTATCTGTTTCTATTTTCAAGGCAACAACACGAACAAGTAATAACAATCAAAATAACAATTTAGAATGGGGCTTTTCAATAGTAAGTTGAGAGCTTAAAATCACGAACACGAGAGAAGGAGCTCCATTTACAATTATATCTCTGGTAGAGAGATTGGTTTTTACACAATGAAGAAATTCATGCTTCAAATAATAAATGTTTTCCCTTTTTTATATAACGTATAACATGCTTCGATTACTTCCTTCTCGAGCACAACTAGTCCTTCTTCAGCTCTACAATAATATCTTACTACGGTACTCACATACCAATTCAGTGGAACGACTTTTCTTAATAGCCATCCCGAAACCACAAAAAATACCAACTGACGCTGAGAATTATCGCTGGATAGTCCTGGGTTCGTGTATACGCAAAACTTTTATAAAAAATCCTCATGTAACGTCTCCTTTGGACACTAGAGTACTATAATCTCCTACCTAAATTATCAATACGCGTTTCTCAAAAGACGAAGTACACACGAACCAATAAATATTCTGACCATAGATATACTTCTGGCAAGATATTGTAAACACAGCACTATTGCCATATTCCTAGATATCAAGAGCGCGTATGACTCTGCACCTCTATCTCCTGTGGGAAAAGCATGCTGCAAGAAGTTTCCCTCCAAAGTTCTTATCAATCTTACAACAATTATTTACCTATTGTTCGTTAACAGTTAAATCTGCCCATCACCAACTTTATAGTCGTCAAATATCGAGCGGTTTACCTCAGGGCATAATTTTTGCACCCTCGTAGAGTTTTCCAATTCACTCAATGTTTATTGTTGAAATCGTGCATATGGAGTACATGAAATTATTACATTTTCAGATCAATAGCTCAAGCGGCACTGAAACACCATATCAGTACGTTGTGTATCCTCCACGGGAGCCAATGCAGGCGATGATTCTGGGATGCATAGTCCCACGCCGGTTCAACCTGTTCACGTAGTAGTGCAATGGTTGTGGGTTGACGAGTCGCAAGTGTCATTTATTGTTCCATCATATCCCACACGTGCTCGATGGGAGACAAGTCCGGAGATCGTGCTGGCTAGGGAAGTTGCTGCACGTCTTGCAGAGCACGTTGAGTATCACGCACAGTGTGTGGGCGAGCATTATCCTGTTGTAACAACACATCACCTTCCTGTTGGAAGAATGGCAAAGGAACGAGTCTTGCAACATTCTGCACGTGCCGGGCACTGGCCATATTCCCTCCACAAACACCAAAGGAAAACGAGAGTTGCAGTTCATCGCACCCCAGGCCATAAGACCTGAGGTGGGGCCAGTATGTCTTGGACGAATGCCCTCTACGAGACAGCGCTCGTCAGGTACACGTCGTACGCGCAAACGACGATCACTTGCGCGCAGGCGGAATCTGCTTTAATCGCTGAAGACCATGGCCCGCCATTTCATCTTCCAAGTGATCCTCTGACTGCACTAGTCGAGCCGTGCACGTCGATGGTGTGGCGTGAGTGGAAGACGGGCTAGAGGTGTGCGTGCCCCTAGTCCCACTGCTAGCAACCGGTTGGCAACAGTTCGTGTTGACACTTCTAGGCTCACAAACCCCATTATATGTGCTGTGGTAGCTGTACGATCTGCTTCTGCTGCCCTTACAATACGACGATCTTGGCGGACGTCTGTGCTGCGTGAACGTCCAGAACCTCGTCTACGGGCGTGGAAATGTTCACGTGACCATCGCAATCAGCGTCGCTGCACAACTGACGCCGAACGTCCAACTGGTGTGGCAATTCTCCGAAAGGACCATCCCGCGCCACTCGGAAGGCCACAATTTGACCCCTGTCAAACTCGCTCAGTTGGCTGTAGGAAGCACGAGTGCGTCTCCATGGCATGGCGCCTGTTTGCTTCACACGTTTAGATCACACTGAGCATTATGGCTGTAAACATTCCCTGTTAAAGTGTACACGCAGATGGCGCACTGGCAGCTATGTCACTGTGCTATCTGTTGGCGGACGACGTTGAAACCATTATCAGGCCATCTACTATCTCCCAGGTGGCATCTGCCGTCATTACCAAGCAATCAGCCAGGATTTTAGCATATGCAGATGACCTCGTCATATACGCCTCTCGTGATTGCATAGATGAGAACAGAACACTTCTGGCAAATGTAATGAGTTTACACGGCTTACAGCTTTCTATTACTAAATGTGCTGCAATGATATTTACTCATAAACGCACATACGACCACTCTCCTATTACTTTTAATGGTTTCAATATTCCTTTTACTACTCATCATAAATATCTCGGGATACTCTTCGATCAAAAGCTCACTTCGAAGCGACATATCACTTTATGTCATAAAGCTGATGGAAATACCAAAATCCTTAAAGCTGTCAAAGCGCCAATGGGGAACGGATCCTACAACATCACTATCTTTTTATAGTGCAAATATACGTTCCTATATGGACTATTGTGCTTTATTATAGATACTGCACTTTTAACACCTCTCACGCATTTAATATAATACAGTATCAAGCTTTGCGTATTTGTATCGGAGCCCTTAATACTAACCCCACCAACGCCCTTCTGGTAGAAACAGGTGAATATCCACTTTCTAGTCGCTGACAAATGCTCGCCAAGAAATGTATTCTTAAACGACTCGCCCTGTCGAATTCCCCCTAATACCGAGGGTACAACGTCTACAGGAATAATGTAATGTGCACGCTCCTCGCTACGGACGAGCCCCTGCAATATACAATGCTTATATAACTCTGAACAGGTACCGATCTTGGTTATTGAAGATCCTTACACTTCCCATGTATTCTTTATGCTTTGTAAGTTTACATTTTATTCCTCATATTATAATATCCTTAAAAACCCATTTTTTCAGCACCCACATGTAGTTCAGTTCTAACCACATCCACATCAAAAAAATTGCGAATACCCCTTTCTGCCCGTGGTGTAGATATCTATACGGACGGCTCGAAAACTTCCTACGGCATTGTAGCAGCTTTCTTCGTTTCAAACACGCTTGCAATTAAACGCTATCACCTACCGACTAATTTTTCAATATATTCTGCTGAATGGTTCGCAATCCTTCAAGCCTTAATTTTTACTAAAACACTCCTTTAAAAAAGTCACTGTCTACACCGATGCTCTAAGCGTTTTACAATCCTTCTCTTCATGCGCACCCACCTCAAACTGCTACCTATACAATGTCAAATATCTTCTGTATCAACTCCAACAAGACGGAGTATATCTGACGTTGGTATGAGTATTAGGGCAAAGAGAGTGCCACGGCCACGGCGGATCTGCCCTTTCTTCTGTAGTGCCAGCACCGAGGTCATTGACCCATAGTAGTGTACCTAGGCCGATTCTAACTCCGCGGTCATTAACCAGAGGTCATTTACCCCTAGTATTGTAGTAGTTTGCAGATTTTGCATAAGAGAGCGAGCCTAACCTCACAGTCGCCATCTTGAGGGGCGTATCCCAACTTTAACGGCTAGATGCCCTTCCCGACGCCTAAGAGAGCAAGCCTAACGTCGCATCTGCCATCCTGAAGGGGCTATTCTTAGTTTTACGGCGAGATGTCCTTCCCGACGCCAATTTCACAAGATGGCGGTTATACACATCTCCTTATCAGACGGCCTAGGGGAGCCTGCGCACGATGGCGTCTATACACGGCTTCTTATAGATAAAGATGCTGGTAATGGGCGTTTGGCAAGACGGCAACTGCTCTTATGAGAGGGCCTAGGGGCGCTTGCGCAAGATGGCGGCTATATACGGCTTCTTATGGAGAATTATGACGGCTATCGGCGATTGCGCAAGATGGCGGCTATACATAGGCTTTCATGGAGAAAGATAACGCCCATGGGCGCTTGCGCAAGATGGCGGCTATACATGCGCTCTTATGGAGAAAAATGACAGTTATGGGCGATTGCGCAATACGACTGCTATACATGGGCTCTTATGGACAAAGGTGACGGCTATGGGCGATTGTGCAAGATGACGGCTGTACATGCACTCTTATGAAGGAAGATGACCGCTATGGGCGATTGCGCAAAATTGATGCTATACATAGGCTTTTATGGAGAAAGATGCTGGCCATGGGCGATTGCGCAAGATGGCGGATATACGTAGGCTCTTATGGCGAAAGATGCCGGTCATTGGCGATTGCACAAGATGGCGGCTATACATGGCTCTTATGGGGAAAGGTGACGGCTAGGGGCGATTGCGTAATGTGGCTACTATACATAGGCTCTTATGAAGAAAGATGCCGGCTATGGGCGATTGCACAAGATGGCGGCTATACATGCGCTCTTATGGAGAAAGATGCCGGCTATTGGAGATTGCGCAAGATGGCTGCTATACATAGGCTCTCATGGAGAAAGATGCCGGCCATGGGCGATTGCACGAGATGGCAGTTATACATGGGCTCTTATGGAAAAAGATGACGGCCAAGGGCGCTTGCACAAGATGGTGGCTATACTCAGGCTCTTATAGAGAAAGCTAGCTTAGTGGCTAATGCGCAAGATGGTGGATGCTCTTATGAGATGACTTAAGGGCGTTTGTGCAAGATGGCGGCTATGCACATGCTCTTATGGAGAAAGCTGGCTGAGGGGGCCTACTACACAAGATGGCGGTTATACACAGGCTAATATGGAGAAAGCTGGCTTAGAGGCTACTGCGGAAGACGGTGGCTATACATAGAATCGTATAGGAAAAGATGCCGCCCATGGGCCATTGCACAAGATGGCGGCTATACATGGCTTCTTATGGAGAAATATGCCGGCCATGGGCGATTGTACAAGGTGGTGGCTATACATAGGCTCTTGTGAGAACGGCTGGTACCATAAGAATTATATTGGTTACATTTAAGCCCCTAGCAGTCAAACAAATTATCGGATAAACATGTAACTTGAAATTTTGGTTCGGAAATATACTATTTGAATCTGTTGGTATCGGTTATAAGCATGTATCTCATGCGGAAAGTGAAAATAAACAGAACGCCTAGTGCTATAAGAAATACATTGGTTACATTTAAGCCTCTAGCAGTTGAACAAATTATCCTATAACATGAAACATGGATTCGGAACATATTACTTCAGTCTGTTAGCATAGATTATAAGCTTGTAGCTCATGCTGGAGCGAAATTAAAACAGAACATCTAGTGCTATAAAAATTACATTGGTTACATTTAAGCTCCTAGCAGTCCAACAAATTATCATGTAAACATGTAACTTGAAATTTCGGTTCACAAATATACTATTTGAATCTGTTGGCATGGATTATAAAGCATGCAGATCATGTAGGAGGTGAAATAAACAGTTCGCATAGCACTATAAGAAATATATTGCTTACATTTAAGCCACAGCCGCCCTCCTCCTCCTCCTCCTCCTCCTCCTCCTCCTCATTCGTAGAGGAAAAGGGCAAAAGGGCACGGGACACAACCGCCTTCCTCCTCCTCCTCCTCCTCCTCCTCCTCCTCCTCCTCCTCTTCCTCCTCATCTGTATAGCAAAAGGGCAAAAGGGCTCCTCCTCTTGGCTATACATAGGCTCTTATAGCCTCCTCCTCCTCTGCATCCGTGTAGCAAAAGGCAAAAGAGCGAAAGGGCTCCTCCTCTTTTTTTTATTACGGGGGGGGGGGGGCCGTAGCCCGCTCCCCCGCCGTGACCATCGACTCGATCTACATGGCCTCCGACATGCTATTAATTTCTAAGGAGAAAAGAGATAGCTGGGTAGAGTGGGAAGTGATACAAGGAGTATCTGCCTGTTTCCATGTCAGACACGTTACCAGGCGAGGTTGTGTTAGGTATATGGTGTTGAAGTATGGTATTGAAGGGTCAGGGAAAAACCACATAGGCAGAAAGAAGAAAGAGCCCACATGTAAAACCTGACTTCTTTTGATAGCACATGCGAGGATGTGGGCTGGAGATAGACCTTAGGTTGTGTTAGTTAGGAATATGTGTCATGCAAACATAACCATTTCCTTGCCATTTTCTGTTATTAAGGGGATCAGTCCTTCTTGTCACTGCCTGGTGCGGCTCGGGTCTGCTAGCATCTAGGCTCTGGGCCACAGGTTCGTCCCATTGCCCAGCAGCCAGCAGTCCCTGGTGCCAAGTCTCCTTTTGGAGAGGGGGGAATTAAAGCCAAGGGGCTATCTTCTTCCGCCTGTCGATGTCCCTCTATGCAATGTTGTTGGAACACACTTGTCTCTGCAACAATTTGTACATATATACATTTAAAACTTTAGAGTGCGGGCCGCTCTCTTCCGCTCTCGTGTCCTGTAAAACAAGTACATCATATAATTGAATGATATTATCAGGGGTGGGTTATATGTCCACTCCCTTGTCGCTGGCAGGGGGCGGGGGTGGATTGGGTCGTCCCTTATTATGGCTGAGTTGCCTTCGTCATGATGTATTTCTTATCTCAATCCTCCCTCGCTTGATTACCTGTGGTGGCAAGATCTGTAACATAACATAACATAACATAACATAACATAACATAACATAACATAACATAACATAACATAACATAACATAACATAACATAACATAACATAACATAACATAACATAACATAACATAACATAACATAACATAACATAACATAACATAACATAACATAACATAACATAACATAACATAACATAACATAACATAACATAACATAACATAACATAACATAACATAACATAACATAACATAACATAACATAACATAACATAACATAACATAACATAACATAACATAATAATAGTAGTATAGCATAACTTAATCTAGGATATAGGTGAACTGGTATGTACATATATACAGGTGTTGAGTGTGGTGTGTGGGCGTAATGTTAATTGGAGCGGTGTAGTGAGTTGATGTCATCTTAAGAGGGGGGGCGGCTTCGGGCCCCCGGCCTCCTAATCCTGTGCCTGAACAAAATGTGCTTCGGCGTGGGGTATTTGGTGTATAGATCGACGTCGTAGCGTCCTATTCCACGGACTAGTTGGTTGATTTTATTACCCCATGATTTAGTGTACATTCGCAGTGTTTGCTTTCGTATGTATTGCCTTATCGAGCTGACTTTCGCAATTGCGCGTAGGTGGCGTATTGGTGTGTCATACGGGAGTCTAGCCGCTGCTCGAATGCATTTGTTTTGTATTAATTCCAGCTTATCCAGGTTCGTCATAGCAGTGTAGCCCCAGGCGGGGGCTGCGTATGTTATTATCGGCCTAATTAGGACCTTGTACATGTTTATTGCTACTCTCTTGTTAATACTGGATCTTTTATTCAGTATCGATAGAGCTGTGCCAGTCGTGCATGTGCTTTCCGCTGGATGTCTTTAATGTGATATAGCATGGTTAGTTTTCTATCTAAGACTACTACTAGATATTTGACCTTGTCGTGCCATGCTATATCTCGATTAAATAGTTTGAGCGGTTTTATATTGGCTGGCCTATGTGTGCGTCTGTTCTTCCTAGTGAACATCACAGCTTGGCATTTGTCAACGTTGACCTTCATACGCCATTTGGTTAGCCAGGGCTCAAGGGTTCGCAGTGCTACTTGTAGTCTCTTTCGGGTGCATGCTAATTGAGGGTGTTGTACTGTGATAGCAGTGTCATCCGCGTAGAGGTGCGTGGTAGCGAGTTCCGCTGTCGGCATGTCATTTGTAAATAGGATGAACAGGATTGGGCCTATTAGTGACCCCTGGGCTACGCCCGCCCTGATCGGTCGCGTGCTTGACAGTGTGTTATGAACATCTACTTGGAACTCTCGGCCTTCCAGGTATGATTTAATTAATCTTATGTACCCTGGGTGGAATTCGAGGTCTATTAATTTCGCTATTAGGCCTTCGTGCCAGACTTTGTCGAATGCCTTCTGGATATCAAGGAATACCGTGCCTGTGTCCCTCCGCTTATTTAGTCCGATGGTCGTTTGTTCTAAGAACCGGGTAAGCAGTTGCGGGACGGAGTGGCCGTTCCTAAAACCGAATTGTTCGTTTCGAATGATTCCTCTTTCCTTGATATGTGCTATTAGCCTTTTCAGCAGTATTTTCTCGAATACTTTGCTGACGGCGTCCAGGAGACTGATGGGCCTGTAGTTATTAGGCTTAGATTTGTCCTTGCCTGGTTTGCCAAATACAAGGATTCTCGCCTTTTTCCACTGTTCCCGGATAATGCTGCAATTGGAACATTGCATTGTATATTTTAGTGAGTAGTGCGAGGGCTTTCGGAGTTAGCTTTTTGAGTATTATGTTCTGAATCTCGTCTGGGCCGGGTGCCTTCTTCGGGTTAAGGTGGTCTATTATCCACTTAATTTCGTGGATATTAGTCTTCTTAACCTCGGGCTTAGGTGCGTTGCTAGGAATTCCGCTACCTTGGCCTCTGTTTGCCTAATGAAGGCGGGGTCTGACGGTTCGTCATTGGGCATAAAGGCTTCTTCCAGCGAGTCGGCAATCACCTCGGCTTTATCTTAATTTTCATATACTGGTCCGTTAGGTCCTTTAATTGTTGGGATCACGTGTGGTTCTCGCGTGAAATATCTCGCTAAGTTCCACACCGGTCTGGTATTTGTGTCAAACGTACTCAGTTTGTTATTCCAGATCCGAGACCTATACTCCATTATTTTGGTTTCGATTTCTGTTCTGAGTTCATTTTTACGTATCCGGTCTTCATCGCGGTGATATCGGGCCCAGTTGCGCTTGTGTCTACTGCGCTGGCGTATTAGATCTTTAATGTGGGCCGGTATTTCGATGTTAGTGTTTTGTCTAGGTTTGTGTACCGGGATGCTCGCAGTTGTTTCTGCCTGGATCGCATTTATGAGTGTTTTTAGGGATTCGTCCGTTTGGGCTGGGTTTACTATTTGTATGTCCTCAGTTCCCTGTAGGAGTGAATCGAGTTTTATTTCGAATTTACCCCATTTGGCTACTTTATAGTTGAGTCGGCGCTTGGAGTTATTGTCATATTCCTCCGGGTTCGCATCCAGTGTAAATATTACCGGTTGATGCCTCGACCCTAGGTCGTTTATGACTTTAATGCTGTGTCTTTGAGGAATATTTCGTAGTAGGGCTATGTCCAATATATCGTCGACCTGATCGTTTGGCGCTAGGAACGTGGGTTCACTGGGGGCTGTTACCACGTAGTCCTGGGATAGCATATGGTTGTACAGCCTTGTGCCGTCTGGGTTAGATTTCAGGCATCCCCAGCTGGCGTGTTTCGAGTTTAGGTCTCCTCCTAGGATCGTGTTTCTATTTAGCCTTAGTACCGATTCAATGTTTGTGTGTTAAGGTTTTTAGGTCTGGAGTATGCCGATATGATATTGACGAGTGTTCCTCGCACTGGCATGGCAATACCGCATGCTTCCAGCTCGACCAGTTCTGGTAAGTCTATTTCCATGTGTTTAATGTCCTTCCTTACCAGAACTGCCACTCCTCCGACTCTATTAGACTTGTCGCTTCTGTGTAGTTTGTAGCCTCTTATGGTGAACTTCTTCCCGGGTGGGAGGAAGGTTTCTGTGAGGAGTGCTACGTGTATGGTGTTCGCGGCTAGGAAGGCTTCGAGTTCATATTTCCTAGACCTGACACCCTGGCAGTTCCATATTAGAGCTCGAAGCTCCTGCGTGTTATTGTTATTATTATTGTTGTTGTCATCGTCGTGTTGCTCAGGCATCTTGGGTTAGGAGGTCGGAGATCGCATTAGCCAGGTCCCTTAGCCAGGGGAGTGAGAGCAAGTTGGCCATCATAACCCCAGTGGTTATGACTGCCGTGGGGCTCAGGTTCGGGAAGAAGGTTTTCAGGATTTCTTCTATCCTTTCCCTGAACGTCCTTACTGCCATGCTCCCTTCTGGCAGCTGTACCTGTTTCTGTGTTAGTGGTGTAGGTGTGGCATCGGGGGTGGAGGTGCGGATGCCTGTTCGCTATCGGCAGGTGTCTGCTTGCAGGGGGTGGAGCTTGCCGGGGGCGGGCCCTGTGGTTGCTCGGAAGGATTTTGCGTGGGCTTTACCTGTCTATGATTTTTCGCGTGGGGCTGGGCCTTCTTATTATTGTTGGAAATCTTGCTCTTATTCTTATTCTGGACGGTGGTGGGGACAGGCTGGGCTGAGGGCCCGGGGTTGTGTTTACCCTCCGTCCGTGTTGGTTTAAAATTTAAGAGCATTCCGCCTGAAGGGCTCTGGCTTCCTGAAGGGCCTTGTTTTTGTCCCTTTGTACCTGAAGGGCCTGCGGAACCTGAGGGGTCCTTTCTGCCTGAGGGGCCAAGGTTCTTTCTGCGTGAGGCGCCTATGCCTGAGGGGCCTGCTTGGGCTTTAGGGTTGCCACGCTTGTCACCCTTTGACCCTTTGCCTTGATGAGCGGCTTCGAATTCCCTGCGGCTGGGACATTTCTTAAAATTAGCCGCGTGTTTCCCCCCGCAGTTGGCGCATTTGGAGTGTGTGGGGTCGCTGCCGTGGGAGCAGTCACGAAACAAGTGGGAGGCAGCGCATCTCGACATCTGGGCCCTGATCGGCACGCCGCCCCTGGATGGCCATGCCTCTGGCACACTCCACATTGGGGGCCAGTGGCTGGGGGGCGGTATGGCTCGACGACACGAGCATGTTCGCTAGCATCCGCATTTTCCTCAGGTTGTCTGCTCCTGGGGTGTCCGCCACGGCAACTAGGTCGCATCCGCACCACGGAGAATGCGGGGATCTCCTATGCTTTCAAAGCAAGTTGGATTTCGTCCGCATTACTTCCGTTAATGGGGGTCCTCACTACGAACCGCTTCATTTTGCTATTGGGCAATACTTTTACAAAATTAATATTCAGCCCTTTTAGCACTCTGATAGCAATATCGTAGCTTTCGAAGCTTTGCATGTGCAGCCGGATCGCTTCGTGTGCATCTACTCTCGGCCTGGAGAAGTAATACTGTCTCTGGTCATGCGGTAGCTTTGCGAGGAGCTCCATTTCTAGTGCTTTGGTGTTGATGGTGTATACCGTGAGGGGGGGGGGTGTACCCTTTACGGGTGGTTGGTTTTGTTGTTTGGGGTGGCTGTGTTGATTTCTGAAGCATGATTTGTGTTGGTGGTGCCACAATCGTGCTTATGGAGCTTTCGGCTTGGGTACTCGGGTTTCGACCCCTGCCTTGCTGCGCCTTGCGGTTCAGAGGCTTGGTGTATTTCCCTTTCTCCTCGCCTTTGTTCCTTCTCCCCCTCTTGGCCTCTCTAAAACTGTCGTCCTGGTTTCCCAGCCGGATGGCTGGGTCCGAGGTTTCGGTCGCCCCGCGCTCGCACGTCTCCTCTCCCTCTGAGCTTTCAGAGTCGGCATCCTGGGATGTGCTTGATGCATCTATCACCAGTTTTGCCTCATCTGATTCGGAGTCCGATTTGCCGTATTGCTTGGGGGGGGAGTTGGACTTTACGTGGCGCCTTCTGCCGAGTCCGTCTTTTCTTGCCCTCTTTCCTTTCCTTGGGCGCCGCCTCATCACACAGATTGGCGGAACTGGGTCCCGCTTTCCCGGCGTCCGGCTGGCTTACCACTAGGTTAGGTTTGGGGGCAAGGTTTGTATTGGGGGAAGAAGTAGTCTCCTGTTCGTGTTTGTGAGTCTCCCCAGTCACTGGCTCAATGGAGTCATGTGACTGTTCCTTCCCTAGTGCGAGTTCCGACACTTCGGGGCCTAGCCCCGGTTCCCGTTCGCTCGCACATAGCGTCAGGCCCACTGGTTCGCACTCCCGGCACTGCGTGCTCCTGTCCGGGGCTCGGCTCGTTCGCCGGCTTGCCGAGTGGGCAGCGGCTGCACCGGTATATGCTTACCAGCGGCTACTGACGGGGTGGTCATGGGAGTTGTCCTGGTGGAGGTGGTGGTGGTGGTGGTGGTGGTGGTGGTGGTGGTGGTGGTGGTGGTGGTGGTGGTGGTAAGCGCAAAGTACGGCTTGGCGCACCCCGGTACGTGAGCGTCCTGCGTCAGGTTTACGTGCACAGAATCAGGGGTGAGGTCTGTTCTGTGCTCCTCCGACGCATTTTGCTCGCTGCCGTTGTGGTTCGCTACCGGTCCCCGCTCGGCCGGGTCCTTGGCCGTAGCGGGGGCCGTTAGCGATGGGTTATGTGCTTGTGGACACCCATCCAAACACTGACCAAGGCCTATATTGCTCAACTGCGGCGATAGAACCGTGGGCTCCTCCACTTGGCTATACATAGGCTCTTATAGCCTCCTCCTTCTCCTCCTCCTCCTTCTCAGATGGGACGTAAGAGGGCAAGAGAAAACATGTTGACTATTGAACAGAAAAATACATAACGCAAACATACTCTGCTGTACGTTTCTATTCGACAAGACAAGTTCAATCCTGTTACAATTAGCACACACTAGAATTGAGAAACATGTTTACAATTAGTGTTTAGAACTGAAAAACTTATAATGAAAAACATTATGAGATTTGAAATCTGCATTGTAAGATTAATCGCACTGTTGATTCAAACGCACTTCTAGGCAATCAGCACGCACACATAGAATTGCAAATGTTGTATATCCCCATCCGACGTACTTCTTAATCACTGAGATAAAATTATTTACTACTTGGCAGGGGATACTATGAAAAATCTTTGGCCTAAGGAGATGGATTTTTCGGGATTCGAACACATGCAACAGAAAAAAGAGTATAGATTTCGAACTCTGATTTTGTTACAATAGGAAAAACATGGATCTAGACCCTGTTCTCTTATCGCAAACACATTAGAGAAAGAAAAAATTACAGGACTCGAACTTAGATCCCAGGGGGGAGAGGAATTGATGTACTTCCTCTTAAATCAATAATCACTACTACTATGCAGATAAAATAACGCAAGACAATACGACTTTTTGCAACTATATCTTCCGTCGATATTCATATTAGAATTTAGAAACACCACAACAGCCTATACTTACTATCTCCTTGTAATACAGGGAATCGAACACGCGATTACTTAATTGTGCAACAATAACGCTGTAATATTTGACAGAAGGGCAACTCCAAGTCAGCGGAACGATAGACATATAGGATAGATGTACTTCCTTATAAAACAATAGTTACTACTAATATTGATGTGATTAGCGCGCACAAGTTATATGCTGTGACACTTAGAGCAATTAATGGCATAACTACCCCAAGTGACAGCACCAAGTGTCTGACCGTGTACGAAAGGCACGGTTCAGATAGGTGGAAACGTGCAAGCCAAAGACCAAAGAAGGAAAAACAAAGGCACTTACCATTAGAGAATTAAACAGGGCCCCCAAAGGAGCGGATAAAATACACCTGGTCATCCCAAATTATCACCCCTTTTAAAAGGAAAACACCAACACCTTGGGGAACAAAGATATTTAATCAAAATAATAAAGAAGTAAACAAGAAAGTAATATCCTCGCTGGAAAATAATAAAATTAAAAATTGGAAAATATTTAAACTCAAAGCAAAACCCTACGGTCGACCGTTTATTAAGAAAATGATATTTTAGTTCTTAAAGGACTTATTAAGATAATGCAGATTTATGAAACCACTCCTCAACTCTCAAGTTTTCTTACGACCAAAAGTTTTCTTAGTACAGTACCAAAGTTTTTTTTAACATCCTTTTAACCTCCTTTAACAGAAAACCACCTTTTAGGATGTGTCAAACGACCCCCTGCAAGGATGGGTAGGTATTACGTGCACTTTTCAAGAAATTAAAATAATAATAATAATAATAAGCACCGAAACACCGGGAGGGAAAACGACCAGAAGGTAAAATTAAAATCACAAAGAAAAATGAAATGGACCAAGGAAATCCGCGGAGAAGGTAGAATACATCACCGGCACATCAAATACAAACCATCAATCATCACAACCAACATCAACAACATTAGCATTCCCATGGCAACGACCAACAATGGTTCAAGGGAAGGAACGGGCCAATCGCAGGCCGCAAACAACAATAGGCGTAAACCAACAAAGGACCAAGAAAACAGACGCAGAAAATAACCCAGAAACCAGGAAATTAAATTAAATTAAGTTAAATTAAAATAAAATCAACCCGAGAAACAAGAAAGAAAGGAACCAGGACACAATGTACACGTAACACCCACACCCCTGAAGCGACTCGCTTGTTAAATTATTCAGGTTAAATAATACCTTTTTAGCACAAAACCTTTAAGCCAAGAAAGGTCATCAATAAACCCTAGGTTACCCAATTACATTATTGAAGAATCCAAAAATTACTTTCACACGGTACGCAAGCCCCAAATTAACAGACATAATTACACATGGTATAATTTCCAATTAACAAGCCGAAAGTTTAAAATTCCACAAGGCAAGACTTAGTTTTTTAGATGACGCCAGTTACATGGTACCACGCGCACTTTCTGCACATAGGAAAATTTTCAGGTCTTTCACCAAAAATCAGTAAAGTTTTAGTTGTAACAACACTTACAGTTTCTTCCAGATGAAAGTTGTGAGGGCAGCTTCGGTAGGCTAAGTTACTTACTTACATTAATAAAACATAACATGTAAATTCCAGACGAGGTAAAATTAACCAGAAAACTTGCAGAAATCCCCAGGGCAAAAGCCCCGTATATATAACTTAGCCAGGCTCGAACATTTTCGGTGAAATTATCTCCTTAGGGAGAGAGAAGCCACACACGTCCATCTCTTCCATGTCACCAAACAGCAATGGCGATTTCCCAAGATTCCGCAGTGCCAGCTTCAACGATCACATGTGCGCAGAGGCAGAGCGCCTGAGTGGTAACGTAGCTCGCGAGGTAGTACATACCTACGCCACTAGAGTGCAGGAGAATACGGTCAGGCACCGATAGGACGTGCATACAGTCAGTTATAAGGTTTGAAAAGAAGAAATTAAGAAGCGGCGAACCACTTCTAAAGACACAGTTTTTCCACAGCCTTTAGGCTAGTTCAAAAATATTTCCCAAGGGGGAAAAAATTGTTACGCAGGTAACAGTCTCCCTCCCCGAAACTCGACATGTCCAGCACAAGTTTACCATCATAAGGCGGTGGCCTTGAAGCAAACTAAGTTTTTGGTAGAATAGTCCGAATGTGAAAATGACCACCAATCGCCAGCTTCAGTTTATGCACCACCAGCAGAACGAGTCCAACAGTCACTAAGAACCCAAACACATGTGATTTAAATTAAAGGAACAGTACAGTTCACTTAGACGACACCAAATGTCTACCCACTTTCAATAATAATGAAGTTCCATGCACCAAACTGTGCAACACCCAAGTCGCAGGAAAATTATTAATGGTCCAGATCACAGGGAACACTTCTTCTCTAGATTTCTTGCTAAACTTTAATGCGAACTATTATCTTCCGCAAGTTCGTTTGCGTCATCTGATCGGAGGATACGCTACCTTGTGGTACATACACACCTTTAGGTAAAGTTCATAACTATTTGCTTTCAGAACATTAGACCTTCTAGGTCTTAACTGCACCAGATCACATACCTAGACTTAAATTACTACATGTTTGTTAAATTTGTAATATTATAGGACTTGCGTTAGATAAGAAACGCCTTCATTTGGTTTCCACCCTTTGGTTTGGATGGTAACGACAACCCCAAAAAGGAAAAACGCACAGAAAGGGAAGGGAAGAGAGAAAACAACATTGGTGAGCGTAAAACACAATCACAAGGTACAACCGGAAAATACTTAACCTAACCTTAACCTAGATTAACATGACTTAAGGTTACGGTATGGCACAGCAACAGAATACGATAATTATTTAAACAATCCATACCCAAAAACGAAATTACATTACATTTAAGGTATCATGCCAACTAAAATATACGGCCAAGGATACAATTTTCAATACACAAGGAAAACAATAACCAGTGAAACCAAGATAGTTATCTCCACCAAACACCTTTCAAAGCATACAACCAATCCTACCAGGATGGTTACACAATAACGTCACCATTGACTAACAGAAACCAGGAGGCAACTTTACATAGAAAAACTTACAGACAAGCACCAACTCAAGGGTGCTGAGTAATTGCAATAACAGAAAAGCTAAGAGAAACTCCCGCCCATACATAATATTACGAAACCAAGACCCAGACCAAGGAAAAGGATGTTGAAAAACGTAACACTGAACTACAAATTAATTAAGCTTACAACCTCCCTTAAGTTAAATTTAAAACGGAATAGAACCACCAATCAGTGAGTCAATTAACCAGAGTTAAACCCTTTAAGCACATGCCCAAGGACAAGAAATACATTTAGCAATAAATCAATTTTAATACCACGTATACATTCCATGCAAAACCCCAAATAAACAAGAAACAGGATTGGAAATAGTTTACCCCTTTTTAATATTACCATTAAAAGAAACTTCCAGAAACAGGATACTAGGTAAGAATCAAAATTTCATGGGTCACAGTAAATAATTACTCAAGACAAGATGAATGTACAGGCTGCGGTTGGAGACTTCAAGATCTTTCAGATGGAGGGTACGCGTATAGTTGGTCATCAGCAACGAGCCAAAACAACACCAAGCAAAGAGTAATAGGAGGGTAGCAGAGGTTATGAAACACAATCTTTAACACCATGATGAAACGGGACAGAAATTGGCCGAAAGGAAATAGGAGTGTTACCCAATCTAAAATCATATTTCCCACAATTTTACTACACATACAAACATATACCTTAACAATGGGCGACTCAATCAATTAAAAGGTTCAATAAAGCACCTCAATCAAGCCAACGCCTTTGAATATGGGAACACAGATCAGACAAGATTCCCTACCGGCAATCCACAAGAAATCTCGGACAAATCCAGACTAAAACAAAGTGATAACCGAGACTCACACTGTGGCCACAGAGTCACAGGTACCTCGCCAACAATAGTACAAGGGAAATAAGATATGAAAGGAAGGTCACGAACCAGGTAACTAGAAAACACTCCAAATAACAGAGAAATAAGAAACCCCACCAAACAAACACATCACCAGATAGTGGGAAGATTTCAGTGCCGCCTATGAAGCACCAGCTGATCCCATACTCAACTGTAGCACCGTAGGACGACAAGATGATAAACGATAGCCAAGGTTTTCAAACACTCCAGAAGGAAAAAGGACCAATAGGCTGGCAGGTTATTTCGAGAAGAACTTTACAGTATAGGATAATTGCATGATGACGTCAGATTACTAGGGTATGCAGAAAATTAAAATTAAAAATAGACCAGGTCGTACAGAAATCACACATTATATGCAAGCAGATAAGACACACCTACAGAGAGAAGTAATTCCATGCCAGGGTTTATTTCCCAATCTACCGGGACACAGGGTAAATTAAAGGCAACACAGCCCATACCGAAGCGCCATAATAAGTGACCAATACTACGCAACAACAATACAACAATAATGGACCACAACGGACATGCGTTAGCTTAAAGGGAGGAAAAAAACAACTACCCTCAACAACATGTCGTGAAGCCGTCATTCTACCTCACCAAGGTAAACCTAAAACCAAACCACGGTACCGTTTACAACATTACTAAGACAGGACCAAAACCAATACCTACAAGGCACGAAAGGAGACCGCACTCCTCAGGTTCAGGATCCATTTGTGCAAAACGTGCAAAACACCACCAAAACAAAGACTGGACAGGACAACATGGAGCTACGACTCGTTTAAATAACATACTACAAGAATAATACACCACATAGAGACAAAACCAGGGAAGTAAGGACTTCAGAAGAGGTTAGAACTAATACCACTTGCAAGCAGAAATTTCATAAGAAACCACCTAGTTATCTGCCACAACCAGGAAGGAAAACCCGAAGAAAAATTTACCAAAATAGGTTAGCCGGGGCATTTTTTTTTCACCAGAAAACCATCGGTACAAAAATGATTAGGAAAGGATAACTTAGTAAACCGGGAATTCACAACAGATAACAGAAATGCCCCAGAGAAGGACATCAGAGCACTCGCAACCTAGGGAATCGAGTCACCAGAAATTGGAGATAGAAGGCAGTGAAGACTGTGAAGTCCATGCCGTAGAGACAAACAACCAACCACCACCATTTCCAATTGACAGAGTTCCGCCATAGCCACTACCCACATCCAATCCAAAACAAAACCAACAGGACCATAACACCGGGTATATCCAGATCCTAGTCAACTTACACCAACAAGGAAACCAAAAGCTAATTCGTTTCAACAAAGCACACCTAACAAACCACAATAGGAAAAGATAACCGAAATATTACCCGCAAGGAAACAGATAACAAGAACTAGGACCAAAGACCAAGACAGGGCAAGATAAATAGGGGTTAGGAGACTAACAGATTTCCTACCGGATTAACAACAACGCACAGAGCAGAAATTGCCCAGAATTTTCCCAATGAGTTCCAAAACAAGGCAACAGCAGTACAAGAGCCAATAAATAAATTTATTATCAAAATTTTGCAAACGCAAATGATCAGGATATAATCGAATTATGATAAGACGGAGAGACCTGCAGCCAGACCCAAAGAGTAGTTAGATATTAACAATTAAGAAATTGGGTGCCAATAGACCAAGAGAAAGTACAGACATTTCTCGCAAACCACAATTACCTTTTCAAAATACAATGATTAGAACAAGTACACCCTAGAAAGTACTACATGGTCATGCCAAGAATCACCGGATTCGTGAACGCAGCAGATAAGGCACCAAAGCTTAAACACGTGGTAAAAATTCTCACCCAACTAAGCAACCATGGTTGACAGGAAAAGAAGTTAAGTACGACAAGCAATACCAAAACTCCTCAAAACAAATACAGTACATGAGAAAAGGGAGAAAAATATTACATGATTAACTTCACACTAGACCAGAATAATTACATAATAACCCACGGAGACCAATTAAATTTGCTCACTGAAAGGTAGCTCTCATCCGCTAATCCAAACATGCGTTAACCTGTTTTTAACTGGGACAAATGAACCCGTCTAATCCTCTTGGCGATGGGGTCACTCACCAGTACCGACACCGGAGATAAAAACTGTAAAATAGTACAGGGACCATGATACCGAGGAGCAAGTTTGGCAGAAAACTTGTTAATAGCCTTGCTAATAGGATAGGTCTTCACAAAAACTTGATCTCCAACCTTCAACCTAGGTGACTTTCTACCCTTATTATACTTAACCCTACCTTTCTCATAGGATACAGACAACTTCTTCTTTGCTTCATCCCAGATTTTCTGAACTTCATTTGGTTTAGACAAGTCTGGAAGAAGATCATCAATACCCAGAACATTGGATATAGGGGAGTACGGGGTGTAGCAGAACATAAGTGACATGGGGGTTTTACCATGAGTTTCATGTGTGGCAGAATTGAAGGCATGAGCCAACCAGTGCAGGCAAGAGTCCCACTTGGATTGGTTATTGTGATGATATGCAATTAAAGCAGATTTGAGGTTCCTGTTCATCCTCTCGGCGTAAGAAGGGTTAGGATAGTATGGGGTAGTGGTGACATGAGAAATGCTTAGTTCAAAATGGTACTTCTTAAACAAGTGACCAGTGAAAGCACTGGCATTATCAGAAACCAGAAACTTGGGAGGGCCAAAGGATGCGAAAATAGAATTAAGGCAACTTATAGTGGTACGAGCAGTAGTAGATCTAGTGGGGAAAATCCAAGAGAATCTAGAAAACGCATCAATAGCAACGAAGATATGAGTGTTTCCCAAGGTAGAGCGAGGGAGCGGACCAACGAAATCGATGAATAACCGTTCCATAGGGCGAGAAGCTTGTGAAGAAGATAATAGACCTACACGGTTGTTCAAACTAGGCTTGCTGATAGAACAAATTTTACAGGACCTAATCATGTTTCGGATATCACCATCCATTCTTTTCCAAACGAAGAACTGTCTAATTTTCTGCCTAGTTTTAAAGGTGCCTAAATGGCCACCAATGGGACAAGAGTGATAGTACTTGAAGATGATTGGCACTAAAACCTTGGGTACAACAATTTTGAAATTAGTGTCCCTTCGACCTTTGCAGCATAAAACACCCTTCACCAGAGGATAAGGCTTAACCACAATACCATCACTAATTTTGTTGATGATTTCTCTCAAATCAGGATCAGCCTTTTGATGATCTGCATACTCATGGTACAACAGAGGTAGGTCCGAAAGAATGGCACCCACGCTAGCAACATTAGTTTCATCATATTCTTCAGCCTTAGATTTTTCATCAAGACCAAAACTCCCGTCAAACATTCTACTAAGGCTGTCAGCGATGACATTTTCCGACCCCCTAATATGCTTTACTTGAAAACTGAAGGCTGAGATCCTAAGCGCCCATCTAGTGATTCTGCCCGTTCTTTTGGGACGGTTCAAGACCCACGACAGAGCCTGATTATCTGTTTCCAGATCAAAATTTACATGTTCAATGAAAGGTCTGAATTTTTCAAGAGCAAACAGCACGGCCAAACATTCTAATTCATAGATGGAGTACTTACTCTCCAGATCAGTGAGGATCCTAGACACATAGGCAACCGGTCTACGACCATCCTCATATTCCTGTAAGAGTACACCAGCAACTGCTTTTCCAGAGGCATCGGTTTGTACAATAAAGCGTTTACTAAAGTCGGGTATAGCCAACACAGGAGCATTTGACAAGGCAAGCTTCAGGGTCTCAAAGGCTTCTTGCTGGGAGGGGCCCCAGATGAACTTGACATCCTTACGTCTGAGATGATTTAGAGGAGCTGCTATCTCTGCAAAATTTGGAATGAAATTCTTGAAGAAGTTCACCATGCCCACGAAACGTGCGATGCCTTTGACATCTTTAGGGGGTTGAAAGTCCCTAATAGCCTGGGTCCTAGAATGGTCGATGGAGACACCATCAGAGGAAACCACGTGTCCAAGGAAAGACATACTCGGCTTAGCAAACGCTACTTTAGACAACTTAACAGTTAGTCCAGCTTTTCTCAAGCGATGCAGGACTTCTCTAACGTGTTCGACATGTTCTTCAAAGGAATTTGAGAAAATTACCAGGTCGTCCAGGTAATGAAAAACGAACTTGAATTTAATACCCGAAAGTATCGAATCTAACAGCCTCGTAAGAACGGCCGCCCCACAAGAGATCCCGAACGGAAGTCTCAGAAACTCGTAAAGGTTCCAATCAGTAATGAAAGCAGTCAGTGGAATAGATGACTTAGACAACGGGACTTGGTAATACGCTTGATTGAGATCTAACACAGTGAAAAACTTGGCTCCTGAGAACCACCCAAAACAAGTGTGCAAATCCGGTAAGGGGATAGATTGCAAGATGATCTTGCGGTTCAAAGCCCTGTAGTCAATTACAGCACGATAGCCCCCAGAGGGTTTAGGTACTAGGAAAACAGGAGATGCATAGGGAGAAGTGGACGGTCTGATGACCCCATCGGCAAGCATCTGATCAATAATCTTTTTGAGTTCTAACATCTTAGGTGGTGAAAGACGGTAAGGAGGAGATCTAACAGGTGTGTTATCAGATAGCTCAATCTGATACTCAAGAACATCAGTAACTCCTAACTTGCTAGTGAAGACATCGGGAAATTGGTGGCACAAGTCACGCACACTATTAGCCTGCTGATAATCCAAATGACTAAGATCCAACTGATCTATTTCGTTGTTCTCCCTAGGTAGCGCCCTACCTACACAAGAAACCCTGAAGGTACCCAAAGGAGCATCAATAATATCGAATTTACAATTTGGAGAAAATTTAAAGTGAAATTTCCTAGCCTGGAGGTCCAAAATTAAACCAGTTCTTGACAAGAAGTCCGTACCTAAAATCATGCTACACGCTAGCTTTGGAGTCACCAAGCAAAGAACCTTCCAAGTAAAATTACCAATACGCAATTTCACATCAACGGACCCCAAAATTTTCATATTATGCTTATTAGCCGTGACACAAGCAACATTGACCTTCTTCAACTCAGGCAGTTTACAAGGGGACCTCATTTCATTATACCAATTAGCATCAATTAAGGTGACGACGCTACCCGAGTCCATAAGAGCAACAATGGGTTCATTATTCAGTTCCACCTTCGCGAAGGTACTTTTAGACTCAACCAAAGCAGAAATCTTATTGCATTCCCGCGGGCAAATAACCTTTTCGGAATCCACGAAAAATTCGGGCGCAGGCGATTCACCAGAGTTACCTTTAGGCCTTAGTCATTGACTGCGTTTTCGGAACGAAGTAGGGCAATTATTTTTAAGGTGCTGCCTCGAGCCACACAAATAACAACAAGGACCAGAGCCACGCTTGACTGAGGGGCAAGCGTTCCTAAGGTGATCACGTGACCCGCAATTATAACATTTTTTAGAAGACCCACTATCCCTAGTTTGAGGCGAAACAGGGGTCACAGTAGGAGGAGGGTGGCAGATAGGTCTTGCAGCATCCCCGTGCTTTACATCTTCAGCAAAGGTACACGCAGCTTCCAATTCAAGAAAATTAGTCGGACTCTTTGTGAGGGAGAGGTATGAACGATAGGCAGGGGAAATACCCTTCAGAATACGGGCCACCATTTCCTCTTCTGGCACCGAAATTCTAAATACCTTGCAATAAAACTGCAAGTCTAGTACATAGTTCAAAAGGTTTTCATGGAGCAATTGAGTCCGAAAGCAATACTGAGGAATCAAACTCTGCAATGCCAATGAAGGAATAAATTTTGACAATACCAGTTCATGAAATTCCATAATGGTTAAATTATTCGAAATTGCTTCAGAAATTTCACGTTTCAAAATTCCCTCACAATGAGAGAATAGGGCTCGGAAAATTCCCAAGTCATCGACAGTATACACGCTACCTGACTCTGTCATTTCTACCAGGAACCTCAGAAACCTGGTACTTTCTTCAATAGAATTGACGGAGAAATTTTTAACTCCGTTGAAAAGATCCTTCAGTGAAGAGTGAGAGGGAGCACAATTTAAACGGGCTAACAAATTTTCAAGAACTGGGGAGGCAGCACAACATGAAGGTTGATTATTAAGTGAGGCATCAGCATGACTAGAAGGCAATGAGGTTTCCCTCTCAACAACTGATAAATTCTCCATATCCTTACTTGCTAGCATAATATCTAGTTCAGCAGAAATGCTAGAAGCAATTGTTAACAGCTTAGTGCTTTCAGAAACAAGACTAGGTTGGGGACACATAGTAATCAAATCTTGGATGCGGCCTAAATAATGCCACACCCTAGCCTTAAGTCTGTTAATCTGCCCCTTAGTGGGGGAAGTTTCAATGAATTCTTGTCTGACAACCTCAATTTCAGTAAGGGAGTCAGTAATTAAATTTAAGGACTCACCAAAGTTGCAGCACATCTTTACAGAATCAAGATTAATAGGAACCTGGACATGCGATGTCAGCAAAGAAGCGCACTCGGCAACAGTGTTAGCAGGATTGATACCCCTGATAGTGAGCTCATAAACTAGCTCTGATTTCCTGAGTTGGAAAGGGAACAGCACAGCCCTCGCCATAGTTGATGTACATGAAACAATAAATCAAAAATAATTAATCCAAATAAAAGCGTTCCTTTCACAGTAAGATACTTTACAAGTTTCAGTTTTTTACACTCTTTGAAACCTCAAATAATTTAAAGTTCCCCAATGACCAGGTTTTTTTTTAAGGGACAATGCCAAAAAAAACTCAGGTGGTTGGCACAAACAAAATAGAAAGCTTAATGAAAGGGAGATTAAGCACATAGTACACAGTGCCAACATAAATTTAATGAGGATGCAACAGACCTACAGGTAGATCCAAGTAAGAGGCACACAAATCAATTAACTAAAGCTCTGCTGCCACGAACTGTGACACTTAGAGCAATTAATGGCATAACTACCCCAAGTGACAGCACCAAGTGTCTGACCGTGTACGAAAGGCACGGTTCAGATAGGTGGAAACGTGCAAGCCAAAGACCAAAGAAGGAAAAACAAAGGCACTTACCATTAGAGAATTAAACAGGGCCCCCAAAGGAGCGGATAAAATACACCTGGTCATCCCAAATTATCACCCCTTTTAAAAGGAAAACACCAACACCTTGGGGAACAAAGATATTTAATCAAAATAATAAAGAAGTAAACAAGAAAGTAATATCCTCGCTGGAAAATAATAAAATTAAAAATTGGAAAATATTTAAACTCAAAGCAAAACCCTACGGTCGACCGTTTATTAAGAAAATGATATTTTAGTTCTTAAAGGACTTATTAAGATAATGCAGATTTATGAAACCACTCCTCAACTCTCAAGTTTTCTTACGACCAAAAGTTTTCTTAGTACAGTACCAAAGTTTTTTTTAACATCCTTTTAACCTCCTTTAACAGAAAACCACCTTTTAGGATGTGTCAAACGACCCCCTGCAAGGATGGGTAGGTATTACGTGCATTTTTCAAGAAATTAAAATAATAATAATAATAATAAGCACCGAAACACCGGGAGGGAAAACGACCAGAAGGTAAAATTAAAATCACAAAGAAAAATGAAATGGACCAAGGAAATCCGCGGAGAAGGTAGAATACATCACCGGCACATCAAATACAAACCATCAATCATCACAACCAACATCAACAACATTAGCATTCCCATGGCAACGACCAACAATGGTTCAAGGGAAGGAACGGGCCAATCGCAGGCCGCAAACAACAATAGGCGTAAACCAACAAAGGACCAAGAAAACAGACGCAGAAAATAACCCAGAAACCAGGAAATTAAATTAAATTAAGTTAAATTAAAATAAAATCAACCCGAGAAACAAGAAAGAAAGGAACCAGGACACAATGTACACGTAACACCCACACCCCTGAAGCGACTCGCTTGTTAAATTATTCAGGTTAAATAATACCTTTTTAGCACAAAACCTTTAAGCCAAGAAAGGTCATCAATAAACCCTAGGTTACCCAATTACATTATTGAAGAATCCAAAAATTACTTTCACACGGTACGCAAGCCCCAAATTAACAGACATAATTACACATGGTATAATTTCCAATTAACAAGCCGAAAGTTTAAAATTCCACAAGGCAAGACTTAGTTTTTTAGATGACGCCAGTTACATGGTACCACGCGCACTTTCTGCACATAGGAAAATTTTCAGGTCTTTCACCAAAAATCAGTAAAGTTTTAGTTGTAACAACACTTACAGTTTCTTCCAGATGAAAGTTGTGAGGGCAGCTTCGGTAGGCTAAGTTACTTACTTACATTAATAAAACATAACATGTAAATTCCAGACGAGGTAAAATTAACCAGAAAACTTGCAGAAATCCCCAGGGCAAAAGCCCCGTATATATAACTTAGCCAGGCTCGAACATTTTCGGTGAAATTATCTCCTTAGGGAGAGAGAAGCCACACACGTCCATCTCTTCCATGTCACCAAACAGCAATGGCGATTTCCCAAGATTCCGCAGTGCCAGCTTCAACGATCACATGTGCGCAGAGGCAGAGCGCCTGAGTGGTAACGTAGCTCGCGAGGTAGTACATACCTACGCCACTAGAGTGCAGGAGAATACGGTCAGGCACCGATAGGACGTGCATACAGTCAGTTATAAGGTTTGAAAAGAAGAAATTAAGAAGCGGCGAACCACTTCTAAAGACACAGTTTTTCCACAGCCTTTAGGCTAGTTCAAAAATATTTCCCAAGGGGGAAAAAATTGTTACGCAGGTAACAATGCTACTAGGAATCGAACCCCTATTATTTACGACGGTATTGACACTTACAACAGAGAAAACACAATGTTTAAATTCAGTCTACGAAATACAGAATTAAACGTTACATTTCTATTAAACCAATAATCACCACTACCACGATTAACATTACAGTTTGAACCAACTACCGTACCTTACGATCCGGAGGCTAACACGTCGCCAACCTTACAGTCTAAAGTTGATTACAGCTAAGATACAACTTCTGTTATTTGCCTGGTGTGAAAACGGGAAACTACGGAAACGCATCTTCGGAATGCGGTTCGAAACTGCCCGCTGCAAGCTGATAGCTGCATGCAGTAGCATGTGAATAAACAGTAAAACAATAATCACTGCCTACTATTACCCGGCATCGTAAAACTACACAAGTTGCATCCGGTTTTCGAAGGCGTTGACGTGTAAATTATTAACACTGCACAGTGGAAACGCACGCACTTACCTGAGATAAACAATACTTACACACTGAAAGGGAAAAGAACAGATCTGCATTTAACACACAGTACATTCAAAGTAAATATTTGCATGCAGCGACCTGGCTGGCTCGCGACCGGAAATAAGCGTTAAATTACTAATGACACAGCAGTGTGCGTCGACTGCAAGTCGTGGCTTACAGAGAAATATTGTACCGAGTTAAGATTGCGTGGATCTTAAATTGCCCGCTACCACATGCATAAGGTGGCAACAGTGAGGTTTAGCCCCGTCAAGATGGCAGCAGTGAGGTTATCGATGTTCTGTTGTTCAAAATTCCACGGCCAGGTGGTTAAAGATGACAGTTTTCATCTTGACAGGTGTCAAAAAAGCACGTGGATTTTACAGTATATTCCTCGCCACTACGTGCATAAGGTGGCAACAATGATGTTTAGTGCCGTGAAGATGCCAGCAGTTAGGTTGGTGAAGCTCTATTGTCCTTAAAAGTGAGGTTAGTGTCCGTTAATATGTCAGCTGTCACCTTGACAGCTGTCAAAAAGGCACGTGGCAATGCACGTGGCTTTGTTTACAAACAAGAGCACGTGGTCGTGACGTCACGGTCACGCGGTATGCTGCGTCAGCATCCGAAGTTCAAAATCCGTACCCATGTCGTTAGAACTTGTCAAAAGCACGTAGATTTTAAATTTCGTGCACCTACGAGGTTAAGATGACAGCTGATGTCTTAGCATGTTCTATGTGCACTAACATAACCACCCCTCACTTTCTATCGTCCTATCAAAGAGACCACTTACCGTTCTTGGCAAGACGAGTGGTGTCAATCTGCATGTATCAAAGGAAATTTATATTATCAACTACAACCACATATCCTACTTAAACCATGGTATCTGAAGTGTTCATATTCGCGGCGACCTCAATATAAATATCGTTTCCGAATCGCTCATCTACCTTACTGCATATGTGGCAATCCAGATGGTAATATTAATAATTTATTTTTCCAATCTCCTGCATATTCCCTCCCAAGACGTATAATTTTATTTCGGCTAACGCGTTTGAAAATCCCCTTCCCAACCAGCGTTCCCTGTTTCTTATTAGAGCTCACCCCCAGTAAAGTAAATATTATAAATCGATTCCTTGATGACGTTAAATTGATTTTATAAACCTTAGCAATTCATTTGTTTAACAACAGACCATATGCTCCTGCTTCCATTCGTGCCGTGTGCAATCCCATTTAGTACATGATCTACGAATATACAGTCAATACCGAGAGTGTATAACAAGATTATTCATAGTATGCATCAGTGCAAAAGTTTGTATTGCGTGTGATATATGGATTAATCTTCACTGAGTGGATACATCTTTAAATCATTAATATGACTGGTTGACATTAACAAAGCCCACCAACCCTCAAGGAGAAGTAGATAAGAAGTAGAAGAAGAAGAAATGTTTTCCCTTCAGCGGGACAACGAACAATTTACGGGCTCAGAGTTTTCATCCCGGTACCTTTACATTTACAAGCTCATCAGCTGTTACCAACTCGCTACCCTCACTCCTAATGAAACCAACAACACAACAATCGGGATTCGAAGAAATCGTAAAAACGGCCGAAAATTGCAAAAAAAAAAAAAAAAAAGAAAGAACAGGACGAAAACAGAAGGCTGGGGTGCTGAACACACCCAAACAATCCCGTGACATGACTTGACGTAAAACCTAATCGGTGACGCAGATGGTTCAGCCAATTGGTACTACGTTGATGACTAAAAAGGGAAGGGAAAGTACTGATCGAAATGCAAAATTTAAATGTAGAAAACAGTAAAATTGAGTCCCCAGAAAGCAAAATGAACAATGAAAAAGAAGGTCCACACTCGTGTACCCACTAGGGAGGTTACAGCCTAGAAACCTACATCTTAACAAACTAACTGAATTTAAGAAAGCCGACATTAATATTAAGGTAAACGCGGCGCATCCTTCCTGTGATGTGCTAGAGGCAAACCCTGGTATCTCCCCGTTACCTCACGCTCTAATAACTTCACATATTTAATGCCGCCCCAGGATGCCCGTAGCCTCCTGTGAGGAAAACCACGCCTGTCGCTGCACTGACCAAGATCAAGATAGATTCATGAAGTCTACCGCTAAGTGTTTTCATTCCTACCCAGAAAGGGGAGGCGGGCCTTCTAGACAGTGATGCCGTCTCTCAGGCCAGGAGATAAGATTGTTGGCGGACCTGACCAGCACCAGGAACTGTCCAGCACCCGTCTAAGTGCAGGAGAATGGCAAACCATGGAAACCCATTCTCAGGGCAGTCGACGGTGGGGACCAGTCGTGGCCATCCTTCCTCTGCTTGGTTGTCCGACAGTCGTAAGTCTTCTTCCCCTTGATCGTTATTGGACTCCACTTCAATAGCCTCCGTCCAGCCACTCACCCTCTTTGATGAATACAATGCTTAAATTAAAGGACTTACTGAATAAATTATTCAACTAGAGAAAGGACATAACCAATAAAGTCGGATCTATATGACTGTCTAGATCAGGGTCTCTCAAACGCCCTAGGGGGCTGTCACACAGGCTCGATCGAACGACTGCGATCAACCGACTAAGAAAACAAACTTACAGAGGGCAGTGGCACCAGTCACACAGCATCGACCATCAGCGATCAACTACGAGCGATGAAGATCGACTGGTTTGTGAAAACAAACGTGTCCGTTTTTCAGTCGCAGTCGTTCGATAATGGCGGACGCAACATAGTGATCTGTTGATGAAATTGAAAGATTACTTTTCTTCGTGTATGAAAAGAAAGTGGTGTACAATCACAGACTCCCTGGATATAGTAATAGGGAGACCGTAAATTTTGTATTGCATTCTACAGCGTCGAGAATTGGGACAAAAACTGGTAAGTAATTATTAAATACCGGTACCGGTATATTACGATTAGGGGTATCTTATGAATAGTGTTTAGATTGATTATTGATAAAATATATTATACGGAATAGATTGGTAAAAAATTTACACTAGGAGAAGTAGTAGGCCTAATTATCATTCTTGTAACTTAATTAAAGAAATGTTTGGAAAACATAAGCAATGCTTTCCTAACCTCCATCTCGTACCTAATGAAATGAATACCATTGTTCGCTTTAATGACAAATAAGTGTAGGCCTATGCCATAAGTAGGCCTACTACATGTATATTTTCTTTGTCACAATATTCTGATTCATTGTTTCAGGAAAAAGTAGTGCCAAAACATGGCAAATTCTGAGGGCTGGATATCGAACTTGGAGATATAACATCCTCCCTCTCCTCCCAGGTTCTGCTGTACAGAAAACATAAAATGGGTCTACTTCAATGCCCTCAACTTTCTGGAACTCTTCATTGCTGGAAGAAGGTACAATTCTGTAATATTTATTTTTAAAAGTAGGCCCACACTACAGACCAGTGTTCTAGTTGTGAAAGAGCGAGGGGAAGATTCAGTCTGTAGGCCATAAGTTCCACCCATCTGTTCATTAATTTATCAGATGTTACTGAAAGTAATATAATCTAACCTAACAATTAATAAACTAATTATTGAAAGTAACAATTTCTTAAACAGAAGGCTTGTGTCCAGACTAAAATGTAGCTCCAATTTAGAAGAATTGCATTAATATGTTGTTCATTTTTTTCAGTTCTATAACAAACACATCTATGGAAGTGGCACCTGGTGTATGAGAGCCTTTTCACCAAGCTGAAATAGAGGAGGAGGAAGCAGAAATAATTTGTGTTGGAGGGGTCTAACTCCTGCAGTTCAGAAATTACTGAAAGGACTTCAACTTCCAGTCCAGTGGCTTCTGCTTCTACAAACAGCTCTGCAAGCAGTTAAAAATAAAAGAAGCAGATATATGAATGTGACAGTGATGTGTTCAGTAAATATTTAGAAAAGATACTGAAAAGTGAAAAGAAAATATAATCAATGTTATTTTTAGTGTCTTCATGATGACATGGAAAGAATGAGTGAACTAGGTCGAATTGTTTTCAAAGTTAAAATTCAGAAACTGTTGTATACAGTGTTAGACCAAGGAAGAATCTAATAAAATTTATGTTCTTCAGAAATGTTCTACTTTTTATATTAAATCAGTTTTCATTATACTTATCTATCAGTATTTATTGGAATCCTCAGTGAGTTATTTGTATTAGCACCTGATAGGAAAGTAACCTTAACTCCAATTTTTATTAATTATTAGCATTATTACAACCTCTTAATTTGTATATTTGATGTGGTAAAACATGAATGGTTTACAAGGAAAGGAGTATTTTGAAATACATGTAGTAGGTCCTTTCTGTGTGTATGTAGTAAGCAGTTGTACAGCACAGGTGGTCTGAAATCAGACCGGCGTATAGATAGTTATGTCCAAGAGCTGACTTCCTTCTTACGGTATACTCTTGATCGCAACTGCAAACTCATTGCACTAGGTTTGTACAGCACAGATGGTCTGAAACCAGGCCAGTGTAAAGACATGAGTAGTTTTGTCCAGGAGCTGACTAATTTCTTACAGAATACTGTTGATCGCAACTGCAAGCTCATTGCATTGGGTTTACTGCATCTATATTCAATGTTGCTTACTGTTGATCGCAACTGTAAGCTCATTGCATTGGGTTTACTGCATCTATATACAATGTTGATTACTATACTGCCATCCTGGGAGAATACACATCCCAAATATCTATTTAAAATTATCTACCTGTTCCAGTTTTGTATTCTCAACCTGACATTCAGTTCTCTTTTAGGTGTCTTCCCTACTGCCATCACTTTAGTCTTGAAACGACTAATTTTCATGTCATATTCATTGCATCATTTTCGAAGTTGCAAGATATTAGATTGCACAGTTTCAATGGACCAAGTCGTTCGCACAGGACAAAATTCTTACTACAGTTATACCTGACAGAATCCCTCCCTGCCACATTATACCTTTGTAACTTAGGTAGCCTTTATCTCCTCATTCCAAGTACTCTCCTGCCATTGGTACCTGTTTGCACCAGCAATCACTACTTTCATGTCACCGTACTTATAATTTATTAATAACATATTGAGCCGTATCCCCTGTCATAAAAGTGGGCTAGCTACAGCGTAAAGAACGCGTGGAATGGTTCGATGTGTTTGGGAGAAAATAAATCAAGCAATAATATCAATCGTACTAAATTAGTACCTGGACAGGATCTACGGTCAATATTCTAGTGAATAAGAACCCCCAAAAAAAAGGCAAAGATGGATTTATTCAATAAAACATAGATATCATTCATACTAAATGTCACAAATAAAGAAAAATTAAACGAACCAACGACCTCTCTGGGCCAAAGAAATCCTGTGCCGAGCACATTATTTGAAAAATACATGGTGAATCAAATTTACATAAATCGGGTTACGACCCGAGGAACAAATATTTATGATCACAAGGGAAATGTACTTGGATACGCGTTACATTCGAGTGGTTTGTCGCCGCCGCTAAACTTTCTAATTTCATGTCTAACTTTCGCAATACTAAAATTGTCCAAGAAAATGCCGCGTTATCAGAAAATACACTATTAGGCAAATACACATTAACTTGATATAAACACGGTCCGATGCAAATATATTCGGACACGGGGATAAATAAACCTCTTGTTCAAGCCATCCTACTCTCCTTCCAAAAGAAAAACACAGATTCTAAATATGGCCCGAGCCATATGCAAATGAGAATGGTTAAGAAACCTTACAACCCAGCTATTAGCTTACGAGCTAAAATAGACGCACATTTAAGCAACGTTGGTTAAGCAAAATAAACAATAAAACACTGGTCACAACACCATCAGAAAAACATATGTACATACACACACACCTGTAAACAAAGGACACATGGGAAAATGCATATAATGGGATATCAATCTGAGTTCAGCTCCTATATGTGGGCGTAGACCAATAGCGCCTGGCCCGGCACAATACTTCCGACTTTCACCCTCACTGAAAGGAATGCATACAGCTGTGACACCCAAACCAAAACGCGACGGGCTAGCAAGGGGCTGCAGGTTTCTTAGAATTGTTCTAACAGGCTGGACTCAGTTGCTCGCTGTCAGCTAAGGCCTTCATTCATTCACTAGCCAGCTTGGCCTGCCTGGCTTAGGTCTCCGTACCCGAGACAAGGTTCCTCTCCTCACAATAACAAGCTCGGCTCTTGTTTTCAACAGCCGGCGAAATCACATACAATAATACCTCGACCTCAGCAAATACATAGGGCTACTGCCTATCTCATACACATATCTGGCCTCCCTAGCCATTTCGGGTTACACGAGCTCTTTGCTCAACGTAACGTGGGTTCGACCCCCACTTAATTCAACACAGATGGGCGCTCAGGCCTCTTGGCTTCACTCCCTAGGTACACTCTCCTAGTTTTAGCCCCCCGTTATCCATATATAAGCATCCTCTAGCCTTACAACTCGCGTCACATAAGTCCGACCCGTATCAACTCCAAAATCTGCTTTCCCTGCATATCTAAAGATCTTAATTCACTCGACGGTGTCCACAGCTCTGTCGCACGTCTTAATGGTACCTGAAATGCATGCTGCGTGCAGAGATGACAGTAAATAAAGGATAAAGAAAAATCCTTCTCTAATCCTGAAAACATAACCCTCGCTCCCATGCGACATTTAAGGCTTAAGGCCTAAAAATTCTGTGAGGACGCTATCCAAATAAATCTCAAATGAAGTCGTAGAACACACAGACAGAAACATGTCCCCAGTGAATGAATTCACACAACACTAAATATATCCTAAGTATTCCCTTTAAACCCCAACTATCTATATAACACACTCACGTCCCAAGCTAATACATGCTATAGCTTATGAACACCTTTACTTTACTGAAGTTAAATCAAGACATACGCCTAACTGGCTGACTTTAAATATGCACAAAAATTTACATAGAAATCGAATTTGCCTATAGTATATCTATCTGATAACTACTACATGCTAATAGACATTAGAAAGCTTAGCTTTGACGACAGGAACCAGCAACGGCGGTCACATGACCGCTGGTGTCATTCAGGCCTTAGCCTGACATCTCAGCGATCTCCAGGAATCGAAGCCTCGTCCTCTCGAGTCCAAAGACGGCCATGATTCTCCAGTAGGCTTCGGTATCCTCCAATATAGCTGTTGTGGAAGTCTTCTTCTTCGCCGTTTCTTTAATCAACAAGCACATGGGATCCACCCCTAATGATTAAGTTGTAATAAGGCAACAACCTGTGCAACAGAGTTACAGTTAAATAAATGCACCATTAGATTGCGGGCAGTTTCCTGTCCTTCAAAACGGCAATATATAATACGGTACACACACGGCATACGCGTATTCCGCGCCCGCGTCCCGATCACTCGTTGCTACCGTGAACAAAGTACATACGTGAGACGCCTAAAATATAATGAGAAAATCACTCACAGTCTGAAGTAAGCAACGTATACAGTCATTCACCAGCCCGCACCCTGGCGACTACTCAAATACGAATATTTTAGACAGAGGTAACTGTCCAGATCATTGTTTATACTATGTAAAACACCATAATTAAAACAAACAGAGCTTCTAAAATGGCGCGGCTTCCCCTTTCCAAGTTCTTTTTCAACCTTCCTTCCTCCGTCCTGCCAAAGAAATTCGCCTCGTAAATCCTCGCCTTCCGGTCCCACAACCAAAACAGGTTCAGACCAGGCTATAGGTTTGAACGTAATACACATGAAACAGGCATAATTATACAATGTTATTATTCACAGGCATATGACAATTCAAGTCTCGTTTTCTCCATACGAATAAACTGTGGAATATGGCTCCGTGACGGATATCTTCTGACAGATTCCAATGAAATTTTATACCAGGTTGGGTCAAGTTGTCTCCATTTCGCTTGCAGTTTGCCAGCTCCGGAAGCTCGGTTCTCCCCACTCCAGCACGTGGTTGGTTGAAAATGTTAACCAGCGGACAGAATCTCCGCGCCTACACGTCGAAAAATGTCCGTCTATCCATGCTTGGTACCGACTTCACTCTAACTAGGCGCAGTATAGCTTCCTAACAGCCATTTTCCTCCTACATGCAATAATCCATTTTTAATGAACCCTGTGTGTTACTCATAATAATATGTGGCATATGGCGATATGTTACATTCTCCTGCCAACCCGAAGATAAAAATATGTGCAATGTATTTTTTTCATGATGACTTCAACTGCCTCTCGAGTCACAAGCTCTGGTTTTCTTTACAGCCATTGCGTTTGTACCTGGAGGTGTTCTGAATCCTCATTTACTACAAAATTTACTTCTTCCGGAGCTTCTTCTTCTTCCTCTTCATCAATAACGTTCTCTTCTTCTCCCACATCTTCCTCATCATCCTCGACATCTTTGCCCATGTCAGCTTCATCTTGCATGTCTTAAATTTGTGGGTTTTTTCTAGACGCTCCGCCACTGACGTTATATTCTGGAGCGTTGGGATTTAGGCCATGACCTTGTTTATTTTGACGATGATCGCGGTACTGTAGGCTCTCAGCTCCGTGACACTGATCCTCAGCTGTTCCCTGGATAGCCTCTTTCCACCTAGCTTCCCCCTGTTGTTTGTCCCGTAACTCTTCTACATATCTACGAGAATCTCTGTTTCTTTGCTGGAAATCAGGTCGAAAACTTCCTTCGTTTCTACAATTGCGGTCGTCCCTTTCATCCCAGCGATAATATGGACGCCTCTGTCCCGCGAAGTTACCGTATTTATACCTATACGTTCTTCCACTGTTTCCAGGAGGGAAATTCCTTCCTCTTAACTCGCCCCTATTCCAATTAAATCGCCTACCTGGCCTTTCTTCCATTCTGTTATTCGGCTGCCAATACGTTTTCCGCAGTTCCCTCTCTTCGCATTTTGCTTGACGTGAAGTCGTTTGGGTCCCAGAGCTCTGTCTCTCGCAACCTTTTCTCGTCTTAGGCGGTGTGCCGTCATCTTCACCTAAACCAATGGTGTGGATGGCTTCAGCGTGCCGAATCCTAGGATGTCCCTGGTTCGAGGTTTGATCTAACTGCCTCAATGTAATTTCTGCCTCTGCCGCAGTTTTTACATTAGCAGCGATAAGTGTTCGTTGTACTTCAATCGGTAGCTGTCTTGAGATGGCTGCTATCATCTCGCTCTCTGTCGGAGGCACGTCCAGGTCCCTGAATTTTATCACTTGCGAGATGAAATACTGAGAAAACTTGGTTGGAAGTGTAGCTGGATACTTCCTGGAGTACAACTCCATGCGTAATCCCTGCTGCGTCGCCACGTCCCAGAATTTTCGAAGAAATGCTACCTTAAATTCTTCGTAGGTAGTGAACGTGTACCGAAACGCTGTCATCCACTCCAGGGCAGAATCACACAAGAATTTTTCGACAGTGCGCAGTCTTCTCTCGGGTGGGATCCTACAGTCTGACATGTAATCCTCCATCTCCCTAAGAAAAGCTCGTGGGGTCCTGTCCTCCATCCCACTGAACTTCCGCGGTTTATCTTCCGCTGTGCGTAGAATATTGTACACTGGTGTACCTCCATGTACGTTCGGAGTTGAAGTACGCTCTTCAGGTCTTGGCAAGTGTAGTAACTCGCTCAGCATCGGGGCTTCACTCGCTTGACTCGGTTCTCTTTCCAAGCTCTGATGGTGAATTGTCCCCTTAATTTTGGAAAGTTCCTTATCTGTCCTCAAATCCAGCAATTCTAGCTTGTCTTTCATGTGTCTTAATTCTTTCTCTACCGAAACTAATTTTGTTTGATTCTTGTGACTAACTTCAGCCCAAGCCTCGACGCTATTTCCTATTTCTTGATTATTGGCTCTGACTGCCTCGCGGTCTGCCAATATCATCTTCTTAATTTCGTCCCCTTTGGTATCCACTTCATCCACGACCTCCTGACGTAGTCTTTCTTCCCATTTTCTCATCTCAGTCTCGGTTTTCCTTTGCCTGTCCTTCATCGCATTTTCTACTTTCTCTTCTGTCTGTTTCTGTGCCGCGGCTACTTGATTACTAATCTCCATGGCCATATTCTCGAATCTGGTTTCCGTATCTCCACTTAACTTGCCGATGGCGCTCCGGTTCAATCCGATCTCGGTTCGAGCCTCGTCTAAGCTAACGGTGACCTCCTCCCGACGTTTCTCAGTCCTAACCGTATTTTCCGCCACTTTGCTGGATAATTCCTCAACAGAATTTCTTATTTTCGTGACCTGTTCCTGTATCTTACTTTCGACCTCATCTAGTCTTTTCTCCAGCCTGTCCATGCCCTCTATACAACATTTTTCTACGTTATCTATCTTGTCCGCTAACGCGTCAGTTTTCTCCGCTACCTTACTAATTTCAGCCTTAAGTTCATCCCTAGCTTCCTGCTCACGTTTCTCAGCGTCCTTTTCACGTCTCTCGGCCTCGATTGCCATTAAGTCCATCCTATTTGTGAGTTCGTTCATGTGTTCTAACTGACGTTTCTCGGCTTCTTGTTCGCGTTTCTCTGCCTTCTCCGCTTCCAAGTTCATCCGCGCCAACAAATCGGCCAACGTAATTGCCATCCTAATACGTATATAGAGTGACGTTGCGGTCTGCTCCCGCCGCTACTGGTTTGAATGTAACATCCAAGTACTCCCTGTATCACAATTTACCTTAATTCTCAGTTTCTGTCATTTACGTTAATCAGAACTTGCAAGCACTTTCGCTCCATAACTCGCCAATTCAGAAACTGCCTATGGAAACCCATCTATGTTTTAAGCATTCGTGGTAAAATCAGTAATACCGAATTAAAACACAAATTTGGAATATATTTACTCATTGGCGGTCCCAAATATATTATCAGAATATAGGCTCCTAGTTTTGGGCCCAAATCAAAATGCTAGACACCAGCACGTAACCATATTTCAATATATCTCCAACTTGAGGCTAATATATTCCGAACAGTGGTTTATATGCCCCAAATCTTCGATCTTAATGCAACTATCGTTACCTAAATTCATACGAGATTGAGGTCCTCTCGCGTCCCTAGCTTATTCTAATCGAAACCAATCTACCTAACTGGCTATGGATTTTTTAAAATCAAAAGCAAAACTTAGGCTATGTCACCGGCGATCTATACCTGATGGGTATGTCATCGTCCGCTTTTACCTCATCTATGAGAAGACATTTTATTGTTCTCGGACTCCCACTGAGCCACACTGTTGCTCCGATATGCCTTATTGATCGGCTATAGGGTTCTTATTCATTTCCTATATAGTTCTTAAAAATTACAACAGTTAACTGCCGATTTAAACCTCACGTGATCTATATATTTAGGAATTACTGAATCTCCTAAATATACGATTTCATTAGAAACCTCGCCCTTTATATCCGTATACTAACACATGTATCATCGAATCTAAGGACTTCAGACATCAGTCGTCTAACACGCTAGGCTGCCAGATAATGCGTCCGGTTCGAAATTCCCTACATCTTACTTTAATATATTAAATGCCTGACCACTTGGTCATTTCCAGCTTTCGAACCAAAATCTTCCTAACAAAGCCTATATTGAATTGCCCAATGATAGTGACGCATAATAGTGGCCCGATGGTAGGTATAAACATTGCCCAAACAACAAACTCAGGCCTCACGTCGGGACGCCATAGAATGAACCGTATCCCCTGTCATAAAAGTGGGCTAGCTACAGCGTAAAGAACGCGTGGAATGGTTCGATGTGTTTGGGAGAAAATAAATCAAGCAATAATATCAATCGTACTAAATAAGTACCTGGACAGGATCTACGGTCAATATTCTAGTGAATAAGAACCCCCAAAAATAGGCAAAGATGGATTTCTTCAATAAAACATAGATATCATTCATACTAAATGTCACAAATAAAGAAAAATTAAACGAACCAACGACCTCTCTGGGCCAAAGAAATCCTGTGCCGAGCATATTATTTGAAAAATACATGGTGAATCAAATTTACATAAATCGCGTTACGACCCGAGGAACAAATATTTATGATCACAGGGGAAATGTACTTGGATACGCGTTACATTCGAGTGGTTTGTCGCCGCCGCTAAACTTTCTAATTTCATGTCTAACTTTCGCAATACTAAAATTGTCCAAGAAAATGCCGCGTTATCAGAAAATACACTATTAGGCAAATACACATTAACTTGATATAAACACGGTCCGATGCAAATATATTCGGACACGGGGATAAATAAACCTCTTGTTCAAGCCATCCTACTCTCCCTTCCAAAAGAAAAACACAGATTCTAAATATGGCCCGAGCCATATGCAAATGAGTATGGTTAAGAAACCTTACAACCCAGCTATTAGCTTACGAGCTAAAATAGACGCACATTTAAACAACGTTGGTTAAGCAAAATAAACAATAAAACACTGGTCACAACACCATCAGAAAAACATATGTACATACACACACACCTGTAAACAAAGGACACATGGGAAAATGCATATAATGGGATATCAATCTGAGTTCAGCTCCTATATGTGGGCGTAGACCAATAGCGCCTGGCCCGGCACAATACTTCCGACTTGCACCCTCACTGAAAGGAATGCATACAGCTGTGACACCCAAACCAAAACGCGACGGGCTAGCAAGGGGCTGCAGGTTTCTTAGAATTGTTCTAACAGGCTGGACTCAGTTGCTCGCTGTCAGCTAAGGCCTTCATTCATTCACTAGCCAGCTTGGCCTGCCTGGCTTAAGTCTCCGTACCCGAGACAAGGTTCCTCTCCTCACAATAACAAGCTCGGCTCTTGTTTTCAACAGCCGGCGAAATCACATACAATAATACCTCGACCTCAGCAAATACATAGGGCTACTGCCTATCTCATACACATATCTGGCCTCCCTAGCCATTTCGGGTTACACGAGCTCTTTGCTCAACGTAACGTGGGTTCGACCCCCACTTAATTCAACACAGATGGGCGCTCAGGCCTCTTGGCTTCACTCCCTAGGTACACTCTCCTAGTTTTAGCCCCCCGTTATCCATATATAAGCATCCTCTAGCCTTACAACTCGCGTCACATAAGTCCGACCCGTATCAACTCCAAAATCTGCTTTCCCTGCATATCTAAAGATCTTAATTCACTCGACGGTGTCCACAGCTCCGTCGCACGTTTTAATGGTACCTGAAATGCATGCTGCGTGCAGAGATGACAGTAAATAAAGGATAAAGAAAAATCCTTCTCTAATCCTGAAAACATAACCCTCGCTCCCATGCGACATTTAAGGCTTAAGGCCTAAAATTTCTGTGAGGACGCTATCCAAATAAATCTCAAATGAAGTCGTAGAACACACAGACAGAAACATGTCCCCAGTGAATGAATTCACACAACACTAAATATATCCTAAGTATTCCCTTTAAACCCCAACTATCTATATAACACACTCACGTCCCAAGCTAATACATGCTATAGCTTATGAACACATTTACTTTACTGAAGTTAAATCATGACATACGCCCAACTGGCTGACTTTAAATATGCACAAATATTTACATAGAAACCGAATTTGCCTATAGTATATCTATCTGATAACTACTACATGCTAATAGACATTAGAAAGCTTAGCTTTGACGACAGGAACCAGCAACGGCGGTCACATGACCGCTGGTGTCATTCAGGCCTTAGCCTGACATCTCAGCGATCTCCAGGAATCGAAGCCTCGTCCTCTCGAGTCCAAAGACGGCCATGATTCTCCAGTAGGCTTCGGTATCCTCCAATATAGCTGTTGTGGAAGTCTTCTTCTTCGCCGTTTCTTTAATCAACAAGCACATGGGATCCACCCCTAATGATTAAGTTGTAATAAGGCAACAACCTGTGCAACAGAGTTACAGTTAAATAAATGCACCATTAGATTGCGGGCAGTTTCCTGTCCTTCAAAACGGCAATATATAATACGGTACACACACGGCATACGCGTATTCCGCGCCCGCGTCCCGATCACTCGTTGCTACCGTGAACAAAGTACATACGTGAGACGCCTAAAATATAATGAGAAAATCACTCACAGTCTGAAGTAAGCAACGTATACAGTCATTCACCAGCCCGCACCCTGGCGACTACTCAAATACGAATATTTTAGACAGAGGTAACTGTCCAGATCATTGTTTATACTATGTAAAACACCATAATTAAAACAAACAGAGCTTCTAAAATGGCGCGGCTTCCCCTTTCCAAGTTCTTTTTCAACCTTCCTTCCTCCGTCCTGCCAAAGAAATTCGCCTCGTAAATCCTCGCCTTCCGGTCCCACAACCAAAACAGGTTCAGACCAGGCTATAGGTTTGAACGTAATACACATGAAACAGGCATAATTATACAATGTTATTACTCACAGGCATATGACAATTCAAGTCTCGTTTTCTCCATACGAATAAACTGTGGAATATGGCTCCGTGACGGATATCTTCTGACAGATTCCAATGAAATTTTATACCAGGTTGGGTCAAGTTGTCTCCATTTCGCTTGCAGTTTGCCAGCTCCGGAAGCTCGGTTCTCCCCACTCCAGCACGTGGTTGGTTGAAAATGTTAACCAGCGGACAGAATCTCCGCGCCTACACGTCGAAAAATGTCCGTCTATCCATGCTTGGTACCGACTTCACTCTATCTAGGCGCAGTATAGCTTCCTAACAGCCATTTTCCTCCTACATGCAATAATCCATTTTTAATGAACCCTGTGTGTTACTCATAATAATATGTGACATATGGCGATATGTTACAATATAGGCCTACAGAGGACATCAATGTAGACCGATTATTTTATTTCTTGTGCTGTAGATCCATGTAAACAATGAAAAAAGAAAGGTGAAAAGTTCATTTGCAACTATTTTGACAGGGGTTTCTACCAAAGTTGTGTAGATTTTAATCTACAAAATAAAAAACTTCATTTTGTGTGATGTGATATTAAGGGGATATGATGGCAGAAGATGTACATATTTACAAAAAATATATTCATATGACAGTTACATGCTTGTAATAAAAGGCTGAGTAGATTAATTACCCTGTAAGTCAATCCAAGATCTTACAAGACCCATACACCCTACTCTGTCAAACATTAACGTATATAATGAGTATTTACAAACAGTTTTGACAGGCAATATAAGATATAGCAAAATTAAATCATTTACCACCTGAGCATCAGGCCTAAATAACATTTTACTGTAGACAACAATAGTAGGCTATTTAGTTGTTAGAAAGGCATACTCTTCACTTCTAAAAATAGAATACATAGTGCTTGTTAATAGCACCTATTATTGTTTGCAGTGTTTGGTTCTCATTTTTGGTGAAATTGAAGGCAAAGTTTTCATTTTCCTTGAAATGATTCATAAGGAAAGTATTTCAGGATGGATAGATAGTCTTGGTACTGTTCATATCAGTAAAAAAGTTACATATGAACAATACACAGAAAGACAAAATCAACATTGAGGTAAGAAAGAGAGTCCTACCAGACCTTTGCGGAAAAAGTTGTTACTCTGTACCAAGGAGTTTATCTGCAATTTGGATGGAAGTGCAGGATTTATATTAATTGGTTTATTATTGCCAAGTGAGCAATTAGATCAGCTTGCCAGTGCAAAGTTTGGGGAGACAGTACTTTATGCTTAGTGATGAGGGTAATAAACAAGACCTTGTGTGTAATTTACATGTAGTTGTGACAAGTATCAGTCTATTACACTGCCAACTTACTTATTAGAACAATATTCCGGAAGCTTTTCCTATAGTTATTAAGCTAGTGTACATAGCACTAGCCTCACCTGAACTCAAGAAATGTACACATATGTGAATACACAGAATCCTAAAGAGAATTTACTTTGGAAGAGATCTCCATAGACAACCTGGATTCTTTGCACAAAACACAGTAGTGCCTACAGAAATTCAGCAACATGCTTGTCATGAAAGCAATATGATACTATTCTGAACATGGCACAATAACAAAGAAGAGGAGAGGCAACAAGAGATTTGCAGAGGATCATGAGGGAGAGAAACTGTGTAAGGAACTCCATTGCTTTTCTCATTTTCACAATATTCAGAGCATATGTGCATTTTTCTTTCTTTCAAAATTATTTACAGGATTGTAATGAAACTTGACACACTATTTTTACATTAGGTAATGTAAATTTTGACTGGAAGCATTTCTTGATATGCCTATTATTTTGGTAGGCGGGATCTCACCAAGTGGTATGAAAAAAGAAAGCTGTTAACCTCCATCTAATAAACACCTCAAAATATCATTTGAAAAGACAGTAATTATGCCCCAAGATCCAGCATAATTAAAACAAATAAGCATAAATGCTATTAGTCTTATATTTGAAGTACAATGAACCACTGTTGTGAGGCTTTTGTTGGAATTTTCACCCTGTAAAGAATTCTGGCTGTGGTGCTCTATGAATGACATCACATATAATAGGAACAAATCCACTGATGTATTGTGAGCAATCCTAAATCTGTATGAGTCACCAATGTCCAGAAACCTGTAGGCATTCAAATTGATGTACATAACAGTTTTCAGTCCTTTTTGTCAATACTTTATTAAAATCCTGTAGAATGCAAAGAAATGTACCTGCCACTAATCTTTTATTTTATATATTTTACCACGGACATACAGTAGTTTTTTCGGAGGTGAACATCGCTTCCGACTTTAAACCTAAAAAAATCGTTGTGAATATTGAATTTAACGATAGTGTCAGCCTTTCCTCAGAACTTATATTTTCCTGTAATTTGTTTGCCTGATGTTTATTACTGACTTCATTTTTTCCTCTAATTCCTTATACCATAATTATTGATGGGCATTCGGTACTAGTTCCTGAATTTTTCTTCGTCATTCCACAACGAAGGCACACTTTGGTGGAATTCTTCATAGCTCCACTGTGATCGTCTGGTTCTTTCCTTTCTCCTAATACATTCATAGGTTAGAATCATATTTCCATCCGAATTATCGCTTTCACAACACATTCTTTTTCTCTCGTGAATATGAATACGTCTGTAGCCTGTACGGTACTGGGCGAGAGTATCAGCTGTTTCCGTGCAGTCGGTCCCTCTCGATCGATGAGCAGTGTGACAAGGTAAATGAATTTAGTCGTTAGTACTCGATGCCAGTTGGTCGCTCTTGATCGTTCGATGCTCTGTGTGACAGCGGGCTAAATCTCACGCGTACAGATCAGGGCGCAAGAGCTCCGTGCACTGTGGATCGATGCCGCTCGGCATGGCTCGGATCAACGCTTCGTCTCTAGGCTACTCGGCTAAGCTCGGCTCTACTCGGCTCAACTCAGCCCGGATTTGGAGCGCTATGGCGCAAGTGGGGCAGAGGTAGACAGGCGGAGCGAGCGAGACAGGCGTGAGGAAAGAGAGAGTAAGCGCTATTGCTCCAAATCGAGGAGTGGGGGTCTGCACTCTGGTCAACCAAGCCAAGTCGTCTTTTGACTTGTGTCTAGGGAATGTCCAGGTGCAGCCATTATCGGCTTTGCTCGCGACTGCTCGAGAAATCTCGGCGTTTAGTACCTCCTACCTATCATGGCGACGATTTCGCGCCACGTGTGGAGCAGGAGAAGAAGGAGGAGAAGGAGCTTTGTTTTGCTGTCAGGCAATGTCGAGGTGCAGCCGATGCAGCTTTTCGTGAAGCCACCCCTGTCTCGTGAGCGCAGCGCGTGGAGCCGCTCCCACGTTTTTTGTATGAATTTTCTTCATTCTTAAGCAACAGTACAAATAAAATCTGTCCCTCCAGATGCCGTACATGTTCGTATGACTTTAAAGCCTAGAGTTTTAACTACGGTACCTATATTTTTAAAGCGTTTTCAAGTCCCTGAAAAATAATCAGGTGGCAAGATTGAACCACGAACGTTACGTGTTTAAAAATGATAGAAATAATGAAACTAAATAATGATTTTTGCTTCTTTCTATTACGATAGTTGAATGTTAATACTGATAGTAATAATAAAACTCAATAAGGATTTCACTTTGTTCGAATCCTTGGCTGAATAACCAGCGTTGTGGCCGTCGTTTCAAAAGGTCCCGGATTTGATTTCCATCCGGATCGAAGATTTTAATCCCGTCTAATTATTTCTGGCTCAGAGACTGGGTGTTAGTGTTTGTTCCACCACTTTTCCCTTAATATTCAGATAACACACTGAACCTCCGTATCTCAGACGGCAGCGCGTCGGCCACTCACCGCTGGATAACGTGGTTGAAATCCCGGTCACTCCATGAGGGATTTGTCCTAGACAAAGCGGAGGCGGGACAGTTTTTTCTCCGGTTTTCCCTGTCATCTTTCATTCCGCCAACACTCCATTCTCATTTCATAGCATCTATCAGTCATCAATAAATCACTTTGGGAGTGGCGACCCCATCGTACTAATAGCATATATATGCTTCATTCATTGCACCCTTCACCCAGTCAATGACTGGAAAACAGGTTGTATGTTTTTATTCAGACAACAAACTGCACTTCCAACCACTGCAGAAACATGCAATAGTGATTACTAGACTTCGGATCTTTAGGTGTTAATACTTTTAGCCAGCTTCAATTGTACATATTTTAATAGGCTTCAATTAAAAATACCATACTTCTTTTGCTAAATTGATAATAACTCGTTACGGGGAAGTAAACAACTTTACTCACCTCTTTGCTGCGAACTTCACAGGAACAACTCCTGTAACAACTTTTTAATTAAAGACGAGTTGGAACCTGACACTTCCGGCATAATTCACACACTGAACAAACGGGAACACCGAAATATTCTCACAGAATGTTTTTTTTTCCAGCAGGTCAATGGATACTGTATCATCTCCTGCCTTGTGACAAAATATGGAAGTGTTCGCTGCGGGAGGTTCTTAAGGCATTCAGGGAGTGTGGTTTACAGCTCCCCGATTTTAAAATTTTGTTTAGGATACTGAACACGAGTCAGCAAATTAAGAGTAATTCGGTGTAAAGCAATGCAATAAGTATAACATTTTTTGAATGCGATCAAATATTTATTTACAAATGTACTACAACAGTGTTCGTTTTCGCTTCTGACAAGGTTGGTGTGCTTCTTAACAACGTATGCTTCTGAAATGCCTCCTGCAACATTCAAATTAAACAAAACATTTAGAAATATATTATACTAAGTATGTTATGCTTTACAGAGGAGATCATATACTTCTTACCTTGCTGTTATTCCTTTTCGGAATCATCATCATCATCATGAGGTACTAGAGAAAGTTCATTCATACACTGTGTACAGTGTTCAATCCTCGGATTTGGTCCATCCCAATCATCATCACCATTTTCTCCTCGATGCTTGTAATGTCGTTCACAAGTTCTGCATAAAGCTACTTCGATCGACATCTTACTGTGTAGAGGAAGGATGTCCCTAAAATTATGTACGTAAGAGGCAGCGTACGTATATAAAAATCCTGGTGGTAAGTATTGAATAAGATGTTTCGGCATCGACGATCTATGTTTATAGAACATCTTAATAGCCTCACTCACTCGTGAAACATAAATAAGATGTTGCGTATGAGCATGCAAACAGCGTGCACATTTACAGTTTTGTTCCATAGCGAACGATGTCGAAGCACACACTAATGAAAATGATAAAGATCTATTCTTATTTATAGTCTCGTAACAATATTCGTTAGCAGATGGTAAGTAATATCACTCATATGAATAATAAGACAATAGGCTGCTGTGTTAGCAGGAATGTTTTCAGATGTTTCAAATTCTAAACGAATATCAACTGGAGATTCTTTTATAGATTCTTCATGATAAGAGCAGTCTATAACTACAATCGGAGCTTTATTTTTAAATTCTTGAGGTGTAAATAGCGGACGATCTTCTTTCTGATAATACGATGATTGAAATTTACAAAACATGTCATAGAGCATCCCAAACTTATTTTTCTCAAAGTTAATGTCGATGTTTTCGTAGGGATACGTAATTCCGTTGAGATATAGTCTAACGTGTCTTAATTTACAGTGATCAAACAGTGAGCTATCTTTTTCATGATTGAATTTACGATTAGTTTGAAACCCAAAAATAATGTACAAGGGCTTCTCAGTAAAACGTGATGTTTTAACAGCCCAGCTATGCTTGTTTGTAGGTGGTAACACAGGATATTCATGCAGCTCCCAACTTCTAAAACGTATCGGTAATGGTGTATCATTTTCTACAATCTTGAGCAATCGAAGTTTTTCACGATCAGATAAGGTTACATGTGGAATCCGCCACAGTATACGATGCAGTGTTATTTTCGATTCTACTGGTGTTTCTACTGCTTTAAGAGAATTGTAATCACTTCGATCACGGATTAGAATAAGCTCTTGTTTTGCGTTGATTATAATACGTGTAAAGTCTTCTGCGAATCCAAAAATATGTTTCAGTGATAACATACCCGTAAAAGTTCCATCCTCATTAATCATCCAGTTGTTAGTAGCTTTTGGACACCATACAGCCATCCGCAAAATATTACTTTCTTCATCACAGAAAGAAGGGTAGAGTTTCATTGCACTTGTAATACCAACATTCTTCGTTCGATCTATTTCAACATTATTTACTTCATATCGCGCTTCAGAAAAGAGAAAAGCTAGAGCATGGTTGTTTAGTTGTGAAGTGCTTGGTCCACTTCCATCAGACTTTTCTAGTCGTCCTTCAATATAGAGGTAGCTTTCCTGTGGTAAGGTGTAAACATCTTGCTGATTAATAATAAAATGAATTTCATCATTGTTATTTAATCCAAACGTAAAAGGTTGATAGGAATGAAGCTCACTTCGTACTACACCTTCACGACTTTCTACTGTATTCGTAATGTCTAGCATTTCTTCCATTCTGTTGTAGTAGTGTATATCCTAAATCTTGGAGTATCTGCTTATGGGTATCTGTTAACTCGATGAGTCTCTGCACACATGTAGTATGTCTTCGGAATGTACACCGTGTTTTATAGATGGTTTTCATACTGGTTTAAGATGTAGTTTGTAAGCTACGTACGCGTGCTGATCTAAATGAATAAGCTGATTATGTTTATTTACAAGTCTAAGAGTAATGTTGCTAATGTGTTTTACAGACACAGGATGATAAAGAACTACTGCTGGTTTCTCACAAATAGTATATCCACGTTCCTCTGTAACAATAAAGTCGTGCAGGACGTGCGAAGTTTGTAGATTACTATTCAAGTCTGTAATAATATTACAAGTAATGTTCACATTATAATCATCGAAGAATTTTATAGGCTGATCAGACTCGTAACGTACGTTCGGTAGGAGCTCCCTCGATGAAAATCCAAGCAGTGGTCCAATCGAATCAGGTTGTGATTTGAAGTCAATCTTAAATGATGATTCAATAACACATTTATGTGTAATGTTGCTTATATTGATTGAGAACTTGTAATTATGATTACTAAAACTATCTTCCCCAAACTGATCAATTAACGTACTTTCAATATAGTCATGAATGTCATCTACTGTATAACTACCTGAGGGTAGTGTTAGCACATACTCATCGTAATAGAACTTGTTTAAACCATCACGCACATTATCGATTTTATTGTAGCTTTCAAACGATACTAGTTCAAGACTATGCGGCTGATAACCAAGTTCGATTGATGGATTAAAATAGACGGTTGTTTCAGGTCCTTCTCCACGTACAGCAAACGTTCTTTCACTGTTCGTCATCACGTAGACACTAATGCACTTTCTCTACTGTCTGGGTTTGATATAAGAACATAAGACATAATCGTCCGCACATGCGTGTATTAAAGTTTTGCACACGGTTTTTATTGTAAACAATGTCTGCACTGCTTCCGAAATAACGTATGAGCTCAAAAGGAGGAGGTAAATCTCCATAGCTATCAAAATACCATACTTTAGATTTACGTTTTACATAAGCAACGTAATGAGTTCCAGGTCCACGACTGTCGTCCAAGTTAATTACGGCAATTTCACGTTCACGTGGGCGCACTGGTATTTGATCGCGCATATACACTCCTCGAAAATAATGAATTCCTAGTTGTTTAGCAAACGTAAAAACTTCATCATGCGTTAGAGCTCGATATGGCAGTGCATTCAGTAGACGTTTTTTGGAGAAATGTAGATACCAAGCCCTTTCTTGTATGGCGCTAGCTTCATGTTCACACCTTTGCCTCGTTACGCAATTGCCTCCATCGTCTTGTTATGACGTTCACTCTCTTTCAACTGTTGTTTCGCTTCTTCTACAGCTTTGACAGTTCTCGCTACAGCACTAGCACTACCTAGCAATGACCCTAAAGCTGCTAAGCCAGCAAACAGCGCAGGAAGAAATCCTCCTCGTTTTGGTACAGGAATAATTCGTGCACGTTTACTAAATATTGCTCTGCACTTTGGAGAAATTCTCGCTCTTGCTGCGCGTAACGCCTTAGTAATAGCTACACGAGGATTGTATTCCCCTCGAATAGCTTTTTCCATCCAACAGTTTTTACTTTCTTCTTCTTCTTCATGTCGTTTGGATAACGTTGTTTCACCATGCTGGACACGACTTTACTAGTCAAGAGCAAATCATAAACTAACCGTTGCCTCTTGTTTCGTTTAATATATATATTACTATTACGTACTTTATGATTCAGTTATCATGAAGATTATAAAGCAGCAAGACACGCTACCTGTTACCGACATTGTACCACATCTCTTACCTAGTTCTAGTACAACTACAAGAAAACGTCATGGAACGTTGTTTCCTTTTACTGTTCGATGTATTATATCAGGTCCGTCGGGATGCGGTAAAACGAATCTTTTACTCACACTTATTACTTCTGTAAATGGTGTACGCTTCGAGAACATTTACGTTTTCACAAAGTCACTCTATCAGCCGCTATATACTATTCTACAAACTGTAATGCACGATCTAGTTAAAGATGGAATAAGATATTTTAAATGTAATTCACATGAGCAAGTACCATCACCAGACGATGTGCTTCCTAATTCTCTTATGATCTTTGATGATGTCGCAACAGAACAGCAAAACGTTATTCGTGCATTCTTTAGTATGGGTCGGCATAAATATGTTGATTGCATCTATTTGTGCCAAACCTATTCTCGTGTGCCTAAGCAGTTGATACGCGACAACGCAAATGTTATTGTGCTTTTTCGGCAAGATGAGCGCAACATGCGACATGTGTATAACGATCATGTTAACACTGATATGACATTCGATGACTTTAAACGTATGTTTGCTAAATGTTGGTCATTACACCGTTACAGCTTTTTAGTTATTGATAAAGAAAGTGATGTACAGCATGGACGATATCGCATGGGTTTCGATCATTTTATATGCATTAACACAGAATTACAGTACCGGTAACTACTTGATTAAAAACCATCATCATGTTAACTTCTAGCAAGGAGATCACAAAACATATCATCCAAGCTCGAAACAATATTCGACGGAAATTTAAAGAGCTTAAACGTATTCAAGCAGACACGGATTTATTTTTAAGAACACAACTAAGTACACCACTCAAAGAAATTTTTAATTCTACTTCATTACCGCAGTCTACTTCAAGTTTTGCTTCTATGCAAACATCATATCATAAAGAGAAGCATGAAGAAGATACGGAAGAGAAGAAGCAGGATGTAGATCAAGAAGAGGAAGAGGAAGATAAGGCAGAAGGAGAAGAAGAACTTAATGATACATCACCATCTAAGCGTGTTGAGTTTTTAACTACAGATGTTATTGCTGAAACACCTACTACATCGACGCAAAATCTACCATCTTTGTCTGAGGTTATGATTACACCAGAGTATCGCAATCAGTTTAGAACTTTTATTCAAGATACCTATGGATCTCTCTTTGCACCTTATATAGAAAAACTTTTTACGGGACAAACTGACACTACCTACGGTATTCGCTACGAAGATGACTGTTTCCGGATAGGAAATTCAAATGTTAAGATTAATAGCAACAAACTCATTGTAAAAGGTGTTACCTATAAACCTACGAAAGGACTCTTAGAACTTCTTTTCTCACGAATACCTGACAAGGATATAATTTTACAAGATGATCTTAAAAAATATAAAGCAATATTTTTGCTACTGACGCAACACGACGTAATTACAAGAGAACAGAAGCTGTAAATGCGAATAAGAGTTACAAGTATCGTGAGTTTATTTCTCTGCTGTTTCCGACTGCACGTAGTCTAGACGTTATCTACAAGCCTTTGTTGCCGTATGTGGATGTAAGATACTGGAATGACCCAAACTTACTCGTTGAACGATTACAGCTTTTAAGAGCATCGCAAGAGGCTGGTCACACTGGTCACGGATCAGAAATTCTAGAAATAGAAAGAGAAGTACGTTATGCCGGTATTATTTTGTAATGGCTCGTCAAGAGAAGATCTCACCTGTGAAGGTAAACATCGCACATGAGCTACATAAACCAGCACGTCGCACCTACTGTCGCAGACGCGTTATTACACGAGGAAAAGATGATCTCTGGCAAGCAGACTTAGTAGAAATGATTCCATATGCCTCTAGTAATAAGGGGTATAAGTATCTACTTACTGTTATCGATGTGTACTCGAAGTTTGCTTTTGCACAACCCGTACGTTCTAAAACAGCAGCTCAAGTTAAAGAAACATTTAAACATATTGTTGAAGAATCGAAACGCTGCCCAAGGCTTCTTCAAACTGATCAAGGTAAAGAGTTTTACAACAAGGATTTTTCTTCTTACCTCAAGTTACTTGGCATTCAACACTACTCTACGTTCAGAAATCTCAAGGCAAGTGTTGTAGAACGCTTTAATCGTACACTCAAAACAATGATGTGGCGAGAATTTACAGCGCAAGGTTCATATCGTTGGATTGATCTGCTACCTAGACTTTTATGTACCTACAACGATACACCTCATCGCACTATCGGAACAAGCCACGTCTTGTTACAAAGAATACACCTCGTATAAATGCTATTCATCTTGTAATTAAAACAGCTGATCTACGTCGCCATCGCTTTAAAGAAGGTGATTTTGTTCGCATCAGCAAACACAAGTCTATCTTTGCAAAAGGATACACACCTAACTGGAGCACTGAAATTTTTCAAATCAGAAGTGTTAAGCTTACTAATCCAGTTACGTATTTACTTCGCGATCTCAGAGGACAGCCTATTGAAGGAGGATTCTACATCGAAGAACTGCAGAAAACAAAATATCCTGATCACTATTTAGTTGAACGTGTTATTCGACGTCGTGGCAATAAACTGTATGTTAAATGGCTTGGTTTTAATAACAGCTTTAATTCATGGATTAATAAAGAGGATGTACTTTAAATCATATGTGTGTTTTCTTTTAATCCTCTACGTTTCCTTTCTTCTAAGTCACTAGGATATGCTGTAGGATTAAACAACACCTGTAATATGTTTTGACAATTCATATTTATTTTAGAATATATATATACATTTTTATCCTTTGTTTATTTTACGGTCTTTGTCACTCAGTTTTCGTACACCAACAACGACAAGTGCTGCTATATTCTTCTGAGCAGCTAAAGCACTAGGTAATAACACACACACACAGCATAACTTTACGAAGCAGATTTTAACAGCTACACGACATACTCTATGCAGGCAGCATGTAACTACGTGTCAGGCGAACGTGTTCTAGGGCCGCAGGGGAGATGAAGCACGAAGGAAAGAAGATCAATCACTCTATTGATGAGTCCACGCCCAACATGCTTCCTCATCTTTTTCCCAGCACGTTTCTTCACCTTTTCCTTGTTTACTCTCTCCACAGCCATGATAAGTGTTTATAAGCGAAGACAACTCGTTAGTTTTAGGTCCGTGATACAGTTTAATTAGTTGACATGTATGGCACTGTCTCACAGAAGGTCTTCTACCTAAACTCACGTGTTCATGATGTAAACTACACGTTTGAAGCTCTGACAAAACAGGATCTTGAGTCCACTCACGAGGCACCTTATCCCAAATCTTCTTTACAGCATTCGCAGCTACATTAACCAAAAATGCCTTTGGTGATGCATTTAACTCTTCTTCTGTAAAAGTGTTTAGTTTTTTTTACATGCATAAAACTTTACGAACGCCTTTTCAACTGCGTTACACTTAGTATCTGTTAGAAATGACATGATGTCTTTACTCTACAAATGTTTCTTTTACACTAAGGTTATTTCGACACTGCAGTTTACATATGTTGTTCACTTCCCGGCATGAACTGCGACACAACCAATCAAAGAGCATGCATACATGTTGTAAAGACTGTTTACTTGTTTCTCTACTATGCTCTTTCGGAAGAGTTTTAAATGATGGGCACCCCAATTCATGCATGTCGATAACTTCACACGATGATGGTAGAAAATCACGCAACCATTCCTTCTTTTCACAACCCTTTAAAAGAACAAGATCTGCTCTTGACAAATGTGCATTCATCATTAAAGGTAGAAAACGATAAGGTACTCCTTTTTCTTCCCACTTCAAACCTAAATTGTTTTCAATCCACTGAGTCTGCTCTTTATCTTCATCTGTTTGCAAACAGTAAGGGAACGGTGGACTAAATACTAAACTAACAAGTTTTGGTGCCCACAACACACTGCAATCTAACACAGCCACCTCTTTAAACACAAATTTGTTTCCGTTTACTTTAAAGCCTTGCACATCAACTATTAATGTTTTCGTCATGTTTGCACTCCACTCTCTATCACTGTTTCTCGAAGACTAAAGCTTTTAGTCAACGAACGGGTTTAAACATGCACAATAACGTCATCACTGCAGCACGTGCTTACTCTAGCTTTCCCGATGCGTGATTAAACTTGTTCGAATTTACCGCCACCACATTTCAACTAAAGAGTGCAGCAGCGAGGTAAGCGAAGTAAGATGGCGGTAGCTAAAGATGTCAGCACGGTGCTCTGTTGATTAAAGATGGCTGCTTGTCAAAAAAGATTTTTTCAAGTTATCCGCCACCACATAGAGTGCAGCACTGAGGTTTGCGATGCAAGATGGCGGGTGACAGCTTGTCAAATAGATTTTTTTTTCAAAGGTAAGTAGCTAAAGAGGGCAGCACTAAGGTTAGCAATGCAAGATGGTGGATGACAGCTGTGACGTAAAATGTTACTCGCAAGATAGCACCACGATGCTCTTTTCATTAAAGATGACAGCTTGTTAAATAGAATTTTTCAAATTAACCACCTCAAAGGTAAGTAGCTAAAGAGGGCAGCACTGTTCTCTCTGGATTAAAGATGGCTGCTTGTCGAAAAGAATTTTTCAAATTAACCGCCTCAAAGGTAAGTAGCTAAGGAGGGCAGCACTGTTCTCTCTGGATTAAAGATGGCTGCTTGTCGAAAAGAATTTTTCAAATTATCCGCCACCACAAAGAGGGCAGCACGGTGCTCTCTTGATTAAAGATGGTGGATGACAGCTGAAGAGCACATAGAATTTGTTTCCAAACAAGAGTACGTGGAATTTACCACCACCACATAGAGTGCAGCACTGTTCTCTGTAGATTAAAGATGGCGTATGACAGCTGACGAAATTACCCGCATGATAGCAGCACGGTGCTCTGTTGATTAAAGATGGCAGATGACACCTGTCAAAAAAGCACATGGCTTTGTTTCCAAACAAGAGCACGTGGAATTTGCCGCCACCACATTTCAAACTAAAGAGGGCAGCACTATGCTCTGTTGATTAAAGATGGCGGATGGTAGCTGTCAAAAAAGCACGTGAGTTTGTTACCAAACAAGAGCACGTGAAATTTTTCAATTTGCCGCCACCACATTTCAAAGGACATTTCAAAGGTATCTGGCTAAAGATGGCAGCACGGTGCTCTCTTGATTAAAGATGGCGGATGATAGCTAACAGAACTTTTTTAATTGCCCGCTACTACGTGCTTAAGGTAGTAGCCATAAAGAGGGCAGCACGGTGTTCTGTGGATTAAAGATGGTGGATGACAGCTGACGAAATTGCCCGCATGATAGCAGCACGGTGCTCTGTTGATTAAAGATGGCGGATGACAGCTGTCAAAAAAGCACATGGCTTTGTTTCCAAACAAGAGCACGTGGAATTTGCCGCCACCACATTTCAAAGGTATCTAGCTAAAGATGGCAGCACTGTGCTCTGTTGATTAAAGATGGCGGATGACGGCTGTCAATAAAGCGCGTGAGTTTGTTTCCAAACAAGAGCATGTAGAATTTGCCGCCACCACATATAGGGCAGCACGGTGCTCTCTTGATTAAAGATGGCTGCTGTCATGTGGAATTGCCTGCCACCACAGGTATCTAGCTAAAGAGGGCAGCACGGTGCACAAAGATGGCTGCTGTCAAAAAGCATTTTTCAAATTATCCGCCACCACATTTCAAAGGTAAGTAGCTAAAGAGGGCAGCACTGTGCTCTATAGATTAAAGATGGCGGATGACAGCTGTCAAAAAACACGTGGCTTTGTTTACCTCGCGCTACTTAGGTTAAGTTGGTAGCACTAAGGTTTAGACCCGTCAAGATGGCAGCACTGCGGATGACAGGTGACGAATTTGCAGCTACTGCGATAAAGAGGGCAGCACAATGCTCTGTGGTTTAAAGATGGCGGATGACAGCTGTCAAAAAAGCACGTGGCTGTCAAAAAGCACGTGGCATTGTTTACCACGCGCTAGTTAGGTTAAGTTGGCACTACTGAGGTTTAGGCCCGTCAAGATGGCAGTACTGAGGTTAGCGATGCGTTGTTGTCTGTCAAAAAGCACGTGGCTGTCAAAACACACGTGGCTTTGTTTACCTCGCGCTAGTTAGGTTAAATTGGCACTACTGAGGTTTAGGCCCGTCAAGATGGCAGTACTGAGGTTAGCGATGCGTTGTTGTCTGTCAAAAAGCACGTGGCTGTCAAAAAACACGTGGCTTTGTTTACCTCACGCTAGTTAGGTTAAGTTGGCACTACTGAGGTTTAGGCCCGTCAAGATGGCAGCAGTGAGGTTAGCGATGCGTTGTTGTCGATGACAGCTGTCAAAAAGCACGTGGCTTTGTTTACAAATTCAAATCTCCCGCCAAAATTCAAATTTCCCGCCAAAATTCAAATTTCCCGCCAAAATTCAAATTTCCCGCCAGAATTCAAATTTCCCGCGGGAGGAGGCGGCAGAATCCCTGTATTATACTACTGCCCCAGTATTTGCCTGGTGTGAAAATGAGAAATCACGGAAAACCATCTTCCGGGCTGCCGACAGTGGGATTCGAACCCACTATCTCCCGGATGCAAGCTCACAGCCGCGCGCCTCTAACCGCACGGCCAACTCGCCCAGTTTTTAAAGGTAGGGTGCGATCAGTAGTTAGTTGAGAGGAAGTTGGATGGAAACCAGTGTGGTTTCAGACCACAGAGGGGCTGTGAGGATCAGATTTTCAGTATGCGCCAGATAATTTCAAAATGTTAGGAGAGGAATAGACAGTTGTGTTTATGTTTCGTAGATCTAAGAGAAAGCATATGACACTTGTGTCTAGGAAATGTAGAGGTGCAGCCATAATCGGCCATGCTCGGGACTGCTCGAGTAATCTCGGCGTTTAGTACCTCCTACGTAGCGATTTCGCGCTACGTGCGGAGCAAGAAGAAGAAGCTTTGTTTTGATTCGTGAAAGATAACTTTAGAAGCCTATCTCAGTATTGCTTGTTTTGTGATAGTTAACTTTACAAGTCTTTACGTCGAGTTTGCCGTATAATATCACGAGTAATGAGTCTTTTTTTTAAATCGTGGTTAATTTGCCATTTAATTTCATGGGTAATCAGATTTATTTTAAATCGTGGTGCTGTGAAATACAGACATTATTTATAGACTTCTAGAGTGTTTTGGGGGTCTACTTCATGAAATAGTGAATTAGTTATGTGCATTAAGTGCTTTATTGCGCATTGAAGTGAACTTTTTGTGCTTGCACGATGGACAATTTTGTATGTAGTGAGTGTAATAAATTCTTCAACTACAGGAAAAATTTAAATCATCACGTGAGAATATAGCACAATAACAAAAATCCTAAATTTTCATGTGACTTGTGTACTTTTACCTCTCACACAAAATACAGTTTAGAACGGCATAAAAATTCACAACATAAGACTACGAAGTGTGAACAACATCAAGTGAAATGTCCGCTTTGTGTAGAAGAATGTCCTACAAAATCTGATATGGTGGCATATTTGATCAATTTTCATGAGATTTGTATCACGAACGAACGTTAAAAATTTGCAAATGAAGAGGATTTCCTAAAGTGGAAAAAGAAAATGAGCAAGTGTGTGAATTTGTTGTATGTCGCTCCAAGTACGAATGTAAAGATTGTTCATCTAACATGAAATACAGATGTCACAGGGACGGACCTTTAATGGAAATTCTAAATTCCCATGGAGGGAATTTAGAATTTCCATTTGGAATTGCTAGGCGGGCATTAATTCCATTGTGGAGTTTTATCTCCCGTATGCAGTTATCAGACTGTGCCTCATAAATAGGCTTCTGATAAGTTCACCTGCATACACCCCAGCATCAGTGGGTAGGGTCTGACACATCCCACTCTGACGAGTCTAGTGTCAGACCTAAGACGAAATGCTGGTTAATAGAGCAAACGCATGAAAAGCCATACATCTAATTTCTGATCTGATGGGACCTTTAAGTCAAGGGGTAAGCATGAGCGTCACCAGGAAGTACTTGGAAGCAACAAGATAAGTGGTCATGGTCCAGCAAAAAATGGATGTTACTTTTCAGTCTGGATAAATGTATGTATCATTTTGTGCAACACACATAGGCCACCAAGGAGAGTTAGGTCGCATGAGATTATCGCTGTCAGGAAAAATGACTTAGCGAGGAAGATTGCGATGAAAATTCCTTTCGATACAATCCTTGATGAGGTTAGAAATTCTATTGGTGAAACTGACATTGAGCGCATTCATCTTCTGACCAGAAAGGATCTATTTAACATTGAGCAAGAGTACAATTTAAAATCGGAAGTTGTGCGGCATGAGAATGATTGCACGAGTGTCGAATCATGGATTCATGAAATGGACGAACGTGGAGGAATAGTACGCATTTACAAGGGTCAAAACATGTCTTCTATGATGTACCCTCAATTAAAACCAGAGGACTTCGTTCTAATTATAATGAATGAGGCGCAGCAAGGAATGTTACGACGATACGGTGACAAGTTCATTTGTATTGACAGCACACGTGGTTTAATATGTGACTAAATATATTGGTGGTGCTAACGAACACAATTTAGAATTAGGTACAAATTTAGTCATTCAGAAAGCATCTTCAAATGAAGGACATTATTCTGAAGGAACTGCGTAATCCCCTGAAAAGAAGGCTAAGTGAGGACAGAAGAGCACAAAGCCAAGCTCCGAGAAAAATTTGAAAGCATTCTCACAACTGTAGAATCACCACAACATGTAGATGTAACTGAGAAACACCTTCAACCAATAATCCCAACTATACAAGCCCACAGCACTAAAGCAATGATCAGCACAGCACCTTCAACTTCAAAGGGAATAAAGTTTGAAATACAGCGACAATTATTTTCCACAAAAAATCCCCATAAGGAAACTTCTTCCTCCTTGCCAAGGCCTACCAAGCGAACAACAGGCAATTAGTAAGATTCTATTAGAATAAAATTTATTGTAACCACCTACTCAATTGCGAATTGATTATAGGCTATAAGCCACGCTTTTTTTCCCAACTGTCAGCATCGCCAGTGTTCGTGGATTCTACCTCTCCGCGCACACTGCCTGCTACGTGATACCACGGCGTTCCAATAGGTGGCTACAATAAATTTTATTCTAATAGAATCTTACTTATTGTTATCTTCAATACGGAACAAACATGAGATTATTTACTTGTTACTTGCAACAGGCAATTGCTGCAGATTTGTTACTCCTCTAAGAAAAATGTGTTATAGGCCCTACATAGGCCCTACTTCAGTACAATAAACTGTTTTATAGAAGCAATCCTAAAGACAACAGTTACGGTAGCAACTACTGTATGGGTGAATTGTGTAAATATTTTCTGAACTGTGCAAATATTTTGTGAACGGTATAAATATTTTGAGAGTTGTGGTGGCAAAAGTACAGTATTCGTGAAAAGAACTTTGAATCTGATGAGCTAACGATGATAAACAGCAAGCACTGTTCAGCTGAAGGGGCCCAGAATTGTATTTACGTAAGTTCCATACTATTCTATTTGGTCTAGAGTATATTATGTGCACATATAATATGATTTCCTAATTTAATAACAACAGCGCTTTTCAAATTTCCAAGTGACCCCATGAGGTAGATTGTCAAGTGAAATAGAATGTACTATCTCACTTGTGTCTAGGGAATGACAAGACCAACATAGGAATAACTGAAATAAACTTATATAAATGACATTATCAAAAGAGATGTGACTATTAAAATGATTACCTAATTTTAAAAAGTAACAACAGTTTGCTGCCATCCCCAGAGGCCCAGGTTCGATTCCCGGCTCTGCCACGAAATCTGAAAAGTGGTACGAGGGCTGGAACGGGGTCCACTCAGCCTCGGGAGGTCAACTGAATAGAGGGGGGTTTGATTCCCTCCTCAGCCATCCTCGAAGTGGTTTTCTGTGGTTTCCCACTTCTCCTCCAGGCAAATGCCGGGATGGTACCTAACTTAAGGCCACGGCCGCTTCCTTCCCTCTTCCTTGTCTATCCCTTCCAAACTTCCCATCCCCCCACAAGGCCCCTGTTCAGCATAGCAGGTGAGGCCGCCTGGGCGAGGTACTGGGCATCCTCCCCAGTTGTATCCCCAGACCCAGAGTCTGAAGCTCCAGGACACTGCCCTTGAGGTGGTAGAGGTGGGATCCCTCGCTTAGTCTGAGGGAAAAACCGACCCTGGAGGGTAAACAGATTACGAACGAACAACAGTTTGCACTCGTGCTACTGGCCATTGAATAAGTGCTGCTGGCTTCAAATGTGTCTTGGGAGCGCAGCGTGGAGCCGCTTGAAACGTCTAGCATGACAACTGATGTACACAGTGTATAATTCGTGCAACCGAAGAGAGCGGAGATGTTCTGAGTGGTTCCACACGCTGCGCTCCCGAAACACAAGTGAACTGATATTCTTTAGAAGAACAATAATACATTGCAAGAGCAACAGTTTTATCGCTGTCAGTGAATCGCCTTCCTGTGCTTTTATGAACAAAGTTTTTTCACTTGACCCTTAAAAATATCCTTTGAGTATGAGCTGGAATGACCAAAGTACTTTATTAAGTCAGACTTTGTTTCCGCTTTACTTTTCTCTAACCTGCACACCTCATCCTTCAATTTGGTGATAAGTGCATTCTTTCTGCAGATAGTTTCTGGAGCCTTACACAACTTTTCCTAATTATATTAAATTTAACTTCGTTATTAACACTTTTAGGACACCTTGCATTAGGAAGTCTGTCTGTTGGCTGCACCTGAGCAGTACTGGTGGAGATGTTCCATTATGTTCCACTTCTTCTCTCTCCCTCTTTCTCTTGATCCCAAAACACCCTTCACGCTGCTGCTGGGAAGATTTTGTGTTGGCACAGAATTGGGTTTCAGCCTAAAAAAAAATAATTGAAACAAAGTTAATATTCATATTAATTACACACATCGCTTTTTTAATAAGCCCATGCTATAGTACTATGAAATGCAAAACTGGTAGGCTATAATAATACAGCATATAAATTACAAGAATATGATGAACTGTTGTGAAATACCATTCAATTTCATAGTAGTTGTGTAACAGCCCAACATGTATTATTATATTATTAATTTTTGTGGTTCATGCTGTGGGTTACTAGAGTCACCTCCTAGTTCCAAGAACCACAGGCAACGGCTGAGTGGCCTATAACGTGGTCTTGAGACTCGAGATACCCTAACATTTCAGAGTCATGGTCTGCTTTGTGGTCAGGTGGCTAGGACCCGTCAGGGGAGAGGTCCTCACTAGGACTATAAGTAAGGTAGCATCCTGCTTCACAGAATCGACCGAGCAAATCTCGAACCTATGGAAGTAACGGAGTCCAGGATACAGGCGAACGATACAGAAAGAGAATGGGTGACATACACTGACGCAGCAGTAAAAGCAGGAAGGGAATGCCTAGGAACAACCCCCTGTAAAGGTAGTAAAAAGCAAAATCTTATCGGAATGACAAAGTGAGAGCAGCATTCAGTCACCACGGGCCAAGTCCTCAGTGTATCTGCGCTCCATGCGGTAGAGCTTGTGATAGGTATCACACTCTTATCTGTCCTCAGAGAAAAGAATCGCTGACATGTTTCTGTTGCAACTAATATTTACTCGCCATTGTGAGTAGTGAAATGTTGTTTGGTGCATTTATTATATATAATAATAATGAATAGAAAGATACTATGCTGTAATATGCAAAATATTCATGTTCAAATTATGCTCATGTTATTCTAGTGTAACTTCAAGGATTTATGAAATGTAATTTAATCTTATGATCATTGACTGCAGTAAAATACTAAGTAATTTATATCATTATTATTATTTACCACACAGAGGCATGCACACTGAATGCTGAAGGGCATAACCGTCTGTAGCTATGTATGTATACATGTAATATTCATTTTCTCTATTTCAAGCAGTAAAGGGAAGTTAAAAGTTTTATACACAAGAACTATTTAACCTCATAAAGCATAAAGCTGAAAATTACAGGCCAGTCAGTTTGACATGCATTGCATGTAAGCTTTGGGAAAGCATTCTTTCTGGTTATATTAGACATGTTTGCAAAATTAAGAACTGGTTTGATAAAAGGCAGATTGGGTTTAGGAAAGGTTATTCCACTGAAGCTCAACTTGTAGAATTCCAACAAGATATGGCAGATAATCTGGATTCTGGAGGTCAAATGGACTGTATTGCAATTTACCTATGTAAGGCATTTGATAGGGTAGATCATGGCGACTACTGGCAAAAATAAATGCAATTGGACTAGAAAAAAGAGTGACTGAATGGGTGGCTAAATTTCTAGAAAATAGAACTCAGATAAATAGAGTAGGCGAAGCTTTATCTGACCCTGTAATAATTAAGAGGGGAATACCTTAAGGAAGTATTACTGGACCTTTATATTTTCTTATATATAGATATCAATGATATGTGTATAGAAGTGGAATCAGAGATAAGGCTTTTTGCAGATGATGTTATCCTGTACAGAGTAATAAATAACTTACAAGATTGTGAGCAACTGCAACATGACCTTGATAGTGTTGTGAGATGGACAGCAGGCAATGATATGATAATAAACGGGGTTAAAAGTCAGGTTGTGAGTTTCATAATTAGGAAAAGTCCTCTCAATTTTAATTACTGCATTGATGGGGTGAAAGTTCCTTTGGGGGATCATTGTAAGTACCTAGGTGTTAATATAAGGGAAGATCTTCATTGGGGTAATCACATAGATATGATTGTCAATAAAGGGTACAGCTTCTCTGCATATAGATATGAGGTTATTTAAGGGTTGAAATAAGGATGTAAACGAGAGAGCATATAAGTCTCTGGTAAGACCCAAACTAGAGTATGGATCCAGTGTATGGGACCCTCACCAGGATTACTTGATTCAAGAACTGGAAAAATCCAAAGAAAAGCAGCTCGATTTGTTCTGGGTGATTTCCGACAAAAGAGTAGTGTTACAAAAATGTTGCAATGTTTGGGCTGGGAAAACTTGGGAGACTATGTTACAAGTGATTAAGATCATGTTGGGTCCATAGTCAATCTCAGTTATGTTCCGAACTGTCAGTGGAGAGATGGCATGGAATGACATTAGTACACAAATAAGTTTGAGTGGTGTCTTTAATAGTATGAAAGATCACAATATGAAGATAAAGCTGAAATTCAAGAGGACGAATTGGGGCAAATATTCATTCAGAGGAAGGGGAGTTAGGGATTGGAATAACTTACCAAGGGAGATGTTCAATAAATTCCCAATTTCTTTGCAATAATTTAAGAAATTGCCAGGAAAACAACGAATAGGGAATCTTCCACTTGGACAACTGCCCTAAATGCAGATCAGTGGTGACTGATTGATTGATTCATTCATAACTTACCCCTGACTAAAGAGCTGAGGATTCCTAAAATCTGTGGATTGTTAGTGATCTCAACATATCTTGTATGAGCTATTTAAGTAGGTAGGTCCTTCTTTCTTGTAAATGTCATCCAAATCACTTCTACATTTGATACCGGTAACCCACTGATCACACCTACAACGAAAGAAAACAACAAATTAAAATCTAACCTATGAGTGCAACTTTTACACCATTGTCTACTTTCGAATTATGTAATTAATTCAAGATAAGAGTACTTGTTGATACCTAAATGTTAAACCTTATGTGATGTGTACACTAATATTTTACAATATTGGAATTTACTTACACTGTTTCACAGGACTTTGCTGCTCCAGGGCATTGTAGTTCTTGGATTATTGCAAGTTGTTGTTGATCTGTAGTGGATGCCTCGTGGATTATTAAATTACTGTCTGTAGATTCAGCTGCACTGGAAGACTCTCTACTTGCTATGTTGCATATCAAATGGATGTGTTTACACGAGCTTGATTGCTGAATATGGACTGCTGGACAGCTGCAAGTGAATGTGTGGAGCCCAGTTCGCCAGTTCGTGAATTATACGGCAAACTCGGCGTAAAGACTTGTTAAGTTAACTATCACATCATCATCATCATCTTCCTTCCAAGTATTGGGCCATGTGACCCGTTACGGTCTTGCATTTTACTTTTTGCAAGACTTGAAAGCAATCAAATGTCCTTCCGACGGGTTGCTAGCCTGAAGGAAGTAAGACCATTGGTGGGGCTGCCACCCCTCAGCTAATGGACTAGCTGAAATCACAGCATTTCCTCCATAATGGATGTAACGGTTATACCGCCGTGACTCTGTCAACAGGGCTGGGAACAGGTTTTTTCATCTCGGGAAGGTGAGGTTGGCCTTTGGGCAGGAGAGGTTATGTCATAATCATCATCAACATCCTTCCAAGTACTGGGCCATGTGGCCTGTTACGGTCTTGCATTTTCTTTCCATCGCTTCATTGGACTATCACAAAACAAGCAATACTGAGATAGATTTGTAAAGTTATCTTTCAGAAAACAAAACAAAGCTTCTTCTTCTTCTTCTTCTTCTTCTTCCTCTTGCTACACACGTGGCGCGAAATCACTAGGTAGGCGGTACTAAACGCCGAGATTCCTCGAGTAGTCCCGAGCATAGCCGATTATTGGCTGCACCTCGACATTCCCTAGACACAAGTGTCTTTTGCACCGTGCACAGTGCATGCACTCTGAGAGGCCCTGATCTAGATAGTAAAAGATTAACGTAGAATCATAACGCACAGTGATACACGGTACCATCTCTTCTCGCCAGTGTGATTCATTACGTCATTTAACTACCAAAGGGACAAGATCGATATCAAATAAATGTTTTCCTTTATCCCCTTACTGCATGAATTATTTTTCCTTTTCGTTTGGTGAAGAAAGTTTTAAGTTTTAACGTTCAACTTAAGTTCAGTGTTTTAGATCTACCAGCAATTCTTAACTGGAGCTGGTAGCTAAACACTCATATGTGATGTGGATTTCCATAATGGGTTTTCTATACGATTTTTCACGATAAACAAGGCATCACTGGTATATGTGTCTAATTTACTGTACAGTTGAAGGTGTGGCGTAAAACTACCTTTGTCCACAATCTGTATCCATTTATACAGGTGAAAAGTTATATGTTACCTGAGGGCAACAGTATGCAGTAAAGGGTTATACTGAGACTCACGTTTCCAGTTTTCAATCCAGAACATTCATAACTGTGATTGCTTTCCTGAAGGAAATGCACTAGTGACTTTGCCAATTGAACTGTGGGGCTATATAATAGGCAAGCGACATTCAAGAGCAATTGAAAACCAAATTTCATTATTTTCTCAAGAAATTTGCTCCGTTAATGCTTGAATTTCTCACATTGGAACACAATATGATTGGGAGTGCCGACGTCTTTACCACATTCGCAGATATTCTTATCGATCAGTCCGATGATATTCGAAGGTACTCAAATACGTCAGCCTCGAGTCGCTAGATTTACTGGCACGTGAAAGAACTGCTGCGGGACCAATTTCCAGCACCTCGGCATCTCTGAAAACCGTAGAAGTAGTTAGTGGGACGTAGAACCAATAACATAATATTATTTATAATAATAATAATTGTACCGGGCGGTACACCTCCACTCCGCTAATTTAAAATGTGCGCCAGTTGAAACTCCTTTGCTGGAGCAAGTCTGAACTTTATCTACGCTATTAATTCTCTACTTTCTCAGAAGATGTCACCACGTGGAAAATTTTGAGTTTTTGAACTGTGTCATTTTTGATGTGGTTTTGTTTCGCTTGAAGTAAGAAGTGTGAACTTTCTCTTCTAGAGGACACTACTGAAGATCAACAATAGTGCAACCTAGTGCGAAGTCAAAGAACTATTTTGTTGGAGAAATTTTTATTTCAAATGTTTGTCTTTGCTAAAAAAAAATTTCAGTTATTGTTTAAGTTGGCTGTATACCCCTCTCTTTCCCCTTGTTTTGCATTTAACCAATCCTGAATTTCTTTGAGTTATTTCCGACCAATCCGATGTATCTTCCCCCAACTTGGATATGTTTCTGTACCCGAGCCAATAAAAAGTTTGTGGGAGGGTGTTTTCATTCCCCTAACGCCTAGAACCTTCCGCGAGAGGATATAAACTGCTGATTTTAGGGTCTCCGGGCCACTTCTGTTCCATCTTTCAGTGTATAAAGTACATAGCAGGAGGCGGGAAGCGCCTTTTTCCTCGGCAGCGGTCATCAATAAGGTAATGGCCGATTAATAAATTCTTTCTTTGCTAGCTCAGCAGTTTAACTCTCGGGGCGGGTGCGAAGCGTTCCTCCATGTAACCTTTTCCTAAAATGTAACGATCTTTTCTTCTATTCTCTTTTAAGCTGCATATTGGGATAGAGAGTGCTAACCCTCTCGAGCTCCCACTCACATTGTCTTGAGGTGAACTTATTTTCTCAACCTATTCTTCGTTAATGTAAAACAAATTGCTCTTTTCTAAAGTCACCTCGGTAGTATGGGATTAGCCCTTGCATTAGTGGCCTAGAGCCAGATTAGGTTTTTTTTAAAACAAGTGTATTAGGAGTGCAGATTGCCTCCTCTCAAATTGTTATTTTAGAGGTCATGTAATTGCCCCTTTTCATTTAATAGACCTCAGTAGGTTGGGTATTGTACCCCTGTGTCTATGTCCAGTGAGGACAACTTGAAGGTGGAGTTTGGTGTGGCCTGGGAGAGGCTTAAATTTTGAGAGCGAGTGGCTCTTTTGAAAATTGAGTGTTGTATGCCTCGTGGAGGCTTTTCTGTGTAATTTGGAGCAAGGGCTCCTAGGTATGAATGGGGTTTTCTGCCCCTCTGTTAAAACTCGTGTTTGGGGTAAAACTGAGCTGATTGCCCAAGCAGTGTAAAATCTGGGCGCGAAGCCCAATCCCTGTAAATATTGTAACTACCCTTTTTGATTTGCTACTTTGTACCTGCCATGCTTGTTATTTCTTTGTTTTTGAAAAGAAAATATAACCTTGTTAAATTTTAAATTAATTTTGCTTTCGTAGCTGGAGACCTATTCACGCCCGCACCTTCTTTCACCTCTACCTACCACGGAAAACCCCGTAACAAGAATAATAATAATAATAATAATAATAATAATAATAATAATAATAATAATAATAATAATAATAATAATAATAATAATAATAATAATAATATCCGCCTGTGGTGTAGTGGTTAGTGTGATTAGCTGTCACCCGCGAGGCCCGGGTTCGATTCCCGTCTCTGCCACGAAATTTGAAAAGTGTGTCGTGATCCTAAGGACTCGGCAGGCTGAGGTTTATGGGTTCGGATTTTCGGGAGCTTGATCTTAAAATAACAATATTACCTTTTCACACTCGCACTCTTCCCTTCACCTGTATTGAATAGAAAGACGTACATTACATATATACACATACACAATTAAGAATCATAAAACCCTTTTTACAAATAAACTTTTAACTCTTCGTTAGACAGTCCTTTTTCAAGTCTTTGATTAACCAGTTACATTGCATTCCCTAATAAAATAAGATCGTTCCATACAAGCTTGATAGTTACTTAGCTTTTGGAATGAAGATTTCTTCAATCTTCGGCGTCGTCCCGTTCTTGAATTCTTCTCTGCACCCACGATACCGTACTCGCGTTGAATGATGCGATGTTGGGCTCACGCAGACGGGTAGCTCCAGGATTCGAATACAACACCCTCAAACTCCGTCGTAGACCAGGTTAGTCTTTCTCCCAAACAGTTCTGACCACTAGGTTAGGTTTACTGATAGGAAAAGCTCGCTATGACACTCGGCCTTTCTCTCAAACAGTTCGATGTGTGTGAAGTTTTACATCAGCAACCTGCTAATTATGCTGTACACAGTATTTCCCTAACTGCCTCGCGGAACTCGTTGCAGTTTCTAGACTCTTTGCTAAGCCACACTTAACTGGTCCTGCGGCTTACTGCTACGTACATAACCGACAAGTTCTGCACTATTCTGTCTCACAACCACACACAATACTTGTATGAAGCTAGGCAGTTTATCTGCCTAGTGGCGCTCAGCCACTGATACTCTAGTTGCTATCACGGTGGTCGGTCAGATTCGGCGCTCGGTCGCTCGCACTAGTTGCTTTCACGGCAATCAACCAGATTCTCCTTGATTTGAGTGTCATTCCCTATATATTACGTTCGAAGTTTCTCGAATCTTTTCCCTCTCTACACTCGTAGAATAAGATGTTTTTAAGTCTGATTGGTTCACGAGCTTCTCCCACGAACTGAAGGGGTGTGTCATAGAATTCACTCGAACAAATTTCCTTCTAGCTGCGTCAACAACTTACGCGATATTTGCTTCGATTTGCTTCTCGAAACACAGAGCTTCTTTTGCGTTCTCTGATTTACACTGACGCCGTGTAGCTGATTGTTGCACAATGTTACTCACTTGTGTTACACCAGCTTGCTTCAAGTAAAACTTGTATGAAGTCTTTATACTTCGCATACCGGTACATATTACTCTCTTCCACTTAATAAAATTATTATTCAATATTTGAAACACTATAACTCCTTGCCACTGTTACATGATCATATTAACTTTATATCAGTATGCAATACCCTTAGTCTCGGAGGTCGCGGGTTCAAGACTTGCTGTCCGTTCGCTCGGCACTGAGACATGAAAGGGGTGCGTCGCGACATGCGGTCGTGACAAGTGTTACATAGGTTGGAACGGGGTCCACTCAACCTCGGGAGGTCAACTGAGGAGAGATAGGTTCGATTCCCACATCGGCCATCCAGGAAGTTATTTTCCGTGGTTTCCCACTTCTCTTCCAGGCAAATGCCGGGATGGTACCTTACTTAAGGACCTTTCCTCTTCCTTGTCTATCCCTTCCAAACTTCCTTTCCCCCAACAAGGTCTCCATTCAGCATAGCAGGTGAGGCCGCCTGGGCGATGTACTTGTCCTACCCAGTTGCATCTCCCGACCAAGAGTCTGAAGCTCTAGGACACTGCCCTTGAGGCGGTAGAGGTGAGATCTCTCGCTGAGTCCGAGGGAAAAAAACGACCCTGGAGGGTAAACAGACTAATAATAACAATAATAATTGTACCGGGCGGTACACCTCCGCGCCGCTAATTCAAACATTGCGCCAGTTGAAACTCCTCTACTGGAGGAAGCTTGAACTTTAACATCCACATTAATACTAAGATTTCTCAGAAGATGTCATTACTATAAATTTTGAAGAGTTCTGAACTGTGTCTTTTTCGATTTATTTTTGTTTTCTCTGTAGTAAGAAGTGTGAACATTCTCTTCTAGATGGCACTACTTAAGAACTACAATTGTGCACCCTAGTGCGAAGTGAAGGAACTTTTTTTGAAGAAATTTAGTATGTATAAGTTTGCTCTTTGTTAAATTTCTTTCAGTCATTGTTTGAGTTGGCAATGTTAATCCTTTCGTTCCGCCAGTTTTGAATTTAGCCAATCCCGAATTTCTTTAATTAATTTTTGACCAATCAGGTGTATCTTCTCCAACGTGGATATGTTGCTTGACCCTAGCCAATGAAGTGAGGGGGGTGTGGGTTCTCATTCATGAAACGTCTCGAATTTTCCGCGAGGGTATATAAACTGCTGTTTTTCTGGTCTCGGTGCCACTTCAGTAACATCTTCTTTGTGTGATTATGTAGCAGGGGGCGGGAAGCGCCTCTTTCTTCGGGCAGCAGTTCAACCATCAGGTAATGGCCGTTTTATAACTTATTTGCTTGCTAGCTCAGCAGTTTAACCCTCGGGGCGGGTTCGAAATTTTCCTCATGTAACCTATATTTAAAATGTAAAAGACACTTGGTATAAATTCTGTTTTCTTAACTACAAATTGGGATAGAGAGTGCTTAACCCTCTCGAGCTCCCATCCATTTTGTTTTGAGGTGACTACATTTTTATAACAGTTTCCCTTCTACTCGTAATGTCATAATATTTTTCAATCGTGCCATCTCCGTAGTATGGGATTAGCCCTTGCATAAGTGGCCTAGTGCCAAGTAGGTTCTAAAGAACTGCATTAGGAGTGCAGTTACGCCTCCTCTCAAATTGGTATTTTGGGAATTGTCCTGTTTCTTTATTGAGTAGGCCTCAGTAGGTTGGGTATTTTTACCCCTGTTTTCATGTGCTTGGAGGTCAGCTTGAAGGTGGAGTTTGGTGTGGCCTTTGATAGGCTTGAACTTTTGAGAGCGGGTTGCTCTTTCTTAATGTTGGTTTCTGTGTGCCTCGAGCGGGCTTTACTGAGTAATAGGGAGCAAGTGCTCCTGGGCATGATTGGGGTTTTCTGCCCCTTTGTCAAACTTTGTTTTTGGGTAAAGTTGGGCTAATTGTTCAAGAATTGTGAATCTGGGGTTCGAAGCCCAAAATCCATTAATAAACTGTAATTGCACTTTCTTAACTTGTGGATATCCAAATGAGTTCCTGTTATATTTGTTATTTCTTGGTCTTGAAAAGAAAATATAACCCTGTAAATTTTAAATTTACTTTAATTTCGTAAGTTGAGACCTGTTCATCCCAGTACCTTCTTTCACCTCTGCACATCCACAATACACCGTAACAAGTGGTAGCAGAGCGTGGTTGAATGGGTCTCAAATTAGCCCCTTTTGACGGCTAAACGTTGCTTTGCTTTCGAACTTTAACAATTTTCTCTGTCGCTGGACTTTTCTTTTTCATTTTTCAAAGCTGTTAAATTTTGGTCATCATGCCCGGCCCTCGCGATGTCCTCCATCTCAACTATTTGCGCAAGGAGGAGTTGATCTATGAATTAACAATTAGAAATGTGCAATCTGGAGGCACGGTTGCGGTAGACACCAATAAGCTTAGAGAGTCCCTTGATTTGCCCATTTCCAACCCCACTTTGGGAGAGAAAGAAATTGACGACTCTCTTTCCACGATCACTGATAATACTTCTGAGCTGGCATCTGTGATTAACTTTTTTGAAGAAAATGACCCTTCTCCTAATCAAATTAAACGTGTGCAAGCCAGGTTATTTCATTTTTAAAATAGAGTTAACGATCTATTGTCTCTGAAGTTGAATGACATTCAGAGGAAGGAAGCTAGTGTTGTTCTTGAAAATCTTTCAGAATTGTCCAGTAAGGTTACCCAATTGTTAACTGGGGAAATTCCTCCCAAAACTGATCAACCCACTACGGTGAATGTAGGTAGCGAGGAAGAGTCTCCTAAGGGAGAAGCCAATAGGAAAGCTGTTGGAGCTCAACAAATCTCCGCCCCATTAGACAACGAATCTGAGCGTCGTACCTCGTTGAACAATACACGTTCTGAATTAGCTGCTTCGCCACTTAAACCTGTACCTAATATGTCACCAGGGTTCAGCAGTTTGCCTCATCCATTAGCAATGTTGCTCAGAGGTATTTCTAAGTTTTCGGTTAACTCTACCAGTGACGTAATTTCATTCTTAAGGTTTTCGGTTGAGTTTCAGGATCATGCCCTCGTTTTTTCTCTTTCTCCGTGTCAAATTTTGCAGATAATGTACCCCTATTCCGTTGGTGTCCTCTCAGACAAAATAGTAAGAGCCATTGCTGAACAATCATCTATTGAAGACTTCCGCGCCCACTTGCTAGCTAACTTCATTCCGGCTAGGGCAAGGTCCTCACTAATTCAGAAGTACTATTATCGTGTACAGCGGTTGGATGAAAACTTGGCAGATTTCTTCCAAGATATTAAGTTCTATACTAGGGTATTTGCTCTTCATTTTCCTGAAGACCAGATTGTTCAGGCTATTGTGGAAGGTATTTCTCCATCATACAGGTCATATTTGTGTTTTGCGTCGCGTCCTCAAACGTTTGCTGAATTAGAGGCTATGGCCGTCTCAGCGGAAGGGGTTAGATACGCCGATACCTTGCGTGTCGCTAAAGAACCCCCTCCATCCTCTAGTAGTTTTCGGCCTCCACCTCGCCGACCCATCACACTCCGTAAATGTTACGCTTGCGGGTCGCCTGACCATCTTCGCAATAAATGTCCATTGATCAAATCTAGTAGGACCAATAATGGAGCGAGTTCATCCCAAGGTTGCTTTAAATGCGGCGCGTTTTCCCATATCGCCAAAAATTGCCCAAGGTCGAATAGCACCCGCTCCTGCTCAACTTCTGGTGCAACTTCCACCAAGGCCAATAATAATAAGTGACTAGTGGCTTCGGCTGAGTCGGCGAACCCATCTTCCCGAGGCTCGGCCCCAAGTAAAAATGTCGAAATTTCAGGGAGAACACTGTCTTCTAATTTATCTTTTGAAGGTCCCAAAGAATGTCTCAGGATTGCGGCGGATCCCCCCGCACCTGTGCCTTTTCTCAAAATTGAATTAGATAATGAACCGGTAACAGCTTTATTAGATTCAGGCAGTGTGTGTTCTATTATTTCGGCTGAATGGTACTCCAAACTGAAAACTGTGTGTATACTTCCTAACTATTGTTCATCTTCAGTTCAATATGTTTCGGCTAATTCTTCTCCATTAGAAATTGTAGGTTTTTTATACGCCAAAATTCGGATTTCTAAATTTACTTGGAAAGTTAGGATGTTTGTGGCAAAGCACTTGTCTTGCCCCATTATATTGGGAGCGGATTTCATGTCTTCTACTGGTTTAGTGCTCCACATCCAGAGCAGGTCGTGCACATTCAAATTTGCTTCTAATTGTAAAATCCCTTTGTTAAAGTGTAATTCTGTATCGTGTTCATCTATTTCGCCTACCCAGGATGAGATGTTGTTAGATCTTAGACATCTACCTGAGGATCAGGCTGATAGTATGCGTAAGCTGTGTCAATCGTTTCCAGACGGGTTCTCGGATACTCTTGGTGTTACTGACCTTATTGAATACAAAATTGAGGTCACGGATTCGATTCCTGTCCGTTTTCCACCTTACAGGCTATCTCCACCTAAAATGAAGGCATTGATCAAATGTTAAAGGATGGTATAATCCGGCCCTCTAAGTCGGCGTATTCTTCGCCTATTTTTCTAGTCCCAAAACCCCAAGGTGGCTTCAGGCCTGTCATTGATTATACGGCTCTCAATCGGAAGGTGGTGTTACAATCTCTGCCCCTTCCAGACCTTCACTCTTGTTTTTCATGGTTTCGGAAGGCTAAGTTCTTGACCATCTCGGATCTGAATCAGACCTATAATCAAAGTCCTCTGGCTGAAGAATCTAAACATCTTACAGCGTTTGCCACGGATTGGAATTTGTATGAATACAACCGCGTGCCTTTCGGGCTCCCCACAGGAGCAGCCGTACTTACGAGACTGCTAGATAGGGTCTTCTCCGACATCAAATTTGAGTACTTGTACCACTATCTTGATGATGTCGTCGTATTTTCGGAAACTTTTGAAGAACAACTAGAGCTTCTAAAGGAAGTTCTCAATCGCCTTCGTAAGGCTGGGCTAACTGCGAAGTTGTCCAAGGTCGCCTTTGCTAAGCCTTCAATGTCATTCCTAGGGCATATTGTGTCGTCCGACGGTGTTGCAGTCGATCACTCTAGAACACAGGCCATCCGTGATTTCAAACCTCCCAAGGACATCAAAGGTATTGCTAGGTTCATTGGTATGGTGAATTTCTTTAGGAAATTTATTCCATATTTCGCCAATAGAGCGGCGCCCTTGAACTTACTTCGTAGGAAAGGCGTCAAATTTGAGTGGGGACCTTCTCAACAAGCCGCTTTTGAAGATCTTAAATTAGCTCTGTGTAATGCCCCTGTTCTGGCTATGCCCGATTTCTCCAAGAAATTCATCGTCCAAACTGACGTGTCGTCGTCGGCGGTATCTGCAGTCCTTCTTCAAGAGACTGAACTAGGGAGGCGACCCATCGCCTATGCATCTAGGACTCTATCGGCTCAAGAAGCCAAATATTCCATCTATGAGCTCGAATGTTTGGCAGTCTTATTTGCTTTAGAAATGTTCCGTCTCTATCTGGAACATGTCAAGTTCGACTTGGAAACTGATAATCAAGCCTTAAGCTGGGTCTTAGGTAGGCCGCGTCGTACTGGTCGTATAGCCCGGTGGACTATCCGAATTTCGGCCTTCCAATTTGATGTTAGGCATATCAGAGGTACTGAAAACGTGGTTGCTGACGGACTAAGCCGTATGTTTTCCAATGATGTGGAGGCTCCTGATCTGGATGATAGTTCTTCACCTCCCGTGTCCATACTATCTGAGGTTAATGCCATCTTAACAGATGCTCCCATGCTCTTTAGGGATATTGAGAAATATCAACGTGAAGATCCGACGCTGGCTCCGATCATGGAAACCCTTTCTTCTGGGGAACATGTCGTCCCTTATGTGCTGAGGAATGGTGTTTTATGTTGCCCGTCGAGGCATGATCAAAAAATGAAAGTTGTTGTTCCAGCTGTTCTTGTACCAATGATCTTCAAGTACTATCATGAGACCCCATTAGGGGGGCATTTAGGCATCTTCAAAACCCGTGAAAAGATTCGTGAAATGTTCATCTGGAAGAGTATGGACGGAGAAATACGTGAATTGGTAAAATCTTGTAAATCATGCTGGCTTAGTAAACCCACCATGTCAACTAAGCAAGGGCTTTTGTCTTCTCATTAAGCGTCGCGCCCCATGGAACGTCTCTACATCGATTACGTAGGATCCTTCCCCCAGTCAAAGGGGAACGCTAACAAGTTCATCCTTGTATGTGTAGGTGGTTTTACTAGATTTTCTTGGTAATTCCCGACTAAGCTGGCTACCGCTCAGTCCACCATTACTTGTTTAAATTCCATTTTTGCTTCTTTTGGTCCGTGTCAATATATTGTGTCTGATAATGCTAAAGCTTTCACATCCAATCTCCTTCGTGAATTCTGTTTTGATCTGTCCATATCTCATGTGACTACTTCGGCTTATTATCCTCAACCATCTCTAGCTGAACGGGTCAATCGCAATCTGCCTATCATCACGACGATCATTCTAGGTGGGACACGTCCTTGCATTGGTTAGCTTTTGCTTTGAATTCGGCGGTTCATGAATCTCATAAGTTTACTCCAGCTTCCTTGATGTTCAAATTTGTTCCCAACACGCCGCTCTCTAACCTTTGGTCTCTTAGTGACATTCTACCTGAGACAATAGATCCAGATATTATTAAAGATCTTTGGAAGAAGGCTAAAGCCAATCTTAAAGTGTCTCATGAAAAGGTTAGGGAAAGATATGATCGTGGACGGAGACCCACTCATTTGAAGGTAGGTGACCAGGTGATGGTCAAGAATTTTGTTCCCGCGAGCAAGCTTGCCCCCAGATTTCATGGGCCGTGCATAATTGTAGACTTTCTTACGCCGGTTACGTTGTTATTAAGCAATCCAGCCACCGAGAGGATATTAAGGGTTCACCTGTCGCAGGTGAAACCGGTGTAACTTCCGCGCTAACGTAGCTGATTTTATATTTGTTTTAACATTTTGAAAGTATTCGGAAGGTTATATTTCTTTTGGGGGGTTCATTTTGAGGCCTTCTGCCCTTGGAATCAAGTTCTTTGTATTTATGCATGTATTGTAAAACCTTCCCCGACCAGTTAAACTGCCATCCTGTCCTTAACATGGCCATTACCACGCTCCCGTATCCTGCTCAACAACACACAGTGGCTATTTAAATGAAATAAATATTTCCACGCCGATGGCCGCTCATCTTCACCACAAAGACTGTACCCGAAAATCATTATGGTCCAACAAAGTCTGCCGCCGAGATCTTAATGTTTCAGTGCCCCCGCGGCAGCGCGGCGCCGTGCCGCTACTGGAGTAGAGCACGGGCCCGATCTACTTCAGTGAGGTCAACCAGTGTACGGCGAGCCGGAGCCCTCCTCCCGGCCAAGGCTGATGTGCGGCGCACCACCTGCAACTTGCCCGCGGCCTGTAAACATTCGCCGCGGGTGCGGCGTGCTTCAGCACCACTACCCCTCTCATGGTGCGGGCGAGCGGTATCTCAGGGTACTTGAGGGGTCCAAGCGGTCTCCTCTGGACACATGCAGCGGCGCCTGGTCTGGCCGTCAAACTTAATCAACATTGAATATACTTAATCAGCTACATGGACATTTCATATCAACAATTACTACATTTTTGGATTCAACTACAATATTTGGTGGACTTAGAAAATTTCTTTGTTTTCCTTTCAAGAATTAAAAGTTTTCCTTCTGAATTCAACTACTACAAGCATAAAGACATTACAACAAATGTTACTACAAAGAATTTCGAAACTGGATCTACCAATCTAAGAAAACTTGTTTGTAAATCCTTCTGCAATTAATTTCTATTTCAACAGCATAACTTGGACTTTGTTTTAAAACAAAATTTGGTGTTCTTCTGTGTTACCCCTTGGAGGGACTTTTGAGGGGGGGGGGGAGGTCTGTACCGGGCGGTACACCTCCGCGCCGCTAATTCAAACATTGCGCCAGTTGAAACTCCTCTACTGGAGGAAGCTTGAACTTTAACATCCACATTAATACTAAGATTTCTCAGAAGATGTCATTACTATAAATTTTGAAGAGTTCTGAACTGTGTCTTTTTCGATTTATTTTTGTTTTCTCTGTAGTAAGAAGTGTGAACATTCTCTTCTAGATGGCACTACTTAAGAACTACAATTGTGCACCCTAGTGCGAAGTGAAGGAACTTTTTTTGAAGAAATTTAGTATGTATAAGTTTGCTCTTTGTTAAATTTCTTTCAGTCATTGTTTGAGTTGGCAATGTTAATCCTTTCGTTCCGCCAGTTTTGAATTTAGCCAATCCCGAATTTCTTTAATTAATTTTTGACCAATCAGGTGTATCTTCTCCAACGTGGATATGTTGCTTGACCCTAGCCAATAAAGTGAGGGGGGTGTGGGTTCTCATTCATGAAACGTCTCGAATTTTCCGCGAGGGTATATAAACTGCTGTTTTTCTGGTCTCGGTGCCACTTCAGTAACATCTTCTTTGTGTGATTATGTAGCAGGGGGCGGGAAGTGCCTCTTTCTTCGGGCAGCAGTTCAACCATCAGGTAATGGCCGTTTTATAACTTATTTGTTTGCTAGCTCAGCAGTTTAACCCTCGGGGCGGGTTCGAAATTTTCCTCATGTAACCTATATTTAAAATGTAAAAGACACTTGGTATAAATTCTGTTTTCTTAACTACAAATTGGGATAGAGAGTGCTTAACCCTCTCGAGCTCCCATCCATTTTGTTTTGAGGTGACTACATTTTTATAACAGTTTCCCTTCTACTCGTAATGTCATAACATTTTTCAATCGTGTCACCTCCGTAGTATGTGATTAGCCCTTGCATAAGTGGCCTAGTGCCAAGTAGGTTCTAAAGAACTGCATTAGGAGTGCAGTTACGCCTCCTCTCAAATTGGTATTTTGGGAATTGTCCTGTTTCTTTATTGAGTAGGCCTCAGTAGGTTGGGTATTTTTACCCCTGTTTTCATGTGCTTGGAGGTCAGCTTGAAGGTGGAGTTTGGTGTGGCTTTTGATAGGCTTGAGCTTTGAGAGCGGGTTGCTCTTTCTTAATGTTGGTTTCTGTGTGCCTCGAGCGGGCTTTACTGAGTAATAGGGAGCAAGTGCTCCTGGGCATGATTGGGGTTTTCTGCCCCTTTGTCAAACTTTGTTTTTGGGTAAAGTTGGGCTAATTGCTCAAGAATTGTGAATCTGGGGCTCGAAGCCCAAAATCCATTAATAAACTGTAATTGCACTTTCTTAACTTGTGGATATCCAAATGAGTTTCTGTTATACTTGTTATTTCTTGGTCTTGAAAAGAAAGTATAACCTTGTAAATTTTAAATTAACTATAATTTCGTAAGTTGAGACCTGTTCATCCCAGCACCTTCTTTCACCTCTGCACATCCACAATACACTGTAACAATAATAATAATAATAATAATAATAATAATAATAATAATAATAATAATAATAATAATAATAATCATAATAATAATAATAATAATAATATAATAAAATTAATGGATGGAAAGTGCAACCAGAGAACGAAGTTAAAAAGAAGACTGGAGCAACGTGGACAGAAGAACGAAACAGGATCCACGGAGAAAGGGTGAGAGTTGTTTGGCAACTCAGAAAACAGAATCGTTACAGCTTTGCGTGATCCACTGGGTCCATACGCACATAATAATAATAATAATAATAATAATAATAATAATAATAATAATAATAATAATAATAATAATTCTACCGGGAGGTACACCCCAACGCCGCGCATTTAAATCTTGAGAAACAGTGAACTTGAAACTAGACCTACTTAAACCTTTACTCAGAAGATGTCACTACAGTAATTTGACGTAATTTTGTTATTGTGAAGCTTCCAGTACTGTGTGAAATTCTACTTCATTTGTTTGCCCTTCATCAAGAAGTTTGGACTTTCTTCAACAGATGTCACTACAAAAAACCTATGATCATGCACCCTGGTACGAAGTGAATGAACTTGATTTAAAGAAATTTTGTTTTCATAAGTTTTTTTACTAATTTATGCTCATTTATTCTTGGGTTGGCAATATTTATCTTTTCTTTCCGCCAGTTTTGAATCTAGCCAATCCCTAATTTCTGTAATTAATTTTCCGCCTATCACAGGCTTCTTTCTCGATTTTGAGTGTCACGTTTGAATTTAACCAATAAAATTCTGTGGGTGTGTCTTGATTATTCATGAATGATCTCGAACTTTCCCCGAGGGTTTATAAACTGCGGATTTTCACGTCTCTTGGCCATTTGATCTCATCTAACTGAGTATGTGTGTCAAGCAGGAGGCGGGAGGTGCCTCTTTCATCAGGCAGCAGTTCTTCAGCAAGGTAATGGCCATCTAACATCTTACTTTTTTGCTAGCTCCGCAGTTTAACCCGAGGGAAAGGTTCGAAACTTTTACTATATAACCAGCTTCTTTCAAATGTAAATCTCCTTTCGGCTCATGTAAAAGTTTAATAAATCTTTAACTGTAAATCCAGGATAGAGAGTGATGTACCCTGTCGAGCTTCCCTTCATATTGGTTTGAGGTGACTACGTTTTGTATCTGGTTTTCTTCCTTCCGGTAATGTCTTGATTTATTCTTATACGAGTCAACTCCATAGTTTGGGAATAGCCCCTGTGTCATAGGCCTAGTGCCCTTTAGGTTTTAAGTATTCACATCTAGGAGTGCAAGGACACGCCTCCATTCAATTTGTGTTTCGGGCCGTTTACTTAACCTCTTCTTTTCCGCAAAGGCCCAATAGGTTGGGTACTAGATACCCCTGCTTCAAATTTGTAACTTGTGCCTTGAAGACAAGTGAGTGTAATTTTCTGATGTCACCTTGTATAGGCTTGGAAAACTGAGAGCACGCTTGCTCTTTTCTAGTGTTGTAAAAGTGCCTCTGGGAGGCTTGATATTGTGTATAGGGAGCAAGGGCTCCAGGTATTAGGGGATTTCTGCCCTTAAGTAAAGTTGTGATCTTTGCAAATTTGAGTTGAGAGCTCAGGAAATGTAAAGCGAGGGGCTTGAAGCCCAGGACTTGTGGAATTCACTGTATTGTATTTTCCTTGACTTGTTCCAAATTTGCGAGTTGTGACTGTTATTTGTTGATTTTTTTGAAATTCTAAACAAATATAACCTTTGTTAAAGTTTTAAATTAACTTTAATATTGTAGTTAGACGCATTCACCCCGGCACCTTCTTTCACCTCTGCTGGTCCACGGGTAACTCCGTAACAACAACAACAACAATAATACTAATAATAATAATAATAATAATAATAATAATAATAAAACGAAGGATGTTGTGTAAGTTCTTCCCAGGTAGGGCGTACACTTTTCTGTGCAACAATTGAACGTATACAGTACATTGTTTGCTGCGAGTAGTCACAGGGTTTGTACCTACAGGTACATGAGATATGAATTATATCACTAATGAATTTTCATGATAACAAATATTAAATGCGAGGATGCATTAATACTTCTGAATGACTGTACGTTCAGTCCGCCTCTGTGGTGTAGTGGTTAGTGTGATTAGCTGCCACCTCCAGAGGTCCAAGTTCGATTCCCGGCTCTGCCACGAAATTTGAAAAGTGGTACGAGGGCTGGAACGGGGTCCACTCAGCCTCGGGAGGTCAACTGAGTAGAGGGGTGTTCGATTCCCTCCTGAGCCGTCCTCGAAGTGGTTTTCCGTGGTTTCCCACTTCTCCTCCAGGCAAATGCCGGGATGGTACCTAACTTAATGCCACGGCCGCTTCGTTCCCTCTTCCTTGTCCATCCCTTCCATATCTCCCATCCTCCAAAAGGCCCCTGTTCAGCCTGGGCGAGGTACTGGTCCTCTTCCCCAGGTGAATTTCCGCGACCCAATGTCTCACGCTCCAGGACACTGCCCTTGAGGCGGTGAGTCGCTGTGTCAGAGGGAAATACCAATCCTCGAGGGTAAACAGATTACGAAAGAAAGAAAGAATGAAAGAAAGAAAGAAAGAAAGAAGACTATACGTTCTTTGTTAAGAGGTATAGTATGGGATATCGGTGATATAGATCAATTTTTGTGTGTATGTATGCAGGCAACGCTTTTTATACGGTGCCTGCATTCGTCCGTATAGTCGGAACTAGTGCTGCCAACAGGAGGCGGCCCTCCGGTTAACCTTCGGTGCTCCGTAACTGCTTTGCCTCCGTCGGTAATAACGGAGATCACCGGAGGAGCACTGTAACCGTATTATCCCATTCAATCAACAGGAGGACCGCCTCCTCTTCGCAACACTACTACGCAACAGCATTTCTACCTATTGCGTATACTATGTTACTTTGTTGGCGTATAGTCAAATACTAAATTATTGTATAATCGCGGCGTACTTCTATTTAATTGTAATACATGTGTAATTATTGTCCCTTTGATGAAAGGTTTATTGTATAACCTAACACCATGGCACTATACTGAGAATCAACTCAAGACCTTAGCGGTCCCTTTGATGTTAGTCAGACTTCTGGTCGGTGAAAAGGCTTCCGCAGCGCCAAATAGATCCCTAGGTTTGTTTCTTGTTCCTAAAGTTAGGAGCTTTCTTCAGTTTGGTTAGATATTCTGGTGAACTGACTTCATGAATTAAAATTTTTGCGCTGTATAAATATGGAAAATATATCACAGGTTGTATGTTATTTGGGTTCGTTAGCAACTCTTATATTTCATACGTAGATGGCTATGAATAGTTATTGTTCTCAGTGGTGTATGTAGCAAAATAATAATTATTTAATATGATGTTGGTATCTTATTGCACTGTGTACTTAGTAAGTATGTTCGAGTTCATTCCACTGCTGATAAGTTCGCATAATATGTGCGACGTTGAAGATGGATCCAAGAAAACTGTTGGCAATACTGGCTGCAACAGCGTGTTAAGTATTCATAATGGCTGCCAGCTGTGCGTGATGCTGTGACGCTTGAGTCCCCTGTGAAATACTTTTAAGCTAAAAAAGTGGAGAAAAATAAAGTAGAAAATCTAAACCAAATTGTTTTAAACGTTTACAGTAGCCTACGAGGTTAGAATCGACTGTGGACTGTGGAAGACATGAAAAAAGACCGTGGAGCTGATCGGCGTTTCTGTGTACAGTGTTTACGCCGCTCGCTTGGAATTTAAACTCCACGGAAAATCCAAGTCTCCAGCGAAAGGTCGATGTGTCAGCTCAGTTCAAACTATGCACTCGCCGTAAATAAGACAGGAACGGCCTTAACACGGTATGGGAATAGGATCCTCGGCTTATTCGATGATAATAATAATAATAATAATAATAATAATAATAATAATAATAATAATAATAATAATAATAATAATAATGTGTACTTTATACTCGTAACCGCCCTCTACCTGCAGATATGTTGTCATGAGAGGATCATGAGTTCGTTTTTACCTTCCGAATGACGAGACTACAATATTTAATTACCGGGCGAGTTGGCCGTGCACGTAGAGGCGCGCGGCTGTGAGCTTGCATCCGGGAGATAGTAGGTTCGAATCCCACTATCGGCAGCTCTGAAGATAGTTTTCCGTGGTTTCCCATTTTCACACCAGGCAAATGCTGGGGCTGTACCTTAATTAAGGCCACGGCCGCTTCCTTCCAACTCCTAGGCCTTTCCTATCCCATCGTCGCCGTAAGACCTATCTGTGTCGGTGCGACGTAAAGCCCCTAGCAAAAAAAAATTTAAAACATTCCTGGAAGCATTTTATTTTGCAATCCCACTCACGGGTGGGGTTTTCAGCTTTTTTAACAGGATTACCTGATTCAAGAACTGGAAAAAATCCAAAGAAAAGCAGCTCGATTTGTTCTAGGTGATTTCCGAAAAAAGAGTAGCGTTACAAAAATGTTGCAAAGTTTGGGTTGGGAAGAATTGAGAGAAAGAAGAAGAGCTGCTCGACTAAGTGGTATGTTCCGAGCTGTCAGCGGAGAGATGGCGTGGAATGAATTAGTAGACGAATAAGTTTGAATGGCGTTTATAATAGTAATAGAAGATAATAGAAGATAAAGTTGGAATTCAAGAGGACAAACTGGGGCAAATATTCATTTATAGGAAGGTGAGTTAGGGATTGGAATAACTTTCCAAGGGAGACGTTCAATAAATTTCCAATTTCTTTGAAATCATTTAGGAGAAGGCTAGGAAAGCAACAGATAGGAAATCTGCCACCTGGGCGACTGCCCTAAATGCAGATCATTATTGATTGATTGATTGATTGATTGATTGATTGATTGATTGATTGATTGATTGATTGATTGATTGATTGATTGATTGATTGATTGAGTAAACTGAGTAAGCTAACATCCAATCGCCGCTACTGCCCATGATCATGGGTCGGACACCATGCCTGATCTCCCGAGGAAACTAATAAACCAGCGAACGATGGGTACGACCGCTGTAAAGTTCAGTTTTTTCTGAACGATGTATTTTATTTTCCCTTACATGGACTATAAGATCGTAATGAACCAACGAGCTAGAAGTAGTCTTGTAATCACCACCGTCTCAGTCTCTATATAGTGCCTGCTCTATGCTATGTGGTTAACATGCTGCTCAGCGTGAGCTATTACTGTCACAGACCTCCTCTAGGGGCGCCAGCTAACGCACCTAGTTTATCTTCGTACGCACGTAGTGTTCCCGTGATTTTGGATCGAGTATTTATGTGTGAGTGTCTCTGGTTGTAAAATTATGAATAATTGTGTTCCCCTCTCTATATCATAGCAAAGAATCCAAATTCTTCAGGTTGTAACTTTTTTGATGATAATAATAAATAAAATCATGAATAAAAATATTTAAATAAAATTACTCAAAAACTTAATAAAATTAATAAGCATAATTAACCAAAATGTCCGTAGTATGGGCGCCAGAGTTCACCAGAATGGATCCCTCGAATTTAGATAAGAGCATGATAAACTTTATATCCCACGGCGTGTACATAATGCTGCGTACTGGTACATCTGCTGCAGGCCTTACCTAACCTCCTGAAAACGACTGATTAGGTAGGAACTGCACCTAGGTTCATCAATAACACTGATTCTAAAATAGCTAACTATATTCTGAACAAATTCCGTGCATGAGCACCTCATCAACATACAACATTATACATATAATACACACATAAAATATTGCTGGAAGACTCCATATTTACAACAACAACAACAACAATAATGAAAATCGTGGGAAAACGAAAGTGAGAACTAAGCTACCATTTGTAGATAGTCCGATGAATAATGTACATGTATGAAGATAAATACCCTTCACTGTCTCTATATCAATTCGACTTACCGATTCTCATAATCGGCAGTTATCACATCACACAGATACTGTACCTTGTACTACTGTGTTCACATATTTTAACACTTGTTGTAAAGATATATACACACGTCTGTCGATCCTCAACATAAATATGGAAAGTCTGAGATAGCTTTCACCAACATATAATGCTAGGCCGCCACAAGTGCTACAATACTTAATGCGCAAGCACTCTCCACAATCAGTCAATTTCCACGAACATAACAAGCCTACGCTCCACGAACGTTTGAAGTCCAGTCCATTGCAGCCGTGTCATTCCAGTACCGTGTATCAGCACCACTTCCTTCCCGTACAGTGCCTCAGTTGTAGTTGTAGTTGTGGTTGTAGTTATCTTCCTTCTCGTTCCTTTAAAATCACCTCTACAATCACCCTTACAATGTCCTCATAATGTCCCTTACAATGTCCTGGTTGCTGCCATTGATCAACCTTTATAGACATCAACATCTCCCTCCTCTCAGATGAGACGTCTTGATTGGTGCTTGCCCACCAATCATGAGTGAACCTCTTGTCAAGACCAAGCCCTGAACTACTTCTTCCTCCCAAGACAATAACAAACTCTCGGGAGTTTTACATGAATCACCAAATTTTCCTAATACAACAACAAGCTCATCTCATCAGGCTGGGATATATACATGACTAATGGAAATTCCTGACACAAGTACATCAACAAACACTGGGGTAGCCAGATGACTCATTCAAATTACCAGAGTTATTAAAGCAATGTTTTCCCACTCGTGCAAAACAAATTACTCATACCTACATATGTGGATATCTTCCAGCTTACCAATATAAATGGCAAAATATACAAATGAAATACTGATAATAATAATAATAATAATAATAATAATAATAATAAATCGAATACTGACAATACTATCTATAACTTCTACATATAATTCGGGGGTGTGATATATGTACTATCACAAGGTGTAAAGTTTCCTGAAATCCCCAAGCAAACAACTTTGGGGAAATAATGAACAAAAGACCGTTTGTCTCTTAGATCAAATCCATAATTTTTGCAAGACAAAATCCGCGTGGTCAGATCAAATCATACGATACCGTGTCGCGTGGAGAATGGTACCCCAAACTGTTACGAATATGGGAAGACTCCTGGTCTACTGTCAGCTCCATCACCAAGTACTCTGGACAAGTAGCCTAAATGGGAAGTGTTGAGCGTGGTGTCGGGATTTCCCAATTAGTGAAGGAAAGACTTAAGGCTGAATGTAAAACTCTCAAACCAACAGAGAGGAGTGTAACAGTGATTGCCTATTAAATGGTTAATTGTGTACGGCTCCTGTATGACCGAACCAGTGACAAGTTCGTTTGCGTGATCAATGTTGAAGGTGTATGCGGCACTGATATTAGAAAATCTCCTGCTCTCGCGAATAAACTGTTTTGTTGTAAGCGGACTTTCAAAAAAGTTCCCTATTCCTTACCTACTTCCTCATTAAAGTCTAAGCAGACTCCGATCTATTCCTTCTACTTCTTTTCTTCTTTTCCCACCGCTTTATCCCACGCCTGTAGGGTCGCGGGTGCGAACTGCGTCTCACATGTGGGTTTTGCCCTGTTCTACGGCCGGATGCCCTTCCTGACGCCAACCTCATATGGAGGGATGTAATCACTATTGCTTGTTTCTGTGGTGGTTGGTAGTGTGGTGTGTTGTCTGAATATGCAGAGGAGAGTGGCGAGACGGACACAAACATCCACCGAGCCAGAAGAATTAATCAGAAGCGATTAAAATCCCTGACCCGGCCGGGAATTTAACCCGGGACCCTCTGAACCGAAGGTCATTACGCTGACCATTCACCTAACGAGTCACTCCGATCTATTCCTTCTAGTTCAGAAATGATTAATGCCGCTGACTGACAATCATAGAACCAATTTTTTCATGTTTAAGCATTTTGGAGAGGGAAAAGCGGGAACCTGTATGACTCATCCATGTTATCCCACTCGTAAACTTATTCTCAGTTTTGACTATTACCATATGATAAAAAATGTTGGATACCACTTCTAAGACAGAGAAATGACAGCAATGACATCACCACCTCCGAATGTGTGAGAGAAGTTAATCGCCTCCAAAGAGACTTGGCATTCAAGCCTGTTCGGTATTACGAAAAAAAGCAGAGGAATTTAGGAAATATGAATGTTCTGCTGTACAAATATTTCCCCAGCGGTTACTGCTGCTATTCGCTTCATGAAAGGAAAATGAAATGGCTTATGACTTTTAGTGCCGGGAGTGTCCGAGGACATGTTCGGCTCGCCAGGTGCAGGTCTTTTGATTTGACACCCGTAGGTGACCTGCCCGTCATGATGAAGATGAAATGATGATGAAGACGACACATACACCCAGCCCTCGTGCAAGCGAAATTAACCAATGATGGTTAAAATTCCCGACCCTACCGGGAATCGAACCCAGGACCCCTGTGGCCAAAAGCCAGCACGCTAACCATATAGGCATGGGGCCGGACTCATGAAAGCAAACCATGCCCGTTTATATGTTTAGACTTTTCATACTCGGAATCGACGGTGCGCTTCATGGAATCCATTTACAATTTTTTTACATTCCACGATGTCACTGACAAAACATAGCACATTAGGCAAAACAATCCAGAGTGTGTGCATTTCTATTTACCAGCCGATAAAATACTAGAATGGTTGAATGATGATTTCACTGAGTACGTTAAAATAATTCAGTTGGAATCAAAACGTGTAAAAGTGAAACATCGGACCTGACTAACGAGACGGCAGATGCTGTCTCGGTAACTGAAATATATTGTGGAATATCTGTCTTATCTATTGCAGAATGGTTTCTTTTATGTTCCCACTAGATGATTTGCTGGAGACGTAATATAAGCTCTGTTTAGTGCAGTGAGATTGGGTGATGGATATTGTTACGGAGTTTTTTGTGGTAGTTAGAGGTGAAAGAAGGTGCTGGGATGAATAGGTCTCAACTTACGAAATTAAAGTTAATTTAAACCTTTAACGAAGGTTATATTTTCTTTTCAAGATCAAGAAATAACAAGTATAACAGGAACACAGTTGTATATCAACAAGTTAAGAATGTACAATTACAATCTATTAATGTATTTTGCAGTGGCGTATCCTGGAATCTCCACTGAGGCATGCAACTAGTAACCATGCAGTTAACACAATGTATTAAGTAAATTTCAATTCTACTCACCCTAATTACATGTAGGTGAACTCGAGCCAAACAGTTTTACTGTAAGTTTCTGGACTGAACGTGCGTACACAATTCTTGTTATCTCTTTTTAAATTTACGAGGGTCCGCCTCTGTGGTGTAGTAGTTAATGTAATTAGCTGCCACCCCCCGGAGGCCCGGGTTCGCTTCCCGGCTCTGCCACGAAATTTGAAAAGTGGTACGAGGGCTGGAACGGGGTCCGCTCAGCCTCGGGAGGTCAACTGAGTAGAGGTGGGTTCGATTCCCACCTTAGCCATCCTCGAAGTGGTTTTCCGTGGTTTCCCACTTCTCCTCCAGGCAAATGCCGGGATGGTGCCTAACTTCAGGTCACGGCCGCTTCCTTCCCTCTTCCTTGTCTATCCCTTCCAATATTCCCATCCCCCGCAAGGCCCCTGTTCAGCATAGCAGGTGAGGCAGCCTGGGCGAGGTAAAGGTCATCCTCCCCAGTTGTATCCCCCGACCCAGAGTCTGAAGCTCCAGGACACTGCCCTTGAGGCGGTAGAGGAGGGATCCCTCGCTGAGTCCGAGGGAAAAGCCAACCCTGGAGGGTAAGCAGATTAAGAAGAAGAAGAAGAAGAAGAAATTTACGAGGGAAGGTAGAGGTCTCGCGGCTTTAAATATTTGCATCTTTTCATCAAACGAACGGCCAGTAAATGGCTTTTCAAACTGATTTACAATTATATGCGTTTTAGACTCATCGATCGTTAATACCACATTGCGCAAAATATAATTAAACACCGAAAACGACGAATAGCACAGGAACAGCACACACAGAATGAACTCACTAATCAGCAAAACACACAATGAATTAACTCACTAGTTAGCCACAACTTAAGCACTGGAGGTAAGTCACCCCAGTGGCATTGGTCAGTTTCGTCACGTTGGGTTCTCGCTAGGGGGTAATCTGTGTGTCCCGTTCGCTGTAAACATGTCGACTTTCTCCAAGTTGCTAACAGATGGCAGAGGGTAGCACGGGTATGGGGTGACAAATTCTGACCAAGTTTCAATTGCAGCGACATCGTTCGGAGGGTTTCAGAACTACGTCTGCCACTGAATGCAATTTTAAGATTGAATGCCTTACGTCGTTAACTCCTGCATTTGCTGTCTCTTTCTTCCGAGAGTGGAGTAGACGGCGAGACTACACCAGCACCACACGTAATCAAGCAACGGAACTAGTACAGTTGCGCGGACCTTTTGAACTTCTGAGAGATGAAATCATTAATATTTGACCTGAAACAACCTAAAATCGTAAATCAGACAGTTCTTTGTGTTATCATAACGCATGCAATGAATGCCTTGCATTCAAGGAGAATACGCCCCTGGTATTTTGGGCTTCGAGCCCCAGATTCACAATGCCTGAGCAATGAGCTCAACTTTACTTATGAAGAAAGTTCAACAAAGGGGCAGAAAACCCCAATCATGCCAAGGGGCACTAGCTCCCAATTACCAGTTAAGCCTGCTCGAGGCACACACAAACCAAATTTAAGAAAGAGCAGCCCGCTCTCAAAGTTCAAGCCAATGCAAAGGCCACACCAAACTCGACTTTCAAGCTGCCTTCCAGGCACACAAGAACAGGGGTAAAAACACCCAACCTACTGAGGCCTATTAAGTAAAGAAACAGGATAATTACATGGCCCCCAAAATACCAACATGAGTGGATCTCTTTTTAAAACCTATTTGGCTCTAGGCCGCTTATGCAAGGGCTAATCCCATACTACGGAGGTGACACGATAGGAAAACTTTATTACATTATGAAACGAAGAAAAACTGTTGTGAAAACGTAGTCACCTCAAAAACAATATGAGAGGGAGCTCGAGAGGGTTAGGCACTCTCTATCCCAATCTGTAGTTAAAGAGACGAAATTTTATACCAAGCGTCTTTTACATTTTAAAGGAAGGTTACATGATAAAAGTTTCGAACCTGCCCTGAGGGTTAAACTGCTGAGCTAGCAAGCAAAGAAGTTATTAAAAGGCCATTACCTGATGGATGAACTGCCGCCCGAAGAAAGAGGCGCTTCCCGCCCCCTGCTACATAATCACACAAAGAAGGATGTTACTGAAGTGGCCAGGAGACAAGAAAATCAGCAGTTTATATATCCTCGCGGAAAATTCGAGACGTTTCATGAATGAGAACCCACACCCCCATCAACTTTATTGGCTAGGGTCAAGCAACATATCCATATCGGAGAAGACACACATTATTGGTTAAAAATTAATTAAAGAAATTCGGGATTGGCTAAATTCAAAACAAGCGGAAAGAGAAGGGTTATACTGCCAACCCAAAATATGACTGATCGAAATTTAAAAAAGAACAAACTTATGAACACAAAATTTCTCAATAAACAGTTCCTTCACTTCGCACCAGGGTGCACAATTGTAGTTCTTCAGTAGTGCCATCTAGAAGAGGATGTTCATACTTCTCACTACAGACAAAACAAATATAAATCGAAAAAGACAGTCCAGAACTCTTCAAAATTTACAATAGCGACATCTTCTGAGAAACTTTAGAATTAACATGGTTGTTAAAGTTCAGGCTTCCTCCAGGAGAGGAGTTTCAACTGGCGCAATGTTTGAATTAGCGGCGTGGAGGTGTACCGCCCGGTACAGACCTCCCCCCCACCAAAAAAAAGTCCTTCCAAGGGGAGACACCGAAGAACACCAAATTGTGTTTTAAAACAAGGTCCAAGTCATGATGTTGATATAGAAATTAATTGCAGGAGGATTTACAAACAAGTACTCTTAAATTGGTTGGATCCAGTTTCGAAATTCTTTGTAGTAGCTTTTGATGTAATGTCTTTATGCTTGTAGTAGTTGGATTCAGAAGGAAAAACTTTTAATTCTTGAAAGGAAAAAAAAATTTCTAAGTCCAGCAAATGTTGCAGTTGAATCCAAAAATGTAGTAATTGTTGATATGAAATGTCCATGTAGCTGATTAAGTATATTACTTGATGGCGAGACCAGCCGCAGCAGCTTGTGTCCAGAGGAGGTCGCTCGGACCCCTCAAGTACCCTGAGATACAGCTCTCCCGCACTATGAGAGGGGTAGTGTTGCTGAAGCACGCCGCACACGCGGCGAATGTTTACAGACCGCGGGCAAGTTGCAGGAGGTGCGCCGCACATCAGCCTTGGCTGGGAGGAGGGCTCCGGCTCGCCGTACACTGGTTGGCATCACTGAAGTAGATCGGGCCCGTGCTCTACTCCAGTAGCGGCACGGCGCCGCGCGGCTGCGGGGGCACTGAAACATTAAGATCTCGGCGGCAGAATTTGTTGGGCCATAATGATTTTCGGGTACAGTACTTGTGGTGGAGCTGAGGGGCCAGTGGCGTGGAAATATTTATTTCATTTTAATTAGCCACTGGTGTGGTTGAGCAGGAGACGGGAGCGTGGTAATGGGCATGGCAAGGACAGGATAGCAGTTTAACAGGACGGGGGAGATTTTACAATGAACATTAGGAAACAAAGAACATAATTCCAAGGGCAGAAGGCCTCAAAATGAAACCAAAAATATAACCTTCAGATTTCTTTCAAAATGTAACAAAAAATAAAAACAAGGTAAGTTAGTGCGGAAATTGCACAGGTTTCACCTGGGACAGGTGAACCCTAAATATCCTCTCGGTGGCTGGATTGCTTAATAACAACGTGACCGGCGTAAGAAAGTCTACAATTATGCACGGCCCATGAAATCTGGGGGCAAGCTTGCTCGCGGGAACAAAATTCTTGACCATCACCTGGTCACCTACCTTCAAATGAGTGGGTCTCCGTCCACGATCATATCTTTCCCTAACCTTTTCATGAGACACTTTAAGATTGGCTTTAGCCTTCTTCCAAAGATCTTTAATAATATCTGGATCTATTGTCTCAGGTAGAATGTCACTAAGAGACCAAAGGTTAGAGAGCGGCGTGTTGGGAACAAATTTGAACATCAAGGAAGCTGGAGTAAACTTATGAGATTCATGAACCGCCGAATTCAAAGCAAAAGCTAACCAATGCAAGGACGTGTCCCACCTAGAATGATCGTCGTGATGATAGGCAGATTGCGATTGACCCGTTCAGCTAGAGATGGTTGAGGATAATAAGCCGAAGTAGTCACATGAGATATGGACAGATCAAAACAGAATTCACGAAGGAGATTGGATGTGAAAGCTTTAGCATTATCAGACACAATATATTGACACGGACCAAAAGAAGCAAAAATGGAATTTAAACAAGTAATGGTGGACTGAGCGGTAGCCAGCTTAGTCGGGAATTACCAAGAAAATCTAGTAAAACCACCTACACATACAAGGATGAACTTGTTAGCGTTCCCCTTTGACTGGGGGAAGGATCCTACGTAATCGATGTAGAGACGTTCCATGGGGCGCGACGCTTAATGAGAAGACAAAAGCCCTTGCTTAGTTGACATGGTGGGTTTACTAAGCCAGCATGATTTACAAGATTTTACCAATTCACGTATTTCTCCGTCCATACCCTTCCAGATGAACATTTCACGAATCTTTTCACGGGTTTTGAAGATGCCTAAATGCCCCCCTAATGGGGTCTCATGATAGTACTTGAAGATCATTGGTACAAGAACAGCTGGAACAACAACTTTCATTTTTTGATCATGCCTCGACGGGCAACATAAAACACCATTCCTCAGCACATAAGGGACGACATGTTCCCCAGAAGAAAGGGTTTCCATGATCGGAGCCAGCGTCGGATCTTCACGTTGAAATTTCTCAATATCCCTAAAGAGCATGGGAGCATCTGTTAAGATGGCATTAACCTCAGATAGTATGGACACGGGAGGTGAAGAACTATCATCCAGATCAGGAGCCTCCACATCATTGGAAAACATACGGCTTAGTCCGTCAGCAACCACGTTTTCAGTACCTCTGATATGCCTAACATCAAATTGGAAGGCCGAAATTCGGATAGTCCACCGGGCTATACGACCAGTACGACGCGGCCTACCTAAGACCCAGCTTAAGGCTTGATTATCAGTTTCCAAGTCGAACTTGACATGTTCCAGATAGAGACGGAACATTTCTAAAGCAAATAAGACTGCCAAACATTCGAGCTCATAGATGGAATATTTGGCTTCTTGAGCCGATAGAGTCCTAGATGCATAGGCGATGGGTCGCCTCCCTAGTTCAGTCTCTTGAAGAAGGACTGCAGATACCGCCGACGACGACACGTCAGTTTGGACGATGAATTTCTTGGAGAAATCGGGCATAGCCAGAACAGGGGCATTACACAGAGCTAATTTAAGATCTTCAAAAGCGGCTTGTTGAGAAGGTCCCCACTCAAATTTGACGCCTTTCCTACGAAGTAAGTTCAAGGGCGCCGCTCTATTGGTGAAATTTGGAATAAATTTCCTAAAGAAATTCACCATACCAATGAACCTAGCAATACCTTTGATGTCCTTGGGAGGCTTGAAATCACGGATGGCCTGTGTTCTAGAGTGATCGACTGCAACACCATCAGGCGACACAATATGCCCTAGGAATGACATGGAGGGCTTAGCGAAGGCAACCTTGGACAACTTCACAGTTAACCCAGCCTTACGGAGACGACTGAGGTCTTCTCGCAGATGATCTAGGTGTTCTTCGAAAGTCTCCGAAAATACGACGACATCATCAAGATAGTGGTACAAATACTCAAACTTGATGTCGGAGAAGGCCCTGTCTAGCAGTCTAGTGAGTACAGCTGCTCCCGTGGGGAGCCCGAAAGGCACGCGGTTGTATTCATACAAATTCCAATCCGTGGCAAACGCTGTAAGATATTTAGATTCTTCAGCCAGAGGAATTTGATTATAGGCCTGATTCAGATCCAAGATGGTAAAGAACTTAGCTTTCCGAAACCATGGAAAACACGAGTTAAGGTCTGGAAGGGGCACAGATTGTAACACCACCTTCCGATCGAGAGCCCTATAGTCAATCACAGGCCTGAAGCCACTTTGGGGTTTCGGGACTAGAAAAATAGGCGAAGAATACGCCGACTTAGAGGGCCGAATAATGCCGTCCTTCAGCATCTGATCAATGATTTCTTTCAGCGCCTTAATTTTAGGTGGAGATAGCCTATAAGGACAGGAATCGAATCCGTAACCTCAATCTTGTATTCAATAAGGTCAGTAACACCAAGAGTATCCGAGAACACCTCTGGAAACGACTGACACAGCTTGCGAATACTATCAGCCTGCTCCTCAGGTAGATGTCTAAGATCTAACAACATCTCATCCTGGGTAGGCGAAATAGATGAACATGATACAGAATTACATTTCAATAAGGGGATTTTACAATTAGAAGCAAATTTGAATGTGTACGACTTACTTTGAAGATCGAGCACTAGACCAGTATGGGACATGAAGTCGGCTCCCAATATAATGGGGCAAGATAAGTGCTTTGCCACAAACAATTTAACTTTCCAAGTAAATTTAGAAATCCTAATTTCGGCATATAAAAAACCTAAAATTTCTAATGGAGAAGAATTAGCTGAAACATATTGAACTGACGATGAGCAATAGTCAGGAAGTTTACAAACAGTTTTCAATTTGGAGTGCCATTCAGCCGAAATAATAGAACACACACTGCCTGAATCTAATAAAGCTGTTACCGGTTCATTATTTAATTCAATTTTGAGAAAAGGAACAGGTGCGGGAGTATCCGCCGCAATCCTAAGACATTCTTTGGGACCTTCAAAAGATAAATTTGAAGACAGATTTTCCCCTGAAATTTCGGCATGATTACTTGGGGCTGAGCCTCGAGGAGAAGGGTTCACCGACTCAGCCGAAGCCTCTAGTCACTTATTATTATAGGCTTTGGTGGAAGTTGCACCAGAAGTTGAGCAGGAGGGAGTGCTGTTAGCATTAAGGCAGTTCTTGTTGGCAATATGTGAAAACGCGCCGTATTTAAAACAACCTTGGGATGAATTTGCTCCATTATTTGTCCTACTAGATTTGATCAATGGACATTTATTGCGAAGATGGTTAGGCGACCCGCAAGCGTAACATTTACGTGGTGTGATGGGTCGGCGAAGTGGAGGCCGAAAACTACTAGATGATGGAGGGGGTTCTTTCGCTACACGCAAGGTATCGGCGTATCTGACTCCTTCGGCTGAGACAACCATAGCCTCTAACTGAGCAAAAGTTTGCGGACGCGACGCAAAACACAAGTATGAGCGGTATGATGGAGAAATACCTTCCACTATGGCCTGAACAATTTGATCTTCGGGAAAATGAAGGGCAAATACCCTAGTGTAAAACTTAATGTCTTGGATGAAGTCTGCCATATTCTCATCCAACCGTTGCACTCGGTAGTAGTACTTTTGAATGAGCGATGATCTAGCTCGAGCGGGGATAAAATTTGCCAACAGATGGGCATGGAATTCTTCTATGGATGACTATTCCGCAATTGCCCTAACTATTTTGTCTGAGAGGACACCAATGGAATAAGGGTAAATTATCTGAAGGGTTTGACACGGAGACAGAGAAAAAACAAGGGCATGATCTTGGAATTCAACTAAAAACCTTAAGAAAGCAATAACAACCGTAGTGGAGTTGACAGAAAACATGGAAATACTTCTAAGTAACATAGCTAATGGATGGGGGTAAACTGCTGAAACCAGGTGACATAGTAGAAGGGGGCCTAAGTGGCGGAGAAGCAGATTCCGAAGGTGCCTCATTTAACACAAAGGGTGGAATGGACGTGCGACGATCGGACTCGGTTCCTAATAAGGCAGATATTCGTTGTGTAGTCGCATCAGTACTACTTCCTTCCTCTTTAGAGGAATCCTCCACATTTACAATATTTACTACCATAGGCTGGTCAACTTTAGGAATCGCAGATCCAGATAACAAATGGCTAACTTTGCTAGACATTTTAGACAAGTTTTCGGTAAGGGCACTAGCTTCCTTACCCTGAAGGTCATTTAACTTCAGAGACAATAGATCGCCCTATTATAAAAACGATACAACCTAGCCTGTACTCTTTTTAGTTGATTTGGAGATGGATCGTTACTTCAAAAAAACTAACCACAGATGCTAGCTCAGTAGTATTATCATTGATCGTGGAGAGAGCGTCGTCAATCTCTTTTTCTCCCAAAGTCGGGATGGTAATAGGCAAATCAAGTGAATCTTTTAGCTTATTGGAGTCAACTGCAACCGTGCCTCCAGATTGAACGTTTCTGAGAGATAGTTCATAAATTAATTCCTCTTTACGCAAATAGAAAGGATGAAGAACCTCGCGAGGGCCGGACATAGTGAAAGAAAATTTTTAAAAAATCAAAAAATTCCAGCAACTGAGAAAATTGTTAGAGTTCGAATCAAAAACATTGTTCGGCTGTCAAAAGGGGCTACATTGAGACCCATTCACCCACGCTCTGCTACCACTTGTTACGGAGTTTTTTGTGGTAGTTAGAGGTGAAAGAAGGTGCTGGGATGAATAGGTCTCAACTTACGAAATTAAAGTTAATTTAAACCTTTAACAAAGGTTATATTTTCTTTTCTAGATCAAGAAATAACAAGTATAACAGGAACACAGTTGTATATCAACAAGTTAAGAATGTACAATTACAATCTATTAATGTATTTTGGGCTTCGAGCCCCAGATTCACAATGCCTGAGCAATGAGCTCAACTTTACTTATGAAGAAAGTTCAACAAAGGGGCAGAAAACCCCAATCATGCCAAGGGGCTCGAGGCACACACAAACCAAATTTAAGAAAGAGCAGCCCGCTCTCAAAGTTCAAGCCAATGCAAAGGCCACACCAAACTCGACTTTCAAGCTGCACACAAGAACAGGGGTAAAAACACCCAACCTACTGATGCCTATTAAGTAAAGAAACAGGATAATTACATGGCCCCCAAAATACCAACATGAGTGGAGGCGTAACTTGCACTCCTAATATACCTCTTTTTAAAACCTATTTGGCTCTAGGCCGCTTATGCAAGGGCTAATCCCATACTACGGAGGTGACACGATAGGAAAACTTTATTACATTATGAAACGAAGAAAAAATGTTGTGAAAACGTAGTCACCTCAAAAACAATATGAGAGGGAGCTCGAGAGGGTTAGGCACTCTCTATCCCAATTTGTAGTTAAAGAGACGGAATTTTATACCAAGCGTCTTTTACATTTTAAAGGAAGGTTACATGATAAAAGTTTCGAACCTGCCCCGAGGGTTAAATTGCTGAGCTAGCAAGCAAAGAAGTTATTAAAAGGCCATTACCTGATGGATGAACTGCCGCCCGAAGAAAGAGGCGCTTCCCGCCCCCTGCTACATAATCACACAAAGAAGGATGTTACTGAAGTGGCCAGGAGACAAGAAAATCAGCAGTTTATATATCCTCGCGGAAAATTCGAGACGTTTCATGAATGAGAACCCACACCCGCCTCAACTTTATTGGCTAGGGTCAAGCAACATATCCATATGGGAGAAGACACACATTATTGGTTAAAAATTAATTAAAGAAATTCGGGATTGGCTAAATTCAAAACAAGCGGAAAGAGAAGGGTTATACTGCCAACCCAAAAATGACTCATCGAAATTTAACAAAGAACAAACTTATGAACATAAAATTTCTCAAAAAACAGTTCCTTCACTTCGCACCAGGGTGCACAATTGTAGTTCTTCAGTAGTGCCATCTAGAAGAGGATGTTCATACTTCTCACTACAGAGAAAACAAATATAAATCGAAAAAGACACAGTCCAGAACTCTTCAAAATTTACAATAGCGACATCTTCTGAGAAACTTTAGAATTAACATGGTTGTTAAAGTTCAGGCTTCCTCCAGTAGAGGAGTTTCAACTGGCGCAATGTTTGAATTAGCGGCGTGGAGGTGTACCGCCCGGTACAGATATAATGACATGATGGACGAACGCACTGCAGTATGTGCTATAAAACGTATCCTATAATCTGCTCTAGAATGAAGGATCAGCGAAATAGCGATAGAAACATTTATGCGTCGACTGCTGGTAAATAACAGTAAAACAAGGACTCAAAAGATGCTCCGTTATTCGTGTCGAGAAATTTCTGAAATTTTTTGTTCCATGCAGGCAGTAGCGGCGACGTAGAGAAAACGTTATTTTTTTCCATTTCAGCCGGCTGAAACTAGGAATTATTATAGGAATTATTAAAAAAATGACCGAGCTCGATAGCAGCAGTCGCTTAAGTGCGGCCAGTATCCAGTATTCGGAAGATAGAGGGTTCGAATATCACTGTCGCCAGCCCTGAAGATGGTTTTCCGTGGTTTCCCATTTTCACAACAGGCCTTTATTAAGGCCACGGCCGCTTCCTTCCCATTCCTAGGCCTTTCCTGTCCCATCGTCGCCATAAGACCTATCTGTGTCGGTGCGACGTAAAGCCAATAGCAAAAAAAAAACATAAATGTGTACACATTTTTCATTATTATCAAAATTATTATCGAAAATATGCACAAAATTTCGTTCTTCGTGGCTAAGCGGTTTGTATAGCGCCACAGCAAGTAGTGAAGACTTCGCAAATGCTATGAGGAAGGGTAACAGGGGTATATTTTTACTCGACGTTAGCCCCTGACGGGACGTACTACCGCTCCACTCTGACTCTTTACCGAAGCCTCACGGAAAAAGCCGAAGGTTTCCGAATGGCGTACTCCGCCATCATGCATCGAGTAGTTCAGATAACTAACTGATCTGAACTGAACTATTCTGAAGAACATTGCTGTATGTTTATTTTCAACTACTGCAGCTTCACATGGTCAGCACTATTTCTATTATTTTATGCTCAGAGTATTAGCATATGTGTATATAAACGTGACTTATGTGTTGAGAATGTCTTGTGAGAAGATATTGGATAGTGCTTCCGGTCTCTGGAGCTCAATGATTGTTACTGTTTGTTGTTATATCTCCGAGTGGTTCATGTGATCTACTGCCCGTTGCTTGTGAGAAGATATTGGGTGATATGAATAAAAATGAGATGTAACTCGGAGACAAGTCTCGAAGGAGGATTGAGACGGAAGTCCCTTTCGAGACAGAACTCGTCATGTGTATGAATAAAATTTGTTTCTCGCTAACGAGACTTGTATCCTTCCGCTTGAGATGAGTCTCGCACACTGGCTCTGGTATCTGTCAGCTGACGAGTGTATTAACAATCGGAGAGCTACAAAGAGTGGTTTTGTTGGAACAGATGAAAGTGTTAGATTTCTTCTTCTTCTTAATCTGTTTACCCTCCAGGGTAGGTTTTCCCTCGGACTCAGCGAGGGATCCCACCTCTACCGCCTCAAGGGCAGTGTCCTGGAACTTCAGACTCTGGGTCGGGGGATACGAATGGGGTGTGTAACCAGTACCTCGACCAGGCGGCCTTACCTGCTATGCTGAATACGGGTCTTGCGGGGGTATGGGAAGATTGGAAGGGATAGACAAGGAAGAGGGAAGGAAGCGGCCGTGGCCTTAAGTTAGGTACCATCCCGACATTTGCCTGGAGGAGAAGTGGGAAACCGCGGAAAACCACTTCCAGGATGGCTGAGGTGGGAATCGAACCCACCTCTACTCAGTTGACCTCCCGAGGCTGAGTGGACCCCGTTCCAGCCCTCGTACCACATTTCAAATTTCGTGTCAGAGCCGGGAATCGAACCCGGGCCTCCGGGGATGGCAGCTAATTACACAAGTGTTAGATTTACAAGCGATAAAGATTGAAAAGCGACAGTGTGTTCTTGAAACAACAGAAGAACTCATTTCAGAGCAAAAACAGATTTTGCAACTGCAAATGGAAAATCTTTTACATGAAAGGGAGAAAAGAGCAGAACAAACAAGTACAACCGAAATGGAACCCCCACCGATATTTTTTTCATTTAGAATAGTTCTTGACAGCCTTTTCTTCTTCACTTGTGTTTCACTTGGAACCTATTCTGCAAACTATACCTTTCGTATTAATCAATATTCAACAATCGCTACAGTTATTATTTCAATTCTTTCTAGGCTTACATAAACGCAGTGGCTCGTACACTTGGTATACTTGCACCCCAGCTTGGGAACGACTGATTGAAGGTTTCTTTTCTTGTAAGTTTCCTTCAAGATATTGTGTAAGAAGTTACATTGTATTTATCATCACATTTAGGATCCACATTCAAATGCATACTTTTCCGCGGTCATTGAAAGTCACTAAAACGCTTTTTAAAAACGCTTCGAACTTCATTCTTCACGAATATGAAGAGTTTATTGATCATACCTGTGCATAGCCAGGGGTGTTTCTGCATATAATGTACTTTTTCTACAATTTGTTTTACGTCGCACCGACACAGATAGGTGTTATGGCGACGATGGGATAGGTTTAGGAGTGGGATGGAAGCGACCGTGGCCTTAATTAAGGTACAGTCCCAGCATTTGCCTGGTGTGAAAATGTGGAAACCACGGAAAAAGATATTCAGGGTTGCCGACAGTGGGGCTTGAACCCACTACCTCCCGGATGTAAGCTCACAGCCGCGCGCCCCTAATCGCACGGCTAACCCAGTATATAATATACAACCGATACCTATATACTGTTGCATAAACTGTCTAAATTTCAAACTTTCAAAACATAGAAAAATACAAAATGCTATCCATATTCATAAACGAATATAACTAACAAGGGAATTGTTTGATTTGGACCGGACAAATTGCAATGAAACTTACGTTAGTAACATGATGAGCTAAGACATCCGAATCCCCCTGTGGGTGGGGGCGATAGAATAACACCCACTGTATCCCCTGCCCGTCGTAAGAGACGACTAAAGGGGGCCCCAGGAGCTCTGAACTTTGGAGCGTGGGTTGGCGACCACGGGGCCCTCAGCTGAGTCCTGGCATTGCTTCCGTTTACTTGTGCCAGACTCCTCACATTCATCTATCCTATCTGACCTCCCTTGGTCAACTCTTGTTCTTTTCCGACCCCGATGATATTACGTATGGAGGCCTAGGGAGTCTTTCATTTTCTCGCCCTTCTTGGCCCTTGTCTTCCTTTGGCCGATACCTTCATTTTTCGAAGTGTCGGACCCCTTCCATTTTTTCCTCTGGTTAGTGTTATATAGAGGATGGTTGCCCAGTTGTACTTCCTCTTAAAACAATAATCACCACCACCAGCACTAAGACATCCGAAACTCAATGGTAATAACCGTTCTGCCGTGAAATAATATTTTCGTACCGCTATTTATTGACAGTAAATTTTTTCTCCAGTTTTAAATGGAACGTGGTGTGTAGATGGCAGTGATTTCAATGAAACATCGTAGGATGATCAACTAAGACATCCGAACATCGCTGTATGATTGACGTTGTTATATAAGTTACCCGCAGTGTGACAAAAGGAATGACTCTCAACAAGAATCCGAAAGTTTAAGGCTATTTATAGCATGCAAGTTTATATACAAATGACGAGGTTCTCATATTACATATTTTAGCTTCAATTGCAAACGAAAAAATCAATCAGTCAATCAATCAATCAATCAATACTGATCGGCAGTCGCCCAGGTGGCAGATTTCCTATCTTTTGCTTTCCTAGCCTTTTCCTAAATGATTTCAAAGAAATTGGAAATTTATTGAACGTCTCCCTTGGTAAGTTATTCCAATCCCTAACTCCCCTTCCTATAAATGAATATTTGCCCCAGTTTGTCCTCTTGAATTCCAACTTTATCTTCATATTGTGATCTTTCCTACTTTTATAAACGCCATTCAAACTTATTCGTCTACTAATGTCATTCCACGCCAACTCTCCGCTGGCACCTCGGAACATACCACTTAGTCGAGCAGCTCTTCTTCTTTCTCTCAATTCTTCCCAACCCAAACTTTGCAACATTTTTGTAACGCTACTCTTTTGTCGGAAATCACCCAGAACAAATCGAGCTGCTTTTCTTTGGATTTTTTCCAGTACTTGAATCAGGTAATCCTGGTGAGGGTCCCATACACTGGAACCATACTGTAGTTGGGGTCTTACCAGAGACTTATATGCCCTCTCCTTTACATCCTTACTACAACCCCTAAACACCCTCATAACCATGTGCAGAGATCTGTACCCTTTATTTCAATCCCATTTATGTGATTATCCCAATGAAGATCTTTCCTTTTATTAACACCTAGATACTTGCAATGATCCCCAAAAGGAACTTTCACCCCATCAACGCAGTAATTAAAACTGAGAGGACTTTTCCTATTTGTGAAACTCACAACCTGACTTTTAACCCCGTTTATCATCATACCATTGCCTGCTGTCCATCTCACAACATTTTCGATGTCACGCTGCAGTTGCTCACAATCCTGTAACTTATTTATCACTCTATAGAGAATAACATCATCCGCAGAAAGCCTTACCTCCGATTCCACTCCTTTACTCATATCATTTATATATATAAGAAAACATAAAGGTCCGATAATACTGCCTTGAGGAATTCCCCTCTTGATTATTACAGGGTCAGATAAAGCTTCACCTACCCTAATTCTCTGAGATCTATTTTCTAGAAATATAGCAACCCATTCAGTCACTCTTTTGTCTAGTCCAATTGCACTCATTTTTCCCAGTAGTCTCCCATGATCCACCCTATCAAATGCTTTAGACAGGTCAATCGCGATACAGTCCATTTGACCTCCAGAATCCAAGATATCTGCTATATCTTGCTGGAATCCTACAAGTTGAGCTTCAGTGGAATAACCTTTCCTAAAACCGAATTGCCTTCTATCGAACCAGTTATTAATTTCGCAAACATGTCTAATATAATCAGAAAGAATGCCTTCCCAAAGCTTACATAAAATGCATGTCAAACTTACTGGCCTGTAATTTTCAGCTTTATGGCTATCACCCTTTCCTTTATACACAGGGGCTACAATAGCAACTCTCCATTCATCTGGTATAGCTCATCCGACCAAACAATAATCAAATAAGTACTTCAGATATCGTACTATATCCCAACCCATTGTCTTTAGTATATCCCCAGAAATCTGATCAATTCCAGCCGCTCTTCTAGTTTTCAACTTTTGTATCTTATTGTAAATGTCACTGTTATCATATGTAAATTTTATTACTTCTTTGACCTTAGTCTCCTTCTCTATCTCGACATTTTCCTTGTAACCAACAATCTTTACATACTGCTGACTGAAAACTTCTGCCTTTTGAAGATCCTCACATACACACTCCCCTTGTTCATTAATTATTCCTGGAATGTCCATCTTGGAACCTGTTTCTGCCTTAAAATACCTATACATACCCTTCCATTTTTCACTAAAATTCGTATGACTGTCAATTATGCTTGCCATCATGTTATCTTTAGCTGCCTTCTTTGCTAGATTCAATTTTCTAGTAAGTTCCTTCAATTTCTCCTTACTTCCACAGCCATTTCTAACTCTATTTCTTTCCAGTCTGCACCTCCTTCTTAGTCTCTTTATTTCTCTATTATAATAAGGTGGGTCTTTACCATTCCTTACCACCCTTAATTGTACAAACCTGTTTTCGCATTCCTCAGCAATTTCTTTAAACCCATCCCAGAGTCTGTTTACATTTTTATTTACCGTTTTCCACCGATCATAATTACTTTTTAGAAACTGCCTCATGCCTGGTTTATCAGCCATATGGTACTGCCTAACAGTCCTACTTTTAAGACCTTCCTTTCTCTCACATTTATTTTTAACTACGACAAAAACAGCTTCATGATCACTAATACCATCTATTACTTCAGTTTCCCTATAGAGCTCATCTGGTTTTATCAGCACCACATCCAGGATATTTTTCCCTCTGGTTGGTTCCATCACTTCCTGAATCAGCTGTCCTTCCCATATTAACTTATTTGCCATTTGTTGGTCATGCTTCCTGTTGTTCGCATTTCCTTCCCAATTGACATCTGGCAAATTCAGATCTCCCGCTACAATCACATTCCTTTCCATGTCATTTCCCACATAACTGACTATCCTATCAAATAATTCCGAATCCGCGTCAGTGCTACCCTTTGCCGATCTGTACACTCCAAATATATCAAGTTGCCTATTATCTTTAGAAATGAGCCTTACACCTAGAATTTCATGTATCTCATCTTTAACTTTTTCGTAGCTTACAAATTCTTCTTTCACCAGAATGAACACTCCCCCTCCCACCCTTCCTATCCTATCTCTACGATACACACTTCAGTGCCGTGAGAAAATTTCTGCATCCATTATATCATTTCTCAGTCATGATTCAACTCCTATTACAATATCTGGTAAATATATATCTATTAAATTACTTAATTCTATTCCTTTCCTTACAATACTTCTACAGTTCAACACTAACAATTTTATGTCATCCCTACTTGATTTTCAGTTCCCTGTTCCCTTATCACCGCTCCCTAGGCCATCCCGTTTCCCTGAATGTACTTCTCTATTACCCTTCCAAACAAATTTCCTAACTTATACGTACCACTGCGGTTTAAATGAAGGCCATCTGAGCGCAGATCCCTATCTCCTACCCACCCATTAGGATCTAGAAATTTCACTCCCAGTTTCCCACATACCCACTCCATAGTCTCATTTAAATCCCCAATCACCCTCCAGTCAGTATCCCTTCTACACAGTATTCCACTTTCTTAAACTTCACCCGTGCTGCATTTAACAGATCCCACACATCTCCAACTATGTTGGTACTTATATCAGCTTGCCTTACGTTGTTAGTACCAACGTGAAACACTACCACCTTCTCCTTCCCCTCCTTCTACTTCTCTTCTACTTTCCTCAACATCTGCCTCAACCTAATTCCTGGATAACACTCTACCCTGGTACCCTTTCCTCCACACACTTTCCCCACGTGACTAACGATGGAATCTCCCATGACCAGAGCCTCAACCCTACCCACCTCATTTGATCCCCTCCCCTTCTGGTCAGCCCTATCTTTCCTGATAGCTGCAGAAGCTACTGCCTCCTCCCTTTTCTCCTTCCCATGACCCTGTCCCACCTGTCTTTTCCTATCCTCTACTCTACGTTTTCCTTTCCTACCTTTTCCCTTCCTCCTACTTCCACACATCTCACCAACAGTTCCCTGTCCCTTATCTTCCCTCTGTTGTTCTACCTGGAGTGACTCGTACCGATTTCGCACAGACACCTGTCCTGAATTCTGATCCTGAATAGAGCCCTTGGCCTGCAATCTCCTTCCCCTTAGAACATTAGACCACCTGTCTTCTATAACTCCTCCCTTTCCTTCCCCTCCCTCTTTTACACCTACTGTAACCTGTACATTGTTTGAGGGAGTCCTATCTTCCTTTCTGTCTTCTGTGAGAATCCTAATTATCTCCCTCAAACTTCCCAACTCTTCCCTCATACCCCTCAATGCCTCGCTACACCCACAGTAAGTACACTCGCGCTCCTTAGCCATTCTTTACGGGGGGAAAATGAAATTAAAAATAAAATAACTTATTTGCAAAAAATAAATGAACGGAGGGATATATTGTCTGGGATAGTACACAACAATAAGGTAATTAATATACGACTACACTACAATATTACTTAGTCGTGCTCTATTTTTTTTATCCTACAACCCCTGACAGGATAAAAACTGCTGTTAATTACTGAATATCGAAAGTAATAGCCTACACAAGAACTACACAATTCCAAACTGCAATTAAGCCTATTCTAATTACAACAACAGTATTTTAGTAATAGTTTCTACGGATACCTCTACTACACCAGTACTACACAAATATTTTACAATAATAAAATAATCACACTAAATTCTAATAGGCTATTACTCGTATACTACTGTACAGTACACTACAGTAATTTTAAACTACTTTCACACGTATCCTAATTACGATACCGGTACCGAACCGTATGTCACTAAACTAAGCACAACAGAAATGAAATTTGCAAGAACTACCGTACTCAAAGATTACCAACGAAGCAAAATGCTTAGACAAATTATTATTAGTATTACGGTCTAATAGATACACACGAAAAATAACACACGAATATAGCAGGCAGGATACGGCACTATCTAAATGTACTGTATCTATACTACAATGTATCTACACTACACTACACTGCGTTTGGTTCACGAAAAAAAACAAGAATATAACTGGCAAGATACTATCTAATATATTATACCTTATCTTCACTACAATTCTACTGAAATGTGATTATGTGATTATTACAGCTGGTGGATTACTATTATTTTCCCTACTCCACGGGACGGAGAATAAAAGTGTCCTTAATTAGGCCTACTGAAAAATACGAGATTGTCTACAGTAATTTCTCAAATATTTTTATCAAAACTACTACTACTCCAGGGACTTGAACTGCAATTACTGGGATATATGAACTTTATCATTATTAGCTAACCGCTCATAAATACTGAAAGATCGAGGGAGCGAAATATAAATTACGGATACTTTAACTACCTACTCAGAAGTACAAATGAATGGAATACAAGGTCAGCTGATTTTTTTATTTATATTTACTTGACTACACTACACCCTTTGTTCACGTCTGTAGCCAACAATGCAATATTTCAATATGAGGAGCGACAATAATCAATAACAATACAACGACTGTTAACTATACCGTGTAATCTCTTTAACTTTTTTAAATGGAAGTTTACAGGCGTATCGTGTTTTTTAGTATTAAAAGCCTAATATTTTGAAATATTCATATACTGTGCATGTTAGTAAAATGGTTTGACGAGCAAGACATTCTGTTCATATTGTCAAATAATAATAATAATGTTATTTGTTTTACGTCCCACTAACTACTTTTTAAGGTCTTCGGAGACGCCGAGGTGCCGGAATTTAGTCCCGCAGGAGTTCTTTTACGTGCCAGTAAATCTACCGACACGGGGCTGTCGTATTTGAGCACCTTCAAATACCACCGGACTGAGCCAGGATCGAACCTGCCAAGTTGGGGTTAGAAGGCCAGCGCCTTAACCGTCTGAGCCACTCAGCCCGGCGTTCATATTGTCAAAATCTATTTTTCACTCTAAAGCGCACTGTTTAATGCAACTTTAAAATAGAACTATCAGTGCATTTCTACAGTGCATACGCGAGGTCAATACAGCTGCAAACCACCCAGCTGTTCTTTTGCAATTAATTATAACAATGTCGTTGATTTTATGACAAAATTGAATATCAGCAATACATTTAAAACAGGTGGATTGACAATTCATCGAAGTTTCATCGAAATCTGTCTGATCCAAACCAAATGCTTCCCTTGTAGTGTTCGGGGCAAGTGAGATTTTAGTGCGCTGGTTGAGAAAGAGCAGCACTCATAGAGGTAGCAAATCATTGGCCGAATAATAATGTCATTATGCGAATCTGTTAAATGTTGTGAAAGCCAGATACAGCATATTTTTCTCAAGGGCACGAGCCGCCGGTTTAAACTAAAAAAAAAAAAAAAAACTTAGAAACAGTGCAATCGAAAAAGGCATGGACAGGGAATTTTGCGGCACTTGAAGTAAACATAAATGGGATAGCTTACACCAGGACCAAAGATACTCACACATTCCTTCAATACCATTTGGCCAACATGTGATAGAAAGCGATAGTTTTCAGATTGGAAAAAATATCCTTCCAGATATCAAAATGTGAATAATAATAATAATAATAATAATAATAATAATAATAATAATAATAATAATAATAATAATAATAATTTCGTGTGGCTATTTCTAGCCTGGTACAGTCCTTGTAAGGCAGACCCTCCGACGAGGATGGGTGTCATCTGCCGTGTTATTGTAGTGGAGGATAGTGTTGTGTGTGAGTTGCAGTAATGTTGAGAATTTAAGGTTAAAATCTCTGACGCGACCGCGAATCGAACCCGGGGACCCCCTGAACCGAAGAGTACTACGTTGACCATTCAGCTAAGGAGCAGGACAAAGTGTGTAATGAAAGCATTGAATAATTGTAAGTCATATCTTAAACATAGCTATGTTTTGTTTCGGCCTTTTCCGTGATTGTGAATTAATTTTATTTATAACATATTAGTCGTATTTTGTGAGTAGAAAAAATGTCAACGTGCAGAAAAAAATCACAAATGTGGAATAGATTAAGAATAATTAAATTAATTTAATAATTACTAAGAACATTTTCAGAATTGTATGTTGCACGGTTTTGCATATTTCTGGTTTGACTTTGAACATTTTTGACTTTATGATGCATGTAAATCCTATTGCTAATGGCTATCATAGTCATCATCTTTATCATTATTGTTATATGAATGTATCGTGTGTTGGCTCCAGAAAATGTTGTGCTAACCATTCCACATTTTCTTTCTTTTCTTTATAATCATGTTCGAGAGAATCTCTTCGTGATTTATACATTTTTTCTCCATTGCAAATCCATCAAGAACTCCGCCATCACGTTTTTAGCCTGATGCCTAGTGCAGCTTTTTTTTTTTTTTTTTTTTTGCAAGTTGCTTTACGCTGCACCAACACAGATAGGTCTTACAGCGATGATGGGACGGGAAAGGATTAGGAATGGGAAGGAAGCGGCTGTGCCCTTAATTAAGGTACAGCCCCAGTATCTGCCTGGTATGAAAATGGGAAACCACGGAAAACCATCTTCAGGGCTGCCGACAGTGGGGTTCGAACCGAATATCTCCTGAATACTGGCCGCACTTAAGCGACTATAGGTATCAAGCTTGGTGTTTAGATTACTCCCTGAGACTTTCCAAAAAAGAGGGAATGTTTATTCAAGTTTCTGTATGATGAGCTGAAGAATCGTGGCTACTATATCATTTGTAGGTTTGCAAGACTGATGTATTATGGAGGCTGAATACAGCATGGATTAAGGAGATATTTCAGTTATGCAACCTTCTTTAATGCTAAGTAGTATTTGTTACTAATTTGTGAAAAACTTGCCAGAAAAAGAAGCCTTTTTCCTTCTGAAAAGTGTACAATAACACTATATCACCAGTTGCAAACATCTTATGGAAGGGGGGGGGGGGGGGAATCTACTTCTGCATATTTTCTAATACATACCTCTTTTTTACAACCTAAGGAGAAAAATTCACATCACTGCTGTGTAGATATGGTGAAGGATGCAAAGGTTCTTCCCAATGATATTTCGACTTATATTCTTCACAATAATAATTGTTACGGAGCTCTCCGTGGTAGTTAGAGGTGAAAGAAGGTGCTGGGATGAACAGGTCTCAACGTACGAAATTAAAGTTAATTTAAAATTCAACACGGTTTTATTTTCTTTTCAAGATCAAGAACTAACAAGTACAACAGGAACTTGGTTATATAGCAACAAAATATGAATGTACAATTACATTTTATTAATATATATTGGGCTTCGAGTTCCAAAACACAATCCCTGAGCAATGAGCCCAACTTTATTTATACACAAGGTTTAACAAAGGGGCAGAAAACCCCAATCATGCCCAGGAGCACACGCTCCCTATTACTCAGTAAAGCCTGCTCGAGGCACACAGAAACCGATTTAAGAAAGAGCAACCCGCTCTCAAAGTTCAAGCCTATCAAAGGCCACACCAAACTCCACCTTCAAGCTGACCTCCAAGCACATGAAAACAGGGGTAAAGATACCCAACCTACTGAGGCCTAATCAATAAAGAAACAGGACAATTACATGGCCTCCAAAATACCAACTTGAGAGGAGGCGTACTTGCACTCCTAATACACTTTATTAAAACCTAATTTGGCCCTAGGCCGCTTATGCAAGGGCTAATCCCATTCTACGGAGGTGACACGATAGAAAACTTTATGACATTACGAGTAGAAGGGAAACAGTTGTGAAAACGTAGTCACCTCAAAACAAAATGAATGGGAGCTCGAGATGGTTAGGCACTCTCTATCCCAATTTGTAGTTTAAAGAGACAGAATTTATGCCAAGAGTCTATTACATTTTAGAGGAAAGTTACATGGTAAAAGGTATCGAACCTGCCCCGAGAGGAAGAGGCGCTTCCCGCCCCCTGCTACATAATTTACACAATGATAGATGTTACTGAAGTGGCCTGGAGACCAGAAAATCAGCAGTTTATATACCCTCGCGGAAGATTCGAGACGTTCCATGAATGATTACAACCCGCCCACAAAATTTTATTGGTTACCAAACACAGTTACAGAGTAGGTTGGGGAAGAAAGCCCCGATTGGTCGAAAATTAATTTAAGAAATTCGGGATTGGCTAATTTCAAAACTGGCGGAACGAACGGATTAACACTGCCAACTCAAACAATGACAGAAAGAAATTTAACAAAGAGCAAACTTATGACTACAAAATTTCTTCAAAGAAAGGTTCCTTCACTTTGCACTAGGGTGCACAATTATAGTTCTTAAGTGGTGCCATCTAGAAGAGAATGTTCACACTTCTTGCTACAGAGAAAACAAATATAAATCGAAAAAGACACAGTTCATAACTCTTCAAAATTTACAATAGCGACATCTTCTGAGAAACTTTAGAATTAACATGGTTGTTAAAGTTCAGGCTTCCTCCAGTAGAGGAATTTCAACAGGCGCAAATTTTGAATTAACGGCGTGGAGGTGTACCGCCCGGTACAGACCTCTCCCCCCCCCCCCAAAAGTCCCTCCAAGGGGTAACACAGAAGAGCATAAACTTTCGTTTTAAAATAAGGTCCAAGTTATGATGTTGATATAGAAGTTAATTGCAGAAGTATTTACAACCAAATTTTCTTAAATGATTGGATCTAGTTTCAACATTCTTTGTAGTTACTTTTGATGTAATGTCTTTAAGCTTGTAGAAGTTGAATTCAGAAGGAAAAACTTTTAAATCTTGAAAGGGAAGAAAAATTTTCTAAGTCCACCAAATATTGCAGTTGAATCCAAAAATGTAGTAATTGTTGGTATTAAATGTCCATGTAGCTAATTAAGTACATTCAATGTTGATTAACTTTGACGGCCTGACCAGCCGCCGCTGCTTGTGTCCAGAGGAGACCGCTCGGACCCCTCAAGTACCCTGAGATACCGCTCGCCCGCACTATGAGAGGAGTAGTGGAGTTGAAGCACGCCGCGCCGGCGGCGAACAAACAGGTCGCGGGCAAGTCGCAGGTTGTGCGCCGCACATCAGCCTTGGCCGGGAGGAGGACTCCGGCTCGCCGTACACTGGTTGGCCTCACTGGAGAGGGGCGGGCCGTACCCCACCTCAGTGGCGGTACGGCGCCGCGCGGCTGCGGGGGCACTGAAACACTAAAATCTCGGCGGCAGAATTTTGTTGGACCAGTAGATTTTAGGGTACAGTCTTTGTGGTGAGGTTGAGGGGCCAGCGGCGTGGAGGTTTTGTTTTTCATTTCACTTAGCCACTGTTTTATGTGAGCAGGAGACGGGAGCATGGTAATGGCCATGGCAAGGAGAGGATGGCAGTTTAACTGTCCGGGGAAGGTTTTACAATAAATACTTAAATACAAAGAACCAGATTCCAAGGGCAGAAGGCCTAAAATGAACCCCCCCAAAAATATAACCTTCTGAATACTTCCAAAATGTTAAAACAAATATACAATCAGCTACCTTAGCGCGGAAGTTACACAGGTTTCACCTGCGACAGGTGAACCCTAAATATCCTCTCGGTGGCTGGATTGCTTAATAACAACGTAACCGGCGTAAGAAAATCTAGGATTATGCACGGCCCATGAAATCTGGGGGCAAGCTTACCCGCGGGAACAAAATTTTTGACCATCACCTGGTCACCTACCTTCAAATTGGTGGGTCTCCGTCCACGATCATATCTTTCCCTAACCTTTTCATGAGACACTTTAAGATTGGCTTTAGCCTTCTTCCAAAGATCTTTAATATTATCTGGATCTATTGTCTCGGGTAGAATGTCACTCAGAGACCAGAGGTTAGAGAGCGGCGTGTTGGGAACAAACTTGAACATCAAAGAAGCTGGAGTAAACTTATGAGATTCATGAACCGCCGAATTCAAAGCAAAAGCTGACCAATGCAGGGACGTATCCCACCTAGAATGATCTTCATGATGATAGGCAATCAGCGCCGACCTCAGATTACGATTAACCCGTTCAGCCAGAGATGGTTGAGGATAATAAGCCGAAGTTGTCACATGAGATATGGACAGATCAAAACAGAATTTACGAAAGAGATTGGAGGTGAATGCTTTAGCATTGTGGGACACGATATATTGACAAGGACCAAAAGACGCAAAGATAGAATTTAAACAAGTAATGGTGGACTGAGCGGTAGCCAGCTTAGTCGGAAATAACCAAGAAAATCTAGTAAAACCATCTACACATACAAGGATGAACTTATTGGCATTCCCCTTTGACTGGGGGAAGGGTCGTACATAATCGACGTAGAGATGTTCCATGGGGCGCGACGCTTGATGGGAAGACAAAAGGCCTACCTTGGTGGACATAGTTGGTTTACTAAGCAAACAAGATTTACAAGCTTTAACTAGTTCACGAATTTCACTGTCCATACCCTACCAGATAAGCATTTCACGGATCTTTTCCCGGGTTTTGAAGATGCCCAAATGCCCCCTAATGGGGTCTCATGATAGTACTTGAAGATCATTGGCACAAGAACGACTGGAACCACTACCTTCATCATCTTATCATGCCTCGACGGGCAACATAGAACACCATTCCTCAAGACATAAGGGACAACACGTTCCCCAGAAGAAAGGGTTTCCATGATCGGAGCCAGCGTCGGATCTTCACGTTGATATTTCTCAAGATCCCTAAAGAGCATGGGAGCATCTGTTAAGATGGCATTAACCTCCGATGGTATGGACTCGGGAGGTGATGAACTATCGATCGGTTCATGGGTCACGACGTCGTTGGAAAACATGCGGCTGAGTCCGTCTGCGACAACATTTTCAGTACGTCTGATATGCCTAACGTCAAATTGGAAGCCAGAAATTCGGATGGCCCACCGGGCTATACGACCAGTACGACGCGGCCTACCTAAGACCCAGCTTAAGGCTTTATTATCAGTCTCCAGGTCGAATTTGACATGTTCCAGATAGAGACGGAACTTTACTAAGGCAAATAAGACTGCCAAACCTTCGAGCTCATAGATGGAATACTTGGCTTCTTGAGCCGATAGAGTCCTAGATGCATAGGCGATGGGTCGCCTCCCTAGTTCAGTCTCTTGAAGAAGGACTGCAGCTACCGCCGACGACGACGCGTCGGTTTGGACGATGAATTTCTTCGAGAAATCTGGCATAGCAAGGACAGGGGCATTACAGAGAGCTAATTTCAGGTCTTCAAAAGCGGCTCCTTGCGAAGGCACCCACTCGAATTTTATGCCTTTCCTACGAAGAAGGTTCAAGGGCGCCGCTCTATTGGCGAAATTTGGAATAAATTTCCTGAAGAAATTCACCATACCAATGAACCTAGCAATACCTTTGATGTCCTTGGGAGGCTTGAAATCACGGATGGCCTGTGTTCTAGAGTGATCGACTGCAACACCATCGGGCGACACAATTTGCCCTAGGAATGACATGGAGGGCTTAGCGAAGGCAACCTTGGACAACTTCACAGTTAACCCAGCCTTACGAAGGCGATTGAGAACTTCTCGCAGATGATCTCGGTGTTCTTCGAAAGTCTCCGAAAATACGACGACATCATCAGGGTAGTGGTACAAGTACTAGAATTTGATGTCGGAGAAGACCCTATCTAGCAGTCTAGTGAGTACAGCTGCTCCCGTGGGGAACCCAAAAGGCACGCGGTTGTATTCATACAAATTCCAATCCGTGGCACACGCTGTAAGATGTTTCGATTCTTCAGCCAGAGGAATTTGATTATAGGCCTAATTCAGATCCAAGATGGTGAAGAACTTAGCTTTACGAAACCATGAAAAACAAGAATGAAGGTCAGGAAGGGGTACAGATTGTAACACCACCTTCCGATTGAGAGCCCTATAATCAATGACAGGCCTGAAGCCACCTTAGGGTTTCGGGACTAGAAAAGTAGGCGAAGAATACGCCGACTTAGAGGGCCGAATAATACCATCCTTTAACATTGATCGATGATTTCTTTCAATGCCTTCATTTTAGGTGGAGATATCCTATCAGGTGGAAAACGGACAGGAATCGAATCCGTGACCTCAATTTTGTATTCAATAAGGTCAGTAACACCAAGGGTATCAGAGAACACCTCTGAAAACGACTGACACAGTTTACGAATACTATCAGCCTGCTCCTCAGGTAGATGTCTAAGGTCTAATAACATCTCATTCTGGGTAGGCGAAACAGATGCACATGATACAGAATTACATTTCAATAAGGGGATTTTACAATTAGAAGCAAATTTGAACGTGCACGACTTACTTTGAAGGTCGAGCACTAGACCCGTATAGTACATGAAGTCTGCTCCCAATATAATGGGGCAAGATAAGTGCTTTGCCACAAACAATTTAACTTTCCAAGTAAATTTAGAAATACGAATTTTGGTTTTTAAGGAACCTAAAATTTCTAATGGAGAAGAATTAGCCGAAACATATTGAACACAAGATGACCAATAGTCAGGAAGTTTACAAATAGATTTCAATTTTGAATACCATTCAGCCGAAATAATAGAACAAACACTGCCAGAGTCTAATACAGTTGTTACAGGTTCATTATTCACCTCAATTTTAAGAAAAGGTACAGGTGCGGGGGAATCCGCCGCAATCCTAAGACATTCCTTAGGGCCTTCAAAAGATAAATTTGAAGCGTGAGTTTTCCCTGAAATTTTGGTATGTTTACTTAGGGCTGAGCCTCGAGAAGAAGGGTTCGGCGACTCAGCCGAAGCCACTAGTCACTTATTATTATTGGCATTGGTGGAAGTTGCACCAGAAGTTGAGCAGCAGGTGGTGCTACTAGAATTTGGGCAATTCTTGGCGATATGGGAAAACGCGCCGCATTTAAAACAGCCTTGAGATGAACTGGCTCCATTATTTGTCCTACTTGATTTGATCAATGGACATTTGTTGCGAAGATGGTCAGGCGACCCGCAAGCGTAACATTTACGGGCAGTGACGGTTCGGCGAGGAGGAAGCCGAAAACTACTAGAGGATGGAGGGGGTTTTTTCGCGACACGCAGTGCAGCGGCGTATCTAATTCCCTCGGCTGAGACAGCCATAGCCTCAAGCTCAGCGAAGGTTTGCGGACGCGACGCAAAACACAAGTATGATCTGTAAGGTGGTAAAATACCTTCTACAATAGCCTGAACAATTTGATCTTCAGGAAAATGAAGAGCAAACACCCTTGTATAAAATTTGATGTTCTGGATGAAGTTGGCAAGACTTTCGTCCAGACGCTGTACCCGATAGTAGTGTTTTTTGAATAAGCGATGACCTAGCTCGAGCCAGAATGAAGTTTGCGAGAAGGTGTGCATGAAAGTCTTCAATAGATGACTGTTCAGCGATTACCCTGACTATTTTGTCTGAGAGAACACCAATTGCATAGGGATAAATGATCTGCAAAATTTGGCACGGAGAAAGAGAAAAAACAAGGGCATGATCCTGAAATTCAACTAAAAACCCTAAGAATGAAATAACTTCACTGGTAGAGTTAACCGAAAACTTAGAAATACCTCTGAGCAACATTGCTAATGGATGAGGCAAGCTGCTGAACCCGGCTGACATAGTAGGTAAAGGTTTAAGTGGCAAGGAAGCTAATTCAGAACGTACATTATTCAATGAGGTACGTCGTTCAGATTCAGGGTCTAATGGGGCAGAGGTTTGTTGAACTCCTACCGATTTAGTACTAACTTCCCCGGTGGGAGAACGGTCCTCGCTGACTACGTTTACCGTAGCGGGTTGGTCGGTATTGGGAGGAACTTCCCCAGTTAACAATTGGGTAACCTTACTGGATAATTCAGAAAGGTTTTCAAGAACCACACTAGCTTCCTTCCTCTGAATGTCATTCAACTTCAGAGACAACAGATCGTTAACTTTATTAGAAAAATGAAATAACCTGGCTTGTACACGTTTAATTTGATTAGGAGAAGGGTCATTTTCTTCAAAAAAACTAACTACAGATGCTAGCTCAGTAGTAATGTCCGTGATCGTGGAGAGAGAGTCGTCAATTTCTTTCTCTCCCAAAGTGGGGATGGAAATGGGCAAATCAAGCTTATTTGTGTCTACCGCAACCGTGCCTCCAGATTGCACATTTCTAATTGTTAATTCATAGATCAACTCCTCCTTGCGCAAATAGTTGAGATGGAGGACATCGCGAGGGCCGGGCATGATGACAAAAATTAAACAATTTTGAAATGTGAAAAGGAAAAGTCCAGCGACAGAGAAAATTGTTAGAGTTCGAGAGCAAAGTAATGTTTAGCCGTCAAAGGGGCTAATTTAAGACCCATTAAACCACGCTCTGCTACCACTTGTTACGGAGCTCTCCGTGGTAGTTAGAGGTGAAAGAAGGTGCTGGGATGAACAGGTCTCAACGTACGAAATTAAAGTTAATTTAAAATTCAACACGGTTATATTTTCTTTTCGAGATCAAGAACTAACAAGTACAACAGGAACTTGGTTATATAGCAACAAAATAAGAATGTACAATTACAGTTTATTAATATATATTGGGCTTCGAGTTCCAAAACACAATCCCTGAGCAATGAGCCCAACTTTATTTATACACAAGGTTTAACAAAGGGGCAGAAAACTCCTATCATGCCCAGGAGCACACGCTCCCTATTACTCAGTAAAGCCTGCTCGAGGCACACAGAAACCGATTTAAGAAAGAGCAACCCGCTCTCAAAGTTCAAGCCTATCAAAGGCCACACCAAACTCCACCTTCAAGCTGACCTCCAAGCACATGAAAACAGGGGTAAAGATACCCAACCTACTGAGGCCTAATCAATAAAGAAACAGGACAATTACATGGCCTCCAAAATACCAACTTGAGAGGAGGCGTACTTGCACTCCTAATACACTTTATTAAAACCTAATTTGGCCCTAGGCCGCTTATGCAAGGGCTAATCCCATTCTACGGAGGTGACACGATAGAAAACTTTATGACATTACGAGTAGAAGGGAAACAGTTATGAAAACGTAGTCACCTCAAAACAAAATGAATGGGAGCTCGAGAGGGTTAGGCACTCTCTATCCCAATTTGTAGTTTAAAGAGACAGAATTTATGCCAAGAGTCTATTACATTTTAGAGGAAAGTTACATGGTAAAAGGTATCGAACCTGCCCCGAGAGTTAAACTGCTGAACTAGCAAGAAAATAAGTTATTAAAAGGCCATTACCTTATTGATGAACCGCTGCCCGAAGGAAGAGGCGCTTCCCGCCCCCTGCTACATAATTTACACAATGATAGATGTTACTGAAGTGGCCTGGAGACCAGAAAATCAGCAGTTTATATACCCTCGCGGAAGATTCGAGACGTTTCATGAATGATTACAACCCGCCCACAAAATGTTATTGGTTACCGAACACAGTTACAGAGTAGGTTGGTGAAGAAAGCCCCGATTGGTCGAAAATTAATTTAAGAAATTCGGGATTGGCTAATTTCAAAACTGGCGGAACGAACGGATTAACATTGCCAACTCAAACAATGACAGAAAGAAATTTAACAAAGAGGAAACTTATGACTACAAATTTTCTTCAAAGAAAGGTTCCTTCACTTTGCACTAGGGTGCACAATTGTAGTTCTTAAGTGGTGCCATCTAGAAGAGAATGTTCACACTTCTTGCTACAGAGAAAACAAATATAAATCGAAAAAGACACAGTTCAGAACTCTTCAAAATTTACAATAGCGACATCTTCTGAGAAACCTTAGAATTAACATGGTTGTTAAAGTTCAGGCTTCCTCCAGTAGAGGAATTTCAACAGGCGCAAATTTTGAATTAACGGCGTGGAGGTGTACCGCCCGGTACAATAATATTTCCATTTCCATTTATTAGCAACAACGTCCTGTATTTACAGGCTGCCACTAAGGACAAGGTAAAACATATCAAATTTCTGTACAGATCTATTAATTGAAGAAAACTCTAAATTATAAAGGAACAGTATAATTAGTGTGGCATTCCAGAGCTGTAGCTGTAGAGGTGGTGTCTCAGGATTTTGACGGAGCCTCTGAGGATGAGGGTCTCAATTTCGGGGATGAGCTTCATTGGAAGTTGGATGCGCTTCCATATGGCGACGAAATAACGAGGTACGGTACGGCGAACTCCCCCATTGTTCTTATTATTTTTATTTCCTGAAGGTAGTATTTAGATTTGTATTAAGGGATAGTGGATTTGTATTTGTTAGTCTTTTCAAGATTAACCTCCTCTGGCTGACCGCTATGGTGCTCGAATCTGGCAGTCGGATCTAATATGAATCCCTGAGAGCTGCTGTCTTTAAAGGCTATATTGTCAATTCTCTGCGAAGTACTGTTTATGGCTAGCCGGTGTATTTCCTCATATACATTGAATCCCTTCTTTCTTAGTTCTTCGGCAATGAGGGATCTGATCTGGTGGTGCCGCGTGTTTCTTAGGAGCTCCCCGCGTGTGCAGAATCCCATGACATGACCAAGAGCTTCTTTCTCTCCGTGGCAATGCCGACAGAGGTTGTCCAGGGATCTGCCTGGCACCGAGCGCACCGCAGAAACATTAGCAGTCATCTTTATAGGCTCTCTTCACTCGTTACAAGACAATCCGGTATGATCTCGAACCCAAGACTTTGCTGGTGTGTACTATTTGTACAGTTGTACTCAGAGTCCTTTTTTGCGGCAGTGAACACCAGGAGGTGAATTCACGTTCTCGTAGCTCTTGCCGGATCTTCTTAGTATCGTACAAGCCATTCTTGGTGCTTATTTTCTGGATATCATCATTTGTTAGTTTTAGGCGTTCTACGCATTCCCAACTCTCCGCGTGAGAATCCCTTGAAGCGACGCCGAGTGGGTGTTTAGTCTTAAGCAAGATGTTACAGGCGATAATACACTGAAGGTAAACTTCCCACGAGGTTTTAAAAAGAGCGAGTCCTTTGTATTTCTTTTCGGTGTACAGTATGCCATCTGGAGTATCCGTCGGTAACTGCAATATCTCCTTTGTTGCACTTTTAATCATTTTATCACTATCGGATAAGAAGTTCTGTGCGATTTTCTTGAAACTGCATGTCAGGAAATGGTACATCAGGGTGGGACAGATTGAGGAATTCAGTACTATGAGGTTTTGCTCTTCCTTAAGCAGTGGCAACGATGTTAGAAGTTGGAGCTTATTGTGAATGTCTTTCATTACAGCAGTCTCGTCGAACACTAGAGTATCCCTGAAGGTAGTTCGAAAGATGACGAATTTGTTCGCCGTCTCCAATTAAGTCAATTCTACAGTCTTCCTCCACGGATAGTATTATCCTTCAAGATGAATGGAAGATATTTAAGTTTGAGAAAGTTAAGGCAAATTAAAAATCTGTAAGTTAAACGAACCAGAAACCTCATATCAATGTAAAACTTCCATGTGGGAAAAGGAAATATCCTGAAGTAGGAGATACAATTAAGATACTCGTATGTTTCACTCTATCCTGCGGGAGTGCAGATTTAAAGAGCTTTCTCTCAGATGAGCCAAGATTTGACCAATGACAAAGCATCGCCCATGTCACCAGGAATATTAAATACAGGAATAAATATTCAGGATGCTTTTAAAAATTACTGCAGTAAAACAAACTACAATTGATCTGGTCACAACGAAGCAACTGACAATGACAAGATCTGCTCACTCTTGCTACACTGCTCATCCAGAAAGAAAAGAATGAGCACCAAATGAACTTGATGGAGAGGAAGAAAAGTGCATCAAAATTGGAAAAGTAAATAAGAAATGCATGTTAAATACTGAAGAACTTAAAGATTTCAAGAAACTTAAGAAATAAAAGTGAAGAAATGGCAACTAGTGACAAGCTTTTTGAAGAAGTAAAATTGAAGTTAAAGAAAGCTGTGTAATAAATGGTCTTGGCAATATAAAGGTTGCTCAGGGAATGAATTTCAAGGAATGATAACTTTAAAACAAGAGAAAGCTTGTATATAAAGAAGTAGAATGCATCCAGAAGAACTTAGATGGATGTCTTATCTTATAACAAACAGTTTCTAGAAAAAATAGCAATTTAATGGTTCATAGTAAACCTTTTTAGTTATTAATCTAATATTCATATTTTAGTACTTCTTTTTTGTTGTATTATGGTAGTATTCTGATAAAAAATAGAAATTAAGCGCAAATGACAGATAATTATGCAATGTGTTTCTTTTGTTTTATTTTAGAAAAAAATTAGTATATCAATACTGAGTGGCAGCCTTGAGTTTTGTACAGATTATTCACCCGCTTCCAGAGACAGGTCCGAGGGTGAGCTGCTGATAACCTTTTCCTTCCTCAGCCAAGTATGACTGCTGTTGTTTATTAAGTGACTTAAAGTGTTCTGTCTCCCGAATTTCCTCCATCATGACTTTGATACTGTTCCTTGTATGAATCTTTCAACAAACGTAAACATCACTTATATTTTTCTTAACTAGCATACCTATTCTAAATTACTTAGGTATTCATAATAGGATATATTGCAGTTGATTTTGATGAGAAAGACATTGGTAGAGGAAGGTGGTACAGTACTGTACTACTGCACGCTGAAGATAATCTCTTGCTCTAAACAGATAGTGGTACAGCCCACGAGTCTATTGTAAAAGGTCCAATTACATTAAATTTTCAAATCTAATATTTTATGTATGCCCTCTCTTAAGTAGATCTCACAAAAAAGCTTTACCTCTTTTTCAACTCGCAACCTTCTGCCCTATAAACCTTCAACTATAAAACAAGTAAGTTAAAAATAATTATACCCACCAAGTTATAAAGGACCTCAAATCTGTATCACATGTTCCTTTTTTTCTTTCTTTTTGTGTGTGTGTAGCCCATATAGGATTTATTATCAATGTTACAAACGAGAGTTTTACATTGATGCTCATAATTTCCTACTTTTTGCATTAAAATCCTGAAAACAGTGATTGCTTAATTCTGTGTATTATTTACCTACATATTGACTATATATTTCAAAACATTCTAAACCCTTTTCTTTACAACAGGCCACAAACACATACCTCATCTAACACTGATATCACAACATTTGGGACTGATGACCTAGATGTTAGGGCCCTTTAAACAAGCATCAACATTATCATATCACAACATTCCAAACTACTCATTACTAACTGAAATAACAACTGCTTTTGATCTGAAACACTCAGAGCAAAATGTTCATAGTCACTTTAAATCAAATGTTGCATGATACTATACACTCACTGACCTAGCTACTAGGTGTGCAAGACCACCCCTATTTAATTCACAAAAATCTAAATATTGTTGCATTATTGTTTGCAGAATTTTATAAACATTTCCTTGTTTTTCCTTCCCATTTACTTTGGTCTGAATATTCTTCCTCCATGCTCTGTCAACATGCCATGAGCAGAATAATCTCATGGTTGCAGGTCCCATGACTGCATTCCAAGCATTGAAGAAGGCTTCTGCCAAATCGGACATGAAGACCTTTGGGGATACACAACCGACCTCATTCTTAATGTACGGTAGGTGAAAAATAGAGACAATATTTCCTGGTCACTTCTATTGGAAATCAGAAATGCACAAGGAAAGCCCTGTATCAAGTCATCCAGAACTAAAAGCGTTATTAACTCAAACCCGTAGCTATTAAGCCCATGTGTTCAATCAGTGCATTTAATATTTCACTCTGAGCACTGTTCATAATAATTAAAATAAAGTCATCACTTCTGAGGTTTGGATGCTTTTCACTGGTGGTCCCCTGTGGTTTATAGAATAATACACAGGGACTGTCACCTGAATTAACTTCATTGATCCAGGCCTCAACACTTGTACCATCCTCCTGATGTCTTACAGGTTTAGAGCTCAAGTTAAAACTAAGCTCAATATTATACAAATCCTGTTTTGTGATTAAATTAATTCTTTCAAGCTCTGAGTCTGTCACAGATTCGCGAATTTTGTCCAGAATAGCTTGAAAGGGAATCTGGTTGGCAATGTCTGTTGCTAATGTTTTCCTCTCTACATCTGTGAGGGCAAGATGGCTTAGATCATTTTGATGACCTGTGTGAGTGGGAACATATTTTACTTCACACATTCCATTTTCGTGTTCAATTAGTCAAATACTTGCTGGACAGATCTCATCAACTGTGTTGCTTCCCTGAAGCTTCAAGTGCCTGATGCCTTTAGTTTCAGACACAAAAAAGCCTGATCGATGACACACATAGTAATGTCTCTTCGTGTTATTTGTTGCAGTGTAAGAACCCCTTTTCTTTACATACTGTGAACATGTTTCGCTTTTTTTTTTTTTTTTTGCTATGAGCTTTACGTCGCACCGACACAGATAGGTCTTATGGCGACGATGGGATAGGAAAGGCCTAGGAGTTGGAAGGAAGCGGCCGTGGCCTTAATTAAGGTACAGCCCCAGCATTTTCCTGGTGTGAAAATGGGAAACCACGGAAAACCATTTTCAGGGCTGCCGACAGTGGGATTCGAACCTACTATCTCCCGGATGCAAGCTCACAGCCGCGCGCCTCTACGCGCACGGCCAACTCGCCCGGTGTGTTTCGCTTTCAGTGTGCTGTTTCCACTCTAGGAAGCTTGAGAAAGAAGAAAATTGTTTATACTCTGTCTCAAGTCCTCCAATTAAGTTTGTGTGACACTGACGCTCGTGCCGTTTTAAATTATAACTGTGCGTGAACTGTTTATCACAAAATTTACACTGGTGCGGAAGACATGTCTCGCCCTTTAAACAAGGCGCTATTTCATCCAGTTCCTATGTTTCCTAAGATTTTTATTATACTCATAGCTTTTACCACATTCAGAACACGAGTATTGCTTAACGTTGCTCATTATAATGCTAAGTAGGCCGACCTAAACTGAAGAAAAACTAAATAAGCACGCGGCAATTAACTAAATACACTCTATTGCTGGGCACACCAAACAAAATACACTAATACCACGGGTACAGTAACGAACACTATGCACAAGTAGATATTCGAAAATATAGCCTACACACGTAATTTTCTCCTCAAACCACTCGTGCAATAAATACACTTTTCCGCTGTCTACACGAAATCGTCACTGCCCGGTTCTCTTCGTATGTATTTGTAGTGTACCTCATGCACTCTACTATAGTTCGTTCGTTCGTTCTGCATATATCCTACAGTTCGTTCTTTTCCATTGTCAACTCACAGCCAGTGCGCCGTTCGGAAATCTTCGGCGTGTTCCGTAAGGGTTCGGCCGTGGTATCCAGGTGGAGCCCGAGTACGTCCCGTCAGGGGCTAACGTCGAGTTATATTTTTTGCCAAGGTCGTGGACACGGAGGTATGTTTCACCTGCTTGCTGCGTGCATTCGTCAGTCTGGCGGCAGTCTCTCTAACATTTTCTGTTAGTTTCTTAATAATAATAATGTTATTTGTTTTACGTCCCACTAACTACTCTTTTACGGTTTTCGGAGACGCCGAGGTGCCGGAATTTAGTCCCGCAGGAGTTCTTTTACGTGCCAGTAAATCTACCGACACGAGGCTGACGTATCTGAGCACCTTCAAATACCACCGGACTGAGCCAGGATCAAACCTGCCAAGTTGGGGTCAGAAGGCCAGCGCCTTAACCGTCTGAGCCACTCAGCCCGGCTGTTAGTTTCTTAGAGTGTAGTCAAATACTAAATGATTTTTTAATTTTATAATCACGCCGTACTTCTGTTTAATTGTAATAATTGTGTAATATTGTTTCTTTGGTGAAAGTATAGTATTGAATCGAAATGTCAAAAAACTATTATTGCCGCAGTTAAGTTAGTTAACTGCCAACCTTTACCTTCCTGTCGAAATTCGCTCAAAGATCATCAAAAACTTCCCATTTTGTAGCTTTTTTGTTCAGTTTTGATGTGTATAACAACCCGCCCGCTATATCCCTCAAACCGGCTACTTTCTATTGTCTGCATATTTTTTTTGCCTCCCTACTTCTAATCCCCAATCGTCGCTACTGCATGCAGCAGCGGGATGATCCTAAGATATCTACTGTACCGGTAAGTGGTAAGATTTTATATATTTTACGTTTCTATATATTAAGCCAAGCTCAAATGTGAAGTGTTAGTTTCTGTATGTTAATTATCTTCTTAATTAGTAACATGTTAAGGATTATTTTTTCATATTTTATTGGTGTTATGGAGGAAGTACCATTTAACCAACATGCGCTCTGGGTACGGTAAGTGCTACCATCTGCAATGTCGCTGTAAACACAATTCTCGCGGCACAGAGCAGGCGGTACATAGAATTGAGACGGCGGCGGTTGTAATGAACAGTTGACCCCCAGTTTGGTTTCGAAGTGGGAAGTTGTTGTTATTGAATGTTGATATGCAATTGTTTGTCATTATTCGTTTAAGGCATACTCCGATACTTGGTAAAGTTTTATTTCGTTATGTGTGTTATTTCTTCCAATAAGGGTTTCTATCATTTCACCTCAGGGTTTCTATCGTTTCACCTCTACCTTATTGTCAGTGAAGTTCAAGTCTCAGTCACGTACTTTTGTCAATATTCCACATCTCAATCCGGAAGGTGTTCAGAAATGAAGTACGGTAAGCTTTATTTTTCAGTACACATTTCATAAAATTGAAACGACATACAGTATTTTATTTTCTGTGTACAGTAGTTTATTTACATTAATTATTTTCCGAGGGATTATTTTTAATGGTAATACTTAAGGGTATATTTGTGACATAAACATAGCATGCATATTATCTGGAGAAGTAAGAATGGTTCCGTTAATACTGCCAACTGAATGGAAATGAAATCTGAATTGAATCGATAATATGATCGATCGATATGAATTTTATAAACCTTTATTATTTTAAGCAAACAACTGTGTCACACACACAATATATAATACTATATAACATTTCCCATTGCGAAACGTGTTCCTAGCTTTGGCTTTGCTGTGTAAACAACAACAGTACGAGTACTTAAAGTGTACGCCAGATGTCGCACAGCGATGATAAGCGATTCTTAGTTTGTGTTTCAAAGGTTGCCAATACGAATCTCGAAGATAACCGAAGTCGACCACTTCAGCACTAGGGTGTAAATCTATCACTAAAAAGTGCGCAGGTAATACTTGACTGGGTGGAATAAAAGTCTTACGGTACTTTTCTAAATATTCCTCTCCCGAATAATAATCGTAAACAATCAGAAATCAGGCTAAACTGTTTCAGAATTCTACGTATTTCATCCTAGCACTATTTTTTTTAACGCGTTTTAAACTATGCCCTTAAACAAGCTTTATTTTTGAAAATCTTAGCTTTTGCTGGCAGGTCTATATTTAGTGGTATGAAGAAGTGTGCTGAAGTTCTATAGGTGTAGGAACACCTGTTTGCATGCTTAATTATATTTCTGTTTGGTCAGATATCTGTTGAACCTTTCCTCTAAAATATGTATACAACTTGTGATTGGACGTAGGGAGAAAGAAATATATATAGTAATACAGGGTGTTTACAAATGAATATCGGAGTTTTAACGCCTTATAATATTGAATACGTTAAACTCACAGTTAAGCCTCATTCACAATGCAAACGTAACCGTAAACTTAACGACGTAACGTAACCGTGAAATTAACGTAAAATTTGTGGTATTCACAATGGAGGAACGTAACATTAACGTAAAGAGCACACAGCAGCCAATCAAAACACTGCCATGTTATTTAGCACTGAAGTCGAGTTTTGGGCTATCTCGCAGTTTTATATTTCAATACGGTACCTCGTTGGAATCAAACAACGTGGTAGCGGAATTCCTATTACTTCAAACATCTATTGCTTTGCTCCTGGGAGCTGTGTAGGCCTACGGTACCTGAAAAGGCGATCTAAACAACGGTGCAGAAAATGGGTTCATCCCTTGAATCAAAGGAGTTTATCTCAGAGCGATTTCGGTAATCTACTGTAAGAAATGACCCTCCTCAGTTCATTTTGGACATGCGGATGAAACCTGAACTGTTTGCCTTTCTTCCCCTTTTCTAATAAAAAGAAATGTAAGGTCTCCTTTACCGACATCCATGACCCTATCTATCACACCCTGATGAGATGTTTGGATCTATTTGTTTGGATGATATCGTTTTCGTAAACTAGTAGTCCGTCATAACGTAAAGAAATATACAGGGACACTGTTTTATTTATGACAGGGATTGTCTCGTCCGTTCGCCAGCGCTGCGAGCTTGTCTCCCCCCATTTACTACCAGATTGCATTGCTACAAGATATTTATTTCCACCTATTATTTTTCGGTACAGCGTATTTGTAATTCTTTTTCCTTCCATCATACATACATACAAATATTATTTTGAAAGAGTTTCGTCGAATGAAGTCATTATATCGTGCACAACATACAATGTTTACCTCTTCTCTGATTGGCTGATTCTTAAAGTTAACGTAAAATTAACCGCAAGAGCTTGGAGTTTGCAATCCCTTAATTTTACGGACACGCAGTTAAGTTTACGTCGGCGCATTGTGAATGGTTCCATTAGATAAGATGGCCGCTAACTTCTAAGTTTACGTTTATTTTAAGTTTACGTTACGTTACGTTGGCATTGTGAATGAGGCTTTATACATTATATGTCAAATGAAAGAGCAACTCAAACAGTTTTGTTTGTTGGCACCAGTGCGCATGTACGTGCAATGGTTTCGCCGCAATCCGCTAGACAGCGGTAGTAGCAAAGATGGCGACTAGTGAACAGAAAGCTTTTTGTGTTTTGCAGTTTGCAAAGACAGAATCTGTAGTTACTGTGCAACGTGCGTTCCGCATTAAGTTCGGTTGTGATCCTCCAAGTGATAATAACATTCGCAGATGGTATCATAAGTTTGAAGACACCGGTTGCCTTTGTAAAGGGAAGAGCAAGGGACGACCAAGATTAAGCGAAGAGACTGTTGAGCGAGTGAGAGAGTCATTCACTCGTAGCCCAAAGAAATCAGTCCGGAAGGCTAGTCGTGAATTACAACTTCCTGCGTCGACCGTTTGGAAAGTTGTAAGAAAACGCTTACAGCTACGTCCTTACCGTTAACAGTTATTACAGGCTCTAAAGCCGGCAGACCACAGATTACGTGCTAACTTCGCAAACGACATGTTGTTACATGATTATGTCTTTCACCTTAGTGAACATGTAAACCCTCATAATGTGCGCATCTAGGGCTCAGAAAATCCTCACGAGTTGGTACAAATGCAACGAGATTCCCCTAAAGTGAATGTTTTTTGTGCCGTATCCCGCGAAAGGTTTATGAGCCTTTCTTTTATGGTGAACGTACTGTAACTGGTACTTCTTACCTCGATACACTAGAGCAATGGCTCTTCCCTCAGTTGGAAGAAAATGAGAAAATGAGCCAGAGAACTTCATTTTCCATCAAGATGGTGCGCCACCTCACTGGCATAACGACGTACTACTACCGCTGTCTAGCGGATTGCGGCGAAACCATTGCACGTACATGCGCACTGGTGCCAACAAACAAAACTGTTTGAGTTGCTCTTTCATTTGACATATAATGTATAACTGTACGAGTTCCCTCTTAGCAGTGCTCGTGTGCAGTTGAGTTGACAGTCGCTGTGAGGAGGTAGCGTGGAAGGTATAGAGTAGTGATTCTACGAGTGTAATACGTACGTTATGGGGGAGCAAAGTGGTGGTGAGGAGTCTCCTGATCCTTCAACCCTCACAGTTGCTCGGGAAGAGACAGTTAAAATGGACCAGGATGAGGATGAGAGTCTAAGTGAGAATAGTAGTACAGTGAGTACATCGATTACACCCAATGAGGTGGTGAATAAAGAGACTGATGCTTCGATTTCGAAGAATGAGTTGCAGGAACTTTATCCTAGTACTCATTATGGACCTTTCATTATTTTTGTGGAGTCCACAGCAACAGGCAATGTCGGTAACATGCATCCTATGACCCTGGGTAGAATTTTCTATGAGAAAAATATTCCAGGCATAAAATCAGTGGCCCGCAAGGGACGAAATAGGGTACAAATAGAATTTGTATATGCCGTACAGGCAAATTCATTTTTGAAACACCCTATATTAGTTGAGCTTAAGTTACGGGCATACATACCTAGCTCTAATGTATTGCGGGTAGGAGTTATCAGGGGAGTAGAGAAGACCTTGACAGAGGATGCTATATTAAAGCACTTAAAGTCTCCTGCTACTATAAAATCTGTAAAGCGTTTGAACCGTAGAATTGTTAACGAAGAAGGCACACAGTATGTCCCTACTGGATCTATAAAAGTGGTTTTTCGTGCGCAGAAACTTCCACAGTCTGTGTCATTATATCAGGTGCATTTAGAGGTGGAGCCATATGTTTTTGCTCCCATCATCTGTAAAAAATGCCAACGGTACGGTCACGTTGATAAGCATTGCAGAGCAACAAGTCCCAGGTGTGGGAAATGTGCATTGCATCATACTACGGCGAACTGTACGGAAACTTTCCTGCAATGCGTGCATTGTCGCGGCACCCATTCAACTGGCGATGTTGACTGTCCAACTCACCAACAGCAAGTCCACATTAAAAAGATCATGAGCCATCAGAACTTATCTTTCAAGGACGCTGTACAAAAAGTCCAACCTAGTGAATATAATCTAGTGGACAATTCCCAAAATTTTCCCCCTTTAACTGGGGAGGGGCAGACTCCTACACAGTCGAATCCCTGTAAGAGAAAATTCACACAAGTAATTTTAAAATCACCGAGGCCAGTACCAGCCCCAGGATATGATAAGGAAGGTTATCAAAATTTGGTTCGAGAGACTCCCCGCATGGAGATGGCAGCTTCAAGAGTTACACCTGTTTACGAAGGCGCAAGCCGTCGGATGGAGGCACCTTTGGACGAACCTGTTGCCACGAGTAGCGCCTCAATGGCGCAACCGCTTTCGTCATTTCATAGGCAAAGAGAATATCTTCAAAGTGGTCTTTATCAATCTATTCAGCAATTGGTACAATTATTGGGTGATCACCCCACGTTAGCTCATAATGTATTCCAGTTAAGAGACAGGATTTGTAGTTTTATTCAATTCTATGATCAGAATCACTCAATGGAACGCTAGAAGTCTCATGAACAAGCGTCATGAGCTATTTAAATTAATACAGGAAACAGTACCTCACTTTTTAGCTATACAAGAAACTTGGTTTAATCTAGAGACTCGCATTAAGTATCCTAATTACAAAGTTATACGTAATGACGGACCCGGTTACGGTGGGGTTGCCTTTTTGGTCCACTCGTCCGTGACATATCGCATCCATTCGAATATTCAGGCCATACCCCATACATATGTTATAGGATTATATTATATGCATTTTTTACTTGTGAATATCTACTGTCCTCCTGACATTTCCATTACTGAGAGACAATGGAACCAATTCTTTCAACAATTTACTACCGAACCATATGTTTTTATCTTTGGGGACTTTAATCTTCATCACACACTGTGGGGAGGAAATTTGGATACACTTCAAGGTACACAGTTCCTTAATGAAGTAAATAACCATGCTTTTGCTATTTTGAATGATGGCTCTCCTACGCGTTTGACTGCGCCTTCTGCCCCTCCTAGAGCAGTAGATTTAACATTGTGTAAGCGAAATATGGTGTCTACCACTACATGGCATACTTTGAGTGATATTTATTCCAGTGATCATTTCCCTATTGTTATTTCTTATGGTGTAGGCAGACCCTTTTCTCCACCGCATCACACATTTCAACATAACATGATTCGATCTTTGAGGAGATTTAAACCACAAATATATACCGCTTACATTGAAGATGCGTTACAAAAAATACCGGAAAATACTTTTTCATATCTAACTTTACTGCAGATTTTAACAGCTTATATTAACCTTCACCACCCTATCAGCGCTTCACCCCCTTTATCTTCTAGGAAACCTGTGCATGTTAAGTGGTGGGACGACGAATGTCATTTGCTGATTCAAACCCGCAAAGTACTTTTTCGACAATATAGGCAGCACGCAACACCTGAAAATTACTTCCGGCTCAAACGACACATGGCACAAACCCGCCGAATTTTCCATCAAAAACGTCGTGTCGCTTGGAGGGAGTTTATATCGTCCTTCACGCGTCAGGTTCCAATTGCAGACTTGTGGAATGCCATCAGGGCAATCACAAGAGTTACGCAGCACTCCCCTGCCAAGACCATCCCAGGTCAAGTATTATCAGATTTTCTTGTTAGAGAGACGCCAGATTTTGTTGTGCCACAGTATGTTCATTCCCAAGACCCACTAGACGTACGTTTTTCCGTATTGCTACAACCCTGCGATTATCAGGAATTAGAGGCAGTACTCCAATCATGCTCAAATTCTTCCCCAGGTCCAGATAATGTATCATATCAAATGCTCCAATTATTACCTATTAGAGCAAAGAAGGCATTATTAAATAGCTATAATGGTATTTTTCGCAATCACAGTACGCCGGTTAGTTGGAATGATTTTTTCCTAATTCCCATTCTTAAAAATAAGCAGTTACCCACTGAGGTAAGTAATTATCGCGGTATAGTCCTCGGTTCGTGCCTCCGTAAAGTCTTTCTAAAGATCTTACTTCGAAGAATCCTATGGGTATTAGAATACTATAACTTGACGCCTCGATATCAATATGCCTTTTTTAAGGGACGCAGTACATCTGATGCATTTAATAGTTTTGTTATCGATTTACTATTAGCTCGTCATAGAAAACATAGTACCATAGCGGTTTTTCTTGATATTCAACGGGCTTATGATTCCGTACCTTTGAACATATTATGGGAAAAACTTGCAACTCTTAAGATTCCTGAGGGATTTATTAGCATTCTCAGACAACTTCTGACTTGTCGAACACTCCGATTTAAATCGACACCTTGTACAATCCAGCCCCGGCAGGTAAGTAATGGGTTGCCACAGGGCGATATTCTGAGTGGTATTCTTTTCGCTCTTTTTATGAAAGATTTTGAAGCGGTCATTTTACGTCATGCTCGACTACAGGCGTATGCTGACGATTTTTTGCTTTATTGTACACATGAAGATCTACAGCTCTGTAGACAACATATTAGTTTCACGCTTCATGAAGCTAGAACATGGTTAGAGGCCCATGGGTTAAATCTTTCCATAGCGAAATGTCGAGCAATGATATTTACACATCACCGAACCTATCACCGATCGCCACTTGCTTTTGATCAGTATGAAATACCAGTGGTTAGTCACCATAAATATCTTGGGTTATTTATCGATCAAAAACTTACATGGAAACATCATTTTTTATATTTACGTTCGAAGAGTGAACGGTATATTCAGGTAATACAGGCCGTAACCCGTAGGCAATGGGGGGCAGATCCCGTTGTGGTGCTATCTTTGTACAAAACCACTATTAGGACGATATTGGACTACGGATCACATATTTTTGACGTAGCATCTTCTACTAACTTGAATATTCTTAACACTTGTCAATATAAAGCAATACGCTCCTGTATTGGAGCTTTAAAGTCCACACCTACCAATGCACTTTTAGTTGAAGCCTGCGACGCTCCCTTACAAGTACGTAGAAAAATACTTGCGACGAAATATTTACTTAAAAAGTTTTCTTTAACAAGTCATCCTTTACTTCCGAAGTTACAGTTACTCTCGGAGTATTATTCCGTTCGGCGCCAGGGTTTACGCATATTGCCCGTACTGTTTCATGCTTTTAATACATTGAAGTCGATACAGTGTACCTTAATACACAGTGTTACTTTACTACTCTATACCTTACCCTATCAGGTTTGTTATTTTAAGCCTCAAATAATTTGGCCTCTGCGTAATGGCTGTACTAACGTTCCTTGTCTGCAGGGGACCGAGATATGTCCTGTTAAAAGAGTGAAATTTTCTCATATTCCACGAAGCATAAACATTTTTACAGATGGGGCAAAGAACATTAACGGAGTTGGTTCCGCTTATTATATACCTTCTCTAAATGTTAAAGAACAATGTGGTTTGCCTAGTGACTGTTCGATTTTTACGGCGGAGTTATTCGCCATACAGCAAGCTTTACTTTTTGTTCAGCGACAGGGATATACGCGAGCTACAATCTATACGGATTCGCTGAGTGCATTACAATCTTTGGTTTCGTATGAGTTATCCTATAATTGGTATATATACAATGTCAAGAGTCTCCTTTATATGCTTGACAACGTCGGTATTTCCATAACTTTAGTATGGGTACCAGGTCATGTGGGTATCGACGGTAATGAAAAAGCAGATTGTCTTGCAAAACAAGCTTCTCGTCTTCCTGTTCCGAATACTAACAATATAGTTCCAGCTTCTGACTATGTAGTTGTTATCCGACAGGAGGGGCGTCAAGACTGGCAGAATTTCTACCGCCAGACTGCACAAGTCAAAGGTAACTTCTATTATCATTTACAACCAACACTTTTAGTTAAACCTTGGTTTATACGAGGATCTTATACTAGACGACATATTATTAACATCATTCGGTTACGGTTTAATCATGCCCTTACACCACTATATCGATCCCGTTTCCATTTCACGCAGGATACAAACTGTTTGTGTGGTACAAATATCCGTAATGGCGACTCAACCACATTTTATTTGAATGTTCTTTATATGCTAACCCCCGTAAAAAACTTATGACTAAACTCAAGCGACTCAAGCAGGTTTTTCCTACCAGTGTTTCTTGTTTGCTCTGTAATCCTACAGTCGAGATTATTCGAGTGCTAAATTTGTTTCTAGATGAAGCCAATATCGTGTTATAATTCTGTCTGTAATATAGGGTGAGAATTGATCATGCTTTTGAAGGTTCTATTTGAGTGATTCCTCATATCATTAGTGTATTACTTGTGAGTGCTATTTTGGATTCTTCGTGTGGGTGAAGCTTTAGACCCAGTGTGATTGCAAGATTGGAAGTTTCCCGTATGACAACAGTCTACTCTAGCAAAATATGGTTGTTATGTGATATAGTGCAGTTCAGTGTTTTGTGTTTTTCTACTTGCAAGCTCAAGCATCAATTATTGAACTGAAGTTTTCATTTATACTAGTGTGTTTACATGAGTAAGAGAGTATTGACTGGGTGAAATGTCGTAGACACAGCCCATAAGCATCAGCAAGCAAGCAATGTATAACTGTAAGGTTAACGTATTCAATATTATACGGCGTTAAAACTCCGATATTCATTTGTAAACACCCTGTACATCCCTCAACTCTGTGCCCTTTTCATATTATGCTGTGTATGACTAAATGAAAGAAAAATGGAAGTTTGTGTAATCCTGATAGAAATTGAGGTTTCTTTTTCTCTTATACGTGCAGGAGAAGATGTGGATGAAAAGTGGAATTAAATTAAACAGTTTCTGACTTGAAACAATGGCAAATGAAATCTGCACATTTTACCTGGAGCCAAGGTTCGATTTCTCTTGTAGGAATCTAATTATTGGGAAGCCTTGAAAAGACTCTCCAATGGTTAGACATGATTTATTGTCTAGTATGTAATATCTTATGTAAAGGAAAACACTAACAAGTGTAATTTCAGCTCATGTATATTATTTGTACTATAAACTGTTCTACTGGCAGAATTTTTTTCCCACACGGGTATGAAAATTCATACTTTAATTAGATACTACATTTTATCATGCTAATCAGAATTATCCAGTGAGAGTGAAGAATAGATGATGATCATTTTAGGAAGAAATTACCAGATTCAACATCTATTGGATCATTTTAATTATTTTATTGATGTGTTACTTATCTCTGTGTCTGATTTAAAAGGTACAGTCTTCATGTTGATTGATCTGTTTGTTACTTTGCAGGCTACAAAAATATTTGTGCCGGGTGAGTTGGCCGAGTGCATAGGGGCATGTAGATGTGAGCTTGCATCCCGGAGATAGTAGGTTCGAACCCCACTGCCGGCAGCTCTGAAGTTGGTTTTCCATGGTTTCTCACTTTCATACCAGGTGAATGCTAGGGCTGTAACTTAACACCATGGCTGCTTCCTTGCTGCATGTAGGTCTTTCCTGTCCCATCTTCACCGTAAGACCTATCTGTGTCAGTACGACGTAAAGCAAATAAAGGAAATATTGGTATAAATGTTACAAGTTTATAAGTCTTGAGAGTTGTACTGTATTTATGTTGAATTTCTTGGAGTATCAGGGTTAATTTGAAGATTCTTCCGTATCTTATCATTACCCCACAACAGCTATATCCAGTTGATAGGCAGCTTCTACTTCTGACATTCTATTTATTTGTGATATAAAAGTTGGCTGCCCTTTTTTTATAAAATATTGCTTGGGTATTAGTGATGCTGAAAAGAACTTCAGGAGTAAATTTTAGCCCTAAAAACCTTTAGAAATTATTACCAATTACAACCAGTAATAAATGAATATAATAACCAGTAATGGCCAGTGCAAGTGAACTGGGTATCCTTCATATTGCCCCCACATTGAAATACACTGACTGAGCAAATGTCATGGGATAGTGGAGCACTGATGTGCAGGTGTGTTGTCTGCGCACCACACGCCCCCTGTGCCAGCAGCAGTTGTGTAGGAGACCTTGTGAGCAGTGGTTGTGCATGTGACAGGTGTAACATGGAACGTCGTCATGAGCTGACACCGTTTGAATGGGGTATGGTAGTCGGTTCCCGACGGATGGGCAGTGAGATTTCAAAAGTGGTGCGGGAATTCGGCTTCACATGATCAACCGTGTCCAGTGTGTATTGTGAATGGTTGAATGCGGGTGTCACCGTCCACAACAGATGAACGAATGGCCGTCCAGCCACCCTCGATGACTGTGACCTGCGACATCTGAGACAGATTGTCAATAGTGACAGACGGGCAACCATGCAACAAATCACGGCTCAATTCAACACAGGCCGTGCTAGACACATCTCCCAGTGGACAATCCATAGGAACATGGGTTCTATGGGGTATGGGAGCCAGCGCCACACATGGGTGCCACTGTTATCCCAACGTCATCAGGCATAACGATGCGCATTTGTCGCCAGTCACCAGGGATGGACACTGGAACAATGGCGAAATGTGATATGGTCGGACGAATCATGATTTCAACTGCACCATGCTGATGGGAGGCACTGTGTATGGTGCAGACCACATGAAGCAATGGATCCCCGCATGGTTATAGTCTGGGGTGTATTTTTCTGGTATGGAATGGGCCTCCTATTTGTTCTGGAAGAGACTTTGAATGGTACGCACTATGTTGAGCTGCTCGGAGACCATCTCTGCCCATTTTTGGCCTTCCAGCGCCCAGACGGTTCTGCGGTGTTTCAAGATGATAACGCGCCGGCATATCGCTCCCACGTCACCCGGGAATGGTTCCAGGAACATGTAGCGGAGGTCCAACAACTGCCATGGCCACCCAGGAGCCCTGATATGAACCCTATCAAGCATATCTGGGATGTCCTGGAACGCAGGCTCCGTGGCATGGATCCTACACCCACGAACAGACCAGCATTGGTGGCCCCTCTGCAAACAATTTGCTGTTAGCTGCGTCCAAAGGACTGCCAGGGACTTCTCGACTCACTTCCACGGCGTCTCACTGCAGTTCGCAGGGCCAGAGGAGGCCTCGCACGCTATTAGGTGATTATCCCATGACATTTGCTTAGTCTTATCTTAAAAATTGTACCTTGTATTATACGTAAGACCAACAACCCACAGTAATAAGTATGATTACTTTTATAGTAACATATCAGTCATCAATCAGTCATCACTTCTTCTTCTTGTCATATTTTTTGGACTTAGCTTTTGCCCTCTTTCCAGTCACCAATCTTGAACATAAGAGATATGAAATAGGAAGAGCACAGCTAGAAATATGAAGAGGACTTCTGCTATTTGAAGGCTGGGATGAGGCACAAGGCAAGCAACATTTCAAGGGTGAGGAAAAATAGGACCCAGAATGTGTGAAAGGGCCGTTTTTGTAATGATTCATAAGTACATCATTGAAGGATTAGATGGTTAATAGTACCAATTTCTTGTGCAAAGGCACAGAGGTTAGAATCAACTAATTTTATACAGGGTACAAGCAGGGTACACATGATGAATGAATATGATGTTGCGTATATTGGTAAAGAAGTAACAAAGTTTTTCGTGGGATACTGGGTAGGATTTAAAATAAGTTACCTTTGCCTTTGGAGGCAGCATATTTTCTTCAGTACTTTTGCCACAAATTTCAAATATGAGCACGGCAAGATTCCCAATAATCAGCATGCAGTAAAGCGAGTGTGAAAGCGTAACATTGCCTAGTTACTGCAAAATATTCCATCTCAGGACTTGATAACCACCGGGATTTAGTTAGGAAGTGAGTCCACGAAGTTGTGCAGGTACTTGAAATTGAGGTTAAGCCACTCGCTGAGGATCTGATTGTGCACTTCCACCAAATTGCGGGGATGCTGATGTCTGTGTTTTGCCCGCTTTTCCAACATATCCCACAGATTTTCAATGGGGTTGAAGTAATATTTTTTTGCAAGCCAATTGAGATGTAATAGGGTGGGGAGTGTTCATAAAATCAGTCGCATATGTGTCCAGCCTGATGAACTTTGCTGTTCTCAAGTTTAAAAATTCGATTGTCAATAGCATAACCATCATGCAGATGTTGACTGAAAGGCAACACCTGATCGTCCAGAATTTTTAATGTACATGCTGGTTCATGTTAGTGGCCACCTCAGTGAGCCAGCGCAATCAATGATATGGAAAACACCCCAAAAACATCACAGACCCACCTCTGGCTGTAACCTGATCTTGCTCACATCCAGGATGAAATGCTTCATTTGGCCTTAAGTACACTTGACGACGTGTGTCATTGGAATGCAGGCAAACACGTGACATTTCAGACCACATTATGTTCCGTCAGTGAGCTACTGTCCACATTAAGTGATTTCTAGCCCATTGAAGATGTGCTCCATTATGTGCCTTCATGAGCAATGACTTCTGGCGAGGTGACCAACTCCAAATGTTCTATTGCATGCAGTTCCGATCGCAATGTTCTCTCACTAACTAGTTGGGATGGAGCTCCATTAACTGACTGCAGCAAGTCCTGTCAGGTTTGGAAGCAATTTTGTTTCACAAGCCGTGAAACGTGTCTCCGATCTCTCTGTCAGGATCTTATTCCGACTGCAATTTTGACGTGCTTCGTGGCCACGTGCAGTACATCACTGCTTGTAGACACATTGAACAGTCCACTGCAAAACACCAACAAATCCAGGAACTTCACGCATCGTATGTCACGGTAAAACACGATTAACGCTTTTTGCCACTCTGCCGCATCCTTACATCTACTCATGTTGATGCATACTGTCCACTTAGAAAATGTCTCATTGATCGCTACTGCCTTATGCTCACATAGAGGCAATGCACATGCAGTTGAGCAACGGACTTGTTCGCTGCTCCATCTGCACAACTCTGCATGTGCACTAGAGTGACCAATTTTTTTCCAGTGAGCTTGTATACCAATTATGGGTGTGATTGGAAATTTTAAGTGCACTAAGGGAACCAGTAGACACGCATACACAGGAAAGGTGGGAATGTTTGATGCATAGTAAGGCTTCTAGAATTGCAAACATTTCTGTTGTAAAGGAGGATACAGCAGAAGGAAGGGTAGAGAGTTTGGATATATTCAAATGAGAATAGTTACAATGAGGTTACAACATCAATAGGATTAGATTGTTTTGAACCATCAGTATAGAAGATGGGAGCAACAGATTGTAAACAGCCCAGCTTTTTTTTTTTTTATTTTTTTTTTTTGTAATTTGCTTTACGTCGCACCAGCACAGATAGGTCTTATGGCGACGATGGGACAGGAAAAGGCTAGGAGTGGGAAGGAAGTGGCTGTTGCCTTAATTAAGGTACAGCCCCAGCATTTGCCTGTGTGAAAATGGGAAACCACAGAAAAACCATCTTCAGGGCTGTCAACAGTGGTGTTCGAACCCACTATCTCCTGAATACTGGATACTGGGCGCACTTAAGCGACTGCAGCTATCGAGCTCGGTCCTTATCCTTTTGAATGGAGGGGGAGGTTAGAGTGAATGAGAGTTTGGAGAAAAAGGGGGAATTATTTCATTTGTAACAGCAGAGATACTTGGGGTGAATAAAGGTTTCAATGACAGAAGACCTAACGTGGGTGAGATGCTTAAGAGGTAACAGTGGAGATGTGTTTCCTTTGGAAGATTAAAGGAGGCTCAGAAGATTCAGCGAAAGTAGCATTATTGGGAGAGGGAGTGCTCCCAGTGTGGGTTTTATTAATTGGAATTGCAGGAATTCGAGTTTGGATTTTTAGGCTTGGGAGACAATGCGAATGAACCTAGTACCTTAATCCAATACCTATCTGACAGTGTTTTTGTATAATGTAAGGAGGGTGGCAGGATCTGCTTCCCACTTTCTCTTAGGTAGAGATTTCAAATGAAAATATGTTTTAAGGAAGTTTCCATATCAGTCAGTACCTAGATATTTTGTATGTCTTTTTATTGGTATGGGATTGTCTAGTCAGAGCGAAAAAAACAGGCCACCTGACATTCGGAAGGGGCTACGTTTAGACTGTAATTATTTAGCCAGGAATTGAGGGAGGAAAGGGATTTTTCCATGTATTGGTGGATGTCAGAAATGGAAGAGTGAAGGATGCGCGAGTGTGGACAGACGTAACTCCCTGAGGTGGAGGTATACAAAATGAAAAGGATAGAACTGAGGATATCAACTTGTGGAAGACCTATGGAGGTTTGTCATGGTTTAACCTAGGAAAAGTATTTCAGGTGTAGAGTATGGGATGTTAATAATTTATATAGAATGGTGATAAAAAATATAGGGAGTTGAAGTTATAGGAGGTTTTTCCCAAGAATATGAATATTGACATTACCAAATGCACCTTTTAAGCCTACAAAATAAGGATTCCTTACGGCAATGGGCGAAGAGATTATCAGTTAGCAGGACATTTATGGCATCTACAGTAGAGCATCCTTTAGTAAAGGCATTTTGGTGTTTAGGAATCAACTTTTAATATTCCAGGTACCATAAAAAATGTTCCAAGAGAATTGTTTGTAAGATTTTTCTCAGACATTATTCAAGGTAGATACATTGATAAGTATGTGGTTGAAGGGTGCTTTTCTCTTATGATAGGGACGAGATTAAAATCATTCCAGTCCTCATTTAAGGAGTATAATATTATGAAGATCTTGGCTATGGTAGGAAGATGTTTTAAGGTAGATTAAGAAATATCTTCTCGACCAGGGAACGAGTCGTGGGCATTGTTGATGGCATAAACCAATTCAATCAAAGTTATAGGTTGGCTGAGAATTGAGAATTTATCAGAGGTGTGAGGAAATGTGAAATGAAAAAGAAAAGGAGAACAATCTGGAGTAAGGTTAGTAAATAATTAATAAACGGCATGGAGATTCGGACTCCGAGCAGGGGATGAGGAGAACTGGCAAGAATGATCGGACATACAACCCCAGATATCTTTAGTGGGAGTTTGTCTATTGAGTGAGCTAGTGTAAGACTTCCACACCAGCCAACATTCCGACTGGATTTGAGCCACCCTGACCTTATAATGAAGGAAGGATTTGAAAGTACCAAGCAAACAAAATAAATTAAGTGATTTCTTTTTGTTTTTTTATGAGAGCTGTCCATTCCATATTCCACCATTTTATTCCATTGGGTTGGCCTTTTGATAGATGTGTAAGGAAAGGATTGTATAAATTAAAGTAAATTTGAATGGATGAGGTGAGATGGTCAAAATAGCAGAGTTGTTACGGTAGTGATGCTAGCTTGTCATTAGGAAGTTGTGGAAAATGGCAATATTCGACTCTTATGTTTTTGCGGGCAGTGCAAAAGATCGGTGAGGAGAGGGAGGTGGAGGATATTAGAATAGGGAAGTGGTCGTTTTGATGGGTATCATCTGAAGAGATCTTCACAGTTTTGTTACCTTTTGGACAAGAAGTCTCACTCCCTGAAAGGGGTTGACGGGCATTAAATTTGCCACTAAGAATGAAGGATGATGGGAATTGGGATAAAGAATTCCAGTTTTGAAAGGACCCGTTGTTTCCTGGAGGAGAGTAAAGGAAAGTGAGACAATGTGTCATAATGGCAAAGGCCTGAGTTCCCGGAACAAGGTAAGGAAGTACCAGTTTGGTTTTAGAGGCAATCATAGCACAACTACTGCACTACTTAGTTACAAACGACATAGGAGTAGCTATGGATAAGGGAGAAGTTACTATTCTAACTTGTCTAGACCTTAGTAAGGCTTTCAACTGTGTTTACATGGACATACTGATGGCAAAATTATGTGCTCTTAATTTCTCACAAAGCACACTATCCAGGATGTATTCCTATCTCTCTGATCGCTGACAGTGTGTATCAACAGGTGAAAATTTCTCTTCATGGCAATCTGTAGAAACTGGTTTATAATGGACAAAAACCTTAGTTCGAACGATCATGTAATGGGTATATGTCAGCGATTGTTTTATTCTTTACATTTCCTTAATAAACTTAGAGATTTACTCCCCCAAAATGTAAGAAAACTGCTAATCCAAAGTGTGGTTATGCCAATATTCGACTACTGTGACGTAGTATACAGTAACCCTGATGCCTCACTTTCCGTCAAGCTCCTAAAAGAACGTAGTGCATGTGTTTGATTTATTTCAGATATACCAAGGTTTAACCATATTTCTCTCGTATTTGATAGACTTTCATGGCTCCGTCCATGTCTTGTTTGATGCAGCCCTCCATGACACTATCCTGTGCTGCCATCTTCTTTTTGATGTACATAGAGCATCCTACACTATTCTGGTCTTTTATATTTTCCTAGCATCCTTATGCCCTTTACTTCCCTTCAGAACTAACTGAACAACTTCCCATTTTCTCAGGATGTGTTTTAGCAAACTTTGTATCCTTAGGATCAGTTACCGAGCTTGATAGCTGCAGTCGCTTAAGCGCGGCCAGTTTCCAGTATTCGGGAGATAGTAGTTTCGAATCCCACTGTCGGCAGCCCTGAAGATGGTTTTCCGTGGTTTCCCATTTTCACACCAGGCAAATGCTGGGGCTGTACCTTAATTAAGGCCACGGCCGCTTTCTTCCCACTCCTAGCCCTTTCCTGTCCCATCGTCGCCATAAGACCTATCTGTGTCGGTGCGACGTAAAGCAGCTAGCAAAGAAAAAACAAAAAAATTAGGATCAATTTTTCTTCCATCAAAAACTGTGGATAATGAAACATTCAAAGATTTCAATTCTGTTTTTCTCAGCACCAATTATAATTCATGTTTAAAGAAAATAATATTTTTCAGTCTGTTGAACTCAAGATAATAATGTATAAAACACTGCTGTCAGCTCAATTTCTCTTTGTACATGCGTGCAGATAGCTGGTTTGTTATTCCCACATTTGCCCAGGTGTTGAGAGAGATACTAACACAATAGATGACTTTGTTGCTTTAAGGACTATTTAGAATTTGTATTTTCTGAACAGTTATAATAATAATAATAATAATAATAATAATAATAATAATAATAATAATAATAATAATAATAGTAATAGTAATAATAATAATAATAATAATAATAATAATAATAATAATAATATATGTTTTTCTAGCTCATGTTTCAGTGTAAAGTCTGTGGAAGTAATTTAGAATCCCAGAACCTTCCTACTTCATTAGCTTTGAATGGACATGGATATAAAGATCAAAGAGGAACCAGTTTGGCATGAAGGAACAGCAAATGATTCATCTGTAAGTATATTTCCAGATAACTTTAATGTGGTTAGAATTTAACTCTTAGCTGTCAAGTTTGGCTGGTTACTGCACTATAGCACTTATCAAGAAAAACTCCCAAATGAAGGCCAAGATTCAGTGAAAGATTTTTTAGAAGAAGTAAGTTTTTAATCCTTTATTTTTGCTCTGTCTGTTGCTACACACCACAATATGTATTAATCTTCTAAGTGTGGATCTTGCAGTTCAGTGGCTCTTGACAGGAAGAATGTCACTTTAACCCTCGAACCGGTAGTTGAAATACCTCTAACCGGTGGGTGTGCACCACAAATTTGCAGTACCTGATGTATGTCACTTTGACAGATGTATTATTCACAGAATATGCACGTATAATATACCAAAACATTCAGCATGAACTGGACTATTTAAAAAGTGGTTTGCATTAATTTACCCTCTATGTAATATTATTTTTATTTTCTGCCCCGGTAAATGCCCTCACAAAAAATCAAGAAATATTTTTTACTTACACATCAAATATAAATGACGAATCTTTTTTCCATAAAAATTTTAAAATATACATTTTATAGATAAATTAATTCCGATTATAGGCATACAAATTTTAAGTGAATAGTGTTAATACTTCAGGAATTATTCAATAAAAAGTACGGTATTTGATAGAGCTCTAACCGGTGGGCGTTCATAACCTACATGAGGTGGCACAACACATCCATTCTGCTGGAGTAGGCCTTGAATTTACAGATGCATTTAATTCTATTACAATATCTTCATCATTTAAATCCGAAAATGTAGCCATCGTATATGCACAACACACAGTAAACAATGAAAGCAAGTCACAACCAAATCAACACGTGTTTCAAAGCTGTGCGAATTGCGATCTTCAATTGTTTCAGAGATATCGCACATAAATGGATACATTTAACAACGAAACTTTCCACATTCCAAGGAGAAAACATGCCTGGTGAATGCTGCCATCTAACAGAAATATTCACAACTTCTTCTAGCTGTATATACTGGTAAAGTGGACCTGACGATCTATCGTCAGCGGCGGTTGAGATAGGCGCACACCTGCCGATCTATCGTCAGCTACCGGTTCGAGGGTTAAGTGGTTCAAAAGGTTAAGCAATGGCCTTCTGAATTCCTGGTATAGTTCAGTGGTATTTAGAGATGCTGATTTAGAGATGCTGAAATATCCCAGTACATGTTAGTAGTAATACTAGCATGTATGTGAACTCCTGCACGGCAAAATTCAGGCTCCTCAGTGTCTTGTAAAACCTTAAACTTTAGCAGAGGGACTTAATATGAGTAACTGTGACAAATGAGGAATAATCTGTTTGAGACTGTGGACTGCTACTTTATTGATGTGGTATTGCCAAAGAGTTGCTAAAAGCTAAGATTCTGCAGTTGATGCACACTGTTTTCAGAATATAAATGTATGCTGGAAGAGATCCAAGATACAAGCACTACAGAAGAGAGTGATGTCTAAACAATCTGACATATAAGGTGGGCTCCTGTTCAATAACTCCGGGTTTGATATTATAATGTTACAGTGCAAATATTATTATTATTATTATTATTATTATTATTATTATTATTATTATTATTATTATTATTATTATTATTATTATTATTATTATTATTATTATTATTATTATTATTACTGTGGTAGGGCCCTCAGTCAGTTGACTAGAATGATAACAGCTTCCACACCACTTCATACTGTCCTACCCTCTTCTTTTCAGGGTAACCTTAATATATGTGCCACATACAAATCTTATGCTAGACTTCATTCCAAAACCAACTACAGAAGACCTGTGGATGTTACAATGTGTCCTACCAATCTAATAAAATAACAGTAAGGTTACTGTATTACCATATCTTCTTTTGGTTAATATTCTCTGGTATGGCAATACAGTTGTTAAAATATGACCAGAAGTGTTGGAACATCATAGTGGAAACAAAGGAGGTCAATGATTTTGCTGTATGTCTGCTTTCCAGAAGTAGGGTGGCATTTCACCGAATGGGAGAATTAACCTTCACACTGTTTAGATATTGGACAAGGGATATCCTGCTGCTAGAATGGAATAAGAATGAGGTTTCCAAAAGGATAATGTCTGCAGTGCAATCTCTAAAACAAAGGTATACAGATCCTTTCATTTAAAAGAGATCACTGGGACAGGTCCACTATATTTTCCAAATCTTTAAATTGTTGTAATTTCCACAACTGAATGAGAATTACTTTTAATTTCATATTCCAACAAGATGGAACTTCCTCTTACTGGTGCACAGAAAAATGTTCAGATAAGGAACTCTCAGACTACTGGATTGGATACAGTAGGCCTACTCTGGATGACGTGGTGGAATATGGATTCCTTCAAGGTTGCCCAATGTTATTACTTGTGATTTATCCACATAGGGACATAAGGCATTTTTATTTACCATGACTGGGTAACAATTGTTGTAAGAATACTGTCCTTACTGGCTGCCTGAACACCTTCACATATGTATCCAACTGTGCAGAGCACTAAAGCAAATGGCAAAAATCACACCAAAAATTTATATTGAGCACCATACAGGCCCATAAGGTAGTGATTGTTGAATATCAAAATTAAGAATCAGTGCCCTAAAATTTAGCCAATCAAAGATTAAAAAGAGACCAAATCATCAACCATATATGCATCTATATTTCTCAAAACCCCTGTTAACTGGACTAAGTAGCAATAATTCACTTGGTTCCAAAGAAGATAAGATAAATTGATGGATACCACAATGATGAACATGATGAGAGATATCCTGACTTTTGTAACTTACAGTGTTCTAGCCAAACATACCTAACCTGTTGCTATCAATAATTTATTTGAAATGAGTGACCTAAATGATACTAGCAGTAGAATTCCCATAAGAAAAAATACACAGTACTACAACCATGGTGGACCTTGACCTTCCAGGCAACCACTACCAAGATCTGCAGATTATGAGATGATGCATTTTCAGCTTCTGGCTGATATAGTTTGCATTCTAGACTGAGAGCTATATCTTCGCGTCAGATAGCTCTGGAATTGTTCTCAGGTAAGCTGAGCGGATCTCAAACTAACTCCTTGATTCAGGTGAACTGGCTGCAAAACAAACCAGGAGCATCTAGCTAAGAAGAAGGTTCTTTTCTCCAAGACCAGAGAACTGATTGAAATTTTTTGATACCCACAGTAAAATCTTACAAATTGTTAGTCTGAACCAGAGGAAATGGTTTGATGTCAATGTCAGTGTTCCAATTACGGTACCCACAACTTCCAGTAACAATGAATGACCTCCAGAATTGCATCACTGCCATTCTGAAGGTCATCACACAAACATACTAATTTGTGTATTAGCCAAACTAGACTACTGCCTAGATTTGTGCCATGTGATGAAAGGAAGAGACACTGTACATCTGTTGTAGTGCCTTTACATTTCTTATTATGTACCAAACATTATTTTATATGAAAGACTTTATAAACTATAGATTTTTAAATTGCAATAATACATCTAGAATGAGTTCATGAAGAATAAGTAGTTTGTTACAAGATTTCAACCACAGTATTGGCTCTCATTTCTTTATCATAACTTTGGTATTTGTACGAAAAAAGTGCTGTAAGTCATATTATCGGCCCGGAGGTAATATTGAAAGTGAACACAGATTTTCATAATCTGATGATGAATAGTTTAGTTGACTTGGCCAATGTGTACTGGATATAAAAGATTGAAAATTATCATTTGGCTGAATGGTCAACATGGAGACCTTTGGTTCAGAGGGTTCTGGGTTTGAGTCCTGGTCGGATAAGGGATTTTAATAGGAAATCATTATTTCCTTTGATTTGGGAACTGGTTATTTGTGTTTGTCTTATATTCTCTGTTTCATATACACTACAAACTAATTACGCTATGACCTAGCACAGAATCATTCAATACTGATATGTATTTAGGGCAGTCGCCATGTGGCAGATTCCCTATCTGTTGTTTTCCTAGCCTTAAACAAATATTTGACTCAATTTGTCATCTTGAAATCCAACTTCACCTTCATATTGTGATCTTTCCTACTTTTAAAGATACCACTCAAACTTATTCATCTACTAATGTTATTCCATGCTATATCTCCACTGACAGCTCAGAACATACCACTTAGATGAGCAGCTTGGCTTCTTTCTCCCAAGTCTTCCCAGTCCAAACTTTTTAACATTTTTGTAACACTACTTTTTGGTCGGAAATCACCCAGAACAAATTGAGCTGCTGTTCTTTGGATTTTTTCCAGGTCTTAAATCAAGTAATCCTGGTGAGGGTATCATACACTGGAACCATACTCTAGTTGGGTTCTTTCCAGAGACTTGTATGCCCTCTCCTTTACATCTTTACTATAACCCCTAAATACCCTCATAACCATGTGGAGAGATCTGTACCCTTTATTTACAATCCCTTTAAGTGATTACCCCGAGGAATATTTTTCTTTATATTGACACCTATAAACACATCCCTTCTAAAGGAAGGGCATCGGGCTATAAGACAGGGTGAAATCCGTGTGAATGTGAACTTTTAAGATAAATGTACATCATGGGTTGTGGAGATCGTTTCAGTTATTCAGAGCCAGTGTAATATATCTACATCCCAACTCAAGATGCAAGCTTTATTTTGTTGGTGTATGTTGCAGAATCAATGTTAATGACAAATGAAAACAGGTGAAATGGCCTATTTGTATTTCCTTGGGCTAACCAATGTATCTGCTAGAATATGTGGTAAATTTACTGAGAAAATGACAAGAGTCACTTAAAGCACCTGATAGGTAACATAGCTGAAAATTAAAAATGCCAGTTAACTCATATGTTGAATTTGCTTATGACAACTAATAGTGAAGAGTTGTCTTGCTTAGTATGTGTAGAATAACTATGAATATTACTGTACATTTTTTTCTGATGATATTTTTTGTGTTTTATATGTGATACAGTAAAAAGATATCCCTAAACATTCAACCTGAATGTTTTCTTCTCCTGAACTGCACGCTTTGGTACTAAGGATGGTCTACATACACAAATTTTCCCTAAACATTAGTGAAACATTTAAATTAACTCGATCAATCATCAGTCTTCAATGATCTTCATTTAGTGCTGTCCCCCAGAAGGCAGATTCCCTATCAATTGTTTACGTAGCTTTTTCTTAAATGTTTTTGAAGATTTTGGAATTTTATCAAACATGTCCCTCCATAATGTACTCCATTCCTTTACTCCTCATCCTGAAAATAAATATTTGCCCCATTTTGTTTTCTTGAATTCCAAATAGTGTCAGGTAATGGAATTTTCAAGCTTATTTGTTTGTGACTAGATTGGCAGATGTGTGTGAAAAGCTTGTCTAATATACATTCTTTTCTACTGGAAAAGTTTAAACTTGTATCTAAAATAGTACCTCTGAAAGAGGAAACCAAATCAGAGTTAATAAAACCAAGTCCAACACAGGAAAATGCATTTGAGGTTATGTACATAATTTGATATGTCGCTGTTGGGTAATGGAAATGGTGAGATAACAGCTGAACCCTTAGTTTTAATGCACAAGATTTGAAGATCTGAGGGAAAGTATCATTTTAATAACACCGATGGTTTCCTTACCTCATTTTCATATTTCCTTCAAGAGGTTCCAAGATCTCGCACTCAGTATCATGTGGCAGATGGTGTATTTTTTATTTATTGAGTAAGCCATATCTTGTCACTTTTGACTCATTTTATTTATAACTTTTAGTTCTTCAATTTGTCAAAACTAATTAATGGATAAATATAATTGATAAAATACCTTACAAAGAAAACAGATTATACCTGAAGAAAAAACAACTTAATAATAATTTAATGTGACACTAAAATGTGCTTGCCATGAGACAGAATATTACACAAATTATATTACATGTATTTGCAACAAATTTTGATCTATAGCTTCTTAGTAAAATTTGAGTTCTATGAGATTCATGCAGATGGTTTCTGACAATTGCTACTGAAATTTTAAAATGGTTTTTACTGTCTGATCATGAAGTTGTTTCCCAGTACATATATTTCCCTCCACTTTACAAATACTTTGGGAATCATTCCTTTGGCTCCAAAGAAAGGCATTTTATGATGATTCTGTCCAGGTGACCCTTTGAGAGAATAGAATTACTGTCCCATTTATATTTCATTCTTGAAAGAACATAATCTGATTCCATCATATTCATACACATTATTATTATCATTATTATTATTATTATTATTATTATTATTATTATTATTATTATTATTATTATTATTATTATTATAACTTATGAATCGATTAATATTACTGAGAAGCATAGATCCATTGACGTTAAATCCTGTGCCTACTCTGTCAATTATTGTTGGGCCCAGATTGCGATGACATGTCATCTTTTAACTGGTGTATCATACACATTGCTCACTTATATACAAATCCTGATCGTGCTCCCTAATTACAGAAATCCTTTTTATCACTTTTTACCAATTTTTAACATTTAGGATTTTTTCAGTTTCCCTTTTTTTCATTTTCAGTAATTCATTATATTAATTTTTGTTTTTAAGTGATTTTTCTTTGTTCTGCATTAACACCAGTCATTTTTATGTTTTTGTTATTTCAAAATTTGCCGAGGACTCCTATTTCTGCAGATACTCTGATATCTCTCTGAGAAATATGTGAAGTGAAAGGGGCAGCAACTAAAATATTTAATATTCAAAAATATGCATGTCATGTCATATGTGCAGAAATGCCAACTCTCCTGATTTAAGCAGAAGACTCGTGATTTTTCATCGTTCTTCCTGATCTCCCGATCGCTAGGACCGATGCCCCAATTTTCAGAGCAGTTTGAGTAATTTTCATATTATTTTAAACTCCCGTGTGTTTCCTCACGCTGTCGATATATGGCTGAGTATGGCTGGTCGATAGTAGTTCTAGTAATAATAATAATAACCAGATCTTAGTACGGGGCATGGTGGCCAGTCATGTGCTCCTCTTTGTTCTGTAATACAAATACTCAAGGAAATGGACGTCGCAAGCATGTAACCTAACCTCAGAAGTAGCATGCCATAGACGTCTACCCAGGGCAGGACCTGCATAAGTGCTTATATTACGTCACGTAATAGTGCTTCTTGGTTGTATGTCTTAATATTTGTTTTGGCCAATATGTCAAAAAAGAAATATGATGCAGTGTTTAAAAGTGCTTATAGGGAAGAGTTTCCGTGTTTCAGTGAATCCTGCTGATGATGATGCTTGTTGTTTTAAGGGGCCTAACATCAAAGGCCATCGGCCCCTTCAGTGAATCCAGGAAGGGACTAACGTTGACATTCTGTACTACAAAATGGTGAGATTTTTCAGTTGCGCATGGCGGGAAGTGCGATATGCTCAAACATATTACAAGATATTAGAATCGCTCCATATTGATGGTTTGATAAGGTGAAAATAATACTCAAACACATGTAAATGGAAAAACTTAAGGAGAGTGCCTATTGTGTAGAAAGAAATCAGAAACTGATCCTTTCATGTTAAAACCAAGATGTAAATCCTGTGACGAATCCCAAGGCTTTATTTACATCATTTATCGTAGAACATAACAGGCCTGTAAATTGTGCTGACGACGCAGGGCCATTGTTTTGCAAAATGTTTCCTGATTCAGAAATTGCTAAACAAAATGGGTGCTAGAACGAAAAGAGCAGCCATCATTACAGAAATGTGCATGGAAGAAAGGGCGAAAATTGTATCGTATTTGAAGGCGAATGTATTTTCTGTTGCTACTGATGGTACAACCTGAAAATATATCCTATTGTTGTAACATTTTTTAGGCATGAGCTCAATGAAATTCAGATTGTCTACTCTCTGTGCCTAATTTAGAGGGGGATGCTACTGGAGCTAACATTGCCAATCTTTTGCTCTCAACTTTTCAGGAATTCCGCATTCCATTAAAAAACTGCCTGGCTCATGGTGCTGATAATGCTCCAGTAATCATAGGATTAAAGAATGGTGTGGCAGGATGTTTGAAGCAGGAAAATAGTAACATTATCATCGTAAGCTGCTCTTGTCACCTAATTAATCTTGTTGCAGAGAAGGGTGCAGCGAGCTTGGCGGTAAATGTAGATGAAAGTATAATTGAGACATTTTATTATCTGGAAAGAATTGCAAAGAGGAAAGAAAAGTTCAGGGAATTTCAGACTTTACACAACACAGAGATCAGGAAAATTCTGAATCATGTGCTTACTCGATGGTTATCACTAAGAAGGTGTTTAGATAGGATTTTGCAGCAGTTGGATCTTTGTTTACTTAATTCCGGAGTGAAATTGTGAGTAAGGATTCTCAGATGGGAACTTTGAAGACCTAACATATTCCTGATGAGGCGAGTTGGCCATGTGGTTAGAGGTGCTGCATCCGGGAGATAGTGGGTTCGAATCCCACTCTCGGCAACCCTGAAGATGGTTTTCCGTGGTTTCCCATTTTCATACCAGGCAAATGCTGGGGCTGTCCCTTAATTAAGGCCACGGCCACTTCCTTCCAACACCTAGGTCTTTCCTAGCCCATCATCGCCATAAGACTTATCTGTGTCGATACGACGTAAAGCCACTAGCAAAAAAAATATGTTCCTAAGCACAGTCTAAGTGCAGATGTGTCTTGTTTGTCTGAGAAAATTAAACATTGTCGTAACATTTCACCACACTCCTCAGTTAAAAGGAAAACCCATTCACCACTTTCACTAAAATAAATGGAAACTACTGATGACACTAAGAGCCATGCTTTGTCACGTGAAGAATGACTGTTCATGTTCCTTTCATCAAATTTACATAAAATTTTTGCCTTTTTCTGTCAGGTTTTATGGATATCTTTGAGAATCCAAAGGTAGCTCATCAGTCAAGTATGCCACACATCCACTTATTGAGGTCACTTTTCGAGGAGCTATTGAAGAATGTGATGGCAAGGTTTGTGAAACCACTCTTTACTAAAAGCTCCACCAATCTCATTGATGTGGATTATCATACTGCAGCAAATGAAAAGGATGACTTTGATCTGATGATAGGGAACTTTGCATTTGTTTTGGTGAACACTTTGAAGTCTCAGGAAAAGTGCATATTATTTAAGTCTGTTAGAAAGTGTTTCTCTACATCATGTGACTACATGGTGCACTAATTTTCATTCAAGGATGAAGTTTTAATTAATGCAGAAGTTCCAAATATTTCTGCTATAGTTAAGGCATTATTTTCTAGCCTTAGATTTTTCATTAAGAAGTTTCCGAACATCCTGATTAGTGAAACGGAGCATTTAGATAAAGACACTAATATTCTGCATGCCTAGATCTGCAACTTTCAGCTCGAAAAAACAGACCTGGCAAAAGGAGGAATTGATGTTCAATGGGCATTGGTAGGTCAGATGAAATCAGCTGATGGTGTACTTAAATATGACAGACTCTCTAAGGTGATGCTTGCTATTTTATCAATTACACATTGCAATGCAGAATCTGAAAGGATTTTTAGAAAGGTCACAAAGACACAAACACAGTTCGCATCCTTGCTGTCTGAACAAATGTTGGAGAAACTTTTAATCTTAAAAACAGTTCAGCAAGGCAAGTGCTTTGAGCAAAAATTTAGTTCCAGGTTTCTGAAGAGGACTAAGTCAGCTATGGGTGTGTTGAACAACAATTTGTCATAATGTGATCAGCATGTTGAAAAATGAGAAGTCACGTTCCTGAAGTTCAGGCATGTCCAGTATTTAGTATTCATATATTAATTTAATTAATAGAAAAATGTACACTCAAGTTTGAGCATTAAATAAATTTCACATTTCAGTCTTTGCTATAGTCTGTAATTGTCCTGGTTCTTTTCGTGCAAGTTATGATGTGGTATCTACTACACTTCTGCCCACACAAAGTACACTTTCAATCTTCGTCTGGCTCATGGAACTTCTGGTTTACGCATATCTTGTGGTATAAAGTAAACTCGTGTCCTCATCCCGAGGTGGTGCAGCTCTTTTCAGGCACACCCCCATTGGAGGTGAGCTGCGTGTACCATTTGAACCACATACCAGCCCTCCTGCCATTCTTAAATTTCTGGCAGTACCGGGAATCGAACCCGGGCCTCCGAGGACGGCAGCTAATAACACTAACCGTTACGCTACGGAGGCGGACATATCTTGTGGTGAAACCCATGTATGGAGAGTCGTGTTATCACGTGGCGCTGTGTGTTGCACTCTCTAGTCCATCTATCGTCCGTCATCGCTGGTGAGGTGTAGAAGTCTAGGTCAATTTCACTTTTCTTCCTTTCCCTGATGTTTACTAGTGCCCTGCTTGCCCTGCTTGCTTCCGTTGGTTGTAGGTAGAATTGTGATCGTACGTCTTCTATGAAATACGTCTCCCGCATCATTTCGTATACCATCCGGGATGGCGCTGTCTTTCCAACTCGGGTAATCCTCTTCATGAACATTGCTTTTATTCTTTCTATTCTCATCAGGTCTCCGATCAGCTTTTCTCACACGATCTCTATTCCATATGTTATCACTGGCGCTACTGTCGTCTTGAAAAGTCTCATCGCCGTGCTGATTGATAGGTTTGAAATGTTTTGGATGCTGTATGAGGCTCTGATTGCTGCTGCTGTTCTTTCTTCAATATGTATACCAAAGGACGCCACCATTGTCTGTAGTGTTATTCCCAAATATTTGTAATTTCGTACCTTTTGTAGTGGCTTTTGGTGTAATGTTATGTTGTCTTTGGGCGTTGATTTCCCACCTTTTCTGAAGGTCATTTGTACTGTCTTTTCTTCATTTATCTGTAGGCTGTTTTCCTCCGCCCAGGTCTCTAGTCTGTGGACTACCCTTTGCACCTCCTCCTTTTCTTTCACTCCGATCAGCATGTCATCTGCGTATAGGATCAGGTCTGCTTTTGATTCTTCCTCTATTATGCGGTTCACATCTGCTGTATAAATGTTGAAAAGTGTGGGACTCATGGGATCCCCTTGCATAACTCCCTTCGTCTGTATATTTCTACGTTGTTGTTTATTCGGATTATGTTCCTCTGTAGACATGCTTCAACTATTCTCACTAGTGGGTCTCTCTCGCCGATTGTCAATTTGATTTTCTCAATTAGCTTTCGCCTGTCGATTGAGTCGAATGCCTTCTTGAAATCAACAAATACCGTGTGCTATTTCCCTCCTTTGTGTCTTAAGGCTTCTTCTACCTGATTTATTAGGTATTTCACTGCCTGGACCGTGCTCCTGCCTTTCATAAAACCGAATTGATTTTCTGGAATGTACCCACTGAAGGCTTCTAGTAATCTTTCATTTAGTATCTTCGTGAAAACTTTAAACGATGCATTTTCTAGTTCTACTCCTCTAAATGAGTCTAGTGATGTTCTGCTCCCTTTTCCTTTGAACAGTATCTTTAGAGTTGCTGTGTTCCATCCCTCTGGTATTTTCCCAGTCTGTACAGTATACATTTGTTCATTAGGTCTTTCCACAGTTCTTCCATCTCGTCAAGTGAGTCTTTTAAGTGCTCCATGTAAATTTTGTCTGGTCCTGCGGATTTCTTGTTTCTCCCTCCTTGTATTGCTTTCTAATTTCATACGTTGTTATTGGCTCCAGAGCATGTGTGGGTTCTGCTGTTTCTATGTCATATGCTTGCTTCAGCCCTTCCTTATTCAGTATGTTCAAGAAATGATGTTCTCACTTCTCCGTATGAATTTCTCCTGTTGCGATTGACGTCTTCTTTTTCAGCACTATGCATGGGTCTGATTTTGCTTCCTCTGCTTGTTTCCTTCCTTGTTTCTCTGTATATTCTTCTTTTTTCTTTTTTATTAGTTCTTTATATTTTTTCCTTTGTTCTGCATATGCTGTTAGGTCGTCTGGGCATCTGTATAATTTTGCTGCATTCAGGGCCTTTAGAGTTGCTTTTCTTTCCTTGTAACGCTCTTGGTCAAACCAAGCTTTTGCATGTCTTCTTTCCTTTACTGTTATAGGTTTCGTTATTACTTCGGTGGCTGTTTCTAGGGCTTCTTCTAGTCTTTCTTCTTCTATTAGGTTTCTCGCTTTCCCGATGTTTTCCTTGCTTTCTTCTATTGTTTCCCGCTGGATTTTTCTGGTATATATACTTGGCGTTTTTGCTTCCTTCCTCTTTTGTTGGATTTCCATACATAGGCGTGTCATTATAGGTATGCGTTTCCTTATTGGTGCTGCCGATGAGTTCCATAGGCCTTCTTGTTTACACAATTGTAGTTGTACTCCTCTAAAAAACAATACGTCGATGGCGCTATGACCGTTCTGTGCAAAGTAGGTTAGTGGTTTTCTTTTTTTTTTTTTGGTTCGCTATTCTGAAGCCTTCTTCTTCCAGTGTCTCAAGAAGGATGCAAGTTTTGGTATTTTCTTTGTCTATCCTGCAGTTAAAATCTCCGGCAAGTATTACATTCCTTTCTGCTTTAGTTTGTTCTATGGCTATAGATATTTTATCCATTTTGTTTTCTATAGGTGTATTTGGCTGAATGTAAATTCCTATTATCGTAATTTCTGATGTGATTATTGTGGCCTTGTTTTCCTCGATGATTCGCTTGATATCTTCCAGTTTCCTTTTTATGAAGACTGTGACTCCCCTGCTGGTCTTCCTACCATCGGGGTCGCTAGCGTGTGTATACCATAGTAGCCTTGCAAGTCCATAGGTTCCGTGAGGAATGTCTCTGTCAGTATCATAACATCTGTGTCGTCTATTGTCTTTTGTGATATGCGGGGTATTGCATTTCTTATTCCCTCTATATTCCATAATAATACACTTATTTCCGTGCTTGACCGAGGTTCATTCATCTTTGGCAATTGGGTGAGATGTTTACTGAAGTTCCACCCCTTGTTCTTCCTCCGGTCTCCTATCCTATCTCCGAAAGCGAAATCTTCTGACTTTTATTCCGTGTGGCCAGAAATCCGCGCTCTGTGCATCTTCCAGATTGATGTATGGGAAACCGACCTTAAAAGCTTTTCTGTCTCCCAGTATATGAAGTTCTTCACACTCTATGTGTCCTATAATGCCATTCCTTTCCAAGGATTTTCTTATATTTGTTGCAGTGGTGCTCTGTTTAAGCCGACCTACGTACAGCCATGCCATTTTTTCTGCCGCTTCTTGTTCACCGTCATCCTTTTTTCTTTGATTGGTTAAGGGCGATGTGTTATTCCATTCGTTTCTTGTTTCCCTTATTGTGTCTCTCTGGCGATTTTGATTCTTTTCTTCACATGTACTGGTGCTTGTTTCATCGAAGGCATTTTGTGCTGTCCTGACCGTGTGGTTTATTTCTATTGTAGTTTGCTTTTTAGTCTTTCGTTAATTTTTTGCTCAATTATTTGATCTAACTTGTTTTCCAGGAATTCCATTATGTTTTCTAATTTCTCATTTACTGTCTTGACATTTATTGTCGTCTGCTTGACTATAGCGTTATTACGTTTCTTGCCTTGTGTTACTGGGAATGTGGGATTTGCTGCGTGTTGTATTCTTCCTTGGTGGTTTTCCTCGTCATCGGCAGATGGTGTGCTGTTCTGATTCTCAGTTGCACTTTCATTTATGCGGCCGAGAGATGTCCTCATGTTATTTGTTTCCCCAAATGTTTTCTGGGAATGATCTGTACCCTCTATATCTATACCATCCGGATTGCTGTTCTCTCCAGTAGTTGGCGCCTTTGCCTGGTTGTCTTCCCCTCGTGTTTCTGTTGTTGCGTCTGTAGATGGCGCCACCTGTCTCGCGCTGCTGTTTTCGTCCCCTTCTTCTTCTTCCAAATCAATGCGATGTTTTCTAACCTCTACTGTTGTGTTTGCTTCGAAAATGTCCACACTATTTCGTGGCTTCACTTTTTCCTCTAATGCTTTTATATATTCTGTTATAGTACTCACTGCGTTCAGAATGTTGTTTTTGTTGTCCTTCTTCATATATTCTCCCGTTTCAGCTATATTTCTTAGTTTTTGTAGAGCGCTTTTTGCTTACACTTCCATTACTTCCATGTATATCAAAGAACACAAATTAATAATGAAATGTATATGTAGGCCAAATAGAGTTGATAATGTATCTTATCTTACTATATATAAAAATGGATGTATGTATGTAAATGACACATCTCCTCCTAAACCACTGGAGCAATTTCAATCAAATATTGAACACTTATTATTTGCTATCTGGAGACGAGCACTGTGGGGTAAGCTACCTCTAGCCCCCTTAGGAGTGGGGGGTAATGGGGGTCAGGTAAAAAAATAATCCAAAATACGGTAATGTCAAATCCATAGTTTTTGGGGTCGCTGAGGGGAATAGTAACACTCCTGATTTTTAAAAGTCAAATTTCTGCTCCCATTTGGGTGGGGGGGCGAGGGGGACTGATGATGGATGTATGTGTGTAAATGACACATCTCCTAAACCAATGGAGCAATTTCAATCAAATTTTGAACGCACATTATTTGCTATCTGAAGACGAGCACTGTGGGGGTAAGCCAGCCCCTTTAGAGGTAGGGGGTTAGGGGGTTCAGGTAAGAACATAATCGAAAATAGTGTCGAATCCATAGTTATAGGGGTCGCTGAGTGAATAGTGGCACTCCCGATTTTTTAAAAGTCAAATTTCTGCTCCCATTAGGGTGGGGAGTGATGGGGGGACTGATGATTGATGTATGTGTGTAAATGACACATCTCCTCCGAAAGCACTGGAGCACTTTCAATCAAATTTTGAAGCTTATTCTTTGTTACCTGGAGATGAGCACTGTGGGGGTAAGCCACCTCTAGCCCCCTGAGGGGTCAGGTAAAACAAAAATTGAAAATAGTGTCGAATCCAGTTTTTGAGGTCGCTGAGGTGAATAGTGACACTCCCGACTTTTTAAAGTCAAATTTCTGCTCACATTTGGGTGGGGGGCGAGGGGGGACTGATATATAAAATTAAATGAAAATAGTGTCGTATACATAGTTTTCAGGGTTGCCGAGGGGAATTGTACACTTCGGAATTTTAGTATCAGGAGATAAACCACGTGAGGGTAAGACAGCACAGGAACCCTTAGAGGCGGGGGCTGAGGGGGTCAGATATACAAATTAATGATAATAGTGTCGAACCCATACTTTTCGGGATCACTGGGATGAATAGTGACACTCCGGATTTTTAGTATCAGGAGACAAACCACGTGGGGGTAATACACCCCAAGAAACCTTAGGGGCAGGGGGGCAAGGGGGTTCAGATACAAAAATCATCAAAAGTATTGTTGAATCCATACTTTCCGTGGTCGCTGAGATGTATGATCACACTCCGGAATATTTTAAAAGTCCAAGTTCAGCCCCCTTCATGGTAGGGGGCGATGGGAGAGTGATATATGAAAATAATCGAAAAGAGTGTCGAATCCATAGTTAAGAAGATGTACAATATTAGAAGGATCCACCTATCAATACTCCGTTGTAAGTTGAACTAAAAATAAGTCACAACTTGTTTATTGGGACCGGTTTCGACACATTACAAATGTCATCATCACCCATTGATTCATATCGTAGCAATTCGGTTAATGTCCAAAACACAATGATCGCAGTCAAGAGAGTAAACAGAACATCATTGTCTTGCGCCGAAAACAAATATAGTTGAAGTTCACAAGCAGGTCAAGTATGCACTTATGTAGAGTCGTTGCTAGGCAGGTCTTGTAGGCATTTGTTTCTCAGGCCGAAGAGTAAAAGGTGACGTAATTGAAGTCTTAGGAAAACAGTGTAGGATTTAATTTCGTCAAATTCAAAGTAGGTATATAAGTTTGAAAATAATTTTAAACATTAAAAAGAATAAAGTCAAATAAAAATATATTAAAAATAGGAAGAAATAATAAAAGAAAATTGCAATGTGAGGTTCAACTCGAAACAACTTGCTGTAGTAATTGATAGATGAATGGGAGATGATAAATAGAGAAAAGGTTGGGGAACGTTTATTAGAGGGTGGTGGTGGTGGTGGTGGTGGTGATTATTGCTATTAGAGGAAGTATAAATGGGTAAATATATTCAATATAACACTAAACCGAGGAAAAAAGAGGAAGAGGTCCGACACTTCGAAAAATGAAGATATCGGTAAAAGGAAGACAAGGGCCACGAAGGGCGTGAAAATGAAAGACTCCCTAGCCCTCGCAAACCTAATAGCGTCGGGGTCGCAAAAGAACAAGAGTTGACCAAGGGAGGTCGGACAGGGTAGATGAAAGTGAGGAGCCTGGCAGAAGTAAGTGGAAGCAATGCCAGGACTCAGCTAAGGGTCCCGTGGTCGCCAACCCATGCTCCGAAGTTCAGAGCCCCTGGGGGTTAGAGAGTGGGAAGGAAAGGAAAAATGGGAAGGGATCCGATATTTCAAAAAATGAAGATATCGGCCAAAGGAAGACAAGGGCCACGAAGGGCGTGAAAATGAAACACTCCCTAGCCCTCGGAAACCTAATAGCATCGGGGTCGGAAAAGAACAAGAGTTGACCAAGGGAGGTCGGACAGGATAGATGAAAGTGAGGAGCCTGGCACAAGTAAGCTGACAAATGTAACACTACAGTAATAATGGATAAAGTTGATTATATCGATAAAACCAAAAATTTCTTCAGTAATAATTCCTTTTCTATAATAAAGAAAGATCCTACTCAACAAATTCAACGTCTCCTAAAACAAACCCTAAAGAACTCTTCTTTCTTATTTACTGAACTTGAAAAAACAAAATTATTAAGCATGAATCCAGGCCTGCCAACCGCTAAATCTCTGCCTAAAATTCATAAGACTGACGTCCCTATTCGACCAATTATTAATTACAGACCAAGCCCACTTTACAAATTAGCACAATTCATTCATAAATTTCTTAAGAATAATTACAAATTTTTATCGAATAAGTCTGTAAAAACACCATAGAACTGGTTGAGAAATTAAATAACTTTAAAATCCAACCACACCATTCTCTACACTCTTTCGATATTGTTAATATGTATCCCAGTATTTATATAAAAAAATTATTTCGTATTATTGAAAATAATTTAAACACATATAGTTGCTTAAGCAAACTTGAAATTAATGATTTTATGACTATCTTAAAATTAGTAGTTGCTAACAACTTCTTCATCTTTGACAATATAATTTATCAACAAGATGGTTTGGCTATGGGTTCTCCAGCCTCAGGGATCCTAGCAGAAATATACCTAGACTTTTTAGAACATAATTTCATTGATAACAATGACGACTTTAAACATGCATTATTTTGGGCTAGATGTGTAGATGGCACTTTTGTGATACTGAATGATAGAGTTATCAATGCAGCTTCTACTCTTAATAGCCTCAATAAAATTGATCCGCATATTAAATTCACTCTTGAAACAGAACGAAACAAATCAATTAATTTTCTAGACATAACAATAAGCAGATTACCTTCCTCATTATCATATATGATTTATAGAAAACCCACACATACAGCTAATACCATAAAACAAGACTCTTTTCACCCACAGCCACATAAACGTGCCTCATACAACAGTATGGTTAACCGTGCCTTCAAAATTCCGCTATCAAAAGATAACTTAAATAAAGAACTAAACATCATCCGCTCCATTGCCAAATTTAATGGTTATAATACATATTTTATTGAACAAATCATTAACAAATTTAGACACCGCCCTAACACAACACTCTTAAAATATATTCCTAAACCAGCTGCTTACACCACATTCACATTCAATACAAATACCTACAGTATAGCTAATGTCTTCAAAAACATAATACCATGATTTCTTTTCGAACTAATAATAGAAACCTAGAATTATTACATAACTCCAACTCCATAAATAGAACAAGTGTCTTTTCTAAATCAGGTGTATATCGTTCTAAGTGCCACAACTGTAATTCTTCTTACATAGGTCAAACTGGTCGTAACTTCAAAATTAGGTACCTTGAACACGTTAATGCAATAAAGCACAACAGATTTTCGGCAGTGGGACAACACATACATGACACAAAACATGTTTTCACTACAATAAGCCAGGATATTGAAATTCTCAGCACTCTAAATAAAGGCCCTCTCCTAGACATCACCGAAAATTGTTTTATACACCTTGACCAGTTTTTCAATTCAAATCTTAATCTGAATGATATTTCGGAGAAGCCCAATGCCCTTTTCGATTTTCTCATCTCCATTTTAAATAACCTGAAGTCAACAAGTAAGAGATCAATCTTTCACAATTTACACAATACCCTCTCATGCCACTTCCCACTTCCGCAACACCCCTTGATCCTCCTTAGTTTCCCCCACCCCACCCCACCCCCTTTTCTTCCTTTTCCCTCCCACCCTCTAAGCCCCAGGGGCTCTGAACTTCGGAGCGTGGGTTGGCAACAACGGGGCCCTTAGCTGAGTCCTGGCATTGTGTCCACTTGTGCCAGGCTCCTCACTTTCATCTATCCTGTCCGACCTCCCTTGGTCAACTCTTGTTCTTTTCCAACCCCGATGCTATTAGGTTTCCGAGGGCTAGGGAGTCTTTCATTTTCACGCCCTTCGTGGCCCTTGTCTTCCTTTGGCCGATATCTTCATTTTTTGAAATATCGGATCCCTTCCCATTTTTCCTTTCCTTCCCACTCTCTAACCCCCAGGGGCTCTGAACTTCGGAGCGTGGGTTGGCGACCACGGGACCCTTAGCTGAGTCCTGGCATTGCTTCCACTTACTTCTGCCAGGCTCCTCACTTTCATCTATCCTGTCCGACCTCCCGTGGTCAACTCTTGTTCTTTTCCGACCCCGACGCTATTAGGTTTGCGAGGGCTAGGGAGTCTTTCATTTTCACGCCCTTCGTGGCCCTTGTCTTCCTTTTACCGATATCTTCATTTTTCGAAGTGTCGGACCTCTTCCTCTTTTTTCCTCGGTTTAGTGTTATATTGAATATATTTACCCATTTATACTTCCTCTAATAGCAATAATCACCACCACCACCACCACCACCACCCTCTAATAAACGTTCCCCAACCTTTTCTCTATTTATCATCTCCCATTCATCTATCAATTACTACAGCAAGTTGTTTCGAGTTGAACCTCACATTGCAATTTTCTTTTATTATTTCTTCCTATTTTTAATATATTTTTATTTGACTTTATTCTTTTTAATGTTTAAAATTATTTTCAAACTTATATACCTACTTTGAATTTGACGAAATTAAATCCTACACTGTTTTCCTAAGACTTCAATTACGTCACCTTTTACTCTTCGGCCTGAGAAACAAATGCCTACAAGACCTGCCTAGCAACGACTCTACATAAGTGCATACTTGACCTGCTTGTGAACTTCAACTATATTTGTTTTCGGCGCAAGACAATGATGTTCTGTTTACTCTCTTGACTGCGATCATTGTGTTTTGGACATTAACCGAATTGCTACGATATGAATCAATGTTAATTGTTTGCCTGTGTTCAATGAATTAGTTGTTTTAAGATCTTTATATCTTGCCCTATTTTACTATTTGGCTGATGATGACACTTGTAATGTGTCGAAACCGGTCCCAATAAACAAGTTGTGACTTCTTTTTAGTTCAACTTACAACGGAGTATTGAAAGGTGGATCCTTCTAATATTGTACATCTTCTTATTTCTCTATTCAATACGGAACGATCATGAAGTTTTTAACTTTAAATGAATCCATAGTTGTCGGTGTCGCTGAAATGAATAGTGAGACTCCGGATATTTTATAAGTTCATCCCCCTTTGGGTAGGGGAGCGAGGAGGGGAGTGATATATAAAATTAATCGAAAATAGTGTCAAATACATAGTTTTCGATTTCGCCGAGGTGAATTGTACACTTCGAAATTTTAGTATCAGGAGACAAACTACGTGGGGGTAGGACACCCCAGGAAACCTTAGGGGCGGGGCGGCGAGGGGGCTGAGATATGAAAATCATTGAAAGTAATGTCGAATCCATACTTTTCGGGGTCGCTGAGATGAATAATGGCACTCCGGAATTTTTTAAAGTTCAGCCCCCTTCGTGATGGGTGGAAATTGGAGAGTGATATATAAAAATAAACGAAAATAATGTTGAATCCATAGTTGTCGGGGTCGCTGAGATGAATGGCGAGACCCCGGATATCTTACAAGTCCAAGTTCATCCGCCTTTCTGGTAGGGGGTGAGGGGGATTCAGATTTGAAAATAATCGAAAATAGTGTCGAAGCCATAGTTTTTGGGGTCGCTGAGATGAATAGTAATACTCCTGATTTTTTTGCTAGTTGTTTTACGTCGCACCGACACAGATAGGTCTTACGGCGACGATGGGACAGGAAAGGGCTAGGAATGCGAAGGAAGCGGCCGTGGCCTTAATTAAGGTACAGCCCCAGCATTTGCCTGGTGTGAAAATGGGAAACCACGGAAAACCATTTTCAGGGCTGCCGACAGTGGGGTTCGAACCTACTATCTCCCGAATACTGGACACTGGCCGCACTTAAGCGACTGCAGCTATCGAGCTCGGTATCCCGATTTTTAAAACTCAAATTTAACCCCCTTTAGGGGGAAGGGGAGTGAGATATAATAATAATGGAATATACTGTCTAATCCATAGTTTTCTGGGTCGCTGAGATGAATAGTAACATTCCGGATTTTTAAAGTCCAGCTTCAGCCCCCTTTGACATAGTGGGTGAGAAAGGGTGAAAAAAAATTGTCAAGAATTCCCAAGGTGATAGATTCCAGTATGAATTTCAAGTATGACTTACTACTTGGAAAACATATTGTGGGAGGAAGATGCCCCTAGAACCACTTCGGAAGCGGGTGAAATATGTAATCCACATCAATAAATAGAAGTCAGTTTGACGTGATCTATATACATTGTACTTTATATATATATATATATATATTAAGGCATAAAAATGAAAACAGATGTGACTTAATGAGACCATTCTAGGCATCCTAGAAACTTAAAACTTTGTACTAGACAAGATGGCAGCACAGTCTCCCAGATGAGTTAGAAAATAGAAATTTGGCAAAATTATAGCTTTTTGCCTGTAACCGATGGAAAATTTACGAGATGTTTAAAAAAATGTTTTACCCCCAAAAAATATCGAAATATGGAGGCAATTTTAATGATGGTGCAGACCTTCCTTTCGATGTATTTGGTGGCTAAACGGTAAGTCGTATCACAAAACGGATGGCACAATCTCTGTTCAATTTGGAGTGATCTACAACTTTGGTCCTATGACTTTATGTCTTATCTCTATCCCTTATGTTAAATTTGGCTCTATTTCTGGATTTTCGTAAATTTTGCACTTTGTACACGTATAATTGATGCTTTGATTCACTTATAGGAAAGAGGGGATCATCAAATTCTACACAAATATTGGCCCACCAGCCAAATTCTATGTTTGAAGCTGTCGCATAAGTATCTAAAAAGTAATTCACTGTGTGAAAACCTTACACAAATTTCACCCTATTCAGCATTTCTAAAATAATCTTGCCTTTAAATAGATGAGATACGAGGAAATATCATAGGGCCAGCCATTTAGATAGCTAACTGGGGCCAGAGTCGTCTTTTTATACAATCCGTTTTCCAATATGAATGCACCGTTTAGCAGCAGTTATTCTGTAAATGAAGGTGAACATGCATATACTTCCGTATGTCGATCTACATTTATTAATTTAAGTCGATTTGTAGCGATCTAGAATGGGGTGTGTCTTACATTGTAATTAATACTTTACAAGTCAATAGTGACTCTCAGCAGGAGGGCGTCTGCTGTTGTAATCAGTACTCCCCACATCGACTTTAACTAGCAATAGGAATAGGGTAGTTCTCCAACGCCTGTGTACCATTGTAAATGCATAATCCCCTTCTTGATTTGACTAGCAGAAGGCAAGGGAGCGTGCATTTTTAAAAAAACTCTTTTACCTGATTAGCTATAGGTGCCCCTGATTATAAACAAATTTACCCATCAAAATGTGACTGACGTTGCGCATAGTGAATTTCGGCAGACAAGTGGACCTGTTGTTATCATCACAACTCTGCAACTCGCACTTCACATTGGAAACAATGTCTCCAGACCTCCCTATGCTTTTTCTCGGATAACGCCAAGAGACATGCAATTATAAAATTTTTATTCACTTCATGTACAGCAATTTACTTTGATATCCGTATACATTGTAGAATACCGTAGCGAAGCACGGGTACATTTGCTAGTTGAATTATAATGAATTAGTACTTGTTCTGCCATCAGTAATGTGTCATAATACGTCGTGATTCGCTGCCAAATCACCCCCCTCATTTTTACTTTCGAACGTTGGAATGCCTGTAAGTGGTATACAGATTATCAGTGGATTGCATAGTGTCCTAATAGCTATTATATAGATGCTCAGTTGTTTTGTTTTTAATAACTGCATTTAAAAACTGACTGATATACACTGGCAGAAAATGAAATCCTAACACCAAGAAGGAGTTGTGCTAGATAAAAAAATTCGGTAGGCCTATTCAGACTTGTGTGTTAGTCAACGAAGGGTGATGCTAGTAGCATCACTATGAGCTTTCAGAGTAAGTTTTTTTAAACACTTCATGAGATTTAGTCCATATCTGGTGTTTATGTTTATGATGAGTCAAACATGCCATTTAGAAGATTGAGAAGGCAGTATTGGCAGCTTGCTAAGTTCGAAAAAGACAATATAATATGTCAATGAAAAGGTGGATGACTTTTCTACGATATTGCAGAAAGACGTGGCACAGATGTTTCCACGAAGCATTGACAAAATATGTCATGAGAAGGCGCTAACTCAAAAAGATGGGATTGGCTGCACACGGGCCACTACGGAGGTGGAAGTACGCCATGTTTGCCGCATGGCTTTGGTGATCATACTGTATTTACAGCAGTCATTAGAGCTTCTGTAGGCACCAGAGTGACACAGCAAACTGTAATGAATTGATTACTTGAGTGACAGCTCTGAGCCAGACGTCGTGTAATGTTCATACCACTAACTCCTAATCTCTGTCATTTATGACTTCAGTGGTGTCGAGCTAGAGCTCATTGGAGGGCGGAGTGAAGATCTGTTGTGTTCTCAGATGAGAGCCATTTCTGTTTTGGTTCTAATAAAGGCAGAAGATTGATAAGGAGGAGGCCAGGTGTGGAAGCCAGGCTGTAGCTGGAGCACTCTCGTCATTATCTCAAGAACCATAACAGTGTATTTGTACGTCAGACTGGCGATTGAGCTAGTTGTGCTACCATTCATTCACAGAAATCAAGGACTTTTTCTCCAAGAGGGTAACGCTCGCCCTCATAACGATACTTTTAACTAACATGTTCTACAGGGTGTTGACCAGTTGCCTTGGACTGTGGGATCACCAGATCTTTTTCCCATTGAGCATGAATGGGACTTCATGCGACAACAAATCCAATATCACCCAATATCAGCTTTAACTGTTGCTGATTTGACTGGCGAAGTGCAACAGGTGAGGAACTCCACTCCACAAAATGACATACGGCAACTGCATGACACTGCATGCTTGCACCCAAATTGTGATGAATACAGCGGTTATTAAAGTACCACCATGTCACACGTCTTCTCACGCAATACTTAAGTCTTGGACCTTGAAAATTTAAAGAAATATATGGCTTTGAAAGAATTACTTTCCTCTAAAGTAATGTCTCCTTGGTGTTGAGATTTTGTTTTTCACTAGTGGATTATTCACTCAGGTGCTTCTGTAAATATTATTATTTGATGAAACTACACCCTTCCCGCGTCCAGAATAGCTGATGTAAAGATATCCCGACAAGATCTCAGGGTTCATAATTCCATTCTTCACTTTTATTGTGGGATTCAAACAGTGCTGATACGCTATATAGATCTATCATCAGAATTGATGGACGTCTCCATCCGACATATCATAAAATTGCAAAAAATGGATAATTCTACAGCTTAAATCTAAGTTAACCTTTGTTACAATGGAAAATGTCAATAACACATTATATTAACCTTAATTAATGTCATTTATTCAAGAATAATAATGAAATGGATGTGAAAGGTAAAATGTAAGAAAAAGTTTAGAATTTATTTAATGCTCATTCTGCTGGTATGTAATGATCGCCTATGCTCATATTATCTTCATCAATCATGCTATTAAGTTCATATATCACAATTGAAATGGGTTATTGATCATATTTGATGAAATACTCATAAAGAAAAGTAATTAATTGCATTTTAACATGGGAATTTGTTGGTTATATCGATCTGAAGGAACATCATGTACATTAGATTTCATTAACTTTGCTTAGGACAAGTTTTATTAATGTATGATTGTTACTTTTGGTTTCATAGCATTTCAGTATAAGCTCCTGGAAAATATAAGTTTCTCACTCAATAGCATAAGTCTGCTTCTATTCAAATTGAAATTATTATATTAACCATGATCATATTTTATGTTAACTCATTTGAATATAAATCATCATGGGTAATGACGTAATAAGATTCTTAAATGTGACCAAATATATCAATAAATGACCTAATGTGCAAGTTATTGTAAGTATCTTGGCTAGGGAAAATAATTATTGAAGACACTATGTAATATCTACTCTCAATTATATTTATTACATAATAATAATTATCCATGTTAGTCTCCATTATGCCATCATTATTTGTGAAAAATTGGATTTCAAAATATAAATATTAATTTTCTCATATTTCGTCGTAGCATTACATATTCCTTCAATACATTCCTCAGTCTTAACATAGACCTATAACATCATTATGTCTTCATTATAACTCATTATAACTTCATATTCTTTCATATATTTCAACTATATATCTTATCTGATGCTCAAATAACCTTATTTCCAAATATTTATAGTATCGGATCAATATCTTCTCAAATGACTTTAACAAGTCTTCGATCTGCCTTTATATCCATATTTAATGCATATCCTAATTTATTACGGTAACATGTAACTTCTACGTATCATAATATTACTTGGCATTGCATATCGCGGATCCTAACATTATCCCTCTTATAAACATATCACATATGGTACAGTATAACATGGCTAATTGGGATTCTTTGCTTGCATTGGAATATTATTAATGGTTTATTATACTCTCTAACTTGGGTTTGTCTTATTTTTGATGAACATGACCTATTCTCTTATATCATTTGCATAAATAATCACTCGCGGGAATCTAATATAATTTAAGTAATTCTGAAGACTCTAATCACATACTGATCGATGTAAGCTTTAACTACAGACATCCTAACCTTATTACTACTTATCGATATACATGTTGTTAGAAAAACTTATCTTTTTCCGTCGCTTTCCGAAATGATATTTATCATTTGATTATTCTCTACAGATCTGGATTCTAGTCATTTTGCTTGGCTGGTCATTGTGATGTCCCGGGAACCAGGGGTCATCTCTGCCATGTCGGTCCAGCTCAGAATCATCCATATAGTCGACTCCCAATCTTCTTAGCAATCCATTGTTTCCTTAAAAAACTCAATTGAGAATATGAAATATAATGATGAAATCAGCTGTGACATAATAACAGTTTTAAAGCCTTCTAACATGATTTATCTGCTTGGTTCCGCTTAATATTTCCTCGTATAGTATGAATGCCTCCATTAGATCTCCAATATGTCTGCAAATATTTCATTTTCTTCTTGTGAAGAATGGCTTCATTAATTGTTAATTGTCTATATTGCAATGTACTGAATATTCTTTCTTGCAGTCACAGCCTTGGCATTGCACTTTTTGTATGAAAAGCTTATTTCTTTCATATATTTCAACTATATATGTCGGTCCGGCTCAGAATCATCCATATAGTCGACTCCCAATCTTCTTAGCAAGCCATTGTTTCCTTAAAAAACTCAATTGAGAATATGAAATATAATGATGAAATCAGCTGTGACATAATAACAGTTTTAAAGCCTTCTAACATGATTTATCTGCTTGGTTCCGCTTAATATTTCCTCGTATAATATGAATGCCTCCATTAGATCTCCAATATGTCTGCAAATATTTCATTTTCTTCTTGTGAAGAATGGTTTCATTAATTGTTAATAGTCTATATTGCAGTATATTGAATATTCTTTCTTGCAGTCACAGCCTTGTCATTGCACTTTTTGTATGAAAAGCTTATTTCCAAAGGGTACCAAATCCAGAAAGTAATATTTTACAGGAGGGAGGAAAAACACTCAGAATGTAAAATTTAAACTGAAATTTCATTTGAGAACTCTTATTATGTTCAGATAGAACAAATGCATTTTTATACAAAGTATTTCTGTTTAAGTTTTTGCGGTTAGGAAATATTTTAAAAAATGATAGATTTGGTACTTTTTGGCACTGAAACTCTAAATACTTTCACCTGAAAGACATACATTTCTCAGCAGTCATCAGGATCATCGATAAAACTGACTGTATTTAGTTATACAATAATTAGATTTAAGATATTTACAATGAAGGCATAGGTTATTTAAATTATATTAAATAAAATTGAACAAAACAATGAAAATGATGCAAAGTACCATTACTGATCTTAAGGAATTATGATTGTAGTTTGTGTCTAAAGAACATGAATATAGTAAATAACTTGTAAACTAGAAAATGGATAGAATTATCCAATACTAAAATTTAAATAAATAATGAAAATGCTAATATACGATAACAAAACCATGCAAAATTAAATTTAACTAGTCAAATGCTTAACCAAATTCCAGACCCTTTCTTTTATACTTCTATGGTCTCTCTGCTGTCATAAAGTATTTCAGTGTCACTAATATCATTACCATTAACAACAACATTATCTGGCAAATTTAATGCATGTGAATAAAAAGGGAAGTCGTCCACCTTGTACCCCATGTCCCTGAGTAGTTGGATTACATAATTTTTCTTTGCAACCTTGGTACGATTTTGACTTTCAACCTGCTTAAGCTGTGTTGGAATGCTATCATATTTCAGACCTTTCTTTAAGATTCTATGTTCCCAGAATGGCACAAGGGAATAAAATGGATGTAATCCAACCAGACCAGTTCTTGGCTCTACAGTGATTCTTTTTGCCTCGCTTATTCTTGAGTTTTTTCCTTGATGTCATAAATATCTTAGACATTTTTTGCCAGTTTACTCAGTGAAAATTTACATTATACACATGAACTGTTTCAGCTTGACCAAACGAAGCATCATATTCCTCAGGAAGCAGAATCTGCTTTTCTCTACCAGCCCAAAAGCTTTATCTGCAGGCGTATTAGAGTGTCATCTTACAGGAAAGAACCATTCTACTTTGAAGTTAACCAAGCTCGATAGCTGCAGTCGCTTAAGTGCGGCCAGTGTCCAGTATTCGGGAGATACTAGGTTCGACCCCCACTGTCGGCAGCCCTGAAGATGGTTTTCCGTGGTTTTCTATTTTCACACCAGGCAAATGCTGGGGCTGTACCTTAATTAAGGCCGCTTCCTTCCAACTCCTAGCTCTTCCCTGTCCCATCGTTGCCATAAGACCTATCTGTGTCGGTGACGCGTAAAGCAAATAGCAAAAAAAACATTACAAACTTGGAAGTTAAAATGATTGGCAATAGTGCGGAACAAGACAAGGTTACAGTAGTTCTTGTTTTGTGGTGAGCAGGTGTCACAGAACGAACAAATGATTGTCACAGTAAGGTTTCTTCTTTTTTTTGCTAGTTGCTTTACATCGCATCGACACAGAAGATAGGTCTTATGGCGACGATGGTACAGGAAAGGGCTAGGAGTGGGAAGGAAGCGGCTGTGGCCTTAATTAAGGGACAGCCCCAGCATTTGTCTGGTGTGAAAATGGGAAACCACGGGAAACCATTTTAGGTCTACCGACAGTGGGGTTCGAACTTACTATCTCCTGAATACTGGATACTGACTGCACTTAAGCGACTGCAGCTATGGAGCTTGGTGTAAGGTTTCAGCACCGTTATGAAAAAGTCTCACAGACATGAACTTACTTCATTGGGCCATCTCCCTCTCTCACATTCTAACCAACAATAGAAATGGGTAGTATGTGGAGATTTTTTCTTTCATTTTCAGGAATCACCATCCCTACGACATCTGCCTGGCATAATATGCTTCACCAGTGTTAATTTTAGGAGGTGGCTGGTTTAACATCAGATCAGAATTCACTGTGACTGTGCCACCAGGAATCTCAGTTAGGTGCTTGGCTCGGTGCTTATGAACAAGTCGTGGAACAACCAGGCTTTTCTTCTTCATTAGTGGATGCTTTCAGTTTCTCTTTTAGCTGAAGGCATTCACTGCAGGCATCCTGTTTCACACTTCCAAATCCAAGATTAAACTGGGTAACAAAAATCTGCAATGGAAGATGTTAATAAAATGTAATTGTAAGTTTAAGTAATTGCATGATGATAAAAAAGAAGCTCCGTACACATTCAGGCAATTACAGTAGAACCTCGATAATTTGAAATCGGTTAATTCAAAATCTCACCTAATTCGAAGCAGCTCTCATTCCCGGAAACATGAGGTAGGGTTTTGCATACTATTTAAATTGTTTGTTTCGAAATACGGATTCGTTATTCGAAAACAATGTCGGTCCCATTACGGAAATTCAGACTTTTAATTCGAAACTTCCTTTACAGTTTGAAAAAATATTATTTTAGAGTAATATAAATTCAAAATTTCTCCGCGTCATGAAACCACGCATCTTCCGGAATGTGCAGGGGTAACTTTGTGCACTTTCACCTACTTTGGCGTGTCTGCAGTGTACTTCATATCTTCTATGCTCGAGCGGAATCGTAATTATTTTGTATTTGGCGTTTTATGGAACGCCACAATATCACGTAGCAGGCAGTGTGTGGAGAGGTAGATTCCGTGAACACTGGCGATGCCGACAGTTGGCGAAAAAGCGTGGCTTTTAGCCTATAATAAAAAGAATATTGTCAATACTGATGAAACTGCATTTTTTTGCTGAGGCCAAGCGAACTTAGAGGAGAGAATTGCCAGCAGGGAAATGCAGTGTGTTGCTTTGCAGAGCACACGGAATTTCTAAAAGCCACGATATTTTAAAGGCGTCGGGCACTTTCCATGCCAGTACAAGGCATCTAAAAATGCAAACAGTACAGTAATCCATTTGCACAGGGGAGCCAGAATATTTTTTCCTCGTTTTTGAATCGTGTTTTTCTTCCATTCGTTGCATGAGGTTATGTTTGCCATTGTTTTGTACAAGTGCATTATTTGAATAATGCACCTTGTTGGTTAAATTTCTGAAATAATATTTTCCATGGCATTTGAAAAGTTTAAACTGAGAACCAAGGTGAATGCATGCATTCATGGGTCTTATAAGTGCCATGGCAGGAAATCATATAAGTATAGTCCCTGACTGTTGTAATGTGGACGGTAGCAAAAGACTTTCTCCCCTCGTCATAGTAAAGTTCGATAAGCCCCGATGTTTTAAGGGCATCGGGTACTTTCTGTGCAAGCATAAGGCATCTAAAGTGCATACAGTACAGTAATCCAATGCACAGGGGAGCCAGTATAGGTTTCTCTTCATATTTGAATCATGTTTTCTTTCTTTTGATTTCATTGCGTGAGGTTATGTTTGCCGGTGAGTTATCCAAGTACATTATTTGAATACTGTAAATGCACCTTATTGGATACATTTTGGAAGTAGTTTTTTCATGCCATTTGAGAGCTTTAAAATGTGAATCAAGGTTAACTGCATGCAGTAACGGGTCTTAGAATATATTGTGACGCCGCAAGGGTTGGCATTTCCGAAGTACATGTTGGCGGTTAATTCAAAATCACGTAATTCGAAGTCCGATTTTTGCATCCCAACGACTTCGAATTAACGAGATTTTACTGTAGTCCAGGCCTGTTTGATTGCAGAAAGTCTAAGTGAACCAGGTGATTTAATCCTCACGAAAGGAATGAAGTAGTGTGAAGTATCAGCTAATTTAAAAATTATTTTACTTGAGCTGTCTACCTTAAAAGAGACTAAAAGTAAGATAATTCCTTAAAAATGATAGCAGATCTGCTGAACATTTGAAATGATTACCTTATAATACAGGAAATATGTACAGTAAGGAGAGGCTCGTGCAGTGTTTACATGCTTCTCACAGAACAACATCCACATCTTTCTCACGCTCAGGTTATGAGGAAGTTATTTCCATCCTGGAGCTCCATCGCTGCCATAATATTTCTTCCTACACTTGAAACTCTGAATATGTGCAATGATTTCATCTTCCGTTTTCTCATGTCATCAGAAATTCTTGAATCTCGCCTAGTTTCTTTGCCAATATCACCCTTCTCTTTCTTCTCCTTAGCAGCATTCTCATCTTTCCTTCGACCAACATTCAGGAGGCTAAAAAAGGTATCCCTACACACACTGACAACACCACTATCACTTCTAGCTTTATATTTAATTGTCATTTTCTTTGAAACACTCGTACATTGTGTATTTTGATTAGGCCTATGCCCTTCTGATGATACAACATCAATATACAAAGCAATAAGTTTTTGAGAAACAGCACCTTCAGTCTCCCAGAAGGCACCGTGAAACGTTACTATTTCTTGTTCTGTTGAATCACGGACACTACAAAACTCACAAAACAAGCAATTTTTGGTTTAACACTCGCTTTACTCTCGTATTATTGCACTTCACTACGCATCTTCTTCCATTTATCTGGAGCTAATACCCTCTTCCGTGCTTTCCTTTCTTAAGGAGTATCACAGTACTCATCTGAGATATCTGATTCCATACTTTTGAAAGACAAAGAGCACACAGTAACAAAACCTTATTCATAAGAAAACTGTCACATCACGTCATGTAAACATAGCGCGGCCATTGTGCTGCTGTTCACGTGACCCAGAAATGGCCTCTCATTGGCTGCACGGATACGGTACATATTGGCACATTCACGCCACCGGATTTGGTACTTATTGGCACCAAACAAGATTTTTAATGCCCTGTGTGATGTGGATTAGGTCATTTCAACAATTTCTTTTTTCTTTCATACGATGGAGCTATCAACCAACGTACGTTTTCCGTCTTAAGCTCAATTTAGATTTTTTTTGGATTTGGTACCTTTTGGAAATAAGTTTCACATACGCCGCTGCGAATCAATTTTGTAAGTTGCGTATTTTATTATTTTATGCGTATTTATTTAATCTTATCTATATTTTCTTTTACTGTATGCTTATTTATATTCTATAAATAACTTTCCTTTCTTATTTTTTTCTCTCGTTTTAGTAATTTGACGTGTATTTTATAGCTTTTTCGGAACACGTCCACTCACTTGAGTGAGTCCTTCATTTGTAATTTTAAACAGGATCGATCTTAACAATTGGAATATCTATTTTGTCTTGGACATTGCCACCGTGAGCTTATTCATTCCACCTTTGCGTTACTCTCAATTTCTTGATATGTTATATAATAAATTCATTGTGTCTAAGTTCAGTACTAGTAATCACATTCGTCTTATTTCAATTGAGGTTGTTTGCTGGAATAATTTTATGGCAATTTCTCCTACTCTGCTTAAATATATTGCTTGCGATATATTTATATGAATTGTTTCTTCTCGAATGGGACTTTACACTATTCCAAACTAATATCTTCACTTTCTGTTATTCCGTGTCGTTTTTAATTCTATAATAGTTCATGAATTTACTTTATTCAAGTGATTCTCCTTGTCTGAATCGTAATGTTTATGTTATCACGTGCCTTTGTTTGCATTTGCTTAACCTGATTCAGTATTATTATCAGTTTTATACTCAAGATCAGAATTATGTTCCTCTATTTCTTCACATAACTCCAGTATGTTATTTTGTATCTGGTCTTGATCCTCTTTATTTCAGGTTTGTCATGGTATAAATACTTATATATGTTGCATTCATGTTCACGATTTCATAAGCGTTTTTCCCGAACACTCATTTTACAATGTAAGTCCATCATAAAATTGTTACCCATTTGGAAAATATTTTTGCGGATACGTTGGAATTCCCAAACTTTCTAATCATTACTAGGTTGTTCTCTTCCAGTGGTGTATGGGACCTTTTGTGCTCTATTCTTTTGATTCTTCTTCTGGATTGTTTTTCCATTCTTTCTCTGACCAATGTATTAATCTCTTCTGCGCCTGGTCTTTCCTCATCAAATTCTCCCAGGATTGTATCCCATGGTCCGCTCCGATATTCATTACTATGTACGACAGTGGGTATATGTCCTGTGGATTCGTGGATTGTGGAGTTTATATTTCGTTCTATTACTTGAATGACATCCGTCCATTTCCATTGACAATTTGCACAATATACCCTACAAAACTTTGATATATCTTTCATTGATCTTTCCACTAAGTTAAAAGATGGGTGTCTGACAGAACATAATATATGTTTAATACCCTGTTCTTTCATAGCTTCTTGAAATTCCATTGATGTAAATTGTCTACCTCGGTCTGTTAGAATATTATTTGGTTTACCCACTTTTTGGCACCACATTCTTTATTATGCATCGTAGGACTTGTTTTGAGTTAGCTCTCTGGATTGGTTTTAAGGATATGTATATTTATATGTCCATTATTACTATGATATATTTTCGCTCTTTCTTTGTGGTTGGTAAGTGGCCGAAAAAGTCTACGGCATATGTTTCCCTTAGTTTGGTTGGCAGTATAGCAGTGGTTGGATGTTCGGTTAAAATATGTTGTGCTTAGTTCTTTTAACATATGTCACATATCCTAATGAGATTCTTTACCCTCTTCCTTAACCATTTCCGAGTAAATCTCTCGGATATTGTATGTGTCACCTAATCAATGCCACCATGTCCAGTTATCCTGTGGGTATGCCATATAATTTCTCTATATAGTTCTTCTGGTACCACAATGCGCGTCTTTTTTTGTTCTTGTCTACGTAACTCGCCAGTATCTCATTCCTTTATGAATATGCCGGTGTTGATTCTGTTTCTTTGACATTGCCAGGGATGATTTTCTCTCGTCGTCTTATTATTTGAGCTAGATTATCATCCAACCTCAGTAACATGCTTATGTCTCGTAATCACTCTAGTAATTCCTAATATTTTTTGTATTAATTATATTGTTGTATTATCTCTTCCCTTTCTTTTGGATTTCTACTTAATGCATCTGCCAACACATTATCTGTTCCACTACAGTGTTCTATGTTCATCTGAAATTGCAGTGTAAACAACACCGGGCGAGTTGGCCGAGCGCGTAGAGGCGCGCGGCTGTGAGCTTGCATCCGGGAGATAGTAGGTTCGAATCCCACTATCGGCAGCCCTGAAAATTGTTTTCCGTGGTTTCCCGTTTTCACACCAGGCAAATGCTGTGGCTGTACCTTAATTAAGGCCACGGCCTCTTCCTTCCAACTCCTAGTCCTTTCCTATCCCATCGTCGCCATAAGACCTATCTGTGTCGGTGAGACGTAAAGCCCCTAGCAAGAAAAGTGTAACAACATCTACCTTGAGATTCTTTCATTGGTCATGGCGTCTTTTAATCCAAACATTAATGCATTATGATCCGTTCTTATGATTATGGGACATATGCTATTTTTCTCCATTGCTGTAAGGCATAAACTACTGCCAAAAGTTCTTGTTCTGTCGTTGTGTAATGACATTCGTGACTCTTAAGCTTTTGACTAGTAAATGCTAAGTATACACATCTTTTAGGATTATCTTTATCTTCTTTGTATAGACAAGCACCTACTCCTATTCTGGATGCATCTTACTGTATAATGAATTATTTTTCATAATCTGGGTAGCCTAGTTTTATGCCATTGAGCATCACCTTTTTCATTTCCAGAAATGCCTGTTCTGTGTCATGGTTCCATTTCCATTTATGATTTACTCCCTAGAATTCTTGTAATGGTGCTGCTGTTTTAGTATATCCACCGCAATGGCCTGCAAACAATTATCATTCCTAAGAATTACCTTATTTGTTTGATCTTGGATGGGCAAGGGAAGTCACATATCACTTCGATCTTTACTGGGTTAGATCGTATCCCTTCACCGCAAATGACATGCTCTACAAATAATATTTGTGCTTGGCAGAATTTTGATTTTGCTAACTTTATCTTGAAACCTATATTCGTTAAATTCTCTAGCAGCTTCATTAATTGTTCGCAGTGTTCCTAGACTTTCTCGATTGCAGATACCAAATCATCAACATAGCACGTTACAAATTCTTTCACTTCAGATGTTCGGTTTCTATCTAAGGTTCTTATCAATACTGCGCAACTATTTTAAGACCAAAAGGTAGCCTCCAGTATGCGTATGTTTGGATATCGAAGATAAATCCATGAAACTCATTTGTACTTGGGACCATACGTTCCTGGAATTCTCTCCCGGCTGAAATAATAGACCTAAGCAACCTAAAGCTATTGAGAAGAATGTGCTGGAAATTTTACCTACATTCAGAATAATTTACTCTAAGAAGCACCCTCAAATGTTAGATTAAGTCAAATGAATAAAATGTAAATATAAGGTTCATAACATTGAAGTTGACAATTTTCGAGATTCAGTTTTAATAGTAGTAAATACTACAAATTCATTTTAAAATGTTAAAATTATCTTTATGATGTTTTACATTTCAGTTAAATTACATTTGGCGTTATTTTTAAATTATATTAAACTTATTTTTTATTTTAAGTCATAATGTTCAATATATTATGTTTATGCATATGCACAATTATATAGTTTGTCATAATAGCAGGCTTCATACCCTGAGCTCCGCCATGTACAGAAAGACATTAATAAATAAATACATAAATATATAAATAAGTAGCCTTAATTTTTGTTCAAGAAGAATGTTATGAAATGACGGTGTAAAGTCCATACTTGTAAAGTATAGCATTTTTCTGAATTTCTTTATTACATCTTTTATCTTTGGGACTTGTCATATTCTGGAATTAACTTTTTGTTCAGTTTCCAAACATCGAAGCATATCCTCAGACTTCTGTTGCTTTTCTTTACTACCATCAACGGATTGAGATATGGTGGGGTTGTTCCAATTATTATACTGTCATCTAGCATTCCCTGGATAAGCTCTTTTACTTCTAGAAAGGTTTTTCTGGGATATCATAGATTTTCTTTATATGGAGTCCAGTCATTTACCAATGACTTGTATTTAAAACAAATATTTTTTTCTGTTGATGAAATTTGTTTTCTACGATATTCTTCCATATATCTGAACTTTCCTTTTCCTCTTCAATGCTCATGATTTTCTCAATACTATACAACAGTTCTGCTTCCATAATATCAGTATTTTTCTGAATTTCATTCTGACCTAAGCATCCTTCCAAGTTATTGCTGATTTATTTTCCTTCTATTCTTATGTGCTCATTATTGTCTGTGTTTCTATATAAGCTGTTTCTTTCCATCATTCCATTGCCATTACTTTGACTTATATGAAATCGGATATCTTGTCTTTCCATGTCGATTGCCATCCCTGTGGTTATCATAAAATCAATATTGTATTTGATCTCATCCATCACCATGAATGGATGTTCAAAATTTATATTTCCGGTTCCAGTTCTTAAATAAGACTTTATTTAACATTCTACTGACTTATTTTTATTCTGACACTGGTATTGTTGGTAATTTCGACCTTCTTTCAATCTCGTGAAATAGACCTTGAGAATTAACCCTGGTGCTTGCTCCAGAATCCACTAAGCAATGTGTTTTCATTCCATTTATCTTAACTATGATTATAGGTAAATTAAATTGTAGTTTCCTTTTAGGAACTGCTATATCTTCCACTAACTCATCTGATCCTACTTCCCATGATTCAATCAGTGCTATTATCCAAATTGAAATTTTGTCATCTGCATTATCATTAACATTCTCTATCTCATTGTTCCAAAATTGACGTTTTTTCCTTCCCAGAGTTTTCTGAGTTTCTATTAAATGATTCAGTGCTAGGATTTAATCTGTGCTCTTCATACTCTTTTCGTTTATGTCTTTGCAATTCAAGGCTTTCCGCGCCTTCTAAGTCCACATTCTTGTCTTGATCTGTGATAGCTCATTCCCTTCCTTCTCTATTTTGGGTTGCATCTTTCAGATCTTGGATGTATTTTCAATTTGTATACTTTCTTTAGAATTCCTTTCTTGTATGTCTAAAAATGTTAGTTTTCTTTTTTCATTGTACCCATTTCTATTTGTTTTGAATCTATTACCAGATCTGTAATACGGTACAAATCTACTATCTTCACTGTGTCCATATCATTGGTTACCTCTTCGACATTGGCATCTTATTTCATCTGTTCTTCTTTCTTCACATTCATTCCATTCTTTTCGTCCATAATTCCTTGAATTATTTCTCTGCTTGACTGGTGTGTTCCTGCCAGAGTTTTCTTACGTAAATATTTTTCTTGTTGCTTCATTATCATTATTACTATTATTTTGGTTACGTATTATTCTGCTTATAGGACGTACTGTAGTCATTTCTAGCTGTCACATGTTTTCCATGTCGATTGCAGATTCTACATTTGCAGCCACTAGCAGTCTTTGTATGTCTGGTGGAAATTGCTTTTGTATTGCCTCTAATTCGCTGGGTGCTTCGTCTAATTCTCGGAATCTATGGAATTGGTATGCAAAATAATGAGTGAATCTTGTTTGGCGTGTAGATGCATACTTCCTTGCATACAGTTCAAGTCTCAGGTTCTGTTGGACTTAAGAATTCCGAAATCTTCTCAAGAAAGCCATTTTGAATTCATCATAATCAAGAAAACTACATTTGAAAGCCTCGTACTATAAATTAGGATTTAAGTCCAACTGTTTATCTACTACTCATAATTTCTTATCTTCAGGAATCCAATTATCTTTAAAATATTCTTCCATTTCTCTCAAAAATCTTTTTTGCAATATTCTTGCTGTATTATTTAAATGTTTTGGTCTGTAGTCATATGTTTTGATATTTATTATCGCGGGACTCCCGTTAGCATTTCCCGTCATTGTGTCACTGTTCTGTTCTTTTTCAGTTATAAACATAGGTGTTGTACATCTCTCATTTACTTGCATTTCTATTATCTTCTGTATTTCGTTGTAGTTCAATATGACTGATTTCATTGCCTGATTTTCATTTTTTATCTCCTGAATTTCTTTCTGTATTTGTTTCAAGCTCTCTTCTGTTCTATTATTTCTTTTGTTGGCCTCACCTTTGTTTCTTTCCATATCCCCTTTCATGATTTCTAATTTATCACTAATTTGGTCTCGTGCTGTCATAAAATTTACTTGCATTATTCTACTTGTGATTTCTACCCCACCATTTATTTTCTTTATCCTTTTCTGGCATTCCTCCCATTTATCCTGAGGACTTATCTGCAATGCTTCCATATTCTCATCTAGTTTCTTAATCTCTTCTTCTTTCAAATTCTGTGTAGTATTTCATTATTCCCATTTTTCATTACTTCTGCTTTGTATATTTACTGTATCTGTTTTAACCTCTGTGATTTCTGACCTAATTTCCCTATTTCATTTCTCTTGGTCTCTTTTTGCCTTTCTTCCATATTTCTTATAATTTTCTCCTGCCTTTACTGGAATTCTTCCTGCTTTCATTGCAATTTTTTATTCTCTTCCTTCTGCTTCATCTGAAATTCTGTCATGTTTCTGACTATCTCCTTGTTTATTTCCTCTGGTATGTTTTTCTTTCTTCCATCGATTTCTCTTGTTCCTTCTGAAATTCTCACCTTTGTTTTCTCATTTCTTTGATTATTCTCTCTTGTTTTTCATCCTTTTTCTTTACCATTTATTGTTCTTTCTCATCCTGTTTCTTATAATTTCTTTCAGGATTTCCAATATTCCATTTTGTTCTTCCTTTGTCTTCTCTATTTCTTCTTGGTTGTTTTTATCACCTCATCCTGTTGTTGTTTTTCTTGATCCTGCTGATATTCTTCTAATTGTGCCCTCATTTGATTCAAATTTGCCATTGCTATGTTCATGATTATTACTCTAATTGTTTACAGTTCTTTAAAATTCCTATCTTATTTTAATCACTTATACTTATATACCTGTAACTTAGATACTAAATATTATTTAAAGTTTTGTAATTCTTGAATAATTGATTCAACTATCCAGAATCATCCTCGCTAAATGACATCTACCATTCCGGATCTTATAACAATCCTTGTGCTAATTATTTTACCAAAATTTAATCTATTTCATTGTGATCATTACTAAATTTTATATTACATTTTCTGTCATCTTACTATAGCTTAATAAAATTTATACTTTATTTTACCATACTCATCCTTTGTTGTGTACTGTTGTTATAACAAATCTTTCTCTTCTTGTGCATATCTGTTGTCCATTATTTCTTGGCTTGTCATTGGCGTTATATCATCACCTTCATGTTGGGATGTTTATGTCATTTTCTTGCCATTTTATCAAGGGAAATTGTTGGTTATATTGATCTGAAGGATCATTATGTACATTAGTTTTCATTAACCTTGCTTAGGTCAAGTATTGTTAATATATAATTGTTATTTTGGTTTTGTAATATTTCAGTATAAGCTTCTGGAAAACATAAGTTTCTCGTTCAACAGAATAAATCGGCTTCTATTTAAATTAAATTTATTATATTAATCATCATCATTATGCCTTTGCTGGCGAGATGTAGTGTTTACAGTGCACTATGTCTTCTAGTATGGGCTATATCAAATTTGTTACTTTCATTGACCTGTCTCAGTCTCATCCTTGGCTTTGACAATATGAAAGTGACCGAGGTATGAGCGATGCCAGTAATGTCATTCGTTATGCAGCCAGTCCCTATTACGAATGGTGTGAAAATATCGCTCATAGGGTCGGTTGGTGCATGCATTTCAGTGGGCTTGGCAGACTGATATGTAATAGCAACGAATGGCTCGGTGAGGAAAGCAACGGGAAACTACCTCACTCCTCATTTCCCTAGTACACCTCTTCAGTGATGCCTAGGCTACTTATGACAGCTGTTGGTGGAGCTGCAGAGGATCAAACCAGCCTTCGGGCTGAATACCCAACATACAACAATCGTCATCATATTTTATATTAATTCAGTTGAACATTCTCATCATTGGGTTGTGTATACTGTATAACAAGGTAGTGAAATTCTTAAATATGACCAGATATACCAATAAATGACCTAATGTGCGAGTTATTCTACGTATCTTGTCTAGGGAAAGTTATTTTTGAAGACACTATGTAACATCTACTCTCAATTATATTCATCACATAATAATAATTATCCATGTTAGTCTTCATTATGATATCACTATTTGTGAAAAATTGGATTTCAAAATAGAAATATTAAAATATCCAATTGCCTAACCAATCAATCTTATAAGAATTCCTTTTGATGATTTTGACCTACAGTAATATTCCATGTATGTATAACCATGTCACCATTAACATAGAATGTGGATTTTCAGACAATACACTGTTACTGTTATATATATATATATATGTGTGTGTGTGTGTGTGTGTGTGTGTGTGGTCCTACTGTGCATTAATATTCCTTTCCTTACTCTTCAAATAAATCATTTATATCTCATATTTCATCGTAGCATTACATATCCCTTCAATAAATTTTTCATTCTTAACATAGATGTATAACATCATTACGTCTTTACCTTATTCTTCCATTTATTTCAGCTATATATCTTACCTGACACTCAAATAAACTTATTTCAAAATATTCGTGGTATTGGATCAATATCTTCTCAAATAACATTAACATATCTTCAATCTGCCATTGTATTCATATTCAATGCTTATCCTAATTCTTACGGTAATATAAAACCTCTACATCTCATATCACTTGGTGTTCCGCATTGAAAATCCTTGAATCATCCCTCTTTTAAACATATCACATATGGTACAGTATAACTTGGCTAATTGGGATTCTTTGCTTTCATTGGAATATTATTAACAGTTTCTTACACTCCCTAACTTGGGTTTGCGTAATTTTTGATAAAGTCTACATGTTCCCTTATATCATTGGCATAAATAATCACTCGCTGGAATCTAATATAATTTAAGGAATTCTGAAGACTCTAGGCACATACCTACCAACGTAAGCTTTAACTACACACATCCTAACCTTGTTACTACTTATTTATATACATGTTTTTAGAAAAATTTATCTTTTTCCGTCACTTTCTGGAATGATATCTATCATTTGGTCATCCTCTACAGCTCTGGATTCTGCTCATTCTGCTAGGTCGGTCATCGTGATGTCATCGGTAACCAGGGGTCATCTCTGCCATGTCGGTCCAGCTCGGAATCATCCATACAGTCGACACCTATTCTTCTTCCTTCAAAAACTCGATTCAGAATACAAAATAAAATGATGAAATCAACTGTGACATAATAACAGTTTCAAAGCCTTCTAACATGATTTATCTACTTTGTTCTGTTTAATATTGCTCCGTATAATATCAATGTCTGTATTAGATCTCCAATATGTCTGCAAATATTTCAATTTGTTCTCATGAAGAATGGCTTTATTAGTTGTTAATTGTCTGTATTGTGATATATTGAATATTCTTTCTTGTAGGCACGGTCTTATCGATGTACTTTTCATATGCCACTGCAAATCAATTTATAAGTTGCGTATTTTATTTTTTATGCGTATTGATTTAATCGTTTTATATCTTCTTTTACTATATGCTTATTTATATTCTATACATAAATTTCCTTTCTTCTTTTCTTCTCTCATTTTAGTAATTTCACGTGATTTTTATGGCTTTTAATTGGAACACATCCACTCACTTGAATTAGGCTTTCCTTTGTAATTTTAATGTGTCAGTCTTAACAATTCTAATATCTGTTTTATCTTGGTCACTGTCACCGCGATCTTATTCATTCCAACTTTGCATTACTCTCGATTCCTTGATATCCTATAGAATGTATTCATTGTGTCTAACTTCATTATTACTAATTGCAATCATCTTATTTCGATTGAGCTTGATTGCTGGAATGGCCCAACACTTATTAGTTGTATTCAATCCATTGCGAGTTAAAGGTAGTGTAGACAATGCACATGGTAAATAATAATATTTCTTAATTTTTGTCATTTGATTAGTAATTATAAGTAAATTTTTAGGATATTTACATTTTTAATCGGCGAAATCGTGGCCCTAGTAATAATTTATGTGTACTCCTTTTGTGGTTTTTGTCTCATTACTGGTCCACCGAAAAACACTAATGCAATATATTGTTTTCTTACAATTTTCTGAGTATTAGCTTCAAAATATTCATGTCGGGCTAAGTGGCTCAGACGGTTAAGGTGCTGGCCTTCTGACCCCAACTTGGCAGGTTCGATCCTGGCTCAGTCCGGTGGTATTTGAAGGTGCTCAAATACGTCAGCCTCGTGTCGGTAGATTTACTGGCACGTAAAAGAACTCCTGCGAGACTAAATTCCGGCACCTCGGCGTCTCCGAAAACCGTAAAAGAGTAGTTAGTGGGTCGTAAAACAAATAACATTATCAATATTCAAAATATTCATTATACAATAAAATGGGTTTAACTTGGATGACCAGGTGAGTTGGCCATGCGGTTAGGGATGCGCAGATGTGAGCTTAAATCTGGGAAATAGTGGGTTCAGACCCCACTGTTGGCAGCCCTGAATATTGTTTTCCGTGGTTTCCGATTTTCACACCTGGAAAATGCTGGGGCTGTACCATAATTACTCGATGGCTGCTTCCTTTTCACCACTAGGCCTTTTCTATCCCATCATTGCCATAAGACCTATCTGTATCATTGCGATGTAAAGCAGAATTGTTGTATCTATGACGAGGGTTCTTCTTCGGACATAATTTTAATTTTCTTACCATGTTAAGATCTGTGTTGAACTAATGTGCGTCTTTTGTTAAACCAGTGTATAACTACAAGGTTTGTAGTATTATAGCATGAAGTCTAATTTCTTGATTGTCAGCACTTTCGTGTTCTTCCTGAATGGGAGATTGATTACTGTATCACATGGTACTGAATATATTGTGATCTGTCACAGGAGATGTGAAATAAAATAAACTGTTCTTGATTGCTATATAGAAACTGACGTTCTGTTACCACCAACTTCCATTAATATTGAAATTAACTCATATTCCGGCAGGTAATGCGTTATGATGCTTCTTTGTTGGTAACTAGATAGGCAGATGTATGTGAAGAGCTAGCCTAATGTATATTCTTTTCCACAGGGAAATTTTGAACTTGTAACGGAAATGGTGCTTCTGAAACAAGAAACCAAATCAGAATTAATAGAGCCAGGGCCAGCAGAGGAAAACACATTTGAGGTAATGTACATAATTAGATATACCATTGTCTGATAATAGAAATAGTGAGGAAAAGGCTGAACCCTTAATTTCAGCATGTATTATATGTTATAAATTAGGATGTTTGTTTAGATGTGTTATAGGGAGGTACATTCCATGAAACTGGGTGGACTAGGGAGTGGTGACAAGGGTACAGGGATCAGGACATCGAGTAGGGATGACATAAACATATTAGTGTTGAATTGCGGAAGTATTGTAAAGAAAGGAATAGAATGAAGTAAATTAATAGATATATACTTACCTGATATTTTAATAGTTGTATCATTTGTGAGAAATGATATAATGGATGCAGAAATTTTCTCATGAAACTGGAGTGTTTATCATGGAAACAGGGTAGGAACGGTGGCGGGGGAGTATTCATTTTGGTGAAAGAAGAATTTGTAATAGACAGAATTATTTTATAAGCTACCGGTATGTAGTAAACAATACAGAAAATAATGTGATTGTTAGCAGGAGATCTCAGTTTACCAAATGCCAATTGGGAAGGTAATGTGAACGACAGGAAACATCACCAACAAATGGCAAATAGGTTACTCTGGAAAGGACGGCTGAATCAGAAAGTTATGAAATCAGCTGGAGGGAAGAATATTCTGGATGTGAAGCTGGTAAAACCTGATGAGCTCTTTAGATAAACCAAAGTGATAGATGGTATTAGTGATGATGAAGCTGTTTTTGTCATTGTCATTGTCATTAAAAGTAAATTCAATGTAAAGGAAGGTGGTAAAAGTAAGACTGTTAGGCAGTACCATATGGCTATTAAGATGGTCATGAAGGAGTTTAAAAAAAGTAATGATGATCAGTGGAAAATGGTAAATGAAATTAGAAGCAGACTGTAGATTATTGAGGATTCTGAAAACCGGTATGTACATTTGAAGGTGTTAAGGAATGGTAAAGACCTGCTATATTATAGCAGAGGAAGTAAAGAAACTAAGGAAGAAGTACAGGTTGGAAAGAAATAGGGTTAGAAATGGTTGTGGAAGTAACCAGAAATTGAACGACCTTACTAGGAAATTGAATCTAGTAAAGAAGTCTGCTGTGGATAACATGATGGAAAGCATAATTGGCAGTCATACATATTTTAGTGAAAAATGGAAGGGAATGTATAGGTAATTTAAGGCAAAAACTGATTCCAAGGAGGACATTCCAGGAATCATTAATGAAAATGGGGAAGTGTGTATGTGAGGATCTACAGAAGGCAGAAGTATTCAGTGATCACTGTGTAAAGATTCTAAGTTACAAGGAGAATGCCCTGCTAGAAGAAGTGACTATTACCAATGGAGTATTGAAATTTACCTACAATAACAAAGACATTTACAATAAGATACGAAATTTGAAAACTTGGAAAGCAGCTGGAATTGACAAGATTTCTGGGGATATACTAAAGATAATGGGTTGGGATATAGTAGGCCTACCATATCTGAAGTACTTATTATACTTATTACTGATTATATTAGACATGTTTGCAAAATTAATAACTGATTTGATTGAAGGCAGATTTGGTTTAGGAATGGTTATTCCACTGAAGCTCAACTTGTAGCATTCCTGCAAGATATAGCAGATATTGTAAATTCAGGAGGTTAAATGGACTATGTTGCCATTGACCTATCCAAGGCATTTGATAGAGTAGATCATGGGAGACTACTGACAAAAATGAGTGCAATTGCACTAGACAAAAGAGTGACTGAACTGGCGGCTATATTTCTAGATACTGGTAATAGAATGCAAAGAATTGAGTAGGTGAAACATTATCTGATCCTGTAACCATTAAGGAGGGAATTCCTCAAGGCAGTATTATTGGACCTTTATGTTTTCTTCCTACTGTACATATAAATGATATGAGTAATGAACTGGAATCAAATTTAAGATTTTTTGCAGATGATGTTTTACTGTGCAGAGTAATAAATAAGTAACAACATTGTGAGCAATCACAAGAAGACCCTGACAATGTTGTGAGATCGACAGCAGGCAATGATGATAAGCAGGGTTAAAAGTCAGGTTGAGAGCTTCACTAATAGGAAAAGTCCTCTCAGGTTTAATTACTTTGTACCGAGCTCGATAGCTGCAGTCGCTTAAGTGCGGCCAGTATCCAGTATTCGGGAGATAGTAGATTCGAACCCCACTGTCGGCAGCCCTGAAAATGGTTTTCCGTGGTTTCCCATTTTCACACCAGGCAAATGCTGGGGCTGTACCTTAATTAAGGCCACGGCCGCTTCCTTCCTACTCCTACCCCTTTCCTGTCCCATCATCGCCGTAAGACCTATCTGTGTCGGTGCAACGTAAAACAGCTAGCAAAAAAAAAATTACTTTGTTGGTGGGGTGAAAGTTCCCTGTTGTTTAACCTTCCGTCGGTCGCAACTGATCTGACAGACACAGGCTGTAGTCATCGGTCGCTACCGCTCCAATGCGCGGACCTACAATTCTCATTCTCTGACTAGCCTTGCTCCTTGCCACGTTGGTTTGTCATGTGACAGGCAGTCTGTGTTCACTCGCTCCATAAGCCAGAAGTGTACCATCTGATCTAGTAGGTCATTGCGACTGTTCCCGGTGGATTGGTGTTTCAAAGAGATGCAAACGATTGCTGTTCTGTAATCAGTTAAATGATTTGTTTACCCTAAATTTGATGTAATTTCCCATGTAAGCGTGTAGATAGTGCAATATAAGCCCGGTGCCTCACAGGCACATTGCGACTACTTGCGTCCCAATTTCCCTTTATTTTAGATTTACCGTACATTATGGCCAGTAGGAAGGAACATTTTAACTTAGACAGAGCAGAAGATATGGGAGATGTCCAACGACTGTTGCTGGATGAAGATGATGATGCATTACATGAGAATTTTGAAGATGAAAGTGACACAACAGTGATGATCTTCTGGAATCAAGAGATGGTGACTCGGAAACAGAACAAGAAGATGAAAACGGTGATGCTGATGAACAAGGAGCATTAGAGGCCAGTGTTAATTATTATGAAGGGAGAGACAAGACAAAATGGTTTATGGTGCCACCATCCCAACGGGTCGCGCCAGGAAGCATAATCTTGTACGACACCTACCTGGAGTTATAGGACAAGCAAGGCAAGCTAAATCACCACTTGACCCCTGGTAGTGTTTATTTATGGAGGAAATAATAGACACTATTGTAACTTACACAAGTCAATATGTGGACTGCGTGAAACAAAATTTTACTCGTGTAAGGGATGCTGAGCTTACAGACCAGAGTTGGATAAAAGCATTCTTTGGCCTATTGTACTTGGCAGGATCTTATAGAGAGAATAGACAGAGCCTTGAAGATCTCTGGGGCACTGATGGAGATGGTATAGAAAAGTTTGCACTGATAATGAGCCTCAGGAGATTTAAGTTCTTGATTCTTCGTTTAAGATTTGACGACTGCCAAACCCGTGAAGAAAGAAAGGAATATGATCAACTAGTGCCTGTGCGAAATATTAGTGTTCTTGTAGAATCCTTACTGAAAAATATATGACCTGTTTAGCCCTGTTTATGATATTTCCCATGTTTGTTGTTATTGCTGAGACCTATGAACATAGTTTCCACCAACATCAGATTTTCTCTATGATTAAAATTGTGAATACTGCAATGATACCTGCAATTTTGAGGAAAATAGTTGGTTATAAAATGTGGCTTATTTTTGGATCAGAATTTCACTAAAGCATTTTAACTGACTTAAACATACCTATATGACATAAGGAGTACTTCGTAGCTGCCCACTTGAACTTCCCGAAACTTATACGTGGGGGTATCTCTCAGGCTCATTGCGACCTGCCTTGAAACTTTATATATTGCGACCGACGGAAGGTTAAAGGGGCCTACCTTCTAGCTCATTGGCCAGAATTTTCCTTATGGCGATTGCCGTAAGTACCTGGATGTTAATATAGGATAGATCTTCCTTGAGGTAATCATATAAATGTTATTGTAAGTAAATAAATAATGGTTATGAGGATATTTAGTTGTTGTAGTAAGGATGTAAAGGAGAGGGCAAGATGGTAAGAGCCCCAGTATATGGGACACTCACCAGGATTAATTAAATCGAGATCTGGAAAGGATCCAAAGAAGTGCAGCTGGATTTGGTCTGGATGATTTCAGAGAAAAGAGTAGCATTGCTAGAATGTTGCAAAGTTTGGGCTGGGAAGACTTGGGAGAAAGGAGATGAGGTGCTTGACTAATATATTCAAACTTGTACATTTTTGTATTTGTGGAAAGCTGGAACTTCCCAAAATGTACAAGTTGGAATTTGTTATATATAAAATCTCCACCACACTTCAAGATGAAATTTATTACTTGTAGTAAGTTGTATGTTCTCAGCTGTCAGTATAGTACACGAACCCTTCCTTGAGCCGTGAGCTCCATAGTGCTGAATGGGAACTAGGGCTCAAGAAAACGTTTGCATACTATAGAGAGAGCATTAGACAAATATGTTTGTTGAGTGGTGTTTATAAAAGTAGGATAGATCATGATATGAAGATAAAGTTGGAATTTAAGAGCACTAATTGGAGCAAATATTTATTTATAGGATGAGTAGTTAGGGATTGGAATAATTTACCAAGGGAGGTGTTCAATAAATTTCCAAATACTTTGCAATTATATAAGAAAAACGTGATAAAAAACAGCTAGGGAATCTGCCACCTGGGTGACTGCCCTAAATGTAGATCAGTGGTGATTGATTGAATGCAAACGATTTGAAGTTTCTAGGGAAAATATAATTTTTTATAATGCTGACTTACCTCATTTTTACATTTCCTTCAAGATGTTCCATGATCTTGCACTAGGTGTCATGTGGCAGATGGTATAGTTTGTTATTGTGGGAGCCGTCTCTGTTAACTTTTAACTCAGTTAATTTGTGGCTGTTAGTTCTTCAGTTTGTCAAACCTAATTTATGAATACATACAATTTAGGAAAGTAAAATTGTGCCATTTCACTGTTCTCCAAAAGATACAACTGGAACAAAAATGGAGTCTAATTTATCAAAACGACGATTTTTTAACGTCTTACAATATTACAAACTGAGGTAGTAATATTTTCATCAAGCGCTCGGCGAAAGAACGGAACATGGAAGGCGGTGATAAAAAGAATGGCGTATGAAAATTGTTACGAGTTATTATTGTAGAAAATTTTAACATTCTCTCAACTTGCTTATAAGAAGAACGTCACAGTCGACTACCAGAAGGAGAAAATATCATCACATAGGAATTGTATTACCAAGACCGAAAGAAATATTTGTTCTCGGCTGTTCTCTACAGTATTAGCGGTACCGGTATAAATTATTTCACTCCGCGAAATTAAATTGCTCTGGAAAATATAAAAGATTCCACCGGGATACGTCACACTACACTCCTTAGACGATGTATTAGCCGATACCACCAATTTAGAACGGCTAAAGGATTGTATAATTGGCAAGAACATTGAGAAAAGGAAATATATATGAAGAAGCAATCCTCACATTTTGAGTGGAATAATTACCTTTGCCTATTCCAGACTGTAAAAATATTTTTGATATCAACTCTTCCAAGAACGACGTTTATTTATCATAGGCAAATAGTAACAGAAAATAGCCATAAGATGACGACATTGACTGAAACGATGTATTATTCTGTTCCAATTGCTCAAGCTACTACCATGATGCAGTGAGAAGATGAAGGCAAGACTGCCCAGATGAAAGCAGCGCAGGATTACATTGCCGGCCCACGATGACCAGTAACCAGATGAGACGGTCCCGAATGTTCCCAAACACCTAAGGGAAATGCAAGGAGCTATGTCCGCATGTCCAGCCACCCGAACATGAGACGACTATGGGAGTTGCAGAGCAAAGATAAGTTCACATTAAGTCCAATGTACAAGTAAGAATTTATTCATTCTCTTTTTATTAAAGTGCTATTCTAGTTAGTGTCAGTGCGATAATTATATACGAGTAGATAGTTACCAAAGTTAGGTTAAAGGATGTTAGGTATTCATCAAGCCTAGACGTCAAATCCACATGTAGGGTACAGTCATCCAGTGATAATAAAGCCTTCGTTCGTAACGCTGTCAGTGTAATGTGAGAGGAGGTTAATTTTTAATTTATTGGTGAATTTCATACGATGTTGAGATAGAAGTTAGGCGTACGCGAGAACTTATGTTGCCGAATGATCGTAGAAAGGAGATCATATGTAGGAAGTGCGTACTATATATAAGGATGTGGTAATATCTTTTGGAATTGAATGGATTAAAACTATGACCGAGTAGATAAGTTCACAAACCATGATGACGGTAAGAAATACATCGAGTTAGAGTATGATAATGCATATACTGTGAAGTGAAATGTGATATTTATTTGAAATGTGAAATGAGGGTTATTTAATGTGAGTACCTAATGATATGAGATATGGTAATTAATGTTGGTAATAGGTATTGTTCTTCGTGAATATGATCATGGTTGTGTTGTTATGGAAATAATGTTCCAAGTTATGTATTTTTGAAGTAATTAGTGAATTTATTCTGTCTTCAGTCGACTATTTATCCATGGGTAAGCCATGGGTAGGATAGAATGCGATCCAAATGCCATCCGTATGTTGACATTTATGTTAAAGATCACTAAATGATTCATAATGAGGAGGATGAAATTAAATTAGCTGACGGTTACGTGAACGCTACTGATCCACGAAATATCACTGTAATATTTGTCACATATGAAAGGTAATCATTGATTTACTCAAATAAAGTCTAAAATCCCAGGTAGATTAAGAAATAATGGAAATATTTAATTTTACAGAATACATACTTTACTGCCTTACAGCAATATACAATTTTTTTCTGCGTCGCAGGGCTTCCGTGTTTTGTTTGTGTGTAACACAACACTTTCGTGTGTCATGTCTTTGCTCACGGTAATGCTTTGGTGTCGTGTCACTTCAACTGTCAATTGTCTAATAGTGCTGTTCCTTTAATAAAGTAATATATCTATTGGTCCAGGGAACATGCTATTTTCCGGTTGCTTCGGCACGAGATTTAGGTCTTGTAATTTCCTTATTACATGGTGATTTTCGTCGTCAAAAAAAGCGATAACATCCTTAATGTTGTTCAGCTCCATTTTGCTTTTTGAACTGTCCGCGTTAGACAAATGCACAAAGATAATAAGAATTCACAGACATGGCACTCCCATTCATCGGTGCCAGCCCTGGACCTCAAGAAACAAACAAAAGACGGCGCGAGCAGCGGAATGCAACATGATGGACTCCTGTTTACAGCTCATAAGTACGTATTCATATTTCTTGCTAGTAACGACGGTATTTCTTAATCTACCTGGGATTCGAGACTTTATTTGAGTAAATCAATGATTACCTTTCACATGTGACAAATATTACAGTGATATTTCGTGGATCAGTAGCGTTCATATAACCTTAGCTGACATCCGTGTATATCTTCTAATTATAAGATTTTTCTCACGTGTTAGGCAGACTTTGAAGTTTATTCTAAGGCGGTACCCAATATCACTGGTGACTTAACCACACAAATGAGAGTCATTAATTTGAAGTAGAGTCTTTTCACAAGGTAGAAAACATAATTATCGTATATTTTGATGGAATTATGATTACATACATTTGATAAAACAGTATCACAGCACGGATACGCACTTGAATTTATGAATGATCTCAAGTTAAGAGAATAATTTGACTAATTTTCTAGATGTAATGTTTGATCGTGATCTTTTTAAGAGTATACATTGACTTAAAGGGGGGTTATCGATGCTGATGCAAGATGAAGCGTCAAGAAACATGAGCATAACTTGAAAATACGACATCTGTCAAATATTATGAATGTTATGAGGATATTTTTCCCAGGTTAATTTGGTTGTGTATCTGGACACAAAGAATGTGGATCAAGAGAAGTTAACGCAAGTCCATAAATTAACGTAAATGAGACGAGAGAAACAGAACATTTGAATTAATTTTTTTTGAGATTTCAGTTAGGAAAGATGTGATTCAATTTTTTTTTTTTTTAAGATTTATCACCAAATATGATACTGCGTCCTACATTTTTCTAGGACAATCCTCAATCTACAACACTATACATAGTATGTTGTGATGTAAATTTTCATTTTCTTTCATTAGATGCATCTATCTAATTATCTAAAATTCTAATTATCTGATATTCTAATTATCTAATATTCTAATTATCTAATATTTTAATTATCTGATATTGTTATTATCCAATACTTTTATTATCTGATACCTTTATTTATTTATTTTCTTTTCAACTAGATATTTTCCAGACAAATAATTCTTCAATTAAGACCTTTTAGGGTCATGATTATTTGTTTTTCGAGCATCCTAATTGGATATTTCATTTTTTTCTAAAGACTTTAAGTTAATGTTACTAGAAATGAACTCTAAGATAAATGCATAGTTCGACACTCGTTACCTTTTATTCCAAAAAGAGACTATGATGATCTTACTACTGATTGAACTTAGTTCATAATAAATGAAATATGTCAAAAATCAACCCTTCTTTTAATGACTTTTAAAGTAGTTCCTTAGCTGTAGGCACTTATATTTTTGGCGATCTGATAAGGTATAGGGAATTCTAGCTAAGAAAATGAGTAGGAGACGTCCTTCTGCGTGAGTTAGATATTTCCACGAGTATAAATCGGTGTTCTTTCCTCTCAGTCGGAACTCATAGCCTGTAAAAGACGAAATGACAATTATTATCATACTTTGAGCTAGCCTGGATCTTGTGTGTCCTTACCTGGACGCAGGAATGGCGCAAAAATATAATAACAGATTTTACATGAAAATGAAACAATTTGCTGGACTGAGTGGCTCAGACGGTTGTCCGACTCGTTGGCTGAATGGTCAGCGTACTGGCCTTCAGTTCAGAGGGTCCCGGGTTCGATTCCCGGCCGCGTCGGGGATTTTAATCGCTTCTGATTAATTCTTCTGGCTCAGGGACTGGGTGTATATGTCCGTCCCAACACTCTCCTCATCATATTCACACAACATACTACACAACCAACCACCACAGAAACACGCAATAGTGCTTACGTCCCTCCATAGAGGGTTGGCGTCGGGAAGGGCATCCGGCCGTAAAACAGGGCTAAATCCATATGTGCGACGCAGTTCGCACCCGCGACCCCACAGGTGTGGGAAAAGCGGCAGGAAAAGAAGAAAGAAGAAGAAGAAGTGGCTCAGACGGTTCTGACCCCAACTTGGCAGGTTCGATCCTGGCTCTGTCCAGTGGTATTTGAAAGAGCTCAAACACATCAGCCTTGTGTCAGTAGATTTACTGTAATATAAATGAACCTCTGAGGTACTAAATTCTGGCACCTCAGCGTGTCCGAAAACCGTAAAAGTAGTTAGTTGGACGTAAAGCCAATAACATCATCTATTATTCAAGAAACAACTTAATTAAAATAAAATTACAATGATTGATTTTTTTTCTATTTGCTTTATGTCGCACCGACACAGATATGTCTTATGGCGACGATGGATAGGAAAGACCTAGGAATTGGAAGGAAGTGGCCATGGCCTTAATTAAGGTACAGCCCCAGCATTTGCCTGGTGTGAAAATGGCATTGGTTGGTTGGTTGGTTGGTTGGTTGGTCGGTCGGTCGGTCGGTCGGTCGGTCGGTCGGTCGGTCGGTCGGTTGGTTGGTTGGTTGTAGAGATTTTAAGCTCCATTTACAGAAGGTATTAAATTGTTAAATTGTGACATACTCTAGTACAAAAGAATGGAAAGAGGTTATAGAAAATACTTGAGGGAAGTACAGTAGACATATTTCATTCTTGATAGAACATCATCAGATTCTGTTGAATCACATATTTATTATTATTATTATTATTATTATTATTATTATTATTATTATTATTATTATTATTATTATTATTATTATTATTATTCCGAGGTATATGTGGAACGGCAGAGGTGAAAGAAGGTGCGGGGGTGAACAGGTCCCAAAATACGAAATTAAAGTTAGGATAAAATTTAACAAGGTTATATTTTCTTTTAAAGATTACGAAATAACAAATAGAACAGGTACTCAGTAGCCGAATCACAATTCGAAAATGTACAATTACAATGATTACAGGATTTGGGCTCCAAGAGCCAGACACACAATTCTTGAGCTATAAGCCCAACCTTACGATATACAGAATTCAACGAAGGGGCAGAAGACCCCAATCATGCCCAGGAGCACTTGCTCCCAATTACACAGTAAAGCCTCCTCGAGGCGCGCAGAAAACAAAATTTTAGAAAGAGCAACCCGCTCTTAAGTTCCAGCCTATCAAAGGCCACACCAAACTCCACTTTCAAGTTGTCCTCCCAGGACATGAAAACAGGGGTAAAAATACCCAACCTACTGAGGCCTATTAAGTAAAAAAACAGGTTAATTACCTGGCCTCTAAAATACCAACTTGAGAGGAGGCAAAGCTGCACTCCTAATACATTTTGTTTAAAACTTACTTGGCACTAGGCCGTAAATGCAAGGGCTAATCCCATACTAAAGAGGTGGCTTATATGAGAAGACAATTTACATTACGCTAGACTGGAAGAAACGGTTGAGAAAATAAGTTCACCTCAAAGCCATATGAGTGGGAGCTCGAGAGGGTTAAGCACTCTCTATCCCAATTTATAGTTTAAACAGATAGAATTGATACCGAGTGTCTTTACATTTTAAGGGAAAGTTACATGGTAAAAGGCTTCGGACCTGCCCCGAGAGTTAAGCTGCTGAGCTAGCAAGAAAAGAAGTTATTAAACGGCCATTACCTTGTGGATGAACTGCTGCCCGAAGAAAGAGGCGCTTCCCGCCCCCTGCTACGTACTTTACACACTGAAAGATGTTACTGAAGTGGCCTGGAGACCCGAAAATCAGCAGTTTATAAACCCTCGCAGAAAGTTCGAGGCGTTTCAGGAATGAGAACACCCTCCCACAAGAATTTTATTGACTAGGGTTAAGCAACATATCCAAGTTGAAGAAGATACACCTGATTGGTCATAAATTAAGTAAAGAAATTCGGGATTGGCTAAATTCAAACCTGGCGGAAAGAAGGGGTTAATATTGCCACACAAAATTTCTTCAAAAACATAGTTCTTTCACTTCGCACTAGGGTGCATAATTGTAGTTCTTCAGTAGTGCCATCTGGAAGAGAATGTCCACACTTCTTACTACAGGCAAAACAAAAATACATCGAAAACGACCCAGTTCAGAAACTTCAAAATTTACAAGTAGTGACATCTTCAGAGAAACTTGAAAATTAACACAGTAGATAAAGTTCAGGCTTCCTCCAGTAGGGGAGTTTCAACTGACGCAAAGTTTGAATTAGCGACGTGGAGGTGTACCACCCGGTACAATTATTACTAATACTTATGAACTGAGAAATGTAAAACCTGTGTCCAGTCTTTCAATAATTGTTGGAATGTTCTATCCAAGTCCGAGAATTTGATGATGATTCATCTTTTATGCTGTGCATCATGCACATTGCTGACTTACATATATATCCTGATTCTGATGCCCTCATTGTGGGAATGCACATTTATTTATTTTTTCTCTTTCATTTTTGCCTTTTAATTTTGTATTTTTTTGGTAATTCGTTATGTTAATTTTTGTTTCGAAGTCTGTTTTCTTTTATTCTGCTTTATCATTTAGTCATTTTGATGCCTTACATTGTTTAATTAACATGATAAATTATTTCAAAATTTGGCAAGGAAATGAATTTTTGTGCAGATGCTCATATACCTTCCTGAGAAATACACAAAGTAAAATGTGCAGCAGATAAAATATTTATCATTCAACAATATGAAGGTTTTGACAAAAGTGGTATCTAACATATTAGCGATGGTATATAGATGTTCAGTTATTTTGCTAGATAAACGAAATTTGGAAGACATGTCTGCAAATCTGAAAGATGATGCCTATTCACATTTGCATGGCAGTCAATGAAGAGTTGTGTTAGTAGCACCACTATGAACTTGCAAAGCAACTTTGCCTTAAATACGTGCTATACACAACCTGTTGTTCATCATCTGGTGTACGTTGTGAGTTAGGTATGATTCAAACATGGCTTTAAGGAGATGCAGAAAGCAGTATCAGCTGCTTACTGAGTTTGAATGGGGCTGTGTAATAGGGTTATATTAAGATGGATGTTCTTTCTGAGATATTGCAGAATACTTGGCAGCAATGAATCCACAGTACATCGTTGTTGGCAACTATGGTTACAGGAAAGTGCTGACTCATGAAGACTGGGGTCTGGCTACACACAGGCCATTATGTTAATGGAAGAATGTCGTATTCGCTGCATGCCTGTCGTGGATTGTACTGCATCTGCAGCAGCCATTAAAGTTTTAGTTGGCATCAGAATGACACAGCAAACAGTAACAAATCAATTACTTGAGGGACAGCTCCGATCCAGACGTCCTGCAATGTTCATGCCTGTAACTCAGAATCACTGTCATCTGCGACTTTGCTGGTGTCAGGCTAGAGCTCTTTGGAGGACAGAATGGAGATCTGTTGTATCCTCAGATGCATGTTCTTTCTGTCTTGTGGCAGTGATGGTCATAGGTTGAAAATGAGTGCTTGAAACTAAGCTACCTTTGGCATCGACTAGTGATTGAACTGGTTGTGCTGTCATTCATTGGCAGTATTCAAGGGGGTGTGTCACCCAGTGTATTCTACAGAGTGTACCAGTTGCTTTGGCCTGTAGGATCACCAGACCTATTTTCCATTCAGCATGTATACGATATTATGGAACAACAAATCCAGCATCATCCAGTACCGTATTAATGGAGTGATGTGACTGACCATGTGCAACTGTGTGGAACTCTGTCTCACAAAATTAGATATGGCACCTGTATGCACGTTTATGTGGTTGCTTTCAAAATGGTAGTGACTACAGTGGTTATGAATGTACCAACATGTTAGATGTTTTCTTGCGCATATTTGAACCTGTGACCTGGAAACTTGAAAAAAAAAAAATATATTTGTTTTTAATTTTCTGCCAGATGATTTTTGTCTAAGATATATTTCTTCTTCTTCTTATTTGTAGTATTATTATTATTATTATTGTTTGAAGACACTTATTAGTTTTATTCACTCGAGTTTGAGTGAAAGGTAATGTGGATAATGTACATATTAATTATTTTGTGTAAATATGTATTTTCCTTTAAATATTTGGGTACTTTCTCCATTTAGGTCATTTTTGAGGATTTTTGGTTGATTTTTGGTGTTTACTAGGTTATAAAAATCTAGGCCCTTGTTATAACATGTGTACTCTTCATTTGTCCACCTCAGAGTTTTCTTACATTTTGCTGTGATTAGTTTAGATAAGAGTTCATCTTCAGACAAATTTGCACTTCATTTGCTTAACGCTGGTAGATCTGTGTTGATTTAGTGTACACCTTTCGTTATTCCAGGATTGACTGTCACGTTTCCTAGTGTTATTGCGAGAATGCTATTTTCTTGAATGTCAGCACTTTTCACTCTTCCTGAATGGGAGAGTTAGATTATTTTATTACATGGTACTCAATGCATCATGGACTTCACATTGTCAGCAAATGTTAAGTGAAATCAATAGTATTTTTTAGTGCTTTATAATAACTGACATTCTGTTGTGGTCAACTTCCATTAATTTGAGAACCATACCTTTGCGAGCATTATCTCTGTGGCAGTATTTCTATATAGGGCACTAGGGATACTCTGGTTAATGCTGCAAGAATATAGGCATAAATTTGGAGAATATTCCATCGTAGTTACTATAGATACATGTTAGTTAAAGTGACACTGGAGGAATGTCTCATGTAGAGAGAAGCTGCAGAGAAGTACAGGGTTCTTCGGCCTTTCAGATCAAATATAACATAAGATGAACTCAAAGAGCATAGCAGGAGGAAATTATGCAAGTGGTTGGAATTTTGAAAGCTAGGTCCTACTTTTCTGAGGGTTCAGGTAAAACTGACAAGGAAGGGTACCCAACTGTTGTTGCACACATTTTGAATCTATATAGTGTGTTGAATAGACGATATCTAAATATGCATACCATGCAAATTACAGCTCCTATGGGCAAGAAACGTAGGAACTACGAACTGCCAAATATAGACTATGAGTACACTTAAAGACAGGAATCCTCATGCAGATTAGTACAAACGTGGCAGAATATCATAGATGGGCAAGCAAATGCATTCGGTAATGTTTAAATTCTGGAAGTAAAATACATTATGCGCCCATGGTAGTTGAAGTGCAGTAGACATGAAGGCTGATAAGTAATCCATGGTCTAGAGTAAACTTCTTTTACAGTGAACACATCGAATGAAGGCTAGCTGAACACAGTCATCTTGGAAACATTCTTCTTCCAAACCACTCTAAGAACAGTTTAGAAGGTGCCTGAAATTACCCTTGATGTTCATCGGTGTAACAACATTTGAAGAAAGCAAATCAGATCAACTATTTAAATCTATTTGCCGATAATTGGAAGTACATGAATGATTGATTGTGAAGAAATTGTTCTTTTTTCTATACTTTTCCTGTGGCCATTAACACTATCGTATCTATCATACTTTTGAATAGTCAGGAAAGGAAAACATCTGCTGGTTGTACCAATTCAGTACATTTAGAAGGGATGAGATTCATGTGAAATTCATCATCTTCTGGAACTGTTGCATTGTATAGAGCATCAGCTTTATTTTTTGTCCAAAAATGAACCAAAAGAAGAATTTGATCTCTGCTATGCAAATCCGGCCATGACACGTGTTCCAAGAACACTTTCGAATACTGTTTTGTCATGTTGGGTGATTTGCTAGCATATGATTTCACAATGGGTAATTCAAGTGTCATGCTTGCTGGAAATTTCCCACTGGGTTCTGAGACAAGAGCATACATGTGTGGAAGAAGGGAGGCATCCATTACAATAACAGGCATTATCAAGTATGAATGGATGGTTGCTGCAAGTGAACCCACGGTATCATAAATCATCTTTGCTCCTTTAATGGCAAGATTTCTCCCAGAACATAACTCTCTACAAAATCTTGACTGATCCGCATTAATTATCTGCTCTGATATAAAAATGTACTCTTCAATGAAACGCCTTATACCTGTGACAAACTCATCAGCTTTCTATTCTGTATCAGCAGCATCATCAACAAACCTGCTGCCAATTTTATGCATGATTTTGCAGGAAACAATCTTGTTTTTCCTCTTGAACTGCTGCAGACATGATTCGGAAGCTTTGAATGTTAAGTTGTTGTTCGGATCAATTTGTAATTTAAAAGACATCGCCCAGGTTTGTAGTGTTTGGTCCTGTATAATTCCATGTTGTTTTCGCATTACAGTGAACTGATCACATACCTCTTTATTTATTCTTTCTTGTAGCATCTTCCTGTTTCTGCCATGTTGTTTCAGTGTCTTTTTAAAGTTTTGCAAAACTGTTTTGTTTCTATTTGTCTTTTTTATGCCATTATGGTAGTGAATTTGACTCTACAGGACATATCTAGGGCTACTCCAGGAGGGCACTATTGCAGGAGATCATTTCCTCTTGGCTGCTTCATCCAGATTTTGAAGCATCAGCCAAGTAACCTTTAGAAAATTTTGTTCTAGTCTTCTTCAGTGGTGATGGATAACATGAGGAACCTCTCCTCTCGTCACTGCGGCATAATGCTGGGATGATTTCTGAAGTATATCATTTTCTAGCATTATCGCTTGATCATCCCCAAAATCATTTCAGTATCATTTTCATCGGTGACTTCTTCGTCTACGATAAGAGTTCTATGCTCTTCAACAAGAATGTCTTCATCAAGTAGATGTTTTCTAATCTGTTTGAAAACTATGCCATCTACCCTAGTGGCATTTCCTCCGAAATACCGAAGAAATCCACTAACAACTTAACGACCACAGCTGATTTGATTTTGTAACAGTCTATGCATACAACAGGTCACATTCACCTCTAATACGTAACTAGCAGACCAGTTCTGTGTCTACAATTTTCTTTGCACCCCATACTCCCCTCCCTCTCCTTCCACTTCCAGTGGTCTATAGCAGACCAACTTGCACCAAATGTCATTTCTGATTTTCTGAAACATAAATAAGCTGGTCTCGTTCAAAAGTCGGCAACAACAGTTGTGAGCTGAATGTTTGCAGCAAAGTTTTATGACTGGATTCTTAAATTTATACCTTAGTATTCTCAAATAATCACATCTCCTTCTTTCTTCTTTTCATTCCATATTTTTTTAACCATACAACACACTCTTTCTAACCAGGAAATACATGCTGATTGGCCAAAAGTCTCGGGAATGGGTGTCCCATTAGAAAATGTGCCGTGAATGACCCCTGAGCGTTGCAGCTAGCTGTGGCATAGCTGAACATTTTTTCACAGACAGCAGTTAAAAATTAAATAATTGAAAAAGAGGTTCAACCTATTCAATACAGACAGCAGTGTCGTGAAGATGGCAACACATCACGAATTAACTGACTTTCACTTTACAAAGGAAATTTAATATGTCCCCCTATTCAGTACATACACATCTCCACTTTTACATAATTTAATTGTAACACACTGCACGTTTTAGACTAGCAGGTCCACAGCCTTGCCATAATCACTTATTGGTTTAATTCCACAATCTCTCATTTGTTTTCATTCTTTTCATCATTGCGTTATAACATATTTTTTAACACCAATTATGTAAAAACTTTAACATTTTTTGCTGAAAATGGCTCAAATGAGTTGAAACATGTATGACTAATATTACTCCATGTGAAGATGCATGTATGGAATAGGAGGTCATTAAATTTCCTTTGTAAAGTAAAAACCATCAATATGGAATGATTTTAATATTTTGTAATACTTAACTGTCTTTGAACATGGGATGATCATCAGCGCATGGCGCATGTGTCATAGCATTGTAGAGATTACACGCGAATTTGGGTTTCCAGGGTCAACAGTGTCCATTGTGGATTTTCAATATCGGAGAAAGTACGTTAACATCCACATAAACCACTGCGCGGTAAGACCACAGGTGTTTAATGAACGGCCATCACATCACCTCTGCAGAACCATACTGGGCGCTCAATGGGCTACTGTGAGTCAGATCACCACCCAGTTGAAAAATCAAATCAAAATCTCTTTATTTGCAAATGAGGTGTCTACCTCGGTGGCAAATAGTACACTAAAATACATTATTGTCAAGCACTAAATATTAAATTAACATGAAGAAAATTTTCCTATAATACAATATTATACAATTTACGCTAACAATTTTTTTCTATTAAACACACAGTTCATCCTTAATAAATTTATATTGTTTACAAAATTGTACTTATAATATCTCCTGTACTACTTACAAATATAGTCAACTGATATACAGTATGTGGAATTACTTCAAATGATACTATACAACTGGTATAATATTAAAATTTACATTGCATTTATTTACTTTTTTTTTTTACCCATTCTGGAACCTAAGTAGCATAACGACCTGCTGCGTCTTAACCAGAGCCCCTTTTGCCACCACTTTTCAGAGTTCCTGAAGGGCCTTCACAGCTACCGTAGCAGTCCCAGGGCCCTCGAAGTCCCCACTGTACTTCACCCCTACAGGCAGTCCCCTACTTTGGCTGTCCAAACTCCTTAGACCAGGGGATGGAATTAATTTATTCACACACATTTTTTATTTACATTAACTGCACTGAATGTAGGATGTTAAAAGGTTTTTTTTTTTTCACCTATTCAATACATATAAGATTTGCTAACCGCATGTGCGTATTACCGACTGAGCCTCCTTCTTAGTCCACCAATACTCATCAACAATCACCTCTCAGCGACACATCAGATAACTTCCACTTCTTACAATACAACTTTCAACAACTCGCCGGAACCCAGTGCACATCGGCACAAATATGGCGGGCCACTACGGCTCCTCTTCGCAGTCAGAATAAGAAGATGCCTCACCTCAGCTCTAACGCTCTGACTCTGCAGTTGCCGTATACTTTCTAATCTCTCCACAGTAGTCCACAACACAAGCAACTCTATTCTATCTCACCAGACCAGTAAAGACCAACAACTTCATCCCGTAGTCCGCCTTATTTTATTCCACGGAACAATATCATTTTGTCTCACCGGCATTTCACACCGATGTCTCTACATCACAATCGATGCTACAGAAGTCAACTAAAAGAATAAGCAGAAGTTTCAACCCACAACATTTTTCCTAATTAGCAATTACCCACTTTAACTGTCACCATTGTTGTCGTTCAAACGCACGGATTACCCATGAATCTCCAGCCACACTGACCAGTCTCCGTCCCGATCTCGGCGCTTCAACTGGAAAACTTTCAGCTTGATGCCTATAAAACCTCATTTGGCTATAAAAATTTCCCCTACCCCCGGTGATTTTTAACTAAAATAATCTGCTCTACATATTTCTGAAATGTCAATGCTAATTCTTTCTTCCAACCTCTAAAACATCAGGACGCACTTGGTACTAAAATTTTTTATCCTTGCGCACCAGCTGCTCTTGTGTAAATATGTATATAATTGTAAATTCTCAACTTTCAATTAGATAATGTAATTACTATATAGTTACCAATCATTAACATTAGTTTTTATTACAAACATTTACGCTGAATGATAAATGTAAATATTTTTAAAAAACTTTATCTCAACTGTTCAAGTGAACTATGTAAATACTGTATAGTTACCAACCTTTGACATCAATTTTTGGTTACTAACATTGATGCCAAACACTACACCTTTTCTCCCTTAATTGTTTTATTGTAAATATTTTTTAAACTTTTTATTTTCATATGATTGCGTCAACTGTTTCTCCAGAGCACCACTGCAGAACTCTACTTTGTTATTTTTAGGCATTGGTGCTGACTTTTCATCTAAACCTACATGTTCAACCATCACTTTTGTGCAAAAATTTTTTCCCATACTTAATTTTTATATGTTGGTAATAATATGTAATAATTTGTACATGTCTACTACTAACCAGTTACCTGATTTTTTACCTTGAGGTGATATTTTGACTGATGATGCCCTCAATGAAGGGCGAAACATGTCTCAAGTGGAATCTACAATAAATTCCTAATTTATAAAACTTATATGTATTGAATAGGTGAAAAAAAAAAACCTTTTAACATCCTACATTCAGTATCTTCAATACGGATAACAATGATTTTTATCACTTAACTGCACTGGTCGAATGCCCTCTAACATTTCATTTATTTTCTCTGTTCCTGTTTATTCTCTTCTTGAATATCTGTACAGATTTTGTAAAAGGATCAAACACTACCTCTGGTAAACTGTTCCACTCCTTCACACCTTTCCCAATGAATGAAAATTTACCCCAATCGCTTCTGCTAAAATTCCTTCTAATTTTATATTTGTGGTCAGTCCTGCCGATATAATTATTTTCCAACTGAAGCCTCTCATGGATATCTCCCCATGCTTCTTCTCCTGTATAGGCTCTATATAATCCTATAAGTATTGTTTTCTCCCTTCTCTTACTTAAAGTTTCCCACCCAAGTTCCTTTAACATTTTTGATACACTACTCTTTCTCCTGAAATCCCCTGTTACAAATCTTGCTGCTTTCCTCTATCTATTTCTTTTATTAGGTACTCTTGGTGAGGATCCCAAACACTGTTTGCATATTCCAATAATGGACGAACCATATTTAAGCAACTTTTCTCTTTTAATTCTTTGTTGCATCCTTTAAGTAGCCTCATTATGACATGTAACGATCTGTATGCTTTCCCGACAATGTCATCCACATGTCCCTTCCAGTGCAAATTACTTTCAAATCTCACACCTAAGTATTTGCACTTGCCATCTTTTGGGATAACTACCCCATTCAAAGTATATTCGAATTCAGTTTTAAAGCTCCTGTTTGTAAATGTTATAACAGTTGATTTGCCTCCATTAACCTTCATATTATTCTCTTCAACCCATTGTTGGATACTCTCAAGGTCCCTTTGTAATTCTGAACAATCGTCAATGTTATTTATTTCCCTATAAACCATTATGTCATCTGCATTCAATCTTATTTTTGATGTTATATTATTCCCTAAATCATTTTCGTATACTAAGAAAAGTAATGGACCGATTATACTACCCTGTGCAATTCTCTTCCAAACTTTCTCTTCCTGCGATACATTATTTCCTACTTTGACTTTCTGAATCCTTGAATTTAGAAATGTTTTTATCCAACGAATAAAAATTCCTATTCCCTCCAATTTCTTTAATAATATTCGATGTTCCACTCTATCAAAGACTTTGGAAAGATCTATGGCTATGCAATCTAACAGGCCTCCCGTATCCAATTGATCTGATATGTCCTGCTGAAATCCCACCACTTGTGCCTCACAAGAAAATTTCTTTCTAAATCCATACTGGCTCCTCATGAACCAATATTGGAAGTGAGGGATCCATTTCTACCAGGACTGTAAGGAGGCAACTGTACCGCATAAGCTTCACCAGCTGATGACCAACTCGTGTCCCTTTGCTGTCACCTCGACACAGAGCGTAATCACATACATGGGCCCGCGATCATTGGTAATGGACCATGGAACAGTGACAGTGGGTGGTATGGTCCGGAATATTCCACGAACAATCAGACCATGTCACACCGCTATCACACTAGATCGTGCACGAAGGCAGTTCTCCAAGGCAACGCGGATTAAACATTTGCCAGATAAGGTAAGTCAAGGCCACGTAATCTCGAATACAAATATCTTCCCGCTATCTATTTAGAATTCGGAGCTTTTTACTTTTATCATATGCCATATTTTAATATATTACGATCTCCTGCTGGTTACAGATCGCGAGGCAAGCTGCCCGAATCAGATCGCCATTTTATATAACAGAAGCCACCACAGGGGTTTAGCAAGTTAAACGACTAACACAATTTCTTTTATCACATTCCGAAGAGCAATTCTCGGAAGTTAAACAGTCAACACGGCCTTTTAACCACAAGAATATCACTCAAGGAAGTTATTAAATATAAACAATAAATACCTGAAGACTGGTGCATATGACATAAACTTTCATTCAAGCACAAGTGTTTTTGAATAAGTGCCTTACCATAGACACTTTAGAATATTTTAAAGTATGTTTATTAAAAACAAAGTGTTTAACATCACCGCAGACGCGAATTTTAATTAAGTTATTATTTTCTCACAAATGCCTGAAGATTATTACAAACACGAACTTTTTATTCACGCCACCTAATGTTAACAAAAAGAATTTTACCATAGACGCTTTTAAATATTTTAAATATGTTTTTCATCATTTAAGTTTTTAAACAAAATTGTAAACGATACTGTAATTTAAGTATCATTCACATAAATCTCCTTACCCCCAATCCCCCCCCCCCCCACCTTCCATTTCATTTAATGCATCTAGAACAATAGTTTTTGGATTCCCATGGGATATAGTTTTAAGTTCCAATGTGCTTGCTTTTAAATGTTATAATCTAAGATTTTTTATATACAGCTGAAGATGACCACTAAGTGGTCGAAACATGTAGGCCTACTGTGTTTGTTAATGTATTTTTAAGTTTGCCGAAGGCAAAAGAAATAAAGTATCGATTAGGTGGCTTTTTAGATTAATTTGTTGATTAAGTGGTATGTTCCGAGCTGTCAGCGGAGAGATGGCGTGGAATGACATTAGTAGACGAATAATTTTGAGTGGCGTTTATAAAAGTAGGAAAGATCACAATATGAAGATAAAGTTTGAATTCAAGAGGACAAACTGGGGCAAATATTCATTTATAGGAAGGGGAGTTGGGGATTGGAATAACTTACCAAGGGAGACGTTCAATGGATTTCCAATTTCTTTGAAATCATTTAGGAAAAGGCTGGGAAAGCAACAGATAGGGAATCTGCCACCTGGGTGACTGCCCTAAATGCAGACCAGTATTCATTCACACATTCATGCCTATATTCTTGCGGCATTAACCAAACTATCCCTATTTAGTGCCCTATATAGAAATACTGCCGCAGAGATAATGCTCGCAGATATGGTGCTCAGATTAATGGAAGTTGACCATAACAGAATGTCAGTTCATACAAAGCAAAAGAAGAAATAAAGTATCGATTAGGTGGCTTTTTAGATTAATTTGTTGATTATACTCATCGATACGGCCATGAAATGGACAGCTTGCAATACATACCACTTAGTCGAGCTGCTATTCTTCTTTCTCTCAATTCTTCCCAACGCAAACTTTGCAACATTTTTGTAACGCTACTCTTTTGTCGGAAATCACCCAGAACAAATCGAGCTGCTTTTCTTTGGATTTTTTCCAGTTCTTGAATCAGGTAATCCTGGTGAGGGAACCATACTCTAGTTGGGGTCGGATAATGTTCCATCATAATTACTATAGAGATATGTTAGTTAAAGGTGTTAAAGTGGCATTGGATGAATGCCTCATGTAGAGAGAAACTGCAGAGAAGTACAGGTTTCTTCGGCCCTACAGATCAAAGATAATAAAATGAACCCAAAAAGCATAGGCAGGAGGAAATCATGCTAGTGGTTGAAATTTTGAAATTTGCTCATTGGGTGTTTCCTTTCACTGTTTAGATTTTAAAGGAATCCCATATAATTTAATACTTTGGACATGTACATGAAAATGTGTACATCAGAAGTTTTATGAACTGCGGGTTACTTTGCTCTTTTAATAAAGAATTACCTTCTAGTATATTGTTTGAAATTACATATTAAGATGTTTCATATAGATCCACCCAGCAGTAAGGATTGGAATAAGAGTAATTCAAGCAATTGTTTGTACTGGTGTAAAAATGCAAGAGAACCATTGAAGATAACTCTATTTTTTGTAACTTGTTTTTCTTTAACTTTTCTTGTTAATTTTTTGATTTATCAATTCAACTAGTCACTATTCTATGACAATTGTTTACATTGAAACTTTTCACCATTATTACAATATGTATGATTCACTTCTGAGGAAGTTTCACTGTAGTTTTTCTCTTTCATAAACCAGAAAAATGTCATCAACCTAAACTATATGTACAAAGTCAATTCATTGTCTGTTCAGATTTTCTGAAGTTAGATATGTAAGGTGATTCTCTGGAATTTTTCCCAATTCCTTTTTTCCTGGAAACAAATTTTCACTAGTTCCTTAGTTTTTCCCATTGAAAGTATTCACAACCTAATTTTCCCATGACCACTTTTTCCTGTATATTTTTCCCAGTAGGGACATTAATAATTAAAATCTACCTACATGTTTTATTATGTACAGTTTTTTGTACGAAATGTTTTACGTTAATGTCAGTAACTTATAGTTTATATTGTACCCTAATCTACATCCAACCTCCTATTTATCTGAGGGGTCTGGTATGAACTGGCAAAGAAGGGTACCCTACTGTTGACGCGCACATTTTGAATCTATATAGTGTGTTGAATAGATGGTATCAAAATATGCATACCATGCAAATTACAGCTGCTATGGGAAAGAAACTTAGGAGCTACTAACTGCCAAATATAGACTATGAGTACACATTAAGACAGGAATCTTCGTGCAGATTAGTACAGAGACGGCTGAATATTGTAGATTGGCAAGCAAATGCATTCAGTAATGTTTAAATTCTGGAAGTAAAATACGTTACGCCCCCATGGTAGTTCAAGTGCAGTAGACATGAAGGCCGATAAGTAATCCGTGGTCTAGAATAAACTGCTTTTAAAGTGAGCACATCGAATGAAGGCTAGCTGAACACATTCATCTTTGAAACATTCTTCGTCCAAACCACTCTCAAAATGGTTTTTAGGTGTCTGAAATAATCCTGGATTAAAGAAAGGAATCAAGGTTTCATGATTTGACTTCACTGATGAAAGGAATGCATGTTGTTCCTGAAACATAAATGATAGAATAAATAATTTTAAGTCATTAAAATCATTTAATGTGTATTGGCATGGTGGATCCAACATAAACTATTTTAAATAGTTTCTTTAATAGATATAGACAAGTCAGTACAGTATCAAGTAAAATACCTATTATGGTTATTAATTAACAATGATCCTGGATGTTCATCAGTGTAATTACATTTGAAGGAAGCAAATCAGATCAATTGTTTGATTTTATTTGCCGATAATTGAAAGTGCATGAAAGATTGAATGTGAAGAAATTGTTCATTTTGCTACACTTTAACTGTGGCCAATAACACTATTGTATCTACTATACTTTTAAATGGACAGAGAAAGAAAAAGTCTGCTGGTTGTACCGATCCAGTACATTTAGCAGGGATCTCTGCCGTCATGTTGGGTGATTTGCTAGCATATGCTTTCACATTAGGTAATTCAAATGTCATGCTTGCAGAAAATTTGTGGATGAAGGGTGCCATCCATTACAAAAACAGGCATTATCAAGTATGAATGAGCGGTTGCTGCAACTGAACCCACGGTATCATAAATTGGCTTTGCTCCCTTAATGGCAAGAGTTCTCCCAGAACGTAACTTTCTCTAAAATCTTGACTTACCCGTATTAATTATTAGCTCTGATGTAAAAATATACTCTTCTGTGAAGCACCTTATAACCGTAACAAACCCATCAGCTTTTTGTTCTACCTAGTATATCAGCAGCATCACCAACAAACCTGCTGGCAACTCTGTACATGATCTTGTGAGAGTCAATCTTGTTTCTTCTCTTGAACCATTGCAGTCATGGTTTGGAAGGTTTGAATGTTGGGGCTGTGTTTTGATCAATTTGTACTTTAAAAGACATCGCCCAGATTCATAGTGTTCGATCCTGTATAATTCCATGTTGTTTACGCATTGCAATGAACTGATCATGTATCTGGTTATTTATTCTTTCTTGTAGCATCTTCCTGTTTCTGCCATGTTGTTTCAGCATCTTTTCAAAGTTGTATAAAACTGTCATGTTTTTATTTGCCTTTTTGTGCCATATGGTAGTGAATTTAACTCTAGAGGACATGTCTAGGGCTACTCCAGGAGGGCACTGTTGTGGAGGATAATTTCCTCTTGGCTGCTTCCTCCAGATTTTGAAGGATCAGCCAAGTAACCTTCAGAAAATTTTGTTCTATTCTTTTTTTTGTTGGTGATGGATAATACAAGGAACTTCTGCTCTCGTCACTGCCACATAATGCTTTCTGAAGTCATCTCATTTTCTAGCTGTATCGCTGGATCATCCCCAAAACCACTTTCAGTATCATCTTCATCGGTGAATTCTTCATCTACCGTAAGAGTTCTATGCTCTTCAAAAAGAATGTTTTCATCAAGTAGATGTTTACTAATCTGTTGGAAAACTATGCCATCTACCCTAGTGGGCATTTCCTCCAAAATACTGAAGATATCCACTGACAACTTAACGACCACAGTTGGTTTCATTTTGTAACAGCCTATGCATACAACAGGTCACATTAACCTCTAATACATAACTAGCAGACCAGTTCCCCCCTACCCCTCCTTCCATTTTCAGCGGTCCATAGTACATTAAATTGCACCAAATGTCATTTCTGATGTTCTGAAACATATATAAACTAGTCTCGTTCAAAAGTCAGCGACAACAGTTGTGTACCCTTCTTCGTGAAGTGAATGTTTGTAGCAAATTCTTATGACTGGATGCTTAAAATTATACCTTAAAATTCTCAAATAATCATAAATCCTACTTTCTTCTTTTCATGCCATATTTTTGAACCATATGACACACTCTTTTTTACCCAGGAAATACACGCTGAGTGGCCAAAAGTCACACGAAGAGGTGTCCCATTAGAAAATGTGCAATGTATAACTCCTTAGCGTTGTGACTAGCTGTGGCATAGCTGAACAGTCTGTCATAGACTCCAGTGTCTAAAGACGGCAATACGTCATGGCTTAACCGACGTTGAACACGGGATGATCATTGGCGCATCGCGCAAGGGTCATAGCATTGCGGAGATTACACGCGAATTCTGGTTTCCAATGTCAACAGTGTCGAGGGTGGATCTTCAATATCGCGGAGAGAATGTTACCACCCACATAAACTGCAGCACGGTAAGACTACAGGTGTTTAATGGAACGGACATCATGTCGCCTCGGCAGAACCATACTGGGCGTTCGACGGGCAACTGTGAGTCAAATCACCGCTCAGTTGAATGTTGGGAGTGAGGAACCCATTCTACCAGGACTATAAGGAGGTAACTGCACCGCACAGGCTTCAACAGCTGACGACCAATGCATGTCCCTTTGCTGGCAACTCGACACAGAGCTCAATGATATAGATGTTGATACCCATAGGGAACCTGAAATATTTGTCCTGAATGAGTAAATTTATAAGACCAATATTATTGGTATTACAGATCTCAGTGACGTGCATGGGCACACAATTATCGACAGTGGACCAAGGAACAGTTGTGACATGTGGTGTGTTCCGATGAATCCCGGTACCAGTTATATTGAGCTGATGGGCGTGTGAGGGTGTGGCGTATGCTCCATGAAGATATGGATCCTGCGTGGCAACAAGGTTGTGTCCAGGTGGGAGGTGGCTTAGTTCTGCTCTGGGCAGTGTTCTCATGGTTGCAATTAGGCCCCATTGTCCAGCTGCTGGGAGTGCTGACAGGTGTATGTTATGTGCACATTCTTTCGGACTACCTGCATCCCTTTCTGGCCCTAGAGTACCCTGATGGAGAAGCCATGTTTCAACAGAAGAATGCGCCATGTCACTGCTCTGTGGTGGCACACAGATTGTTTGGAAGAACACTCTAGTGAAGGTATGACCATGGACTGGCCTTCCAAATCCTCCGATCTTAATCCAGTCAAGCATCTATGAGATGCTGTCAATGCTGGTGTATGCTTCATAAACCCTGTACCAACCACACAAGACCAATTGGATGGTGTTATGCACGACTTGACCAAGCACCAAATTGGCATTTCAAGATATTGACGTGAACGCATTTGTTGGCATATAAATTCAAGTTTTGAATGAATTGGCAGATTTCTTTCACCATAAGGAGGACTAAAGTCAGTTCTATTTTAGACCAATCACCAACTGTATAGTAAGTCAATTAGCGTCTGATTATCCATAAAATGTTGCTTAGTCAATTTTAACTTTCTGAAGTAATTCATTCTTTCTATTTTGCATCAACTGACCAAATGACAATGTTGTCCCTTGGTCATGTGATGCATATTAATGTTTTGCTTTTACTTATGTCTTACATTGGGGATTGTTACTACAAAAGGGTAATAATCTAGGTAAATAGACATATGAACAGTTTTGTGAGTAATGTTGAACAAAACTTCTGTATATTATTCTACAATACCATTATCATGCATACAAAGAAACATATCCATACTATTACATACTGACATTTTACAGATGGGTTTCACTTATGCCGGTGTATCTACTTGATATCACTAATAACAAAAATTGAAATAAACTTCAGAATGTACAATCTGACACAGGAATGGGAAGTATCATCATCTTCAACTAAGTTTCACCTTCAACTTTAAAATCAAGTTGCTGGTAATCGAATCCATCAATATCATCTTCTATATCTGGATGACTGCAGAGTTTACGTTAAAAATCACTGGCATCTTTTGGAATAAGTGACATCAAGGAGCGTATGTCGCTGAGCTTCGCTTCTGAAATGGGTTTTCCATTCGGCCACACAGGTGTTAACACATTGGTTCACGCCATTTTGTGAAGGATGACCAACAGCTTTCTTCTTCTGAATGTTTATTTCAACTGGCTGTCCTTTATATTTCTGCATGAAGAAGATGCTAAATGGTTTGTCTTTATGTAGCTCTATCTCTTTTACATTCAGTCACTTTATCTTCTCTCTCAAATTATTTGTCTTCCGATTCACAATTTGTTTCTCAAGTAAATCTGTACGTTTAAAATCTTCAGACTTCATTCTGTGAACAACTAAGAGATTCCTCTTTCTATACAATTTAATCACATTGATGTAGTCCTCTGCTGTATACAACCTTTGCTGAAGTTTCAGTGCGTACTCTATGACCCCGAAATCACTGTCTTGGGAAGAAAGCTGTGTCCTGGAACAAGGAAACGTTGAGTGATTTTTTTAACATCAAAACCATTTTTATATTTCGGTTCTGTCCTCCACAAAAATCTGACCATAAGATTATTTCCTCAACAGCTGGTAGCTGTTCCATTAAATATTTCATCAGGCATGAGGATACCTCCTGTGACCCCCAGCCTGCCTCACCCTCTAACCAGACATAGGCAGTGTCCTCTTTCATCCTTTCCGCTGCATATTCCTAAGTTATATATAGCCATAACTGCCTTTTATAAAAGACTGTAGTTTAGGAACTCAAGGCAATGGCAAGGTTTTCTCTAGGTCAAAGCGAAGAAATTCCAGGGTGCTATCTTGTTTTGCCTTCGACATGACCGATGATCTCATATCCTGTGCAGTTTTGGTTTGTTCAAGATGATTTTTTTTTAATTCTTGACTTCGCATCCAGTTGTGTTTTGGATCTGAACTTCCAATCTGTCACAAACATTACGTGTCTTTTTTCAGTGGATTCCTTTTGATGTTGAACTTCGTGAGGAATATCTTCTTATAACTTGCTTTTGATACAGGATTTGAAAGCTCATCCTTGTACATATCATACATGACATTGACCGTTATTTCAGGGGCAAGAAATTCTGTTTGCGTCTGGCTTCTCCTATAGTGTGATTTGTAACGTGGGAACTTCTTTATGTGGTCTATGACTTCTTTCAGTTTATTCCTTCCACCAGCCAATCCACGACAATCCACAATGCTCCTTGGTGATTGTATCTTCTTAATTGCCAGATGAACCTTTCCACTGGAGATCCTAAATATTTGCAAGAAGAAACTTTTTGCGTACTTGGACACCACGGATCGACTAAGTTCTTGTGGCTGTTCTTTTGTTGGAGTCCTTCACTCCCTTCCTTTTGACATTTGTTGTTGTTACCATGGCACAAATAAGAGCTGTTTGTGCATCGTGTGATGAAGTACTATAGAAGTTTTTAAACTCTCCTTTCAATGCATCAATTTCTATCTTGTTCAGACATTTACATGAACAAATGTTTTCTCTAAATTCTTTGGGTTCTTGAAGATTTCCCTGCTGTGTGATATAGGTTTAATTTTGAACATATTTCATCTTCCTAATTCTTTGATTCTGAAATGGATATTTTCTTTTCCGACCTTTTCTTGGTCTCCCTTCTCCCAGAGAATCATTGTTTTGAGCTTCCAATATCTGAGATGCTTCATTCATGGGCTGAGGAGTTGAACAATGGGTCAGGCTAACCGCATGATTAGAGATGCTGGAGCCTAAATCAACATGTTCATTAGTAGCATTACTCTCATTGGAATTAACGTCTGTGTGGGAATGAGAGAAGTGATGTTCATCCAGTAATACAGTAATGGATTGCTGCTGATATTCAGACTATGTATTTTCCAGTAAAACAGAAATACTATATTGTGGAGTAAGAATGTATTTCTTCCTAGAAAAACCTTACCCAATTCTAATCTACGGTATCTGTCTGGCAAAGCTATAAGATATGATGGTGTTTCTTTTCCATTAACTAAATCGTACTTACCTTCAACAGTGTTGTTGCGTCCATTCTGCCCTCAACAAAGTTTGAATCACTAGAGCGTCTCAGTTCTGAATAATCATTCTGAAGATTGCCAGTCGAGGCTGTATTACACCTCAGAACAGTACTTTGGGTAGCATGACAGCATTTCATTGAACTCAGCTCTGTCAGACTGTTGGAAAAAATGACATCTTTTGGGGATTCCTGAATGGGTGTTGCAATAGCTGGTGCCTGTGGATGTAAATCCAGCTCATCTTCAAGAGTAATGAAAAGAGAATATAGCATGGTCAAATTATTTTAAAAATGATCCGTATGTAAATCATCACCAGTAACATGCATTTGTCATGTATGCTAGTGGTACTGTGATATAGGCTGAACAACTAACCTGTAATAATGTTTGCAAGTAGGTTTCCTTCCTTGCTAACTCAACGATTCATTGGGCTCTTGAGGAAGACCTAAAGTGATCCATGCAAAAACAGAAGTGTTAATAAGCACTCACTAAATAATTTTGTTGATATGAAGACGGGAGACAATCACGGAGAAACTTCACTGTTGTCACAGGAATAAAAAGCCGGGAAAGAACAATATGCATAACATGACCAAGCGACCGCCAAATGTTGTTTAGTCAGGTGATGCAAAATTCAACCGCATGAATGTTTCTTTGGTCAGTTGATGCAGAAATATCTTCAGGCGATATTTAGATTGGTGCATGGTCCTAATCGATTTATTTTCGATATAAAGGATGTTGGAGAGTATGAAATTTTGTTTACATGTAGTTCGAAGCCGCGACTACCAGGTGGTGTAGATATCTGGAAAATTAAGAATTGGCGTTTAGTCAAGTGATGCATTACACAGTCCAATTTTGGGTAGCAGTGCAAGACGCATGGGTCTAGACCTCTCGAGAACAATTCCAACACCTTGTAGAGTCGATGTCTCACCTTATTGCTGCTGTTTTGAGGGCTTGCAGAGGAGCAACTCATTATTAACATCAAATTCAGTGTCTTCCCGTTGTGGTTTTTGGTGGTTTCTTTACACAGAAATGCACTTGTTATTGTACCATGATCTTCGATAAGCTGCCTAATGTTAAATAATGGTAATGGAAGTGACTAGTAAAGAGGGTGGGAAAGAACGGAGTGTCTTGGTTTCAGACAGAAACAGTGCTGGAATCTGTTTTGAAAAGTTGGGTACCAGTAGTAGTACATCTTATGCATCGTTGGTCCTCCCCTGCAAACCATGTGACCATGCCGTGGTGGGGAGGCTTGCGCGTCCCAGTGAAGCAGATAGCTGAGCTGCAGGTGCAAGCATATTGGATGGGTATCTGTTAAGAGACGAGACTAACAAATGGATCATCGAAAGCGGGGTAACAGCCTTTCGGAAGTTATAAGGGTGGCAGTCTAGATGATTGACTGATATTGCCTTGTAGTAATACTCAACAGACCTAGGTCTGTTGATACTGCTGCACGGCTGAAAACAACTGGAAACTACAGTTGTAACTAACTCCCAAGGATATGCAGCTCTCTCTGAATGAATGATGTACTGGTGATGGCTTCCTCCTGGGTAAAATATTCCAGAGATAAACTAGTCCCCCATTTGGATCTCTGGGTTGGGACTACACGAAAGGGGGTGATCATCAGGAAGATGTATAGGCCTATTAACATTTTGTGAATCAGAGCGTGGAATGTTAAAAGTTTGAATTGTTGTGGTAGGTTAGAAAATCTGATGGATAGACTAAAGTTAGATGTAGTTGGTATAAGTGAAGTATGTTGGCAGGAAGAGCAGGATTTTTGTTCAGGCAACTACAAAATTATCAACACAATATCAAACAAGGGATATGCAGGAGTTTATTTAATAATGAATAAGAAAATAGGGCACCGGGTAAACTACTATTACCAGCATAGTTAAAGTATTATTGTTGTTAAGATAGACATCAAACCATTGCCACTACAATAGTGCAGGTCTATATGCCTACTAGCTCAGCAGATGATGAGGAAATCAAAGAAATATATATGAAGAGAGAGAAGATTTAATACAGTATGTAAAATGTGGCAAGAATCTAATTGTGAGGGAGATAGGAATGCAGTGGTAGACCAGGGACGAGAATGTAATGCAGTAGGTGAATTCGGTTTGGGACAAAGAAACGAAAGAGGAAGTTCAAACACCTCAAGTGACAGCTGTACATATGGATGAGACCTGGAGACACTGGAAGGTATCAGATAGACTTCATTATGATTATGCAGAGATTCAGAAACCAGGTCTTGGATTGCAAAACTTTCCCAGGAGCAGACGTGGACTCTGATCACAACTTGTTGGTCATGAAATGCCATCTGAAGTTGAAGAAATTCAAGAAGGGAAGGAATTCAGTGAGATGGGACCTAGACAGGTTGAAAGAAAAGATTGTGAACGATTGTTTCAAGGAACATGTTGCACAAGGACTAAATGGAAAGGCTGAAGTAAACACAGAAGAAGAATGGACAGTCATGAAGAATGAGGTCAGTAGGGCTGCTGAAGAGATGTTACGAAAAAAGGAAAGATCAACTAAGAATCAATGGATAACTCAAGATATACTAGACCTGATCGATGAATGACAAAGGTACAAGAATGCAAAAAATTAAGAGGGCAGAAAGAATACAAGCTATTAAAGAATGAACTGGATAGGAAGTGCAGGACAGGTAAGGTAGAATGGCTGGAGGAGAAGTGCAAGGATGTTGAAAGTTTTATGGTCCTAGGGAAGGTAGGTGCTGAATACAGGAAAATCAAGGAAACCTTTCGAGAAAAGAAAACTAAATGCATGAATATTAAGAGCCCAGATGGAAAACCACTTCCAGGAAAAGAAAGCAAGGCAGAAAGATGTCAGGAACATATCCAATGGTTGTATCAAGGTCAGGATGTAGATGATATGGTCTGGAACAAGAAGAGGCTGTTGATGCTGATAAAGTGGGTGACCTAATTTTGGGGTCAGAATTCGACAGCTTTCAGAGACCTAAATAAGAGCAAAGCACCTGGAATTGATGGCATTCCCTCTGAATTACTGACTGCCTTAGGAGAAACCATCATTGTGAGATTATTCCATTTAGTGTGCAAGATGTGTGAGACAAGAGAAGTGCCATTCGATTTTTGGCAGAATGTTGTTATACCCATTCCCAAGAAAGCCAGTGTTGGTAAGTGTGAAAACTACCGCTTCATTAGTTTAGTATCTCGCACATGCAAAATTCTAACACGTATCATTTACAGAAGAATGGAGAAACAAGTTGAAATTGAGTTAGCAGAAGATCAGTTTGGCTTCAGAAGAAATGTAGGAACACCTGAAGCAATCCTGACTTTGTGTCTGATCTTGGAGGATTAATAAGGGAAAGCCCACATATATGGCATTCATTGATCTGGAAAAGGCATGTGCTAATGTTGAATGGACCAAGCTATTTGAGATTCTGAAGGTGATCGGGGTCTGGTACCGAGAAAGAAAAATTATCTACAATCATTGATAAGCAATCCAGAAAGGGGTTAGGCTAAGCTGCAGTTTGTTCCCCCTCCTTTTCAATGTTTATATAGAACAGGCAAAGAAGAATTTGGAAAAGGAATCATAATCCTGAGATTTGCTGATGATATTTTATCTCAGACTGCAGAAGATGTGGAGAATTTGCTAAATGGGTAAGGAGTACAAGATGAAAATAAATAAATCTAAATCAAAAGTAATGGAGTGCAGTGAAACGAAGACAGGTGATGCAGGAAATATTAGATAAGGAAATGAAGTCTTAAAGGAAGTAGATGAATATTGTTACTTGGGTAGTAAAATAACTAACGATGGCAGACGTAAGGAGGACATAGTGTGCAGACTAGCACAAGCAAGGAAGGCCTTTCTTAAGAAAAGGAATTTGCTCACTTCAAACAGTGATATAGGAATTTTTAAAAATGTTTTTGAAGACTTTCGTTTGGAGCGTGACATTGTATGGAAGTGAAACACGGGCGATAACTCGCTGAGAAAGAAAGAGAATAGAAGCTTTTGTACTGTGATGTTGCAGAAGAATGATGAAGGTGAGATGGATAAATTGAATCGTGAATAAAGGAATACTGCATTGAATTGGTGAGAGGAAATCGTTGTGGATAAATTTTATGAGAAGAAGACATAGAATGATAGGACACATCTTAAGACACCCAGGACTTGAGTAGTTGGTTTTTGAGGGAAGTGTAGTGGGTAAAAACGGTAGGGGTAGACCAAGGTGTGAATATGACAAGGAGATTAGAGTAGATGCAGGATGCAGCATTTACATAGAAATAAAAAGGTTAGCACAGCATAGGGTGGCATTGAGGGCTACATCAAACCAGTCTATGGACTGATGACTCAAACACAGCAACATCATTGGTACTTCCCGTTGAGAGCTTTTTATATAGTGTAGTATTTGAATTAGAAGAGGTAGAATGCAAAAAAATGCATGCCAATAGGTCAGCAGAAAGACACTTTGGACCATCATCCAGGGAAAAATTAATTTGCCAGTGATGGAGAGAAGACTATTAGTTCGAGGGTAGTGAAGATTTTTTATGTCCACTTTATGCATGGTAGTGAAAGTGAACATATTTAGGAATAAAATGAGTTGCTGTGGTTTCATTTCATTTTACAGTGGAATATTTTGTGTGCATGCCTAAAGTAAGACATTCTTTGAAAAACATTTTGGTGATCAGTGCATTTAAATAATCTTTCCTTAAATTTCCGTTCTAAAATTGAAGTTCATCGTATGGTCTGAATTGACTTCTGGTCCAAAAAATATGGTATATTTTATTCCAATACAACTGCTTCTATCCTGTCCTGAAGTCAAATCCACTTAATTTGAGGTTGCAATTTTATTGGTTGTACAATGGATACCTGCAGAAATTGTTATTTTTCTTATTCTTTTAGTGTAATGTACAGAGAGAGAGATGTAGCCTGCATACTATGCTCAATAATACTTGTTTGGTTATGTTTTAAGCATTATCCACTTGTGAAAGACATCATCATCATTAGCCATTTCCCGAGTTAACCCCCTGCTAGGTTGGGATGTTTGTGGCAGATTTCTGTCTTCCTCTATCCGATCACCGTTGCTTCTCTTTAACTGTGTTTTAATCAAGGTTTCTTCCAATTATGCTATTTTTTATCCTTTTCAACCACATTAGTATGCATCTAGCTGTTGCCTTCCCTCCTTCTGTCTGCGCTTTCATCATCCACTTCACCATCCTTCCCTCTTCCATCTCCTTAACATACCCAATCCATCCAAGTTTATCCCCCTCCATTCTCTCAAAAAGCTTTTCCATTCTAATTTTTTCCTGACTTCCTTATTTCTTACTCTGTCCTTCTTATCTTTCCTATCATCGTAAATATTTCATTTCACTGTCTTGGATTATATTCTCCTACCATTTAGCTTTGTCCAGGTCTCTGCTACACACGTCAGTCTTCGGTAGAAGTACATTGGTACTTCCTTCCCCCAAACCAGGTATCTCACACTCAGGTAGAATGCATTTCCCTTATAGCATAACAGCAAACACTGCAACAATAAGACAAATGACTGTAACAGTATGCAGGCGGAAGTCACATCACATAAAACAATGAGACTAGGATGCTTGGGAATCCAGGCAGAACCAAGGTCTAATGGACCTAACAGAGGGTGGATCAGGTAACAACAAAGGACAAGGACAGTTCACCTGAAAGAACACATGTCATACTGGTAAAGAAATAAATATAATAATATTGAATATTAAAATCTGATGAAAATAAATTTAATCTTGTTAAATTAAAACTCTTGGACATAAATAAACTCTTGCAGTGCATTCTTCCTTTCTTGCTTAAAATAATTTCATTTGTGGATATTCACTAATAATGGGGTATACGGTAGTATACCAATGTAACTTAAGAAATGGTACATGATATTATTTCTAATCATTTTTATGAACCTTGAAAAAAGGGAAGGTACCTTGAATAAATTACACAATCACCAGGCAAAAGAATAAATGATTGATTAAAAAAATTTAAATATGAGAAAATCCTTTATACATAGAGGGAAATTTTTAAAACAAATAAATGTTCTTAAATAAGTAACTCTGTAAAGTATGTTTGACCAATTTGTGTATAACAAACATCTTGTCTACCCTTTTCTTGTGTAATTATTTATGGTACTGCAGTTCGGTTATACGTAACTCATCTGTTTGTACATTCATGACTATCTCGAAACTTATCCTTGTGATTTCATTTTGTTCCATGGATATCCATTTCCAACCTGACCTTTAGAGTTTCCAAGTAAATCACTGAAGTTCATTATTTAAAATATATCAAAAACCTTCAAAATAGAAATCAGGAAAAATAATACCGGTAATGCAGAAAGAAAAGAAAAATTTCCTAAAGGGGGAGAGATGAAGTGATCTCAGATTGCAGGATGCAACTGAGGAAGCTTAAAATACAATAAGTACGTATCATGCCCAAGATTTGACACAATCACAAATTTAAAAAATAATCTTGCATAATTCACATAAAGAAAATATTACATAATTAAAGTAAACAATACTCTGACCAATATTCCTTTAAAATACAAATGGATCCACACCAAACCAGTAATTGAATTTTCACCACAGCAACGTAACGGTGAGAAGTTCTGAGTCACAAGCATCTATCTCGAATGATGCCTCATAGACGTTTACGTAGATATGATCTTATCAGACCATTGAAGGCAAAAAACGACGACATAAACTGTCTCAAGACATGATGTAATAATAACAATGCCCAAAGGGAAACCTACTTCATGAGAATTAATGACAAAAATAAATATTAAGAATGCAGATCCAAAAGATAAATAATTAGCAACTTCAGTGCCCTGGTGAAATGAAAATATTTAGAATCTACTAAGGAATATCTGTACATTTTCATAATAAGTATTACTACAATAGGTGTGGCATCAGCAGCTAACAAACTATTGCCGAATGCTTGGAAGTTCCGTACAATGCTTGGCATGCCATGAATTGTTTGCGTACACCAAGATTGTACCATAATTATATTTCTACACCAGTAGGAGCCTCAGATATATTAGGCATATTACACCACAAGTTAGAATTGCCTCCAACATTCATAATTTACAACAGAAAGTCTTATGTCATGAGCAGATTATTATTATTATTATTACCTAAAAAATGTAAGTATTCATGAAGGTATCATTATAAACGGTTCTAAAATAATATTTTATGGGTAAAATCTTCACTGCTGAAGGAATTTAGTTGAAATTAAGGTGGAGACATCTATGAAAATTTAATTATTCGTTGACTAATGGTGAAATCTTGAATTTTAGGTCGGACTTTGAGAGTACATAGTTGCTTATAACAGAAGGTTCCTTACAAGGCAGTAGATCACTTACCAAGCTGCGTAGTATGCCATTTTTCATGGCACATTATTCATTCCTCGTATTCTGGTTCATATTCGAACCTGTATATCTGTTTTTTCTTATGCTTGATTCAGTCACTTTACAAAGTCAGTGTTTCCCAGTTTTGTTGTCAGATAGCAGTGCTACGCCATCTTTAATTTCCAGGCCTCGCTTCCTGTCGTAATGATGCAACGATGGTTATTCCTTGTGTTTTTTCAATGGGATTGAGGAGTATAAACAACAAGATGGACTCCACACTAAACGAGACCGCTTTTCTGACCTATCAGGTGGTTTTTAGCAAATTTAAAATATGTGTATCCCATCTGACTATTTTAATTGTTCCTTTATATTTCTCAGGTACGTGCATTTTATTCTATCGTTTTTCATTTTCAATTCAGTATCACCCTTAGGTGCATGCTGCCCTGTCGTTGAGCGCACGGTTGTGTGTGTGTGTGTGTGTGTGTGTGTGTGTGTGTGTGTGTGTGTGTGTGTGTGTGTGTGTGTGTGTGTGTGTGTGTGTGTGTGTGTGTGTGTGTGTGTGTGTGTGTGTGTGTGTGTGTGTGTGTGTGTGTGTGTGTGTGTGTGTGTGTGTGTGTGTGTGTGTGTGTGTGTGTGTGTGTGTGTGTGTGTGTGTGTGTGTGTGTGTGTGTGTGTGTGTGTGTGTGTGTGTGTGTGTGTGTGTGTGTGTGTGTGTGTGTGTGTGTGTGTGTGTGTGTGTGTGTGTGTGTGTGTGTGTGTGTGTGTGTGTGTGTGTGTTATTTGCCTATCTGATGTACGGTCCGAGGGTTTTGAATTTATGTGCCTCTACATTTATTCTTCGATTACATGAGTGTTGGTCATTTGTGTCAGAACCTACATCATTGGATCTGTACGAATTGTGACGTTGTACACCGTGTGTGCTTGCATATTGCATGAACCTTGGGTTCGATGCTTCTCGTTTCTACGGAATACTGTGTCCATAATATTTAGCCAGTCTGATTTGGTAACCTGGCTCGATAGGGAGGCCGTTGTTAGTGTAATTGCCCTTCGGACGGACCATTGGTCTCGCGCCACATATTCGTTATTGTGTTCGAGTGGATGGCCATGTGTGCGTGAGTGTTGTATGTATGGATCGGACAGAACAGAAACCGCACTGTATTATGTATATTTCGCCCTTATTAATTCATGTGATGTTTTATATTGCTCTTTCATTTTTGTTCGTACCTGACCGGTCCTTGTATTCGATTTATTTTTGATGGCCGGCATTTTTTTCTCATTCCCGGTTTTCTTTTTCTTATACTTCTGATTACTTGGCTATTGATGTGCGCAATCTCATGGTTTCCAGCCATGGAGGTTTATAACTGATTTCTCGGCCCCTTTGTTCTCTTTGACGCATGTGTTTTTCTCCTTTCTGATGGGTCATCTAATGTATGATACAATAATGAACTAAGAGTAATCGGACATGTAAAATGAACATCGAGCTGCGTGGCCGTCTTAAGAAAAAATGGAGAGTGATGCATGAGAATATTGTGGAATTGAACGTTTGGATGTAAGCTTTATTCCCATTAACATTGGTGGGAAGCTTGGCCGAGAAAAACCTCAGTGTAAATGTAATTCATTTTGTCGTTTTCTATTCAATATCCTACTTGCATGTTTCGTTGATAAATTTCTTTTTTTAACTTATTCTTTCAATAAACTGGGAATATGTGTGCTAATTTGCTTTTAATTCGTAGTAGTGTTAGTCTTTTAGTATTATTACTACTCGTATTATTAAGGGACTGATCTCCAGTTCAAGGCTGATATATGTCGCCTTTCCCTATCGTGACCACCGGACCTCATGTTATTGAGTGCACTCGTTTCCTCGCGTTTCCCGTATTGATTCTCTCTGTTGTCCTCTTTTTTCCGGGATACGAGTGCGGGTATTGGCTCAGAAATGTTAGCAGAATGAGCTCGATGGGGATGTCTCCTCCGTAATTGCAGCGGACGGGACAGAGCTGGAGATCTTCACGCTACAATTAACCTATCGTTCTAACTTGATAGCACTGTTCTGTTTTAGTAAGTGTTATTTATATTCCTTCATTTTGTATGAATGGAGTTCTCCGTTCACGCATTTTAAATTGTTTCCACGTACGTTGAGCATTTATGACATTGATGTAACAATGGAAAATGATGACGATATGAGTTTGAGTAAGGAAAGTGAAATCATTACTGGGGAAGTCTCTGATGTTGAGAATGAAAAAAGGAAAAAAATACCTGTATGCGCCGAAGTGCTTGTATCGAGGCACGATAGTGATGAAATTCATAACCTCTCCTGGCATTGAAAAGGACAGTGAAATGGACAAAGATTGGAAGAAGAAAAATACTTTTAGATGTCCTACCTGGAATGTACAAGGTATCTCACACAAAGATGACCAGCTGGACGACATTCTCGCAAAAAAAGACATTTTAATTGCGGCAATTTCAGAAACAGAAAGAAAGCTTCAGGGATCAAAAGAGACAGTAAATTATTTACAGTTTTACAGTGGGGTTGACAGAGATACTAGAGCACAGGCGTGTGTACTGCTCATGGTACACAAAAGATTAAGATCAACAATTGATAAATACACTTTTTGGAATGAAAGGATTATCCAATTAAGACTAAAACTATTCAGGGGTTATCTTACAGTTATAGGGGTATACGCTCCAGTGGAGGGCAATTCAAACGAAAGTGATGGGTTCTATAATGATCTGCAAAAGATAGTCAATAAAATTAACAAACAAGATATGCTACTATTACTGGGAGACTTCAATGCCAGAGTTGGTAATGAGAAAATTCAGAATCACATCGGAATCCACGGAGAAACAACCCGTAATAACAATGGAACGAAATTAATAGATTTCACTGTCTTCAGTCAGTTAAAGATTATGAACACAATGTTCCCCCACAAGGACACCCACAAGTATACGTGGTCTGCACGAAATCAGAAATCGATTATAGATTATATAATTTGTAATAGTAAATTGGCAGATTTAGTCTTGTATACAAGAGTCTATCGAGGCCCTGAATTGGAAACTGATCACTATCTATTAGTAGCACCTATTCGTCTGAGGCCTAGATGGTATAAAAGAAACACACAAACAACACAAGAAATTAAAACTTCTTATAAGGTTAACCTATTAAGAGACCCCAGTATAAAATGGCTGTACCAGAACAGACTTAACGAACTTACACAGATGACACCAGTTAGTGACAATGTGGAAATGGAGTGGTCTAATTTGTGTTCAATTTTAAAGCAGTCTGCTTTTGAGAGTTTGGGAGTTAAGAAAAAATGGCAGAGGAAAAAGGGTTTAAGAATCTGGGATGAAGAGATTGAAAAGGTTATTTCAGACAAAAGAAATGCTTATAAAAATTTTTTGTCAACTGGCAAATTAGAAGATAAAATAGAGTATCACCACAAGAGAGCAATAGCAAAAAGGGAAGTGCGGAAAAAGCACAGAAAGAGTTGGGAAAACTTTGTGTCACAACTGGAGACTGATATAACAAGACCACAACCACAGACCTATAAAATACTCAAGAAACTAAATAATGATGTAAAAGAAGACATACGCATTAATGCAATACCTCTAACGGAGTGGCTCATTTATTTTTGGAACCTTTGGAGAGGTTCAAATATTGAGCCATTTCTTCTGCCAACATCTCTTAACAAGTCTTCGGAAATCATTACACTCGAAGAACTGGAGCTAATACTCAGAAAACTTAGAAATGGAAAAGCATCTGGAGAAGATTCAATAAATGCAGAATTATTCAAGTATTCCAGTGATATCTTCAGGCAAACATTTCTCAAATTCATCAATTTAATTTGGAATGGCAACAGACCACCAGAGAATTGGCAAAAAGCTATAGTTATTCCTCTTCATAAGAAGGGCAGTGTGGAAGATTGTGGAAATTACAGAGGGATAAGTATACTCAACTCAGGTTACAAAATTTACTCAAATATTGTCAGAGAAAAATTATTCAGGTATTATGAAAATGTGATTGGAAATGAACAACATGGATTTCGAAAGGGACGCTCATGTGCTGATGCTTACTTTACCTTGAAAATCTTAGTCGAAAAACGTAGGGAATTTAACTTGGAAACTCACATAGCATTTGTTGATTTTAAGAAAGCCTTTGACCTAGTTAATAGGAACAGACTTCTTAATATCTTAGCAGAAGATAATGTCCCACAACAGTTAATAGATAACATATACAACATGTACAGTGACAACCTTATTGCAATAAAGTTAGGTAATCATCAGACTGAATGGAAACCGATCAGCAGAGGTGTGAGACAAGGTTGTGGACTTTCTCCTTTGTTGTTCATAATCTATATGAACAACATAATACAGGAATGGAGGCATGAAAGGCATGGATCAATCCCAGTCAGCAGATATCTCACACATCTAGATGCCATACTCTTTGCTGATGATGTTGCATTGGTGGCATCATCAGAAGATGATCTTCAGTGGTCAGTATTTAATCTCCAGAAAGTCTCTTCAAAATTCGACATGATCATTTCACCACAAAAGAGCAAAATAATGGCCTTTAAGGGGAAGGACCCTATCCCAAGTAAAATCTGTTTAGATAATAAAATTTTGGAAAGAGTCAACGAATTCAATTATCTGGGATACAATTTATCTTACCAAGGGGAAATTGATATCTCTGCAAAAATAACCAAATTTACCAGAACAACAGGAATCATAAATCATATCATGAAGCCATCTCTTGTCCAAAAACACACTCGCTTACGTCTTTATAACACTTTAGCCAGACCAACGCTTTGCTACGGCAGTGAGGCATGGACAATAAGAACTCAAGACATTTCCAGAATTACAGCACGTGAAATGACATTCATGCGCAGAACAGCAGGCTATACGAACTGGGATCGTATAAGAAATGAAGATGTGCTTAAGGGACTGAATGTGAAATCAGTAATCAATTACATCTATGATTACCAAGAAAACTGGAAACGTCATGTTCAAAGGATGGAATCTGGAAGACTACCAAAGGAGATCCTACGCTATCAACCAAGAGGACAGAGATCTATAGGACGTCCAATGAAGCGATGGAAAGAAAATGCAGGACCGTAACAGGCCACATGGCCCAGTACTTGGAAGGATGATGATGATGATTATGACATAACCTCTCCTGCCCAAACGCCAACCTCACCTTCCCGAGATGAAAAAACCTGTTCCCAGCCCTGTTGACAGAGTCACGGCGGTATAACCGTTACATCCATTATGGAGGAAATGCTGTGATTTCAGCTAGTTCATTAGCTGAGAGGTGGCAGCCCCACCAATGGTCTTACTTCCTTCAGGCTAGCAACCCGTCGGAAGGACATTTGATTGCTTTCAAGTCTTGCAAAAAGTAAAATGCAAGACCGTAACGGGTCACATGGCCCAATACTTGAAAGGAAGATGATGATGATGATGAAATTCAGGGTAACGGTGTTGCACCTTGTGGGAGCTACATGTTAGTTGAAGGTGCTGCGGGCACCGAAGATCCCATGTCTAGGCCAGTCTCTGAACGGGTCCCCAATGTTAATCCCATTTTCAACATGGTCAGGAAGTGGAACTTGAGTTTCACGAGCGAGGGAGACAGTTCCAGCGTGTTGGAATTTCTGGAAAGGGTTGAAGACATTGCCGATTGTAGCTCCCTACCCCTTGACCTTTTTGTTCCCGTCATCGCCGGAACTTTGGGTGGCCCCGCTCTAAAGTGGTTTAGGTTAGTCAAGACAAGCATCCGGACGTGGGGCGATTTCGTGAAACAAATTAAGCAACGTTTCGGGTTAACTGACATTGATTATCATCTGAAACAGGAAATATACCGGCGAACTCAGGGGATAAACGAGAGCATCAATGATTACACAACTGGAATCCTAACCCTCTTTAATCGATTAGGTTCGAAGGTCCTTGAAACAGAAATTTTTGACCAATTTTATAGGAATCTCACCCCCAGCTACAAACTGTACATAAAAAGGTCCCAAGTTGATAGTGTTGATCAGATCATTGAACTAGGGCGGGAGTATGAATCCACAATCTGCCAGAATAAATTGTATCGTCCCCCTCACTCCCCATCCGACTGCTTATTCCCTGATGTAGCTTGTCGCACCTTCTCCGAAAATGTTTACCGAGGACCCGCCGACATCCCGTCGCCCTCAATTCGATGGGCGCCTTTCTTCTTCGCTGACCATTTCCCCCGATGAAGCATTGAACGCCATTCAACCCTGTGGCTCCACCACAAAAGAGGATTCCGTCGCTAGAAAGTGTTGGCATTGTGGCAAATTAGGACACATCTCGCGGCATTGTCGGCTGAAAACCTCTGTAAAATATCATAATTGCTGTTTACTTGGCGTCTCGTTGGATGTGTGTCCCAGATGTAATCCTCAGCTGGAAAACTAGGAGCGCGCCGACGTAATGGCCCGACGTGGGCGCCGGACCGTGCTATTAATAAAAAATTGGGGACTCCCCTCTCCTACTCCCTGGGCCAAGATATTTTTGGGGTTCACGCATTTTGTACGCGTTGCTTGACACCGGGTCGTGTTTTTCCTTCATTAATCAATCCTTGGTATCAGATCTGAAACTGAAACAGCTTCCCAGTTGTGAGAGCTCTAACGGACTCCTGTCTGCTGACGGTTGTCATGTTCGTCAGATTGGACGAGTAATTGGTCATATTGAAATTTACAACCTTTCGTGGAGTAGGACGTTTATGGTGTTACCCGAATTGTCCGTTCTTGTCATCCTTGGAACTGATTTTATGTTGGCCACGGGCCTCTCTATCGATTTTATAAGTCGCACCTTTGCCTTCCGATTTAAGTCTGGAACAATCTATCCCTTTGGGACTCCTTTCCGGCGAGCAACTGTTTGCTCTGTCTCCGAATCCATCTAACTCAACGCCTCTTGTGATTTAAACGACAATCAAAATCTGATGCTAAGCTGTCTACCGGAAGAATTTTCTGATGTGCTAACGCCCGAGTTAGGTTGCACGAAACATTTTACTTAGGTATCTCTATCGAACTAAAGGATGATACTCCTGTCAGGTCCCCTCCCTTCAGCTGTTCTTCCCCTAAACTTGCTGCTATGCGTGAGTGTGTAAATGATCTCTTAGAGAAAATGGTAATCAGCCCCTCTGTCTCCTTTTAGCAGCCCGGCGTTTCTCATTCCCAAAAGGGATGGTAAATATCGTTTTGTCGTCGACTATAGAAAGGTAAACCGGAACGTGATCTTCGATAGTTTCCCATTGCCCACCATAGAAAGCGCCTTCCAACACTTCCACGGGGCTAAATTATTCACGGTGTTTGATTTCAACTCCGCCTACTATCAGATACCCTTACATCCCAAGAGCCGTCCGTACACTGCCTTCGTTACCCCATTTGGACTCTTCGAGTTCAACAAAGTGTCCATGGGCATATCGATCAGGGGTCAAGCACTCAGCCGAGTCCTTGATTCAGTCCTTGGTGATCTCAAGTTCTTTGTCTTTAACTTCCTGGACGATCTTCTTGTGTACTCTGCGACCTTCGAGGATTACCTTGTTCATTTCCATGAAGTACTCAGTCGTCTGCGCAAATACGGATTCATCATCAATTCTAACAAAGTATCCCTCTATTCTAAACGACTAAATTTCTTGGGGCACGTAATATCTGATACCGGCGTTGCCGTGAATCCTTATAGAATTAAATGTATTCAAGACTTCCTTCGGCCCAAAAATGTCCGGGGTGTGAGGTGGTTCTTGGGCATGGTAGGTTTTTATAGCCGCTTTATTAGTGGATTCTCGCACATCTGGACTCCTCTAAATTTGCTTAAGAGGAAAAGGTGTCGCTTCGTTTGGGGAGAGGATCAGAATCGTGCTCTTTGTGAAGCTCCTGTACTTCAGAGTCCCGATTTTTCAAGAGAGTTCGTCCTGCAATGCGACTCGAGAGATATTGCTATCTCGGCCGTGCTAAATCAGAGCAACGACGACGTAAATTTGGCCCCAATAGCGTATTTCAGCAAACTTCTTCATGGAGCTGAATTGCGATACTCCATATACGAAAAGGAATGTTTGGCTGTCGTCTTGGGGCTTGAACGATTTAATTCGTACTTGGAGCATCGACATTTCGTCGTTCACACTGATAATCAGGCTCTGTCATGGATGAGCGCAAATATCAAGAGGCTCGGCAGAACGGCTCGATGGATTCTCCGGCTGTCGGCCTATAAATTCACTGCAGTACGTCCGCGGAAAGGATAACGTGGTGGCCGACTGTTTGTCGCGCATGTTCGATGGCGCCCATTCGTCTGTTGGCGACAGCCCTGAGAACTGCACGCCCCTAAACAATATTGCTATCCTCCAAAACAATCCTTGGTCCTTTTCCGACATTTCTGTGCATCAAAATGAGGATGAAGAGTGTAAAAATTTGTTGGAAAACATCGCCGCTTGGTCCACTTCTGAAAGCCCTTTTCTACGAAGCATGGGTTATTGGTTCACCGAAGTCAGAAACGAAGCAAAGATAAAATCTACGTACCCAAAAAACTCAGGATCATGATGGTGCACTACTTCCACGATTCGTATCTTGGCGCCCATCTTGGACAGTACAAAACCTTGCATCGCATATCGCGTGACTATTACTGGCCTGGTCTCAAAAACGACGTTTTGGAGTATGTCAGAAGCTGTGACATTTGTCAGCGTTCCAAACCTGCCCAGAATCTGCAAGTCGGCCTTCATTCTGCCGATGTAGCCTCGTGCCCAGGGCAGAAATTGTTTGTCTATTATTTCGGTCTCCTTGTCAAATCAAAATCCAATCATAGTGGGATTTTTTCCGTGATCGATGCCTTCTCGAAATTTGTGTGGTTGTTTCCTGTTCGCCAGATCAACTCAAAAACAGCCATTCGAATTTTATCTCAACAGGCCACTTAAAATTTTGGTCTCTGACAATGCCTCCTCCTATAGCAGCCACCAATTCTGTAATTTTTGCTTTAAATGGGGGGGTCAATCATTTGTTTCTGAGTCCTCATCATCCTCAGGGGTCTCATGTGGAAAGATTCCACCATAATTTAAAGTCCTATCTGTGCGCTTTCCACAGTGTAATCAAAATTGTTGGAATACTAATTTACCCTTTTTGATTTTAGCCTTCAATAATGCGGGGCATGAGTCGCACCAGCACACGCCTACAAGTCTGTTTTTAGGGAGAGATGCAGCCGATCCTCTACAGTTAAAGTGGAATATTGCATTCCTGTCCCAACCTTCTAGAAAAGTGGACGTGGAAACCAGATGGAAAGAAGTGCTGGAAAACCTGAAGAAAGCACATGATCGAGTTGCTGCCAAGTTCAATCATGGAAGGGTAAAGAATTCATTGAAAGTTGGAGACCTCGTAGTCACGAGGGTATATCCCATCAGCTCTGCGACTAATCAAATGGCCGCAAAATTGTGTCCTGGATGGTCTAAACCCAAGCGAATTGTTCGATTCCTTGGACCTGTTACTGCTCTACTCGAAGAAGTTGGTACCAAGCAAGTGTCTAAAGGTCACATGTCGCTGTTAAAAGTTTATCACCAACGATGCACGTGAGCCTTAGTACCCGCTTCTTAAATGGCTTGATCAAACTAATGATTATGGTAGGTAAAGATAAAAAATGCTGTGCTTGCACTTAATAAATTTTCTCCTTTTGCAGGAAATAGTAAGAAAAGTATACTGAACTGTGGTGACCTCGCAATGTGAGCTAAGTGTACAAATGTAATGGAAAGGAGAGCAGGGCACTGAGGTACAAGTTCACATTATCTCATGAAAATCATGTAGGAATGACAGGACTTCCTGCGGTCATAACTATCATCTAGTTGCAAATGTTCGATAGTCTTATCTACTGATTATTGCAGGACACTACGATGAAGACAGATATGGTCAGCCCTTAATTTGTTTAGTGCATGGACCTCCCTTCTGTGGAGCTGTTTAATTTCGTATTTCTGTGATTATTGAACACAATTTTATGTAACTTCGTATTTTAGTAGGTTTTAAGGTATGATCTTTTAATTTTTGGGCTATCTTAGGTGCGCACCTTTAGAAATAAGTTTTATACTACTTATTGAAATGTGTCCGCTTGCCTGATCACAAGATTCGACACATTTCAATGGCGGGTGGGGGTTGGTCGGATAATGCGCCATTTTTCATGGCACATTATTCATTCCTCGTGTTCTGGTTCATATTCAAACCTGTATATCTGTTTTTTTCTTATGCTTGATTCAGTCACTTTACAAAGTCAGTGCTTCCTAATTTTGTCATCAGATGGCAGTGCTATGCCATCCTTAATTTCCAGGCCTTGCTTCCTGTTGTGATGATGCCATGATGGTTATTCCTTGTGTTTTTTTCAATAGGATCGAGGAGTATAAACAACGAGATGGACTCCACACTAAACGAGACCGCTTTTCTGACCTAACAGATGGTCTTTATCAGATTTAAAATATGAGTATCCCTATCTGACTATTTTAATTGTTCCTTTATATTTTGCAGGTACGTGCATTTTGTTCTATCTTTTTGGTACATACATTTTCTATTCAGTATCACCCTTTGGTGCGTGCTGCCCTGTCATTTAGCGCACGGTTGTGTGTGTGTAAAATTGTCGAGCGTATTATTTGCCTATCTGAAGTACAGTCCCAGGGTTTTGAATTTATGTGCCTCTACATTTATTCTTTGATTACATGTGTGTTGGTCATTATTGTCAGAACCTACTTTATTGGATCCGTACGAATTGTGACCTTGTACACTGTGTGTGTCTTAGCTTGCCTATTGCATGAACCTTGGGTTCAATGCTTCTCGTTTCTACGGAATACTGTGTCCATAATTTTGAGGCAGTCTGATTTGGTAATCTGGCTCGATATGGAGGCCGTTGTTAGTGTAATTGCCCTTTGGATGGACCATTGGTCTGGCGCCACATATTTGTTATTGTGTTCGAGTGGATGGCCATGTGTGCATGAGTGTTGTATGTATGGATCGGACTGAGCAGAAACCGCACTGCATTATGTATATTTTGCCCTTATTAATTCATGTGATGTTTTATATTGCTCTTTCATTTTTGTTCGTACCTGACCGGGCCTTGTATTCGATTTATTTTTGATGGCCGGCATTTTATTTTCTCATTCCCGGTTTTCTTTTTCTTATTCTTCTGATTACTTGGCTATTGATGTGTGCAATCTCATGGTTTCCAGCCATGGAGGTTTATAAATTTATAACTGATTTCTCGGCCCATTTATTCTCTTTGACGCATGTGTTTTTCTCCTTTCTGATGGGTCATCTAATGTATGATGCAATAATGAACTAAGAGTAATCAGACATGTAAAATGAACATCGAGCTGTGTGGGTGTCTTAAGAAAAAATGGAGAGTGATGCATGAGAATATTGTGGAATTGAACATTTGGATTTAAGCTTTATTCCCATTAACATTGGTGGGAGGCTTGGCCGAGAAAAACCTCAGTGTGTATGTAATTCTTTTTGTCGTTTTCTATTGAATATCCTACTTGCATGTTTCGTTGATAAATTTCTTTTTTTTAACTTATTCTTTCAATAAACTGGGAATATGTGTGCTAATTTGCTTTTAATTCGTAGTAGTGTTAGTCCTTTAGTATTATTAAGGGACTGATCTCCAGTTCAAGGCTGATATATGTCGCCTTTCCCTATCGCGACCACCGGACCTCATGTTATTGAGTGCACTCGTTTCCTCGCGTTTCCCGTATTGATTCTCTCTGTTGCCCTCTTTTTCCGGGATCCGAGTGTGGGTATTGGCTCAGTAGTATAATCCAAAGTCTGCAGTAGACATATAACTCAAATATCACATAAATGATCTTGTAGCATAATTTCAATATGAAATTGATTGATTGATTGCTTTTGTCGCACCAGATATCGCATTTCAGAGCAAACTCATTACCACAACCCACCATATGAATTCAATGTAGAGCTCTTAGTAGTTGTCCATTATGGTGGTCGTAGATTATTCTTTCTAGCCGTGAGGGCTAGAAGGCAGAAATGTAGAACTGCGTCCATCACAGCAGACAGATGGCAGCTAAGTCCCAAGGTTCACATTGTAGTCCACCATAACAAGCAGCAGAAATGGTAGAATGTCAATGTGTGGTGGCCAATACTAATGTAATGGGAATATGTACACTCTTAACGGTCGAATGGCAGGATAATGGTCCACTGTAATTATTAATGACAGCCAATTGCTGTGCAACAGCCAATGGCACATTATTGTTGTTGCATATTTAACTTCGGCAAGGAGTACCACTCATGTTTAGAAGTGAAGAAGGATCTGGAAAAAGCCCAGATAAACCCAAATGACACCGCGGACAGAAACCTTTATAGGAAAAAAATTAATGGATGGAAAGTGCAACCAGAGAACGAAGTGAAAAAGAAGACTGGAGCAAAGTGGACAGAAGAACGAAAAAGAATCCACGGAGAAAGGATGAGAGCTGTTTGGCAACTCAGAAAACAGAATCGTTAGAGCTTTGCGTGATCCATTGGGTCCATACGCACATAATAATAATAATAATAATAATAATAATAATAATAATAATAATAATAATAATAATAATAATAATAATAATAATAATAATATATATATTCGTTTACGGCCACTAGAGACCACGTTAGATAACAATTACATGTTTCTGGAAGCCTTCCTCACAGCCCAGAACTTCAGCATCCTCTCTCTGGCAGCCTGTCTTCTTTCGTCCGTCCACCCACGGTTAAGTTTTGGTTCGTCATGGAATCCCTGAAATCTGTCGATCACTGACCTAAACTTTGTTCGGTTTGAGATGTCTTCCGAATTTAGTCCCACCTGTCTGAGATCCTTTCTCACCTCCCTGAACCATTTGTCCGACGCTTTAGGTCTGCTGTCTAGTATTGTGAAAATCCTTTTCGTTAGTCTCTTCTCATCCATTCTAAATAAATGCCCATAGAATTTAAGTTTCCGTTTTCTCATGGACTCAGTTAGCCTTTCATTGTCTCGGTAAAGTTCTTCCCTTCCTCGCAGCTTATACTGTCCATCCACAATCTTTGGACCCATTATTTTGCGAAGGATCTTTCTTTCAAATTTCTCAGCTTCTCTCAGTCCCGCTTTTCCTGTCATTTGGAGGCATTCACTAGCATACAGACATTCCGTTTTAATCACTGTATTGTAGTGCCTTAGTTTAGCTCATCTGGAGATGGTTTTCTTCTTGTATATAGGATATGTCCTACGAAAAGCCGCAGCCATTTTCTCCCGTCTGGTGTTGTTTGCTTCTCTTTCATTTGTTTTCAATTGCACTATTTCACCCAAATACTTAAAGCTATCAACTCTTTCTATTTTACCGTGTTCTGTCTTCAGGTACCGAGGGGCTGTTTTGATGTTTGTTATATATTTAGTTTTTTCGAAAGAAATCTGTAGTCCTGCTTTTTCTGCTTGTAGTTTTAGTACATTCAGCTGTTCTATTGCTGTGTCAGTATTCCTAGATAGCAGCGCAACGTCATCAGCAAAGGCAAGGCAATTAATCATGACACCACTTTTTGACCCTCCAATGTATACTTGGTTAAGTAATCCTTTTCTGTCCAGTTCTTTTTCCCACTCCCGGATAATCTTCTCCAACACACAGTTGAAAAGAATTGGTGACAATCCATCACCCTGCCTGACTCCTGTTTCGAATGTGTCCCAGTTAAAGTCTGCTTAATAATTGCTGTTGTTTTGGCGTCAATTCCAAATTCCACTAATATATTTAATAGCACTTCCCTGTCGACTGAATCATACGACTTTTTAAAGTCTACAAAAACGACTACCAGATCCTTTGAGAGATGATTCTCTAGTACACGTTTCAGACTCTAGATTTGATCAACGCACGATCTTCCCTTCCTAAATCCCGCTTGATACTCGCCTAGTTGATGATCCACTTGTTCCACAAGTCTCCTCTGGAGTGCTTTAGAGAGTGTCTTATAAGTTACAGATGTGATGGAAATGCCGCAGTAGTTGTTAGGATCTGCTCTATCACCTTTTTTGTATAGAGGATGAATGATAGCATTTTTCCAATCTTCAGGGATTACCTCCATTTCCCATATCTTTTCCATTTCTCGCCTTAAAATTGTTATTGCGATTTCTCCACCACTTTTCAGCATCTCTGCTGTGACAGAGTCTTCCCCTGCAGCTTTGTTGTTCTTTAAGTCTGTAATTATTTCACGGAGTTCTTTTTCGTCAGGGGGTATTGAGTTTTCATTCCGTTGCTTTGGATCCCCTTTTGGCCATTTATTTTTAGGTTTTTCACAGTTCAACAATTTTTCAAAATATGTAGCTAATATCTCACAATTTTCATTCTTATTCAGTAGTATAATACAGGGATTCTGCCGCCTCCTCCCGCGGGAAATTTGAATTCTGGCGGGAAATTTGAATTTTGGCGGGAAATTTGAATTCTGGCGGGAAATTTGAATTTTGGCGGGAGATTTGAATTTGTAAACAAAGCCACGTGCTTTTTGACAGCTGTCATCGACAACAACGCATCGCTAATCTCACTGCTGCCATCTTGACGGGCCTAAACCTCAGTAGTGCCAACTTAACCTAACTAGCGCGAGGTAAACAAAGCCACGTGTTTTTTGACAGCCACGTGCTTTTTGACAGACAACAACGCATCGCTAACCTCAGTACTGCCATCTTGACGGGCCTAAACCTCAGTAGTGCCAACTTAACCTAACTAGCGCGAGGTAAACAAAGCCACGTGTTTTTTGACAGACAACAACACATCGCTAACCTCAGTACTGCCATCTTGACGGGCCTAAAACTCAGTAGTACCAACTTAACCTCACTAGCGCGAGATAAACAAAGCCACGTGCTTTTTGACAGCTGTCATCCGCCATCTTTAAACCACAGAGCACTGTGCTGCCCTCTTTATCGTAGTAGATGTAAAATTCGTCACCTGTCATCGGCAGTGCTGCCATCTCGGCGGGCCTAAACCTTAGTGCTACCAACTTAACCTCACTAGCGTGAGATAAACAAATCCACGTGCTTTTCTGACACCTGTCATCCGCCATCTTTAATCCATAGAGCACAGTGCTGCTCTCTTTGTGGTAGCGGATAATTTGAAAAATGCTTTTTGACAGCAACCATCTTTGAGCACCGTGCTGCCCTCTTTAGCTACTTACCTTTGAAATGTGGTGGCGGTAAATTCCACGTCCTCTTGTTTGGAAATAAACCCATGTGCTTTTTTGACAGCTGTCATCCGCCATCTTTAATCCAGAGAGAACAGTGCTGCAATCTTTAGTTTGGAATGCGATGGCGACAAATTCCACGTGCTCTTGTTTGGAAACAAATCAACATGCTTTGTTGACAGCTGTCATCCGCCATCTTTAATCACCGTGCTGCCCTCTTTAGCTACTTACCTTTCAAATGTGGTGGCGGTAAATTCCACGTGCTTTACAAACCTATATGCTTTTCTGACAGCTGTCATCCGCCATCTTTAATCCAGAGAGAACAGTGCTGCAATCATTAGTTGAAATGTGGTAGCGGCAAATTCCACGTGCTCTTGTTTGGAAACAAAGCCATGTGCTTTTTTGACAGCTGCCATCCGCCATCTTTAATCAACAGAGCACCATGCTGCTATCATGCGGGCAATTTTGTCAGCTGTCATCCGCCATCTTTAATCCACAGAACACCGTGCTGCCCTCTTTATGGCTACTACCTTAAGCACGTAGTAGCGGGCAATTTGAAAAGTTCTGTTAGCTATCATCCGCCATCTTTAATCAAGAGAGCACCGTGCTGCCCTCTTTAGAATCTTTAATCCAGAGAGAACAGTGCTGCAAACTTTAGTTTGAAATGTGGTGGCAGCAAATTCCACGTGCTCTTGTTTGAAAACAAAGCTATGTGCTTTTTTGACAGCTGTCATCCGCCATCTTTAATCAACAGAGCACCATGCTGCTATCATGCGGGCAATTTCGTCAGCTGTCATCCACCATCTTTAATCCACAGAACACCGCGCTGCCCTCTTTATAGCTACTACCTTAAGCACGTAGTAACGGGCAATTTGAAAAGTTCTGTTAGCTATCATCCGCCATCTTTAATCAAGAGAGCACCGTGCTGCCCTCTTTAGCTAGATACCTTTGAAATGTGGTGGTGGCAAATTGAAAAATTTCACGCGCTCTTGTTTGGAAACAAACTCACGTGCTTTTTTGAGAGCCATCATCCGCCATCTTTAAGCAACAGAGTACAGTGCTGCCCTCTTTTTTGTGGCGGTAAATTCCACGTGCTCTTGTATGGAAACAAAGCCATGTGCTTTTTTTGACAGGTCTCATCTGCCATCTTTAACCAACAGAGCACTATGCTGCTATCATGCGGGCAATTTCGTTAGCTGTCATCCGCCATATTTTAATGAACAGAGCACCGTGCTGCCCTATGCGGGGCAATTTCGTCAGCTGTCATCCGCTCGCTCTACAGCAGCCATCTCTCGACGCTAATTGCACAAGATGGTGGCTATACATGACTCCTTAAAGGTGCTTATGCGAGATGATCGCTATACATAGTTTCTTATGAGACCCCCTTGGGATGCTTGCGCAAGATGGCGGTTATACAAGGCTCCTTATGAGACACCCTAGGGATGCTTGCGCAAGATGGTGGTTGCTCTTATGAGGCGGCTTAAGGATCCTTGCATAAGATGGCTAGAGACGCCCCCCACCCCTAAGGATGCTTGCGCAAGATGGCGGACGCAAGATGGCGGTTATACATAGCTCCTTATGAGACAGCTAGTACTCGATACAACATGTGATCAGAACATTGATTGATGTGTTCAGAACACAAAATAAGTGATCAAGACTAGAATCGAACACTGTACTCGATGTCGTTAACTTCAACATGTGATTAAAACTTTGTTTGGTGTGTTCAGAACACTACATAAGTAGAATCGAACGCTGTACAACATGTTAGGGGGTACCTTTGTTCTAAGAAGATCAGATTGAAACATAACAAGACTAGTATTGAACACTGCACTCGATGTCGTTAACCTTTACATGTGAACAGAACATTGATTGATGTGTTCAGATCACTAAACAAGTAGAACCGAACACTGTACAACATGTTAGGGGATACCTTTGTTCTAAGAAAATTAGATTGAAACATAACAAGACTAGAATCGAACACTGCACTCGATGTCGTTAACCTTAACATGTGATCAGAACATTGATTGATGTGTTCAGATCACTAAACAAGTAGAACCGAACACTGTACAACATATTAGGGGATACCTTTGTTCTAAGAAGATCAGATTGAAACATAACAAGACTAGAATTGAACACAGCACTCGATATCGTTAACCTTAACATGTGATCAGAACATTGATTGATGTGTTCAGATCACTAAACAAGCAGAACCGAACACTGTACAACATGTTAGGGGATACCTTTGTTCTAAGAAGATCAGATTGAAACATAACAAGACTAGAATTGAACACTGCACTCGATGCAACATGTGATCAGAACATTGATTGATGTGTTCAGATCACTAAACAAGTAGAACCGAACACTGTACAACATATTAGGGGATACCTTTGTTCTAAGAAAATTAGATTGAAACATAACAAGACTAGAATCGAACGCTGCACTCGATGCCGTTAACCTTAACATGTGATCCGATACAACATGTTAGGGGATACCTTTGTTCTAAGAAAATTAGATTGAAGCATAGCAAGACTAGAATCGAACACTGTAAGAACATTGTTTGATGTGTTCAGAGCAAAAGTACAACTTCAATGATTTACCTAGTGTAAAACACACACTGTGCACATATCGCATAGCTATCTCGCCTATCACTTGCCTAGTATGAAAATCAAAAACACACTGTGCACATATCGCATAGCTAACTCGGAAATACTTCAAATGATTTGCTTAGTACGAAAATAAAAAATCTATACCGCGTAGCTAACTCGTTCATCGCACTGCTAAGACGCTTAGTAATTGCAAATACACTGATATATGTCATACGAAAATCAAGAAAGTACACTGCGTAGCCAACTCGCTCGGGTCACTCGCTTAGTAATTGCAACACGACTAGAACACTGATACACACACGGATAAGAATGTAGCGAGATACTACATACTTACATGTTAAAAAATATATTGGGGGTGAAAGATCATAAATTATATGTACACATGTTGTCTCCTCCAAGTTGTAAGACGAAATAGACGCAGTACTGCGAGTTTCCGCTAAAGCTGGCGAACGGAAGTAGCATGATATCTCAGCAAAAAAAAAAAAAAAATACGCGTGAGCTTGCATACATGCAAGTCAGACACAATGATGGATACCGCGATTCAAATCCTGGCAACTTATGCCGTCAGGAAGGGCATCCGGCGAGCATCTAGCTGTAAATCCCCGATTCTCATGTTAGAAAGAACAACTTGTTGTAAAACATTCTTAATCCCAGTTCTTTGACGTCAGGAAGGGCAACCGGTCGAAAACAATAGTGTATGATGTAAGAGGCTAGATACTGCTAGTTTTGCGTCAGGAAGGGCAACTAGTCTTAAAACAAATTCTTCTGATTTAAAATCTTAGTTTTGCGTCAGGAAGGGCATCCGGCTGTAAAACAATAGTTCATGATACAGCGATTTAAAATCTAAGAAGAGCATCTAGCTGTAAATCCCCGATTCTCGTGTTGGAAAGGGTAACTAGTTGAAAAACAGATTCTTAATCTGAGTGCTTTGACGTCAGGAAGGGCAACCGGTCGAAAACAATAGTGTATGATGTAAGAGGCTAGATACTGCTAGTTTTGCATCAGGAAGGGCAACTAGTCTTAAAACAAATTCTTGCGATTTAAAATCTTAGTTTTGCGCCAGGAAGGGCATCCGGCTGTAAAACAATAGTTCGTGATACAGTGATTTAAAATCTAAGAAGAGCATCTAGCTGTAAAACGCTGATTCTCGTGTTAGAAGTTGTAAAAGAGATTCTTAATCCAAGTTCTTTGACGTCAGGAAGGACAACCGGTCGAAGACAATAGTGTATGAAGTAAGAGGCTAGATACTGCCAGTTTTGCGTCAGGAAGGGCAACTAGTCTTAAAACAAATTCATGCGATTTAAAATCTTAGTTTTGCGTCTTGAAGGGCATCCGGCTGTAAAACAATAGTTCACGATACAGCGATTTAAAATCTAAGAAGTGCATCCAGCTGTAAAACCCCGATTCTCGTGTTAGAAGTTGTAAAAGAGATTCTTAATCCGAGTTCTTTGACGTCAGGAAGGGCAACCGGTCGAAAACAATAGTGTATGATGTAAGAGGCTAGATACTGCCAGTTTTGCGTCAGGAAGGGCAACTAGTCTTAAAACAAATTCTTGCGATTTAAAATCTTAGTTTTGCGTCAGGAAGGGCATCCGGCTGTAAAACAATAGTTCACGATACAGCGATTTAAAATCTAAGAAGTGCATCTAGCTGTAAAACCCCGATTCTCGTGTTAGAAGTTGTAAAAGAGATTCTTAATCCAAGTTCTTTGACGTCAGGAAGCGCAACCGGTCGAAAACAATAGTGTATGATGTAAGAGGCTAGATACTGCCAGTTTTGCGTCAGGAAGGGCAATTAGTCTTAAAACAAATTCTTGCGATTTAAAATCTTAGTTTTGCGTCAGGAAGGGCATCCGGCTGTAAAACAATAGTTCGCGATACAGAGATTTAAAATCTAAGAAGTGCATCTAGCTGTAAAACCCGTGTTGAGGGTGGTTCATTTGTCGGATGGGGGTGATCCTACTGTTGCATATTACATTCTCAGGTAGTTTCGAGGGCGTGCAAAGAGCCAGCATTAAGTAAGGGCTGTTGATGGAGGGGTGTTAAACCTTGTACAGGCTCCTTCAACAGGAGTAGCCTACATGCCGGCGCCGTGCAGGCTCTTTCGATAGGAGTAGGCTATATGCTGGCACTGTGTTTTAACCTCTCCGTACAATCATAATATTTTATGTTAGGAACTTACATGGGCTAAATGCTACACATTTCGTGGCAGAGCCGAGAATCGAACTCGGGCCTCTGGGGGTAGCAGCTAATCACACTAACTACTACACCACAGAGGAGGACTATTTCAGTTTTACAGAACAGAATATTTTACAACCTTAATACGCTTATAATCTAGCAATAAGACGTTGTATGAGTTACAAGTTGCTTATCAGCACACCGTGTCTTCGTTCAAGGTTAGTGTAGCCGGAAGCCGAGTGTACAATTTCAGCTAACACATGCATTCCATACCTCGCTCTGAACGACTGCGCCGATACAACTTCAAAGATAGTGTTCTATGCAGTAGAACAAAAAATGTAACCTATAAACCGTTCCTAAAGCTTAAAACTGTAAATGTTTGAAGCTCCTGTTTTTACAGCTAGACGTGATTCCTAACGTAGCAGGGCCGGGATTAAAAATATGTTTTAAAGCCGAGTGCCTCCTCCTGACGCAGGAGTTTAAAACGCAAGAATTTGTTTTACGACCGGTTGCCCTTCCTGACGCGAGATTTTAAATCACAAGAATCCGTTTTACAACAGGATGCCCTTCTAGGATTTTAAAAAGCAGTATCTAGCCTCTTACATCATATGCTATTGTTTTCGACCGGTTATCCTTCCTGACGTCAAAGAACTTAGATTAAGAATCTCTTTTACAACTTCTAACACGAGAATCGGGGTTTTACAGCTAGATGCACTTCTTAGATTTTAAATCGCTGTATCGTGAACTATTGTTTTACAGCCGGATGCCCTTCCTGACGCAAAACTAAGATTTTAAATCGCAAGAATTTGTTTTAAGACTAGTTGCCCTTCCTGACGCAAAACTGGCAGTATCTAGCCTCTTACATCATACACTATTGTTTTCGACCGGTTGCCCTTCCTGACGTCAAAGAACTCGGATTAAGAATCTCTTTTACAACTTCTAACACGAGAATCGGGGTTTTACAGCTGGATGCACTTCTTAGATTTTAAATCGCTGTATCGTGAACTATTGTTTTACAGCCGGATGCCCTTCCTGACGCAAAACTAAGATTTTAAATCGCAAGAATATGTTTTAAGACTAGTTGCCATTCCTGACGCAAAACTGGCAGTATCTAGCCTCTTACATCATACACTATTGTTTTCGACCGGTTGCCCTTCCTGACGTCAAAGAACTGGGATTAAGAATGTTTTACAACAAGTTGTTCTTTCTAACATGAGAATCGGGGATTTACAGCTAGATGCTCGCCGGATGCCCTTCCTGACGGCATAAGTTGCCAGGATTTGAATCGCGGTATCCATCATTGTGTCTGACTTGCATGTATGCAAGCTCGCGCGTACTTTTTTTGCTGAGATATCATGCTACTTCCGTTCGCCAGCTATAGCGGAAACTCGCAGTACTGCGTCTATTTCGTCTTACAACTTGGAGGAGACAACATGTGTACATATAATTTATGATCTTTCACCCCCAATATATTTTTTAACATGTAAGTATGTAGTATCTCGCAACATTCTTATCCGTGTGTGTATCAGTGTTCTAGTCGTGTTGCAATTACTAAGCGAGTGACCCGAGCGAGTTGGCTACGCAGTGTACTTTCTTGATTTTCGTATGACATATATCAGTGTATTTGCAATTACTAAGCGTCTTAGCAGTGCGATGAACGAGTTAGCTACGCGGTATAGATTTTTTTATTTTCGTACTAAGCAAATCATTTGAAGTGTTGCCGAGTTAGCTATGCGATATGTGCACAGTGTGTTTTTGATTTTCATACTAGGCAAGTGATAGGCGAGATAGCTATGCGATATGTGCACAGTGTGTGTTTTACACTAGGTAAATCATTGAAGTTGTACTTTTGCTCTGAACACATCAAACAATGTTCTTACAGTGCCCAGTCTAGCTCGAGCGGTCGAGGAGAGAGGTTGCGTAGTGAAGTGCGTGCTGTAAACATGGTCGGCATTGAACAGTACCGGGCCGCTATTGGGAAATGGCAGGCAAGGCAGAAGGAGAAGACCAGGAATGGATTGGTGATAAGTACGGACGGATTAAAAATGAGTGAAGCGGTGCTGGTAGTGACAGTGATAGCGGTGCTACTGGTTATTGGGGGGGTGGAAGTAAACCCAGGCCCAAATACCAGTGGAAAATATAGTACGGAGGATTTGACCGCACTCAGGGTGGTTGTAAGTGAAGTTATGCAGGAAAAGTGTCAATGGGAGAAGGTGCAGGAAATTAAGGACATGATGGAGGAGCAGAGAAAGGACATAGGGAACATGAAGAAATGGCTTGAAACGAAGACTGAGGAATCGAGCAGGAGAGTGGACAATAATGAGAAAGAAATCGAGTTATTGAGAGGGGAAGTGAAACATCTGAAAGAGGAGGTGATGAAGATGATGAAAGAAGCGGAGGGGTACAGGCAGGAGAGATTGAAGAAAGCCATATTTATATATGGAGTTGAGGAAGGGGCGAGAGAGAGCAAGATTGAACTGATATCTAAGGTGGTGGAAGTTATACGTGATACAATGAAGATAAACTTTAGTGAGATAGACATAGACGATGTAGAGAGAGTTGGTAAAACCAAAGGTCGGAGGCCAATTAGGGTTAAATTGTGCTCAACCTTAATGGCAGAAATTGTGTTAGGTAACAGTAAGAATTTACAGGGACTAAAAATAGGGGTGAAAGGAGACATGGGAAGAGAAGGAAGTGAAAATATGAGGATCTTGAATAGGCACTTATGGAGAGCGAGGAACCAGGGGCTAAAGGCCCGAATAAGAGGACTGAGGTTGGAGGTGACAAACGGGCGATGGGTTAGAGTGCATTCAGTGGCGAAGCTAAAGGAGATGGACGCAAACGAGAGCGCTGAGGGCGGCGAGTTGACAAGGCAAGATGAGAAGAAGAAGAAGAAGGAAGAAAAGGGGAGGAGGAGAGACGTGGAAAGGGAGGAGATCATCTCAGAAGAGAACGGGCAGTGCAGTCCGGATACAGAAGATCAAGATAGTGAAGTTGTCAGCGAGAGAGAACAGCAAGAAACCGTGAGAGCAGAGTGTAGTGTTTTAGTGAGCGAGAAAGGACAAGGGAAGACGAATCAACAGGAAGGTAAAGCAATTTTGAGTAAGAAAAGAAGTATCAGTCTGAAGGATATATGGGGAAAAGGTCGGAATGGCAAGGAGGATAGGGAGGAGGGGGAAGGGAATAGATCGGTTAAAAGAGATGGGAGGGAGACAAGAGATGAGAGGGCGATAACGACTGATAGGTCGATAATGACTAGGAGCAAGAACAGAGGGGGAGATACAGAAGGGAGTGAGGGAAAGTTATAACTATATTGGAAAATAGGATGTGTAAATATAGAGGGATTAATGAACAAATTAGGAAATAAGAAAGTGCGGGAAGAAATTGAAAGTTTCGATGTGGTGGCACTACTGGAGACGTGGCTGGAAATAGGGAAGGAGATTACATGGAAGGGGTTTGTGATAAAATATAAATATAGAAGAAAAGAGAGGACTAGAGGCCGCGCACCAGGAGGGATGATAGTTCTAATTAGGGAAGAAATTAGTGAAATGGTGGAGGATATAGAGACCGATATGAAAGAAACCATATGGATGAGATTGAATATGGGAGGGGTTGAGGGAAGGAGGAGAAAAATAAATCTAGCCTTTGTTTACTGCCATCCTAGTAATTCAGCGTATGCAAATAAATATTTTTTTGAAGAGTTGCTGGTAGATATTGGTAGGATAAGAGGAATGTTTCCAGGGGAAGAAGACATGTTGTTATTCGGGGATTGGAACGCGAGAATAGGGGAACAGAGTCCAGAATATAGTAGGGAGGATGGAATGTGTATGCGGAAAAGTAGAAGGAGTGAGGACAAAATTATAAATAGTTATGGAGAGAAGCTCCTGGAGATGTGTGCGGTGGGAAATTTATATATTCTGAATGGGTGGATAGAGGGGGACAGGATGGGGAAATTGACATATGTTACTGAGAAGGGTGGTAGTGTGATAGATATGGTTTTGAGCTTGGAGGGGATGATTGAGGATATTGTAAGAATGGAAATAGGAGACTGGATTGAATCACACCATTTCCCGGTGGGGGTTATGTTGAAAAGGGGGGAAGAGAAGTGCACAAGGAAGCTGGATGGGACGAGTGATAAACGGGGGAGTGGATATAATAAGTATAAATGGTCAGAGAAAGTGGGCCGAGATTGGAATAGAGTAGTAAAAGAGGAGTTACAATTCCTGAAATATGGGTGGGAAGGGGCCTTAGAAGAGAATAATACTGATAAAGCCTTAGAGTTGCTGCTACATCCAATAAAGATAATAGCGCAGAAGACGAGATCTAGTAAGAGAAATAAGAAGGAGGGAGAAGAATGGTTTAATAGAGAGTGTGAAGGAATGCGGAGGAAGGTGATGATTGCGTTAGAAGATTATAGAAGGAAAGGTGGGGACCAAGAAAGGGAGATTTTTGTAAATTGAGGAAAGAGTATAAAAAGAAAATTGGCGAGACAAGAAAGGCGTGGCTAGAGGAACAAATTGAAGCCATAAATAAGGATTGCAAGACAAATAATTTTGAGAGAGTTTGGGACAAGATTAATAAAATTATTAAGGGTGGAAGGAATAAAGAGAAAACGAGTATTGAGGAAGAGCAATGGATGAGGCACTTTGATGAATTACTAGGGGAAAAGGGGGAAGAAGGATGGAGAGGGACGGGGAAAGAGGTAATTTGGAGGAATAGGAGAGTGGCAATATATGATCTGGATAAAGAAATCTCAAGGGAGGAAATCCAGGGAGTGATAAGCAGAGTTAGAGCCAAGTCGGCCGGGGGATGTAATGGTATAAATAACAAGTTTTGGAAAGAAATTGGCAAAAATGAGATAATGATAGAGGGCATAGTTAAACTATTCAATAAGATATTTGAGGGAGGGAAGTTCCCGAAGGAATGGGAAACAGGAATTATATGCCCAATATACAAAGGGAAGGGTAGTAGGAGTAGTGTGAACAATTACAGGGGCATATCTCTGCTGGATTCCTTAAGTAAAATATACACTGGAGTGCTAGCGAACAGGATAAGTAGGTGGGCGGAAGAAAATGAAATATTGACAGATTATCAAGGAGGATTTAGGAAAAAGAAAAGAACGGTGGACAACATTATGATAGTAAAGACTATTCTAGAAAAGTATAAAAGTATGGCTAGAAGTACGGTTTACGTAGCAGCAATAGATTTTGAGAAAGCTTTTGACAAGGTGAATAGAGAGGCCCTGTTAGAGAAATTAGGCAGGTTAGGGATTTCAGAAAAGATGTTGAGGGCAGTGGAAGGAATATATAGAGTGGTTAGGTTTTGTGTTAAATTGGGAGAAGAGAGACTGAGTAGACCCTTAGAGTCCAGGGTGGGTTTAAAGCAAGGGTGTAAATTATCGCCAATACTGTTTATTTTATTTATCAACGATATTTTAGAGGGATTTGGGGCTGAAAATTGGGCTGTGCCGGTAATTAATGGTTTAGAGGTACCAGGACTGATATTTGCGGATGATGTATTATTGATGACGCTAACTTCAGGGGGGATGAATAGAGCGTTAAATGCAGTGACGCTATTTGCGAGTAAATGGGGATTGAGAATTAATGGAAATAAGTCTAAATTATTAGTAGTCCAGGTAGACAAAAGAAGAAAGATAGAAGGTAATTGGGTAATACAGGGAGAAAGTTTGGAACAGGTAAGGAAGTTGGAATATCTAGGAGTTATTTTTAATGACAAAGGAACGTGGAATGACCAGATCAGAAGGGCGAAAAACAGGGGATTGGCAGCCCTAGCTTCAGTCAGAAACATGCTAACCAAATATCCGGGTATCAGTTATAAAACCCTGAGGCTAGTGTTAAGGTCGGTAATTTTTGGGAGGGTATTGTACGGCGCAGAAGTTTGGGGGCTGGATGAGAAAAGAGAGGAACTAAGAAGGATTGTTAGTAGTTTTGCTAAGTTAGTAATGGGCTTACCGAGGTGCACAGCAAATGCAGGGGCGGAACTAATGTGTGGGGAGGATTTGGAATCAGAGGGGGTAAAAAGAATAGTGAGATACTGGATGAATTTAAAAAGACAGGAAGGTGGGAAGATAGTCCAGGCAGCGTATGAACAGCAATGTAAGAGCATGTATAGAGGGGGCTGGCTAGAAAAAATAAAGGGATATGTGGAGAGGATAGGATTAGGACACCTGTGGGGGGAGGTATGTCTAAGACAGAAGTTAGAGGGATGAAGATATTGGAAAGGAGGATTAGAGATATACATAGGCAGAAATTATTAGGGGAAAGCAGACTGAGAAATTCGTTAAAGGTTTTGACGAAAATAGAGGAGATAGCAGGGTTGAATATTAGATACGTTGATAGGTCAAAACGATATGGAATGATGTGGTGGTTGTTAGGTTTGCCAAGGAATACAGGTTGGATGCAGGGGAGGGATAAGACAAGATTATACTTTGTGGAGCAGGGAATGATGAATTTCATTTGCTAAGAGATTGCGAGGAAACGAGGGAGATAAGACATGGATTATTGAGTGAAGAGCATCGGAAAATATTGGGAAGGGGGGATGAGAAAGCAATCTTGAGATGGATTATTAAGCAGTGGGAAAAAGGGGGTGAATTGAACAGATATTTATGCGCGGCAAAAAAGGCCTGCGAGAGTAAAATGAAGGAGGCTGAGTTAGAGGTTGTACAAAGGAGTAGGGGGGTGGAATAGTTGTGTATGTATATGGGAAGAGTGGGTAGTATGATAAGATTCAAATGAGCTAGGGAAGATAGGAGTTGTGTACTTAGTTGAGTATGGGGAGTTGGGTAATGATATGGGATTACATGAAGGCAAGGTCTTTCTGTTTGTGTTAGAGTTGGTGGGAATGCAAGTGTTGAAATGCTGAGTGGTGTTGTTTGCAGTATTGATTAGATGTAGGTCAGTAACAATAAAGTGACGAAAGCGCAGAACGAAATAAGGACACCTGATGAGCGTGCTTGAATATTGAATAAGAGACTGCTACAGCAAACGACTGTTACGAATAATACTATTATACATAGATTATTATTATTACTATTATTATTACTTTCATTATTACTATTACTATGATTCTCTTTTTTTAGTTTTACTCTCTTGATTCTGGGGTGTTAATTCTACGGAATGAGGGGCATGGCACGAGGCTCTGAGGATGACTGCTGTGGTGGCTCTACTTTAAGGGTTTCTCGTTTCCGGAGTGTCCAAACGAGCCTTATGACATGCCCAGGGGATACGATAATTTTCTCTTCTATTTCTTTTTTGGTGATCTGAGTGGTTTATTATTATTATTATTATTATTATTATTATTATTATTATAATTATTATTATTATTATTATTATTATTATTATTATTATTGCAGTAGTTAGTAAATTTGTATTCTCTATTGTTTATTTTTCCTTTTCTCTGTATGTGAACATGTATAGGGGCGAAATAGCCTGTTATGTTCAATAAATGTTCAATGTTCAATGTTCAGTGTTCTTACAGTGTTCGATTCTAGTCTTGCTATGCTTCAATCTAATTTTCTTAGAACAAAGGTATCCCCTAACATGTTGTATCGGATCACATGTTAAGGTTAACGGCATCGAGTGCAGTGTTCGATTCTAGTCTTGTTATGTTTCAATCTAATTTTCTTAGAACAAAGGTATCCCCTAACATGTTGTACAGTGTTCGGTTCTACTTGTTTAGTGATCTGAACACATCAATCAATGTTCTGATCACATGTTAAGGTTAACGATATCGAGTGCTGTGTTCAATTCTAGTCTTGTTATGTTTCAATCTGATCTTCTTAGAACAAAGGTATCACCTAACATGTTGTACAGTGTTCGGTTCTACTTGTTTAGTGATCTGAACACATCAATCAATGTTCTGATCACATGTTAAGGTTAACGACATCGAGTGCAGTGTTCGATTCTAGTCTTGTTAAGTCATTTGCTTTCTGGGTAGATGGCGAAAGTGGGTCGACATGACCTGCAGGTTGTGATTTTCGCAAATGGACACCAGTCATTTGCCGTTGGGATTGGTTCTTTTGTGAGCAGGGTAAGTTCCTATAATTTTCTTGTACTTCTGTTCACGACCTGGTTGGGCATTGAAGTCACCCAAAAGAAGCTTGACATGGTGTTTGGGGATTTTGTTTAATTTTTCATCCAGTAGGTCCCAGAAATTATCAACTTCGTCTGGATCAGACTTGTTCTTATCGTTTGTAGGAGAATGTGCGTTAACTAGAGCGTAGGTTTTGTTCGCGCATTTAATTGTGAGTATAGACAATCTGTCATTCACAGGTTCGAAATTTGCAACCGATTTAAGGATCTTGGTTCTAACAGCAAACGCGGTTCCAAGCATCACAGCTCCATTGAGGATTCCTCTTTGCGCTTTGCTCTTGAAAAATCGGTAGCCTTCTGATTCAAAAATCTCTTCATCTGGGTACCTTGTTTCCTGTAGGGCCATTATGGATATCTGATTTTCGTGAAGAGCTTTGGTGAGGGTTTTCAGCTTGCCAGTTTGTGTAAGTGAATTTATGTTGAAAGTTGCTAGAAAGGTTTTAGATTTTGGCCTGAGTTTTTGACTCTTCGGGGTACACCGAGACGCTCCGACTCGTCTCTTGCATGATGTCGAGTCTCCCCTAGAATCCGAACGAGACTTGTGCGCCGTGGCGTTCACGACGAGAGATTTATCCGAAGATTTACCCCCTGGGGTATGTTTCTTGAAATGTTGTGCCATCATGCTTTTTGACTTGACTTTGCTTTGGACGGGTACCCATCCTTTTACAACTAGGGTTGTTAGCCCTAGAGGTTGCCTCAAGATGTTTTCTGGCTTCTGGTCATTTACCAGTCTTCGCCATAACCCCGGCAACGGACCAGTTTTTTTCACGGTGGTATTTTATTTCCCTACTACCCTCTGACTCTGCTGGCGGCAGAGCCAGCGAGCTTCCCCAATTCCAATGGGACGCGCCCGATGGAGGTAACCGGTAAATCCCCACACGGGTATTATTATTATTATTATTATTATTATTATTATTACTCATTTGGTAAACCAAATTAATGAGGTGGTCGTGAACCATAATAATGGTAGGAGAGAACAACATTCATGTTGTGGGTAAATTGAAGTATGTGACTCGTACTGTTATTCAGGTGGAATTGTTAACTCCTCTTGGTGTCATGTGCACCAATAAAACTGCGAATAAGAGGTAAAATAGAATGATTAATTAAAATGGCAGCAGGGAAGAAATAAAACCAGATGAGTGGGCATTAAGTTACAAGCAGCACTTGGGGAAGTATAGAAGTGAATTTTTCACCTGCCAAGTTGATTACAATAAGTACGATATATATGCACACACTGCCTGAGCAAATGTCATGGGATAGCGGAGCACTGATGCGCTGGTTTGTTGTCTCCGCACCACACGCCCCCTGTGCCAGCGGCAGTTGTATAGGAGACCTTGTGAGCAGTGGCTGTGCATGTGACAAGTGTAACATGGAACGTCGTCGTGAGCAGACACCGTTCGAACGGGGTATGGTGGTTGGTGCCCGACGGATGGGAAGTGCGATTTCGGAAGTGGTGCGGGAATTCGGCTTCACACGATCAACCGTGTCCTGGGTGTATCGTGAATGGTTGAATGCGGATGTTACCGCCCACAACAGACGAACGACGGCCCGTCCAGCCACCCTCGATGACCGTGACCGGCGACATCTGAGACGGATTGTCAGTAGTGACAGACGGGCAATCGTGCAACAAATCACGGCTCAATTCAACACAGGCCGTGCTAAACAGTCTCTCAGTGGACAGTCCGAAGGAACATGGGTTCTATGGGGTATGGGAGCCGTCGCCGCACACGGGTGCCACTGTTAACCCAACGTCATCGGGCACAACGACGCGCATTTGTCACCAGTCACCAGGGATGGACACTGGAACAATGGCGTAACGTGATAAGGTCGGACGAATCACGATTTCAACTGCACAATGCCGATGGGAGGCACCGTGTATGGCGCAGACCACATGAAGCGATCGATGCCGCCTGCCTCGAAGGTGTGGTCCAGGGCGCTGGTGACTCTGTTATGGTCCGGGATGTATTTTTCTGATATGGAATGGGCCCCTAGTTGTTCTGGAGGAGACTTTGAATGGTACGCGGTATGTTGAGCTGCTCGGAGACCATCCATTTTTGGCCTTCCAGCGCCCAGACGGTTCTGCGGTGTTTCAAGATGATAACGCGCCGCCACATCGCTCTCACGTCGCCCGAAAATGGTTCCAGGAACATGCAGCGGAGCTCCAACGACTGCCATGGGCACCCGGGAGCCTGATATGAACCCTATCGAGCATATCTGGGATGTCCTGGAACGCAGGCTCCGTGCCGTGGATCCTGCAACCACGAACAGACCAGCATTGGCGGCCGCTCTGCAAACAATTTGGTGTCAGCTGCGTCCAGAGGACTACCAGGGACCTGTAGACTCACCTCTACGGCGTCTCACTGCAGTTCGCAGGGCCAGAGGCCCCACACGCTATTAGGCGACTATCCCATGACATTTGCTAAGTCAGTGTATATATACAGGGTTTCCATAAAAGAACTCCGGGGTTTTGAAGCAAAATATTGTAATGAAGTAAAAAAACGTATATTCATGTTTAATACATGGTTGGAAAGGTTGCATTTTCAAGTTTCTTAACAATTTAATAAAGTTCAATATGAGCCTCTTTAGTGGCTCAGCACACATCGTAACGGTATTCCACCTCTCCCCATGTCCTGGCCAGCATGTCTGGGGGGGGGGGCGGCTGCCACACAATTGATTATTCAAACATTCACATTTGGCGTGTCATGTTCATACACTATGAACTCATGGGGCGGCTCTGATCCCCAAATTCTGCAATTATGTCTGTTTACAGCCCATTCACATGAAAAGTCGCTTCATCACTAAAAATATTTTTAAATCGTTATTTTCATCGATTTCGTTTAGCATAGAAACAGAAAAGTCAAACCTCTTAATCTTGTCTGTCGGTTTAATGTGGTGTAACAGTTGAAGTTTGTAAGCAGTTAAACGAAGTCTTTTATGAACTACCTTATGAACTGTTGATCTTGGTAACCCCAACTCCAGACTACGTCTTAGGGCTTAGAAGGCATGAAGCTCGGATTCTGTCCACATTCTCTTATGACACACGCGGCCTACCCGGCGACTTTTGCTTTAAAACACTTCCTGTTTGTTTGAAAGCACTTAACCATTGGCGAATGGTTTTATCCGTAGGCGGGTCAACACCATAATTACGTCGAAATTTTCTTTGTACCGTAACAACAGAATGAGTTTCTATTAGCCAAATGACACATTGAGCCTTTTGTTGCGGCGTCGCCATAGCGCGGCAATCCAGACAGCACTGACTTGTTTCAAGGTCAACGCTTCGCAGCGCTGCCAACTGTTGATGAAAACATTCCCAATTGGTATGAGTAAAACTTGATGAGCTACTCGTTTCAGAGAAATTAACTACATTTTGCTATCTGATACAGTTATTAAGATATTAATGTTTAAAACCCCGGAGTTCCTTTATGGATACCCTGTATATTTATGTGGGGTGTTGAAGCAAACGCTAATAATTTGTTACATTAAAACGTAACAGTTATCCTGAAATAATGGGTTAACATGTCATAAAATTCTTCTGAAAGGTGATAATTAATGTAGTGCTGAGTTGTATCAGACGGTTATTTTCTTATTTTGACAAAAATCACGAAAAAGCCTCAGTTACAGTAATTTAAACATAGGCAGGCTTGAAGTGTTTGAATATATCATGTGGTAACACATTTCAGAGTATTATCCAAGAACAACCTGAGATTATGGGTTACCTTACTCTTGTGCACTCACACAAAAGTGTAAAAAATACAACCCACAAATCTCCCAGCGAAACCTTTCTTTGTACTAGGAAACTCAATGCGATGCACAAATGCTACACATGCTGCGAGCTAGTGGTGACAAGATCGACTAATTGTTCAACTTGTTACAAAAATTAGATCCTCGTTTGCGCGTAGCGGTATTCGCGTAGTAAATAAGAGTGAGGAAATAGCGCCTAAGTTCATATCTGCACACACATTGTTATAGCTTAAAATTATTTCCAATATAATTCATGAGCTAGCACAGAAGCTAAACTACATTTTAAATAGAAAGATATTGCGCCCTCTGACTAAGGCTGGTATTTATTCTGCGAAGGGTCAATCCAACTCGCACCCCAATAGCCACTCCAATTTTATAATCTCCCGTTATCAAGAGATATTCAGACCAACCAGTGAGAGTGTACACATGTCGCCTCATCTCAAGTCACATTTCGGTGCAATAAGGGATCAATTGAATTTCTATATAAGCTAATGGCATCAAAAATCATGAAAAATTATGGTGTATTTTACGGACTTCTAGAAAATGTATCCCTTTATTAAATCAGGGATTTTACCATAAGTCCCGCCTTCGAGCAGACATTAGTAGATGGGTGGTGACCAAAGCCAGTTTTAAGAGGGATGTGCCAAAAACTGTCTGTGAAAATTAATATACAGTAGTTCAGCTGCTAAGTGAAGATCAAACCAGTGTAACGCCAATATGTAATTTTCTCAACTATATTCAAGATTGTTTGCAAAATGAAAGAGGGCATATTTTCACATGTTTCATTTTGAAGGACGCTATTTTTAATTTTCCCGCAAATACCCAAGTAGTAGAAAATGGACCGCCTACTAAGTTTCGCCCTATACGAGTAGAAAATATGAGGTAAAGGAAATTTGACTTAAGGAGCTCACTTACAAAGTTTCAACAGTGGAACCCGCGTCGGCTTGCGTGATGAAGAAAACAGGTACTAATGAACTTGTAATAAAAGTGTTGGATAATAACTGCACCGGGAGGTACTTCCGCCCCGTTCATTCAAATGAAGCGCCTTGGAAATGCCATCTTAAATCTGAAACTCGCACCAACTTGTGCAAGAAGTCTGAACTTTTGTCAACATATGTCTCTACTAATAAACTGATGTTATGCCCTCTGGTGTGATGAGGAATTATTAAAACTGTTCAGTATTTTTATTTTATTTTATAGTTTATCACACTGAGTTGATGATTCTTTGTTTTTTGTAAGTCAAAGTTTGCGAAACTTCTACCTCTTCCCGCCAACTTGGAATGTTTTTTCAGCCAATTACATTTTTCTTGTATATATTTAGTTACCCAATAAGAATTTGGGGTGTCAGGCCTTAGCCCAAAGCTCTCTAGAACCTTCCTCTCGGGTATAAAAGCTGGCACATGTTTCGACAAGGTGGCATTATTCATTGCTCCAGTCTAGTGTGTGTATTTATAAGGGAGGCGGGAAACCTCGTCCACCACCGAGTAATCCAGCAGCTCCAGGTAATTACAGCCCTATTTAAATGATAGTATTTGAAAGCTAGCTCAAGGGGATGGTTTCCAACCTTTACAAATGTAACTTTAATTTTCTAAAATGTAAACTTCAAGCAAGTCAATACAACTTAGCCAAGATCAGGGAATAGAGAGTGTGATACACTCTCGCATTCCCTAGCAACTGGATTTTGAGGTAAGTATAATTTTGTAACCTGTTTCAGTTTGAAATCTATGTAGTATAAATTTCCTCTCTATCTAGTCACCTTGTTAGTTTAGGCTTAGCCGCTGTAACTTCAGACCCAAAAGCCCAAATACGGTTTTCACCTTTTAATTTCAAATTTCAAGGAGTACAAGTGTCTGCCTCCATATCATTTTTGGGCTAGTAACTTTAACCTGTTGTTTTGCACAAAATGCCGGGTAGAATGGGTATTCCATACCCCTGTAAAATTCAATTTCATTCTTTTATGTTAAGAGGTTAGACTGTTGATTGTCGAAGACAGTGAATACAGTGTGCCTTTGATAGGCCTGGACCTTTCTGGAACTAGATTTCCAAGTGTAAAATGTTAATAGAGCAAAGACGCTCCTTCTCTGTAACGGTTAAATAGTGCCTTTGAAAGGCCGGTGTGGTGTATGTTTCGGACAGTAGTCTCCTAAAAAATTTTGTGGAGCTAAAAGTGCTCTTAAAACATCGTATATTTTAAATACTCTGTAAAAGAAATTGGGAGGTTCATCACCTTGACTGGTTTTTGAAAGACGCCGCAGTGCTCATGGAGACTGTATAATTAGAGAGCTTCAAGCTCAAAGTTGTTGTTGCCACGTACCTACTACGCTGGCGTAGCAGGGGGAGAGGTGATACTCCCACGTGGCGGTTAGGGGGGTCCTAACCGGCATGCCGGTGGACTTGAGGGAAATAATATACCTCTCGCGGACCAAAAACAACCCTCTGTGGGTGAGGGACGCAGACAGAGAATACACCCACGGTATCCCATGCCTGTCGTAAAAGGCGACTAAAAGGAGGACCAAGGGATGATTTTATTAGAACCATGAAAGTCCCTGTGATTAGTACCACCACGCGTGGAACACCATGGGTCGCTTTTCCTTGCGCGTAGTATTACTATGTTAGGTACCAAATACGTTTGTGATTAGTAGCAAACGAGAGCGCGACGGCTTTTACAGTACCCGTGATTAGAAACACTATATGAGCGACACCACGGGATGGTGGAACCCATGGTTCTGGCTTGCCTATGAAGAGTACCCACTATACGAGGAACACCACGAGATAGTACGAGTCCCTGTGGTTAGTACACTTAGGTAATGAACACCATAGGTTTGCGTTGCCTGTCAATGGCGCCGCAATGTTCGAAACAGTAGGTCTGTAATACATGTGCGAATTTCATTACCTGTGAATAGTACCATAATGTGTAGAATACCGCGAGTCTACGCTACTCTTGATTAGTACTGCAACATAACAAATACCATGGTTCTACTTTTCTAGCGATAGGTACCATTGTGCGGGGCCGATGACTTGGAATTTGGACTCCTTTCCACTACAAGCATCATCAATTCAGTATCGTGCTAGAGAAGCAGTCCCTTGGTCAGTAATAGTATTGTATTACGCCAGCTTCCATGTGAAGCATTCTGGGTCGGTTCCACTGATCGTTTTAAATTCACATCCATCCATTCATTCTTCGTCCTCAAGTTTTGAATTGTGGTCAGTGGAAGATTTTGGGTTTTTAATTTTTCATTTCATTTCGTACCATTAGGGGCCGATGATCTAGATGTTAGGCCCCTTTAAACAACAGTCATCAATCAATCAAGTTGATGTTATTCGATATTCTAATATTGTTACCCTATCTTATGACCTTTTGTACCTGAATTATAAAGTTTGTCTCTGAAAAAATGTATAACCGAGAAAAGAAATATAATGCTAATTTTAAAGTTTTACTTAATCTTTTGACTGCCTTAGATAGACCCATCCATGCCGCACCTTCTTTCACCTCTGTCCACCACGGTATCCCCTTAACAATAAGTATTGAACATTTGTCTCATCAGGGTGAGGCAAAGAATTTATTAACCCATCATATATGAGGCTACTGTTGTGTTGATAAACTGTGAATTTATGAACAGATTGATACTGATATAAGTAACTGTGCACCAAGCACAAATAGACTGTGTTACGGACTGATATGTTACTTATTCTCTAAGTTCGCAGGACCATGATAGCAAAACAGTCTCAGACTATATTTTCCAGTAAATTATTGGTAAATATTGTTGGTAGGGATGTATGTAGAACAGACATTCGTTAGAGTGCACGTTCACAAACAATGTTTGTTTTACGTTGTGTAAACATAATTATTGTATCGGATAAAATTAACCCAGGAAAGACTGTGCTGAGAGATCAAGGGAAAACTGTGGGTTATGAACAGTGTAATATAATGCCCATTGGTAATAATATCCACATTAGGAGTTCTCTATGAGGGTAATTGCATGTCTACAGTTACTTTACTTGCTATGAGTAACCCAGTCTGAAGGAGGTTGGTAGAACTGGACAGTGAAGGGACAGTGGACAGTGTGTCAGTTATAGCATTGTGTGAATAATAAAGTGTTATAAATTTGTTTGTGTAAGTTGTATGGTATAGAAATAAGTTGTTGTCACGATCCACGATAGACCTAGTATATAAGGAAAATAAAACATATCGTGTCTAAATCAGATCAACATGGTAATATCATGTCTCGTGGGGTGAACCCTAAGTTGCTTAGATGTTTCCGTCAAGACGTGGCTCATTACACATGTAACCTGGTATTGTAATCTAACTTTGTGGAAGATATTTTTATTACTCGTGTATTTGTAGAAGAAAATCCATATATTGGGATGTAGGATGTGGTTTTGTTATTGTGGTCATAAATCAGACCCTATTAAATCATGTATTTAAAGTATAAAATCGATTTTAAATTAGAGTACTCATGAGAAAGCTAAGTCGTACCTTAGAAATCTATAAATGACAAATATTACACTAAAATTTCAGCTAGGAGTGATTAATAACCTCACTTCTAAATACGTGAACAAAAACTAGCAATGTATTGCCATTCTTCAGGCATATGTTTGAATCCACTGAGAGAAGGTCAGGCATGTTAAGGTGTACAATGTAGAGTTGTAATTTTCAGTTAAAATTCAGAAGCTAGCTAACAGCCAGTTAGGCTGATACCTTGAAAGTTGTGCAAGTCTTAAACATGTTAATTAAACTGAGAATTTGAATGCTAAGGTTTGAAACTGTACTTACTGAAAGTAATATTCATATCACTTGGTAAAGTCGCATTATGAAGGTCTTCAAATGATTAATTGCCCTAAGATAGTTATAATGCAGTATAGGGGCCCTTAGTACTTATGATTACAGCTAGTGCTCAGTAGCACATATGTGACATTGTACTTCATATGAGGTTATGCACATTACAGTGTAGGTCAGTGATTCTTATTTGTGCTAGGAAGTGGTATGCTATGATGATATAATTTTATCTAGCTTGCTTGGAGTATTGACTGTGATGTTGTCTTTGAAGGAATAATGCAGTTTATTGAAGGTAATGACAATGAATAATGGTCATGTGAATTTTAGAATTGTACTGTAGTCCAAGTGATAGACTGACAACGTTAGATCAGAGTAATTAAGATTTCCATGGGGCAATACCAGAGGTTATTTCAAGTGACTGTTCTGATGAATATTGTGTCCCTGTAAACAGGTTGGTAGTCACCATTACTGTCCAAGTAAGCATTTCCAGTGTAATAATTATGTGTGCAATCTTACAGGTTAGTTATTCATGGGTAATTATCAAAACTAGGTTACAATTATTCTTGATGACTTTCAAATGTTGAATTCTCTTGTAGCATGTACACTGAAGAAAATGGAAATTGCAACACCCAGAAGGAGTGGTGCTACATTGCTGCTATTGAACATACAGGTCGAGTGTTCGGTTGTGCTTCGATGATTACACTTTCAGGTCCCTCTGACCGCAAGTTTGGACAACAACCAATACAGGATGTGCCCACCACGAGCTGCAATACATTGATGAATTCGTCGAGGCATGGAGTCAATAAGGCCCTGGATCGCTTCCTGAGGAATTGTGGCCCATGCTTGCTGCACTGCACGGGTCGTTTGTTCCAGAGTTGTGGGTGGCTGAGGACGGTTGACCAGTTGTCGACCCATCATGTCCCACACGTGCTCTATAGGACTGAGGTCCGGGATCTGGCGGGCCATTCTAAGGATGTGATGTCGTGGAGAGCTTCTCTGGAGATGCGTGCAGTGTTAACCCGGGCATTGTCCCATTAGCAATGTTCACTATCATAGGGACAACCACTGGATTGAGTACCCTATCAACGTACTGTCGAGCAGTCATGGTGCTCTCAACAAGTACTAATTGTGATTTCACATTAAAGCCAATAGCTCCCCAGATCATAATGCTTGGTGTTGGCCCTGTGTGCCTCTCGGCAGTAAGATCTGGGCGGCCCATCTCCCCGTTACGTCGGCGCACACGATTCCGGCGATCACTGCGGGCAAGACAGAAGCCGATTCATCACTAAAGACGACCCTATGCCATTCGTCGACCCACGTCGATCTTTCTCGACACTAGGCCAGCCTTACACGTCGCTGTTGTGGGGTCAGTGGAATACCTTCTGCAGGGACACGGGCTCGTAAGCCAGCTGCACGCAGGCGATTACCAACTGTTTGTTATGTAACGTGGGGTGCCACAGCTGCTCGAATTTGCGTTGCTGTTCCATGGGGTTCCATCCGGGCAATTCGAATGATGCGGCGATCCTCTCTCACAGCTGTCTGTCGCGCTGGGCCTGTGCCAGGTCTACGAGTGCGGGTACCTTCATTTGACCACTGCTGCCATACACGTTGTACCGTAGATGCCTGTCGGCCAACACGTGCAGCCACAGTCCTTAGCGATAATCCAGCCTCACACAGCCCAATTATCCGAGCCCTCTCAAACGGCGACAGTTGTTGATAGCGTGCTCTTCTCTGTCGTCGAGGCATGTTTGACGGGGAACACTTCACTGCACAGACTGCAAGTCAACTACGCTACACCAGAGTCCGTATACTGGAGTTGATTCCTCCGCGACCAATCACGTGGGGAGACCTGTAGCAACAACCCAATGGGTCTGAAACTTTGATCGTTTACATACCTACATGGCATCGTTCCATACCTTAAAAATCAACACAAACGATCAATGCCTTCATGGTGTTGCAATTTCCATTTTCTTAAGTGTAATAGTAGGTTGCTAGCACATTTGTCTGGTAATCTAAGACTATGCTGAGTGATATATGGAGTTAAATATACGAAAGAGTCTTCAAAATTTAAGTCATGGAAAATATTTTTCAATATAGGCATTTCATATGTATTTTTGAAATGAAATTATTACTGATGGAATGGCCAGGTTATAAATAGTGGGCTTAAGGTTTTAAAGTGAACGGCAACAAATTTGTGTTCAAAGAGGTGGCTGTGTTGGATTGCACTGTGTTGTGGACGCCAAAACTCGTCAGTTTAGTACTTAGTCCGCGTTTCCCTTACTGTTTGCAAACAGATGAAGACAAAAAGCAGACACAGTGAATGGAAAATAATTTAGGTCTGCAGTGGGAAGAAAAAGGAATACCATATCGCTTTCTAGCTATGATCATGAACGCTCATTTGTCAAGAGCAGATCTTGTGCATAAAATTTAAAATATTTCAAACCATCTTTAACCAGATCGTGCATTAGTATTTGTAGAATAGTATATAGTGGTTGATAAATTGACTGCGAAAACGTAAATATTCTCGAAGTGTATGCCATTTAAAGAGGTAGTGAGTGTGAGTAAAAGATTTGTCTTCCCACATCCTGATGAGCCAGTTATAACACATCGAATAGTAAAAGGAAACAACGTTACATGACGTCTTTTTTGTAGTTGTACCAGAACTAGGTAAGAGATGTGGCACTATGTCACTAACAGATAGTGTGTCTTGCTGCTTTATAATGTTCATGGTAACTGAATAATAAAGTAGCCCATAGTAACATATATAGCAAACGAAACAACAAGTAACTGCCAGTTCATAAATCACTCTTAACGAGTCAAGTCGTGTACAGAATGGTGAAACAAAGATAACCAAATGTTATGAAGAAGAAAAATAAAACTGTTGAATGGAAAGAACTTGTTAAGGCTACGAAAAGGTACTCGAGGGGAATACAATCCGCGAGTAGCCTTACTAAGGCACTACGCGCAGCGAGAGCGAGAATTCCTGCAAAGTGCAGAGCAATGTTTTGTAAACGTGCACGAATTATTCTTGTACCTTAAACGAGGAGGATTTCTTCCCGTGCTGTTTGCTGGACTAGCAGCTTTAGGGTCTTTGCTGGGTGGTGCTAGTGCAGTAGCAAGAACGGTTAAGGCTGTAGAAGAAGCGAAGCAACAGTTGAAAGAAGTTGTACGTCATAACAAGACAATTGCATTACGAGGCAAAGGCGTACATATGAAGCTAGCGCCGTACAAAAAAAGGCTTGGCATCTATATATCACCAGAAACTTCTGCTGAATGCACTACCACATCGATCTCTAACCTCCGAAGAAGTTTTAACGTTTCCTAAACAACTAGGAATACATTATTTTCGCGGCGTGTATATGCGCGATCAACTACCTGCATGCCCACGTGAACGTGAGACTGCTGTAATTAACTGAGACAACAGTCGCAGACCTGAAACTCATTACGTTGCCTACGTAAAATGTAAATCTAAGGTATGGCATTTCGATAGCTATGGAGACTTACCTCCTCCATTTGAGCTCATACGTTATTTCGTTATTTCGTGTGCAAAAAATTCTTTTTTGCTATTGGCTTTACGTCGCACCGACACAGTTAGGTCTTATGGCGACGATGGGACAAGAAAGTACTAGGACTGGGAAGGAATCGGCCGTGGCCTTAATTAAGGTACAGCCCCCGCTTTTGCCTGGTGTGAAAATGGGAAACCACGGAAAACCATCTTCAGGGCCGCCGACAGGGGGGTTCGAACCCATTATCTCCCGAATACTGGATACTGGCCGCACTTAAGCGACTGCAGCTATCGAGCTCGGTGTGCAAAAATTCAATACGCCCATGTGTGGGCAATTATGTCTTATGTTCTTATATCAAACCCAAACAGTAGACAAAGGGCATCAGTGTGTACGTGATGACCAACGGTGTAAGAGCGTTGGCTGTACATGGGGAATGACCTGAAACAACCGTCTACACTAATCCACCGATCGAACTCGGTGATCAGCCACATAGTCCTGGACTTGTGTCGTTTGAAAGCTACAATAACATCTAAAATGTGCGTGATGGCGTAAACAAGTTATATTACGATGAGTATGTGCTAACGCTACCGTTAGGCAGTTATTCAGTAGACGATATTCATGACTACATTGAAAGTACGGTAACTGAACAGTTTAGTGAAGACAGTTTTAGTAATAGTAGTTACAAATTCTCTATTACTGTGAGCAACATCACACATAATTGTGTTATTGAGTCTTCATTCAAGATTGATTTCAAATCACAACCTGATTCGATTGGACCATTGCTTGGATTTTCACCAAGAGAGCTCATACCGAACATACATTATGACTCTGATCAACCTATGACAGTCTTCGATGATCATCTTCTAAACATCACTTGTAATGTTATTACAGACTTGTATAGAAATCAAGAGCCTTCACACGTCCTGTACGACTTTATTATTACAGAGGAAAGTGGTTATACTATCTGTGAGAAACCGTCAGTAGTTCTTTATCATCCTGTGTCTGTGAAACACGTTAGTACATCACTTTTAGGCTGGTGAATAAGCATATTTTTGCTATTGGCTTTACGTCTTATGGCAACGAGTGAATAAACATAATCAGCTCATAAATTTAGAACGGCACACGCACGTAGCCTACAAACTACCTCTTAAACTAGTATGAAAAATCTATAAAACGCGGTATACATTCAGGAGAAATACTACATGTTTGCGAAGACTCAGCGAGTTAACAGATGACCATATGCAGATTCTCCTAGATTTAGGTTATACGGTACTACAAAAAATGGAAAAATGCTAGACAGTAGAAACTCATGTAGGTGTAGTACGAGAGAGCTTCATTTCATCAACCATTTACGTTTGGACTCAATGACAATGATGAAATTCGCTTTATCATTAATCAGCAAGATGAATACACACTACCACACGAAAGCTATCTCTATACTAAAGGACGTCTAGATAAGGCAGATGGAAGTGGACCAAGCACATCGCAACAAAACAACAATGGCCTAGCTTTTCTCTTTTCTGAAGCGCGTTATTCAGTAATAATGTGGAAATAGATCGAAGAATGTTGGTATTACGAGTGCAATGAAACTCTACCCTTCTTATAGTGATGGAGAAAGTAATATTTTACGGATAGCAGGATGGTGTCCAAAAGCTACTAACAACTGGATGATTAATGAGGACGGTACTTTTTCTGGTATGTTACCATTAAAACATATTCTCGGCTTTGCTGATGATTTTAGACATATAATCAGCGCAAAATAAGAGCTAATTCTGATCCGTGATCGAAGTTATTACAATTCCCTTAAAGCAGCAGAATCACTAGTAGACTCGAAAATTACTGTTCATCGTATATTGTGGAGGATTCCACATGTAAAATTATCTCATCGAGAAAAACTTCGATTGCTCAAGATTGTAGAAAATGATACAACATTACCTATACGCGTTTCGAGATTCGGAGGTGCGTGAGTATCCTGTATTACCACCTACAATCAAGCAGAGCTGGGCTGTTAAAACGTCAGTTTTACTGAGTATTTCTGGATTTCAAACCCATTGTAAATTCAACCATGAAAAGATAGCTCACAGTTTGATCACTGTAAATTAAGAAATATTAGACTATATCTGAAAGGAATTACGTAATCTCTACCAAAACATGGACATTAAGTTTGAGAAAAATAAACTTGTGTTGCTCTATGACATGTTTTGTAAATTCCAATCATCGTATTATCAGAAAGAAGATCGTCCGATATTTTCGCCTGAGGAATTTAGAAATAAAGCACCGATTGTAGTTATAGACTGCTCTTTTCATTAAGAATCTATAAAAGAATCTCCTGTCGATATTCGTTTAGAATTTGAAACATCTGAAAATATTCCTGCTAACACAACAGCCTATTGTCTTATTATTCGTATGAGTGATGTCACTTACCATCCACTAAAGAATATTGTTACAAGACTATAAGTAAGGATAGCCCTTCATCATGATAATTAGTGTGTGCTTCTATACCGTACACTATGAACCGGAAAGAAGAAAAAGACTTCACGAACGAATATTGTTACAAGACTATAAATAAGGATAGCCCTTCATCATGATCATTAGTGTGTGCTTCTACACCGTAAACTATGAACCGGAAAGAAGAAAAAAGTTCACACGGTTACAGGCAATCGTCTTGATAGCAAACAAAATTGTGAATGTACATACTGTTCGCCTACCAGTGAAACTAATACGCAACATTTTATTTAACTCCCTCAAGTAAGTAAGGCTATTAAAATGTTCTATAAACATGGAACCTTATACTAGATGCCTAAACATCTGATTCAGTGCTTACCACCGTCCGACTCGTTGGCTGAATGGTCAGCGTACTGGCCTTCGGTTCAGAGGGTCCCGGGTTCGATTCCCGGCCGGGTCGGGGATTTTAACCTTCATTGGTTAATTCCAATGGCCCGGGGGCTGGGAGTTCGTGCTGTACCCAACATTCCTGCTACTCACACACAACAAATAACACTATCCTCCACCACAATAACACGCAGTTACCAACATATGGCAGATGCCGCCCACCCTCAACGGAGGGTCTGCCTTACAAGGGCTGCACTCGGCTAGAATTAGCCACACGAAATTACCAACAGGATTTTTATATATGTACGCTGCTCCTTTCGTAGATGCTTTTTGGGACATCCTGCCTCTCCTCAGTAACATGTAAATCGATGTAGCTTCATGTAGATGCTGTCGACAACATTACAAGCATCAAAGTGAAAACTACATCGAATGCGATTGCGACGGACCTAATACGAAGATTGTAAACTGTAGACAGTTCATGGATGAACTTTCTCCCTTCTTTACAGTACCTGATAATGATTCTGAAAGGAACTAAACACATGGATGACATCAAGGTAAGAACTACATCAACTCTTTTCTGAAGCATAACATGCATAGTACATCCTGAAAACTTAATTTCATAAACAAATATTTTGTGTAATTTGAATGATGCAGGGGGCATAACAATTTTGGAAGCATGCCACATCTTCACAGTAGGATTATAAGGAGTCCAGCAAACATGTGAGCAGCATAACAAAGACTGAAGTATAACCAGTAGTAGTTTGTTTATTGTTGTAAATAATTATACAATATTTCATTAACATTAAAATGTTATTATTACATTCCCCTTGTCTCCTTATACCCATCATATATTTTGCTCAACTAAGCAGAGATGAGTTTAGGAGGAGGAGGAGGAGTGCTGATAGTTATTTGTCCGTCATATGGAGACGTAAAGACTTGAGCAGACCTCTCGATACTATTCTACAGAAGGATATGTGCACTACCAGGTTTCATCATCTCCCTTCCTACCATAATGTATCATGTCATTTATTTCATATTATTCTCTTCCCTGATGATGTTGACGTCAGGAAGGGCATCCGGTTATAAAAATCGATCTTGACAGGTAAAAACCTTGTCCCGTTACTCTACAGTAACGTGTATGATGTGAGGTGAACCTGCAAAGTTTGCGACAGAAGGCCAGCGTCTCAACTGTCTGAGACATTCAGCCTGGCAGGGTAAGGTAGGTGGTGGTATACAATTCCTAATTACTAGATTGCGTGCTCAAAAAGCCTTCATTAAATTCCAGTCCTCGCCGCAGTGCTCATACGGAGTGGGGGCATATAACGCTGTTGATGGTTATTTGTCCGTCGGATGGAAACATTAAAGCCTTGAGCAGACATATCGATGCTCTTCGACAGGAGGAGGCTATGTGCCACTACCGGATTTTACCCTCTTCCTTCCTACTAACATAATTATGCCATTCATATCATCTTGTTGTCTTCCTTGATGAGGTTGTCGTCAGGAAAGGCATGCGGTTATAAAAATCAATCTTAACAGATTCATCCCACCACAAACTAAACACCGTAGAGAAACGGGGCAAGGAATGGACACACACGTTAGCTTACAACGTCATGCAGCCTTAGCCAACAGTCCTCATTTCAAATCACCAATGCTGTGACGTCACAGCTCTATCAGAAGAAGGTCTGCGCGTTCGGTTGTGTAAAGATAAACATGCAATTTTAAATCGCCCGGTAACTCACAAAATCACTGCGAAAGCGCACTGATATGTCTGTAGCGGAATCTGATAGTCATTTGCCGCGATATAACGTCACAGTTCTGACAGCAGAAAACATGAGCGTTAGGTTAGGTAAAGATAAGCTTGCATTTTTAAATCGACCGCGCTTATTACGTCACAGCTCTGTCACTACCCAAAGGGGAGAGACGGCAAAGAGCTTGTGAGAGGTTAGGTTACCATCCGTGGTCAAGGTTATGTTAACACACGAGTTAACCACACCTACAAGTCACCTCACTAGTTCGGTTCCTCATAGGGGAACGCGTCTGAGGTAGCGAGGATAGGTTAACACGTCATAACCTCAACTACCGATTGGACTCCTCCTCCAAAAGGACCCTGTGGGTGAGGTTAGCGTTCGTGCGCAATTTAGGTTAACACGTCATAATGAGGTCTTAACCTCATCTGCAGGTCACCTAACCGATTTGTGGCTCCTCCGCGGGCGTCCGATGGATTCGACTCCTCCAAAGTGGACCGTGAGTTTAGCATTGCGGTCGTACATAAGGTTATGACGTCAGAATCTCACCTAGAGGTCAAAGACACTCCAGATTGGCGAGTGAGGTTAGCACTGTCTTTGTATCTCTGCCTATGACGTCACAATCTCACCTAATCGGTCAAAAAGAACCCCAGATCATTCCCTGACAAATTAGGCCCCTCCAATGGAGTTTGTAAGATTAGGCTTGCTCTCGTACGCAAGGTTGCGCGTTTAATGGTTTAGAATATGCATTGCCTTACTATTCAACTAGGGGTCAATGACCTTTTCGCAGGATCGGCATAGCCTTACTACTCAATTAGGGGTCAATGACCTCGTGGAAAAATGCTGACTCAGCACCCATTGTTTTAGAACATACCTTGCCCTACTACTCAAATATTTGAAGGTAAACGGGCAAATCCCACTCTCTTTAATGATATTATTTTGCCATGAATTTGTTTATTGGGGATATGTTGACTATTCTCAAGGTGGAGGATCAGAGATAAATTGATCTTGATGTCATGGCTTTGCTCTCTACTTAATACAATTAAATACTGAACTTCTTTGACTATTTCAAGTTCTTTCTACTTGATTAATGCTGCACCAACACATCGGAGATCTTCAGTGACGGAGGGATGCGACAAGGCAAGGATTAGGAAGGTACCAGCCATGGCTTTAATTAATGGCACAAGTGCAGTTTTTGCCTTGTGTACAAAACGTAAACCATTGGAAACAATTTTCAGAGCTACCAACAGTAAGATTAGTTAATGGTTTTTGCTTTATGTTCGACTAACAATTTTTACGGTTTTGGAGACGCCGATGTGCCGGAATTTAGTCCCACAGGCTTTCTTTTACGTGCCAGTAAATATAACGACACGAGGCTGTCGTATTTGAGCACCTTCAGATACCACCGGTCTGAGGCAGGATCGAACCTGCCAAGTTGGGTTCAGAAGGCCAGCGCCTTAACCGTCTGAGCCACTCAACCCGGCTCGGTTAGAATGATAGCTTACAATTGCACAACCATAACCGCATGCTTAACTCGCTTTGTCAAGTTTATTCGGTACAGTGAACTGAAGATTGGTTTATTTCAATCACCTATTTATTTCTGATTTGTTATGCAGGAAATTTGGTGAATTGTAAGTGGTTTGATTGTTGTTCTCCCCTACAATAAACTCTGTTATGTATGTATGCCCAACCGTTGTCCCGTTCTTCTATAGCGTTGGGTATGAATTGAGATGGATCTCCGTAGCGTGTTTACGCTAGGATGTCCTTCCAGACACCAAGCTCGTCACAGGTGTTAATAAGATGGAAAGAATGATGTGATGTTTGGTAGTTGGAAAGGAGAGCTTAAACCGAGTACCGGCACGTGGCCTACTCCTGTTCAACAGCATTAAAAGGTCTGCCCAAGGCTTTTAGTTCCCATCTGACACACGAATAACCATAAACAACAATATATGACCTCTCTCCAAATGAACACAGGGGAGAAATTTGGAACTGAATCCAAGCCATTGGCAGGCAGTCTTATCACCAGAAATGGCATACCACCAGCTCTCCGACCCCACCGGCTAATATTCAGATGATAAAAATATTTTCGGTCAACGGGACTGGAACCAGCAAACCTAGGTTTCAGAACATATAGACTTCATGCCTTGCCAATCATGGCCAACAGACAGGCTACACATCACCACTGCTCTCCCCAAAGTGACATATTCCCTATTAGCTGTTTAGCCAGTATTTCCTTCAATAATTTCAAGGAATTATGGATTACAATTAATCACTCTTATAAATCATAAATTTACATTGGATCTAAACTAATTATTCCAATAATTGATAATTAGATTCTCTGGAAATATTAATTTATTTTATCCACATATTTTACCTTGAAATACTGAGGTAGTGTTTTCTATGCATTGCCACAAAGAACCTAACTTCAATTAAACTCCTATATATATCCTAATTAGATAATAACATCATGTTTAGCAATGAAAGAATCCACATTTAGTTCCTTCATTAAAATTTTCCTGAAATGGGTCCTCTTATTAAGACAGATGTGTGTATGTTTGTTTCATAATTAAAGTAGATATCGAGTGCAAATGACCGTTTTATCACGTTTCCCTAGGAGCAACTTTTAATTATAGAGAATTATTAGTTGGGATTGGTATCAAGGTAAGTGATTGTGATTAAGTCTGAGTTAGTTGGTTCATGAATTGTGTCCCCATGCTTTATTATGTTACTTCAGATTTATATTCAACTTGTTTTATGATTTGTTACAAATATAGTCACAATGAGCGGTACTTGACTGTAATTATATAAGCATTAAGATACAATTCTGTGGTTCATTATGTATTGTTTTACCTATACTCCGAAAATGGTAATGAAGTTTGCCTCATAGCTGATCTGTTGCAGATCATTCCAGTTGACACCTTACAGTAAAGCAGTACCCCTGTGTGTAAGCCTACGATGAATATTCCGAATTTTCTAACTGATAAGGCACTCCTAATGTATGAACTATTATGAACTTCATTAAGTAAATGAAAATTTTGACAAGGGCATTTCTCTAGTGTCAACTAGCATTGTCTTTGGAGATAAGTTAGCAGGAAAACACATTATTGCATTACCTTCAATCCTACGTCCTATCCCTAGTGTGAATTATCGTGTCTCTTCGGAGATCACGCCTTTTGCATTCTTTTCACTGATGTAGCGTATCTCCAGTATGGAGGACGCTGTGCGCTTGGGGTCTACGAACTGTAAAAGTAACGTTTGATTTTTATATCTCTTAAGGCTTCTGTCCGCTGTGAGATGCGACGTGTCTTTGCAGTTCATAACACCGAAAGAACGATTTATTACATTCCTGACATCGGTGCGGCTTTACTCTAGTATGACGAACCATGTGTTCCTGCAATTTATTTCGATCACGAAATGTTCTCCTTCATTCATTAGAACGGTACGGCCTAAACCTCGTATGACTATACATGTGGTATGAGTATTCAAGTGAGCTCCTAATCTATGCCTCTCCTTGAACGTTTTATTGCATTGTTTACATTGGTACGGCCTTTCTAGAATATGAACAACCATGTGTCTTCGGTGATCAGTCCGCCGAACACACGACTTGTGCATTCCTCAAATTGAAACGCTTTATGTCCAGTATGAAGAAAAGCCTTATGGTCTCGGAGACTATTTCTATAATTAAACGTCTTCTTGCATTGATCGCATTCGTATGACCTTTTGCTAGTGGGAGCAAGTATATGACGCCGGAAACTATCTGAACGAGTAAAAGTACTATTGCATTCATCACATTTGTACGAATTTTCTCACATGTGTCTGGTTGATACAACATGCTTCACACTGAAATATGGAAATATGGAAATATAAATCCAATTTGAATGCAAAAGATAACAATTCCAGAAACAACACAATTACATATATATATTAATACTCGTATATTTTGTTTCAATTATGAAGTAATAGTTTGCCTGAATGGTCTCACAATGATTCCTATTATATGTCTAGTTTTCCCTCAAAATTGGTCAAAGACTCGCCTGAAGCACAAAAGTGCAACAGGACTGCTAATTGTTCTGTCGACAGATGATTCCTCTTCTGAATATAGTTCCTTCTATTGCAACTACTGGCCCAATTACATTAAGGAGACATTTTATTCAAAGTTGTGTACTGACGACCGACTTCCTAATCTTTTCAAAATATTCACAAAATTTCATACATTTACATTTCTGTCCCTAAACTGATGCATCTGCCACCATTATTTCTGATATCATTTCTCCTTCGGCATACAGCACCATCCCATCACAATTAAAGCAGACACTACGACTGAAACGAGATGTAATATGGAGCACTTCTACATCGAGCATTCACCACGTTGATATCGCAACATTCGTTCCCTCTCTGCACACCGCTTGGCTCCAGTCAGTACAGTCGCTGGCTTTCCTTCTCCTGTCCATGTGACATGTTTGGCACAGACTACATCGAGAGGCAAGGTAAATCAGAATGGAATTTCAAAAATTGAATAAACGTATCTCGTCTGTGCAGAGAAGTGTTCGTGAAAGCTCCATTTCGAGTGCAGGCATTCCGGCAAAAAATGTCAGACGTTCAGCTTTTTCTGGAACATGTCCTCACTCATTGGGAAATTCTGCTAGAAGCAGCAGACTACAAGTCAATATTTTAAAGAAATTAATCAAATTTTTGGAACCATAAAGTATGGTACATTGTAAATTATTCTACAGAACAGAATGACTTGATGTATATCAAATCTCACTCAGCAATAATTCAAACTTCACGACTGGTACTGGAAGTAAGCAAATGCTTATCAATGAACAATTTGAGCTAGTGAACATAGCAAAGCAGAAGTTTTCTGAGGCAACCGGAACTGCAAGGAAAAAGTGAAATATATGTTGGACAATGTGTTGCACAAAAATTTGGACTGAAAATATATATATTCACTGCCAGCATTTTGATGATAGAAGACAACAAAGGTGGAATTAAATTACCAGTTCATCCTACTCAACATAATTCAAACTTCGTGACTGGTACTGAAAGTAATCAGATGCCTCTCAATGAACAACTTGAGCTAGTAAACCTAGTGAGGCAGTTCATCTGTTTTACAGCTTACAAATTAATTCTGAGTGATAACTTCAACAACTACTCCATGAAAAACCCAGAAATAGTGTTTGACTTGTATTGTGAAAGAAAGTATGGGAATGGTTGGGAAACAAAACACTTTCAAAGTGCAAAATATGAGTTAGTTTATTTTTAATGTCACTAAATAAATGTGGTACCTTCTAATATTAGTATTCTTTTTAGAAAATTATTACTCCATACCTTACACATTAGCGAGCTGTATAATAACCTATTTTAGGCACCTAGAGTATAAAGTTATGCTGTCTAATTATTATTAGCAATTCCTGATGATGCTTGTTACTTAAAGGAGCTTAACATCTAGCTCATCGGCCCATTAGCAATTCCATTAAATTCATTCATATAATGAAGACCATCCTGAGTAAATCATTCTTTATTTAGGAGAGCTTGCCACTTCAAATACCATCTTACAGGTGTAGCAGTGTACAACAAGAAGAAGGATCCACCAGAAGTTGTGGGAAGAACCCATAATGGATTTGAGGTGTCTGTAAAGATACAGCTAGGGGAACTAATTTATGAATGTGGTCTCTGGAGACTGACAAGCTACTGTATTCATGTAATGAAACTCACAGCAACGTTTGAAGGCATTACATTATGATCCATGATGCCCTGGACAAAAAAGATGAAGTACTATGCTGTTGTACAGAGGTAACAATTAAGCAATTATTTAGTAACAACTGAGGAATTTTGTTGATGATTTTAATTGAACTTCATAATTCATGAGGACATTATGAACAAAGAATCAACATTTCAACAAGAATTTTATATCATAATTTATGTTTTGTGTATAGTTTTTAAATGTATTATATTTTAGCTAAGGATGGTCCAATAGAGGACTGAAACTAGTCCTATTTTCAATGAGGTAGAATAAAACTTCAATCTTATTTGTAGTGTTGATTAGGTGGGATATCCTAATAAGGTCCTGGTTACTGGACAACTTATCTCCACTGTACTCTGCCATATGCCTCCTCAAGATCTACAAAACACAAACATAGCTGTCTAAACCTCTCATATATTTAAATTACTTGGAGCACACTGAAAACAACCCCTTTGTGGTCTAAAGCCACACTTGTATTCATTCAACTTACTCTTGACCAAAGATTGCACCCTCCCTTCCAAAATCCCAGTGAACACATTGCCTCGTATTCTGATCAGTGAAGACCATCCCGAGTAAATGATTCTTTATTTAGGAGAGCTTGTCCCTTCAAATACCACACAGCCTGAATGAGTATAAAGGAAGCTACTCTAACAGTTACTGAAATCCTACCTGTTCCCTTGCTAACAAACAGGTACAATTACCACTTTTGTCCAATCCTATTTCTCCATGAAGCCATTTCATTCCTGCTTTCCCACCATGCTTTACTATGTCAGGCCTAATTTCACCCATTCCTGCTGCTTCATACGACAATGGAGTTCAGTTACCACAATTTCTACTTCCTGAAGCATAATCTTACCAAAATCATTATCCTCCTCACACTGACTTCAGCTGTTTATAACATCAAGAGTAAGATTGCCCTTCACAGTGAAAATATTTCTTCCATCTCTCCAGGGATCCCTTGGGATTTGTTATGAGTTCACCTGATTTGCACAAAACACCATTCATTTCCTCCTTTACATCTCTTTCTAAGATTCATTATTACTGACCACAAACACTCCGTGCCCATTTGACCTAGCCCTTCCTGGTTATTACCGAAATCTTCCCATAAGTTCATCCTGCCTTCAATAATTATTTGTTTCACTCACCAACATGCAGTCCCATTTCTGCATCAGTCCTTGTTTGGAGCTATTTCTGATATGCTTTCCTTTTACATTTACATGCTGGCTCACCTTATCATTCCATTAAGATGTTCACTTTTTCCCCACCTTTATACACAGTTGCCCGTAGACATTCCTTTGCTGTTTCTACTACACCATACAATTAGGTCACCTATTCCCTTCCTATATCTTGAACTTGCTTGCTGTCTATTATGAATGTTCCACTAATACTATTTACATAATTCTGTCTAATTTCCTTCTTGCATTTTTTTGTTGACAACTCTACCTGCTGCATTTTATATATTTGTCATGATATAGTTGGCAACAAGCTGCTCCATCTTTGTCAAAGATCATGGTAACTGGCAGCAGTAGATGCATATTGGTGTATCTCTAAACTTGTGTAAATATGTGGTGTTTATTTATTTATGTGTAACAAATATTTTAAATTACCTACTGAGTGATGTGTTGTGTCTGCTCATGTAGGGCAGTCTGATCCTCCATCTGACTTGTATTTGTGCACCTATGGAAATGAAATTTATGTTTGTTTGGTATGTTGATAATCAGTCGCAACATAAAATTTTGGTCCTTCCATGCTGTGGTGAAAATCATTGTGAACTATGAAGTTAAACAATGTACAGCTTTGAACACAGTGCTAGACACCATAAATAAGTGTTATCATTGTGTTTAGCAGACTGCAAACACATTTGAATATAAGAGCGAGCTTCACATGAAAAACATTTTGAACAGTTATTGTATTGTAGCCCCACAATGTCGTGCTTAAAACTAATTACGACAAATATTTGGGTATGTTATATTGATATTTCAATGAAGTCTTCACTGCTTTGGAACTGTTTTGAGACTGCATGTTAGCAATCTGTGGAATGTTACCACATGCTAACACATAACTTCTTATGAGCTGTTTACACTAGTTTGTATCTGATACCTTGATGTTCATGATGTTAAATGCTGCTTAGAATTTGGACTCCAATGAATATTACATCACAGATGTTATCCTTTGGACTTTCTAGACACCTCGCCCATGCGGTTCCATTCAAGGAGTGGTTCCAGTGGCAGTGATAATACAGTACCACTATGTACTGTAAGTCTGTTCAATTTGTCTTTATTATTCCTATCTTGACTAGGTTGGACATGATGCCTAATATCCTAACCCTACTGCTAGTACATTTGTGTATAGAATGAAGAGATCTGACCTGATTTTTTTTTTTTTTTTTTTTTTGCTAGTTGTTTTACGTCGCACCGACACAGATAGGTCTTACGGTGACGATGGGACAGAAAAGGGCTAGGAGTGGGAAGGAAGCGGCTGTGGCCTTAATTAAGGTACAGCCCCAGCATTTGCCTGGTGTGACAATGGGAAACCACGGAAAACGATTTTCAGGGCTGCCGACAGTGGGGTTTGGACCTGATTTTTAATGGGCAATATAAAATAATTTGTTGTGCCGCTAGTGTATTTTATTTTGGGACATACGTGTTATTTATACATTATTTCTAATGGCCTTACGTTATATCATGCGTGTGTGCATCCTCTTACATTGTTGGGTCCATTCAAATACTGTCACTTACTCTGACAATACAAAATGAATGCAGTGTACTGAGTATAGTGCTTATGGTTTGCATAGTCCCCATTGTTGTAGGATTGACTTTCATTATTATCTTGTCAGTAACTGAATTTCAGAACTATTCATCGTCATGTTTGAATCCAAAGCAAAGGCTGTTCGAAAACATGGCCTACTTAAAAGGTCATTAACTCATTTTGAAAATTACTTGAAGCAAGGTAACATCAACCATCACAACAAGAGTTCCATGCAAAATAGGCTGCCAGAAATTTGGAAGGAATTCAGTATTATTAGGGAGTAAATGTGAATTAAGACTCAAAATCTAGTGAAACTCACTTTGGAGACCACAATGAAATTGAAGACAAATATGATGCAATAGTTGATGGAATTCAAGAATTGCTACGCTCATTTCAGGGACCCACAAGTCCAAGTAATGCATCCATTTTCTCTGATAACTCGGCTCAAGCCAGTTCTAGCTTGAAATTCGCTCCCATTGTATTGCCAGTTTTCAAAGGAGATTTGACAATATAGTTCAGTTTCAGGAATACCGGTACCTATGAAAGCTTAGTTATTAATAATACCCACATTGAAAATGTATGAAGTTTACACTATCTATTGTCATCTCGTCCAGGTGAATCTCAGGATTTTGTAGATAACAAACCCGTATGTACTGAGAACTTCACTGTTGTTTGGGAGTTAATTGGTGAAAGGTACAATAATAAACACTTGATTGTTTCACAGCATGTGAACCATTTTCTCAATCTGCAAAACTGTACTAGTGGATCTTCCTTTGAATATTGCACATTGATAAATCAACTAAAATTTAACCTTAGTGCTATTAAAAATTTAGAAGGTTAAGTTGCACTTCATGAAATTTTGCCATAAGAAATGACTCTTAATAAAATCAAGTCCAACCATAGAAGTGAATGGGAAACCAAATTTGCCTCCACTGATATCCTTACACTAAATAATTTCACTGATTTCTTGGAATGAAAATATCAAATATTAGAGCTGACAGAATCCAAGACACTTGTTATTGAACAAAAACGACAGCCAAAATCCAACCTAAAGGCATTTCACATTACCAACAATAGCACCTCCTTGAGTTGTATATTTTGTAAACTTCATAATCATAGCATTTTTGATTGTAGAAGTTCAAGCAAGCAAACACTGATCATTGTCGCCAGTGTGTGAGGGAAAAATAAACTTCGTAGCCTGTGCTTTTCAGCTTCTCATGTTTCTACATTATGTACACAACACAAGTGCCCCCAGTGCAATGTACCCCACAATTTACTGGTTCACAAGGAACAAACAACTCCCAATAATAATAATAATAATAATAGACAGATAGAAAGGCTCAAGAATTTCAAGTACCTTCATGAGACGATACAGGAGAATGGACTAGAAAAAGCTGCAGTGGAAGATCGGATCTCAAAAATGGAGAGAGCATATGGCTTGACAAAAAACATCTACAATAAGAAGTGCTTATCCTGGAATTCCAAGTTAAAACATTACAACACCGTGGTCAAAACAGAATGCCTGTATGGCAGTGAATGCCTGTCCATGAACTACAAGCTGGAGAAGCTAGAGGTCCTGGAAAGAAGAATCCTCGGAAAAATTATGGAAGCTGTCCAAACTGAAAGCAGATGGAAACTTCAGGGCAACAAAGAAGTTTACCAGAAGGTGGAAAGAATCTCAGAGACCATGAAGAAAAGGAGGCTGGCATTTCTTGGACATCTATAGAATGAACGCAAACAGACTTACCAAACAGATATTTGATTACTTCTGGAGAAAAAAGACTACTACAGCATGGATTAAGGAAACGAAGAAGGATATGGAAAAGTTAAGCATCTTGGAAGACCAGCTGTTAGAAAGGAATACGTTTAGGAACACACTGAAGAATTTGGAAGGTGTTCAAGCCGCAGAAAGAACTAGGAAGACCGGAAGAGTCTGGACAGATGAACAACAGAAGCATGCCAGCGAAAGCATGAAGGAGTATTGGACACAGAGAAAACTCCACACAAAGAGAAACAAATGAAGTTGTAGCGTGATCCTTAGTGGTCCATTTGCTTGTAAAAAAATATATAAATACTATAAGTTCTGCAATTGTTTCACCCACTCTATGAATGTTGTTTCAGGACTAGACTCCGGTGTTTTGCTCAGCACAGCTTATGTAGAGGTTAAAGATAGTTCAGGAGAGACTGTACTTGTTTAAAGCTTTGTTGGACTTTGTGTGTCGGTTATTTTTTGTGACTTCTGATCTTGTCAAGAAGCTTGGCATCTGTACAAGGGCTTATTGTCTACATGTTGTTGGTAAAGGCAATGCCAATGTATCGCCTGTATGCTCCACCTGGAACCTTGTTTTGTTCTCTGTCTCAGATTATGCTCTGAAGTTGAACTGTGCAGTTGGAAGCACAATCACAAGTCCACTCCCTGTGCAGGAAATTGATTGTTCCATTTTGGGATACTCCTCATGATATTATTTTGAGTGATAGGTCATTTAATCATGCTTCTACTACTGATATCTTGCTAGGAGCTTATGTCTACTACTTACTCTCCATGTCCAGATACACTGCTAATTAATAGACATGATGTAGGCTTTTGGGCTTATGCCAGGTAAAGAAAAAAAGGTGAAATTCTTTACGTTTCACAGAACTTAGCTCTGTGTCATCAGAAGAAAATCTTGTGTGTTCAAGAGAAAGGCTTCTCAAAGAATGAGGTTTGAATTTAGACATTATAATAGAAGTGGAAGTGGTATGTTCATTCATCACCAGATGTCTCACCGGACGCGGTACAATGCTGGTGTTCAAAGCGGAAGCTGACTGAACAATCAGAATCAGTCTGAGGGAGTAACTTCACATATGAAAGTATAACGCTGACACAAACCTGGAATGAAACACTAGATGATGAGGAACGTACAAATTTGAAAAACATCAAAATGAATTAACAATAGTAAAAGGGCATAAAAGGAAACTACCTACATAAATCCTTAATGGCTGGCAGCCACGTATTATTTAATTGATAGCCAGTATCCCTGTTGAAATTGTGAGGATTTCTACATATTTCCACTGCTTCGTGTATAATCCTGGACATATAGTGTCTAGTGTGGGTAAAAGCTCGAGCATCTTGGAACATGACATCATGACCCAATGATAGAGCAAGCTCAGCTATTGCTAACTTGTGTGGCTGGCTGAGAAGAATATTTCATTCATGTTCCCAGATACATGTACCAATGGACCGGCACTGACGCCCCATTACTGACCAACAGCCGACTGACGACACTCCCGGGGCGAGTCTTGTATTTTTAGGGGTTCGAGGCTCAAGTATACTGAGGACAGCACTTTCCGGGAGGGTACATCTGCCAGATTGTTGGCTGATGTGATGGGGTGCCACAAGAGGCATAAACCTCTCTGTGCAACTTTATTTAGAACTTCTACATAAAAATCAATAATGAGAGGATTATCATGGAGGACACCTCCGCACCCATACTGCAAGGAGTACCGGGCCACGGTACTGTCATTATACACTACTACATGATCAAATGGGTACATATCATAATCATGAAGCAGGTGATGAAGACCCACAATCGCAGTCGTGACCCGAGTCTGACGGGCTGCATTTAATGGCCATAAAGGGAGTGATGTGGACCAGTTGAATGCTTCTAGCTTTTGACTTCCAATGCTACTTCTTGTCTAATGTGAAGACGGGCAATTCTTGTGATAGGAGAGATATTTTCTGGTGGAGTTGGTCTTAGGCACCCTGTAATTATGCAGCCTGTCTCGTTCACAGCAATATCAACTAGCTTAGCATGGGCATATGCATATTCTGCAGTTCATAGGCAGAGTGTCAGGGCAGATGTGCATAGGACGAGGGTATACACCCCAAGATGTACCTGTTAGTTTTCTATAATATTATTCCTAGCACACACAATTCGTTTCATGTTCTGACAATGTTATTTGAAAGATAATGTTCTGTCCAGTTTCACACTAAGGTACTTTGGTGTATCACCATGTTCAAGGACTACTCCTCTCCATTCCACATGCAATTGTCTATTGGCTTCTTCGTTACGTAGCTGAAAGGCACAAACTTGAGTCTTGCTGGGGTTGGGTCTCACATGATAGTTTTCGTAGTATGCGGCAAGTTCTTCGTGAGATTTTTGCCTGCTTTACTTCAACCTCTTCAAATGTGTTCCCCTGTGCTGCCACTGCTGTGTCATCAGCATAGATAAACTGCTTGACTTCGGCAGGAATTGTTTGATCATTAGTGTAGATGTTACAGAGCAATGGTGCAAGAACATTTCCTTGGGGTAATCCATTATTTTGAGTTCTCCAACATCATTTCTTATTTTGAAGAAAGTTGTAGAAATGTCTATTTTGAAGAATGTATTCAACAAATTTTGTAAAACAATAGTCCCTCGTTTGATACACTTTATACACAAATCTCTTATGATTAATGATATCAAATGCTATGCTAATGTCTATGAAAGCAACACCAGCCACTTGTCCCCGCTCGTAGCCATCCTCTATATGTTGTGTCAGATTGAGATCTTGCCCACAGCATGATCTTCCAGGGCTAAATCCTGCTTATTGAGGTATGAGAGCTTCATCTACAAGAAGTGAAATATGGTTCAGTACAATTAGCTCATGGATTTTGAAAAGATGGCACAATAGAGAAACAGGTCAGAAGTTCCTAGGTTCATTTGGCTCCAAAATGTTTTATTTGTTCTGACCTCTATGAAATTGTGTCTTCTAATATCTTGCATAGGAAAGCTTATCCTGCCTTGTTAGACACCAAATTTTGTTGAGCATTGTCAGGCACCTTCCCTGAGCAGTGCATTAAGAACAATGTCAAGCTGAATTATGCCAATCTTGTAAAACTTGACTCTCTTGACACTTAATTCCAAAGGTTCTGCAAGCTTGAAGAACTTCATCAACCAGTTCTTATTCCTGAAGAAAGGGCTTGTGAAGAACATTTTGTGATCAACGTTCGGATATATGATTCTAGCAGATTTGTTGTCAAACGTCCAATATGTCCCGAGTGTCGCTTGTAGCTGAGTCTAAGCATAATGCTTTTAGAAGGCTCAAATAGATTGAAATTAAATTTGCTAGACTTCCACATTTTAAAAAAGAAATAATTTGCTATACTTCCAGATTCAAAAAAAAAGTATGTAGATTTTATGCCTGTGTACAGTGAAACACACACAGAAATTGCACCTCCCAAGACTTCTAAGTCGTTAAGCGTTTACCTGCCCAATCATTGTGTGCTCAAGGATTCCAGCACTACATCCAAGCTGATAGTTGTGTTTGATGGAAGTTGTGAATCCTCAAATGGCATAGCTTTGAATTCTATGTTAAAGCTTGGCTCTACTATTCAGCCGCAGGACTGAGTGGCTCAGATGGTTAAGGCGCTGGCCTTCTGACCCCAACTTGGCAGGTTCGATCCTGGGTTAGTCCGGTCATATTTTAAGGTGCTAAAATACGTCAGTCTTGTGTCGGGCAGATATACTGGCATGAGAAAGAACTCCTGCGGGACTAAATTCCGGCACATCGGCATCTCTGAAAACTGTAGAAGGGTAGTAAGTGGGACGTAAAGCCAATAACATTACTGTATTATTTATTACTATTCTGCCTGACTGGCTATCTATTTCTTCATGTTGTATACAAGATCAGGTATACTGGAACACAACATAAATTTATTGCTCCAATATGACTTTATACAATATATACATGAATTTTAACTTAAACTTTTCTTGAAGCTGAGTAAATTCGCAATTAACTAATCTTGGTAGTAGACTGAGAGTCTGTAGAAATGTACACTTTATACACATTAACTTTATGTACACTCAAAGCTATCTTGATGAGATAGTCTGTAAAAAGGTAGAGTTCATGATAGTCGAAAACTATCGGTTTTATAAGCGTAATTTGCCATGAAAGTTCCTACTAACATAATATTGTTATTTCCATTGGCTTGTCATGAAATGACATGAATATACACAATTAGAGAATCTAATGTAGGTGTCGCAGCCTGAGTGAGGACTGAGGATGTATAGAATACAGGCATCGGGGCTCGACGTGGCTGCAGGAACGGGAAGTGAGGCAGTGATCCGAAGTGAGACCTCATACAACCAGAATTCAGTCCACCTGGCCGAGACACATGTTTAAGAGGGATAACCTCCATGTTCGACGTTCAGTGTAATCTGGTGCTGGGCACTGGGGAGTCCTACTAAGTGGCTGTAAGGCGCTCCTTTTATAGTGCAGACTGACGTCACAAGCAAGCGCACTGGAGTCGTTTCGTAGAGTCTCGAATAATCCAAGCTGCGGCGTGCGCGGTGCTGGCTGGCGCAGAGCTAGGAGCGCGAAGGACAACAACACCCTCCCCTCCCAATTACGCGATACGGCGCGAAGCGGCGGCGGCAGCGATGCTGGGCAGGAGAGTCGGCCGTCTCTGCTGTGTCGTCCGGAGCCGGGTTTGGGCAGAGGGGCGCCGAATCGTCCTGAAAGGAACCCAAGTTAATTAAGTGATCTAGAGCTCGTTCAGCAATAGACTTATCAGGTTTGACAAGAGAATCAATAGAAAGAGATGGACGGTAGCGGAGGCGTATCTGGTCCTGGTGGCGGCAGATGCGTTTCTCAGCAGTCTGAATCTCGTAGAGACGATGGCCCAAGGAGTGGCAGATGACACCAGGTAACCAGAGCGGATTGGACTTGAATGTTCTTATCTAGACCTCGTCGTTGACGCTGAACTTCGTTTGCGAGCGCTTCGGCTGGGCCGGAAGAGGCTGCAACAGAGAAAGTAAAGTTCTGTGAAGGGTGTCCATGGAGCTTTTGAGCGGGAGTGACATTGTCAGTGCCGGGCAGAGTTCTATAATTTACTAAGAGTTGTAATAAGGTTTGCTCTTTACTTAAGCCTGAAGATACGGCTTTCTTCATACTTTTCTTAAAAGTTTGTACAAAACGTTCAGCTTCACCATTAGATTGAGGGTGAAAAGGCGGTGCTAGGATATGCCAAATGCCATTATATGTACAGAAGTTCTGAAAAGCAGTAGCCGTAAATTGCGGTTAATTGTCAGAAATTAGCACTTGAGGTAATCTTTCAGTTGTGAATATTTTCTGAAGTGCACGAATGGTAGCTTCTGTAGTAGTAGTAGAATGCATGTCCACTACATAGGGAAAGTTAGATAGAGAATCTATCACGATGAGCCACATGGAGTTGAGAAATGGTCTGGCGAAATCGATGTGTACTCGTTCCCATGGAGAAGTAGCAGACGGCCATGAAGCGAGGTCAGAGGATGGGGCGTTCTGATGAATTTGACATTGTTCACAATGGCGGATGAGCTTCTCGATGGCGGCATCAATACCGGGCCAAAAGCAGTGTTGACGGTCGGGTTGCTTGGTGCGTGATATTCCCCAATTACTTTGATGTAACAAGGCGAGAACTTGTTGTCGTAGACTAAGTGGGATAACCACTCAGAAGAGGGTACCGGTTTCCAAGAGTATAATTCCGGCACGTGTCGTGAGACGGTGCTGAAGACGATGATAAGGCGCAAGGTTGGCAGGAAGTTTGTTGTGAAGAGGCCAACCATTGCGGATGTAAGTATGTACTGTAGCAAGTGTACTGTCCTTATCCGTTGCCTTAGCGATGCAGGTAGCGTCAATGGGAAAGCTGTATACGGTGTCTTCGAGGTCGATGTCCAACTGAAGTATTGCTGATTCTTGAGAATCGAAGGCAGTATCAGGACCCTACTGGTAAGCGAGAGAGGGCATCAGCATTACAATGCTGGGATGTGGCACGATAGGCGATCTGATAGGAATAATCAGAAAGGAACAATGGAGCTGCAACTGAAGCGAAGCGTGGAATGAACTTGTTATAGTAGTTCGCTTTGCCTATGAAGGATTGGAGCTGCTTGATGTTCTGCGGTGCAGGCATGTTGACAATCGCCGAGACATTCCGTTCACTAGGTCGAATGCCGTTTTTATCGAGGATATGTCCTAGGTAGTGAACTTGAGGTTGAAAGAAAGTGCATTTAGCGAGGTTCGCTCGGAGGCCATTTTCTTTCAACTTAGTGAGGAGGAGATTATGTAGATGTTCTTGATGATCTTTGCCAGTCACAAGAATGTCATCAAGGTAGTTAGCACAACCGGGAATGGAGGCGGTGAGCTGTGCTAAATAGCGCTGGAAAATAGCAGCGGAGGAAGAGACGCCGAAAGGGAGACGCTGGAGCTGGAGCAGTCCAATAGGAGTATTGAGCGTGAGAAATTGCTTGTATTCTTCAGTTAAAAGTAGCTGTAGACAGGCTTCTTTAAGATCCACTTTAGAGAAGAGTTGACCACCGGCTAAACGGTGAAATAAGTCCTCAGGACGGGGAATTGGAAAGATGTCTGTTTCAATCTGTGAGTTGATCGTAAATCGAAAATCACTACAAAGTTGTATATTACCATCAGGTTTCTTAATTACGACGAGTGGAGTAGCCCATTGACTGGAAGTGACAAGTACCACTATACCGGCTTCCACCCATCTTTCTAACTCCTTAGTAACTTGGTCTTGAAGTGCAAGAGGTACTGGACGGGCTTTGAAAAAACGAGGCTTAGCTCCTGATTTCAGCTGTATGTGAGCTGTGTAGTCTTTGGCGTTGCCTAGGGTAGAGTCGAAGACTTCTGGAAATTGCTCTAGGAGATCCGTAACATCAGAGGTAGGTTGCAAAGTAGAGACTACATTGACGTTGTCATGAATTTGGAAGCCGAATAAATTGAAGAGATCCATGCCAAAAATATTAGATGCGGTGTAGTTGTTCACTACGAGTAAGGGAATGACCTTCTGAATACCTTTATAACTGGCTGGAAGAGTGATTTGGCTCTTAATGTCAATCTTCCTCTTGTTAAATATAACAAGCTGCATGTCAGCCGGAGAGCACGAAGGTGAACCTAAGTCGTGATACGTAGCAAGGTTAATGATAGAGACAGGTGAACCAGTATCTAGCTGAAAATCAATAGAGCGATCAGAGAAAGAGAGTGGAACTATTATCTTGCTAGAATTCGTGGTAGGAAGAATAAGATTGATCTGATCTATTTCCATGTCCTGTCGGGGTTGTGTAAGATGCGGGCGTGCCGAAGGAGTCTTGGCAGGGCGGAGCGAACTCTTACATACTGTCTTGATGAGCCCAACTTTATGACAGCGATCACAAGAAGAAACGGCAGTCACGGCGTTCGTGATGCTTGAAACATCCTCTGCAGGAAGGCAGGAGTTGAGACGTGTTCTGAGAAGTGGGCTTTCTTGGAGAAGAACGAGAGGGAACCTGGCGAGAACGCTTGGCAGAGAGCGACTTGGCTGCGCGGTTCAAAGGAGCAGACGACTGGCGGGCTGGTTCAGAGACTTGAGCGACCTCATGTTTAGTAGCTATTTCTGCAGCAGTCTTGGTAGTTAGTTCGTATACTGTGGCAATACGCTGGACGTCTTCCAAAGAAGGGTTACTCTTCTTGACAGCGTCGAAACGAACTTTGTCCTGGGGAGTATGGAGAATAACCATATCCCGAATGAGCGAATCTGTATAGGGTGTGCTACAACCGTCCTTAGAACATATAAACTGGCAGGGCTTGGCTAGACCCCGGAGTTCCGCTATCCACTCGGCATGAGTCTGGTGCGGTTGCTTCCTGCTTTGAAAAAATTTGTAGCGAGCGGCTATGATGTGTGGGTCTCTAGCATAGTGTTCATTGATACGAGCTTAGAGCTGCGCGAAAGGCACTTCGGAGATTTGCTCCTCCAGGCTTAATTTTTGCAGTAATTCGCACGTAGAATTTCCAACCGAACTGAGAAAGAGAGCACGTTGGCGCTTTTCATCCGTGATTGAATGGCATATGAAGTGTTGCTGGAGGCGGGCGAAATAGACGGACCATTCTTCTTTGGCCGGGTCAACAGCAGAAAACGGAGGAACGACTTTGGGCTGTGCAGAAGCAGAAGGAGCTTGAATAGCTGTAAGCAATGCTGCTTGCTGTTGCTGCATGAATTGCTGTTGTTGCTGTTGTAAAGCTTGTAAGACGGCAGCTAATTGTTCAGTCGTTGCCATGTTGGGTTGTGTGAGAGAGAAAATAACTTGCGAAGCAGCGTGTATGGAGACTGGCTGTTAACTAGACCTTCACTCGAGCGGCTGATAGTGAGAGATAGCAGAGCTGGCGCGTGCAGAACAGGTGCTGCGAGAGCGAGAGGGATAGCCTTTGAAATGTCAGCTGACTGTCCGTAGGTCGAATGAGGCGGAGAGTTGCGCTGTAGAAAAGGCGAACCACTGGCAGAGTTTGTACTGGTTCCAATGTGTAGTGGCTATAGGTACGGAGTATTGTGCCGTGTTGCCAAATGGTGTTGAAATGTGGCAGGTGCACGGAGCACGGTGGTTGTACCTCGTCGCCAATTTGTTGACGACACACACTAAGAACTTTTCCTCATCGCCAATTTGTTAGTGACACACACTAACAACTTTTCCTCATCGCCAATTTATTGGCGACACACGAAAAACTTTTCCTCGTTGCCAATTTGTTGTGTTGTATACAAGATCAGGTATACTGGAACACAACATACACTGACTGACAGAGCAAATGCAACACCAAGAAGGAGTGGTCAGAACTTTATGCCAATTGCAGGGTAGACTGAACGTCACTGAGGTATGCTCATGATGTGAAATGCGCCGCTGTGCTGCGCACGTAGCGAACGATAAATGGGACACGGCGTTGGCGAATGGCCCACTTCGTACCGTGATTTCTCAGCCGACAGTCATTGTAGAACGTGTTGTCGTGTGCCACAAGACACGTGTATAGCTAAGAATGCCAGGCCGCCGTCAACGGAGGCATTTCCAGCAGACAGACGACTTTACGAGGGGTATGGTGATCGGGCTGAGAAGGGCAGGTTGGTCGCTTCGTCAAATCGCAGCCGATACCCATAGGGATGTGTCCACGGTGCAGCACCTGTGGCGAAGATGGTTGGCGCAGGGACATGTGGCACGTGCGAGAGGTCCAGGCGCAGCCCGAGTGACGTCAGCACGCGAGGATCGGCGCATCCGCCTCCGCCGCCAAGCGGTGGCAGCCCCGCACGCCACGTCAACCGCCATTCTTCAGCATGTGCAAGATACCCTGGCTGTTCCAATTTCGACCAGAACAATTTCCCGTCGATTGGTTGAAGGAGGCCTGCACTCCCGGCGTCCGCTCAGAAGACTACCATTGACTCCACAGCATAGACGTGCACGCCTGGCATGGTGCCGGGCTAGAGCGACTTGGATGAGGGAATGGCGGAACGTCGTGTTCTCCGATGAGTCACGCTTCTGTTCTGTCAGTGATAGTCACCGCAGACGAGTGTGGCGTCGGCGTGGAGAAAGGTCAAATCCGGCAGTAACTGTGGAGCGCCCTACCGCTAGACAACGCGGCATCATGGTTTGGGGCGCTATTGCGTATGATTCCACGTCACCTCTAGTGCGTATTCAAGGCACGTTAAATGCCCACCGCTACGTGCAGCATGTGCTGCGGCCGGTGGCACTCCCGTACCTTCAGGGGCTGCCCAATGCTCTGTTTCAGCAGGTTAATGCCCGCCCACACACTGCTCGCATCTCCCAACAGGCTCTACGAGGTGTACAGATGCTTCCGTGGCCAGCGTACTCTCCGGATCTCTCACCATTCGAACGCGTGTGGGATCTCATTGGACGCCGTTTGCAAACTCTGCCCCAGCCTCGTACGGACGACCAACTGTGGCAAATGGTTGACAGAGAATGGAGAACCATCCCTCAGGACACCATCCGCACTCTTACTGACTCTGTACCTCGACGTGTTTCTGCGTGCATCGCCGTTCGCGGTGGTCCTACATCCTACTGAGTCGATGCCGTGCGCATTGTGTAACCTGCATATCGGTTTGAAATAAACATCAATTATTCGTCCGTGCCGTCTCTGTTTTTTCCCCAACTTTCATCCCTTTCGAACCACTCCTTCTTGGTGTTGCATTTGCTCTGTCAGTCACTGTAAATTTATTGCTTCAATATGACTTTATACAATATATACATGAATTTTAACTTAAACTTTTCTTGAAGCTGAGTAAATTCGCAAGTAACTAATCTTGGTAGTAGACTGAGAGTCTGTAGAAATGTACACTTTATACACATTAACTTTATGTACACTCGAAGCTATCTTGATGAGATAGTCTGTAAAAAGGTAGAGTTCATGTTAGTCGAAAACTATATACACAATTAGAGAATCTAATGTAGGTGTCGGAGCCTGAGTGAGGACTGAGGATGTGTAGAATACAGGCATTGGGGCTCGACGTGGCTGCAGGAACGGGAACTGAGGCAGTGACCCGAGGTGAGACCTCATACAACCAGAATTCAGTCCACCTGGCCGAGACACATGTTTAAGAGGGATAACCTCCGTGTTCGACGTTCAGTGTAATCTGGTGCTGGACACTGGGGAGTCCTAAGTGGCTGTAAGGTGCTCCTTTTATAGTGCAGACTGACGTCACAAGCAAGTACACTGGAGTCGTCTCGTAGAATCTCGAATAATCCAAGCTGCAGCGTGCGCGGTGCTGGCTGGCGCAGAGCTAGGAGCGCAAAGGACACACAACACTTTAAGGTTCAGAACTGATTTTCTTACTCTTTCAGCTGATATTGCTAAGATGTACAGATGTGTGCTAATTCATCTTGAACACAGAAATCTTCAGAAAATCGTTTGGCGTGAATCTACTGATGAAGAGATCAAGGACTAACGTCTTACTACCGTCACATACAGTGCAAGTTCTGCCCCTTTCCTTGCTATGACTTGTCTAGTTCAACTAGCTGATGAACACAAAGAATCCCATCCCATTGCATCAGAGATCATTCGCTCTTGCGTTTATGATGACAACCTACTGACAGATAATAATAATAATAATAATAATAATAATAATAATAATAATAATAATAATAATAATAAATGATAATAATATTTGCTTTGTGTCCCACTAACTACATTTACGGTTTTGGAAATGCCGAGGTGCCAAAATTTAGTCCCACAGGAGTTCTTTATGTGCCAATAAATCTACCAACACAAGACTGACATATTTGAACACCTTCAAATACTACCGGAGTGAGCCAGGATCAAACCTGCCAAGATGGTGACAGGAGATCAGCACCTCAACTGCCTGAGCCACTCAGCCCGGCCTGGCAGGTACTAGTGCAGTTGAAGAAGCTAAGGAGCTTCAATTAGAGATTTCTTCATTGCCTGATAGTGTACATTTTCATCTTAGAAAGCGGAAGTCAAATTGTCCAGCAGTTCTGCCCAATGACCCTGCAATGGATAGAGAAATTTTGTCACATTGTAGCCTCACTAAGGATGAAGCTATTAAAACGTTAGGTATTGTGTGGCATCCTAAATGTGATGAGTTTCAGTTTGAAATATATTTGAAGAAAGCACCTAAGGAAGTCGCTAAGAGAAGCATTCTCACTATCACTGCTTAAATATTTGATCCCCTTGGATTGTTAGGATGTGCTATGGTCAAGTGCAAACTTATCCTATAGTCTCTTTGGCAATTGAAAATCAATTGGGATGATCCGTTAGAACCTTCATCTGAAATTATTGAAATTTGGAATGCTATTTACAGTGAGCTCCCCCATCTTACTGAACTCAGACTAAAAGGAAATGTAATTTACAAAAATTAAGGCTGTTGAAACCCATGGCTTTTCTGATGCTTCAGGAGCTTCCTATGGTACTTGTATGTATGTTAAGACAATATCTGATGATGAAGAGGTATCAGTGATCTTGCTGACTTCCAAATCGAGAATTGCTCCATTGAAACAGCAAACTACTGCCCACTTACAGCTTTGTGCTGCTCTATTGCTTTGTCGCCTTATGAGTAAAGTTACTGAATCTCTGAAATTGCATGTTCCTTTCTCCACATACTGCTGGACTTACAACATGATAGTTTTGTGTTGGTTACATTGGAAAACCTTTGTTGCTAATCAAATTGTAGAAATTCAGTCTCTTACTTCCTTCTTAGATTGGAGACATGTACCTACCCACAGCAATCCAGCTGACCACTTGTTGAGGTGTTTTACCCTCATAAATGTTTCCTCTTGCTGTATGGAAGCAGGGTCCCACATGGTTGCACGAATTTTCTCGAGTGTATCTTGATTTTTCTGCCAGTAATACACCACCTCCTATGGATGCAGAATCGAAATCCTCTTTGAGAGTCCTGCTAGTTAGGTACACCTACACAAGTTGGAGAAATATTCATCTTTTTGCAAACTCAAGCAAGTTTATAGCTATGTACTGAGATTTATTACCAAAATCTGCCCTACTAAGTATACTCGTCTCATTGGTCCATTCCCTGATAACTATGGGTTGTTGAGAGTCGATGGCCGACTCATGAATTCTCAGTTGGAATATAATGAAAAACACCCTATCATTCTTTACTGCTCAATTAATTGCTAAACATGAGCATAAGATGCTATTGCAGTCCGGCCCTCAAGCTGTACTGCTTTCTTTGTGTAACAGATTTCAGATTCTACATGGGAAAACAGTTATTTGTGGTGCGATCCATTCATGTTACAAGTGCTTCAGAGGCAAAGCTCCACTTACCACACACATACTGGGTTAGTTACCCTCGTATAGAGTTGAACTGTCTTTACCTTTTGTTAAGGTTGGCCTTGATTATGGTGGCCCAGTCATCATAAAAGGTGATAACGCAAGGAATAAAATAAAGTCTAAGTCCTAATGTGCTCTCTTTGTTTGTCTTGTCACTAAGGCAATACATCTTGAACCTGTGATGAATCTAAAAACTCAGGACTTCCTTGCTGCCTTTAGAAGATTTACAGCTCGTAGAGGATTCTGAAATCTCTCCTTGAGTGGGAATGGAACAACTCTTGTTAAAGCAAACAACATATTATTAAGATTTATAAAGATAGCTGCACTGGAACAGAAGAATATTCATTTAATTTGAATGTGAATTTTGGTGCGCTTTGGGAGGCTGGATTAAAGTCTGTAAAATCACTTTTGAAGCAGACTGTAGGAAATTCTATTCTTAATTTTGAAGAGTTGAGTACTCTTTTGTATCAACTGAGTCTGTGTTGAACTCGAGACCCCTCTGTTCAATGACTTACAATCCCAATGATCAATGCTATTTGACACCTGGACATTTTCTAGTAAGGAAACGATTGACTTCTGCCCCCCTCTCCAGACATATCCAACAGCTCCTACTCCTGTCTAACTCAATGGAATTTCTTGCAACAGCTGTATCAAGTTTTCTGGCAGGGTAGTCAAAGGAATATAAGCAATCACTCCAACAAAGATGTAAATGGTCTTCTATAGGAAAATAGACACCAAATAGACTCCACCCAGTTTGGAAGAATGGTATAATCCAGGGGTTCCATCCTGGTTGTGCGAATACTGCTCATGTTGTCAGTGTAAAAACAGAAACTGTCTCTTTTGCTGTGCCATAGTAAAATTGTGTCCACTGCCAAAAGATTTTGTATAATTTGTATATTTTATTTATCTTGTATATGTATTGTTTTTCATTCATCTGTGTGATGATTTTGTGCAAGATATTTGACATTGCTTTTGAGTATTGAGATCCGTCAAAGAAGGATATGTCCTGGCTTTTGTGTTGTAAACTCTGCCTGCACATTTCCTATCACTGTCATGACAAAGTTGGCTTCATGCTGCTGCATCTTTGACACTGAACGTAGCAACTGGCAGCAGTAGACGCATAATGCTGTATCTCTAAACTTGTTTGTTATGTGTAAATATGTGATGTTTATTAATTTATTCATGTGGAGTATATATTTTAAATCACCTACAGAGTGATGTGTTGTGTCCACTTGTGTAAGGCAGCCTGGTCCTCCATCTGACTTGTATTGACTTGTATTTGTGCACCTACGGAAGTGAACTGTTTTATGTGAGTTTGGTATGTTGATTCATCAGAGGTAACATGCCTCATCCTCCAGATTTTCTATCCATATTTCTCTACAGGGAGATTTCACTTTCTCTGTCCTAGGCCTACCGAACTACCTTGTATATCAAATATTGGTCAGTATCAACACAAACCTCTAGAAAACTGGCACATTCCAAACATATTTCCTGAATTAAAAGCCATATGATATTGTCTGGTATGTGCTGGTACCCCTACCCTCCCATATGTATCAGTCAACAGCCTTATGCTTGAAGAATATATTCGTAAGAGCTAATACCATACTAGAATAGAAGACCAATAAATGCTTTCCATTCCTATTGGCTTCCACATCCTTCCCACGTTTATCCATTACATGTTTATATCTTTCCTTTCTATTTCCAACTCTTGCATTGAAATTGTCCATCAGCACTAATCTATCCTCGCTGTTGACTATGACTATGATGTCATCCATGCCTTATAAAACTTGTCAACTTCATCCTCATCTACAACCCCCAAAACAGAGAATTCTAATTCATCCAACAACTAAAGCTGCCCACATCATTTGCTCATATACATGCCTAACAGAAACTATATTGCCTGTAACAGTATTCCTGATGAACAGTCCTAAACTACATTCTGCTCTTTCCTTCAAAATACCTGATAAGAATACTGTATAATCTCTTCCTCATTCCTTTCCCTTTGCTGAATATCATAAATTCTAAGACATACACTTACACCCTCTTGCTTTCTCTGCCAGTTCTACTTTCCTTCTTCCATAAGTGCCATTAATATTGATAGCTTCCTTCGAATTCCATTTTGTTCACAAAGTTGCTTCCAAAGAGTCCCTTGCTTATAAAAGGAATGGAAGTGGGACTCTATTACTGGCAAAGGTCAGAGCCATGACTCACAAAATGTCTGAGATGCTGCTCCTTTCTCCCATTCTATTGCAACCAGTATTCTGACACTCAGGACCACTTACCAGGCCACCCAATTGATGATGTCCAATTTCCAATAATGGACCAACTATATTGGAACCCAACAATTGTTATGGTTCACGAACTATGAGGTATCTATGCCATGAAGGAAGGCATGATCAAATATAATATAATGAAGCTTTGATTTTGTAGTTGATTATAATAGTCTGAATGTATATATTGTTTACAATATATTATGAAATCAAACAATATTGAATTAGTTGGTACAGTTGACAATCTACAGACATGGCTTCCTCTGTATTTTACTTAGAAAATTGAGAATGCTTTGGAGAAAATTGATGCATATGACATTTCACAGAATAAACCATGATGACAAATGTTGAAGTAACACAGAAGGAACGAAGACTTTTTAATTGGTTAATCAGAGGTATTATAATAAATCCACTTCAGAAATATTTTGATTTACCTCAGATATCTTATGCAGACATGTATTCAATAAAACTATATCTAGAAACAGATTAGACATGTTCTCAAAGTTTCTGAACATTTCCCTTACTTCAAATGACTAGGTTTTTAAGATATTACAGTTTATATTCCAGATTGTATAGAATTAGTGGTGTACTTGTTTTCTTCTTTGATGAATGGCACCAGCAGATCAACTTTATCTTTTTCTACCATTATTTCCCCCTCGATGTCTGCAGAAGGCTATAAGAAAGAATTAAGGAAAGACATCAAGAACAAAAATGTATAAATATATAAATAAAAAGAAAAATACATTTCATATTGGCACAATGAAATTATCAATAATATATCTTCCAAAGTAAAAATTATAAGAAATGGAAAGAAAAAAGTATGTGTTAAATTAAGTCATAATTATGTACCGGTAGAGAGAAAGAAACATCGTCAGGAAGAAAAAAGAACAGGGTAAAATTAGATGAGAAGCAACAGAAAAGAAGAAACTTGAAAGGATGAGAACAATTTCCACATCCTTACAAAATACCATCATTCTCATTCGATTGCTATTATGTGCTCCTTTTCCTATTCCAGTCTCTCTATTCATGTCACGATTTGTCACTTTTTCAATCCTTCCTATTGCAAAGAGGATCCTAAGAATCAAGAAGCAGGTAATGGTTGTCATCCTGACCAAGCTCTCCAGGTTGCTTGCCAGCATTCCTAGACAGTTTTCCCAATCATTTTTTCTAAAGACAATTTTTCTATTATCAACTTTATCTTTTTCTACACATATTTCCTCCTTACTGTCTGCAGAAGATTACCTTTCCCAAACAACATTATTTTACTACCAGTTAATGCCAAGGTATTTACATATTATCAAACCTATGATGCTAACATCAGTGTGAAGGAGACAAAGGTACAATATGGGGACAGTGAGCTGAACATAACACTGTTTAGAGATGATATTGTGGTACGGGGAGCAAACGAAGAAGAATCACGAGGGCAACTCAGCATAATGAACAAGATTGTTGAAATTAATAGAATGAAAATCTGCAAGAAAAAGAGTAAGATAATGGTGCTGACTAGAGAGAGGAAAGGGAAAGGAATTGTTAAAACCTTGAAATTGTGGAGAGTTTCTAGTAATTAGGAAGTGAACTGATGCAGGATTCAGGGCTGGAAATTGTGATCAGTGAAGGGACTCGACAGGGTGTAGCAGTTCTATTACTACAGTGCATTTATTATTACTGACATTCTATCCATGAGTGGTATACCTTGCCTAAGTTAAATATGCCATGACAATAAAGTGTTACTGACTGTTGTACAGCTGTCATTAATAATTACAGTGGACCATTATCCTGCTATTCGAACATTAAAGTTGTACATGTTCCCATTACATTACTATTGGCCACCACTCATTGACGCTTGCTCTCATGGACTACTATGTGAACCTTGGGACTTAGCTGCCGTCTGATTGCCTTGATGGATGCTGTTCTGCGTTTCTGCCTTCTAGCCCTTAAGGTTAGAAAGAATGATCTACGACCACCATAATTTCCTTGTTTCTTTTATGAGGGTTGTGTTAATGAGTTTGTTTTAAAATGTGATATCTGGTGTGAATAAGGCAGTCAATCTACTTCATATTGAAATGTGAAATGAAATGTCGTATGGCTTTTAGTGCCGGGATATCCCCAGGACGGGTTCAGCTCACCAGGTGCGGGTCTTTCTATTTGACGCTCGTAGGCGACCTGCACGTCATGATGAGGATGAAATGATGAAGACAACATATACACCCAGCCTCCATGCCGTTGGAATTAACCAATTAAGGTTAAAATCAAAGACCCGGCCAGGAATTGAACCCAGACCCTCTGAACTGAAGGCCAGTACGCTGACCGTTCAGCCAACGAGTCGGACACTTCATATTGAAATTATGCTACCAGACCACTTATGGGAAGTTTGAGTTCTATGTCGATTACTGATTTTGGATTGCAGTACGCAGAATGGTAAGTGATCTACTGCCTTGTAAGAAACCTTCAATTATAAGCAACTATGCAATCTCAAAGAGAGATTTAAAATTCAAGATGTTGCCATTCGTTGACTAATAATTATTTGATTATCATTTAAATTCCTTCAGCAGTGAAGATTTTACCCACAAAATATTATTTCAGACTTGTTTATAATGATACCTTCATGAATATATGGATACATACATTTTTAGATAATAATAATAATAATAATAATAATAATAATAATGTGCTCATGCTGAAAGACTTTCTATTGGAAATTATTAAAGTTGGAGGGAATTCTAATCTTGTGCTGTAATATGCCTACGGCATCCAAGGCTCTTATTGATGAAATATAATTATGAAGCAATCTTAGTGTATGCAAACAATTCATAGCATGCCAAGCATTGTATGGGACTCCCAAGCAATAGTTTATTAGCTGCTGAGGCCGTACCTATTGTAGTAACACTTATTATAAAAATGTAAATATATTCCTTAGTAGATTCTAAATATTTTAATTTCAACAGGGCACTGAAGTCGCTAATTATTTATCTTTTGGGTGTGCATTCTTAATATTTATTTTGGTCATATTAATTCTCATGTAGTAGATTTACCTTTGGGCACTTAATTTTACATCATGTCTTGAGACCGTTTATGTCATTGTTTTACCTTTGGTGCTCTGATAACGTTATGTAATCGTTATCTACATAATTCTTTATGAGGTATCATTCGAGAGATGCTTGTGACTGAGAACTTCATATTGTTATGTTGCTGTGGTGCAAAGTGAATTACTGGTTTGGTGTGGATCCATTTGTGTTTTAAAGGAACATTGGTCTTGGTAATGTTTACTTTAATTATTTAATATTTTCCTTTATGTGAACTTTGCAACTTTAATCTTATATATCTGTGATTATGTTAAATATTGGGCATGATGCATACTTATTGTATTTTAAGCTTCCTCAGTTGCCTTCTGCAAACTGAGATCACTTCATTTCTTCCCCTTTGGGAAATTTCTCTTTTCTTTTCGCATTATTATTTTTCTAACTTCTATTTCATAGGTTTTAATATATTTTAATTAATGCATTTCAGTGTTCTATTTGGAAACTCTAAAGGTAAGGTTGGAAATGGGTATCCATGGAACAAAATGAAATCTAAAGGATAACTTTCAAGATTATTGTCATTAATGTGCAAACTGATGAGTTACTTATAACCAGTCTGCAGTACCGTAAATAACTACATAAGAAAAGGGTACGCATGATGTTTGTTATGCACAAATTGGTTAAACATATTTTAGAGAGTTACTTATTTAAGAACATTTATTTGTTTTAAAAATTTTCCTCTATGTACAAAGGATTTCTCATATTTAAGTTTTTATTTATCATTAATTTATTCTTTTGCCTTTTGATTATTTAATTTATTCAAGGTACCTTCCCCTTTTTCAGTGTTCTTAAAAATAGTTAGAAATAATATGGTGCACCTTTTATTAAGTTACATTGGTATACTACCATATACCCCATTATTAGTAAATATCTGCAAATGAGAAGAGCCTCCATGGCTCAGATGGCAGCGCGTCGGCCTCTCACCACTGGATACCGTGGTTTAAATCCCGGTCACTCCATGTGAGATTTGTGCTGGACAAAGCAGAGGCGGGACAGGTTTTTCTCCGGGTACTCCGGTTTTCCCTGTCATCTTTCATTCCAGCAACACTCTCCATTATCATTTCATAGCATTTATCACTCATTAATAAATCACCTTGGGAGTGGCGACCCCATTGTAATAACAGCCTATATATGTTTTATTCATTACATCCCTGACCCAGTCAATGACTGGAAAATAAGTTGTAGGTTTTCATTTTCATCTGCGAATGAATTTATTTTAAGCAAGAAAGTAAGAATGCACTCCAAGAATTTATTTATTTCCAAGAGTTTTAATTTTACAAGATTAAATTTATTTCAATCAGATTTTAATATTCAATATTATTATATTTATTTATTTTCCACTCTGACGTGTTCTTTCAGGTGAATTGTCTTTGTCCTTTCTTGTTACCTGATCCACCCTCTGTTAGGTCCTTTAGACCTTGGTTCTGCCTGGATTCCCATGCTTCCTAGTCTCATTGTTTTGTGTGTTGTGAATTCTGCCTACATACTATTACCATCATTTGTCTTATTGTCACAGTGTTCAGTTGTTATGCTATAAGGGAAATGCTTTCTAACAGAGTGAGAGATATCTGGTATGGGGGAAGGAAGTACCAATGATATATAAGATGCACTACTAGCCCAAGAGACCTAGACACAGCCAAAGGGCAGGAGAACGTATTCAAGCCAGTGAAATGAAACATATAAAATGATAGGAAACATAAGAAAGGACTGAGTAAGAAATAAGGATCCCAGGAACAAAATCAAAATGGAAAGGCTTTTCAACAGAATGGAGAGAGATAAATTTACATGGATTGGAGATGTTATGGAGAAAGAAGTAGGAAGGATGCTGACATGGATGATGGAAGTGCAGACAGGAGGAGGGAAGGCAAGAGGCAGGTGAATACTAAGGTGGTTGAAAAGGATCAAGAATAGCATAATCAGAAGAAACCTGGATTCGAACAGAGTTAAAGAGGAACAATGGTGGTCAGATAGAGGAAGACTGAAAGGTGTAACAAACACGGATGATGATGATGATGATGATGATGATGATGATGATGATGATGATATCTTTCTCAACAAGTGGACAGTGCTTAAACTATAATCACAGAAGTATTATTGAGCATAGTTGACAAACATAATCCCTCTCTGTATACAACACTAAAAGACACTAAAAGAATAACAAAAATAGCAAAGTGATACTCAGACAGCTCTTATGAAGGTATCCATTGTACAACCAATAAAAATGCAACCTCAAATGAAATGGATATGACATCAAGACAGGATAAAATTAGTTGTATTGGAATAAAATATACCACATATTTCGGGCCAGAAGCCAATTTAGACCAAACGATGTGCCTTGATTTTAGAACAGAAATTTAAGGAAAGAACATATAAATACATTTATCACCAAAACATTCATCACAGAATGTTATATTTTAGGCATGAATACTAAGGTGGTTGAGAAGGATCAAGAATAGCGTATTTAGAAGAAACCTGGATTCGAAGAGAGTTAAAGAGGAACAATGTAAAATGAAATTAAACCACAGCAATACATTTTTATTCCTATATATATTCATTTTTACTGTCATGCATAAAGCTGATATAAAAAATCTTCACTACTCTAGAACTAATAGTCTTCTCTCCACCACTGGCAAATTAATTTTTCCCTGAATGATGGTCTAAAGTGTCTTTCTGCTGCTTTATTGGCATACTGGTTTTTTATTCTATCTCTTCTAATTCAAATGCTACACTATACAAAAATCTCTCAACAGGAAGTACCAAAGATGTATAAGATGTACTACCACTGGTACCCAACTTTTCAAAACAGATTACAGCTCTGCTTGTGTCTGAAACCAAGACATCCCATTCTCTCCCAGCCTCTCTACTAGCCCCTGCCATTACCATTATTTAACATTACGTACCTAATCCATGATAATGGTATAATTACAAGTACATTTCTGTATAGTCAGTGATAAGTATCTACAAATCTTCTGACCATAAAATAATGGAAGTTCCAAGCTATATTTAGTGGCTAAACGTCATGCAAAGACAGTGAGTGTGATGTTAATAATGAGTTGCTCCTCTGAAGGCCCTCAAAACAGCAACAATACAGTGAGGCATTGACTATACAAGGTCTTGGAGTTATTCTGAAGGGATCTGGTCCCACACATCTTGTACTGCTACCTACAATTGGTCTCGTGTAGTCGGTGCAGCATTCATGTAGTATACACCAGCATTGACAGCATCCCGTAAATGCTCAATTGGATTAAGATTGGGGGATCTGGAGGGCCAATCGATGATCATAACTGCACCGGAGTTCTCCTCCAACCACCTATGTCCCACCACAGAGTTGTGACATGGCTCACTGTCCTGTTGAAACTTAGCATATCCATCAGGGTACTCTAGGGCCACAAAGGAATGCAGATGGTCTGAAAGAACGTCCACGTCACGTGCACCTGTCAGAGCTGCCTGCAGCCAGAAAATGGAGCCCAAATGCGGCAATGAGAACGCCGCCCAGACCAGAAATGAACCACCTCACGCCTGGACACAACCTTGTTGACACACAGGATCCATACCTTCATGGAGTATACGAATATCCGTCACACTCTCACGCGCCCTTCAGCTCGATATAACTGGAACCGGGATTTATCGGACCACACCGCATGCCACCGCTGTTCCATCATCCATTGCCGTTGTTTGTGGGCCCATGCACATCGTTGAGCTCCATGTCAAGGTTACAGCAAATGGACACGAGTTGGTCGTCGGTTGGTGAAGCTGATGCGGTACAGTTGCCCTCTTACAGTCCCGACAAAAATGGGTTCCTGACTCCCAACATTCAACTAGGCGGTGGTCTGACACACCGTAGCCCGTCAAGCGCCCAGTGTGGTTCTGCGGAGGTGATGTGATGTCCATTTGTCTTTCCGTACAATGGTTTATGCGATTAGTAATATTCTCCCTGCGATATTGAAGATCCACCCTCGACACATTGACCTCGGCACACCCAAGTTTGCGTATAATCTCCACAGTACTATGAGCCTTACACTCTGTGCCGATGATCATCCCAAGTTCAAAGTCGCTTAATCATGACATGTTGCCATTTTCAAGACACTGATATCTGTGACAGACTGCTCAGCTATGCCACAGCTAGCTGCAATGCTCAGGGGTCTACACGGCACATTTTCTAATGGGACTGCGCTTCCCATGACTTTTGGCCTCTCAGTGTATATTTCACGGGTAAAAAGAGTGTGTTGTATGGTTCAAAAAATATGGAATGGAAAGAGAAATGTACAATAAGATTATTTGAGTATATTAAGGCATAATTTTTGGCATCCAGTCATAAAAATTTGCTACAAACATACATCTCAGTTCATAACCAAACTCTCAGATAAATAGGATAAAGTTTGGACGTACATCAGGGGATAATATAAAACTATAAGTTACTGGCATTAACATTTCATACACAAAAACTGTACATCATAAGACATGTAGGTTGAATTCATATTAATTATTAACTTTCCCTCTGGGAAAAATATACACGAAAAAGTGGTAATGGGAAGACTTGATCGTGAATACTGTCAATGGGCAAAAACTGAACTAAGGGTAAAGTGTTTAGGAAAAAAAATTCTAGGAAAAAGGGAATTGGGAAAAGTATCATAGAATCACCTTCCATATCTAATTTCAGAAAATCTGAACAGACCAGGAATTGACTTTGTATGCATAGTTTAGATTGATGATATCTTCTTGGTTTATGAAAGAGAAAAACTACAGTGAAACTTCCTCAGAAGTGAATCACAAATTTTCTAATAATGGTGAAAAGCCTCAATGTAATCAACTATCATAGAATAGTGACTAGTTGTACTGATGAATCAGAAATTTACAAAGGAAGGTTAAAGAATTATAAGCTACAATATAACAGGGTTATTTTCAATATTTTTTTGCAGTTCTTCACCAGTACAAACAACTGATCAAATTACTCTTATTTAAATCCCTACTGCTGGGTGTATCTATATGGAACATCGTAATATGTAATTTCAAACAATACACTAGAAAGTTGCTGGGTGTATCTATATGGAACATCCTAATATGTAATTTCAAAGAATACACTAGAAAGTAACTTTATTAAAAAACAAAGTAACACTGCATTTCAGATAACTTCTGATGTGCATGTTTGCATATACATGTCTGGAGCATTACAATATATGGGACTCCTTTGAAAATCCAAACAGTAAAAGGAATCGCCCAATGAGCAGCTTTCAAAATTCCAACCACTAGCGTCCCTTCCTCCTGCCTATGCTGTTTGGGTTTTACTTATTATCTTCGATTTGCAGGGCCAAGGAAACCCATACTTCCCCGCAGCTTCTATCTACACGAGACATTCATCCAGTATCACTTTAACACCTTTAACTAACACATCTCTATAGTGATTGCAATATACCATTCTCCATAGTTATTCCTATATTCTTGTGGTATTAACCAAAGTACCCCTATTTAGTGCCCTACTCAGAAATACTCCCACAGAGATGATGCTCACAAAGGTACGGTGCTCAAATTATGGAAGGTGACCGTAACAGAACGCCAGTTCATATAAAGCATTACAAAAACAATTGATATCAATTAAACCTTGCTGAAAATGTGAAAGTTCATGATACATTGTATATCATGTGATTCAATAATCAGGCAGATTCCAAAAGTGCTGACATTCAAGAATATAACACTCTTGCAATAATACTACAAACATTGATGTTAAATATGGGGATAACAAAATGTGCGCAGTAGATCAACACCCATCTATCTGTGTTGAGAAAATGAAGTGCAAACTTGTCCAAAGATGAACCCTCATCCAAATTAATCTCAACAAAATGTAAGAAAACTCCCAGGTGGACCAGTGAGAAGTACATATAAGTTATAACTAGGGCCCAGATTTTTATAACATAGTAAACAGAGAAAATGATCTAAAAATCCTCAATAAAAAACTCAAAAAAGTGAGAAAAGACCCAAATATTTTAAGGAAAATATATATTTACATAAAATAAGTAATATGTTCTCTATTCACATTACCTTCAACTTGAAATCAAGTGAACAACACAAATAAGTGTCTTCAAATAATAACAATAATAACAACAGAAATATCTGAGAGAAACATTTTCTGGCAGAAAATGAAATCCTGACACATATAAGACAATAGGTTAAAGGAATGCAATTTAGGCTAAGCAATTTTCTAGGTAATATATGTGTTTATGTTTGAAATTTTCCAGGACACAGGTTCAAGTATGCACACGAAGACATGTAACATGGTGGTACATTAATAACTGTTGTAACCACTACCATTTTGAATGCAACCATACAAATGTGCATGCATTGTGTAGTACAGGTGAAGTATATAATTTTATGAGATGGAGTTCCACACAGTTGCACATGGTCAGTAACATCAGTTGGTTAATATGGTATTGGATGATGCAGGATTTGTTGTTCCATAATATCATATACGTGCTGAATGGGCAATCTTACAGGCCAAGGTAGAGCACAATGGGTGACACACCCTCTTGAATAATGCAGCACAACCAGTTCAATCACCAGTCGACAAGGAAGGTAGCTTAGTTTCAAGCACTCACTTTCATCCTAGAGCCATCACTGGCACAAGACAGAAACAACTCGCATCTAAGAACACAACAGGTCTGCACTCTGCCCTCCAAAAAGCTCTAGCCTGACAGCATCGAAATCACAGATGACAGTGATTCTGAGTTACTGGCATGAACGCTGCAGGAAGTCTGGCTCAGTGCTGTCTCTCAAGTAACGGATTTGTTACTGTTTGCTGTGATATAATGATGCCAACTGAAACTTTAATGGCTGCTGCAGATGCAGTATGATCCACGACAGGCATGCAGCGAATACGGAGTTCTTCCATTAATATAATGGCCTGTGTGTGGCCAGTCCCTGGTCTTCTTGAGACAGCACTTTCCTTCAACCATTGTTGCCAACAACTATGCATTGTGGATACATCACTGCAAAGTCTTTTGCAATATCATGGAAAGAACATCCACCTTATTGTAACCCAATTACACAGCCCCATTTAAACTCAGTACACTGCTGACACTGCCTTTTACATCTCCTTAAAGGCATGTTTGAACCACACCTAACTCACAATGTACACCGGGTGATGAATAACACTCATGTTGTGTACAGCGCATATTTAAATCAACTTACTTTGCAAGTTCACAGCGGTGCTACTAACATAACTCTTCATTGACTGCCATGCAAATGTGAATAGGCAGCATCTTTCAGGTGTGCAGATATGTCTAACGAATTTCACATATCTAGTAAAATAACTAAGCATCTATATACCGTCACTGATATTCTGGATACCACTTGTTTGTCACAACCTGCATATTGTTAAATGATTAATATTTTATCTGCTGCACCTTTTGCTCTGCATATTTTTCAGGAAATAATTTCTCATGTTAATTAACCCGATGAGTGCTATGCCCGCCTATAGACGGGCTGACGCGGCCGGTCCTCCAGTGCTGCGCCCGTCTATAGATGGTACGCGAGAATTTTAATTTTTTTGAGTTTCCTGGTTCACTTTCGAGTGCGAATTTGATCTCTGTCATGTTCTGCCATCTGTTGGGCATCACGTAGAACTAACTGATCAGAGATTATAGCTTCGGGAAGTAACTTACAGATCTTTTTGTAGACGTCTGTGGAGTACATCTGTGATGTAAACAAACATGGCGGAACAACAATTTATTTGCTCTTGCAGCGATGTTATTTCGGATCACAGAATCTTTCAGTTATTAACCACAGCGGAAAGTGATGTAGATAATCATTTTAAGGAATTGTTAAGCTATTTTGAAAGAGAGAGTGCCAAAAATATTGTATGTGAGAGAAACAGAGCCTCCTTCTAAACGAAAGGAGAAAAACACGGTGAGTATAAAAGCTATTTTATCGCTAATTTCGTGGCGGATGGATTACTTTTCTTCACCAGAGTTTCAGGTAACTGTGACAGGCTCTGAGGGCCAAGTAGTGTTTGATGACAACCCGAAAATTATTGATTTTTTAGAAACTTTTGTGCCAGTGGAGTTGGTGCAGATAGTTGAACAAATCGGCATCACAAACAACCAGTAGAAAACATTTAACTATCACCACATTCCAGGTTTGGAAAGTATTTTAAAATATATACTTATATACTTCTAAGAAGTTATATGTATTAGTTACCTACATATTTTAGGAAATGATATTATTTTGGGCTCTTTACTTTGTATAAAGGTAATGCACGCATGGGTACATAAGTGTAATTTTGTTTTCTCTCAAAATAATATTGAACATATGTGTAGGATTTTCCATTTGCATTTAGATTTATAAACGAACATCATTTATAACTGATAAGTTAAAAATTGAGGCTTCTACAATTGTTTTTACATACGAATGAAAAAACTCAGCACTGAGGTACCAAACAGTCAACTGGTAACTCAGCACTTAATAGGTTAATCAATGTACAGGCATCAAAATTACTAAATGATAATGCAGAACAAAAGAAAACAGATTTAAAACAAAAAATTAATATATAGAATTATGAAAAAGACAAAATAAAGAGGCAAAATTGAAAAAGGTAAAAATGGATACATATTCCTATAATGAGGGCACCACAATCATGATTTATATGTAAGTCAGAAATGCGCATGATGCACCGCTTAAAAGATGACAAGTCATCAAATTCCAGGACCGGGTTATAACACTCCAACAATTATTTGAATGAATGGATATAATAAGGGGAAGCTCGCTGGCTCTGCCGCCAGCAGAGTCAGAGGGTAGCAGGGAAATAAAATACCACCGTGAAAAAAGAACTGGTCCCCTGCCTGGGTTACGGCGAAGACTGGTAAATGACCAGAAGCCAGAAAACATCTTGAGGCAACCTCTAGGGCTAACAACCCTAGTTGTAAAAGGATGGGTACCCGTCCAAAGCAAAGTCAAGTCAAAAAGCATGATGGCACAACATTTCAAGAAACATACCCCAGGGGGTAAATCTTCGGATAAATCACTCGTCGTGAACGCCACGGCGCACGAGTCTCATTCGGATTCTGGGGGAGACTCGACATCATGCAAGAGACGAGTCGGAGCGTCTCGGTGTACCCCGAAGAGTCAAAAACTCAGGCCAAAATCTAAAACCTCTCTAGCAACTTTCAACATAAATTCACTTACAAAAACTGGCAAGCTGAAAACCCTCACCAAAGCTCTTCACGAAAATCAGATATCCATAATGGCCCTACAGGAAACAAGGTACCCGGATAAAGAGATTTTTGAATCAGAAGGCTACCGATTTTTCAAGAGCAAAGCACAAAGAGGAATCCTCAATGGAGCTGTGATGCTTGGAACCGCGTTTGCTGTTAGAACCAAGATCCTTAAATCGGTTGCAAATTTCGAACCTGTGAATGACAGATTGTCTATACTCACAATTAAATGCGCGAACAAAACCTACGCTCTAGTTAACGCACATTCTCCTACAAACGATAAGAACAAGTCTGATCCAGACGAAGTTGATAATTTCTGGGACCTACTGGATGAAAAATTAAACAAAATCCCCAAACACCATGTCAAGCTTCTTTTGGGTGACTTCAATGCCCAACTAGGTCGTGAACAGAAGTACAAGAAAGTTATAGGAAATTACCCTGCTCACAAAAGAACCAATCCCAATGTCAAATGCGAAAAACACAACCTGCAGGTCATGTCGACCCACTTTCGCCATCTTCCCAGAAAGCAAATGACTTGGCGTTCTCCCGTCCAAACTCTTGGAGAGTTCCAAATTGATCATGTTGCAATCTCCAGGAGAAACAGCCCTGAGATTATGAATGTCAAGGTAAAGAAAGGCATCAATGTGGCCTCAGATCACTATATGTCTCTTATCAAATTCAAACCAATTCCCGCAAACACAAGGAAGACAACCAAACAGATCACACGCTTCGACAATGATAAACTTCGGCAAAGGGTCGAGGAGTTCCAGGAGAAGGCTAGACCAAGTGACTGTGACTTTAACAACGCCAAAAATCTCCTTGTTGAGGCCGCCAAAGACGTTGCAGAAATCAAGAGAAGCAAAAAGCATGCCTGGTGGAATGGTACCTGCGAATCAGTCCTCCAAGAAAGACTCAATGCGTGGAAACAGTACTACTCTACGAAATCAGAAAATGATTGGGAAACCTACAAAACCCAACGTGCCCAAGCAGCTAGGGTGTTCAGAACTGAGAAACGTAAATACGAAAAATCTCTCATTGAAAAGATAGAACAAAACTTTAGGAAGAATGAAAGCAGAGAGTACTACAGGGCCTTCAAACGCAAACTCACTGGCTATAAACCACCATCTCTATGCTTTGAGTGAAAGGACTGCACTCTGGCGACGTCAAATGAAGAAAATTGCAGCATTCTGGCAGACTACTTCAAGAATTTACTTAATTGCTCTAAACCGCAAAGCCCCATTGAGACCAAGGAACCCTTACTCAGGTACCCAGATTCCCGACCACCCGACAGAGATGAAATCAAGCGCCACATTGCCCGTCTCAAAAATAACAAAGCGCCGGGGGAAGACTCAGTAGTAGCAGAACTATGGAAGTATGCCCCAGAGGAATCACTTGATATCTTGCAAAAGCAAATAGAAGAAATTTGGAACAAGGAGACCCTACCCGAAGATTGGAAAATAGCTTTGATCCATCCATTACACAAAGAAGGCAGCATGAAGAACATCAACAACTACAGAGGAATATCTTTGCTACCCGTGACTTACAAAATTCTATCACTTGCCATCCTGGAGCGTTTGGAAGCACAAGTCGAACATCAAATAGGTGAATACCAAGGAGGGTTCAGAAAAGGTCGCTCAACAGCCGAACAGATCCAAAATCTCAAAACGATCATCAGATATTGTACACTAAGGTCCAAGCAGTATGTGTCTGTCTTTGTGGACTTTAAGAAAGCGTACGACTGCATTGACCGGGAAGTCCTGCTAAACATCTTAAATGAATTTGGAGTTGATTTGAAACTGCTGGCATTAATTAGAGCCACCCTGACCGATACAAAATCCAAGGTGAAGTTCCACGGATGTCTCTCGCATTCCTTTGACATCAAAACAGGAGTCCGACAAGGTGATGGGCTATCCCCGATACTCTTCAACTGTGTTCTTGAAAAGATCATCAGAACCTGGCGGGTGAGATTACAGGAAACCAACTACAGTCCATTGAGAATAGGAACCAAATCCAAGGGGATCGCAACAGACTGCTTAGCATTTGCCGATGATATTGCTGTTCTCTCAAACGACATAGAAACTGCTAGAGCTCAAGTTGAAATTTTAAAGGAAATTGCCGAACAAACTGGTTTGCATATATCGTTTGAGAAAACGGAAGTAATGACTAACATCAAAGAGGCTCCATCAAAACTCCATACGAAATACGGGGACATCACCCGAGTAGACAAATTCAAATACCTGGGTGAGATAATCATGAAAAATGGACTGGACAAAGAAGCACTTCAGGAGCGAGTACGCAAACTGGAAATAGCCTACCAAACATCCCGCACAATCTACAACAAAAAAAGCCTTTCCCAAAACACCAAGATACGTCACTATGAAACAGTTCTGAAGCCAGTAGTTCTATATGCAGCCGAAACCCTGTCTCTAAATGCCAACAAAGGACTCCTTGAAGAACTGGAGAAAAAAGAACGCAAAATTGTGAGAGGAATCTTGGGATCAAAGTACAGAAATGGAATCCATCAAAAGAGATCCAACGAGGAAGTCTACAGCAAAATAGAGAAAATTACCGACACAATCAGAAAAAGATGGGCACGATTTTATGGTCATCTGAAAAGAATGGACGGAAGAAAGTTAACTAAAGAAATCTTTCACTTTTTTGATTCAAACCCCAAAACCACAATTCCCTGGTTTAGAAATACCAAAGAAGACCTGCAAATGCTACATATCTCAGCTGAAGACGCCCTTAACAGAGATCTCTTCCGCAAGAAAATATTGACGAACGGGCTAAACCGAGACGAGCAACCGAAGAGAAGACACGGTGCCCCTTGGACAGAGGAGCGCAAGCAGGCCCACTCACAAAGAATGAGGGAAATTTGGGCTCTAAAGAAGGCCAAGTTCAGTGTCAAATGCAACAAGACTTAACGTGGTCCTTGATGGCCCCAGCGAATTATATATATATATATATATAAAATAATAATAATAATAATAATAATAATAATAATTTCTTTCCATTCTTGTTTATATTAGAATAATATGTAATAATTTAACAATTTAATACCTTCTGTAATTGGAGCTTAAACTATGTAGAAGGTATAAATAAATAAATAATAAATAAATACATTAAAAAAATCATCATTCTATTTTAATTAAGTTGTGTCTTTAATAATAAATGTTATTGGCTTTATGTCCAACTAATATAAATAAATAAATAAATAAATAAATAAATAAATAAATAAATAAATAAATAAATAAATAAATAAATAAATAAATAAATCATCATCATTTTATTTGAATTAAGTTGTGTCTTTAATAATAAATAATGTTATTGGCTTTATGTCCAACTAATTACTTTTATGGTTTTTCAGTGACGCTGAGGTGCCAGAATTTAGTCCCTCAGAAGTTCTTTTATAATCCAGTAAATCTACTGACACAAGGCTGATGTATTTGAGCTCCTTCAAATACCACCGGACAGAGAAAGGATCGAACCTGCCAAGTTAGGGTTAGAAGGCTAGCACCTCAATCGCCTGAGCCACTGAGCCTGGAAAATTGTTTCTTTTTCAGGTAAAATCTGTTATTAAGTTCTAATTTTCTAAATTGTATGTATTTATAAATTAGTTTTGACAGACTGAAAAAGTAACTGTCACAAATTAACTTAGTTGAAAGTTAAAAGAAATGCCTCCCATAATAACAAACTATATCATTTGACACAAGACACCTAGTGCAAGATCTTGGAACCTCTTGAGGGAAATATAAAAATGAGGTAAGAAAACAGTCAAAAAAATTTTTAAATTATATTTTCCCTACGATCTTCAAATTGTGTGCATTCAATCAATCACCATTGATCTGCATTCAGGGCAGTCGCCCAGGTAACAGATTCCCTACCTCTTTCTTACCTAGTCTTTTCTTAACACATTGTGGACGGGAGACGAGTTAACTCGTCTTTGGCTGGCTGAGCGTTGCAGACAGGAAACTAGTTAACTCATCTTCACGAGACTCGTATGTTCGCTGACATATGTCAAAAATTCTGAAACTACCTGGTGGTCAAGGTTTCTAGAATCTTGGTGTTGAAGCTTTTGTGTTATTCCATGATAGCTTTGCGTTACATTCTTCTGCTATTTTATGATTCATTTGCTAAGTTTTCCTATCACATGTTTACATTGTTCAAGGAGCCATGTGATGGGTAAGATGGTGCTTCCCAGACTGAACACGAGCTTAAATCAGACAAGATTTTTAATTATATCCGGATAAGTAACCGGATTGCCCCAGTGATGTTGACGACCGAGAGTTCGATGTTGAAAGCTATTCTAACAAAAGTGTTTTGGTTGATAATGATGTACGTCCTCCAAAACAACGTGAAGTAGATGTGGTTGAGAACGAGGCAGAAAGTGATATTGTGAGCATAAATGGAAGTATATGCCTATTTATTCTGATGAATGGGTACAAAATTATAGTTTACCGACTTTAGAGGATTTCCTAAGAGTTCTTGGCAAAACGGTAAGACTTGATGAACCTCAAAATACAGAGTAGTAGGGCTTACTTTTTGTGATGATTTCTTTGAACTTGTTGCCGAGCATACGAAATTGTATCAGGAGCAAACTTCTTCATCAAACAAAATATCCCCTAAGAGCTTGAAGTGGCCTGATGTAACGATACGACACCATGATATTTTGCTTTTTTTTAATTTTATTTATATATATATTAATGGGACAGCTAAAAAAGTTGTATTGGAAGGACTACTGGTCAACTGATCCCCTCATTTAAACCACCATATACAGTGAGTAGAAATAGATTTGAGCAGATACCACACCAGGAAACGTTATTAGGACTCTTACCAAAGGTCTCCTGTAAATTTCACCATAATCAGTACAAGGTTAGTGAAGCTTGACTCATTTGTTTATGTGCATGCGCTGTAGCAATATGTTACGCAGGAAATGGCCAGCACAGGGGTTGAGCAGTGCGATAATCACCTGGTCCGCAATGTGTTAAATAATTGCAAAGAATTTTAAGATTATTGAACATCTACTTTAATAAATTATTCCATTCCCTAACTCATCTTCCTTTAATATATGCCCCAATTTATTTTCTTGAATTCCAACTTTATCTTCATATTATGATCTTTCCTACATTTAAAAACATCACTCAAACTTATTTGTCTATTAATGTCATTCCATGTCATCTCTCTGCTGACATCTCATAACATACCACTTACTACAAGTAGTAGTGGAGTTATTATATATAACAAATTCCAACTTGTACCTTTTGGGAAGTTAGACCTTTCCACCACTAGCATTAGTGGTAGTGGTCGACATGTGGACTGCCCAAAATGTACAAGTTTGAATTTGTTACACATACCATTTAGTCAAGCAACTCGTCTCCTTTCTCCAAAGTCTTCCCAGTCCAACCTTTGTAACATTTTTGAAACGCTACTCCATCAGAAATCATCCAGACCGAATTGAGCTGCTTTGGATGTTTTTCAGTTCTTGAAACAAGTAATCCTTGTGAGTGTCCCATACACTGGGGGTTTTACAATCTTGCCCTCTCCTTTACAACGTTACTACAACCTCTAAATACCCTCGTAACCATCATTTATTTATTTACCATACCATTTATGTGATTGTCCCAATGAAGATCCATCCTTATATTAACAACCAGGTACTTCGATAACCCCCATAAGAAAATTTCTGGACAATGACCTAGATGTTATGCCCCTTTAAATAACAAGCAATGAGAAGGAACTTTCACCCCATCAATACAGTAATTAAACCTGAGAGGACTTTTCCTATTAGTGAAACTCACAACCTGACTTTTAACCCCGTTAATCATCATACTATTGCCCACTGTCCTTCTCACAATATTATCAAGGTCATTTTGCAATTTCTCACAATCTTGTAACTTATTTATTACTCTATACTGAATAACATCATCTGCAAAGAGCCTTAACTTTGATTCCAATTCCTTACTCACATCATTTATATATACAGTATAAGAAAACAGAAAGGTCTAATAATACTGCCTTCAGGAAATCCCATCTTAATGGTTACAGGATCAGATAATGCTTCTCCTACTCTAATTCTTTGAGTTCTATTACCGATATCGAGAAATATAGCCACCAGTTCAGTCACTCTTTTGTCTAGTGCAATTGCACTCATTTTTACCAGTAGTCTCCCATGATCTACCCTATCAAATACCTTGGATAGGGCAATTGCAACACAGCCCATTTGACCTCCTGGATCTACACATTGTATATTGCTATATCTTGCTGGAATCCTACCAGTTGAGCTTCAGTGGAATGACCTGTCCTAAATCCGAACTGCCTTCTAATCGAATCAGTTATTAATTTTGCAAACGTGTCTAAAATAATCAGTAAGTACTTCAGATATGGTACTATATCCCAACACACTATTTTTAGTATATCCCCAGCAATCTTATCAATTCAAACTCCTTTTCTAGTTTTCAACTTCTGTATCTTATTGTAAATGTCTGTTATTGTAGGTAAATGTCAATACTTCATTAGTATTAGTCACCTATTCTTTCTGGACATTTTTCTTGTAACCAACAATCTTTACATACTACCGACTGAACACTTCTATCTTCTGTATATCCTTGCATATACACTCTGCTTGTTCTTTAATGATTCCTGGAATATCCTCCTTGGAACCTGTTTCTGCCTTAACCTTTTGCACTCCTGTGTTGAGTGTGGTTCGACAATAAAATATTAGACTTGCGCCCCGATGTTGAGGTCGAGCTCCACTCGACATGCCAATATCTCATACTTTCAGCGCTCGTATGACGACTGTGCTGTGTTCTGGTATTGTAGAGCTGTCTAACGGTCTCTGAGAGAACACGTTTTCCTATTTATAATAGTTCACGGGAATTGTGGTAACTTTTTTAAGCTCTGTTATTCTCAAATGTTTATGCAAGTTCACAGATGTTGTTGTTTGAATTTAAACATGGCTTCTGCTTCATCTTCACTCACGGAACTGGATATTTTAGAACAGTTAGTGGACAGTGATAGTGACGATGATGAACCAACAACTGACTTGGATGATTTATTAGTAAATAATGTAAGTGAAAGTGAACAAAGTGATAGTGATAATGAAACCGGAGGTGGTGATGCTCCTCCATACCCATAGTGCAGAAATTAATTAGGAGTGGAGCAGGAAGCATGCATTAAGGGTAATGGAGTTCACATACCCTTCCATTTTTCATTCAAAATTTGTACAACTGCCAATTATGCTCACCATCATGTTATCCTTAGCTGACTTCTTCATTAGATTCTATTTCCAAGTAAGTTCCTTCAATTTCTCGCTACTTCAACAACCATTTCTAAACCTATTTCTTCCCAACTTGCTCCTCTTTCTTACTCTCTTTACTTCTCTGTTAAAATATAGCAGGTCTTTACTATTTTTTAATACCTTAAAGGTACATACCTGTTTTCATATTCCTCAACAATCTGTTTACAATTTTATTTACCGTTTTCCACTGATCATAATTACTTTTTTTAACTCTTTCATGCCCGTCTTAACAGACCTATGGTATTGCCTAATAGTCCTACTTTTACGACCTTCCTTTCTATTAGATTTATTTTTAACTATGACAAAAACAGCTTCATGATCACTAATACCATCTATTACTTTAGTTTCCTCTTCCCTCTAGCTGGTTTCATCATTTTCTGATTCAGCTGTCCTTCCCAGATTAACCTGTTTACCATTTGTTGGTAATGTTTCCTGTCATTCACATTACCTTCCCAATAGACATTAGGTAAATTGAGATCACCTGCGACAATCACATTATTTTCCATATCATTTACTACATAGCTTATAAAATAATTCTGAATCAGCATCTTCGTCACCCTTCCTAGGTCTATATATTTCTAAAACATCAAGTTGCCTATTATCTTTAGAGATCAGCCTTACATAAAGAATGTCATGTTTGTCATCCTTAAGTTTTTTGTAGCTTACAAATTCTTCTTTCACCGAAATGAATACTCCCCCTCCTACCATTCCTACCCTGTCTCTATGATAAACACTCCATTTTTGTGAGAAAATGTCTGCTTCCATTCTATCATTTCTCAGCAATGATTCAACTCCTATTACCATACCTGGTAAGTATATTTCTAGTAAATTACCATACTTAATTCTATTCCTTTCTTTACAATACTTCTACAGTTCAACACTAACATTTTATGTCATCCCTACTTGATGTCCCGATCCCTGTATACTTATCACCGCTCACTACTCCATCCCGTTTCCCTGAATGTACCTCCCTATAACCCTTCTAAACAAACATCCTAATTTATACATACCTTACACATTAGCCATTTTCTCACCATTTCTATTATCAGAGAGTGGCATATCAAATTGTACATTACCTCAAATGTGTTTTCCTCTGCTGGCCCTGGCTGTATTAACTCTGATTTGGTTTCTTGTTTCAGAGGTACCATTTCTGATACAAGTTCAAAATATTCCTGTGAAAAAGAATATATATTAGGGAAGCTCTTCACATACCGAAGATGAGTTAATTTCAATAATGCAATTTCATGCAATAATACTACAAATCTTGTTGTGAAACATTGGCTTAAAAAAGACATGCACAACATCAACTCAGATCTACCCATGGTAAGAAAATTAAAATAAATTTGTCCAAAGATGAACCCTCATCCAAGTTACAACAATTCTGCTTTACATCACACTGACACAGGCAGGTTTTATGGTTATGATGGGATAATAAAGGCCTAAGAGTGGAAAGGAAGCAGCCGTGGTCTTATTACGGTACAGCATTTGCCTGGTGTGAAAATGGAAAAACACGGAAAACCATATTAAGGACTGCCGACAGTGAGGTCTGAACCGACTATTTCCCAGATGCAACCTCACTGCTGCACAGCCCTAACCGCACAGCCAACTTGCCTGGTCATCCAAGTTAAACCAATTTTATGGTATAATGAATATTTTGAAGCTAATACTCGGAAAACTGTAAGAAGAAATATACTGCATAATATAGTGCTCCTAGGTGGACCAGTAATGAGAGAAGAACCACAAGAGGAGTACACTTAAGTAATTAACAGGGCTAGAATTTTGCTAACAAAAACCAAAAAATCCTTAACAATTTATAGACAAAATGACAAAAGTATTACGAAATATTATTATTTACCATGTGCATTGTCCACATTATCTTTAACTTGCAATGAAGTGAATACAACTAATAACTGTCATCAAATAATAATAATAATAATAATAATAATAATAATAATAATAATAATAATAATAATAATAATAATAATTACCTGAGACAATAATACACTAGTGAAAAATGAAATTTCAACACCAAGAAGACACTAGTGTAGAGGAAAGTATTTTTTTAAAGCAATATGGTTATTTCTTTAAATTTTCCAGGTCCAAGGCTTAAGCATACACGAGAAGACATGTGACATGATGGTAGGGAGTTTTTTTTTTCTATTTGCTTTATGTCGCACCGACACAGGTATGTCTTATGGTGACAATGGGATAGGAAAGGCCTAGGAATGGGAAGGAAACGGCCATGGCCTTAATTAAGGTACAGCCCCAGCCTTTGCCTTGTGTGAAAATGGGAAACCATGGAAAACTATCTTCAGGGCTGCCGAGAGTGGGGTTCCAACCCACTGTCTCCCTGATGCAGGTTCACAGCCGCGCGCCCCTAACCGCACGACCAACTCACCCAGTGATTGTACTTTAATAACCGCTGTAGTCACCACACAAGAAGACATGTGACATGGTGTACTTTATTCACTGTAGTCACCACACGAGAAGACATGTGACATGATGGTACTTTAACAACCAATGTAGTCGCCACACCTAGTGGAATTCATGGTTTACATGTATTTATTGGTACTATATTCCTTCTAACTTGTCTATTAACACATTTAATATGTCATTTCTCAATCAATTATAATTTTGGATTCGAAGCTGCTGCATGATATTGACACTTTGTTGATGTAGTATGATTATTCTTATATATTTCTATCTACTGATGAGGGAGATAATCTATTTATTTAGTATGCGAGTACATCTGACTTCCAATCAAAAAGATTGATTAATTCAAAATAAATAATCTGAATTATATTTATTTTCACACTATTTACAATTATTTCAACATCTTTTGTAATGATTTTAGATTCAATCCTATCTAAAAAACCATTAATGATCGAGAAAAAAGATCCCCCTTTGAGTGTGGATTTGATCTTAAAAGTTCAGCACGACTCCCCTTTTCTTTACGATTTTTTTAATCGCTGTAATTTTTCTCATCTTTGATGTAGAAATTGCCTTACTTCTTCCAATTATTATTATTATTATTATAAACTGATCAAAATATCATATCATGGTCAATTATTAGTACATTCTTTTTATTTATTTTACTATTAGGATTATCCTCCTCTGCGAACCATGTGACCTTGCCGCGGTGGGGAGGCTTGCGTGTCCCAATGATGCAGATAGCCGAGCCGCAGGTGCAACCATATCGGATGGGTATCTGTTGAGAGACCAGACTAACAAATGGTTCATCGAAAGGGGGGTAGCAGCCTTTCGGCAGTTGCAAGGGCGGCATTCTAGATGATTGACTGATACGGCCTTGTAATAATACTCAACATGGCTTAGCTGTGTTGATACTGCTACACGGTTGAAAGCAACGGGAAACTACAGCCGTAACTAACTCCCGAGGACATGCAGCTCTCTCTGTATGAATGATGTACGGATGATGGCTTCCTCCCGGGTAAAATATTCCGGAGGTAAACTAGTCCCCCATTCGGATCTCCGGGTGGGAACTACACGAGAGGGAGCGATCATCAGGAAGATGGACTCTGACATTCTACGAGTCGGAGCGTGGAATGTTAGAAGTTTGAATCGTTGTTGTAGGTTAGAGAATCTGAAAAGGGAGATGGATAGGCTAAAGTTAGATGTAGTTGGTATAAGTGAAGTACGTTGGCAGGAAGAACAAGATTTTTGGTCAGGCGACTACCGAATTATAAACACAAAATCAAATAGGGGAAATGCAGGAGTTGGTTTAATAATGAATAAGAAAATAGGACAGGGGATAAGTTACTATAACCAGCATAGTGAAATAATTATTGTCGTCAAGATAGACACCAAACCATTGCCCACCACAATAGTGCAGGTCTATATGCCTACTAGTTCAGTGGATGATGAAGAAATCGAAAGAATATATGAGGAGATAGAAGATTTAACACAATATGTAAAAGGTGACGAGAATCTAATTTGATGGGAGACTGGATTGCAGTGGTAGGCCAAGGAAGAGAAGGTAGTACAGTAGGAGAATTTGGATTGGGACAAAGGAATGAAAGAGGAAGTCGGCTGGTTGAATTCTGCACTGATCATAATTTAGTCCTTGCCAATACTTGGTTCAAACACCACAAACAACGGCTGTATACATGGACGAGACCTGGAGACACTGGAAAGTATCAAATAGACTTCATTATGATTAGGCAGAGATTCAGAAACCAGGTGTTGGATTACAAAACTTTCCCAGGAGCAGACGTGGACTCTAACCACAACTTGTTGGTCATGAAATGCCATCTGAAGTTGAAGAAATTGAAGAAAGGAAAGAATGCAAAAAGATGGGATCTAGACAAGTTGAAAGAAAAGAGTGTGAGGGATTTTTTCAAGGAACATGTTGCACGAGGACTAAATGAAAAGGCTGAAGGAAACACTATAAAGGAAGAGTGGAGAGTCATGAAAAATGAAGTCAGTAGGGCTGCTGAAGAAATGTTAGGAAGGAAGAAAAGATCAACTAAGAATCAGTGGATCACTCAGGAGATACTAGACCTGATTGATGAATGACGAAAATACACTGACTGACAGAGCAAATGCAACACCAAGAAGGAGTGGTCAGAACTTTATGCCAATTGCAGGGTAGACTTACGTCACTGAGGTATGCTCATGATGTGAAATGCGCCGCTGTACTGCGCACGTAGCGAACGATAAATGGGACACGGCGTTGGCGAATGGCCCACTTCGTACCGAGATTTCTCAGCCGACAGTCATTGTAGAACGTGTTGTCGTGTGCCACAGGACACGTGTATAGCTAAGAATGCCAGGCCGCCGTCAACGGAGGCATTTCCAGCAGACAGACGACTTTACGAGGGGTATGGTGATCGGGCTGAGAAGGGCAGGTTGGTCGCTTCGTCAAATCGCAGCCGATACCCATAGGGATGTGTCCACGGTGCAGCGCCTGTGGCGAAGATGGTTGGCGCAGGGACATGTGGCACGTGCGAGGGGTCCAGGCGCAGCCCGAGTGACGTCAGCACGCGAGGATCGGCGCATCCGCCGCCAAGCGGTGGCAGCCCCGCATGCCACGTCAACCGCCATTCTTCAGCATGTGCAAGACACCCTGGCTGTTCCAATATCGACCAGAACAATTTCCCGTCGATTGGTTGAAGGAGGCCTGCACTCTCGGCGTCCGCTCAGAAGACTACCATTGACTCCACAGCATAGACGTGCACGCCTGGCATGGTGCTGGACTAGAGCGACTTGGATGAGGGAATGGCGGAACGTCGTGATCTCCGATGAGTCACGCTTCTGTTCTGTCAGTGATAGTCAACGCAGTCGAGTGTGGCGTCGGCGTGGAGAAAGGTCAAATCCGGCAGTAACTGTGGAGCGCCCTACCGCTAGACAACGCGGCATCATGGTTTAGAGCGCTACTGCGTATGATTCCACGTCACCTCTATTGCGTATTCAAGGCACGTTAAATGCCCACCGCAACGTGCAGCATGTGCTGCGGCCGGTGGCACTCCCGTACCTTCAGGGGCTGCCCAGTGCTCTGTTTCAGCAGGATAATGCCCGCCCACACACTGCTCGCATCTCCCAACAGGCTCTACGAGGTGTACAGATGCTTCCGTGGCCAGCGTACTCTCCGGATCTCTCACCAATCGAACACGTGTGGGATCTCATTGGACGCCATTTGCAAACTCTGCCCCAGCCTCGTACGGACGACCAGCTGTGGCAAATGGTTGACAGAGAATGGAGAACCATCCATCAGGACACCATCCGCACTCTTATTGACTCTGTACCTCGACGTGTTTCTGCGTGCATCGCCGCTCGCGGTGGTCCTACATCCTACTGAGTCGATGCTGTGCGCATTGTGTAACCTGCATATCGGTTTGAAATAAACATCAATTATTCGCCCGTGCCGTCTCTGTTTTCTCCCCAACTTTCATCCCTTTCGAACCACTCTTTCTTGGTGTTGCATTTGCTCTGTCAGTCAGTGTACAAGAATGGTAGAAATGAAGAGGGCAGAAAAGAATACAGGTGATTAAAGAATGAAGTGGATAGAAAGTGCAAGGTAGCTAAGGAAGAATGACTGAAGGAGAAGTGCAAGGATGTCGAAGTCTGTATGGTCCTGGGAAAGGTAGATGCTGCATACAGGAAAATCAAGGAAACCTTTGGAGAAAGGAAATCTAGGTGTATGAATATTAAGAGCTCAGATGGAAAGCCACTTCTAGGGAAAGAAGACAAAGCAGAAAGATGGCAGGAGCATATCCAACAGTTGTATCAAGGTAAAGATGTAGATAATTTGGTTCTGGAACATAACGAGGCTGTTGATGCTGATGAAATGGGAGACCCAGTTTTGAGGTCAGAGTTTGACAGAGCTGTGAATGACCTCAATAGGAACAAGGCACCTGGAATTGATGACATTCCCTCTGATTTACTGACTGCCTCAGGAGAAACCAGCATGGCAAGGTTATTTCATTTAGTGTGCAAGATGTATGAGACAGGAGAAGTCCCATCCGATTTTCGGCAGAATGTTGTTATACCTATTCCCAAGAAAGACGGTGCTGACAGGTGTGAAAACTACCACACCATTAGTTTAGTATCTCATACCTGCAAAATTTTAACACGTATTATTTACAGAAGAATTGAAAAACGAGTTGAAGCTGAGTTGGGAGAAGATCAATTTGGCCTCAGAAGAAATGTAGGAATACGTGAAGCAATCTTGACTTTACGTCTGATCTTAGAGGATCGAATCAAGAAGGACAAGCCCACATACATGGCATTCGTAGATCTAGAAAAGGCATTTGATAATGTTGATTGGACCAAGCTATTTATGATTCTGAAGATGATAGGGATCAAATACCGAGAACGAAGAATTATCTACAATCTGTATAAAAAATCAGACTGCAATGATAAGAATCGAGGGCTTTGAAAAAGAAGCAGCAATCCAGAAAGGAGTGAGGCAAGGCTGCAGTTTGTCCCCTCTCCTTTTCAATGTTTACATAGAACAGGCAGTAAAGGAAATCAAAGAGAAATTTGGAAAGGGAATCACAGTCCAAGGAGAGGAAATCAAAACCTTGAGATTTGCCGATGATATTGTTATTTTATCTGAGACTGCAGAAGATCTCGAGAAGTTGCTGAATGGTATGGATGAAGTCTTGGGTAAGGAGTACAAGATGAAAATAAATAAGTCCAAAACAAAAGTAATGGAGTGCAGTCAAACGAAGGCAGGTGATGCAGGAAATATTAGATTAGGAAATGAAGTCCTAAAGGAAGTAGATGAATATTGTTACTTGGGTAGTAAAATAACTAACGATGGCAGAAATAAGGAGGACATAAAATGCAAACTAGCACAAGCAAGGAAGAGCTTTCTTAAGAAAAGAAATTTGCTTACTTCAAACATTGATATCGGAATTAGAAAGATGTTTTTGAAGACTTTTGTGTGGAGCGTGGCATTGTATGAAAGTGAAACATGGACGGTAATTAGCTCTGAAAGAAAGAAAATGGAAGCTTTCGAAATGTGGTGTTACAGAAGAATGCTGAAGGTGAGATGGATAGATCAAATCATGAATGAAGAGATACTGAATCGAATTGGTGAGAGGAGATTGATTTGGCTAAATTTGACGAGAAGAAGAGATAGAATGATAGGACATATCTTAAGACACCCAGGACTTGTTCAGTTGGTTTTTGAAGGAAATGTAGGTGGTAAGAATGGTAGGGGTAGACCAAGGTGTGAATATGACAGGCAGATTAGAGCAGATGTAGGATGCAATAGTTACGTAGAAATGAAAAGGTTAGCACATGATAGGGTGGCATGGAGGGCTGCATCAAACCAGTCTATGGACTGATGACTCAAACAACAACAAAATTAGGATTATATCATGAATGAAATCAAGGTGCTTTAGAATGAGTATATTAGGGTTGTAGTTAATTATAACATTTGATTTGCAGTCAAAAAGTATTGATTTTTAGCAATCTGCCTTAAATAAGAAGCAATAAATTGCAAACAGTTTCAACCTGATCTTAGATGATTATGTCCTTATTTACTTTTTACCTTTAATTGAAACCACACCTGGCCTCCCCTTATCGATCTTCAGCCTTCATTAGCACCAAGACAGAAGCGGCTCTCATCTGAGAACACAACAGATCTTCACTCCGCCCTCCAATTAGCTCTAGCTTGACACCTCTGGAGTCACAAATGAGAGTGATTTGGAGTTAGTGTTATGAACATTACATGAGGTCTGACTCAGAGCTATCTCTCAAATAATCAATTTATTACAGTTCACTGTGTCACTCTGGTGCCAACTGAAGCTCTAATTACTGCTGCAGATGCAGTATGATCACCAAAGCCATGCAGCGAATATGGCGGTCTTCCATCTCTGTAGTGGCCCGTGTGCAGCTACTGCCTTCCCATGACCAATTTTGTCAATGCTTTGCGGAAACATCTGTGCCAAGTCTTTCTGCAATATTGCAGAGATGATTCATCTTTTTATCAACATATTATACAGCCTTGTTCAAACTTAGCAAACTGCCAATACTGCCTTCTCCGTTTCCTAAATGGCACGTTTGACTCACACCTACGTCATAAACATCAACACCAGATAAGGACTAAAACTCACGAAGTGTACAGCAGGTATTTCAAAAAAACTTACTCTGCAAACTCATAGTGCTGCTACTAGCAGCAAACTTCGGTGAGTCTGAATAGGCCTACCGAATTTCTTTAATCTAGCACAACTCCTTCTTCTGTTAGAATTTCATTTTCCGCCAGTGTATATCAGTCAGTTTTCTAAATGCAGTTAGTACAAGCTAAACAAGTGAGCATCTATATAATAACTATTAGGATACTATGCAATCCACTGATAATCTGGTACCACTTATTTGTCGTGACCTAAACATTGCTGAATATTAAATATTTTAGCTGCTGCCCCTTTCATTTCACATATTTCTCACAAAAGTATCCGAGTATCTGCAGAAAAAAGAATCCTCGGTAAATTTTGAAATAATAAGTATATAAAAATGAGTGGTGATAATGTAGAACAAAGGAAATTACTTAAAAACGAAAATGAATATAATGAATTAAAGAAAATGACCAAAAGCATAATTGAAAAAATATCTAAATGTAAAAAGTGGTAAATAGTGATAAAAAGGATTTCTGTAATCAGGGGCCATGATCAGGATTTGTATATAAGTCAGCAATGTGTACGATACACCAGTTACAAGATGATATGTCATCAAAATTTGAAATAATAATAATAATAATAATAATAATAATAATAATAATAATAATAATAATGTGTATTTGATGGAATCTGATTATGTTCTTTCAAGAATGAAATATATATGAGCCAGTAATTCTATTCTTTCAAAGGGTCTCATTGACACAATCACCATATAAGGCCTCTTTTTTGGAGCCAAAGGAACGATTCCCAAAGTATTTGTAATGTGGAGGGAAATATATAAGCTGGGAAACAACTTCAACATCAGATAGTAAAAAAAAAAATTTTAAATTTTCAGTAGCAATCGTCAGAAACCACCTCCAGTACAAGTACTCACTCAATTATACTGATTTGCGTCGTATATTTTTATATAAGCAGGAGTACAAGTACTCACTCAATTATACTGATTTGCGTCGTATATTTTTATATACGTACTTAACTTCCCGCAACCGTGACAAATTCTAGACCTTCAAAACATTCTCCACTCTACTTTGGCGTTCGACCGCAGCGCATGACCTTGAATGTGCCGCGCTGATCACCAGGAGCTGGCGGCTTTCTACTACAAATTTATTCGTCTGCGACTTCTAGTTATTTTTGATCTTCGTATATTAGTTGATAGTGTTGTGACTTTGTGCATGACAGAATGTGGTGTCGTGTCTTTGTGCCTATCAAAGTGTGAAACTGACCTCCAATATTCATAAACATTGTACTTCTTTTTACGGCTGATGATGACCTGGACTAAGGTCGAAACCGGTCCCATTTAAATAGGAATGTGATTACTGCATTTCCTTCTTTTAAGTATTGAATAGGTTGAACCTCCTTTTCAATTATTTAATTTTTAACATCAATAATTTCAATACGGAACAATGAAGTTTTTATCTTTAAATGACATTCTACCTGTCAAAAGCCACTGAACTGCAAGATTCACCACGCAGAAGATTAATACATATTGTGGTGAGTGTAGCAACAGACAGAGCAAAAATAAAGTATTAAGAACTTGCTTCTTCTACAAAACCTTTCACGGAATCTTGGCCTTCATTGGGGTGTTCTCCTTGATAAGTGCTATAGTGGCTGTAACCAGCCAAACTTACTCGACAGCTAAGGGTTAAATTCTAACCTCAACAAAGTTATCTGGAAATGTACTCACAAGTGAATCATTTGATGTTCCTTCATGCCAAACTGGCTTCTCTTTGATTTCTATTTCCATATCCATTTCAAGCTACCAATGAAGTAGTTAGAAGGTTCTGGGATTGTAAATTACTTCCAGAGACTTTACACTGAAACATGAGTCAAAAAATATATCTTTATTATTATTGTTGTTATTAATATTACAACTGTTCAGATCATACAAATTCTGATTGGTCCACAAAACAATGAAGTCACCTATTTTCTTTGTACCACTCACAACATCTGGGCAGATGCAGCAGTAACAAACCAGCTATCTGCATGCATGTACAAAGATGAATTGACTGATAGCAGTGTATTATATACAGACTTAAAAATATTATTTTGTTTCTGTATGAAATTGAAATATGAATTATAACAAGTGCTGAGAAAGAGAGAATTGCAATCTTTGAAATGTGGTATCCAGAGTTTTTGATGGAAGGAAAATTGAACCTAAGAATATAAATATATACCGTATAGGCTTTTGGGCTTATGCCGTGTCAAGAAAATACGGGCTGTGAAAGCATCAATGGCAACAATACAAAGATTGCTAAACACATCCTGTAAAAATGGGAAGTTTTTCAATTAGTTTTGAAAGGAAGTGAAAGGCATAAGGATGGTACAAAAATATAACAGACCAGAATATATGCAGGATGCTCTATATCAAAAAAGAAGATGACACCCAAGGATAATCTCATGGAGAACTGCATCAAACCAGGATATGGACCCAGGTGTATACAAATATTTGTCACAATATAACGTTGCATCAGCCAAAAGCACAGCTATGTATTACTGTTTTATAAACATGTATCTTGTGTTCAACAAACTTAGAGGTTATTTTAATTATATCAACACAGAGAAACAAACTTTTCATCTTACCAAGCTAAACTTAAAATCAAAGTCTTCAAAAAATCATCGTAATATAAATATCTTTGTCTGGAGTAAGAATATATATATTTTTAAGAAAGGTTTATGTAGAACTTCAGTATGTTCCATGACCTAGCATTGAGAGAGCAAACTGCACTGTGTGCGAAGGGAAATGCTCTCTTGTCTTTAGCATCTTGCTCACTTGCTCCAACAATGCTTCCAACCTTTACTAAAGCAAACTGTCTATATTGGTATTTACATCTCTTGGCTAGTGACAAAACCTAGGGGTGCTTAGAAGAGAGCCTCTTGAAGGGAGTTTCATATCAGGCCATTGGTCAACATAACTCTTATTGATTCAAATATTTTAGACAGTGATATGGAACAATCTCCCAACCCCAAGAATGAAGCCTCTGGACCAGGGATGGCAAACCTTTTCTGACTAGATTGTCAGTTGATGTCTTGTTACTTTGTACTGTCTCGTGTGCCGTTGGTTTGCATTACACATGAATCTACTCGACTGAATGTTTCATGACCCTATCTTGCAAACATCACTGAAAAGGACACTTCAAAAACAGTAAATTTTAAGAATAAGATATATTTTTGCTTTGACCTAATAAAATTTGTAAGAAAATATGGCCATAGATTTAACTGAAACATACTTCTGTATTAAAGTGTAATGTTAAAATATGCTATTGTTGCTTAAGTTTTCAACCTATTTTTATTACATGTTAAAAACATTAAAATATGTTAGTATGTTGTGCGGCATGTCACCTAGTGACACGCATCATAGGCCCGCCATCCCTGTTCTGGACCAAGTTCAAACTCTCCGATAAAATTTGACCTATACAATGATCATCCCTCTGCTCCTTATGTGATGTTTGTGGAATCTATTTCTGACAACCATGACCTTGGTAGCCTAATTGCAATGGGCCGTGGTCAATTATTTTATGAGAAAAAATTCCACACATTAGACAAATATTAAGAAACGTAGAAATGGAGTTCTGATTAATTTCTCATGTAATAAAGCTGTAAACAACTTCCTACTAAACCCCCTATTTTCAGAAAAACATCTCAAGGCATTTATACCTTCTTCATGTATTAATGGAGTAAGAGTCATTAGGGGAGTCGATCACTCTATATACAGGGTGAAGCGTAATTCGCGCACTCGGGCGTCGCAGCGCGACTCCTCACATGCCAGCAATAAAAAAATGTCTCTTACAAAATTTCGTCTTGCGAGTATATCCGGCAGAAAAACGATGTTGAAAAGTAGCAATCTGGCAACACTGTAACCACATGTAGGGTAACTACCTCTGTCAGCAGAAGTTAGTCGTACTGTACAGTTGGAGCAGTGGGTAGAGTTTTTGGTTGGCATGCAGGAGGTCGATGGTTCGATCCTGGGTTGAGGCGCATTTTTTATTTGCTAATTTCCATATGACATTGCCAATTGTAATACAGTAAGACACCGTTTCTGAGGTCACATGTATCCTACATTTACAACATTTTGTAACGCTGAAACAATGTAACGTAACGTAACGTAAGGCCCTAACGAAATGTAATGGACCTGAACGAGGCAAGAATAATAGTTGGTACTAATCTATAGGACCATTGGAGGAGGGTACAAAGAAGGGTACAAAGAAAACAGGTTTCACATCTAGTAAATGAGTGGTGCGAATAAATTCACGCCTACGACGTGGAAAGGGCGCCTTTCAAAGCTGACCAATGAAAAAGATTGTTCGTCCATTTCTAGGGTCGTAGTATGTAAGAGCAAATGGTTTCTAGAGAACCCACTGCAATCGCTGTTGACGATTAAAATGCCAGATACCATACCACCTGGACTACATTTACGAAATAAAAAACATATGCCTCAACCCAGGATCGACCACTCGACCTCCTGCATGCTAACCCAAAACTCTATCCACTGCACGAACTGTACAGTACGACTAACTTTTGCTGACAGAGGTAGTTACCCTACATATGGTTACAGTGTTGCCAGATTGCTACTCTTCAACGTCGTTTTTCTGCCGGATATACTCGCAAGACGAAATTTTGTAAGAGACATTTTTTTATTGCTGGCATATGAGGAGTCGCGCTGTGACGCCCGAGTGCGCGAATTACGCTTCACCCTGTATATAGCCAACATCCAAGTTTTTACTGAATAACCAATACCTCTCATCTCAGTAAAACGCATGAATAGATTCACTTCCCGCGATGGTCATACAGAATATATCCCCAATGGCACCATCAATGTCATACTCAAATGCCAAAAAATACTTGAATATGTATCAGTCTTTAACTTTATTACTCAGTTCAAGCTTTTATATTTTCATAATACCAATATAAATGGTCCGTTACTGGACATTATAAATTTTCCAGCTAACTCATTCTTGGTTGCCAACATTTCGCCCTCGTGTGCTAGGGTGGGCTCATCAGTTGGTACCTAGCACAGCTACCAATACGCTGGCTAGTGCATACCATGGAGGCCACTGCGTAGGCTAACTGGAGCCACCGGCAGTGCCAATGCACTAAGAGACTTTGTCTCATTACCAAAAATTGATGCCTGCTTGGCCATCAGATGATATAGATGTTGATTCCCATAGGGAATCTGAAATATTTGTCCTGAATGAGTAAATTTATAATACCAATATAAATGGTCCGTTACTGGACATTATAAATTTTCCAGCTAACTCATTCTTGGTTGCCAGCGTTTTGCCCTCGTGTGCTAGGGTGGGCTCATCAGTTGGTACCTAGCACAGCTACCAATACGCTGGCTAGTGCATACCATGGAGGCCACTGCGTAGGCTAACTGGAGCCACCGGCAGTGCCAATGCACTAAGAGACTTTGTCTCATTACCAAAAATTGATGCCTGCTTGGCCATCAGATGATATAGATGTTGATTCCCATAGGGAATCTGAAATATTTGTCCTGAATGAGTAAATTTATAATACCAATATAAATGGTCCGTTACTGGACATTATAAATTTTCGAGCTAACTCTTTCTTGGTTGCCAGCGTTTTGCCCTCGTGTGCTAGGGTGGACTCATAAGTTGGTACCTAGCACACCTACCAATACGCTGGCTAGTGCATACCGTGGAGGCCACTGCGTAGGCTAACTGGAGCCACCGGCAGTGCCAGTGCACTAAGAGAATTTGTCTCATTACCAAAAATTGATGCCTGCTTGGCCATCAGATGATATAGATGTTGATTCCCATAGGGAATCTGAAATATTTGTCCTGAATGAGTAAATTTATAATACCAATATAAATGGTCCGTTATTGGACATTATAAATTTTCAAGCTAACTCATTCTTGGTTGCCAGCGTTTTGCCCTCGTGTGCTAGGGTGGGCTCATCAGTTGGTACCTAGCACACCTACCAATACGCTGGCTAGTGCATACCGTGGAGGCCACTGCGTAGGCTAACTGGAGCCACCGGCAGTGCCAATGCACCAAGAGACTTTGTCTCATTACCAAAAATTGATGCCTGCTTGGCCATCAGATGATATAGATGTTGATTCCCATAGGGAATCTGAAATATTTGTCCTGAATGAGTAAATTTATAATACCAATATAAATGGTCCGTTATTGGACATTATAAATTTTCGAGCTAACTCATTCTTGGTTGCCAGCGTTTCGCCCTCGTGTGCCAGGGTGGGCTCATCAGTTGGTACCTAGCACACCTACCAATACGCTGGCTAGTGCATACCGTGGAGGCCACTGCATAGGCTAACTGGAGCCACCGGCAGTGCCAGTGCACTAAGAGAATTTGTCTCATTACCAAAAATTGATGCCTGCTTGGCCATCAGATGATATAGATGTTGATTCCCATAGGGAAACTGAAATATTTGTCCTGAATGAGTAAATTTATTAATACCAATATAAATGGTCCGTTATTGGACATTATAAATTTTCCAGCTAACTCATTCTTGGTTGCCAGCGTTTCGCCCTCGTGTGCTAGGACAAATATTTTAGATTCCCTATGGGAATCAACATCTATATCATCTGATGGCCAAGCAGGCATCAATTTTTGGTAATGAGACAAAGTCGCTTAGTGCATTGGCACTGCCGGTGGCTCCAGTTAGCCTACGCAGTCGCTTCCACGGTATGCACTAGCCAGCGTATTGGTAGGTGTGCTAGGAACCAACTGATGAGCCCACCCTAGCACACGAGGGTGAAATGCTGGCAACCAAGAATGAGTTAGCTGGAAAATTTATAATGTCAAATAACGGACCATTTATATTGGTATTATAAATTTACTCATTCAGGACAAATATTTCAGATTCCCTATGGGAATCAACACGTATATCATTTTATATTTTCACCCACTATCTGCCTCATTGTCAACGTTATGGTCATACGACCAAAAATTGCTGGTTGATTGTATCTTGTTCCAAATGTTCCCTAAATTACTCATCACAAGAATGCTGTCAGACATTATACAAATGTATAAATTCCTCAGGTAACCACCCTGCCAGGTCTGAATGTTGTCCAGGACATCTTAAGCAAAAAGAGATGAAAAGCTTATGTTGATTGAAAACAAATCCTACACAGAATTGAAGAACTCTTCTTCTCCACTAGAACATAACTTCAACCCTTGATTATGATGCCAGCAACTGCCCCCTCTCCCTATCAGACCACCTGCTGTGAGTAATGAACCCACCCCACGAAAATGAAAATTTTCAGCAGTCATAAACACTGCCGCCCACTTGACTTATGCAATCCCCTGGATATGATATTCAAGGATATCAAGCTATTTTGGCCTCTTCTAAAGGCTTCAATGTCTCCCCTATTTTATACCCACTTTCCAACCCACTGATATTATTTTACTACTCCCCCTGTCTCCCAATGTATCTCTACTCCTATCCTGAGTATAAATCTCCAAGAACAAGCATTCTCCAGCAAAAATATTAGGATTCATTAACCCCTTGACGTACTTTAGACGGATCTCTCCGTCGTGGCTCTCGACTGTACTCCGGTACAAAGACGGATCTCTCCGTCCGCGCGTAGTGTTTATTTCCGGACCCGCTCCAAGCCGGTTTCCTTTGTGAAAGGATTTGATATTAGTAAGGTAACCTCTTGACAGATGGAATCACTGTTTTATTCCAATGATGTACTCGATAAACACGTCTGTGCAGTTATTTCGCGGAAAGAATAACCAGTATCTTAGCAACCTCATCGTAAGCGAAATCATGGCTGCCTCCATGTTGAGTTACGAAGCGATTATATGGGAATTTTTAGAAGAGAATGACATTGATATAGAAATAAGCGACGAAGAATTTAGTGGATATGGAAAGTAGTGAAAGTAGTTCGTGTGATAGAAACTTAAGCGCTGGTAGAGGTGAACAAAGTGCTGTTTTGCCGTCAAATATGTCACTGAATTTTAGGCCTACAACTGATGCTGCACCAGCGGCTTCTAATCATGTTTTACACGATAGAGAATGGAACTGGGAGCACGTAAGTAATACTCCAGAGTATCATTCATGCATCACAAGTGGTGAAATAGTGTTTTCCAAAGGCACCTAGGACAATGCCCGAACAAACTACAAGTTGTGAACGAATTTCTAACAGCAGACTTTTCAGGAACATCTAACCAATGAGGTAAATGCTTATGCAAGTAAATCTCTTGTATCGGCTGCCGAGGATATGAATAGGGTAATGTCATTTGGAAAGGAACACTGGTTTCCTATATCTGTGGATGAAATGAAGGCCAGATTACCTTGAAGTCATAATGTATGATGGAAAAAAGATGTTCAGACCCAATCTTGTTGTTGACTACAACTGTGGAAAGGGTGGTGTTGATTCCCATGACCAGAGACTCGCATCATTCCCCTTGATGAGGAAATATGTAAAAGGATACAAAAAATATACTTCTACATGCTAGATATGACACTTCTGAATTCCAACATCATTCACACCCTCCTCAACCCTGAAAATAAGCGAGTAGGCTTTATCACCTTCCAGATCAATTTGTCTGAACAGCTGTTGGCAAGTGTGACCTTACCTGACTATCCAAAATAAGGCACCCAAGCCCTGGAGATACACCACTGAGACTTCAAGAGAGGTACTGGGGACACTTTCCGACCAAAGTACCCCCAATAACAAAGAAGGTTATCCCATCACGGAGATGCAAAGTCTGTGTGACACGGGGTCTGAGGAAGGAATCTTCATTTGAATGCCACCGGTGCAAGGTGACGATGCACGAATATGACTGTTTTATGACCTACCATATTCATAAAGACTTCACAAAGTACATCTGACAGTAGTTCGTATATATCCTTTCATTACGTTGCTGTAAAGCATGCTTTATCAGTGTCGGTGATATTATCATGTAAAGTAATGAAAATAAATGGTACACCAAGGCACAAATAAGTTCAGTTAAATGGTACGTGAATGGGTTAACCAACCTGACCAAGATGTGACTGCATATAATCAAATCTATTCACTATGAGCTTTAACAACTTATCTCCTCCCTCTTCCTAACATGAGGTGCTGCAATGGAACTGCAAGGTCATTTTTTAAAAGTAAGACTTATCTTAAACCTGAATTTCTCTTTCATATCAACCACTACTCCTGTATTAGACATGATACAAATGTCTATGATGGCGCGTGCATTCTTATATCTACCAAATATTCCTTCATTCCCTTTCCCAATCCTTGCCTTATTCCAGGATCTCAGGCCATTGCCATTATGACACATTGTCTCACTTCCCTTTAATGTCCTCCGGGAATCAAAGGGTCCTTTCAAAACTAGATTTTTTTTTATTCCAATGCCCATCATTCTTCATTCTTGGAGGTCATTTTAATGCCCATCATCACCTTTCAGGCAGTGAAACTTCTTGTCCAAAAGACAACAAAATTGTTAATATATCCTCAGAGCTAAACCTACATATTCTTAATGATGGTTTGCTTACTTTACTTACACACACACACCCCCCCCCCCCCATCGCCCCATATCTTCCCAATCAAAAAGTGCCGTGGACTTAACTATATGTTCGTTGAATATTGTCCATTCACTTAATTGGACGATTACTGATGATATACCCATCAAAGCAACCACTTCCCTATTCTAATATCCTCCAACTCCCTCCCCTCTCCCCACCTATCTTTTGCATTGCCGCAGAAATCTAAGGAATTTTTATTTTAATCTTTTCCACAACTTCCTAACTGACAAGCTAGCATGACAACGTCAACAACTTTGTTATTATGACCGTCTCATCTCATCCATTCAAATTTAAACTTATATCATCCTTTCATTACATATCTACCAATAGGCCCATTCAATAGAATAAAATGGTGGGATATGGAGCGTACAGCTCTCATTAAAAAATGTAAAAAAAATCACTTAATTTATTTTGTTTGCTTGGCACTTTCGAATCCTTCCTTCATTATAAGGTCAGGGTGGCTCAAATCCAATTAGTATTTAATGCTAAACATCGGCTGGTGTGGAAGTCTTACATTAGCTCACTCAATAGACGAACAACTATTAAAGATATATGAGGTCCTATGTCCCATGTTTCTTGCCATTTCTCCTCCTCTTCCCCTGTTCAGAGTCCAAATCTCCACTCCATTTATCAAATTTGTACTAACCTTACTCCAGATTATTCTCCTTTTGTTTTTCATTTCACTCTTCCTTCCACCTCCGATAAATTCTCGATTCTCAGTCAACCTATAACTTTGATTGAACTGGATCATGCCAGCAACAACACCCACGACTGGTCCCTTGGTCAAGATGATAATTATTTCTTAATCTTAAAACAACTCCCCCTCCCCACAGTCAAAACCTTCCTATTATACTCCTTAAAAGAGATACTATCAACAACAAACAATGTTCACCATGACTGGAATGATTTTAATCTGGCCCCTCACCTAAACAAGAGAAAAGCATCCTTCAACCAAACAGTTATCGTGGTTTCTACCTTGGGCAATGACTGAGAAAAATCTTACAAACAATTCTCTTGGAATGTTTTTTATGGTGCCTGGATTATTAAAAGTTGATTCCTTAACACTAATATGCCTCTACTAAATGACGCTCTACTGCTGACGCCATAAATACCCTCCTAACTGATATTCTCTTTACCCTTTGCTGCAAAGAATACTTATTAGCTATTTTTATAGGCTTAAAAGATGCATTCAATAACGTTGATATTCATATCCTTGGGCAAAAGCTCCTATAACTTCAACTCCCTATATCTTTTGTCACCCTTCTATATAAATTATTAACATCCTGTACTCTACGCCACAAATACTTTCCCTGGGTTAAACCATGACAAACTTCCATAGGTCTTCAACAAGTTAATAACCTCAATCCCATCCCTTTTATTTTGTACACCTCCACCTCAGCGAGTAGCACCTGTCTGGACTTGTGCATCCTTCAATTTGGAGATGACCTCGTATTACACTCCTCCCACATTTCCATTTCCGACATCCACCAATATATGGAAAAAGCTCCTTCTTCCCTCAACTCCTGGCTAAATAAACCTAGTCTAGAAGTAGCCGCTTCCAAATGTCAGGCGGTCTATTTCTCTCACTCTAACCGGGAATATCACTCACCTATCCATTATTCAGAAAACCCCATACTGATAAAAAGATGTACAAAATATCTAGGTATTATTCTAGATTGCAAACTGATATGGAAACCTCACATTAAGCAGCTCGCTACCAACTTTCCTTAAAATGTAATTTTTTGAAATCTCTATCTAAGAGAAAGTGGGAAGCAGATCCTGCCACCCTCCTTACATTATACAAAAACACAGTCAGATCGGTATTGGATTAAGGCACTAGGTTTATTGGCATTATCTCAAAAGCCTATAAATCAAAACTCGACTCCCTCCAATCCCAATTTATAGAACTCCTACTGGGAGCACTCCCTTCCTCTCCCAATAATGCTACTCTCGCTGAATCTTCTGAGCCTCCATTAGTCTTCAAAAGGAAACATATCTCCACTGAATATTTACTCAAGATTATCTCTTACACCTCTCACCTGCTACTCCCTAAACTAACACTTCTTCACAGAAATTGTGTGGACTTCCACATCCCTTCTCAAAAATAACCAGCACTTCTTTGGTTCTTTATTACTTTTGCTCACCTTAGGTCTTCTGTCATGCAAACCTTTACTCAACCCAAGTATCTCTACTATTACAAAGCAAATCATTATATTTCACCTTTAATAATTTCCCCTTCTTCTCAAAATCTCATTCACTCTCAACTCCCCCACCCCCCATCTTCTACACTGATGGTTCAGAACAGTCTAATCCCATCGATGTCATAACCTCATTTTTACTCTCCTCATTTGAATATTTCCAAACTCTTAACCCTTCTTTCTGCTGCATCCTCCTCTGCAGCAGAACTTTTTGCAATTCAACAAGCCTAACTATACATCAAACATTCCCACCTTTCCTGCTCATATGTGGTTACTGGTTCCCTTAGTGCACTTAAAACAAATGAAATGGCGTACGGCTTTTAGAGCCAGGACATGTTTGGCTCGCCAGGTGAAGGTTTTGTGGTTTGATGCCCTAGGAGACTTGCGCATCATGATGAGGATGAAATAATGATGAAAACGACACGTACACCCAACACCTTCTGCCAGCGAAATTAACCAATGATGGTTAAAATTTCCGACCCTGCCGGGAATCAAACCCAGGACCCCTGTGGCCAAAGGCCAGCTAACCATTTAGTCATGGATCCAGATAGTGCACTTAAAAATTCCAATCACACCCATAATTGGTATACAAGCTCACTGGGAAAAAAATGAGTCACCCTAGTGCACACGCACAGATGGATAGTTAATCCTGTACAAATGATGCAGTGAACGAGTCTCGTGCTCAACCGCACACGCATTGCCTCTATGTGAGCATAAGGCAGTAGCGATCAGTGACACTAATGTTTTAAGCGGACAGTGTGCGTCAACATGGGTAGATGTAAGGATGTGACAGAGTGACAAAAAGATTTAATCGTAACTGGCCATGCTATACGGTGCACGAAGTCACTGGATTTGTTGGTGTTTCGCAGTGGACTGTTCAACGTGTCTACAAGCAGTGGTGTACTACACGTGGCCATGAAACACATCAGAATTGTGGTTGCAATAAGACCCTGACAGAGAGATCAGAGACATGTTTCACGGCTTGTGAAACAAAATTGCTTCCAAACTTAACAGGAATTGCTACAGCAAATGAAGCTCCATCCTAACCAGTTAGCGAGAGAACACTGCGGTGGGAACTACATGCAATGGAACATTTAGAATTGGTCACCTTGCCAGAGGTCACAGCTCACAAAGGCATATGAAGGAGCGCGTCTTCAATGGACAGCAGCTGACAGGCTGAATGTAATGTGGTCTGAAAATCTTGTGTTTGCCTGTATTCCAATTATGCACTTCATCAAGTGCATCAACGGCCAAATGAAGCATTTCGTCCTGGATGTGAGCAAGGTGAGGTTTCACCTGGAGGTGGGTCTGTGATGCTTTCGGGGTGTCTTCCGTATCATTGATTGCGCTCGCTCACTGAGGTGGCCACTAATATGAAGCAGCATGTTTATTGAACATTCTGGATGATCTGGTGTTGCCTTTCAGTCAACATCTGCATGGTGGGTATGCTATTGACAACCCGATTTTTAAACATGACAACAGCAAAGTACATTGGCTGGACGCGTATGCAACTGGTTTTATGAACACTCTCCCACGCTATTACATCTCCATTGGTTTGCAAAATCACCTGACTTAAATCCCATTAAAAATCTGTGGGACAGGTTAGAACAGCAGGTAAAACGCTGACATCAGCATCCCCGCAATTTGGTGGAATTGCGCGACCAAATAGTCAGCAAGAGGCTTAACCTCGCTGTGAAGTACATGCACAACGTCGTGGACTCACTTCCTAACCAAATCTGGTGGTTATCAAGTCCTGAGGCGGAGTTAGATGGTATTAAATTATGCTTGTAAGGATTTCTCCAGGCGTAACAATTTTTTTGTCGGGTGAGCTTACAACACCTATGAGTAATCTGTCTTGATATTCATTTGGCTGGTGCTAGGGTTACTCTACTATAGGTACGTGGTCACACTAACATTCCTGGTAACCTACGAGCCAATGCCTTGGCAAAATTTGCAGCAAATGGGCAAGGTTACCCTTTCAAAATCGCCATACCACATGCTGATATGGGAATCTTTCCATGCTCATATTTGGAATTTGAGGCAAGAGGACTAGAGAAAATATGCCGCCTCCAAAGGTAACTGTGATGTGAAAATGGGAACTAATATTTATTTGGCATAATGGAATTACAACTTGAAAGCATCTAAGAGTATTTATTTATTTATCTGGCATGTCTGCTTGTGTATCGAGACGTTATCTACATTATCGGCCATTGTTGGAACTGTTGCCTAACTGTGGAAGTTACCAGGCGAATTTAATTCAAATACCTTATTCCGATTGTTACGCATTTGCTGGACCAATATGATTCGCGGGATTATCGTTTTGATTGCTGCGCGCCTTACGCGGTGCGCACTTTGAATGTTGGGAACTTGCTACTTCCCCCTGCTCAGTGTGAGCTCGGACAGTGTGTTCGCTGCTACGATCCAAGATGGCTATGTTAAGTGTAGCTCGTAAGAGGACAGCTTGGCGCAAAGGGAAAGCGATTGTAATGGAGCCTGACTTTGGTAGTTAAGTGAAGATGTTAGGCCTATGCCCTTTGTTCCTTTTTATATTAATGTGAGCTCCAACCATATTATTATTATTACTTGAAGAAGGAAACTTTTTATTGTGTTACCCGTTAGCGGTATGGAAGGTTTTAAATGTGTTGTAAGTTGGATACCCTAACTCCAAGTAAGTACTGGGAATTATAATTAATTGAAGGGATTTCGTACGACCAGACATTAAAAGTGAGTAATTTTATCGTGGATTTGACCAACATCATAAACGAACACTTTCGGTATCGTGTAACCTTTGTAAACAAAATCTGATACCACCTTTGGACTGAATTAGTAGGAAAAACAAAACAAATGTAATGTAGGGAGTTCAGGATCGCTAGTTATGCGTCTATGAGGTGGTATTTGGGGTAAATTGTTTAATCTTATTGTTTTGTTGCCGTGCATTATTGCCGACTGTTCTTCATGATGAGTGTACCAGGCGGTACACCTCCACGCCGCTAATTCAAATATTGCGCCAATTGAAACTCCTCTACAGGAGAACGCCTGAACTTTAACAAACTGTACTAATTCAAAGGTTTCTTGGAAGATGTCACTACCGTAAATTTTGAAGTGTTCTGAACTGTGTCTATTTCGATTTGTTTGCTCCATATCAAGAAATTTGAACATTCTCTAACAGATGTCTCTACCAAAACTAATATCGCACTCTGGTGTAAAGGTATGTACCTTCCTGAAGAAATTTTGTATTCATAAGTTTTGTCTTAACTAAATTTTGTTCTGTCAGTTGTAGATTGGCAATATAATCCTTTCTTTCCACCTGTTTTGAATGAAGCCAATCAGGAATTTCTGTAATTAATTTTCCACCAATAAGGTGTTTCTTCTTCGTCTGGCGTATTAGTTTTTGCTGTTATCCAATAAAATTTTGTGGGCGGGTTGTAATCATTCATGAAACGTCTCGAATTTTCCACGAGTGTATATAAACTGCTGATTTTCTGGTCTCCTCGCCACTTCAGTAACATCTCTCCTAGTGTGATTATGTAGCAGGGGGCTGGAAGCGCCTCTTTCTTCGGGCAGCAGTTCATCCATAAGGTAATGGCCATTTAATAACTTCATTTCTCGCTAGCTCAGCAGTTTAACCCTCAGGACAGGTTCGAAAACTTTTCTCATGTAACCTATCTTTAAAATGTAATAGACACTTGGTAAAACTTCTTCTCTCTAACTATAAATTGGGATAGAGAGTGCTAAACCCTCTCGAGCTCCCACTCCTATTGTTTTGAGGTGACTGTTTTCACAACCGTTTCTTCCTTTCTTAATGTAAGTCTTCTTATATAAGTCACCTCTTTAGTATGGGATTAACCTTTGTGTATGCGGCCTACCTGCCAAGTAGGTTTTAAAAGTGTATCAGGAGTGCAAGTTACGCCTCCAGTCAAGTTGGTATTTTGGGCCATGTAATTAACCTGCTTCTTTACTGAATAGGCCCAGTAGGTTGGGTATTTATTACCCCTGTTCTTGGTATGCCTTGAGGGCAGTCTGAAGTATAGTTTGTTGTGGCCTTTGATGGGCTTGAACCTTGAGAGTGGGTTTGCTCTTTCTTAAATTTGGTTTCTGTGTGCCTCGAGGAGGCTTAATATGGTAATCAGGAGCCAGTGCTCCTTGGCATGATTGGGGTTTTCTGCCCCTTTTTTTGAACTTGGTATATAGGTAAAGTTGGGCTTATAGCTCAAGGTTCGTGAGTGTCGGGCTCGAAGCCCAAAATTTGTAACGAACTAAAATTGTACTTTCTTAATTTGTTGATCTGCTACTTGGTACCTGTTATATTGTTATTTATTTACCTTGAAAAGAAAATATAACCTTTGTTAAAGTTTTAAATTAACTTTAATTTCGTAAGTTGAGACCTATTCCACCCAGCACCTTCTTTCACCTCTGCTGTTCCACAGATACCTCGGAACAATGAGGATTATTATTATTATTATTTTGATGTGTGTTTTTCTCCCTATTTTCCTTCGCTGCTTGTATTCGCCGCTTGATTGTACTCCTATTGCCTTCGTGGCTGATTACTGATGTGACTGTTATTTGCATTGTTCGGGGCGTTAATTAATGACACCTCATGTACGCATTGTAGCGCAATCCAAAGCCCCCTCCATTCTAAAGTATGTAAGCCGTAGGCAAACTGATTAACTAAAGCTAATGTAAATTGGTACTATCACCTCTTGCATAAATTATTATTTTCATTATTAATTGCATAAAATCTTAAAATTGAAATCTGCTGGTCGATATTAAACTTAAAATATGCCAATTTCTTTTCGTTTTCCGGTCACATTCTACTCTTTGTTTTGGACTCCCTGCCTTTGTTTTTATTACGTAATGTCATCCCTTCTTATCTAATTTCATGGACACCTTTATTTTGGTGGCTTTGATGACTATTACGGGATTTTGGTTGGCGTCGGTAACTGGTAGCTCCTACGGTGTGCTTCCATGTTCTATTATTATTATGTGCAGAACGTTAATTGTAAATTTCCTTTAATATACTTCATTTTGTTGGGATTGCTGTCCGCTATAATTTTATTGTGTTTTCATCTTGTTCGGTTATTTTGTGTAATTTTTATTCGTGGTTGGAGCCACTATTTTTCCTTATTCATGTGTCCTTGCGTGTGACTTGTAATTAACTATTTTAGTAGTGTAGCAAATTTCAATTTTAAGCTGTATTTGTAGTTGCGGGCCCGTATACTGATGATCATCAATCTAAAATAATAATGAATTTCCATATATTAATTTCCTAGTGTTCATCATTTAAATTATATGAAAAGGTTGCAACCTATTTTAATTTTAATGTTTTATCTCCCCATATCTTAATTAAACGTTATTGAAAACTGTATTTAATGATATCTGTTTTGAGTATTTCAGTATTTATTTGAGGAAGTTTATCTTGCTAGTAGTTTCATTTTACCTTAATTTAAAATTCATTATTAAATGGTGTTTCACCTTTGAGTTTTAATTGTGTTATGGTTCTTTCTTAAAAATAAGAATATATGTAAATTTAAATGTTCATATTTATTTATTTACTAAAATTTCTTGCGGTAATTTTAAGTTTACCTGGTCTCTTATTTGGTAGTTAGTAGTATTGACCTGGCAACCTGTCAACCGTTAATGATAAGATTCTGGCCTTTTCATTCATGCTTTTGCCCTCCACGCTTCATATTTTGTGCTGCTGCCCTTACGGTAAGAATAGCGTATGTTTTCATTTTGATGTTTTGTGTATCTTCTTGGTAAAGTTGCAGTAACTTATTTCAACATCTCCCCACTATCCCACAAAAACCTTGGTTACTTCCTTACCAATGTACACTACATCATATTCAATCATCATTTGTATAAGGTCAAACCATGCTTGTACCCCATATAAAATTAGTTGATTCCAACCTCTGCACCTGTGGACAAAAAAGTGATACTATGAAACATCTAATCTTTCACATTTATTTATGAACCGTTATGAAAACACCCCCATTCATCCATTCTGGGTCATATTTTTCCTCTCCCTTCAAATGTCATTTGCGTTGCGTCTCATCCCAACCTGCAAATAGCAAAAATTCTTTCAAAATTTCTTGCTGTGGTTTTCCTATTTTCTACTCCTATGTTCAAGACAATATTGGTGGCTGGACAGACATCGAAAGCTAAGTCCAACAAACATAACAAGAAGAATAAGTGGTGACTGATTGATGACTGATATATTGCTGTAAGAGTAATCATACTTCTGTTTGTGGGTTGTTGGTCCTACATATAATACAAGGTAAGATTTATAATATTTGAATTCCTAAACTGTATATTTCAATGTGGGGGGCAAAATGAAATGGCATATGGCTTTTGGTGCCGGGAGATCCCAGGATGGGTTCGGCTCACCAGGTGCAGGTCTTTTGATTTGACACCTGTAGGCGACCTGTGCGTCGTGATGAGGATGAAATGATGATGAAGACAACACATACACCCAGCCCCTGTGCCAGGGAAATTAACCAATGATTGTTAAAATTCCTGACCCTGCCGGGAATCGAACCCGGGACCCCTGTGACCAAAGGCCAGCATGCTAACTATTTAGCCATTGAGCCGGACTGTGGGGGGCAATATGAAGGGTACCCACTTCACTTGCTTGCCCTGGCTATCACTGGTTATTCTATTAATGTATTAATGGTTTTATGTGCTAGTAACTATCTAACGGTTTCCAGGGCTAGAATTTAGTCCTGAAGAAGTTCTTTTAGGCATCACTAACTCCCAAGCAATATTTTATGAAAGAGGGCAGCCAACTTTTATATCATTCATAAATAGAATGTCAGGAGTAAATGCTGCCTATCAACTGGATATAACTGTTGTGGGGTAATGATAAGATAGAGAATAATCCTCAAAATAACCTGATACTCAAATTCTACACAAATACAGTACAACTCTTAAGACTTAAAAACTCGTACCATTTGTACCAATATTTCTTTTATTTGCTTTACGTTGCATATGGCGTTGATGGGACAGAAACGACATAGGAGTGGGAAGGAAGAAGCCATGGCATTAATTAAGGTAGGTAACTAGCATTTGCCTGGTGTGAAAATGGGAATCCATGGAAAACCAACTTCAGAGCTGTTGGCAGTGGCGTTCGAACCTACTATCTCCTGGATGCAAGCTCACAGCTACGCACCCCTACCCACTTGACCAACTCACCCGGTAACAATATTTCTGTAGCCTGTAAAGTAACAAAGAGATCAACATGAAGAATGTCCCTTTTAAATCAGAGACAGAGATAAGTAACACATCAATAAAAGAACCAAAATTATCCAATAGATGTTGAATCTTGTAATTTTTTTCCTAAAATGATCATCATCTATTCTTCACTCTCATTGGATAATTGTGATTAGCGTGATAAAATGTAATATCTTAATAAAGTACGAATTGTCATACCTGTGAGAAAATGAATCTACCAGTAGAACAGCTTATAGTATATGGTAAAAAAGAAGACACATGAGCTGATATTAAACTTGATAGTGTTTTCCTTTACATAAGATGTTACATACTAGATAATAAATCATGTCAAACCACTGGAGAGCCGTTTCAAGGCTTTTAACTAATTAGATTTCTACAATTGGCCTCTGGTAAAATGTGCAGGTTTCATTTGCCATTGTTTCAAGTCAAAAACTGTTTAATTTAATTCCATTTTTCATCCACATCTTCTCTTGCGTGTATAAGAGAAAAAAGAAGCCCCAATTTCTAATATCCTGGGAGATATTTATGAAGCATCCATTGCTGATTACTCCCGATATTAATAGGTTTACAACTCTTATCGTTTTCCAGTCAGGATTACACGAACTTCCATTTTCTTTTCATTTACTCACACAGAGCATAATATGAAAATGGCACAGAGTTAAGGGATATATTACCATATTGTATATTTTCTTTCCGCCTAAGTCCAATCAGAAGTTGCATATATATCTTTATTTTAAAGGAAAGGTTCAATAGATATCTGGCCAAACTGAAATAATTAAGCATGCAAACAGGTATTCCTACACGTACAGAAATTGAGCACACTTCTCCACAGGCCTACCATTAAATACAGATATCCAATCCACTGTTAAGCATTGGTACAACATAAAAGGGAAAAGACCTGCCAGCACTTGTAAAGCAAAAGCTAACATTTTTGAAAATAAAGCTCATTTAAGGGCATAGTTTAAAATGCTTTATGAAAAACATTGTGCTAGACAAAATAAGTAGATTTATGAAACAGTTTAACCTGATTCCTGATTGATTTTGATTAATATTCGGGAGAGGAACATTTAGAAATCAAGACTTTCATTCCAACCAGTCAAGTATGAATGCTATTGTTCATTTCAGACATATAATCTTAAGTATTACCATTCCAAGGTATTTGAAGGAATTTCTTATGTTTAGGCCTCTGTTTTGAAATTTAATTTTGTCCTTTGTTGTAGCTCTTCCTCCTTTTCTGAAGATCATCATTACTGTCTAAGATTCGTTTATCTGCAGATCATTTTCTTCTGCCCATGTTTACAGCTTGTTCACTACTTCCTGAACCTTACAAACGACAATCAACTCCTATAGAATGCACATAAAGGAAAGGGCAACAACAGCCATCCAAGCGATATACAGAATTAAAGACCTCCAAAAACTATCTTTAGAAACAGCAATAGAGCTATTTCATGCTGCAATAAGCCCAATTGCCACCTATGGCATTGAAATTATTTGGGAAAAGTTATCCGTAGCTGACCTTATGGCTCTAAAGAAACTAAAAGCCAGTTTCTAAAGTGTGTATTAGGTGTGCTATGTACATGAAGTCCAGATTAGTGTACGAACTTTGTAAAGAGCCATTCTATATTGAGTATCTAAGAATCAATCTAGTTCTGCCATTCAAGGACAATGCGCAAAGATAATTGAAGAGAGAAGAATGAAATGAGCCCAAATCGAGCTCCAATTCTATGCCACCGACGCCATGCTGGAGCGAAAATGGACAGAAGCGAACTACGAACAGCGACATGTAGTTACAAGGATGACAGTCCATGGCTTCCACCATAAGCTGTGTTGAGCAAGCAAGGGAACTTCAACAGAATCAATAAAGAAATATCTAGAGAAAAACAAAATAGAAGGGGAGACAGAATGTGAAGAACTCAGAATGGTTGGCATACCATACAAATATATGGATCTTGTATATAGTGCAGACTTCTGGCCAAAGGATATAGTATTCCGAAGACTTTGCTTCATGCGAAGCCAAGGAAGAAATTATGGGAATTTCCGCCCCAACACTAATAAAACTACACAGCTAAAACTACTGCTATGGAACACGGAAGGTGCGAGAAATACCTTGATACATATTCCCCACGAGACACTTGTAAACATAGATATTATAATCGCAACAGAGACTTTCCTCTTAGAACCAGTACACATCCAAGGATTTTACAGTACACATTCGTTCGCAAAGTCTACCGAAGGTAGGCCGGAGGGAGGTGTTTTATGTTCCTTCAAACCGACTATTGGAAAGATAACCAACACCACGAAAGAAGACAATTTGCTAATAACAAGAACAACACTTCTCACAACAGTAGGCCTATACATGCCTCCACACTGGACAATGGAAGATGCAATAGAACATCTAATGAAAGCATTGACGGAGGTGAAACATGATGAGTCAGTCCTTTTAGCAGGAGATCTTAACTGCAGAATAGATAAACTCAGTAACAAGACTGAACTGATTCTGGAAACACTCAGCGAGGAAGGCTTCAAACTTGTAAACGACCCAGAACTCAAAACATACTTCGCACACAACGGCACCAGTTCAATTGATTTAGTATTTTATAGAGGAAAATATGTTTGAAATCTGGCCCAAGAAGGTTTATGGTCGTCTTCTGCAGCACCAATCAGAAAACATATTCCCATTGAAACTACATTTGAAATAGAAAATATGCAGACAAAATACATGACTAAGACCACCAACGACAGACTATCAAGAAAGATTGATATAAATATCCTCAAACAAAACGAGATGCAAATAGAAACTTCAGTGCAGCTCATAGATGAGGGCAACACAACTGGAGCACTAGAACTAATCAATAACATACTTCAACAAGCTCTTATTCCAACAAGACAACGTAGAGCTCAGCCCTGGTTTAATGAAAAATGTTACAAAATGCGCACAGAAACACTAGAAGCGTTATATGCAGCCAAAACGACAGGAAGATATGAAGATCTTAAAACCTATGCAACTAAGAGGAGAAATTACAAGCAACTTTTGAAGGAAACGGAAACTGCATTCATGGAAGAAGAAGAGAATAGAATCGCAGAAGCAGCAAAGAAAGACCCATTCATTGCCCTGAGGAAACGAAATGTAACACAAGCCACAGTTATACCGATGAAAGAATGGGAAGAACACTTCAAGAAAATACTAAATCAACAGAACATTAATGTAGCTGTTTGCAGAAGCATAACTGAGGAACGGATCCAAAATCCACTACCGATAACACCAGAAGAGATCACAGACGTCATCACTAAAGCGAAAAGTAGGAAAGCCCCTGGGCCAGATAATATTTGCATGGAAATCTTAAAAGACTCATTGGAAATACTACTTCCTTTATGGACCAATCTCTTCAACAAATGCCTGCACTCAGGGACAATACCAGAAAGCTGGAGAACTGTGAAGATTAAAATGCTATACAAAGGTAAAGGGGAAACAAATGACACCAATAATAACATATGGCATAGAACTAATATGGGAAAATCTAACGTACAAGAACCTCGAGAGAATTGAAAAGGTGACAGCAAGATTCATAAAGCACTGCCTGCGAATAGGGACGTATACACCATCGAGACTTGCCTATGAATTAGCAAGAGAGACCTTCTTCTTAGAGGATATCAGGTATAAGCTCAGCCTGCCATCTACTGACGCTTACCAGGCACTTCTAGCTGCTAGACAAAGGAAACGAATGGACATCGACTTGGAATTTTACAGTACCGATGCAATGCAAGACAGATCATGGACAAATGCTAGTGAGGAACAAAGACACACAATCACAAGACTAGCTATTCATGGCTACCACCACAAGTTATGTAACAATAAGAAATTTCACCTACCAAACGGGAATTGCATATGCTCGCTCTCTGGAAAGTGCTGCGAAAAATACCATATTGTGTTATGTTCAAAAAGGACCAAAAGCATCACGCAAAATAGCAAAGAATAATTTCAAATTTGATGTAACCATATTGTATATATCCTTTCGGGTCCTTTTCCTATTAACTAATAAGCTGTGTGCTACTAAGCGATTCCATGAGGTGAACGACGAGTGTGTGCTAGTGATGGGACTATCGAATGAAAACTACTGAATTATTCGATAGTCGTCAACTACCGTTACAACCGATTGTTTCCGTTTGCATTCGGTTTTTCATTCGGATCGCAAATTCCAATTGTTTCCACTAGTCAGCGCTAAAAATCGCCACCTCTTGAGTCACGGAGTGGTCAGTCATCTATATATATAAAATAAGAGTTTTGGCTGTACATTGCTCAGAATTTGAAAATAAAGGTATTTCTGTATCGGGCATGTGCATAGTAACAAGAAAATGCACTTTTTACTTTTCCATGTCTGTCTGTCTGTCTCTCTGTCTGTCTCTCTGTCTCTCTGTACACGCATCACGAGAAAACGGTTGAAGAGAATTTAATGAAAATCGGTATTTGAAGTTGGGGGATGAGCCTCTACAATCTAGGCTATAAATCATTTTACTCACGCTGAGTGAAATGGTAGTTTAGGGGAAGGCCTAAAATTGAATTCTCAACTATTTATGTTATTAGTGGTGGTATTTTAAAGAAAATGGGTATGCAAAGTTGGGGAATAAATTGCTACAATCTAGGCTGTCAATAATTGTATTCACGCTGAGTAAAATGGTAGTTTAGGGGAAGGCCTAAAATTTAATTCTCAAATATTATTGTTATTAGTAGTCCTATCTTGATGAAAATCGGAATGCAAAGTCAGGAAATAAGTCTCTATAGTCTAGGCTGTACATTATTTTATTCACACTGAGTGAAATGGTAGTTTAGGGGAAGGCCTAAAATGTAATTCTCAAATATTTCTTATTAGAAGTGTAGTCGATGAATGCTAGATAACTAAGGTTATATAGTGTTAAATTTCCTATTATTCATGCCTTATACATTGTTACCGTACTGGCTATGATCACCAAGATATTCATGAATTTGAATTTTTGTTACTAAGTCCATACCAGCGCCGAGTAACGAGAAAATGGGTAAACAGTACCGTATTTAATGAAAATCGGTATGTAAAGTCGGAGAATAAGAAACTACAGTTTACGGTATAAAATATTTTACAAATCACAGAGTCGAAAGAAAACTAAATGTGTAGGCCTACAATATAGTGTACCCGTAAAAATGTGTTCATATCTTTAAGGCGCTTGATATTAAATGAACGAGCATGATGCTTAATCTCAGTTGTGGCTTTATCATTGGAGCTGGTACAGAGAGAGGTATAGTTATCAAATTGAGAGATTATTTTGATAAATTGAGTTTATTGATCATCAAAAGCAAGTTCATATCACCTTCATACAGCAGCGTGGAAATGTCGTGGCTGGTTGGTACCTCCAAGTCCTGGGATGGTGCTGGACATCGACTGGGCAGGGACTACACCTGCTCGGATGAGGAATTCTGGAACGTCTGGAGGTTCTGGAAGTGTCTCGACGTTCTGGAAGTCTCGACGTTCTGGAATGTCTTGAAGATTGGTACGCGTTCCTGGGTTCGATTCGAGACGTAATTCACACCTGAATTTCCTGTACGGCACTCCACACATTCAGGGCACTGTCTGAACAGATATGACCTTTTTAATTATGATTACTGCAAAAACGTTCTAGAATAATCACTCGAAGAACAAGTACTGGTAGAAATGCAAGTTCATAAGGCAAGCTCACTGTAAGTCAGGATGTTCTAGAGGATTACTGTTACTGCAGCCCTAAATGCACAGTTCTGAAGGTTGAAAACATATTGGCAATGAACTGAATAAGTAGCACTCGGAAACTGTCCTGTTGCATTAATAAGCGAAGTGAATAGAAGAAAATAATATTCGAAAGAAAAAGTCTCACTTCATAAATTATGGATCACTCAAAATACTGGAAAGTTCTAGGCTTTCGGGAAATGCGATATGCGTATTCCGAATTGTCACAGTCTTTAAGAATCAAAACATAAGTCCCTGTGCAGCACTTGGAAAGCATTGCATATTTCACAATTAAACGTAATGTTTAATGTCCCCTAAGTTCAATGTTCCAGAAATTGATTCAAAAATATAAGTTCGCGTAAGTTCAATGTGATACACAACACACGTGAAAATTCAATCGTCGTCGAATAAGTAAGTCCTTATGTGGCACTTAGGAAAAAAACAAAGTTCCAATGTGTAGAAATAACAAAGTTCCAATGTGCAAAAATGTTAAAGTCCCAACACGACACTCGAAGAAAATAAAGTTTCGATGACAATGTTCCAGTATGTCACCTTAAGAAAATAATAAAGTCTTATCGCGACACTTGGCGAAAATAACTAAGTTCCAATGAGACGCTTCAGAAAAAAAACAAAGTTCTTATATGGCACTTTAAGAAAAAAAAACAAAGTCCAATCACGACACACGACAAAAAACAAAGTCCCAATGTGCCAATATGACAAAGTTCCAATACGATGCTCGCAGAAAACAAAGTCCCATTCAGGCACTTCAAGAATATGGCAAAGTCCTGATACAACACTTAGAGAAATACCGAACTTGGATGTCGCAGACTGTCGACTAGAAGTTCGACACACACAAGACTTCTCTTGTCACCCGTGTCACAGAGACGGCGGAGTGACAGACACTGAATTCGTAGGTCGGGTGGTCTTCCTTTTATACACGTTCGCATGGAAGTGTCTAGAACTCGGGTACTATCTACCCTTATAACTTCTATAATACTCGGTGGATTTTCTTGAAATCTGAACAGATGATGTCTATTGTAAGGGCCTTTAAGATGGCAGTGTCAAAATAGCGATAAATTGGCTCAAAGATGTACTTTTGAGGACGAGCTGGATCATTACCATATATGGTAGCGGAGAGCTGGCTTACGGCGGCCACGTCACTCGCTGGGTACGTCACTGCGTTCGGCGGGCTGCCTACCTTCCATCTCGCGCGAAGTTCAACAAACATACTTCGAACTTCTGTCGTAGCGGTGTTCCCGGTACAATAGAAAGCTCATAACAATGATCAACAATAACATTACATTGACCATTGTTTGTCGTGATGTGCTTTGTGTCTTCTGTTGCCCCTCATCTCCGGTAGATAGGATTGCTGCTGCGTACAGAGTATTTTTAATTTGATTTCTGTCGCACCGACATAGATAGGTTTTATGGCGACGATGGGATAGGAAAGGGCTAGGAGTGACTTAGGCCTTAATTAAGGTACAGGCCCAACATTTGACTGGTGTGAAAGTGGGAAACCATGGAATACCATCTTCAGCGCTGCTGACAATGGGGTTCGAATCCACTATCTCTCGGATGCAAGCTCACAGCTGCGCACCGCTAACCACACGGTCAACTCTCCCAGTCGGACAGAGTGTAACAGCCTGCCTGAATATTGATGGGAAGTAGCTGGTGAGTTAGATAACTTTCTTCTTTAGCATGCCATTCCCCTGGTTTATAAATTTTCTGATACTACTGGTACGTAATACACTGGATCATCATAGCATTCGGGCTATTCAATCCCTACTCTGAGGTACTGATTGGAATGAACAGTGTGCATATTTAGCGGAATAATGACAGATGAGTGTTCATGGCAATCTGCGGCCTGGTCATTCCAGCTCTGGAACTTTGGACTATTAGATTGGCACCGCAATCTAACCGCAGCACTGTTCGTTTAAAGTGATAAAACGTGCGGCTTTCCATTTGATCGAGTATTTTATATGATAGCATTGCTTTTATTCGCTACGTTCCTCCTTACGTTTTTGTAATGACCTATGTTGATTTCAGTTAAGAAAACCACAAAGTCAGTCTGTCTGAGAATCCCATAGCGAAGCACGGGTACATCAGCTAGTTTATTATAAAAATGGCCGCGGTAGTTTTCAACATATAAGTGTACGCGCCAATTCACTCCGCTTCTGTGTATTTCAAGACGGTAATCAACCAAGTCTCTAATGAAAATAAAATGCAATTACCTACTTATATGAAGGTTTGTGAGTAAGTTAATGAGCATTCACTTTTAGGAACACTGATGGCGCAACGGTTAAAGCCTCTTAGCGACTTTTTTTAACATAGGAATATTGTTTTATCCAAAGACTTTAATATTACTTATCTAGACTCACAGAGCGTGCTGGTGCTATGCAGAAAATTGAATATCTTCGCGCATCGCCATGTTGCGGGCACTTCAGTTTTGAATGCATGGTTAACACGTGATGATATTTACAGTTTCTTGTATGTTTTTCATGGTGATTACTATCGGTTAGCAGATCTGTGGTTGTGTTATGTGATAAAGTGATAATTTATAGTATTGGCAACTATTTTAGTGATAAGTGCGAGCTTACATTGATCGGCGATGTTAAAGGAGAGTAGGCCTAAGTTAAGCCGTAAGTGCGGAGTGGAGAACTATTCACGATGGTGACCTCTTGTGCAGCCTTCAATTGCACACTCGGTATCAGAAAGGATCTGGTATTTCATTTCACAAGTGAGTAGAAATTGAAATGTTATAAAATTACCATAATCGAGAATGGGATACAGACTGGTGGATTCAGGGATGTATGGACATGGCATTCTCAATATTTAGGCTTCTTCTTGGCGTTTTTCATTTCATTAGGGACAATTGTTAAGAACTAATCAGCTATTCTGAAAAAGCACATATATTGTTCTTACAGTCTGTGTGCCCATATTAAAATTTCGATAGACAAGGGCCTAGAATACGAAAAATATAATTGATAAAGCTTGGTAAACCCATCTATTTTTAGGTCAAAGTATGACTTCAGATTATTAACAATTATCAGAAAAATGATTTATTGATACCATTATCCATGTTTTCAGATCTCCTTTATAATAAAAAAAATAGTTAAATATGCTGTTCCAGAGAAGTTTGACTAGGCTGATTCCTACTTTGCACTAGAAAACACTAATCAATCTATCTGTTTAACTGTTATATTCATATATGCTTAATATTCGAGCTTCTTTATCTTCTTCCTTATGTGAATCATAATGTTCCTGTAAGAGAAAAGTTAGAACACATTTTCAGTTTTAATTTGTGCTCAGAAAATCTCCTTTCAGTTCGAGTTGATAAAATCAGTAGGCCTAATATTGGTATTTAAGAGAATTGTATGAGAGGGAATTTTGCATCCTAAATGATATATTTTTCCTCTCTTAAATTTAACCAACTGGTAAAAATATATTTAATTCAGATAAACTTAAACTTGTTAGATACGTTGAGAATTATGAGGTAGAGTAGCACTAGTGTAATGAGTTTTTTTCAGGAAGAATATTTTCAAAATATAAAATAATTTAGTGAAATGTGAATGATTGCTGGTTCCACCACTCTGTTCTGAAATATATCACATGAGGTTCTATTTATGAAGCAGAAGAGTATTTTGTGATAAATCAATGGGAGAATGTTCTGTCATTGTACCAGGAATGGTTGAGAAAAAAGGAGATAGAAATTATACATTTCTTTGATTTCGAATACATGGCTAATATTTGTAGACATACAGATATCCATTGAATAAGCCTGACCTTCTGTCAAAGTGGCTTGTTGCTGTTAAAAGACACAAGTTTGTTCCAACTTATTCCCATAGACTATGTTCAATTCACTTCACAGAAGCAAGTTTTTGGCAATCTGAAGGGAACAAAATTCTGAAAGATGCAGTGCCAACACTGTTTGACTTTCCAGTTCATCAAAAAATGGTACTTGTAGGTCAAGTAATTTGGATTAGATATTGTATTACTTCATTTTTTTTTTATCAGTGATAGGGCTTTGCTGGTAAACACAATAGGCCTATATATATTTATTTTTTCAGACTGACAAGGCTCCCCGTAGGATTTTAAAAAGGAAGTTAGATTTTGGATGGACAAATCAACAGAATAACACTATAGATCCCAGTCCATGTGGCAGTTCAGTCAGTACTGTTACACAGAGCATTTGATCTAAGCACAATTATTTTAGTGCAGAAAGCCCCACAAAACATATAAAAATCTCAGTATATCTCAGTAGATTTTTAGATAGCTATTTTCCAAACCATATAGAAATCATAATTGAAGGTATACTCATCCTGATATACTATTTCATATCCTGGAAATAATAAAAAAAAGTTAAATTTCATTCAGGTGGGAATTAGTAAAGTAAGTAAAGTTACTTATGGTGAACACTGGGCATTTCTGCAGTCATGTATCTTTTCAACAAAGAAACAAAGAAAAGATCTGCCATGTAACTTTCATATAAAACATTCTATTTCACAGGTTTTCTTTTTGCCAATATTACAGGTTCTTGCTTTTGATACAACTGTTTGTACATACTGTAAATATTGAAAGAATTGATGGATTATTGATGTTCTCCAGTCTCCTAAGTCACAGGTAAAGGACTGTTTATCTCTTCATGATCTGTAAATCATACTGAAGTTGTAAACTGCTGTGATTTAAAAATGTCTTGATATTTTCATGATAGCTTAACGGCCGAGTCTAGGATTTAATTGCATGTGCCTATTTCGAATATGCAAACAAATCAGTTAAAACATGATCATTATAGTAGGCCTAATGTGAGCTACATATTCTTTCTTGAAGATTATTAATTTAGTGTGCTGGTATACAATGTTTTCCTGTTTTTGGAGAGAGTTATCTAAAAGACGTGTTTATCTACGTAGGTACATATTTACTATCATTACTAGTGTATTTTGAAGTCTTCTTATCCAGTTTTCTAAATGTTTTATTACGTCTGTTACTTATAGTCCAGCTATCCGAATGATTTGTGAAGATTTGTTCAATAGCAATGCAAATGTGTTCAGTTTGTATGCATAAGTATCATTTCCGTGTTATTACCGTCTTGATTCTTGTGTATTTATTGCGTATATTCACGTTAGTCGGTGTAGGCTGTGCCATTTATTATTAATGAATTAGGACCTGGAAATAGTTAAGTTTCTCTGAAGCTTAGAATGCAATATTTCCGTACGGATCTTCTGTTTTCGGCACCTTTTAAACATTTTATTTTGGATGTATTTAATGAACATCTCGCCGTGTTATCCTGAATCGCAGGAATAAAAATAACCTGTCGAGATGTGTTTGCATTCGTGCATAATTGAAGTTAATGCATGAATTACATACTACGATCTCCTCCGTGAGCTGTGGACTGCCCGCAACATGGCGATACGCGCATGTACAGCTCTTCCCCAGTCACACGCTACTGCGCAGCCAACGGTGTAGGGCCTTGGTTTTATCAAGGAGAATTATTACCGTTTTATATTTCGTTAGTGAGTTATGCAGCCGTTTGAAGGAATTATTTCTTCCGTGCAACTGGTAAAACAGTTCTTCCCTCATTATATGACCGGCGCGCATGCGTCATTAGCAATCTTTTGGTGCTAAACAAGTCATCCAACACGGCTTTATGCCAACTTTCGAAGTATCGTATCGTAATCTGTTTACCCTCCAGGGTCGGTTTTTCCCTCGGACTCAGCGAACGAACCCACCTCTACCGCTTCAAAGGCAGTGTCCTGGAGCTTCAGACTCTGGGTCGAGGAATACAACTGGGGAGGATGACCAGTACCTCGCCCAGGCGACCTCACCTGCTATGCTGAACAGGGGCCTTGTGGTGGGATGGGAAGATTGGAAGGGGTAGACAAGGAAGTGGGAAGGAAGCGGCTGTGGCCTTAACTTGGGTACCATCCCGGAGAAGTGGGAAACCACGGAAAACCACTTCGAGGAAATCGAACCCACCTCTATTCAGTTAACCTCCCGAGGCTGAGTGGACCCCGTTCCAGCCCTCGTACCACTTTCAAATTTCGTGGCAGAGCCGGGAATCGAACCAGGGCCTCCGGGAGTGGCAGCTAATCACACTAACCAGTACACCACAGAGGCGGACAACTTTCACAGTACAAGGTCAAATTTATCATTCCATAGGCAGTCTATTGCCAAATGCTCATCAAGATCTTGAAGTTTTGCAGATTTACTTTGTTGGTGAAGATGAAAGAGAAGTACTAAATGCAATTTTAATATTGTGCACTTTGTCAATGGATAATCATGTTATAGTTTATATAAATACTTTCCATACACGAACCATGAACCTCTAATGATTGAACGTAACCTTACATGAATGGAATTATTTTAAAATTATTATATTCACTATATTTGGTCCTAGGAAAATATGTTGTCTTTTTATTTAGTTTGCTGTGTTTATATTACTTTAATATGTGGTGTCATTACAATAAGGACATAACCTTCGTCTGAAATTACCTAACATTTGTTATTTTATGAACAGACGATCTTACATCCATTAACTTGTGGTTAGGGACACAAAAATGCATTTTATTTAAAATGAAACATAATGACCACAGTTACTTTAATCGGGACATTTTATCTTATTTTATAGACCAACGTATTTCAGTTTCCAATTACTTCACCCGAACATTGTGTAACGTTGGTTACTAGTCGTAGTCTCTATATTTCCGCTTATATTGACAAAACAAACATGCTATACAAATCGGTAGTATAATACAACAATCCACATTTCGGTAGTTACTAGCAAATGACTTATTACTAGTTACTACTTACTAGTACTACCGCAGTACAAAACGTATAGGCTATTACTACCGATTTCAAACCGAATGAAAACTATTGAATGTTTTCATTCGATAGTCAAGCCTCACAATCGGTAGTCTACCGATAGTTTAAAACATTCGATATTCCCATCAGTAGTGTGTGCTCTCTATGTGAGGAAGTGTGTGATCGCTACCACATACTTCAGTGCAAAAAAAAATAAATAAATAAATAACAAGATCAATCAACGAGTACAGTAAAGACAAATAACTATTAAACTCTTTTCATCATTGTTTTCCTTGGCAACCGTGAGAGGTGTTGTTTGAACTTCAGCAAATAGTTTGAAGTTTATTTACTGGTATATTTTGAAGAACTTTGTGCCTGCAGTCGCTACCTAATACTTACACATTACGATACGCTTAGTCGTGTGCTCCGTGTTTTCAGTATTTGGTTGTGAGGATTCTTTTTTCTTGTTTTAGTGCTAGTGCCGTGTGTTATTATGGCTGCCTCCAGTGGAGGTGATAGCCTTTTGTTAGGAGATAAGTTAGTTGTCGCGCAGGAGGAAGAAGTTCGGATGCAAGACGAATCTTCTGGAAACCTGGCAACTCAATCAATTTTGACAGACTCACAATTATCACAAAATTCTAATTCTAATGGTGTCAATGTACTGCCGCCTATGGAACGTGAACAGTATTCCCATTCACACCTTGGACCTTATATTGTATACGTTGAATCTCTGGAAAACAAAAATTTAGGGCAACTCCATCCTATGGCCCTTGGGAGACATTTTTATGATCGTAATATTCCCGTCCAGTCTATCTCTCGTAAAGGTCGTAATCGCCTACAAATAATTTTTAATAATGCGGGCCAAGCCAACGATTTTCTGTGCCACCCTCTGCTCACATCTCTACATCTTAAGGCATACATCCCGTCATCTAATATTTTTCGTGTGGGGATTATTCGAGATGTGGATAAGAACCTTTCTGAAGACGACATTCGACTCTATCTTACTTCAACCGTACCGGTTAAAGCAATACAACGTCTCAATCGTCGCATTGTTTCCAATGATGGTGTTGGTTATGTCCCCACTGGGTCAATTAAAATTACTTTTCGAGCCCAAAAGTTGCCTACACAAGTGTCACTTTTCCAAGTCTACTTGCATGTTGAGCCTTTCATTTTTTCCCCTGTTCTTCGCAGAAAATGCCTCCGATATGGTCATACACAGGCCCAATGTCGTGCACAGGTAGCACGCTGCGGGAAGTGCTCAATGGAGCACGCCACCGATCATTGTACATCTCAAATTGCAAAATGTGTGTATTGCAAAGGCCCACATCCAACGGGAGCAATAACTTGTCCGGAACACAAATACCAACAAGAGATAAAGAAGGTCATGAGCACGGAACATATCTCATTTCAAGATGCTAAGAACAAGACTTCCCTCCCTCATTATCATCCGTCTCAACACCCCCAGGATTTTCCCCCCCTGGTACCAGAACAAGTCTCTTCTTCCCCTGTTCAAGATTTTTCTAGAAAACGTAAATTTACACAAGTAATCCAGAAATCTGCCCCTCCGCCTTTGACTCCGGGTTATGATAGAACTGGTTATCTTGCCTTGGTACGCCCTGACCCTGGTTCTACGGGCCGGGTTCCATTTTCTTCTCCTCCGCCTGCTACAACACCATCTTCTCTTCCCACAGCATCACCTCCCTCTACTTCGGGTCCTAGTTACCCGCCCCGATCCCACGACTCTCAACTGTTAATACAAAGAAACCAAGTACATCAAGAAATCCAACAAATCTTATTCTTGCTTCTTCAGAATGTGGGAGGAGAGTCTCCCATTTCACCGGTAATTTATCAACTACGAGATCGCATCGCTCATATCCTTACCCTATATCATACGCGTTTTGCAGTGGAACGCTAGAAGTCTTTTTCATAAAAAACATGAACTTCAACTGTTAATTCAGAAAACATGTGCTAACATCATTATAATACAAGAAACGTGGTTTTATGCAAACACCCTTTTTCATCTTCCTGATTTTCGTGTCGAACGCCTTGATACTAATGGAAGTGAAGGCCTTGCCATTTTTATTCATAAGTCTATTCCATATGTCCCCTTTCCTCTGACGCATTGCATTCCAAATACTCTTGCTTTAGGTATTATCGTGCGAAATATATATTTCATCAATGTGTATTGTCCTCCTGATGTTTATATCTCTACCTCTCACTGGTCCCACTTCCTTACCCAATTTGATTCCATAGACAATGTTTTTCTCTTTGGTGATTTTAATTGTTCCCATACTGCCTGGGGTAGTTCTAAAGATACATCTAAAGGGACAAATTTTCTTACGGCAACTCAATCCCATCACTTTACCCTTTTAAATGACGGGTCCCCAACTCGACTCACCCCTCCTGGTTCACCCCCTAGTTCTGTTGATCTTTCGCTCTGCCATGACCACATGACTCCTAATACCGTGTGGCATATACTCAGTGACACTCATCTGAGTGATCATTTCCCTATTATTATTTCTTTTGGTGTTTGTAAACCACCCTTTTCCTCATCCCCACCCTCTCAGCTCAGTAATATTCGGTCTTTCCGAAATTTTGATAAACAATCGTATTGTATTTTCCTTCACACCCATTTCCTTCAATACACGCCCAATACCTTAGACTATCCTACCCTTCTACGCATTCTCTCCTCATATGTTGAGACTTTCCATCCATTCAAATTTATCCCCTCCCTCTGCCCCCGTCCTTATCAGAAAATACATTGGTGTGACGACGAATGTCACAAGTTAATACTGCGGCGAACAGCTTTATTTAAATTGTATCGTAAGAATATGACACTAGCTAATTATTTAACATTGAAACGTCATAATGCATGTATCAAACGCATATTTAATGCAAAGAGACGCGAGTCTTGGAAGGCCTTCATCTCCTCTCTTAATCATCGCGTATCTGCAACATCCCTTTGGAACGCCATTCGCGCACTTACCCATGTTACTTCTGTACACCCTGCGCATTCGATTATTCTGCCTAATGTCCTTCTTTCTTTTCTATATACTATAACACCTGACTTCACATTTCCGCCTCCCTTTTCTTCCTTCCGTCCCATATCCCCCCAATTTTCTGTTTTACTTCAACCCATCCAACTGTCCGAATTACAGTCCGTTTTACAAGTAGTTCGTAGTTCATCTCCTGGTCCTGATAGTATCACTTACACTATGCTCCGACTTTTACCCCATACCGGTCTTCTTGTCTTACTTTCTCTTTTTAATAATATCCTTCTCACCTTACAAGTACCGGCACAGTGGAACAACTTTCATTTAGTCCCAATTCTTAAACCTGGGAAAGATCCCTCTTCTCCTTTAAGTTATCGTGGCATTGTTTTAAGTTCCTGTGTTAGGAAACTCTTTCAAAAAATTCTACTACGGCGTCTTCTCTGGGTTATGGAGAAACATCAGATCCTTCCTAAATATCAGTATGCCTTTTTTAAAGGACGTAGCACACAAGATCCACTCAATATTTTGTTGACTGATCTCCTACTAGCTAGACTCGTAAACATAGCACTATTACTGTTTTCCTTGATATTCAAGGAGCTTATGATTCCGTTCCTTTACACCTATTATGGTCTTGTCTTGATTCGCTTGGCTTTCCCTCTGCTTTTATTTCTCTATTAGAACGCCTATATACTTCTCGTACTCTCATTCTCAAATCCCCCTTCTCCCCGTTTCCAGGAAGACACGTTTCGCATGGAGTCCCACAGGGTGATATACTAAGCGGTATCCTCTTTGCGCTTTATATGCGAGATTTAGAACGTATAATTACAAAGAACGCACGAGTTTTAGCTTACGCAGACGACTATGTTTTATACGTATCACATGATAGTGTTGATGTGTGTAGGAGAAAAATAGAATGTGTCCTTCATGAGGTTGCTCTCTGGTTACATGAACATGGTTTCTCACTCTCGCCTTCCAAATGTGCTGCAATCCTATTTACCCATACTCGCGCACCTAACCGTTCTCCTCTCCTTCTTGATCGTCTTACCATCCCCTTTGTTAATCAGCATCCCTACCTTGGAGTCATGTTGGACCACAAATTATCATGGACTCCTTATCTGGTCTCTCTTCAACGTAAAACTGATCGTTTTATTTCTATATTACGTACGATCACCCGTCGAAGTTGGGGCGCTGACCCCGTTACAGCTATTCTCCTTTACAGAGCAACTATTCGATCCTTACTAGATTATTGTGCTCTTTTTATCGACACCGCTTCTGCTACTACCCTTGCACGTTTAAATACAATACAATACCGCGCACTACGTGTCTGTTTAGGAGCACTTAAAACTACACCAACCAATGCCTTATTAATAGAAGCCGGTGAACAGCCTTTAAAGATTCGGCGACAGACTATAGCCGCTAAGTATGTCCTCAAACATTTTACTGTTACCCGGTCTCAGCTTATCCCCAAGCTACGACTTTTACATTCTTATTATTCTTCCAAATCTCCCCGTGGAAATCGTGTCCCTGCTTTATATACCGCATTTCTTTCTCTTATACCAAGAGAAGTTGAGCTCCTCCGTTTACCCACATTGCCTTTATACTCTATCCCTCATGACAGTCAGTCCTTTTGTCCTCAAGTAATTATATCTTCTTCTGAATCATTTTCTTGTCTAACACATTCTACTCCTCTTTCCCCTCTTGCAACTAAACGTATTCGACTTTCCCTCTACATAAGGGAAGTAAGCATTTTTACTGACGGATCAAAATCAGCACACGGCGTTGGAGCAGCCTTTTATATCCCCCAACCGTATACTCTCTCTGAGTTTTCCCTCCCTTCTGCCTTTTCTGTTTTTACCGCCGAATGGTTTGCTATTAGACAAGCCCTCATTACCATCAGGTCACATGCTTATGATAAGGTTACGATTTTCACGGATGCACAAAATGTTCTGCATGCCTTATGCTCGCCTCTCTCTTCCCCTAATTGGTACTTATATAGCGTTAAGTATCTCTTATATATCCTTACTCGTTCTGGTGTTTATATAACTCTACTTTGGGTTCCCAGTCACTCTGGTATCATGGGGAATGAGACTGTTGATCAGGCAGCTAAACGAGCATCACAACAATCCCCCTCTCTTTTTCTTGCGATCCCCCCTTCTGATCTCATTCATGAAGTGCGGGATATAGCATATCAACATTGGCAGTCCGATTGGAATGAAACGTCACGAGAAAAGGGATGTTTTTATCATCAATTACAACCTGTTATTCCTCTTAAACCGTGGTTTTATTATGGTACGTACTCTCGACGCCATATCACATCTATTATACGTCTACGTTTTAATCATGCCCTTACTCCCCAATATAAAAATCGTTTTCATCTTCCTCCCCCAACTTCCTGTGCTTGTGGCTTGTCTGATACTGACAGTAATCATCTTCTGTTACAATGTCCTGCTTTTGATGTTCCCCGCCAGCGCTTCCTATCCTCTTTGCTTAACATGGGCATCCCCTTCCCCACAAGTATTTCGTGTTTATTATCCTCTCTAACTCCTACTCTTGTGAACAGCATAAATCAGTTTCTTGATGAAGCACATATTATATTATAATCCTCTGACAGTCTCTTTATGCTCTCTCTTCCATTGCAAAATGTTTATCATAATTTTGGTAGGATATAAATCTCTTTACCCTCTGTCTATATGTTATCATCGTTTCTTGTGTGACTCCTATGGAATTTTTTTTCTTCTTTTTTTTTCTATCAGTTACTTTTTAAAGTACAATACGAGTGATACATGTGTCAGTGTTAAGTAATTAATGTTTTCGTGACTGGACGATAACACATGAGTCCAACCACACCTTTCAAGAAGAAGAAGAAGAAGAAACTCTTTTCACGTTTGTGTGCATTTCACTTATTATTAAGTATAACCATTAAAAATAATCCCTCGAAAACATTTAATGGGGTATAGTGCGCATTGGTATCACCTAAATATCACTATAAAATTTGTCACAAATGGAACATAATAATTACTTTTACACATATCAAGTGAAAAATCCCTGGCAAATTAAGAAATATGTTTTTTGGAAAATATTAATACGTACTTACCAACTTTGCAAGTACATTTGGTGTTGCGCTCATAGTGACACACTTATGTCTTTTGTCTTACACTTTGAACAATTCCGTGTGTGATATCTGTGTTCACAGAAGTTCTTTGCTTTCGTTTCATTCTTCACTTGTCAATGACATCATTTCATGAATTGTATCGCGATATGCTATATTTAATAGGCCACAAAATGGTATGGCCAATGTACATAAGAAAAATTCAGTGGACTAGTGATTTATTGGTCCAGGGATCGAGCTACTTTCTTTCGAACAGAAATAAAAATATTTATTGGTCCAGGGATCATGCTATTTTTCTTTTGACCTCCATTTTGCTGTTTGTACTGGCCAAAGATAATGAGAATCTACAGACATAGCACTCCCATTCCACGGTGCTAGCCCTGGACCTGAAGAAAGTAACAAAAGACGGCACCAGCAGCGAATGGACAAAGATAATGAGAATCCACAGACATAGCCCTCCCATTTCACGGTGCAAGCCCTGGACCTGAAGAAAATAACAAAAGACGGCACCAGCAGCCTAGTACGACATAGACCAGTCCTGTCTACAAGCCTTAAGTATGTTTTCAAATTTCTCAAATAACGACGGTATTTCTTAATTTGCCAGGGATTTTTCACTTGATATGTGTAAAAGCAATTATTATGTTCCATTTGTGACAAATTTTATAGTGATATTTGGGTGATATACTAAAGCACAACAAGAGCTTGCCGAAACTCAAACGTGCGCAGAGACACTGCCTTCGTGATCTCCAGGCCGTACTGTAGCTCTGATGACGTCACGCTTTGGGTGGGACTTGGAGGCGATACGCATCCGCTCCGCTTGAATTACACACTCGTTTAAATGATTTAAGAAACTATTAATAACACCTTATAAAACCAAAAACTATTCTTAAATATTTGTTAGTTCTGACATACAATGCATATCCTTCCCCGTAACGTTCTATTTCTGGCGTATATCCGTTCGTTTCCGTGAGTACAGGCTAACACTTTGGGACATATTCTTGCGTTTCTATCCATTTTCTAGTCAACTGGAACATTCACATCATACACACTGATAGAAAACAAGCAACCAATTACCAATATAATATGCTACAAATGTAAATTATTTCTGTACCACCAATTCAGTACCTACAAGAAAGGTTACGAGTAAGCTAACCTCCAACAATAACAAAACATTTACTGTCACTGTCATGAAATTCAGTTACTGTTTCAGAAAAGTAGTATTTTAAACAGCAAATAATATCTATGCAATTATTTTCATATTCAATTTTCATGGAATAACCCTGTTCCATTGCCTATGACATGAAAATTGATAGGAAAAATCTCAGCAGAGTTATTTCACAATACATTTCTACCTAAAATGGTAAAATGCATAAATTGTACTTAAATATACAGGTACACCGATTTCAAATAATCCGTAAGTCTGATTACATAAAAATATATCTAATGTTACCCATGTTCTTGATATTATGAGAATCGTCGCCATAAGACCTATCTGTGTCGGTGCGACGTAAAGCCCCTAGCAAAAAAAAAAATTGATATAATGAGAAATTTTCACTCAGCATCTGGATGAGACACTATTATTTCCCTCAGAATTTAGTCTTCAGAAAATTGGTCGATGCACACAACTGTTTGGTGATTAACTATTAATTTTTCCCTAAGAATAGCCTTCTTCCATAATCTAACTCTTTCTTCATCAGAAGAAAACACAAATACTGGAGTGTACTCTCCTAGTTTATAATTTGCTTTGCAGCCAGGCACACATCAACTCTTAGCATGGTGATTTCTCTCACTGATAACCTTGATTCAATTATACACATATCGAGGTTGATAATAAAACCCTGAATGCACTAACTCAATTCATTTTACATTAGGGATATAACATTACACAAATAAACTACAAAATTAAAGCACGGCAGAGCGATATTCTTAACCTATAGCCTCACATGATTACACGCCCACACTACGTTTTCTTCACTAATTGAGGACTTTTCACTTAATAATACAGTCGACAACGCCTCAGTCTGATTTATATTGGAGTAAACACGCAGCCAACGTTAAAAATTTCAATAAAACAGCGAAGAATTCACATGTAATTCAACTAACTCACGTGCTAAACTCCCCCCCTAACGATCAGCTGATTGCTTTCCCGCGCTTGCTACAGTATGGCCTGTACTTCACGAAGGCAGTGGCAGAGACCAATATCTGTGAAACGCATAGGCCTAGCAAGGCCAATAGCAACCAGTAGCAGTTAGCAGTTAAGAAAGCAGTAGCAGTAGCAGATAACCTAATCAAGTACCGGCAGCGCTGCGCTGCGAGAATTCGATAAACTAAGGCCCCATTCACAATGCAAACGTAACCGTAAACTTAACGACGTAACGTAACCGTAAAATTAACGTAAAATTTGTGGTATTCACAATGGAGGAACGTAACATTAACGTAAAGAGTACACAGCAGCCAATCAAAACACTGCCATGTTATTTAGTACGGAAGTCAGGTTTTGGGCTATCTCGCAGTTTTATATTTCAATACCTCGATGGAATCAAACAACGTGGTAGCGGAATTCCTATCACTTCAAACATCTATTGCTTTGCTCCTGGGAGCTGTGTAGGCCTACGGTACCTGATAAAGCGATCTAAACAACGGTGCAGAAAATGGGTTCATCCCTTGAATCAAAGAAGGTTATCTCAGGGCGATTTCGGTAATCTACTGTAAGAAATGACCCTCATCAGTTCGTTTTGGACATGCGGATGAAACTTGAACTGTTTGCCTTTCTTACGATTTGCTTCCCCTTTTGTAATAAAAAGAAATGTAAGGTCTCCTTTACCGACATCTATGACCCTATCTATCACACTCCGATAAGATGTTTGGATGATATCGTTTTCGTAAACTAGTAGTCCGTCATAATGTTAAGAAATATACAGGGCCACTGTTTTATTTATGACAGGGATTGTCTCTCGTCCGTTTGCCAGCGCTGCGAGCTTGTCCCCCGCCATTTATTGTCAGATTTCATTACTACAGGATATTAATTTCCACCTATTATTTTTCGGTACAGCGTATTTGTAATTCTTTTTCCTTCTATCATACGTAGCCTATACACAAAGACTATTTTGAAAGAGAATTACAAGTGTTTCGTCGAAAGAAGTCATTATATCGTGCACAACACACAATGTTTACCTCTGCTCTGATTGGCTGGTTCTTAAAGTTAACGTAAAATTAACCGCAAGAGCTTGGGGTTTGCAATCCCTTAATTTTACGGACTCGCAGTTAAGTTTAAGCCCCATTCACAATGAAAACGTAACGTAACGTAAACTTAAAATTAACGTTAACTTAGAAGTTAGCGGCCATCTTATCTAATGGATCCATTCACAATGCGCCGACGTAAACTTAACTGCGAGTCCGTAAAATTAATGTATTGCAAACTCCAAGCTCTTGCGGTTAATTTTACGTTAACTTTAAGAACCAGCCAATCAGAGCAGAGGTAAACATTGTGTGTTGTGCACGATATAATGACTTCTTTCGACGAAACACTTGTAATTCTCTTTCAAAATAATCTTTGTGTATAGGCTATGTATGATAGAAGGAAAAAGAATTACAAATACGCTGTACCGAAAAATAATAGGTGGAAATTAATATCCTGTAGTAAGTTTAATGAAATCTGACAATAAATGGCGGGAGACAAGCTCGCAGCGCTGGCAAACGGACGAGAGAATATCCCTGTCATAAATAAAATAGTGTCCCTGTATATTTCTTAACATTATGACGGACTACTAGTTTACGAAAACGATATCATCCAAACAAATAGATCCAAATATCTCATCGGGGTGTGATAGATAGGGTCATAGATGTCGGTAAAGGAGATCTTTTACATTTCTTTTTATTACAAAAGGGGAAGCAAATCGTAAGAAAGGCAAACAGTTCAGGTTTCATCCGCATGTCCAAAACGAACTGATGAGGGTCATTTCTTACAGTAGATTACCGAAATCGCCCTGAGATAACCTTCTTTGATTCAAGGGATGAACCCATTTTCTGCACCGTTGTTTAAATCGCCTTTTCAGGTACCGTAGGCCTACACAGCTCCCAGGAGCAAAGCAATAGATGTTTGATGTAATATGGATTCCGCTACCACGTTGTTTGATTCCATCGAGTTATTGAAATATAAAACTGCGAGATAGCCCAAAACCTGACTTCCGTACTAAATAACATGGCAGTGTTTTGATTGGCTGCTGTGTACTCTTTACGTTAATGTTACGTTCCTCCATTGTGAATACCACAAATTTTACGTTAATTTTACGGTTACGTTACGTCGTTAAGTTTACCGTTACGTTTGCATTGTGAATGGGGCCTACGTCGGCGCATTGTGAATGGATCCATTAGATAAGATGGCCGCTAACTTCTAAGTTAACGTTAATTTTAAGTTTACGTTACGTTACGTTTGCATTGTGAATGGGGCTTAACGTGATCAACCAGCGTGAAACGCACAGCAAGGCCAATAGCAGTTAGCGGACTAGCAGTTAAGATAGCAGTAGCAACTAATCTAATCAGTAATCACAGCATCACACTCACAAGTCCAAGTCTAACTGTGACCCACACCACAGTCGCAGTTGCGGCTGCGCTGTGATTGTAAACACCTATTGTCGACATTGTCATACGATCACAGGAAGGGGAAGTGAATAGAATCTGGGGCCGTGAAAGCCATCTTGTTCATTTTTGAAAGGAGCTATTGTCGTGTTGTAGGATTTATAACCTCCCAACCTGCGATTTATTTTAGTCTTCTCATTATCTCATTCTGTTTACTGGGTTGTGGCTTGTGGTTGTAGGTCTAAACTCGCTTTCGCTCGTTGGGGGCTGCGCCCCCAAACCCCCAATTCCTCTATATTACAAGTGGTCTTATGGGAAATTACTGTGAGGAATGAGTACTTCGTTACGGAAAAGGGATTGTGCCACCAGACGGCCCATTTATTTGCGTATATTTTTGGTCCTATAATATTTTCTCGTACCGTATATTCTCGATTTATAGCAAAGATAGCGTTAAACGTTTGGACGTGTGCAAATTACGTACGATTCTCACGAGATATGAAATATTTTCCTAACGTAAAGGGGAGTTATAGTCTTGAATCTTGGTAGGTTTATCGTGGTTGAAACGCTCTATATTTACGTTCTTTGATGTTCTGTCGTAACTGCATCGAGTTAGGGGAAGATTGGTGTAGAACCTTGGATTAGGAGTGCAGTGTTTACGTATTACTTCCGTTTTCCATTTTTACAGGGTGCTAGAATCATGCATTTTGCTCACATATGATCCACGAACGTTCCAACGAGCCTGCCATATTTCATGATTCTGTCGGTCTTATAAGTGTGTAAAACAGTAACATTAATTAGGGAAAATGTAAAAAAAATGGACGTCAAATCTGAAAAAGCAGCTCTATCCAAGTCATAAGGGATCAAGATACGACTAAAATTCCCGGGTCAGAAGTTGTAGATCTCTTCATGATCGGATCCGAACGTCTTGTCCATTTGGTGGCACGACTTAGAGTTTAGCCACCAAAATCCTGGAAACGTTAGTTATCACCATCATGAAAACTGCTTCCAGATTTCGATAATTTCTGGAGATAAAAACGTTAAACAATGCAACTCTTTCGAATTTCTCCCTCGGTTGCAGGCCAAAGTTGTAACTGCGAAAAATATTAATTTTCTTGCCCACGGCAACACATCGTCCACAATTTAGTTTAAAAGAAGGGAAATAAAAATAACAAAAAATCAACATTTAGCCAGGCAATTTGCATGCTAAATAGTGCAGACTTCCATGTGGAAATTCATTGCGTCCAAACGGTAAGTCGTATCGAGGTAAGGATTTCACCATCGGACGTCCCATTTAGTCGCCTACAATACTGTGTGGGGCATTCTCTCGTATCTCGCCTATTTATACCATATAAAGGGGTGAACGTTTCGATCCATATCAAATTTCGTCCGCTTAGCAACAGTTGAAAAATAATTTTGCCAACATAGCAGACAGCTACAGTCTTGAAACTTTGCAGGCAGGTTGACGATTAAACGACCTATAATTTTGGTTATTTGACGTTTTGCCAAATTTTAATTTTGTAGGGCACTTCATCACGGGGTCCGCCATTTTGTTTGGGGGAGGGGGGCAAAAATTAAAAATGTAAACTTTTGGAATTTTTCCGTTGGTTACACGCTAATAGCTATCATGTTGAAAAATTCCAAGTTTCTAGCTCATCTGGAACGGAAGGGTCTAACCCGAAAATTGAGTCCGACGATTTGATTCGACGGGGGCTAAATACGAAAAATTTGAACTTCTGGAATTTGTCCTTGGTTTACAGCCTAATAGGTATCAGAAAGGGTGTACGAAATTTGAGTCCGATAATTTGATTGGGCGGAAGGGTGTAGCACGAAAATTGAGTCCGGTATTTTAATCCGGTGTGGGGGGCTAAATATGAAAAATTTTAACTTTTTGAAATATTTCCTTGGGTTATGGAATAACAGTTATCAGATTTCCGCATTTCAAGTTCCTACCATATCTGGAAGGGTCTAACACGAAATTTCAGTCCGATATTTTGATGGGGCGGAACGGGGGCTAAATATGAAAAATGTCAACGTTTTTTAATTTTTCCTTGGGTTACAGCCTAATAGCTATGAGACTGCCGAATTCCAAGTTTCCAGCTCATCTGGAACGGAAGAGTCTAAACCGAAATTTGAGTCCGACATATTGATTCGACGGGGGGCTAAATATGGAAAATAGAACTTTTTGGAATTTTGCCTTGTGTTACATCCTAATAGCTATCAGATTTCAGAATTTCAATTTCTTAGCTCATCTGGAAGAGTCTAACACGAAATGTTAATCCGATATATTGATGGGGCGGAAGGGGGGCTAAATATGAAAAATGTCAACATTTTTGAATTTTTCCTTGGGTTGCAGCCTAATAGCTATCAGACTGCCGAATTCCAAGTTTTCAGCTCATCTGGAACGGAAGGGTCTAACCCGAAATTTGATTCCAAAATCTTGATTCGATGGGGGGCTAAATAGAAAAAATTTGAACTTTTTGGAGTTTTGCCTTGGGTTACAGCCTAATAGCTATCAGACTGCCGAATTTCAAGTTCCTATCTCATCTGGAAGGGTCTAACACGAAAATTTACTACGATATTTTGATGGGGCGGAAGGGGGGCTTAATATGAAAAATATCAATGTTTTTTAATTTTTCCTTTGGTTTCAGCCTAATAGCTATCAGATTACCGAATTTCAAGTTCCTAGCTCACCTGGAATTGGGCAAACATTAATGTCAGTCAGTCAGTCAGTCAGTCAGTCAGTCAGTCAGTCAGTCACTGAGTCAGTTAGCCTTGTGGCTTTATATATATAAGATAGCATAGAGCCAGGCAATGTGCACGCTAAATAGTGCAGACTTTCGTTTGAAAATTTATTGCGCCCAAACGGTAAGTCGTATCGAGATACGGATTGCGCCATCTGACGTGTCATTTAGTCACCTACAGTACTGTCTGAGGCATTTTCTCGTATCTCGAATATTTATGCCATAGAAAGGGGTGAACGTTTCGATCCATATGAAATTTCGTCCGCTTAACACCAGCTGAAAAATAATTTCGCCAACTTAGCAGACAGCTAGAGTCTTGAAACTTGGCAGACAGATCGACGATGAAACGACCTATAGTTTTGGTTATTTGAGGTTTTGCCGTATCTCAAATGGCTTCACCATAAATTGGTTAAGTATCATAAATTAGGCTGAAATTTCAATAGTGTTTCCGCATGTACCCTCCGATTTCCCATACTTGCATGGCAGCTAGAATAACGAACGTCGGTCTACATATGGCCAATGCCGTTGCCAAGGATCGTGCTGAATTTCGTTCATCTATCTATCATATGAGTGTGTGAATCAGTAAAATTATTTACGGAAATTTAGCAAAATTTAGCGAAACCGGGAAAATGAAGCTCAATCTAAGGTAGAAGGGGTCGAGATACGACAAAAAGTCATAGGACCAAAGTTGTAGATCTCTTAACTTTAGGCGCGAAAGTGCAATCCGTTCATTGATAGCAATTACCGTTCGGCCACAAAATAGCTCGAAACGAAAGTCTGCACCGTCCTATATACTGATTCGTTGCGAGGGGGTTAATTATTAAAAATTTTAGCTTTTCGGATTTTTCCAGGGGTTACAGCCTAATAACTATCAGATTGCTGAATTTCAAGTTCCTAGCTCATCTGGAAGGATCTACCCCGAAATTTTAGTCCGATAATTTGATTGGGTGGAGGGGGGCTAAATAGGAAAAGATTCAGCTTTTTGCATTTTTTCCTGGTGTTACAGCCGAATAGCTATCAGATTACCGAATTTCAAGTTCCTAGCTCATCTGGAACTGAAGGGTCCGACCCGAAATTTGAGTCCGATATTTTGATATTTTGATTCCGTGGGGGGCTAAATACAAAAAAATTTAACTTTTTGGAATTTTTCCTTGGGTTACAGCCTCATATATATGAGGTTGCCGAATTTCAAGTTCCTAGCTCATCTGGAAGGGTCTAATACGAAATTTCTTTGATTGGGCGGAAGGGGGGCTATATATAAAAAAATTGACCTTTTTTGAATTTTTCCTTCGGTTGCAGCCCAATAGCTATCAGACTGTAGAAATTCAAGTTCCTAGCTCATTTGGAAGTGGGCAAACATTAATGTCAGTGAGTGAGTGAGTGAGTCAGTTAGCCTTGTGGCTTTATAGGATAAGATAGAGCCAGGAAATGTGCACGCTAAATAGTGCAGGCTTTCGTTTGGAAATTTATTGCGAGCAAACGGTGCGTCGTATCGAGGTACGGATTGCGGCGTCAGACGACCCGTTTAGTGGTCTACATTACTGCCTTAGACGCTTTCACCTATCCCGCATATTTATGCCATAGAAGGAGGTGAACGTTTCGATCCATGTCAAATTTCGCCCACATGTCACAAATTGAAAAATAAATTTGCCAACTTGGCAGACAGCTACAGTCTTGAAACTTTGCAGGCAGATTGACGATGAAACGACCTATAATTTTGCTTATTTGAGGTTTTGCCGTATCTCAACGGGTTTCGCCATAAATTGCTTAAGAATCATAAATTAGGCCGAAATATCAGTAGTGTTTCCACATGTACCCTCCGTTTTCCCATACTTGCAAGGCAGCTAGAATGACGAAAGTCTGTCTACATATGGCCAATGACGTTGCCAAGGAGCGTCCTGAATTTCGTTCATCTATCCATCTTATGAGTGTGTGAATCAGTAACATAATTTATGGAAATTTAACAAAAATTACCTAAACCGGGAAAACGAAGCTCAATCTAAGGTAGAAGGAGTCGAGATACGATAAAAAGTCATAGGACCAAAGTTGTAGATCTCTTCATTTTAGGGACAGAAAGTGCAGTCCGTTTATTGATAACAATTACCGTTTAGCCACAAGAGAGCTCGAAACGAAAGCCTGCACCGTGATTTAATTTGGCTTAAAATTTCGAATTTTTTAGTGGATGAAATATTAAATATTTTAACTTTTTGCAATTTCTACATCGGTTACAGGCTAGGAGCTAGAACTTTGCCAAATATTAATTTTGTAGGGCACTGCATCACGGTATCCGCCATTTTGTTTGGGGGGAGGGGGCAAAAATTTTAAATTTAAAATTTTTGGAATTTTTCCGTAGGTTACACGCTAATAGCTATCACCTTGCCAAATTTCAAGATTCTAGCGCATCTGGAACTGAAGGATCTAACCCGAAACTTTTTTATTCCGTGGGGGGCTACGTACACAAAAATTTGAACTTTTTGGAATTTTTCCTTGGGTTACAGCCTAATATCTATCAGGTTGCCGAATTTAAAGTTCCTAGCTCATCTGGAAGGGTCTAACACGAAATTTCTTTGATTGGGCGGAAGGGGGGCTAAATATAAAAAAATTGTACTTTTTGCAATTTTTCCTTGGGTTGCAGCCTAAAAGCTGTCAGACTGCCGAATTTCAAGTTCCTAGCTCACTTGGAAGTGGGCAAACATTAATGTCAGTCAGTCAGTCAGTCAGTCAGTGTGTCAGTTAGCCTTGTGGCTATATATATATAAGATAGAGCCGGGCAATGTGCACGCTAAATAGTGCAGACTTCCATTTGGAAAATCATTGCGTCCAAACGGTAAGTCGTATCGAGGTGAGGATCTCACCATCGGACGTCCCATTTAGTCGCCTACAGTACTGTGTGGGGCATTCTCTCGTATCTCGCCTATTTATACCATATAAAGTGGTGAACGTTTCTATCCATATCAAATTTCGTCCGCTTAGCAACAGTTGAAAAATAATTTCGCCAACATAACAGACAGCTACAGTCTTGAAACTTTGCAGGCAGGTTGACGATGAAACGGCCTACAATTTTGGTTATTTGAGGTTTTGCCGTATCTCAACGGGTTTCGCCATAAATTGCTTAGGAATCATAAATTAGGCCGAAATTTCCATAGTGTTTCCACGTGTACCCTCCGTTTTCCCATACTTACAAGGCAGCTAGAATAACGAAAGTCGGTCTACATATGGCCAATGACGTTGCCAAGGAGCGTCCTGAATTTCGTTCATCTATCCATCTTATGAGTGTGTGAATCAGTAAAATTATTTATGGAAATTTAACAAAAAAGGCCAAAACCGGGAAAATGAAGCTCAATCTAAGGTAGAAGGAGTCGAGATACGACAAAACGTCATAGGACCAAAGTTGTAGATCTCTTCATTTTAGGGTACGAAAGTGCAGTCCGTTTATTGATAACAATTACCGTTTAGCCACAAGAGAGCTCGAAACGAAAGCCTGCACCGTCATTTAATTTGGCTTAATATTTCGAATTCTTTAGTGGATGAAATATTAAATATTTTAACTTGTTGCAATTTCTACGTCGGTTACAGGCTAGGAGCTAGAACTTTGCCAAATATTAATTTTGTAGGGCACTGCGTCACGGTATCCGCCATTTTGTTTGGGGGGAGGGGGGCAAAAATTTAAAATTTAAAATTTTTGGAATTTTTCCGTAGGTTACACGCTAATAGCTATCACCTTGCAAAATTTCAAGTTTCTAGCGCATCTGGAACTGAAGGATCTAACCCGAAACTTTTTTATTCCGTGGGGGGCTACGTACACAAAAATTTGAACTTTTTGGAATTTTTCCTTGGGTTACAGCCTAATATCTATCAGGTTGCCGAATTTCAAGTTCGTAGCTCATCTGGAAGGGTCTAACACGAAATGTCTTTGATTGGGCGGAAGGGGGGGGGTTAAATATAAAAAAAATTGTACTTTTTGCAATTTTTCCTTGGGTTGCAGCCTAAAAGCTGTCAGACTGCCGAATTTCAAGTTCCTAGCTCACTTGGAAGTGGGCAAACATTAATGTCAGTCAGTCAGTCAGTCAGTGAGTCAGTTAGCCTTGTGGCTTTATATATATAAGATAAGATAAGATAGAGCCGGGCAATGTGCACGCTAAATAGTGCAGACTTCCATTTGGAAATTCATTGCGTCCAAACGGTAAGTCGTATCGAGGTAAGGTTTTCACCATCGGACGTCCCATTTAGTCGCCGACAGTACTGTGTGGGGCATTCTCTCGCATCTCGCCAATTTATACCATATAAAGGGGTGAACGTTTCGATCCATATCAAATTTCGTCCGCTTAGCAACAGTTGAAAAATAATTTTGCCAACTTGGCAGACAGCTACAGTCTTGAAACTTTGCAGGCAGGTTGACGATGAAACGGCCTATAATTTTGGTTATTTCAGGTTTTGCCGTATCTCAACGGGTTTCGCCATAAATTGCTTAAGAATCATAAATTAGGCCGAAATTTCAATAGTGTTTCCACACGTACCCTCCGTTTTCCCATACTTGCAAGGCAGCTAGAATAACGAAAGTCGGCCTACATATGGCCAATGACGTTGCCAAGGAGCGTCTTGAATTTCGTTCATCTATCCATCTTATGAGTGTGTGAATGAGTAAAATCATTTATGGAAATTTAACAAAAATGACCGAAACCGGGAAAATGAAGCTCAATCTAAGGTAGAAGGAGTCGAGATACGACAAAAAGTCATAGGACCAAAGTTGTAGATCTCTTCATTTTAGGGGACGAAAGTGCAGTCCGTTTATTGATAACAATTACCGTTTAGCCACAAGACAGCTCGAAACGAAAGCCTGCACCGTCATTTAATTTGGCTTAACATTTCGAATTTTTTAGTGGATGAAATATTAAATATTTTAACTTTTTGCAATTTCTACGTCGGTTACAGGCTAGGAGCTAGAACTTTGCCAAATATTAATTTTGTAGGGCACTGCATCACGGTATCCGCCATTTTGTTTGGGGGGAGGGGGACCAAAATTTAAAATTTAAAATTTTTGGAATTTTTCCGTAGGTTACACGCTAATAGCTATCACCTTGCCAAATTTCAAGTTTCTAGCTCATGTCGAAGTGGGTAAACATTTATGTCAGTGAGTGAGCCTTGCGGCTTTATATATATAAGACTCGCTTTCGCTCGTTGGGGGCTGCGCCCCCAAACCCCCCATTCCTGTACATTATAAGTGGTCACACGGAAAATTACAGTGACGAACCTGTACTTCGTTACGAAAAACGGATTGCGCCACCAGACGGCCCATATATTCGCTTACATGTATGGTCCTCTAATATTTTCTCGTACCGTACATTCACGAGTTATAGAAAAGATAGCGTTAAACGTTTCGACGTGGTGATAATTACATACGATACTCACAAGATAAGAAATTATTTTCCTAACGTAACCGGGAGCTACAGTCTTGAAAGTTTGTAGGTTTATCGTATTTGAAACGCTCTATATTTCCGTTATTTGATGTTTAGTCGTATCTGCATCGTTTTCGCCGCAGATTGGTTTAGAACCTTGGATTAGGAATACAGTGTTTCCGTTTTACTTTCGTTTTTCCATTTTTACAGAGTGCTAGAATCATGCATTTTGCTCACGTGTCACCCTTGAAAGTTCCAGTGAGCCTGCTAAATTTCATGAACCTATCGGTCTTATAAGTGTGTAACACAGTAAAATTAACTACGGAAAATGTAAAAATTGATGATAAATCTGAAAAATGCAGCTCTATCTAAGACATAAGGGATCATGATAGACTAAAATTCCCGGGTCAGAAGTTGTAGATCTCTTCATGATCGGATCCGAACGTCTTGTCCATTTGGTGGTAGAACTTACAGTTTAGCCACCAAAATCCTCGAAACGCTAGTTAGCACCATAATGAAAATTACTTCCAGATTTCGATATTTTCTGGAGATAGAATTTTACTTATTTAATGTTTTGCCGTATCTCCAAGGGATTCACCATAAATTGCTTAGGAACCTTAAATTAGCCTGAAATTTTATTGGTGTTTCCATATATTCCTTCCATTTTCCTATACATTCAAGGCAGCTAGAATAATGAATGTCGGCCTGCATATGCCCAATATTCGTGCCAAGGACCGTGCTGAATTTAGTGCATCTATATGTCTCATGAGTGTGTGAATCAGTAAATTAATTTTTGAAAATTTAACAAAATTTTCCAAAACCGGGAAAATGAAGCTCAATCTGAGGTAGAAGGCGTCGAGATACGACAGAAAGTCTAGGACCAAAGTTGTATATCTACCCATTTTATGACATGAAAGTGCAGTCCATTTATCGATAACTATTACGGTTTACCCACAAGAGATCTCGAAACAAAAGGATGCACCGTTTTTAAATTTGGCTTAATATTGCGAATTTTTAGTGGATTGAATATTAATGATATTAACTTATTGCAGTTTCTACGCCGGATATGGTTTAGGAGCTAGCAATTTGCCAAATTTTAATTTTGTAAGGCGCTGCATCACGGTGTAGCCATTTTGTTTGGGGGAGGTGGTATTTTAAAAAATTATACTTTTAGGAATTTTTCCGCAGGATACACGCTAATAGCTATCACATTGCCAAATTCAAAGTTCCTAGCCCATCTGGAAGGGTCTAACCCGAAATTTGAGTCCGGTAATTTGATTGAGCCGTGGGGGGTCTAAATATGAAAAATTTGAACTTTCCGAAATTTTTCCTTGGGTTACAGCCTAATAGGTATCAGAAAGGGTCTACGAAATTTGAGACCGATAACTTGATTGCGCGGAAGGGTGTAGCACGAAATTTGAGTCCGGTATTTTAATCCGGTGTGGGGGGCTAAATGTGATAAATTTGAACATTTTGAAATATTTCCACGGGTTATAGAATAACACCTATCAGATTGCCGAATTCCAAGCTTCAAGTTCATCTGGAACGGAAGGGTCTAACCCGAAATTTGAGTCCGACATTTTGATTCGACGGGAGGCTAAATACGAAAATTTGAACATTTTGGAATCTTGCCTTGGGTTGCAGCCTAATAGCTATCAGATTTCCGAATTTCAAGTTCCTAGCTCATCTGGAAGGCTCTAACAGGAAATTTTAGTCCGATATTTCGATGGGGAGGAAGGAGGGCTAAATAAGAAAATTTTCAACGTTTTTGAATTTTTCCTTGGGTTGCAGCCTAATAGCTATCAGACGGCCGAATTCCAAATTTACACCTTATCTGGAACGGAAGGGTCTAACCCGAAATTTGAGTCCGACATTTTGATTCGAAGGGGGGCTAAATACGAAAAATTATAACTTCTTGGAATTTTTCCTTGGGTTACAGCCTAATAGGTATCATATTTCCGAATTTCAAGTTCCTAGCTCATCTGGAAGGGTCTAACACGAAATTTAAGTCCGATATTTTGATTGGGCGGAAGGGGGGCCAAATATGAAAAATTTCAATGTTTTTGAATTTTTCCTTGGGTTGCAGCCTAATAGCTATCAGACTGCTGAATTCCAAATTTCCATCTTATCTGGAACGAAAGGGTCTAACCCGAAATTTGAGTCCGAAATTTTGATTCGGTGGGGGGCTAAATATAAGAAATTTGAACTCTATGGAATTTTGCCTTGGGTTGCAGCCTAATAGCTATCCGAATGCCGAATTTCAAGTTCCTAGCTCATCTGGAAGGGTCTAACACTAAATTTTAGTCCGATAATTTGATTGGGCGGAAGGGGGGCTATATATACAAAATTTGAACTTTTTTTAATTTTTCCTTCGGTTGCACCCCAATAGCTATCAGACTGTAGAATTTCAAGTTCCTAGCTCACTTCGAAGTGGGCAAACATTAATGTCAGTCAGTGAGTGAGTGAGTGAGTGAGTGAGTCAGTTAGCCTTGTGGCTTTATATATATAAGATAAGATAGAGCCAGGCAATGTGCACGCTAAATAGTGCAGGCTTTTGTTTGGAAATTGATTGCGAACAAACGGTGCGTCGTATCGAGGTACGGATTGCGGCGTTAGACGACCCTTTTAGTGGTCTACATTACTGGCTTAGGCGCTTTCTCCTATCCCGCATATTTATGCCATAGAACAAGGTGAACGTTTCGATCCATGTCAAATTTCGCCCACTTTTCACAAGTTGAAAAATAATTTTGCCAACTTGGCAGACAGCTACAGTCTTGAAACTTTGCAGGCAGATTGGCGATGAAACGACCTATAATTTTGGTTATTTAAGGTTTTGCCTTATCTCAACGGGTTTCGCCATAAATTGCTTAAGAATCATAAATTAGGCCGAAATTTCAATATTGTTTCCACATGTACGCTCCGTTTTTCCATACTTGCAAGGCAGCTAGAATAACGAAAGTCGGTCTACATATGGCCAATGACGTTGCCAAGAAGCGTCCTGAATTTCGTTCATCTATCCATCTTATGAGTGTGTGAATCAGTAAAATCCTTTATGGAAATTTAACAAAAATTACCGAAACCGGGAAAACGAAGCTCAATCTAAGGTAGAAGGAGTCGAGATACGATAAAAAGTCATAGGACCAAAGTTGTAGATCTCTTCATTTTAGGGGACGAAAGTGCAGTCCGTTTATTGATAACAATTACCGTTTAGCCACAAGACAGCTCGAAACGAAAGCCTGCACCGTCATTTAATTTGGCTTAACATTTCGAATTTTTTAGTGGATGAAATATTAAATATTTTAACTTTTTGCAATTTCTACGTCGGTTACAGGCTAGGAGCTAGAACTTTGCCAAATATTAATTTTGTAGGGCACTGCATCACGGTATCCGCCATTTTGTTTGGGGGGAGGGGGGCAAAAATTTAAAATTTAAAATTTTTGGAATTTTTCCGTGGGTTACACGTTAATAGCTATCACCTTGCCAAATTTCAAGTTTCTAGCGCATCTGGAACTGAAGGATCTAACCCGAAAATTTTTATTCCGTGGGGGGCTACGTACACAAAAATTTGAACTTTTTGGAATTTTTCCTTGGGTTTCAGCCTAATATCTATCAGGTTGCCGAATTTCAAGTTCCTAGCTCATCTGGAAGGGGCTAACACGAAATTTCTTTGATTGGGCGGAAGGGGGGCTAAATATAAAAAAATTGTACTTTTTGCAATTTTTCCTTGGGTTGCAGCCTAAAATCTATTTGATTGCCGAATTTCGACCGTTTTAAACAAGTTGAAATAAGATTTGGCAACTTAGCAGACACCTACACTCTTGAAACTTGGCACGCTGGACGACAATATAACGACCTACAATTTTCGTTGTTTGAGGTTTTTCCGTATCTCCATGGTCTTCACCATAAATTGATTACGGTACATACATTATGCTGAAATTAAGGTAGTGTTTCTAGGTAAGTTATTCCTTCAGTTTCCCACACATTCATAGCAGTAGAATAATCAAAGTCGGTCTACGTATGGCCAATGGTCGTGTCAGGGAGCGTGCTGAATTTAGTGTCTATCTGTCTTATAAGTGTGTTAATCAGTAAAATATGTATGAAAATTTAACAAAATTGATAAAAACCGGGAAAATGAAGGTCAGTCTAAGGTAGAAGGGGTCGAGATACGACAAAAAGTCATACGACCAAAATTGTAGACATCTTAATTTTAAGACGCAAAAGTGCAATCAGTTCATTGATAGCAATTACCGTTCAGCCACAAAATAGCTCTAAACGAAAGTCTGCATCGTCATTAAATTTGGCTTCATATTTAGATTTTTCAGTGGGTTAATATTCAAAATTTGAACTTGTTGCGATTTCTTCGTCGGTTACAGGCTTGGATCTAGAGCATTACCAAATATTAATTTTGTAGGGCACTGCATCATGGCGTCCGCCATTTTGTTTGGGGGGAGGGGTGCAGAGGATTTTGATTGGGTGGTGGAGGGGTAAATATGAGAAAATGGAATGTTTTGGAATATTTTCTTGGCTTACAGCCCAATTTCTATCATATTGATTAATTTCAATTCATGGATCATCTGGATGGGCCTAACACGAAATTTGAGTCTGATAATTTGATTGGGCGGGGAGGGGGCTAAATATGAAAAATTTGAACTAAATTTGAATTTTTCCTTGGGTTGCAACCTAATAGCCATCACATCGCCGAATCTCAAGATCGTAGCTCATCTGGAAGGGCCTAACACGAAATTTCACTCCGATATTTTGATTGGGCGGAAGGGGGGCTAAATATGAAAAATTTCAACTTTTCGGAATTTTTTTTTGGGTTGCACCCTAATAGCTATTTGATTGCTGAATTTCAAGTTCCTAGCTAATCTGCAAGGGTGTAACACCGAAATTTGAGTGATTCGATGGGGGGCTAAATACCAAAAATTTGAACTTTTTTGAATTATCCCTTGGGACACACCCTAATAGCTATCAGATTGCCACATTTCAAGTTCCTAGCTCATCTGGAAGGGCCCAACACGAAATTTCACTCCGATATTTTGATTGGGCGGAAGGGGGGCTAAATATGAAAAATTTCAACTTTTTGGAATTTTCCCTTGGGTTGCAGCCTAATAGCTATTTGATTGCCGAATTTCAAGTTCCTACCTAATCTGCAAGGGTGTAAGACCGAAATTTCAGTGATTCGGCGAAGGGGGGGCTAAATACAAAAAAATTGAACTTTTTGTAATTTTCCATTGGGACACACCCTAATAGCTATCAGATTGCCACATTTCAAGTTCCTAGCTCATCTGGAAGGGCCTAACACGAAATTTCACTCCGATATTTTGATTGGGCGGAAGGGGGGCTAAATATGAAAAATTTCAACTTTTCGGAATTTTTCCTTGGGTTGCAGCCTAATAGCTATTTGATTGCCGAATTTCAAGTTCCTAGCTAATCTGCAAGGGTGTAACACCGAAATTTGAGTGATTCGGCGAGGGGGGGGCTAAATACAAAAAATTTGAACTTTTTGGAATTTTCCCTTGGGACACACCCTAATAGCTATCAGATTGTCACATTTCAAGTTCCTAGCTCATCTGGAAGGGCCTAACACGAAATGTCACTCCGATATTTTGATTGGGCGGAAGGGGGGCTAAATATGAAAAATATCAACATTTTGGAATTTGTCCTTGGGTTGCAGCCTAATAGCTACTTGACTGCCGAATTTCAAGTTCCTAGCTCATCTGCAAGGGTGTAACAAGAAATTTCAGTGTTTCGGCGAAGGGGGGGCTAAATACAAAAAATTTGAACATTTTGTAATTTTCCCTTGGGACACACCCTAATAGCTATCAGATTGCCACATTTCAAGTTCCTAGCTCATCTGGCAGGGTCTAACACGAAACTTCAGCCCGATAATTTGATTGGGCGGAAGGGGGGCTAAATGTGAAAAATTTCAACTTTTTGGAATTTTTCCTTGGGTTGCAGCCTAATAGCTATTTGACTGCCGAATTTCAAGTTCCTAGCTCATCTGCAAGGGTGTAACACGAAATTTCAGTGTTTCGGCGAAGGGGGGGCTAAATACAAAAAATTTGAACTTTTTGTAATTTTCCCTTGGGGCACACCCTAATAGCTATCAGATTGCCACATTTCAAGTTCCTAGCTCATCTGGCAGGGTCTAACACGAAATTTCAGCCCGATACTTTGATTGGGCGGAAGGGGGGCTAGATGTGAAAAATTTCAACTTTTTTGAATTTTTCCTTGGGTTGCAGCCTAAAAGCTATCAGACTGCCGAATTTCAAGTTCCTACCTCACTTGGAAGTGGGCAAACATTAATGTCAGTCAGTGAGTCAGTCAATTAGCCTTGTGGCTTTATATATATAAGATAGAGCCAGGCAATGTGCACGCTGAATAGTGCAGGCTTTCGTTTGGAAATTGATTGCGAGCAAACGGTGCATCGTATCGCGGTACGGTTTGCGGCGTTAGGCGACCCTTTTAGTGGTCTATATTACTGTCTTTGGCGCTTTCTCCTACCCCGCATATTTATGCCATAGAGGAGGTGAACGTTTCGATCCATGTCAAATTTCGCCCACTTTTCACAAATTGAAAAATAATTTTTCCAACTTGGCAGACAGCTACAGTCTTGAAACTTTGCAGGCACGTTGACGATGAAACGGCCTATAATTTCGGTTATTTGAGGTTTTACCGTATCTCAACGGGTTTCGCCATAAATTGCTTAAGAATCATCAATTAGGCCGAAATTTCAATGGTGTTTCCACATGTACCCTCCGTTTTCCCATACTTGCAAGGCAGCTAGAATAACGAAAATCGGTCTACATATGGCCAATGACGTTGCCAAGGAGCGTGCCGAATTTCGTTCATCTATCTATCATATGAGTGTGTGAATCAGAAAATAATTTATGGAAATTTAACAAAATTTTGCGAAACCGGGAAAATGAAGCTCAATCTAAGGTAGAAGGGGTCGAGATACGACAAAAAGTCATAAGACCAAAGTTGTAGATCTCTTAATTTTAGGAGACGAAAGTGCAATCCGTTCATTGATAGCAATTACCGTTCGGCCACAAGAGAGCTCGAAACGAAAGCCTGCACCGTCCTATATATTGATTCGGTGGGAGGGGGTTAATTATTAAAAATTTTAGCTTTTCGGATTTTTTCCAGGGGTTACAGCCTAATAACTATCAGAATGCTGAATATCAAGTTCCTAGCTCATCTGGAAGGATCTACCCCGAAATTTTAGTCCGAAACTTTGATTGGGTGGAGGCGGGCTAAATAGGAAATGATTCAGCTATTTGCATTTTTTCCTGGTGTTACAGCGGAATAGCTATCAGATTACCGAATTTCAAGTTCCTAGCTCATCTGGATCTGAAGGGTCTGACCCGAAATTTGAGTCCGATATTTTGATTCCGTGGGGGGCTAAATACAAAAAAAATTAACTTTTTGGAATTTTTCCTTGGGTTACAGCCTCATATATATGAGGTTGCCGAATTTCAAGTTCCTAGCTCATCTGGAAGGGTCTAACACGAAATTTCTTTGATTGGGCGGAAGGGGGGCTAAATATGAAAAATTTCAACTTTTTGGAATTTTTCCTTGGGTTGCAGCCAAATAGCTATCAGATTGCCGAATTTCAAGTTCCTACCTCACTTGGAAGTGGGCAAACATTAATGTCAGTCAGTGAGTCAGTCAATTAGCCTTGTGGCTTTATATATATAAGACTCGCTTTCGCTCGTTGGGGGCTGCGCCCCCAAACCCCCAATTCCTCTATATTTCAAGTGCTCACATGGAAAACTACTGTGACGAAAAGGTACTTAGTTACGAAGAACGGATTCGCCACCAGACGGCGCATATATTCGCGTACATATTTGGTCCTCTAATATTTTCTCGTGCCGTATATTCACGATTTATAGACGAGGTAGCGTTAAACGTTCCGACGTGGTGAAAATTACGTACGATTCTCACAAGATAAGAAATTATTTTCCTAACGTAACGGGGAGCTATAATCTTGAAACTTGGAAGGTTTATTGTGGTTGAAACGCTCGATTATTCAGTGGGTTAATTATTCAAAATTTGAACTTGTTGCGATTTCTTCGTCGGTTACAGGCTTGGATCTAGAGCATTGCCAAATATTGATTTTGTAGGGCACTGCATTATGGCGTCCGCCATTTTGTTTGGGGGAGGGGTGCAGTGGATTTTGATTGGGTGGTGGAGGGGTACATATGAGAAAATGGAATGTTTTGGAATTTTTTCTTGGCTTACAGCCCAATTTCTATCATATTGATTAATTTCAATTCCTGGATCATCTGGATGGGCCTAACACGAAATTTGAGTCTGATAATTTGATTGGGCGGGGAGAGGGCTAAATATGAAAAATTTGAACTAAATTTGAATTTTTCCTTGGGTTGCAACCTAATAGCCATCACATAGCCGAATCTCAAGATCGTAGATCATCTGGAAGGCTGTAACAAAAAAATTGAGCTCGATATATTGATTGGGCGGGGGGATTAAATATGAAAAATTTTAACTTTTTGGCATTTTCCTTGGGTTTCAGCCTAATAGCTATCAGATTGCCGAATTCCAATGTTCTAGCGCATCTGGAACGGAAGGTTCTAAACCGAAATTTGAGTCCCATATTTTGATTCGGTGAGGGGATAAATAAGAAAAATTTGAACTTTTTGGAATTTTCCCTTGGGTTGCAGCCTAATTTATATCAGATTGCCAAATTTCAAGTTCGTAGCTCATCTGGAAGGGTCTAACGCGAAATTTCAGCCCGATAATTTGATTGGACGGAAAAGCGGCTAAATATGAAACATTTCAACTTTTTAGAATTTTTCCCAAGGTTGAAGCTTAATAGCTATCAGATTACCGAATTCCAAGTTTCTAGCTCATCCGGAACTGAAGGGTCTTACCCGAAATTTGAGTCCGATATTTCGATTCGGTGGAGGCTAAATATGAAAATTTTGAACTTTTTGGAATTCTTAATTGGGTTACACCCAAATAGCTGTCAGGCAGCCGAATTTCAAGTTCCTGGCTCATATGAAAAGGTCTAACACGAAATTTCAGTCCGATATTTTGATTGGGCGGAAGGGGGCTAAATATGAAAAATTTCAACTTTTCGGAATTTTCCCTTGGTTTGCAGCCTAATAACTGTCAGATTGCCGAATTTCAAGTTCCTAGCTAATCTGCAAGGGTGTAACACCGAAATTTGAGTGATTCGGTGGGGGGGCTAAATACAAAAAATTTGAACTTTTTATAATTATCCCTTGGGACACACGCTAATAGCCATCAGATTGCCACATTTCAAGTTGCTAGCTCATCTGGAAGGGCCCAACACGAAATTTCACTCCGATATTTTGATTGGGCGGAAGGGGTGCTAAATATGAAAAATTTCAACTTTATGGAACTTTTCCTTGGGTTGCAGCCTAATAGCTATTTGATTGCCGAATTTCAAATTCCTATCTAATCTGCAAGGGTGTAACACCGAAATTTGAGTGATTCGGCGAAGGGGGGGCTAAATACAAAAAATTTGAACTTTTTGGAATTTTCCCTTGGGACACACCCTAATAGCTATCAGATTGACACATTTCAAGTTCCTAGCTCATCTGGAAGGGCCTAACACGAAATTTTACTCCGATATTTTGATTGGGCGGAAGGGGGGCTAAATATGAAAAATTTCAACTTTTTGGAATTTTTCCTTGGGTTGCAGCCCAACAGCTATTTGACTGCCGAAATTCAAGTTCCTAGCTCATCTGCAAGGGTGTAACACGAAATTTCAGTGTTTCGGCTCAGGGGGGGGGGCTAAATACAAAAAAATTGAACTTTTTGGAATTTCCCCATGGGACACACCCTAGTAGCTATCAGATTGCCACATTTCAAGTTCCTAGCTCATCTGGAAGGGCCTAACACGAAATTTCAGCCCGATACTTTGATTGGGCGGAAGGGGGGCTAGATGTGAAAAATTTCAACTTTTTTGAATTTTTCCTTGGGTTGCAGCCTAAAAGCTATCAGACTGCCGAATTTCAAGTTCCTACCTCACTTGGAAGTGGGCAAACATTAATGTCAGTCAGTGAGTCAGTCAATTAGCCTTGTGGCTTTATATATATAAGATAGAGCCAGGCAATGTGCACGCTGAATAGTGCAGGCTTTCGTTTGGAAATTGATTGCGAGCAAACGGTGCATCGTATCGCGGTACGGTTTGCGGCGTTAGGCGACCCTTTTAGTGGTCTATATTACTGTCTTTGGCGCTTTCTCCTACCCCGCATATTTATGCCATAGAGGAGGTGAACGTTTCGATCCATGTCAAATTTCGCCCACTTTTCACAAATTGAAAAATAATTTTTCCAACTTGGCAGACAGCTACAGTCTTGAAACTTTGCAGGCACGTTGACGATGAAACGGCCTATAATTTCGGTTATTTGAGGTTTTACCGTATCTCAACGGGTTTCGCCATAAATTGCTTAAGAATCATCAATTAGGCCGAAATTTCAATGGTGTTTCCACATGTACCCTCCGTTTTCCCATACTTGCAAGGCAGCTAGAATAACGAAAATCGGTCTACATATGGCCAATGACGTTGCCAAGGAGCGTGCCGAATTTCGTTCATCTATCTATCATATGAGTGTGTGAATCAGAAAATAATTTATGGAAATTTAACAAAATTTTGCGAAACCGGGAAAATGAAGCTCAATCTAAGGTAGAAGGGGTCGAGATACGACAAAAAGTCATAAGACCAAAGTTGTAGATCTCTTAATTTTAGGAGACGAAAGTGCAATCCGTTCATTGATAGCAATTACCGTTCGGCCACAAGAGAGCTCGAAACGAAAGCCTGCACCGTCCTATATATTGATTCGGTGGGAGGGGGTTAATTATTAAAAATTTTAGCTTTTCGGATTTTTTCCAGGGGTTACAGCCTAATAACTATCAGAATGCTGAATATCAAGTTCCTAGCTCATCTGGAAGGATCTACCCCGAAATTTTAGTCCGAAACTTTGATTGGGTGGAGGCGGGCTAAATAGGAAATGATTCAGCTATTTGCATTTTTTCCTGGTGTTACAGCGGAATAGCTATCAGATTACCGAATTTCAAGTTCCTAGCTCATCTGGATCTGAAGGGTCTGACCCGAAATTTGAGTCCGATATTTTGATTCCGTGGGGGGCTAAATACAAAAAAAATTAACTTTTTGGAATTTTTCCTTGGGTTACAGCCTCATATATATGAGGTTGCCGAATTTCAAGTTCCTAGCTCATCTGGAAGGGTCTAACACGAAATTTCTTTGATTGGGCGGAAGGGGGGCTAAATATGAAAAATTTCAACTTTTTGGAATTTTTCCTTGGGTTGCAGCCAAATAGCTATCAGATTGCCGAATTTCAAGTTCCTACCTCACTTGGAAGTGGGCAAACATTAATGTCAGTCAGTGAGTCAGTCAATTAGCCTTGTGGCTTTATATATATAAGACTCGCTTTCGCTCGTTGGGGGCTGCGCCCCCAAACCCCCAATTCCTCTATATTTCAAGTGCTCACATGGAAAACTACTGTGACGAAAAGGTACTTAGTTACGAAGAACGGATTCGCCACCAGACGGCGCATATATTCGCGTACATATTTGGTCCTCTAATATTTTCTCGTGCCGTATATTCACGATTTATAGACGAGGTAGCGTTAAACGTTCCGACGTGGTGAAAATTACGTACGATTCTCACAAGATAAGAAATTATTTTCCTAACGTAACGGGGAGCTATAATCTTGAAACTTGGAAGGTTTATTGTGGTTGAAACGCTCGATTATTCAGTGGGTTAATTATTCAAAATTTGAACTTGTTGCGATTTCTTCGTCGGTTACAGGCTTGGATCTAGAGCATTGCCAAATATTGATTTTGTAGGGCACTGCATTATGGCGTCCGCCATTTTGTTTGGGGGAGGGGTGCAGTGGATTTTGATTGGGTGGTGGAGGGGTACATATGAGAAAATGGAATGTTTTGGAATTTTTTCTTGGCTTACAGCCCAATTTCTATCATATTGATTAATTTCAATTCCTGGATCATCTGGATGGGCCTAACACGAAATTTGAGTCTGATAATTTGATTGGGCGGGGAGAGGGCTAAATATGAAAAATTTGAACTAAATTTGAATTTTTCCTTGGGTTGCAACCTAATAGCCATCACATAGCCGAATCTCAAGATCGTAGATCATCTGGAAGGCTGTAACAAAAAAATTGAGCTCGATATATTGATTGGGCGGGGGGATTAAATATGAAAAATTTTAACTTTTTGGCATTTTCCTTGGGTTTCAGCCTAATAGCTATCAGATTGCCGAATTCCAATGTTCTAGCGCATCTGGAACGGAAGGTTCTAAACCGAAATTTGAGTCCCATATTTTGATTCGGTGAGGGGATAAATAACAAAAATTTGAACTTTTTGGAATTTTCCCTTGGGTTGCAGCCTAATTTATATCAGATTGCCAAATTTCAAGTTCGTAGCTCATCTGGAAGGGTCTAACGCGAAATTTCAGCCCGATAATTTGATTGGACGGAAAAGCGGCTAAATATGAAACATTTCAACTTTTTAGAATTTTTCCCAAGGTTGAAGCTTAATAGCTATCAGATTACCGAATTCCAAGTTTCTAGCTCATCCGGAACTGAAGGGTCTTACCCGAAATTTGAGTCCGATATTTCGATTCGGTGGAGGCTAAATATGAAAATTTTGAACTTTTTGGAATTCTTAATTGGGTTACACCCAAATAGCTGTCAGGCAGCCGAATTTCAAGTTCCTGGCTCATATGAAAAGGTCTAACACGAAATTTCAGTCCGATATTTTGATTGGGCGGAAGGGGGCTAAATATGAAAAATTTCAACTTTTCGGAATTTTCCCTTGGTTTGCAGCCTAATAACTGTCAGATTGCCGAATTTCAAGTTCCTAGCTAATCTGCAAGGGTGTAACACCGAAATTTGAGTGATTCGGTGGGGGGGCTAAATACAAAAAATTTGAACTTTTTATAATTATCCCTTGGGACACACGCTAATAGCCATCAGATTGCCACATTTCAAGTTGCTAGCTCATCTGGAAGGGCCCAACACGAAATTTCACTCCGATATTTTGATTGGGCGGAAGGGGTGCTAAATATGAAAAATTTCAACTTTATGGAACTTTTCCTTGGGTTGCAGCCTAATAGCTATTTGATTGCCGAATTTCAAATTCCTATCTAATCTGCAAGGGTGTAACACCGAAATTTGAGTGATTCGGCGAAGGGGGGGCTAAATACAAAAAATTTGAACTTTTTGGAATTTTCCCTTGGGACACACCCTAATAGCTATCAGATTGACACATTTCAAGTTCCTAGCTCATCTGGAAGGGCCTAACACGAAATTTTACTCCGATATTTTGATTGGGCGGAAGGGGGGCTAAATATGAAAAATTTCAACTTTTTGGAATTTTTCCTTGGGTTGCAGCCCAACAGCTATTTGACTGCCGAAATTCAAGTTCCTAGCTCATCTGCAAGGGTGTAACACGAAATTTCAGTGTTTCGGCTCAGGGGGGGGGGGGGGCTAAATACAAAAAAATTGAACTTTTTGGAATTTCCCCATGGGACACACCCTAGTAGCTATCAGATTGCCACATTTCAAGTTCCTAGCTCATCTGGAAGGGCCTAACACGAAATTTCACTCCGATATTTTGATTGGGCGGAAGGGGGGCTAAATATAAAACATTTCAACTTTTCGGAATTTTTCCTTGGGTTGCAGCCTAATAGCTATTTGATTCACGAATTTCAAGTTCCTAGCTAATCTGCAAGGGTGTAACACCGAAATTTGAGTGATTCGGCGAAGGGGGGGGCTAAATAAATAAATTGAACTTTTTGGAATTTTTTCCTTGGGGCACACGCTAATAGCTATCAGACTGCCAAATTTCAAGTTCCTAGCTCATCTGGAAGGGCCTAACACGAAATTTCACTCCGATATTTTGATTGGGCGGAAGGGGGACTAAATATGAAAAATTTTCAGCTTTTCGGAATTTTTCCTTGGGTTGCAGCCTAATAGCTATTTGATTGCCGAATTTCAAGTTCCTAGCTAATTTGCAAGGGTGTAACACCGAAATTTGAGTGATTAGGCGAAGGGGGGGCTAAATACAAAAAATTGAACTTTTTGGAATTTCCCCTTCGGACACACCCTAATAGCTATCAGATTGCCACATTTCAAGTTCCTAGCTCATCTGAAAGGGCCTAACACGAAATTTCACTCCGATATTTTGATTGGGCGGAAGGGGGGCTAAATATGAAAAATTTCAACTTCTTGGAATTTTTCCTTGGGTTGCAGCCCAACAGCTATTTGATTGCCAAATTTCAAGTTCCTAGCTCATCTGCATGGGTGTAACACGAAATTTCAGTGTTTCGGCGCAGGGGGGGCTAAATACAAAAAATTTGAACTTTTTGGAATTTCCCCATGGGACACACCCTAATAGCTATCAGATTGCCACATTTCAAGTTCCTAGCTCATCTGGCAGGGTCTAACATGAAATTTCAGTCCGATATTTTGATTGGGCGGAAGGGGGGCTAAATATGAAAAATATCAACTTTTTGGAATTTTTCCTTGGGTTGCAGCCCAAGAGCTATTTGATTGCCGAATTTCAAGTTCCTAGCTCATTTGCAAGGGTGTAACACGAAATTTAAGTGTTTCGGCGCAGGGGGGGCTAAATACAAAAAATTTGAACTTTTTGGAATTTCCCCATGGGACACACCCTAATAGCTATCAGATTGCCACATTTCAAGTTCCTAGCTCATCTGGCAGGGTCTAACATGAAATTTCAGTCCGATATTTTGATTGGGCGGAAGGGGGGCTAAATATGAAAAATATCAACTTTTTGGAATTTTTCCTTGGGTTGCAGCCCAAGAGCTATTTGATTGCCGAATTTCAAGTTCCTAGCTCATCTGCAAGGGTGTAACACGAAATTTCAGTGTTTCGGCGAAGGGGGGGGGCTAAATACAAAAAATATGAACTTTTTGGAATTTCCCCATGGGACACACCCTAATAGCTATCAGATTGCCGAATTTCAAGTTCCTAGCTCATCTGGAAGGGTTGAACACGAAATTTCAGGCTGATAATTTGATTGGACGGAAGGGGGGCTAAATATGAAAAATTTCAACTTTTTAGAATTTTTCCTTGGGTTGCAGCCTAAAAGCTATCAGACTGCCGAATTTCAAGTTCCTAGCTCACCTGGAAGTGGGCAAACATTAATGTCAGTGAGTGAGTGAGTGAGTGAGTGAGTGAGTTAGCCTTGCGGCTTTATATATATATAATAGAGCCAGGCAATGTGCACGCTGAATAGTGCAGGCTTTCGTTTGGAAATTGATTGCGAGCAAACGGTGCATCGTATCGCGGTACGGTTTGCGGCGTTAAGCGACCCTTTTAGTGGTCTATATTACTGTCTTTGGCGCTTTCTCCTACCCCGCATATTTATGCCATAGAGGAGGTGAACGTTTCGATCCATGTCAAATTTCGCCCACTTTTCACAAATTGAAAAATAATTTTTCCAACTTGGCAGACAGCTACAGTCTTGAAACTTTGCAGGCACGTTGACGATGAAACGGCCTATAATTTCGGTTATTTGAGGTTTTACCGTATCTCAACGGGTTTCGCCATAAATTGCTTAAGAATCATCAATTAGGCCGAAATTTCAATGGTGTTTCCACATGTACCCTCCGTTTTCCCATACTTGCAAGGCAGCTAGAATAACGAAAATCGGTCTACATATGGCCAATGACGTTGCCAAGGAGCGTGCCGAATTTCGTTCATCTATCTATCATATGAGTGTGTGAATCAGAAAATAATTTATGGAAATTTAACAAAATTTTGCGAAACCGGGAAAATGAAGCTCAATCTAAGGTAGAAGGGGTCGAGATACGACAAAAAGTCATAAGACCAAAGTTGTAGATCTCTTAATTTTAGGACACGAAAGTGCAATCCGTTCATTGATAGCAATTACCGTTCGGCCACAAGAGAGCTCGAAACGAAAGCCTGCACCGTCCTATATATTGATTCGGTGGGAGGGGGTTAATTATTAAAAATTTTAGCTTTTCGGATTTTTTCCAGGGGTTACAGCCTAATAATCCTAGCTCATCTGGAAGGATCTACCCCGAAATTTTAGTCCGAAACTTTGATTGGGTGGAGGCGGGCTAAATAGGAAATGATTCAGCTATTTGCATTTTTTCCTGGTGTTACAGCGGAATAGCTATCAGATTACCGAATTTCAAGTTCCTAGCTCATCTGGATCTGAAGGGTCTGACCCGAAATTTGAGTCCGATATTTTGATTCCGTGGGGGGCTAAATACAAAAAAAATTAACTTTTTGGAATTTTTCCTTGGGTTACAGCTTCATATATATGAGGTTGCCGAATTTCAAGTTCCTAGCTCATCTGGAAGGGTCTAACACGAAATTTCTTTGATTGGGCGGAAGGGGGGCTAAATATGAAAAATTTCAACTTTTTGGAATTTTTCCTTGGGTTGCAGCCAAATAGCTATCAGATTGCCGAATTTCAAGTTCCTACCTCACTTGGAAGTGGGCAAACATTAATGTCAGTCAGTGAGTCAGTCAATTAGCCTTGTGGCTTTATATATATAAGATAGAGCCAGGCAATGTGCACGCTGAATAGTGCAGGCTTTCGTTTGGAAATTGATTGCGAGCAAACGGTGCATCGTATCGCGGTACGGTTTGCGGCGTTAAGCGACCCTTTTAGTGGTCTATATTACTGTCTTTGGCGCTTTCTCCTACCCCGCATATTTATGCCATAGAGGAGGTGAACGTTTCGATCCATGTCAAATTTCGCCCACTTTTCACAAATTGAAAAATAATTTTTCCAACTTGGCAGACAGCTACAGTCTTGAAACTTTGCAGGCACGTTGACGATGAAACGGCCTATAATTTCGGTTATTTGAGGTTTTACCGTATCTCAACGGGTTTCGCCATAAATTGCTTAAGAATCATCAATTAGGCCGAAATTTCAATGGTGTTTCCACATGTACCCTCCGTTTTCCCATACTTGCAAGGCAGCTAGAATAACGAAAATCGGTCTACATATGGCCAATGACGTTGCCAAGGAGCGTGCCGAATTTCGTTCATCTATCTATCGTATGAGTGTGTGAATCAGAAAATAATTTATGGAAATTTAACAAAATTTTGCGAAACCGGGAAAATGAAGCTCAATCTAAGGTAGAAGGGGTCGAGATACGACAAAAAGTCATAAGACCAAAGTTGTAGATCTCTTAATTTTAGGAGACGAAAGTGCAATCCGTTCATTGATAGCAATTACCGTTCGGCCACAAGAGAGCTCGAAACGAAAGCCTGCACCGTCCTATATATTGATTCGGTGGGAGGGGGTTAATTATTAAAAATTTTAGCTTTTCGGATTTTTTCCAGGGGTTACAGCCTAATAACTATCAGAATGCTGAATATCAAGTTCCTAGCTCATCTGGAAGGATCTACCCCGAAATTTTAGTCCGAAACTTTGATTGGGTGGAGGCGGGCTAAATAGGAAATGATTCAGCTATTTGCATTTTTTCCTGGTGTTACAGCGGAATAGCTATCAGATTACCGAATTTCAAGTTCCTAGCTCATCTGGATCTGAAGGGTCTGACCCGAAATTTGAGTCCGATATTTTGATTCCGTGGGGGGCTAAATACAAAAAAAATTAACTTTTTGGAATTTTTCCTTGGGTTACAGCCTCATATATATGAGGTTGCCGAATTTCAAGTTCCTAGCTCATCTGGAAGGGTCTAACACGAAATTTCTTTGATTGGGCGGAAGGGGGGCTAAATATGAAAAATTTCAACTTTTTGGAATTTTTCCTTGGGTTGCAGCCAAATAGCTATCAGATTGCCGAATTTCAAGTTCCTACCTCACTTGGAAGTGGGCAAACATTAATGTCAGTCAGTGAGTCAGTCAATTAGCCTTGTGGCTTTATATATATAAGACTCGCTTTCGCTCGTTGGGGGCTGCGCCCCCAAACCCCCAATTCCTCTATATTTCAAGTGCTCACATGGAAAACTACTGTGACGAAAAGGTACTTCGTTACGAAGAACGAATTCGCCACCAGACGGCGCATATATTCGCGTACATATTTGGTCCTGTAATATTTTCTCGTACCGTATATTCACGATTTATAGACGAGGTAGCGTTAAACGTTCCGACGTGGTGAAAATTACGTACGATTCTCACAAGATAAGAAATTATTTTCCTAACGTAACGGGGAGCTATAATCTTGAAACTTGGAAGGTTTATTGTGGTTGAAACGCTCTATATTTCCGTTATTTGATGTTTTGTCGTATCTGGTCGAGTTGACCGTACATTGGTTTAGAACCTTGGATTAGGAGGATAGGGTTTACGTATTACTTTCGTTTTTCCATGTTTACAGGGTGCTAGAATCATGCATTTGGTCACTTGTGGCCCACAAACGTTCCAATGAGCCTGCCAAATTTCATGATTCTATCGGTCTTATAAGTGTGTAAAACAGTAAATTAATTACGAAAACTGTAAAAAATTGACGTTAATCTGAAAAATGGAGTTCTATCCAAGGCATAAGGGATCATGATACGACTAAAATTCCCGGGACCGAAGTTGTAGAACCCTTCATGATGGGATCCGAACGTCTTGTCCATTTGGCGGTACGACTTACAGTTTAGCCACCAAAATTATCGAAACGTTCTTAGCACCATAATGAAAATAGCTTCCAGATTTCGATAACTTCTGGAGATGAAAACGTTAAACAATTCAACTCCTTAGAATTTCTCCGTCGGTTGCCGGCCAAAGATGTAACTGCGACAAATTTTAATTCTTTGGCGCACTGCAACATATCGTCCAAAATTTAGTTTAAGGCAAGGGAAGTAAAAATAACACAAAATCAACATATGGAACTTTTCCACAATACAGCCTATTTGCTATCATATTGTTAAATTTTAAGTTTCTAGCTCATGCCGAAGTGGGTAAACATTTATGCCAGCCCGTGAGCCAAACAGTTTTATATATATAATATAGAGCCAGGCAATGTGCACGCTAAATAGTGGAGACTTTGGTTAGGAAATTTATTGCGGAAAAACGGTACGTCGTATCAAAGTATGGATTGCGCCATCAGACGACCCCTTTAGTCTTCTACTTTACTGTCTTAGGCCTTTTCTAGTATCTTGCGTATTTATACCAAGGAAGGAGGTGAACATATCGATCCACGTCAAATTTCGACCGCTTTAAACAAGTTGAAAAGAGATTTTGCCAACTTAGCAGACACCTACACTCTTGAAACTTGGCACGCTGGACGATAATATAACGACCTACAATTTTGGTTGTTTGAGGTTTTGCCGTATCTCCATGGTCTTCACCATAAATTGATTACGGTACATACATTATGCTGAAATTAAGGTAGCGTTTCTAGGTAAGTTATTCCTTCAGTTTCCCATACATTCATAGCAGTAGAATAATCAAAGTCGGTCCACATATGGCCAATGGTCGTGTCAGGGAGCATGCTGAATTTAGTGTCTATCTGTCTTATGAGTGTGTTAATCAGTAAAAAATGTATGGAAATGTAACAAAATTGATAAAAACCGGGGAAATGAAGGTCAGTCTAAGGTAGAAGGGGTCGAGATACGACAAAAAGTCATACGACCAAAATTGTAGACATCTTAATTTTAGGACGCGAAAGTGCAATCAGTTCATTGATAGCAATTACCGTTCAGCCACAAAATAGCTCTAAACGAAAGTCTGCATCGTCATTAAATTTGGCTTCATATTTCGATTTTTCAGTGGGTTAATTATTCAAAATTTGAACTTGTTGCGATTTCTTCGTCGGTTACAGGCTTGGATCTAGAGCATTGCCAAATATTAATTTTGTAGGGCACTGCATCATGGCGTCCGCCATTTTGTTTGGGGGGAGGGGTGCAGAGGATTTTGATCGGGTGGTGGAGGGGTAAATATGAGAAAATGGAATGTTTTGGAATTTTTTCTTGGCTTACAGCCCAATTTCTATCATATTGATTAATTTCAATTCCTGGATCATCTGGATGGGCCTAACACGAAATTTGAGTCTGATAATTTGATTGGGCGGGGAGAGGGCTAAATATGAAAAATTTGAACTAAATTTGAATTTTTCCTTGGGTTGCAACCTAATAGCCATCACATCGCCGAATCTCAAGATCGTAGATCATCTGGAAGGCTGTAACAAAAAAATTGAGCTCGATATATTGATTGGGCGGGGGGATTAAATATGAAAAATTTTAACTTTTTGGCATTTTCCTTGGGTTTCAGCCTAATAGCTATCAGACTGCCGAATTCCAATATTCTAGCGCATATGGAACGGAAGGTTCTAAACCGAAATTTGAGTCCCATATTTTGATTCGGTGGGGGGATAATTATGAAAAATTTGAACTTTTTGGAATTTTCCCTTGGGTTGCAGCCTAATTTATATCAGATTGCCAAATTTCAAGTTCGTAGCTCATCTGGAAGGGTCTAACGAGAAATTTCAGTCCGATAATTTGATTGGACGGAAAAGCGGCTAAATATGAAACATTTCAACTTTTTAGAATTTTTCCCAAGGTTGAAGCTTAATAGCTATCAGATTACCGAATTCCAAGTTTCTAGCTCATCCGGAACTGAAGGGTCTTACCCGAAATTTGAGTCCGATATTTCGATTCGGTGGAGGCTAAATATAAAACTTTTGAACTTTTTGGAATTCTTAATTGGGTTACAGCCAAATAGCTATCAGGCAGCCGAATTTCAAGTTCCTAGCTCATATGGAAGGGTCTAACACGAAATTTCAGTCCGATATTTTGATTGGGCGGAAGGGGGCTAAATATGAAAAATTTCAAGTTTTCGGAATTTTTCCTTGGTTTGCAGCCTAATAACTGTCAGATTGCCAAATTTCAAGTTCCTAGCTAATCTGCAAGGGTGTAACACCGAAATTTGAGTTATTCGGTGGGGGGGCTAAATACAAAAAATTTGAACTCTTTATAATTATCCCTTGGGACACACGCTAATAGCTATCAGATTGCCACATTTTAAGTTCCTAGCTCATCTGGAAGGGCCTAACACGAAATTTCACTCCGATAATTTGATTGGGCGGAAGGGGGGCTAAATATGAAAAATTTCAACTTTTTGGAATTTTTCCTTGGGTTGCAGCCTAATAGCTATTTGATTGCCGAATTTCAAATTCCTAGGAATCTGCAAGGGTGTAACACCGAAATTTGATTGATTCGGCGAAGGGGGGGCTAAATACAAAAAATTTGAACTTTTTGGAATTTTCCCTTGGGACACACCCTAATAGCTATCAGATTGCCACATTTTAAGTTCCTAGCTCATCTGGAAGGGCCTAACACGAAATTTCACTCCGATAATTTGATTGGGCGGAAGGGGGGCTAAATATGAAAAATTTCAACTTTTTGGAATTTTTCCTTGGGTTGCAGCCCAACAGCTATTTGATTACCGAATTTCAAGTTCCTAGCTCATCTGCAAGGGTTTAACACGAAATTTCAGTGTTTCGGCGCAGGGGGGCTAAATACAAAAAATTTGAACTTTTTGGAATTTCCCCATGGGACACACCCTAATAGCTATCAGATTGCCACATTTCAAGTTCCTAGCTCTTCTGGAAGGGCCTAACACGAAATTTCACTCCGATACGTTTGATTGGGCGGAAGGGGGGCTAAATATGAAACATTTCAACTTTTCGGAATTTTTCCTTGGGTTGCACCCTAATAGCTATTTGATTACCGAATTTCGAGTTCCTAGCTAATCTGCAAGAGTGTAACACCGAAATTTGATTGATTCGGCGATGGGGGGGCTAAATACAAAAAATTTGAACATTTTGGAATTCTCCCTTGGGACGCACCCTAATAGCTATCAGATTGCCACATTTCAAGTTCCTGGCTCATCTGGAAGGGCCTAACACGAAATTTCACTCCGATATTTTGATTGGGCGGAAGGGGGGCTAAATATAAAAAATTTCAACTTTTCGGAATTTTTCCTTGGGTTGCAGCCTAATAGCTATTTGATTGCCGAATTTCAAGTTCCTAGCTAATCTGCAAGGGTGTAACACCGAAATTTGAGTGATTCAGCGAAGGGGGGGGGCTAAATAAAAAAAATTGAACTTTATGGAATTTTCCCTTGGGACACACCCTAATAGCTATCAGATTGCCACATTTCAAGTTCCTAGCTCATCTGGAAGGGCCTAACATGAATTTTCACTCCGATATTTTGATTGGGCGGAAGGGGGGCTAAATATGAAAAATTTTCAACTTTTCGGAATTTTTCCTTGGGTTGCAGCCTAATAGCTATTTGATTGCCGAATTTCAAGTTCCTAGCTAATTTGCAAGGGTGTAACACCGAAATTTGAGTGATTCGGCGAAGGGGGGGCTAAATACAAAAAAATTGAACTTTTTGGAATTTCCCCTTGGGACACACCCTAATAGCTATCAGATTGCCACATTTCAACTTCTTGGCTCATCTGGAAGGGCCTAACACGCTGAACATACCATTCGCTGTAAAAATGTTGAGCTTGTTCATATTCTACTTCTTCTGTATTTTAATGTAGGATTCTGTAGTATACTGCATTCTGAATATCAATACAATTCACTTGTATTAATGTCTTTATGATCACACTCATGCATACGTGCACCACACATGCACAAGCATCTTCAGGATGTTCTATCATCTTTGTAGCTATAAGCCTCCCCCCACCCCCATAGGTTGATCCTGGCTCCGCTGCTGGCGTGTAATGGCATTAGTAGAGTGGAGCTTTTAAAGGTAAGATAGATCACAATTTGAGGATAAAATTGGAATTCAAGGGGACAAATTAGGGAAAATATTTTTTGGGAGAGGAGTTAGGAATTGCATCAATTTATCAAGGAAAATGTCTGATAGACTTCCAAGCTGTTTCAAATCATTCAAGAAAAGACTAGGTAACATGATAGAATACTTGACTTGATAGAATACCTTATAATTCATCAATGATATTAAAACACGCGAAAGAACATCCTTAATCCTCGTTCTTTCTGCTAACCAAGCTTGAAAATTATAACTGAACAAAACTACAGGTTATGTAATTGTAAATGTGAATAATGAAAGCACCGACATGAATTTCTCGAAGTATAGACAGTCCTACGCGTATACCAATGATGATGATATTATTCTATTATAATGACTAAACGAACACCCCTAATCCTCATTTTTCTGCTAACACAGCTTGAAATGCCTAAGACTTTATGCAAAGCTATCGGTTACGTAATTGTAAGCGTGGACAAATAAGAGTACTGCCTCAGTTTTCTGACTAACTTAACCTGAAATCATTTATAGCAAAACACAAAAAGAATCGTATTCGAGATTTATTATTAGGTTGATAAATTTAATTCTTCTCTTTAAGGTTATCAGACAAACTTATGTAGTGTAGATGTCATAAACAGGCTGGATTCGATCACTGATTCCCTCTTCAGGTGATAAACGAAAAAAACCAAACTAGCCGCCAACACCAAAGCGAGGGGATTATGGGAATAAAATTGCCACAGCCGCATACACTGCGAGAATGAGTTGTGACTGTCCAGGTCGTATTATCGTAGTGTTATACCGCCACCGAGTAAAAACGTCGATTGCTCAGTCCATGAGACAGCGTGGATGGGAGGTGCACGAGGAGGGTCACTGCATCTCTACCGATGAATCTAATCGGAAGGCTGACATCATAGCCACAACAGTAAAGCAGTTCGCTTTGAAACTCAAACAAGGCTCGGGATGTGGACCTAGAAATGCAAGCTATTTATGTTCCGTACTTGCTTTACCTGTCAGCAACGTATAAAATACCTATCGATCGGTGGATTCTCAGAGGTCTGCTGTTCGGAGCAAGAAGCACTCTCCCTATTCACACATCGACCTTCCTTCAAACTTTGAAACTTCCATTCTGCAAAATAGAAAAAAATAGTAATACAGATACTGAGGGACTCTCTACAAATCATTCATTTCCATACGAAACAAATATAAAGTGGCACTTAGAGAAGCTAAAATTTCTGCAAATATTAATTTTATTCAAAATTCCAAGAATTCTTGTATAGCATCTTGGACAGTAATTAAGGGTGTCACACCGTCGAATGTAAAACCTGCGGCTATAAATGACCCTAATTTGTTTAATAATTACTTCACCCATTCATTCGAAGACATCTGTTCTAAATTTCAACCGTCAAGTAGTATGGCTATTGAAAAGCTGACAAGCTTAAATTTCAAACTGACCACATATAACTTAGATTTTAAATGGAGAATGGTTAACTGTGAATAAGTGGGAAAGTTGTTAATATTTTAAACCTTCAAAGAGCAAGAATCACTTTGGCTTTACCAGCAGCATTTAAAATCGCTCATTAGTTCTGTACCGGGCGGTACACCTCTACTCTGTTTATTTAAAAGTTGCGCCAGTTGAAACTCCTCTTCTGGAGGAAGTCTGAACTTTATCTACACTATTAATCTACTAATTTCTCAGAAGATGTCACTACCTGGAAATTTTTGAGTTTGTGAACTGTGTCATTTTTGATGTGTTTTTGTTTCGCTTGAAGTAAGAAGTGTGAACTTTCTCTTCTAGAGGACACTACTTAAGATCAACAATAGTGCGACCTAGTGCGGAGTCAAAGAACTATTTTGTTGGAGAAATTTTTATTTCAAGAGTTTGTTCTTTGTTAAATTTCTTTCTGTCATTGCTTAAGTTGGCTGTATACCCCTCTTTTTCCCCTTAGTTTGGATCTAGCCAATCCCGAATTTCTTTAATTAATTTTCCACCAATAATGTGTTTCCTTTTCCTCTATGTAGGGGTTTCTTTTCCCTAGCCAATAAAAATTTTGTGGGAGGGTGTTTTCTTTCCCCTAATGCCTAGAATCTTCCGCGAGAGGATATAAACTGCTGATTTTAGGGTCTCGGGGCCACTTCTGTTCCATCTTTCAGTGTATTAAGTACATAGCAGGAGGCGGGAAGCGCCTCTTTCTTCTTCAGCCGTTCAACACCAGGTAATGGCCTATTAATAACTTCTTTTCTTGCTAGGTCGGCAGTTTAACACTCGCGGCGGGTTCGAAGCATTTCCATCATGTAACCTTTTCCTAAAATGTAATTACTCTTTTCATCTTTTTCTTGTAAAGCTACATATTGGGATAGAGAGTGCTAACCCTCTCGAACTCCCACTCACATTTGTTTTGAGGTGAACTTATTTTCTCAAACTATTCTTCGTTTATGTAATGTAAAGTGTTCTTCTCTAAGTCACCTCTGTAGTATGGGATTAGCCCTTGCGTTAGCGGCCCAGAGCCAGATTAGGTTTTAAAAACAAAGTGTATTAGGAGTGCAATTTCGCCTCCTCTCAAATTGTTATTTTAGAGGTCATGTAATCAACCTTCTTTCATGTAATAGACCTCCGTAGGTTGGGTATTTTACCCCTGTGAATACGTCCTTAGAGGACAGCTTGAAGGTAGAGTTTGGTGTGGCCTTTGAGAGGCTTAAATTTTGAGAGCGGATCGCTCTTTTGAAAATGGAGTGTCATGTGCCTCGTGGAGGCTTTTCTGTGTAATTCGGAGCCAGGGGCTCCTAGGGATGAATGGGGTTTTCTGCCCCTCTGTTAAAACTTGTGTTTGTGGTAAAACTGAGCTGATCGCTGAAGTCAGGGCGTGAAGCCCAAAACCTGTAAATATTGTAACTCCCCTTGTTTTGCTACATTGTACCTGCCATGTCGGTTATTGCTTTGTTTTTGAAAAGAAAATATAACCTTGTTAAATTTTAAGTTAATTTTACATGCACTATAATTTCGTAGCTTGAAACCCATTCACACCCGCACCTTCTTTCACCTCTACCTACCACGGATAACTCCGTAACAAGTGGTAGCAGAGCGTGGTTGAATGGGTCTCAATTTAGCCCCTTTTGACGGCTAAACATTGCTTTGATTCGAACTCTAACAATTTTCTCAGTTGCTGGAATTTTTTGAGTTTTTCAAAATTGTTCTGTCATCATGCCCGGCCCTCGCGATGTTCTCCTCCTTAACTACTTGCGCAAAGAGGAGTTGATATACGAGTTAACTATCAGAAATGTGCAATCTGGAGGCACGGTTGCAATCGACACCAACAAGCTTAGAGAGTCCCTTGATTTGCCCATTTCCATACCCAACTTGGGAGAGAAAGAAATTGATGACTCTCTTTCCACGATTATCGAGAATATTACTGGGCTAGCATCTGTAGTCAGCTTTTTTGATGAAAACGATCCGTCTCCTAACCAAATTAAGCGTGTGCAAGGCAGATTATATCACTTTTCAAATAGAGTTAATGATCTGTTGTCTCTGAAGGTGAATGACGTTCAGAGGAAGCAAGCTAATACGCTCCTTGAAACTATCTCTGAATTGTCTAGTAAAGTCACTCAATTGTTAACTGGGGAAGTTCCTCCCAAATCTGATCAACCCGCCACGGTGAATGTAGGTAACGAGGAAGAGCCTCCTCAGGGAGAAGTCAATAGGATAACCGTTGCTGCTCAAACTATCTCTGCCCCATCGAACAACGAATCTGAACGCCGTGCGTCATTGAGTAACATCCGCTCTGAATTAACTTCTTTGCCATTGAAACCTTTAATGACTATGTCACCTGGGTTCAGCAGCTTGCCTCATCCATTGGCAATGTTGCTTAGAGGTATCTCTAAGTTTTCCGTCAACACCACCAGTGACGTAATTTCATTTTTAAGATTTCTAGTGGAATTTCAGGATCATGCCCTTGTGTTTTCTCTTTCCCCATGTCAAATTTTGCAAATTATCTATCCTTATGCTATTGGTGTTCTATCTGACAAAATAGTTAGAGCCATTGCCGAGCAATCTTCTATCGAGGATTTCCATGCCCATTTGCTAGCTAACTTCATCCCGGCTAGGGCCAGGTCCTCCCTTATTCAGAAGTACTATTATCGTGTACAGCGTTTGGATGAAAACTTGGCTGATTTCATACAGGACATTAAGTTTTATACTAAGGTGTTTGCTCTCCACTTCCCTGAGGATCAGATCGTGCAAGCTATTGTCGAAGGGATTTCACCACCCTACAGGTCATATTTGTGTTTCGCGGCGTGCCCGCAAACCTTCTCTGAACTGGAAGCATTAGCCGTCTCTGCGGAAGGAGTTAGGTATGCCGATTCCTTGCGTGTGGCAAAAGAACCCCCGCCTTCTTTTAGTAATACTCGGCTTCCACCTCGCCGATCAGTCACCCCTCGTAAATGTTATGCTTGCGGGTCGCCTGACCATCTGCGCAATAAGTGTCCTCTGATCAAGTCTAGTAGGGCAAATAATGGAGCTGGTTCATCACAAGGCTGTTTTAAGTGTGGGGCCTTCTCACATATCGCCAAGAATTGCCCAAACTCAAATAGCACCCCCTCCTGCTCAACTTCTGGTGCAAATTTCAGCTATGCCAATAATAAAAAGTGACTAGTGGCGTCGGCTGAGCCGACTAATCCATCTTCCCGAGACTCAGCCCCTAGTAAACAGGTTGTAAATGCAGAGGACGACCAGCCTTCAAATTCATCTTTTGAATGCCCTAAAGAGTGCCTTAGGATTGCGGCGGATACCCCCGCACCTGTTCCTTTTCTTAAGATTGAGTTAAATAACGAGCCTATAACAGCTCTCTTAGATTCAGGCAGTGTTTGTTCCATTCTTTCGGCTGATTGGTATTCTAAATTGAAAGCTGTTTGTAAACTCCCTGACTATGACTCATCTCCTGTTAAATATGTTTCGGCTAATTCATCTCCATTAGAAATTCTAGGTTCCTTACATGTCAAAATTCGGGTTTTTAAATTTACATGGAAAACCAAATTGTTTGTGGCCAAGCACTTGTCTTGCCCCATCATACTGGGAGCGGACTTTATTTCTCACACTGGTCTTGTGCTCGATCTCCAGTCTAGGTCGTGCACATTCAAATTTGCTTCTAGTTGTAAAATACCACTATTAAAGTGTAATTCTGTGTCATGTTCTTCTATTTCGCCTACCCAGGATGAGATGTTGTTAGATCTTAGACATCTACCTGAGGAGCAGGCTGATAGTATTCGTAAATTGTGTCAGTCGTTTCCCGAGGTGTTCTCTGATACTCTTGGTGTTACTGACCTTATTGAATACAAAATTGAGGTTACGGATTCGATTCCTGTCCGTTTTCCACCGTATAGGCTATCTCCACCTAAAATGAAGGCTCTGAAGGAAATCATCGATCAGATGTTGAAGGACGGTATTATTAGGCCCTCTAAGTCAGCGTATTCTTCGCCTATTTTTCTAGTCCCGAAACCCCAAGGAGGCTTCAGGCCTGTCATTGATTACAGGGCTCTCAATCGGAAGGTGGTGTTGCAATCTGTGCCCCTTCCCGACCTTCATTCTTGTTTTTCATGGTTTCGTAAGGCCAAGTTCTTCACGATCTTGGATTTGAATCAGGCCTACAACCAAATTCCTCTAGCCGAAGAGTCTAAACATCTTACAGCGTTTGCCACGGACTGGAACTTATACGAATACAACCGCGTGCCTTTCGGGCTCCCCACGGGGGCAGCTGTGCTCACTAGGCTACTAGATAGGGTCTTTTCCGACATCAAATTTGAGTACTTATATCACTACTTGGATGATGTCGTCGTATTTTCCGAGACTTTTGAAGAACATCTAGATCATCTGCGAGAAGTTCTGAATCGCCTTCGTAAGGCTGGGTTAACTGTCAAGTTGTCCAAGGTTGCCTTTGCTAAGCCCTCTATGTCATTCCTAGGGCATATTGTGTCACCCGATGGGATAGCTGTCGATCATTCTAGAACACAGGCCATCCGTGATTTTAAACCTCCTAAGGACATCAAAGGTATCGCTAGATTCATTGGTATGGTGAATTTCTTCAGGAAGTTTATTCCTAACTTCGCTAATAGAGCGGCGCCCTTAAACCTTCTTCGTAGGAAAGGCATCAAATTCGAGTGGGGACCCTCTCAACAAGCCGCTTTCGAAGATCTTAAATTAGCTCTCTGTAATGCCCCTGTACTTGCTATGCCTGATTTCTCGAAGAAATTCATCGTCCAAACCGACGCGTCGTCGTCGGCGGTAGCTGCAGTCCTTCTTCAAGAGACTGAACGAGGGAGGCGACCCATCGCCTATGCGTCTAGGACATTGTCAGCTCAAGAAGCAAAGTACTCCATATATGAGCTTGAAGGTTTGGCAGTCTTATTCGCCTTAGAAAAGTTCCGTCTCTATCTGGAACACGTCAAATTCGATCTGGAGACAGATAATCAAGCCTTAAGCTGGGTCTTAGGTAGGCCGCGTCGTACTGGTCGTATAGCCCGTTGGGCCATCCGTATTTCTGCCTTCCAATTCGATGTACGACATATCAGAGGTACTGAAAATGTTGTTGCTGATGGACTCAGCCGTATGTTTTCTAACGACGTCGAGACCCATGAACCTGTCGACAGTTCATCACCTTCCGAGTCCATACTATCTGAGGTTAATGCCATCCTAACAGATGCTCCCATGCTCTTTAAGGATATCGAGAAATACCAACGTGAAGATCCGACGCTGGCTCCGATAATGGAAACCCTTTCTTCTGGGGAACATGTCGTCCCTTATGTTCTGAGGAATGGTGTTTTATGTTGCCCTTCGAGGCATGACAAGATGATGAAGGTTGTCGTTCCAGCTGTTCTTGTGCCTATGATCTTCAAGTATTATCATGAGACCCCATTAGGAGGGCATCTTGGAATCTTTAAAACCCGTGAAAAGATTCGTGAAAGGTTCATATGGAAAGGTATGGACGGTGAAATTCGGGAACTTGTAAAAGCTTGTAAATCTTGTTTGATCAGTAAACCCACCATGTCCACTAAAGTAGGCCTTTTGTCTTCTCATCAAGCGTCGCGCCCCATGGAACGCCTGTATATTGATTATGTGGGACCCTTCCCCCAGTCAAAGGGTAATGCCAACAAGTTCATCTTTGTGTGTGTAGATGGTTTTACAAGATTTTCCTGGTTATTTCCGACTAAGCTGGCTACCGCTCAGTCAACTATTACTTGCCTAAATTCTATTTTCGCTTCTTTTGGTCCGTGCCAATACATTGTATCTGATAATGCTAAGGCTTTTACATCTAATTTATTTCGTAAATTCTGTTTTGACTTGTCCATCTCTCATCTAACTACTTCCGCTTATTACCCTCAACCATCTCTGGCTGAACGGGTTAACCGTAATCTCAGGTCCGCACTGATTGCCTATCATCATGAAGATCATTCTAGGTGGGACACGTCCCTGCATTGGTTAGCTTTTGCTTTGAATTCGGCGGTCCATGAATCACACAAATTTACTCCAGCTTCTTTGATGTTCAAGTTTGTTCCCAACTCGCCGCTCTCTAACCTCTGGTCTTTGAATGACATTCTACCCGAGACAATAGATCCGGATAACATTAAAGATCTTTGGAAGAAGGCTAAAGCCAATCTTAAAGTGTCTCATGAAAAGGTTAGGGAAAGGTATGATCGTGGACGGAGACCCACCACTTTGAAGGTAGGTGACCAGGTTATGGTCAAAAATTTTGTTCCCGCGGGCAAGCTTGCCCCCAGATTTCATGGGCCTTGTATCATTCTCGATTTTCTTACGCCGGTTACCTTATTGCTAAGTAATCCAGCCACCGAGAGGATATTTAGAGTTCACCTGTCCCAGGTGAAACCGGTGTAATTTCTGTGTTAACTTGCTTCATATTATTTTGAAAGGATATGAAGGTTATATTTTTTTGAGTTTCACTTTTAAGGCATTCTGCCCCTTCTGTAATATTTTGGTTTTAGATGTAAGCCTTGTGTAAAACCTGCCCCGACCCGTTAAACTGCCATCCTGTTCTTGCCACGGCCATTACCACGCTCCCGTCTCCTGCTCCACCTTACACTGTGGCTTCATAATAGTAAATGCCATGGATATCTACACGCCGCTGGCCCCTCAACCTCTCCACAAGCCTGTACCCTCAAAGAAGATGATAGTCCAACACAATTCTGCCGCCTAGCTTTAATGTTTCAGCGCCCCCGCAGCCGCGCAGCGCCGTGCAGCGACTGGGGAGGGGGATGGGCCCCCTCCTCTCCAGCGAGGACGACATGTGCACGGCGAGCCGGAGCTCTCCTCCCGGCCAAGGCTGATGTGCGGCGCACGACCTGCTACATGCCCGCAGCCTGTATCTGTTCACCGCGGGCGCGGCGTACTTCAACACCTCTGCTCCCCTCATAGTGCGGGCGAGCGGTATCTCAGGGTACTTGAGGGGTCCGAGCGGCCTCCGTTGGACGCAAGTTGCAACGGCCGGTCTGGCCATCCGACTCAATCTACATCAACTACATGGACAGTCACCATAAGCAATAACTACACTTGGGAATTCAACAACAATATTTGGTGGACATTGCCAAATTTTTCATCACTTTCAAGTATTAAAAATTTATCTTCAGAAATTCAACTTCTACAAACAGAAAGACTTTACTTCACCTGCAACAACAAATTGTGAAACTGAATCACACAACATTCTGAAAATCTTGTAATCTATTTTCATATTCAACTTATAACTTGGAACTTGTTTCAAACTGATTTCATGTGTCACCCCTGGAGGAACTTTTGGGGGGGGAGGTCTGTACCGGGCGGTACACCTCTACTCTGTTTATTTAAAAGTTGCGCCAGTTGAAACTCCTCTTCTGGAGGAAGTCTGAACTTTATCTACACTATTAATCTACTAATTTCTCAGAAGATGTCACTACCTGGAAATTTTTGAGTTTGTGAACTGTGTCATTTTTGATGTGTTTTTGTTTCGCTTGAAGTAAGAAGTGTGAACTTTCTCTTCTAGAGGACACTACTTAAGATCAACAATAGTGCGACCTAGTGCGGAGTCAAAGAACTATTTTGTTGGAGAAATTTTTATTTCAAGAGTTTGTTCTTTGTTAAATTTCTTTCTGTCATTGCTTAAGTTGGCTGTATACCCCTCTTTTTCCCCTTAGTTTGGATCTAGCCAATCCCGAATTTCTTTAATTAATTTTCCACCAATAATGTGTTTCCTTTTCCTCTATGTAGGGGTTTCTTTTCCCTAGCCAATAAAAATTTTGTGGGAGGGTGTTTTCTTTCCCCTAATGCCTAGAATCTTCCGCGAGAGGATATAAACTGCTGATTTTAGGGTCTCGGGGCCACTTCTGTTCCATCTTTCAGTGTATTAAGTACATAGCAGGAGGCGGGAAGCGCCTCTTTCTTCTTCAGCCGTTCAACACCAGGTAATGGCCTATTAATAACTTCTTTTCTTGCTAGGTCGGCAGTTTAACACTCGCGGCGGGTTCGAAGCATTTCCATCATGTAACCTTTTCCTAAAATGTAATTACTCTTTTCATCTTTTTCTTGTAAAGCTACATATTGGGATAGAGAGTGCTAACCCTCTCGAACTCCCACTCACATTTGTTTTGAGGTGAACTTATTTTCTCAAACTATTCTTCGTTTATGTAATGTAAAGTGTTCTTCTCTAAGTCACCTCTGTAGTATGGGATTAGCCCTTGCGTTAGCGGCCCAGAGCCAGATTAGGTTTTAAAAACAAAGTGTATTAGGAGTGCAATTTCGCCTCCTCTCAAATTGTTATTTTAGAGGTCATGTAATCAACCTTCTTTCATGTAATAGACCTCCGTAGGTTGGGTATTTTACCCCTGTGAATACGTCCTTAGAGGACAGCTTGAAGGTAGAGTTTGGTGTGGCCTTTGAGAGGCTTAAATTTTGAGAGCGGATCGCTCTTTTGAAAATGGAGTGTCATGTGCCTCGTGGAGGCTTTTCTGTGTAATTCGGAGCCAGGGGCTCCTAGGGATGAATGGGGTTTTCTGCCCCTCTGTTAAAACTTGTGTTTGTGGTAAAACTGAGCTGATCGCTGAAGTCAGGGCGTGAAGCCCAAAACCTGTAAATATTGTAACTCCCCTTGTTTTGCTACATTGTACCTGCCATGTCGGTTATTGCTTTGTTTTTGAAAAGAAAATATAACCTTGTTAAATTTTAAGTTAATTTTACATGCACTATAATTTCGTAGCTTGAAACCCATTCACACCCGCACCTTCTTTCACCTCTACCTACCACGGATAACTCCGTAACAAGTGGTAGCAGAGCGTGGTTGAATGGGTCTCAATTTAGCCCCTTTTGACGGCTAAACATTGCTTTGATTCGAACTCTAACAATTTTCTCAGTTGCTGGAATTTTTTGAGTTTTTCAAAATTGTTCTGTCATCATGCCCGGCCCTCGCGATGTTCTCCTCCTTAACTACTTGCGCAAAGAGGAGTTGATATACGAGTTAACTATCAGAAATGTGCAATCTGGAGGCACGGTTGCAATCGACACCAACAAGCTTAGAGAGTCCCTTGATTTGCCCATTTCCATACCCAACTTGGGAGAGAAAGAAATTGATGACTCTCTTTCCACGATTATCGAGAATATTACTGGGCTAGCATCTGTAGTCAGCTTTTTTGATGAAAACGATCCGTCTCCTAACCAAATTAAGCGTGTGCAAGGCAGATTATATCACTTTTCAAATAGAGTTAATGATCTGTTGTCTCTGAAGGTGAATGACGTTCAGAGGAAGCAAGCTAATACGCTCCTTGAAACTATCTCTGAATTGTCTAGTAAAGTCACTCAATTGTTAACTGGGGAAGTTCCTCCCAAATCTGATCAACCCGCCACGGTGAATGTAGGTAACGAGGAAGAGCCTCCTCAGGGAGAAGTCAATAGGATAACCGTTGCTGCTCAAACTATCTCTGCCCCATCGAACAACGAATCTGAACGCCGTGCGTCATTGAGTAACATCCGCTCTGAATTAACTTCTTTGCCATTGAAACCTTTAATGACTATGTCACCTGGGTTCAGCAGCTTGCCTCATCCATTGGCAATGTTGCTTAGAGGTATCTCTAAGTTTTCCGTCAACACCACCAGTGACGTAATTTCATTTTTAAGATTTCTAGTGGAATTTCAGGATCATGCCCTTGTGTTTTCTCTTTCCCCATGTCAAATTTTGCAAATTATCTATCCTTATGCTATTGGTGTTCTATCTGACAAAATAGTTAGAGCCATTGCCGAGCAATCTTCTATCGAGGATTTCCATGCCCATTTGCTAGCTAACTTCATCCCGGCTAGGGCCAGGTCCTCCCTTATTCAGAAGTACTATTATCGTGTACAGCGTTTGGATGAAAACTTGGCTGATTTCATACAGGACATTAAGTTTTATACTAAGGTGTTTGCTCTCCACTTCCCTGAGGATCAGATCGTGCAAGCTATTGTCGAAGGGATTTCACCACCCTACAGGTCATATTTGTGTTTCGCGGCGTGCCCGCAAACCTTCTCTGAACTGGAAGCATTAGCCGTCTCTGCGGAAGGAGTTAGGTATGCCGATTCCTTGCGTGTGGCAAAAGAACCCCCGCCTTCTTTTAGTAATACTCGGCTTCCACCTCGCCGATCAGTCACCCCTCGTAAATGTTATGCTTGCGGGTCGCCTGACCATCTGCGCAATAAGTGTCCTCTGATCAAGTCTAGTAGGGCAAATAATGGAGCTGGTTCATCACAAGGCTGTTTTAAGTGTGGGGCCTTCTCACATATCGCCAAGAATTGCCCAAACTCAAATAGCACCCCCTCCTGCTCAACTTCTGGTGCAAATTTCAGCTATGCCAATAATAAAAAGTGACTAGTGGCGTCGGCTGAGCCGACTAATCCATCTTCCCGAGACTCAGCCCCTAGTAAACAGGTTGTAAATGCAGAGGACGACCAGCCTTCAAATTCATCTTTTGAATGCCCTAAAGAGTGCCTTAGGATTGCGGCGGATACCCCCGCACCTGTTCCTTTTCTTAAGATTGAGTTAAATAACGAGCCTATAACAGCTCTCTTAGATTCAGGCAGTGTTTGTTCCATTCTTTCGGCTGATTGGTATTCTAAATTGAAAGCTGTTTGTAAACTCCCTGACTATGACTCATCTCCTGTTAAATATGTTTCGGCTAATTCATCTCCATTAGAAATTCTAGGTTCCTTACATGTCAAAATTCGGGTTTTTAAATTTACATGGAAAACCAAATTGTTTGTGGCCAAGCACTTGTCTTGCCCCATCATACTGGGAGCGGACTTTATTTCTCACACTGGTCTTGTGCTCGATCTCCAGTCTAGGTCGTGCACATTCAAATTTGCTTCTAGTTGTAAAATACCACTATTAAAGTGTAATTCTGTGTCATGTTCTTCTATTTCGCCTACCCAGGATGAGATGTTGTTAGATCTTAGACATCTACCTGAGGAGCAGGCTGATAGTATTCGTAAATTGTGTCAGTCGTTTCCCGAGGTGTTCTCTGATACTCTTGGTGTTACTGACCTTATTGAATACAAAATTGAGGTTACGGATTCGATTCCTGTCCGTTTTCCACCGTATAGGCTATCTCCACCTAAAATGAAGGCTCTGAAGGAAATCATCGATCAGATGTTGAAGGACGGTATTATTAGGCCCTCTAAGTCAGCGTATTCTTCGCCTATTTTTCTAGTCCCGAAACCCCAAGGAGGCTTCAGGCCTGTCATTGATTACAGGGCTCTCAATCGGAAGGTGGTGTTGCAATCTGTGCCCCTTCCCGACCTTCATTCTTGTTTTTCATGGTTTCGTAAGGCCAAGTTCTTCACGATCTTGGATTTGAATCAGGCCTACAACCAAATTCCTCTAGCCGAAGAGTCTAAACATCTTACAGCGTTTGCCACGGACTGGAACTTATACGAATACAACCGCGTGCCTTTCGGGCTCCCCACGGGGGCAGCTGTGCTCACTAGGCTACTAGATAGGGTCTTTTCCGACATCAAATTTGAGTACTTATATCACTACTTGGATGATGTCGTCGTATTTTCCGAGACTTTTGAAGAACATCTAGATCATCTGCGAGAAGTTCTGAATCGCCTTCGTAAGGCTGGGTTAACTGTCAAGTTGTCCAAGGTTGCCTTTGCTAAGCCCTCTATGTCATTCCTAGGGCATATTGTGTCACCCGATGGGATAGCTGTCGATCATTCTAGAACACAGGCCATCCGTGATTTTAAACCTCCTAAGGACATCAAAGGTATCGCTAGATTCATTGGTATGGTGAATTTCTTCAGGAAGTTTATTCCTAACTTCGCTAATAGAGCGGCGCCCTTAAACCTTCTTCGTAGGAAAGGCATCAAATTCGAGTGGGGACCCTCTCAACAAGCCGCTTTCGAAGATCTTAAATTAGCTCTCTGTAATGCCCCTGTACTTGCTATGCCTGATTTCTCGAAGAAATTCATCGTCCAAACCGACGCGTCGTCGTCGGCGGTAGCTGCAGTCCTTCTTCAAGAGACTGAACGAGGGAGGCGACCCATCGCCTATGCGTCTAGGACATTGTCAGCTCAAGAAGCAAAGTACTCCATATATGAGCTTGAAGGTTTGGCAGTCTTATTCGCCTTAGAAAAGTTCCGTCTCTATCTGGAACACGTCAAATTCGATCTGGAGACAGATAATCAAGCCTTAAGCTGGGTCTTAGGTAGGCCGCGTCGTACTGGTCGTATAGCCCGTTGGGCCATCCGTATTTCTGCCTTCCAATTCGATGTACGACATATCAGAGGTACTGAAAATGTTGTTGCTGATGGACTCAGCCGTATGTTTTCTAACGACGTCGAGACCCATGAACCTGTCGACAGTTCATCACCTTCCGAGTCCATACTATCTGAGGTTAATGCCATCCTAACAGATGCTCCCATGCTCTTTAAGGATATCGAGAAATACCAACGTGAAGATCCGACGCTGGCTCCGATAATGGAAACCCTTTCTTCTGGGGAACATGTCGTCCCTTATGTTCTGAGGAATGGTGTTTTATGTTGCCCTTCGAGGCATGACAAGATGATGAAGGTTGTCGTTCCAGCTGTTCTTGTGCCTATGATCTTCAAGTATTATCATGAGACCCCATTAGGAGGGCATCTTGGAATCTTTAAAACCCGTGAAAAGATTCGTGAAAGGTTCATATGGAAAGGTATGGACGGTGAAATTCGGGAACTTGTAAAAGCTTGTAAATCTTGTTTGATCAGTAAACCCACCATGTCCACTAAAGTAGGCCTTTTGTCTTCTCATCAAGCGTCGCGCCCCATGGAACGCCTGTATATTGATTATGTGGGACCCTTCCCCCAGTCAAAGGGTAATGCCAACAAGTTCATCTTTGTGTGTGTAGATGGTTTTACAAGATTTTCCTGGTTATTTCCGACTAAGCTGGCTACCGCTCAGTCAACTATTACTTGCCTAAATTCTATTTTCGCTTCTTTTGGTCCGTGCCAATACATTGTATCTGATAATGCTAAGGCTTTTACATCTAATTTATTTCGTAAATTCTGTTTTGACTTGTCCATCTCTCATCTAACTACTTCCGCTTATTACCCTCAACCATCTCTGGCTGAACGGGTTAACCGTAATCTCAGGTCCGCACTGATTGCCTATCATCATGAAGATCATTCTAGGTGGGACACGTCCCTGCATTGGTTAGCTTTTGCTTTGAATTCGGCGGTCCATGAATCACACAAATTTACTCCAGCTTCTTTGATGTTCAAGTTTGTTCCCAACTCGCCGCTCTCTAACCTCTGGTCTTTGAATGACATTCTACCCGAGACAATAGATCCGGATAACATTAAAGATCTTTGGAAGAAGGCTAAAGCCAATCTTAAAGTGTCTCATGAAAAGGTTAGGGAAAGGTATGATCGTGGACGGAGACCCACCACTTTGAAGGTAGGTGACCAGGTTATGGTCAAAAATTTTGTTCCCGCGGGCAAGCTTGCCCCCAGATTTCATGGGCCTTGTATCATTCTCGATTTTCTTACGCCGGTTACCTTATTGCTAAGTAATCCAGCCACCGAGAGGATATTTAGAGTTCACCTGTCCCAGGTGAAACCGGTGTAATTTCTGTGTTAACTTGCTTCATATTATTTTGAAAGGATATGAAGGTTATATTTTTTTGAGTTTCACTTTTAAGGCATTCTGCCCCTTCTGTAATATTTTGGTTTTAGATGTAAGCCTTGTGTAAAACCTGCCCCGACCCGTTAAACTGCCATCCTGTTCTTGCCACGGCCATTACCACGCTCCCGTCTCCTGCTCCACCTTACACTGTGGCTTCATAATAGTAAATGCCATGGATATCTACACGCCGCTGGCCCCTCAACCTCTCCACAAGCCTGTACCCTCAAAGAAGATGATAGTCCAACACAATTCTGCCGCCTAGCTTTAATGTTTCAGCGCCCCCGCAGCCGCGCAGCGCCGTGCAGCGACTGGGGAGGGGGATGGGCCCCCTCCTCTCCAGCGAGGACGACATGTGCACGGCGAGCCGGAGCTCTCCTCCCGGCCAAGGCTGATGTGCGGCGCACGACCTGCTACATGCCCGCAGCCTGTATCTGTTCACCGCGGGCGCGGCGTACTTCAACACCTCTGCTCCCCTCATAGTGCGGGCGAGCGGTATCTCAGGGTACTTGAGGGGTCCGAGCGGCCTCCGTTGGACGCAAGTTGCAACGGCCGGTCTGGCCATCCGACTCAATCTACATCAACTACATGGACAGTCACCATAAGCAATAACTACACTTGGGAATTCAACAACAATATTTGGTGGACATTGCCAAATTTTTCATCACTTTCAAGTATTAAAAATTTATCTTCAGAAATTCAACTTCTACAAACAGAAAGACTTTACTTCACCTGCAACAACAAATTGTGAAACTGAATCACACAACATTCTGAAAATCTTGTAATCTATTTTCATATTCAACTTATAACTTGGAACTTGTTTCAAACTGATTTCATGTGTCACCCCTGGAGGAACTTTTGGGGGGGGAGGTCTGTACCGGGCGGTACACCTCTACTCTGTTTATTTAAAAGTTGCGCCAGTTGAAACTCCTCTTCTGGAGGAAGTCTGAACTTTATCTACACTATTAATCTACTAATTTCTCAGAAGATGTCACTACCTGGAAATTTTTGAGTTTGTGAACTGTGTCATTTTTGATGTGTTTTTGTTTCGCTTGAAGTAAGAAGTGTGAACTTTCTCTTCTAGAGGACACTACTTAAGATCAACAATAGTGCGACCTAGTGCGGAGTCAAAGAACTATTTTGTTGGAGAAATTTTTATTTCAAGAGTTTGTTCTTTGTTAAATTTCTTTCTGTCATTGCTTAAGTTGGCTGTATACCCCTCTTTTTCCCCTTAGTTTGGATCTAGCCAATCCCGAATTTCTTTAATTAATTTTCCACCAATAATGTGTTTCCTTTTCCTCTATGTAGGGGTTTCTTTTCCCTAGCCAATAAAAATTTTGTGGGAGGGTGTTTTCTTTCCCCTAATGCCTAGAATCTTCCGCGAGAGGATATAAACTGCTGATTTTAGGGTCTCGGGGCCACTTCTGTTCCATCTTTCAGTGTATTAAGTACATAGCAGGAGGCGGGAAGCGCCTCTTTCTTCTTCAGCCGTTCAACACCAGGTAATGGCCTATTAATAACTTCTTTTCTTGCTAGGTCGGCAGTTTAACACTCGCGGCGGGTTCGAAGCATTTCCATCATGTAACCTTTTCCTAAAATGTAATTACTCTTTTCATCTTTTTCTTGTAAAGCTACATATTGGGATAGAGAGTGCTAACCCTCTCGAACTCCCACTCACATTTGTTTTGAGGTGAACTTATTTTCTCAAACTATTCTTCGTTTATGTAATGTAAAGTGTTCTTCTCTAAGTCACCTCTGTAGTATGGGATTAGCCCTTGCGTTAGCGGCCCAGAGCCAGATTAGGTTTTAAAAACAAAGTGTATTAGGAGTGCAATTTCGCCTCCTCTCAAATTGTTATTTTAGAGGTCATGTAATCAACCTTCTTTCATGTAATAGACCTCCGTAGGTTGGGTATTTTACCCCTGTGAATACGTCCTTAGAGGACAGCTTGAAGGTAGAGTTTGGTGTGGCCTTTGAGAGGCTTAAATTTTGAGAGCGGATCGCTCTTTTGAAAATGGAGTGTCATGTGCCTCGTGGAGGCTTTTCTGTGTAATTCGGAGCCAGGGGCTCCTAGGGATGAATGGGGTTTTCTGCCCCTCTGTTAAAACTTGTGTTTGTGGTAAAACTGAGCTGATCGCTGAAGTCAGGGCGTGAAGCCCAAAACCTGTAAATATTGTAACTCCCCTTGTTTTGCTACATTGTACCTGCCATGTCGGTTATTGCTTTGTTTTTGAAAAGAAAATATAACCTTGTTAAATTTTAAGTTAATTTTACATGCACTATAATTTCGTAGCTTGAAACCCATTCACACCCGCACCTTCTTTCACCTCTACCTACCACGGATAACTCCGTAACAAGTTCCATCTCTATTCCTCTGAAAACGACCATAAATGAATGTCTTCAAACTGGTTACTTTCCAGAGCAAGTAAACATTTTTAGGGTAGTCCCAGTGTACAAAAATGTTATAGGTCACAATGTAGCAACTATCGTTCATTCTCTGTTGTTCGTATTCTCTCTAAAATTATGTGATGCTAGAACAAATTTATGAATACTTCGTGTCTTTTGTCATAATCTCAGTATGACTTTATAACAGGAAAACCGGCAATAAATGAACTGGATGATGTTATTAGTTTTATAGTGAGTAATCTTTAGGAAAAATATAAAGTTATGGTTTCCCTATGCAACCTTAGTAGGGCCTTTGAGTGTGTGTCACATGTTATCCTACTTGATATATTAGCATATTATGGCATTTCTGGAAATGAACTTAACATTTTTAGATCTAACGTATTTGGTCGAACCCAGTATGTGAAGGTAAATGGGGTGACCTCAAAAGAACTGTGGTGGAATGTCTTTGGTCCCTTTCTCTTTCTGATCATGATAAATGACTTAAGTACGAATGTACGAACAAATACTGTCCTACATGCAGGCGATTCTACATTTCTGAGCTCATGTAAACATTCTGATGAACTACCTACCTTATTGTTGTCCGAACACACATTTCAGGAAAATAAACCATGGTTTAAAATAAATGGTTTTCTCTCTAATGAAGGGAAAACTCAAAAACCTAACTTTAAACCTCAACAATCAGAAGAATAAACTAAAGTAAGTTAAATTTCTTAGATTACATCTTGACACAAAGCTGATATAGGAATACCACATTAACCGTATTTGCGTCAGGCTATCCCGAGTAGTATACCTACTCCGTCATTTCAAGCATGTAGCAACTAAAACGTATGTGCGTTCTGTATAACTTGCATTTTTTCAGAGCATTCTTGGGTATGGTCTAATATTCCTTGGCAACAGTGCGCACGTAGGAGGTATTTTAAAGTTGCAAAAAAACGCCCTTTCGCACCATTGCCGCTGTTCCCCCTTATGTATGTTCAGTCCGTCAGCGATGCCGCTGGTGGGATCCTCAACAGCTCTGCCATCAGCTGTCATAGATGGCCTAGGCATCACTGAAGAGGCGTACTGGGGAAATGAGGAGTGAGCTAGTTTGCCGTTGCTTTCCTCACAGAGCCATAGTTGCTATTACATATCAGTCTGCCAAACTCACTGATATGGATACACCAACCGACCTTATGAGCAACATTTTCACACCATTCATAGCAGGGACTGGCTGCATAAGGATTGGCATTACTAGTGCACCGGGCGGTACACCTCCACGCCGCTAATTCAAACATTGCGCCAGTTGAAACTCCTCTACTGGAGGAAGCCTGAACTTTAACAACCATGTTAATTCTAAAGTTTCTCAGAAGATGTCGCTATTGTAGATTTTGAAGAGTTCTGAACTGTGTCTTTTTCGATTTATATTTGTTTGCTCTGTAGTAGGAAGTGTGAACATTCTCTTCTAGATGACACTACTTAAGAACTACAATTGTGCACCCTAGTGCGAAGTGAAGGAACTTTTTTTGAAGAAATTTTGTAGTCATAAGTTTGTTCTTCGTTAAATTTCTTTCAGTTATTTTTTGGGTTGGCAGTATAACCCTTCTCTTTCTGCCTGTTTTGAATTTAGCCAATCCTGAATTTCTCTAATTAAATTTTGACCAATAACATATGTCTTCTCCGATATGGAAATGTTGCTTTAAGCTACCCAATAAAATTGAGGGGGGTGTGGGTTCTCATTCTTGAAAGGTCTCGAATGTTCCACGAGGGTATTTAAACTGCTGATTTTTTGGTCTCCGGGCCACTTCAGTAACATCTATCCTAGTGTGATTATGTAGCAGGGGGCGGGAAGCGCCTCTTTCTTCGGGCGGCAGTTCATTCATCAGGTAATGGCCTTTTAATAACTTCTTTGCTCGCTAGCTCAGCAGTTTAACCCTCGGGGCAGGTTCGAAACTTTTATCGTGTAACTTTCCTTTACAATGTAAAAGTCACTTGGTATAAATTCCGTCTCTTTAACTACAAATTGGGATAGAGAGTGGCTAACCCTCTCGAGCTCCCACTCATATTGTTTTGAGGTGACTACGTTTTCATAACAGTTTCCCTTCTCTTCGTAAGGTAATCAAGTTTTTCTATCGTGTCACCTCCGTAGTATGGGATTAGCCCTTGCATATGCGGCCTAGTGCCAAGTAGGTTTTGGAAAGGTGTATTAGGAGTGCAAGTTACGCCTCCACTCATGTTGGTATTTTGGGGCCATGTAATTATCCTGTTTCTTTACTGAATAGGCCTCAGTAGGTTGGGTATTTTTACCCCTGTTCTTGTGTGCCTGGAGGGCAGCTTGAAGGTTGAGCTTGGTGTGGCCTTTGAATTGGCTTGAACTTTGAGAGCGGGTTGCTCTTTCTTAAATTTGGTTTCTGTGTGCCTCGAGCAGGCTTAACTGGGTAATTGGGAGCTAGTGCTCCTTGGCATGGTTGGGGTTTTCTGCCCCTTTGTTGAACGTTGTTCATATGTAAAGTTGGGCTCATTGCTCAAGGATTGCGTGTCTGGGGGCTCGAAGCCCAAATCCATTAACAAATTGCAATTGTACATTCTTAATTTGTTGATATGCTACTGAGTACCTGTCATACTTGTTATTTCTTGATCTTGAAAAGAAAATATAACCTTTGTTAAATTTTAAATTAACTTTAATTTCGTAAGTTGAGATCTATTCATCCCAGCACCTTCTTTCACCTCTGCTGTTCCACAGATACCTCGGAACAAGTGGTAGCAGAGCGTGGTTGAATGGGTCTCAATTTAGCCCCTTTTGACGGCTAAACATTGCTTTGCTTTCGAACTCTACTAATTTTCTCAGTCGCTGGAATTTTTTTTGATTTTTTCTAAAAAAATTCTGTCATCATGCCCGGCCCTCGGGAGGTTCTCCATCCTTTCTATTTGCGTAAAGAAGAATTAATTTATGAACTATCTCTCCGAAACGTTCAATCTGGAGGCACGGTTGCGTTGGATGCTAATAAACTTAAAGATTCCCTTGAGTTGCCTATTACCACCCCAACGTTGGGAGATAAAGAAATTGATCATGCTCTCTCCACGATCAATGACAATACTACTGAGCTAGCATCTGTAGTTAGTTTTTTTGAAGAAGGGAACCCATCCCCTGACCAACTTAAACGTGTGCAAGCTCGACTATTTCATTTTTATAATAGGCTTAACGATCTATTGTCTCTCAAGTTGAGTCCAAAATCCAACTTTCGAGGCTTCAAAAGATCTGTTGGTTTTACAATTATGTCTCTGTGAATATTCAGGTGAGCCAACCCACTGAGTCGACTTTCACTTGTTTATTATCAGTTTCTGTTTATTTCATTTTATAAAATTTCCATGGATGGTTGTAGCCCCCCGTAAGCCCCCCCCCCCCGCACTGGCTATGCCACTGTTCACTGTTATACACCATCCTTCTTCTGGCAGCTCAGACGAGACGCTTAGTCGATCATCTTGTCTTCTTACTCCCAGCTCTTCTTCTTTGAAACACTACTCCTTTGTCGGAAATCACCCAGAAGAAACTATGCCGCTATCCTTTGTATCTTCTCGACTTCTTGTACCCAGTAATCCTGGTGGGAGTCTCACACACTGAAACCATCCTCTAAGTGGGTGTCTTACCAGAGACTTACTGCGTATGCCCTATGGTTTACCTCTTTACTACAACCCTTAAATACCCTCATTACCGTATGAAGAGATGTGTAATCTTTATGTACTATTTCGTTAATTAACGAAGATATTTTCTTATATTAACATCTAGACCATTATCCCCATGACATACTATCACCTGATCAACAGAGTAATTAAATCTCAGAGGACTTTTCATCCCATTGGCTGCTGTACATCTCATAACATTGTCGATCTCTTTTTTCAGCTCCTTACAATCCTGTACCTTATTTAATATACAGTATAACATCATCAGCAATAAAGCCTTATCTATGATTCCAGATAACCATTTCAAGATCAATTCTATGAGTTCTTTCTAGAAATTTAGCCACCCATTCAACCAATATTTTGTCCATTAGCCCTCATTTTCGTCAGTAGTCGTTAAAGATTTACCCTTTCAAAATCCTTGAATAGATACCCCTTGTGGGTGGGGGCAGCATAACACACCCATAGTATCCCCTGCCTGTCATAAGAGGCAACTAAAAGGAGCCTAGGAACTCTCAATATGCAAGCATGGGTAGGCGATCATGGGACTTTGGCTGATTCTGGCATTGCTTCCCTTTAGTTGCACAACAGGCTGCACACTTTCATTTATCCTATCTGATCTCCCTTGGTCATTTCATGTTATTTCCTTACCCCAAAGGTATTAGAATGTTTAGGTCTAGAGAGACTTTCACTTTACCAGTCTTCATGACCCTCATCTTCCTTTGGTTGCTACATTCCTTATTCAAAGTGTCAGATCTCTTCCATTTCTTCCCTCTGATTAATGTTAATAGAGGATGGTTGCCCAGTTCCTCTTAAAACAATAATCACCATCACCACCACCACCACCACCTTGGATCGATACAGTCCATTTGACCTGAATCTAAATTATCTGCTATATTATGTTGGAATCCTACAAGTTGAGCCTCACTGGAATAACCTTTCCTGAATGTGAATTGCCTTCTGTCAAACCAGAGCTTACATGCAACACATGTTAAGCTGACTGGCCTGTTATTATCTGCTTTTTATGTTTATTGCTTTTTCCTTTATACAGTGATGCTAGAGCTCCTTCTTACAAATAATAATCAAATAAATATTCCAGATATGGCAGCATATTCCAATTGATTGCCCTGAATTCCTAAAAAATCCAGTTGCTTTTCTAGCTTTCAGCTTTTGTGTCCTTTCTGTAAATGTCTTTATTATCATAGGTAAATTTAATTACTTGCTTATATTAGTCACCTACTCAACCTGAAAAGTAATCTTACATCCAACTATCTTTGCATATTGCTAACTGAATTCTTATGTTTTCTGGAAGTCCTTCCTGGAGCTTGTATCTGCCTTAAAGAACCTATACATATTCGTCCATCATTCTCTAAAATTCACATGGCTGCCAATTATGCTTGCCATCGTGTTATCATTAGCTGACATTTTTGCTAAATTTCCTAGTAAGATCTTTCAGTCTCTCCTTACTTCCTCCTATATTCCTATTTCTTTCTAACCTGCACCTCTGTTATAATACAGTGGGTCTTTACCATTCATTACTACTTTCTAAAAGTATCACAGCTGTTTTCACGATCCCCAACAACTTCGTTAGCCCTCTTCGGGCCAGGAACCAATCTGGTCGGCCGCTCACCATCAGATGGAATAGGCCAGAGCTCCGCCTCCACTCTACTACTGTAAAGTACCAGGCCGTTTTTAGTGGAAACACATGTATTATAAAATGCGCGTATATCTACCGGTGTATAGCAAATACCAGCAAGAATTTTTCTACATATCGACAACATAGAATACGCAACTCATTTAGAGTGATACAAGGAATCAAAAACGTTTTATTGTTGATAATATAGTTGTCGATAATGTTTACTTTCTCCTGTCGTCGTAATGATGTACAGGTGTAATATATTTCTAAATACAATTCTAAAGAATAACTAGCTGATGTACCCGTGCTTCGCTACGGGATTCTCAGAAAGACTGTCTTTGTGGTTTTCCTAACTACAGTTAACTTGGGCCATTACAAAAACATCAGGAGGAATGTAGGGATTAAAAGCAATGTTATCATATAAAATACTCGTTCAAATGAAAAACCGCACATTTTCTCACTTATAACGAACAGTACTACGATGCCGATCTAACAGTCCAAAGTTCCAGTGCTGGAATGACCAGGCCGCAGACAGCCGTGAACACTCCTCTGCCACTGTCCCGTTAAATACACACACTGCTCATTTTAATCAGTGCCTCAGGGTAGGGATTGAATAGCTCGAATGCTATGAACCAGTTTGTTACGTACCAGTAATATCAGAAAATGTATGAACCAGAGGAATGGCATGCTTAATAAGAAAGTTATCTAACTCCCCAGCTACTTCCCACCAATATTCCTGCAGGCTGTTATACTCGGTACGACCGGGTGAGTTGGCCGTGCGGTTAGGGGGGCGCAGCTGTGAGTTCGCATCCGGAAGGTAGTGGGTTCGAAAACCACTGTCGACAGCCCTGAAGATGGTTTTCCGTGGTCTTCCATTTTCACACCAGGCAAGTGCTGGGGCTGTACCGCAATTAACGCCATGGCCGGTTCCTTTCCACTCCTAGCCCTTTCCTATCCCATCGTCGCTATAATACCTATCTCGGTCGGTGTGACGTAAAGCAAATTTTTTTAAAAAATCGGTGTACAGCAGTAATCACATCTATAGGACATAACTGGCAACAGAAGGCACAAAGCACATCACAATAAACAATGGTCAATGTAATGTTATTGTTGTTCAATGTTATGAGCTTTCTGTATTGTAGGCCTTCGCGTTTAGTTTTCTTTCGACTCTGTGATATTAGGGCGTCTTACGAAATTATTCATAGCGTAGACTGTAGTTCCTTATTCGCCGACTTTACATTTTCATTCAATTCTGTTTACACGCTTTCTCGTGACTTGGCGCTGATTTGGATTTAGCAACAAAAATCCAAATTCATTAATATCTCGGTTATCATAGCCGTTACGGTAAAAATGTATGACATAAATGATCGGAAATTTAATAGTATATAACTTTAGTAATGTTGTATTTGTCGATAGGACCACTAATAACACAAATATTTGAGAATTAAATTTTAGGCCTTCCCCTAAACTACCACTCCACTCAGCGTGAATAAAATTATTCATGACCTAGATTGTAGCGACTTATTTCCCGACTTTGCATATCGATTTTCATTAAGATAGGACCACTAATAACAAATATTTGAGAATAAACTACCATTTCTCTCAGCGTGAATAAGATTATTTATGGCCTAGATTTTAACGACTTATTTCCGGACACTACATACCGATTTTCATTAAATTCTCTTACAGCCGTTTTCTCGTGATGCGAGTACATAAATACAGACAGACAGAAATTACGGAAAATTAAAAATTGCATTGCCTTGCTACTATGTATGAACACGACCGATACAGAAATACCATCCTTTTCAAATTATGAGCAATGTACAGACAAAACTCTTATTTTATACATATAGATTACTTTAAACGAGAAAAATAAAAACATAAAAATAAAAATTCAAACATATGCCACTAGTAAAAACAAAACCATTTTACTCACCGATAAAATTTGCGTATATGTATCGATGTATGGCAAATACTGACAATACATTTTCTAGGTGCGGACTACATAGTATAATAAATAATTATTAACTATTGAAAAATAAAAAAATAATAGCCGATATTATACGTTTTGTTTTCCAGAAAATCCTCTCATCGTTTTCGGTTCTACTATGTATTTGAAAAAGAACTTCGAATTCAACAGAATATACGTAATTAAAAAATCTATGTTGCTAAAACCCTGATTTTATTTCGCCTACCAGGCGAAAGCTGCTCAGTTCGAAGACCTGCAGTTTACGAGGTGACGCATGGTCAGCGAGACGAATCCTCTCAGCCATTATTCTTGGTTCTCTAGACCGGGGCCCCCCTCTTATCCTCAGATACCTCCTCAATTGCAATCACTTAGGGTCACTTAGGTTGAGTGGACATCGAACCAGCCCTCAGGCCCAGCTAAAAATACTTGACCTGGCCGGAAATCGAACCTATGACGTCCGGGTGACAGGCAGGCACGCTACACTTGGCCCGCGGGGACCGGCATTTACGTAATGTTAGAGGACTATATGTGACTATAAGGCTTAGGTGGGAGAAAGTGAAAAGTAAATTGAAGTATCATGATATGGGCGGAGAATCAGATGGAGAGGCATATTTAGGTCCAAGAAGTTCCATGAGTGAGACAGGATGTTAAGTGAGGAAAGTTGTCAGGTTCATTGGGAGATATTTCCACAAAATGTTCTCCAGAAGCATCATCATTATCATCATCATTGTCATCATCTTCGTTATCACTAGTTTCATCTACCGCCATATTCACAGGAGCTTTAGTCCCGTTAGAAACAAATAAATGTCTCTTCTTTAGCTGCGGTGATTCCGGGGCGTGTCCGGTAAAATTTCGTCGCTACTCTCTGAACTAAATTCACTATCGCTATCCGATAAAGCAAAAGCATTAACTTCGCATTGTTCGAAATACTTCATTAATTTATCGCCATCAATACATGCTGAATAAATATCACGTGAACGACTTGTCATTTTGATGTCACATATCCACTCACTGCAAGGAGCAATCTCTTACTGACCGGTTAGGGGTATTTGTAAACACAGGAAACGACTCTTGCGAAAGCGGGAACACCCACTTAGAACTGCCAAATGAAGATCAGGCACAGAATAACTTGTAGCCTCTTTACTATAGGTTGTCACAAAAGTATGCACGTCACTATAGGTTGCCAAAAAATTATGTATATCACAGAATTTTAAGCCGGCCGATATAATCGGCTCTGGAAACTTCCGACTGGATTTTTAAAGGCCGACCTGATCGGCTTTGGCAATTTTAGGGCGGGTGCTCGCACTTCTGCCTGGCTCCAAGAAGGTTAAAACCCATCCCATAGTCTGCTTATATTCACCATTTTAACTCAGCATAATTACTTTTTTAACTCCCCTATGTCTCTCTTACCAACCATATGGTATTGCCTAATAGTCTTACTTTCAAAGCTTCATTTTCTCTCATATTTGTTTTCAACTACAACAGCAAAGATATTCGTGATCACTTCAGTTATTCAACAGTGCACATCTGGTTTTATTAGCACAATGTCTAGAATATTTTTCCCTCTGTATTGTTTGATCCATCACTATGTGATTCAGCTGTCCTCCCCAGATTAACTTGTTCACCATGTCGTGTTTCCTGTCATTTGCATCGATCGGTCAATAAATCAATCACCACTGATCTGCATTTAGGGTAACTGCCCAGGTGGTAGATACCCTATCTGTTGTTTACCCATCTCCTCTTCAAGAATTGCAAAGAATTTTGAAATTTATTCAACATCTCCGATGGTAAATTATTCCAATCACTAACTTCTGTTCATATAAAATATAAAAAATATATGTACATATTGTGATCTCAAACTTATTCGATTACCAATGTCATTCCGTGCAATCTCTCCACTGACAGCTTAGAATGTCTCCTTTCTCACGAGTCTCCCAGCCAAAATTTTGCAACATTTTCATATAGTTTCTCTTCTGCCATAAATCATCCAGAACAAATCAAGCTGCTTTTCCTTGGATTTTTCCAGTTCTCAAGTTGAGTAATCCTGGTGACGGTCCCATACACTGCAACTATACTCTAATTGGGATCATGCCAGAAATGTATATGCCCTCTCCGTTACATCCTTACTGCAACACCTAAATACTCTCACAACAATGTGCAGAGATTGGTACCCTTTATTTACAATCTGCAAAGATCTTTCCTTATATTGACAAATAGGTACTTAGTGATTCCCATAATGAACTTTCACCCCATCAATGCAGTAAGGAAAACTGAGTGGACTTTCCCTATTAGTGAAACACACCACCTGACGGAACACCGTTTATCATCATATCATTGCCTGCTGTCCATCTCAAAACGTCGTCCAAGTCTTTTGCAGTTGCTCACAATCCTGTAACTTATTTATTATTCTATTCAGTGTGACATCATCCGCAAAAAGCCTTGTCTCCGATTACAGTTCTTTACACATATTTTTAAAAGGTTTAATAATACTGCTTTGAGGAATTCCCCTCTTAGTTCAACCGCTAAGACCTGCATTTAGGGCAGTCGCCCAGATTCCCTGCCTGTTGATTCCTAGCATTTACTTAAATGATTGCAAAGAAATTGGAAATTTACTCAACATCTCCCTTGGCAAGTTATTCCAATCCATAACACCCCTTCCTATACATGAATATTTGTCCAATTTATCCTCCTGAATTCCAACTTTATCTTCATATTGTAATCTTTCCTACTTTTAAAACATCACTCAAAATTATTTGTCTACTAATATCATTCCAAGTCATCTCTCCACTGACAGGTCGGAACACACCAATTAGGCGAGCAGCTCGTCTCCTTTCTCCCAACTCATCCCATCCCAAACTCTGCAACTTTTTGTTAAACTACTCTTTTGCCAACAATCGCCCAGAACAAATCGAGCTAATTTCCTTAGGATTTGTTTGTTCCTAAATCAAGTAATCTTGGTGAGGATCCCACACACTGGAACCATACTCTAGTTGGGTCTTACCAGAGAGTTATATGCCCTCTCCTTTACACCCTTACTACAAACCCTGAATAATTCATAACTCGGTGCAGAGATCTGCACATTTATATTATTACCTCAATGAAGATCTTTCCTTATATTAACACCTAGGTACTTACAATGATCCCCAAAAGGAACTTTCACCCCCATCTATGCAGTAATTAAAACTGAGAGGAATTTTCCTATTTGTGCAACTCACAACCTGACTTTTAACCCCGTTTATCATCATAGCATTGCCTACTGCCCATGTCACAACATTATCGAGTTCATTTTGCAGTTGCTCACAATTTTGTAACTTATTTATTACTTTGTTCATAATAACACCATGCACAAAAAGCCTTATAACTGATTCAACTTCATTACTCATATCATTTATATATATAAGAAAACATAAAGGTCCAATAATTCTGCCTTGAGGAATTCCCTCTTCATTATTACAGGGTCAGATAAAGCTTTGCTTACCAGTACTCTAATTCTCTACAATCTACTTGCTAGAAATATAGCGATACATTCAGTGACTCTTTTGTCTAGTCCAATTGCGCTCATTTTGGCCAGTAGACTACCATGATGTAACCTATCAAATGCCTTACACAGGTAAATCGTGATAGAGTCCTTTTGAGCTCCTGAATCCAAAATATCTGCCATATCTTGCCGGAATCCTATAAGTTGAGCTTCAGTGAAATAACCTGTCCTAAACCCAAACTAGCGTGTATCGAAATTGATTTCTCAAACATGTCTAATATAATAAGAAAGAATGCATGTCAAACGTACTGGTCTATAATTTTCAGATTTATGTCTATCACCCTTTCCCTTATACACAGGGGCTACTATAGCAACTCTTCGTTGATTTGGTATAGCTCCTTCATGCAAACAATAATCAAATAAGCATTTCCGATATGGTACTATATTACAGTCCATTGTTTTTAGTATATCCCCCGAAATCTTATAATTCCAGCCAATTTTCTAGTTATCAGGTTTTTTTTATTGCCCCTAGCAAAAAAAAAAGCCCCTAGTTATCAGGTTTTGTATGTTATTGTAAATGTCATTGTTATCATTGTTACGTGCGTAACAATTTTACCCTCTCGATAAATATTTTTGAACCAGCCACATGGCTGTAGAAAAACTGTGTTCTTAAAAGTGGTTCGGCGCTTCGTTATTCCTTCTTTTCAAAACTTATAAGCTGGAAACTTCGCCGCTGAAAAGGTTATTTGTTGTCCAGCTGACTGTATGCACGTCCTGTCTGTGCCTTACTGTATTCTCCTGCACTCTAGTGGCGTAGGTATGTACTACCTCGCGAACTACGTTACCACTCGGTGGGTCACCTCCTGTGTACATGTGATCGCTGTGGCTGTGCACTGTGGAATCTCGGGAAGACGCCATTGCTGTTTCGTGAGAAGAAGGAGATGGACGTGTGGTGCTTCTCTCTCCCTAGCGAGATGATTTCTCCGAAAATGTTCGAGCCTGGTTAAGGCTACATTGGTAGGGCTTTGCCCTGGTGAAAACTGCAAGTTATTTCTGTTTAATATTCCTCGCCTGGAAATTGTATTTTATGCAAAATACGTAAGTAAAATGTACTACCGATGCGTCCTCACAACTTCATCTGGATGAAACTGTAAGTGTTGTTCCAACTAAACTTTTACTGATTTATTGTGAAAGACCTGAAAATTTCCCTATGTGAAGAAAGTGTGTGCGACACGATGTAATTTGCGTCATCCTAAAACTAAGTCTTGACTTGTGGAATTTCAAATTTTTGGCTTGTTAATTGGAACTTATAGCATGTGTAATTTACGTCTGTTAACTTGGGACTTGCGTGCTATGTGAACACATTTTTTTTTGGATTCTTCGAAATCGTAATTTGGAAACTTGATGTTTATTAATGGCTTTCTAGGCCTAAAAGTTTTTGTGGTAAAAGGCTATTATTTAACTGGAATAATTTACCAAGCGAGTCGCTCCAGGGATGTGGGGGTTACGTGTATAGTCTGTTCCGGTTCTTTCTTCTTTTCTTGCTTCTCTATTTAATTTTATTTTTAATTTAAATTTTTCTTTTATTGGTATTTGGGTAATTTTCTGGGTCCGGTTTTCTATTGTCCTTTGTAAGTATTCGCCTATTGTTGTTTTGAGGCTTGTGATTGGCCCCTTCCTTCCCTTGACCCATTGTTGGTCGTTGCCATGGAAATGCTAAGGTTGTTGATGTTGTTGTGATGGGATTGATGACTTGTATTGGTGTACCTGTTATGAATTCTGCCTTGTGGGCGGTTTACCTTGGTCCCTTTAATTTTTCTTGGGCATTTTAATTTTTCCTTCAGCTTTTTTTTCTTCCCGGTGTCTCGCACCTTATTATTATTATTATTATTATTATTATTATTATTATTATTATTGATTTCGAGAAAAGTGTACGTGATACCTACTCATCCTTGTAGGGGCTCGTTTGGATACATCCAAAACAAGGTTTTCAGTATCAATAACAAAAACCTGTTTCTTGCAAGGTGGTTTTTCAAGGTTGAAAAGATGTTTGAAAAACTTAGGTTCTGGTCAAAGAAACTTTTTGGTTTGTAAGAAACCTTATGAGTTGATGAGGTGTTTCATTAATCTACGTAGTCTTACTAAGTCCTAAATTATAATTAAATAATTTTTTTCCTTTATTAACGGTCGACCGTAGGGTTTTGGTTTGAGTTTTAAGTTTTAATATTTAATTTTATTTTTCCAGCGAGGATATTCGTTTCTATTTGTTAATTACTTAATTTTGCTGATTAAATATCTCTTTGTTCCCCAAGGTGTTGGTGTTTTCCTTTAAAGGGGTGATAATTTGATATGACCTGGTGCACTTTATCCGCTCCTCTGGGGGCTTTGTTCTTTCTTATGGTAAGTGCCTTTCTTCCTTTTAAATGTCTTAGTCTAGCACGTTTCCATGTATCTGAACCGTGCCTTTAGGTGCGTGGTCAGACCTTTGGTGCTGTCACTTGGGGTAATTGCGGCTTTAATTGCTCTAGGTGCTACGGTTTCGTGGCAGCAGAGCTGTGATTAATTGATTTGTGTGTCTCTTGCTTGGATCTACCTGTAGGTCTGTTGTATCCTCATTAAATTTATTTTGCACTGTGTACTATATGCTTTAATTTCCCTTTCATTAAGCTTATCTATTTTGTTTGTGCCAACTACCTGGGTTTTTGCATTGTTCTCTTAAAAAAACTGGTCATGGGGGAACTTTAAATTATTTGAGGATTCAAAGAGAGTAAAAACTGAAACTTGTAATGTATCTTCCTGTGAAAGGAACGCTTTTATTTGGATTAATTTTTTAATTTATTGTTTCATGTACATCAACTATGGCGAGGGCCGTGGTGTTCTCATACCAGCTCAGGAAATCAGAGCTAGTTTATGAACTCACTATCAGGGGTATCAATCCTGTTAACACTGTTGCTGAGTGCGCCGCTTTGCTGACATCGCATGTCCAGGTTCCTATTAATCTAGATTCTGTAAAGATGTGCTGCAACTTTGGTGAGTCCCTAAATTTAAGTACTGATTCTCTTACCGAAATTGAGATTGTCAAACAAGAATTCATTGAAACTTCCCCCACTAAGGAGCAGATTAACAGACTTAAGGCTAGGGTGTGGCATTATTTAGGTTGCATCCAAGATTTGATTACTATGTGTCCCCATCCCAGTCTTGTTTCTGAAAGTACTAAGCTGTTAACCATTGCTTCTAGTATTTCTGTTGAACTAGACATAATGCTAGCAAGTAAGGATATGGAGAATTTATCGGTTGTTGAGAGGGAAACCTCATTTCCTAATTCTATCAATGCTTCTAGTCATGCTGATGCCTCACTTAATTATCAAGCTTCTTGTTGTGCAGTCTCCCCTGTTCTTGAGAATCTGTTAGCCCGTTTAAATTGTGCTCCTTCTCACTCTTCACTAAAGGATCTTTTCAACGGAGTTAAAAATTTCTCCGTCAATTCTATTGAAGAAAATACCAGGTTTCTGAGGTTCCTGGTAGAAATGACAGAGTCGGGTAGTGTGTATTCTGTTGATGACTTAGGAATTTTCCGAGCCCTATTCTCTCTTTGTGAGGGAATTTTGAAACGTGAAATCTCTGAAGCAATTTCAAATAATTTAACGATTATGGAATTTCATGAACTTGTATTATCTAAATTTATTCCTTCCTTAGCATTGCAAAGTTTGATTCCTCAGTATTGCTTTCGGACTCAATTGCTCCATGAAAATCTTTTAAATTATGTACTAGACTTGCAGGTTTATTGCAAGGTATTTCGAATTTCGGTGCCAGAAGAAGAAATGGTGGCCCGTATTCTGAAAGGTATTTCCCCTGCCTATCGATCCTACCTCTCCCTCACGAAGAGTCCGACTAATTTTCTTGAATTAGAAGCTGCGTGTACCTTTGTTGAAGATGTAAAGCGCGGGGATGCAGCAAGACCTATCTGCCACCCTCCTCCTACTGTGAACCCTGTTTCGCCTCAAACTAGGGATAGTGGATTTCCAAAAAAAATGTTATAATTGCGGGTCACGTGATCACCTTAGGAATGTTTGCCCCTCAGTCAAGCGTGGCTCTGGTCCTTGTTGTTATTTGTGCGGCTCGAGGCAACACCTTAAAAATAATTGCCCTACTTCGTTTCGAAAACGTAGTCAATGACTAAGACTGGTAATTCTGGTGAATCGCTTGCGCCAGAATTTTACGTGGATTCTGAAAAGGTTATTTGCCCGCGGGAATGCAATAAGAAACTGAATATTGAACCCGTTGTTGCTCTTATGGACTCGGGTAGCGTCGTCACCTTAATTGATGCTAATTGGTATGATGAAATGAGGTCCCCTTATAAACTGCCTGAGTTGAAGCAGATCAGTGTTGCATGTGTCACGGCTAATAAGGATAATATGAAAATTTTAGGGTCCGTTGATGTGAAATTGCGTATTGGTAATTTTACTTGGAAGGTTCTTTGCTTGGTAACTCCAAAGCTAGCGTGTAGCATGATTTTAGGTACGGACTTCTTGTCAAGAACCGGTTTAATTTTGGACCTCCAGGCTAGAAAATTTCACTTTAAATTTTCCCCAAATTGTAAATTTGATATTATTGATGCTCCTTTGGGTACCTTCAGTGTTTCTTGTGTAGGTAGGCCGCTACCTAGGGAGAACAACGAAATAGATCAGTTGGATCTTAGTCATTTGGATTATCAGCAAGCTAATCGTGTGCGTGACTTGTGCCCGATGTGTTCACCAGCAAGTTAGGAGTTACCGATGTTCTTGAGTATCAGATTGAGCTATCTGATAACACCCCTGTTAGATCTCCTCCTTACCGTCTTTCACCACCTAAGATGTTAGAACTCAAAAAGATTATTGATCAGATGCTTGCCGATGGGGTCATTAGACCGTTCACTTCTCCTTACGCATCTCCAGATTTTTTGGACCTAAACCCTCTGGGGGCTATCGTGCTGTAATCGACTACAGGGCTTTGAACCGCAAGATCATCTTGCAATCAATCCCTTTACCCGATTTGCACACTTGTTTTGGGTGGTTCTCAGGAGCCAAGTTTTTCACTGTGTTAGATCTCAATCAGGCGTATTACCAAGTCCCGTTGTCTAAGTCATCCATTCCACTGACTGCTTTCATTACTGATTGGAACCTTTACGAATTTCTGAGTCTCCCGTTCGGAATCTCTTGTGGTGCGGCCGTTCTTACGAGGCTCTCAGGTATTAAATTCAAGTTCGTCTTTCATTACCTTGACGACCTGGTAATATTCCCAAATTCCTTTGAAGAACATGTCGAACACGTTAGAGAAGTCCTGGATTGCTTGAGAAAAGCTGGACTAACTGTAAAGTTGTCTAAGGTAGCGTTTGCTAAGCCGAGTATATCTTTCCTTGGACATGTGGTTTCCTCTGATGGTGTCTCCATCGACCACTCTAGGACTCAGGCTATTAGGGACTTTCAACCCCCTAAAGATGTCAAAGGCATCGCACGGTTCGTGGGCATGGTGAACTTCTTCAGGAAGTTCATTCCAAATTTTGCAGAGATAGCAGCTCCTCTAAATCATCTCAGACGTAAGGATGTCAAGTTCATCTGGGGCCCCTCCCAGCAAGAAGCCTTTGAGACCCTGAAGCTTGCCTTGTCAAATGCTCCTGTGTTGGCTATACCCGACTTTAGTAAACGCTTTATTGTACAAACCGATGCCTCAGGAAAAGCAGTTGCTGGTGTACTCTTACAGGAATATGAGGATGGTCGTAGACCGGTTGCCTATGTGTCTAGGATCCTCAATGATCTGGAGAGTAAGTACTCCATCTATGAATTAGAATGTTTGGCCGTGCTGTTTGCTCTTGAAAAATTCAGACCTTTCATTGAACATGTAAATTTCGATCTAGAAACAGATAATCAGGCTCTGTCTTGGGTCTTCAACCGTCCCAAAAGAACGGGCAGAATCACTAGATGGGCGCTTAGGATCTCAGCCTTCAGTTTTCAAGTAAAGCATATTAGGGGGTCGGAAAATGTCATCGCTGACAGCCTTAGTGGAATGTTTGACGGGAGTTTTGGTCTTGATGAAAAATCTAAGGTTGAAGAATATGCTGAAACTAATGTTGCTAGTGTGGGTGCCATTCTTTCGGATCTACCTTTGTTGTACCATGAGTATGCAGATCATCAAAAGGCTGATCCTGATTTGAGAGAAATCATCGACAAAATTAGTGATGGAATTGTGGTCAAATCTTATTCTCTGGTGAAGGGTGTCTTATGCTGTAAAGGTCGAAGGGACGCTAATTTCAAAATTGTTGTTCCCAAGGTTTTAGTGCCAATCATCTTCAAGTACTATCACTCTTGTCCCGTTGGTGGCCATTTAGGCACCTTTAAAACTAGGCAGAAAATTAGACAATTCTTCGTTTGGAAAATAATGGATGGTGATATCCGAAACATGATTAGGTCCTGTAAAATTTGTTCTATCAGTAAACCTAGTTTGAACAACCGTGTGGGTCTATTATCTTCCTCACAAGCCTCTCGCCCTATGGAACGGTTATTCAGCGATTTCGTAGGTCCGCTCCCTCGCTCTACCTTGGGAAACACTCATATCTTTGTTGCTATTGATGCGTTTTCTAGATTCTATTGGATTTTCCCCACTAGATCTACGACTGCTCGTACGACTATAAGTTTCCTTAATTCTATCTTCGCATCCTTCGTCCCCCCCAAGTTTCTGGTTTCTGACAATGCCAGTGCTTTCACCGGTCACTTGTTTAAGAAGTACCTTTTTGAGTTGAGCATTTCCCATGTCACCATTACCCCATACAATCCTAATCCTTCTTACGCCGAGGGAATGAACAGGAACCTCAAATCTGCCCTAATTGCATATCATCACAATAACCAATCCAAGTGGGACTCTTGCCTGCACTGGTTGGCTCATGCCTTCAATTCTGCCACACATGAAACTCATGGTAAAACCCCCATGTCACTTATGTTCTGCTACACCCCGTACTCCCCTATATCCAATGTTCTGGGCATTGATGATCTTCTTCCAGACTTGTCTAAACCAAATGACGTTCAGAAAATTTGGGATGAAGCCAAGAAGAAGTTGTCAGTATCCTATGAGAAAGGCAGGGTTAAGTATAACAAGGGTAGAAAGTCACCTAGGCTAAAGGTTGGAGATCAAGTTTTTTATCAAGACCTATCCCATTAGCAAGGCTATTAACAAATTTTCAGCCAAACTTGCTCCTCGGTATCATGGTCCCTGTACTATTTTACAGTTTTTATCTCCAGTGTCGGTACTGGTGAGTGACCCCACCGCCAAGAGGATTAGACGGGTTCATTTATCCCAGTTAAAAACAGGTTAATGCATGTTTGGACTTGCGGATGAGAGCTACCTTTCAGTGAGCAAATTTGATAGGTCACCGTGGGTTATTATGTAATTATTTTGGTCTGGTGTGAATTTAATCATGTAATTTTTTCTTCCTTTTCTCGTGTACTGTATTTATTTTGAGGAGTTTTCGGTATTGCTTATTGTACTTAACTTCTTTTCCTGTCAAACATGGTTGCTTGGGTGCGAAATTTTACCACGTATTTAAGCTTTTGGTACCTTATCTGCTGCGTTCACGCCTCCGGTGATTCTTGGCATGACCATGTAGTACTTTCTGGCGTGTACTTGTTCGAATCATTGTATTTTAAAAAGGGAATTGTGGTTTGCGAGAAGCGTGTGTACTTTCTCTTGCCCTCTCTCTCTTTGCGTTTAGGCCATCTGTGAACCACGGTGCTTGTGTTCTAGCTGTGTTTTTGTCTTCGTCTGCCCCTTTTAGCATACTGGATTGTGTTCTTAGTGGCCTCTTGAGCCTTCCTGTTGGCCCAGTATTTCTTCATTTCCTCGCTGAATTCTTTCCTGCGCTCCTCTGACCAATTCCCGGCTCCTTTGTGGCTAGCTGATGTAAGGGATGTTAGGAAAGGTTTAGTTTTGACCATTAAACGGTATGCATTTCTGTCAGTAATGGCGGCTTGATTAATATTAAACTCTGCAAGATCTTTGTCCACTTGTTTGGTCCAGGGGAATCCAGTAGCTTTGCCTTTGTTAGCAACCTTGAAGATCTTATGGGATAATCTATTAGGATCCATTCTGTATAGGTGTCCATAGAAAGTCAGACGTTTTCTCCTGATGGCATCTATGAGGTTTTCTTGATGCTGGTAGAGCTCATTGTTGGGTTTGTACCATCGCCTTCCATCTGGTAGGATCCTTGGCCCTATTATTCTTCTCAGGAATTTCCGTTCTTGCACTTCCAGGGCTCTCAGTGGTTTTTTTTAGTTAGGGATAGGCATTCTGCTGCATAGAGGACTGATGGTCTGACTACTGCATTATAGTGTCTCAGTTTTACATTCTTTGATAAATGCTTTGAGGCATACAGTTTTCTGCAGGCATGGTCGGCCTTGTCTAATTTGATTCTCCTTTGTTCAAGAGCCATCGTTTCACTTAGGTCCTCCGATACCCACTCTCCGAGGTACTTCACATTTTTAGCTCTCTTGATGTGTTTTGTATCACTGACTCCCATTGTTGTAGGGGCATCTTTGATGTTGGTCATAAACTCGGTCTCTCCAATGTTGATCATGAGGCCCGCTTTAGCTGCAATAGAGTGCAGTGTTTGAAGCTGCATAGTGGCCTCATGCATGTCGTTTGCTAATAAAGTAAGGTCATCAGCAAAGGCCAGGCATGGAATCCTCAGGTTGTCTGATTTAAACCCCATTCTTAATCCGGTGTTCTCAGGTAATGACCTGGTCCATTCTCTTATGATCTTTTCCAGGACACAGTTAAATGATATGCATGAGATACCATCTCCTTGCCTCACCCCTGTTTTGATTGTGAAGCTCTCTGATAATTGACCTCTAAACTTAACTTTGGAAGTGGTGTTGTGCAGGGTGGCTTGCACCAACCTATTAATTTTTTCGTTTAGTCCCAGTTCTCTTAAGGTGTTGAAGAGTGTGATCCTATCCACGGAGTCGTATGCCTTCTGGAAGTCGACAAAGATAGCTACCCACTGTCGGCATCTTTTCTTGCTATATTGAAGGATGGTCTTCAGATTTTGTATCTGTTCAGCACAAGACCTTGCAGTTCTGAACCCTGCTTGATATTCTCCTAATTCTTTATCCAGTTGTCTTGTTATGTGCTGTTCCAGAATCTTGGAAAAGTATACGATACTGAAAGGAGTGATATTCCTCTACAGTTGCTGGGATCTGTTTTGCTTCCCTTCTTGTGGATTGGATGGATAACAGCTGATGTCCAATCATCTGGGAGCCTTTCCTTAGCCCATATGTCCAGGATTACTTTGTGTATGTGCCTAAATGTTTGCTCACCGGCTTGTTTCAACATTTCTGCCACTATTCCGTCTTCTCCAGGAGCTTTGTTGTTCTTGAGAAGTTGAATGGTCTCTCTTACTTCTTCATAGGTGGGAGGAGGGATGTCTTTGGTGTCCGGGTTAGCTGGTTCTCTAACTGGGAGGCGCTGCGCAGGTTCTTCAGCATTCAAAAGTCCTTGGAAATAATCAGCTAGGGTCTTGATGCAGTCATCATCATTGAGGCACAATGATCCGTCTGTTCTCTGGAAGTGTAAAGTTTGGGGTGTGAACTGGGTCGTCTGTTGTTTTAGACCTTTGTATAAGTCTCTGGAGTTGTTTTTTCCAAAATCCTCCTCGGCTTGCTTAATCAGTCCTTTGTTGTATTTTCTTTTCGCCCCTCTTATGATGCTGGAGGTGTTCTTTCTTTGTGTAATAAAGGCTTGTAGGTTGGTTTCGTTTTTATGATGGTTCCATTTGAGCCATGCTAGTCGCCTGGATTCTATAGCCTCATCGCATTCGTTTGACCACCATGGGTGCTTGTTTCCTTTAGGTCTGTTGGGTCTTCTGAGCCGCGTCTGTTATAGCATCCCGAAGTGGGTCCCAATTTGTAGTGGTGTTAATCCTATTGATGTGTTGGTTCAGACTCTCTTGGTAACTTGCATTGTCTTCTTTAAGTTTGGTGATATCAAACCTAGGAATCTTCTTTTTCTTCATAGGCATAGCCTTGGTCTTATACAGTGGTTTCAGATTCATCTTAACCATGGACAGGTAATGATCGGAGTCTATGTTAGCTCCTCGTAAAACCTTCACGTTCATAATGTCGCAGTGGTGCTTCTTATCTATTCCTACGTGGTCAATTTGGAACTCGCCCATCATGCTGTTTGGGCTGCGCCACGTCATGGCCTTCCTAGGTAGACGTTTAAAAGCCGTAGACTTCAAGAGTAATCCATACTTGGTGCACAGACTGATTAGCCGTTCCCCATTCTTGTTGGTTCTCTTATGGGCGGGGTATCTTCCTACAATCTTCCGGTATTTCTGTTCTCTCCCAATCTGAGCGTTGAAATCTCCCAGCAGTATTTCTTAATTGTTAATATCCAACTACTCTTTGGGTCTGGGTGCAGGTCAGCTCGGTCTATCATAATTCGATTATATCCTGATCATTTACGTTTCCAAAATTTTTATCATAAATTTATTTATTGGCTCTTGAACTGCTGTTGCCTTGGTTTGGTGCTCATTTTGGAAAATTGTAGGCAAATTTCTGCTCTGTGCGTTGTTGTTAATCCGGTAGGAAAGCTGTTAGTCTCCTAACCCCTATTAATCTTGCCCTGTCCTAGTTTTTGGTCCTAGTTCTCGTTATCTGTTTCCTTGTGGGTAATATTTCGGTTATCTATTCCCATTGTGGTATTGTTTGGTGTGCATTTGTTGAAACGAATTATCTTTTGGTTATCTTGTTGGTGTAAATTGACTAGGATCTGGATATACCCGGTGTTAGGTCCTGTTGGGTATGTTTTGTTTTGCCTGTGGGTATTGGCAATGGCGGAGCTCTGTCAATCGGAATTGGTGGTGGTTGGCTGTTTGTCTTTACGGCATGGACTTCACAGTCTTCACTGCCTTCTGTCTCCAACTTCTGGTGACACGGTTCCCTAGGTTGCGAGTGCTCTGATGTCCTTCTCTGGGGCATTTCTGTTATCTGTTATGAATTCCCGGTTTACTGAGTTATCTATTCCTAATCATTCTTGTACCGATGGTTTCCTGGTGAGAAAAATCCTGCCCCGGCTAACCTTATTTGGTAAATTTTTCTTTGGGTTTTCCTTCCTGGTAGTGGCGGTTAACTTAATGGTTTCTTATTGTATTTCTGCTTGCAGGTGGTATTAATTCTACACTCTTGTGAAGTCCTTTCTTCCCTGCTTTTAGTCTCTAATGTGGTGTATTATTCTTGTAGGATGTTATTTAAACGAGTTGTAGCTCCATGTCGTCCTGCCCAGTCTATTTGTTATTGTGGTGTTTTGCACGTATTGCACTAATGGATCCTGAACCTGAGGAGTGCGGTCTCCTTTCGTGCCTAGTAGGTATTGGTTTCGGTCCTGACTTAGTAAAGTTGGTTTGGTTTTAGGTTTATTTGGTGAGGTGGAATGATGCCTTCACGACATGTTGTTGAGGGTAGTTGCTGTTTTCCCCCCATTTTAGCTAACGCATGTCCGTTGTGGTCCATTATAGTTGTATTGGTGTCGTGTAGTATTCGTTACTTGTTATGGCGCTTCGGTATGGGCGGTGTTGCCTTTAATTTACCCTGTGTCCCCGTAGATTGGGAAATAAACTCTGGCTTGGATTTACAACTCACTGTAGATGTGTCTTATCTGTTTGCATATAAAGTGTGATTTCTGTATGACCTGGTCTATTCCTTGATTTTAATTCTCTGCATACCCTAGTAATCTGACGTCATCATGAAATTATCCTGTACTATAAAGTTCTTCTCGAAATAACCTGCCAGCCTATTGGTCCTTTTCCTTCTGGAGTGTTTGAAAACCTTGGCTATCGTTTATCATCTTGTCGTCCTACGGTGCGCCAGTTGAGTATGGGATCAGCTGGTGTTTCATAGGCGGCATTGAAACCTTCCCACTATCTGGTGATGTGGTTGTTTAGTTGTGTTTCTTATTTCTCTGTTATTTGGAGTGTTTTCCAGCTACCTGGTTCGTGACCTACCTTTCATATCTTATTTACCTTGTACTATACTTGGTGAGGTACCTGTGACTGAGTGGCCACAGTGTGAGTCTACGGATATCACTTATTTCTAGTCCGGATTTGTCCGAGATCTCTTGTGGATAGCCGGTAGGGAATCTTGTCAGATCTGTGCTCCCATATTGAAAGGCGTTGGCTTAATTGAGGTGCTTTATTGTACCTTTTAATTGATTGAGTCGCCCATTGTTAAGGTATATGTTTGTATGTGTGGTAATATTGTGAGAAATATGATTTTAGATCGGGTAACACTCCTATTTCCTTTCGGCCAATTTCTGTCCCGTTTCATCATGGTGTTAAAGATTGTGTTTCATGACCTCTGCTACCCTCCTATTGCTCTTGGCTTGGTGTTGCTTTTGGCTCGTTGCTGATGACCAACGATACGCGTACCCTCCATCTGAAAGATCTTGTAGTCTCCAACTGCAGCCTCTACATTCATCTTGTCTTGAGTAATTATTTACTGTAACCCATGAATTTTGATCCTTACCTAGTATCCTGTTTCTGGGAGTTTCTCTTGATGGTAATATAAAAAAAGTAAACTATATCCAATCCTGTTTCTTGTTTATTTGGGTTTTGCATGGAGTGTATACGTGGAATTAAAATAGATTTATTGCAAAATTTATTTCTTGACCTTGGTCATGTACTTAAAGGGTTTTAGTCTTGTTAATTGGCTCACTGATTGGTGGTTCTATTCCGTTTTAAATTAAACAAAAGGGAGGTTGTAAGCTTAATTAACTTGTAGTTCTGTGTAACGTTTTTCAACATCCCTTTCCTGGGTCAGGGTCTTGGTTTCGTAAAATTATGTATGGACGGGAGTTTCTCTTAGCATTTCTGTTATGGGAATCATTCTGCATCGTTGTGTTGGTGCTTATCTGTAAGTTAGTTTTTTCCTATGTAACGTTAGCCTCCTGGTTTCTGTTTGTCGATGGTGACGTTATTGTGTAGCCATCCTGGTAGGGTTGGTTGTATGTATTGAAAGGTGTTTTGTGGAGATAACTATCTTGGTTTCCTAGGTTATTGTTTTCCTTGTGTATTGAAAATTGTATCCTTGGCCATATATTTTAGTTGGCATTCTACCTTAAATGTTATGTAATTTGGTATTTGGGTATGGATTGTTTAAATAATTATCGTATTCTGTTCCTGTGCCATACCGTAATCTTAAGTCATGTTAATCTAGTTTAAGGTTAGGTTTAGTATTTTCCGGTTGGACCTTGTGATTGTGTTTTACGCTCACCAATGTTGTTTTCTCTCTTCCCTTCCCTTTCTGGGCGTTTTTCTTTTTTGGGGTTGTCGTTACCATCCCAACAAAGGGGTGGAAACCAAATGAAGGCGTTTCTTATCTAACGCAAGTCCTATAAAAAAATACAAATTTGACAAACAAGTAGTGATTTAAGTCTAGGTATGTGATCGAGTGCAGTTAAGACCTAGAAGGTCTAATGTTCTAAAAGCAAACATTTATGAACCTTTCCTAAAGGTGTGTATGTACCACAAGGTAGCGTAACCTTCGATCAGATGACGCATACGAACTTGCGGAAGTTAATTGTTCACATTAAAGTTTAGCAAGAAATCTAGAGAATAAGTATTCCCTGTGATCTGGACCATTAATAATTTGCCTGCGACTTGTGTGTTGCACAGTTTGGTGCATGGAACTTCATTATTATTGAAAGCGGCTAGACATTTGGTGTCGTCTAAGTGAACTGTACTGTTTCTTCATTCTTATCACATATGTTCGGGTTCTCGATGATTGTTGGACTCGTCCTGCTGGTGGTGCACAATCTGAGACTAGCGATTGGTGGTCATTTCCACATTCGGACTATTTTACCAAAAACTTAGTTTGCTTCAAGACCACCGTCGTATGATGGTAAACATGTGCTGTACATGTCAAGTTTCGGGGAGGGAGACTGTTACCTGCGTAACAATTTTACCCTCTCGGTAAATATTTTTGAACTAGCCACATGGCTGTAGAAAAACTGTGTTCTTAAAAGTGGTTCGGCGCTTCGTTATTCCTTCTTTTCAAAACTTATAAGCTGGAAACTTCGCCGCTGAAAAGGTTATTTGTTGTCCAGCTGACTGTATGCACGTCCTGTCTGTGCCTTACTGTATTCTTCTGCACTCTAGTGGCGTAGGTATGTACTACCTCGCGAACTACGTTACCACTCGGTGGGTCACCTCCTGTGTACATGTGATCGCTGTGGCTGTGCACTGTGGAATCTCGGGAAGACGCCTTTGCTGTTTCGTGAGAAGAAGGAGATGGACGTGTGGTGCTTCTCTCTCCCTAGCGAGATGATTTCTCCGAAAATGTTCGAGCCTGGTTAAGGCTACATTGGTAGGGCTTTACCCTGGTGAAGACTGCAAGTTATTTCTGTTTAATATTCCTCGCCTGGAAATTGTATTTTATGCAAAATACGTAAGTAAAATGTACTACCGATGCGTCCTCACAACTTCATCTGGATGAAACTGTAAGTGTTGTTCCAACTAAACTTTTACTGATTTATTGTGAAAGACCTGAAAATTTCCCTATGTGAAGAAAGTGTGTGCGACACGATGTAATTTGCGTCATCCTAAAACTAAGTCTTGACTTGTGGAATTTCAAATTTTTGGCTTGTTAATTGGAACTTATAGCATGTGTAATTTACGTCTGTTAACTTGGGACTTGCGTGCTATGTGAACACATTTTTTTTGGATTCTTCGAAATCGTAATTTGGAAACTTGATGTTTATTAATGGCTTTCTAGGCCTAAAAGTTTTTGTGGTAAAAGGCTATTATTTAACTGGAATAATTTACCAAGCGAGTCGCTCCAGGGATGTGGGGGTTACGTGTATAGTCTGTTCCGGTTCTTTCTTCTTTTCTTGCTTCTCTATTTAATTTTATTTTTAATTTAAATTTTTCTTTTATTGGTATTTGGGTAATTTTCTGGGTCCGGTTTTCTATTGTCCTTTGTAAGTATTCGCCTATTGTTGTTTTGAGGCTTGTGATTGGCCCCTTCCTTCCCTTGACCCATTGTTGGTCGTTGCCATGGAAATGCTAAGGTTGTTGATGTTGTTGTGATGGGATTGATGACTTGTATTGGTGTACCTGTTATGAATTCTGCCTTGTGGGCGGTTTACCTTGGTCCCTTTAATTTTTCTTGGGCATTTTAATTTTTCCTTCAGCTTTTTTTTCTTCCCGGTGTCTCGCACCTTATTATTATTATTATTATTATTATTATTATTATTATTATTATTATTGATTTCGAGAAAAGTGTACGTGATACCTACTCATCCTTGTAGGGGCTCGTTTGGATACATCCAAAACAAGGTTTTCAGTATCAATAACAAAAACCTGTTTCTTGCAAGGTGGTTTTTCAAGGTTGAAAAGATGTTTGAAAAACTTAGGTTCTGGTCAAAGAAACTTTTTGGTTTGTAAGAAACCTTATGAGTTGATGAGGTGTTTCATTAATCTACGTAGTCTTACTAAGTCCTAAATTATAATTAAATAATTTTTTTCCTTTATTAACGGTCGACCGTAGGGTTTTGGTTTGAGTTTTAAGTTTTAATATTTAATTTTATTTTTCCAGCGAGGATATTCGTTTCTATTTGTTAATTACTTAATTTTGCTGATTAAATATCTCTTTGTTCCCCAAGGTGTTGGTGTTTTCCTTTAAAGGGGTGATAATTTGATATGACCTGGTGCACTTTATCCGCTCCTCTGGGGGCTTTGTTCTTTCTTATGGTAAGTGCCTTTCTTCCTTTTAAATGTCTTAGTCTAGCACGTTTCCATGTATCTGAACCGTGCCTTTAGGTGCGTGGTCAGACCTTTGGTGCTGTCACTTGGGGTAATTGCGGCTTTAATTGCTCTAGGTGCTACGGTTTCGTGGCAGCAGAGCTGTGATTAATTGATTTGTGTGTCTCTTGCTTGGATCTACCTGTAGGTCTGTTGTATCCTCATTAAATTTATTTTGCACTGTGTACTATATGCTTTAATTTCCCTTTCATTAAGCTTATCTATTTTGTTTGTGCCAACTACCTGGGTTTTTGCATTGTTCTCTTAAAAAAACTGGTCATGGGGGAACTTTAAATTATTTGAGGATTCAAAGAGAGTAAAAACTGAAACTTGTAATGTATCTTCCTGTGAAAGGAACGCTTTTATTTGGATTAATTTTTTAATTTATTGTTTCATGTACATCAACTATGGCGAGGGCCGTGGTGTTCTCATACCAGCTCAGGAAATCAGAGCTAGTTTATGAACTCACTATCAGGGGTATCAATCCTGTTAACACTGTTGCTGAGTGCGCCGCTTTGCTGACATCGCATGTCCAGGTTCCTATTAATCTAGATTCTGTAAAGATGTGCTGCAACTTTGGTGAGTCCCTAAATTTAAGTACTGATTCTCTTACCGAAATTGAGATTGTCAAACAAGAATTCATTGAAACTTCCCCCACTAAGGAGCAGATTAACAGACTTAAGGCTAGGGTGTGGCATTATTTAGGTTGCATCCAAGATTTGATTACTATGTGTCCCCATCCCAGTCTTGTTTCTGAAAGTACTAAGCTGTTAACCATTGCTTCTAGTATTTCTGTTGAACTAGACATAATGCTAGCAAGTAAGGATATGGAGAATTTATCGGTTGTTGAGAGGGAAACCTCATTTCCTAATTCTATCAATGCTTCTAGTCATGCTGATGCCTCACTTAATTATCAAGCTTCTTGTTGTGCAGTCTCCCCTGTTCTTGAGAATCTGTTAGCCCGTTTAAATTGTGCTCCTTCTCACTCTTCACTAAAGGATCTTTTCAACGGAGTTAAAAATTTCTCCGTCAATTCTATTGAAGAAAATACCAGGTTTCTGAGGTTCCTGGTAGAAATGACAGAGTCGGGTAGTGTGTATTCTGTTGATGACTTAGGAATTTTCCGAGCCCTATTCTCTCTTTGTGAGGGAATTTTGAAACGTGAAATCTCTGAAGCAATTTCAAATAATTTAACGATTATGGAATTTCATGAACTTGTATTATCTAAATTTATTCCTTCCTTAGCATTGCAAAGTTTGATTCCTCAGTATTGCTTTCGGACTCAATTGCTCCATGAAAATCTTTTAAATTATGTACTAGACTTGCAGGTTTATTGCAAGGTATTTCGAATTTCGGTGCCAGAAGAAGAAATGGTGGCCCGTATTCTGAAAGGTATTTCCCCTGCCTATCGATCCTACCTCTCCCTCACGAAGAGTCCGACTAATTTTCTTGAATTAGAAGCTGCGTGTACCTTTGTTGAAGATGTAAAGCGCGGGGATGCAGCAAGACCTATCTGCCACCCTCCTCCTACTGTGAACCCTGTTTCGCCTCAAACTAGGGATAGTGGATTTCCAAAAAAAATGTTATAATTGCGGGTCACGTGATCACCTTAGGAATGTTTGCCCCTCAGTCAAGCGTGGCTCTGGTCCTTGTTGTTATTTGTGCGGCTCGAGGCAACACCTTAAAAATAATTGCCCTACTTCGTTTCGAAAACGTAGTCAATGACTAAGACTGGTAATTCTGGTGAATCGCTTGCGCCAGAATTTTACGTGGATTCTGAAAAGGTTATTTGCCCGCGGGAATGCAATAAGAAACTGAATATTGAACCCGTTGTTGCTCTTATGGACTCGGGTAGCGTCGTCACCTTAATTGATGCTAATTGGTATGATGAAATGAGGTCCCCTTATAAACTGCCTGAGTTGAAGCAGATCAGTGTTGCATGTGTCACGGCTAATAAGGATAATATGAAAATTTTAGGGTCCGTTGATGTGAAATTGCGTATTGGTAATTTTACTTGGAAGGTTCTTTGCTTGGTAACTCCAAAGCTAGCGTGTAGCATGATTTTAGGTACGGACTTCTTGTCAAGAACCGGTTTAATTTTGGACCTCCAGGCTAGAAAATTTCACTTTAAATTTTCCCCAAATTGTAAATTTGATATTATTGATGCTCCTTTGGGTACCTTCAGTGTTTCTTGTGTAGGTAGGCCGCTACCTAGGGAGAACAACGAAATAGATCAGTTGGATCTTAGTCATTTGGATTATCAGCAAGCTAATCGTGTGCGTGACTTGTGCCCGATGTGTTCACCAGCAAGTTAGGAGTTACCGATGTTCTTGAGTATCAGATTGAGCTATCTGATAACACCCCTGTTAGATCTCCTCCTTACCGTCTTTCACCACCTAAGATGTTAGAACTCAAAAAGATTATTGATCAGATGCTTGCCGATGGGGTCATTAGACCGTTCACTTCTCCTTACGCATCTCCAGATTTTTTGGACCTAAACCCTCTGGGGGCTATCGTGCTGTAATCGACTACAGGGCTTTGAACCGCAAGATCATCTTGCAATCAATCCCTTTACCCGATTTGCACACTTGTTTTGGGTGGTTCTCAGGAGCCAAGTTTTTCACTGTGTTAGATCTCAATCAGGCGTATTACCAAGTCCCGTTGTCTAAGTCATCCATTCCACTGACTGCTTTCATTACTGATTGGAACCTTTACGAATTTCTGAGTCTCCCGTTCGGAATCTCTTGTGGTGCGGCCGTTCTTACGAGGCTCTCAGGTATTAAATTCAAGTTCGTCTTTCATTACCTTGACGACCTGGTAATATTCCCAAATTCCTTTGAAGAACATGTCGAACACGTTAGAGAAGTCCTGGATTGCTTGAGAAAAGCTGGACTAACTGTAAAGTTGTCTAAGGTAGCGTTTGCTAAGCCGAGTATATCTTTCCTTGGACATGTGGTTTCCTCTGATGGTGTCTCCATCGACCACTCTAGGACTCAGGCTATTAGGGACTTTCAACCCCCTAAAGATGTCAAAGGCATCGCACGGTTCGTGGGCATGGTGAACTTCTTCAGGAAGTTCATTCCAAATTTTGCAGAGATAGCAGCTCCTCTAAATCATCTCAGACGTAAGGATGTCAAGTTCATCTGGGGCCCCTCCCAGCAAGAAGCCTTTGAGACCCTGAAGCTTGCCTTGTCAAATGCTCCTGTGTTGGCTATACCCGACTTTAGTAAACGCTTTATTGTACAAACCGATGCCTCAGGAAAAGCAGTTGCTGGTGTACTCTTACAGGAATATGAGGATGGTCGTAGACCGGTTGCCTATGTGTCTAGGATCCTCAATGATCTGGAGAGTAAGTACTCCATCTATGAATTAGAATGTTTGGCCGTGCTGTTTGCTCTTGAAAAATTCAGACCTTTCATTGAACATGTAAATTTCGATCTAGAAACAGATAATCAGGCTCTGTCTTGGGTCTTCAACCGTCCCAAAAGAACGGGCAGAATCACTAGATGGGCGCTTAGGATCTCAGCCTTCAGTTTTCAAGTAAAGCATATTAGGGGGTCGGAAAATGTCATCGCTGACAGCCTTAGTGGAATGTTTGACGGGAGTTTTGGTCTTGATGAAAAATCTAAGGTTGAAGAATATGCTGAAACTAATGTTGCTAGTGTGGGTGCCATTCTTTCGGATCTACCTTTGTTGTACCATGAGTATGCAGATCATCAAAAGGCTGATCCTGATTTGAGAGAAATCATCGACAAAATTAGTGATGGAATTGTGGTCAAATCTTATTCTCTGGTGAAGGGTGTCTTATGCTGTAAAGGTCGAAGGGACGCTAATTTCAAAATTGTTGTTCCCAAGGTTTTAGTGCCAATCATCTTCAAGTACTATCACTCTTGTCCCGTTGGTGGCCATTTAGGCACCTTTAAAACTAGGCAGAAAATTAGACAATTCTTCGTTTGGAAAATAATGGATGGTGATATCCGAAACATGATTAGGTCCTGTAAAATTTGTTCTATCAGTAAACCTAGTTTGAACAACCGTGTGGGTCTATTATCTTCCTCACAAGCCTCTCGCCCTATGGAACGGTTATTCAGCGATTTCGTAGGTCCGCTCCCTCGCTCTACCTTGGGAAACACTCATATCTTTGTTGCTATTGATGCGTTTTCTAGATTCTATTGGATTTTCCCCACTAGATCTACGACTGCTCGTACGACTATAAGTTTCCTTAATTCTATCTTCGCATCCTTCGTCCCCCCCAAGTTTCTGGTTTCTGACAATGCCAGTGCTTTCACCGGTCACTTGTTTAAGAAGTACCTTTTTGAGTTGAGCATTTCCCATGTCACCATTACCCCATACAATCCTAATCCTTCTTACGCCGAGGGAATGAACAGGAACCTCAAATCTGCCCTAATTGCATATCATCACAATAACCAATCCAAGTGGGACTCTTGCCTGCACTGGTTGGCTCATGCCTTCAATTCTGCCACACATGAAACTCATGGTAAAACCCCCATGTCACTTATGTTCTGCTACACCCCGTACTCCCCTATATCCAATGTTCTGGGCATTGATGATCTTCTTCCAGACTTGTCTAAACCAAATGACGTTCAGAAAATTTGGGATGAAGCCAAGAAGAAGTTGTCAGTATCCTATGAGAAAGGCAGGGTTAAGTATAACAAGGGTAGAAAGTCACCTAGGCTAAAGGTTGGAGATCAAGTTTTTTATCAAGACCTATCCCATTAGCAAGGCTATTAACAAATTTTCAGCCAAACTTGCTCCTCGGTATCATGGTCCCTGTACTATTTTACAGTTTTTATCTCCAGTGTCGGTACTGGTGAGTGACCCCACCGCCAAGAGGATTAGACGGGTTCATTTATCCCAGTTAAAAACAGGTTAATGCATGTTTGGACTTGCGGATGAGAGCTACCTTTCAGTGAGCAAATTTGATAGGTCACCGTGGGTTATTATGTAATTATTTTGGTCTGGTGTGAATTTAATCATGTAATTTTTTCTTCCTTTTCTCGTGTACTGTATTTATTTTGAGGAGTTTTCGGTATTGCTTATTGTACTTAACTTCTTTTCCTGTCAAACATGGTTGCTTGGGTGCGAAATTTTACCACGTATTTAAGCTTTTGGTACCTTATCTGCTGCGTTCACGCCTCCGGTGATTCTTGGCATGACCATGTAGTACTTTCTGGCGTGTACTTGTTCGAATCATTGTATTTTAAAAAGGGAATTGTGGTTTGCGAGAAGCGTGTGTACTTTCTCTTGCTCTCTCTCTCTTTGCGTTTAGGCCATCTGTGAACCACGGTGCTTGTGTTCTAGCTGTGTTTTTGTCTTCGTCTGCCCCTTTTAGCATACTGGATTGTGTTCTTAGTGGCCTCTTGAGCCTTCCTGTTGGCCCAGTATTTCTTCATTTCCTCGCTGAATTCTTTCCTGCGCTCCTCTGACCAATTCCCGGCTCCTTTGTGGCTAGCTGATGTAAGGGATGTTAGGAAAGGTTTAGTTTTGACCATTAAACGGTATGCATTTCTGTCAGTAATGGCGGCTTGATTAATATTAAACTCTGCAAGATCTTTGTCCACTTGTTTGGTCCAGGGGAATCCAGTAGCTTTGCCTTTGTTAGCAACCTTGAAGATCTTATGGGATAATCTATTAGGATCCATTCTGTATAGGTGTCCATAGAAAGTCAGACGTTTTCTCCTGATGGCATCTATGAGGGTTTCTTGATGCTGGTAGAGCTCATTGTTGGGTTTGTACCATCGCCTTCCATCTGGTAGGATCCTTGGCCCTATTATTCTTCTCAGGAATTTCCGTTCTTGCACTTCCAGGGCTCTCAGTGGTTTTTTTTAGTTAGGGATAGGCATTCTGCTGCATAGAGGACTGATGGTCTGACTACTGCATTATAGTGTCTCAGTTTTACATTCTTTGATAAATGCTTTGAGGCATACAGTTTTCTGCAGGCATGGTCGGCCTTGTCTAATTTGATTCTCCTTTGTTCAAGAGCCATCGTTTCACTTAGGTCCTCCGATACCCACTCTCCGAGGTACTTCACATTTTTAGCTCTCTTGATGTGTTTTGTATCACTGACTCCCATTGTTGTAGGGGCATCTTTGATGTTGGTCATAAACTCGGTCTCTCCAATGTTGATCATGAGGCCCGCTTTAGCTGCAATAGAGTGCAGTGTTTGAAGCTGCATAGTGGCCTCATGCATGTCGTTTGCTAATAAAGTAAGGTCATCAGCAAAGGCCAGGCATGGAATCCTCAGGTTGTCTGATTTAAACCCCATTCTTAATCCGGTGTTCTCAGGTAATGACCTGGTCCATTCTCTTATGATCTTTTCCAGGACACAGTTAAATGATATGCATGAGATACCATCTCCTTGCCTCACCCCTGTTTTGATTGTGAAGCTCTCTGATAATTGACCTCTAAACTTAACTTTGGAAGTGGTGTTGTGCAGGGTGGCTTGCACCAACCTATTAATTTTTTCGTTTAGTCCCAGTTCTCTTAAGGTGTTGAAGAGTGTGATCCTATCCACGGAGTCGTATGCCTTCTGGAAGTCGACAAAGATAGCTACCCACTGTCGGCATCTTTTCTTGCTATATTGAAGGATGGTCTTCAGATTTTGTATCTGTTCAGCACAAGACCTTGCAGTTCTGAACCCTGCTTGATATTCTCCTAATTCTTTATCCAGTTGTCTTGTTATGTGCTGTTCCAGAATCTTGGAAAAGTATACGATACTGAAAGGAGTGATATTCCTCTACAGTTGCTGGGATCTGTTTTGCTTCCCTTCTTGTGGATTGGATGGATAACAGCTGATGTCCAATCATCTGGGAGCCTTTCCTTAGCCCATATGTCCAGGATTACTTTGTGTATGTGCCTAAATGTTTGCTCACCGGCTTGTTTCAACATTTCTGCCACTATTCCGTCTTCTCCAGGAGCTTTGTTGTTCTTGAGAAGTTGAATGGTCTCTCTTACTTCTTCATAGGTGGGAGGAGGGATGTCTTTGGTGTCCGGGTTAGCTGGTTCTCTAACTGGGAGGCGCTGCGCAGGTTCTTCAGCATTCAAAAGTCCTTGGAAATAATCAGCTAGGGTCTTGATGCAGTCATCATCATTGAGGCACAATGATCCGTCTGTTCTCTGGAAGTGTAAAGTTTGGGGTGTGAACTGGGTCGTCTGTTGTTTTAGACCTTTGTATAAGTCTCTGGAGTTGTTTTTTCCAAAATCCTCCTCGGCTTGCTTAATCAGTCCTTTGTTGTATTTTCTTTTCGCCCCTCTTATGATGCTGGAGGTGTTCTTTCTTTGTGTAATAAAGGCTTGTAGGTTGGTTTCGTTTTTATGATGGTTCCGTTTGAGCCATGCTAGTCGCCTGGATTCTATAGCCTCATCGCATTCGTTTGACCACCATGGGTGCTTGTTTCCTTTAGGTCTGTTGGGTCTTCTGAGCCGCGTCTGTTATAGCATCCCGAAGTGGGTCCCAATTTGTAGTGGTGTTAATCCTATTGATGTGTTGGTTCAGACTCTCTTGGTAACTTGCATTGTCTTCTTTAAGTTTGGTGATATCAAACCTAGGAATCTTCTTTTTTTTCATAGGCATAGCCTTGGTCTTATACAGTGGTTTCAGATTCATCTTAACCATGGACAGGTAATGATCGGAGTCTATGTTAGCTCCTCGTAAAACCTTCACGTTCATAATGTCGCAGTGGTGCTTCTTATCTATTCCTACGTGGTCAATTTGGAACTCGCCCATCATGCTGTTTGGGCTGCGCCACGTCATGGCCTTCCTAGGTAGACGTTTAAAAGCCGTAGACTTCAAGAGTAATCCATACTTGGTGCACAGACTGATTAGCCGTTCCCCATTCTTGTTGGTTCTCTTATGGGCGGGGTATCTTCCTACAATCTTCCGGTATTTCTGTTCTCTCCCAATCTGAGCGTTGAAATCTCCCAGCAGTATTTCTTAATTGTTAATATCCAACTACTCTTTGGGTCTGGGTGCAGGTCAGCTCGGTCTATCATAATTCGATTATATCCTGATCATTTACGTTTCCAAAATTTTTATCATAAATTTATTTATTGGCTCTTGAACTGCTGTTGCCTTGGTTTGGTGCTCATTTTGGAAAATTGTAGGCAAATTTCTGCTCTGTGCGTTGTTGTTAATCCGGTAGGAAAGCTGTTAGTCTCCTAACCCCTATTAATCTTGCCCTGTCCTAGTTTTTGGTCCTAGTTCTCGTTATCTGTTTCCTTGTGGGTAATATTTCGGTTATCTATTCCCATTGTGGTATTGTTTGGTGTGCATTTGTTGAAACGAATTATCTTTTGGTTATCTTGTTGGTGTAAATTGACTAGGATCTGGATATACCCGGTGTTAGGTCCTGTTGGGTATGTTTTGTTTTGCCTGTGGGTATTGGCAATGGCGGAGCTCTGTCAATCGGAATTGGTGGTGGTTGGCTGTTTGTCTTTACGGCATGGACTTCACAGTCTTCACTGCCTTCTGTCTCCAACTTCTGGTGACACGGTTCCCTAGGTTGCGAGTGCTCTGATGTCCTTCTCTGGGGCATTTCTGTTATCTGTTATGAATTCCCGGTTTACTGAGTTATCTATTCCTAATCATTCTTGTACCGATGGTTTCCTGGTGAGAAAAATCCTGCCCCGGCTAACCTTATTTGGTAAATTTTTCTTTGGGTTTTCCTTCCTGGTAGTGGCGGTTAACTTAATGGTTTCTTATTGTATTTCTGCTTGCAGGTGGTATTAATTCTACACTCTTGTGAAGTCCTTTCTTCCCTGCTTTTAGTCTCTAATGTGGTGTATTATTCTTGTAGGATGTTATTTAAACGAGTTGTAGCTCCATGTCGTCCTGCCCAGTCTATTTGTTATTGTGGTGTTTTGCACGTATTGCACTAATGGATCCTGAACCTGAGGAGTGCGGTCTCCTTTCGTGCCTAGTAGGTATTGGTTTCGGTCCTGACTTAGTAAAGTTGGTTTGGTTTTAGGTTTATTTGGTGAGGTGGAATGATGCCTTCACGACATGTTGTTGAGGGTAGTTGCTGTTTTCCCCCCATTTTAGCTAACGCATGTCCGTTGTGGTCCATTATAGTTGTATTGGTGTCGTGTAGTATTCGTTACTTGTTATGGCGCTTCGGTATGGGCGGTGTTGCCTTTAATTTACCCTGTGTCCCCGTAGATTGGGAAATAAACTCTGGCTTGGATTTACAACTCACTGTAGATGTGTCTTATCTGTTTGCATATAAAGTGTGATTTCTGTATGACCTGGTCTATTCCTTGATTTTAATTCTCTGCATACCCTAGTAATCTGACGTCATCATGAAATTATCCTGTACTATAAAGTTCTTCTCGAAATAACCTGCCAGCCTATTGGTCCTTTTCCTTCTGGAGTGTTTGAAAACCTTGGCTATCGTTTATCATCTTGTCGTCCTACGGTGCGCCAGTTGAGTATGGGATCAGCTGGTGTTTCATAGGCGGCATTGAAACCTTCCCACTATCTGGTGATGTGGTTGTTTAGTTGTGTTTCTTATTTCTCTGTTATTTGGAGTGTTTTCCAGCTACCTGGTTCGTGACCTACCTTTCATATCTTATTTACCTTGTACTATACTTGGTGAGGTACCTGTGACTGAGTGGCCACAGTGTGAGTCTACGGATATCACTTATTTCTAGTCCGGATTTGTCCGAGATCTCTTGTGGATAGCCGGTAGGGAATCTTGTCAGATCTGTGCTCCCATATTGAAAGGCGTTGGCTTAATTGAGGTGCTTTATTGTACCTTTTAATTGATTGAGTCGCCCATTGTTAAGGTATATGTTTGTATGTGTGGTAACATTGTGAGAAATATGATTTTAGATCGGGTAACACTCCTATTTCCTTTCGGCCAATTTCTGTCCCGTTTCATCATGGTGTTAAAGATTGTGTTTCATGACCTCTGCTACCCTCCTATTGCTCTTGGCTTGGTGTTGCTTTTGGCTCGTTGCTGATGACCAACGATACGCGTACCCTCCATCTGAAAGATCTTGTAGTCTCCAACTGCAGCCTCTACATTCATCTTGTCTTGAGTAATTATTTACTGTAACCCATGAATTTTGATCCTTACCTAGTATCCTGTTTCTGGGAGTTTCTCTTGATGGTAATATAAAAAAAGTAAACTATATCCAATCCTGTTTCTTGTTTATTTGGGTTTTGCATGGAGTGTATACGTGGAATTAAAATAGATTTATTGCAAAATTTATTTCTTGACCTTGGTCATGTACTTAAAGGGTTTTAGTCTTGTTAATTGGCTCACTGATTGGTGGTTCTATTCCGTTTTAAATTAAACAAAAGGGAGGTTGTAAGCTTAATTAACTTGTAGTTCTGTGTAACGTTTTTCAACATCCCTTTCCTGGGTCAGGGTCTTGGTTTCGTAAAATTATGTATGGACGGGAGTTTCTCTTAGCATTTCTGTTATGGGAATCATTCTGCATCGTTGTGTTGGTGCTTATCTGTAAGTTAGTTTTTTCCTATGTAACGTTAGCCTCCTGGTTTCTGTTTGTCGATGGTGACGTTATTGTGTAGCCATCCTGGTAGGGTTGGTTGTATGTATTGAAAGGTGTTTTGTGGAGATAACTATCTTGGTTTCCTAGGTTATTGTTTTCCTTGTGTATTGAAAATTGTATCCTTGGCCATATATTTTAGTTGGCATTCTACCTTAAATGTTATGTAATTTGGTATTTGGGTATGGATTGTTTAAATAATTATCGTATTCTGTTCCTGTGCCATACCGTAATCTTAAGTCATGTTAATCTAGTTTAAGGTTAGGTTTAGTATTTTCCGGTTGGACCTTGTGATTGTGTTTTACGCTCACCAATGTTGTTTTCTCTCTTCCCTTCCCTTTCTGGGCGTTTTTCTTTTTTGGGGTTGTCGTTACCATCCCAACAAAGGGGTGGAAACCAAATGAAGGCGTTTCTTATCTAACGCAAGTCCTATAAAAAAATACAAATTTGACAAACAAGTAGTGATTTAAGTCTAGGTATGTGATCGAGTGCAGTTAAGACCTAGAAGGTCTAATGTTCTAAAAGCAAACATTTATGAACCTTTCCTAAAGGTGTGTATGTACCACAAGGTAGCGTAACCTTCGATCAGATGACGCATACGAACTTGCGGAAGTTAATTGTTCACATTAAAGTTTAGCAAGAAATCTAGAGAATAAGTATTCCCTGTGATCTGGACCATTAATAATTTGCCTGCGACTTGTGTGTTGCACAGTTTGGTGCATGGAACTTCATTATTATTGAAAGCGGCTAGACATTTGGTGTCGTCTAAGTGAACTGTACTGTTTCTTCATTCTTATCACATATGTTCGGGTTCTCGATGATTGTTGGACTCGTCCTGCTGGTGGTGCACAATCTGAGACTAGCGATTGGTGGTCATTTCCACATTCGGACTATTTTACCAAAAACTTAGTTTGCTTCAAGACCACCGTCGTATGATGGTAAACATGTGCTGTACATGTCAAGTTTCGGGGAGGGAGACTGTTACCTGAGTAACAATTTTACCCTCTCGGTAAATATTTTTGAACTAGCCACATGGCTGTAGAAAAACTGTGTTCTTAAAAGTGGTTCGGCGCTTCGTTATTCCTTCTTTTCAAAACTTATAAGCTGGAAACTTCGCCGCTGAAAAGGTTATTTGTTGTCCAGCTGACTGTATGCACGTCCTGTCTGTGCCTTACTGTATTCTCCTGCACTCTAGTGGCGTAGGTATGTACTACCTCGCGAACTACGTTACCACTCGGTGGGTCACCTCCTGTGTACATGTGATCGCTGTGGCTGTGCACTGTGGAATCTCGGGAAGACGCCTTTGCTGTTTCGTGAGAAGAAGGAGATGGACATGTGGTGCTTCTCTCTCCCTAGCGAGATGATTTCTCCGAAAATGTTCGAGCCTGGTTAAGGCTACATTGGTAGGGCTTTACCCTGGTGAAAACTGCAAGTTATTTCTGTTTAATATTCCTCGCCTGGAAATTGTATTTTATGCAAAATACGTAAGTAAAATGTACTACCGATGCGTCCTCACAACTTCATCTGGATGAAACTGTAAGTGTTGTTCCAACTAAACTTTTACTGATTTATTGTGAAAGACCTGAAAATTTCCCTATGTGAAGAAAGTGTGTGCGACACGATGTAATTTGCGTCATCCTAAAACTAAGTCTTGACTTGTGGAATTTCAAATTTTTGGCTTGTTAATTGGAACTTATAGCATGTGTAATTTACGTCTGTTAACTTGGGACTTGCGTGCTATGTGAACACATTTTTTTTGGATTCTTCGAAATCGTAATTTGGAAACTTGATGTTTATTAATGGCTTTCTAGGCCTAAAAGTTTTTGTGGTAAAAGGCTATTATTTAACTGGAATGATTTACCAAGCGAGTCGCTCCAGGGATGTGGGGGTTACGTGTATAGTCTGTTCCGGTTCTTTCTTCTTTTCTTGCTTCTCTATTTAATTTTATTTTTAATTTAAATTTTTCTTTTATTGGTATTTGGGTAATTTTCTGGGTCCGGTTTTCTATTGTCCTTTGTAAGTATTCGCCTATTGTTGTTTTGAGGCTTGTGATTGGCCCCTTCCTTCCCTTGACCCATTGTTGGTCGTTGCCATGGAAATGCTAAGGTTGTTGATGTTGTTGTGATGGGATTGATGACACTCCCCTTGTTCATTATTGATTCCTAGAATGTCCTTGCTGGAACATGTTTCTACCTCAAAGTACCTATACATACCCTTCAGTTTTTCACTGAAATACGTATGACCGCCAATTATGCTTGCCATCATGTTATCCTTAGCTGACTTCTTTGCTAGATTCAATTTCATAGTAAGTTCCTTCAATTTCTCCTTACTTCCACAGCCAGTTTTAACTCTTCTTTCTAACCTGCACCTCCTTCTTTGTCCTTTACTTCTCTGTTTAAATATATAGGGGGTCTTTACAATTCCTTACCACTTTTAAAGGTACAAACCTGCTTTCACACTCCTCAGCAACCGCTTTCAACACGTCCCAGAGTCTGTTTCAATTTTTATTTACCGTGTTCCACCAATCATAGTTATTTTTAAAAATTCCCTCATGCCTGATTTGGCAGCCATATGTTTCTCCCTAACAGTCCTACTTTTCAGACCTTCCTTCCTGTCACATTTACTTTTAACTACGACGAAAACAGGTTTGTGATCACTAATACCATCTATTACTTCTATTTCTCTATAGGGCTCATCTGATTTTATCAGCACCACGTCAAGAATATTCTTCCCTCTAGTTGGTTCCATCACTTTCTGAATCAGCTGTGCTTCCCATATTAACTTATTTGCCATTTTTGGTCATGCTTCCTGTCGTTCGCATTACCTTCCCAATTGATATTTGGTAAATTTAGATCATAATACCAATATAATGGTCCGTTATTGGACATTTAGGACAAATATTTAATGTTCCCTATGGGAATCAACATCTATATCAAATTTAGATCATCCACTACGGTCACGTTCCTTTCCATATCGTTTCCCACATAGCTGATTATCTTTTGAAATAATTCTGTATCAATATCAGCGCTACCCTTTCCTGGTCTGTACACTCCAAAGACATCTGGTTGCCCATGATCTTTAGAGATGAGCCTTACGCATAGAATTTCATGTCTGTCATCTTTAATTTTTTCGTAGTTTACAAATCTTTCTTTCGCCAGAATGAATATTCCCCTCCGACCGTTCCTATCATGTCTCTACAATACAAACCTCAGTTCCATGAGAATATTTCTACATCCATTATTTCCTTTCTCAGCCATGATTCGACTCCTATTACAATATCTGGTAAGTATATATCTATTACATTACTTATTTCTCTTCCTATCTTTACAATACTTTTACAGTTCAACACTAACATTTTATGTTATCCCTACATAATGATTGCAGGATCATTATCATCAGCATTGAAACACCAATGATATATAAGGTTTAGATAAATTTGACGTAAATAACTATCGTCCAATTTCTATACTACCTATCTTATCTAAAATTTTAGAAAACACAGTTAAAGAGAGAGTGCTGAGGTTTTTACTTTAAAATAATTGTTTTTACATATATCAGTATGGAGTTTTGGCACATTTTAGTACATAAAATGCGATAGAAGGTATAATAATTAAACTTCAGAAAAATTTAGACTCTGGAAATATAGCTGCGTAATTATTCATTGATTTGAAGAAAGCTTTCAACACAGTGAATCATGATATTTTAATCAGGAAGTTGAAAGCTGCTGGATTTAGAGGAACAGCATTAAACTGGTTTATCAGTTACCTTCCAGACAGAGAACAACTTGTGTCCTGTAATAATGTGAACAGTATCCCACTGCCTATAAATATAGGTGTTCCTCAAGGTTCAGTACTACATCCCATTCTTTTCCGCATATTTGTGAATGATACAGGACGGACTATTGTCGCTGTTTGCTGACGATACTGACGTGTTTTACACGTACACTTCTCCGGATAACCTTGAAATCATAATGCAGTCCGATATTACTTTACTTGAGAACTGGCTTCTTGTAAATCGCCTAACTATTAATTATATTGAATTATATAATCTTGCATAAACCTGCATGCAGGCTTTCTCTGGAATTACACTCAACATTTAAGACTGCAAAATACCTAACGCTAGGGCGACGATGTTCCTAGGATTAATTCTTGATGAATTCCTCTCTTGGAGTGACTGATCATATTCAGGTAATATGTAATAAAATTACACCAGCAATTGGCGTTCTTAATAGACTTAAATACGAACTTACTAATTCTGTACTAAAGAATATTCAAAGTCATATATTTTATATTCCCCCCTTTATTCCTAGCATTCTCAGCTGGTCTCCAGGGTGGGCCGTTCGCTGTCTGGCTTCAATTATTTTTGAAGGCAGGGAAAGAGACAAGGACTAGCGACAATAATACAAAATAATTTAAACAACAGGTTTTTGACATTTATTAACACTAGCACTCAATAGCAAATAACAAATTAACATTAAATAAATCTTGATCGTAATTCAAAAGTAAATTCGTCTCAGCCTGTTCCCTTAGATACAGCATTTAATTCCTCGGACCCTTTGGAAGTCAAAATATGCTACTTCTGGCTAAACGAAACAAAAAAAATATATAGGGAGGACCTCCTCTTATGCCGTAATAATTTACAAGTTGAAATCAAAACAAATCTCTATGAGCTATCTGACTCATAACTGGTCTTAAGCATTTAAATTATCAGATCCATTCATGTCAACATCCATTACTTCAAATGAAAATTTAAATTCTTTGAGTAACTGAAATAAATTATGGCGTCAAAATTTTACACGAAAAAATATTTAATCATGTTGTTCTACTTGTGGATAATCTTACATTACATCGTTGCATTCTTCAAACTTGAGATCCATTGAACTGGACAAAAAAATTCGGAAAACATTAATTAAAGATATCTCTACCAAATTATTTCCATCAAATTGTACTCGTACAATAATTATTTCCAAGAAACTTCCTTTAATATTTGACTGAACAATACGTGAAGTTAATCTTTAACATCTGACGCCTTGAGAAAAATTAACATTACAAGCTTTACAATAACTGTGAACTTTGTCCAGACGCATGAAATAATCCCTCCTTATTCATTGGTGTCTGATACTTTGCACTCATCTCAACTACAATTTTAAATAAAATTTACTAAAGATTTAACTTTCAATAAGTCAGATCAACTCAAACAACGGTGCTGATAACCTGGATCCAACATGATGAACACGTGGCCGGGTCCAAACCACATTTCAAAAAAATATCAAGTCACTGAAATTGCTTCAACACACACACGGCATTCACACAAAGAAACACGAGAATTATTTACATTATTTACAACGAATTCTAGACTTTGAACTTTATATTTTGATTTTTACCCTAGGCACATGAAATATCACGATGACAGTATCGGTTAAAAAAATCCATTTACGACTCTCAGAAATGTGATGAAATCTGAGTGATCACTTAGTCAAAGATGACGAAAATTTCACAACAATCGTCATAATAACATCAACGGTTGATTTCTGGAAGAATTGTCGTCTACAGATACGCACATAGTACAGGTCTAACATTAGCATCCGTATTCATGGTTCATGAGTCACATTATTATTACTTAACTCTACGTTTATCAATTAACACGTGCTCCACACTTGAAGAAATTACGTTTTAGCACGCACGTACTCTTCAAATAAAATTCAATAAATGATTTAAATAATTCAATAAACACAGTAAACGATCCGTCGGGATTCTGCCATATTCTAGGCTCACATTCATCCTAACTGAGCACACATTAACATCTTACAACAAGATCAAGCAATATTTAAACTCATGACCCTTACTCATTCATTTAACCCGAGGTGGAGCTTTTATTATTATTGTTATTAATAATATAATTATTAAAATAATAATTATTATTAGGTGTGATAGATATTAAATTTGCGTAAGCCAGAGTTTGACAATAAGCTAGATGACACTAACACGCGTTAAATCCAACAAGAAAATTTACATTGAAATTCGGCGTAACAAACATGCCGTAAATCTGTCCCACATGGCTTCCACACTGAAAATATTTTCAAAATTAAATTATTATTTATCGATGAGGACAATGATTTTTAAACAACACTGGACAACTAAATGGGACATTTCGAGTAATCATAGAAGACACTCGCACATCCTAGTAGCTACTCTAATAGAATCCAATAATCACACACAACGTGAAAACACTACCCTTCCCCATGTGAAAGAAGGATCAAAATAGTAACTACTTCTGCAAATCTAAAAGAAATACTACCATTAATGAATAAGTAAGCATTATTTCTACAAAGATGAAAAGATAAAACATTAGAAAAGGGTACTTACATGTATGATGAAACTGGATCTCTGCCGATGAACTGGAATTACCGGATCACATGTTGTTGGTTATCTGCTTCCGTCGTTATCTCCCCATGTTAGATGTCGCCTACATTTTGGTACACCATCGCAGCAGTGAAGTCCAATGCAGAAATACTGTAGGTCTCCTCTTCAGATCGTTGAAACATCTTGACGAACTCCAATAACCACGTGGCGATCCTCTTCTTTCTTCTAGTACGGTGAAGGCTGAAACTGACACAAATTTTTAGAAGATATTCCACACGCAATTGCGTCGAGTTTTAGAGATGAATAACACGTAACTTATTCTGCGAAAATCTGCCAGACTCGTTGACTAATGTACTATAAGAATGTAGTTGATTTGTACTGCTGTCGAGGAGAAATATTGCCGAGTCCAGCGAGTGTCTGCGTCGTAAAATCCCAGAAGAATGCAAGTACGAGCCAATAGAACAAATACGTAGAGCGCGAATAATTAAGAGTAAGAGCAAGAGTAAGAAAGCATTTCTTCTGAAAACTTGGGTATTTAAGCATTTCTCAAGGTGGGTGTGTGTCTCCACATTGACTCGTGTTTGGCTGTCATCTTGCAATTCTCGAAAGTGCTCTCACTCGAAGATCTGGCACGCGTACTTCACCTTGCAGTGGCCTTGGACGTTCCCAGTGGGTCATGTGATACAGCTGACCGGTCGATTGAAGATCAATACTTTGCTCTCGGCTGGTGAGAACCGGTTCTGTACATGCGGACACGTCTCTATAACCCAGGACTGGAAATATATCACCCGTACTAATGAAATAATAGCCTCTTACTTGAATACACAATAAAATGTTAATATTAGGCCAAATTTGAAGGGCACAATATGGTGTACATTTGGGCATTTTGCAGTAAAGAGCTATTTCAGACTGTTGAAATTCTACACAAGAGAGCAATAAAAAAGGTTGCGTTGACACCAACAGATTATCTATACAAACATTGTAATGTTCTACCACTTTAGGCATTACGTCAAAAGCTTCAGCTCTGGTGGTCCATAAATTGATAAATAATATGGTTCATTCAAACTCTTTATGTGACAAATTCTGACATTCATTCTTACAATAAAAGGGGTATCAATATAATTCACGTTAATTAATTAACTCAACTAAATATGGTAACAAATCTGTATGATACTACTCAGCACATGTGTATAACTCACTTCCTGAACATATTCGACAGGCTGATTCATTTTCTGTATTAAAGCATAAACTTATAAAATATTTACATAAGATACTATGAACATCTGAGTTATCTTCACTATTTAACTTGTATACGTTAAATATATCGTACCTCTATAATGAGTTTAACTCATCTTTCCTTTTATTCTCATGTAAAACATCAGTATACTTAAGATTCTGTGTTATCTCCCAATTCTGCTATATGTATATCAGATATGTATCGCACTTGTATGAGCCATGGCTCAGGTTCCCTTAAATAAATAAATAAATAAATAAATAAATAAATAAATAAATAAATAAATAAATAAATAAATAAATAAATAAATAAATAAATTCCAACTCATTATTTTACTGTACATTTATTAACATATTAAACAATAAATAGTACATGAGAAAACATATCAAAATGGTACAATCCTCATCCTGCAGCCATTGAGAACTCAATGGCACTGTTGTACATTAAAGCTAAGTAGGGTGTTTCGGAAAGCAAAGAAAGGTACAAATAAATAATTAGTCTATGTGGAAAACATATTGAAAAAATGAGAAGTGAGTGACAATGACAAATTCGTTAGGTTCTAAAAGTAAATGTAAGGCACCTTGAGCTGAAGTAATGAAACTGGTAGGAAGGTAACAAAGGAGCCCATAGCCATTTTACCAAATATACTAAATGATTTGTTTCTAAATACTGTAAAAACCATGTCTGAACTGGAAAATAATCTTACCTCCTCAAGGAGAATGACAATAGATTTACAGATATGCTCTGAGTATCAACTACCATGAACAAGTGAAATAAAATGGTACATGGCATGAAGTAGAACCTAGGGAAGTGTTTCAAAATAGCTGAACTCAGGAACTCCAGGACAGATGAGTACAATGGGCTCTCCTCAAAACCAAGTAAATATGTTTGCATTTTGTAGAATGCAAACAATAATCACAGCATGTACATGAATACATATTTTACATTCGGAGCAAATCAATGGGAAGCAAAATGACCTGTTACACATTCTTTCTTGATGCTATAAAACTCAACTGTCCTCCTGAATTTAACCTTACATGAACTGGAGTTTCCCACTGTCATATCAACAATATACATTTCTAGACTGTTTTGTGTCTCTACCTTGTATGTTGCACAGCTTTGCTAAGTTTTATTTTATTTCTATTTACCTATCAAGTACCTTACTTAGTGTTTTACCACTGACAATCACAGCATTTTTGCTCTTATCCGTCCTTCTGACTCGGAGCCGGAATTCTACATCTCGCCTGCTATGGTGGAGAAGTCCTAGACCAGAGAGCCAGAAGAAAAGATAAGTAATAACCAGGCTTTTAGTACACGGCTTTCAGTACAAGCTGTGTATTTACAGAGATTCCACAAACGAGATATAGACTGCATTGTGTGCTGTGTGGTAAAAGATGTGACACGGACTAAAGTGCACGAAAAGAACGAAGTCGATCACAGACTACAGTAAGGTCCGAGATTCTCTACTATGCTCAACTGAGCTACCAGATAGCAGCACTTTATTTAAAGGCTGAGGACATCAGCGGCCATTCTTTTCGAGAATGCATTCTGATTGGCCAGGCCGTATTATCGTAACACAATCTATTTTATTTTCTGAAATGGCCATTAACTGGCTCAATGGACCCTCGACGTGCAGCAACATAAGCTGAGTGGAATGATGTGGATGATGGTCGATGTTTAGATCAAGTCAGTAATTAATAAGTTAGATCGAACTTACAGCGATAATTTGAAGATTTTAAGGGAAGGAACACGGAAGTAACAGGGCGAGAGGCTGTGAGCAGCATGTAAGAAATCAGGTGAGCACTAGCAGCGCCAGTAGTTGCCTTCTCTTCCATGAGTGCAGTTCGTGGCGCGTGCGATTTTTCTTGAGTTCACACTAAGAATTCGCCTCCCAGTCACTCGTGCCTAAGTGAAGAGCCTACCGCCGGAAAAGAGAGAGAGAATCTGTCTGTCTCACTCATCCGCCTTCTTAAGTGCGCCTCACGATTTTTGTAATGGATCTCCAAATATATTCCCAGAACTTACTTTAAACGTATGAAGTTTGTACTTACAACAATCAATGTTAACACTCTCATCAATCTAACATTGTTGTAGTCTACTTCTAGAGCTTGAGAGCGGACCGCACAGTGAACGGAAACACAGCCATCTCTAGTCATGGCCGTGCAACAACTCTCTCGACGCTTGTATATTTGTACTGATATCTCCATTATTATTCAGTCTGTGCTAACGTGAAAAGCATGCCATGCCATGCCAAACAGATGCGCAGTGCCGGGGCGTGGAAGCAAATACGATATTTCAGTAAACTTAGACGAAGAATAGCTGTACTTAAGTTGTTTAAGGATCCTGATGGCGGTGGTGATTATTTTCTTAAGAGGTACAACGAGGCAACATTCCTCTGTATAACACAAATCGGAGAAGAAAATGAAAGGGATCCCACAATTCGAAAAATGGCGGTATTGGCCAACGAAATACAAGGGCCACGAAGAGCGTGAAAATACTCCCTAGGCCTAGAATGCTCTAATACCGTTGGGGTCGGAAAAGAACAAGACTTTACCAAGGGAGGTCGGATAGGATAGATCAAAGTGAGGAGCCTAGCACAAGTAAGTTGAAGCAATGCCAGGACTCAACTAAGGGCCCCGTAATTGCCAACCCACGCTCGAAGGTTCCGAACACATGGGGCCCCCATTTAGCCACCTCTAACGACAGGCACAGGGTACCGTGTGTGTTATTCTATCGCTCGCACTCACAGGAGGAAAGGAATATTTTATGGATGTTTATAAAATGTGAGAAAAACCATAAAGGAACGATCCCTTGAAAAATAAGACGAGCGGGAAAAGAACGAAGGACTGCTTTTATATTAGATGTGCTTATATCCCAGAGTCGGGCGAAAACTAAATGTGACTGATCAACAATAACATTGCATTCACCATTGTTGTGATGTGATTTGTCTCTCCTGCTGCCACTCTTCTCCGATAGATGGGATTACCGCTGCTCCTGCCTGAATACTGGTGGAAAGTAGTCGGGGAGTTAGATACGTGCTATATAATTTTCTCTTCTGCTGCCACTCATCTCCGATAGATGGGATTTCTGCTGCTCCTGCCTGAATACTGGGGGAAAGTGGCCGGGGAGTTAGATACGTGCTATATAATTTTCTCTTCTGCTGTCACTCTTCTCCGATAGATGGGATTACCGCTGCTCTTGCCTGAATACTGGTGGAAAGTAGTCAGGGAGTTAGATACGTGCTATATAATTTTCTCTTCTGCTGCCACTCATCTCCGATATATGAGATTTCTGCTGCTCCTGGCTGAATACTGGTGGAAAGTAGCCGGGAAGTTAGATACGTGCTATATAATTTTCTCTTCTGCTGCCACTCTTCTCTGATAGATGGGATTACCGCTGCTCCTGCCTCAATACTGGTGGAAAGTGGTCGGGGAGTTAGATATGTGCTATAAAATTTTTTCTTCTGCTGCTACTCACCTCCGATAGATGAGATTTCTGCTGCTCCTGTCTGAATACTGGTGGAAAGTAGCCGGGGAGTTAGATACGTGCTATATAATTTTCTCTTCTGCTGTCACTCTTATCCGATAGATGGGATTACTGCTGCTCCTGCCTGAATACTGGTGGAAAGTAGCCGGGGAGTTAGATACATGCTATATGATTTTCTCTTCTGCTGCCACTCTTCTCCTATAGATGGCATTACTGCTGCTCCTGCCTGACTACTGGTGGAAAGTAGCCGGAGAGTTAGATACGTGGTATATGATTTTCTCTTCTGATGCTACTCTTCTCCGATAGATGGCATTACTGCTGCTCCTGCCTGAATGCTGGTGGAAAGTAGCCGGGGAGTTAGATACGTGCTATATAATTTTCTCTTCTGCTGCCACTCTTCTCCGATAGATGGGATTACCGCTGCTCCTGCCTCAATACTGGTGGAAAGTAGTCGGGGAGTTAGATACGTGCTATATAATTTTCTCTTCTGCTGCCACTCATCTCCGATAGATGAGATTTCTGCTGCTCCTGCCTGAATACTGGTGGAAAGTACCCGGGGAGTTAGATACGTCCTATATGATTGTGTCTCCTATTGCCACTCATCTCCGATAGATGGGATTACTGCTGCTCCTGCCTGAATACTGGTGGAAAGTAGCCAGAGAGTTAGATACGTGGTATATGCTTTTCTCTTCTGCTGCCACTCTTCTCCGATAGATGGCATTACTGCTGCTCCTGCCTGAATACTGGTGGAAAGTAGCCGGAGAGTTAGATACGTGCTATATGATTTTCTCTTCTGCTGTCACTCTTCTCCGATAGATGAGATTACTGCTGCTCCTGCCTGAATACTGGTGGAAAGTAGCCGGGGAGTTAGACAACGTCAACGACGGGTACTTCAGCTTGTTCACTGATCGAGAGACGGTGAGTTAGAATATCTACGCCAGCATCGTTAAGATGGTTTTCAATGATTTCCTATTTTCAACAACAAGTAAATTCCGGAGTGGTTCCATTTTAAAGACCACAACCAATTCCTTCCCATTTACAAGACCTCACAAGTACACACACTTGTACAGCCATCACATCTGTATAAATTATCAGAGACCTTCCTGCAACTACTAAGTACACAGGGATGTTGACCACGCTGACTGTATACCAGTATGAGGGTCAACAACAACAACAACAACGTTTAATTCAATGTAGAATGTTCTTGTAAAAATAAATTGGAAACAAAGCAAATCGTATAATATTCCTAGAAGTTACTATTTTACAGATAATGAAAGGGTAACAATGTGAAGAGATGTGACGTATAAGCCTTGCTTTCTTAGAAATAACAGTTGTGGTGTAGATTTATGTTTTAAGAGGAAGTACAACTAGGTAATCATCCTCACTGAACAAATTACGTGGAAAATAAATTTAAAATAAAAGAAAATTACTAATTTAACGACGAAATTTTGAAATGAAGTACAAAATAAAACAAAAAAGTATTGTGTTAAGCCGAAAACGTCACTGACGAATAATAAGGGAACTTAAATTCCCTGAGTAACAGAACACTTACAATTTACATGCACTTCCGCTGTTGCATGAGATCAGCATTATGCACGTCATCAGCGAGTATGTGTTCTAGTGTCTCCTGCTGACCGAGGCTCCGTCAGATCGGCGCACTCTGAGAGGATGCGGGCCACAGTGAATTTGGCACCACAAGAATACCCTTGGGGGTCTTCCCTCATTAGCAAATAAGAGTGCGTAGATCGTCCATGAGCTATCCTCAGCCTATACAATACTATGACCTCTCTCTCTGTGAAGGTCTTGGAGGTAAAAGTGCCGGATCCTTTGCAGCATTATCCGCAAGTTCATTTCCCGCAATCCCAACGTGGCTTGGAAACCACGCGAAAGTGATTCTGGTGCCAATATCACGTAACCTGGATAGAAGGTCATGAATCTACTGCATCACTGGTTGTCGGAAGAAACAAGTTTCAATAGACTGCAGAGAATTGGAGAGTCGATAACAAGAGAAAATTGTATCTTTCGTCAGCAGTGTGAAATGCAGAGCTTCTAAGATGGTGTAAAATTCCGCAGCATACAAGTTGCAAACACTAGGAAGCGAGATCTTCATGCTTATATTGTCGGTGATGAAAGAGCAACCAACAATTTCTCCGATCTTAGAAACATCCGTGAAGACATGTCTCGCGACCGGATACTGGTGAACGAAGTCCTGGAAATACCTCTGATGAACATGTGTTCACTTTGGGTCCATGGAGTAGATCAGGCCGTATATCCGGTCGTGAAACTAACCACGGAGGTACCTCGCTAAAAGTTCGCGGAAGACAACCACAGATATCCATATTTAATTCACAGTAAAACTGTCAATTCGAATCCCAACCGGTCGCATGGCATTCGGCCGGTCTTGGTACCTCTGGTGTATTGGGTACTAAAGATCCATTGATAGCTTGGATGTAGCGGCATTTCACGAATTTTGGCAGGGTACGTGAGGAGTAACTGCCGCCTCCTCATTCGTAAAGATGGAACTCAAACTTCAGCGAGTAGGCTGGGAATGGGGGCCGTTGCGAGCCTGATTCCACTATGGTGAACACTGTCTAAATTGCTCGACGTAGATCTTGACGCTGAAACATAGCCGCACTACTATAGTCCATTCGAAAGAGGACTGTTGCCGAGTAGAAACGTAGCATCAACGCACAGTCAGCCTCACACGAAGTGCCGCTGAGAAACTTAAGCATGTTAAGTCTCTTCGTGCAGGCAACCTTCAACTGACGGATGTGGAGCTGCCACGTAAGTCTCTTATCACAATGGAGAACTGAGAATCTGCAGGTTTAGGATGCACAAGCCAACTTTGACAGAAGGGTACAACTAAGGTTTTCGCCGCTGAAAATCGTAAACCATATTGTTGTGTGATAGCTTAACGTAGCTGTCTGTCAGCAATCGTCAACTTTTAGGAGCTTTAATGTAGAATTAAATCGTCTATATATAGCGATGAAAAAACTGCGGGTTCAGCAGCGGCAATTATGCTGTTGATGGTGATTGCAAACAGCGTTACACTCAGTACAGATCCCTGTGGTACTCTATTTCTTGAACGTAATATTGAGAAAATGCATTCCTTACTCGGATTCAAAGAACCGGAGGGACATGACATTCTCAATAAACGCTGGCAGATTTTCCTGAAATTACCATTGGTATAGTATGGAGAGAATCCAGTATCACCTGGCAGTATTGTAAGCTTCTTCCGGATCAAAAATACTGCGACTCGCTGTTACTTCCGGAGAAAGGTCTCCTGAATGGCGCTCTCCAGTTTGACCAGATGGCCGGTGGCAGACCTATAAGGGCGAAAAGCTAACTGATAGTTAGTCAAAATACCTTATAAGACGCCGGTTAACCATCCTTTCTGTACCGGGTAGTACACCTCCACGTCGCTAATTCAAACCTTGCGCCAGTTGAAACTCCCCTACTGGAGGAAGTTTGAACTTTATCTAATGTGTTACCTTTCAAGTTTCTCAGAAGATGTCACTACTTGGAAATTTTGGAGTTTCTGAACTGGGTCGTTTTCGATGTATTTTTGTTTTACCTGTAGTAAGAAGTGTGAACTTTCTCTTCTAGAGGACACTACTGAAGAACTACAATAGTGCACCCTAGTGCGAAGTGAAAGAACTGTTTTTTTGGAGAAGTTTTTATTTCAAAAGTTTGTTTCTTGTTAAATTTCTTTCTGTTATTGTTTAAGTTGGCTGTATAACCCTTTCCTTCCCCTTGTTTTGAATTTAGCCAATCCCGAATTTCTTTAATTAATTTATAACCAATCAGGTGTATCTTCTCCAACTTGAATATGCTGCTTAACCCTAGCCAATACAGTTTTTGTGGGAGGGTGTTCTTATTCCTGAAACGCCTCGAACTTTCCGCGAGAGTATATAAACTGCTGATTTTCGGGTCTCTGCGCCACTTCAGTACCAACTTTCAAAGTGTAAAGTACGTAGCAGGGGGTGGGAAGCGCCTCTTTCTTCGGGCAGCAGTTCAACAACAAGGTAATGGCCGTTTAATAACTTCTTTTCTTGCTAGCTCAGCAGTTTAACTCTCGGGGCGGTCCGAAGCGTTTCCACCATGTAACTTTCCCTAAAATGTAAAGACTCTTAGCATCTATTCTCTTTTAAAGCTACATATTGGGATAGAGAGTGCTTAACCCTCTCGAGCTCCCACTCATATTGTTTTGAGGTGAACTTATTTGTCATAACCGATTCTTCCTTAACGTAATGTAAATTGTTTCCTTCTAAAGTCAACTCTTTAGTATGGGATTAGCCCTTGCATTAGCGGCCTAGAGCCAGATTAGGTTTTAAACAAAAGGTATTAGGAGTGCAGATCGCCTCCTCTCAAATTGTTATTTTAGAGGCCATGTAATTAACCTTTTCTCACTTAATAGGCCTCAGTAGGTTGGGTATTTTACCCCTGTGTTTATGTCCTTAGAGGACAGCTTGAAGGTGGAATTTGGTGTGGCCTTTGACAGGCTAAAATTTTGAGAGCGAGTTGCTCTTTCTTGAAAATTTTGTTTTCTGTATGCCTCGAGGAGGCTTTTCTGTGTAATTTAGAGCAAGTGCTCCTGGGCATGAATGGGGTTTTCTGCCCCTCTGTTAAATCTTGTTTTGGGGTAAAGTTGGGCTAGTTGCCCAAGAATTGTGAGTTCGGGGCTCGAAGCCCAAATCCTGTAAATACTGTAATTGTACTTTTGTTGCCTTGCCACTCTGTACCTGCCATTCTTGTTATTTCTCTATTTTGAAAAGAAAATGTAACCTTGTTAAATTTTAAATTAACTTTAATTTCGTAGCCTGAGACCTGTTCACCCCCGCACCTTCTTTCACCTCTGCTAATCCACCAAACCACGGTAACAAGTGGTAGCAGAGCGTGGTTGAATGGGTCTCAATTTAGCCCCTTTTGACGGCTAAACATTGCTTTGGTTACAACTCTAACTATTTTCTCACTTGCTGGAATTTTTACTTCTTCCTTTTTCAAAATTGTTCTGTCATCATGCCTGGCCCTCGCGATGTTCTCCATCTTAACTATTTGCGCAAGGAGGAGTTGATCTATGAGTTAACTATCAGAAATGTGCAATCTGGAGGCACGGTTGCGGTAGACACAAATAAGCTTAGAGAGTCCCTTGATTTGCCCATTTAGATCCCCACTTTGGGAGAGAAAGAAATTGACGACTCTCTTTCCACGATCACTGATAATACTACTGAGCTAGTATCTGTAGTTAGTTTTTTTGAAGAAAATGATCCTTCGCCTAATCAAATTAAGCGTGTGCAAGCCAGGCTATTTCATTTTTCAAATAGAGTTAACGATCTGTTGTCTCTAAAGTTGAATGACGTTCAGAGGAAAGAAGCTAGTATGGTTCTTGAAAATCTTTCTGAATTATCTAGTAAGGTTACCCAATTGTTAACTGGGGAAGTTCCTCCCAAAATCGATCAACCCACCACGGTGAATGTAGGTAGCGAGGAAGAGCCTCCTAAGGGAGATGTCAATAGGAAAACCGTTGCAGCCCAAACAACCTCTGCCCCATTGGACAACGAGTCTGAACGCCGAACCTCGTTGAATAATGTACGTTCTGAATTAACGTCTTTGCCACTTAAACCTTTACCTACTATGTCACCTGGGTTCAGCAGCTTGCCTCATCCATTTGCAATGTTGCTCAGAGGTATCTCGAAATTTTCTGTTAACACTACCAGTGAAGTTATTTCCTTTTTAAGGTTTTTAGTTGAGTTCCAGGACCATGCTCTTGTTTTTTCTCTTTCTCCATGTCAGATTCGGCAAATCATTTATCCCTATGCAATTGATATTCTCTCAGACAAAATAGTAAGAGCCATTGCCGAGCAATCACCTATTGAAGACTTCCACGCCCACTTGCTAGCTAACTTCATCCCGGCTAGGGCAAGGTCCTCCCATATTCAGAAGTACTATTATCGTGTACAGCGCTTGGATGAAAACTTGGCAGACTTCATCCAAGATATTAAATTCTATACTAGGGTGTTTGCTCTTCACTTCCCTGAAGATCAGATTGTACAGGCTATTGTGGAAGGCATTTCACCATCCTATAGGTCATATTTGTGTTTCGCGGCGTGCCCGCAAACTTTCTCTGAACTTGAAGCATTGGCTGTCTCAGCGGAAGGAGTTAGATACGCCGATTCCTTGCGGGTCGCGAAAGTACCCCCTCCTTCTTTTAGTAATCCTTGGCCTCCACCTCGCCGACCAGTCACACCTCGTAAATGTTATGCTTGCGGGTCGCCTGACCATCTTCGGAACAAGTGCCCATCAATCAAATCTAGTACTGCAAATAATGGAGCTGGTTCATCACAAGGCTTTTTTAAATGTGGGGCTTTCTCACATAACGCCAAGAATAGCCCAAATTCAAATAGCACCCCCTCCTGCTTAACTCCTGGTGCAAATTCCACCAATTCCAATAATAAAAAGTGACTAGTGGCTTCGGCTGGTAAACAGGTCGAAAATTCAGGGAAAGTTCAGTCTTCAAATTCATCTTTTGAATGCCCCAAAGAATGTCTTAGGATTGCGGCGGATACCCCCGCACCTGTTCCTTTTCTTAAAATTGAGATAAATAATGAAGCTGTAACTGCTCTATTAGATTCAGGCAGTGTTTGTTCTATTATTTCGGTTGAATGGTATTCAAAATTGAAATCTGTTTGTAAACTACCTGACTATGGCTCATCTCCTGTTCAATATGTTTAGGCTAATTCATCTCCATTAGAAATTCTAGGTTCTGTAAATGTCAAAATCCGCATTTTTAAATTTACATGGAAAATTAAATTGTTTGTGGCCAAGCACTTGTCTTGCCCCATTATATTGGGAGCTGACTTCATTTCTCACACTGGTCTTGTGCTCGATCTTCAGAGTAGGTCGTGCACTTTCAAATTTGCGTCTAATTGTAAAATTCTATTATTGAAATGTAATTCTGCATCATATTCATCTATTTCGCCTACCCAGGATGAGATGTTGTTAGACTTTAGACATCTACCTGAGGAGCAGGCTGATAGTATTCGTAAGCTGTGTCAGTCGTTTCCAGAGGTGTTCTCTGATACTCTTGGTGTTACTGACCTTATTGAATACAAAATTGTGGTCGCGGATTCGATTCCTGTCCGTTTTCCACCATATAGGCTATCTCCACCTAAAATGAAGGCTCTGAAAGAAATCATCGATCAGATGTTGAAGGATGGTATTATTAGGCCCTGTAAGTCAGCGTATTCTTCGCCTATTTTTCTAGTCCCGAAACACCAAGGTGGCTTCAGGCCTGTCATTGATTATAGGGCTCTCAATCGGAAGGGGGTGTTGCAATCGGTGCCCCTTCCTGACCTTCATTCTTGTTTTTCATGGTTTCGTAAGGCCAAGTTCTTTACTATCTTGGACCTGAATCAGGCCTAAATCAAATTCCCCTAGCGGAAGAGTCTAAACACCTTACAGCGTTTGCCACGGATTGGAATTTGTACGAATACAACCGCGTGCCTTTCGGGATCCCCACGGGAGCAGCTGTACTCACTAGATTGCTAGATAGGGTCTTCTCCGACATCAAATTTGAGTACTTGTATCACTACCTGGATGATGTCGTCGTATTTTCGGGAACCTTTGAAGAAAATCCACATCATCTGCGAGAAGTTCTCAATCGCCTTCGTAAGGCTGGGTTAACTGTGAAGTTGTCCAAGGTTGCCTTCGCTAAGCCCTCCATGTCATTCCTAGGGCATATTGTCTCACCTGATGGTGTTGCAGTCGATCATTCTAGAACACAGGCCATCCGTGATTTTAAACCTCCCAAGGACATCAAAGGTATCGCCAGGTTCATTGGTATGGTGAATTTCTTTAGGAAGTTTATTCCTAACTTCGCTAATAGAGCGGCGCCCTTAAACCTTCTTCGTAGGAAAGGCATCAAATTTGAGTGGGGACCTTCTCAACAAGCCGCTTTTGAAGATCTTAAATTAGCTCTCTGTAATGCCACTGTCCTTGCTATGCCTGATTTCTCAAAGAAATTCATCGTCCAAACCGACGCGTCGTCGTCGGCGGTAGCTGCAGTCCTTCTTCAAGAGACTGAACTAGGGAGGCGACCCATCGCCTATGCATCTAGGACTCTATCGGCTCAAGAAGCCAAGTATTCCATCTATGAGCTCGAAGGTTTGGCAGTCTTATTTGCCTTAGAAAAGTTCCGTCTCTATCTGGAACATGTCAAATTCGACCTGGAGACAGATAATCAAGCCTTAAGCTGGGTCTTAGGTAGGCCGCGTCGTACTGGTCGTATAGCCCGTTGGGTCATCCGTATTTCTGCCTTCCAATTCGATGTCAGGCATATCAGAGGTACCGAAAATGTTGTTGCTGATGGACTCAGCCGTATGTTTTCCAACGACGTTGAGACCCATGAACCGGTCGACAGTTCATCACCTCCTGAGTCCATACTATTTGATGTTAATGCCATCTTAACAGATGCTCCCATGCTCTTTAGGGATATCGAGAAATACCAACGTGAAGATCCGACGCTGGCTCCGATAATGGAAACCCTTTCTTCTGGGGAACATGTCGTCCCTTATGTTCTGAGGAATGGTGTTTTATGTTGCCCATCGAGGCATGATAAGATGATGAAGGTTGTCGTTCCAGCTGTTCTTGTACCTATGATCTTCAAGTACTATCATGAGACCCCATCAGGCGGGCATCTTGGTATCTTTAAAACTCGTGAAAAGATTCGTGAAAGATTCATCTGGAAGGGTATGGACGGTGAAATCCGTGAACTAGTAAAGGCTTGTAAATCCTGTTTGCTTAGTAAACCAACCATGTCCACCAAGGTAGGCCTGTTGTCTTCTCATCAAGCGTCGCGCCCCATGGAACGCCTGTATATTGATTATGTAGGACCCTTCCCCCAGTCAAAGGGAAATGCCAACAAGTTCATCTTTGTATGCGTAGACGGTTTTACAAGATTTTCCTGGTTATTTCCGACTAAGCTGGCTACCGCTCAGTCCACCATTACTTGTCTAAATTCTATCTTTGCTTCTTGTAGTCCGTGTCAATATATTGTGTCTGATAAACGCTAAGGCTTTCACATCAAATCTTTTTCGTAAATTCTGTTTTGACCTGTCCATCTCTCATGTGACGACTTCTGCTTATTACCCTCAACCATCTTTGGCTGAACGGGTTAATCGTAATCTCAGGTCCGCGCTTATTGCCTATCATCATGAAGATCATTCCAGGTGGGACACGTCCCTGCATTGGTTAGCTTTTGCTTTGAATTCGGCGGTTCATGAATCTCACAAGTTTACTCCAACTTCTTTGATGTTTAAGTTTGTTCCCAACACGCCGCTCTCTAACCTCTGGTCTCTGAGTGACATTCTACCTGAGACAATAGACCCGGACAACATTAAAGATCTTTGGAAGAAGGCTAAAGCCAATCTTAAAGTGTCTCACGAAAAGGTTAGGGAAAGATATGATCGTGGACGGAGACCCACCCATTTGAAGGTAGGTGACCAGGTGATTGTCAAGAATTTTGTTCCCGCGGGCATGCTTGCCCCCAGATTTCATGGGCCGTGTATCATTCTCGATTTCCTTACGCCGGTTACGTTGTTATTAAGTAATCCAGCCACCGAGAGGATATTTAGGGTTCACCTGTCGCAGGTGAAACCGGTATAATTTCTGTACTAATTTGTTTCATATGATTTTGAAAGAAATATGAAGGTTATATTTTTGAGGGGTTTCACTTTTAAGGCCTTCTGCCCTTTCTATAATATTTTTTTATATTTAAGCATTTATTGTAAACCCTCCCCGCACAGTTAAACTACCATCCTGTCCTTGCCACTGCCATTACCACGTTCCCGTCTCCTGCTCCACAACACACTGTGGCTTGCTTATGAAAAGAATTTCTCCACGCCGCTGGCCCCTCAACCTCACCACAATGAATGTACCCTACTATCATTCTGGTTCAACAAAGATTCTGCCGTCGAGCTTTAATGTGTCAGTGCCCCCGCAGCCGCGCGGCGCCGTGCCACGACTGGGATAGAGGAAGGGCCCCCTCTACTCCAGCGAGGTCGACCTGTGCACGGCGAGCCGGAGCCCTCCTCCCGGCCAAGGCTGATACGCGGCGCATAACCTGCTACTTGCCCGCAGCCTGTATATGTTCGCCGCGGGCGCGGCGTGCTTCAACACCGCTACTCCTCTCATAGTGCGGGCGAGCGGTATCTCAGGGTACTTGAGGGGTCCGAGCGGCCTTCTCTGAACTCAAGCAGCGGCGGCTGGTCTGGCCGTCAAAATCATCGGCAACTGATATATTTAGTCAGTTACATGGAAGTTTCACATCAACAATTATTACTTTTTGGATTTTACTGCAATATCTGGTGGACTTAGAAAATTTTCTTCTCTTTCAAGAATTTAAAGTTTTTCCTTCTGAATTCAACTTCTACAAACATAAAGACATTACATCAGCAATATCTATAAAGAATTTTGAAACTGGGTCAAACCAAATTTAGTAAATTTTTGTAAATGCTTCTGCAATTAATCTCCATATCAACATCATAACTTGAACCTTGTTTTCAAACAAATTTCATGTGTCACACCTGGAGGGACTTTTGGGGAGGGAGGTCTGTACCGGGTGGTACACCTCCACGTCGCTAATTCAAACCTTGCGCCAGTTGAAACTCCCCTACTGGAGGAAGTTTGAACTTTATCTAATGTGTTACCTTTCAAGTTTCTCAGAAGATGTCACTACTTGGAAAGTTTGGAGTTTCTGAACTGGGTCGTTTTCGATGTATTTTTGTTTTACCTGTAGTAAGAAGTGTGAACTTTCTCTTCTAGAGGACACTATTGAAGAACTACAATAGTGCACCCTAGTGCGAAGTGAAAGAACTGTTTTTTTGGAGAAGTTTTTATTTCAAAAGTTTGTTTCTTGTTAAATTTCTTTCTGTTATTGTTTAAGTTGGCTCCCTGTCTGGCCATACTTGCCATGCTACGGTAACCGAGTAGACCGTACAGCCAGGGACTCGACGCCGAGTGTTGGGCGGCGGAAAATAACCTGACTCCCCACAAGAGCCAACGGCTTCGGGCGGATGAGCTCTTGTGGGAGGGTAATGGGCCCTCAGCAGAGGAAATGCTGCTGAAATACCATTGAGCTGCAGCGTCTGTACCCCAGAGGGGCGGCTGCAAAAGGCGTCTGTTCTCCAGGTTAGGGGCGGCCTAATTATATGCTGGCAGTAGCTATAAAATGCCCTCAACGACAGACGAAGTGACCCGTCGGTTGAGGAATCATTTGTCGCATCTATGGCTACGTCTCTTCTAAATTCGGAACATACTAGGGCGTCCCCTCAAAGCGACGCGCGCCACTTACGCCCGAGTGACGTGATAAATGAGCAAGGGTTACCTACTCATGGACGGGGTAGGCTAAAGAAGCTAGTTCAACCCAAACAACTACTGAGATTTGCTACTCTCAATATTGGTACGTTGACAGGCCGACATCGTGAACTAGCAGAAATGCTTAAAAACAGACGTGTCAACATTGCCTGCATCCAGGAAACCAGGTTGAAAGGTTCAAAGGCAAAAGAAATCGGAGATGGCTACAAACTCATCTATCATGGTACCAGTACACGAAATGGTGTAGCAATAGTCGTCGACCAGAACTACTGCAACAATGTCACCAGTGTCAACAGGGTGTCAGATAGGCTTATGTCTATCAAGATTGACTCAACTTCCATCACTGCCCACATTGTATCTTGCTATGCTCCTCAAACTGGATGCACTGAGGATGAGAAGGATGAATTTTGGAACAGTCTGGATGCCCTCCTTCGAGCAATTCCCCAGGATGAGTCCATTATTCTTGGAGGAGATTTAAATGGACATGTCGGGTCTCACAAAGAAGGATATATGCGATGCCATGGAGGACATGGGTTTGGTGTGCGAAACGATGACGGATGTCGGATACTCGATTGCGCAGAGGCTCATGATCTGATTGTTACCAACACATATTTTAAAAAGAGGCCAACACATCTGGCTACTTATACAAGCGGTAGTCATGCTACTCAGATTGATTATTGGCTAATCCGTCAACAAGATTTTAAGCTGGTAACGGACACTAAAGTAATTCCGTATGACAGCATTGCCCCTCAACACCGATTGCTTGTCCTCGATATTCGTAGCAATGTTACACAACCGAAACCTAAACCTAAGACTGGGCCTGACCGAATTAAGTGGTGGCGGATGAATGCCCAACGAAACGAGTTGATGACAGCCTTGGCAAACTTCTCCGTGAAGTCCGATCAATCGGTTCAAGACATGTGGAAAGATGCTGTGGAACAAATACATCAGGCGGCGACAAAAACGTTGGGAAAAACCATACCCGGACGAAAATATATTGATAAACAAACCTGGTGGTGGACAGACGAAGTCAAGCAAGCAATCAAGGAGAAAAAGATAGCCTACAAGACTTGGTGGAACTCACGTCTTGATACTGATCTTCAGCAATATCGCGACCTGAAATCTGCAGCAAAAAGAGCTGTAGCTGCAGCAAAGGACCATTATTACCAGTCACTATACGACCAGCTTGACACACCATCAGGAGAAAACAATATATATCGTCTTGCTAAGTCCCGTCACCGTTCAACTCAGGACATTGGACACGTAATGCACATCAAGGGAGCCGACGCCAAACTGCTACGAGATCAACATTCCATTCTCCAGCGTTGGGCAGATTACTTTAATAACATCAGCAACAAAGAATTTACGCATCCACCAATTTCTAGTCCTGATCCTATCGTAGGCCCTGTTCCCTCAATTACATCCGAGGAAGTAATGCTTGCCATTAGCAAAATGAAAAATGGAAAAGCAACTGGTCCAGATAACTTACCAGCGGAAATCTGGAAAATGCTCGGAAAGCCTGCTTCAGAGTTCCTTGTCTCACTCTTCAACCAAATCATTGCCGAGAAACAGTTTCCACACACATGGACAACTAGCACAACAGTTCCAATCTGGAAGGGAAAAGGAGATGTGAGTGATTGCTCGACCTATCGCCCTATACGACACCTCTGTCATACTTTCAAGCTCTTTGAACGTGTACTTGACAGCAGACTCAGATGTATTGTCTCTGTAACACCAAACCAGTGTGGATTTGTTAAGGGATGCAGTACCATCGATGCAATCCATGCCACACGCCTCTTGATGGAAAAGCACAGAGAGAGACAGAAGAGTGTACACATGGCATTTCTAGACCTAGAAAAGGCTTTTGACCGTATCCCACACGAACTTATTTGTTGAGCTCTTCGCTGTCATGGCGTCCCTGAAGAGTATGTAAGCTGGGTGCAACTTCTGTATCGCAATTCCAATAGTGTTGTCCGGAGTCCTGCTGGAATCTCTCCGCCTTTCGATATCACTGTGGGTGTTCATCAAGGTTCTGCCCTTTCACCATTGCTATTCATCCTCTGCATGGATACGGCAACAGCTGACATACAGACTTCACATCCCTGGACCCTTCTTTATGCCGATGATGTGGTACTTGCACAAGAAACCCGTCCTGAACTCCAGCATCAGGTTCAAACGTGGAAGGACAGACTGGCTGAAAATGGACTGCACCTCAATATCCAGAAGACAGAATACCTGGAATGTGGCCCCCAAACCAGAGGTACCATAAGTATCAGCGAAGAAGACCTGCAGAAGACCATGCAATTTAAGTACTTAGGATCCGTCATCACCTCAAACTGTGACACCACTCCTGATACTCGGATGAGGGTAAATGCAGCTTGGCTCAAGTGGAGACAGGTCACTGGAGTCCTCTGTGATAAAAAGATGCCTCAATATCTAAAGGCAAACGTTTATAAGAGTGTGGTACGGCCAGCAGCGATCTATGGGACTGAATGTCGCCCCATGACGAAACAACAGGAGCAAATGTTGACAACCATGGAGATGAAGATGCTTCGATGGTCCATGGGGCTGACCCGATGTGACCACATAAGGAACACGGACGTCCGGGAAAGGTTTGGTGTCGCGCCCATCATAGACAAAGTGAGGGAAGCCCGTCTCCGCTGGTACGGCCACGTCATGAGAAAACAGGACGACTCAGTTGCCAAAACAGCGCTCCACATCAACCCAGAGGGAAGAAGACCACGAGGAAGACCGGCAAAGAGATGGACTGACAACATCAGGGCAGACATGCACAGTGTTGGCTTAACACCAGAAGATGTCAACGACAGACAGAAATGGAGGAGATGTAGCAAAGCAGCAGACCCTGCAAGTCGGGATTAATGCTAAGAAAGAGAGAGATTGTTTAAGTTGGCTGTATAACCCTTTCCTTCCCCTTGTTTTGAATTTAGCCAATCCCGAATTTCTTTAATTAATTTATAACCAATCAGGTGTATCTTCTCCAACTTGAATATGCTGCTTAACCCTAGCCAATAAAGTTTTTGTGGGAGGGTGTTCTTATTCCTGAAACGCCTCGAACTTTCCGCGAGAGTATATAAACTGCTGATTTTCGGGTCTCTGCGCCACTTCAGTACCAACTTTCAAAGTGTAAAGTACGTAGCAGGGGGCGGGAAGCGCCTCTTTCTTCGGGCAGCAGTTCAACAACAAGGTAATGGCCGTTTAATAACTTCTTTTCTTGCTAGCTCAGCAGTTTAACTCTCGGGGCGGGTCCGAAGCGTTTCCACCATGTAACTTTCCCTAAAATGTAAAGACTCTTAGCATCTATTCTCTTTTAAAGCTACATATTGGGATAGAGAGTGCTTAACCCTCTCGAGTTCCCACTCATACTGTTTTGAGGTGAACTTATTTGTCATAACCGATTCTTCCTTAACGTAATGTAAATTGTTTCCTTCTAAAGTCAACTCTTTAGTATGGGATTAGCCCTTGCATTAGCGGCCTAGAGCCAGATTAGGTTTTAAACAAAAGGTATTAGGAGTGCAGATCGCCTCCTCTCAAATTGTTATTTTAGAGGCCATGTAATTAACCTTTTCTCACTTAATAGGCCTCAGTAGGTTGGGTATTTTACCCCTGTGTTTATGTCCTTAGAGGACAGCTTGAAGGTGGAATTTGGTGTGGCCTTTGACAGGCTTAAATTTTGAGAGCGAGTTGCTCTTTCTTGAAAATTTTGTTTTCTGTATGCCTCGAGGAGGCTTTTCTGTGTAATTTAGAGCAAGTGCTCCTGGGCATGAATGGGGTTTTCTGCCCCTCTGTTAAATCTTGTTTTGGGGTAAAGTTGGGCTATTGCCCAAGAATTGTGAGTTCGGGGCTCGAAGCCCAAATCCTGTAAATACTGTAATTGTACTTTTGTTGCCTTGCTACTCTGTACCTGCCATTCTTGTTATTTCTCAATTTTGAAAAGACAATATAACCTTGTTAAATTTTAAATTAACTTTAATTTCTTAGCCTGAGACCTGTTCACCCCCGCACCTTCTTTCACCTCTGCTAATCCACCAAACCACGGTAACACTTTCAATTAGCTCATAAAGGCTATTTGTAAGGCATATTGGTCGATAACTATCCCAAAGTTTCGGATAATTACCTGGCTTGGGAACTGGTATCACAATTCCTTCACGCCATTGAGATATAAACACTCCCTTAGTGTGAGAATCTCCTTGAGATGTCAGTCACTCAAATGTTTAATAGACTGCTTGTGTATTTCGTTCGGTCCAGGAGCAACCATCTTCTATATAACATTAGTCAGAGGGAAAATGAAACGGAATCCGACACTTGGAAAAATGAAGGTATCGGCCAAAGAAAGACAAGGGCTACAAACGACGTGATAATGAAAGACATCCCAGGCCTCGAATACTATAATACCGTCTTGGTATGAAAAGAACAAAGGTTGACAAAGGGAGGTTTGATACGATAGATGAAACTGAGTAGCCTGGAACAAGTGTGATCAATGCCAGGATACAACTACGTGCCCCATGATCGCCAATCTGCGCTGGCTTGTTCAGAGCCTAAGAGGGAGGTAACTGAGCGATCAAATCTCTGAGCTCAGTTTTGTGTAGGTGGTAGTCTGGTGGAACGTACACTTGCACACGGTTTTCATGACTGGCAACGTAGAACGAAGTGCAACTGCGTCCAGCTGAGTGGTTTATAGATACTGAAGATGTCGGAGATTACTACGGTACAAACGTCGCCAGTCGCCGCCTCATCCGTAGCTACAAAGGCGATATTCTCGCATAGTTGTGTCGTGGCCAGGTCTCAAGCGAGATTCCTGTAAACAGGCTATGGAGACCTCAGAGACGGACGTAACTCACCTAGTTGACGATAGGAACTACTGCGCACTACAATAGTGTCATTGTGTAGACAGGTAGCGCTAAGAAATTAGGACAATTTATTGCCCTTATTTCCAACTACTACCGTCCATTTTCCGCCATCTTTGTCGGATTCAGTTTTTTCATCGTCATCATCATCTACGATAATGATTGCTTCAGTCTCCATTGTCTCATCAGCAGAGGGTGACTTGGAAACCAATCCCTCCGTAGGTGGTGATCTGTCTGTCTTCGAATAGTGCACCTTACTGGAAGAACTGCGTTTCCCAGCAAGGAATCTAACAGGAGGCAGACAGGGTCTCTCACTCTTGTCCATCGTGTCCTAGGTCTTTGAGGGAGAGTCGGCAGATGGTTTGTCGGCTTTATTCGGGGACATGGTGATCCCCGATTAGGTTGGAGAAGGCTTCTCCGATTTCCTAGGGGAACGGGGGGGTTCCCATTCTCTTCTTTTCTTTTATTTGGACATTGGAAGGAGGGCTGGACTTTCAAGCTCTAGTTGGGGACACCTTTCCCCGCCCTGAAGGGGGAGGAATTCCAGGCCGAACATGCCGGGGAAAGGCCCTTGCTAGACAACTTCCGCAATGACTCACTTACTGGTTTCGAGAAGGTACGGGTAACTCCTTGTCGTGGCAACACTTTGTTCGTGGCAGGTTGATGGAGTTTTGTCTTTCTAAACTAGTAATAGCAGAATTGATGCTTTGTGGTGTGATCCGTGTATTCTCGACCTATTCAGCGAAGGCGACGGAGAACACCGGAGCAGCCATATTTTGTAACTTTTTCCGGGCATCTGGATAGAAAAGCTTTTAAAACCTCACTAGAGATGCAATGCACATCGTGACTTTGATACGTTCAGGCAGTGATTGTGTGCCAAAGGTCAAGATGAAAGTGCTCGTATCGTGCAGGTTATCACCGACTAGCCTTTAAAATTTCCGCACGTCGGTAACGCCCCGACGTGCAAGATTTCGAATATAAACGACATCGAAAGACTTGATCAAATCCCTGTGGAAAATAATCCGTTTCCAGGAATTCACGGATTTGCTCTTCTCGATATTGATTGCCACGTTATCGAACATTTTAGCCTCAACTTTACCACGGAAAATGTGTCCAACTGACCAGGAATCGAGAGAGCCGTTCGTCACATTTATCTGCAAATGCCACTAGCGTAAATTTCTCTTTACTTGACACGTTTTTGAAGGGTACCGCCCTTTTACGAGATATTAAAACTAAAAAGATCAGATTCCATTCATAGTCCCACGAGTACCTTGGAAATAAAGGTCGACCTTCCGCAGATCCCCAGAGGGCGCCCGGAATCTAAAGAGGGTCGCTAAGAACTACTCTCCCAATAGCCATGCATCATTTCGCCACGACCCGAAACTTGTGAGTGGGGAGGATGAAATCTTCTTACAAAGGTATTCTACCCGAGGCAGAGAGGTTGGCTAGACAGTAAGGCGAATGTAATTTTAGAAGATGAGAATAGAAGCGTTTAAATATATATGAAGAAAAACATCGCAGACATCTCTCAGGCAACTCCTGGGACACCTTGTTAGTCTGGTTCTATACCGAGACCTACCCAGCATGGGTGGGTAATCTTGATCTGGCACAGCCATCGAGATCAACAAGTACACAAGTCCCTACATCGAAGCCAAGCTCATGGTGTCCCTAGAGGAACGATACTGTGGAGGAGGAATACTGACTGAAGTTTGAATATGGAATGTGGATTTAAATGAGACTAAGGAATGGGTATGTGGGAAAGTGGGCTGGGAAGGAGGTAGAGATCTACGTTCAGATGGCATTCACTTGAATCGCAATATTACATATACACTTACACAAATGAAGGTATCAGCCAAAAGAAAACAAAAGCCGAGAAGGGCATGAAAATGAAAGACTCCCTAGGCCTCGGAAACCTAAATCCCTGTGGGTGGAGGCGGTAGAATAAACACCAACGTTATACCCCGCCTGTCATAGGAGGAGACTAAAAGTGGCCCAATGGAATCTGAAGAACGCGAGTTGACCAAAAGTGGTCGGACAGGATAGATGAAAGTGAGGAGTCTGGCACAAGTAAGTGGAAGCAGTGGTAGGACTCATCTCAGTGCCCCTTGGTCGTCAACCCACGCCCCCATGTCGAGACACCCTGGGGCCCCTTTTAGTCACCTCTTAAAACAGGCAGGGGATACCGTGGGTATTATTCTACCGGTCTCACCCACAGGGGGACAGGGGGATTTTGAGGGATTTCAGGGGGATATAAACAATGTTGTGAGATGTTCAGAGGATAATGGAACGATGCTAAATGGGACAGAAATTCAGGTTGTAAGTTTCACCAAGCGGAAAAGTCATTTCAGATTTAATTACTGTGTTGATGAGGTGAAAGTTCTGATGCCAAAAACTGCAAGTACCTAGATCTTCATTGGGGTAATCATATTAAGGAGGCTATAAAGGAAGGCAACAGATCTCTTACCATCGTTACGAGGATTTTTAAGGGTTGTAGTAAGAATGTAGAGGAGTAGTGTTACGAAAATTTTGCATACTTTGCTTTGTGAAGACTTGGGAGCAGTGAGGAGTTGCCTTGGAATGACATTAGTAGACGAATAAGCTTGAGCGAAACTTTGCCAGGCGAACCCTCTGGCCCAGGTTATTTTAAAGGAAGAAACACTTTTACAGACTAATTTTTACTGATGCTATTTGTACCAGGGGTACACCTTCTCCGTCCCGTTGAACTGGCTATCTGCGTGGTGAATCCAGAAGAATGTAAATCAAGACACCTGGACCTTTAACCTTTAGATGTCCCTACTATTGGCCTAAGGGAATTTTTCATTTTCAGTGTTTGTAAACCTTACGTTTTTGTAGATAGTTTGAAATAAACTAAGGTGCACTAATATTGTCAACACTCTTACATCTTTCTTCTTCCTAAGTTATTAACCAATCAGGAATTTTGTGTATATTTCTCTAGCCAATTAAAATTGCGGGTGTGACCAGGCATTCTCCCTAGCTCAAGAGAGTTCCCCTCTGAGATCTTATAAAAGCTGGACGCCTGTCATCTTCATCGCCCCGGTCTAGTGTGTATAAGGAGGCAGGGGTAGGGGCTGCCTGCCATCGTCGGTAGGCGCAACTACTGAAGGTATGGTAGAAATGTCTTAACATGTGATTGATCCAGGTAGGTAACTTGAGGGGAAGGTTTCAAACCTCTTTTATTAATGTAAACTTCTAAAATCACTGTTTAAATGTAAATCTTCGGCAAGACTGAGTAATTTGTTCGAATCCCTGCCGGGAAACATGTAATTTAAGGGAACTAAGAGTGTTCATTTGGTATGGGGTGCCTAAGATTTTCTAAACCTCTAAATCCTTCACATTGCTGTTGCTGCAATGTTAGGCCCATCATCCTAGAGCATTGATTCCTTTTTGCAGCTCCTGTAAGTCATGTAAACCTACTGCAGGGAAGACCAAACACATGGTCTTCAGGAAGGAAGGACGTCTCTCCTCAGAAGAAAAAGTATACTTCGAGGAAGGACTACTGCAAACTGTAAACAGTTTCAAATAGTGGAGACAACAGCGAACTCGTTCAGGATTCACACGGCACAAAGAACAGCAGCTACTAAATCTATGTATGATATCAGACTCATCACAAGAATATCTCTGAAATCCGCCATGGTATTTTCGAAATGAAAATAATCCTTATCCTTACTTATGGCATACAGTTAACCTGGGAGAGTCTAAGCACTAGGGACCTAATCTTCCTCGAAAATGTCAAAGCCCACTTCTTGAACGCTGCCCTCGGGGTACCTAAGTATACAAAGACGAGACTAGTTTACGAGCTCGCGGGAGCGACGTTTTTAATGGAAGACCTGCGAATGAAATTCGACCTGCCCTCTACACATGGCTGGAGGAATGTGATGGAAGACAGGGGGAGTAAAAGAAAGGAAATCTGGACCAAATTCTATAGAACTGAGGCAATGCTGAATATATCATTGACAGGTACGAATCAAGAACTCCGCCACTTCGTGAACTCTATGGCGATACACGGCTACCATCATAAACTATGCAAATCGAAATTTTCATGAGCCAGTTCAAGATTGTGTATGTGATTTATGTGATAAATACTGTGGCCGATATCATGTAGTGACATGTGAAAAGCGTTTGAAATCAATCATAGACTACTGCACAAAACCATAGTTAAATGACTAACTTTTGCATAATTTGTGCGCATTTCTACTTTATTATTATTATTATATTATCAAACACGTCAGTGAGTAAAAGTGTGTCTACTTTTAAATACAAGTCGGCATACTCACCTCGTGATTTTATACCGAACTTGTTCTACATGTTACGGGTGTGTGTGTGTGTGTACTCCTCAACCGAGATAACACTGGTGTGTATAATATTCGCAGACTGAGAGGGATTATCTAGCGATGGAGTACTGTTTTCATTCAAAACACAAGAAAAGGCAGACTGAGGAGGTAATCGATTTTCATCTAGTATTGACCGGTTGTCAACTTAACTGTACTGGAAAATTCCTTTCCGAATACAAAATGGAAAGTGTTCGGGATGAGAAAATACTGCCTGATGTAATGTAACGCGCCGCTAGGAAGACCCTCGACAAGTGCATCAAGAGAGAAACTCGTAAATTTTTAAATCTAAAAACCGAATGCTAATGTCCTCCACACGTCTTGAAAAGGATATGAACCTTTCGTGGATTTGAGCGATCACATTAAATTGACCACTTTGTAGATTAGCAAATTCGCGTATGATGAATTGGGAGTCATACTATTGCACAACTGATGAGCAGGTCCTTGGTAACGGCCAGTAAGATGACAGTGGTCTCTCACCTTAATCTGTGTAGGCGTAATAGGTTGCTTACAGATGTGACATTGATTTGTTTCATCATGAACAAGTAAATCATCCAATATCATTTCAATAGGAACCGGTTTTTCTAAAATTGTATGGACACGGTTAGCTAGATCTTCTAGTTCCTTTAGCAACCATGTGGTGCAGTTAGGTCCTCGAAACATCTTAAGAATGATAGTGAGGATGCTTAGGAGCAAACAACACGATAGGCCAAGGAAAATGGTCTGTTTCTCTGAATGAGGTCAGTGTACGGCCTGGAGAGATCTGGCTGACACCGTTCAATAGGAAGTGTCAGAGATTCAAAATCGGCATAGACCACAAACGGAACGGGATCCTGCCGATGATAATCAAGGAATTTCATCTTTCCTGCGTCAATCTCGGGAAAAACGAGTTTTACCAATGGTTGAGTCACACAATCAATCATGTGACTGTAAAACCCTGCTTGTAAAGAAATGTACTGTAAGCAACGTTCACATATGTACTTTCTTGTACGGCGGGCAGAGAGTTGTGAACCTAGCAAGCATGAAAGGTTTGTTATGAGACAGTAGTGACTGCTGTCTTCGTTATAAATGTAGGAGAGTGGAATGTGATGTTGCTTAAGATCGGTAGATGCATGCACGGCTCCTGCGATGCGTTCTGCCTCCAAAACCGAATACTTGGAACGAAAAGTCTGGATTGTTTGCCTCGAATTTGGCAATGTTGGACACATCTACAGGGAAGGTGACGTCAGCAAAGTTTAAGGTGTGGAGTAATTTATTAAACGTTTCCTCATACTATTGTCGGTCTGCTGTGATCTTTAGTAACTGGTTTTAACGCGGCTGCGATGCACCAAAGGAAACAAATATCGTCATTACGAATGTTGACGACAGCTTTTTATTTACAATTGATGTAAGAAATGTAATGTACCGCGAAATTGAATTTAGAGGATCGAACCGGCAGACATTTATTTGAAGGGTAAAATATTCTCTACCGATTTACCGCTCGTTCCTTCCTGAAATTTGTCGAATTTAGAGAGCAATGCGTCTACAATGTGTGTACGAAACCACTCTGAAATATCATCAGAATGTAAAATCTTTTTCATTTTTGTGATGAAATAGATGGTTTCATGTACTTCAGCGCCATCTTTGTATAATACAAACTTACAAGCCAATTCCGCATTCAGTTTAATAGCCGCATGTATTCCCAACCATGTCATCACCTTAGAGAGAAAGCCATTATAGCAAGAATGCAAAAAGGATTTTGGATCTATCATATTATCGGAGTTCCTTATTACACCGCTTGCTACACGGGATGAAAAACACGGGGCCACATCTTCCCAGTTACCAGAAGCCATAGTAGTACGTTAACACTAGATATAAAAGAGAAGGTTAAAATAGTACGCCTGTTGACAGTGAATAAGTATGACTTTGTCTATAGTAGAATCTAGACAATAAACGATTACAGATATTGCTAGTAGTATAAGTGGGGAGTTTGGCAGCCGGCTGCTGGCTCTCGGGAGAGGGCTTCCCCGCCACCGTCACCGCAGGCCCCACCGCAGAGGCCTCCTCCTCATTGACCTCTGGCAAGGTCATGTTTGTAAACAAAGCCACCGTGCTCTTGTTTGTAAGGAAAGCGACGTGCTTTTTTGACAGCTGTCAAGCTGACAGCCACGTGCCTTTTGACAGCGGCCATTTCTTTGTAAACAAAGCTACGCGCTTTTTTGACAGCCACGTGTTTTTTGACAGCGGCAATCTATATTGTAAACAAATCCACGTGCTTTTTTGACAGCGGCCATTTTAATCATGCTGCCCTCTTTACGGTACTAAACCTCATCGTGGTAGTGGGTAATTTAAAAGTCACTTGGTTTTTTTTGACAGCTTACATCCACCATCTTGCATCGCTAACCTCAGCGCTGTCCTCTTTACGGCACTAAACCTCATAGTTGCTACCTTAGGCACGTGGTGGCGGGCAATTTGAAAAATTCCATATGTTCTTGACAGCTGTCATCCGCCATCTTGCATCGCTAACCTCAGTGCTGCCATGGTTAGCTACTACCTTTGAAATGTGGTGGCGGGAAATTTGAAAAATTCCATCTGCTCTTGTTTGTAAAACAAGGCTATGCGCTTTTGACAGCTGCCATCCGCCATCTTGCATCGCTAACCTCAGTGCTGCTATCTTTATGCAACTAAACTTCATTCTTTGAAATGTGATGGCGGGCAACTTGAAAAATTCCACGTGCTTTTTTGACAGCGGTCATCTTTAAACAACAATGCATCATGCTGCTATCTTAACGGCACTAAACCTTATCGTGGTGGAAGGTAATTTGAAAAATTGCATGTGCTTTTTTGACAGTTCCTATCTTTATTCAACAGAGCACCGTGCTGCTATCTTAACATCACAAAATCTCATACCTTTGAAGTGTGGTGGCGGGTAATTCGAAAAATTCTACGTGCTTTTTGTCAGCGACCATCTTTAAACGATAGCTGCTATACATAGGCTGTTAAGGCCTTCTCCTTTTTCTTCTCCTCCTCCGCCTCCTCCTCTGTCAAGGCTTAGCTCTATCAAACAAGTTTAAACCTGCATCGCGAAGGCAAGAGTGTGCACATGCATGTTAAGACTTGCAGATCATAAAAGAAATGATTGAAACATAACAAGACTAGAATTAAACACTGTACTCGATATCGTGAACTTCAACATGCGTTCAGAACATGTCAGGGGATACCTTTGTTCTAAGATGATCAAATCACAAAAGAAGTGATTGAAACATAACAAGACTAGAATCGAACACTGTACTCGATGTTGTTAACTTTAACATGTGATCAGAACATTGATTGGTGTGTTCAGAACACTAAATAAGTGATTAAAACATAAGAGACTAGCATAGAACACGATACACGATACAACATGTGTTCAGAACATGTCAGGGGATACCTTTCTTCTAAGAAGATGGATTTGAACAGAGAAAAATAAGACTAGAAATCTGAACAGCTCGTTCAAGATAGCGGCTGTTATAACGTCGTCCTCCTCTTTCCGCTCGATTAAGGCATATCTCTATCGAACATACAACGCGATCTTATGCATAAGGCAGTGCGCATACTGCGTAGCCAACTCGCACGGTAAACGATAATATGAATACAACAAAAGTACTACTTCAATGATTTGCCTCGTCTTGTGCGAAAGTAAAAAACTACTGAAAAACCATACTGCGTAGCCAACTCGCTCGGCAAACGATAATATGAATACATCAAATGTTTCGCTTTGTCATGTGCGAAAATCAAAAACTACAGAAAAAACACTGCGTAGTCGCTCGGTAAACGATAATATAAATATGTCAAACATACAACTTCAAATGTTTCGCCTTGTCTTGTGCGAAAATTAAAAACTACAGAAAAAACATAATGCGTAGCCAACTCGCTCGGTAAACGATAATATGAATATATCAAACATACAACTTCAAATGATTTGCCTTGTCTTGTGCAAAAATCAAAACTACAAAAAATCATACTGCGTAGCAAACTCGCTCGGTAGACGATACAAAAGTACAACTTCAATGATTTGCCTAGTACGAAAATCAAAACTACGGAAACACATAGTGCACATATCGCGTAGCTATCTCGCTCAGTAAACGATAATATGTATGCAGCAAAAGTACAACTTCAATGATTTGCCTAGTACGAAAATCAAAACTACGGAAACACATATTGCACATATCGCGTAGCTAACTCGCTCAGTAAACGATCATTTACAAAATATGTATACAGCAAAAGTACAACTTCAATGATTTGCCTAGTGTGAAAATCAGAAACTACGGAAACATACTGCGCACATATCGCGTAGCTAACTCGTTCAGTAAACGATCATTTACAAAATATGTAAACTTATACAGCAAAAGTACAACTTCAGTGATTTGCCTAGTACGAAAATCAGAAACTACGGAAACAGACTGTGCACATATCGCGTAGCTAACTCGTTCAGTAAACGATCATTTACAAAATATGTATACGTAAAAGTACAACTTCGATGATTTGCCTAGTACGAAAATCAAAAACTACGGAAACGCATTGTGCACATATCGCGTAGCTAACTCGCTCAGTAAACGATAATATGAATACAGCAAAAGTACAACTTCAATAATTTTCCTTGTTTTGTGCAAAAGTCAAAAACTACAGAAAAAAACCATACTGCGTAGCCAACTCGCTCAGTAAACGATAATATGTATATATATCAAACATACAACTTCAAATGATTTGCCTTGCCTTGTGCAAAAATCAAAAACTAAAAAAACTATACTGCGTAGCCAACTTGCTCGGTCACACATAGCGCACAGCTAAGACGTTCAGTGATTGAAAATACAACACAACATGGGTTATCGACCAGAACACTGATATACGCATACACGTCATGCGTAAATCAAAAATTACAAAAAACATACTGCGTAGCCAACTCGCTCGGTCATACCGCACAGCTAACACGCTCTGTAATTGAAAATACATCACAACACGGGTTATGGTCCAGAACACTGATATACGCAAACACGTCACTCTTTCTCTCAATAAACGGAACACACGGACAATAATATTGCGAGATACCACTTACAAACAGATATACGAATTACCTAAGATACATACATGTAAAAAAGGGAGGAGGAAACAAGGAATCGATCATAATTATTTTGTATGCATGTTGTCTCTTCCAAGTTATAAGACCAAATGGGAGCAGTACTGAGGGTTTCTGCTACTGCTTGCGAAAACGTGGACGGAAGTGACATGTCATCTCAGCAAAAATACACATTACCTTGTTCCAATATACACAAGTCAGACACTTACATTAAGTTTGAAATAAAATGATGGATACTGCGATTTAAATCCCGGTAACTTATTACATTTGGCGTCAGGAAGGGCATCCGGCCATAAAACAGATCCTTATGTTTCTTGTAATTTCATCTTAGCGTTGTTGTCAGGAAGACCGACGATCGCGCAGGAAAGGGCTAGGAGCGGAAAGGAAGCGGCCGGTATAGTACAGCCGCCCAGCATTTTCCTGGTGTGAAAATAGGAAACTATCCTCAGGACTGCCGACAGTGAGGGTTCGAACCCGCTACCTCCAGAATACTGGCAGCACTAAAATGTAATGCATAATGCTGTTGATGGTGATTTATCCGTCGAATGGGGACATTAACCCTCTGACACCGAGGTTAGCTAGATCGAGTCCTGTTGATCGAAACATCAGAATGTTAACCGGCAGGGTAGGGCAGGTTGTGGTATACAATTTCTAATGACTAGAGTTTGTGCCAAAAGCCTGCATTAAATTCCAAAAGAGTGCGGGCATATGACTTGGTTGTTGGTGATTCATCTGTCGGATGGGGACGTTAAGCCTTGTGCAGGCCCCTTGGTGCTATTCGACAAGATGTGCCCTTAGTGCCGGCACCGGGTTTCATCAGAGCATCCGGTTATAAGACCCGCTACGACAGATTTATCTTACGTCATATCGCGTATACTGCGATTTAAAATCCTAGTAACTTATTATCTTTAGACTTATTAGCGTCAGGAAGGGCATCTGGCCGTAAAACAACAACATGCTTTAACTATTCTTGTGTGGCAACTGTAAGAACGTATTTTTTAGATCTGAACTCTGAGTAAAACATGACGGGAGAAGTAAGCATGTAGAATAAATCATATGTAGTCTGCTCTTTGCTACTGCTTGTAAAGAATGCACAGAACGTTGTTCGTGAAATAAGACACTACATACTGCGATTTAAAATCCCAGTCCTTATACCTTTGGTGTCAGGAAGGGCATCCGACCGTTAAACAGATTCTTGCGTTGTTTAGTCGCGTATACTGCGATTTAAATCCCGGTGACTTATTACCTTTGGCGACAGGAGGGGCATCCGGCCGTAAAACAGATTCGTGATATTCAAAATCCTGGTCCTTAGACCTGTATCGTTAAGAAGGGCATCCGGCCGTAATACAGATTCTTGCGTTGTTAGGAAGAAAGGGCTAGGAGCGGGAAGCGGCTAGCCTCCCCCTAGCATTTACCATCTTCAGAGCTGACGACAGCGTAGTTCGAACCCCGCTATTTAGGCGTTAAGCGTTGGGAGTAGGTTATGTTCTAGCTTCGGGTTTCGAATGAGGACTTGAGCAGACCCTGGAGTAGGCTATGTTCCGGCACCGGGTTAGAGATGCCTAAGTCCCCGGGCAAGAAATGTCGGGGATGTGTTTTACAAAAAAGTTGTATTAATACTTTTAGAGTGAGCATGAAGCAAACAAACAAGCTGCAAGAGACGGTCAGTGTACGGAGACTCGCAGGAATGCGATGTATCAGCAAGTTTCGCCTGTTACGAAGTCGACTGCTCGCTTACATACTGTACCATAAGTAGCAGCAGCAGACTTAGTTTAGAACTATAGAAAGACTTTAGGCCTGTAAATGTTGTTTTCTCTTGCCGGTTCAGGCGCTGGCCTTCTAACATAGCAGGTTCGATCCCGGCTTGTCGCGCGGACTTTACAGCTGCTATCCATCCTGCCTTTGTTTTTCTTTTCATTGCATTAGAATAACTTTGTTTTAGCATTCTGCACACGCCTTCACTCCTCTACACCAATCGACCAACTGATAGTCACCTTTCTATTTCATTCGTGTATCTATCCTATCACTGCTGAATACTCTACGGTTTTTTGGTATGTACTCAATGCGCTCAGAATCGCGTACATCCCTTTTTCATGTGTAAATGAATCCTTTTTCCAAATATTGTTTAGTAACAACATAAAAATAAATTTTAGGATCAGTTGCATCTGTTAGTCTCAGCTTGTTCATATACACCTTCCCATATTGAATTGTTCCGTGTTTACTCAATTCCAAAGCCAGGTACCGTTTTGTACAGGCGTCCTGTTCATTAACAGGATCAGCAACTTATCAACCATTTATTGTTTGCCGAATAGCCTTTGTCAGTTAGGGTTGGCACTAATCGCTGTCAACCGTTCCCTCTATTATCTACATAAGCCTTTCCAGCTGCGTCCATGTCGTTTGTTGGGGAAGCCAATCCTACTCTTCGACGTTCCTGCACATCATATTCATTGTCTTTTGTTGTTTTGCTGCCAGGTAGGATTTACAGGATCAGCTACGTTCATGATTCGCTTTTCGGGGGCGTCATACTGCACCCTTGCAGAGCTCCTTCGGTGTTGACTGGATTTCACTGTTGCCTCGGCTGCCTAAAATAAAAATACTTACCGAAGGTGGGTGAGATCCTCTTCTCAGGCGCGATCAGTCCCCGTCGTCGAATCAGGATGCATAGGGATAGTGCGTTGGTAAACTATTCACTACAATGATTTATGACTCAGACTGATTTTAATTTTAATATGTATATAAAGTTTTTATTGATAGAAATCAAAAGAAAGAAAAGTGTAGATAAATATTATAAAAATGTAAAATAAGATTTTGTTAATGTTACATCATTACCTTATGAGACTGTACAACTAGAATTCTCATAATAACACACATGACCACCTCGTTTATCCATAAAGAAAAATATTTATAATTTATCATTAAATTTTTATATCAAATGATATTTTCCATATTTATTCATCCAATTATCTGATGTCTGTGCAACTGTACACATTTACTAGAATAATAGTGTTTATATAATAGGTGGATCAATGAATAACAATAATATTAATGAAAATATTTAATAATAATAATAATAATAATAATAATAATAATAATAATAATAATAATATCGACGTGAACCAAAATTTAATGTGGCCAACCCAAGTTATTCATCGAAATACTACTTGCCATCAGTCAAAATAATCATAATAGATATTTCTAAGATACTAAAATAAATAAAATGGTGATATTAATTAATTAATAAAATTACTTTGAGATCACTGAATTGCATTGTGAACTATTTAAAAGAATACCGGAATGTCTCCACAGTGTATCCTAATTGCGTATATAAAGTTTGGAAAAACAACCTGAAAATGTAATACAATAATAATAATAATAGTAATAATAATAATAATAATGATAATAATAATAATAATAATAATAATAATAATAATAATAATAATAATAATAATAATAATAATAATAATAATAATAATAATTGAAATAATGCGACGATTTCGCGTAAATCAAAATCCAGAAATATTATTAATAACCTCTCAAATATGTAAAATAAGTCTACAAATAAACAGACAAGAAGTTACCATAATAAAATAATTAATTAATTTTACTAATTTAATTGCAATCAAATTTATTAATTACATAATTAATTGCCTAACTGACTACTGGAAACCATTATCTTATGACTCAAAACTTCTAATATAGCGATATCAAATGAATTTGCAATGCATTGAGATGATAATAATAACATTGCAATAATAATAATAATAATAATAATAATAATAATAATAATTGAAATAATAATAATATCACTTAATGACTATTGTTTCTATATTGGATATCATTAATAAATCCTTAAGAATTAATATTTGCCTACCAAAATCCAATACTGTTGATAACCAAATCGTAGATAAATTGGATATAAAAAATATAATATTAATATTTAATTAATTAATAAATCCACAATTGACTGACACAAGTGATTAATATTATATTCATCAGGACTCCCTAATAGCCTGTGAATTGCATTGGTAAAATGTTAAATAATAGGAACCAGTATTAATAATAATAATAATAATAATACACTGACTGACAGAGCAAATGCAACACCAAGAAGGAGTGGTTCGAAAGGGATGAAAGTTGGGGAAAAAACAGAGACGGTATGGACGAATAATTGATGTTTATTTCAAATCGATATGCAGGTTACACAATGCGCACGGCATCGACTCAGTAGGATGTAGGACCACCGCGAGCGGCGATGCACGCAGAAACACGTCGAGGTACAGAGTCAATAAGAGTGCGGATGGTGTCCTGAGGGATGGTTCTCCATTCTCTGTCAACCATTTGCCACAGTTGGTCGTCCGTACGAGGCTGGGGCAGAGTTTGCAAACGGCGTCCAATGAGATCCCACACGTGTTCGATTGGTGAGACATCCGGAGAGTACGCTGGCCACGGAAGCATCTGTACACCTCGTAGAGCCTGTTGGGAGATGCGAGCAGTGTGTGGGCGGGCATTATCCTGCTGAAACAGAGCATTGGGCAGCCCCTGAAGGTACGGGAGTGCCACCGGCCGCAGCACATGCTGCACGTAGCGGTGGGCATTTAACGTGCCTTGAATACGCACTAGAGGTGACGTGGAATCATACGCAATAGCGCTCCAAACCATGATGCCGCGTTGTCTAGCGGTAGGGCGCTCCACAGTTACTGCCGGATTTGACCTTTCTCCACGCCGACGCCACACTCGTCTGCGGTGACCATCACTGACAGAACAGAAGCGTGACTCATCGGAGAACACGACGTTCCGCCATTCCCTCATCCAAGACGCTCTAGCCCGGCACCATGCCAGGCGTGCACGTCTATGCTGTGGAGTCAATGATAGTCTTCTGAGCGGACGCCGGGAGTGCAGGCCTCCTTCAACCAATCGACGGGAAATTGTTCTGGTCGATATTGGAACAGCCAGGGTGTCTTGCACATGCTGAAGAATGGCGGTTGACGTGGCGTGCGGGGCTGCCACCGCTTGGCGGCGGATGCGCCGATCCTCGCGTGCTGACGTCACTCGGGCTGCGCCTGGACCCCTCTCTCGTGCCACATGTCCCTGCGCCAACCATCTTCGCCACAGGCGCTGCACCGTGGACACATCCCTATGGGTATCGGCTGCGATTTGACGAAGCGACCAACCTGCCCTTCTCAGCCCGATCACCATACCCCTCGTAAAGTCGTCTGTCTGCTGGAAATGCCTCCGTTGACGGCGGCCTGGCATTCTTAGCTATACAGGTGTCCTGTGGCACACGACAACACGTTCTACAATGACTGTCGGCTGAGAAATCACGGTACGAAGTGGGCCATTCGCCAACGCCGTGTCCCATTTATCGTTCGCTACGTGCGCAGCACAGCGGCGCATTTCACATCATGAGCATACCTCAGTGACGTCAGTCTACCCTGCAATTGGCATAAAGTTCTGACCACTCCTTCTTGGTGTTGCATTTGCTCTGTCAGTCAGTGTATAAATAATAATAATGGTATTTTTAACCTGACCTGTAATTACGGTACTATTGATCCACCATCGTGATAAACCATAACGTGTTTGTGTCTGTTACCTTAGAACATTCATTTACATAATCAACACCAGTGGAATATAATCTTTCTTAACAATGCTTATTGAGTTTTCTTCCTCTATAAAACCATATTTGCCAGGATAAATTATAATTTGATGAAATACCTGATTCACTGTGTAAAGGCGTAACCATAAAATTCTCATAATAGAGTTCACCAATATTAATAATAATAATAATAACATTTCTCTGAACAAACTGTTACTGACTTCCCATGTGGATTTTATAATTTCAAATATCCTCCTTCCAGGTGCAATAAACAATAATTTTTAACCTGAGAATTCAGTAACCTTTAACTCACATAATGGACCTTGGTTGTTGTTGTATAAGAATCTAAAACTTTGCTTTTCATATATATGCGAGTGACCCTTACTTAGATACCGTAAATTAATCTGGAGAAGACAAACTCTCCTACTTAAAATAAAACATACTATAACTTATTCTACTATGTACACCAAGCGAGATAACACAGCCAGAAATCCTAACCTAATGCCTAAATTTTCACTAATATATACATAAATGAACCTTGTCATATGCTCATACCACATTACTGGCTTATTTCAGCGTCCCAATATATTATAATTCGCTGAAACATAACCATGACCCAGTACAAATATTATTGTGGTCCCCACAAAATAGAATACACGGACAATGTACAGACAATAAAATAATGTACCTATAAAAATGGCTAATAAGAGGCAAATAAAATATATTTAATAATAATAATAATAATAATAATCTGTTGAAACCAATAAAAGTAGTTCCTACTGGCAAGCATTCACAACAGATCAGTTGGGTGATCCATGTTACCAACATAACTTTAAAATGTCACTCAAATGCGTACTATAACTTTTCTCTGAATAAAACGATATTGTCTCACGGCTACCACTATACGTATCATTTGGTCCTTTTAAATCGTAGACCATCTTTGACTGGCTCATTTATTTCCTTACATTATTCATTTACGACGTCATTACCATTTTTATTCTGCATGAATTCTATTACATCTCAGCTATCACGCTGAATACCTACATTTCCAGTCATATTTGAGAATATGTTCACCATACTCTTTTGTTCTACATACCTTTCTTCAGGTGAATAACATCATGTATTACCAGATACTCTTAACTACGGACCTTCAAACACCTCAAACAAATTACCGTCACTCAATATCGTTCTTATTGTTTGACAACACTTCGATTTACCTGAGCCAAAAATCCTTTTATTTAGCATTGTTCACCCAACTGTCTAATTATGGTACTTCCCATAGCAACAAAATATATGGAGGTATCAGTGTTACTGTCGCCCAACCAGGATTCTCGACAGTAACTATTGAATATATATATGTTTATTATCGTTGATTGACTTCATCACTCATCTACTACGGTGTCTATGCTTGCGTCAAACACATGAAACTCTGCCAAATGAAATACTGACAATGCTACTACTACTACTACTAATAATAATAATAATAATAATAATAATAATAATGCAGATATACGCAAACTGCTCATTATGATTGCCTCAAAAAATATGATTTGTTCGATACTGACAGATCAAATTAGTACACAGACGACTAATAATATAATAATAATATTTACACTACTCATAAACAGAATTATCCTAATTTTCTGGCTGTGTACTCGGGTTTTATAGTTATACCATCGTCACTCGCATACCTATTTACATCAAGATACCATTATCAAAGGAAAGCTTTAGATTCTAATTTAAACATGAGGTTTTGTACTCACATTGGTGGCATTTCGGGATCACCAGGACTTGAGGCAGCCATGTTGTCTTACAGATTCATGACAAACATGTTAATATCATTGATCATTCTTGCTGTATCCGGCATTGGCTTATATTACTAATTTCCACTCTTGCTTGACACTTTACACACGTTTATTTCCTGCTCATAATATTAAATATGACAACTTGTTTTAACACTGAACATTAAACACTATAATATATGTACAACACACGCAGTACTCAGATATCTTGTAACTTAGGCCTGATTTCACGTACTATGCTCTAGCACACAACTGCTTCTAATGTAGCGAAGTCTTTCGTGGGCTCAGCAGCTCCCTTTGTATACACCAAGCTGCTGGGGAAAGCGTCTACCCTCACTTGACCTAAATATCTTATAGAGAGTAAAAGTATTTTCTCCGCTCAACGTTTCAAACACAACTAACAGCTCAGCTGTAGCAGGCAAGTATCCTCCACTCCTACGGCTTACCAATACATATTAAACTGTCTGCGTTGCTCTGCGGGCTACATATTGAAAACTGTGTCATATAAGATGCAACTACTGCATAATTCAAAGTTTCATTTTTACCCTGCGTAGATTTGAACACTTGTGAAATCTGTTAATCTGTTAATCCACTCACTTGTGTGATTTCAAACACTTTACCAACTCCACTTCTGTTTATAAAAACTTATTTCCATCTCCAATGTAGTAATAAATACACACAATTCTATACATTTATACTTGAGTACGGAGCAAAGTTAAGACACGTCTGACCGCCACTAGACTCTGGATGACTGACCAGTGAGAAGCTACTGCTCGGGGATGTTGGCGCACTAATCGGCGTAGGAACACTAAATCTTGCCACCAAGAATCCCAATTAAAGTAGTGCTGGGTAGCTCCAAAACAAAGTTACTAAAAACACGAAATGCTTTGCACACACAGTTTGCATAAATTCTTGTTACTGCCATGATGCACCGTGACTCTTGAATTGTTCGTAATTACTCTGACAATATAGTAGGCGTTAGTTGGACTATATCTTCTGCCGCGCTGGTGAACCACTCTCCGCGCTGGCAAGGGGTTCCCACTGCTGTTGATATCAAACACCTGGGTACACAATATTCCAAACCATTTTCCACAAACCAGTAAGTTGGTCCAGCATTATTACAATAATTATTGACATCTCCTCTTGATATAATCTTCCATAAATACTGACAGGGATTAATTACAAGCCACATACCATTTGGTCGCGCTAATTTTGAAATTATTCGAATGCAGTAACCTGATTGGAGCGCATACTCCGATGTTCATCTGTATGGACGGGTCCATTTCAAAATAAGGGGATTCGGGTAGCTAGGACCACGATTCTCCATCTCAGTCACTCCTGCCAGTACTTTTCCACTCCTATTACGCAGTTTCGAAAGATGATGCAATAACAGGTGTTCCAGAGACATCAATTTATTTTTAGCAGAGAAAGAAGCGTGGGTTCCTAGCAAGGCTTCGTTCTCACGCACTGGTTACCAGAAATTTCTACTGCTGTCCTATTTTTTAACCCGCCGGGCTCTTACTGTTAATTATCAAATACAATTATAAAAATTTAGCCAATCAGACTCATCTGATGGGTGCAATACCGTCATTTAATTTGTCTTAAACGGTAATAATCCACATATTTTTTGAACACGCATCTGAAGGCTGCTTAGGATCTTGTATATCCGTTAAACGCTTTCCTTTAAAATCGTAATCTAATTCTGCAGTGCGCGGTAATGCAACTGCATCTATATAGCGTTTGTTTGCTGGATCAGTGTCTTGCTTAGGATCCTCAACGACCTGTAACCCACGTTTCTTTTTAGTTGGCGTGTTCTTCCAAAGGCATCCATTCTGTTACCGCTGAACAAATGACACGTCTGTTGCTATATATATTACTTGTATAGTTTACTTCTTTACTGAGTCAACATGAAGATTATTAAGCAGCAAGGCACATTGCCTGTAGGGAACGTAGTGTGTCATCTCTTACCTAGCTCTGTCAAAACGTCGCTACGTCGTTAAGGAAAATTGTTTCAGTCTACCATTCGATGCATTATCGCTGGCCCATCAGGCTGTGGCAAAAGCAATCTCCTATTCACCTTTACTACCTCACTTAACGGGGCACGATTTAAAAATATTACATTTTTGTTGCAAAGTCGCTCTATCAGCCACTGTGTGTCTTTTTGCATCTTGTCGTGCAGGATCTTACAGGCATGACCTATTTTCCGTTCCATGCACGCGAGCAAGTCGTGTCATCGGATGATGTGATTACCGATTCTCTTATGTTCTTTGATGATGTGGCTACTGAACAGCAAGATGTATTTCGACTTACTTTAGTACGGGGCGACACAAAAACGTAGACTGTCTTTATTTATGCCAAACCTATTCCCGTTTACCCAAGCAGTTGATACGTGACAACGCTAATATGATTGTGCTTTTCCGCCAAGATGAACTCAATATGCGTCACGTGTATGAAGATCATGTTAACACAGACATGACTTTTAACGATTTTCAACACCTGTGTGGTACATATTGGTCATCACAGCGTTACCGCTTTCTTGTTATCGATAAAGAAAGTGATGTTGATTACGGTCGGATAAGTAGCATGCGTGTAGGTTCTGCAGACCGCACTCGACCTGCATCAGACATCATGTTAACATCCAACAAATCGGTTAAGCAACGTATCATCCATGTATGACACAATATTCGGCATACATTTAAAGAACTCAAACGTGTTCAAGCACACACTGATTTATTTTTCAAAACACAACTCGGTACATCATTGCAAGAACTGTTAAAATCTACGCCTTCACCCAAGGAAAGTACACGTTCTGTTACTACGAAAACATCTCAACTCGAGAAGAAGCAGAATGAATAAGAGGACGATATCTTTACACCACCAAAGAAGCTGAAGCACCTACAAAACAACACAAGATAACCTTATCTGACGTCTTCTCTACAGCAGAATACTACAGTCAGTTAAAGCAATTTCTTCAAAGCACCTACGGCCCACTCACTGCTCCCTGCTTACAGAAACTATTTGCAAAAAAGACCGACACTACCTACGGCATTCTCTATGAGGAGGATCGTTTTCGTATCGGTAATGCTGATATTAAGATTGATGACAATGATCTTGTCGTGACCTACCAAGGGCCTCCTCAAACTTTTGTTTTCACAACTACCTGACCCCGATATCGTCTCTGACGCCGATCTTCAGAAATATACATCTATTCTTTTCACTACATAAACTTTTCGATGTAATTACGGGCGTTCCTACAAACCCCCGTCCGATACGTAGACGTAACGTACTGGAACGATCCTAACCGTCTTGTAGAACGTCTGCAACTACTAGATGCCTCCCAACACGCAGGACACGACGCAGATATTCTAGAAACAGAAGAGAAATTACGTCACGCGGGTATTATCGAGTAATTGCTCCTCGAAGCAAGATCACGCCTAAAAAGGTTAGGATCGCTCACGAGTTACATAAACCGGCTCGTCACACCTACCGTCGCAGGCGTCTTATCACACCTACGGTAAACTGATCTTATTCAAAAGATTGCTTACGCCCGAAAAAATAACGGCTACAAGAACCTGCTCACCGTCATCGATGTGTAATGAGCCATATCTGCATGGCAAATTCCTAAATATTAATGTTCGGTTATTGCTAATGGCCTCTTCCGGCCTCACCTTGGATGACTTGAAAACTTCCATTATTATACGAAAGAGGGCAGCTCCCTTGATGTTGGGCACTGATGGTCGTATCTTTCCGACGAGATGTTAATTTTATCTCCTTGACTCAAATCGCTGGTTTTTGCTTTGAGAGAAGAATATAAAAATGGACTCCACGCATATCGGAGTAGCGTTTCTGACGTACAGAAAAGTCTTTAAACGCTTCACACTTACCCTGTACTACCATCCTTCTCCTTTCTTTGCCACTTAATATACTCCAGGAATGGGTATTCTTTCGTAGTGATATATAGGTGATTGATATGTGTTGTTCGCTGCGCAGTATGAATGGACAGCATGTTTTTTCTTGCGGTTATTGAGATTATGATATGTTGATGGTACGGTCTCATATTACTACTGTGTATGTGCGCTGCATATTTATGTAATTCGCCATCTGATGACTGTTTGCCCTTTGTGTCGGCGCGAGCTTACACTCGTGTCGTACGAAGTGTGAACCTTGAGGGGTTTGTGCATGACTGCGGGATTTCTCTGATCCCACTGCTGAATTCGTTTGACCTGCGCACGCAACTTTTGGAAAAAATGAGACCTCGTTTGTGGCCTTGGGGTCATTTAACTAACGCTGCTGCTCGTATTGTTTACCGAATCCTGCTGTGTCTGAATGTATGCGCGCGTGTTAGTATGAGAGGGGAGTGTAACAAGGACGTATCAATCATTTGAATTTGTATTTTGATCTTTTTTCATTATTTTATTTGTGCATTTTTGTAAGGGGTTATTTCTTTTGCCTTCGCACCTATCTTGGCCCCTCATTTATCTTTTGGGCCACCATGTTTTATCTTTCGTTCATTTAGGCTATACGCGTACCTGGGATTTTCCTTTTTGTGATATATTATCTCCTTGGTCCAGAGTCGTTTCTCTTTTATCCCGTTCTGAAATCCTACGAATTTTATTTCTTTTTGACTCTGGGTTTCCTCCTTGATGCGTGGGAGTTGGATGATCTGGGGTTATTGTTATTTTTCCGAGGTATCTGTGGAACGGCAGAGGTGAAAGAATTTGTGGGGGTGAACAGGTCCCAAAATACGAAATTAAAGTTAAGATAAAATTTAACAAGGTTATATTTTCTTTTAAAGATTAAGAAATAACAAATAGAACAGGTACTCAGTAGCCGAAACACAATTCGAAAATGTACAATTACAATGATTACAGGATTTGGGCTCCGAGAGCCAGACACACAATTCTTGAGCTATAAGCCCAACTTTACAATATACACAATTCAACAAAGGGGCCGAAGACCCCAATCATGCCCAGGAGCACTTGCTCCCAATTACACCGTAAAGCCTCCTCGAGGCGCGCAGAAAACAAAATTTAAGAAAGAGCTACCTGCTCTTAAGTTCGGGCCTATCAAAGGCCACACCAAACTCCACTTTCAAGTTGTCCTCGAAGGACATGAAAACAGGGGTAAAAAATACCCAACCTACTGAAGCCTATTAAGTAAGGAAATAGGACAATTATATGGCCTCTAAAATATCAACTTGAGAGGAGGCGTTCTTGCACTCCTAATACATTTTGTTTAAAACCTACTTGGCACTAGGCCGTTAATGCAAGGGCTAATCCCATCCTAAAGAGGTGACTTATATGAGAAGACAATTTACATTACGCTAGACTGGAAGAAACGGTTGAGAAAATAAGTTCACCTCAAAGCAATATGAGTGGGAGCTCGAGAGGGTTAAGCACTCTCTATCCCAATTTATAGTTTAAACAGATAGAATTGATACCGAGTGTCTTTACATTTTAAGGGAAAGTTACATGGTAAAAGGCTTTGGACCTGCCCCGAGAGTTAAACTGCTGAGCTAGCAAGAAAAGAAGTTATTAAACGGCCATTACCTTGTTGATGAACTGCTGCCCGAAGAAAGAGGCGCTTCCCGCCCCCTGCTACGTACTTTACACACTGAAAGATGTTACTGGAGTGGCGCGGAGACCCAAAACTCAGCAGTTTATGTACTCTCGCGGAAAGTTCGAGGCGTTTCAGGAATGAGAACACCCTCCCACAAGAATTTTATTGGCTAGGGTTAAGCAACATATCCAAGTCGAAGAAGATACACCTGATTGGTCATAAATTAATTAAAGAAATTCGGGATTGGCTAAATTCAAATCGGGCGGAAGGAAGGGGTTAATATTGCCAACATAAACAATAACTGAAAGAAATTTAACAAAGAACAAACTTATAAACACAAAATTTCTTCAAAAACATAGTTCTTTCACTTCGCACTAGGGTGCATAATTGTATGTCTTCAGAAGTGCCATCTGGAAGAGAATGTCCACACTTCTTACTACAGGCAAAACAAAAATACATCGAAAATGACCCAGTTCAGAAACTTCAAAATTTACAAGTAGTGACATCTTCTGAGAAACTAGAAAATTAACACAGTAGATAAAGTTCAGACTTCCTCCAGTAGAGGAGTTTCAACTGGCGCAAAGTTTGAATTAGCGGCATAGAGGTGTACCACCCGGTACAGACCTCCCCCACCAAAAGTCCCTCCAAGGGGTAACACAGAAGAACGTAAACTTTTGTTTCAACGTAAGGTCCAAGTTATGATGTTGATATGGAAGTTGATTGCAGAAGAATTTACCAACAAATTTTCTTAAAAATTATTGGATCCAGTTTCATAATTCTTTGATTACTATTGATGGTCTTTGTGCTTGTAGAGGGAACTTTTAGTTTTTAAAGTTGCGGAAAAATTTTCTAAGTACACCAGATATTGCAGTTGGATTCAAAACTGTAGTAATTGTTGATGTTAAATGTCCATGTAGCTGATTACATATATCCAAGGTTAATTAAGTTAGACGGCCAGACCGGCCGCTGCTGCTTGTGTCCAAAGGAGGCCGCTCGGACCCCTCAAGTACCCTGAGATACCGCTCGCCCGCACTATGAGAGGAGTAGTGGAGTAGAAGCACGCCGCGCCCGCGGCGAACATGCAGGTCGCGGGCCAGTTACAGGTTGTGCGCCGCACATCAGCCTTGGCCGGGAGGAGGACTACGGCTCGCCGTACACAGGTTGGCCTCACTGGAGAAGGGCGGGCCCGTACCCTGCCTCAGTAGCGGTACGGCGCCGCGCTGCTGCGGGGGCACTGAAACATTAAAGCTCGGTGGCAGAATTTTGTTTGACCAGAATGATTTTTTTTGAGGGCACAGGCTTTGTGGAGAGGTTGAGGGGCCAGCGGCGTGAAGATATTCGTTTCATATACAAGCCACTGTGTGTTATGTTAGCAGGAGACGGGAGCGTGGTAATGGCCATGGTAAGGACAGGATGGCAGTTTAACTAATCGGGGAAGATTTACAATAAATGCTTAAATATATTTAAAAAATATTATTGAAAGGGCAGAAGGCCTTAAAAGTGAAACCCCTCAAACAAAAAAATATAACCTTCCTATTACTTTCAAGATTATATGAAGCAAGTTAGCACAGAAATTATACAGGTTTCACCTGCGACAGGTGAACCCTAAACATCCTCTCGGTGGCTGAATTACTTAACAATAAGGTAACGGGAGTAAGGAAATCGAGAATGATACACGGTCCATGAAATCTGGGGGCAAGCTTGCCCGCGGGAACAAAATTCTTGACCATCACCTGGTCACCTACCTTCAAATGGGTGGGTCTCCGTCCACGATCATATCTTTCCCTAACCTTTTCATGAGACACTTTAAGATTGGCTTTAGCCTTCTTCCAAAGATCTTTAATGTTATCGGGATATATTGTCTCAGGTAGAATGTCACTCAGAGACCAGAGGTTAGAGAGCGGCGTGTTGAGAACAAACTTGAACATCAACGAAGCTGGAGTAAATTTATGTGATTCATGAACCGCCGAGTTCAAAGCAAAGGCTAACCAATGCAGGGACGTGTCCCACCTAGAATGATCTTCGTGATGATAGGCAATAAGCGCGGACCTGACATTACGATTAACCCGTTCAGCCAGAGATGGTTGAGGGTAATAAGCAGAAGTTGTCACATGAGAGATGGACAGGTCAAAGCAGAATTTACGAAATAAATTACATGTAAAAGCCTTAGCATTATCAGACACAATATATTGACACGGACCAAAAGAAGCAAAGATTGAATTTAGACAAGTAATGGTGGACTGAGCGGTAGCCAGCTTAGTTGGAAATAACCAGGAAAATCTAGTAAAACCACCTACACATACAAAGATGAACTCGTTGGCATTTCCCTTCGACTGAGGGAAGGGTCCTAGATAATCAATATACAGGCGTTCCATAGGGCGCGACGCTTGGTGAGAAGACAACAGGCCTACCTTGGTGGACATGGTGGGTTTACTAAGCAAACAGGATTTACATGCCTTTACTAGTTCACGGATTTCATCGTCCATACCCTTCCAGATGAACCTTTCACGAATCTTTTCACGAGTTTTAAAGATGTCTAGGTGCCCCCCCCTAATGGGGTCTCATGATAGTACTTGAAGATCATAGGTACAAGAACAGCTGGAACGACAACTTTCATCATCTTATCATGCCTCGAAGGGCAACATAACACACCATTCCTCAGCACGTAAGGGACAACATGTTCCCCAGAAGAAAGGGTTTCCATTATCGGAGCCAGCGTCGGATCTTCACGTTGGTATTTCTCAATGTCCTTAAAGAGCATGGGAGCATGTGTTAAGATGGCATTAACCTCAGATAGTATGGACTCGGGAGGTGATGAAATATCGACCGGTTCATGGGTCTCGACGTCGTTGGAAAACATACGGCTGAGTCCGTCTGCAACAACATTTTCAGTACCTCTGATATGCCTGACATCGAATTGGAAGGCAGAAATTCGGATGGCCCAACGGGCTATACGACCAGTACGAAGCGGCCTACCTAAGACCCAGCTTAAGGCTTGATTATCCGTCTCCAGGTCGAATTTGACATGTTCCAGATAGAGACGGAACTTTTCTAAGGCAAATAAGACTGCCAAACCTTCGAGCTCATAGATGGAATACTTGGCTTCTTGAGCCGATAGAGTCCTAGATGCATAGGCGATGGGTCGCCTCCCTAGTTCAGTCTCTTGAAGAAGGACTGCAGCTACCGCCGACGACGACGCGTCGGTTTAGACGATGAATTTCTTCGAGAAATCGGGCATAGCAAGGACAGGGGCATTAGAGAGAGCTAATTTAAGATCTTCAAAAGCGGCTTGTTGAGAAGGTCCCCACTCGAATTTGACGCCTTTCCTACGGAGTAAGGTCAAGGGCGCCGCTCTATTAGCGAAGTTAGGAATAAACTTCCTGAAGAAATTCACCATACCAATGAACCTGGCGATACCTTTGATGTCCTTAGGAGGTTTAAAATCACGAAATCTAGAATGATCGACTGCAACACCATCAGGTGACACAATATGCCCTAGGAATGACATGGAGGGCTTAGCAAAGGCAACCTTGGACAACTTCACAGTTAACCCGGCCTTACGAAGGCGGTTGAGAACTTCTCGCAGATGATCTAGATGTTCTTCAAAAGTCTCCGAAAATACGACGACATCATCAAGATAGTGATACAAGTACTCGAATTTGATGTCGGAGAAGACCCTATCTAGCAATCTAGTGAGTACAGCTGCTCCCGTGGGGAGCCCGAAAGGCAAGCGGTTGTATTCATACAAATTCCAGTCCGTGGCAAACGCTGTAAGGTGTTTAGACTCTTCAGCTAGGGGAATTTGATTATAAGCCTGATTCAAATCCAAGATGGTGAAGAACTTGGCCTTACGAAACCATGAAAAACAAGAATGAAGGTCAGGAAGGGGCACAGATTGTAACACCACCTTCCGATTGAGAGCCATATAATCAATGACAGGCCTGAAGCCACCTTGGTGTTTCGGGACTAGAAAAATAGGCGAAAAATACGCCGACTTAGAGGCCTAATAATACCATCCTTCAACATTTGATCATTAATTTCCTTCAGAGCCTTCATTTTAGGTGGAGACAGCCTATATGGTGGAAAACGGACCGGAATCGAATCCGTGACCTCAATTTTGTGTTCAATAAGGTCAGTAACACCAAGAGTATCAGAGAACACCTCTGGAAACGACTGACACAACTTACGAATACTATCAGCCTGCTCCTCTTGTAGATGTCTAAGGTCTAACAACATCTCATCCTGGGTAGGCGAAATAGAGGAACATGATACAGAATTACACTTTAACAAGGGGATTTTACAATTGGAAGCAAATTTGAATGTGCACGACTTACTCTGAAGGTCGAGCACTAGACCGGAGTGAGAAATTTGGCTTTTAAGGAACCTAAAATTTCTAATGGAGAAGAATTAGCCGAAACATATTGAACACTCGATGAACAATAGTCAGGAAGTTTACAAATAGATTTCAATTTTGAATACCATTGAGCCGAAATAATCGAACAAACACTGCCTGAATCTAAAAGAGCTGTTACAGGTTCATTATTTAACTCAATTTTGAGAAAAGGTACGTGTGCGGGGGAGTCCGCCGCAATCCTAAGACATTCTTTGGGGCATTCAAAAGATGAATTTGACGACTGAATTTTCCCTGAATTTTCGACCTGTTTACCGGGGGCTGAGCCTTGGGAAGCTGAATTAGTCGACTCAGCCGACGCCGCTAGTCACTTATTATTAGTGACATTGGTGGAAGTTGCACCAGAAGTTGAGCAGGAGGGGGTGCTATTTGAATTTGGGCAATTCTTGGCGATATGTGAGAAAGCCCCACATTTAAAACAGCCTTGAGATGACCCTGCTCCATTCCTTGTCCCACTAGACTGGATCAATGGACACTTATTGCGAAGATGGTCAGGCGAGCCGCAAGCATAACATTTACGGGGTGTGACTGGTCGGCGAGGTGGAGGCCGAGGATTACTAAAAGAAGGAGGGGGTTCTTACGCGACACGCAAGGAATCGGCGTATCTAACTCCTTCCGCTGAGACGGCCAATGCTTCAAGTTCAGAGAAGGTTTGCGGGCACACCGCGAAACACAAATATGACCTATAGGATGGTGAAATGCCTTCCACAATAGCCTGTACAATCTGATCTTCAGGGAAGTGAAGAGCAAACACCCTAGTATAGAACTTAATATCTTGGATGAAATCTGCCAAGTTTTCATCCAACCGCTGTACACGATAATAGTACTTCTCAATAAGTGAGGACCTTGCCCTAGCCGGGATGAAGTTAGCTAGCAAGTGGGCGTGGAAGTCTTCAATAGATGATTGCTCGGCAATGGCTCTTACTATTTCGTCTGAGAGAATACCAATTGCATAGGGATAGATGATTTGCAAAATCTGACATGGAGAAAGAGAAAAAACAAGAGCATGGTCCTGAAACTCAACTAAAAACTTTAAGAATGAAATTACTTCACTGGTGGTATTAACAGAAAACTTAGAGATACCTCTGAGCAACATTGCTAATGGATGAGGCAAGCTGCTGAACCCAGGTGACATAGTAGGTAAAGGTTTAAGTGGCAAAGAAATTAATTCAGAACGTACATTATTCAACGAGGTACGGCGTTCAGACTCGTTGTCCAATGGGGCAGAGGTTGTTTGAGCTCCAACGGTTTTCCTATTGACTTCTCCCTTAGGAGGCTCTTCCTCGCTACCTACATTCACCGTGGTGGGTTGATCAGTTTTGGGAGGAACTTCCCCAGTTAACAATTGGGTAACCTTACTGGACAATTCAGAAAGACTTTCAAGAACCACACTAGCTTCCTTCCTCTGAACGTCATTCAACTTCAGAGACATCAATTCGTTAACTCTATTAGAAAAATGAAATAACCTGGCTTGCACACGTTTAATTTGATTAGGAGAAGGATCATTTTCTTCAAAAAACTAACTACAGATGCTAGCTCAGTAGTATTGTCAGTGATCGTGGAAAGAGAGTCGTCAATTTCTTTCTCTCCCAAAGTGGGGATGGAAATGGGCAAATCAAGGGACTCTCTAAGCTTATTTGTGTCTACCGCAACCGTGCCTCCAGGTTGCACATTTCTAATAGTTAATTCATAGATCAACTCCTCCTTGCGCATATAGTTAAGATGGAGAACATCGCGAGGGCCGGACATGATGACAGTACAATTTTGAAAAAGGAAAAATTAAAAATCCCAGCAACTGAGAAAATTGTTAGTGTTCGAAAACAAGGCAATGTTTAGCCGTCAAAAGGGGCTAAATTGAGACCCATTCAACCACGCTCTGCTACCACTTGTTCCGAGGTATTTGTGGAACGGCAGAGGTGAAAGAAGGTGCGGGGGTGAACAGGTCCCAAAATACGAAATTAAAGTTAAGATGAAATTTAACAAGGTTATATTTTCTTTTAAAGATTAAGAAATAACAAATAGAACAGGTACTCAGTAGCCGAAACACAATTCGAAAATGTACAGTTACAATGATTACAGGATTTGGGCTCCGAGAGCCAAACACACAATTCTTGAGCTATAAGCCCAACTTTACAATATACACAATTCAGCTAAGGGGCAGAAGACCCCAATCATGCCCAGGAGCACTTGCTCCCAATTACACCGTAAAGCCTCCTCGAGGCGCGCAGAAAACAAAATTTAAGAAAGAGCTACCTGTTCTTAAGTTCGGGCCGCCACACCAAACTCCACTTTCAAGTTGTCCTCGAAGGACATGAAAACAGGGGTAAAAAATACCCAACCTACTGAGGCCTATTAAGTAAGGAAATAGGACAATTATATGGCCTCTAAAATATCAACTTGAGAGGAGGCGTTCTTGCACTCCTAATACATTTTGTTTAAAACCTACTTGGCACTAGGCCGTTAATGCAAGGGCTAATCCCATCCTAAAGAGGTGACTTATATGAGAAGACAATTTACATTACGCTAGACTGGAAGAAACGGTTGAGAAAATAAGTTCACCTCAAAGCAATATGAGTGGGAGCTCGAGAGGGTTAAGCACTCTCTATCCCAATTTATAGTTTAAACAGATAGAATTGATACCGAGTGTCTTTACATTTTAAGGGAAAGTTACATGGTAAAAGGCTTCGGACCTGCCCCGAGAGTTAAACTGCTGAGCTAGCAAGAAAAGAAGTTATTAAACGGCCATTACCTTGTGGATGAACTGCTGCCCGAAGAAAGAGGCGCTTCCCGCCCCCTGCTACGTACTTTACACACTGAAAGATGTTACTGAAGTGGCGCGGAGACCCAAAACTCAGCAGTTTATGTACTCTCGCGGAATGTTCGAGGCGTTTCAGGAATGAGAACACCCTCCCACAAGAATTTTATTGGCTAGGGTTAAGCAACATATCCAAGTCGAAGAAGATACACCTGATTGGTCATAAATTAATTAAAGAAATTCGGGATTGGCTAAATTCAAATCGGGCGGAAGGAAGGGGTTAATATTGCCAACATAAACAATAACTGAAAGAAATTTAACAAAGAACAAACTTATAAACACAAAATTTCTTCAAAAACATAGTTCTTTCACTTCGCACTAGGGTGCATAATTGTATGTCTTCAGAAGTGCCATCTGGAAGAGAATGTCCACACTTCTTACTACAGGCAAAACAAAAATACATCGAAAATGACCCAGTTCAGAAACTTCAAAATTTACAAGTAGTGACATCTTCTGAGAAACTAGAAAATTAACACAGTAGATAAAGTTCAGACTTCCTCCAGTAGAGGAGTTTCAACTGGCGCAAAGTTTGAATTAGCGGCATGGAGGTGTACCACCCGGTACAGTTATTAATGAGGGGGATGTGTCGGCGTTGTTGAGTGGAAATGGTGTGGAATATACTCGTTGGAAAGAACGCTAGTTGCTTTACGTTGCACCGACACAGATAGGTCTTAATGGCGACGATGGGACAGGAAAGGGCTAGGAGTGGGAAGGAAACGGCCGTGGCCTTAATTAGGGTACTGCCCCAGCATTTGCCTGGTGTGAAAATGGGAAACACGGAAAACTATTTTCAGAGCTGCCGACAGTGGGGTTCGAACCTACTATCTCCCGAATACTGGATACTGGCCGCACTTAAGCGACTGCAGCTATCGAGCTCGGTTTGGAAAGAACGACTCCTTCTTTGATCTGTTGGGCCATTTAGGATGTGTATATACTGGCATCATTTGAAAGATATTTTACTTAAGCGAGTGATCCTGACGAATGTTTAAATATGGTTCTTTGTTATCTGATGCTCACACAATAATGTCATGATAACAACTCGGTCTGGACTGATTATGTATGTATACGCCCTCCAAGTTTGCCTTTCCACAACCCTTTCGGGCAAAGACAGGTCCACTAGTTACAAAAGCTTCCAAGCGTATCATTCAAAGGTCAAAGCGTCACCCACGTCTTCTTGAAACGGATGAAGGTAAGGAGTATTACAACAAGGTGTTTTCTTCGTACTTCAAGACACTTGGCGTTCATCATTATTCCACCTACAGCAACTTCAAAGCAAGTGTAGTAGAACGATTCAGTCGCACCATAAAAACACTCATATGGCGAGAATTTACCGCTCAGGGCACCTATCGTTGGATCGAACTCCTACCCTAGCTAGTGTCCAGGTACAACGATACACCTCATCGTACCATCGGCACAAAGCCTCGCCTTCTTATCTATAATACGCCCCGTTTAGATGCTATTCATCGTGTAATAAAAATAGCCGACCCACTGCGTCATCGGTTTCAAAAAGGTGATTTTGTCCGCATCAGCAAACACAAATCCGTCTTCGCCAAACTAGAGTGCAGAAAATTTTCAAATCAGCAAGATCAAGCTCACCAACCCGGTCACCTATTTACTCCATGATCTTACTGGACAACCCATCGAGGGAGTATTCTACGCCAAAGAGTTGCAGAAAACCAAATACCCTAATTATTATTTAGTAGAACGTGTTCTTCGATGGCGTGGTAATAAACTATATGCAAATGGCTCGGTTTTAATAGCACCTTCAATTCCTTGATCAATAAAGAGGATATTTTTATTCCATAGCAGCCTGTTAAGGAACTAACAGCCAACGCGCATAGATGGTTTCGGTTGAAGATGGCACCTTGGCGGGTATCGACAGCCAACGCCCTAGCAACGGCCCCAGCCCGTCACCAAGAGGTTTTCTGCATAGCAGGAACTCCAAACCACGCCCCCATTATCAGCATTCCCAACTGCGTTGCTCTCCCATTGACTGAGAGTAGTAATGTGACACGCTGCGGGGCCTCTCATTGGCTCGGGAGAGCGGATGACCTTGAAATTACGTTAGAATTATTCCAATCTACTAGTGATGCTTTTTATCTTAGAAGGCGCTCTATTCCATTGCTATCCATTTCATAACTCGTGATTAGGATTCCTAGGTAGAAAAACTCTTTCACTCTTTCAATTTATTAAGGGCCAATTTTGATGTATGTTATAGGTGTTTTCTTGCATTTACATACTGTCATGGTTTTTGTTCTCTTTGCATTGTTTTTGAGATTCCATTTGCCTAAAGTCTCTGCAAGAATGTTGATCATTTTTGCAAACCCTTTCATGTTTCTGCTAGAATTACAGATCTTCTAGAATGTACTTGTTTACCATAAATTTTGATCCCAGCTGATTTCCCCTTAATGTCTGCGAGGGCTACCTCGATGAACATTTTGAAGAGATAAGGATAGAGTGGATATCCTTACCTAATTCTCTTCTTATTTTGGCATTTTTCTTTCTCCCATTGATTTCAAAATCAGTGTTCTGCATTCTCTATAAATTTAATATGACGCGACTATCCTTACAAGCAATTCCTGCATTTTTCATGATAAGGAAAAGTTGTTCCAGCCAACTCGGTCAAAAGCTTTCTCTAAGTCGATGAAGGTCACGTATACTTTCCTATTTTTCTCAAGTTTTCTCTCCACAATTAAACGTAATGACAAAATTGCTTCCCCAGTAACCCTCCCAGATTGAAATCCAAACTGGTCATTATCGATATAGTGCTCTAACATTCCTTTAACTCACAATTGGTCGCTAGGATTAAAGTAACGCGAGTGGTCGTGCGTTGAGCAGAATCCTCACGGTGTGATATGACGTGCTATAATGGAGTTTTAGCTATTCTACTCGACCCATGATTTATTCAGTATCTCCGCGCAATTACGAGATTTGGGTCCAGCGAGTTTAGTGAGTGCTACTACTATGTCATCCCAACCTGTGTTTACTTCGAGATAGAGATGGGCACTATCGACTGATAACTATCGAACTAGTCGATAGTTGAAACTATCGTAACAGTCGACTATTTTAAAAAAACAAGTCGAATGAATTCAGTCGCATTCCCGTCACGGATCTCCCCACGTTTCACTGTCCAGTCAGCACAAAACGAGTCGACTGAGTTCAGTCGCATTCCCGTCACGGATCTCTCCACGTTTCACTGTCCAGTCAGCATAAAACGAGTCGACTGAATTCAGCCGCACTCCCGTCACAGCGTCGCGGAAGCGAATGGAACTATCGGTTTATGATAACTTCGGATGTGTAATATATAGGCTATGTTAACTACATATGTACCTACTTAATATGGCGATTTTGTCTTGTCGTTTATGTGCTCTTTATTTCGTTATATATTTGTTTATGTTAATTACGTTATTCATAAATAAGGCATAACTATAATAATAATCTGCATAACTATAATAATGATCATCTAGAAAATACAGTAGTAGCGTAGTAGTGTGTTTGGCTATTCTCATATATATCTTGATTGTGTACTACAGCAACAAGTTTTACATATTATTATTGAGGGCATTGTTCGGGAATAGAGCCTCATTGTCGTCTTTCTGCGTTTCGCTGTCCATTTAGCACCAAGAAAGGCCATTCGTATGATGTTGGTTCGTATTAAGGGCATCTCTCTATTTATTAGCCCCGTGTACGAACGAGTGCGTAAATCGGATTTTAACCTGCGCAGCTGTGAATTCCTCGATAGTGTGATTATATAATCCGGGATTGGGGTATGCACCCAAGGGGTACAGTACTATTGTAACATTTGCCAGGAATTAATGTAGAAAACCCCATGGAAAACTACATTAAGGATATGGTTTCCGCTGTCAGTGAATGGAATACGAACCTGGGACATCCAGGTGGTGCAGCTTCTTATTCCTAATGTGGAGCGGAGTGGACTTCTCGGCTGCGAACGTGGGCCCCTCTGAATATTTTTTTTAAGTCACTCAATATAACATAAATTTTGTTCTAATGGGTGTCTATACAAATAATTTCTGATTATTGGCAAATTGCGTTAAAATGAGTCGAATTCGTAAAAGTACGACTCTGCACTTTTGAAACGGAGAGTTTCGACTGGAAACATTCGAATGTTTTTCATAGACTGACTACTTGAATAATTTCATTCGACTGAAATCATTCGACTGTTCAGTCTTCTCGACAGGAAGTAATGAATACTCTTGTTCGACTGAAAACATTCGACTATTCAGTCGATAGTGCGAAGCCACTATCGCCCGACTAGTCGATAGTGGTTTTCAGTCGATAGTACCCATCTCTACTTCGAGAACTCATCCGTGCCGTCAGGTACACACTTGTCTAAGTGGCGGACTGTACGCTGATGCCATCTTGCGGCATCCGATGAAACTAACTTGATCGGCAGTTAATGTGAGGAAACAATGTCTTGTGAGTGTCACTTGCTTTTTCGTTTGGTCGAGTAAAGAAGCAAGTCTATCACGCACTGCTGCTGGCGAAAATTTTTGTCTGAAAATTAAATAAGAAGGGAGAATGGAATGGAATTTGAGCCTGGTTAAGTGAATTGCTTACTTGGCATGTAAGCCATCAATTGCATTTATTTCAAATAACCTCGCCGATAACTGTAAGTAGCCTCAGCTTGTAATTGTTTTTCTTCGAGACCGTAGTAACCAGTGCATTCAACTAAGCAATATACTATGGAAGTGTTATCGGAACATGTCTGACTTCAGGGATATTTAAAGGATTACCGTTCATTCAAAATTCAAGAAAACTGGACTTAGCAGTAGTAATGTACGGAAATTCAGGTCATACCATAACTGTGTAATGTGTTTGGTAGTTAATGTGGGGCTTATATAAGTTTGTAAGGTGACGAGTTAATTGAATATTTACCTTGAAATATCTTCCAAGGTTTTGTGTGGTATTTTGGCTAACGATCAGTAGCTCATAACTGTTACATTAAAAATTTATGTAATGGGTGTAACTCTTGATCTGGTGGTTCAAGTGCAATTTCCTTTAATTTATTTAATTGTTGGCATTGGTTCGGTTTATCTTACAACCACCTAGATTTTGCGGAATATGCTAAAGTGAAGGCATTATCTAATGACTACTGAAGTTGTTTAATGGCAGCCATTTTGTTGGTGTCACGTGAGTGGTTGCCACGGTAACTAAGTGTAAACGTTTGGTGGGCGTATGCCCTGTTGATTTTGACATTTGAGTGTCACATTCGTTGTAGAAGGCGACAGATGAAGTTCATCGTGTATGATGGAATGATTGATTCTTCTGGTGTACAGCCAGACGCGTTGATTTTGGGCTGATTGTATCTAATTTACATACTGTTATGAAGTTTTGGTTTGAAACTTATGTGATAATTGAATTATTATTACTCGGCGGACGTTATCACTATATCTTTCAAGATTTTCCTACCTCTGTGGTCATTCAGCCTCTGTTTCCGCCTTATCTGGTGTCCTTTTATTTTGGGTTACTCTGGTGGTCGCTGGAAATTGTTTTGACTTTTAATTGCCTAATCTCCTTTTCTTACACCCAGTGGGGGTTGTTATGTAGTTATTAATTATTAATGAATTAATATCGTGATATGCTTTAAAAGGATTCAATTTTTCATAGTTATTAATTGATCGTGGTAGTCAAACTTAAGGTTATATTGCTCATACTAATTAATTTCAAGGATTTAAATAATTAATTAATTTTGTTTCTTTAATTTCAATTTGCTGTTGTCGGAGTTTGAGGTAATTATTTTATTTAAAGGATTTCTTTTATTGGAATTAGTCTCGTTATTTCAGTCAGGATCGCAGAGTAAACCGGAACGTCGAAATTGACGAGCAGACAGCCAGATGGCGTCAAATCGAAATGTCTGCAAACGGTAGCTGAGGCCATACGATTATTATTATTATTATTATTATTATTAGTCAGGATTTTAATAATAATAATAACAATAATAATAATTGTTACGGGGTTACCCGTGGAATGCAGATGTGAAAGAAGGTGCGGGCTGGAATGGGTCTAACTACAATCCAAGAAATGAATACAATTTTAACAAAGGTTATATTTTTGAAAATGGCAACTTAACAATTTTCACATAGAATTTGAAAATTTAACAACCAGTCAAACAAATCAACAATCAGGTGGCATGACTAGGAAAGCCAAGATTTAGAGATATTTTAACAATCTGGGCCACAAGCCCTAATTTTTACAATTTCTGAGCACACAGCTCACACCCACATATTACAATAGGGCAGAAATCCCCTTATTGCATGGAGCACTTGCTCCCACCTGGCAATGTCAAGCCTCCTAGAGGCACATATCCAAATACAAGAAAGAGCCGACCCGCTCTCAATTTTTCAAGCCTATCAAAGGCAATACCAGACTTCTATAAAAATTTGCCATCAAGGCACAGCTTACATCAAATGAAACGAGGGTATCTTGTACCCAACCTACTGGGCCTTAGTAGAAAAATAACAGGTTTCGTTAATGACCCAAAATGCAAAATGAATGGAGGCGAGAATTTGCACACTTACAAGAAACTTCTTAAGACCTAAGAGGCACTAGGCCGATGAAACAGGGGCTATTCCCAAACTATGGAGGTGACTCGTATAAGAAAAGATTTAACACACTAAGGAAGAGTAGAAAAACAGTTACGAAAACGTAGTCACCTCAAATAAAAAGAAAGGGGAGCTCGAGAGGGTAAAGCAATCTCTATCCCCGATTTACAGTTAAAGTTATGTGAAGTTTTACGAAATTTTACATGTTTAAGGGATAGGATACATAATAAAAAGATTTTCGGACCTTCCCCGAGGGTTAAACTGCTGAGCTAGCAAGAAATAAAGATGTTAAACGGCCATTACCTTGTTGAAGAGTTGCTGCCCGAAGGAAGAGGCGCTACCCAGCCCCTGCTACACGTCCATACACTAAGCTAAATGTTGATGATCTCGCCGAGAGACAGGAAAATCAGCAGTTTTTATACTCTCGGGGAAGATTCGAGACCTTTCATGAATAATTAAGACACACCCACAGTCGTTTATTGGCTAGAGTACACAGTTACATACAAAATCGAAGAAGAAAGACACGATTGGTCAAAAATTAGTTACAGAAATATTTTACTGGCCAAGTTCAAAACAGGCGGAAAGAAAGGTTTAATATTGCCAACCCACGCATGAAAGAACGAAATTTAGTAAAACCAAAAACTTATGAGTCCAAAATTTCTTCGGGAAAGTTCCTTCACTTCGCACCAGGGTGCATGATCATAGTTTTTAGGCTGTGACATCTATGAGAGAATGTCCACACTTCTTCATTAATGGAAAACAAAACAAGTTGAAATCCACACAGTATTGACAACTTTGTAATCACAAAATTTATGGTAGTGACATCATCTGAGAAAACTTATAAGTTGATACAGTTGTTCAAGTTCATTCTCCTCTAGAGGAGTACTTACTGGCGGAAGATTTAAATTTGCTGCGTAAAGGTGTACCAGCCGGTACAATAATAATAATAATAATAAGGTAATGTATACCTCGTCCGCTCGACCTCTTGTGTCCAGGGCTTCCACTCTATGCGACGACCTTTTCCTTGGGGATCATGAACTTGTAAGTCTTTCTGATTTGTTATGTTATTGTTTTCTTGTTTATGGATCCCTGGTCGTGCGAACCTCTCTCAGTGTGTTAAGTGTGGTTTGGTCGTGAGAGTGTTTACGTAAAAAATAACAACCGATTACAAGCGTAAATGAACATAAGAATAAATCTGAAATTGTTATAATTAACACTAAAAATGACAAATAAAACCACAAATAAGAATAAATCTGAAATGGTTATAAGGGTATCCGGAAGAAAGCAATTCCCAGGTTTCTAAATTAGTTTGTGCGTCTTTCGAAACGCCCTTTACACAAGGAGGATAAGTCACTATATCTGCAGCCTAAGTACGTGAGCGTGGATTTCTTCTTGGAGGGTGCCTGCCCCACTTTGTCATCTTATCTTTTCTCTATACAAACATTTTCACTAAACATATAATTCTCATTTATCTCCAACGTAGATTGTTCGCCAACTAAGATTGCTCTCCAGGTACGGTTCCATCAGCACGTTCTTCTGTCTCGGACAGTTCAGTATCAGTATTGTGTTCTCTGTGTTCACTTTCACAGTCCGAGTCACCGTTCTCGCCCTCTAAAATGTCACGACTTGAAGTCATCCTCACGCATTAATTACACAACACATAATACAATAAGTTGCAAATAGCTGTTTCAACTATGAAACAACATACAACAATAGCGAAACTATAACACACGCACAGAAATTAGCGCCAGCGTGACCGGTCGCGCGTGAAGCAAAATGCTCACTATTGACGGTCGCTGATAATTCCTCCCTCCCTGTCGCTTCTCAGGATCACAGATTGTGAGTTTCAATGCATACGTACTTCTCTAAAAACTGCTGTGCGGAGGTAGGCTACATTAGGGCTTAAATTCGAATCTACATGCTGTATAAAAGAGCAGATGATTTACAATGACCGTGAGCATTTTGCTTATATAGTGACCACTGGCGGGTTAATGCTAATCTTGATGACGTTGAGCAATATTTCTGAAGCGTGACACAGGAGAGTAATAGTTCCATAACCTGAACAGTCCGTGGCATTCCTCTTTTTCGGTATTGCAACGGTTATGTTTTTACTAAAGTCAGGAGGAACTGTGCCACTCTCATAGCAATCTGATACCAGCTGAAATAGGCAATGTTTCATGTCGTCACACAAGTTTTGGGGAAAAGCTACCTTTATTCTCGCTACTAAACACTCTTTAATACTTACAACATCAATATGTATTTATTTTGATTTAGCAGCGTACAATGATTCGTAGTTTTTCTTTGTAAAACAACAAAAGATCCCAATCTACTCTCTTGAAGTGCGTTTCTTTGCTTATTCCAAAGCCCTCGAAAACAATTCTAAGGAGTAACAAGAATCAAAGAAGTTACACTAACTGATCTCACACAACATCCTCCCACCTAAATCAAACGAATGTTAACATGAATTGACTTACATCTTTCCACTTTCATAAAATACAGTCTTGAAACAATTACAAAATGATAAAATTAATTATATATACACACAGAGAAATGTGTTAATTGACACACATCACAAATGTAACTTTTTTGGCTTGTGATTCAAATCGTCCTAGAGGAGTTATTTTCACTGCCCGCTTTGAAACTTGAGGATCATCTTCAGGAGTGGTAGAAGAGTCACATGCTCCGGCCTCGTGATTATCCTTTATATTTTCTTCACTTGAAGGAAAGTCTTCCTTTCTAGTGGTTTCGGATTTCCTGGGTATCCTCAGGTGGTTGAAACTCGAGTTCTAATGGGTAGATTCTTTGAACTGGCCTTATAAGCTCGACTGAAGCAGTGACGACACGAACTACTCTAACATTGCCATCCCTTCCCTTAACAAGCTCAACAACTCGTCCTAATGGCCAATCCATTCTTCTAGTGTCATCATTGCCAACCAAAACACATTTCTCCCAGTTTGAGATCATGTGGCTTATCCTTGCTGGCAAATAACTTCAACTGACCTAAATACTCAGTACGAAATCTTTCTCTAAGATTCTTTTTCACCTGATGGCGATACTGCAGCCTTTTCCGAAGATCAGTGGCTTCGAACAGGTCATACTCAGGTACTCCTACTTCGTTTATGTCGTGAAGAAACATGTTTGGAGTTACAGCAGTCAGATCTCATGGGCTGTCAGAAAAATAGTTTAATGACCGAGAATTTATGACGGTTTCGCAGTCACAGAAGATTGTCTGCATCTCTTCATAGTTGACCAAGCACTCGACGGAGAAGAGTTTTGATCATTCCTACCAATCGTTCCCACCAACCACCCCGCATGGCGAAGCTGGAGGATTAAAACCCCAATATATTTTCCGCGCTGAACTTTACTGTGGGATAGTATTCCAATCCAGTTTGTGACAGGAGTTCTTAAACCCAACAAAATGTGTTCCTGGCCACTGTAGACAATGACAGGTGTTCTTTGTTTGCTGCAGAAGCGTCTGAAAGCTTGTAGAAAGCTGTCTGTGGATAACGAAGACACCAGTTCTAATCGAACTGCACGGTAAACTCCGAAAGTGAATAAGCAAACCCATGCCTTCTACGAGGATCCATCATCGGCCTTGATGTAGAAAGGATTAGCAAAATCAATTCCAGTAACTTCAAAAATTCTTGCGTCACGCACACTACTCTCAGGTAATGGTGAAGGATGAGCTATCAAGCTCTTTGAGCTGTGACGTTTACAAATCCTGCAGGAGTTAATAACAGCTCGAATCGTTTGTCTACCTCCTAGAATCCAATACTGTTGCCTCAGAATTGACAAAAGTATCTGCGTACCAGCATGACAGTTGCTAAGATGGGCATCCATAATCAGTCGCTGAACGACTGGGTGATCAGCTTTTGGGAGCACAATGGGATGACAAAAGTCTTTGACATCATCCCGGTTAGTACCTTGGTCATCAAACGAATCAATCCCTGTTCGTCAACAAATGGAAGTAAGCTCTTTAGTTAGGAATTGAAAACATCTATGAACACTTCCTCCTGTACCCACCGTAAAATCTTCCTTTCTACCGTGACAAATTCCTCACTTGTCAGGTCACGATGTATGCGTTGAGCTTTGCTGATGCGACAGTTGGCCAGAAAGCGCAACATCCAGCCTACCATCCTTACAACTTTTACTGAGAAAAGTGTCGGTAATACCAGTCTTTACTGATGTCTTCTGAATTACTTTATATCAATGAAACGATATTCTTCCTTATCTCCGAATTTATCTCATTCCCATTATAAGAAAAGTTAGTTTTGGCCAGCAGTCTGGATTTTCTCTCAACCAACCAGGGCCCTCCCAGCAACGGCATTGTATCAACTTCTTCACGGAACATCCACGTGATGGAAGATCTGATGGGTTTTATTTTTTAACGAATATGTCGCCATTCACAACCAACTGAGAGTTCCCGAACCTCTTTAATCCGGTTCATGACAAAAGCATCCCATGCTTCAGTTCGTTGAATCCAAATGAGAACAGTTGAAGCATCTGTCCAAAATAATTGCCTTAATATCGGGAATACAACAATCCTTTAAAATCGATGCATATAATCTCGTTGTATTGAAGCTGCTAAAAGTTCTAACCTACGAATGGTCAATCCCTTGCCTGATTTCCCAGTTGGTGCAACTCTTGATTTGGCAGCCACCAAGTGCCAGCAGTCCATAATCAATTCCACCCTCATTCTCAGCACGCAGGAATACAGCCGCTGCTTATGATGACTGACAGGCATCTGAAAAAATGTGAAGTGTCCAGGAGTCACCTGGGCTGTTGCAGTTAGACACCCAACGAGAAATCTTAACTTGAGCTAGAAGAGGAACTTCTTCAAGCCATCTCAAGAATTTCATTTTGATATCTTCATTGACTCCTTCATCCCATGTCAAAACTTCCTTCCAAGTCTGTTGAAGCAATAATTTTGGTATTAATGCTACACTACATGTGACACCAACCGGATCAAAAATCTATGGGCAGCACTCAAAACAAATTTCTTTGTTATTTTCTAGAAGCTAATCGAAAGAAGGTTATCTATTCTGATTGCTAGGGAATCGTCGGACTTGTTCCATAAGAGTCCTAATACTTTGGTAGGTTCGGAAACGTCATTACTTCCGGTCAACTCCCACCCTCGAAGAAAAATTTGCCGTTCCCTCGTGACACCTGAAGCTACATCAATAAACTGTTTAGCTTGTTCTTCGTCGTCCAAACTGGCAAGGCAATTATCAACATAGAAGCTATGGGTAAGAAGCACCACAGATGACTTGGGCCATGGTGACTTCCCTTCCTCACACAGTACTAATATATTTTCAAGGTGAAGTTTTATTCATGTTTCTAATGGAAAAGGACTTTGAGAGACTCCAAAAACAACACGACAATGTCTGTACATCTTGAGATTTCCATTTCTGTCTAACCATAAGAAGCTCAAAAAATTCCTCTCTCTCTCACTAATGCTGATCTGGAGAAAATCTCTTCTTATATCTCCAACAACTCCCACCTTCTTCAGTCGGGAACGTGCTAACACAGAAGGTATTTTCTCGATTAAATCAGGGCCTTTCTCAAGACATTCATTGAGGCTGGGCCGTTTATTTTCTTTAAACGAGGCATCGAACATGGGGTGCACTGGTGTTGTTGATCAAGGCTTCACAACATGACGATGAGGCAAATAGTGGTAATGAACATCCATTTCCTGACGAGGCACTTCTTCTATCACCCCTTCCCTCAGTCAATCATCTAGTACTTCCTGGTAAGCAGTAACCTTCAGTCGTCAATCTCTTAACTGTAGACTGCAGTCCCTTCAGTGATAATTGGTAATTATCAAGCAGTGGAGGATGGTTCTCAACCCATGGGAGGTGAATTTCAAAACGCTCTTCTTTATTGATTGATAATGTATCAAGGAAATGTTGCTGTCTAGTAGACACAATCTCAGATCTGCTGAGTTCATCCGATGGATCACTAATTCCTAAAGTATCTAGAGTCCACAAATCTGTGATGGTTGCTTCTTTGGTCAACATGCTTGATACCACCATGGCTAGGTTCTCATTACTGGGTGTGATATCAGGAATTTTCCCTGTCAATGTCCAGGCAAAAATTGTCTCCATTGCTACTAGTCCTGAACTCAACTGTACCCGTCTACCAGTCCAAAATTTGCCAACAAACTCAGCTCCGACTAAAATCTAAATATCTGCCAACTTAACTCTATATTTTGTGAAGTAAGTTCCTGTACCCAAGGGACATCTAAAACAGGAGTAACTCGTCCACAGGTCTTGTGTTGTCCAAGCACATCAAAATGGCAATGGTAGGATTTGTCCAATTTAGAACGGTAAAGTGTGAAAACATTGTATTGCACCACTTCCGTGGTAGCTCCTCCAAAAATTGAATGCTGATTTAATTCATGAGAGCGTGCAACATACCCCATTTCATCAGCAGTGCTGGCCAATATATATAAAAGCGATGAGATGCTGAGTCGATCAAAAGTCTCGCCTTACGCATTCGATCATTACCTCTGACATAAACTACAAGTGTTTGCATTAGAACATTGCAAAGATTTGCTACAGCTGCGAGGGCCTCGTCTTTAATAACATTATTATTATTATTATTATTATTATTATTATTATTATTATTATTATTATTATTATTATTATTATTATTATTATTATTATTGTACCGGGCGGTACACCTCCGCGCCGCTAATTCAAACATTGCGCCAGTTGAAACTCCTCTACTGGAGGAAGCTTGAACTTTAACTTCCACATTAATGCTAAGATTTCTCAGAGGATGTCATTACCATAAATTTTGAAGGGTTCTGAACTGTGTCTTTTTCGATTTATTTTTGTTTTCTCTGTAGTAAGAAGTGTGAACATTCTCTTCTAGATTGCACTACTTAAGAATTACAATTGTGCACCCTAGTGCGAAGTGAAGGAACTTTTTTTGAAGAAATTTAGTATGTATAAGTTTGCTCTTTGTTAAATTTCTTTCAGTCATTGTTTGAGTTGGCAATGTTAATCCTTTCGTTCCGCCAGTTTTGAATTTAGCCAATTCCGAATTTCTTTAATTAATTTTTGACCAATCAGGTGTATCTTCTCCAACATGAATATGTTGCTTGACCCTAGCCAATAAAGTGAGGGGGGTGTGGGTTCTCATTCATGAAACATCTCGAATTTTCCGCGAGGGTATATAAACTGCTGTTTTTCTGGTCTCGGTGCCACATCAGTAACATCTCTCATTGTGTAATCATGTAGCAGGGGGCGGGAAGCGCCTCTTTCTTCGGGCAGCTGTTCAACCACCAGGTAATGGCCGTTTCATAACTTATTTTCTCGCCAGCTCAGCAGTTTAACCCTCGGGGCGGGTTCGAAACTTTCCTCTTGTAACCTATATTTAAAATGTAAAAGACACTTGGTATAAATTCTGTCTCTTTAACTACAAATTGGAATAGAGAGTGCCTAACCCTCTCGAGATCCCATTCATTTTGTTTTGAGGTGACTACGTTTTTATAACTGTTTCCCTTCTACTCGTAATGTCATAACATTTTTCAACCGTGTCACCTCCGTAGTATGGGATTAGCCCTTGCATAAGCGGCCTAGTGCCAAGTAGGTTTTAAAGAAATGTATTAGGAGTGCAGTTTCGCCTCCTCTCAAGTTGGTATCTTGGGGGCCATGTAATTGTCCTGTTTCTTTATGGAATAGGCCTCAGTAGGTTGGGTATTTTTACCCCTGTTTTCATGTGTTTGGAGGTCAGCTTGAAGGTGGAGTTTGGTGTGGCCTTTGATAGGCTTGAACTTTGAGAGCGGGTTGCTCTTTCTTAATGTTGGTTTCTGTGTGCCTCGAGCAGGCTTTACTGAGTAATAGGGAGCAAGTGCTCCTGGGCATGATTGGGGTTTTCTGCCCCTTTGTCAAACTTTGTTTTTGGGTAAAGTTGGGCTAATTGCTCAAGAATTGTGAATCTGGGGCTCGAAGCCCAAAATCCATTAATAAACTGTAATTGCACTTTCTTAACTTGTGGATATCCAAATGAGTTCCTGTTAAACTTGTTATTTCTTGGTCCTGAAAAGAAAATATAACCTTGTAAAATTTTAAATTAACTTTAATTTCGTAAGTTGAGACCTGTTCATCACAGCACCTTCTTTCACCTCTGCACATCCACAATACACCGTAACAAGTGGTAGCAGAGCGTGGTTGAATGGGTCTCAAATTAGCCCCTTTTGATGGCTAAACGTTGCTTTGCTTTCGAACTCTAACAATTTTCTCTGTCGCTGGACTTTTCTTTTTCATTTTTCAAAGCTGTTTAATTTTGGTCATCATGCCCGGCCCTCGCGATGTCCTCCATCTCAACTATTTGCGCAAGGAGGAGTTGATTTATGAATTAACTATTAGAAATGTGCAACCTGGAGGCACGGTTGCGGTAGACACAAATAAGCATAGAGAGTCCTTTGATTTGCCCATTTCCATCCCCACTTTGGGAGAGAAAGAAATTGACGACTCTCTTTCCACGATCACTGATAATACAACTGAGCTGGCATCTGTGATTACCTTTTTTGAAGAACATGACCCTTCTCCTAATCAAATTAAACGTGTGCAAGCCAGGTTATTTCATTTTTCTAATAGAGTTAACGATCTGTTGTCTCTGAAGTTGAATGACATTCAGAGGAAGGAAGCTAGTGTGGTTCTTGAAAATCTTTCTGAATTGTCCAGTAAGGTTACCCAATTGTTAACTGGGGAAGTCCCTCCCAAAACCGACCAACCTGCTACGGTAAACGTAGTTCAAGAGGAAGAGTCTTCCAAAGGAGAAGGAAATAGGAAAGCTGCTCGAGCTCAACAAATCTCCGCCCCATTAGACAACGAATCTGAGCGTCGTACCTCGTTGAACAATGCACGTTCTGAATTAGCTTCTTCGCCACTTAAACCTTTACCTAATATGTCACCAGGGTTCAGCAGTTTGCCTCATCTATTAGCAATGTTGCTCAGAGGTATTTCTAAGTTTTCGGTTAACTCTACCAGTGACGTAATTTCATTCTTAAGGTTTTTGGTTGAGTTTCAGGATCATGCCCTCGTTTTTTCTCTTTCTCCGTGTCAAATTTTGCAGATAATTTACCCCTATTCCATTGGTGTCCTCTCAGACAAAATAGTAAGAGCCATTGCTGAACAATCATCTATTGAAGACTTCCACGCCCACTTGCTAGCCAACTTCATTCCGGCTAGGGCAAGGTCCTCACTAATTCAGAAGTACTATTATCGTGTACAGCGGTTGGATGAAAACTTGGCAGATTTCATCCAAGATATTAAGCTCTATACTAGGGTGTTGGCTCTTCACTTCCCTGAGGATCAGATCGTACAAGCTATTGTGGAAGGTATCTTACCATCCTATAGGTCATATTTGTGTTTCGCGGCGTGCCCGCAAACTTTCTCAGAACTTGAAGCATTGGCTGTCTCAGCGGAAGGAGTTAGATACGCCGATTCCTTGCGTGTCGCGAAAGAACCTCCTCCTTCTTTTGGTAATCCTCGGCCTCCACCTCGCCGACCTGTCACACCTCGTAAATGCTATGCTTGCGGGTCGCCTGACCATCTTCGGAACAAGTGTCCATTGATCAAATCTAGTAGGGCAAATAATGGAGCTGGTTCATCACAAGGCTGTTTTAAATGTGGGGCTTTCTCACATATCGCCAAGAATTGCCCAAATTCGAATAGCACCCCCTCCTGCTCAACTTCTGGTGCAAATTCCACCAATGCCAATAATAAAAAATGACTAGTGGCTTCGGCTGAGTCGATTTGTCCCTCTTCCCGAGGCTCAGCCCCTGGTAAACAGGTCGTAAATTCAGGGAAAATTCAGTCCTCAAATTCATCTGTTTTATGCCCCAAATAATGTCTGAGTATTGCGGCGGATACCCCCGCACCTGTTCCTTTTCTTAAAATTGAGGTGAATAATGAGCCTATAACTGCTCTTTTAAAATCAGGCAGTGTTTGTTCCATTATTTCGGCTGAATGGTATTCGAAATTGAAATCTGTTTGTAAATTTCCTGACTATTGTTCGTCTTCGGTTCAATACGTTTCGGCTAATTCTTCTCCATTAGACATTTTAGTCTCCTTAAAAGCCATAATTCGTATTTCTAAATTTACTTGGAGAGTTAGGTTGTTTGTGGCAAAGAACTTGTCTTGACCCATTATATTGGGAGCGGATTTCATGTCTTCTACTGGTTTAGTGCTCGACATCCAGAGAAGGTCGTGCACATTCAAATTTGCTTCTAATCCATTTGTTAAAGTGTAATTCTGTATCGTGTTCATCTACTTCGCCTACCCAGGATGAGATGTTGTTAGACCTTAGACATCTACCTGAGGAGCAGGTTGATAGTATTCGTAAGTTGTGTCAGGCGTTTCCAGAGGTGTTCTCTGATACTCTTGGTGTTACTGACCTTATTGAATACAAAATTGAGGTCACGGATTCGATTCCTGTCCGTTTTCCTCCTTATAGGCTATCTCCACCTAAAATGAAGGCATTGAAAGTAATCATCAATCAAATGTTAAAGGATGGTATCATCCGGCCCTCTAAGTCGGCGTATTCTTCGCCTATTTTTCTTGTTCAAAAACCCCAAGGTGGCTTCAAGCCTGTCATTGATTATAGGGCCCTCAATCGGAAGGTGGTGTTACAATCTGTGCCCCTTCCTGACCTTCATTCTTGTTTTTCATGGTTTCGTAAAGCTAAGTTCTTTACCATCTTGGATCTGAATCAGGCCTATAATCAAATTCCTCTGGCTGAAGAATCTAAACATCTTACAGCGTTTGCCACGGATTGGAATTTGTATGAATACAACCGCGTGCCTTTCGGGCTCCCCACGGGAGCAGCTGTACTTACGAGACTGCTAGATAGGGTCTTCTCCGACATCAAATTTGAGTACTTGTACCACTATCTTGATGATGTCGTCGTATTTTCGGAAACTTTTGAAGAACATCTAGAGCATCTAAAGGAAGTTCTCAATCGCCTTCGTAAGGCTGGGCTAACTGTGAAGTTGTCCAAGGTCGCCTTCGCTAAGCCTTCAATGTCATTCCTAGGGCATATTGTGTCGCCCGACGGTGTTGCAGTCGATCACGCTAGAACACAGGCCATCCGAGATTTCAAGCCTCCCAAAGACATCAAAGGTATTGCCAGATTCATTGGTATGGTAAATTTCTTCAGAAAAGTTATTCCTAACTTCGCAAACAGAGCGGCGCCCTTGAACCTTCTTCGTAGGAAAGGCGTCAAATTTGAGTGGGGACCTTCTCAACAAGACGCTTTTGAAGATCTTAAATTAGCTCTGTGTAATGCCCCTGTTCTGGCTATGCCCGATTTCTCCAAAAAATTCATCGTCCAAACCGACGCGTCGTCGTCGGCGGTAGCTGCAGTCCTTCTTCAAGAGACTGAACTAGGGAGGCGACCCATCGCCTATGCCTCTAGGACTCTATCGGCTCAAGAAGCCAAGTATTCCATCTATGAGCTCGAAGGTTTGGCAGTCTTATTTGCCTCAGAAAAGTTCCATCTCTATCTGGAACATATCAGATTCGACCTGGAGACTGATAATCAAGCCTTAAGCTGGGTCTTAGGTAGGCCGCGTCGTACTGGTCGTATAGCCCGGTGGGCCATCCGAAATTTCTGCCTTCCATTTTGACGTTAGGCATATCAGAGGTACTGAAAATGTTGTTGCAGACGGGCTCAGCCGTATGTTTTCCAATGAAGTCGAGACCCATGAACTGGTCGATAGTTCTTCACCTTCTGAGTCCATACGGCCCGAGGTTAATGCCATTTTAACTGATGCTCCCATGTTGCTTAGGGATCTTGAGAAATATCAACGGGAAGATCCGACGCTGGCTTCCATTATGGAAACCCTTTCTTCTGGGGAACATGTTGTCCCTTATGTGCTGAGGAATGGTGTTCTATGTTGCCCATCGAGGCATGATAAGAAGATGAAGGTAGTGGTTCCAGCTGTTCTTGTGCCAATGATCTTCAAGTACCATCATGAGACCCATTAGGGGGCATTTAGGCATCTTCAAAACCCGGGAAAAGATCCGTGAAATGTTTATCTGGAAGGGTATGGACGGTGAAATTCGTGAACTAGTTAAAGCTTGTAAATCTTGTTTGCTCAGTAAACCAACCATGTCCACCAAGGTAGGCCTTTTGTCTTCTCATCAAGCGTCGCGCCCCATGGAACCTCTCTACATCGATTACGTAGGACACATCTCCCAGTCAAAGGGGAATGCCAATAAGTTCATCCTTGTATGTGTAGATGGTTTTTGAAGATTTTCTTGGTTATTTCCAACTAAGCCGGCTACCGCCCAGTCCACCATCACTTGTTTAAATTCCATTTTTGCTTCTTTTGGTCCGTGTCAATATATTGTGCCTGATAATGCTAAAGCTTTCACATCCAATCTCTTTCGTAAATTCTGTTCTGATCTGTCCATATCTCATGTGACAACTTCTGCTTATTACCCTCAACCATCTCTGGCTGAACTGGTTAAACGTAATCTGAGGTCCGCGCTGATTGCCTATCATCATGAAGATCATTCTAGGTGGGACACGTCCATACATTGGTTAGCTTTTGCCTTGTATTCGGCGGTTCACATATCCCATAAGTTTACTCCAGCTTCTTTGATGTTCAAGTTTGTTCCAAACACGCCGCTCTCTAACCTGTGGTCTCTGAGTGACATTCTACCTGAAACAATAGATCCTGATAATATTAAAGATCTTTGGAAGAAGGCTGAAGACAATCTTAAAGTGTCTCATGAAGAGGTTAGGGAAAGATATGATCGTGGGCGGAGACCCACCAAATTGAAGGTAGGTGACCAGGTGATGGTCAAAAATTTTGTTCCCGCGGGCAAGCTTGCCCCCAGATTTCATGGGCCGTGCATAATCCTTGATTTTCTTACGCCGGTTACGTTGTTATTAAGCAATCCAGCCACCGAGAGGATATTTAGGGTTCACCTGTCGCAGGTGAAACCTGTGTAACTTCCGCGCTAACGTAGCTAATTTTATAATTGTTTTAACATTTTGAAAGTATTCGGAAGGTTATATTTTTTGGGGGTTTCATTTTGAGGCCTTCTGCCCTTGGAATCTGGTTCTTTGTATTTAAGCATTTATTGTAAAACCTTCCCCGGCCAGTTAAACTGCCATCCTGTCCTTACCATGGCCATTACCACGCTCCCGTCTCCTGCTCAACAACACACAGTGGCTATTTAAATGAAATAAATATTTCCACGCCGCTGGCCCCTCATCTTCACCACAAAAACTCTACGCGAAAATCATTATGGTCCAACAAATTCTGCCGCTGAGATCTTAATGTTTCAGTGCCCCCGCAGCCGCGCGGCGCCGTGCCGCTCCTGGGGTAGAGCACGGGCCCGATCTACTTCAGGGAGGTCAACCAGTGTGCGGCGAGCCGGAGCCCTCCTCCCGGCCAAGGCTGATGTGCGGCGCACAACCTGCAACTTGCCCGCGGCCTGTAAACATTCGCCGCGGGTGCGGCGTGCTTCAGCACCACTACCCCACTCATGGTGCGGGCGAGCGGTATCTCAGGGTACTTGAGGGGTCCGAGCGGTCTCCTCTGGACACATGCAGCGTCGCCTGGTCTGGCCGTTAAACTTAATCAACATTGAATGTACTTAATCAGCTACATGGACATTTCATATCAACAATTACTACATTTTTGGATTCAACTACTGTATTTGGTGGACTTAGAAATTTTTTTTGTTCCTTTCAAGAATAAAAGTTTTCCTTCTGAATTCAACTACTACAAGCATAAAGACATTACATCAAAAGTTACTACAAACAATTTTGAAACTGGATCAAACCAATCTAAGACAACTTGTTTGTAAATCCTTCTGCAATTAATTTATATTTCAACAGCATAACTTGGACTTTGTTTTAAAACAAAATTTGGTGTTCTTCTGTGTTACCCCTCGGAGGGACTTTCGGGGGGGGGGGAGGTCTGTACCGCGTGGTACACCTCCGCGCCGCTAATTCAAACATTGCGCCTGTTGAAACTCCTCTACTGGAGAAAGCTTGAACTTTAACTTCCACATTAATGCTAAGATTTCTCAGAAGATGACATTACCATAAATTTTGAAGAGTTCTGAACTGTGTCTTTTTCGATTTATTTTTGTTTTCTCTGTAGTAAGAAGTGTGAACATTCTCTTCTAGATGGCACTACTTAAGAACTACAATTGTGCACCTTAGTGCGAAGTGAAGGAACTTTTTTTGAAGAAATTTAGTGTGTATAAGTTTGCTCTTTGTTAAATTTCTTTCAGTCATTGTTTGAGTTGGCAATGTTAATCCTTTCGTTCCGCCAGTTTTGAATTTAGCCAATCCCGAATTTCTTTAATTAATTTTTGACCAATCAGGTGTATCTTCTCCAACATGGATATGTTGCTTGACCCTAGCCAATAAAGTGAAGGGGGTGTGGGTTCTCATTCATGAAACATCTCGAATTTTCCGCGAGGGTATATTAACTGCTGTTTTTCTGGTCTCGGTGCCACTTCAGTAACATCTCGCATTGTGTAATTATGTAGCAGTGGGCGGGAAGCGCCTCTTTCTTCGGGCAGCTGTTCAACCACCAGGTAATGGCAGTTTTATAACTTATTTTTTCGCCAGCTCAGCAGTTTAACCCTCGGGGCGGGTTCGAAACTTTCCTCTTGTAACCTATATTTAAAATGTAAAACACACTTGGTATAAATTCTGTCTCTTTAACTACAAATTGGGATAGAGAGTGCCTAACCCTCTCGAGATCCCGTTCATTTTGTTTTGAGGTGACTACGTTTTCATAACTCTTTCCCTTCTACTCGTAATGTCATAACATTTTTCAACCGTGTCACCTCCGTAGTATGGGATTAGCCCTTGCATAAGCGGCCTAGTGCCAAGTAGGTTTTAAAGAAATGTATTAGGAGTGCAGTTTCGCCTCCTCTCAAGTTGGTATTTTGGGGGCCATGTAATTGTCCTGTTTCTTTATGGAATAGGCCTCAGTAGGTTGGATATTTTTACCCCTGTTTTCATGTGTTTGGAGGTCAGCTTGAAGGTGGAGTTTGGTGTGGCCTTTGATAGGTTTGAACTTTGAGAGCGGGTTGCTCTTTCTTAATGTTGGTTTCTGTGTGCCTCGAGCAGGCTTTACTGAGTAATGGGGAGCAAGTGCTCCTGGGCATGATTGGGGTTTTCTGCCCCTTTGTCAAACTGTGTTTTTGGGTAAAGTTGGGCTAATTACTCAAGAATTGTGAATCTGGGGCTCGAAGCCCAAAATCCATTAATAAACTGTAATTGTACTTTCTTAACTTGTGGATACACAAATGAGTTCCTGTTATACTTGTTATTTCTTGGTCTTGAAAAGAAAATATAACCTTGTAAAATTTTAAATTAACTTTAATTTCGTAAGTTGAGACCCGTTCATCCCAGCACCTTCTTTCACCTCTGTACATCCACAATACACTGTAACAATTAATAATAATAATAATAATAATAATAATAATATTATTATTATTATTATTATTATTATTATTATTATTATTATTATTATTATTATGGATCACTGGCCGAGCAATTCATCCACTTTTCTACATCGCTCTTTCTGAGTCTGTCCACACATTAATGCAAAATGCCCCTTTCCACAAATGACACACTTGGGACGATTTTATATCTCTTAGCTGGGTGCCCAACTCGCAGACAGCAGAAACATGCCCTATTTTCATCCACCACTTGTCGTCTTTCTAATAAAGTCAAGTCCTTAGCTTTAATACAATCTTGAGAAATGTGACCAGAAGAACAAAATAGGCATTTCCTCTCCTCTTTAGAGGCGGTGAGCAGCCCTGCAGCAGTGGGTATATCGTTTGAAACAAATGTGGATTGCTTCACAGCACCTTTTGTTGTAGGCTTTGTGACTTTCGCTCTAGATTTATCCGCATGCCTGAGACCGAAACCAGCCATTGCCATAGAAATTTTCTGTTCACTTTCGATCTCAAATCTTAAAAAGTCCATGAGTTGTTTCAGCCGAGCCTTTCCGGCGTCCTCACCCTGTGAGTTAGCCTCTCGTTGATGTGAAACTAGAGATCGTTGCCATGCTCGTAGAAGTTCTTCAGGCAAACAAGACTCCATGAGAGGAAAAAGCATTGCTTCACACCTATCCGTGGTAACCTTTAAAGTTTCCAGAGCCCTTTTCAAGCTGGTCATATAATGAGATTAAGGTCATGCCAGAGGATGGGTTACTAGCTTGCAATACTAGCTTAAGTAACTCTCTAACATCTACTTCAACTGGTACATACTCTCTCCCAAAACGGGACTTTAACGCTTCAATAGCCTTAGGGTAGTTCTCAGAAGTAGCGGAATAACTACCACTTCTCTGGCAGGAGACCCTTCAGTAGTAGCTTGAATAAGATACTGGAACTTAACCAAGGGATCTAAACTGGTATCTTCATCAATTTTTCCAAACTGGGCCTAAAACTGTAATCAGTCCTTCGGTTCACCATTGAATTTTTTAAGGTCTAGAAGTGGAAGCCTATACTTTCTTTGAGTAAATGAGACAACAATTGGGGTACTTTCACTGATAGTATTCTGCTGTTCTCTCTCTTTTAACATAGCAGCTACCTTAATCTGCAGGTTATTAAATTTACAAATTATATCATCAGTGGCACTAACCTCTTTCTCTAGGTCATCCTCATCCATATCTTGCTCTAACATCAAATCTAATATCTGCTGGTCCAGTGCCCGTAGATCTTCATGTTTCCGCAGATTTTTCACTTGATATGTGTAAAAGCAATTATTATGTTCCATTTGTGACAAATTTTATAGTGATATTTGGGTGATACCAATGCGCACTATACCCCAATATGTATTTTTTTTATTTAGCAGCGTACAATGATTCGTAGTTTTTCTTTGTAAAACAACAAAAGATCCCAATCTACTCTCTTGAAGTGCGTTTCTTTGCTTATTTCAATGCCCTCGAAAACAAATCTAAGGCGTAACAAGAATCAAAGAGGTTACACTAACTGATCTCACACAACACAAGTGTTTTAGAAGTTCTGCCGGAATGTTATCGCTTTCGCAGAAGCGATTGAGATATTAGGAGTAGAGGATTAAATCATGAAAAGGGATAGGTTTACTGTATTATAGGAATAAAATAATATAGTTGTTGCTTACATAACTCTTAATATAAATTAATTACATTTTCCTTTTCTATAACAGCCTTAAATAGATCGATACCCTCACACTTACACTGCCATATTTGTTATAATTGGATTTGACCCATCGAAATCTTTACTTCGATTATACTATCGACAACAACGCCTGCATGCAGCTCCATCTAATGTTATCTTACACTAGGGTGGTAGCATTTCTCTGGCCTGCTCTAAATCTGAAGCATCTTACGTTGTTAGAAACCAGGAGATAAATATGTAATCAGTGCTGGAGCATACAGAGTAAGCTTCCAAATACGTAATAAGCTGAAATAGCCATACTCACTAATACAGGTTTAGACTCGATGAAAGGTTTGCACTTACGAGTTTCTCTCACTTGTTTGTTATCAAGATAATTTACTGCGACAGTTCCACTTTCTTTCTTCTGCTCGATGATATTTCGTGTAGAAACACGAAATAATTAAAATCGTGAAGGAATATGCTCAGTCAAAGTCTCGTAATGATATTCCTTTGTGGATGGTGAGTTCCATCAGGCAGGAAAGTGATGAGTCAATATGTTTGTGTTAGCAGGAATATTTTAAGATGTTTAAAATTGTAGATGAATATCGACAACAGACTCTTCTATAGATTCGTGATGATAAGAACTATAACTGCAATTCTTCACGGGATAATAGTGGAAATGTTCTATCCGGTAATACGATGACTGACATCTGTAAAACATGTCATGCAGCAAGCAACATTTTTTCTCAATATAAACGTCTGTATCATCTTATGGATATATAATGCCGTTGAAGAATTGCTTAATGTTTTTTGTATATTTCAGTGGTAAAGCTGAGAGATTTCTTTCTCACGACTGAATTTACGATTCGTTTGATATCCAGAATTAGTAATGTACAGAGGCTTCCCAGTGAAAAGTGATGTCTTTACAGCCCAACTGTTCTTTTTTGTAGTCGGCAACAGAGGATACTGATGCAGCTTCCAACTTCCAAATTTTACTGGTAATGGTGTATAATTATCTAAAAAAACTTGAGCAATCCAGGTATTTCTCGGTAAGATGTGTCAATCGCGGAATTCTCCACATGATTCGTTGAAGCGTGCATTTTGTGTCTACAGGTGTTTGTGCTGCTTTAAGAGCATTGTAATCACAACGGTAACAGATTAGAATTTTATCTGGTTTTCCACTAATTACAATACTTTTATACACCGGTGAATATAAATACCCAAAACCAAGAAATAAGGAATCTAGAATACGGAAATTTTGGCAATATATTTGTCGAGGTAACATATTTAATTGATTAAAGGTGCAAGACTACAAGTTAATATCCACGAAGGAAAAACCATCACAAATGTGCCAAGCTGGTCCGTTAATAACCGATGTAATCACCTGTCTACTGAATGCAGGCATTGTGTCGTACATGTACCGGATGACAGCTTTGGGATGGAGTTATATGTCTGTTACACTTGGTCGGTCAATACAAGGACGGTTAATGCTGGTTGTGGATGACACCGGAGTTGTCGTCCAATGATGTCCCATGAGTGCTCTATTGGGGACAGATCGGGGATCGAGCAAGCCAAGGCAATATGTTGACACTGTGTATAGCACGTTAAATTACAACAGTGGCAGGGGGGCGTACATTATCCTTCAAGTTTAACTTCATGTTTATTCCGTATTGAACTGTTGGAAAACACCCCCGAGAATGCTGTTCATGAATGTCAGAACATGAATCACCAGACGGACGTACACATCTGCAGTCAGGTGCGTGGGATAACCAGGAGAGAGCTCCTGCTTTCATAGGAGATTGCTCAGAAGACCAGAACTCCCTGTGTAGCTCCCGTGTATCGTCGCCGCAGACAGGTGGAATGAAAGCGCGCACCTGGCCTCATTCTAAACAACACACAGCCATCACTGGCACCAAGGCAGAATCGGATTTCATCGCAAAACACGAGGGACCTCCACTCCATCCTCCAATGAGCTCTTGCTTGACACCACTGAAGTCGCAGTGGAATGCACGCCACTGGGTGTCTAGTTCGGAGCTGTCCTTCAAGTAACCGATTTCAAACAGTTCGTTGCGTCATTGTGGTTCCAACCACTGCTCGAATTGCAGACGCAGTCCGCTGCGCCACAGTCATACTCCGAATACGGTGGTCCTCCCGCTCGGGGGTGCAACGGGGACGTCCGGAGCCCGGTCTTCTTACGAGCGAACCTTCTCGTGACACTGCTGCTAACAAGCATGCACTGTGGAGACATGTCTGCCAAGTCGTTCTGCTATACCGCGGAAGGGAAGTCCACCTTCACGTAGCCCTATAATACGGCCTCGGTCACTGTTGGAGAATTTGCCTATGCTCATCTGTTGATTTCTTGATTCCTCTCAAGCATGTTGTGTGTTCCCTGGATGTACACTGAGTTTTATAGATTACTTTAATTCCCGTTAAAGACGAAGTTTGTAAGCTGCGTACGTGTGATCATCTAAAGTAATGAGCTGATTATGTTTATTCACACGCCTAAGAGTGATGTCACGGATGTGTGTTAAAGTCACAGGAAGATAGAGCACTAACAAACGAATCACATATATTATACACTCCTTCTATAATGACCGTGCAGGACGTGTGAAAGTTGTAGCTTTTTGCAGAAGTCTACAATTATATTACAGGTGAAATTCACAAATCGAAGCAGGTTATGATTTAAATTCAATCTCGAAAGAAGACTCAAAGACGCATTTATGATTGAAGTTGTTTACTGTAAAAGATAAACTGTATTTATTATTACTAAAACTCTCATCATCAAGCTATTCAATCAACGCAAATTCAATATGTTCATGAATATGAATATTGTCAATCAAATAAGTGCCTGACAGTAAAGTTACCACATACCCATCGTATTAAAACTTGTTTGTACACGCCGCAGTTTATGGATTTTATTGTAACTATCGTTTCAAACGATACTAGTCCAAGATTTCTAGGCGGATAACCGAGTTCGATCGGTGGATTAAATTTGGCAGTTGTCAGGTCCTTTTCCGCGTACGATAAATGCCCTTGCATCGTTGGCCATCAACTGCTCACTGGTGCGTTTTGATTCTACAGTCTAGGTTACATATAGGAACGTTAGACATAATCGAGTACACATGCATATATTCAACTTTTGTACATGCTTTTATAGCAAATAAATGGCCGAACTATTCATCTTCCTCTTCCTCGCATTTGTTTTGTGTATCCTACGGTACATATTCTGATCTTGACCAACGTCTTCATTCAATCAACATGAATATTATTATGTGGCAAGACCTGTGAGAGACCGTGTGTCTCATCACCTGCCTAGTCCTGTTAAAACGAGTAAAAGTCATTATGGAACACTGATTCCCTTTAAGATTCTATGGACCGATTGCAGAAACGATGACTAGTTTTAAGCCTTAGACATCGTCTACCTAAACAACGTCTAAATCATTCACGATCTTCAATTGCATAAACAATGTTCAGTCGATGTTTAACTAGACATCCCTTAAAGTTTCAATTTTGGTTTGAAAATGGAGACAGAAGTATCTTTCATGCAACTCTTTGCTTGTCGCAACCAATGAAATTCGTCGGTGCGCGCGCCGAACGCCAATCAGCTTTTTGTCTTCCTACACATTATTACTCAAATATGGCTGAGCATGGCTTGCCCACAGATAAGAGTATCGCTTTGGGTGCAAATTAAATCTCAATATATTATCGACACTAAAGCGACACGCCACCGTACGGGGAAGTGTAGCTTACGCTTTCATTGTTACAGTGAGTGTAATTTACTCATAAATACAGTAGCTTCGACGAAGAGAAGATGAAGCAATAGTAATGTGTAACCGAGTGTGTTGTACGGGCCATATTGATGTAGCTTGCATTCTGGAGATCGTAGATTCGAAATGCATCATCGGCAGCCGTGAAGATTGTTTTCCATATATTCCCTATTTTTACTTTTTTTTGCTAGCGGCTTTACGTCGCACCGACACAGATAGGTCTTATGGCGACGATGGGATAGGAAAGGCCTAGGAGTTGGAAGGAAGCGGCCGTGGCCTTAATTAAGGTACAGCCCCAGCATTTGCCTGGTGTGAAAATGGGAAACCACGGAAAACCATCTTCAGGGCTGCCGATAGTGGGATTCGAACATAATATCTCCCGGATGCAAGCTCACAGCCGCGCGCCTCAACGCGCACGGCCAACTCGCCCGGTCCCTATTTTTACACCAGGCAAATACTAGGGCTGTTATTATGGCCACGGCTCAACTTCCCCAGTCCTCTTTAAACGATTATCACCACCACTTGCCTTTTCCTATCTCATAGTTGCCGAAAACCTATGCGATTATATATATAAATCCCATACAACCTACTTTTTAGTTTTCACTATTATGTGTGTTTACTTGGCAGTAAATGTAAGTGAATCTCTCCCGGTCGATGTATGTGACAGCCCTCAGACGATCGGGACACGTAATTGTGATATGTATGTAGTCGAAGTGACCTATAATTCCATGGAAATTACCCCATGTATATAATAAAATATATCGATTGCCAAGAATTTATTCAAGTTGACAGTTACTGGAGTGTCACTTTGTCAGTCTCAAGAAACAAGTCCCTCGTAAAGCGAAACCCTATTTTATGATTATCCCCCCGTGCATGTCACTAGTATAATACAGGGATTCGGCGGCCACCACTACCGCAGGCTCCCAGAGGCCACCTCCACCACCATCACAGCCAGAGGCCTCCCAGAGGTCTCCTCCACCACCCGCGGGAAATTTGAATTTGTAAACAAAGCCACGTGCTTTTTGACACCTATCATCGACAACAACGCATCGCTAACCTCAGTACTGCCATCTTGACGGGCCTAAACCTCAGTAGTGCCAACTTAACCTAACTAGCGCGAGGTAAACAAAGCCACGTGTTTTTTGACAGCCACGTGCTTTTTTGACAGCTGTCATCCGCCATCTTTAATCCAGAGAGCACCGTGCTGCCCTCTTTATCGCAGTAGCTGCAAATTCGTCTCCTGTCAACCGCAGTGCTGCCATCTTAACGGGCCTAAACCTTAGTGCTACCAACTTAACCTCACTAGCGTGAGATAAACAAATCCACGTGCTTTTTTGACAGCTGTCATCCGCCATCTTTAATCCAGAGAGCACAGTGGTGCCCTCTTTAGCTACTTACCTTTGAAATGTGGTGGCGGATAATTTGAAAAATGCTTTTTGACAGCAGCCATCTTTAATCTAGAGAGCACCGTGCTGCCCTCTTTAGCTAGATACCTTTGAAATGTGGTGGCAGGCAATTCCACATGACAGCAGCCATCTTTAATCAAGAGAGCACCGTGCTGCCCCCTATGTGGTGGCAGCAATTTGAAAAATTCTACATGCTCTTGTTTGGAAACAAACTCACGCGCTTTTTTGACAGCCGTCATCCGCCATCTTTAATCAACAGAGCACAGTGCTGCCCTCTTTAGCTAGATACCTTTGAAATGTGGTGGCGGCAAATTCCACGTGCTCTAGTTTGGAAACAAAGCCATGTGCTTTTTTTTGACAGGTGTCATCCGCCATCTTTAATCAACAGAGCATCGTGCTGCTATCATGCGGGCAATTTCATCAGCTGTCATCCGCCATCTTTAATCCACAGAACACCGTGCTGCCCTCTTTATGGCTACTACCTTAAGCACGTAGTAGCGGGCAATTTGAAAAGTTCTGTTAGCTATCATCCGCCATCTTTAATCAAGAGAGCACCGTGCTGCCATCTTTAGCTAGATACCTTTGAAATGTGGTGGCGGCAAATTGAAAAATTCCACGTGCTCTTGTTTGGAAACAAAGCCATGTGCTTTTTTTTGACAGGTGCCATCCGCCATCTTTAATCAACAGAGCATCGTGCTGCTATCATGCGGGCAATTTCATCAGCTGTCATCCGCCATCTTTAATCCACAGAACACCGTGCTGCCCTCTTTATGGCTACTACCTTAAGCACGTAGTAGCGGGCAATTTGAAAAGTTGTTAGCTATCATCCGCCATCTTTAATCAAGAGAGCACCGTGCTGCCATCTTTAGCTAGATACCTTTGAAATGTGGTGGCGGCAAATTGAAAAATTCCACGTGCTCTTGTTTGGAAACAAACTCACGTGCTTTTTTGACTGCTACCATCCGCCATCTTTAATCAACAGAGCATAGTGCTGCCCTCTTTAGTTAGATACCTTTGAAATGTGGTGGCGGCAAATTCCACGTGCTCTTGTTTGGAAATAAAGCCATGTGCTTTTTTAACAGGTGTCATCTGCCATCTTTAATCAACAGAGCACCGTGCTGCTATCATGCGGGTAAATTCGTCAGCTGTCATCCGCCATCTTTAATCTACAGAGCACCGTGCTACCCTCTGTAGTAGCGGGTAATTTGAAAAGTTCTGTTAGCTGTCATCCGCTATCTTTAATCAAGAGAGCACCGTGCTGTCATCTTTAGCTAGATACCTTTGAAATGTGGTGGTGGATAATTTAAATAGAAAAATTCTACAGCAGCCATTTCTCGACGCTAATTGCATAAGATGGTGGCTATTCATGACTCCTTAAGGGTTCTTACGCAAGATGGCTGCTATACATAGGTTCTTCTGAGACGCCCTTGGGATGCTTGCACAAGATGGCAGTTATACATGACTCCTTATGAGATGCCCTAGGGATGCTTGATCAAGATAGCGGCTGCTCTTATAGGACGGCTTAAGGGTCCTTGCACAAGATGGCTTGAGACGCACTAAGGATGCTTGCGCAAGATGGCGGACACAAGATGGCGGCTATACACAACTCCTTATGAGACGCTTTAAGGGTGCTTGCGCAAGATGGCTGCCACTCTTATGAAGAGAGCTAGCTTAGAGGCTAACGTGTCGTGCTACTTCGATTCATTAAATTTAGGGCTTAAATGCAAAATGTTAAATATCTCGAGAACGGTGCACCGCAGGGGAAAACGGACAAACTTTTTCCGCCTAATACCGAGGTTCGCAGTATGAGGAACAAGAAAACCATAGTTTAATGATGGAATCAACGGTTCGGTTCCTACTTAGGCCCTATGGCATTTGCTCTGTTTTAGCTTGTATTGAAGCGAGTCTTCGTAACATGATCAGGTCTAGCTATGGTAGAGAGTATAACATACCGTGCTGGTTCGATTCATTAAATTTGGAGGCTTAAATGCAAAATGTTAAATATCTCGAAAACGGTGCATCGTAGAGCAAAACGGACAAAATTTTTCCGCCTAACACGTAGGATCGTAGTATCAGGAACAAGAAAAAGCCCTTTGACATTGGCAGCTATCTATTTCTACAAGATGGTGGCTGCTCTTACGAGACACAAGATTGCTTGAGACGTCCTAGGGATGCTTACGCAAGATGGCGGACACAAAATGGTGACTATACATAGCTCCTTATGAGACAGCCTAGGGGTGCTCGCACAAGATGGCGGCTACTCTTATGAAGAAAGCTAGCTTAGAGCCTACTGCGCAAGATAACAGCTGCTGTTATGTATGCGGTGGAGGGCAATTTGAAATTCTATGTGCTTAATCAACAGAGCACCCTGCTGCCCTCTTTAGCTGAAATGTGGTGGCGGATAATTTGAAAAATTCTTTTGACAGCTGTCATCTTTAAACAATGGCGACTATACATAGGCTGTTAAGGTCTTATCATTCTCCTCCTCCTCCTTCTCTACCTCCTCCTCCTCCGTCTCTTATGTCAAGGCATAGCTTTATATCGAACAAGTTTAAACCTGCATCGCGAAGGTAAGCGTGTGCAGCGATAACATTATTGTGCATGTTTAGACTTTCGAAACATAAGAAGAGTAGAATCAAACGCTGTACTCGATACAACATGTGATCAGAACATTGATTGATGTGTTCAGAAAACGAAATAAGTGATCAAGACTAGAATCGAACACTGTACTGAATACATCATGTGTTTAGAATATGTCAGGGGATACTCTTGTTCTAAGAAGATCAGATTGAAACATAACAAGACTAGAATAGAACACTGTAATCGATGTTGTTAACTTCAACATGTGATCAGAACATTGATTGATGTGTTCAGAACACAAAATAAGTGATCATGACTAGAATCGAACACTGTACTCGATACAACAAGTGATCAGAACATTGATCGATGTGTTCAGAACACAAAATAAGTGATCAAGACTAGAATCGAACACTGTACTCAATACAACATGTGTTTAGAACATGTTAGGGGGTACCCTTGTTCTAAGAAGATCAGAATGAAACATAACAAGACTAGAATCGAACACTGTAATCGATGTTGTTAACTTCAACATATGATCAGAACATTGTTTGATGTGTTCAGAGCAAAAGTACAATTTTGATGATTTGCTTAGTGTAAAATCAAAAACTATGGAAACACACTGTGCACATATCGCGTAGCTAACTCGCTCAGTAAGCAATATTGCAAAACTACAACTTCAATGATTTGACTAGTGTAAAAATCAAAAAACACACTGTACGCATACTGCGCAGCTAACTCGCTCGGTAAACGATATAGCAAAAAATAACTTCAAATTATTTACCTTCCATCATTCGTCTTGTGTGAAAATCAGTCGAACAAGTTATCGCATAAGTATGTAACATGAAATATCAGTCAATCTGTTGGCATGGGTTACAAGCATGTAGCTTATGCGGGAAGTAAAATTAAACAGAACGCTAGTGCTATAAGAAATACTCTGCTTACATTTAAGGCCCTAGCTGTTGAACAAGTTATTACATAAATATGTAACATGAAATATCGGTTCGGAAACATATTGTTTCAATCTGTTGACATAGATTACAAGCATGTAGCTTGTGCAGGCGAGGGCTACTATGCAAAATGCTAAGCCGAAAAAAAAATCGTGATAGGGTATGGAACCCAGGGTTTACATCTTATCAGAAGGGCAAAAAGGATGAAAGGACTCTTCCTCCTCCTTACCGCACATTCCTTGTAGGGCTAATTGGCTAAAGGGCTAATGGGCAAAAGGGCTAATGGGCTAAAGGGCTAAAGGAGCAACAACCTCATCGATCGCTATCAGCAAGAACGCTTGTACTTTGTTAAGTGTAGAAAATTAATCTTTATTGGTAAATGGTTTTATGTTCAGAACAAGGAATGGAACCTAGGGGTTACGTCTTACCTAATAAAATCCCCGAGGTGCAATAAGTTACGTTTTTCTAACTAGTGTTTGGAACACTGAACTTTTCAAGATGGCAAGAGTGAGGTTAGCAATGTTCTGTTGTTGGATTTTAAATTCTACGCTATAACATGCATAAGGTGGCAGCCTTGAGGTTTACCGCCGTAAAGATGGCAAGAGTGAGGTTAGCAACGTTCTGTTGTTGGATTTTAAATTCCGCGCTATAACATGCATAAGGTGGCAGCCTTGAGGTTTACCGCCGCAAAGATGGCAGCATTGAGGTTAGCGACGCTCTATTGTCCTCCAAAGTGAGGTTAGGGTTCGTCAAGGAGACAGCTGTCAAAAAAGCACGTGGCTATGTTCACCAAACAAGAGCACGTGGCTGTGACATCACGGTTACGTAATCAATCCTTAGCTCTACGTCGTTAAGAGCAGCATTAGGATTAGCTATGTTTATAAAACTTGGGAACAGAGCAGCAGTATGAATAGCCATGTTTTAAAGCGTGTACACATCACCTACCGATTTTACATGCATCGACTATCGTACTAAACTTCTTCCGCTAGATTGTGCTGCTATCTTAGCATAACATATACCCATAAACTTAAAGTACAAAGAATAGCCACGTTTCAAAGCGTGTACACATTACCTATCGATTTTGCATACACCGACTCTCGTACCAAACTTCTTCCGCTAGATTGTGCGGCTATCTTAGCATAACTTATACGCATGAACTTAAAGTACAAAGAATAGCCATGTCTCAAAGCGTGTACGCATTATCTATTGATTTTGCAAGAATCGAATATCATACTAAACTTTTTTCACTAGATTGTACTGCTATCTTAGGATAACCTATACGTATGAACTTAAGGTACAGAGAATAGCCATGTTTCAAAGCGTGCACACATTACCTATTGATTTTACATGAATCGACTATCAAGCGTGCACACATTACCTATTGATTTTACATGCATCGACTATCATAGTAAACTTTTGTCACTAGATTTTACTGCTATCTTAGCATAACCTATAGGCATGAACTTAAAGTACAAAGAATAGTCATGTTTCACAGCGTGTACACATTACATATCGATTTTGCATGCATCGAATATCATACTAAACTTCTTCCACTAGATTGTGCGGCTATCTTAGCATAACCTATAGGTATGAACTTAAAGTACAAGGAATAGCTATGTTTCACAGCGTGCACACATTACCTATCGATTTTGCAAGCATCGACTCTCATACTAAACTTCTTCCGCTAGATTGTACTGCTGTCTTAGCATAACCTATACGCATAAACTTAAACTACAAAGAATAGCTACGTTCAAAGCGTGTGCACATGACCTATCGATTTTGCATGCATCGACTTTCGTACAACGATCGCATATGTGTATTGCTAACGTATGTGTATAAAGTTAAACTTCTCCCGCTAGAGTATACAACGATCACAATTGTGTGCTGCTACCTATGTGCATGAATTTAAAGCATACAGAATAGCGTGTACACATCACGTACCGATGATGCATGCGCCGACTATCGTACTAGGCTTCTTCCGCTAGGGCATGTAGCAATTGCTTTTGTGTATCCCTAACCCATGTGCACGAACTTAAAGCACAAAGAATAGCGATGTTTGAAAATCTTGCGAACATAGTAGCAGTAAGAATAGCAAGGTTTAAAAGCGTGTACATATCACCTGTTGATAATACATCCATCAACTATCGCACTAAACAACTTCTACGCGAGCGTGCGACCATCGCTTGTACGTGAGCTGCTATCTTAACATAAACTATGTGCACGAACTTAAAACATAAAGAATAGTTATGTGTCAAAATCTTGTGAACATAGCAGAGTGTTAACTACGTAGGTGTAGACATTGAACTTTGCATGCTGAAGCAGCATACTTCGTGACCGTGACGTCACAGCCACGTGCTCTTGTTTGGTAAACATAGCCACGTGCTTTTTTCACAGCTGTCTCCTTGGCGAACCCTAACCTCACTTTGGAGGACAACAGAGCGTCGCTAACCTCACTGCTGCCATCTTTACGGCGGTAAACCTGAAGGCTGCCACCTTATGCATGTTATAGCGCGGAATTTAAAATCCAACAACAGAACGTTGCTAACCTCACTCTTGCCATCCTTACGGCTGTAAACCTCAAGGCTGCCACCTTATGCATGTTATAGCGTAGAATTTAAAATCCAACAACAGAACATTGCTAACCTCACTCTTGCCATCTTGAAAAGTTCAGTGTTCCAAACACTAGTTAGAAAAACGTAACTTATTGCACCTCGGGGATTTTATTAGGTAAGACGTAACCCCTAGGTTCCATTCCTTGTTCTGAACATAAAACCATTTACCAATAAAGATTAATTTTCTACACTTAACAAAGTACAAGCGTTCTTGCTGATAGCGATCGATGAGGTTGTTGCTCCTTTAGCCCTTTAGCCCATTAGCCCTTTTGCCCATTAGCCCTTTAGCCAATTAGCCCTACAAGGAATGTGCGGTAAGGAGGAGGAAGAGTCCTTTCATCCTTTTTGCCCTTCTGATAAGATGTAAACCCTGGGTTCCATACCCTATCACGATTTATTTCGGCTTAGCATTTTGCATAGTAGCCCTCGCCTGCACAAGCTACATGCTTGTAATCTATGTCAACAGATTGAAACAATATGTTTCCGAACCGATATTTCATGTTACATATTTATGTAATAACTTGTTCAACAGCTAGGGCCTTAAATGTAAGCAGAGTATTTCTTATAGCACTAGCGTTCTGTTTAATTTTACTTCCCGCATAAGCTACATGCTTGTAACCCATGCCAACAGATTGACTGATATTTCATGTTACATACTTATGCGATAACTTGTTCGACTGATTTTCACACAAGACGAATGATGGAAGGTAAATAATTTGAAGTTATTTTTGCTATATCGTTTACCGAGCGAGTTAGCTGCGCAGTATGCGTACAGTGTTTTTTTATTTTTACACTAGTCATATCATTGAAGTTGTAGTTTTGCAATATTGCTTACTGAGCGAGTTAGCTACGCGATATGTGCACAGTGTGTTTCCATAGTTTTTGATTTTACACTAAGCAAATCATCAAAATTGTACTTTTTGCTCTGAACACATCAAACAATGTTCTGATCATATGTTGAAGTTAACAACATCGATTACAGTGTTCGATTCTAGTCTTGTTATGTTTCATTCTGATCTTCTTAGAACAAGGGTACCCCCTAACATGTTCTAAACACATGTTGTATTGAGTACAGTGTTCGATTCTAGTCTTGATCACTTATTTTGTGTTCTGAACACATCGATCAATGTTCTGATCACTTGTTGTATCGAGTACAGTGTTCGATTCTAGTCATGATCACTTATTTTGTGTTCTGAACACATCAATCAATGTTCTGATCACATGTTGAAGTTAACAACATCGATTACAGTGTTCTATTCTAGTCTTGTTATGTTTCAATCTGATCTTCTTAGAACAAGAGTATCCCCTGACATATTCTAAACACATGATGTATTCAGTACAGTGTTCGATTCTAGTCTTGATCACTTATTTCGTTTTCTGAACACATCAATCAATGTTCTGATCACATGTTGTATCGAGTACAGCGTTTGATTCTACTCTTCTTATGTTTCGAAAGTCTAAACATGCACAATAATGTTATCGCTGCACACGCTTACCTTCGCGATGCAGGTTTAAACTTGTTCGATATAAAGCTATGCCTTGGCATAAGAGGCGGAGGAGGAGGAGGAGGTAGAGAAGGAGGAGGAGGAGGAGAATGATAAGACCTTAACAGCCTATGTATAGTCGCCATTGTTTAAAGATGACAGCTGTCAAAAGAATTTTTCAAATTATCCGCCACCACATTTCAGCTAAAGAGGGCAGCAGGGTGCTCTGTTGATTAAGCACATAGAATTTCAAATTGCCCTCCACCGCATGCATAACAGCAGCTGTTATCTTGCGCAGTAGCCTCTAAGCTAGCTTTCTTCATAAGAGTAGCCGCCATCTTGTGCGAGCACCCCTAGGCTGTCTCATAAGGAGCTATGTATAGTCACCATTTTGTGTCCGCCATCTTGCGTAAGCATCCCTAGGACGTCTCAAGCCATCTTGTGTCTCGTAAGAGCAGCCACCATCTTGTAGAAATAGATAGCTGCCAATGTCAAAGGGCTTTTTCTTGTTCCTGATACTACGAACCTACGTATTAGGCGGAAAAATTTTGTCCGTTTTGCTCTACGATGCACCGTTTTCGAGATATTTAACATTTTGCATTTAAGCCTCCAAATTTAATGAATCGAACCAGCACGGTACGTTATACTCTCTACCATAGCTAGACCTGATCATGTTACGAAGACTCGCTTCAATACAAGCTAAAACAGAGCAAATGCCATAGGGCCTAAGTAGGAACCGAACCGTTGATCCCATCATTAAACTATGGTTTTCTTGTTCCTCATACTGCGAACCTCGGTATTAGGCGGAAAAAGTTTGTCCGTTTTCCTCTGCGGTGCACCGTTTTCGAGATATTTAACATTTTGCATTTAAGCCCTAAATTTAATGAATCGAAGTAGCACGACACGTTAGCCTCTAAGCTAGCTCTCTTCATAAGAGTGGCAGCCATCTTGCGCAAGCACCCTTAAAGCGTCTCATAAGGAGTTGTGTATAGCCGCCATCTTGTGTCCGCCATCTTGCGCAAGCATCCTTAGGGCGTCTCAAGCCATCTTGTGCAAGGACCCTTAAGCCGTCCAATAAGAGCAGCCGCTATCTTGATCAAGCATCCCTAGGGCATCTCATAAGGAGTCATGTATAACTGCCATCTTGTGCAAGCATCCCAAGGGCGTCTCAGAAGAACCTATGTATAGCAGCCATCTTGCGTAAGAACCCTTAAGGAGTCATGAATAGCCACCATCTTATGCAATTAGCGTCGAGAGATGGCTGCTGTAGAATTTTTCTTTTTAAATTATCCACCACCACATTTCAAAGGTATCTAGCTAAAGATGACAGCACGGTGCTCTCTTGATTAAAGATGGCGGATGACAGCTAACAGAACTTTTCAAATTACCCGCTACTACAGAGGGTAGCACGGTGCTCTGTAGATTAAAGATGGCGGATGACAGCTGACGAAATTACCCGCATGATAGCAGCACGGTGCTCTGTTGATTAAAGATGGCAGATGACACCTGTCAAAAAAAAGCACATGGCTTTGTTTCCAAACAAGAGCACGTGGAATTTGCCGCCACCACATTTCAAAGGTATCTAACTAAAGAGGGCAGCACTATGCTCTGTTGATTAAAGATGGCGGGTGGTAGCTGTCAAAAAAGCACGTGAGTTTGTTTCCAAACAAGAGCACGTGGAATTTTTCAATTTGCCGCCACCACATTTCAAAGGTATCTAACTAAAGATGGCAGCACGGTGCTCTCTTGATTAAAGATGGCGGATGATAGCTAACAGAACTTTTCAAATTGCCCGCTACTACGTGCTTAAGGTAGTAGCCATAAAGAGGGCAGCACGGTGTTCTGTGGATTAAAGATGGCGGATGACAGCTGACGAAATTGCCCGCATGATAGCAGCACGATGCTCTGTTGATTAAAGATGGCGGATGACACCTGTCAAAAAAAAGCACATGGCTTTGTTTCCAAACTAGAGCACGTGGAATTTGCCGCCACCACATTTCAAAGGTATCTAGCTAAAGAGGGCAGCACTGTGCTCTGTTGATTAAAGATGGCGGATGACGGCTGTCAAAAAAGCGCGTGAATTTGTTTCCAAACAAGAGCATGTAGAATTTTTCAAATTGCCGCCACCACATAGAGGGCAGCACGGTGCTCTCTTGATTAAAGATGGCTGCTGTCATGTGGAATTGCCTGCCACCACATTTTAAAGGTATCTAGCTAAAGAGGGCAGCACGGTGCTCTCTAGATTAAAGATGGCTGCTGTCATAAAGCATTTTTCAATTTATCCGCCACCACATTTCAAAGGTAAGTAGCTAAAGAGGGCACCACTGTGCTCTCTGGATTAAAGATGGCGGATGACAGCTGTCAAAAAAAGCACGTGGATTTGTTTATCTCACGCTAGTGAGGTTAAGTTGGTAGCACTAAGGTTTAGGCCCGTTAAGATGGCAGCACTGCGGTTGACAGGAGACGAATTTGCAGCTACTGCGATAAAGAGGGCAGCACGGTGCTCTCTGATTAAAGATGGCGGATGACAGCTGTCAAAAAAGCACGTGGCTGTCAAAAAACACGTGGCTTTGTTTACCTCGCGCTAGGTAGGTTAAGTTGGCACTACTGAGGTTTAGGCCCGTCAAGATGGCAGTACTGAGGTTAGCGATGCGTTGTTGTCGATGATAGGTGTCAAAAAGCACGTGGCTTTGTTTACAAATTCAAATTTCCCGCGGGTGGTGGAGGAGACCTCTGGGAGGCCTCTGGCTGTGGTGGTGGTGGAGGCCTCTAGGAGGCCTCTCGCTGTGGTGGTGGTGGAGGTGGCCTCTGGGAGCCTGCGGTGGTGGTGGCCGCCGAATTCCTGTATTATACTACTCATGTCAAACGAATTGCTACGATTTAGCAGCGGGCGACCCACAGAGAGGCCGTCGGACTAACCTTTCTTCCCGGAATCGTCTTAACATGATAATACAAATTACGTATTTCATGTTACATAACCTCTGATTGTGATTCACTCCTGTCAATTGAGGTTAAACAAAGCTATCGGCAGTGTTTAAACATGACCGGTTGAACATCGGTTTTAGACAGTGTCTAAGTGATAAATGACGTCTCTGCAATGCGGCAGCCATACTTAGGCATTGTTTAACCGTAGACATCGTCTAAATGCCGTTTCTGCAATCGGCCCTATGTAACGTCGCTGATCCATCGGGATAGAGTAAGATAAATCGTTTATTTACACTGAAGGCATGCGCTCCTAGAATATTTAAATTTTTCAAAGGCACTCTATCGACTGCTCCACATGGTTCTACAACTTATTTTGCAATATCTGGTTATTGTGGGTTTGAGCTCTTTTCAGTTTAATGAATGTGAGCAAATACTATCTCCAGATGATGTGCTTTCCAATTCTCGCATGAACTTTGACGATATCACTACAGACCAGCAAGATGTTGCCCATTGTAAGGGACGCCATAAATATGTAGATTGCTTTACTTATTTGGAACATATTCTCGTGTGCCTAAGCAGTTGATAGTCCGGCCCCGCGGTGTAGGGGGCAACGCGTCCGCCTATCACCCAGCGGCCCCGGGTTAGATTCCCGGCTAGGGTAGGGGTGTTTAATTGTAAATGATTAATATCCAAGGCCTGGGGATTGGGTGTTTGTGTCGTCCTTAACGTTTCTTTTCTCACATTCAACACTCTACACTCCTTTCATTCCAATTACACGCAGGTTCATATCACATGGTGCAAGTAGGGACAAAAGATCTCTATAGGTCGAGCGCTCCGAACAAATAGCATTTAAAAAAGCAGTTGATACCTGGCATCGTGCTTTTCAGACAAATGAGCTCAACACACGTGTATGACGACCATGTTAACTGATAAATATCTGTGCTCTGCATGTTGGTTATCACAACGTTAGTATGTTATTCTTTCATTTCCTGCATTTTGACTCTAAATTATAAGTAATGAACGACAAAATCAGGTAAAAGTAAATAACTGGCAAAGTTGACAAATGAAACGAAACCTGCCATTTAAATCATGTAAGAAAATAACAGAATAAGGCAATAATTGGCAAAGTCGGCAAAATAAGGCGATCTACATTTGCAAGCACACACCTGGCTTTGACCCACATCCCCATGGCATAAGTCGTCTTGTCTGGTATTACGATATACCACTCCCAACCGACTCTGACAATACAATGCATTCCGCTGAGTGCACTGTCCTTCCTACTACTGGCTCTATCATGTCCTCATTACCATTTAAACATCTGTTCACTTGTGCACTTACACAACCACTTCTTACCTCTACACAATCTGCTAATCTCACTTTCCTTTCACATAGTTGTTTCACAGCACTCAAAAATATATTCAAATTACCATCGTTGTTCCATTCTTTCGAGATCCACACAATAATTTTATGATAATTACTGATTCTACACATTTCTTGCTGTTTGTCATTTAGGAAATTTTTCCTTAACTTTTCTGTTTCCACACAAGCACTTACCAAATGTAAGTCATCCGTCTTATACCCGTATAAAATACTTAATGAGTTATCTTTCCTCCTGATCCAAGCCTTATTTTTGTATATCCCCAGAAGCCACCATATTAATCCCCCCTCTCCACTTCCTATTCCCAAACCTTATGTTAATATCGGAGTCCTGGACAACCTCATAAAATAAACTAAGAGAAGCTCTTTTCCTACATTCTTCTACCATTATTTGCCTTTGTATGTCCTTAATTCTAGCTGTCAGAGCTCTCTGCCTAATACTTCCCTTTCCCTTCCATGTCTCAGACCAAATATAACCCATTCCTGCACTCTCAAAATAGTTTTTAAATTTATACAACCAATTCTCTATGCACATATCCTTTACTTGCTGTTTGTATGCTTCCTGCAACAGTGGGCCACCCGCCCCTCGTTTCAGCCGCATCGAGTAGTTCAGAGCCCTTCTGAAACGATCTACTTCTATATATTCTCCGCATAATAATAACACCCCCACATTCGCTGTACACTGAGGCAAACTCGTAATTACCTTACTAAATTTATATATAATTTGGTTTAATGTATCCCTTTCCTTTCCAAGTCCCCACAGTTCTGCCCCATATAAGGCTCTGCTTAGCACTAACGTTCTTAATACTAATCTCAAAATCTGATAATTTATCCCAGCGAATTTTGTCACTAAAATCTTAACCAGCGACAGTACTGCGACTCCTCTCCACTTTGCCCTCTAATGTGATCTTCCCGTCTTCTTCTTTTATTTAACAGCGTTCCTAAATACTCTATCTTATCTACTTCTTCTACGCTCTCTTCCTATAATGTCCAATTCTTTTCCTCTTCCTATTCTTTCGTACAACTAGCACCTTCGATTTATTACTGTTAATTTTTAATGCCCACTTCCCTGCAAACACCCGACAACTCCTTTAAACTATTTTGTAATCCCCTCACGTTAAGGCCATTAGGAAGACATCATCTGAAAAAATCAGTCCTGGGATCTCTAGTTCTTGTACTACCGGCACCGCCCACTTTTCAGCCCCTGTCGTTCCAGAATAGCAGAAATAGCAACGGCGAGAGTTTACATCCTTGTTTTACCCGAGTTTACAAGCAATAGGCTCACTAATTACTCATCTATCTTAAAGCAGCAATATACCTCATGGTATATGGCCTCGATCGCCCTTACCATCTTCCTTGAGACTCTCAACCTGTCTAATGTTTCTATCAGTGCTATTCTACTCAACATTTCAAACGTTTTTCAAAGTCTATGGCTGCTAGGTACACACAGCGTTCCCTACTTATGTATTTATCTATTATCATCTTAACTGAATGTTATCTATTGTTCTCCTTCCTTTTCGAAATCCTCCCTGGAGCATTGATATTATTGAATACTCTTCTTCCCAAATCGTTAACCTATTTGCCAAAACTCCTGTATAAATCTTACTCAAAGAGTCTAGTAGCGTTATTCCTCCATAGTTACCCGGCATATTTTTATTCCCTTTCTTTTTGTACATCGGACAAATGGTCCCACATTCCCACTGTTTAGGTATTTTACCAATACTGAAGATCATCATCATCTCTCATGTGTCTGCATTTATATATTTCTTTCCAAAACATATTTATGCCATTCCTTCCTCCCGCCGATCTACTCTTCAGTTTGCCTAACACATCCTGTACTTCCTCTATAGAGATATCTTTGTCAAGTTCATGTATACTAACGTCCATATTTCCCCACGAAGCCCTTATCCCATCCCCAACTGCCAACTGTCCTTGCCCCCTAAGAAACCGCTGAAGTATATCACCCACTGGACCTTTTTCCCACCTTTATTACATTTGTTTGTTCTTTCCCATATTCTCTCCGCTTGATTTAACTTCTATTCTCTATTAATTAACTCCGTTTGTTCCATAGTCCACAGCTTCTTTCTCACGACAATTTTCTTTTTGTAATTGTACCCCGTCCTTAATGTACAAAAAGCTTATCTTTCTTAATTATCTCCACTTAATCTATATCTTTTCAGAGCTTTCGTAGCTGAGCATCTTAATACTTCGCATTCCTTATTGTACCATCCGCCCCTATCCTCTTCCTTCTTTTCTGCCCTTTCTCTGTCCGTGCAACTCGCCTTATAGGATATTCAATTATGTCTAAGGCTCTATCGATATTATTTTATTTAAAGGCTACTTCTCATCCGCATCTGATTAACTGTATCTCATTCTTCATGAGGCCATCTAATTTTCTTCGTGAATTCTCAGCCCATTTATATTTAGTGTAGCTCTTACCCCTCTCTACCACCCTCTTTTTGACCCCTCCCTTCCTTCCCCTTCACTTCTTTCTAACCACACCCCTATAGGCGCATCGTTTGATTCGACCCAATCTTCAATCTCTATCCTTGAGATTTTCCCTAACATATCTTCCGAACACATCACCAAGTCAATCACACTTCCCCTTGTGCTGTAATATATGTCAATTTACCTTCTCGATCCCCCTCCCAGAAGCCATTTAGAATATAGAATTTACATGCCTCACAAAATTCCAGTAGCCTTTCACCGTAGATGTTTCTCCTTGTCTTTACTTCTTTCTACCCTGAGGTCTGTCTCATCTTCTTTACTGAACATTGGGCTTTGTTCCCCTATTCTAGCATCCCAGTCACGAAGTAGTACTCTTCGTACTTCCCCTAATAACGCTGGTTTCTAAAAGTAACTCCTCAAAAACTTACCACTAACACAAGGAAATCCCTTGCAGTCACAGTAAACACACGCCATACATACCTTTCTTTGTCTTCTCATCTCCCTCCATATGTCCAGTCTTAACCAAACTACTTCATCCAACTCGTTCTCAATTTCTTCTACTAATTCAGCGATCTCTTCTTTTATTAACACTACTATTCCTCCTGGCGTTCGCCCCTTATTACTCTGCTTATTTTTGACTTGCATTTAACAGTAAACCCGCCCCAAGTTACCTCCTTCTCTGGTGGTATCCAAGTCTCCACTAGTGCAACATTATCAAAACTTTCGACCATCTTTATCACTTCCTTATTACATATTTCATTAAGTAATCCTTCAATATTCACAAATACTATTTTCAGATCTAGTTATAACTTGCCTTCTCTTCCTTCTCCATTACTTTCTTTATTTTTACTTCTCGTCACCATCGCACTCTCCCCTTCTATCTCCATCCCTTCATATTTTGACAGTTTCTGACGTCCTTTCCTGTCTTTCTCCTCTGTACCCTTATTTTTCTTGCCCCACAAAGCTTTTAGACTCCTGCTTCTCCCCTTCAACATAGTGCCTTTCCCATTCTTATCATCCCTCGATCCACTTCCTCCTTTATTATACCCATATCCTCTGGGCTCTGTATTAGGCTTTCCTTGGGCATCACACACCACCTCCACATCCTGAACCCTTGAGCTTAGCCCCACACTACCTTGCTCACTTGTCTCTTCGTTGGTTTCAGTTATTACCTCGGCCTCTTGTTCCTCTTGGTCTGCCTTCCATCTTGCCTTGAACACAGGTCCTCTTCATTCTTGAACTTTTCTTCCATAACTTTCAGATCTGCTACTGTCCAAAAATGCCTCCATTTTCCGTTGGAAACAAACAGCTGTTGTCCACTTAAATGTGCCTTCATCCCCTGAGATCTTGCTCTCCCTTGATGTCTCTTCAGTATCTCCAGATTCTCGCTACCTTCTTTACCCATATCTCTCTTAAACCAGATTTGTTTTCCTTGTAGGTTCCTCGAATTTCTTATTATTATATCCGTCATAAGGGTAGATCTCAATTGGACTTTTATTGGTCTGTGACCCTTCGCTTTACCTTATCTCACCACGTCGCCAATTTCCACCTCACTAAAATTAATTTTAATTTTGTTTCGTATAACGTCTACGACCTTATATATCTTTGTCTCTGGACCTTCTTCCTGAATCCCATATATATAAAACATTTCTTCATCCTATCCTGGTTGATAGCTACTGCGTCCATCTTCAATATGACCACTCCACACGTCTAAACCTGTCGCTTGCTAAGGCTTGACTGATGTTATTCTTTCACAAATTTTAATCAATACGGGTCTAGCAATGACATTTATTGAATACACGTTAGTTTGTTAGGTATCGATAAACAAAACGATGTTCATATCGGTGGGTATCATACGGGCATTGATCATTTTATAGGAATCAATACAGAGGTTACAGACTGCATCTGATCTGAAACCTACATCAAAAAATAGATTAGGCAATGTACGTGCAGTGAACGAAGCAATATTCGATGCAAATTTAAGGAGCTCAAACGTGTTCGAGCAGAGAGTGATTTATTTTCGAAAACTCTCGGTACACGCCTACGAGATATTTTTAAATGTACTTCATCGCTTAAGCCTACTACAATTTCTGTAACCGTTCTGACATCTCGAGATGAGGAGAAGCAGTAGAGGAATAAGCGTAAGACGACCTTAATGTCAATTTACCATCAAAGCAGGTTGAGTTTTTATCTACAGAAGTCACTGCAGAAATACCTACTACGTTAAACGAGATCTATTTTATATTCCTACAGTACACTTTCGCTCCCTGTAGGGAAGCACTTTACAGCACCAACCGACACAAACTATAGTATTATGATTCATAACAACACTCTTATCGTAAGAAGTGTGGCGTATGAACCTACCAAAGCATAATCAGGACTCCTCTTCTCACAGAAACAAGAATATAATTGCGCAAGATATAGATCGATTATTTTGTTACTGACGCCACTGTACGTAATTAGACCAAAAATAAAAGTCACAACTATCGATGTCAGGTTTGCCCGCATAAGTAAGGTCATGACGTTATTATTACCGTACGTCACAACCTCACCTAGGGATCAAAACTTCCAGGTCATTGACATTGCCTGCACCAAGAAATTCTGACCCAGCAAAAAATCAAATCTTCCGCCAGAAGCAAGGAAAAATGCGGATTCAGCACCCATTGTCCTAGAAAATACCCAGCGCCTACTACTGACTCGTTTAACGTACGGGAGGGGGATATTGAAAGAAGGGCGGGTCTAATTCTGGAATGTCGACTGTGAAACTCGTTTTCATTAACAAACTGTTGACAGATGAGTGGGAGAAAGGTTTCCTGCAAAAAATGTTTCTTCTTCTCGTTGATTTCATTTAAGTTGTGTGAAGGATTGTTGTATACATATACATATATGCTCAAGTATATTGAGTAAGAGACCTGTATGTTCATTATGTAAAATCTTTAAATCCTGGTCATTTGTTGTGTATTTATGATTTACTTCCCACATGGCTGAGTAGCGGTCATACTTCAAGGCGTCGACATTCCAGAACTAGACCCACCTTCCACCTCCCCGCCCAACCACATCAGCTCTGACCCACTGCCAGTTACACACACCCCGAGTGTCAAACAGCCTTCTAACGAGTAAGTTGATTGAGCCTTTTCTTTGCAGGCGATATTTTTTGTTTTTTTGTTTCATCCACTCATTCCATTTTTCCCATTGCAGATGATGCGCTCTCACTGTCCCCTTATTGACGGTCTAACTATGCTGCGCAACAAAGATTTCCATTTTTAAAGGGATTAGCAAGTTCTGTCAAACAAACGAGTTTTTAGACGAGAAGGTTTTTCTGTCTCAACAAGTTTTTAATATGTTAATTATGATCATTATCTTTTAACTCCACACTTTTTATTTGTTTGCATAAATGTAATATTTGAGCTTCTACTGAGAATGGCCTTTAGATAGGCTGAAACATGTATAGATATTATCCCATCTAATACACAGGTTTTTGTATTGAAAAGGAGGATAATATAAGAATTTCATTTGTGAAGTGACAATCGTCAATACGGAACGAGGTTTATAACATGCAAGTCGGTCAATAACAGCGCATTGGGGAAAATTTATGGAATATTAACCTAGTATCTGACGCGAATCACTGACAATTTAGTAGCAAAATCAAACCTTATGAGTATGACGTAGATGCAGCGATGTAGTTGCTAGTGGTTTTACGTCGTACCGACACAGATAGGTCTTATGGCGACGATGGGATAGGAAAGGTCTAGGAATTGGAAGGAAGCGGCCGTGGCCTTAATTAAGGTATAGCCCCAGCAGTTGCCTGGTGTGAAAATGGGAAACCACAGAAAACCTTCAGAGCTGCCGACAGTGGGATTTGACCCGGATGCAAGCTCACAGCCGCGCGCCTCTAACCGCACGGCCAACCCGCCCGGTAATAAAATTATTACTATCACTGACTACGCATATATATTTTACTGCAGGTGACATGCAGAAATGTATACACAGTAATTTACGATCAATCCGCGAAGCGGTATCAATACGAATGATCTACGACAATTATATCAACATCACAACAATTCCAAGTCACTCGTAACAGACTTCACAATATCAACAACACGCTCTCTCATCTGGAACTGTTATCTTACAACAACAGCCTAAGCAAACGAAACTGAACACATATAAAATACATGGTAGTTCATGGTTGATTAGTCTTTACGGTAACAACAATACAGCCTCCTGAACAACTCTCACCACTCACTCGACTCAGTTGAGCTACATCACAACTCCCTCTCGCTCCAATGGATTGAAACCATTTTATATATATTCTACATAACTCTGGTTATTTACAACATAGTGCTAGTACAAAATACCTGAAAGATAATAAAATTAGTATCCGAAATTCCTTGGTAATTACGTGTTGTAGAATTATCATTACGGTGTATTACCTACGGATAGCTAGAATCACCTAGAATACTATAAAGAGGTCCTTGGTGCAACTCGATTCCAGAGATGACACATACAACAGGACATTTCTTGAGCACTTGGATCATGTAAAATATTACTTAAAACTGAAAAGCATGACGTAAATTCAATCAGCAGTTCTCGAAATAAAACACACAACTAGAAGCTTCCGGCAACACATTGAGCACATGCAAGGTTACCGTATTTACAAGTGGTAAGCGTAACCACTATAATACACTCGATTAAACTAATAAAATATCTAACTTGTGACATGAAAAAAAAAATCCATCCATCCATCCATCCACCCACCCATTATTATAGATCATTATATGCCTTTTAGCGTTCAGCCTGCAAGCCTCAGCGAATTTACTAAATTTCGCCACAATCCTCTATTTCCAACTAGTGCTCTGTCCTCATTTAGTTCTACACCTCTTATCTTTAAATTGTTAGAAACTGAGTCTAACCATCGTCGTCTTGGTCTCCCTCTACTTCTCTTAACCCTGATGACTGAGACCAATATTCTCCTAGGTAACCTATCCTCCTCCATTCCCCTCACATAACCCAACCACGGATGCCGGTTTATGCGTACAGCTTCATCCATCGAGTTCATTCCTAACTTAGCCTTTATCTTCTCATTCCGTGTACCCTCCTGCAATTGTTCCCACCTGTTTGTACCAGCAATCATTCTCGCTGCTTTCAATTCTGTTACTTCTAAATTATGAATAAGATATCCTGAGTCCACCGAGCTTTCGCTCCTGTAAAGCAAAGTTGGTCTGAAAACAGACCGATGTAAAGATAGTTTCGTCTGGAGCTGACTTCCTTCTTACAGAATACTGTTGATCGCAACTTCGAGCTCACTTCATTGGCTTTACGACACCTTGATTCAATCTCACTTACTATATTACCATCTTGGGAGGACACACAACCTAAATACTTGAAATTATCGACCTGTTCTAGCTTTGTATCCCCAATCTGACATTCAATTCTGTTGAATTTCTTACCTACTGACATCAATTTAGTCTTCGAAAGGCTAATTTCCATTGCATTGCACCTATTTTCAAGTTCCAAGATATTAGACTGCAGGCTTTCGGCACAATCTGCCATTAAGACCAAGTCGTCAGCATAGGCAAGACTGCTTACTACATTTCCACCTAACTGAATCCCTCCCTGCCATTTTATACTTTTCAGCAGATGATCCATGTAAACTACGAACAGCAAAGGTGAAAGATTACAGCCTTGTCTAACCCCTGTAAGTACCCTGAACCAGGAACTCATTCTACCATTAATTCTCACAGAGGCCCAATTGTCAACATAAATGCCTTTGATTGATTTTAATAATCTACCTTTAATTCCATAGTGCCCCAGTATAGCGAACATCTTTTCCCTCGGTACCCTGCCATATGCTTTCTCTCGATCTACGAAACATAAACACAACTGCCTATTCCTCTCGCAACATTTTTCAATTATCTGGCGCATACTGAAAATCTGATCCTGACAGCCAATCTGTAGTCTGAAACCACACTGGTTTTCATCCAACTTCCTCTCAACAACTGATCGCACCGTCCCTTCCAAGATGCCAGTGAATACTTTGCCTGGTATACTAATCAATGAGATACCTCGATAGTTGTTGCGATCCTTCCTGTTTCCTTGCTTATAGATAGGTGCAATTACTGCTTTTGTCCAATCTGAAGGTACCTTACCAACACTCCATGCTAATCTTATTACTCTACGAAGCCATTTCATCCCTGCCTTCCCACTATACTTCACCATTTCAGGTCTAATTTCATCTATTCTTCGTGCCTTATGACAATGGAGTTTATTTACCATCCTTTCCATTTCCTCAAGCGTAATTTCACCATCATCATTTTCCTCCTCCTCATGAGCTTGGCTGTTTGCAGCACCACCAGGATGATTTCCTTTTACATTGAGAAGATGTTGAAAATATTCCCTCCACCTCTCCAGTGATTCCCTGGGCTCTATTATGAGTTCACCTGAATTACTCAAAACACTGTTCATTACCTTTTTCCTTCCCTTCCTAAGATTCTTTTTTATTGTCCAGAAAGGTTTCCCTGCTGCTTTCCAGGTTATTAACAAAATCTTCCCACGACTTCTTTTTGGATTCAACAACTATTTGTTTCGCTCTGTTTCTTTCATTTACGTACAAAGACCTGTCTGCCTTGGCCCTTGTTTGGAGCCATTTCTGATAAGCCTTCTTTTTACGTTTACAAGCTGCAACCTTTACAACCTTCAAAAGTCATCAAAAATAATTGTAACCTAGTTTTGATAATCACACATGAGTAACTAACCTGTAAGAATGCACACATAATTTCTGAGGTAAAATATCACTCTTAACCTTCAATGGTGACTACCAACCTGGTTCACAGGGACACAATATTCATCAGAACACTCACTTGAAATAACCTCTGGTATTGCCTCATGGAAATCTTAATTACTCTGACCTTCTGTGGTCAGCCTATCACTTGGACTATAGCACAATTCTAAAATTCACATGACCATTACATCATTGGCATTACCTTAAATAAGCCGCATCTCTTCAAAGACAACATCACTGTCAATACTCCAAGCAAGCTAGAGAAAATTATATCAATAAAGCATACCAAAAACCTAGCATAAATAAGAAATACTTATCTACATCATAACGTGCATAACCTCATATAAAATACAATGTCACATATGTGCTACTGAGCTATAGTCATAAGTACTGAGGACCCCTATACTGTATTACAACTATTGTAGGGCAATTATTTATTTGAAGATCTTCATAAGGCGACTTTACCAGGTAATATGAATACTACTTTCGATAACAACAGCTTCAAAACTTAGCATTCCACTTCTTGGTTTAATTAACATCTTAAAGACTTGCATAACTTCCCAGATATCAGCCTAACTGGCTGTTAGCTAGCTTCTGAATTTTAACTGAAAATTACAACTCTACATTGAACACTTCAACATGCCTGACCTTCTCTCAGTGAATGGCAATACATTGCTGGATTTTGTTTACAAATTTAGAAGTGAAATTATTAATTGCTCCTAACTGAAATCTTAGTTTAATGTTTATCATTTATATTTTTCTAAAGTATGACTTATCTTTCTCCTGAGTACTGTAGTTTATTTAAAATTGATTTTACACTTTAAATACATTATTTACATAATTAGGTCTGATTTATGTCCACAATAACAAAATTACATCCTACATCCCAATATGAGGATTTTCTACTACAAATACACAAGCTTTAAAAAAATATCTTTCACAAAGTTACATTAAAAGACCAGGTTATTTACATGTGGAATGAGCCACCCCATGATGGAAACATCTCACCAATTGATGTAGACACAATATGTCTTATTTTTCTTACATACTAGATCCATCCTTTATCATTTACAACTTATTTTTATACCGTACAATTTACACACAAAAATGTATAACACTTTATTATTCACACTATGCTATAAATGATATACTGTCCAGTTCTACTAACCTGCTTCAGACTGGGTTACTCATGACAAGTTAAGTAACTGTAGATGATGATGATGATGATGATGATGATGATGATGATGATGATGATGATGATGATGATGATGATGATGATTGTTGTTTAAAGGGGCATAACATCTAAGGTCATTGCCCTCAACACGTTCAATGCGGACCACGCGCCCTGCTACCTTATAAGCCGGTGTGGAGCACGCGCCTAGCGCGTCATGGGACGGTTGCTAGGAAATGTAAATCACAGGTTTCCCGCAAGGTAAGAAAGGCTCTAATTGTCATCCCGCACATCGTGTAAGTCCAGTCTACTAGCAGATTCATCCATAGCCATATTTGCGCATGCGTATTCCGTTTCCCGCGTATTTCCTCTCCAGAGTTGTCGTCATACGTAATCATTCATTTATGGAATCTTTGAGCTGCAAGACCACTTCAATGCGAGCTAAGACACTGCATTTTCTGTTTATTAATTCTTCAGGAGAATTACGAGTGGTTCCACTTTTGAAATAAATAAATTCCACTACTGCAATATGTTCAGTAAAATAACTGAACTTGTAATTGTCATTTATTCTTGCATCATATATGTGTATAACATGAAAGAACTTCTAATTGCCATCCATATATTCCTCATCAGATTTATAAGTAACTTGAAAGAACGTGCAGTAATCATTTTTGAAATACTTTTTTTCTGATGACCGACAATGTGGTTCCTTCAACATCATGAGACCTACCCAATTAGCCAAAGTATTTCATTTTTGTTTGTCAAATTTTGTAATAGAGAAGTGTAAATATGAATATAATTATGTCTGTAACATACTTTATGCATTTGTTTGCTATCCAAGGTAAATAATGCACAGTAATCTACCGACATGCGTGGCGCGTGATCTGTCTGGTGACCAGTATTACTTCTCGATTTCAACCACCGTGCAGGTCACGCACCAGGCGCGTGAGTGGGATAAGTCCACGAGTTCAATAGAATTTGTCCTACCATCATACAAAACTTCGATAATTACAACTTTTAAAGAGTCCCACACAAATATTTTGCTCAGGTTGGCGGGTATGTCACACTCTGCTAATACGCAGTGAATGTGTTAAGTAACTGCAGACATCCAATTACCCTCATAGAAAACTCCTAATGTGGATACTACTTATTACCCATGGACATTATAATACACTGTTCATGACCCATATTTGTCCCTTGACCTCTCAGCACAGCCTTTTTTGGGTTCATATTTCCTGATACAATGCTTACACAACGTAATACAAACTTTGTTTTTGAACTGCACTCTGACGAATGTCTGTGCTACAATACACTTCTACCAACAATATTTACCAAATACTTACTGGAATATATAATTAGATAGTTTTGCTCCCAAGATCTGGCCAATTTAGAAAATATCTATCATCTCAGTCTATCTGTGCTTGGTGCATAGTCACTTATTTTGATACCACTTTGTTGACAAATTCATAGTTTATCAACACACCAGTAGCCTAAAATATGATGTGTTAATAAATTCAATGCCTCACCCTGATGAGACAAATGTTCAGTAGTAATTATCCAACACTTTTATAAAAAGTTCATTAGTATCTGTTATCTTCATCATGCAAACTGACATGGGTTCCACTATTGAAACTTTGTAATTGAGCTCCTCGAGGCAAATTTCCATTACCTTATAATTTCTACTTGTATTGGGCGATACTTAGTAGGCGGTCCATCTCCTACTACTCAGGTATTTGAGGATAATTTATAGATAAAGTCCTTCAAAATGAAATGTAAAAATATGCCCCTTACATTACCAAACAATCTAAAACATAGTTGAGAAAATTACATATTGACGTTACACTGGTTTAAAGGTCTCTCAGCGGCTAAATTACTGTAATTAATTTTCATACAGACAGTTTTTGGCACATCCCACTTAAAACTAGCTTTGGTCACCACCACACATCTGCTAATATCTGCTCGAAGGTGGGACTTATGGCAAAATCGCTAATTTAATAAAGGGATAAATTTTATAGATATCTATAAAATACACCACAATTTTACATGATTTTTGACACCACTAGCTTATATAGAAATTCAATTGATCACTTATTGCACCAAAACGTGACTTGAGAAGATGCGACACGTGTACACTCTCACTGGTTGGCCAGAATATCACTTGATAACAAGAGATTATAAAGTTGGAGTGGCTATTCGGGTGCGAGTTGGACCGACCCTTCACGGAATAAATATCAGCCTTTGTCAGAGGGCGCTATATCTTTCTATTTAAAATGTCATTTAACTTGTGTGCTACCTCATGATTGATAGTGGAAATAATTTTAAGCTATATGAATGTGTGTGCAGATCTGAACTTACGTGTTATTTCCTCACTCTTACTTACCACGTGAATACTGCTACGCGTAAACAAGGATCTATTTGTTATAACAATTTCAACAGTTAGTTGATCTTCAGTCACCATTAGCTTGCAGCACGTGTAGGATTTGTAAAACGCAATGAGTTTCCTAGTACAATGGAAGTTTTGCTGGGAGTATTGCGGGTTGTATTCTTTACACTTATGTGTGAGTGCGGGGGAGTAAGGTAATCCATCATCTCAGGTGGTTCTTGGAGACCACTCAGAAATGTGTTACCACATGATACATTAAACATGTCAAGCCTGCCTGTGTTTATATTAACTGAGGCTTTCTTTACGAGTTTTCTCAAAATAAGAGAAACAACGTCTTCTGACACACAACTCATCATTAAATTAACTAATCACCTATAAGAAGATTTTATATGATATGTTAACCCAGTATTTCAGGCCAACTGTTATGTTTTACAGCAACAAATTATTTACGTTAGCTTCAACAATACCCCATATAATTCACGTAAATATATCATACGTACTGTTAAATTAATTTGGCTGGTGAAAAATTCACTTCTATAGCCTTCCAAGTTCTGGCGATATCATAATGCCCACTCATCCGGTTTTATTTCTTTCTTGCTGCCATTTTAATTTAACTTTCTATTTTACCTCTTATTCGCACTTTTACTGGGGCAAATGACACCAACTGAAGTCAACAATTCCACCTGAATAACAGTAAGAGGCACACTCTTCCATTTATCTACAGAAATGCTGTTCTTCCCTACCAATATTATGGTTCAAGACCCCATTAATTTGGTTTACCAAATTTATAATTATAATAATAATAATAATAATAATAATAATAATAATAATAATAATAATAGTGCGTGGCCTCAGAAAAGGCCTGATGCAGGTCTTTCAAGTTTACAAGGTATGGGTGACCTGCGGGGCACGTCTGTGGGGATGGAGCCCTATCTGCAATGAATTCTAATGCTGAAGATGGCACACACACATCTAGTCCAAAGATATGGGAAATAACCAATTAAGGTTGAAATCCCACACATACTGGGATGCCCTGAACCAAAGGCAGGCACGCTAACCATTCCTTCATGGAGATGGACACCTAATTTATTCGATTAATTTAACTCAATATCTGTAAGTATGGGACATTCTGCTACGTAATTTGAAGTGTATCCTCCACTGACTTGTTCTCTGAATTTGATGTATGATTATTGCCATTTAATATTTTAATAATATGCGCTATAAATAATGTAACCTTAGTATCCTTGGTGTTGACTTCAAGGTTTACATTTAAATCTGTTTTGTTTGTATTGATTATTACTTCTTGCTTCAAGCAACTGCAAATGCGGCCACATCCCACTGTCTTTAATGATATTTATTATTTTGCAATGAATTTGTTTAGTGGGGATATGCTGACTAGTCTCATGTGGTGGATGAGAGATAAATTGATCTTGATGTCCAAACTTTGCTCTCTAATTAATACAATTAATTACTGAACTTTTCTAATTATTTCAAGGTCTTGCCACCTGTTAACATCGTATTAACACATCGAAGATCTTCAGTGAAGGTGGGATGAGACAAGGCAAGGATTAGGAGGGTAGCAGGCATGGTTTTAATTAAGGGACAAGTACAGTTTTTGTCTGGTATGCTAATCGTAAACCACTGTAAACTATTTTCAGAGCTACCAAAGGTAAGATTCGAACCCACCTTTCCCGAACGCAAGCTCACAACGCTACAACTATAACTGTATGCCCAAATCGCTTGATCAAGTTTATTCGGTACAATAAACTTCAGAGTGGTTTGATTTATTTCTGATTCATTACGCAGGAAATTTGGTAGATTTTAAGTGGTTTGATTGTTATTCTCCCCTACAATAATCTCTGTTATGTATATAAGTCCAACCCTTATCTCATTCCTCTACTGTGTTGGGTTTGAAGTAGCGAGTACTGACGCTAGGATGTCCTTCCAGATGTCAAGCTCATCACAGATGTTAATAAGATGAAAAGAATTGTGATATATGGTAGTAGGGAGAGCGTGAAACCCAGTACTAGCACATGGCCTCTTCCTGTTGAACAGCATCAAGAAGTCTGCTCACGGCTTTTAGTACCAATCTGATGGACGAATAACCATCCACAGCATCATATGACCTCTCTCCATATAAACACTGCTGGGAGATTTGGAGCTGAATCCAAGCCACTGGCACGCAATCTTATCACTAGAAATGGAATACCACCAGCTCTCTTATCCCACCGGCAAACATTTAGATAGTAAATATATATATGGAAAATTCTTAATTCCCATGGAAGGAATTAAATCTTTTTTTCACCAATAGAGCATGTCAAAAATGTCAAAAACATCAGATGTAAGGCTTTTCAGATGTTTGCTCTATTAACCAGCGTTTCGTCTTAGGTCTGACACTAGACTCATCAGATGGTGGGGTGTATGCAGGTGAACTTATGGGAAGCACTTATAAGAAGTACAGTCTGGTAACTGCATATGGGAGATAAATCTCCACAATGGAATTATTGCCCGCCTAGCAATGCCGAATGGAAAATTCTAAATTCCCATGGAGGGAATTAGATATTTTTCACCAACAGAGCATGTCAAAAATGTCAAAAACATATCATCTTTCATCTACATCAGACAAAAATTGCACGATAAGGGATTATTTTTCTGAAAGAAATCATGAAGATTTTGCTAAACCATAAAATGCAAAATAAAAATCTATGCAACTTCACTCACTTTAGAACTGTCCTGGACAATAAGTATGCCCTTCAGACTTCTTTCTTCTCTCCTCCAGTGATATCTTCATCACTTTATTCTTTTTTCTTAGCTCTTTGCTTTCACCTGAACTCCTTTCCTTGCTTTGCAGTATGCGCCTTTGGTCTCGCTGGTAACTGATGTCAACAGCAGAAGTTGGTGCTGGTTTCCCTCTGACAGAGTGAAGGACTTCAAGAGTTCTAACACACCCCATATTGAACTCACTTACAGCACTCACAATACCAAACTTAAGTTTATTCATAGTAACAAATAATTCTTTTGGACAATTATTCCAAAAAACACTGTGAAGGCTCTTGTTTGGATTTTGTGTCATCCCCTTTGTGCACCTTTGTAGCAATGCATCTGATACATTATTTTTAAAACTACATCATACAGAATACCACATCTGCTACTCAATTCTTAGATTACATTTGAAATCCAAATGAGAAAGATGTAAGAAAGGGATGATTTCTTAGCAGGAACTGGAGGGGCGTGTCCAGTAGAGCATGGGACAGTTAAATGCTAGCGCAGCACCATTTAAAGTAGGCGCTGTGGGCTTTAAAAATGGCGACATTTAAAAAATAAAAGCATTTTTCAAAAAACACACATCAGGGTATTTTTTTTTTGCTAGGGGCTTTACGTCGCGCCGACACAGATAGGTCTTATGGCGACGATGGGATAGGAAAGGCCTAGGAGTTGGAAGGAAGCGGCCGTGGCCTTAATTAAGGTACAGCCCCAGCATTTGCCTGGTGTGAAAATGGGAAACCACGGAAAACCATTTTCAGGGCTGCCGATAGTGGGATTTGAACCTACTATCTCCCGGATGCAAGCTCACAGCCGCGCGCCTCTACGCGCACGGCCAACTCGCCCGGTGGGGTATTTTTTAGAGTTCTAAACCCAATTTTGATATTTTCCTCGAAATTCATGAAATTTCACAATAGTGTCCCCATAAGAACATATACCCTTCATGCCTTATAGATCATGGCCACGAGGCAGGCTATCAATCACCACTGATTATCCCTTAGGGCTATCCCGCAAGTGACATATTCCTTATCAGCAGTTTTGCTAGTATTTCCTTACGTAATATCAAGGAATTTGGAACTTTATGGAGTAGAAGTAATCTCTGTTATAAATCAAAAATTTACATTGGTTCTAAACTAATTATCCTAATAACTGATAATTAGATTCTCTGGAAATATTCATTTATTTTATCCACATATTTTACCTTGAAATACTGACGTAGGTTTCTATGCATTGCCACAAAAAATCCTTACTTCAATTAAACTACTACATATATCTTAATAAGATAATATCATCATGGTTTGCAATGCAATAATCCACATTTAGTTACTTATTCAAATAGGTTTTTCCTGAAACAAATCCTCTTATTCAGGCAGATGTGTGTATGTTTGTTTAATAAGTAAGGTAGATTTTGAGTGCAAATGGCCACTTTATCACGTTTCCCTACAAGCATCCTTTAAATAATACAGAATTATTAGTTGGAATTGGTACAAGGTGATTGTGTTTTTGATCAGTTCAATTAGTTTTTTCGACTTTGACTTAAAATTATATTTAACTTGATTTATGAATTATTACAAATATCGTCCCAGCGAGTGGTAGCCGAATGTGGTTAGATAAGCTCTTAAGTTACAATTCTGTGGTTCATTATGTATTGTTTTATCTATACTCCCAATTTATGGTGATGAAGTTTTCCTCAGAGCTAACCTGGTGCAGGTCGTTCCAGTTGACACCAGCACCCCTGTGAGCATGGCGCACGCCTATGATGAATTTGCGGAATATTCGTTCATTGCAATTTTCAAACTTATATGGCATTCCTAATGTATGAAATAGCATGAGAGTTTGGAGATCACTTCAATGCGTAAATGATACATATTCCAATTTGCAGAATGGTCTTTCTGTAATGTCAACTAGGATGTGTCTTTGGAGATAAATTAGCTGACAAACACATTACTGTGTTACCTTGAAATAGTACGTCTATCTCCAGTATGAATTACCATGTGCTATCGAGATCACAGGATCGGACAAACGCCTACCGTACTTTTCTCACTACTGTGGCGTTACTCCAGTACGGAGGACGAAATGCGCTTGGAAACTACTTCGAAAAGTGAAAGTAACGTTGCACTGATTACACCTTTAACCCGCGAATGGTTGCTATATGAGATTTTTTCTCACATTACTTTTTATTGTGATATTACTTCACAGTGATGAAAGGGAGGTGACTGTTCCCTCTTCCAGCTGAGTTTATAACTGTCGTGAGTAGAGCGATTCACAATTGAACGGTAAACACACCCTCCCCAAGTCAGAAAAAAGGTTCCTATGTGTCCGTGCGCACTGCGTGAGAGTTTTTCTCATCGCGCGATTAATAGTGTTGGTGTTATTTTGAAGTAGAGCGGGAGACTTACACTTGTTGTACGCGCTACTATTCGTTTTATGACCACTTTTCGATTTTGAAAATGTTATTGTGTTCAGAAACCTTGCGTTCTACGTAAATATTATTATATATGATCCATGTGTGAGATTCTATTTTTTACAACTTCAGGACGGAGGTTATTTATATGTGCATTGCATACGTTATTTTACGTAGTAATTTGTGTCTTTAATTAACAACTAATCATGTCCAGCTCCATGGCTAAATGGTTACGTGCTGGCCTTTGGTCACAGAAGTCCTGGGTTCGATTCCCAGCAGGGTCGGGAATTTTAACCTTAATTGTTTAATTTCGCTGACATGGGGCTGGGTGTATGTGGCGTTTTCATCATTTCAACCAAATCATGACGCGCAGGTCGCCTACGGGTTTCAAATCATCTGGAGAGTGGAACTTGTCCTCGGACACTTCCAGCGCTAAAAGCCATATGCCATCTCTCTCTCTCTCTCTCTCATACACACACAGCTAATCATTTCATTTTAATCTAAAATCTATAAGGTAGAACTTGCATTTAATTTCAGTAGTAAAGTTCAGCCTTACGCCCCACAAAACTAAAAATGTCATATTTATTTTCATGCGACAGAAAGTCTCACGCGCGACAACTCACGTTACATTTCGGCTACCAACCACTCGCGGGTTAAGGTTTCATATCGCTGTGAGAAATCATGTGTCTTTGCAGTTCAGATCGCCGAAAAAACGCCTTATTACATTCCTCACATTGGTACGGCCTTACACCAGTATGACGTATAATGTGCTCCTGCAGTCTGCTTCGAACACGAAATGTACTACTGCATTCGTTACACCGGTACGGCCTTGCTCCGGAGTGACTATACATATGGTTTCGAAGATAAATTCTTTCATAAAATGTCTTATTGCATTCACTACACCGGTAAGGCCTTTCTCCAGTATGAACATTCATATGGTCTTCAAATCTATAACGTTCAGAAAACATTTTCTTGCACTCACGACATTTGTATGGTCTTATTCCAGTATGACACAACATGTGTTGCCTCAGATAATTCCTACTGTGAAGCGTCTTGCTGCACATGTTACATCGGTAAGGCCTTTCGCCAGTATGAATATACATGTGATTTTTTAGTCTATGCCCCTCACTAAACGTTTTCGTACATTCTTTACACTGATATGGTCTTAATCGAGAATGAACAAGCATGTGTTTACGAAGATCTGACCGGCGAGCAAAGGTTTTATAACATTCCGCACATTGGAACGGTTTTTCTCCCGTATGAAGAAAAATCTTGTGGTCTCGCAGACTACTTCCAGCATTAAATGTCCTGTTGCATTCCGTACAAATATAGGGTCTTGCTCCAGTATGAATAAGCATGTGACGTCGGAGTGTACTTTTCGTAACGAATGTCTTACTGCATTCATTACAAACGAAGGACCTTTCCCCAGTGTGAATAAGTATGTGACGTAGCAGTGTGTCTCGACGAGTAAAGGTACTATTGCATTCATCACAATGGTACGGCTTTTCACCATTGTGGCTGGTTGATACAACGTTCTTCACACTGAAATTCGCAACAATAAATCCAATTTGAAAACAAAAGAACACAATTCCGGACGGAATACATTAATCATATATTCCAATACAACTCTATTTCATGCTTAGGCACTCCCATTCATGATTGTTATTTGTGGTTCAGAAGTTACAAATGTAGGCATTTACTCCCACTTTGCAGATGAAATCGCTAGGTCAGGGATGGCGAACCTTTTCCAACTAGTGTGCCATTTTAAGTCTGGTTTATTATTCTCAACTGTCTACTGTGCCACTTGTTATTTTCCTTTGGAATGGCTACACCCCCCCCCCTCGACTTCCATCCATAATTCCAAATTATGTTTCATAATATGTTATTACATATATATTGTAAAATATTACTTTTGATTGCACGTTCCGTGGTCGTATTTTGTCAATACCGCAGAAATACATTTTTAAATATGTAAGATATAAAATACCTAACATTATTTATTTAAAAAGGTATATTAAGTGCCCAATGTAACACACTTCTTTATTAAAAATTATTTGATATAGAAATCACAATTACTAATATTGCTAAAGGACATTAAGTGAAATATCGTTCTCAACTTCAGTGTGGAACTTGTTGCTGAATCTTAGTAGCCATGTCATTTATGTTAGGTTCATAACTTCTTGTCTTCAATAACAAGCAAGAAGCACTTAGATCTGAACCAAGACGGTTTCTAACTGTTGGCGTTCATTGTAGAAAATAGTGTAAGTAGCGGTGAAGCAAGTTTCTTCATGGCCGAGGCTGTTCCGCTGTTCAAGCATTAAGTTCCCCGGTTTGTGGAGAGAGTATTCACCATCACACTCGATTTTCACCAATGCTTTACCAAGTTGTACGAATTTTTCCCCATGTAATGCTTTCTTGAAATTCAGTCAACTCCATTTCTAAACTGTCAATACCTAACCACTCAAAAATTGACCTTCATATCACTTGTGTGTCCAATATGAGGCTTTGAAATAAAATGCCATAGTTTTTCCAAATCTCAAAATTGGATAATCTTTTGACAAATATTTCTCTTACAAATTTCAAAGTAATGAACATTTACACAACCACACACTCACTTAACTTCACTAATTGACGGCTGCATCTGACATTTATATCTATCAGTGTTGCCATAATGCACGTCCGAATGGAACCTGAATTTAGATTTTCGGTACTTATATCTTAAACTTGAAACATTCTGACTATACGATGCATGAGATAAGTATAGTCTATAGAACAAGACGTGCATAAGAACGTTAATATGTACATGTGGTGTGTCACTGAAATTGTGTTCGCGTGTCACCTAGTGACACGCGTGGCATAGGTTCGCCATCCCTGCGCTAGGTGATACCACCTTTATATAATGGGATATAAATATCACGTTGCAATCTATTCACGCTAATCAGCTGGAGCCAGCTGAACACATTAAACAGTGAAAGAAAATTTAGTATTACATGTGTATCTCATTCATTATTATGATATTCACTTTAGGGTTAAAGTACATAAAGAATCTAGGTATGTAATTCCACAACTTTTGTACACAATATCAAAACTAAGGAAGACTCAAATAATGAGCTTTAATTAAAGAATAAATTACTTTCCTAAGCATCACATATCAATGTGAATGAGAAACGATAAGAATGTACGAAATAATAAATCGGCTATTTACAGGTTTTAAATGTTCCAGCAACATTTGCATATTTCCATAGACACAAATAGTACATAAGGAGATGCAGTTAGTTTCAAGTACACTATCATATATTTTGAAATGTATTTTTCCACAGTATGGATGAAATGAATTAAATATTTTAAGGATGGCCCTAAATAAATTCATAGAATATATCAGTACCAACATCGTCAGAGTCTTCATGAAAAGCGTAAGTCCAATTCGATTACAAAAGGCATAAAAAGTTCAGTGATGACCCCTAAGGTAGCTGTCATTGAGCCAAATAATGTTCTTGTTTCAAGATCGTGCGTTACTCAAACAAATCGGCAGTTGCTCGTAGATGTTACTTTGAGCTGCGTCAACATTCTCAGGCTAGCCTCCAATTGTCTACAACTTGATAGTAGAATCAGCGATACATCCACGAGGAGTGGCAGGCTTATTTGCAATACCAGCCTTACGACTGTTGTTAAAACACGAAAGCCCCTTGAGACATCTCTGTAGGCTATGAATCCAATCTCCTTCAAGACATTGCCAATGACTGCCTTTTCATACGTATGTTTTCAGACCCACTCGGATGCAAATGAATGAAAGCTAGGTATACTCGCAACCATATTGACGTTAGAAGTAACATATATGAAATAAATAAATATAATCGGTGTGACAAACAGACAGGAACAGTAGTAGGAAAGTACTTAAATTTAGAGACAAACGCTAAGTGAAGCGCAAACTCCACGGATACTGTGCGGTTTCTGTCACATTGCTGTCAGATTGCCTTCAAGAGATACTGATGAATGAGTGAGAAGTATTTTTGTTTTTATATCAAAGATTGTCTGAGATCACTAGATGGTGCAGGATATCAGCTAGTGTTTACAAGACAAGCCATGAAGATAAAGACTGTGAGAGAGCTGTAGCAAAGTTGACCATCAGAAAGCAGTGAAGACAGGATATGCAGACAACACTAACACCACCAAAATGCAGGGACCTGCGTTTCAATGATGTGAGGAAGAATTAACACAGTATAACTGAGGGAACATAATGCTATGGATTCATGGGTGATTCTGAGGATCAGTGAGTGCTGTTGATTGAGCTTCAGGATCAAAAAATCATTGGTTCAAGCACAACACAGATTGTCAGATTTACTGAACGGAGAATACAGTAAATTTCCAGTGAGTGCTGTTGATTGAGCTTCAGGATCAAAAAATCATTGGTTCAAGCACAACACAGATTGTCAGATTTCCTGAACGGAGAATACAGTAAATTTCCAGCCCAGAAAGCAATTTGAGAACATCAGAACTTGGTTAATTAATCACAGTGAATCACATCTTGAAATAAAGGGCAGAATTCAGGCGGGCTTATGATTTTATTCTTCCAGCTGACAAATATTAAAAGTAAACTCTCTAACTAAGAAAGCAAGGAAAAATATCCCCAAAGTAATCATATTCTATCACTCTGAAGGATAACCAGCTATAAAAAGTAAATATAGAAACACAGATATTATAGGAAAGAAAATTAGAACAAAAGATAATTGGCTTCGATGGAAAAGACCAATGGACGTGTTGTATCGAGACATGGAGAGCGAATCACCAGTCTAACTGGACGCAGATTTATTCAATGCGCTGGTCATGTGCAAGAAAGGTCAACAGTAAGGGCATTGTGAATGAGACCTTTAGACTACCTAGAACAAAGGTATGTACCCGATGCATTTACTGGACGTATTCCAAAATGGCGCCTACGGAAGGTAGAGACCAGCCAAGGCAAAGGAATGTGTAGCAGAGTATCGATATTTATGTATATTAGAAGGCCATGACTGATTTAAACCTACCACTATGAAGTCAATGTACAACAGAGTAGAATCGATTGGATTGTTTTAGAAAAAATAAGAAGGATCGAACGGATTATTATAAAAGCTTACTTAAAAATTGACTTCGTAACGACAAGACGTGCTGAACATACCTCTCAAGAATTAAGCAAGATTGATAGTTTCTAACGAGAACATTAAGTTGAGACGACGGTAATAGTGAAGGAAACGAAGTGCTAAACCCTGAAATACAGTGAGGATATAAACCCCGGAAATTCGGAAAAGTTCGTCCGGAAACTTATAGGCTAATCGTCTTGCAGCAACAGGTTGACCGAGATGCGAGAGCTGGAGATTGAACTACCGTAATGGTAACATTTTTGATGATGGTGAATAGTTAACACCTCAAGTGATAGAATTATTTATTGAAATACTGAACTTTGACTGTGGTCAGAAGATTATGATATATTTGTGTACATAAATGACCAGACTTAAGTTTTGATAGGAAGATGAAACAGAATTTGAATTCATTTCAGGAATACTCAACCCAGAGTGTTGTGATATGCAAATTTAGATTAGAAATAAGCCAGCGCCCACTTAAAATAATTGATTCAGGAGTTAAGATACTTGTTTTATTAGGTTAATGACTGAAAGTTCACGAACTATTCTTGACATTTAACCATTTCTTTCGCGATTCTCAGTAATTTAATAAATATGTTCTTGATTATGTTTTATATAATTGAATGAGTTCTCATTTGTAGTGATAGACTGTAGTTGTATTTAGTGAATAAGGTACCCGATAAGCGGATATGTCTTAGGAAATGTTGATTGAAGTATACGTATGCGGAGTTCACAATTGAGCATTGAATTACGGAATTTTGAACTGCGTAGGGTGTCACTATTTCTCTTTGGACGCACGTTAAATGGAATTATAGAAAAATTAACCATTTTTCTGGAAACATGGATACCCTGAGACGTTTATCTGACTAGTTGGGAAAATAACTGTGGTCACCCTGACCCGAAGGGTGCAGTTATTTAATTGGCGCTCCAACGTGGCGCAAGAAGAGAAAGACACCGCGGGAACGTCAAATAAAGAACCGCCAAAGGCAGTTATTTAAGTGGTTCCCATACGCGAGGCAACAGAAGAGAAAGACACCGCGGGAACAATTATTTAATTGAGAGATAGGCCCGATAAAATAGGCCAGTAACTTACTGCTGATCCAACATGGGGGTCCGAAGAGATAGGTGGTAGTTGATGAAGATCTAGATGGAGAAAGGCACCGAAGACTGCAATGAAAAGGGCATCCAAAAATAAGCCAGTTATTTTTGACACTCTGATCTGAGGTCAAAAGAGAAAGATATTGCGGAACGTTGAGTGAAGCAAAGAGCCCAACATGGAGTTGGAAGAATCAGATACTTGGAGATTTATCAAGGAAGCAGAACAGACTCGAATGAGAAGCTGATGATTAAATATTAAGAAAATGACGTTTGAGAATGAATATTTTTCAGAAGTAGATTGTCAGATGGAGTGATAGGAGGACATTTTATCCTTTTTCGTGAAATAAATGTAGGTGTTCACATTTTCATTCTTTATTTTAAAATATGATTGAATTTATTCTTGATATTTGGATTAACAATTAGTCTGTAAGTAAATGATGAATACCTCATGATGGATAATTATTTTTCTTTTTGGGGAACTATTTCTGAAATGAATTCAAAGGAATGTGATCAGATTTCGTTGGAAAGTTGCTCATATTTTGACTGGTAGGATGATATCGATCTTCAGGAAGGTCTATATTTTAACTAATTTGAGAAACTAAGTGAATATTTAGTATACAAGACTTGATTGCTAGCTTTAAGAGTGTCTTAGATTAAGAAATTGAGAGATATTTCACATATTTATTGATATTGTGTGATATTAGAGAACTTTGAAAATTAGAGTTGGTTAGGAAATTAAAAAAATTATTCGAAATATTACTGAAATTGACGAGATAATGGCAACTCAGGGAAGAGTGCAAACCAGAAGGGAACAAGAAGAAGAAATGAAAAGAGCACAGGAAAAGCAGGAAGGAATACCGTTATGGTTCCAAGACTATATGAAAAAACAGGAAGAAGACAGACAGAAAGAAAAACAAGAACGAGAGGACGAAAAGAGAAAGGAAAAAAGAGAACGTGAAGAGAAAGAAAAGAAACTGGAAGAAGAGAAACAGAAGGAGAAAAGAGAACATGAAGAGAAAGAAAAGAAACAGGAAGAAGAGAAGGATAGGAGACGGGCAGAGAAAGAACAGAAGCAACGGGAAGAAAGGAGAAAGGAACAACAAGAACTCTTAAAGGAGTTCCGTAGAGAACAAGAAGAGAAACTGGAGGAGTGGCAACAAAAGCAACGTGAAGAGAGGAAAAAGGAACAGCAAGAATTATTGCAAGAGCTGAATAGGAAGCAAGACGATAAACAGAGAGAGTTGACTGAAGAGCTCAGAAAGAAACAGGAGGAAATAAAGGAAGACAACGCGGAAACTCGATTGGAAATACAGAGTAGGCTAGCCGAAATGACTCAGAGTATGGAAAATAAAAACAAGGAGATACATGAAGAAATGGACAAAATTAAAGGACAGGTTACAGAAAGCCAGGAAATCATCAAGAAGTTGAAGGATGAGGAGATTAGCAAACTGACCAGCAATCTCCAAGAACTAAAAGTCAGTAATGAGAAGAAATGGGACGAATTGAGTGAAATAACAAGCGGCATGGAAGGATTGAAGGTCAGACATCAAGAGTTGGAGGAGAAATTCGATCAGGTTCCTGGCATGGTGGCCGGTAAAATTAATGAATTAAAAGAAAAGATCGAGAGCGATAAGAATGAGGCGGACCAGAAGATGGAGAAGACGGAAGAGGAATTAAGACAGATTAGGAAGGAGATTCAAGAAATTAAGATGGAAAACCAGACAACAAAATCCGTCATTTCAAACTATAGCGAAAGGCAAAAAGCGATAGAGATTCAGATTAATGCGAGGGAGACCACACCATCGAGAACAATGGATCCAAGTAGGCAGAGCATAGACTTAGTAAACGGAAGCAGTCAAAGTGAAAGTCCAACCATAATAAACGTCATAAAAACTTATGACGATCGCCCAAAGCATTTCGACAACACGTCAAAAATATCACCTAAGCAATTTCTCAGAGATATTGAGGAACTTTTTCGCGAAGGTAGAATTCAAGAGGATAAGAAGCTGCGCGTGATAGAAAAACATCTAGACGGAAACCCGAATATCTGGTTCCAAGCTTTTAAATATAGTTTCCACAGCTATGAGGAATTAAAGGCAGCGTTCCTAAGAAAATTTTGGAGTCCAGAAACTCAGCAACAACTACACAATCGAGCTTTACGCAAGAAAGTTTTCGTCAACGGGTCAAACCCGATACAGCGACTACTTTTCTTATCAATTTCACAGAATCCAGGACTTAGACTCAGCACCAAGCGAGCTAGAGGCCATAAAAACTATTCAAAGGCAATTCCCACCGGAGGTGCAGAGGTTATTAGCAGCCTCAGATGTTGAAACCGCAATCGATATGGAGAAGAAGCTAAGGCAGATCGATATGACATCCTCATATCCATTGAATAGAAATATACGGAATACGGCCCAAGAGGAAGCAATAAATACCATTATTCCCGAGGAAACAAACCATAGGGAAAATCCCAAGTCAAAGAATAGGCCAGAGAATCATGACGAACAAAGAGAGAAGGGCAAAAAGAGATGTTGTTGCCAGTGCAATGGAAATTCTAATGGGGAATATGAACAGAATAATAGTAGACATAATCCACATTATACGAATAATCCAAGATTTAGAGGCAGTAGGAACCAACAGCATTTTAGAAACAGAACATGGTTTAACAATCGAAAAAGATAAAATAATTATCGTAGGAACGAAGAAAACCGAAGGTATATACAACTGCGAGAGGAAAGACGAAATAAAAGCAGATGGGAAGAAGCAATAAGAGATAAAGATATAAATGGAGACATCGAGGGAGCGGAAAGCCTCGAACTGCAGTCGTATAAACGAAGAAAAGCAGAAGAGGGGAGACTCCAAATACTCCGGAATTCGTAGGAAGTTCGGAGCCACCTGAAAGAAAAAACGCCAATTTCGAACTGAGAAATGAGGAGATATCAAATAGCGAAAGGAATGGTAAATTCAACAAAATTCGTAGTTGGATAATTGCGCAAGTAGATCACTGGGATATTCGACCTGATGACCTGCTTGAAGAAAATTATCATGGCAAGGAAAGAACGAAATTTAGCTTACCCGTAATTGTAGTAACAGTGGCCGACATAAAGTTGCACTGCTTGGTGGACTCAGGAGCAAGTATCAGTGTAATGGCATCAGCGTTTTTCCAAGAGCTTACTAAAAGAATCTATATACCAACAATACCTGTATCAGGAATTAAAATAAGAGGAATAATCCCGGAAAAATCTGTTGACTGCAAGGTGCAAGCATATGTTATAATCATGATAGGAAGACACAAGTTTGAACATCCATTCATGATTATGAAGAGGATAAAATATAATATCATCTTTGGTATAGATTTCATGTTAACGAATCGAATGACCAATGATATGGAAAGACGAGAAGTCCGGTTTCCAGTAACAGAAAGTGGTGGAATGCAGTCTATAGAAACCATACAACTTAGTAACACTATGGACGAAAAGGAACACTTGAAGATTATGGTGGAGAAAATTGATCCTGAAACCATGGAAAGCCGAGGTCAAAATAGAGACGTATATGAACAAGAGATAGATTTAGAACTGATTAAAAGAAATAATGGCTATCGAAGAGGAGGAAGAAGAGAAAACTGAAATTTGGAAAACTATGGCCGAAGCTACAATATCATCTGCAGAAAAGCGTAGAGTATATGAGATTTTGAAAAGCTATATCGAGGTTTTCGACAATAAACCGGGTCAAACACCCAACTTTAAGTACAAACTATTAGTCAACGACTGGACGCCATATAAGGGGAAGTTATACGATGTACCAGAAAGGTATTTAGCAGAAGAAAAATTATTCAGGAAATGATGGCTGACGGAATAATAGTAAAGACAACCACACCTTACTTAAATCCGCTCGTAATAGTAAAGAAAAACAACGGAAAACTCAGGCCGTGTTTCGACGTCAGAATCCTCAATGAAAAGCTTATCCCAGAGTACAATAAGGTCCCGAGGATTAAGGATATAATAAAGAAATTTAGAGGTCTGCAGTACTTCTCAAGCTTAGATTGTACGTCGTCCTTCCATCACATCGTACTGGAAGAAAAGTCAAGGTTACTAACAGGGTGTATGTTTGATAACCAAACGTACGCCTAGTGCAGATTACCCTTTGGTTTGAAGAATAGTTCCGCTGTTTTGATAAGGGCCTTAGATAAGAACTTAACAGATGAAGTAAAAGGATTTGTCAACTGTTATGTCGATGATCTAGTATTTGGCAGTACAACTTTCGAAGAACACTGTGAAAAATTAGAAAAATTGTTGAATAACCTGCAGAAAACCGGATTTAAAATTAACCTAGCGAAATCAAAATTCTGCCAAAATAAAGTGCTTTTCCTTGGACATATAATAGACGGCGAGGGAGTTAAGCCAAACCCGGCAAAGATCAAAGCAATTTGTGATTTCCCACGTCCTTCTAAGGTGAAGCACATAAGACAATTCCTAGGTATGACTGGATTCTTTTCCGACCACTGTAGAGGTTATACAGAAATAGCTACACCGCTTCAGGAACTGTTGAAGGCAAATAACCGCTGGAAATGGAACGAGGAAACTGAAAACGCATTCATAAGAATGAAAGAATTGCTTAGGCAAAGCATCAAACTAGGGTACCCTGATTTCGAAAAAAAAAAAATTATCATCCAGGCAGACGCGTCAAATATTGGTGTTGGAGCATGTTTATATCAAGAGGCAGGGCAGAATAAGAAACGAACGTACTTAGCCTTTACGAGCAGAAAACTGCGAAAACACGAGCTACATTATACAACGACAGAGCTCGAACTCCTTGCCATAATACACGCACTGCAGCAATGGAGACGGATTATTTATGGATACCCCGTGATCATCGGAACGGATCATAAAGCACTAACTTTTGGGTTAAAAGCAATGATGACTAGCGAAAGAGTAACTAGGTGGATGCTTTTCACACAGCAATTTAACATCAGAATTGAACACTGCAGCGGGAAAGAAAATGTATTAGCCGATGCATTAAGCAGAAATCCAGCAGACCATGAAGAGAATATTTTACAGTTAACGTTAGATATTCAAGACGAGGAGTTGTTAAGAAAACTGGAAGACCTTGCTGAATATCAGAAAATGGATGAAAAGTTAAATGTCATCATTGACAAGTTAATGGCTGATGAGAGGGAACCATTGATAGAAAATAAATATGAGATGTTGAGAGGCATATTAACAAAGGTCGTGGATGAGACCACGCGTAAAAGAAGAATAGTAGTACCACGAGCGCTGCAATGTGAATTAATTTGGCACGTACATAAAGTAACAGGACATGCAGGAATCGATAAAGTCATTGGAACACTATCAGAAAAATTCACATGGACATGGCTGAGGAGATCACTCAGAAACACAATTAAAATCTGTGATATTTGCCAGCGGGTTAAACATAACAATTTTATCACTAGTAACCAACCTATCGCCATATTGCCATCTAAAGTAAGAGAAATATATGCAATTGGTATTTTTGGAAAGTTACCGACAGCCAAAAAGGGAAACAAGTATATATTGGTAGTAATTGACGTCTTTTCAAAGTATATATCGCTACAGCCAATTCAACGGGCAAATACAAAGCAAGTTCTACACAGCTTAGTGGAAAAGGTATTTCCTAAAATGGACAAGCCTGAAAGAATATTATCGGACAGGGGAACACAATTCACATCTATGTTGTTCCGAGAAAAGATGAAAAGTATGGGCATAAAACACATATTATGTTCAGTTCGGCATCCATCGGCAAATCCAGTGGAGAGATATATGAAGGAGATAGCAAAATTCTGTAGGATATACTGCAATCATTGTCACTGGAAATGGATTGATGTAATAGAAATAGAGGAATGCCTAAATAACATCGTAAATGTATCAATTGCTCAGGTCCCAAACCTTGTACATCACAATAAACAATCACGGAGAACATGGGACAGTATAATAAACATGTCACTTGAAGAGAAACCAGACATCCAGCAGGTCAATAAAATGGTCCAAGAGAGACTAAAACAACAGTCTGAGAAAAGACTAAGAAGATTACGAAATAAAAGATTTCGCGCACCATTTCAGAAAAACGATGTCGTTTTGATTAAAAAGGCACCAGTAACGAACGCACCAGCTAAAATATGTGCTATGTTCAATCATTTATATGAAGGACCGTACAGAATTGAACAAGCTTATGGAAATAACGCATATCTTATTGTAAGCATGGACGGAAAATACTAAAACGTTCACAATTCAAGTAATATGAAACTATATTTCCCAGAAAACAAAGCTGGCGAAACGATAATATAAGTCCCACGGAGTTACGAATCAAGTTCAGAATAAATATATTGGTGAAGCAGCTGATATGCAAAGAGATAGGCTTGGAGAAGCTGTACAACATCAATTATAATAACAGAATAGTCGATATGATTCCATAGAGAAATAAAATCCATCAATCGATTAAAGAACCATGGAGAAATAGCAGAAATGCATCGTCACATTTGTCGTTCATAGTTCAAAAGAATAAATATATCGCAAGCAATATATTTAATCTGTACTGGGGGAATGAAATGTACCCGATGCATTTACTGGACGTATTCCAAAATGGCGCCTACGGAAGGTAGAGACCAGCCAAGGCAAAGGAATGTGTAGCAGAGTATCGATATTTATGCATGTTAGAAGGCCATGACTGATTTAAACCTACCACTATGAAGGCCGTTGCCTACGCTATAATACAAGGCCTTGAAATGCACTCATGGAAATGGGTGACATCCTAGTTCACCATTCAGCCGCTACGATCGCGTCATTGCTCCCTTGCATTCGCATGTCCGTATATGTCAATAAGTCAATTATGTCCTAAATAAAAAGAACTGAATGTTTTTGCAAGTATTAACAGTACTTTATTTATAGAGCGGTGCTGCATTGGCTTGGATATGTCATTGAAGTTTAAAAACTTTCCTTTTGAGGGGATTCTTATCAAGTTTCAAAACTTTCTCTCTTCTACTTGAGTGGCTCAAAGCAATGTTGTCACATAGAGGTCTCAGGAATTTTCAGAGTATAAAAAGAGGTGGTTTGTCCTCTTTACACTTTCTACACTTAATTTCACTGTTGAACATGTCTTTCGAAAAGAAAAACCGTACACCTTTTAGTACCTCTCTTCGGGACAAATACTGCGTAGCGAAGGTGACAAGTTCACTGCACAAGTGCCACAGACGATGATTTTTGGTATCTGACGGCTCCTCTATCTTGAAAATGAGTAAGACACAACGTTGAACTTTGAGTAGCTGGAGAAGAGCGGTATGTTCTAAACAGTCTTTACAGTCTGTTTGTTCTTTTGCCACACGAACCATAATGTCATCGTATTCCGCTTGGAATCTTAGGTACCTGGCTGAAGAAGAGCTCGATGTCATCGCTTGTCAGGTTCCTGCTCAATGCATAATGCAAATATATACTTATGAGGTATTTTACGCAGGCCACAGTGGATTGGGTAGTCAAGATCTATGCCTGATACATTTCCCTAATGAATCTATTTTACTTTCTCTGAATGCATTTGAATTTTCTTTATATATGACAGGAAATCATTAATTAACTAACCGAGGCGTTCATCTTCAATACTAAAAGATGCTCGCTTGTTCTCGTTCCTGGAATATGTCCCGTGTGAGGTGTTGCAGACGTCATGCGCATCGAACAATTTCATAAAATGCTTCATAAAACAAATGGTTTATTTTAAACTGTATTTAATGTTCTTGGGACAAACCACCTCCACACTTTTCAAACCAGAGATTGTTTCAGGGGAAAATACAATATTTTTAGTTCTTGCTACATTCATTTACTCCAAATTTGTTGGGCAAATTATTTTTCTGGTTGGTATCCTGATTTAAGATTTCTGAGTTTGAAGAAGCCTCTCAAATGATCGCCGGTCACGGTAGCATTGCTTCCAAAAACGTCCAGTTGACAAATTTTGGGATCGCCAGATTCTTATGACATAACTCGGATCAAAACTTAGGAACAGGGGCCTAATTTCATCAACTTGAAGTCGTATCTCATGAGTAATACTTCCTCTGCATAATGTTTCGAACATTGAACATTCACTGGAAACTTGCGAAACGAAATTCCACTACCTTTAATTTCTCGTGAATAAGCCATGACTGGAACTGCGAATGTTTAACATCAGACGAATACATAATACATTCACAACCAACTCAGTTAATAAATTCTCTTAAGGCGCGAACCTGGTAGACAGGGGGCAAGAAAGCGAACCTAGCGGCCCGGCATTGAAATTCAGTGTGACCAATTCGATAGCGTTTTACGGGCTCAATTTCCAGGCCTTGTATTATAACGTAGGCAACGATGAAGGCAATGTACAACAGAGTAGAATCGATTGGATTGTTTTAGAAAAATAAGAAGGATCGAACGGATTATTATAAAAACTTACTTAAAAAATTGACTTCGTAACAACAAGACGTGCTGAACATAGCTCTCAAGAATTAAGCAAGATTGATAGTTTCTAACGAGAATATTAAGTTGAGACGACGGTAATATTGAAGGAAACGAAGTGCTAAACCCTGAAATACAGTAAGGAGGATATAAACCCCAGAAATTCAGAAAAGTTCGTCCGGAAACTTATACGCTAATCGTCTTGAAGCAAAAGGTAGACCGAGACGCGAGAGCTGGAGATTGAACTACAACAGGAGAAAATAATAGCAACGATATCGTAAATAAAGAGGCGATCATTGAAAAATTATACTTCACAAAGGGAAATAAGCTAACTTTGAATATACGATTGGACGAAGCAAATAATCTTCTACTGGCCTCAAGGAATAAGAAAATATTTCTGCAGAGGAAGGCTAGCAAATATATATACAGTTATCAACGATAAATACTAAGACTTCACAGAACCATGATGAATACATACTGTATGTTTCAGAATTGATGTATATTATCTACAGTATTCCTGAGGAAATGATGGCTTGCTAAATCGGCATACACCAACCTGGAGAGAGATGTCGTCCTGGCAGTTGAAACCACCCGACCCGAGAGGAGGAGGTCACTCAACCCGAGCTACCAGAGATGAAGGACCCGTCCAATTCTCGATCCAAGGCCTGTGACCAGACCGTGGAGCAGTTGAAGAAGAGCAACTGCCTGAGATATTGAATGGCGAGCTAAGTAATAATAATAAGTAGTATAATTTCTTATGTAAAGTATTACTAGTATATGCAATAGAACTGAATAGCCCAAGCGTGAAATAATTGAGTGTGCAATTAATATAAGGAAGTGCAGTGTGAAATATTTAAGATGGTATTAACATATATTAAGTCAGTGTGAACTTAAGACGATATCTCGTGATATAATGGTTACGTATTTACTATATTATCTTAACCAGAGGAGTGAGAATACGATTTTAAAAGTGACATAGTGTAACAGATATTTGCAAAGAATCCCGGTTAGCTAAAAAGATCCATGAATGATATAGTACCATCCGAACCCAGATTACGTCATAGAGGGACGCATGTTTTGAATTGTTTAATTTACCATACTCTTTGCTGAATGATTATATTGGAAGAATAGATACCATATTTGGGGTTATGTGTTGAATTGTACGATAAGTCGTGTTGTAAGAAATGAATTCTGCGCTAAAAGAATGTCACGTCTCGTTATATTTAATGAATATTGGAGGTTAAACGCGTTAATTGTAGATGTTGAATAAGTTAAATATAGGTTGAAATGAAGGTTATAGATGAAATAATGGAAGAGTATGTGATGTTTTAAGTGAAATATTGCGCAGATTAATAAGAAATGAGATGTATATGATATAAATAATGTGCGATATAAGGGCACAAGTAAAGCAACTACGGAAAGGAAATATGCCCCAGGGAAGAACTATAGCAAGGTATGGATAGTACAATTATATATATTTAGATGAAGTTTGAGAGTGGTTTGACAGTAGTAACAACTGGTGATGGGTAGATTTATGCATGATTATGTCGAATTCTGAGTGAATGTTGATTGCATGGAAGATGAAACTAGTGTGTAACCAGTATGATAATATAATATTGAGATATCGTAATGAAGGCACTTGCATATATATATAATAAATGCTTATTGGCTGTGTGCATATTGAGCTGGAATACGTTACATTAGAAATTATCTAGCTAGAGTAGGGAAATAATATGAGATTTACATAGGATATCATCAATGTTTTTTTAAAATTTGAAATACTATAAGAGCGAATATTAAGCTAGGAGCCGTATTTTAAATGGCAATGGGAGCAACAAACTTAGTACGTCTTTCCATTTCTCATTTTCTTCACTTTATTCAACACCAACGAACTCAGATAATTTTTAATATAATTCAAATCACTGATATTAGAACTCAGGACACTTTTATTGAAATTCAGATCATTCCTACAATAATATGAATACCGTAATGGTAACATTTTTGATGATGGTGAATAGTTAACACCTCAAGTGATAGAATTATTTATTGAAATACTGAACTTTGACTGTGGTCAGAAGATTATGATATATTTGTGTACATAAATGACCAGGCTTAAGTTCTGATAGGAAGATGAAACAGAATTTGAATTCATTTCAGGAATACTCAACCCAGAGTGTTGTGATATGCAAATTTAGATTAGAAATAAGCCAGCGCTGACTTAAAATAATTGATTCAGGAGTTAAAATACTTGTTTTATTAGGTTAATGACTGAAAGCTCACGAACTATTTTTGACATTTAACCATTTCTTTCGCGATTCTCAGTAATTTAATAAATATGTTCTTGATTATGTTTTATATAATTGAATGAGTTCTCATTTGTAGTGATAGACTGTAGTTGTATTTAGTGAATAAGGTACCCGATAAGCGGATATGTCTTAGGAAATGTTGATTGAAGTATACGTATGTGGAGTTCACAATTGAGCATTGAATTTTTGAACTGCGTAGGGTGTCACTATTTCTCTTTGGACGCACGTTAAATGGAATTATAGAAAAATTAACCATTTTTCTGGAAACATGGATACCTGAGACGTTTATCTGACTAGTTGGGAAAATAATTGTGGTCACCCCGACCCGAAGGGTGCAGTATTGATAATCATTGCAATGCCTCAGTTACTGGGTTACAGTCTTTCTGCAGTGGCGGCATCTAGGATGCCTGTTAATCAATATTGACATGTGAATTGTGCTCTCCAGATATGAAAGTGAAATTCTACCTGCATTTTAAAAGGTGAAAATGGGTGATCCCCCAGATATCTTTTACATACCGACTGCTGCATCAAGATTTCGGACTGCCTTTCCAAACTAGACTGCCCCCAGCGAGGATCAAGCCCACAAACTTAAGGACATGAGTCAAATGTTCTACCACAGGACTCCAAAGTGATCTGGATGAAATAGTAGCAGATACTATGTGAATCGATCAGGTAAGAAAAACTCCACTTGGGCCTGAATGTTCTATGATGCTGACATGTAAAAGATCTCTTATGATGTTAGAGTGTGCACCTGCCGAGTTGCTTTTTTTATTTGCTCTACATCACATGGACACAGATTGATCTTATGACAACGATGACATAGGACAGGGCTAGGAGTAGGAAGGATACGACTGTGGCGCTAATTAAGGTACAGCTAATGCATCTGCCTGATGTCGAAGTGGGGAAGTACAGAAAAACATCTTCAGGACTGCCAGCAGTGAAAATCGAACCCACTATCACTGAATACACGCTGATAGATATGCGAACCACACTAAGCCGCCACTTGCTCTGTAATTAATTAAAAATCATCTATGACGATCAAATAAATTTCCTATCTATCTAGTAAAATAAAATACCAAGTCTAAGTTGATAAGTAGTCAGGATGAACAGAATCTGATCATAATGCTTCCACACAGAGGGGCGATCTCCTGCGGGATGCACAGGGCGAGCATACTCATTCAAGTACCCAGCTCAAAAGATGCAGTCACTTAAGTGCGGCCAGTATCAAGCAATGATATAGATGTTGATTCCCATAGGGAACCTGAAATATTTGTCCCAAATGAGGAAATTTATAATACCAATATAAATGGTCCATTATTGGACATTATAAATTTTCCATCTAACTCATTCCTGGTTGCCAGCATTTCACCTCAGTGCGCTAAGTTGGGCTCATCAGCTGGTAAATAGCATACCCACCAGGACGCATTGCTAGTGCAACCAGGAATGAGTTCGCTGGGAAGTTTATTATGTCCAATAATGGACCATTTATATTGGTATTATAAATTTACTCATTTGGGACAAATATTTCAGGTTCCCTATGAGAATCAATATTATCTGATGGCCATGATGAAAATGAGACTCTTTCATAGTGCATTGGCACTGCCAGTGGCACCAATTAGCCTATGCAGTGGCCTCCACGGTATGCACTAGCCATGCATCTTGGTGGGTGTGCTATTTACCAATGGATGAGCCCAACATAGCACACAGGGGTGAAACGCTGGCAACCAGGAATGAGTTAGCTGGAAAATTTATTATGTCCAATAATGGAGCATTTATATTGGTATTATAAATGTGCTCATTCGGGACAAATATTTGAGGTTCCCTATGGGAATCAACATCTACAGGGTGAACAAAAAATGCTGCACGTGGAGGTCGGCATGTGGTTCCTCTTACAACTGATTGTTTTCATTTTGATCATATTGAAATTCAATTATTAAATGTTAAACATTTAATTTATTGAAACCACTTATTCAATACTAGTTAAGTCTTTAGGACTATGACACTGTCATCTGAAGTTTGAGTATGATACATGTGTTGCCTGTCATTGCAGGCATCATCAGCCATGAATTCTATCTCGAAGTCAGAGCTCTGTGTGGATGCTATACTAGGATTACCCATAAATCAATATTTTTTATATAACAATTGGCACTGAAGTACAAGACATTAGGTCATATTGGAGTGAACAAGACATTCATGTCTTAAGAGTTCTAATGTGACGTCCAACTCATGTTCACATCCAATGGAAATAATATTAACTGTCAACTCTCATAATGCCGGTAATGAGAATGGCATGATACAAGTGGGTTTAAAACATCTGTACATTTTTACAACTTATTAGGAGATTAACTTGTACTAGAAATATTCTTAAAAACTATTTTTACACAATTTACACTAATATATATAACATATGGTACAATTTGGAAATGAACTGGTCGATCTCGTCTTAAAGTTCCAGTGGGACGTCCTACTCATGTCCACGTCAAATGGAAATAATGCCAATACTAAGACGGCAATTGTAGTCTATTGGTATCATAACATTTAAACATTTATTTTTACATTTGTAGGAGATCAAGCACGTTCAGCTTACATGGTTTTTGGAATGGCCTAAATATTCTGTAGGTCAACATCACTTTCTTGAAGAATGAGAAACAATATTAAAGTGAAGTGCCAGTTGGATTGCAAGAATGCTGGTAGAGAGTTTGATCGAGTTTCATTAAATAATGGATTATTACATCTCCATATAAACATTCTGTATGTTATGTTCTGAAGCTTTTTGAAGTTATTCCGTGTAAGCCTGGGGAGTTCAACTGGATTCAGGGTGTAAGTGTGCAGCTAGTGGGTGTGTAGAAATCTGTGGAATAAAACGAAAAAGTGTGTGTTATATTAGGATGGTTTATTAGTGGATTTAATATTCTTGACACTTACCCTTTAGACGTTAGGAGGAAGTCCGGTTGTGTTGCTTGTGTGAGGTGGTCTGAACAGTCACTTTATCTCTGCTTCTCGGCCAACAATGACACACCCCTACAATATGAGAAGCGGAGATAAAGCGACTGTTCAGACCCCTCAGACAAGCAACACAACCAGACTTCCTTCTAACGTCTAAAGGGTAAGTGTCAAGAATATTAAATCCACTAATAAACCATCCTAATATAGCACTCACACACTTTTTTGTTTTATTCCACAGATATCAACACACCCACTAGCTGCACACTTACATCCAGAATCCAGTTGAACTCCACAGGCTTACACAGAATAACTTCAAAAAGCTTCACAACATAAGCAACATATAGAATGTTTAAATGGAGATGTAATAATCTGTTATTTATTGAAACTCGATCAAGCTCTCTACCAGCATTCTTGCCATCCAACTGGCACTCCACTTTAATATTGTTTCTCATTCTTCAAGGAAGTGATGTTGACCTATAGAATATTTAGAGCATCCCAAAAACCATATAAGCGGAATGTGTTTGATCTCTTACAAATGTAAAAAGAAATGTTTAAATGTTATGATACCAATAGACTACAATTGCCATCTCAGTATCAGCATCATCTCCCTTCGACGTGGACATGAGTAGGATGTCCCATTGGAACTTTAAGACAAGATCGACCAGTTCATTTCCAAATTGTACCATATGTTATATATATTCATGTAAATTGTGTAAAAAATAGTTTTTAAGAATATTTCTAGTACAAGTTAATCTCCTAATAAGTTGTAAAAATGTACACATGTTTTAAACCCACTTGTATCATGCCGTTCTCATTATCGGCATCATGAGAGTTGACAGTTAATATTATTTCCATTGGATGTGAACATGAGTTGGACGTCAAATTAGAACTCTTAAGACATGAACGGCTTGTTCATTCCAATATGACCTAATGTCTTGTACTTCAGTGCCAATTGTTATATAAAAAATATTGATTTATGGATAATCCTAGTATAGCATCCACTCAGAGCTCTGACTTGGTGATAGAATTCATGGCTGATGATGCCTGCAATGACAGGCGAAACATGTACCACACTCAAACTTAATATAATGACAGTGTTATAGTCCTAAAGACTTAACAAGTATTGAATAGGTGGTTTCAATAAATTAAGTGTTTAACATTTAATAATGCAGTTCCTCATCAAAATTCACGACAAAAGTTTTTCTTGCAAAACCTAGTCCCTTCAATAGGTTTAACAGAAATGCGAGTTAAGAAACGAGGCTCTGACAACGCTGTTACGGCATGCAGCGTGGCCAAGCACAGGTCGCATGAACTCAGCACTCTGCCAGAGCTGTCTCATTAGCTCAGTGAGATGAGGTAATGCCATAAATGCCGGTTGTGCGGGTGCGCTGATGTTCGAGTTGCGTTCGCGCCAATTTTTTTCAGTTAATGTATCAAATTGTATCCAATGTACACCTGCACTATTCAATACACTATGTTGTGTCTTACTGTTACAGTTACCTTTATTTAAACATTCACACATAACATGAAATTCTTACAGACGTAAACGACCACTTTGTTTTGTCCATGGCACAAATAAAGCCAATACGTACAACATAATAGTGGATACAGTACCACCGTCTCTATCCAATGTGTTACATGGAAACACAATACAGTACAGTAGGTAGGCTGCACTGGATTGCCCATTATGCTACACACAATAATTCCATAGAGTCTTCACAGAGCGGGTACATACACTTACGAGCAACATTCACTTCACAGCAGATGTTCAAACCGACCACCTTGCATTTGCAAACACTTCGCCACTCACTGGAGCATACTTTGCCGGACCCTACGCAACACACCTGCATCCACCATTGCCGAAGCAGCATGCACGCAAGCTATGAGGTCTTGTACATCCATGGGTGGAGTACTATAAACATGTTCCTTTAAGTGTCCCCAAATATTAAAATCTAGTGGGGAACGTGGAGTCAGAACACTGGACCTCCACAACCAATCAATTTCCCTGGAAACGCTTCATTTAACCAGTTACGCACAGTCATTCCAAAGTGTGGCGGTGCACCATCATGCTGAGCAATAACTGTCACCGAACACCACGTGGAACGTTTACTAAAGCGTCAGGCAAAGTATTGCCTAGAAATGTATAATCACGGGGCGCATTCAACTTGTCCGGCAATAGGTAAGGGCCTAAATGCACTCCTCCCATGATTCCAGCCTACAGGTTTATGCCAAACCATGCCTGAAAGCCACGTTCACAGGTTACATGTGGGTTGTGGTCACACCAATAATGACCGTTTTGATGGTTGAAAATACCTTCCCGAGTGAAGCTACATTTGTCACTCCATATCACATTCTTTATAAAATGCTTGTTATCTTCAACTTGCTAAAGCCATTCACAGAACTGTACTCGTTGAATACGGTCTTCTGGCCGCTGGTGTTGAGTTAACGTGTAATGATCTGGATGCAGTTTTTTGTCGTGCAACACATCACCAACCAGTGTTAGAGAGATACCTGGAACTGCCTTGCAATATCACGGGTACTTCGCCAAGGTGATTGGTGAACTGCTTCAAGAATGTCGTCCTATTATTGTGGAGTACGTCTAGTCCTTGGACGACCTCTGCCCACTACTTGTGGACGAAGATTACCCGTTTCCCGCAGACGTTACTCAACTTTACAAACAACAATATAAATATAAGTCACCACCTTATCAATACAAAATTTATTCACATTCAGCTAGTAAATATGGTCAAGACCGGTTTCGACCCCTAGGGGGTCATCTTCAGTTGACATGCATAAAAGATATATTTTACAAAAACATCACATATAATGATTAAAACTTAAATTAAATCGAACTGATCATAAATGTTGGTATGTATGTCTTGGTACATTTGAGCTATTGTATGTGTCAATCCTAAGTTTCCCAGCATACAGTGTCAAGGTAAGTAGTTAGCTAATATACATCATCCATGAAATTACATGCTATTTTTCATGTTATCACTATCTAATTTGGGTTGTACAATGTGGAATGAGATATACATACATTTGTGTAAATTAATAGTAGTAAGTTCAGTAATATACATTAAAAATTGGTTCTTAAATTACATTAATTGATTATTGATCAGTCATATGAAAATGTAGAATTATTGGTTTGGACACTTGTGATTAAAATATTAGTATGCAATACCTTGTTGGCATATATCTTAAATACTAAAGTATCAGTTTATAAAGCCTATTATTCTTATTTTATGTCTTGGAATAGGGTTAAACTTTTAAAAAACTATTTGTTTTGTTGAGCATAAGTATTGGATAATCTTGTTAAATTGGACACATAACTAAAACAGTGGTATATATATACCTTGTTAAAAATACATTGCATTAACGTTATTAATATGTGGTGCTATATATACATTGTTTGGGGTAAAATGGGGTTAACGAGGTTTTCACAACAGTATTTGATTAGTTATAATGTTCCGATATAATGGGTCCATAAAAATATAAAACTATATACAAAATTCGGTTAGATAAGTATTTGTATAATCTGCTTGCAATTCAGGTAATATTTGGTTGTAATGTCTGGCGATATTTTAGGCAGCTACTGTTGTTAGAGCTATTAAGAGTCTTGAATATATTGATGGAGCATGTTCTTCTTTTCGTGTGCCATAATATGTTGAGTTGGTGACATTTGTAAGAACGCGTTGAATGTTATGCGTCCTGGTAGGGTGCACGTTGATTTTATCGTAGAAGCATATATGTTGTGAAAACAAAGTATCTGGAAGTAGAAATAATGAGTGTGAAAATGGTGTGGTATGAAAGTGTAATAGTAAATCGTATGTCGTTTCACTTACGTTAGGTGTTGGAACCGTGCACTCTGTGTAGCTGCCTGTTGAGATCTGATGCGTGTTGCTCTGAGATTATAGTTGGCGACGGTAAAGGGGAGGTTTGGGGGGATGGGTGGAGTGTTAATAACGGGAGTGGGGTTGGAGGGGAGGAGGTCTTGGGGCAGTTGATTTGAACGTATGGATTTTTGTTTATTAATTCTTTTAAGGTAGAAATCTTTTAGTAAGGGAATTACTGCATGAAAAAGAATATTGTTTCTGTCTATGCTTTCATTTACGTTGGAGTTCGGATTGACCTAAATTTATGTAAAATTCTTCTATTATACTGAGCAAGGGACTTTTTGGATTCATATTGAGGATTTGCATGTCACTATTAATGTCCGTGAAATTGTGTTTTTGATCGTCAATGTGCTGACCCATAGCTGAGAAGTGTCTGTGTTTGACGGCATTTACATGTTCATTATATCGTATTAAAAAACTCCTACCAGTAAGCCCTACATAGCTGGCTCGGCAGTCGTTGCATTTGAGGCGATAGACTCCTGAGTGATTGTATTTATTTATGTTATTAACTGATTTGGAATTGTATAGTATGTTGGTGTTATTGCGTGTAGTTTTGTATGCTATTTTTAGACCTTGTTTTTTGAAGATATTTGTGATGGGATGTATATGGTTATTGTTGTAAGTAAACAGTGCATATTCTTTTTTTATCTTTGGTGATTCTGGTTAGCTTGGTTTTCGGTTGGTTTTTGACTTTGTTGATGATCCGGTTTATCATTTCTCTTTTATATCCGTTTTGTTTTGCTATTTCGTGGATTGTATTTAATTCTTTATTTAGATTTTCCTTTGAAAGTGGAATGTTATATGCTCTGTGAATCATACTATAGTATGCAGCTCTCTTGTGAGTATGTGGGTGGGTGGAGTCTATCTTTATTGTATTTGATGTATGGGTAGGTTTTCTATATATGTTGTATGTTAGGTGGTTGTTATGTCTGGTTATGGATATATCCAAGTAGTTTATGGTGTTGTTATATTCAGTGTCCATGGTAAATTTAATATGGGGATCTATTTTATTTAGTTGTTCTAAGATTATGTTTTCATTAGTAAGTTATGTCTATTGTCCATGATTATGAATGCATCATTGACAAACCTGCACCAATAGATGATATTTTCTATTTTTTTGATTTCTTGGTGTTCTAAATAGTCCATATATATATCAGCTATTATGCCTGATATTGGTGATCCCATGGGTAATCCTTTCTGTTGATAGATAGTGTCATGGAACTTGAAATAATTGTTATTGATAGCAAATTGTAATAGTTTTATAAATTCATCTATTTCCAATTTGCTTAGCTTACTATGGTTATAAAGATTGGATTCTATGATAGTAATAGCTTTTTGTGTGGGTATATTAGGATACATGTTTGTTATATCATATGTTGCTAGCTTGTAGAAATGTTCTATTCTTATATTCTTAGTAATACTGCAAAATTCTATTGAGTTTATTATGGTTTTATTTGCTTGAAAGACATAATGTTTTTTGAGGAATTTTTGTATGTATTTGGATAATTTATAGATAGGGCTTGGCCTGTAGTTTATTATGGGCCTCATAGGAATGTTGTCTTTATGGATTTTAGGGTAAGCTTTAGCTGTAGGTATCCCTGGATTCATGGTGATTAATTTTGTAGTTTCCTGTTCGTCCAAGAGAAAATTGATGTTTTTTAGGAGAGTTTTTAAGTTCTTTTGGATACTGTTAGTAGGATCTTTAGTCTTAATTTGAAAAGTTTCATCTTGAAAGCAGGTTTTTGTTTTTGTTATATATTCCTCTTTATCCATAATGACTGTAGTGTTTCCTTTGTCTGCCTTTGTTACTAGTAAGTTATTTTGCTGGATTTTATTTTTGAGTACCTTAATTTGTATTTGGTTTGTGATTTCTTGATTTTGAGGTTTTTGGGTGATTTTATTGATATATTGTGGTAGTGTTTTTTTTAATAACATATCTAATTTCATTTTGTTTTTCTTGAGATGCTCTAAACAAAAAAATTGGGAGCTGGCGGTTTGCTTCTACAAATCTATTCGTCTGCGACTTCAAATTATTTACAATCTTCATATATTATTTGATAGTGTTGTGTCTTTGTGCCTGACAGAGTGTGGAAACTGACCCTTTTGACTGTTCTCCAATATTCATAAACATTGTGAATCTTCGCCTAACATTGCGTGTGCCATACTACCATTCTTAATATTACGTACTGTTTCATCTCATACCGATCCAGAGTTTAATTAATCTTTTTCTTTTTCATATGCATTGTTTTACATGTTTTACGGCTGACTAGGGTCGAAACCGGTCCCATTTATTTTTACTATTAAATAAAATGTAATCACTACATTTCTTTCCTATGTATTGAATAGGTTGAACCTCTTTCAATTATTTAATTTTTAACGTTAATACTTTCAATACGGAACAATGAAATTTTTACCTTTAAATTCCTACATTTACACAACCTTAACATCTGCTGTAAAACCTCTGACAACACCTTTTTAGCCCCTTCACTCCAGAGTTAGGAAAGTAAATAATTTTCAGAATAATATGGTGGCATAATTTGTAGTTGTAACATTTTGAGAATGTGTAAACATATGCTTTTGAAACAAATTTTTCATTAGATTACTAATACTTGTATATTTTGTTTCAATTACAAAGTAATAGCTTGCCTGAATGGTCCGACAATGAATCCTATTATATGTCTACTTTTCTTAAACAAATACTGAAAACTGTTCAAAGACTCGCTTAAGCAAAAAAGTGCAACATAAATTCTAATTGTTCTGTCGTCAGATATTGATTGCTCTTCTGAATGTAATGTCTTATATTGCAACTATTGGCCAAATTACATTAAGGAGATACTGAAATCTGTAGAAGACATTCTAATGAAAGTTGTATACTGATGACCCGACTTCCTGATTTTTCAAAATATTCAGAAGATTCCATACAACATTTACAATTCTGTCCCTAAGCTGATCCATTTGCCACCACTGTTCCTGATATCATTTCAAATTCTGCATACACCACCATCCCATCACTACCGTATTTACTCATGTATTAGACCCCCTCGCGTATTAGACCCCCCTAGCTTTTCGAGACGAAGAAAATGAAAAAAATAAATCTTGCCTATAAGACCTCCCAATGTAATTAGTCAGAGAGCAACGATGATTCCGCTTCGAAGCGGGTACAAGTCTTATTGCAGCTCTGATGACATCGCACAAATTTGTGAATAGTTTCGTCCATACGACCTACGCAATGAAAACGCGTCGAATCCATGCAGTACATCTGTGTTTCGTAGTTAAGAAATGTCCGCCTCTGTAGCGTAGGTCTACTGCAGCTCTGGAGACGTCGCACAAATAGATGAATAGGCCTAGCTTCGTGTCCAACCCACGCATTGCAAACATGCATCAGTCATGCTATATGTCTGTGTTTTGTAGTTAATAATGTCCGCCAGCGTTATGGTTAGCACAATTAGCTGCTGTTTTTGGGGGTCTGACTTCGATTCCCGGTACCGTGCTGCCAGAGATTTACGAATGGCAGGAAGGTTGACATGCGGCAAAAGCAGTACATGCAACTCCCCTCCAATGGGAGGGGGTGTAAAAAGAGCTGTACCACCTCGGGATGAAGAAACAAGTTTACTTTAGTTAAGAAATATTCGCAGTTATTGCTATTTATACAGCAGGCGAAATCATTAACAAAATGGTCGTTTAATATCTCGTAACTCGGGCCGATATAAGTATATATTTGGAGAGAAGTAAGTTTAAAACGTGATAAAAGCTATCCAAATAAAATGATTGTTTTACTCGCCAACGTACCTAACAAATAATAATAATTTTATGTCCCCACATACTTCAAACGATTTTCGGAGACACCACACAAAACATACTAGGGTATGCGCTAATAAAAAAAGATACAATAAACGTACAAAATTAAACATTATGATAATAAAACGCATTACCGCAACACCCGTAGATATCCATAAATGCAGTATATTTTCCTGTTATTTATTTTTCCGTCAAACTTTTGGCACTATCAGGGCGATAATATACCTAACCTAAACAATGTGGTCTGTCTTATCTCATGGACAGCTGTTTACGCAAATCCTGATGTGATAAATGTAGAGAACAAGCATGAAATGTACTTTAAAATAAGGGTCTGTGTTTCAATAGCCGCAGTCATCAAAAGGATGTTTCCAGTTACTATGTATTACATTCGGAAGTACAACTCATAACATACGCTAGTTATCAGTTGATGGTTTGCCATGCCTTCTCCAGCTCGGCTTTATTTGGACTGAGTGGCTTCTGTTTCATATACACCAACTGGGAATTTCAGAGACAATCTGGGAATAGATTTACACTGTTTAGACTCTATAGTCGGGAACAAAATTATTTTTAAAAGGTTCAAAAAGATGGGACCTCGTATGCTCTTGATTGCAGTGCATGGCTCAAAGAGAATGAAGCATGGCTGACGTGACTGGTGAGAGATAGCAGTAAAGATGACATCACTTAGAATGCCGACACGCCAGTAGCAAGGCAGGCAAGATGGCAGCGCAAGGCGATAATTCAAATGAAAGCAGTGATTAGGTTTACTGTGTGCTAGGCCTACTGCTGAACTGACAGAGAAAAATGACTGTCCATTTTCTTTTGTATCAATACTTAATTATATGATAACACGATACCCTTATCCCTTTCTTCTACGGGATCAAGTATAAAGTGAGGTGAATCTTCGTAGCAAGTTTTTACAGCCATAGGCCCTTCCTGACGTCAGCCTCACCGGAGGAATTAATGAGATGTAACAAATGACGTGATATGAGTATCTAAAACGGACTTTTATATGTACCGTAGGCCTAAAAGTCGTGTTCACCATTTGTCTTTTTTACGTTTAGAAATACTGCCTTCAGATGAAAATAGCCAGTATAACTTAAATACATTCTAAGTTTTTTAAATAATAGTATGTATAGAATGTTTACACGTACAATTTATAGCTCTTTATAATCTAGAAATTGTGTTTGCTGCACAAAATTTTGAGGTTATCGCATATTGGACCCCCCTTCACTATTTCTGGCTGTAAAAGTGGGGGGAAAAGGGGTCTAATACGCAAGTAAATACGGTATTAAAGCAGCAACTACAACTGAAACAAGACGTAATACGGAGCACTTCTACATCGAGCATTCACCACACTGATATCACAACATTTGCTCCCTCTGAGCATTACATTACACTGCTTGGCTGCAGTCAGTCCAGTCGTTGGCTTTCCTTCCCCTATCTATATTACATGCTTGGCATATGGACTACATCGAGAGGCAGAGTAAATCAGAATGGAATTTCCAAAAGTGAATAAACTTATCTCATCTGTGCAGAGAAGTGTTCATGAAAGCTCCATTTTGAGTGCAGGCATTCCGGCAAAAATTCCAGACATTCACTTTTTCCGGAACCCGCCCACACTCATTGGAAAATTCTGCCAGAAGCGGCAGACAACAAGTCAATATTTTGAAGAAATTAAGGAGATTGCTGGAACCAAAGAGGATAGTGTATTTTGTGTATCTGAAGCCAAGCAAATTTTAAATTATTCTACAGAACAGAATGACTTGATGTATATAAAATCTCACTCAACAATAATTCAAACTTCATGACTGGCACTGGAAGTAATCAGATGCCTCTCAATGAACAACTTTTGCTAGTGAACATAGCAAAGCAAAAGCTTTCTGAGGCACCCAGAACTGCAAGGAAAAAGTGAAATATACATAGGACAACACGTTGCATGAAAAACTGGTCTGAAAATATATATTACCACTGCTAGAATTTTAATGACATAAGACAACAAAGGTCGAACTAAATTACCGGTTAATCTCATTCAAGTCTGTCTTTCAGCTTACAAATTAATTCTGAGTGATAACTTCAACAGCTACTCCATGCAAAACCTAGAAATAGTGTTTGACTTGTACTGTGAAGCGAAGTATGGGAATGGTTGGGAAACAAAAACACTTTCAAAGTGCAAAATATGAGTTAGTTTATTTTCAACGTCACTACATAAATGTGGTACCTTCTAATATTAGTATTGTTTTTAGAATATTATTATTCCATATTTTACACATTAGAGAGCTGTATAATAACCTATTGTATGCACCTATAGAATAAAGTTACGCTGTCTAATAATTATTAGCAATTCCTGATCATGCTTGTTGTTTAAAGGAGCTTAACATCTAGCTCTTCGGCCCATTAGCAATTCCATTAAATTCATTCATATAATGAAGACCATCCCAAGTAAATGATTCTTTATTCAGGAGAGCTTGTTCCTTCAAATACCAAACAGCCTGAATGAGTATAACGGAAGATACATCACAACTGACAGGTGAAGCAGTGTACGACAGCCAGATGTTGGGGGGAAAGTCCATGACGGATTTGAGGTGTCTGTAAAGATGCAGCTAGGAGAACTAATTTTTGAAAGTGGCCTCTGAAGACTGACAAGCTACTGTATTCATCAAATGAAATTCACAGCAAAATAATGCATCCTATCCAGGTTTGGAGATGTTACATTTTGATCCATGATGCCCAGGCCAAAAAAGATGAAGTATTATTGTGTTGTACAGAGGTAACAATTTCATAAAAACTGAGGAATTTTGCTGATGATTTTAACTGAACATAATTCATGAGGACAATACGAAAGAAGGAATAAAATTTCAACAAGAATTTTATATGAGAGTTTATGTTTTGTGCATAGTTTTTAAGTTTATTATATTGTAGCTGTGCATGGTCCCATAGTGGACCGAAACCAGTCCTATTTTTAATGAGGTAGAATAAAACTTAAATCATATTTGTAGTCTTGATTAGGTGGGAAGTCCTAAGAAAGTTCTGGTTACTGGAACATCTTTTTTCACTGCACTCTGTAATGTGCCTCCTCAAGATCTACAAAACACAAACATAGCTGTCTATCCCTCTTGTATCATTTTTCAATTACCTGGCGCATACTGAAAATCCTGACAATCCCTCTGTTGTCTAAAGCAGCACTGGTTTTCATTCAACTTACTCTTGACCACTGATTGCACGCTCTCTTCCAAAATGTTAGTGAACACCTTGCCTGATATTCTGATCAATGTAATACTCTGATAGATGTTATTGAAATCCTAACTGTTCCCTTGCTAACAGTCAGGTACAATTACTGCTTTTGTCTATTCAGGAGGTACCTTACTAACACTCCATGATGATCCTATCTCTCGATGAAGCCATTTCATCCCTGCTTTCCCCCCATATGTTACCATGTCAGGCCTAATTTCACCTATTCCTGCTGCTTTCTATGATAATGGAGTATATTTACCATCATTTCCACTACTTGAAGCATAATTTCACCAAAATAATTATCCTCCTTCCATTGAGTTCAGTTGTTCACAACATCAGCAGAAAGATTTCATTTCATGGTGAAAATATTTTCAAAATATTTCTTCCACCTCTCCAGTGATTCCCTGGGATTTGCTATGAGTTCGCCTCATTTGCACATGTCCATTTCCTTGTTCCCCTCCCTTTCTAAGATTCTTTATTACTGTCCAGAAATATTCCCTGCCCATCTGACCTAGCCCTTCCAGGTTATTATCGAAAACTTCCCATGAGTTGATCCTGCTTCAACAATTATTTGCTTCACTCCAATCAACTCATCAACATACAGTTCCATGTCTGCATCAGTCCTTGTTTAGAGCCGTTTCTGATATGCTTTCTTTTTACATTTACATGCTGGCCTCACCTCATCATTCCATTAAGAAGTTCACTTTTCCCCCACCTTTACACACAGTTGCCCCTGGACATTCCCTTGCTGTTTCTAAGGCAGCATCCCATTAAGCCACCTATCCCCTGCCTATATCTTGAACTTGCTTACTGTCCATATCTAATTTCCTTCTTGAAATTTTTTGTTGGCAACTCTGCCTGCTGCATTTTATATCTTTGACATGACATTAGTTGGCAACAAGCTGCTGCATCTTTGACACAGAACATGGCGACCACCAGCAGTAGATGCATACTGGTGTATCTCTAAACTTGTGTAAATATGTGGTGTTTATTCATTTATTCATGTGTAATAAATATTTTAAATCGCCTTCTGAGTGATGTGTTATGCTTGCTCGTGTAGAGCAGTCTAATACTCCATCTGACCTGTATCGACTTGTATTTGAGTGCCTATGGAAATGAACTTTGTTATGTGCATTCGGTACGTTGATTCATCGGTCGCAACATACAATTTTGGTCCTCCCGAGCCGTGGTGAGAATCATTGTGAACTATGAAGTTTAACATACAGCTTTGAACATTGTGCTAGACACCATAAAATTGTTACCATTGTCTTTTGCTGCCTGCAAGCGCCATTTGAACATAACAACAAGCTCCACACGAACAGCATTGTGATAAGTTATTGTAGCACCAAAATGTTCTGCTTAAAACTAATTACTACAAATATTTCACTATGTTAAATCGTGATTCCAACAAAGTCTACATTGTTTTGGAACTCTTTTGAGGTTTCATGTTTCTATGGAATGTTAGCACTTACCACATGCTAACACATCAGTTCTTGTGAGCTGTTTATGCCAGTTTGAACCTGATACCCTGATGTTCACGATGTTAAATGCTGTTTGAAATTTGGACTCCAGTGTCTATAACATCACAAATGTCAACCTTTGGACTTTCTAGACACCTTGTCCTTGTGGTTCCAGTCAAGGATCAGTTCCAGTTAAGGAGTTGTTCCAGTGGTGGTGAAAATACAGCACCACTATGTACAGAAAGTATGTTCAATATGTCTATATTGTTCTTATCTTGACCAGGATGGACATTATGCCTACTATCGTAACCCTACTGCAAGCACTTTCTGTGCATAGAATTAAGAGATTGGTCTTGATTTTTCATGTGCAATATAAAGCTCCGTAGTAATAATTTGTTGTACCGCTTAGTATATTTTGAATATTTTGGGATGTACATGACCTATTACACGTTATTTTGTGCTTGTATGGATCCTCTTACATAGCTGGGTCCATTCAAATACTGTCACTCATTCTGACAATATGAAATGAATGCAGTGTACTGAGTATAGAGCTTCCTGTTTGCATAGTCCCCATTGTTGAAGGATTGACTTCCATCATTATCTTGTCAGTAACTGAATTCCAGAACTATTCATCATGGTGTTTGAATCCAAAGCAAAGGCTGTTCAAATACATGGCCTACTTAAAAGGTCATTAACTCATTTTGAAAATTACTTGAAGCAAGATGTCATCAACCATCATGAAATGATTTCCATGCACATTAGGCTACCAGAAATGTTGAAGGAATTCAGTATTTTAAGGGAGTATCTAGAATGTGAATTAGACTCAAAATCTAGCAAAACTCACTTTGGAGAACGTGACAAATTTGAAGAGAAATATCATGCAATACTTGGTACGATTCAAGAATTGCTTTGCTCATTTCAGAGACCCACAAGCCCAAGTAATGCATCCATTGTCTCTGATAACTCTACTCGATCCAGCTCTAGCCTGAAACTCCCTCCCATTGAACTGCCTATTTTTAAGGGAGATTTGATAAAATACTAAGGTTTCAGGAACATCTTTGAAAGTTTACACTACATATTGTCGTCTCGTCAAGGTTAACCTAGGAACTTTTTAGAAAACCTACCCGTATGTGCTGAGAACTTCACTGTTGCTTGGGAGTTAATTGGTGAAAAGTACAGTAATAAACACTTGATTGTTTCACAACTTGTAAAACATTTCCTCAATCTTGATAATTGTACTAGTGGATCTTCTTTTGAATACCACAAATTGATAAATCAAGTAAAATCTAACCTTTGTGCTATTGACAATTTAGAAGTTGCACTTCATAAAATTTTGCTACAGGGACTGATTCCAAATAAAATCAAGCCCAAACATAGTAGTGAATGGGAAAACCAAATTTGCCTCCACTGATATCCTTACTCTAAATAATTTGATTGATTTTTTGGAAAGAAAATTCAAACATTAGAGCTGACAGAATCCAAGACACTTGTTCTTGAACAAAATCGAGAGCCAAGATCCAACCAAAAGGCGCTTCACATTACCAAAAACAGCACCTCCTTGGGTTACAGATTTTGTAAATTTGATAATCATGGCATTTCTGATTGTAGAAAGTTCCAACAAGCAAACGTTGATCATTGTCGCAAGTTTATGAGGGAAAATAACACAAGCACCCCCAGTGTATTGAACCCCACAACTTATTGGTTCACAAGAAACAAACAACTCCTTATAATAATAATAATAATAATAATAATAATAATAATAATAATAATAATAATAATAATAATAATAATAATCATATAAATACTACAAGTTCTGCAATTGTTTCACTCATGCCATGAAGGCTGTTTCAGGAGTAGGCTCCAATGTTTTGCTGAGCACAGCCTGTGTAGAGGTGAAAGATAGTTCAGGAAAGACTCTACCTAAGGTAAAAAATGGCTGATGATGCCTACTATTGATAGACGAAACATGTACCATCCAATGTTTTAATTTTATGTTAATATTTTGATAGGGACAAAGTCGTAACTTTTAAGATTGTATTGTATTGAATAGGTGGGAGAACAATATAAACATTTTTCTTCTTCATAGTATCGTATCAGGTCCCCCTGACATTGGCGATCACTGTGGCGAATGCAGAACGATCTCTTGCTAGGTGGAAAAGTCTTTCAACACTGTGAATTCCAGTCCATTCTTTGATGTTTCCAAGCCATGATGTTCGCCTCCTCCCAACACCTCTTCGACCCTGTATTTTGCCTTGTACAATCCACTGTAAGATGAGGTAACGGTCATTTCTAAGGATGTGGCCAAGGTAAGAGATCTTCCGGAGTTTTATTGTTTGAACGAGTTCCCGACTTGCTCTTGCCCTTCTGAGTACTTCTTGGTTCGTTAGTCGTGCAACCCACGAAATCCTGAGCATCCTACGGCAGATCCGCATTTCAAAGGCCTCCAAGCGTTTCACTGTTATGTTCTTGAGAGTCCATGTTTCCACACCATATAGCAAGGCTGACCATATATAGCACTTGACCATCCTCTGTCTAAGTTTTAAATTTAAGTAGTCATTGCAAAAGAAAGATTTCATTTTTGTAAATATTTTTCGTGCTATTGCTATCCTCTGTTTCACTTCTTTCTCGGGATCAAGTTGCTCAGTGACAATGGCACCCAGATATTTAAAAGTGGTTACTCTCTCAATCTGTTGGTTGTTTAGTTGTAAGATTGCCTAAGCATTGGCACGTCTGCTGAAGATCATGAACTTGGTCTTGTTTACATTCATTTTTAGTCCCATGTCCTCACTTACTGCACTGATATTATTGAGCAGGAGTTGGAGACCTTCAAAATTGTCACACAGGATGACTGGATCATCCGCATATCTTATGTTGTTAATTATGCCACCATTTGCTTTTATTCCATATTGTTGATTTTCTAAAGCTGTTTTGAAAATTTTATCCGAGTAAAGGTTGAATAACAACGGAGACAAAACACAACCTTGTCTAACTCCTCTTTGGATGGCTATCTTGTTTGTAGTTTGATTTCCGATTCAGACAACGGCCTTTTGTCTCCAGTAAAGGTTTTCAATAATGCGCATATCTTTGCTGTCAACTCCTATATCCTTTAGGAGTTCTACAAGTTTTGGATGTTGTACTCTGTCAAATGCCTTTTCAAAATCAATGAAACAAGCAAACACTTCTTGTTGTTGATCTAGACTGTACTGAATTAGGATATTTAGCGCAAACAATGCTTCCCTTGTACCAAACGAATTTCTGAACCCAAACTGTGTTTCGTTGAGGTCTTCACACTTAGTCTTGATTCTGTTATGTATTACACGAAGGAATACTTTAAGTGTGTGGCTCATGAGGCCTATTAGCCAATAATCATTACACTTACATGCCTTTTGCTTCTTTGGCAACATGATGAATGTAGATAACAGCCAGTCAGATGGGATGTCTCCAGTATTATGTATAGTATTGAACAATTTTACCAAGAATTGGATATTGTCTTCGTCAATCATTTTAAGAAGTTCTACAGGGATGTTATCTGGACCTGGTGATTTCTTGCTTTTTGAAACTTTCACAGCATATAGCACTTCTGATTTAAGAATGTCAGTGCCTTCACAATTAGCTCGTTGGTTAGTTTCCTCACCTCTCTGATCACATACTAGTGTTATTTAATACAAATACATTCAATAGGACCTAAAAATGAATTTTATAACATGTAATAACTTCTGATCTTGTCAAGGAGCTTGGCATCCGTACAAGGGCTTATCGTCTACATATTGTCGGTAAAGGCAATGTCAATGTGTCGCCTGAAAACTCCATTTATAAGCTTGTTTTGTTCTCTAATGTCTCAGATTATACACTGATGTTGAACTGTGCAGTTGGGAACATAATCGCAAGTCCTCTTCCTGCGCAGGAAACTGAACATTTCATTTACATTATTCCGCATGATATTATTTTGAGTGATAGGACATTAACCAGCCTTGTACTATTGATATCTTGCTAGGAGCTAATGTGTACTATTTATTTATTTTTCCATGTCCAGATACACTGCTAAATAATGTTTTTCCAATATTCAGCTACAAGGACAGCTTTATCATTGGCCTGCAAAACATCTATTGTGCACAATGATGGTAAATGCTGACAAACCAGAAGGTGTTCTTCATCCTGTAGTAGTCCACAATCACAGGTCATGTCTCCCTGTACATAGCCCCACTTAAATAGGTTAGACTTGCAATTTGAAATATCTGTCCGCAGTCGATTAAGGGTCTTCCAGGCAGGATACAGAAGGTGAAAAACTGCAGAAAGTTCTTCCTTTAATCTCGGGGATAGATTACGTACTTGCTGTTGCCACAGTTCATGCCTTCATTTTTCTGGCTTATCAACAAGTGGTACAGTTGTTCTTAAAAAAAAAAAAACTCTTCCTTGACCTGAGTCTAACGGGTTGCATTTGATGGCCATAAAGGGGGTGATGTGGATCGGTTGATTGCTTTCGACTTTCGCTGCTACTTCCCTTCTTATGTGAGGAGAGGCGATTCCTGCGATAGGATAGATACTTTCTGTTGGAGTTGGTCTCAGACACCCTGTAATTATCCGGCCAGTCTCGTTCACAGTAATACCTACTTGCTTAGCAAGGGCAGAGTTTATCCATAAAGGTGATGCACATTCTGCAGTTGATAGGCAGATGGCCAAGGCAGATGTGCAAAGGACATGAGGGTATGCAACCCAAGATGGGTCTGATAGTTTTCTAATAATATTATTCCTAGTGCACACCTTTTGTTTGCTATTCTGACAGTGTTGTTTGAAAGATAATGTTCTGCCCAGTTCCACACCAAGCTACTTTGGTGTTAACCATGTTTAAGGATGACTCCTCTCCATTCCATGTGCAATTTTCTACTCATTTCCTTGTTACATAGATGAAAGGCACAAACTTGAGTTTACTGGGGTTGGGTCTCTAATGATTGTTCTTGTAAGCAGCAAATTCTTCTAGATATTCTGCAAGCTTTCCTTCAACCTCTTCAAATGTGTTTGCCTGTGCTGTTACTGCTGTGTCGTCAGCATAGATAAACTGCTTGACTTCAGCAGGAATTGGCTGGTCATTAGTATAGATGTTATAGAGCAATGGTGCAGGAACACTTCCATGGGATAATTCATACTTCTGAGTTCTCCAACTGCTGTTCCTATTTTGAAGAGAGATGTAGAAAGGACAATTTTGAGGAATGCATTCTACAAATTTTGTAAAACCATAGTCCATTTTTGTGTGATACAATTTATACACCAGTTTCTTATTATTAATGGTTTCATAAGCTGCGCAAGTTCTATGAAGGCAACACCAGTCACTTGTCCCTCCTCATAGCCATCATCTATATGCTGTGTCAGATTGAGTACTTGTCGACTGCATGATCCTCCAGGCCTAAATCCTGCTTGTTCAGGTATGAGAGCTTCATTTACAAGAAGTGAAATACGGCCCAGTACCATTCGCTCAAGGATTTTGAAAAGATGGCAGAATAGAGAAACAGGTCTGAAGTTCTTAGGTTCATTTGACTCTCTGCCAGGCTTTAAAGTAACTACAATCTTCCACATCGTTGGAATCTGGCAAGTGCAGATGCAGTTACACATGAAGTTGAGGATCCACTTCAATGTTTCAGACCCAAAATGTTTTATTTGTTCTGTCTACTATGAAATTGTGTCTTCTAATATCTTGCATAAGAAAGGTTATCCTGTCTTGTTAGATACCGAAATTGGTTGGGTATTGCAGGACCTTCCCTGAGTTGTGGATTAAGAACAATTCCAAGGTGCATCATGCCAATCTTGTAAAACTCGACTCTCTTGACACTTAATTCTAAAGATTCTGGAAGCTTGAAGAACTTCATCAACCAGTTCTTATTCCTGAAGAAAGGGCCTGTGAAGAACATTTTGTTAACAATGTTCAGAGAGATGATTCTAGTGGATTTGTTGTAAAAAATATTCCAATTTGTCCTGAAGTGTCACCTGTAGCTGAGTCTTAGCATAATGCTGTTAGAAGGCTAACTCATTAAGCTTTTACATGCCCAATCTTTGTGTGCTCAAGGATTCTAGCACTACATCCAAGCTGAGTTGTATTTGATGGAAGTTGTGAATCCTCAAATGGGATAGCTTTGAATTCTATGTTAATGGTTGGCCCTACTATTCAGCCGCTGGGCAGCCTCATGTTGGTAGATTTACTAGCCAATAACATTATTATTTATTACTATTCAGCCTGACTTACTATCTATTGTTTAAAGGTTCAGAACCGATCTTGTTGCTCTTTCAGGTGATAATGCTAAGATGTACAGATGTGTGCTGATTCATCCTGACCACAGAAATCTTCAGAAAATTGTTTGGCATGAATCTACTGATGCTGAAATGAAATTCCTACGCACTATGATCCAGAAAACCAGGAAAGACAAGATTAGGAATGAGAAAATTAGAGAAGAAGTAGGAATAGATGATTCTCTCCTCAATAAGATTCAGATATCAAGACTGAAGTGGTTTGGTCACATGAAGAGGATGCCAGTAAACAGAACTGCAAGGAAGGAATTTGACAGAAAGGTAGAAGGAAGACAACCCGTGGGAAGGCCACGAAGGAAATGGAGAGATTTAGTTAAGAGCGATGTACTGCTGAGAGGTCATGATTGGGACAAGTTGGTGGAGGAAGAATGGTACAAGGACAGGATGAGATGGAGGAGGCTCATATACCACACCCGGGACACTGGAGATGGTTTAGGATGATGATGATGATGATGATGATGATGATGATGAATCTACTGATGAAGAGATTAAGGACTACCGTCTTACTACTGTTACATACAGTACAAGTTGTGCCCCTTTCCTTGCTATGAGATGTCTAGTTCAACTTGCTTATGAAAACAAAGAATCCCACCCCATTGCATCAGAGATCATTTGCTCTTGTTTTTATGATGACAACCTACTGACAGATACTAGCCCAACTGAAGAAGCTAAGGAGCTTCAATCAGAGATTTCTTCCATGCTTGATAGTGCACATTTTCATCTTAGAAAATGAATGTCAAATTGTCCAGAAGCTCTTACCAATGTACCTGAAGAGGATAGAAAAATGTTGTTACCTTGTAGTCTTACTAAAGATGAAACTATTAAAACATTAGGTATTGTGCAGCATCCTGAATGTAACGAGTTTCAGTTCCAAATAAATTTGAAGAAAGCACCTAAGGAAATCACTAAGAGAAGCATTATCACTATCATTCCTTTAATATTTGATCCCCTTGGATTGTTGGGATGTGATACAAATTCTTATAATTTTGTTAATGACCACCTATTCAATACAATAAAAATGTAATAAAAACTTACATATTTATTAAGTTGTTGATCAACAACTTAACAAATTAATTAACAAAATTATAAGAATTTGTATCACAAGTAGATTTTCAATACGGACAAAAATGAAATTTATAACCTGCAATTGTTGGGATGTGCCGTGGTCAAGTGCAAACTTAACCTACAGTCTCTTTGGCAACTGAAAATCAATTGAGATGATCCGTTAGAACCTTAATCTGAAATCATTGAAATTTGGAATGCTATTTACAACGAGACCCCCCACCCCCCACCTGCTTACTGAACTCAGAGTGCAAAGAAATTAACAACAATTAAGGCTGTTGAAATCCATGGCTTTTCTGATGCTTCGGGAGCTGCCTATGGTGCTTGTATATATGTTAGGACAGTATCTGATAATAATAATAATAATAATAATAATAATAATAATAATAATAATAATAATAATAATAATAATAATAATCGTATGGCCTCAGCTACCGTGTGCAGACATTTCAATTTGACGCCATCTGGCTGTCTGCTCGTCAATTTCAACGTTCCGTTTTACTCTAGGCCGCCACTAGATGGCAAGCCGAGTAAACTGAAACTCTCTTGGGCATCTATGGCTGAGATTTAATTAATTTTGTCTGGTAAACACCAAATGTGTCACCAGAGATCTTTTACATGCCGACATCGTACGACATGGAGTGTCGAATGGACTTTTTTCCACCCTTCAAAAATCCGACTACCTCTGCCGGGTTTGAACCCGCTATCTTGGGATCCGGAGGCCGACACTCTACCGCTGATCCACAGAGGCAGCTGTATCTGATGATGATGTAATAGTGATCATGTTGACTTCCAAACAGAGAGCTGCTCGACTGAAACAGCGAACTATTGCCCACTAAGAGCTTTGCGCTGCTCTACTGCTTTCTCGTCTTATGAGTAAAGTCACTGAATCTCTGAAATTGCATGTTACTTTCTCCACACACTGCTGAACTGACAGCACGATAGTCTTGTGTTGGTTACATTGGAAATCCTTTGTTACTAATCGAATTGCAGAAATTCAGTCTCTTACTTCCGTCTTAGATTGGAGGCATGTACCTACCCACAGTAATCCAGCTGACAACTTATCAAGGTGTTTTACCCTCATAAATGTTTCCTCTTGCTGTATGGAGGCAGCATCCCACCTGGTTGCACGAACTGTCCCCAGTATATCCTGATTTTGTTGCCAGTAGTACACCATCTGCTATGAATGCAGAATTGAAATGCTCTTTGAAAAGTCCTGCTAGTTAAGGTACACAACTCAAGCAAGTTTATAGTTATGATCTGATATTTATTACCAATGTCTGCTCCACTAAGGATACTCATCTCATTGGTCCACTTAGCCCTGAACAAGTGAAGGTCAATGAAATGAAAACAATAAGTCTGATGCAAGCAAGCAAATATGGGAAGGAACTTCATAATTTGAGGTCCAATAATGTAGTTGCCTCTTCTAGTGCATTTAAAACTTTGAATCCGTTTTTTGATGACTGTTCAGAGTCAGTGGTCAGAAAATGAATTCTCAGTTGGAATATAATGAAAAACACCCTATCATTCATCCCCCAAAACATTTTGTAACTGATTGTTAAACATGAGCATGAGATGCTATTGCATTCTGGTCCTCAGGGTGTATTGTTTTTTGTGTTACAGATTTTGGATTCCACACAGGAAAACAGTTATTCGTGGTGTGATCCCTTCATGTTACGAGTGCTTCAGAAGCAAACCTCCTCTTATCACTCACATAATGGGTCAGTTAACCTCGTATAGTGTTGAACCGTCTTTAACTTTTGTTAAAGTTGGTCTTTATTATGGTGGCCCAGTCATCATAAAGGGTGATAACGCAAGGAGTAAGATAATGTTTAAGGCCTACGTTGCTCTTTTTGTTTGTTTTGTCATTAAGGCAATACATTTTGAACCTGTGTAGAGTCTAATGACTCAGGACTTCCTTGCTGCCTTTAAAAGATTTACAGCTCATAGAGGATATCCAAATCTCATCTTGAGTGGCAATGGAACAACTTTTGTTAAAGCCAACAATGAATTATTAAGATTTATAAAGGATACCTGCACTGAAATAAGATGAATATTCATTCAATTTGAATGTGAATTTTGGTGGGCTTTGGGAGGCTGGAATAAAGTCTGCAAAATAACTTTTAAAGCAGACTGTAGGAAATTTTATTCCTAATTTTGAAGGGTTGAGTACTCTTTTGTATCAAACTGAGTCTGTGTTGAACTCGAGACCTCTGTGTTCAATGACTGACAATCCCAATGATCAATGCTATTTGACACCTGGACATTCTCTAGTAGGGAGACGAATGACTACTGTCCCCTCTCCAGATATATCCAACAGCTCCTACTCCTGTCTAACTAAATGGAATTTGGTGCAACAGCTGTATGAAGTTTCCTGGCAGAGGTGGTCAAAGGAATATATGCAATACTCCAACAAAAATGTAAATGGTATTCCATAGGAAAATAGACTCCAACTGCAGAAGACTTGGTGCTTCTAAGGGATGACAACCTTTCTCCTCTGGTTTAGAATACCGGTATAACCAGGAGCTCCAAGCTAGTTGTGATAATATTATTTGTATGGTCACTGTGAAAACTGTACCAGGAGGTACACCTCAACGCCGCGCATTTAAAATCAGCGCCTTAAGAACTCCCCTATCGATCAAAAAGTGAAACTAATAACACAACAAGTTGGAACTTTAATCAGAAGATGTCACCACTGAAATATTAAGTAATTGTTTTGTTGTGAAAATTCCTAAACTGACTGAAATTCTCCTTGTTTTGTTTTGCTATACATCAAGAAGTTTGGACATTTTTCTACAGATGACACTGCCAAAAAACTATGATCATGCACCCTGCTGCAAGGTGAAAGAACTTAAAGAAGTTTCATATTCTTAGGTTTTCCATAACTGATCTATGTTCATTTATTTTTGGGTTGGCAATATTTCCTTTTCTTTCCACCAGTTTTGAATCTAGCCAATCTTGTAATTAATTTTCAACCAATCCCGCATTTCTTGTTCACTTTGTGTTCACCAATAAAAATTAAGAGGGTGTGTCCTGATTAGTCTTGAATGATCTCGAACCTTCCCTGAGGGTTTATAAACTGCGGCTTTTCACATTTCCTTGCCAATTGATCGTCGTCTTTCTGGGTGTGTGTGTTAGGCAGGAGGCAGGGCCGCCCCTTTTGTTGGCAGCTAGAACATCTACAAGGTAATGGCCACATAATTTCATTCTTTCTTGCTATCTCCGTAAATTATTCCGAGGGTAAGGTCCGAATCTTTGACTATGTAACCATACTTTTCTAAAATGTAATCTTTTTAGGCTAATGTGAAACATAAAATCTTTAATTGTAAATCGGGGATAAAGAGTGAGTTACCCTCTCGAGCTCCCCTTCACCTTGATTTGAGGTGTCTGCGATTTAGCAACCTTTTTTTTGTAATGCATTACAGTTTTTTCCATGCGTGCCACCTCAAGTAGCTTGGGATTAGCCCCTGTTTCATCGGCCAAGAGTCCTGTAGGTTTTAATTTTTCATTGTCTGGGAGTGCAGTGTATGCCTCCATTCAGTTTGTGTTCAGGCCATTTATTTAACCTGTTCCTTGTTGCAAAGGCCCTGTAGGTTGGGTACTAGATACCCCTGTATAAAATTATTCTCTATTTCTAAGTGGTACCTTGAGAGGCCAGAGATTGCAAGTTTTGATTTTGCCTTGAGTAGGCTGGAAGAAACTGAGAGCCTGTAAGCTCTTTTCAAAGTTTTAGAACAGTAAAGTGTGCTTTTGGGAGGCTATATATGTTGTAATTTAGAGAGCAAGTGCTCTTGAATTAGGGAATTTCTGCCCTTAACTAAATAATGTCACTTCCATTTTTAAAATTGTAAAACTAGGGGCTTGAAGCCCAGAATCTGTAAAAATCACTAATCTTGGATTTTCCTAGTCTTGTTTAAAGATTGCTATTTGTACCTGTCATGTTGTTATGTTCACTCAGTGAAAAAGATTGTCAAGTTTGTTTTCGGAAAAGAAATATAACCTTTTAAAGTTTTAATTTAATTTTTGATGTTGCAGTTAGACCCATTCAAGCCCGCACCTTCTTTCTCCATCTCTGCGTTCCACATAAAGCCCGGAACAAAAACAAAAACTGTCTTTTTCGCTGTGCCATAGTAAAACTGTGTCCATTGCCAAAAGATTTTGCATAATTTGTATGTTGTATATGTATTGTTTTGCATTCATTGGTATGATAATGATTTTGTGCAAGACATCTGACATTGGTTTTGAGTGTTGAGATCCCTCAAAGGGGGGAATATGTTGTGGCTTTTGTGTTGACAACTCTGCCTACCGCATTTTCTATCTTTGTCATGACACGGTTGGCTACGTGCTGCTGCATCTTTGACACTGAACATAGCGACCAGCAGCAGAAGCTGCATACTGATGTATCTCTAAACTTGTTACATGTAAATATGTGATGTTTATTCATTTATTCATGTGGAGTAAATATGTGTTGTGTCTGCTCGTGTAAGGCAGTCTGGACCTCCATCTGGCATATATCGACTTGTATATGTGCGCCTATGGAAATGAACTTTGTTATGTGCATTCGGTATGTTGATTCATCAGGCGCAATATTCCTCATCCCACAGATATTCTACCCTTATTCCTCTCCAGAGAAATTTCACCTTCTCTATCCTAGGCCTAGAGAAACTTCATCGTATATCAAATATTGGTTGGTATCATCATAAAATCTCTGGAAAACTGGCACAATCGAAACATATTTCAGTAATTAAAAGCTGTTTATGATATCGTCTATTATGGAGCTGATACCCGTACCCTCACATATGTAGCAGTCAACAGCCTTGTACTTGATGAATGTATTCATAACTGCTAATACCATACTAGCACAGAAGACCAATAAATGCTTTCCATTCCTATTAGCTTCCATATCTTTCCCATATTTATCCAACACATTCCCAAGTCTTGCATTGAAATCGCCCATTAGCACAAATATATCTTCTCTGTAGTCTATGACTACAATGTCATCCATGCTTCATAAAACATGCAAACTCCATCCTCATCTGCACCCTCAAACAGAGAATTCTAATTCATCCAACAACGAAAACTACCCACATCTTTTGCTCATACATGTGCCTAACAGAAACTATGTTGCCTCCAACCGTATTCCTCCTAACTCTTCCTTGTTCCTTTCCCTTTGCTGAATATCATTAATTCCTATGACATACAGATACATTCTCTTTGCTGACTCAGCCAGTTCTACTTTCCTTCTTCCATAAGTTCTAATAATATTGATAGCTTCCTTCAAGCTCCATTTTGGTCACAAAGTTGCTTCCAAAGAGTCCCTCGCTTATAAAAGGAATGGAATAGGTCAGAGCCATGACTCACAAAATGTCCAAGATGCTGTTCCTTTCTCCCATTCCATTGCAAACAGTATTCTGACATTCAGGACCACTTACTACGCCACTCAATAATTGCCACAGTTCAAGAAATATGAGGCACCTATGCCATGAAGGAAGACATGATCAAATATAATATAATGAAGCTTTGATTTTACATTTTTGTGGTTAATTATATTAGTTTGAATACCTACAATATATTGTGAAATCAAACAATAATTAACTTCTAGGTTTGGTTGACAATGTTTGAACATGGCTTCCTCTGTGTTTTACTTGTGTACAAAAGGATTTAAAAAATCTCAGAAAATTGAAACTGCTTTGGAGAAAATGGATGCTCATGACATTTCAGATAATAAAACATGATCACAAATGTTGAAGTAACACAGAAGGAATGAAGACTTTTTTTACAGTTAATCAGAGGTATTATAATGAATCCACTTCAGAAATATTTTGATTCACCTCAGATATTTTATGCAGACATGTATTTAATAAAACTATATCTAGAAACAGATTAAACATGTTCCAAAGTTTCTGAACATTTCACTTACTTCACTTGCCTAGGTTTTTAAATATTAGAGTTTATGTTCCATATTGCGTAGGGTTAATGGTGTACTTACTTGTTTTCTTCTTTAATGTTTGGGACCAGCAGATCAACTTTACCTTGCTCTACCAATATTTCCCTCTTACTGTCTGCAGAAGGCTGTAAGTGAGAAATAAGGAGAGTAAAGAGGTGAAGTATAAAAATGTATAAATAAGAAACAGATGAAAAAAAATACATATTGGTACAATGAAATTATCAATAATATATCCTCCAAAGTAGAAATTATAAGAAATGGAAAGAAAAAATCAAGTGTTATATTAAGTCATAATAATATAGAAAGAAAGAAACATCAAAAGGAGGAAAAAAGAATAGGGTAAAATTAGATGATATAGCAACAGGAAAGAGGAAACTTGAAAGGATAAGAAAAATCTCCAAATCCTTATCAAATACCATCCTTCTCATTCCACTGCTTGCTCATTCAATACTGACTAGTTATTCTATTCAACCCATCCTATTATGTACTCCAGGGGCTGCCTGGCCGAGGTGGTCAAGGCATGCTTGGTTCGCCCATCAGGAAGTCGTAAAATTTAAGAAATGAGATTTCCACTTCCGGAGGTGCATATGGCCCTGAGGTTCACTCGGCCTACAGCAAAAATGAGTACCAGGTCAATTCCTGGAGACGAAGGTGGCCGGGCGTTGAGCTAACCACTCCACCCCATCACGAGCCGAGGTTACGAATGGTGGAAGCCTTTACCTTCCACCCCTCCAGGGGCCTTCATGGCTTGTATGGAGATGACTTTGCTTTGCTTTTTTATAATGTGCTCCTCCTATTCATGTCTCTCTATTCATGACATGATTTGTCACTTTTCAATCCTTTCCACTTAAAAGTGGATTCTAAGAATCAAGAAGCATATAATGATTGTCATCCCAACCAATCTCTCCAGGCTGATGACTTGCTTGCCATCACTCCCAGAGAAATTTTCCCAATCATTTTTTCTAAAGAATTTTTTCTACTATCAACTTTAACTTGTTCTACCAATATTTCCTCCTTACTGTCTGCAGATTATTTCCTTTCCAAAAACAAATTGTTTTACTACCAGTTAATCCCAAAGTATTTACATATTATCAAACCTATAATGCTAACATCATTGTGAAGGAGACAAAGGTACAATATGGGGACAGGGAGCTGCACATAACACTGCAATGTGGGGAGCATACCGAGAGGAAGTAACATGGCAACTCAACATAATGAATGAGATTGTTGAAATTTATGGAATGAAAATTGGCAAAGAAAAGAGTAAGATAATGGTGTTGGCAAGAAGAGAAGGGAAGGGAAAGGAATTGGCAAAACCTTGAAATTATAAAAAGCTTCAAGTAATTGGGAAGTGAACTGATGAGGGATTCAAGGCTGGATATCTTGATCAGTGAAAGGATTCAACAGGGTGTAGCAGTTCAATTATTCTAGTGCATTTATTATTACTGACATTCTAACCATGAGTGATACTCCTTGCCTACATTAAATATGCCACAAAAACATGCCATTGACTGTTGTACAGCAACTGGCTGTCATTAATAATTACAGTGGACCATTATCCTGCTATTCGACCATTAAGGGTGTACACATTCCCATTACATTACTATTGGCCACCACTCATTGACATTCTACCATTTCTGCCACTTGCTCTGGTGGACTACTATGTGAATCTTGGGACTTAGCTGACGTCTGTCTGTCAAGATGGATGCAGTTCTACGTTTCTGCCTTCTAGCCCTTACGGCTAGAATGAATGATCTAACGACCACCATAATAGACAACTGCTATGTGCTCTACATTGTATTAATTTCATTTTTTCATTTCTTATATGGTGGGTTGTGTTAATGACTTTGTTTCAAAATGTGATATCTGGTGTGACTAAAGCAGTCAATTAATTTCATATTGAAATTATGCTACAAGACCATTTATGTAAAGTTTGAGATGTATGTCAATTACTGATTTTGGATTATACTACGCAGCTAGGTAAGTGATCTACTGCTTTGTAAGAAAACTTCTATTATAAGCAACTATGCACTCTTAAAGATCGACTTAAAATTAAAGATGTCACCATTTGTTGACTAATAGTTAAATTTCGATACATGTCTCCACATTAATTTAAACTAAATTCCATCACCAGTGAAGATTTTACCCACAAAATATTATTTTAGAACTGTTTATAATGATACCTTCGTGAATATTTGGATACTTACATTTTTAAGTAACAATAACAAAAATAATAATGTGCTCATGCTACAAGACTTTCTGTTAGAAATTATTAATGTTAAAGGGAATTCTAAACTTGTGCTGTAATATGCCTAAGGCATCCGAAGCTCCTACTGTTGTAGAAATATAATTACTGTATTTGAATTAATGCACTTCAGTGTTCTACTTGGAAACTCTAAACGTCAGGTTGGAAATGGATATCCATGGAACAAAATGAAATCTCAAGGATAAGTTTCAAGATTGTCATTCATGTGCAAAGTGAGTTACATATAACCGGACTGCAGTACCATAAATAATTACACAAGAAAAGGGTAGACGAGATGTTTGTTATACGCAAACTGGTCAAACTTATTTTACAGAGTTACTTATTTAAGAACATTTATTTGTTTTAAAAATTTTCCTCTATGCATAAAGGATTTTCTCACATTTAAGTTTTTATTTATCATTAATTTATTCTTTTGCCTAGTGATTGTTTAATTTATTCAAGGTACCTTCCCCTTTTACAAGGTTCTTAAAAATGGTTAGAAATAATATGGTGCACCATTTCTGAAGTTAAATTGGTACACTACAATATACCCCATTATTAGTGAACATCCACAATGATATTATTTTAAGCAAGTTTATTTATTTCCAGGGGCTGCCTGGCCGAGGCTGTAAAGGCATGCTCAGTTCGCCCGGAAGGATGTGGGTTTGAATTCCCTGTCAGGAAATCATAAAATTTAAGAAACAATATTTCCACTTCCGGAGGTGCATATGGCCGTGAGGTTCACTCAGCCTACACCAAAAATGAGTACCAGGTTAATTCCCGGGGGCAAAGGCAGCCGGGCGTAGAGTTAACCACTCTACCCCATCACGTGCCGAGGTTAACAATGGTGGAAGCCTTTACTTTCCACTCTTCCAAGGGCCTTCATGGCCTGTGCGGAGGTGACCTTGCTTTGTTTTGCTTTGCTTTATTTATTTCCAAGAGTTTTAATTTAACAAGATTAAATTTATTTTCAGCAGATATTTAATATTCAATATTATTATATTTATTTCCTTCCACTATCACATGTGTTCTTTCAGGTGAACTATCCTTGTCCTTTGTTGTTACCTGATCCACCCTCTGTTAGGTCCTTTATACCTAGGTTCTGCCTGGATTCCCATGCTTCTTAGTCTCATTGTTTTATGTGTTGCGACTTCCGCCTGCATACCGTTACCGCCATTTGCTTATTGTCACAGTGATCGGTTGTTATGCCACAAGGTAAATGCATTCTACCAAAATGTGAGATGCCTGGTGTGGGGAAAGGAAGTACCGAGGATGCATAAGATGTACTTCTACCCAAGACCCAAGTGTAGCAGAGACCTAGACAAAGTTAAATGGTAGTGATTGATGATGATACTTGTTGTTTAAAGGGGCCTAACATCGAAGGTCATTGGCCCCAAATGGTAGTGGAACATAATCCCAGACAGTGAAATGAAATATTTAAGATGATAGGAAAGATAAGAAGAACAGAATGAAAAATAAAGATGTCGGGAACAAAATTACAATGGAAAAGCTTTGAGAGAGAATGGAGAGGGATAACTTGGATGGTTTGGACATGTTAAGGAGATGGAAAAGGGAAAGATGGTGAAGTGGATGATGGATGAGCAGACAGAATGAGGGAAGCCAACAGGGAGATGCATACTAACATGGCTGAAAAGGATCAAGAATAGCATAATTAGGAAAAAACTGCATTAGAAGACAGTTAAAGAGGAACAATGATGATCGGATAGAGGAAGACTGAAAGGTGCCCCAAACACCCCAACCTAGCAGGGGGTTGACTCAGGAAAAGGATGATGATGATGATGATGATGATGATCTCTTTCACAAGTGGACAGTGCTTAAAACATAACCACACAAGTATTACTGATCATAAACTACTAGCTACATCTCTCTCTGTACATTACACTAAAAGCTTTTTTTTTGCTAGTGGCTTTACATCGCACTGACACAAATGGGTCTTAGGGCAGTGATGGGATAGAAAAGGGTTAGGAGTGGGAAGGAAGCAGCCATGGTCTTAATTAAGGTACAGCCCCAGCATTTGCCTGGTGTGAAAATGGGAAACCACGGAAAACCATCCTCAGGGCTGCCAACAGTGGGATTCGAACCCACTATCTCCTGGATGCAAGCTCAAAGCAGCGCGCCCCTAACCGCATGGCCAACTCGCCCGGTACACTAAAAAATATTTTAAAAATAACAATCTTATGCAAGTATCCATTGTACAACCAACAGAATTGCAACCTCAAATGAAGTGGATTTGACATCAGGACAGGATAAAAGCAGTTGTATTGGAAGAAATACACCAAATTTTTCAGACCAGAAGTCAATTCAGACCATACGATATGCCTTGATTTAGAACGGAAATTTAAGGAAAGAATATTTAAATGCATAGATCACCAAAATGTTTATCGAGGAATGTTAAACTTCAGGCATGGACACAACATATTGCACTGTAAAATTAAATGAAACCCAGCAACTCATTTTTATTCCTAAATATATTCATTTTCACTGCCATGCATAAAGCTGATGTAAAACATCTCCACTACCCTAGAACTAATAGTCTTCTCTCCATCACTGGCAAATTAATTTTTCCCTGGATGATGGTCCAAACTGTCTTTCTGCTGACCTACTGGCATGCACTTTTTGTATTCCACTTCTTCTAATTCAAAAACTACACTATACAAAAAGCTCTCAAATGGAAGTACCAATGATGATGTGTTTGAGTCATCAGTCCATAAACTGATTTGATGCAACAATCCATACCACCCTATCCTGTGCCAACCTTTTCATTTCTATGTAAATGCTGCATCCTGCATCTACTCTAATCTGCGTGTCATATTCACACCTTGGTCTATCCCTACCGTTCTTACCCACTACACTTCCCTCAAAAACCAACTGCACAAGTCCTGGGTGTCTTAAAATGTATCCTATCATTCTATCTCTTCTTATCAAATTTAGCCACAATGATCTCCTCTCACCAATTCAGTATTTCTTCATTCATGATTCGACCTATCCATTTCACCTTCAGCATTCTTCTGTAACACCACATTTCAAAAGCTTCTATTCTCATTCTGTCTGAGTGAGTTATCATCCGTGTTTCTCTTCCATACAATGTCACGCTCCAAACAAAAGTCTTCAAAAACATTTTCCTAATTCCTATATCAACATTCAAAGTAAGCAAACTTCTTAAGAAATTTTTTAAGAAAGGCTTTCCTTGCTTGTGCTAGCCTGCATTTTATGTCCTCGTTACTTCTGCCATCATTAGTTATTTTACTACCCAAGTAACAATATTTATCCACTTCCTTTAGGACTTCATATTTTAATCTAATATTTCCTTCATCACCTGACTTCATACGACTGCAATCCATTACTTTTGTTTTGGACTTATTTATTTTCATCTTGTACGCTCAACAAACTTACTACTACCTATTATCACTGGGTCAGTCGAAACTTACTAAGAAAATCGCCAGGAGCTGAATCTAGGCCTCTTAACAGAGTGAACGAGGCACATCCCAAAAATAATAACAAAATAATGCAGATCTAGGGTTAATTCAATGAAACACATTCATTAATATAAGCAGGAAAGAAATCAGTCCAAGACTGGCATAAAGGAACAAATAAATAGGGATATGGGAAGTCAGTTACTCACATACATGATGTACAACAACGGACCACTGAAAGGAAGTGTTACACAATCTCATATTTCTTTAGTATACTTCTAGAAAGTATGGTAGTGGAATCTGTTTGGTAACATAATATTTCTCTCACCACACAGTGAGCACAGTGCTAAAGATCAGATTCCAAAGCATTTCCCTCTCGAATTAGGAAAATTAATTCTCCTGAGGTACATCATCAGAATCTATTCTCTCACCTTTTTATATAACAATCCTCAAGGAGATTAAAATCCCCAGTAAAATCAAAGATGCCAGCAAAATCAAGACCAGCTGAAAAGAAAAATCATGGAACACAAAAGAGTAAAGAAAAGGGTTGCCAGAGTAACAAGAAATAAAAACACAGCAGAAAGACATAAAAATAAGGTCAAAAACCAAAACAAACAGATAAATTGGCTAGAATGGCCAGAAATTAAAGTAAGACAAAATAGGAACAATGATAATAATAAATAATAGCTAGATACTGAAAAGTAGCATAGACCCTGTAATTACATCACACTCACGCTCACACATAGAGACCAGCATACGAAATATAAAGTTCAATAGTACAGTGGCACGATGTACGACAAGAATTGTGCAGCATAAAATGCTTCTGTCAACGGCTCATGAGTTCAATCTGAAAGCACAGATCAGAAACCTGGATTGCTGCAAAAGGGGCATGGCAGACCAGACAAGCACTCAATGTAAACAACTTACTCGCTGCATAACATGTACAGATATTGTGCAGAAAGACGGACATGAATCATACATTATCAGTGACAAAGCACAATGTATAGCACAAACTCGAGCCTAGACATCAAAGATAAAGAAAAATTAAAGGTCTCTAACCAAACACAAAAACATGCTTACTACCTATGGCAAACCGGGAATGATAGGTATAAATATTTCAAACCGTGAATTATAGGAATTAACATTACCTCGAGACGAAGTGGTCATAGTTCCGACTCCAAACTATGAGAGTCATACAGGGTAGTGTTTTATAACGCTTATTATACCTTTAGTAAGAGACGAAAGCCACATCACAAAACACCGTCTCAATCTTATAGTTCTTTCTCAACTTCAGACTGTGAAAGAACACACAACATGCAGTTAAGATAGAAAGAAATGCTTTGGCAATCCTCATAGTATGAGCTGCCATCTGTCTAAAAAGGGAAAAATTACACATCGGGCACGTCATGATGCCAACCAGCCATGACAGACAGACATAAGACATTGCATAAAATGTAGTATCCTGAAGAATATGAAAACAAGACAAGCAGGTTACAAGGTGTGGCTCAACTCCTCACCCAAGACTCTGTCCACATCATTCAGCAACTTCTCCAGATCTTCTGCAGTCTCAGATAAAATAACAATATCATTGGCAAATCTCAGGGTTTTGATTTCCTCTCCTTGGATTGTGATTCCCTTTCCAAATTCTTCTTTGATTTTTCCTTTACTGCCTGTTCTATATAAACACTGAAAATGAGGAGGAACAAACTGCAGCCTTGCCTCACTCCTTTCTGGATTGCTGCTTTTTTTTTTTTTTTTTTTTTTTTTTTTTTTTTTTTTTTTTTTTTTTTTTCATAGCCCTCAATTCTCATCACTGCAGGCTGATTTTTATATAGAATGTACATAATTCTTCTTTCTCAGTACCTGATCCCGATCACCTTCAGACTCTCAAATAGCTTGGTCCAATCAACATTATCAAATGCGTTTTCTAGGTCTATGAATGCCATGTATGTGGGCTTGCCATTCTTAAATCAATCCTCCAAGATTAGACGTAAAGCCAGGATTGCTTCACGTGTTCCTACATTTCTTCTGAAGTCAAATTGATCTTCTCCCAACTCATTTTCAAATTGTTTCTCCATTCTTCTGTAAATAATACATGTTAGAATCTTGCAGGTGTGAGATACTAAACTAAAGGTGCAGTAGTTTTCACACTCACCAACACCGGCTTTCTTGGAAATAGGAATAACAACATTCTGCTGAAAATCAAATGGCACTTCTCCCGTCTCATACATCTTGCACACTAAATGGAATAACCTCGCCATGCTGGTTTCTCCTAAAGCAGTCAGTAATTCAGAGGGAAAGCCATTGATTCCAAGTGCTTTGCTCCTATTTAGGTCTCAAAGCTCTGTCGAATTCTGACCTCAAATTCAGGTCACCCATTTTATCAGCATCAACAGCCTCTTCTTGTTCCAGAATCATATCATCTACACCCTTACCTTGATACAACTGTTGGATATGTTTCTGCCATCTTTCTGCCTTGTCTGCTTTCCCTAGAAGTGGTTTTCCAACTGAGCTCTTAATATTCATACACCTAGTTTTCCTTCCTCCAAAGGTTTCTTTGATTTTACTGTATGTAGCATCTACCTTTCAGAGGACCATAAAACTTTCAACATCCTTGCACTTCTCCTTCAGCCATTCTTCCTTAGCTGCCTTGCATTTCCTATATATTTCATTCTTAATTGCCTGTATTCTTTTCTGCCCTCTTCATTTCTTGCATTCTTGTATCGTCGTTCATCGATCAAGTCTAGTATCTCTTGAGCTATCCACTAATTCTTAGTTGATCTTTCCCTTCTTCCTATCATCTCTTCAGCAGCTCTGATGACCTCATTCTTCATGACTGTCCATTCTTCTTCTACTGTGTTTCCTTCAGCCTTTCCATTTAGTCCTTGTGCAACATGTTCTTTGAAACAATCTTTCACTCTTTTCTTTCAACTTGTCTAGATCCCATCTTTGGGTCTACCTTATTCGACACATAAAAATTGTTGCTTAGATGTAATTACAACATATAATTTCAATCAGAACTAGTTTCGACGCCCCTCTGCGTCATCATCAGCTGATATAAGTTCGTAGAAAAATCAACAATCATATAAGTTTATCTATGTCAAATTGATCAAAACTTAAAACCATATTAATAACATTAAAATTAACTGTCTCCAAGTCCATATTTTCTACAAGTCCACGACTTGCGAGCCTTATACCTTAAACTGATAAAAACATATGCACACCGGTTTGCTCACTTATGAAATAACGTGGATTTAAAAGAATAACAACTTAAAAATAAAATAGTCTTGAAGTATTATGTGCTTAATTTATCGCACTTCTTAAAACTTGACAAAGAATCGTAATAAAAATAATTCAATAAAAACTTCAGTGTCGCTTTAATGGAGCAAACCTAGTGAGGTTTAAACGAGCAATAAGTCCTTTGAGATGTCATCAAGGACAACGTTCCCAGTTCAATGCGGACCTCAAAAGATCGCTGCTTGCTGTGCTTCATTGCACTTCACATTAACGATATTACAGAGAAAACCAGCATCATTTTTGATAAAGCCATTCCGGCATTAAAGAATGATTACATCAAAATAGTAAACATATGCTCTAACAAACCAACTAATCACATGCCCGACCCCGCCCCTACTTCCCTAAGTCATTCCTTCTTTCCCTCCACCTACATCCCTCTCCACAGCTAATATGAGCCCCAGACGCACTCGTAGTAGAACACAGTAAGCTTTCAGACATAATGGTACAAGACCTCCATAACAGCAATAGTAAGTACTCTTTTCATATACACACCAGGCATTCCTTCATAGACGAACATAGACGAGAGAGGTGTTGCCACCAACAGCTTCTAAATTCAAACTCAAGACCTGCACTTTATTATATTAAAATTTACTGGATTATATAACACAAAATTTTTTCATGACGAACGTCCATACCAATACGACACATATCAGCCTCAGAACATTCTCGAAGATTACCTCACACAGCTAAACCAACATGACATAGAAGCAAAGGAACCACACAGAAGATAGAAGAATGGAATCTAAGCAACATGAACTTAAATTTTAATAAGTGTCTAACCTATACATACCAAATTTTAATATGTAAAAACTTTGTAAGTGTTTTATATTGTGGCCCATATGTTTTAATGTGTTCTGTATACTCATGTTCTAACTTATTGTAACTTTTTACCTTTGACCACAGACATTTTAACTTCATGCTACTGTATATTGCATTTCCATCCCCCATTAGACATCCAGATGTTTAATATAATAACATCTTGTGATTTTGTCCAATGGCTGGAAACTAATCATGTACTAGCTGATGATGGCCGTTAAGGGCCGAAACCGGTACTAGTGTAATCTATTTACAATAAATTGTGTATTGATTGGTGGAAAAACACATTTCTTGTCTATACAATTCATTGCAATGCAAAAACAACATGCAATTATACATGACTGAATGCTACAAATCTGGGTAATGTCTTTTAATGTACAAATTGATCCAAACGACACCCTAACATTCAAAGCTTCCAAATTATAGCTGCAGCAGTTCAAGAGAAAAAACAAGATTGTTCCTTGCAAGATTACGCATTAAGTTGGCAGCAGGTTTGTTGGTGACGCTGCTGGTATAGAACAGAAACCTGATGAGTTTGTTATGGTTATAAGGTGCTTCATTGAAGAGTATTTCTTTTTCAGAGCAGATAATTAATATGGGTCATATGATATAGATGTTGATTCCCATAGGGAATCTGAAATATTTGTCCTGAATGAGTAAATTTATAATACCAATATAAATGGTCCGTTATTGGACATTATAAATTTTCCAGCTAACTCATTCTTGGTTGCCAGCGTTTCGCCCTCGTGTGCTAGGGTGGGCTCATCAGTTGGTACCTAGCACACCTACCAATACGCTGGCTAGTGCATACCGTGGAGGCCACTGCGTAGGCTAACTAGAGCCACCGGCAGTGCCAATGCACTAAGAGACTTTGTCTCATTATCAAAAATTGATGCCTGCTTGGCCATCAGATGATATAGATGTTGATTCCCATAGGGAATCTGAAATATTTGTCCTGAATGAGTAAATTTATAATACCAATATAAATGGTCCGTTATTGGACATTATAAATTTTCCAGCTAACTCATTCTTGGTTGCCAGCGTTTCGCCCTCGTGTGCTAGGGTGGGCTCATCAGTTGGTACCTAGCACACCTACCAATACGCTGGCTAGTGCATACCGTGGAGGCCACTGCGTAGGCTAACTAGAGCCACCGGCAGTGCCAATGCACTAAGAGACTTTGTCTCATTATCAAAAATTGATGCCTGCTTGGCCATCAGATGATATAGATGTTGATTCCCATAGGGAATCTGAAATATTTGTCCTGAATGAGTAAATTTATAATACCAATATAAATGGTCCGTTATTGGACATTATAAATTTTCCAGCTAACTCATTCTTGGTTGCCAGCGTTTCGCCCTCGTGTGCTAGGGTGGGCTCATCAGTTGGTACCTAGCACACCTACCAATACGCTGGCTAGTGCATACCGTGGAGGCCACTGCGTAGGCTAACTAGAGCCACCGGCAGTGCCAATGCACTAAGAGACTTTGTCTCATTATCAAAAATTGATGCCTGCTTGGCCATCAGATGATATAGATGTTGATTCCCATAGGGAATCTGAAATATTTGTCCTGAATGAGTAAATTTATAATACCAATATAAATGGTCCGTTATTGGACATTATAAATTTTCCAGCTAACTCATTCTTGGTTGCCAGCGTTTCGCCCTCGTGTGCTAGGGTGGGCTCATCAGTTGGTACCTAGCACACCTACCAATACGCTGGCTAGTGCATACCGTGGAGGCCACTGCGTAGGCTAACTAGAGCCACCGGCAGTGCCAATGCACTAAGAGACTTTGTCTCATTATCAAAAATTGATGCCTGCTTGGCCATCAGATGATATAGATGTTGATTCCCATAGGGAATCTGAAATATTTGTCCTGAATGAGTAAATTTATAATACCAATATAAATGGTCCGTTATTGGACATTATAAATTTTCCAGCTAACTCATTCTTGGTTGCCAGCGTTTCGCCCTCGTGTGCTAGGGTGGGCTCATCAGTTGGTACCTAGCACACCTACCAATACGCTGGCTAGTGCATACCGTGGAGGCCACTGCGTAGGCTAACTAGAGCCACCGGCTTATATTATTATATTATATTATTATAATTATTATAATATTGATCTAAAGTAATGTAACATTGCTCTGTTAGGTCTAGGAGTGGGCCTTTATTTATTGTTTCGATGATGTCCAAGTCCTTGTTGATACCGTAAAAATTGTGTTTGTATTCCTGTATGTGCTGACCTATTGCCGAAAATTTTCTATATTTTATGGCATTGACATGTTCATTGTATCTGATATTAAATGATCTCCCAGTCTGTCCAAGGTAAACACTGGTACAGTCGTTGCAATGAAACCTATATACACCTGATCTATCGAATGGGTTTTGTATATTAACCGATTTTGAGTTGTAAAAAATATCTAAATTTCTATTATTGGTTTTGAAGGCAATATTGACATTTCTTTTTTTAAAAATATTGGTTAAACGGAAAATGTCAGAGTTAAAAGTAAAAGTAGCATATGTTTTTGTTTTGGGTGTTTCTTTTTGTAATTTAGTATTGGGTTGATGTTTAAATTTATTTATTATGCGTTCTATAAAACATTTGTTGAAGCCATTATAAGATGCGATTTTGCGTATAGTGTTGAGTTCTTTTTTACGTTCTATATTGGACATGGGTACATTAAATGCTCTCTGTATTAAATTATTGTATGTAGCTCTTTTATGACTAGGAGGATGTTCAGAATCGTGTTTGATGGTCGTGGCTGTATGTGTCGGTTTTCTGTATATTTTGTATTCAAAAGAGGATGGGCGCCTGGTAATAGTTAGATCTAAAAAATTTAGGGTTTTATTGCTCTCAGATTCTATTGTGAATTGTATATCATTATCAATGTTGTTGAGATGTATTAAGGTGGAAGGGGCGTCGGTAGTGCGTTGATCCATTATTATAAATGTATCATCTATAAATCTGGCCCAGAAGGCTATATTATTGAATGTCTTATTATTTATGATTTTAGTGTGTTCCAGAAAATCTATATAAATGTTAGCTAAGATACCTGATGCCGGCGAACCCATTGCTAGTCCGTCCTGTTTATAAATTACTTTGTTGAAAATGAAATAATTATTATTAGTTAGGAACTTCAAGATTAGTATGAAATCATCTATTTCAAGTTGACTAAGTTTGCTGTGAGTGCGCAAATTTTTTAGAACGATTGGTATAACTTTTTCAGGTTTGATGTTGGCGTACATATTGGTTATATCGAATGAATGCATGGTATGATGTGCCTGTAATTTGAAATTTTCTAGTTGCTTAATTAGTTCTGAAGTATTTCTTATTGATTTCTTAGCTTGAAATGTATAATGCTTGCTTAAAAATTGTTGTATAAACTGAGCTGTTTTGTACAGAGGGCTAGGTCTGAAGTTTATTATGGGGCGTATAGGAACACCATTTTTGTGTATTTTAGGTTGTGCTTTTACTGTTGGTAGACTGGGGTTCATATTAATTAATTTGTTCTTTTCGCTGTCAGTAAAGAGGCATGTTGTATTTTTAAGAATTTGTTTAAGTTGTCTTTGAATAGATTGCGTTGGATCTTTATCTATGATTGTGAAGGTTTTGTCTGTAAAGAAATTCTGTGTTTTTGTAATGTAATCTGTTTGGTCTAAAACAACAGTGGCGTTACCTTTATCTGCTTTTGTGATGACAACATTTGAATTTTTTATTTTGTTTTTAAGTTGACAGATCTTTTTTCTATTTTCAAGCTGGGTTGTGTTAAAATCTATAGCTGGTGTGCTAAAGATGTTTTTAATTTGTTTTTTAGCTTCATACCTGACTTCGTTTTGAATGTCTGTAGGCATTTTACTGATGGCTGCTTCTGTTTCAATAATTAGTTGTTTAGCCTTATTGGCGATGTTGTAATTAGGCCAATTATGTTTAGGTCCTTTGGAGAGCATTATTATTTCTTCTTGGTCGAAGTTAACTTTTGATAGGTTCACAAATGGCTGATGAAATTGGGCTAGATTTTGAGGTAGACTTTGAGTTTGTATATTATGTAAGGATGTGTTTCTAGATGGCGCTTTGTTCGAGTTGGTTTCATTGAGAAGAGTCTGGAACTTTCTATCTAGCGTGTTTTCTTTTTGGGAAAGTATTTTATTTAATGCATTTTGTACTGTATTTTGGAAAATATTCCACTGTACAGCTGGTAATAATCTAGTTACTTCGAGATGAGTTTCATATAATCGGTTATTTAAAAAGGATTTTTTCTTGTGTAGAAATTTCAATTCATTTTGAAGCCAAAGTTTGTTGGTTTTTTCCTGTACCTTTCTTTGATGTGTTGAAACATACTTCCTGTTCTTTAGAAATTTTGGAGTTAATTTGTTTGCAATACACTTTTTAATAAAGTCAATATCCTTGCTCTATTTCCCTATTTTAATACGTAAGCTCTTATAAAGATAGGCTTTTCGTTTTGCTTGGTAGGCAGACTTATTTAGTATTAAAAACTTCATTTTTTGTCCGTATTGACTCAAGATTTTACAATGCTTAGTAAAGCTAAAGGTTCCACCTATTCAATACGTTATCGTAATGGTCTATTTAGAACATCACATATTTATTTAACTTATCATAAAATACATCTTTGGTACCGGTTTTGGCAATCCACTATGCCATCATCAGCCATTGAGTTTTTTATAGCAAGGAACATTCAAAAATTTAAAAATATGCAATAGCAAGTCCTATTCTTACATGAAAAACATTAAAAATATAGCTAAATAGCATAGGCCCATTGTACTATACAAATTAACATGTCTTTTTTGAAAAATACAATATTATGTAGTGCATCTAAAATTATTTTATATATAATTAGCAAAGTCTATGATTTGGTATACCTTATGTACAATAGAATCATGTAAAATTGATAAAAGAATCTACTTTTTTGCCATTTAACCAGTTTTTAAAACAACAAGTCCTATTTTACATGGAAAATATTAAAACTTGGCTAGTTAGTATTAACCCTTTTTTTATGTTATACAAGTAACATGTTTTGTTAAAAAATAAAGTATATTTTTTTTTTTGTGAGTCTAGAATTGTTTTTTAGGTGCTTAAAAAGACTATGGTTTGATATAGTTGATACACAGGAAATTTGATGATTCTATAAAAACCTCTGTCACATTTAACACAGTTTCTTAGTTCCTCATAATATGCGACTTATACTGTTTTAGATCATAAATACAGGTTCTTCTTCCTTAAAACTTATTGAAACAACAGTCTGTTTGACTATGTAAGTCCTGATATGTTTTTTCTTGTTTGAGTATTGCTTCTAGTATTTTCCAATGTAAATAACTGTGTGGCTGAGGCCGAAACTATGGTTAAGATCTTGAATATTATTTAATGTGCCAGATGGAAATGGGCCGTAAATAGTGTTAATCTCGAACCAGTACGGACCTCAGGTTGAATGTAACAGCGTGCAGAGAGAGTGAGGAACAACTGCTGAATTCCCTATGGGAATCAACATCTATATCATCTGATGGCCAAGCAGGCATCAATTTTTGATAATGAGACAAAGTCTCTTAGTGCATTGGCACTGCCGGTGGCTCTAGTTAGCCTACGCAGTGGCCTCCACGGTATGCACTAGCCAGCGTATTGGTAGGTGTGCTAGGTACCAACTGATGAGCCCACCCTAGCACACGAGGGCGAAACGCTGGCAACCAAGAATGAGTTAGCTGGAAAATTTATAATGTCCAATAACGGACCATTTATATTGGTATTATAAATTTACTCATTCAGGACAAATATTTCAGATTCCCTATGGGAATCAACATCTATATCATCTGATGGCCAAGCAGGCATCAATTTTTGATAATGAGACAAAGTCTCTTAGTGCATTGGCACTGCCGGTGGCTCTAGTTAGCCTACGCAGTGGCCTCCACGGTATGCACTAGCCAGCGTATTGGTAGGTGTGCTAGGTACCAACTGATGAGCCCACCCTAGCACACGAGGGCGAAACGCTGGCAACCAAGAATGAGTTAGCTGGAAAATTTATAATGTCCAATAACGGACCATTTATATTGGTATTATAAATTTACTCATTCAGGACAAATATTTCAGATTCCCTATGGGAATCAACATCTATATCATCTGATGGCCAAGCAGGCATCAATTTTTGATAATGAGACAAAGTCTCTTAGTGCATTGGCACTGCCGGTGGCTCTAGTTAGCCTACGCAGTGGCCTCCACGGTATGCACTAGCCAGCGTATTGGTAGGTGTGCTAGGTACCAACTGATGAGCCCACCCTAGCACACGAGGGCGAAACGCTGGCAACCAAGAATGAGTTAGCTGGAAAATTTATAATGTCCAATAACGGACCATTTATATTGGTATTATAAATTTACTCATTCAGGACAAATATTTCAGATTCCCTACGGGAATCAACATCTATATCATCTGATGGCCAAGCAGGCATCAATTTTTGATAATGAGACAAAGTCTCTTAGTGCATTGGCACTGCCGGTGGCTCTAGTTAGCCTACGCAGTGGCCTCCACGGTATGCACTAGCCAGCGTATTGGTAGGTGTGCTAGGTACCAACTGATGAGCCCACCCTAGCACACGAGGGCGAAACGCTGGCAACCAAGAATGAGTTAGCTGGAAAATTTATAATGTCCAATAACGGACCATTTATATTGGTATTATAAATTTACTCATTCAGGACAAATATTTCAGATTCCCTATGGGAATCAACATCTATATCATCTGATGGCCAAGCAGGCATCAATTTTTGATAATGAGACAAAGTCTCTTAGTGCATTGGCACTGCCGGTGGCTCTAGTTAGCCTACGCAGTGGCCTCCACGGTATGCACTAGCCAGCGTATTGGTAGGTGTGCTAGGTACCAACTGATGAGCCCACCCTAGCACACGAGGGCGAAACGCTGGCAACCAAGAATGAGTTAGCTGGAAAATTTATAATGTCCAATAACGGACCATTTATATTGGTATTATAAATTTACTCATTCAGGACAAATATTTCAGATTCCCTATGGGAATCAACATCTATATCATCTGATGGCCAAGCAGGCATCAATTTTTGATAATGAGACAAAGTCTCTTAGTGCATTGGCACTGCCGGTGGCTCTAGTTAGCCTACGCAGTGGCCTCCACGGTATGCACTAGCCAGCGTATTGGTAGGTGTGCTAGGTACCAACTGATGAGCCCACCCTAGCACACGAGGGCGAAACGCTGGCAACCAAGAATGAGTTAGCTGGAAAATTTATAATGTCCAATAACGGACCATTTATATTGGTATTATAAATTTACTCATTCAGGACAAATATTTCAGATTCCCTATGGGAATCAACATCTATATCATCTGATGGCCAAGCAGGCATCAATTTTTGATAATGAGACAAAGTCTCTTAGTGCATTGGCACTGCCGGTGGCTCTAGTTAGCCTACGCAGTGGCCTCCACGGTATGCACTAGCCAGCGTATTGGTAGGTGTGCTAGGTACCAACTGATGAGCCCACCCTAGCACACGAGGGCGAAACGCTGGCAACCAAGAATGAGTTAGCTGGAAAATTTATAATGTCCAATAACGGACCATTTATATTGGTATTATAAATTTACTCATTCAGGACAAATATTTCAGATTCCCTATGGGAATCAACATCTATATCATCTGATGGCCAAGCAGGCATCAATTTTTGATAATGAGACAAAGTCTCTTAGTGCATTGGCACTGCCGGTGGCTCTAGTTAGCCTACGCAGTGGCCTCCACGGTATGCACTAGCCAGCGTATTGGTAGGTGTGCTAGGTACCAACTGATGAGCCCACCCTAGCACACGAGGGCGAAACGCTGGCAACCAAGAATGAGTTAGCTGGAAAATTTATAATGTCCAATAACGGACCATTTATATTGGTATTATAAATTTACTCATTCAGGACAAATATTTCAGATTCCCTATGGGAATCAACATCTATATCATCTGATGGCCAAGCAGGCATCAATTTTTGATAATGAGACAAAGTCTCTTAGTGCATTGGCACTGCCGGTGGCTCTAGTTAGCCTACGCAGTGGCCTCCACGGTATGCACTAGCCAGCGTATTGGTAGGTGTGCTAGGTACCAACTGATGAGCCCACCCTAGCACACGAGGGCGAAACGCTGGCAACCAAGAATGAGTTAGCTGGAAAATTTATAATGTCCAATAACGGACCATTTATATTGGTATTATAAATTTACTCATTCAGGACAAATATTTCAGATTCCCTATGGGAATCAACATCTATATCATCTGATGGCCAAGCAGGCATCAATTTTTGATAATGAGACAAAGTCTCTTAGTGCATTGGCACTGCCGGTGGCTCTAGTTAGCCTACGCAGTGGCCTCCACGGTATGCACTAGCCAGCGTATTGGTAGGTGTGCTAGGTACCAACTGATGAGCCCACCCTAGCACACGAGGGCGAAACGCTGGCAACCAAGAATGAGTTAGCTGGAAAATTTATAATGTCCAATAACGGACCATTTATATTGGTATTATAAATTTACTCATTCAGGACAAATATTTCAGATTCCCTATGGGAATCAACATCTATATCATCTGATGGCCAAGCAGGCATCAATTTTTGATAATGAGACAAAGTCTCTTAGTGCATTGGCACTGCCGGTGGCTCTAGTTAGCCTACGCAGTGGCCTCCACGGTATGCACTAGCCAGCGTATTGGTAGGTGTGCTAGGTACCAACTGATGAGCCCACCCTAGCACACGAGGGCGAAACGCTGGCAACCAAGAATGAGTTAGCTGGAAAATTTAAAATGTCCAATAACGGACCATTTATATTGGTATTATTAATATGGGTCAGTCAAGATTTTATAGAGAGTTACGTTCTGGGAGAACTCTAGCCGTTAAGGAAGCAAAGACGATTCATGGTACCATGGGTTCAGTTGCAGCAGTTGCAGTTGGCACCCTTCTTCCACAAATATATCCTCTTGTCTCAGAACCCAGTGGGAAATTTCCAGTAAGCATGACACTTGAATTACCCACTGTCAAAGCATATGCTAGCAAATCACCCAACATGACAAAACGGTATTTAAAAGTGTTCTTGGAACAGGGGTTATGACCAGATTTGCATGGCAAAGATAGAATTGTTATTTTGCTTGATTCTTGGACAACAAATAAAGCCGATAGATGTTGAATTTCACAAGAAGCTGATCCCTGCTAAATGTACTGGATTGATACAACCAGCAGATGTTTTCTTTCTCTGACCATTAAAAAGTATGGTAGACATGATAGTGTTATTAGCCACAGTTAAAGTGTAGCAAAGAGAAGTATTTCTTCACATTCAATCGTTCGTACACTTCCAATTATCAGCAAATAGATTCAAACAATTGATCTGATTTGGTTCCTTCAAATGTGGTTACACTGATGAACATCCAGGATCATTGTTGATAAACTTAAGCATAATAGGTATTTTACTTGATCCTGTACTGACTTGTCTATATCTATTAAAGAAACTACAGTGGAAGCTCGATATCTGAAATCACCTCGGGAGCTAAATCAGGGTGTCCACCAAATCCAGATTTTAAAATTCCCTGACATTTCCCTGTTTTCCAGACATAAAAACCAGTTTTTTCCCTGACACATGATGCCAAAAAACATAATTATAAAGGAAGTGTCAGTAATATTAAAAACATTTTTAAAACTTAACATCCAAAAAAATAAATGAGCAATTAATGTGCATATTAAAACTTGGAAGTTTAATTTAGTCTGATTAAATTCACTTTAAGTTTTTTTACATGTATTACCATTACTGCTTCAGCGAAGAAACTTCTTTGTAGCCACCAACGACTCGAGCTTCTGCCATCACCCTCCATTTCTTTTCTAATTCTTTCAGCAACAAAGCGGCCTTTCTCTTACTTTTTGCAAAGAATTTTCTACTTCCTATATTTCACGTTTCTCCTTTAGATTTTGAACGTACAAAGCATGAGCACTCCTTGCAGCATGGAGGATGTTCTTATTAATGGAGACCTTTTCAATTCCACCAGGGTTTGGGATAGAATCATATATTATTCTTTGTGCTACAAGGGATACTTGTAGCATGTTCTCTACTATAATTTCTTTATTAACAGGAAAACCACATTCAAGTGAAGCATTTCCATGAAACAATATTAGTATCATTTTGAGAAAGGAAGCCAACTTTTCTGTTTGCAAATTTACTATTGGAAGAACAGTGCGAAGCCAAAAGTGATCTAACCTCTCGTCTTTAGAATACAAAGAATTCACTTCTTTCAAAGTATCATTCTCACAAACAGAAGTGAACTCCCTTTGTACATGAATGGCTTCATTACCCGAGATCCATTTGTTTTCAACAAAGGCATTTAAAGCTATCCTTAGCAGTCTGCTGCTTAGAGGCTACTTGGCTACACTTGGATCGAAACAAGAAATTAATTTAGTCAGTTTATATGCTAGCGGTGAGCAGATGTGGCCAACAGCTGGAAACTGCAGATGATGACGACGATATGCCAGCGGTGACCTTTCCAGTAACTATTTGCACAAAGCTACCATTCCTCTCAGACAATCTGTGCAAAATACTAATATATCTCTATCATTGAATCCAGGATTGCCACGAAGTGCTGCTTTAGCAGCATAACCTATGTCAATTTTAGATGCAGGCAGAAGATTTTCTTTACTGTCTAAATATGTTTTAGGAGATTTTCTGAAGACTGCAGTGACTCAGACTCAATAAACCTTGTCATGATATTTATCATCAATGAAAGATTCATAAAGGAGTGATGCAAATGGGAGACCTGTCAAACTTTTAGGAATGGTTCCAAATCTCCAACAAGTGATAATAAAAATGACAACTTGGCCTTAAGAACCTTATCTTTAAGTGAAGTTGATACTATTTTGAAGCTGTTACAGCTTGGGATTTTCTTGTTTCTGTTTGTTCCTTCCACATATTTTTCGACATTAGGTAGGATATCTATAGCATGTTCAATAACTTGAAAATTTTCAAGCCATCTTATAGCATAATATTTCGAAGGAAATACGTTTGAACCTGAATAATGTATATAATCAGCATGACTTGCAGGAGCGTAGCAAAACAAGAAGTGAAGAGCACGAAGAAACTCTGCAATATTCCACTGGGTTTCTTTTACTGCCATTTTATATGAATCGTGCACAGTATGCAAGCCACAAGATCCAATGTTCAACAAAATAGGAGCATCTAGATCATCTAATAAATTACCCAAATCCTGAAGGAACTTTTTATTAACATTTGGACCATCCACTGAAATTTGTAATTTTTTTAGATAGAGTCCTTGCTGTACTTGCAAAAAACCATTTAACAAATCTGAGGAGGTAGAGTGACCAAGAAACATGGAATCAAAATAAGAAGTGCATACTTCAGTAGTATCAGGATTGAAACAATGAACTACAAGATCTATTTGGCCTATCTGAGAAACTTTATTCAGTGACTCGTCAAACCGAACGGTGAAATGTGTGCACTTACTACCCATCTCAAGAACTTGTTTATGGAAATAGAGAGCCAAAGCATGAGTGATTGTATATTCAACTTCTGTTCTGTGCAGTTGAACTTTCAAAGCTGTTTCAGAGTCTGGAAACATTACTGGAAAAAGCTGAGAACGCAATATAGGTCTAATTCATCGAGTTCACCATTCCCCAACAACACAGAATATTCAATAGTAAGCAGATAAAACATTGAAAATTTGATCGAGCAATCATATAGCTATTAATATTATTAATTACTTCACATTCGAGATCACACTTTAACTTTTCATTAAAATTTATTCCTGGCATAAAAGACATGCCCTAGATTAATGTTATAAAAACTGAAAAATGTGTTTGTATTACACGGATAAATACAGTATGTCAATTTTATCTGACAGAAGAATGAATTTCCAGATCTTTTCCTGAATTCCCTGACATTTCCAGGTTTTCCCGTTAATTATCGAATTCCCTGACATTTCCCTGTTTCCCAGGTTTTCCATACGGGTGGACACCCTGTAAATTTTATTTCAAGTCATCGAAATTTCGAGATATAGAGAATATCTGCCACATGACACCTAGTGCAAGATCCAGAACCTCTTGAAGGAAATATATAAAAATGAGATAAGTCAACATTATTATATTTTCCCTAGGATCTTCAAATCATGTGCATTCAATCGATCATCACTGACTTGCATTTATGGCAGTCTCCAAGGTGGCAGATTCCCTACCTGTTTAAAGACTTTTTCTATATAATTGCAAAGAACCTGGAAATTTATTGAACATCTCCCTTGGTAAATTATTCCAATCCCATACTCCTCATCCTATAAATAAATATTTGCCCCAATTTGTTCTTCTGAATTCCAACTTTATCTTCACATTATGATCTTTCCTACTTTTAAAAACACCACTCAAAATTATTTGTCTCTCTACTGACAGCTCAAAACATACCATTTACTACAAGTAATAAATTTTGTCTGGACCTGTGGTGGAGTTATTATATATAACAAATTCCAACTTGTATGTTTCGGGAAGTTACACCTTTCCACCAATACCACTACCGCTAGTGTCGGAGTGTTGGAAAGACCTAACTTCCCAAAACGTACAAGAAATTTTTTATACATACCACTTAGTTAAGCAACACGTCTCCGTTTTCCTAGGTCTCCCCAGCCCAAACGTTGCAACATTTCGCACTGCTATTCTTTTGTCATAAATCACCAGACCAAATCGAACTGCTCTTCTTTAGATCTTTTCCAGTTCTCAAATCAAATAACCTTTGTGAGTGTCCCATAAACTGGGGGGGGGGGTCTTATGATCTTGCCCTCTCCTTTACATCCTTACTACAACCCCTAAATACCCTCATAACCATTATTTATTTGTTTATGATCCCATTTATATGATTACCCCAATTAAGAGCTATCCTTCTATTAATATCCAGGTACTTACGATAATCCCCATAAGGAAATTTCTGGCTGATGACCTATATGGTAGGCCCCTTTAACCCATAGAGAGCCAGACAACGATACATCGTTGTTCCGTATATACGCGTAAAGTGCCAACCACGATATATCGTTGTTTGGATAGCGCGCAATTCTATACGAGTTAGTACAACTTGGGCCGTCGAGTGTCGAGTCCATAGAGAATTGTCATTAGATTTTAACTACGCCGCTAGATAGTGCGTAAATTCATTCGCTATCATGCATTGAATTTCTAAAGTCTGTGTTCATCTACGACGTACGATCTCCATGACGCGTGAGTAAAATGGCGACTAGCGGGAGAAGTTATTTTGTTAACGATGACGAACTGGCTGTATATCTTAATCAATTTTAGTGAAGAAGAGGATGATGAAGACTCTGATGAGGAATTCATTCCTCCAACAAATGAGGAAGGGGAAAGTTAAAGTGTTATTGGGAGTAATAATGGCGAGTTTTCTGTAAACACTCAACCACGTGCTCATTGATCGAGTGTAAACATTGAAAGTGGTAATGACCATCTGAGTGACAGTACTGATGATGATGACGGCTGTAACAATATCCAACAGCAACAATTTCCTGTTTTTCATGAAATTCAATTAGGTCAAGATGCAAAATACCAACTCTAACCTGATTATTATGATACTCTTGGCCCGAGACACGCCCCTTCGTCAGACGCAAATCTACAGCGTAGTTTCATTTTATTTTTTACAGCTCAATTATTGAATCTCATTACTACAGAGACAAGCAGATATGAGAAATCATGTCTTGTCACCATACACCAGAGTACAGCAGTGGTGCCCGGTTTCATTGACTAAAACGAAGGCTTTCGTTGCTGTTTTGTTGGAAATGGGTATAACCACAAGGTCGAGCATATTTTCTTATTGGGTCAAAAACTCCCGTTATATTCCATGGTTTGGAAATATGTTCTCAAGAAACAGATTCCAATTGATCTTGAGATTTTTCATCTTGTGAACAATGATAATCTACCACCATCCGGTCACCCTGACTACAACCCATGTGCCAGGTTCGATTCCATTGTTGAACATGCCAATTGTATATTACGATACCTATGTACATAACTCTTAAACAACTGAAGATAAAAATGTAAAACTTTACATGTTTATTCATCTAAAATAGGACATTTCAAAGAAGTCATCAATATTTAAGGTTGAGTTGAATTTTCTGGGTTTTTTTTTTTTTCTTTTCTTTTTTTCTGATTTTTAATTTACGGTGTTTTAAAATTGTTTGGAAAAATTTTTGTTTTCAAAATACCCAAGAGCATTTTAGTGCTGTAATTTAGTTCAGCAGTAAGAATGTCTTCTTGTTAACATTTAATAAAAATTTCAAGTCATAGTTATAATATTTGTGAACTATATAGTCCAGAGAGTGAGAACCTGCAAAATTCTCTAAATCTGTCTGGCACTCTTGGCATACTGTGAGCAATCGGGCCTGGCACTAAGAGGGTTAAACAACAAGGAACTACAAGGAAATTTCACCCCACCAGCACAGTAATTAAACCTGAGAGGACTTTTCCTATTGGTGAAACTCACACCCTGACTTTTAACCCCATTTATAATTGTACCATTGTCTGCTGTCAATCTCACAACATTGTCAAGGTCTTCTTGAGGTTGCTCACAATCTTGTAACTTATTTACTACTCTACACAGTAAAACACCATCTGCAAAGTCTTCACTCGAATTCCAATTCATTACTCATATCATTTATATATACAGTATAAGAAAACATAAAAGTCCAATAATACTGCCTTAATGGTTACAGGATCAGATAATGCTTCACCTACTCTAATTCTTTGAGTTCTATTACCGATATCTAGAAATATAGCCACCAGTTCAGTCACTCTTTTGTCCAGTGCAATTGCAATCATTTTTGCCAGCAGCCTCCCATGACCTACCCTATCAAATGCCTTAGATAGGTCAATCGTGGCACAGCAATTTGACCTCCTGAATCTATGATATCTGCTATATCCTAAACCTGAACTGCCTTCTATCAAATCACTTATTAATTTTGCAAACATATCTAATATAATCAGTAATAAGTATAATAAGTACTTCAGATATGGTACTACATCCCAACCCATTATCTTTAGCATATCCCCAGAAATCTTATAAATTCCAGCTGCTTTTCTAGTTTGCAACTTTTGTATCTTATTGTAAATGTCTTTGTTATCATAGGTAAATTTCAATACTTCATTAGTATTAGTCACCTAGTCTATCTGGACATTTTCCTTGTAACCAACAATCTTTACATACTGCTGACTGAATACTTCTGCCTTCTGTAGATCATCGCACACACACTCCCTTTGTCCATTAATAATTCCTGGAATGTCCTCCTTGGAACCTGTTTCTGCCTTAAAGTATCTATACACGCCCTTCCATTTTTCACTAAAATTTGTATCACTGCCAATTATGCTTGCCATCGTGTTATCCTTAGCGGACTTCTTTGCTAGATTCAATTTCCCCTTACCTCCACAAGCATTTCTAATCCTATTTCTTTCTAACCTGCACCTCTTTCTTAGTCTCTTCCTCTGTTATAATATAGCAGGTCTTTACGATTCCCTAACACCTTCAAAGGTACATACCTGTTTTCACATTCCTCAACAATCTGTTTACGGTCTGTTTACAATTTTATTACTTTTTAAAAACTCCTTCATGCCCATCTTAACAGCCAAATGGTACGGCCTAATAGCCCTACTTTTATGACCTTCCTTTATATTACATTTATTTTTAAGGACAAAAGCAGCTTCATGATAACTAATATCATCCATTACTTCGGTTTATCTATAGAGCTCTATTCTTTCCTACAGTTGGTTTCATCACTTTCTGATTCAGCTGTCCTTCCCAGATTAACCTGCTTGCCATTTGTGGGTGATGTTTCCCCTCGTTCACACTACCTTCCAAATTGACATTTACTAAATTGAGATCACCTGCTACAATCACATTATTTTCTGTATTGTTTACTACATAGCTAATGAAATAATTCAGAATCAGCATCTTTGTCATCCTTTCTAGGTCTATACATTTCTGAAACATCAAGTTGCCTATTATCTTTAGAGGTGAGCTTACACATAGAATTTCATGTTTGTCATCTTTAAATTTTTCATAGCTTACAAATTCTTCTTTCACTGAAATGAATACTCCCCCTCCTACCAATCCTATCCTGTCTCTTTGATAAACACTTCAGTTTCGTGAGAAAATTTCTGCATCCATTATATCATTTCTCAGCAATGATTCAACTCCTATTACAATATATGGTCAGTGTATATCTATAAAATTTATTACATTCCTTTCTTTACAATACTTCTACAGTTCAACACTAACATTTTAATGTCATCCCTACATGATTTCCAGATCCCTGTACTCTTATCTCTGCTCCCTAGTCCACCCTGTTTCCCTGAATCTACCTCCCTATAAACCTTCTAAACAAACATCCTAATTTGTATGTACCTTACACATTGAAATCAAGGGTTCAGCCATCTTCTCACTATTTCTATTATCAGACAGTGGCATAGCAAATTATGTACATTACCTCAAATGTGTTTTTCTCTGCTGGCCCTGGCTCTGTTAACTCTGATTTCGTTTCTTGTTTCAGAAGTACCATTTCCGACACGAGTCCAAACTTTTCCTGTGGAAAAGAATATATATTAGGCAAACTTTTCACATACATCTGCCTATCTAGTCACAAACAAATAAGCATCATAACTCATTACGTGCCAGAAAATGAGTTAATTTCAATTTTAATGGAAGTTGGTCGTAACAGAACGTCAGTTTCTATAAACCACTCAAACACAATTGATTTCATTTCATATCTGCTGTCAATGTGAAAGATCACAATACATTCAGTACCACGTGAAATTGCTGACCATCAAGAAAATAGGCTTCAAGCAATAATACTACAAACCTTGTAGTTAAATATTGGGTTAACAAAAGACGCGCACTAGATCAATACAGATCTACCCATGGTAGGAAAATCAAAATAAATTTGTCCAAAGATGAACCCTCGTCCAAGTTAAAACAATTCTGCTTTACATCACACCGACACAGATAGGTCTTATGGCAAAGATGGGATAAAAAAGGTATAGGAATGGGAAGGAAGCGGCTATGGCCTTAATTATGGTACAGCCCCAGCAGTTGCCTGGTGTGAAAATGGGAAACCAAGGAAAACCATATTCAGGGCTGCTGAGAGTGGGGTCTGAACATACTATTTCCTGGATACAAACTCACAGCTGCACGGCCCTAACTGTACAGCCAACTCACCTGGTCATCCAAGTCAAACCCATTTTATGGTATAATGAATATTTTGAAGCTAATACTCAGAAAATTGCAAGAAAACAATATATTGCATGTGGTAGTGTTCCTAGGTAGACCAGTAAGGAGAGAAGAACCAAAACAGGAGTACACGTAAGTTATTACGAGGACCAGGATTTTGCTGACAAAAACCTAAAATTCCTAAAAATGACTTAAAATTATTGATAAAATGACAAAAAAGTATTGAGGAAAAAAAGTATTTTTCTGTATGCATTGTTCACATTACCTTTAACTCTCAAAAGAGTGAATACCATTAATAAGTGTCATCAAATAATAATATTTACAGAAACACCTGAGAAATTAATACACTAGTGAAAAATAAAATTACACCACCAAGAAGACATTAATTTAGAGGAAAGTATATTTTTCAAAGCAAAATATTTATTTCTTTAAATTTTCCAGGTCCAAGGCTTAAGTATGTGCGAAAAGACATGTGACATGGTAGTACTTTACTAAACTCTGCAGTCACCATATGAGAAGACATATGACATGGTGGTACTTTAATAACCACTGTAGTCACCACAATTTGAGTGCAAGCATGCAATGTGTCATGCAGGTGTCATATGCTTTATGTGGAGTGGAGTCCCTCACCTGTTGCACTTCATCAGCCAAATCAGCAACAGTTAAAGCTAGTATTGGGTGATACTGAATTTGTCGTCTTATAATGTCCCATTCATGCTGAATGGGAAAAGGATCGGGTGATCTCATAGTCCGAGGCAACTGGTCAACACCCTGTAGAGAAAGTTGGTTAAAAGCAGCGGTAGGAGGATGAGCGTTATTCTATTGGAAAAAAAAGCCCTTGATTTTTGCAAATAAGTGGGTGCACAACTAGTTCAATCGCCAGTCTGACATACAAATACACTGTCAAGGTTGTTGAGATAGCGATGAGAGTGCTCCAGCTACAGCCTGGCTTCCACACCTGGCCTCCTCCTCATCAATCTTCGGCCTTCATCGGCACCAACACAGAAATGGCTCTCATCTGAGAACACAACAGATCTTCACTCCGCCCTCCAATGAGCTCAAGCTTGACACTACTAAAGTCACAAATGACAGTGATTTGGAGTTAGTGGTATGATCATTACACGACGTCTGGCTCAGAGCTGTCCCTCAAGTAATCAATTTGTTACAGTTCGCTGTGTCACTCTGGTGCCAACTGAAGCTGCAAATGCAGTATGATCACCAAAGCGGTGTGGCAAATATGGCGGTATTCCATCTCTGTAGTGGCCCATGTGCAGCCGGACCCCATCTTCTTGAGTTAGTGCCTTCCCATGACCAATTTTGAAATGCTTTGTGGAAACATCTGTGGCAAGTCTTCCTGCAGTATTGCAGAAAGATCATCCACCTTTTCATCGACGTATTATACAGCCTTGTTCAAACTTAGCAAGCTGCCGATACTGCCTTCTCCGTTTCCTAAATGGCACGTTTGACTCACACCTACATCACAAACATCAACACCAGATAAGGACTATAACTCACAAAGTGTACAGCAGGTATTTCAAAAAAAACTTACTCTGCAAGCTCATAGTGATGCTACTAGCATCACTCTTCATTGACTACCACACAAGTCTGAATAGGCCTACCGAATTTCTTTTATCTAGCACAACTCCTTCTTGGTGTTAGGATTTCATTTTCTGCCAGTGTATATCAGTCAGTTTTTTAAATGCAGTTATTACAAGCAAAACAACTGAGCATCTATATAATAACTATTAGGATACTTTGCAATCCATTGATAATCTGGATACCACTCATTTGTCATCACCTGAATATTGTTGAATATTAAATATTTTAGCCGCTGCCCCTTTCACTTCAAATATTTCTCAGAAAGGTATCTGAGTATCTGCAGAAAAAAGTCCTCAGCAAATTTTGAAATAACAAATGCATAAAAATGACTAGTGATAATGCAGAACAAAAAATATTACTTAAAAACAAAAATGAATATAATGAATCACTGAAAATTACAAAAAGTGAAATTGAAACAAATTAAATGTAATAAGTGGTAAATAGTGATAAAGACGATTTCTGTAATCAGGGGCCATGGTCAGGATTTGTATATAAATCAGCAATACACCAGTTAAAAGATGACATGTCACCAAAATCTGGGCCTAACAATAACTGACAGAGAGGGCACAGGCTTTAACATAAATGGTTCTATGGTTCCCTATAATATTAACCTATTCATGAATATTGAATTTTCACGACCGCATTGTAATCAAAACAGAGTTTCAACCTATTAGGTTGTGTTATGTAAATTAGTATGTGTTGAAGAGACAGTATGGTGGCCTATGGTGCTCAATTGGTAGAGCAACCAACACAAAATCGGGAGATTGTGGGTTCGGATCCCACTGATGTCCGGATGGCCATTTTTGTTCTGTACTTAACATCTCTTCAACACATACTAAATGGACGTAACATGACCTAATAGGTTGAAAGTTGGTTTCGATTAATCTATTCATGTTATAATAATAATAATAATAATAATAATAATAATAATAATAATCATGTGTATGATTTGATGGAATCTGATTATGTTCCTTCAAGAATGAAATATATATGAGCCAGTAATTCAATTCTTTCTCAGGTTCATGTGGACAGAAACACTATAAAAGGCCTATTCTTTGGAGCCAAAGGAACAATTCCCACAGTATTTGTAAAGTGGAGGGAAATACATAAGCTGGAAAACAACTTCAAGACCAGATAGTAAAAAAAAAAAATTTTTTATTTTCAGTAGCAATCATCAGAAACTATCTGTATGGATGTCATAGAACTCTGATTTTGCTAAGAAGCTATAACCCAAAATTTTGTTATGAATAACTGCAATAATAATAATAATTTGTGTAATATTCTGTCTCACGGCAAGCACATTTTAGTGCCACATTAATTATTACTATTAATAATTAAGACGCTGTTTTCTTCAGGTATAATCTGTTTTCTTTGTAAGACATTTCATAAATTGTATTTATCCATAAATTAGTTTTGACAGATTGAAGAACTAACAGTTATAAATAAACTGAGTCGAAAGTGACAAGAAATGGCTCCCTCAATAACAAACTCTACCACCTGCCACATGACACCTAGTGCGAGATCTTGGAACCTTGGAAATATGAAAATAAGGTACGAAAAACCATCAGTCCTTAAAAATGATACTTTCCCTCAGATCTCCAAATCGTGTGCATTGAAATTAAGGGTTCAGCTGTTATCTCACCATTTCCATTAACCAACAGCGACGTATCAAATAATGTACATTACCTCAAATGCATTATCCTGTGTTGGACTTGGCTTTATTAACTCTGATTTGGTTTCTTCTTTCAGAGGTGCCATTTTGGATACAAGTTTAAACTTTTCCTGTAGGAAAGAATATATATTAGGCAAGCTCTTCACACACATCTGCCAATCTAGTCACCAGCAAATAAGCATGAAAATTCATTACCTGACACTACCTGGAATTCAAGGAGAAAAATTGGGGCAAATATTTATTTTCAGGACGAGGAGTAAAGGATGGGAATACATTCTCAAGGTAAATGTTTGCTAAATATCCTAAACCTTTGAAAACATTTAAGAGAAAGCTACATAAACAATTTATAGGAAATCTGTTCCCCTGGGGGACAGCTTTGTTTATCTGCTTTACGTTGCACCAACAGATAGGTCTTGGCAATGATGGGATAGGAAAGGACTAGGAGTTGGAAGGAAGCAGCCGTGGCCTTAATTAAGGTACAGCACCACCATTTGCCTGGTGTGAAAATGGGAAACCACGGAAAACCATCTTCAGGGCTGCCGACAGTGGGATTCAAACCCACTATCTCCCGGATGCAAGCTCACTGCCGCATGGCCAACTCGCCCAGGAGGGGACAGCTTTAAATGCAGATCATTGATGACTGATGATTGAACGAGTTAATTTAAATATTTCACTAACGTTTAGGGAAAATTTGTGTATGTAGAGGATCCTTAGTACCAAAGGGCGCAGTTCAGGAGAAGAAAGCTTTTAGTCTGAATGTTTAGGGATATATTATTGTATCACGTATAAAACACTCCAAATATCATCAGGAAAAATGTACAGCAATACTCACAGTTATTCTACTCATTCTAAACAAGATAATTCTTCACTATTCCACTGTCATAAGCAAATTCAACATACGAGATAACTGGCATTTTAAATTTTGAGCTGTGTTTCCTATCACGTGCTTTAGGTGAATCTCTCATTTTCCCAGTAAACTTACCATATATTCTAGCAGATACATTGGTTAGCCCAAGGAAATGAAATAGTCCATTTCACCTAGTTTAATTTTTTCATTTCATTAACATTGATTCTGCAACATACACCAAAAAAATAAAGCTAACATCTTGAGTTGGGATGTAGATATATTAAACTGGCTCAGAATGAAACCATCTCCACAACTCAGGATGTACACTTATCTCAAAAGTTCACATTCTGTAGATATGTACAGCAGTATTCCTCTATGACAACTTTGTCTTAGGAGGCTCATATTACTAAAATACCAAAGTCTTCTCTCTGGTATGTTTAAAAGTTAGGGAGGCAGGTCAGTGTTATGTGCAAAACTGCAAAAAATTTACTGTGATAAATGGAAAGGTATACAGCTATATATACAAAAAACAAACAAATTTCTGCCATATATTATCTTTCTTATACAACTTTTCTCCCATCCCAATGGCGTGAACTTTGTTGCACACACGGATTTCACCCTGTCTTACGGCCCAATGCCCTTCCTTTAGAAGGGATGTGGTTCTGTGCTGGTTCATAGTGAAATTTGTTTGCAGTGTATATGAAATTGAGAATATAAGACAAACACAAATAACCAGTCCCCAAATCAAAGGAAATAACAATTCTCTATTAAAATCCCATATCTGACCAGGACTCAAACCCAGAACCCTCTGAAAACAAGGTCTCGATGTGGATCATTCAGCCAACTGATATTTTTCAATCTTTTAAATCCAGTACACATTGACTGAGTCAACTAAACTATTTATCATCAGATTTTGAAAATCTGTGTTCAATTCCAATATTACCAACAGGCTGATAATATAACTTACAGCACTTTTCTTGTACAAATATCAAAGTTATGTTAAAGAAATTAGAGCCAATACTGTGGTTGAAATCTTGTAACAAACCACTTATTCTTCAAGAACTTACCATGATATTCCAGATGTATGATTGCAATTTAAAAATCTATAGTTTATAAAGTCTTTCACATAAAATAATGTTTGGTGCATAATAAGAAATGTAAAGGCACTACAACAGACGCACAGTGCTTCTTCCTTTCATCACACAGCACAAATTTAGGCACTTAGGCTAATACACAAATTAGCATGTTCGTGTTGATGACCTTCAAAACAGCAGTGATGCAATCCTGGAGGTCATTCATTGTTACTGGAAGTTGTGGGTACTGTAATTGCTGACATTGGAACATTGACATCACACCATTTTCTCTTTCGCTCTCTGCTGATGTGACTGCTCTCTGCCCAGCAAGGTGATGGTCGATGGCTTTACATATATTGCAATTTAGCAAATGCATAGTGCTCTAACTGTGGTGCAGTCATACATTACTAATCCTCATGATACCTCCAGAAAATGCGTTTATGAGCCACCTCAAAGCCCCCTGATGGTTACTGTTAGGGAGAGTTCAGACTAGCAATTTGTAAGTTTTTACTGTCAGAATCAAAAAATCTCAATCAGTTCTTTGGTCCTGGAGAAAAGAACCTTCTTCTTAGCTAGATGCTCCTTGTTTGTTTTGCAGCCAGTTCAGGTATTATTTTTACCTGAATCAAAGAGTTAGTTTGAGATCCACTCGGCCTATTTCAGAACGATTCCAGAGCTGATGGGAAGATATGACCCTTGGTCAAGAAAGCAAAGTATATCAACCAGGAGCTGAACATGCATCATATCATAATCTGCAGATCTTGGGAATGGTTGCTTGGAAAGTCAAGGTCCACCATGGTTATAGAACCAAGTATTTTTTTGTTTGTAGCAAATATCAAATCAGCACCTGTAAGAATTTTAAGTTTTAGTATGAAGTTATTTCTTCTAAAAAAAGGCACTCCCTAAAAATATGAGATCACCCCTCTTCAAGGATAGGCCTATTAATTGATAAAAAATGTGATTTCTGTTGAATGATACAAAAAGCTGTCTGATTTTAAGTGAAACCAACTACTATGTAGCAAAGTCACCTGATGATGAAGTCAATGAATTACTACTTACACTACTTTATCGTAACATCTCTCATGAATATCTCCATTAGTAGGCCCATATTTCTGGATTAGAAGTCCACGATCACTTGCATTAAAGATATAAGTATAAACACCCATTTCAATACCTTAGAACAAATGTAATTGCTGCGAACACTGAACCTATATCAGGCAGTAAGAAATAAGAAGCTTGGAAGGTGTTTAACGGTTATGTCAGTATTTTAACAGGCGTACAATGTTTACATCGTGTATTGGTGACAGCTGCTGTCTCCCTCTCTCTCTCCCCCCCTCGCCCGCTCCTCCTCACATTGCGCCACAGCATTTCTAGATAATTTCACTCCGATTGGACACTGATCCCCACCTGCACATCTATACTGCCCTGTAACTTGTAGATACACAATTCCCACAATTTTGAAATGTAACTTCGTTATATCTGAAAGGACGGGGCAATCAGAAATGTATTATTTCCCAGCAAAGTTATAACATTCTTAAACTCATGGAATGGCTCTTACAATGGTACAGCTAACTCCTCGGCTTCTCTTCTTTCTTCTTCTTCTTCTTCTTCATCTTCCTCCTCTGATTCACTGCTTCCATGATGAATGACTAGTTCCTCCACTTCAGGAAGACCTCTCACCTCATTATTGTAGAACTCGACAATCTTCTTCTCAGTGTGTTTCACTTCATTTCTCCACATCTCTGCTGTCACCTATAAGATATATTGAAGTATCACAACCTGACAAGTATATTATAAACTCCACTTGCCTATATCCAATAAATAACATTTCCACTTGCCCTACCTGATCAAGAGATTTTCCACACAACTGTAGCTCTGTCCAATCCGTGACCAGGTCTTGAAGCCACTGTTTTGTTATAATAGTGTTTTGCCACAGACCATACAAATTCGATGGCATTGAAAAATGAGTGGTATGGAGGAAGTCGTAAGACAGTATGGCCTTCACTGTGCAGCATCTCGTCAACAATGTACCTGGTTTTAAAGAAACAGAGAAATATTGTTATGCATACATGAAAGTCAAATACACGAGTGTAAACAACATTATCCAAACTTATGTTTACATGCTTCTGTACCTCTTTAGGTGACTTCGATTCATATTACACAACCTTTGCAGCTCATCTTATGTAGCATTTTCTGGTGGAGAAACTCCATTCTGCCTTAACCATGACTGTAAATTAAAGGAAAAATAAAAATTAATTTCTGTAACATCATTAAACATCATTCAGTAGAAGGAAATATTCAATGAAGTGTAATTACCACTAATTGATCCTTCCTCCATTTCGTTGTTGGTTGATGCTCAACAAGCTTACAGTGATATGGTGCATTATCCATTAAAATAACACAGGGTCCTATATTTCTTAATCCTACGATTAATTGCGTTTTCACCCACATCTGAAATTTCTCGCTGTTCATAGCACCATGGTAATCCAGATTTCGACCACATGAAAGCAAATTATGACACTTATTTGTACAAGGGCTCCGAAACATCATTAAGAAGAATTTTGAAGGCCATGGGGTTTGTGTGGAGTAAAGGTGATCCCTATGCGTATATTAGAGAAAATGAAGACATTTGTTTTAAGAGATCCTGTTTTCTGAGGGAATGCATGCGTAATAAGGACAGTGAGAAACCAAAACCTGTTGTTTTCTTGGATGAGACTTGGATTTTTATGAATGGTGAATATTACATTTTATATAAAAAAATCTTGGAATAATTTATCTTCATTAGGTGTCTTTGGTTTCAATTGCGCATTTCTCTTTGAGGATCACCCACATACTCCTGGAATAAACCACACAAATCTGGACATGATGTTCAAGGAGTAATTCGTCGACCTGTGTCTGAGGGAGGAAGACTGGTTATTGTTCATGCTGGAACGAAAGATGGCTTTGTACCTGGTATGTTCTTACTTTATTTTACTTCTTTACTTTTATTATAGTGAGGTGATCTCTCTTTACATAGTTATGAGGGTATTTAGGGGTTGTAGTACGGATGTAAGGGGGTGGGGGTGGGGCATATAAGTCTCTGATAAGACCCCAACTTAAGTGCAGTTCCTGTGTATGAGACCCGCAATAGGATTACTTGATTTGAGAACTGGAAAAGTTCAAAAGACAGAAGCACGATTTGTTGTGGGTGATTTCTGACTAAAGAGTAGCGTTACAAAAATTTTGTCGGGCTTGGGCTGGGAAGACTTGGGTGAAAGGAGACGAGTTGCTGGACTAAGTGGTATGTTCCGAGCTGTCGGTGGACAGGTAGTGTGGAATGACATTGGTAGACGAATACGTTTCAGTGGTATTTTAAAAGTAGGTAAGATCACAGTACAGTGATATAAAGTTGATGAAAAGTGGGGCAAATATTGGTTTTTTTTTAAGGAAGGGAGTTAGGGATTGGAGTAATTTACCAAGGGAGATGTTCAATAAAATTCCAAATTCTTTGCAATTATTGAAGAAAATACTAGGCCTATCCCTGAAACTACATCTTCCACCTGGGCGACTGTCCTAAGTGCAGATCAGTGATGACTGATTGATTGAAATTGACTGGCACTAGAGCGGAAGTGGCATTATAACTTACCGCTGATTGAGCTCTGTATGTGGTTTTTAATTTTGACTTCTCCACTGTTAAGGGATCTCTTGGTTATTAAAAAGACTTGCAGGTATTCACTTTAGGCCAATGATTAACCTTAGAGAGGTACTTCAATCAAAACTTATTCAGTGTATTTTCATATAATATTACTGGATATTCGTATCAGTAAATTACTTGTATTGTAGGCCTATTTATTATGTTTATCAGTGCTTGATACCTGGATTACCATGGTGCTATGAACAGCGAGAAATTTCAGATGTGGGTGAAAACGCAATTAATCGTAGGATTAAGAAATATAGGACCCTGTGTTATTTTAATGGATAATGCACCATATCACTGTAAGCTTGTTGAGCATCAACCAACAACGAAATGGAGGAAGGATCAATTAGTGGTAATTACACTTCATTGAATATTTCCTTCTACTGAATGATGTTTAATGATGTTACAGAAATTAATTTTTATTTTTCCTTTAATTTACAGTCATGGTTAAGGCAGAATGGAGTTTCTCCACCAGAAAATGCTACAAAAGATGAGCTGCAAAGGTTGTGTAATATGAATCTAAGTCACCTAAAGAGGTACAGAAGCACGTAAACATAAGTTTGGATAATGTTGTTTACACTCGTGTATTTGACTTTCATGTATGCATAACAATATTTCTCTGTTTCTTTAAAACCAGGTACATTGTTGACGAGATGCTGCACAGTGAAGGCCATACTGTCTTACGACTTCCTCCATACCACTCATTTTTCATTGCCATCGAATTTGTATGGTCTGTGGCAAAACACTATTATAACAAAACAGTGGCTTCAAGACCTGGTCACGGATTGGACAGAGCTACAGTTGTGTGGAAAATCTCTTGATCAGGTAGGGCAAGTGGAAATGTTATTTATTGGATATAGGCAAGTGGAGTTTATAATATACTTGTCAGGTTGTGATACTTCAATATATCTTATAGGTGACAGCAGAGATGTGGAGAAATGAAGTGAAACACACTGAGAAGAAGATTGTCGAGTTCTACAATAATGAGGTGAGAGGTCTTCCTGAAGTGGAGGAACTAGTCATTCATCATGGAAGCAGTGAATCAGAGGAGGAAGATGAAGAAGAAGAAGAAAGAAGAGAAGCCGAGGAGTTAGCTGTACCATTGTAAGAGCCATTCCATGAGTTTAAGAATGTTATAACTTTGCTGGGAAATAATACATTTCTGATTGCCCCGTCCTTTCAGATATAACGAAGTTACATTTCAAAATTGTGGGAATTGTGTATCTACAAGTTACAGGGCAGTATAGATGTGCAGGTGGGGATCAGTGTCCAATCGGAGTGAAATTATCTAGAAATGCTGTGGCGCAATGTGAGGAGGAGCGGGCGAGGGGGGGAGAGAGAGAGGGAGACAGCAGCTGTCACCAATACACGATGTAAACATTGTACGCCTGTTAAAATACTGACATAACTCAAATTTTATACACTATCTAATGGTTTTCCACAGTTCTCTGAAAGTCACAACTCACATATACTCTATATATAGAGAGAGAATTACGTATAAAAATACCTGTGTCCACAATAAGTAGCCCACATATTAAATATAAATCAATTTGCTTTACATCACACCAACACAGATAGGTCTTATGGCGACAAAGAGGATAGAAGAGATAGGAAAGGGCTAGAAGTGGGAAGGAAGCGGCCGTGGTCTTAATTAAGGTACAGCACAAGCATGTGTCTGGTGTGAAAATGGGAAACCAGCGAAAACCATTTTAACGGCTGCCGACGGTAGGATTTGAACCCACCATTCCCCGAAAGCAAGCTCATAGCTACGCGACCCTAAACGCACGGCCAACTAACTTGGTCATCTTTGAAAATGTATTTTTCTATCAGCAGAGGCTTTTTTTAAATCGTCATATTTTGTATAGGCTACAGGAGATGTACAGTAGCCCACTGGTTTTCTGATTAAACATCATTTATTTAAGCTATTGTATCAGTCTACTTACATACTCACTGTCCACGTACACCGCTAACCTCGTGATTCGATTATTGAAGTATTGTGCAATGATGCGACATACAAACTAAGAGAATACCGAGTGGTTCTTCCAAATATAAAACAGACAATTTCAAGTGGTCATGAGCATAACTCATAGTCATAGGGTAGGCTAAATAATAATGTAATTGGCTTTATGTCCCACTATCAACTTTTAGGTTTTTTTGAGACGTCGAGGTGCTGGAATTTAGTCCTGCAGGAGCTCTTTTATGTGTCAGTAAATGTACTGACACGAGGCTGAGCACCTTCAAATACCACCGCACTGAGCTCGGCCCTGCCAAGCTGGGTTCAGAAGGCCAGTGCCTCGACGATCTGAGCCACTCAGCCAGGCGTGGAGGCTAGAGAGCTGAGTTTAAGTAATTGTCGAACGTCAACTAGTTATAAAGACAGTGATTGATTAAACGAATACAGTAATTAGAATAATCTAATTGCCTACCTACTTACAACCCAGGTACTTTGGAATTGTGTTCTATCTTTTTAACACTGCAAATAAATCCATGTATTGTTTAAAACTCCCTGTAAGAAGAGGACAGTGAATGCGAGTAGGTATTATTTTCAAATGAGCTGAGCTCGAGAGTCCATTATAGCATACGATTTTTTCAGTGTACCATGACTCTGTATGTGTTACTTCAGAGGAAGTTCGGCTCCCCGCCAGTGTCCAGTGTGCCGATAAGGAGCCGTGTGTGTCGTGTGGCTCACTGAGCCGTGATTGTGCATGATTTGTATGCCGTGAGCTTGCCGTTCCTGTGAATCGATTCACTCGGACACTTGAATGAATCAATACACTGCTTCGAATCATGCACTCAGTAGCCTACACTAGTACAGGTACATAGTACATTACCATTAAGATAGATAGCATTGCAAAGTAATTCGTCTTTACCATAATAATAATAATAATAATAATAATAATAATAATAATCGTACGGCCTCAGCTACCGTGTGCAGACATTTGAAGTTGACGCCATCTGGCTGTCTGCTCGTCAATTTTGAGGTTCCGTTATACTCTAGGCCTACTAGATGGCAGACCGAGTAAACCGAAACTCTCTTGGGCGTCTGTGGCTGAGATTTAATTAATTTTGTCGGGTAAACACCAAATGTGTCACCAGAGATCTCTTACATGCCGACATCGTACGACATGAAGTGTAGAATGGACTTTTTTCTGCCCTTCAAAAATCCGACTACCTCTGCCGGGTTTGAACCCGCTATCTTGGGATTCCGAGGCCGTCACTCTACCACTGATCCACAGAGGCAGCTGTCTTTACCATGAAATACATCGTCGTCGTACATGACTGAATTACTATCAATATATCTTAGAGAAACTGTAATGTACATGAAACCGAAATTGAGTTTAATTTCCACGATACATTCTTCCTATATAAAGGAGACCATGTAGCTTATCCACCTTCATTTCAGCCACATAAATATTCAGCAACAATTGCAAAATCACATTAGAGGACATATACAACTTTTTAAGTAGAAATAGTCTGGAACATAGATTAGTGAGGTTGGACATCCTGCCCGTCATCATTCAAGAGTCGCTGTTGAACATACTAAGTTTCTATTTTACACAATAATAGTGAAATGTTGATGAAGACGACATGCACCCAGCCCCCGTGCCAGAGAAATTAACCAACGGTGGTTCAAATTCCGCACCCTGTCGGGAATCAAACCCACACCCTGTGACCAAAGGCCAGCACGCTAACCATTTAGCCATGGGGCCAGACAATAATAGTGAAAAAGCATGTTCACTGGATATTTCTACTCTTTAAAGAACAGTGAGTACCACGAATTAATATCCTGTTTTGTTGATTCCTGTAAACTTCGTATGTACGGTTTTGTTTCACCAGTTCCTAGCGTATCTACTGAATGAAAACTTTGTAGACCAATGGATTCAGTTTTATGTTTATTGCCTTCAGTCGTCACGACAGTGGTTTCAATGACAACAGTCGCTCAATTACAAATCCTGTCGAACCTAACCTAACCCTGCGACAATCAGTGGTTTTCGATGGATCACTACCTAACCGGTCATTATAATTTGTTTTCAGTGGATCACAACCAAACCTGTCCCTATCAGTGGTTTTCGGAAGAATACAGTGGTTTTGTCACAAGCCAATACAGACTCTTGAATCAGTGTTTAAAAATGGGAAAGTGTAGAAAACCCTCTTCAGGAATGCCAATCTCGAAGTCTATAGTCTTTTTAGCATTGTCACACAGCTGAAATTCACTTTAGAGGTAATTGTAAAAAGTCATATATAGGCTCTACAGATACATAGTACATTACCATTTCCATCTCGATTGCTATGAGACGCACACTGCATAGCGGTTTCGCTCTATAGATAAATCATATTATAGTGAAAAAAATTTGTTTAAAAAAAATGTCTGTCTGGCATGAAGGTCCAGAAGGAAAATACTTTCATTGGAATTCTTATTTATGTGTTCACCACCCTAGTAGGTTTAAATAAACTTTATAAATACTTTGTAAGACCCATTCTCGAATATGGATCTGCATGTTGGGATGCGTACAGGATGGGTTTAATAAATTCCCTAGAGAAAGTTCAAAGAAGAGCGATGCGTTTCGTAACTGGCAATAGAAGGAATACCATTAATTGGGAAAGTCTTCAATCTAGAAGTACTAGAGCTCGCCTGTGTGGTCTTTATAAGAGCTATACAGGAAGGGCTGCTTGGAGTTGTATTAGGAATAGGTTAGAACCTCCCTCATACTTATCGAGAAATTATCATAAGCATAAAATTAGGGCCAGAAACCAGCATACGGATGTGGGCAAGTTTTCCTTCGTCAACAGGACCATAAGGGATTGGAATAAATTACCTCCAGCAGTCTTTGATAGATTCCCTTCTGATATCAAGTCATTTAAGAAGACCATTTGTGTAAAATGAAAAGTAAAAGTTGTAAATTACGGGCACTGAATTTGTGATTTTCTGCTTGGTTTCGATTGTGAAACTGGGAGGCTTTTTCTTGTGGTATTCTCTTTCCAGGGAAGTGCTTGCTGTACTCATGTTTTTTGTAATTATTGTTGTTCTTGGTTAATTAACAATGAACTTTATTTTATTATCACTTGTAACGTTAAGCTAGTAGTAAGAGCCATAGTGGCAAGTATTGGAAATAATTAAATTGTGTATGAAACTGTACATGATGCTGGATTTAGAATGACTAGTAGTATTTCTTGTAATTTTTTTTTTCCATGGAATTCCTTTTTGTACTTGAGTTGTTGTAGTTGTTGGGTAGTATGATTTAACTTTATTATCACTTGTAGTGTTAAGGTAGTAGTAAGTTCAATCTATAGTATTGTAATTTGTAGTGTTAAGTACTGGAAATACTTAAGTTGTGTGTGAATATGTATATAATGACACTGGATTTAGAAAGTTAAATTAGTAGTATTTGTTGCTTGTTGTAATGTTGTTGTTGTAGGGTCATTACGGTTTAACTTCACTTTATTATCACTTATAATGTTAAGCTAGTAGTAAGGTCAACCTATAATATTGTAAGCCATATTGTTAAGCACTGTAAATACTTAAGTTGTGTGTGAATTTGTATATGATGTTGCTCGATTTAGAATATTAAACTAGCAGTAATTCTTGTTATATTTTCCTTCCATATATCTACTTCTTGTACTCTTGGTGTTTGTTTGTTTGTTTGTTTGTTTGTTTGTTTGTTTGTTTGTTGTAGTTGGGTAATTATGTTAACTTTATTATCACATTACTGTAAGTGACCGTTGCCACTGGGATATTTCCCATTTGCAATTTATTAATAATTTATTAATAATAATAATAATAATAATAATAATAATAATGAGTGACAGGGGTTTAACGTCATTTGGAAGGAATGTTTTGCGTATGATAAATGAGTACCAGGTTAACTATTGGGGGCAAAGGCGGTCATGCGTAGAGCTAACCACTCCACCCAACCCCACCAAGTGCCAACGTCATGGATAGTGGAAGCCTTCACCTTCCACCCTTCCAATGGCTTTCATGGTTTGTATGGAGATGACTTTGCTTTTTGCTTTTTAAATATTAGTATTCATGTTTATTATGTTTGTTTATTCATACCCCTGCTTTGTAATTCAGTGACCATGGAATGGCTCTAAATGTTGTAAATTATATTTACTTGTATTTATTTCCTTTTTCCTTATTACACACGTTTGTTGTTGTTATTATTATTACTACTACATATCGCTTAACATGTAAATAAACTAATATTTAATGCAGTAAATAATGCTTATCTCTTCGGATTCATTTCTTCGTTGCATATTCGTTTTGCTATGACAACATGACTTCTTTATGATATAAATAAATATAAAATAAAAGTATTTCTTCCCAAATATATTTGTTATACGTGCACCAATCAGAGAACCAACTAGGGAAGTACCTCTTACTAAGGTGCATAATGTTTTTGCATACATGTATAATTGAAGAATTGAAGATCCATATACAGGTAAGTGGGTCGCCCATGTGGTAGGCCTATTACGCGTCATAGGAAACTGAGTGAACTGGCTGTGCAGTTTGATCACATTGCTGTGAACTTGGATTCAGGAGATGGTGATGGATTCGAACTACACAATCGGCAGGTCTGAAGTTTTGTTTGTTTTTTTTGCCCGTCATTTTCATTTCAGGCTAGTGCTGTGTCTGTACGCTTATTTACATTTTAAATCCTAGCCCTTTTTCCTATCCAATTCTTGCCTCACAACCTGTCTTCATGTGATTTAAGCCAATATCTATGTAAAAATCTGGTTATGTTGTTTGACTCATAGTGCTCCTGTACATTGGTTTCCGTAATGTTGAAAGCTTGAGATACACCAACTTGTAAGCTGAAAATATGTTTAAAATGCCAAGTGCCGAAAACCGTAAAAGTTCTTAGTGGGATGTAAAGCTGTTAGCATTATTATAAAAAGGAAGGATATATGTCTTATGTGGTAAGTCCTTGAACTTGCAGAAATCGCAATGAATTATACAATCTATATTCCCTCCCCCCTTCCTTTAAGAATGCAGTTATAGTAATGCATACATCAGAATAAAGGCAGGAAATGTTTAAAATTAATTTAAGCGAGTGAAGGAGAGAATGTATGACTAGCTGAGGTTGGTGGATTCGAGTTCGGCGGTATTTGAAAGTGCTCAAATACGCCAGCCTCATGTCTAGATCTACTGGTACATAAAGAACTCTTGCGGGACGAAATACTGGCACCTCGGTGTATGTGAAAACGATAGAAGTAGATAGTAGAACTAATATTCAATTCTGCAGTGAGCTTGAAAGCTGACCTAATTTCCGTTCACGTAGCTTTGCACATTAGTATTCCTATATGTTTCCTGAAAACCGTGAAGATATAACCAGCCTGCAGGCTGAAAATATGCCCAATCTCTCTCCTTACTGGTTACCGGTATTGAAGAGAGAAGGAAATGTTCGCGCAAAAGAAAGGGAAGTCATTGGATGTCTGGAACTTTCGAAAATCACACTGCAAAGACTTATTAAACAAATTGCATCGTTTAACACGCCCCTCTTTTCAAGAATATGGTTATAGTACACCTACTGTATATCAAAATAAAGACAGATATATGTAACATTAATTTGAGTGAGAAAGGGTGTTTGTTTCCTTAATTTCTCATTGAGCGTGGAAACCGACTTAATTATGAATATCTTGATTTATTTCATCTTAACTTTTATCATTTACTACGGTAGGGAAATATTTATTATCGGTGTTTACATGGAGGTTAGTTTGTTATGGTTATGTCTGGTGATTTTAATATGTAACCAGGCAGGTTGGCAGCAGTGATCAGCCATTACAAAAAAGAGAAAAGGAGAGCATCGGGCGGCGATATTTACTTTCTGGGGTATTTCGTTACGTGGCGATTACTATAGATAGTGTGAAGGTTAATTCTCCAATTCAGTGAAATGCCACCATACTTCTGGAAATCACACATACAGCAAAATCATTGCCCTCCTTTGTTTCCACTCTGATGTGCCAACACTTCTGGTCATACTTTAACAACTGTATTGCTATACCTTAGAATATTAAACAAAAGAAGATATGGTAATATGGTAATCTTACTGTTATTTTATTAGATTGGTAGGACGAATTGTAAGATCCAAAGGTCTTCTGTAGTTGGTTTTAAAATGAAGTCTAGCGTAAGATTTGTATATGGCACACATATTAGGGTTACCCATAAAAGAAGAGGGTAGGACAGTATGAAATGGTGTGGAGGCTGTTATCATCCTAACTAATTGCACAGTAACATTATAAGAAATATCAAACCTAGAGTTGTTGAACGGGAGCCCACCTTATATGTCAGATATGTTTAGATATCACTCTCTTCTGTAGTGCTTGTATCTTGGAACTCCTCCAGCACACATTTATTCTGAAAACAGTGTGCATTAATAGCAAAATCTAAACTTTTAGGAACTATTGGGCAATACCATATCAATAAAGTAGCAGTCCACAGTCTCTGCTGGAGTGGGAAGGAAACGGCCGTGGCTTTAATTAAGGTACAGCCCCAGCATTTGCCTCGTGTAAAAATGGGAAACCACGGAAAACCATCTTCAGGGCTGCCGACAGTGGGGTTTGAACCTACTATCTCCCGAATACTGGATACTGTTATTTTACACGTTGTGAGTCTCACAAGTCACAGTTATTCATTTAAAGTCCCTCTGCCAACATTTAAGGTTTTCCAAGACACCGAAGTGGAAGAATTTTATCGTGCAGGAATTTGCATATATGCCAGTATTACCACTGACATGTACTGAGATATTTCAGCATCTCTAAATACCACTGAACTGAGCCAGGAATTCAGAAGGCCATTGCTTTACCATTTGAACAACTTAGACTGATATTCTTGCTGTCAAGAGCCACTGAGCTGCAAGATTCACACTCAGAAGATTAATACATATTGTGGTGAGTGTAGCAACAGATGGAGCAAAATAAAGAATTAAAATCTCACTTCTTCTACAAAACCTTTCACTGAATCTTGGCCTTCATTGGGGTGTTTTCCTTGATGTGTGCTATAGTGGCAGTAACCAGCCAAACTTACTTGACAGCTAAGGGTTAAATTTCTAATCATAATGAACTTATCTGGAAATATACTTACAAGTGAATCATTTCCTGTTTCTTCATGCCAAACTGGCTCATCTTTGATCTCTATATCCATGTCCATTTCAAGCTAACAATGAAGTAGTTTGAAGGTTCTGGGATTGTAAATTACTTCCAGAGACTTTACACTGAAACATGAGCCAGAAAAATATATTATTATTATTATTATTATTATTATTATTATTATTATTATTATTATTATTATTACAATAACTGTTCAGATCATACAAATTCTGAATGGTCCACAAAGCAACGAAGTCATCTATAGTCTCTGTATCTCTCTCAACACCTGGGCAGATGTGGGAGTAACAAACCAGCTATCTGCATGCATATACAAAGACGAATTGAGCTGATAGCTCAACAGACTGAAAAATATTATTTTGTACAAAAGTGAAACATGAATTATAATTGGTGCTGAGAAAAACAGAATTGAAATCTTTGAAATGTGATATTATCCAGAGTTTTTGATTGAAGAAAAACTGAACCTAAGAATACAAAGTGGATTATTTGTAGGATTATTGTATGCATTTGTCCACAATCCCTTGAGGAAATGCCAGATCCTCTCAATCATGTAGCAAATTCCCTAACAGTTTCCAAAGAAGTAACTCTTACAGATTCAAATGCTTTAGACAATGATATGGAGCAACCTCCTAACCCCAGAAATGAAGCCTCTGGACCAGGGATGGCAAACCCTTTCTGACTAGTGTGTCAGTTAAGGTCTTGTTTATTACTTTTTGCTGTCTAGTGTGCCATCAGTTATTTTCCTTTAAAATCACCATGAAAACCCCTCATTTCACTTCATTTAGGTATTAGATTGCATTACACATGAATTTAATCTACTGAATGTTTCATGATCCTATTTTGCAAACATCACTGAAAAGGACACTTCTTTGCTAGTTGCTTTACGTCGCACCGACACAGATAGGTCTTATGGTGACGATAGGACAGGAAAGGGCTAGGAGTGGGAAGGAAACGGCCGTGGCCTTAATTAAGGTACAGCCCCAGCATTTGCCTCGTGTAAAAATGGGAAACCACGGAAAACCATCTTCAGGGCTGCCGACAGTGGGGTTTGAACCTACTATCTCCCGAATACTGGATACTGTTATTTTACACGTTGTGAGTCTCATATGCAACCACTTGGAGTCAACAACTCTATTGTATTCTACGTACCTGATTCTCAATCAACAACGCTCGAAGATTTATTTTTCGACATTTTTAATTAATCCACACTTCATTAATGTCAAACAATCTGTACAATCCAAATGTATGTCAGATCATTATGACTGTCTCATTCTACAAATAACTAACGTATACTTTTTTTAGATGAACACTAGTATTCATTCCATGTACATATAATACTATGACAAGTTCATTATTGAATTTTATTTGCATTTAAGTATTGCTTTTTCCACAAACTAGATTTTATGACTGTTTTATCTTGTATTATTATACTTTAATGAGAAACCCAGTTCAGGGCCCTGACTTAGCTTTAGATTAAGTATGGCTGAAGATGCTTACAAAACCTAAGCGAAACATGTCCCATTTTAACATGTATGTAGTATTTGTATCTTAGACTTAAGAGATCTTAAAGTATTGGAATGCTGTTTTTTAAATAAATTTGCTTGAAACTTTTACATACTGGATACTGGCCGCACTTAAGCAACTGCAGCTATCAAGCTCGGTAAAGGACACTTCAAAAACAGGTATTTTTTTAAAAAAAGGTAAATTTTAACATACATACATTATCAATATAGACTTATGCCTTTCAGTGCTCAATCTGCAAGCCTCTGTGCATTTACTAAACGTTGCCATAATCCTCTATTTGCAACTACTGCTGTGGCCTCATTTAGTTCTATATCTCTTACCTTTAAATCATTAGAAACTGAATCTAACCATCGTCTTGGACTCCCTCTACTCCCCTTACCCTCAACAACAGAGTCCATTATTCTCCTAGGTAACCCATCCTCCTCCATTCATCTCACATGACAAAACCACCGAAGCCGGTATATCCATACAGCTTCATCCATTCAGTTCATTCCTAACTTAGCCTTTATCTCCTCATTTCGAGTACCCTCCTGCTACTCTTTCCACCTGTTTCTACCAGCAATCATTTTCGCTACTTTCATGTCTGTTACTTATAACTTATAAATAAAATCTCCTGAGTCCACCCAGCTTTCGCTCCCATAAAGCAAAGTTGGTGTGAAAACAGACCAATGTAATGATAGTTTCATCCGGGAGCTGACTTCCTTCTTACAGAACACTGTTGATTACAACTGCGAGCTCACTGCATTAGCTTTACTACATCTTGATTCAATCTCACTTACTATATTACCATCCTGGGAGAACACACAACCAAATACCTAAAAACTTAAACTTAATTTTAAGAATAAGATACAGTTTTGCTTTAACCTAATAAAAATTGTAAAAAGAAAAAAAAGGCCATAGAATTAATTGAGACATACTTCTTTATTACAGTGTAATGTTAAAATATGCTATGTTGTTATTTTTATTACAAGCTAAAAAAATTAAAATATGTTAGTATGTTGTGCAGCTTGCCACAGGAGTCGTGTCCCTGCTCTGGACAAAGTTAAAACCCTCCGATAAAATCTGACCTATACAATGATCATCCTATGTTCCTTATGTGGTGTCTGTGGAATCTACTTCTGACAACAATAGCCTTAGTAGCCTAAATCTAATGGCCCTTGGTCAATTATTTTATGTGAAAAATTCCAGACATTAGACAAATATTAATAAAAGGTAGGAACACAGTTGAAATTAATTTCACATCTAATAAAGTTGCAAACAACTTCCTACTAAACCCTTACTTTCAAAAAACATCTCAAGGCATTTATATATTCATGTGTTAATGGAGAAGAATCATTAGGGGAGTTGACTGTTCCCTATATGAAGCTGACATCCCAAGATTTTACTGAATAACCAATATCTATCATCCCAGTTAAACACACGAACAGACGCACTTCTCGCAATGGTGATACAGAATGTATCCCCAATGGCACTTCTTCTTCTACCGTTTTTCCCACATAGGTGGGGTCGTGGGTGCAAACTGTGTCACACAAGTGGATTTGGCCCTGTTTTACGGCCAGATACCCTTCCTGATGCCAACCCTATATGGATGGATGTAATCACTATTGCGTGTTTCTGTGGTGGTTGGTAGTGTAGTGCATTGTCTGAATATGAAGATGAAAGTGTTGGGACAAACACAAACACCCAGTCCCCAAGCCAGAAGAATTAATCACACGCGATTAAAATCAGTGACCCAGCCAGGAATCGAACCTGGGACCCTCTGAACCGAAGGCCTCAATGCTGACCAATCAGCCAATGAGTCATATACCTAATGGCACCATCAATATCATATTTAAACGCCCAAAACTACTCCAATCTGTATCAATCTTTAACTTTAATACTGAAGTCCAAGCTTTTATATTTTCACTGACTATCTGCCTGCATTGTCAACACTATGATCATACAACCAAAAATTACTGGTCAAGTGTACCTCATTACAAATGTTCCCTAAATCACTCATCTCAACAATGCTCTCAGACATTGTATAAATGTGTCAATTGCTCAGGTAACCACCCTGCTGGGTCTGATTGTTGTCCAGGACATCTTAGGCAGAAAGAGATGAAAAGCTTATGTTGATTGAAAACAAATCCTATACAGAATTGAAGAACTCTTCTTCTCCACTAGTAAATAACTTCAACCCTTGATTACTATGCCAGCAACTTCCCCCTCTCCCCATCAGAACACCTGCTGTGAGCACTGAACCCACCCCAAGGAAACAAAAAATTTTTGGCAGTTATAAACAGTCCTCCCCACACTCGGCTTATACATTCCCCTGGATATGATATTCAGGGATATCAAGCTATTCTGCCCTCTTGTAAAGGCTTCAACATCTCTCTTATTTTACACCCACTTTCTAACCTCCTGATGCAACTGACGATATGACGACATAATATGCAAAAGCCGCCAAGTCCAATTTCTGACATTTTGAAGCTGTATACGCCATTATGTGCACAACGGAGAATTCTTTGGTTATATTTTTTTACTCATTCGCAAAACCCTCCATTTTATGTTATAAATGCATGTACAAATTTGCAGTTTCAAGCAATAACCGTCAAGTCCTTAAGGCCATGGCAAGCAAGAGCCGCCAAGTCCACAGGAGCCAATGAAACTGCTCATCCGTCTTACGTGACATAGTTTATAGGTTTCATTTCACAGATGTTTATCAGGTCGTAAGATCACATACATTTATTTAAATTATCAAGAAATATATTAATAACATGGAAGATTGGTCTGTTAAAATAATTCCATGTGAAATCAAGAGAATAATACTGAAAAAAAAAAACACAAGCAGTGGAGTTACAGTCCAGGGTGAAGCACATTACCGCACTGATCTATGTATTCCAAAAAGTATTCTCAAGAAGGGAAAGAGATTAGAAAACACTACTCTTAATATTCTTCCAAATGGTGTTCAAGTAAAAAAAAAATCTCACAGACATAGACAACCTACTGAAAAAGCAATGGAATGGAATAGCAAGAAATGGAGAGCCTCAAATTCTACAAGGACCTCATCGATGCTTCCAATGAAAATGTACCTGAATTAGTGGAAGATGAACCTGCCTGTGAAGGGAATGGGAGCAAGTATGTGCCTGATCTGAGAGTTTACAACAATGTGAATGTTTCTGATTGTCAAGATCTATTTGGTGAACCATAACTAATTTAATTAAACATTTTTCTTGAATTTACCCCTGTAAAAAGCTTTTTATTATTGAAATAATTCATTGTTAACGCAAAATACTTGATTGCAGAGACTTAGCTTCTCATTCATCTACATGATAGAATTGATGATTACTATCATGTTCCAACCAACACCCTCCAAGTCCAAAATAAAATCCACATTTACAGCAAAAGTAATAGATATGTGTTTATTTTTCTTTGCTCATATTATTCCCAAACCCCTTACATATCGCTTGTCCAATGCACACACAATAAGAACAAATCTGAAAGCAGAGGCACGTTTTTCTCTATTTCTGAAAATGTTGTCAATGTGGACTTGGCGGCTTTTGCATCTTATATTCTCATATATTCTTTTTCTACTCCATCTGTCTCCCAATCTATCTCTACTCCTATCCTGAGTACCAATCCCCAGGTGCAAGCATTCTCCAGCAAAAATGTTACAGGATTCATTAACCAACCTGACCAAAGATGTGACGGCATATCATCAAATCTATTCACGATAAGCTTTTACAACTTGTCTCCTCCCTCTTCCCTAACAAGAAGACGCTGCAATGGAACTGCAAGACCATCTTACGCAAGCCACATGAACTCTTACCCCTTATCCACTTACACCAACCCCACATCATTTTTTAAAATAAAACTTCGCTTAAACCTAAATTTCTGTTTCGTATCTGCCATTACTCCAGTATTAGGCATGATACAAATGGCTTTGATGTCACATACATTCTTATATCTACCCAGTAATCCTTCGTTCCCTTTCCCATCCTTACCTTATTCGAGGAACTAAGGCCGTTGCCATTATGACACATTGTCTCACTTCCCTTTGGTGTCCTCCGGGAATCAAAGGGTCCTTTCAACCTTCATTCTTGGTGGATTTTTTAATGACCATCACCCCCATTCAGGCAGTGAAACTTCTTGTCCAAAAGGCAACAAAATTGTCAAGATCTCTTCAGAGCTAAACCTACATATTCTTAATGATGGTTTACTTACAAGACTTATGCACCCCACCCACTACATTCCCAATTTAAAAGTGCTGTGGACTTAACTATATGTTCAGTCAATATTGCCCATTCGCTTCATTGATACCCATCAAAGCGACCACTTCCCTATTCTAATATCCTCCACCTCCCTCTCCTCTCCCCACCTATCTTTTGCAATGCCCACAGAAACCTAAGGAATTTTTATTTTAAGCTTTTCCACAACTTCCTTACCAACAAGCTAGCTTCACTATCTCAACAACTCTGGTATTATGACCGTATCACCTCATCCATTCAGATTTAAAATTATACCATCAATTCCTTACACATCTACCAGAAGGCCCATTCAAGAGAATAAAATGGTGGGATATGGAGTGTTCAGCTCTCATCACAAACGTTGAAAAATTGCTTAATTTATTTCGCTTGCTTGGCACTTTCCAATCCTTCCTTCATTATAAGGTCAGGGTGGCTCAAACCCAATCACTATTTAATGCTAAACATTGCCTGATGTGGAAGACTTACATTAGCTCACTCAATAGACAAACTCCTATTAAAGATATTTGGGGTCCTATGTCCCATCTTTCTTACCACTTCTTCCCCTGCTCAGAGTCCAAATCTCCATGCCGTTTATCGATTTTTTACTAACATTACTCCAGATTGTTCTCCTTTTTCTTTTTCATTTCACTCTTCCTCCCACCTCTGATAAATTCTCAATTTTCTGTCAACTTTCATTGAATTGTATCATGCCATCAACAATGCCCATGACTCGTCCCCTGGTCGAGACGATATTTCTCAATCAATCTTAAAAAACTTTGCGCCCCATAACCATGACCATCCTGTTATACTCCTTAAATGTGATACTAACAACCACCAATGTTCCCCCTGACTGGAATGATTTTAATCTGGTCACTATTCTAAAGAAGAGAAAAGCACCCATCAACCAAATAGTTATCATGGTATCTACCTTGGATAATATCTGAGAAAAATCTTATAAACAATTCTCTTGGAATGTTTATTTATGGTGCCTGGGATATTAAATATTCCTAAACACTAATATGCCTTTACTAAAGGACACCATAAATATCCTCCTAACTGATATTCTCTTCGCCTGTTACCACAAAGAATCCGTATTAGCTATTTTTGTAGACTTAAAAGGTGCACTCGATAACGTCAATATTCATATCCTGGGGCAAAAGCTCCTGTAACTTCAACTCCCTATATCTTTTATCACCATTCTATATAAATTATTTAACATCCTGTACTCAACAACTCAAATACTTTCCCAGGGTTAAACCATGACAAACCTCTATAGGTCTTCCTCAAGATGATATCCTCAGTCCTATCCTTTTCATTTTGTATTTCTCCACCCCAGGGAGTCAGGTCTCTCCACACTTGCGCATCCTTCAATTTGCAAATGACCTTGTATCTCTCTCCTCCCACGCTTCCATTTTTGACATTCAGCAATATATGGAAAAAGCCCCTTCCTCCCTCAACTCCTGACTAAATAATCACAGTCTAGAAGTAGCCCCTTCCAAATGTCAGGCGGTCTGTTTTTCTTGCTCTAACCGGGAATATCACTCACCTATCCATTATCTATACAACCCCATACCAATAAAAAGATGCACAAAATATCTAGATACTAATCTAGATTACAAACTGCTATCGAAACCTAGGATTAATCAGCTCACTACCAAACTTTCCTTAAAACGTAATTTTTTGAAATCTCTTATCTAAGAAAAAGTGGGAAGCAGATCCTGCCACCCTCCTTACATTACACACAAACACAGTCCGATCGGTATTGGATTAAGGCACTAGGTTCATTGGCATTGTCTCCCAAGACTATAAATCCAAACCAGACTCCCTCCAATCCCAATTTTTAAAACTCCTACTGGGAGCACTCCCTTCCTCTCCCAAAAATGCTACTCTCGCTGAATCTTCTGAGTCTCCTTTAGTCTTCCAAAGGAATCACATTTTCACTTAATATTTACTCACGATTATCTCTTGTGCCTCTCAGCCACTACTCCCTAAACTAACACTCTAACACTCCTTTAAAGAAATTGTCGTGATTTACACATCTCTTCTCAAAAATACCCAGCACTTCTTTGGTCCTTTATTACTTTTGGTCACTTTAGGTCTTCTGTCATTCAAACCTTTACTCATCCCAAGTATATCCGCTGTTACAAAGCAAATCATTACACCTTTAATAATTTTCCCTTCCCCAAACTCTCATTCACTCTACCGTTCCCTCCCCCCTCAAAAAGATAAAGCTTCAGCTGGAAAGTTTAAAACCTGTTTCTCCAATCTTCTATACTGATGGTTCAAAACATTCTAATCCCATCAATGTCGTAACCTCATTTTTACTCTCATCATTTGAATATATTCAAATTCTTTACCCTTCCTTCTGCCGCATCCTCCTTTACAGCAGAACTTTATGCAATTCAACAAGCCTTAATATCCATCAAACATTCCCAACTTTCCTGTGCATATGTGGCTGCTGGTTCACTTAGTGCACTTAAAAATTCCAATCACACTCATAATTGGTATACAAGCTCACTGAAAAATAATTATTCACTCTAGTGCACATGCACACATGGATTGCTAATCCTGTACAGATGGCGCAGCGAACAAGTCCCGTGCTCAACCGCACACACATTGCCTCTATGTGAGCATAAGGCAGTAGCAATCAGTGAGACTGATGTTATAAGTGGACAGTGTGTGTCAACATGGGTAGATGTAAAGATGTGACAGGGTGGCAAAAAGGGTTAAAAGAGTTAAGTTGCTGGATTTGTTGATGTTTTGCAGTAGACTGTTAAACGTGTCTACAGGTAGTGGTGTACTACACGTGGCCATGGAACACATCAGAACTGTGGTCGGAATAAGATCCTGACAGAGAGATCGGAGACACATTTCACAGCTTGTGGAACAAAATCGCTTCCAAACCTGACAGAAATTGCTGCAGTCACTGAAGGAAGCTCCATCCCAACCTGTTAGCGAGAGAACATTGCAACGGGAACTACTTCCAACGGAACATTTAGAGTTGGTCACATCGCCAGAGGTCATTGCTCATGAAGGCACATAAAGAAGCGCATCTTCAATGGGCTAGAAATCATCAAACATGGACAGTAGCTGACTGGCGGAACACAATGTGGTCTGAAAAATCACGTGTTTGCTTGTATTCCAATGACAAATGTCATCAAGTGCACGGAAGGCCAAATGAAGCATTTCATCCAGGATGTGGGCAAGGTCAGGTTCCAGCCAGATGTAGGTCTGTGATGTTTTCGGAGTGTTTTCCATATCATTGATTGTGCTCGCTCACTGAGGTAGCCACTAACATGAACCAGTATGTTTATTAGACATTCTGGATGATCAGGTGTTGCCTTTCAGTCAACATCTGCACAAAGGGTATGCTATTGTCAACCCGATTTTTAAATATGACAACAGCAAAGTTCATCGGGCTGGACACATATGTGACCAGTTTTATGAACACCCTCCCACACCATTACATCTCCATTGGTTGTAAAATCATCTGACTTGAATCCCACTGAAAATCAGTGGGACGTGTTGGAACAGCGGGCAAAACGCCATCAGCATTCCCGCAATTTACTGGAACTGTGCGACCAATCCTCAGCGTGTGGCTTAACCTTGATACGAAGTACCTGCACAACCTCATGGACTCACTTCCTAACAGAATCCAGGCAGTTATCAAGTCCTGAAGCATAGTTATATGGTATTAAATGGTGCTTGTAATGATTTCTCCAGGGGTAACAAATTTTTTGTCTGGTGAGCTTACAGCACCTACGAATAATCATTCAGCCGGTGCTAGGGTTACTCTACTATGGGTATGTGATCACACTAACATTCCTGGTAACCTACGAGCCGATGCCTTGGCAAATTTTGCAGCAAATGGGCAAGGTTACCCTTTCACACTCGCTATAATGCATGCTGATTTTTGGGAATATTACCATGCTCATATTTGGAATTTGTGACAAAAGGACTGAAGAAAATATGCTGCCTCTAAAGGTAACTTATTTCAACTCTTCCCCAGTATCCCACATAAACCTTGGTTACTTCTTTACAAATATTTATTTATTTATTTAATAAATGTGCCACCAACAGAGACACGCTCCAATTATAGGTGGCTTTTACAAATTATTTGAACAAATAACATAGAAATACCAAAAAGAAGAAAATGTGAAAACGCTATGTAAATGAGATAATAATACTCTGTATGAAATGGACGAAACAATATATCATATACAGAAGCCTGTTTATAAATCAAACACAAATTTGTAACAAAACCATGTAAATATTATACATATAAACAAATCACTTCGACGAGAAAAATTCTTTTAATATATTTACATATGTGTCATATTCATAAGCAAAGTCAAGATCTATATGATACTTATTAAGTTATTGTATGTTTCACACATATTGATAAACGGAGAGTTCTTAAAAAATACAGTTTTGGAGACTGGGGTAATAAACAATTGCTGAAATCTTAAATTTCCTTTTCTAACATTAAAGCATAACTCGTGAAGCAAACTATTATCGTCAATTAATGCATTAACCATCTTATAGAGATAAATTTGTTGAGCTATTACACGCCTACTGGCTAGCGATACATATTTAAATTCATTCAACAAAAATCCATATGAAACAATTTCTAAAGGGGAATATCTTATATTTTTTATAATAAATATATCTTTAAAAGCGTTTCTGCACCCTTTCAATTTGATTTTGATAAGATTTATAACATGGAGACCAAATTATACATGAATACTCAAGTTTTGATCGGACAATACTATTGAATCAGAGATGCCAACTTTCAAGAAAGGTAATTCGTAATGCAACCGTTCGGGCCCGGGAAGGGGGGGGGGGGGGGGGCGTTGAAATATTTTTTTCCGAGACTTTACTAACTTACGTATCATTGAAAAATCAATGAACATCATACAATTCAACCAAATATTCAACAAAGACTGGCATATAAAAAGTGTTTGATTGTTACCTGCTAAAGTAACAGGTGATCTGCAATAGGCCTACATATCTGAGTGGAGGTTGAATGATCATTTCTTTTGTTGAGTACTGTAGTTGCTCCCTTAGCAGCTTGTAGTTACTGTTTGGTAAACGTACACTGGGGACATGCTTTTCCTTTTGATATAATGTGCATCCTCTGCACTAACAGAGCACTTAACAGTTCGGTGTTCATATTAGCACGGAACTCACTCTTGTTCTTCCTCACCATACGCAACTGAAAAATCGCAGCTACATGCACTACAAAACACGTGTGAATGAGATTGTGAGGGACGCAGTAAACAGGGCCATTCTTTCGAGTATTCATCCCTAATTTTTTAAAATATTTTTGGTTTATTATTAGCGTCACTAATCACGGTAACGTCACCGCACGTATTTTCCTGCACAAGAAATCGCTTCATTATTTCAAACCTTTTGCAATTTGTAACACACGATTAGCATATATCCTACAATAGCAATATATGTGCATTTGGCAACCAAAATCGAAATAAATACTTCAACAGTCACGCACACAGTATCCACAATGATACGGAGTTTGTCACCACTTTGCCGCCAAAACAAAGACAAAAGAACTCGCATACTTGCATGGAATTCTGGTCATGTGACGAACAAAGACAACAACTCCGCAAGATATACCACTTCAACAGGTGCCTATTTTTCCGGTACTGGAAGCACACACTGCGTTCGACGCGTGAAAACTCGAAATATTCTTAAACGAGGAACAGGAAAGGGGTATAACTTATCACTGAGAAATCCCAAAATAATATTCTGAAAACTCAAGCTGTAATGGTATTTCTTGTGTATCCTTTTGAACACTTCATACACCTAGATTTAAAAATCAACAAAAATCGTAATTTGTGGTATGTGATTCGTAAATGCGTAATTGTGATGGGTAATTCGTAATTATTATGACTGAATCGTAATAGTTGGCATCTCTGTTGAATAATAAGGTGAGTGCATACGTGTTAGAAAAATCTCTTGAATTTCTAATCATAAAACCCAATTTCTTATAGGAATCATTAACCATTGTATTAATATGCTCCTTGAAAGATAAATTTCTTGTATACGCGACATAATATTCAATCATCATTCGTATAAGGTAAAACCATGCTTGTACCCCGTATAAAAATAGTTTATTCCAACCTCTGTGCCTGTGGACAAGAAATTGGTATGATTAACCATCCAATCTTTCAATTATCTATTTACAAATCATTACAAAAGCACCTCCTTTCACCCATTCGGTGTCCTAATTTTCCTCTTCCTTCAAATGTCGCTTGCCTGGTGTCTCATCCCAACCTTCAAATAGGAGAAATTCTCTCCAAATTTCTTGCTGTGGTTTTCTTATTTCGTATCTCCTATGTTTAAGATTGGTGGCTGGAAGAGGGTAAAGGCTAAGTCCAACAAACATAACAAGAAGAAGAAGTGGTGGCTGATTGATGACTGATTTGTTACTATAAGAGTAATCATACTCATTAGTGTGGGTTGTTGGTCCCACATATAATACAAGGTAATATTTATAAGATTTGACTTCCTAAATTGTATATTTCAATGTGGGGGGCAATATGAAGGGTACCCAGTTTACTTGCTCTGGCCATCACTGGTTATTCTATTAATTTATTAATGGTTTTATGTGCTCATAACTATCTAAAGGTTTTCAGGGCTAGAATTTTTTGTCCTGAAGGAAGTTCTTCAGCATCACTAATTCCCAAGCAATATTTTATGAAAGAGAGCAGCCAACTTTTATATCACACATAAATAGAATGTCAGGAGTAAATGCTGCCTATCAACTGGATATAGCTGTTGTGGGGTAATGATAACATAGAGCAGAATCTTCAAAATAAACCTGATACTCCAAGAAATCCTACACAAATATAGTACAACTCTCAAGACTTATAAACCTGTAACATTTATAACAATATCTTTCCATTTGCTTTACGTCACATCGACACAGATAGGTCTTATGGTGTGAAAATAGGAAATCATGGAAAACCAACTACAGAGCTATCGGCAGTAGGGTTCGAACCTACTATCTCCCGGAAGTAAGCTTACAGCTACGTGCCCCTACAAGCTCAGCCAACTCACCCGGTACCAATATTTGTGTAGCCTGTAAAATAAAAAAAAGAGATCAACATGAAAAATGTCCCTTTTAAATTAGACACAGAGACAAATAACACATCAATAAAGAACTAAAATTACTCAATAGATGTTGAATCTTGTAATTTCTTCCTAAAACAATCATCATCTATTCTTCACTTTCACTAGATAATTGTGATTAGCGTGATAAAATGTAATATCTAAATAAAGTATGAATTTTCATACTACCAGTAGAAATTTTTATAGTATAAATAAGAGGATATATCAGCTGAAATTGAACTTGTTAGTTTTTCCTTTATATTAGATATTACATACTAGATAATAAATCATGTCCAACCACTGGAGAGCGCTTTCAATTACATTTCTACAATTGAGCTCCAATAATGGCTCCTGGTAAAATGTGCAGGTTTCATTTGACATTGTTTCAAGTCAAAAACTGTTTAATTTAATTACATTTTTTATCCACATCTTCTCTTGCATGTATATGAGAAAAAGAAGCCTCAATTTCTAATATCCTGAGAGACATTTACAAAGCATCCACCATTGATTACTCCTTATATTAATAGGTTTTAAAACCCTTAGCGTGTTCCTGTCAGGATTATACGAACTAACATTTTTCTTTTCATTTCCTCATACACAGCATATTATGAAAATGGTACAAAGTTAAGGGATATATTACTGTATAATTTCTTTCCGACTATGTCCAATCAGAAGTTGTATAAATCTTCATTTTAGAGGAAAGGTTCAACAGATATCCGACCAAACTGAAATACAGTTGAACTTGCTTTATACGTAACTCTGTTCTACGTAATTCGTATTTGTACGTAATTTCCTTTAGGTCCCGGCAAAATACAATTTAAAAGCGTGTTAATTAAACCTTATTTATACGTAATCCGTTTATACGTAATTCGCTGTTATACATATTAAGTGCCAGTGAAATATAACTGAGCTTATGTAATTGCAATGAGAATGTGCTTTTTAAAAAGTAACTTCTGTATTTACGAAGTTTCCTCTTTGTCGGCGTAGGCGGAAGTAGAGCGATCGGGTTTCGGTGCTGAAACAGAACACAGAGTTTCACCGAGTGACATTGTTGATCCTTACTTACTGGCGCTTTAACAAAGGCGAGTCCCCTTCGCTCCTCCTCTACCTTCGTTGCTTTTGACACGCCGCCAAAGATTAAGATACATTATAAGCAAAGTGGGTGGTTTCGGTGCTGAAACAAAAGAAAATACAGTAAATTTGTTTGAATATGAGAATTTCTTTCGTGGGAACAACGGAGAAGTAATATGTCCATGATGCCGGTATCTGGTGTTTACTGTTGAACAGTAGTTTTGTCATTCAGTTGCTTTTGATTAGCCATGGAGAACAGAAAAAGGAAAGGTTGTACGAGAAGTGGACACTAATCCACACAAAACAAAAACTGAAATCACTTCAGACTTAGGGATTGCTTATACCACGCTATCAGTCATCAGTAAAAAAAAAAAAAAAAACTATTTTGGATGAGTTCTTAAAACTGGGTTCAAAATCAGCAAAGCGCAGCCGTCAGCAAGAAGGTGGTACGTAGATTTGGAGAAAGTACTTTTCACATGGTTCCAGCAAAAGCGGGCTGCAGCTCTACCAATTAGTGGAGACATGTTGAAGGCAAAGGTGATAGATTTAGCTAAAATGATGAGTATCACTGCTGCTTTCCAGGCTTCGCCAGGATGGCTGCAAGGATTTAAAGATCGTCATGGAAACACAGGGAGAACAATTTGCGGTGACTCAAAATCTGCAGACGACGTCACGGTGCAACACTGGAAAGAAGAGGTTCTGCTGGATATTGTAAGCGATTATCAGCCTCCAAACATCTACAACTGTGATGAGACCGGCCTATTCTACAATCTCCTTCCTAATAAAACATTAGCTGAAAAAAGTGACTCATGCGATGGAGGGAAGAAAAGTAAAATTTGTGTAACAGTACTTCTCGCCATCAATGCAGATGGATCTGACAAACTTCCTCCACTTGTGATAGGATAATCAAAGAATCCAAGGTGCTTTAAGAGTGTGAAAACAAAACCTAAGGAATATGAATCCAATGGAACAGTCGTTGAAAAAACTGCACATTGAAATGAAAAAGAAAGAGAAGATGATCCTTCTTCTTATGGATTGATGTGCAGCACATCCACCTCAAATCATTCTGGAGAATGTACGAGTGGAATTTTTCCCTCCTAACTGTACCAGTGTTCTACAACCGCTTGATTTGGGCATAATTGCAAATTTTAAAATGCATTATACAAAAATGCTGGTTCAACATTTAATAACACTGAGTGATGCAGGAAATGAACCTCTCTCCATTAATTTGCTACAAGCCATGGACTTTATTTCGGCTGCCTGGAAGCAGGTGTCATCCTCCACAATCAGCAACTGTTTCCGCAAAGCTGGTGTCTTACTAGAAGAGGCTACCTCTAATGGTGATTATAGATATGAAGTTTTGTCTGGAAATAAGCTAACGCTACAGGAGGCTGTAGAATTCGATACTTTTGTGCATTTCGATGACAATCTGGCTGTATGTGGAGAACTACCGGATGAAGAGATTATTGCTGATGTATGCCAACAACGTGGCGGTGATGGACCAGCTACAAGCGATAGTGACATTGGAGATGGAGATAACAACTTAAATCTTGACACCTGAACTGAGTGAAGTGTTAAGTGCAATTGAAGTGTGTAGGCGTTACATCAGTGTGAAAAGTTGTAGTGAAAATGCTTTGAATTCATTGCTAAAGGAGATTATACTCTTAATGCAAGAAAAGTGAAACAAGCCAAACTACCTGATTTTTTTAAGGCTGGGCCAAGCTCAAACTATTTTCTGTCTTAATGTAATTATTATTTGCAAGTATTACACATGTAGGTCTATTCCATTGGTTTTTCAGTAAATATGTGATGTATTGCATAAGTCTGATTTCTAAGTAATTCTGAGTTACAAGTAGCTTTTTCTCTTCCCCTTGATATACGTATAAGTCAGGTTCAATTGTATAATTAAGCATGCGAACAGGTATTCCTGCATCTACAGAACTTCAGCACACTTCTCCATACCATTAATTGGAGATATCCAATGCAGGGAATACACCGTTGATAAGCATTGGTACAACATAAAAGGGTAAAGACCTGCCAGCACTTGTAAAGCAAAAGCTAAGATTTAAAAAAAAATTAGCTTGTTTAAGGGCATAGTTTAAAACGCCTTATTAAAAAATTAGTGCTAGGACAAAATATGTAGAATTCTGGAACAGTTTAGCCTGATTACGATTATTATTCGGGAGAGGAATATTTGAAAAAGTAAGACTTTTATTCCACCCAGTCAAGTTTGCATGCTATGTTCATGTCACAAATATACAGTAATCTTAAGTATTGCCATTAAAAATGATCCCTCGGAAAATATTTAATGTAAATAAACTACTGTATGAAGAAAAGAAAATACCGAATGTCGTTTCTATTTTATGAAAAGTGTACTGAAAAATAAAGCTTACCGTACTCCATTTCTTATCACCCTCTGTATTAAGTTGAGGTGTAGAATATTGGCAAAAGTACGTGACTGAGACTTGAACTTCGCCGACAATAAGGCAGTGGTTGTAGACAGAGTGAGAAATGACATAAACCCTTATTTGAAGAAATAACACACTTGGAATAAAACTGTACCCAGTATCGTAGTAAGCTCAAAACAATTGCATATCAACATTCGGTAACAACAACTTCCCACATCGAAAGCAAACCAGAGGTTAACTGTTCATTAAGACTACTTCCAACTCGTTTGTTCAATACGGTCTAATAATCCATACAAGGGAAAATAAATTATATCGCTCAGTTTTATTATTAATAATTATAATAAATAAATAAAATATTGAATTTTACAGCGGTCGTATCCATCGTTCGCTGGTTTATTAGTTTCCTCGGGAGATCAGTGGTGGTGTCCGACCCATGATCACGGGCAGTAACGGCGATTGAGAGTTAGAAGTTGGGGGGGGGGGGGGGGGGGGCACAAAAATTCATAGATAACAAAAAGTACCCGGGTTTAAGGACTATAGCAGTGGAGGAGGGGGCAGGGGGAGATAAAATTGAGAAAATAATTACCAAGTGGTAAGTTTTTAACGTCTGAGCGAATTTCGACAGCGACGTAAAGGTTGAGTCTACCAAATTTAGTGCGATACCTAATAATAGTACTATACAATAAAACTGCCGCTCCCGTGGTGTAGGGATAGCGTACCTGCCTCTTACCCAGAGGCCCGGGTTCGATTACCGGCCAGGTCAGGGATTTTTACCTGGATCTGATGGCTGGTTCGAGGTCCACTCAGCCTACGAGAGTAGAATTGAGCAGCTACCTGACGGTGAGATAGCGGTCCCGGTCTAGAAAGCCAAGAATAACGGCCGAGAGGATTCGTCGTGCTGACCAAACAATACCTCGTAATCTGCAGGCCTTCGGGCTGAGCAGCGGTCGCTTCGTACGCCAAGGCCCTTCATTGCTGTAGTGCCACTAATTAGCACTAATATTATACAATAAAACTGTCATGAAAGGGACAATAATTGTACTTGTGTTGCAATTAAATAGAAGTACGCCGTGATTATACAATACAATAATTCATTATTTGACTACTCACGAACAAAGTAACATAGTACACTACCATAGACATAATTGCACAGTAGCGCTGCGAAGAGGAAGCGGTCTCCTGTTAATTGAAATGGATAATACGATTACAGCGCTCCTCCTGTGATCTCCGGTACGACCGACGGATGCAAAGCAGTTACGGCAGTAGCGTAGCCAGGATTTCAGTTTAGGGGTGGCCCATTCTTCCAGAAATTTATTTTGATAGTTGTCCAAACTTCCATCGCTTAGGTGGTGTAGAATACCTAGTAAGAGTGGTGGATTCGTGTGGATTCCGGAGGCCAATAGTAATCTTCTTATTCTTCTTCTTCTTCTTTTCCCACATGTGTGGGGTCGCGGGTGCGAACTGCGTCGCACATGTGGATTTGACCCTGTTTTACGGCCGGATGACCATCCCGATGCCAACCCTATAGAGAAGTAATCAGTGTTCTGTGTTTCTCTGGTGGTTGGTAGTGTAGTATGTTGTCTGAATATGAATATGTTCGGACAAACCGATGCCTACGTTATAATACAAGGCCTGGAAATAGAGCCCGTAAAACGCTATGGAAGTGGTTACACTGAAGTTCAATGCCGGGCCGCTAGGATCGCTTTCTTGCCCCCCGTCTACCAGGCTCGCGCCTTTAAACGTGTTCATTAACTAAGTTGGTTGTGAATGTATTATGTATTTGTCTGATGTTAAGCATTCGCAGTTCCAGACATGGTTTATTCACGAGAAATTAAAGTTAGTGGAATTTCGTTTCACAAGTTTCCAGCGAATGTTCAATGTTCGAAACATTATACAGAGGAAGTATTACGCATGAGATACGGCTTCAAGCTGATCGAAGTAGGCCTCTGTTCCTAAGTTTTGATCCGAGTTACGACATAAGAATCGGGCGATCCCAAAATTTGTCACTGGACTTTTTTTAAACTATGCTACCGTGACCGGCAATCATTTGAGAGGCATCATCAAACTCACAAATCTTAAATTAGGAAACCAACGAGGAAAATAATTTCATCATCATCATCATCATCATCATCATCTGTTTACTCGCCAGGGTCGGCTTTTCCCTCGGACACAGCGAGGGATCCCACATCTACCGCCTCAAGGGCAGTGTCCTGGAGCTTCAGACTCTTGGTCGGGGATACAACTGGGGAGAATGACCAGTACCTCGCCCAGGCGGCCTCACCTGCTATGCTGAACAGGGGCCTTGTGGAGGGATGGGAAGATTGGAAGGGATAGGCAAGGAAGAGGGAAGGAAGCGGCCGTGGCCTTATGTTAGGTACCATCCCGGCATTCGCCTGGAGGAGAAGTGGGAAACCACGGAAAACCACATCCAGGATGGCTGATGTGGGAATCGAACTCACCTCTACTCAGTTGACCTCCCGAGGCTGAGTGGACCCCGTTCCAGCCCTCATACCACTTTTCAAATTTCGTGGCAGAGCCGGGAATCGAACCCGGGCCTCCGGGGGTGGCAGCTAATCACGCTAACCACTACACCACAGAGGCGGACGGAAAATAATTTGCCCAACAAATTTCACGAAAATGAATGTAGCAAGAGCTAAAAATATTGTATTTTCCCCTGAAACAATCTCTGGTTTGAAAAGTATGGAGGTGGTTTTGTCCCGAGAGCATAAAATACAGTTTAAAATAAGCCATTTGTTTTATGGAGCATTTTATTAAATTGTTCAATGCGCATAACGTCTGCAACACCTCACATGGGACATATTCAGGAACGAAAACAAACGAGCATCTTTTAACCGGGCGAGTTGGTCGTGCGGTTAGGGGCGAGCGGCTGTGAGCTTACATCCGGGAGATAGTGGGTTCGAATCCCACTGTCGGCAGCCCTGAAGATGGTTTTCCGTGGTTTCCCATGTTGACACCTTAATTAAGGCCACGGCCGCTTCTTTCCAACTTCTGGGCCTTTCCTATCCCATCGTCGCCATAATACCTATCTGTGTCGGTGCGATGTAACGTCACTAGCAAAAAAAAATAGCTTCTTTTAGTACTGAAGATGAACTCCTCAGTTGGTTAATTAATGATTTCCTGTCATATATTAAGAAACGTAAAATGCATTCAGAGAAAGTAAAGAAGAATCATGAGAGAAATGTATCAGGCATAGATCTTGACTACCCAGTCCACTGTGGCCTGCGTAAAATACCTCATAAGTATACATTTTCATTACGCATTGACGAGGAACCTAACGAATTATGAAATCGAGCTCTTCTTCAGCTACATAAGACGCCAAGCGGAATACAATGACATTATGGTTCGTGTTGCAAAAGAAAAAACAGACTATAAAGGCTGTTTAGAACATATCTGTTCTCCAGCTACTCAAAGTCCAACATTGTGTCTTATTCGTTTTCAAGATCGAGGAGCCCTCAGGTACCGAAAATCATTTGTCACTTTGTCACTTCCGCTACGCAGTAGGTACTTTTCCCGAAGAGAGTTACTAAAAGGTGAACGTTTATTTTTTTCGAAAGACATATTCAACAGTGAAATTAAGTGTGGAAAGTGTAAAGGCGACAAAGCACCTCTTTTTCTACTATGAAAATTTCTGAGACCTTTGTTAGACAACATTGCTTTGAGCCACTCAAGTAGGAGAGAAAGTTTTGAAACTTGATAAGAAGCCCCTCAGAAGGAAAGTTTTGAAACTTCAATGACATATCCAAGCCAATACAGCACCGCTCTATAAATAAAGTAGTGTCAATACTCGCAAAAACATTCAGTTCTTTTTATTTAGGATATACTTTACTTATTGACATATACGGCCATGCGAATACAAGGGGGCAAGACCGCGATCCTAGCGACTGAATGGTGAACTAGGAACCAACCCGTTTCCACGAGTGCATTTCAAGGCCTTGTATTATAGCGTAGGCAACGGGACAAACACCCAGTCCCCAGCCAGAAGAATTATTCAGACGCGACCCAGCCGGGAATCGAACCCGGGACCCTCTGAACCGAAGGCCTCCTGCAGCATTTCATATATTCCGAGTACAAGTGAAATGAATGCAAAAATAAACAGTTTGAGTAAGGATGGAATATTCTGGTTTAGAATAAATACAGTAATGTTATTATAATAATGGTCATGTGATAAGCAATAAAGAAGCGACATTTTGTACAAATAATGCGGCCAAGATATATACACACACACACACACACGCGCGCGCGTCGAATACAGGTTTCTCATCCTTCTTGTTGTCCATGGCTAGATGATGAAGGCATGAGAATGATGGCCCACCGTGATTCTTTATTTCGACATTATCAACAAACCCTAGATGACACAGACTTCGAATCTAACCGCATCTTAAGAAATCGCACAAAGCAGTTAATCAGAAATATTTTTTTATATATATTTCCGGAATTTAGCTAACAACTTAAATTCTAATCGCGCATGGGACCAACTTAGAGCTCTAGGAATAGGAAAACATCAACAGAGACAGATAACTCCTGACATTCCACTTGACGAACTGAACGATTACTTTAGCAGAATAAATATTCAACCTACCCAAATTAACTGCACCGACTCACCGCCCTCCCCTCCAGCCAATCCACCATTCACATTTCACAGTGTCACAAAATCTGGTTAACAGGCTTTGTACTCGATTAAATCAGACTACAGGTGTACATGATATTCCTATTACTTTTATACATAACATTATGGGTGCTATCTTGCCTATACTGACGCACATACTGAACTACTGTTTACTAAAGGGAACTTTCCCTACTTTCTGGAAAACAGCCAATATTATATCGGTACCTAAGAGTTTAAACCCACAATCACCCTCTGACTATCGCCCTACTCCCTGCGCTTTCTAAAGACTTTGAACGTTTAGTATACGAGGAAGTTCTGGAGTACCTAAATGAAAATGCTCTTTTGGACCCTTTGCAATCTGGATTTGAGAAGGGTCACAGTACCGCGACAGCACTTTTGAAGGTTACTGAAGACATTAGAAACGCTATGGACAAACGACTGCTCACTATACTTATCCTTCTTGACTTCAGTAGCGCCTTTGACACTATAGTAACTCCGACTATGATAAAGAAAATGGAGCTGCTAAATTTCGACCTGGCTGCGCTTAAGGTTTTTAGTTCTTATTTGAGTAACCGTCAACAGCGTGTAGCAGTAAACGACAAGGCCTCTAAATGGAAAATGAAACTTAGTGTTTCCCCACAGGGCAGTGTTCTACGGCCCCTAATTTTCTGTATTTATATCAATGACATACCATCTGTGACAGGAAATAACACACATTACCTCTGTGTTGACGATCTTCAAATATATCGACACTGCAAGACAAGATGTTAACAGGGACCTCCGATGTCTCAGTGTATATGCACAACGAAGCTCTCTTATACTAAACTGCAAAAAATCTCAATTATAATTGGATCTCGAAAATTACTGAACTGCTCAAACAATGTCGCAATCCCGCCTATCCTACTGAATGGTAATATTATTCCCTACAGTAAAACGGTAAATCCCGGCGTAATGTTGAATGAAACAGTTCATTGGTCTGATCACACGAAAGAAATACGTAAAAAGATTTCTAGAGTTCTTCACTCTCTTAAATGGCAGAGGGATGTATTTCCATTTGAGCTACAGGCCAAACTAATACAGACACTCATTCTCCCTATTATTGATTATTGTGACGTTGTTTTAGTTGACATGACGAGAGAAGAAACATTTAAACTTCAACGAACACTGAATTCCTGCCTGCGATTTATTTACAATATCAGGTACGATGTTCATGTCACCCCACACTATCAACCTGTCTCATGGCTGATGTCTGATAAACGTCGGCACTTTAACGATGGTGACCAGTGTTAGCTGAAAGTCAGCCGATGTACTGTATATTTCTTCTACATTCAACTTCTTATCATCATTTCACAACTTAAATACACGTTCTAGACTCATTCTTTCTATTCCACAAATTCCACCGCACAAATAAAATTAATAGATCATTTGTGGTGACTGTCACCAGATTATGGAATTCCCTGCCAGTTCAGGTCAGAGAAAGTAGCTGTTTTTAATCACGATTTAAGGTCACCTGCCGAGACCCTGCTGAGGACAGCTGACTGAATGGTTGATGAATGTGTGCGTTCCTGAGGATTAGTCATTTTTAAGAGTTTTTTTATTTATTAGTTCTAATATTAATTTAGTGAGTAATTTATTTAAATTTATTTTCAATTCTATTAATTTATGTAGTTTTAACTATTTTAAGTATCTCAGTATTTTGTTTAAGATTCTGATTAATATGCGGTTAAGTGTGCGAGAGGGCCTGGAGCCCTAACTTCACCACTGTACTGAAGACACTAATAAATAAATAAACAAACAAACAAACCAATAAATAAATAATGTAAAGCGTATGGGTATAGATATTTTGTTAGTTGGTAAAGAAAGGGTACACTTCACAACGTATGCTGTGTAGGGTTTACCTTGTCCTACTAGCTTCCCTCGCAGTTAGGGGCACGCACCTGTGAGCTTGCATCCGAGAGATAGTGGATTCGAACCCCACTGTCGGCAGCCCTGAAAATGTTTTCCCGCTGTTTCCCATTTTCACACCAAGCAAATGCTGGGGCTGTGCCTTAATTAAGGCCACGGCCGCTTCCTTCCCACTCCTAAGCCCTTCCTATCCCACCGTCGCCATAAGACTTATCTGTGTCCGTGCGACGTAAAGTAAATTGTTAATTACTTTTCCACGCAAGCCTGGGATACAGAATATAGTAGTATAAAGTTAGAGTTTTATGACGCTAATATTCGTATGTATAATTTTCATTTACGTGCCAGAAACCAACAACACTGAGCTGTTGCCATTTCAACACCATTTTAAGGGCCACCGACCCAAGCCGGGATTTGAACCTGCGAACTCGAGACTCAGAAGGGCAGCGACTCAACCAACTGAACCACATGAAAAGGAGGCGTTTGTGATTATTGTTATAAACAGAAGCAGTTAGTACTTTTACAAAGGTTTTATGAGGAGCATTTATTAAGGCGTACGTTTTCTTACTGTCCTAAATGCACGAGGCCGGACAGAAGAACTAGCTGGAAGCTGAAGAGCCTTGCAGTAGTGTCGCTTCCTTCTCTGTACACTTTTCCAAACCAAACTCCATGGCGTAACAGCCCCGAAGGGCCATCGCCTACCAAGCGACGGCTGTTCAGCCCGGAGGCCTGCAGATTACGAGGTGTCGTGTAGTCAGCACGACGAATTCTATCCGCCGTTATTCCTGGCTTTCTAGACCGGGGCCGCCATCTCATCGTCAGATAGCTCCTCAATTATAAACCCGTGGGCTGAGTGTACCTCGAACCAGCCCTGACCTGGCCTGGAATCGAACCCGGGGCCTCCGGTAAGAGGCAGGCACGCTGCCCCTACACCATGGGGCCGGCTGGATACTTTCAGGTCTCCTTATTTTAGAATTTGACTTAAGGCATCCTGCATTCGATTCCCGGCACTGACAGAGTTAAGAAAAGCATGGGATGGGGAGGATTTAGCTTTGTTTGTGGGTGCAGTAGAGTTGGCCTTGAGTCTCCCGTAATCGAAAGATCTACGACCTGGAAAGTAGTCACCTTCACGGGGTGTTGTACCAAAGTGGTTCTTTTTTTAAGAAGACAAATTAAATGAAGATTCTACTTCCTCACAAACGAAGAAGGAACAGTTTCAATAATGCAGTCGGTTTATGTTAAGAGTACAGAAGGTATGATTGTACATGGTAACAATCAAAACCAACAATATCTACTGAAGATCCGTCACCGCACTCGGTAGGACCGGCTTTCTTTTCATATCCACCGGGCGAGTTGGCCTTGCGGTTACGGGCGCACAGCTGTGTGCTTGCATCCGGGAGATAGTGGGTTCAAACTCCACTGTCAGCAACCCTAAAGATGGTTTTCTGTGGTTTCCCATTTTCACACCAGGCTGTACCTTAATTAAGGCCACGGCCGTTTCTTCACACTCTCAGCCCTTTCCTTTCCCATCGTCGCCATAAGACCTACGGTGCGATGTAAAGCAAATTCTAAATAAAAATTTAAAAATCTTTTCACAACCCCCTTCCAAGGAAAAGTTGTATCCACACTACTGGTCTGGACTTACACCCACTGAAATTATTTTGTGGGTACGCCACTGCATCCACTCACCATTTAAGGTACAAGGTAAGTCCGAAGAATGGTTGGATACTCAAAATACACCACCATAAATGATGAGGTCCTGGCTCAAAAGTACAAGGAAAGGTAAGGGACGGGATCTGGTGTTTGAAGTAGAATCCGTATCAATAGAACGTGATTTCCCATTTTAAAAATGCGTCAAGTATCGACTGCGATTCAAGCCTGGGCCGTCCTGTTGAGAAGATAGAACCATTGGGACTGAGTTATCACGCCCGCCAATTACAAAATAGTTACCCGCACTTTTGATGGTGCCATTTGAGGTTCCAATCAGTCTCCGGGCATTTGACAAGATATACAGGCCCACCTATCGAACTTAGGCACGAATCCGCGATTGTCTTGCTACCGTAAGAATAAAAAAACCTTTTCATAACTTATCGAGGATGCACATAGTGTTGGCTTCTCAGTGACAAAACGGCTCCTCTTCAAAAAAAGTTACTTATATGGCACAAAATGAGGAACTATCGTGCAGCTCACAATCCCGTCACAGTCTTCCCAACGCTGCAATTTAAACACAGCACATCTCTCAACCACAGTACAACCCGAGGATCCCTAGGACATTGTTTGTTTCCTGGAACCGATATGCAATAGCTGACACGATGTTGTAAGCTTGCAACTGTTTCTGGCCGTCGCCCCCGTTATCCCGGTGGTCACGTTCCGGCCCCCTACTGAGTAATCCCTTACTAATTGCCCCTTTCTTCATATCTTGACATTATTGTCAACACACGGTTACATTCTCAATAGTGAGACCTCTACAGGGAAATATCCCCGCGCATCACAATCCTAATTGTCTTCCTTTCATTCAAGCAGTACAAATATGGAGAATTATGTATGGCCCTGTTGAGCCTTACTAGTAGATTATTGTCGCTACGTTAACTTAACATTTCGGCGTAAGTTTTTAAGTTGTTGGTACCGTACGTAAAACAACGGCTGATCCTCGCTCTAGTTTCAGAAAATACTTGGGGGGGGGGGGGCTGGTTTTATTGAGTGGCTACGCCAGTGAGTTACGGAGTTCCGAAGGTTAACCGGAGTACCACCTCCTGTTGGCAGCACTATTTCCGACTGTACGGACGTATTGGGCTGTAATTTCAAACGTACGTCGATGAATGTAGACACTCAATAAAAAGCTTTGTCTGCATACACACTGCATATCACTGACATTCCTTACAATACCCCTTAATAGAGAACGTATAGTCATTCCGAAGAACTAATGCATCCTCGCATTTAATATTTTTTAAACAAGAAAAATTTATAATCGACCTAATGCATATCGCATGTACCTGTGGGTACAAACCCAGTGGCTACTCGTAACAAACAATATTTAGTTTCAATTGTTTCTCACAAAATTGTAGGCCCTATCTGTGAGAACTTATAAAATACCCTTCGTTTTTATTATTATTATTATTATTATTATTATTATTATTATTGTTGTTGTTGTTGTTGTTGTTGTTATCGTGTTTTGGCGGATCGCAGAGAGGTGAAACAAGGTGCGGACTTTGAGTGGGTCTAACTACAATATCAAGAATTGAATTAAAACTTTAAATAAAGGTTATATTTCTTTTAGAATTTCAAACTCAACAAATTTCTTCACTGAGTGAACAATAACAAGGAAATCTCAGGTACAATGCCAATTCAGTTACAAGGGTGGAACACCCCAAAATAGAGAATTACGTAAACAAATTTGTGCTTTGAGCCCTTAGTTTACACGTTTATAATTTCAAAAGAGGTGTTGCTTAGACAAAGATAGAAATCTCACGAATACAAGAGCACTTTGCTCCAACAAATTTACTGCCTTCCAGAGGCACTCCTCAATATTACCGAAATTTAGGAAAGAGCTTACATGCTCTCGATTTCTTACGGCCTACTCAAGGGAACCTTACATCAAAATCGTATAATCTCTGGCCTCTCAAGGGACGATTCACAAAATTCATTTTACACAGGGGTATCTATTACCCAACCTACCCGGCCTTTGCGGGAAAAGAAAGGGTTAAATGACTGGCCAGAACACAAACTGAATGGAGGCGTACACTTACGCTCCTAGATAATGAAACATTAAAAACCTAACAGGGCTCTCGGCCCGATGAAACAGGGGCTAGTCCCAAGCTACTGAGGTGACTCGATTGAAAATAAATTTAATACATTACAGGAAAGAAAACAGATACGAAATCGTAGTCACCTCAAACCAAGATGATGGGGAGCTCGAAAGGGTAACTAACTTTAGAAGTTTACATTAAAATGGTTACATAGTTAGAAATTCGGACCTTCCCCTCGGATAAATTTGCAGAGACAGCAAGAAAGATAGATTTTAGGTGGCCATTACCTGGCTGCTGTTCTGCCTGCCGAAGAATGAGGCGTCCCGCTCCCTGCCTTAACACACACACTCAGAGAGACGGCGATCAATGAGACAAGGTAGCCAGAAAAGCCTCAGCTTATACACCCGAAGGGAAGGTTCGAGAGGATTCTGGACTCAGAGAGACGACGATCAGTGAGACAAGGTAGCCAGAAAAGCCTCAGCTTATATACCCGAAGGGAAGGTTCGAGAGTATTCTGGACTACTCCGGACACACCCTCTCAATTTTATTGGCAGACACAAAAGTTACACCTAAAGAACCAAAAATAAGCCTGTGATAGGCTGAAACATAATTACAGAAGATTCGAATTGGCTAACTTCAAAACTGGCGGAATGAGAAATAAATGTTGCAAACCTCGAAATATATCAGAAAAACAAATGAAAGTTAATTTACTAAGGAAAACCCATGAACATAAAATTTCCTTCAATAACAACTTCCTTTACCTTACACCAGAGTGCATGACCATAGTTTTTTGGTAATGACATCTGTGGAAAAGTGTCCTAACTTCTTCATCTAAACAAACACACAGCAAATAAAACCAGTCAGTTTAGGCACCTTCAGAATAACACAATTACTCAATACTTCAGTAGTGACATCTTCTGATTAAAGTCCCAACTTCATTTAGTGGCAGTTTCACATTTTGTTGGATAGATAGAGTTCCTTAAGGCGCTTCGTTTGAAAGTGCGGAGTTGAGGTGTACCTCCCGGTACAGACCTCCCCCCTCCCAAAAGGTCCTTCCTTGGGGTGACGCAGAAGAAATTTTACAGAAAAAGATTTGCAACTATAAATTTTTAACGAGATAAGTATTTTCCGAAAGTCTATTTGTAGAAATTTTGACCAACGCAGATTTGAAGTCTCCTTGGGATAGCAGAAGTGAATTACATGCTGATTAAGTTTGACGGCAAGACCTGCCGCCGCTGCCGATGCCCGGTGAGGTCGCCCGGAACCCTCCCCCCCCCCCCCCCCAGTACCCTCAGATATACCTCTCCCGCTACTATGATAAGGGTAGTCGTGGTGATGGTAGCCGCAGATCAAATGTAAGATTTGCAGTCCCAAGATGGGTTGGCGGTATTAATACCGCACTTCAGCCCTTGCCGGGAAGATGGACTCCGGCGCGCCGTCCAGAATGAGACAGGACTAGAGCGAAGTGGGCCCATTTTCCTCTTTGGTATTTCTCGCCAGATATTCAACCATGACCGCCGACGGCTGAGGGGATACTGAAACAATAATGACTGGGCGACAGCGATGTGTTGTTGAAGTTTTGAGAGTACGATCTTTATTGGTGTGAGACAGAGGGGCGGGCGGCGTCGAAGGTGAGTGTGTGCAAATAATGCGTGGATGCAGGAGATGGGGGCTTGGTAATGGCCACCAGGAAATTGACGACAGGAGTAATCAGAGGAGAAGACCGTACGTATCAGTAAATATACAAAATTAAATTTAAAAGGGGGGCAGAAGGCCTCGAATTAACATAATTCAAAGAAACATAACCTTCGACTCCTGCCAAATTTGAATGGCCAACGTAAGCAACAATGAAATTACACAGGGTTCACCTGCGAGAGGTGAACCCTAAAGATCCTCTCTGTGGCTGGATTACTGACTAATAAGGTAATGGGTGTGGAAAAGTCTAGAATGACACATGGCCCATGGAATCTGTGGGCAAGCTTGCCCGCAGGAATAAAATTTCTTACCATGACTTGATCACCGACTTTTATATTGGTGAGCCTCCGTCCACGATCGTACATTTCCCTAACCTTTTCATGGGAAACCTTAAGATTATGTTTAGCCATCTTCCATAGATCTGTAAGATTATCGGGATCTATTGTCTCTGGTAATATGTCGTTAAGTGATCAAGGATTAGAGAGCGGCGTGTGTCAGGAACAAATTAAACATGAAAGATGCTGGTGTGAACTTGTGTGACTCATGAACCGCCGAATTTAGAGAGAAAACTAACCAATGCAGGGAAGTATCCCACCTGGAATGATCCCCATGATGAAACGCAATTAGAGCAGATCTAAGATTACGATTAACTTGCTCAGCCAGAGGTGGTTGAGGGTAATAAGCTGAAGTAGTTACATGTGATATAGACAAGTCAAAACAGAATTTACGGAAGAAATTGGATGTGAATGCCTTAGCATTATCAGAAACTACATATTGACAGGGGCCGAAAGAAGCAAATATAGTATTCAAACAAGAAATAGTGGACGGAGCGGTTGCCAACTTAGTCGAAAATAACCAGGAAAATCTAGTGAAATCACCTACACACACTAGAATAGATTTATTTGCATTCCCCTTTGATTGAGGGGAAGGCCCCACGTAGTCTATATATAGACGTTCCATGGGGCGCGACGCTTGATGAGATGACAATAGACCTAGCTTAGTGGACAAGGTAGGTTTACTAAACAAACAAGATTTACAAGTTTTTGCCATTTCTCGATTTTCGCCGTCCATACCTTTCCAAATGAACAATTCTCGGATTTTCCCCCAAGTTTTGAAGATGCCTAAATGCCCCCCTAATGGGGTCTCATGATAGTACTTGAAGATCATAGGCACAAGCATAGCTGGAACCACTACTTTCATTTTTCGATCATGCCTGGACGGGCAACACAAAACCCCGTTTCCCAATACGTAAGGGACGACATGTTCCCCAGAAGCAAGGGTTTCCATAATAGGAACCAGCACTGGATCTTCACGTTGGTATTTTTGAGTATCCCGAATCAACATGGGGGCATCAGTTAGAATGGCATTAATGCCCGAAGGTATGGGCGTAGGAAGAGAAGAGCTATCTTCCTGTTCGGTGGTCTCTACGTTATGAAAGAACATACGGCTTAGTCCGTCCGCGACAACATTTTCAGATCCTCGAATATGCCGCACATCAAATTGGAAGGCAGAAATCCTGATGGACCAGCGGTCTATACGACATGTACGACGAGGCCTAGCTAATACCCAACTTAAAGCATGGCTATCTGTTTCTAGGTCGAACTTGACATGTTCCAGATAGAGTCGGAACTTCTCTAGTGCAAACAAAACTGCCAAACCCTCAAGTTCATAGATGGAATATTTGGCCTCTTGAGCCGATAATGTCCTAGAAGCATAGGCGATGGATCGCCTTCTGAGTTCCGTTTCCTGAAGAAAGACAGCAGCAACCGCCGATGACGAGGCGTCTGTTTGAACAATGAATTTCTTCGAGAAATCAGGTATAGCTTATACAGAGGCGTTACAAGGAGCTAATTAGAGATCTTCAAAAGCAGCTTGCAGATTTGACACCTTTCCTACGGAGTAAGTTCAAGGGAGCCGCTCTGTTAGCGAAGAAAGAAATTCACCATGCCTATAAACCTGGCAATACCTTTGATGTCCTTAGGAGGTTTGAAATCACGGATGGCCTGTGTTCTAGAATGAACAATGGAAACCCCACTGAGCGACACAATACGCCCTAGGAATAACATGGAAGGCTACCTTGGATAATTTTACAGTCAACCCAGCCTTATGAAGGCGATTGAGTACCTCCTTTGGATGATCTAGGTCAGGGATGGCGAACCTATGCCACGCGTGTCACTAGGTGACACGCGAACAGGATTTCGGTGGCACGCCACATGAACATATTAAGTTTTTATACACGTCTTTTGCTACAGACTATACAGTATCACGTGGTTCGTATAGTCATAGTGTTTCACGTCTGAGAAATAAATATCGAAAACCTGGCCGTTAGTCAGTCGGTGAGTGAAGTTTGACGTGTGTGCGGTAGCCAGTAGCGCGTAATTATTCGTTGTGTGTTACTGTTTATCGAATGTCGTTTATATACGGACCTCACAAACATGTTTTCGGTGCCGAAAAAAACAGAAACTTAACAAAAGTAGTAACCGGATTCTTCAAGAACAGTGGACAACGGAATTTAGAGTGATAGAAATAAGCAATAACGCTTTGTTTTGCCTGTGACTGAAAACCGTCGTGTCCCGCACATTTAATGTAGGCCAAAAGCACCATTTCCGGACGAATCATTTAAATGTTCGTTCCATGTCAAATGAAGAAAGAAGAGAGCTCATTTCACAGAAAATCGAAGAACACACAAAACAAACTATTTGTTTTGTATCATCTTTCAGGCCAAGGAATAATATCAGTGCGGATGTATCCATCTGTCTCACTGCATATTGGAGCATGGGAAGCCGATTTTTGACGGTGAGTTCTTGAAAGAGACTTTCTTATCGACGTCCGATACATTAATTGAAGACTTTCCTAACAAAAAGCAAAATAATTAACAGAATTAAACAAATGCCAGCCAGCCGAAATACTGTTAGGGGTAGAATAATAAGAATGAGTGAAGATGTTTCGGAACATTTGAAAGCTGATTCGGATAGCTCCCAGATGTATTCAGTATGTCTTGATGAAAACACGTATGTGACCTTACAAGAAAGGATTGCTGTTTTGAACGATTTCCTTGTGAAAATATGATGAGGGGAGGGAGGAATTAGTAAAACTGTTGAGTTTACAAAATACGACAATAGGTAAGGATATAATGATGTGAAGCAAGAACTTGTATTAAAAATGGGCTTTGACTTACAGAATAGCCTCAAGTATGGTGCGTTCATAATGGGTTTGTGCAATTTCTTAAAGAAAACTTTAAACACCCTACAATGAACGTTGTGAAGTCAACAGTTAGAATCCGTCTTGGTTCAGACCTATGTGCTTCTTGAGTGTTACTGAAGACAAGAAGTTATGAACCTAATATAAATGACATGGGTACTAAATGTGAGAACGATATTTCACTCGAAGTTCATTAGCAATATTAGTATTTTAATTGTTATATCTAATAATATTTCATGACGAGGAATGTTACAATGGGAGCTTATTATATATTTTTACAAGTAATGTTAGGTATTCTTGAAATATTTAAAAATGTATTTTTGATGTTTTTGCAAAATACAACCACGAAACATGCAGTCAAATGTATTTACAAGATATATATTAAATAAGTAAATAAATCACTAAAAGAATAACTAACATATTATGAAACATAATTAGAAATTAAGAAAGGAAGTCGTACGGGGGGGTATAGCCATTCTTTAAAAGAAAATACAAGTGGCACAGTAAACAGTTGAGAATAATAAAACAGACTTAAAATGGCACACTAGCTGGAAAAGGTTCGCCATCCCTGATCTAGGTAGTCTTCAAAGGTCTCAGAAAATCCGACGACATCATTCAGATAGTGATACAAGTATTGAAATTTGATGTCCGAGAAGACCCTATTTAGCAGTCTAGTGAGAACGCCTGCCCCCGTGGGGATCCCGAAAGGCGCGCGGTTGTACTCATACAAGTTCCAATCCGTGGCAAAAGCTGTTAGCTGTTTCGATTCTTCAGTTCGAGGGATCTGATTGTACGCCTGATTAAGGTCAAGGATGGTAAAGAACTTGGCTTTCCGAAACCATGAAAAACAAGAGTGAAGGTCGGGAAGAAGCACACTACCTTACTATTTAAAGCCCTATAATCAATCACAGGCCTGAAGCCACCTTGGGGTTTCGGCACCAGAAAAATAGGCGATGAATACGCGACTTAGAAGGTCGAATAATACCATCTTTCAACATCTGATCGATGATCTCCTTAAGAGCCTTCATTTTAGGTGGGGACAGTCTATAAGGCGGAAACCTAACCGGAATCGAATCCGTAAACTCCATCTTGTATTCGATAAGGTGAGTAACACCAAGAGTCTCAGAAAATACATCCGGAAAAGACTGACACAATTTACGAATACTTTCAGCCCGCTACTCAGGTAGATGTCTATGGTCTAACAACATCTCATCCTGGGTAGGCGAAACAGATGAACATGATACAGAATTACACTTTAGCAACGGAATCGTACAATTATTAGAAAATTCGAAGGTGCCCGACTTACTCTGAATGTCGAGCACCAGACCAGTAAAAGACATGAAATCAGCCGAGCTTTCGCTGGGTTCAACAGGGGCTGTGCCTTGAGAACATGAACATACTGACTCAGCCAATGACACTGGACACTTCCTATTATTGGAGTTCGCGGAGGTTGCGCCAGAATTTGAGCAGGCGGGGGTGCTATTGGCATTAATGCAATTCTTGGTGAGGTGGGTAAACGAGCCACGTTTAAAACAACCTTGTGATGACCCTGCTCCCTTCTTTGTCCCACGCGATTTTATCAATGGGCACTTGTTGCGCAAATGTTCCGTTGACCCACAAGCTGGCATTTGCGGGTGGTGAATGTTCGGCGAGATGGAGGCCAAAAATTATTAGAAGACGGAGGGGGTTCCTTTGCAACTCTTTAGGTGTCGGCATACCTCACTCCTTCAGCTGAGACAGCCATAGCCTCTAATTCTGCAAGTGTTTGGGGACGAGATGCAAAACAGGAGTAAGACCTATAGGGAGGAGAGACGCCTTTGACAATAGAGTTTGTGTGCCGTGGGAAGTCTCCCCCGGCCCTTGGTATTTTATTCAGGCTAGCCAGGCTCTAATCTTACGTGTAACCTTATATTTGTAACTGTGTTATTGTCTATGTATATTTTATGTATTCATTTCTTGACCTGCCTTAATAAAGTGTCATTCCTTAATTATTAAGTATGGCCCCAGAGGAAGTGGATATTTCCCACTCTGGAAGCGTTTCCCCTCTTCGCATGCTTCCATGTCTTTGGGCTACTTCCCTTGCCCCTTTCGGGGGATCCAATCGTTGTTGACTCGCTCGACACGTCACCTCACCCCTTGGGCAAGGTCACGGTTGACCGGACTGAGAGAGAAGATTCTGCTTCTCGTGCTTGAAGGCGACACACATACTACCTGGTGCCGTGCGGAGGTCGATCTAGGTCCCACTGACATGGAGGTAGGAGCTAAAATTTCTATAGTTCCCCGATGTCTTACCAACTAAGAAAGGGTATGAGGTGGTTGGACCACTTTTAGTATTGTAATGATATGAAATCAAGGTGTTAGGTTTGCGCAAAACTTATTCGTAACTTTCTTGTAAGAGTCTTGTTGTTGCGTTTACGTAGAGCTAATGCTCGTTATTTCTTGTACTGTTTTCCACTTCTGCCGTGGCAGTTTGTTTGATGAGGCATGTCGTACCCCTTGCATGGGGATATTTATATTGTAAAGTCTTTCATTATGAGTTGTAAAGCCACGGGTAATGTTATTTGAGGTTCTTTATAATGAAGTGGCAAGGTTTTACGCACCCTCGTGTAATGCCAAGTAAAGTGAAAGTCGCATCTGTTAGAAACTCGTAGAGTTTCTCTGCAGTTCGAAGAGCTGTTTAGATGTTATGGTAAACTTGTGCTTTCCTAAAGTGTAATACTTTTAGATTGTTAGCCACGTTATTTTCTAGAATTACCTGTTGGTATTCGGCGATAATATGAAGTGGGATACACTCCTCTTAAGCTTGTATTATCTGAATTTTTAAATTACCTGGGCTGGTTCCCTAGGTGACCTTATGTCACGGTTGTAAATTATATAATATATGAGAGTGTTCTTAGTATATATTGGATAAAGAGGCTGACAAAGTTTATGTTTAAGGTGCGTAGCAAATGTTCTTATTAAAACAAGGCAAATTTAAATCTGTTATATAATAAAGTTTTGACACTTTGATTTCGAGTGCTTATCTGTCCAGCCCTATATGCCCACCACTTCCTTCTCTTCCGCTACGCTTCCCAAAAGTTGGCACAGTTTGCACAATTTGGTCTTCGGAAAAATGCAGAGGGAACACTCGGGTATAAAACTTGATATCTTGGATGAAGTCCGCAAGATTTTCGTCCAGACGTTGTACCCTAAAATAGAACTTTTGGATCAATGATGACATTGCTCTAGCCGGAATGAAATTTGCCAACAGTTGGGCGTGGAAGTGTCCTATGGATGATCTATCAGCTATAACTTTGACTATCTTGTCCGAAAGGATGCCAACAGAACATTGGTACATGAGATGTAGTATCTGATAATGAGAGAGAGAAAATACTAAAGTGCGATCTTGAAATTCAATAAGGAACCTGAGAAATGAAATTACTTCTTTAGTGGAGTTTACTGAAAATTTAGAAATTCCCTTAAGCAACTTAGCCAGTGGATGAGGTAAACTACTGAAACCGGGTGACCTAATTGGTGACGGCATAGAGGGTTGAGAGGTCTCAAACACAGCATTGTTCAAAACGAAAGGTGGAATATTTCTAGGATGACCCGACTCAGTATCCAATGGGGCAGACGTTTGTTGAGTAGCGACAGACTTTCTACTTTCTACAACTTTGGAAGAATCCACCTTAGTAGGCAAGTTGATTAAAGGGACTTGATCGGTTTTGGGAGCAGCTGCCCCAGTCAACAATTGACTAACTCTATTTGACATTTCTGAAAGGTTTTAAACAAGATTACTAGCCTCCTTAGCATGATCTTCTTTTAATTTTAGAGACAATAGGTCCCTAGCCCTGTTATAAAAATGAAACAGTCTAACTTGTACTCTCTTAAGTTGATAAGCAGATGGATCGCTTACTTCAGACGCTAGATCGGTGGTGTTGTCAGTGATGGTGGATAGAGCCTCATCAATTTCTTTTCCCCAAAAAATTGGGATACAAATAGGCAATTCTAGGGATTCTTTAAATATGGCACTATCTGCCACAACCGTGCCTCCAGATTGGACCTTCCTAATGAGTAACTCATAGATCAATTCCTCCTTGCGCAAGTACTCGGGAGCGAGGACTTCGCAAGGGCCAGACAAGTTGACAGAAATTTAGAAAAAATTCCCAGCGACCGAGAAAATTCTTAGATTTCGGCGCGGATTCGATGTTTAGCCGTCAAAAGGGGCTTAATTTACACCCATTCAACCACACTCCGCTACCACTTGTTACCGTATTTTGGTGGATCGCAGAGAGGTGAAAGAAAGTGCGGACTTGAATGGGTCTAACTACAATATCAAGAATTGAATTAAAACTTTAAATAAAGACTATATTTCTTTTATAATTTCAAACTCAACAAATTTCTTCACTGAGTGAACAATAACAAGGAAATCTCAGGTACAATGCCAATTCAGTTACAAGGGTGGAACACCCCAAAATAGAGAATTACGTAAACAAATTTGTGCTTTGAGCCCTTAGTTTACACGTTTATAATTTCAAAAGAGGTGTTGCTTAGACAAAGATAGAAATCTCACGAATACAAGAGCACTTTGCTCCAACAAATTTACTGCCTTCCAGAGGCACTCCTCAATATTACCGAAATTTAGGAAAGAGCTTACATGCTCTCGATTTCTTACGGCCTACTCAAGGGAACCTTACATCAAAATCGTATAATCTCTGGCCTCTCAAGGGACGATTCACAAAATTCATTTTACACAGGGGTATCTATTACCCAACCTACCCGGCCTTTGCGGGAAAAGAAAGGGTTAAATGACTGGCCAGAACACAAACTGAATGGAGGCGTACACTTACGCTCCTAGATAATGAAATATTAAAAACCTAACAGGGCTTCCGGCCCGATGAAACAGGGGCTAATCCCAAACTACTGAGGTGACTCGAATGAAAATAAATTTAATACATTACAGGAAAAAACACAGATACAAAATCGTTTAGTCACCTCAAACCAAGGTGAAGGGGAGCTCGAGAGGGTAACTTACTCTCTATCCCCGATTTACAGTTAAAGATTTATGAAATTTTACATGAAAAGGAAGAAGTTTACATGAAAATGGTTACATAGTTAGAAATTCGGACCTTCCCCTCGGATAAATTTGCAGAGACATCAAGAAAGATAGATTTTAGGTGCCACTGTTGTTCTGCCTGCCGAAGAATGAGGCGTCCCGCCTCCTGCCTTAACAAACACACTCAGAGAGACGACGATCAATGAGACAAGGTAGCCAGAAAAGCCTCAGCTTATATACCAGAGGGGAAGGTTCGAGAGGATTCTGGACTACTCCGGACACACCCTCTCAATTTTATTGGCACACAAAAATTACACCCAAAGATCCAAAAATAAGCCTGTGATAGGCTGAAACATAATTACAGAAAATTCTAATTGGCTAGCTTCAAAACTGGCAGAGTGAGAAAGAAGTGTTGCAAACCTTGAAATATATCAGAAAAACAAATGAAAGTTAATTTACTAAGGAAAACCCATGAACACAAAACAAAATTCTATAACAACTTCCTTTACCTTGCACCAGAGTGCATGACCATAGTTTTTTGGTAGTGACATCTGTGGAAAAATGTCCAACTGCTTCATCTAAACCAACACACAGCAAATAAAACCAGTCAGTTTAGGCAACTTCAGAATAACACAATTACTCAATACTTCAGTAGTGACATCTTCTGATTAAAATCCCAACTTCATTTAGTGGCAGTTTCACATTTTGTTGGATAGATAGAGTTCCTTAAGGCGCTTGTTTTGAAAGTGCGGAGTTGAGGTGTACCTCCCGGTACAATTATTACTATTATTATTATTATTGCTGGCCACGCTTCAAAAAGCTTCTTTTCGATCAGCAGAAAAGGCTGAAGAGACACCAAAAGCAAAGGGAATCGGAAATTGCTGCATATGTTAACAAGCATGAACAAAAATACTTAGCGCAATGCTCTTCTAAGGAAGGCTCGGGAGGGACCAGCTCATTCAGCGGTAGGTTTCTGAACTTCTTATTTCAGAAGAACGCTGAAAGGGTGTCAAGTGCAACGACTGACGTCATGATGAGTGTCCGTCAGTGCAATGACAAGGTTCCCGCGCCTCCAAATACCAACCCAGTGATATATTGGGGCAAAGGACAAAAGTGTCGTCATTAGTGATGTAGCCTTATGGTATCTTTCCGTACCAGCAACATCCATTCCGGCGGAGAGAGTATTTTCTAAGGCTGGGGATATTATAACCGAGAAAAGAAACTCCCTTCAGCCGGAAACACCTGGCGTCTTCTGTCTTCCTGTATGGAAACAAGCAATACTTGTGAAGGAAGACTGCTGCTGTGGTTGTTGGTGATGCATGATACAGTTACCAGTCAAAATTTTTATTAAGTTGCATTCCACAACGCGTTTTTAGAGGTTATACTCTATCGTCAGGAGGTGAAATGTAATAATAATAATAATAATAATAATAATAATAATAATAATAATAATAATAATAATAATAATAATAATAATGAAAATCCACAGCCTGTTTCCAGTCATTTGACCGGGTCAAGGATGCAATAAATGAAGCCCCCTGATAGCGGTGAGGATGGGAATTGTGCCGGCTGCCGAAGCCTGTCGCGCTCCCCTGGGGCAATGATTAATGAAATGAAATGGTATTGGAGTGTTTTGCTGGAATAAAAGATGATAGGGAAAACCGGATTACCCGGAGAAAAACCTGTCCCACCTCCGCCTTGTCAGGCACAAATCTCACATGAACTGGCCGGGATTTGAACCACGGTACCCAGCGGTGAGAGACCGGCGTGTTTCCGCCTGAGCCACGGAGGCTCTAATAACAACAACAACAATAATAATAATAATAATAATAATAATAATAATAATAATAATAATAATAATAATAATAATAATAATAATAATAATGCTATTGGCTTTACGTCCCACTATCTACTCCTACGGTTTTCGGAGACGCCGAGGTCCCGGAATTTGGTCCCGCATCAGTTCTTTTAGGTGTCAGTAAATCTACCGCCTCGAGGCTGACGTATTTGAGCACCTTCAAATGCCTCCGGACTGAGCCAGAATCAAACCTGCCAAGTTGGGGTCAGAAGGCCAGCGCCTCAACCGTCGAGCCACTCAGCCCGGCATAAAATGGTACTGTAATAGTAAAAATTATTTTATAACCAATTAATTTGCAGTCATGGACAAAGCCTACATTATAACATGTTTGTATTTAAGATAATACAAAATTATGTTTTTATGTAAGAACGCTGTGTGCAATACCCCCAAATAAGTCAAGCATTAAGTCAACGGAGGGGCATAGTTCCGCGCAGTAATAGCGACAAGTTATACATTAAAAATGCTCGTTCATTTCTCCCGTACCAAGTTCACACTACGCGCTTGTCATTCAAACGAAGGTTCTCCGGAGGCACCGATTGAAAGCGCCCACAGCCTCCGCTCCGTTAACAGCGCTACTGCACAGACACATTGAGTGAGTAAGACTGCCAGACTGACGAATGTGCGCAGCAAGAGGGTTAACATACCTGTCTCCATGACCTTGGAAAAAAGAAATACCCCTGCTACGCTTCCTAACGGCACATACCGCACGCTAAGGCGCTATATGAATCGGTTAGCCGCAAAGAACGAAATTTTGTGCGTATTGCCACTAAGGATGTTTCTTAATAATTAAAGATATTAAAGGAAGGAATCAGCTGAAAAATCAATTTAAAATTCACGTGCCTCTGACAGCTGCCATCTTGAAAGGTCCTAACCACATAGGAGCGGAATTTTGACAAGTGAACGTCGCTAACTTCACTGCTACTATCTTAACATGGCCTCACCTCACTGTTGCCATCTTAACTACGTAGAAGGCACGAAATTTAAAAATCCACGGGCTTATAACAGCTGTTACCTTGACAGGTCCTAACCACGTGTGGTGCAGAATTTTGAACGTCGCTAACCTCACTCCTACCATCTTAACAGGGCCTAACCTTACTGCTGCCATCCTAACTATGTGGGCGCGGAATTTAAAATGTAACAGTTGTGAAGATGACAGCTGCTATCTTGACAGGTCCTAACTACGTGCGGGTACGATCCTGACCTTACTGCTATTATCTTGAGAGGACATAGCCAGGAGGCTTAACCACAGAGGATTATAGTTTTAAGGCTAACTGCCCTTCTCGACACCATCTCCCTCCTCCTCCTCCTGCTAGCTGCCCTTCTCGACAATATCTTCCTCCTCCTCCGACGGGGCTAGAGCCACGTTCCTCCTCCTCCCCTACGAGGCTTAGCCGCGTTCTGTTCCTCACGGTTTTACGGACAGATGCCCTCCTGTGCTAGATAGTCCTTCCCCTCTACTATCTACACCGTCGCTAAGGCTTTACATCACTACCTGACGCGTAACCTGAACAAGACAGAACATGTTAACAATCTGTACAGGTTCAATCCTGTTACAGAGGACATAGAACATAGATATAGACTGTTGTTATCTTACAGTAAATATTGGAATAGTCAACATACATTCCCCGTCGCGTTCTGAACAGAAAAAATGTTCTTTAATAGAAGGAGGGCGCGCGGTAACAAGAGAAATTAACATACAGGCAGATGATAATTGCATAGAATAAAACTACCCCTCTCTCCCCAATTTTCACCATAAACAGAATAACAATCATGGATTTGAACTCTGGTCTTTCTCTGTTCAGTATTAGAAAATATCTCTAATACATGGGTTTCGAACCCTGAAGAAATGATGAATTTGAACCCTGTTTATCGTCAGACGAATAGCATTGTGAGGTTAGCATAAGGCTTTATATCCCCATCCGACAAACAAATAACTATCAACACCGTCCTCTCGCTGCGGAGAGGATTTTTCTTCCCACACAGAATGGAACATACTTACGCGGAATGGCTTAAACGGCGCTGACCTTCTTGATGATACTTACTACCTTCTAACACTAGACAATAAAAAAATACGATCTTCTGCTGGCCTGATAGTAAACACCAAGCAAATACTGAGACTGTATCTTCTGCCGATATTCGTTTGGGAATTTAAAAATCATTTTAAAATATCCCGGCGAACACAATAGCCCACTTGTGTAATGATACTTACCACCTTCTAATGAATATTGTTACGAGACAATCCCTGTTCTGACTGGATATCGAACACATAAATACTATCTTCCTTAATTGTGCAACCACAACGCTGTAATCATTGACAGGAGGGCTGCGTGTGTAACCTCCGAGGTCTACGTCGTGCTAACTCATCAATAGTAGTGATTATTGGTTTTTAGTCCCCGAAAAAAAAACCTGAACCACGGAACCCAACGGTTAGAGGCCGGTACGCTGCCACTTGAGCCACGGAGGTTCTCACATAAGATAACGGCGAGTTGGCCATGCGGTTACAGCCGCGCAGCTGTGAGATTGCATCCGGGAGATGGTGGGGTTCTCTTGTCCAGTTTTACGGTTAAAAATACTTGATAAACATTATTTTGTATAATGCTTACACACCAGAGGCGTACGTTTAATTCACTGCTCTTAACAGAACAAGAACGGTGACTACTTAACTACAGATTACAGTGGGTTTAAAAAGACAGATTTACTGTAGGCAAATTTATAACAGAGTTTATTAATGTTGTTTCCTATCCTCCAACATATCCTCTGTTAGAATAGAGGGTCTCTCTTACTAGTGTCCTGACCAGGTCAGATACTACGCGTGTATGCCTACCTGTTACTTCCGGTCATGCCAGCGAGCAGCGAGCGTTGTGTAGGCAAACACAGGTGTCGTTCAAAACGGATTTACTGTCGGTAAATCTATAACAGAGTTTATTAATGTTGTTTCCTATCCTCCTACATACTTTCTGTTCTGCATAGCAACTGAGATCGAGGTACTGAACATTCTCTCTAGTTGTATTCCAGCGGTATCAGGCCGGTGCGCTGTCGCCTGCGCTATAGAGGCTCGCTTAACGTTTAAATATGTCTCTGAAATAATATTACACGTAAGATAATGTTGTACCGGAGGGCAGCTTGGCTGGGCGGTTACGGCCGCGCAACTGTAAGCTTGCCCAGCGGTGAGGACAGTGCGCTGTCGCCTGAGCTATAGAGGCTCTCTTAACGTTTAAATATATCTCTGACATAATATTACACGTAAGATAATGATGTACCTGAAGGCAGGTTGGTCGTACAGTTACGGCCGCACAGCAGTAAGCTTGCCCAGCAGTAAGTGGCCGGTGTGCTGCCGCCTGAGCTACGGTGGCGGCCGCGCATCTATAAGCTTGCCCAGCGGTAAGAGGCCAGTGTGCTGCCGCCTGAGTTACGGTGGCAGCCGCGCAGCTGTCAGCTTACCCAGCGGTAAGATAAGGTGTGTTGCCCCCTGAGCTATACAGGGTGAACTTTAATAAAACCGACAAATTGCAGGGACTGATTCCTGACGGGAAATGGAGGAAAAAAATCCTACGAACATGTGTTTGGAAATGGATGGTGTGCGTGCAACGACAACAAATAGTTACGGAACACAGTACATAGCTGATTCGCATCCACGTCACAGCAAATGTTCAAAGAGGCCTCCATGGGCTGCAATGCACGCGTTCAGACGTCGTATCATGGATTGCCTCTCACTTTCGCACGTTCCGGCCTCTCGCCGAACAGCGTCACAGCCGTCGTTAACACGCCATTGAAGGGTCTGCACATCAGGAACTGGTTCAGCATACACAACGCTTTTCAGATGTCTCCAGAGGTAAAAATCCAGGGGGTTTAAGTCCGGTGATCTTAGAGGCCATAAAACAGGGCCTCCACGTCCTATCCAGCGCCTGGGGAAGATGTTGTTGAGGTGCTGGCGAACTGCGATGCGGAAGTGGAGTGATGCTCCATCATGCAGAAACCACATAACCTGTCTTATTGCCAAAGGCACATTCTCAAGCAATCCAGACAGAGTATTATGCAGGAAGTCCAGGTACGTTCCTTTGTTGAGGCGTTGTGGAATAATAACTGGTCCAAGTATGTGGTCGGCAAGAATACCTGCCCAAACATTGATGCTGAACCGATGCTGGTGAGACGCTTCAACCATTCCCCGGGGATTTTCTGTATCCCACGTATGACGAGATGACGATTATGCAGATTGACGATGCCATTTCTGGTAAAGGCTGCATCATCGGTAAAGAGGACTGACGACAGAAATCCCAAAACTGTGATGGCCTTGTGCGAAAACCATCGACAAAATCCTTCCCGTAGAGGGAAATCCGCTGCTGATAATCCTTGCACTCGTTGCAAGTGATAGGGACAAAAGCGGTTATCATACTTACGCCATGTTGGCGGACAACTTGCATGGAACTTGTACTAGGTTTCGTCTTCAATGTCCTGTAGAATCTGTTCCTTCAGATCTGGTGTACGCAAAGTCTGCCGCCTCCCTGCACGTTCGGCTGTCGGAAGGGACCCATGATCACACAAACGCCCATAAATGGCTTGAAACGTTGTGATGTGGTTGGTGTCTGTGAGGGTACTTGTTTTGGTATAGTCGTGTTGCCTCTCGACCGTTTCCATTGGCTTGGCCGTACACAAACACCATCTAGGCTTGTTCCCGACATGAATACCGGACCATTCTGCTTCCGACAGTACGCTGCTTCAATCACACTATCCCGGTCGTATTTAAAGGTGTTCACATATGTCAGCCTCGTGTCGATAAATTTACTAACACGTAAAGGAACTCTTTCGGGAGTAAAATTCCAGAACTTCGGCGTTACCGCTCGTACTACGTATCGTAGCAAAGCCGATAATCGAACCTGGACCTCTACTACAGAGGTAGACTTAGATGAAGGGTAAAAATTATAATAAATCGGCTTTCAACTGTATGTACGTTACACACACATGCTGTGCCAAGCTAGACTTCGCAGATTGCTGACGTACTACTTGATATGACTGTCCGGACGCAGGGTTATACAAAATCTTTATTCAACGCACTACTACACACATAAATACTGTTGCTAGCTAATAAAGATAGTTTTTTATGGGTTTTACCATTGCGATTTCGAGGTTAACACTCTACTCACAGAGGCAGGAATAATAATAATAATAATAATAATAATAATAATAATAATAATAATAATAATAATAATAATAATAATAATAATAATAATAATAATAATAATAATAATAATAATAATAATAATAATAATAATAATTGTTACCGTATTTTGTGGTAGGTAGAGGTGAAAGAAGGTGCGGGTGTGAACGGGTCTCAAACTACGAAATTAAAGTTAATGTAAAATTTAACAAGGTTATAATCTCTTTCCAAAATTCAGAAATAACACGAAAGACAGGTACAGAGTAGCAAGGCAATAAAAGTACAATTACAATATTTACAGGATTTGGGCTTCGAGCCCCGACCAAATAATTCTTGAGCAATTAGCCCAGTTTTACCCCAAACACAAGTTTCAACAGAGGGGCAGAAAACCCCATTCATGCCTAGGAGCACTTGCTCCAAATTACACAGTAAGGCCTCCTTGAGGCGCGCAGAAAACAAAATTTTCAAGAAAGAGCAACTTGCTCTCAAATTTTAGGCCTGTCAAAGGCCACACCTAATTCCACCTTCAAGCTGTCCTATAAGGACATATACACAGGGGTAAAATACCCAACCTACTGAGGTCTATTAAATGAGAAGAAGGTTAATTACATGACCTCTAAAATAACAATTTGAGAGGAGGCGATCTGCACTCCTAATGCATTTGTTTTAAAAACTAATCTGGCTCTAGGCCACTAATGCAAGGGCTAATCCCATACTACTGAGGTGACTTTAGAAAAGAACAATTAAGGAAGAATCGGTTGTGAGAAATAAGTTCACCTCAAAACAAAATGAGTGGGAGCTCGAGAGGGTTAAGCACTCTCTATCCCAATATGTAGCTTTAAAAGATAATAGATGCTAAGAGTAGTTACATTTTAGGAAAAGGTTACATGGTAGAAACGCTTCGGACCCGCCCCGAGAGTTAAACTGCTGAGCTAGCAAGAAAAGAATTTATTAAAAGGCCATTACCTTGGAGTAGAACTGCTCCCCGAAGAAAGAGGCGCTTCCCGCCCCCTGCTATGTACTTTACACACTGAAAGATGGTACTGAAGTGGCGCAGAGACCCTAAAATCAGCAGTTTATATACTCTCGCGGAAAGTTCGAGGCGTTTCAGGAAGGAAAACACCCGCCCACAATCATTTTATTGGTGGATAAAGAAAACTCCACACAATATGAAGAAGAAACACATTATTGGTGGAAAATTAATTAAAGAGATTCGGGATTGGCTAAATTCAAACAAGGGGAAAGAAAGGGTTAATATTGCCAACTTAAACAATGACTGAATTAAATTTAGCAAAGAACAAACTTTTGAAATTAAATTTTCTCCAAAAAAACAGTTCTTTCACTTCGCACTAGGGTGCACCGTTGTAGTTCCTCAATCGTGTCCTCTAGAAGAGAAAGTTCAAACTTCTTACTACAAGCAAAACAAAACTACATCGAAAACAACACAGTTCAGAAACTTCAAAATTTCCAGGTAGTGGCATCTTCAGGGTAACTTGAAAATTAACACATAAGACAAAGTTCAGACTTCTTCCAGTAGGGGAGTTTCAACTGGCGCAAAGTTTAAATAAGCAGCGTGGAGGTGTACCGCCCGGTACAGACCTCCCCCCCCCCAAAAGTTCCTCCAAGGGGTAACACAGAATAACATAAACTTTTGTTTGAAAACAAGGTCCAAGTTATGATGTTCCTATGGAGATTAATTGCAGAAGCATTTATCAAGATTGTTGAAATTTGCTTTGATCCAGTTTCAAAAATTCTCGTAGTAACTGCCGAAGTAATGTCTTTATGTTTGTAGAAGTTGAATTCAGAAGAAAAACTTTTAATACTTGAAAGTGAAGAAAAATTTTCAAAGTCCACCAAATATTGCTGTTGAATTCCCAAGTGTAGTAATTGCTGATAGTAAATGTCCATGTAGTTGATTAAATAGGATGGCCAGACCGGCCGCTGCAGCTTGTGTTCAAAGGCGGCCGCTCGGACCCCTCAAGTACCCTGAGATACCGCTCGCCCGCACTATGAGGGGAGCAGTGGTGTTGAAGCACGCCGCGCCCGCGGTGAACATGCAGGTCGCGGGCCAGTTACAGGTTGTGCGCCGCACATCAGCCTTGGCCGGGAGGAGGGCTCCGGCTCGCCGTGCACATGTCGTCCTCGCTGGAGTAGAGGGGGCCCTTCCTCTATCCCAGTCGCGGCACGGCGCCGCGTGGCTGCGGGGGCACTGAAACATTAAAGCTCGGCGGCAGAATTTTTGTTGAACCAGAATGATAGTAGGGTACATTCATGGAGGTGAGGTTGAGGGGCCAGCGGCGTGGAGAAATTCTTTTCAAAAGCAAGCCACTGTGTATAGTGGATCAGGAGACGGGAGCGTGGTAATGGCCGTGGCAAGGTCAGGATGGCAGTTTAACTAATCGGGGGAGGTTTACACAAAATAATTACACATAAAGGAAACAGCTCCCAAGGGCAGAAGGCCTTAAAAGTGAAACCCCTCAAAAAAATATAACCTTCCTATTTCTTTTAAAATTATATGAAGCAACACAGAAATTACACCGGTTTCACCTGGGACAGGTGAACCCTAAATATCCTCTCGGTGGCTGGATTACTTAATAACAACGTAACCGGCGTAAGGAAATCGAGAATTATGCACGGCCCATGAAATCTGGGGGCAAGCTTGCCCGCGGGAACAAAATTCTTGACCATCACTTGGTCGCCTACCTTCAAATTGGTGGGTCTCCGTCCACGATCATATCTTTCCCTAACCTTTTCATGAGAGACTTTAAGATTGGCTTTAGCCTTCTTCAAAAGATCTTTAATATTGTCAGGGTCTATTGTCTTAGGTAGAATGTCACTCAGAGACCAGAGGTTAGAGAGCGGCGTGTTGGGAACGAACTTAAACATCAAAGAAGCTGGAGTAAACTTGTGAGATTCATGAACCGCCGAATTCAAAGCAAAAGCTAACCAATGCAGGGACGTGTCCCATCTAGAATGATCTTCATGATGATAGGCAATAAGCGCGGACCTGAGATTACGATTAACCCGTTCAGCCAGAGATGTTTGAGGGTAATAAGCAGAAGTTGTCACATGAGATATGGACAGGTCAAAGCAGAATTTACGAAATAAATTAGATGTGAAAGCCTTAGCATTATCAGATACAATATATTGACACGGACCAAAAGAAGCAAAGATAGAATTTAGACAAGTAATGGTGGACTGAGCGGTAGCCAGCTTAGTCGGAAATAACCAGGAAAATCTTGTAAAACCATCTACGCATACAAAGATGAACTTGTTGGCATTTCCCTTCGACTGAGGGAAGGGTCCTACATAATCAATATACAGGCGTTCCATGGGGCGCGAAGCCTGATGAGAGGACAACATGCCTACCTTGGTGGACATGGTGGGTTTACTAAGCAAGCAGGATTTACAAGCTTTTACTAGTTCACGGACTTCACCGTCCATCCCCTTCCAGATGAACATTTCACGAATCTTCTCACGAGTTTTAAAGATGCCTAGATGCCCTCCTAATGGGGTCTCATGATAGTACTTGAAGATCATAGGTACAAGAACAGCTGGAACGACAACCTTCATCATCTTATTATGCCTCGAAGGGCAACATGAAACACCATTCCTCAAAACATAAGGGACGACATGTTCCCCAGAAGAAAGGGTTTCCATTATCGGAGCCAGCGTCGGATCTTCACGTTGGTATTTCTCGATATTCCTAAAGAGCATGGGAGCATCTGTTAAGATGGCATTAACATCAGACAGCATGGACTCGGGAGGTGAAGAACTATCGTCCGGATCATGGGTCTCGACCTCGTTGGAAAACATACGGCTGAGTCCATCAGCAACAACATTTTCGGTACGTCTGATATGCCTGACATCGAATTGGAAGGCGGAAATACGGATGGCCCAACGGGCTATACGACCAGTACGACGCGGCCTACCTAAGACCCAGCTTAAGGCTTGATTATCTGTCTCCAGGTCGAATTTGACATGTTCCAGATAGAGACGGAACTTTTCTAAGGCAAATAAGACTGCCAAACCTTCGAGCTCATATATGGAATACTTTGCTTCTTGAGCCGATAGCGTCCTAGATGCATAGGCGATGGGTCGCCTCCCTAGTTCAGTCTCTTGAAGAAGGACTGCAGCTACCGCCGACGACGACGCGTCGGTTTGGACGATGAATTTCTTCGAGAAATCAGGCATAGCAAGGACAGGGGCATTACAGAGAGCTAATTTAAGATCTTCAAAAGCTGCTTGTTGAGAAGGTCCCCACTCGAATTTGATGCCTTTCCTACGAAGAAGGTTTAAGGGCGCCGCTCTATTAGCGAAGTTAGGAATAAACTTCCTGAAGAAATTCACCATACCAATGAACCTGGCGATACCTTTAATCTCCTTGGGAGGTTTAAAATCACGGATGGCCTGTGTTCTAGAATGATCGACGGCAACACCATCAGGAGACACAATATGCCCTAGGAATGACATAGAGGGCTTCGCAAAGGCAACCTTGGACAACTTAACAATTAACCCAGCCTTACGAAGGCGACTAAGAACTTCTCGCAGATGATCTAGATGTTCTTCAAAAGTCTCCGAAAATACGACGACATCATCCAAGTAGTGATACAAGTACTCAAATTTGATGTCGGAGAAGACCCTATCTAGCAGCCTAGTGAGTACAGCTGCTCCCGTGGGGAGCCCGAAAGGCACGCGGTTGTATTCATACAAATTCCAATCCGTGGCAAACGCTGTAAGATGTTTAGACTCTTCCGCTAGGGGAATTTGATTGTAGGCCTGATTCAGGTCCAGGATAGTAAAGAACTTGGCCTTACGAAACCATGAAAAACAAGAATGAAGGTCAGGAAGGGGCACAGATTGTAACACCACCTTCCGATTGAGAGCCCTATAATCAATGACAGGCCTGAAGCCACCTTGGGGTTTCGGGACTAGACAAATAGGCGAAGAATACGCCGACTTAGAAGGCCTAATAATACCATCCTTCAACATCTGATCGATGATTTCTTTCAGAGCCTTCATTTTTGGTGGAGATAGCCTATAAGGTGGAAAACGGTCAGGAATCGAATCCGTGACCACGATTTTGTATTCAATAAGGTCAGTAACACCAAGAGTATCAGAGAACACCTCTGGAAACGACTGACACAACTTACGAATACTATCAGCCTGCTCCTCAGGTAGATGTCTAAGGTCTAACAACATCTCATCCTGGGTAGGCGAAATAGATGAACATGATGCAGAATTACATTTTAACAAGGGGATTTTACAATTGGAAGCAAATTTGAAAGTGCACGACCTACTCTGAAGATCGAGCACAAGACCAGTGTGAGAAATAAAGTCGGCTCCCAATATGATGGGGCAAGACAAGTGCTTAGCCACAAACAATTTGATTTTCCATGTAAATTTAAAAATACGAAATTTGACATTTACAGAACCGAGAATTTCTAATGGAGATGAATTAGCCGAAACATATTGAACAGTAGATGAACCATAGTCAGGTAGTTTACAAACAGATTTCAATTTTGAATACCAATGATCCGAAATATTTGAACAAACACTGCCTGAATCTAATAAAGCTGTTATTGGTTCATTATTTAACTCAATTTTAAGAAAAGGAACCGGTGCGGGGGTATCCGCCGCAATCCTAAGACATTCTTTGGGGCATTCAAAAGATGAATTTGAAGATAGAACGTTCCCTGAATTTTCGACCTGTTTACCAGGGGCTGAGCCTCGGGAAGAGGGATTAGTCGACTCAGCCGAAGCCACTAGTCATTTTTTATTATTGGCATTGGTGGAATTTGCACCAGAAGTTGAGCAGGAGGGGGTGCTATTTGAGTTTGGGCAATTCTTGGAGATACGTGAGAAAGCCCCACATTTAAAACAGCCTTGTGATGAACCAGCTCCATTATTTGCCGTACTAGACTTGATCAGTGGACACTTATTGCGAAGATGGTCAGGCGACCCGCAAGCATAACATTTACGGGGTGTGACTGGTCGGCGAGGTGGCGGCCGAAGATTACTAAAAGAGGGAGGGGGTTCTTTCGCGACACGCAAAGAATCGGCGTATCTAACTCCTTCCGCTGAGACGGCCAATGCTTCAAGTTCAGAGAAAGTTTGCGGGCACGCCGCGAAACACAAATATGACCTATAGGATGGTGAAATGCCTTCCACAATAGCTTGTACAATCTGATCCTCAGGGAAGTGAAGAGCAAACACCCTAGTATAGAACTTAATATCTTGGATGAAATCTGCCAAGTTTTCATCCAAGCGCTGTACCCGATAATAGTACTTCTGAATAAGGGAGGACCTTGCCCTAGCCGGGATGAAGTTAGCTAGCAAGTGGGCGTGGAAGTCTTCAATCGATGATTGCTCGGCAATGGCTCTAACTATTTTGTCTGAGAGAATACCTATTGCATAGAGATAGATGATTTGTAAAATCTGACATGGGGAAAGAGAAAAAACAAGGGCATGATCCTGAAATTCAACTAAAAACCTTAAGAAAGAAATAACTTCACTGGTGGTGTTAACAGAAAACTTCGAGATACCTCTGAGCAACATTGCCAATGGATGAGGCAAGCTGCTGAACCCAGGTGACATAGTAGGTAAAGGTTTCAGTGGCGAAGAAGTTAATTCAGAACGTACATTATTCAACGATGCACGGCGTTCAGACTCGTTGTCCAATGGGGCAGAGATCGTTTGAGCTCCAACGGTTATCCTATTGACTTCTCCCTTAGGAGGCTCTTCCTCGCTACCTACATTCACCGTGGTGGGTTGATCGATTTTGGGAGGAACTTCCCCAGTTAACAATTTGGTAACCTTACTGGATAATTCCGAAATACTTTCAAGCAACGTACTAGCTTCCTTCCTCTGAACGTCATTCAACTTCAGAGACAACAGATCGTTAACTCTATTTGAAAAATGAAATAGCCTGGCTTGCACCCGCTTAATTTGATTCGGAGAAGTATCATTTTCGTCAAAAAACTAACTACAGATGCTAGCCCAGTAGTATTCTCGGTGATCGTGGAAAGAGAGTCGTCAATTTCTTTCTCTCCCAAAGGGGGGATGGAAATGGGCAAATCAAGGGATTCTCTCAGCTTGTTTGTGTCTACTGCAACCGTGCCTCCAGATTGCACATTTCTAATAGTCAATTCATAGATCAACTCCTCTTTGCGCAAATAATTAAGATGGAGAACATCGCGAGGACCGGGCATGATGACAGAACAATTTTGAAAAAGAAAAAAAATCAAAACTTCCAGCAACAGAGAAAATTGTTAGAGTTCGAATCAAAACAATGTTTAGCCGTCAAAAGGGGCTAAATTGAGACCCATTCAACCACGCTCTGCTACCACTTGTTACCGTATTTTGTGGTAGGTAGAGGTGAAAGAAGGTGCGGGTGTGAACGGGTCTCAAACTACGAAATTAAAGTTAATGTAAAATTTAACAAGGTTATATTATCTTTCCAAAATTCAGAAATAACACGAAAGACAGGTACAGAGTAGCAAAGCAATAAAAGTACAATTACAATATTTACAGGATTTGGGCTTCGAGCCCCTACCAAATAATTCTTGAGCAATTAGCCCAGTTTTACCCCAAACACAAGTTTCAACAGAGGGGCAGAAAACCCCATTCATGCCTAGGAGCACTTGCTCCAAATTACACAGTAAGGCCTCCTTGAGGCGCGCAGAAAACAAAATTTTCAAGAAAGAGCAACTTGCTCTCAAATTTTAGGCCTGTCAAAGGCCACACCTAATTCCACCTTCAAGCTGTCCTCTAAGGACATATACACCGGGGTAAAATACCCAACCTACTGAGGTCTATTAAATGAGAAGAAGGTTAATTACATGACCTCTAAAATAACAATTTGAGAGGAGGCGATCTGCACTCCTAATGCATTTGTTTTAAAAACTAATCTGGCTCTAGGCCACTAATGCAAGGGCTAATCCCATACTACTGAGGTGACTTTAGAAAAGAACAATTAAGGAAGAATCGGTTGTGAGAAATAAGTTCACCTCAAAACAAAATGAGTGGGAGCTCGAGAGGGTTAAGCACTCTCTATCCCAATATGTAGCTTTAAAAGATAATAGATGCTAAGAGTAGTTACATTTTAGGAAAAGGTTACATGGTAGAAACGCTTCGGACCCGCCCCGAGAGTTAAACTGCTGAGCTAGCAAGAAAAGAATTTATTAAAAGGCCATTACCTTGGAGTAGAACTGCTCCCCGAAGAGAGAGGCGCTTCCCGCCCCCTGCTATGTACTTTACACACTGAAAGATGGTACTGAAGTGGCGCAGAGACCCTAAAATCAGCAGTTTATATACTCTCGCGGAAAGTTCGAGGCGTTTCAGGAAGGAAAACACCCGCCCACAGTCATTTTATTGGTGGATAACGAAAACCCCACACAATATGAAGAAGAAACACATTATTGGTGGAAAATTAATTAAAGAGATTCGGGATTGGCTAAATTCAAAACAAGGGGAAAGAAAGGGTTAATATTGCCAACTTAAACAATGACTGAAATAAATTTAGCAAAGAACAAACTTTTGAAATTAAATTTTCTCCAAAAAAACAGTTCTTTCACTTCGCACTAGGGTGCACCGTTGTAGTTCTTCAATAGTGTCCTCTAGAAGAGAAAGTTCAAACTTCTTACTACAAGCAAAACAAAATTATATCGAAAACAACACAGTTCAGAAACTTCAAAATTTCCAAGTAGTGGCATCTTCAGGGTAACTTGAAAATTAACACATAAGACAAAGTTCAGACTTCTTCCAGTAGGGGAGTTTCAACTGGCGCAAAGTTTAAATAAGCAGCGTGGAGGTGTACCGCCCGGTACAATAATAATAATAATAATAATAATAATAATAATAATAATAATAATAATAATAATAATAATAATAATAATAATAATAATACCGCCTCTCCCCGAGGCGTCGCAAGCTTCTGCCGTGTTTGAACCCGCTGTCTTGCGATCCCGAGATTAACATTCTACAACTAATCGCCAGAGGCAGAAATAATAAAAATAATACCGCCTCTGCCCGATGCGTCGCACGCTTCTGCCGTGTTTGAACCCACTATCTTGCGATACCGAGGTTAACACTCTACTACTAATCGACAGGGGCAGAAATAATACAGGAATAATTTATATTCCGTTGTAGCGATTACTGTTTTAAGAGGAAGTACATCTGTTAGGGGGGATAAGCTTGCATTCGGGAGATAGTATGTTCGTATCCTACTGTCGGCTGCCCAACAGAATAAATTTTAAGGAGTTTCCTTCATGCAAATTGTGGGGTGCTGTACCTTAATTAAGAACATGGTCACTTGTTTTTATCTCCTATCCTTTCGTCGGTATATAATTTATCTATGTCGTAAAGCCACTACTGGATACCCCTGTCTACGCCATATCGTATGAACAAAGACTGGAATGAAGCAGTACGTCTGCGCTGTACAGATACTGTTTAGGTACTTGATCTGTTCAGATGTGTTTTTATCAGTGCATTATATATTACTGTTTAATTTATTATTAGGTATTCGTGCACAAATATCTGTGTGCATGTGTGAAAATGTAGAGGTGGTTACGAATGCCAGCCATGAAAACAGTTTTCCGTGAAGGAGGTAGGTATATTTATCTTTCAGTTACTGAAAATGGTTTTCCGCGGTTTTACATTTTCATACCAGGCAAATGCTAGTCGCCAGTCCTGAAGATAGTTTTCCGAGAACACTTACGCATAGACACATGCTCTGCTTATCAGTATTTTGTTATCGTAAAATTCAATGACTATTATTGGTTAATCGTCCATGTCCATGTGTAAAAACGTGGAGGCAGGCCGCAATAGAACGTGCTCATCGTAAAAATGCGGACAGATATTGAACTTTGATCGATACGTCGGTATATACACTACAGGTCAAAACTTTTCTATCACCTAACACAACTATGGATTTATGGTTAAAACAGAGATGTAGTTTTAAATAATCTATCATAGCTCTGTTCTGATAATAAAACAAGCATAAACATGTAAAGACGGAACGACTCTGATGTGTATTTGACCAGTTCTCCGCATGAAGGGTCGCTGATTAGTAACCACAACAACACTGACGTGTCTTTACCCGAGATCGAATAGGCCTCATTCCTTCAGCTGCCTGTGTAGCAAGCAGTTCACGTTAGTTTTCAGTACACTGCGTGCAGCTAGCCGTGTGTTCGTGTATATGATCAAGTGCCTACCATATTACCTCCAAATGGGACGGAAGCGGGAGATTGGAACTGAAAAACGTGCTGTAATTGTAGCTCTGCATCACGAAGGGTATTCTAGTAGGACAATAGCAACAAAAGTTGGCGTAGCCCAATCTACAGTGGTGTATACATTGCAGCGGTTCAAGCAAACCGGTGCCAATGCAAGTGTTTCGCGATCTGGAAGACCCCGTGTAACATCATATAGGAAATATCAGTTCATATGTGTACAGAGTAAACGTCAGAGGACTCGTACGGCACCTGAAATTCGCGAGGAAGTAAATAATATGCGAGCTGCTCCAATCTCTGTCTCAAAAGTGCAACGCCGTCTTCGTGAACGAGGTTTAAAGGGGTGCATAGCGGCCAGAAACCTTTATTACGGACACAAAATAAGGTGAAAAGAACGCAATAGGCACATCAACATAAAAACTGGAGCGTGCAGCAATGGTCCAAGGTGTTATTCACGGACGAATCGACGTTTGAACTATTTGGGAGCCATTGTCAAAAGTTTGTTCGTCGACTTCGTGGAGAACGTATGAAGATTCAGTGTGTGACAACTACGGTGAAGCGTGGTGGAGGGTCGATTATTGTGTGGGTAATTTAGCGGGTGATAAAGTCGGTGATCTAGTGCGAATTAATGGAGCATTAAAGAAGGAAGGATATAACAGGATACTGATCAACAATGGAGTTCCATCTGGCAAGTGGCTTTGTCGTGGGTTTGTTCTGCAGCAGGACAATGACACCAAACATTCTTCTAAATTGTGTAGAGGGTATGTCAATAGAAAAGAGAAATGTGGGGAACTAAAAAATATGATTTGGCCAAGTCAGTCACCAGACTTAAATTCCATTGAACTGTTATGGGATGAACTTGACAGGGAGTTCCGAAAACTGAGGTCAACTAATGTTGAAGAGCTATGGAATAAGTTACAGAGCTGTTGGACTACAAAATCTTATTTCCAGAATGCCAAGAGTTTGTTGTTTGCTGTTCGGAGAGCAAAGGGTGGATAATTTGAAGAGGCTAAAATATAAACCATATTGTATTCTACTTAATGATAGAGAGAGAAAATATATATTTTGTTGGTCTATTTAGTTTTTACGATGTGTTTGTACATTGAAATAAAGTATCCAGTTTTGTGCATAGGTGACCGAAAACTTTTGACCGGTAGTGTAAGCAGGCAAGCAATTCTCCCCCTCTCTTACTTTCAAAGGAGCCGCTTTCGCTTGTTATCTGCCGTATACTTCATCATCATCGGTGATTGTTATCTGCTGTCAACAAAATTCTTGCGGCTTGATTTTCTACATTAATTTAAAAAAGTAAGTTTGAATTTTAAATATTATTATTTTAATTTTTGATTTTTATCTCTCTTTTTACATATTATCTTCATTTATACAGAGAGACCAACGTTTACTGATTGGAGTCTTTTTTGGCGTATCTACTTCGCAGAAAGGACTAGGGAGGTAGTTTCAACGAGGGAGGTGGTTTGAACGATCGCAGAAAGGACTAGGGTGTGTTTTGCCGTATCTTCTTTCAACGCGTACATCATTTAAAGGTATAGTTTATGTTTTTATTTTTCAATTATGTAAACAAAATATTCTAAAAATAGTGTTACCGAAGTTTGGTGGATCAGCAGAGGTCAAAGAAGGTGCCGGGATGAATGGGTCTACCTAACAAATCAAAGTTAATTTAAAACTTTAACAAAGGTTATTTTTTTGAGTTACAACAATAACAACAAAAATCTAACAACTTTTGACTAGGTGAAGAAACAAGACTTGGAAGGATCCAAGATTTCAGAATTATAACACTCTTGGGCTACAAGCCCCTAGTTTTATAAGTTTGAGCTCCTAGCTCAGCATTATCAAACACTAATTTATTCAAAGGACAGAAATCCCCTAAAACATGGAACACCAGCTCCGTAATTTACAATGTCAAGCCTCCTAGAGGCACTTTTACAATACGTGAAAAGAGCTGACACGCTCTCAGTTTTTCAAGCCTATTCAAGGCAATATCAGACCTTACAATAACTTGCTATCAAGGCACAATTTACAAAAATAAAACGGGGTACCTCGTACCCAACCTACAGGGCCTTCGTGTAAAAGAAATAACAGTTAAATAAATGGCCCAAGCAGAAAATGAAAGGAGGCGAATACTTGCACTCCTCTATGCAGCTTCTTAAAACCTAACAGGCACTAGGCCGATGAAACAGGGGCTATTCCCAATCTATGAAGGTGACCCGTATAAGAAAGGAATGTAAAATATTAAGGAAGGGGAGAAAATCAGTTAGCAAAACGTAGTCACCTCAAACCCAAAATGAAGGGGAGCTCGAGAGGGTAAATCACTCTCTATCCCCGAATTACAGTTACAGATTTTATAAGTTTTTACATAAGCCGGCAAAACTTACATTTTAGAGAAGGTTACATATTAAAGTTTCGGACCTTTCCCGCAGGGTAAACTACTGAGCTAGCAAGAAATAAGATGTTAAACGGCCATTATCTTGCTGAAGACCTGCTGCCTGATGAAAGAGGCGCCTCCCGTCTCCTGCCTCACGTCCAAACACTTAGGTAGATGTTGATCAAGTGGCCAAGAGACGTGAAAATCAGCAGTTTATAAACCCTTGGGGAAAGTTTGAGACCTTTCATGAATAAAACAGCCACACCCAGTCAATTTTATTGGGTAGCTTAAAATTATACATCAAATCGAAGAAGAAGCCTGTGATTGGTGGGAAATTAGTTACAGAAATTCTTGATTGGTTAAATTCAAAACAGGAGGAAAGAAAGGATAAATATTACCAACCCAAAAATGAATGAACGAAATTTATTAAAAGAAAATCTTATGAGAACAAAATTACTTCTGAAAGGTTCCTTCATTTCGCACCAGCGTGCATGATCTTAGTTTTGTAGTGACATCTATGAGAGAATGTCCAAACTTCTTGATGAATGGAAAACAAAAACAAGTAGAATTTCAAACAGTTCAGGAAACTTCACCATAAAAAAATTACGGTAGTGACATCTTCTGAGAAAATTTATAAGTAGGTCCAGTTTTAAGTTCAGAGTTTCTCCTGTAGAGGAGGTTTTATTGGCGCAAGATTTAAAAGTGCGGCGTAGGGATGTACCTCCCGGTACAAATAGTATTGTTGATTTTTTAGAAAATGGAAAGGATTAACAATCTAGGACAATTTACAGGAGCATCTACAAGACGGCTAAGTGATCTTCCTGTTAATCAGAAATTTAAAGTTATTTCACTTCAGAGAATAACAACAAGATTTGGTGTAAGAATATTATATAACTGCAAAAACTTTAAGGTCTTTCTACGTAATAGATTTAATGCGTTATCAGATTCAGAATTAAATAATATAAATCAACAAACAATTGCCTTGATATAGTATGGAATAAAAACAATACATGTATTCTTAGTTTTGTTGATATTTAATTTAATGTCATGGCAACTCATTGGGGAACTCTTCATACATGTTCTTCATCACGTATACTAAGTGGTATTATAAGAAATTCTTTGAATATTTTAGATCCAAAGTTACCTTCCTTGCTAACTATGCATACTGCGCTTAAGATAAATGCCTCACGTGCATGTTCATTTATTCTTTTTAAAGATAATGATGAAATTCATGAAACATTTAATATATCATCGAAAATGTCTAAACTGTTATGTTCTGATAATATTTCAGAATGGTTTTGTGAACATGTTGTACACGAATTGTTTGCTAAATTTCAAAAATTTGAAGACAGTGCGAGAAATAAAGCTCTACAAACCCCCTACATCTTATCTTTAGATTAATGCCTGTAAAAGTGATCCATTAAATTCAAGTAGACAACATACCAAACTTCCGCAAGCCATTGCAGATAAAAAGCTGTTATCAGTATTCATGATAATTATGATTATTGCTTTCTATGGTGTATCACAATGGCATTAAAACCAGCAACACATAATCCTTCAAGAACAATACAGTATGAAGATATGTTTATTGAGTTGCAACAGATGTTAAATTTTCCAATGGACTTATCAAACATTTCCAAATTTGAGAAAAACAATCCTAATTTTTCATTTTCTGTAGACGGTGTAAACGGAGAGAGTATTGTAGGACCACTTTATACAGCTTCTTCTCAAAAACAACACCATATTCATCTTTTGTATGTCTGCGATGAAAACACAAGCCACTACTGTCTCATAACAAGCATTTCACGATTGTTATACTCGCAACTTTCATTGCACGGAGGAAGAAGTATGATGTGACAGGTGCTTGCAATACTTTAGAACAGAAAGCATTTTAGCTATACTCATAGTTGATTGTACAACACACCCAGCCGTAAAATTGTACGTCCAAATAGTGAAAATGCCGAAATGTAATTGGCGAATTATTATCGTCAGGAATCTGTTCGCTTACTGTTTATGCAAACTTCGAATGTTTTGCAGCACCTTTTCATCATTGCAAACCAGACTTGACTGAACCATGTACTGATTATATGCAGAAGCATACACCGTTTTCTGTAGCATACAAAGTTGTTTGTTCATAAGATTCATCATTATCATTTTTAAGATGTATTGCGGAGAAAACTGTACTGAATGGCTGTTAAATAAATTACAAGGGTTAGCACATCGTGTTATTTTCTTATACCACATCCAGTTCCAATTCAAATGACATTGGATGATATGGTTATGCATTATGAAACAGATGAATGTCACATCTGTATACAGCCAATTACATTCCTAGAGATTAAGGTTAGAGATCACTGCCATTACTGGAAAATATCGTGGACCTGCACATCATTCATGCAACATTTTATATCGTATTCCCAAATGTATTCCTTGTTTTTTTCATAACTTCTCAGGCTACGACAGCCACTTCAATGTTCGGGAGTTTGCGCGATTAAAATGCACAAAGTTCACTATAATTGCACAAAATCATGAGCGCTTCACTTCATTCAGTCATCGTGTAGGCGATATTAGCATTCCCTTTCTAGATTCCTATAAATGTATAAACTTTTCTCTCGACATTACTTGTAAATGGACTTTCAAGCGAGAACTTAAAATACATTCATGAGTGTTTTCCAGATCCTGAGCAATTTTAATTTTGTATAAGGAAAGGTACTCTGTCATATGACTATATTTAAAGCTTTCAAGCGTTAGAAGAAACAAAATTACCTCCTCAGTCTGCGTTTACTAGTGTATTAAATGAATGTAGTACTCCATCACTAAACTCCTCATATGATAAGCATACAATATCGATTTCAGATGAACACTATTTGTATGGATGTAATGGGTGGTCAATATTTAATATAAAGTCATTAGGTGAATATGCAGACTTGTATTTAAAGGTAGACACACTTTTACTCTGTGGCGTGTTTGAAATGTTCTGTAAAATGTGTTTAACTATTTATGGATTACACCCTTGCTATTACTACACAACTCCCGGTCTTTCGTGGGATGCCATGTTAAAGTATACAGGTGTTAAACTTGATCTTCTGACTGATGTTGACATGCTTTTGTTTTTAAACGCGGAATTCGCGGTGGACTTGTTGCTTTGTTAACAGGCATGCCATTGCAAATTATCCATACCACAAGAATTATGCATCAGAGAAAGAAGATTCTTATCTTATGCATTTCGATGTTAATTATCTCTATGGGTATGCAATGTCACATGCATTAGCATATAAAGATTTTGTATGGCTATCAGAAACTGAAATTTAACATTTTTATGTTTTTCTAGCTCTTAAAGATCCTAATCGCGGTTTCGTGTTTGATGTTACACTTGCATAACCTTATAATCTGCCTAATTCACATTCTAACCTTCCTTTTTGTGTTGGATAAATGATTCCGCCTGATAATACATAACGAGGTATGTTATTTGCATACAATGTCTTGCTCAATGTCTAAAATACGGTTTACGATTAGAGTGTATTCACCGCATTGCTGAGTTTAAGCAGGAAGTATGGCTTAAACCGTAAATTTATTTAAATACAGAGCATCGTCAACGTGCTACATCAACATTTGAGAATACGCTTTTAGACTCCATTTATGGAAAGGTATGAAAAATGTACGCAAACATTGCGACATTCATTTAATTAATAAATGGGATGGACGATATAGAGTACGAAAGTATATCTCAAACCCGAATTTTAAATCCTATCATGTTATTGATCGTGACCTTATTTCTGTTGAAATGAAAAATTGAGATAGTTTATGCGAAACCAGTTTATTTAGAAATGGTCATGCTAGATTTTTTAAACAAAAGATATATGATTTTCAGTATGGATTTGCAAAGCAGCAGTTTTCAGATCTTTCACTGTTGTATATGGATACAGATAGTTTTATTTATCATATTCGGAATACAAACGTCTACGATGTAATGCGAAACTACTCTGAATACTTCGACACTTCTTCCTTTTCATCATTTAATCAATTTAACATTTTGTCACTTAATAAGAAAGTCATACGTCTTATGAAAGATGAATGTGGGATGAATATTATGACAGAGTTTATGGGTTTAGCACCAAAAATATATGCATATGAGACAGAAAATTCACAATCTGTGAAAAAGGCAGGTGTACGTTCAAGTATAGTTAACCATTTACATGTTCAACACTATCGTAATGTGCTAGCATCTAAAAATACTGCTTTTGTGCACAGAAAAGAATAATATCACGAAGACATCAAGTTTTTACAATTGAGCTGAATAAATGTTCATTAATTCCATTTGATAATAAACGTCTGTGGAATAGTGATTCTCTTACGATTGTACCCTGGGGGTACAATAACACATAGCTGTGTTTCTTGAGCCATGATTTTTAAAATGTAAATAATATTCATAAAACTTTTCTTTAAATATTGTAAATATGTGTGAAAAAGGGGAAAGATTATCTAAAAAAGATTATTATATCATAATCATTTATTTCAAAATTCTACTTGTATTTTTATATTCAAGATGTAAAAAATATTATTCACATATTCCAAATGTAACATTATGTTTATTTTAAAAAAATCATGAATATGTAAATCATTTTCGGAAAATAATTGTATTTCTATATTTTTATAAAATCAGAAAAAGTAATAATATTTGTTTGCAATTTTAAAAATTCATTAATAATGTTGACGATGTTCATGATAATAAAAATACAAAATGCAATATTGCTTAATTTTTTCTACAATGGATTAATTTGTAATATTCAAAAAACACAGAACATTTCAAACATCTCCTGTCATAAGGTACGAGCTTATTTTCGTAATTGTTAATTACTAATATTCTTATTTTCTTAAATTTAATTGATATCTCATGTCATGCACGGATAAAGTGAGCGAAGTGCTGTCCTTGTTGCTATGTCGCGGAGCGGGGTGTGATGAGTCATCGGGCCTGTGATTAGTTCCACTACAAGCGGTTCCAAATCACAATCGCACTGGTAAATGAACACACACTACTCCCAAAGCTTAATAGCGTACAGAATAATCACCACGAAGCACGAACATAAAGGAAGATTACAAACAAATAGTTCAACTATGGAGCAGTATCGCCGCACTCATCCACGTCTTCCACAGGAAAACGAACTCGCTCACTGCTGCCAACCCTCACGAAATGTGGGATGCAAGCCAGAGGCCTGTGTTTCTTCACCTCTGTAATTTAAATCAATATTCCTGGTCTAAAATGTTACATTTCATCATCATTCATTATTAGTTTTCGTCTTCAAATATAATTTAAAATAGGGCAAAGAAGGTCATGATTTATTATTTAATGTCATTATATGCAGCCATGCCTTGTGTATGCTCGTAGAATGATTTGTGAAGATGCATTTACCCTTACGGACTCTGCCGAGCTTAAAGGCTCTTCCCTTACCCTTTGTCCCTCAGAAACCATCCACCGGCGTGCTTCCCCCTTACATCTCTCTCCCCTCACCGTCACTATAACCCGCTATGTCCTGGGACGGAAGCTTGTGAGTCCGTACCTTACCTTGCTCATGAAAACATTTACCAGCGAAATGCGTGCTGAAAGTCACTCACCTAAGTGTGATATTGTCCAACAGTCTCCCTTATTGATGAGACTTTACAGTTTTACGATGAAGGGTGATTTTCTTATAGCGTTATTTGGGTCCCATTTTTTTACTTCAAATATCGATAGAAAAGAAAACGAGCTTATGGTTCTCTGGGAAGTACACCGTCCGAGAGCGCTTACGGGCCAGTTGCTGCAGATTTTCGCTCACGGTCATACCTCGTTTTTACTCTCCTATGTGAGATTATTCCTGGCTTTCCTCCATAGATCCTGGATATTTCCTGGATCGATTGTCTCTGGTAAGAGCTCGTTGATAGACCACAAATTAGACAAATTAGATAAATTAGTATTTGGAACGAACTTGAACGTAAGTGAAATTGGTGAGAACTTGTGGGACTCAAGAACGGCCAAATTAAAAGCCAAAGATAACCAATATAAGGATGTATCCCAACGAGAATGGTCTCCGTGGCGGAAGGCAATAAGTGCTGATCGAAAATATCAATTAACCCTCTCAGCCAGAGATGGCTGGGGGTAACAGGCAGAAGTTGTGACGTGTGAAATAAAGGGATCGAAACGGAATTTACGAAATAGGTTGGAAGCAAAAGCTTTGGCGTTGTCGGAAACTATATACTGACATGGTCCAAATAATGCAAATATTGAATTGAGGGAAGAAATAGTAGTTTTGCAGTGGCGATCCTAGTAGGAAACTACCGTGAAAATCGGGTAAAACCATCTCCACACACCCGGATGAATTTATTTACATTCCCTTTTGTTTGAGGGAAGGGTCCCACATAATCAATATACAGTCACTCCGTAGGACGAGAGGCTTGATGAGGTGATAACAAGACGACCTTGGTCGATAATGGGGGTTTGCTAATCAGGCATGTTTTACATGCCTTCACCAGTTCTTTAATTTCGCCATCCAATGCCTTCCAAATGAACAGCTCCCTCATTTTATCTCTTGTTTTGAAGACGCCGAGATGCCCTCTAATCGGGTTTCATAGTAGTATTTGGAGATCATGGGTACTAAAATGGATGGAATAACAATATTCGTACCTTGGTCGCGCCGTGATAGGCAATATAGGACCCCATTCCTCAGGACATGTTCCCCAGAAGAAAGGGTTTCAATGATGGGAGCGAGCACATGACCTTCACGTTGATGCTTAGCAATATCATGGAATAAAATAGGGGCTATCTGGGAAAAGAAGGCGGAGGGCCTTCTTCGGAATCAGAATAACAAGATCTCCATAAAACATCCTGCTTAACCCATCCGCGACCATATTCACCGAACCCCGAAAGAGTCACATCTTGAACTGGAAAGCGGAAATTCGAATTGCCCAGCGAGCAATTCGACCAGTTCGTCGAGGCCTGGCAAGCACCCAACTTAGAGCCTGGTCATCGCTCTATAGCTAGAACTTGGCATGCTCAAGATGCAGGTGGAATATTTCTAAGGCAAAAAGAATGGCAAGTGCTTCTTGAGGTGACAAGGTACGAGACGCATAGGCGATGAGCCAATTTCCGAGTTCAGATTCTTGTAGAAGAACCACTACGACAGGAGATGAAGAAGCGTCGGTCTGCACTATAAACTTTCAGGAAAAATCTGGCATTGGAGAGATCCACGAAAGCGGCTTCTTGAGAATGACCCCATTCGAACTTGAACCTTTCCTACGAAGAAGATTCAGGGGTGCCTCCCGGTTGGTGAAGTTTGAAATAAACTTTCTGTAAAATTTTTCCACACCGATGAACCTACCAACCCCTTTAACCTATTTAGGAGGCTTCAAATCATGGATTGCTTGAGTTCTAGATTGATCCACCGAAACTCCGTCGGGGGAAACTATACACCCCAAGAAAGATATCGACGGTTTTGCAAAAGGTACCTTCGACAACTCGAGTCGACGTCAAGCCTGCTTTACAAAGACGTTTGAGTACTTCCTCCAGATGAGCTAGATGTTCTTTGAAAGTCTCTGAAAAAATAACATCATCTAAATAATGGTAAAAATAGTCGAACTTGATGTCGGAGAAGACTATCTAGTAATCTAGTGAGAACAACTGCTGCCGTGAGGAGCCCGAAAGGCACGCGGTTGTTTTCGTATAGATTCCATTCGGTAGCAAAAGCCGTCATATGTTTCAATTCCTCCGCAAGCGGTATCTGATTATAAGCTTATTTGAGATTTAACATCCTGATGAATTTATCCTTACGAAACCAAGAATAGCATGAATGTAAGTCAGGCAGGGGTACCGACTGGAGAACTATTTTAGTAGTAGTTTAATCAACTACTGGCCTGAAGCAACCTTGTGGATTTGGCATAAAAATAGGGTGACGAATATGCCGAAGTAGAGGGACGAATGATACTGTACCGGGTGGTACACCTCCATGCCGCTAATTCAATCTTTGCGCCAGTTGAAACTCCCCTACTGGAGGAAGTCTGAACTTTATCTAATGTGTTAATTTTCAAGTTTCTCAGAAGATGTCCCTACTTGTAAATTTTGAAGTTTCTGAACTGTGTCGTTTTCGATGTATTTTTGTTTTGCCTGTAGTAAGAAGTGTGAACATTCTCTTCTAGTGGACACTACTGAAGAACTACAATGGTGCACCATAGTGCGAAGTGAAAGAACTGTTTTTTGGAGAAATTTTGATTTCAAAAGTTTGTTTCTTGTTAAATTTCTTTCTGTTATTGTTTAAGTTGGCTGTATAACCCTTTCTTTCCCCTTGTTTTGAATTTAGCCAATCCCGAATTTCTTTAATTAATTTATGACCAATCAGGTGTATCTTCTCCAACTTGGATATGTTGCTTAACCCTAGCCAATAAAATTCTTGTGGGAGGGTGTTCTCATTCCTGAAACGCCTCGAACTTTCCGCGAGAGTATATAAACTGCTGATTTTCGGGTCTCCGGGCCAATTCAGTAACATCTTTCAATGTGTAAAGTACGTAGCAGGGGGCGGGAAGCGCCTCTTTCTTCGGGCAGCAGTTCATCCACAAGGTAATGGCCGTTTAATAACTTCTTTTCTTGCTAGCTCAGCAGTTTAACTCTCGGGGCAGGTCCGAAGCCTTTTATCATGTAACTTTCCCTTAAAATGTAAATTGGGATAGAGAGTGCTTAACCCTCTCGAGCTCCCACTCATATTGCATTGAGGTGAACTTATTTTCTCAACCGTTTCGTCCTTAACGTAATGTGAATTGTCTCCTTTTATAAGTCACCTCTTTAGTATGGGATTAGCCCTTGCATTAGCGGCCTAGTGCCAAGTAGGTTTTACTAAAGTGTTTGGAGTGCTGTACTCCTCCGATCAAACTGATAATTTGAGGCCATGTCATTGTACTGTTTCTTTAGTGAATACGCCTCAGTAGGTTGGGTATTTTTACCCCTGTGTTTATGTCCTTAGAGGACAACTTGAAGGTGGAGTTTGGTGTGGCCTTTTATAGGCTTGAACGTTGAGAGCGGTTTGCTCTTTTTGAAATTTGGTTCTGCGTGCCTCGAGGAGACTTTACTATGTAATTTGGAGCAAGTGCTCCTGGGCATGAATGGGGTTTTCTGCCCCTCTGTTGAAACTTGTTTTGGGGTAAAGCTGGGCTAATTGCTCAAGAATTGTGAGTTCGGGGCTCGAAGCCCAAATCCTGTAAATACTGTAATTGTACTTTCGTTGCCTTGCTACTCTGTACCTGCCATGCTTGTTATTTCTTGATTTTGAAAAGAAAATATAACCTTGTTAAATTTCATCTTAACTTTAATTTCGTATTTTGAGGCCCGTTCACCCCCGCACCTTCTTTCACCTCTGCTGTTCCACAGATACCTCGGAACAGATACCATCGCTCAACATCTTACCAATAATTTCCTTGAGGCCTTCATCTTAGGTGGGGACAACCTTCAAGGAGGAAATCTTACAGGGATCGATTCCGTAACCTCAATTCTGTATTCGATCATGTCAGTTACGCCTAGATTCTCCGAAAATACATCGTAAAATGACTGACATGATGTATGAATATTGGTGGCCTGATCCTCAGATAAATGACTGAGATCTAACGTCGTCTCTGAGGTGGCAAAACACATGAACATGATGCAGAATTACAAGACAAAATTCGAATATGGAACTTATTATCAAACTTCAAAGTGCATTATTTCTTTTGAAGATTAAGCACAAGACCCGAATGAGACATGAAATCATTCCCCAATGACAAATGTTTAGCAACATACAATTTAAATTTCCTGGTAAACTTAGAAACACGAATTTTTCCATAGATGATTCCTAGAATTTCTAAAGGAGAAGAGTTGGTCGAAAGATATTTTAGACTGGAGAAAGCATATTCCTGGAATTTATAACTGTTTCTTAACTAAGAATACCATTCTTCCGATATAATGGATACGATAATTCCGTAATCTAAGAGAGCGGTGAGAGGTTCATTGTTGGTTTCAATTTTCAGGAATGGCACAAATCCTGGAGCACCAGAAGCAATTTTCAAACATTCTCTAGGATCTTCAAAGATTACTATACAGGGTGTCCGAGAAGTCCCCGTACAGTCTTTCTTCCTCAACGCATGAAATAGTATAATCTCCTTTAAACTTGGCTGATCCTGGAGACACTGACCGAGAAGAGGACTTAGCCGGGTACTCTAGTCAAATTCTCTTACTATTGTTACTGGAATTGGAACAAGAAGCGTAGTATTCGAAGGATTACAATTCTTTGCCAAATGCATAAAAGACCCACATTTAAAACAGCCTGAAGAGGCAGAAGATCCAGTTTTAAAATCTTTAGAATTTAATAGAAGGCACTTACTGCTAAAGTAGGCCGCAGGCCCGCAAACATAACATTCACGAAGAGAGAAAGAATAAGGTGATGGATAGCGCACAATTCTTAAGGTGTCGGCATATTTCACTCCCTCCGCAGAAGCAGACATGGCCTCAAGTTCCCTAAGTGTTTGAGGACGGGAAGCAAAACACAAGTAAGTTCGATAAGATGGAGAAATACTTTATATTATGTCCGGCTCCATGGCTAAATGGTTAGCGTGCTGGTCTTTGGTCACAGGAGTCCCGGGTTCTATTCCCGGCGGGGTCGGGAATTTTAACCATAATTGGTTAATTTCACTGACACGGGGGCTGGGTGTATGTGTCATCTTCATCATCATTTCATCCTCAACACGACGCGCAGGTCGTCTGCGGGAGTCAAATCAAAAGACCTGCATCTGGGGAGCCGAACTTGTCCTCGGACACTCCCGGAACTTAAAAAAACGCCATACGCCATTTCATTTTACCTTATATTATGGTCTGTACAATCTGACTTTCGGAATAGTGCAAGGCAAAATCTCTGGTGTAGAATTAAATGTCCTGAACAAAATCAGCTAGATTTTCATCTAGCCTCTGGACTCTGAAATAGTATTTCTGAATTAAAGAGGACAAGGCTCTAGAAGGAATTAAGTTAACCAGCAGGTGTACATGGAATGTCTAGTAGAGCTCCTTTCCGATATAGCTTTAACGATCTTGTCTGACAAGACACCGATGGTGTAAGGATAGATGATTTGCAAAATTTGAGTGTGATAGAGCGAACACCAAACCATGATCTTGGAATTCCAGAAGGAATCTTAAATATGAAATGACGTCATTCGTGGAGTTCAGCAAAAATCTCGAAATCCCTTTAAGTAACATGGCTAGAAGACGTTGGCAAACTGCTAAAGCCTGGGGATAATAGAGGTGAGACCACAGGAGCGTTATTTGTTTCAAAAGCGACACTCCTAATGAAAAATGTGGAAAGTTGTTGTGGGTTACCCATGGAATTGGCTGTCTGTTCAGATGGGGCAGACACATGCTGTTGTTCAACAGATTCTCCACTATCCGAAGACGTATTATGGTCCTTGTCCGCATTTATAGCTAACTAGCTGATGTACCCGTGCTTCGCTACGGAATTCTACATTGTATACAGAGTTCTAGGTTAGGTAGTGTGCACGTTATGAGCAAGATGGTCTTAAATTGTATAGCTCTTAACGTTACTCTAGAAACGCGACGGGAGGTCACCAAACATCTTTTCTCATATGAAGACTGAGGGGATTTTCACTGTAATGGTAGACCCAATTTCATACCATCAGTCACAATCAGGTTGGGATGTTTTCATTATAATGCCGTTTTACATCCTCAGAAAGACTGTCTTAGTGGTTTTCCCAACTGAAATGAACATACAATGACGTCAATAGAATGGCGCGATTAAATGCAATGCTTTCATATTACGAAATACTCGTTCAAATGAAACACCACACATTTTCTCACTTTTAACGAACAGGACTACGCTGCCTATCTAACAGTCCAAAGTTCCAGACCTGGAATGACCAAATCAAACAATACTGATCTGCATTTAGGGCAGTCGCCCAGGTGGCAGATTACCTATCTGTTGCTTTCCTAGCCTTTTCCGAAATGATTTCAAAGAAATTGGAAATTTATTGAACGTCTCCCTTGGTAAGTTATTCCAATCCCTAACTCCCCTTCCTATAAATGAATATTTCCCCAGTTTGTCCTCTTGAATTCCAACTTTATCTTCATATTGTGATCTTTCCTACTTTTATAGACGCCATTCAAACCTATTCGTCTACTAATGTCATTCCACGCCATCTCTCCGCTGACAGCTCGGAACATACCACTTAGTCGAGTAGCTCTTCTTCTTTCTCTCAGTTCTTCCCAACCCAAACACTGCAACATTTTTGTAACGCTACTCTTTTGTCGGAAATCACCCAGAACAAATCGAGCTGCTTTTCTTTGGATTTTTTCCAGTTCTTGAATCAGGTAATCCTAGTGAGGGTCCCATACACTGGAACCATACTCTAGTTGGGGTCTTACCAGAGACTTATATGCACTCTCCTTTACATCCTTACTACAACCCCTAAACACCCTCGTAACCATGTGCAGAGATCGGTACCCTTTATTTACAATCCCATTTATGTGATTACCCCAGCGAAGATCTTTCCTTATATTAACACCTAGATACTTACAATGATCCCCAAAAGGAACTTTCACCCCATCAACGCAATAATTAAAACTGAGAAGACTTTTCCTATTTGTGAAACTCACAACCTGACTTTTAGTCCCGTTTATCAACATACCATTGCCTGCTGTCCATCTCACAATATTTTCGAGGTCACGTTGCAGTTGCTCACAATCCTGTAACTTATTTATCACTCTATAGAGAATAACATCATCCGCAAAAAGCCTTACCTCCGATTCCACTCCTTTACTCATATCATTTATCAATAGCGTAGCCAGGATTTCAGTTTGGGGGGGCCCATTTATTTTGATAGGTGACCAAACTTCCAGAGTTTAGGTGGTATAGAATACCTAAAAAGGAAATGAGTGTCCTTGGATCCAAGTAAGAGTGGTGGATTTATGCGGATTCCGGAAGCTAATAGTGATCATCATCATCATCATCATCATCATCATCATCATATTATTATTATTATTATTATTATTATTATTATTATTATTATTATTATTATTCCGTTTTTCCTACATCTGTGGGGTCACGGGTGCGAACTGTGTCGCACATGTGAATTTGGCCCTGTTTTACGGCCGGATGCTCTTCCCGATGCCAACCCTATGTGGAGCGATGTAATCACTGTTGTGTGTCTCTTTGGTGCTTGGTAGTGTAGTATGTTGTCTGAATATGAAGAGGAAAATGTTGGGACAAACACCAAGTCCACAAGCCAGAATATAAATAGGGTAATTTTATTATAATAATGGTCATGTGATAAGCTATAAAGAAGTGACATTTTATACGATTAATGCGGCAAAGAAACACACACATACACATCGAATAAAGGTTTCTCGCCCTTCTCCATGGCTAGATGTTGAAACCAAGAGAATGATGGCCCACCGTGACTCGTTATTTCGACATTATAAACAAACCTTAGATAACACAGACTTCGAATCTTACTGCATCTTAAGATATCGCACAAAGCAGTTAATCAGAAATTTTAAAAATGTGCATATTTCCGGAATTTAGCTAACAACTTTAATTCCAGTCGCGCATGGGACCAATTTAGAGCTCTGGGAATAGGAAAACATCAACAGAGCCAGACAACTCCTGCCATTCTACTTGACGAACTGAACGATTACTCTAGTAGAATAAATATTCAACCTACCCCAATTAACTGCACCGAATCACCGCCCTCCCCTCCAGCCAATCCACCATTCACATTTCACAGTGTCACAGAAAATCAGGTTAAAATGGCTTTGTACTCGATTAAATCAAAGGCCACGCGTGTAGATGATAATCCTATTACTTTTATACATAACATTATTGGTGCTGTCCTGCCTATACTGACGCACATTCTGAACTACTGTTTTCTAAAAGGAATTTTCCTTACTGTCTGGAAAACAGACAGTATTGAATATTACACTGGTACCTAAGAGTTTAGACCCACTATCTCTCTCTGACATTCGTCATGTGTTCATACTCCCTGCGCTTTCTAAAGCCTTTGAACGTTTAGTATATGAGCAAGTTCTGGAATACCTAAATAAAAATGCTCCTTTGAACCCTTTGCAATCTGGATTTAAGAGGGGTCACAGTACCACGACAGCACTTTTGAAGGTAAGAAGAAACGCTATAGAGAAACGACTGCTCACTAAACTTATAATTCTTGACTTCAGTAGCACCTTTGACACTATAGAAATTCCGATTATGATAAAGTAAATGGAACTGCTAAATTTCGACCTGGCTGCGCTTAAGTTTCTTAGTTATTATTTGAGTAACCATCAACAGCGTGTAACAGTAAACGACAAGGCCTCTAAATGGAAAATGAAACTTAGTGGTGCCCCGCAGGGCAGTATTCTAGGGCCCTTACTTTTCTGTATTTATATCAGTGACATACCATCCGTAACAGGAAATAACATATCGACACTGCAAGACAAGATATTAACAATGACCTCTGATGACTCAGTATATATTCACAACGAAATTCTCTTATACTAAACTCCACAAAATTTCAGGCAATCATAATTGGACCACGAAAATTACTGAGCTGCTCAAACAATGTCGCAATCCCGCCTATCCTACTGAATGGGAACATTATTCCCCACAGTAAACCGGTTAAAAATCTTGGCTTAATTATGAATGAAACACTTGATTGTTCTGGTCACACGAAAGAAATACGTAAAAAAGACTTTTGGAGTGCTTCACCCTCTTAAACGGCAGAGGGATATATTTCCATTTGAGCTAAAGGCAAAACTAATACACTCATTCTCCCTATTCTTGATTACTGTTACGTTGTATTAGTTGATACGACGAGAGAAGAAACACTTAAACTTCAACGAGCTCTGAATTCCTGCCTGAGATTTATTTATAACATCGGGTACGATGTTCATACCACCCCATACTATCAGGCTGTCTCATGGCTGAAGCCTGATAAACGTCGGCAGCTACACACTTTAACGATGGTGTTTAGGAGTGTTAGCTGAAAGTCAGCCACTGTATATTTCTTCTAAATTCACCTTTTTATCATCATTTCATGCCTTTGCTGGCGGGACCTAGTGTTTACAGTGCACTAAGTCTTCTGGTATGGGCTAGAGCAATTTTGTTACTTTCATTGATCTGTCTCTGTCTTATCCTTGGCTTTGACAAAATGAAAGTGACTGAGGTATGAGCGATGCTAGTAATGCCATTCCTTATGCAGCCAGTCCCTGCTACGAATGGTGTGAAAATATTGCTCATAGGGTCGGTTGGTGTATGCATTTCAGTGGGCTTGGCAGACTGATTTGTAATAGCAACTTCTGGCTCGGTGAGGAAAGCAACGGGAAACTACCTCACTCCTCATTTCCCTAGTACGCCTCTTCAGTGATGCCTAGGCCATCTATGACAGCTCATGGCGGAACTGTTGAGGATCCAACCAGCCTTCGGGCTGATGACTAAACATACACATACATCATCATTTCACAACTTAACTACACGTTCTAGATCCTATCATTCTATTCCACTGCACCGCACAAATACAATTAATAGATTATTTGTGGCGATCGGCGTCACATTATGGAATTCCCTGTCAGCTCAGGTCAGAGAAACTAGCTCTTTATTAAGATTTAAGGTCACCTGCCGAGACGTCCGACTCGTTGGCTGAATGGTCAGCGTACTGGCCTTCGGTTCAGAGGATCCCGGGTTCGATTCCCGGCCGGGTCGGGGATTTTAACCTTCATTGGTTAATTCCAATGGCCCTGGGGCTGGGTATTTGTGCTGTCCCAAACATCCCTGCAACTCACACTCACCACATAACACTATCCTCCACCACAATAACACGCAGTTACCTACACATGGCAGATGCCGCCCACCCTCGTCGGAGGGTCTGCCTTACTCGGCTAGAAATAGCCACACGAAATTAAATTAAACCTGCCGAGACTACCTGCTGAGGACAGCTGACTGAATGGTTGACATGTGAATGTGTGCGTGCCTGAGGATGTCATTTTTAAGAGTTTTTAATATTGAAATGAAATGGCGTATGGCTTTTAGTGCCAGGAGTGTCCGAGGTCATGTTAGGCTCGCCAGGTGCAGGTATTTTTATTTGACACCAGTAGGCGACCTGCGCGTCGGGATGAGAATGTAATGATGATGAAGACGACACATACACCCCGCCCCCGTGCTAGCGAAATTAACCAATGATGGTTAAAATTCCCGACCCTGCTGGGAATTGAACTCAGGACCCCTGTGACCAAAGGCCAACTCGCTAACCATTTAGCCATGCAGCCGCACTTTTCAATATTAATTAGTTTTAATATTAATTTAGTTAGTAATGTATTTAAATTTATTTTTAAAACTATTAATTTATGTAGTTTCAACTATTTTACGTATCTCAGTATTTTATTTAAGATTTTGATTAGTATGTGGTTAAGTATACGAGAGGGCCTCGAGCCCTAACTTCGCCACTGTAAAAAAGGCACTAATAAATAAATAAATATAGAATGTAAGGGGTATGTGTATAAATATTTTGTTAGTTGGTAAAGAAAAATATATGTCACAACATATGCTAGGGAGTGTTTACCTTGTCCTATTAGTTTCCCTAGTGGTTAGGGCAGCGCAGTTGTGAGCTTGCATCCGGGAGTCAATGGATTCGAACCCTTCTGTCGGCAGCCCTGAAAATGGTTTCCCGTGGTTTCCCATTTTCACACTAGGCAAATGCTGGGGCTGTACGTTAATTAAGGCCACGACCGCTTCATTCCCACTCCTACGCCTTTCCTATTCCACCGTCACCATAAGGCCTATCAGTGTCGTTGCGACGTAAAGCAAATTGTTAATTCGTTTCCCTCGCAAGCCTGGGGTGCAGAATATAGTAGCATTAAGTTACAGTTTTATGACGCTAATATTCGTATGTATAATTTTTATTAACGTGCCAGAAACCAACGACATGGAGCTGTTGCCATTTCAACACCGTTTTGAAGACCACCGACCAAAGTCGGGATTTGAACCTGCGAGCTCGGACTCAGAAGGAAAGCGACTCAACCAACTGAACCACATGAAAAGGAGGCGTTTGTGATTATTGTTATAAATAGATTCAGTTAGTATGTTTACACAGGTTTTATGAAGAGCATTTATTAAAGCGTACGTTTTCCAACTGTCCTAAATGCACGAGACCGGACGGAAGAACTAGCTGGAAGCTAAAGAGCCTTGCAGGGGTGTCGCTTCCTTCTCTGTACACTTTTCCAAACCAAACTCCATGGCGAAACAGCCCCGAAGGGCCATCGCCTACCAAGCGACCGCTGTTCAGCCCGAAGTCCTGCAAATTACGAGGTGTCCTGTGGTCAGCACGACGAATTCTCTCCGCCGTTATTCTAGGCTTTCTAGACCGGGGCCGTTATCTCACCGTCAGATAGCTCCTCAATTATAAGCTCGTGGGCTGAGTGTACCTCGAACCAGTCCTCAGATCCAGGTAAAAACCCTGACCTGGCCGGGAATCGAACCCGGGGCCTCCGGTAAGAGGCAGGCAAACTACCCCTACACCGCGGGGTCGGCTTGTTACTTTTAGGTTACCTTATTTTAGAATTAGACTTAAGGTATCCTGCATTCGATGCCCGCCACTGACAGAGTTAAGAAAGGCATGGGATCGGGAAAATACAGCCTTGTTTGTGGCTGCAATAGATTTGGCCATGAGTCTCCCGTGATCGAAATATCTACGACCTGGCAGGTAGTCACCTTCACGGGGCGTAGTACCAAAGTGGTTCTTTTTTTTTTTTTAGAAGAAAAATTAAATGAAGATTCTACTTCCTCACAAACGAAGAACGATATTATCAATTTTACGAACAGTTTCAATAATGGAGCCGGTTTAGAGTACAGAAGCTATGATTTCGAATGTTGGATATAATTACATGGTAACAACCAAAACCATCAATATCTACAGAAGATCCGTCACCGCACTCGGTAGGACCGGCTTTCTTTTCATATCCACCGGACGAGTTGGCCGTGCGGTTAAGGGCGCACAGCTGTGTGCTTGCATCCGCTTCGAACCCCACTGTCGGCAGCCCTAAAGATGGTTTTCCGTGGTTTCCCATTTTCACACCTTAATGACAGCTGATGGCGGAGCTGTTGAGGATCCAACCAGTCTTACGGCTGAAGACTGAACATACAACATACAATTAAGGCTACGGCCGCTTCCTTCCCACACCTAACCGTTTACTTTCCCATCGTTGCCATAAGACCTACGGTGCGACGTAAAGCAAATTCTGAATACAAAATAAAACATCTTTTCACAACCCCTTCCATGGAAAAGTTGATGGCGGAGCTGTTGAGGATCCAACCAGTCTTAGGGCTGAAGACTGAACATACAACATACAATTAAGGCTACGGCCGCTTCCTTCCCACACCTAACCCTTTACTTTCCCATCGTTGCCATAAGACCTACGGTGCGACGTAAAGCAAATTCTAAATACAAAATAAAACATCTTTTCACAACCCCTTCCATGGAAAAGTTGTATCCACGCTACTGGCCTAGACTTGGCCACTGATATTATTTCGTGGGTACGCCACTGCATCCTCTCACCATTTAAGGTACAAGGTAAGCCCAAAGAATGGTTGATACTCAAAATACACCATCATAAATGATGCGGTTATTACTCAAAAGTACTAAAGAAAGGTAAGACACGCGACCTATTTAAGCAGAATCTGTATCAAAAGAACGTGACTTCCCATTTTAAAAATGTTTCATTCATCGACTGCGACTCAAGCCTCGGCCGTCTTGATGAGAAGATAGAACCATTGGAACTGAGTTATCACGTCCGCTAATTACAAGATAGTTACAAGCAGTACAGTGCCATTTGAAGTTCCAATCAGTCCCCGGGCATTTGACAAAATATATGGACCTACCTATAGAACTAAGGTACGCATCTGCGATCTGTCTTGCTATTAGAATTTTAAAAAAATCATAACTTACCGAGGATGCACATTATTTTGCCCTTAGTGACAAATAAAGTTATTATATGGCACAAAATGAGAAACTAACGTGCAGATCACAATCCTGTCACAGTCTTCCGAACGCTGCAACTTAAACACAGCACATCTTTCAGCCACGGTAAACCCCAGTTTCCTGGAACTGATCTTCAAAAGCTGACACGATGTTGTTCAACTGTTTCTGGCTGTGGACCCCGTTATCTCGGTGGTCACGTTCCGGCCCCCTACTGAGTAATCCCTGGCTAATTGCCCCTTTCCTCATCTTTTGGCATTTGTCAACACATTCCCAATACTGAGGCCTCTACAGTGAAATATCCTCGCGCATCACAATCCTAAGTGACTTCCTTTCATTCAAGCAGTACAAATATTGAGAATTATGAATGGCCATATTGAGCCCTGCTAGTAGATTCTTTGTCGCTACGTTAATTCGTAATTTAGGCGTAAGTTTTAAGTTGGTCGTATCTTACGTAAAACAACGGCTGATCCTCGCTCTAGTTTCAGGAGAAATTTTTGGGGGGGGGGCCGGCCCCAGTGCCCCCCCCCCCTTGGCTACGCCAGTGTCATTTATATATATAAGAAAACATAAAGGTCCGATAACACTGCCCTGAGGAACTCCCCTCTCAACTATTACAGGGTCAGACAAAGCTTCACCTACTCTAACTCTCTGAGATCTATTTTCTAGAAATATAGCAACCCATTCAGTCACTCTTTTGTCTAGTCCGATTGCACTCATTTTTGCCAGTAGTCTCCCATGATCCACCCTATCAAATGCTTTAGACATGTCAATCGCGATACAGTCCATTTGACCTCCAGAATCCAAGATATCTGCTATATCTTGCTGGAATCCTACAAGTTGAGCTTCAGTGGAATAACCTTTCCTAAAACCGAATTGCCTTCTATTGAACCAGTTATTCATTTCACAAACATGTCTAATATAATCAGAAAGAATGCCTTCCCAAAGCTTACATACAATGCATGTCAAACTTACTGGCCTGTAATTTTCAGCTTTATGTCTATCACCCTTTCCTTTATACACAGGGGCTACTATAGCAACTTTCCATTCATCTGGTGAGACCGCAGACAGCCGTGATCCGTGAACACTCTTCGGCTTTCTTCGGTGGGGAGAGGTTCGAATAGTGGAGACTCCCAGGGCAAAAACTATGCCCAATTACTATTCTGTTTCCTAGGAGTACCCGATGAGTCTGAAAATATCAATTCACTATACTGGCGGTGGAAAATCTATCTGATCTGAAGGCAAATTTTTCCTCCAAGCCAGAAGAGAAACCCCCTCTTCACTGCTAGTTTGGAATAAATTGAATGTAGAATTTAATAAAAGTGAAGAGAAAGAAGTTTTCCTTAAGAAACGGCTCGTTTCAGAGTTGAATTTTGAGTTATTTAGTGAATATTGTGGTGCTATAATTTGGAAAAGCCCTAAATTGTTATTCTAGACCAGGCCATACTACTACTACTACTACTACTACTACTACTACTACTACTACCACCACCACCACCACCACTAAGTGAGGCTCTGCCTTAAGTATGCATACTGCTCATTCAAAACAGCGCGTCAGAGTAGGGATCGAATAGCTGAAATACTATGATGAACCAGTGTGTTACGTCCCAGCTGTATCAGCAAATGTATGAACCAGAGGAATGGCATGCTAACTCCCCAGCTATTTCCCGCCAATATTCAGTCAGGCTGTTATACTCGGTACGCAGCAGTAATCTCATCTATCGGAGTTGAGAGGCAGCATAAGAGACAAAGAACAACACAATAAACAATGGTCAATGTAATGTTATTGTTGATCAATGTTATGCACTTTCGTTATTATAGGCCTTCACATTTCGTTTTCTTCCGACTCCGAAATACCACTCTTATCATAGTCGGTACGATAAAACTGAATAAAAGATAAATGATCGGAAATTGTATTCTCTATAACTTTTTATATAGTACTTTTCGATAGGACCATTAACATTGGTATTTAAAAATTACATTCTAGGCACCTTCCCCTAAACTACACTTTCATCTAGGATGAATAAAATTGTTTATAGCTTAGACTGTAGTTTCTTATTCCCTGACTCTATATACCGATTTTCATTAAATTCTGTTAATCCATTTTCTCGTGGCCGGCGTTGATATGGACTTAGCAACAAAAATACAAATTTATGAATATCTGTGTTACTACAGCCGGTACGGTAAAAATGTATAAGACATAAATGCTCGGAAATTTAATTCTGTATAACTTTGGTTATGTAGTATTTATCGATACGACAACTAATAATATAAATATTTGAGAATTACATTTAGGCCTTCCCCTAAACTACCATTTCACTCAGCGTAAATAAAATTGCTTGTATCTTAAATTGTATTGGCTCATTCTCCGACATACAAATTTTCAATGAAATAGGACTACTAATAACGTAAATATTTAAGAATTAAATTTTTAGGCCTTCCCCTAAATTACCATTTCACTCAGCGTGAATACAATTATTCATAGGCTAGATTGTAGCGACGTATTCCTCGACTTTGCATACCAATTTTTATTAAGATAGGACTACTAAAACATAAATATTTGGAAACTAAATTTTAGGCCTTCCCCTAAGCTACCATTTCTACCAGCGTGAATAAAATTATTTATGTCCTAGATTGTAGCGACTTATTCCCCGACTTTGCATACTGATTTTCATTAAATTCTCCTTGGCCGTTCTCTAGTGATGCGTGTACATATATGCAGACAGATAGATAGATAGACAGACAGACAGACAGAAATTACGGAAAAGTAAAAAGTACATTTCCTGGTTACTGTGGACATGACCGATACAGAAATACCATTCTTTTCAAATTCTGGGCAATGTACAGACAAAACTCTTATTTTATATATATAGATGTGGCAACATAACCACTCTTCCCACTAACAAACCCAGACAACAATTGATTCACCTTATTAGACAGCTCAGAGATATGTTGACATAATGAGTTAGTCATACTAGAATGTTCTTCGCTCAGCTTAAGAGACAACAGATCCCCCAATCTGTTTAAAAATAAAACAACCTTGCCTGAACACGTTTAGGTTGGTTACCGGAGGGTTCACCTCCTTCAATAAAACAAACAACAGAAGAAATATCAGCGATATTAGTGGTGATCGTTGATAATGACCCACCAACTTCCTTCTGTCCATAAACAGGAATAGAAATAGGTACGGTAACTCTAAAGAATCTTTTAATCTTGATGCTTCTGTTTTAACCGTGCCACCATACTGAACCTTTCTAACTGCCAGTTCGTAAATGAGCTCCCCCTTACGTCAATACCAAGGAGGAAGAACGTACCCGGCGCCAGACATAATGAATAGTAACTTTGACAAAATTTGGAACGTTTCTAGTGTTTGAATACCAAATTTAGTGGAAATAGTCAAAAGGGGCTTTGTCCATACCCTTTCTGCTACCACTTGTCACTGCGATTCCGTGGCTCATAGAGGACTAGGGAGCGCCTGGTTTGAATGGATGGACAGGGGATCACTTAGAGCAAATATTTACTTTAACAAAGTTTGGAGATTTTATTTCTTTCCTTTCTTAAAATTCAAAGGAAGTAATTCAGTGACATGAAAAAGAACAGTTGAAACATTAACAAATAGCCCGTGAGCTCCAACAATGCATTGGACTTAAAAGTACTAAATCAGGTACAAAATAAATTGGGAGAAACTCCCTATTTTTAACTCGCATACGAAAGAGCACAATTGCTCCTGACAGATACAGTGATATAAAAGAGCATAATTGCTACCAGTAGACACAATATTATAGGAGTCTCAGCTCCAAAAAGTACGATAGAGGCTAGCCTTAACGAAGCAATCAGTTGCTCTTTACAATCGCAGATAAACTTGGTAACCCCTAGGGTGGACTTACTTCGAAATATTCATACACTGGTTGCCCCATGATGGGCTTATCTATTACAAAGTTTCACAATTAGTTGAAGTACTGTTCCAAAAGGGATCTAAAACGAAGACATGATTACCCTAATAACTATAAATAATTAACAAGGGCATAATTACCCATACTACAAGGACTTAATAACAAGTGGAAAGGTTACACACAAGAGGCCATCAACAAAAGGCAAGGAGGCGAAACACCAGCACTCCTTAACGAAGATTCTGGAAGAGATGAGAACCCAAGTGAGCTTAAGGCCCAATAACACACGGGCTAATTCCATGATTAAAGGGTGACTAAAGGAGGAGAAATTTTAAAAGCCGAGACAAGATTTCCAAAATTTAGAGGTTGAAATCTTAAATCATCCAGCTCAAAAGTTGAAGGGGAGAGATCTGAGGCTCACCACTCGTGCTCCCTTACTTTGAATGTTTTCCCAGTATTGAAGACTGTGCACAAGGTCCTACATTTCAGCCCAAAAGAAAAGAAAACAGCTGAAACCTTCCCCTCCAGCCACCCGCAGGCACAATAACATGCCTTATAGCGCTGGATCTACATCAAGCCAGCCGCACCCTGTCCCGCAGCCCTCTCAAGCCTCCGTCAAGTCGCACTCTCCATAACTGGAGCAAATCAGATAAGACGGCTCTCAAGTGCTGTCCTTAAATAGTTCCGTAGAGGAAAGTTCCAGATTAAATGAAAATACAATACGCTGTTAGGCTAAATTTCCATACACACTCCCGGGTTTGAACGGCTAGTAAACATCGTTACAGGCATGTGAAGTGTTGATAACTTCGGTACATTAAAAGAACAACCATCATAAAGAAAGGTTTACCAACTACAAAAAAATATATTCAGCAATTAGTTTGTGTTTATCCATGAGGTGTCGCTATAGATGGCAGAGCCTTCTAAACGTCGAAGAGGAAAATTTTTGAATGTTTTTAAAGGTTCGTGTTCGCTGACATAGATGGTCAGGGAGAATAATAATAATTATTACTGTTGTTGTAGTTGTTGTTCCAGACTTTCTGTGGTTTACAGAGGTGTAAAAAGGTGCATGAATGGGTGGACAGAGAAATGATCAAAGTAATGAACTAGGTTTTCGTGGCTCATAGTATTAACGTAAATGAATGATTACTGGATTAAAGCCACTATTGTTGAGTTTGTAACATATTTGAAATTAAATTTAATATGATGGGATTGGCAGTAGAGAGAGAAGTCTGGGTTAGAGAGTGTGTGTGGGTGTTGAAAAAAAAGTGTGAATGGCTGACATATAGAAGTGCTTGTTTTTTCTTCTGAATAAATAGTAAAAATATATGATTTCAGCGGGGTGTTTTCTGATTTTTAATTGGTGAACCTAACATTTACTGGCGACCGTGACAGGACATCATTAATAAAGGAAGCCCCCCGCGAAAAAAAAGATGTAAAACCTCACGAAAGCAAGGACCGTAAAGCGGGGGTTATTTACACGAGTATACAACGAGGATGTCATTGTTACAAGACGGTGAACCAGACACAGAAGAAATTCAGGTACAACTAGAAATCCTTCAAGAAAGGTATGATACTATCGCTAATTTAGATGGATTCGTATTTCAACAGATGATAGATGATAATTGTGAGGTTGATCAAATAGCAGATGAGGAAGAATCAACTGATGAATATAGACGTAAATTCTTGAGCTGTAGGGCTAAAGCAACAAGTTTTTTGAATACCACTGTGCCGGCTTCCTCTACCCAAAGTATAGTAAATGAAAATATAGCTGAAAGAAAGAAATACAGGCTTCCAAAAATAGAATTGAAGAAGCTTTCTGGGGAAATAATTGACTGGTTATATTTTTGGAGTCAGTTCCGTAAAATACACGAAGATGAGGACATGGGGGAGGAAGATAAATTCCAGTATCTCATTCAAGCTATGATAGAAGGTTCTAGAGCGTACGAGTTAGTCACAAGTTTCCCCCCGACTGCCGACAATTATCATAAAGCGATAGACAGTCTTCAAGCTCGATTTGGTAGGGAGGACTTACAGGCAGAAGTTTACGTTCGTGAACTACTGAAGCTAGTTTTAACCAATGCAGTAAATTCTACAGAAAAACCAACACTTAGTAGCTTATATGATAAATTAGAATCACATCTGAGGTCTCTGGAAAGTTTAGGAGTTACTACAGAAAAGTGCACTGCAATTGAATCATCCTTGCCAGAAGACTTACTAAGGGCCTGGCAAAGGAATACTTCTTTCAGATGTGATTCAGTCTCCAAAGATCGTTTGAAACAGCTCATGGCTTTTCTCCAAAGTGAAGTTGTTAGTGAGGAAAGAATTTCATTAGCAATGAAAGGGTTCAACATTAATACATCCCAAGGGCTCAAGATTAAGGGAGGCAAAAAACCAAGGGAACATGTCCCCACCGCTTCTGCCTTGTTATCTACTGATATTTCTAAAAGACAGGAGTGTGTATTTTGTCTTAAACCTCATTCAAGTTCAGAATGCATTAAAGCTCAACAAATGACTGTGGAGAAAAGAAGGAAAACCTTGAGTAACAAGCACTGTTGTTTTAATTGTTTAAAGAGAGTTCATCAAAGCAAAGCTTGTAAATCCATTGTTAGATGTATTGATTGTGGGGGAAGCATGTGGTACTAATGTGTTATAAACTTGGTAACAAAGACAAAGAAAGTGTTTCCAAAAATAATTTTGAGGGAGAAAGAAAGTCGATTAGTGAGGATGCCACTCGTGTAGGTAAGACCATGGCTAACGTCTCTTGTTCTCCTGAGGTATATTTGCAAACTCTGGCAGTTGTTGTTATGGGTAATAGTAAACAAAAAACAGTGCGAGCGATCATTGATACCGGGTCTACTAAATCTTACATTGTGCGTAGCCTAGCTGAACTAATGGGGTACCAGTCAGTCGGAAAGGAAACTCTAATACACTCTTTGTTTGGTGGAGTACGTTCCCAAGAGGTAAAGTATGATTGTTACAACATAAGTTTAAGAAGATTAGAGGGAAACTATTCCAAGGAACTGCAAGTTTTGAGCCAAGAAATAATTTGTGAAGATGTCCCATATGTTAAGAATAGTACTTGGAGTGATGAGATAAAGGATCTGAAGATTTGTTTAACAGACGTACGAGACCGAGGGCCCATACAGATTCTACTGGGGGCAGATGTCGCAGGTTAATTGCTTACTGGGAGGACACATCTACTAAAGTGTGATCTAGTTCTAGTTGGGACTGTTCTAGGGTGGACACTAGAGGGAAAAATTACAAGTAATAAACTTAGAAGGGATGCAGCGTCACTGTTGGTGACATCATTGTTTTCAAAGCAAACAAAAATGTGTGATCTCTGGGACTTAGAAATTCTTGGAATTACTGATCCTGCAGAAAAGGAATCTACCATCGAGAAGAATGAACGAGTTAGGAAGAATTTCCTTGAGACTGTGAGGCTGAATGAAGACAACAGATATGAAGTGTGTCTACCTTGGAGCGAGCAACATCCACCTCTTCCGGAAATAGCTCAGCGCAGATTGGAGACAGTCACAATGAAACTACAAGCTGAGCAACATTATGGAGGATACAATGGCGTCTTACGAGATTGGATGGGGCAAGGAATTATTGCAATGGTATCCGAAGAAGAACTGGCGAATGGCGGACACTATTTACCACATCGACCTGTCTTGAAAGAGAACAGCACCACCAAGATAAGACCTGTATTTGACGCCTCTGCGAAACAGAGGAACTCTCCTTCTCTAAATGATTGTATTGAAAAAGGACCTAACCTTATAGAGTTGATTCCTAATTCATTACTGAAGTTCAGAGAAAATGATATTGGAGTCATCGCAGACATAGAAAAGGCATTTCTCCAAATAAGCGTCCATCCTAGAGACCGTGACTTTCGAAGATTTTTTTGGTGGGATAAGGAAAGTACAGAAAAGATGAAAGTGTTTCGTCATAATAGAGTTGTTTTCGGTCTTGCATGTTCTCCTTTCTTGCTGTCGGCAACAACAGAATTCCATTTGAAAGAGATGAAGAGAGAAGCAGTTGATAACAATCCCTACTTGGTTCCGACAATAGAAAGGCTGAGAGAATGTTTCTATGTAGATAATTGTACTACAAGTGTTAACAATGAAACTGAGCTCAATTCATTCATGAAAGAGGCAAAAATAATTATGAAGAAGGCATCTTTCAACCTGCGAGGGTGGGAGTATTCTCACGACAAAACAACTGAAAACCTGTCACAAGTGTTAGGACTCGTTTGGAATAAAGGAAACGATACTATTGAGTTGAATCTGGCACATGTCATTGATATCATACCTGATGTAATAACAAAGAGGAATATACTAAGAGCTGCTCATAGAGTATTTGATCCTATTGGTTCTTCAAGTCCTGCATCTCTCTGCCCTAAATTAATTCTGCAGGAACTTTGGGCTTCTGAGCTGGACTGGGACACTGAGGTAAATGAATCGACAAAGAAAAGGTTTCTGAAATGGTAGGCAGAACTACCTCTCCTGGCTGAGATTAAGATTCACAGATGTCTGATTGGAAGGCTGCAATCTCTATAGATATATTCTGCGATGCTAGTCAAACCGCATATGCAGCAGTTATATTCTTGCGAGTACAGAGGATTGATAACGTGGATCTACGGCTTGTACAAGCAAAGGCACGAGTGGAACCCAAGAAGAAGATCACCATACCACGTCTGGAATTATTAGCAGCTACTATAGGTGTTAGACTTGCCACATCAGTGTTACCATCATTAAGGTCAAAATAAATTATTGTTCATTATTGGAGTGACTCATCGACATCCTGGATAAAATTAGACGAACCTTGGGGAACGTTCGTATGGAATAGAGTTCAAGAAATCCGAAGATTATCCAGAATTGAACAGTGGCGACATGTTCCAGGAACCATGAATCCAGCTGACCTGGCATCAAGAGGATGTGATCCAAAGCATTTACTGGAACAGAGATGGTGGGAGGGTCCGAAATGGCTGAAACAATCCCCTGCTCAATGGCCCTGCTCCGAAGTTACAAGAAACGATGAAGAAGTGTTCGAAAAAAAAGAAGAAAAGTCAACACTATGACCGCAATAGAAAATAAAAGTCAAATACGCAAGAGTGGCACCTCGACTATTTATCGAGTTTTCGGAAAACAGTTCGCATGATGGGGTGGATCTTGAGATTCCTGCACAATTGTCGACAGCAAAAATTAACTAGGATATACGCAGAACTATCAGTTGAGGAGACGAGCAGAGTGGAGAAAATTGTGATGAAGTTCATACAGAAAGAGTGTTTTGTAAATGTAAAGGACGAGAGATTTAGCACACTCTGTGTTTTCACTGATGACGAGGGAGTGATGAGACTGGAAACAAAGATAATAGCACGTCAGGATGATTACGCTTTCCGCTGTCCTATTATCCTTCCTGCAAAACATGCTTTAGTTCGTGCTCTCATTAGGGAAAAACACAAAGAATTATGTCATGCTGGTACACAAATTGTGCTCAACGGGCTCCTACAGAAATACTGGATCCTCGGTGGAAGAAGAACTGTGAAGAGTGCAATCGCAGCATGTGTTGTCTGCCGAATATACCATGGAAAACATCTTGAAGCGGAACAGGCTCATCTACCCGTTGACAGAGTGAGAGAGGCTTCGGTTTTTGAGATATCAGGGGTAGACTTTGCAGGACCTTTGATTTTGAGAGGAGGAGAGAAAGCCTGGGTCTTTTTGTTCACGTGTGCTGTTTTTCGTGTGGTCCATCTGGAGCTTGTGACATCTTTGGCTACCTCAACATTCCTAGAAGCTTTTCGACGCTTTGTATCCAGACGTGGAAGGCCAGCGATAGTCTACAGCGATAATGGGACGAATTTTCAAGGCGTCTGTAATGCCTTGGAGACGATTCAGTGGGATAAAATTGTTTAATATAGTTCTGCAAATAAAATTGAATGGAAATTTAATCCTCCCGCTGCACCATGGTGGGGAGGTTGGTGGGAGAGGTTCATTGGTGTTCTCAAACAAATGTTCAGGAAAGTTCTGGGAAATTCGTGCTTGTCGTACCAAGAAATGATGACAGTCTTGTGTGACATCGAAGCTGTGATGAATTTTCGGCCGCTTACCTACCTCTCCAATGATGGGAGTGTCCTGATGGCAATAACCCCTGCAATGTTTCTGCAAGAGGTCAAGGAGGTTGGAATGCCCGATATCGACATGATAGAAAATGTAAGATTCGACAAAAGATACAGACATAGACAGAAAATAAAAGAAACTTTAAGGTTGAGGTTTAGGAATGAATATCTTGGACAACTAATTCAGAAGAACCACCCTAAAAAAAAGTCAGTACAAACCCTTCGTGGTTGAAGTAGTACTAGTAGACAATGACAACCCCAGGAGACTGAAGTGGCCGTTGGCAAGAGTGATGAAAGTTATCCCTGGCAAAGGTGGTGTTGTGAGACTTGTTCGTCTGAAGACTGAAAGAGGGGTACTCGTGAGACCGGTGCAGAAGGTATACCCACTCGAAGTGACATCTGCAGAAGACCACGCCTTCAGACAATTTAAGCTGTGTGAAAAGAAAGAAAGTGACCGAAGGACAATTACATCATCGACCGATAGCTCCAAACTGAAAACTAGTAGTGGGAGACTGGTGATTAAACCCAAAAGATTTGAAGATTGAGTGATATTTTTTCACAAGTGTTCATTTATTCTATGTGATATTTATCTCAAGTGTTGTTTTTAGTTCCAAAAGAGACAAGAAAGGGGAGAGGTGATCTTGCTGTTTGTATTGTGTATAGTAAATTCAGTTTTGTATTGTAATGTGGATGAATGATGTGTTGAGTTGTTCCCACAACTCAAGGTGGGAGGATGTCGAGTTTGTAACATATTTGAAACTAAATTTAATATGATGGGGTTGGCAGTAGAGAGAGATGTATGGGTTAGAGTGTGTGTGTGGGTGTTGAAAAAAAGTGTGAATGGCTGACATATAGAAGTGCTTGCTTTTTCTTCTGAATAAATAGTAAAAATATATGATTTCAGCGGGGGGTTTTCTGATTTTTAATTGGTGAACCTAACAATTATGTTTATTTAATGAAGCCGAGCTTTCAGCCAAATTGCATTGGCCTTCATCAGAGCAAGTTATATTCTGCTTCCGGCAGAAATTCAAAGAAGCGTTGAAGTGAATTTCTTTGCTCACTGTCGGAAGCAGAATTTAATTTGCTCTGATGAAGGCAATGCAATTTGGCTGAAAACTCGGCTTCATTAAATAAACATAGTGGCTTTAATCCAGTAATCATTTATTTCTTTACGTTAAATGATCAAAGTATAATTTAAATCTCAAAAATTTGAAATTTTATTTCTTTCCTTGCTTTCTTCCTAAATGAAGCTTAGATGAATAATACCAAATAACAGTGGAATAGACAAATCTAAGCTCGTAAGCTTTAGTTACAAGAACTATTAGACAGCCCTAAAAAATCAGGTACATAATAAATTACAGATAGAGCTTGAAGCTCCAAAGTTACAATTCTTCAAAAGAGCGTCTTTGCTCCACACAATTACCTTTCTAGGAGACTGTTCTCCAAGACATACTCCAATCTAGCCTCTCCAAGGCACAATCTCAATTTTACCTTAGGTCAAATACAAACATTTTTCATTGTCTTACTCGCTCGACGGTCTAAGCTATATTTAAATAAGAATAGTTAATTTTAACAGAGGCAATAGGTGCCCATTCTACATGGCCTCAGTAAACAAGAAAAGGTTAAATTTATTGGACATAAATCAAAATGTTAGCAGGCAAACACTTGCACTCCTTTGAAGTTCACTTGAGAATTCTTAAAACCCCGCAAGGACTTATGACCCGAATTTACAGAGGCTAAGCCTATACTACGGAGATGACTAGGTGGAGACAAAAGTTTTAAATTACAAAAGGAAGAGATCAATTTTAAAATTTACGAAATCGTAGTCATCCCAATACCAAGATGCATGGGAATTAAAAGATGCTTCACACTCTTTATTCCGTAAGTTAGAATAAGGTATTTAGACGTGTTTAAAGATTTACAATGAAAGATTGAAATTTACAGTGCGAAAGAATTTTGAAGCCTCCCTCTTAAGTCAGCTTTCAGAAACAATTACCGTACATGATTAAAATATGTCTGTCATTACCTTGAGCTGGTGGGCCTTCCCGAGATGGGCAGGGCTTGCCCCCTGCCGAGATATCATACAGGTTTTACTTGCAAGAGATGAACCCCAAAATTCCTTTCGGTGTCTGAATTGCTCACCAAGATGGTGACCGGCGTTAAGAAATCTAGAATAATGCACGGTCCATGAAATCTGGAGGCAAGTTTGCCTGCAGGAACAAAATTTTTCACCATGCCTTGATCTCCAACCTTTATATTGGTGGGTCTCCGTCCACGATCATATCTCTCTTGCTTTCACATGAGAAGCCTTAGGTTATTTTTGGCCTTCTCCACAGATCCCTGATATTATCGGAGTCCATTGCCTCTGGAAAAATCTCACTAATTGACCATACAGTAGACAACGGGATGTTAGGAACGAACTTAAACATGGGAGATGCAGGTAAAAACTTGTGTGACTCGTGAACAGCCGAGTTGAATGCAAAAGATAACCAGCGCAGTGAAGTATCCCACCTATAATGGTCTTCATAATGAAAAACGTTCAATGCGGATCGAAGATTACGGTTAACCCGCTCAGCCAGAGATGGTTGTCTAATAAGCTGGTGTTATTACAAGTGAGATGGATAGGTCAAAACAAAATTTGTGAAATAAATTAAAGGTGAATGCCTTGGCATTATCCGAAACTATATATTAACAAGGACCAAACGAAGCAAAAATAGTATTCAGACAAGAAATGGTAGACTGAGCGGTGCCCAGCTTAGTCGGAAATAGCCATGAAAATCTTGTGAAACCATATATATACACAAGGACGAATTTGTTCCCGTTCCCCGTAGATTGAGGGAAGAGTCCGACGTAATCCATACATAAACGCTCCGTAGGGTGAGTTGGTTGATAAGAGGACAATAACCCTGGCTTAGTGGACAAAGTGGGCTTAGTAAGCAAACAAGATTTACAACCTTTAACCATTTCCCTAATTTCGCCGCCCGTATTCTTCCAGATAAACATTTCTCTAATTGTGTCTATAGCTTTGAAGAAGCCTAAATGTCGCCCTGATGGGGTCTCATTATAATACTTGAAGATCATGGACACAAGAACAGCTGTAACTACAACTTTTATCTTTTGAAAATACCGCGAAGGGCAACACAGAACCCTTTTTCTCAGAACATAAGCGCCAACATGTTCCGCAGAAGAAAGGGTTTCCATAATATGAGCCAGCACTAAATCTTCCCGTTGATATTTTTCAATCTCACGCAATAACATACTGCATCGGTCAAAATAGCACTAACACAAGAAAGTAAAGAAATAGAAGAAGAGCTTTCCTCCATTTCAATGGAATCAACGTCACCAGAAACCATGCGGCTTAACCCATCTGCGGCCGCATTGTCTCATTCCTAAATGTGTCGCACGTCAAATTGAAAGGCCGAAATGCGGATAGCCCAACGTGCGTACGACGGGACCTAGCCAAAACCCAATTTAGAGCCTGATTGTCGAACTTAACATGTTCAAGATACAGGCAAACATGACCGCTAGTCCTTCTAACTCATAAATGGAGTACTTGGCTTCTTGAGCCGATAAGGTCCTAGACGCATAGACCATTGGCCTCCTTCCGAGTTCAGTTTCGTGGAGAGGGACCGCAGCTAATGCAGATCATGAGGCGTCCGTTTGGACGATGAACTTCTTAGAGAAATCTGGCATAGCTAAGACTGGGGCGTTACAGAGAGCTAAATCCAAGTCTTCGAACGCAGCTTGTTCGATGGCCCCCATTCGAACTTGACACCTTTCCTATGGGATAGGATTAGGGGTGCCGCCTATTCCTTTAACATCTTTAGGGGGCTTAAAGTCACGAATTGCCTGCGTTCTGGAATGTTCGATTGAAACTCCATCGGGTGACACAATATGCCCTAAGAAGGACATAGAAGACTTAGAAAAAACTATGTTGGGTAACTTTACAGTTAATCCGGCCTTACGAAGGCGATTTAGGACTTCCTTAAAATGATCTAAGTGCTCTTCAAAGGTTTCAGAAAAATCACATCATCAAGGTATTCGAATTTGATGTCGGAGAAGACCCTATCTAGCAGTCTATCAAGAACAGCCGCGCCCGTGGGGAGCGCGAAAGGCACGCGGTTGAATTCCTACAGGTTCCAATCTGTAGCGAAAGCCGTCAGATATTTCGATTCCTCCGCCAAAGGAATCTGGCTGTACGCTTGGTTAAGAAGAGCAACATGAATGCACATCACGAAGGGACACTGATTGCAATACAACCTTACGGCTTAACACCCTGTAATCAATGGCATGCCTGAAACCCCCTTGGAGTTTCGATACAAGAAGAATGGGTGGTGAATAGCCTACTCTGAAGGTTGAATAATGCCATCTTTCAACATCTGATCAATAATCTCCTTAAGAGCCTTCATCTTCGGTGGAGATAGCCTATATGATATGGGGGAAACCGTACCGGGATTGAATCAGTCACCTCAATCTTATACTCAATTAGGTCAGTAACGCCAAGGGTTTCCGAAAATACAACGGGGAAATACTGACATAGCTTCCGAATACTATCAGGCAAATGTCTAACGTCTAACGACATCTCACTCTGGGTAGGAGAAATTGAAGAAGATGAAACAGAATTACATTTTAAGAGGGGATTATGTAAATTACTTTTTAAAAAGGATGTGCTAGAATTGCTCTGAAGATCGAGCACGAGACCAGAATGCGTCATGAAATCTGTCCCTAATATCCCTTTTTGGCAACGAACAACTTAATTTTCCAGGTAAATTTAGAAATGCGAGCTTTAGCATGAATGTATAAATAAATAAATAAATCCTAATATTTCTAATAATATTAATGTTATTTGTTTTACGTCCCACTAAGTACTTTTACGGTCTTCGGAGACGCCGAGATGCCGGAATTTAGTCCCGCAGGAGTTCTTTTACGTGCCAGTAAATCTACTGACACGAGGCTGTCGTATTTGAGCACCTTCAAATACCACCGGACGGAGCGAGGATCGAACCTGCCAAGTTGGGGTTAGAAGGCCAGCGCCTTAACCGTCTGAGCCACTCAGCCCGGCCCTAATATTTCTAAGGGTGAAGAATACGCCGAAACACATTTGATAGAAGAAAAACAATAATCAGGAAATTTACAGCAAAATTTCAATTTAGAATACCACTCTTCAGAAATAATAGAGCTAACACTTCCTGAGTCCAATAGAGCTGTGACTGGTTCATTTTTTATCTCGATTTTGAGGAAGGACACAAATATTGAGGTTTCAGAGCCGATTTTGAGATATTCCTTTGGACCTTCGAAAGATATATTAGAGGGTCTTTCCTTCTCAGTTCGTTGCCCGACATGACCTGGGTTGAGCCCCGGGATGCTGAATTTGTTGCCTTAGCTGGGTGCGCTAGTCACTTCCTATCGCCCAAGTTAGCGGATGCAGCACCAGAAGTGGAACGGGAAGGTATGCTGTTAGGTGAAGTACAGTTTTTAGCAAGATGTGCAAATGGTCTACACTTTAAACATCCCTGGGATGGCCCTGCTCCATTCCTAGTTCCATTGAATTTCACGAAATGACACTTATTTCGCAGCTTATCCGCTGATCCGCAGAGGAGAGAGAAGGTTCGGCGACGTGGTGGCCGAGAACTATTAGGTGATGGAAGAGGTTCCCTAGCGACTCTTAAATTGTCGCGTATCTAACTCCTTCCGCGGACACTGCCTGAGTCTCGAGTTCAGAAAATGCTTGAGGTCGAGAGGTGAAACACAAATAAGACCTGTAGGATGGAGAAATACCTTCGACGACGGTCTGCACAATCTAACCTTCAGAGTAATGAAGAGTGAACACCCTTGTATAGAACATATATCTTGAATAAAGTCAGCTAAATTCTCGTCCAGCCTTTGGACTCAGAAATAGTACTTTTGTATCAACGAGGACATAGCTCTTGCAGGAATGAAATTGGCTAAGAGATGGGCGTGTAAGACTATGGCTCATCTATCGGCTATTTCCATTACAATTTTGTCAGAAAAGACACCTACAGAGTATGGGTAAATGATTTGTAGAATTTGAGAATGTGAGAGAGAAAACACTAAAGCATGATCCTGAAATTCTAAGGAAAACCTTAGAAAAGTAATTACCTCGTTAGTCGAGTTTACGGAAAATTTTGAAATGCCCTTAAGCAATATGGCTAAGGGGTGGGGCAAGGTACTGAAACCTGGTGAAGAAATCGGAGACGGCATTGGAGGTTGGGGGTAGAGGTGGGGACGGAGCGAGTAGAACTGGAGAGTAACTCGGTTCTTCAGGTTTTCGTGACGTCACAGCGGAACACCGATTCAACTCGAATACTCCGTATAGCGCTGCGGGTGTTTCAGTAAACCTTCCAGCCAGGCTAGACTCGCAACACCACTGTGCTGTTGTTTAGACTCCAGACTGAGAGGTTTGTTCTATTTGTGTTTCCTTATACTACATATCTCTTTATTTAAAGTTGTTGCGCTATATTTTCTACCGATATTTGTAATAAGAATGAAGCAATAATGCCATGGCAGTCCTCCCAAGCATGGCAGTATTTTACTAGCAGTCCAGGTAGAAAATCCGCTACTTCTAAAATTTGCAATCAAATCTATTGTACAGGTGGAGGAACGTCAAATTTATGGAATCACATAAAACGGGCGTATCGTAAGGACATGGTACAAATACAGTTGCACGTCGTGAAAGTAATTTCATTCCTACGTATGGATGAGACAGTGCAGGAAAAAAATAAGTTGCGTGGGAGTTAGGCTACTTTTGTATGCGAAGACAAGCAGTCACTGAGGGTTGTAGAAGGTAGAGCCAGACCTGTAGCTTAGATCATTTCCAACAGAGCAAAACGAACGAGGCCAGCACAGCTCAGTTGGTAGAGCTACCAACGCAAACTGGGGAGGTTGTGGGTTCGGATCACACTGGTGTCCGGTCGCCCATTATTTTTCTGTACTTAACATCTCTTCGACACGCACTAGATGTATGCAACATGGCCTAATAGGTTGAAATTCGATTTCGACTACAATACGGTTGTGAAATTCCAATATTCATTGACCCTTAAGTGAACTTGCTCTTGCTTACCTTAGCGTAGCTGCTACATCTGTGCCCGCATTGGAGGTGTTTTGCATCTGTTGGACAAATTCGTTCGGACAGAAGGTCGTCGTTTTCTGCAAAACGAGCTGAAACTCTGATATTTCTGAATGGAAATTCCTCCTATATAACACCTGTTCCATGCAATACAGAACACTAACGGTACTTCCCATACTGTCTGTGTACAACGTATTGTATCTTGAGTTTAATGCTTGTCACAAGATGAAGAATTGAGTTCATTTGAATACTTTACTTATTTCCATTACTGATGTTATCTTAACAGATTTTTCATTTAACTCTTTACCACATAGCTATAAATGAAATGTTTGACATTATATGAGTTTAGGCACATTTCAAAGCACTAGATTTCGTTTCGTCAATTATCACATTATGGAATACAGTACGTTTATCCATATGCATTTATATTTATTGTATTTATTTATTCATTTGTATGTTTGTTTCTTTATTTATGTCTACTTGATATGCCTCATATTAAGCACAGGGTTGTAATTACTAGGGAGCGGATTTTTATGTGCTAAAAATGTGAAAAATATTTATTTTTTATGTGATGAAAAACTTTAAAATATGTGATAAAAAATTGAAATTATTTTCCTTTAAATATCACATAACTACTCGCGCTCAAGAAATAAATAAGTATAATGTTTTGTATTAGAATATGGTGCTACCAAACGTGCTCCTTAAGGCAAAATGGTGTCTGTGTATGGAAACGTGCTGTATGGTATATTAAATTTTGATACGCCAGAGTAGATATTACGAATGGTTATTTTTTAAAGGTAATGTTTTGTTTAAATATGGCAAAAGCAACCTATCATCTTTGAAAAAATAGTACCAGTTCGTACTCACCCATCACACGCTGGAATATTAGTTGCTAGAAGTAGTCTCAGAATTGCAGTGAACAACAAAGGTCATCTCCAAATTGTCCATCACAAATGCATGCCGATTATCTCTAAAGAACGCCTTATACTGCGAAAACGATCGCTCCACATCACAGGAAGTCAGACGAGCGTAGTTAAAGAGAGGAATGTCACCAACAATAACGCCATCAATTTCGCCAACATGACCACCCTCTAATACACTAGAAATTTGGCACATTGTTTGAAATCCTCTGTTTTTCCTGAACAAATTTTGATATTTGACCTTTAACAGTCCCTGTACCTGCGAAGCCGGGAGTGAATCTAATTTATTTTCAACAGCGCGCACTTCCTTCACTGTTTCGGACAACAGGTTAGTGGATTTTTCAAGTATGTCTATAGTTTTACTTAAGAAGCTTAGATTGGCGGATATAAACGCCAAATCATTTTTCAAAGAGCTCTCTTTTAGTATCTCGAAGAATCTCAATTGACGACGCGTCGTTTTTATCTAGCACGTTCACAACGGATGCAAAACTTTCGAAATTGTCTGCGTAGTATACCACAGCGCTAAGCCAGGTACCCTACCGCGTAATAATAGGCAGAGGAGGAAGCGCAAGATCCGGGTTTTTTTCTTTAAAGAGATCGATTCTTGAGGGTGCTTTTACGAAGACCTTTTTGCCATTAGACACTAATTTATCCACTTGAGGATACTGAGCCCGCACAGTTTCACATAACCTGTGTAGAGCATGAACAACGCAAGTTACGTGTATCATTTTCGGAAAGCTCACAGAAAGGCCTTCGGCTGCCTTTTTCATGTAAGCTGCACTGTCAGTAAGGAAAAGCAATACGTGGTCGTATTTTATACCTTTTGGCCAAAGTAAGTGCATGGCTTCATTGAATAACCTAGCTACAGTGACATGGTTTGCAGCAAGCATTTCTTTACACGCTAGCAAATAAGAACGTTCGCAAGCAGTTTTGTCATTCTTCAACACACCAACTACAACATTTCCTACTTTTCTGCCACTTGAATCAGTGGTTTCGTCAATGCTCACCCTCAGTTTTTCGCCATCACATACTGCCCAAATTCTCTGTAAAGTTTCTTCGTAACATTTTGGGAGATAGTTTTTCCTTAATGTGGATTCGTCTGGAGGTTCAAAATTAATGTACTTTGTTAGGAAATTTCTCAGTCCCGGATTATTTATTTTACCAAGAGGAATGTCGGCGCAAACAAATGCTCTGCACACATCTAAATAATACTGGGAATATTTAGATGCGCCTGCATTTGAAGTAGCTGGTTCAGCTATTAGTAATTGTCGCGAACGCACACGCGAAGCAGCCGCAGTATGCTTATTTCCAGACAAATGCTGGATTACTTGAGAACGTTGATCTGCACTTACTGTTTTACCACACGGTTGGCAAAATAATACTTTTCCATCGGTAGTGAAAATGCTTTTAAATTCCACTACATATTGTTGAAGACGCGACCTTGTACTCGACTTCGCTTTTGGCATTATTTTGCAGGTTACGACACACGCATTTACGGTGAATCACTGTTTCAATAAAAAGAATAGCAGCGTACACTGAAGGAAATATTTCTTATAAATCCATACAAAATCACACAACCACGAGAATGATATATGGACCCGAACAGCTAACCTTACTCTTAGGAGTGATGAAATTCCACTACCTAATGGTGGGGCAATATTCGTCCGAGTTTCCCATGTCGTAACGGAATTACGTCACCTTATCTCTCCATGATTGCCTTTCGCTGATATTCTATAAACAAAATCCGAGAGGGTTGACTCATAAAGAGTTGGAATGACATCATGCAAGGAAACATCTTGTGCAGCAAATCAAATCGCTGTCTAAATGTAACGACGTAGCCAGTGACCAGCAAGTTTTAGAACTTATGGAGGGAAGTCCATAAATAGCCGAAACATTCAGATACATTATGTTAAATACACTGTTAAAAACAATACCGTAATCGTAAAATGAAAATATGAGCATTGTTTTATAACACAGAAGCATTTTAAATTTTATTGAGCAACAAATATTGCCGATTTGTGTGCTTATTATAGATTTTCTTCAAATATGTATTTACATTTTAAAAATGTGAAAATATGTGTTTTTATGTGAAATAAGATTCAGTTTTTACACTTGGGGATGCACAATAGGAATAATGAACTTCGTAACTTGCGTTAAAACTTACGCAAAAAAATATGTAATTACATAAAAATCCGCTCCCTAGTAATTACACTGTTCGTTACGTTATCTGTTATATTTATATTGCATTATAAAAATTGTGCAAATAACCAATAACAGATAGTGCGGAGCATTGTACCACTGATAATAATTGATAATCTTCTTTATGAATGTAAACTGTAGCTTAGAAGGTCAATATCAATTTTAAATTTACCGCTATAAAGTTGTACTCGATTCTGTACTCGGTTTAACCGAGTAATGACGCCACAGTACCTGCTCCGAACCGAACCGCTCCGTCCCCACCACTAGTTGAGGGGGTTCAAAAGCTGCATTACTGATGATGAAAGGTGGAAGTTGTAGTGGATATTACCTTGTTCAGATGGGGCAGAAATGTGTTGTTGGTCAGCAGATTTTCTGCTCTCAGGAAACTTAGTAGGGTCTTCGTCAGTTTGAACGTTTGCTGGTGGAAGACAGTCACCCTTAGCACTAGCGGCTCCAGACAACAATTGATTAACTTTATTTGATAAAACGGGAATGTGTTCCACAAGAGTGTTAGCTATTAGCATGATCATTCTCCAGTTTCGGAGACAGTAGGTCTCTAGCCATATTATAGAAATGGAACAATCTAGCTTGAACACGCTTTAGTTGATTTCCAGAAGGTTCACCTAATTCAAAAACTTAAAACAGAGGCAAGCTCAGTAGTATTGGGCGCACAGTGGGTAATTTCTAGCATCCAGCCGGCCAAAAATAATATTTTCGACCCTTTTCTTTGGTGCGCATTTTCTGTGAGTCATGTTTATAAGACTCTTAGGTACAGTAATTAAGTATTGAAAAGTCGCAGTGTCTAATTATCTAATCTTACCGAAGGCCTAAAGTGGCTCTCCTCCGTTAGAGCATCATATTCTGGCGAGGCGAGCGCGCAGTTATTGTTATGTGAGGGCTCAGTAAAGACGTCAGAACTAAATACTTCTTTAGCTTGCAATGTTATTATATTAGATAAAGGTATGTATTTTATATAGTATGTAGAATTTACTGAAAATTACTATATTGTTGTCCGGAATATACACTTAAAATTCAGGTACACGGTGTCCAAGCGTTATCTAATAATAAAAGATTTGAGCTGACTTTCAAAATGGATTGCCATTGATTTCCGCGATGAAAGTCTTTTGGATGAGTTATTTATACTTTAATGAACAAAAAACTGTGAGTTTTTGCTGCGACCAGGCGCGACCATGAGAGTGATTACCTATTTTCAGAAGCCATGTACTCTGTAACCCGAAGGTCGGTTTTCGAGCTGTTGAGGAACAGCAGGGAATATAAGCGGAACGATAATATAGCGAACGTCGTAATTGAACATTTAGGCTTTGAGGATTGTTACGAAGATATATCCAAGTCAATAAGGAAATCTGTCAGTATTTTGTGTGCTAAAATTATCACGCTGGACAATATATAGTAGAAAAAGGGACAAATTGCTGAAGTACAATAAAAGTTGATTCGAGCAGAGAATGGGCCTTGCCGAAATACGTGCATCACAACAATGTTAGGATGAGCCTGCCAGTACTATAGCTCATTCCATGTTAAGAAAAGAGTATTGTTCTTATGACAATAGAGTTGCTATATCGAACGGCTCCGCTCAATTCCATCACAGGAAAACGACGGCACATAAATTTGTGAAATTCAGTATGTAAGTTCAAGACAAAAGGCTGAAGAAACTAAGCTAAAAATTACTTTTATGAACTAAAGGGGACGTGGGGTTTACGGGGGTCACTTTTGGTTTGTACAGAACCAGACGTAAACTATGGCACATGAGAAACCTCAGTACTGAAATATAAGGCAAACTTCGAGAAAAAATAGACAAATAATTTTATGGGCTTGAGGGGCGGGGGATGTATTTAATTGTATTTTATAAATTTATCCAGACAATAAAATATAGAAAACAAATAAATACTGCAGATGACTACAAAAGATCACAGTATTTATGTTAAAGAAACAAATCACACACGTAGGCTTATCGCATAACTCTCACTCAACACAATACATTTACGCACTGATTTAAAGCCTAAAGTACGCACGAAATAAATAAATAAATACTGTAGATGACTTCACTACAGAAGTTCAGGGAGGTAACGCGTTTATTGGTTGATATCCGAAGCAAAGTGCTAGCAATACCAATGATGAAAACCGCTAGAAGATTCTTCAGAAAGGCCTCCACTTCTGCGGATATTACTGGAGTAGATATAAATTTAATAAACCATCTACGTGCCATCCTAGAAACTCTATTGTATGCGTATGCCATTGATAAAGTGACATTTGGCATGTACGCAAAGGAAACTATACAATTGTACTTACAAAAATACAAATCGTACTACATGCCTATAACTTTGAACAAACGGTTCATGGAGAGGAGGTCATTAGGTACTGTATTATAACAATTGGACAACACTACGAGGAAGCTCAGGAGACCAGGAATAAAGATAATAGGAAACCTTCTAGAAAGACCTTTTCCATAGGCTGCTTATATCATCGGACCCTTATATTACCAGCTTAGGGAAATCAAGGAGGAGGAAATTGATTCCGCTTTCACGAGAAGTGCTCTGCCGAAGGAGATAATGACAGTGACGATAGAGATTCTGATGTAACTGCATCTAATTAATAAATTGTTTGGCAAGTACATGTATTCCTGTATCTGTTTTTGAACATTCTAAACAGTAAGTCCCACTATTAACATCTATTTAATTTCTTAAAGCTATAAGGAAAAATGATTAAAATCACAATGATTAATAATTCTATTTCTGGCGTAGTAATTTGTTCTTTGTACTTGATTGACCACACACTTAATTATCTCCAATAATAGCAGTTACATACTACGTTTTATGTAAATCGGTCCATTAGTTTCCGAGATACGATTTTTGGCCGACTAGATTCCTGAAATTACGCACTGTGGGGCGTGATGGTGGACAGAGCCTCATCAATTTCCTTGTCCCCATACACCGGAATACAGATGGAAAACTCTTATGATTCTTTAAGTTTAGCTGCGTCTATCGCAACCGTGCACCAAATTGGACTCTTCTAATCAAAAGTTCGTAAATAAGCTATTCCTTGCTCATATACCACGGTGCAAGGACCTCCCTTGGACCAGGCATAGTGAACGTAAAGTTGACAAAACTTGGAAAATTCCAGAAACAGAAACATTCGTTAGTAAAGTCGTCAAAAAGGGCTTTGTCCAGACCCATTCAACCACGCTCTGCTACCACTTGTACCGGACACCCCGTGGTTTACAGAGGTGTAAGAAGGTGTGGGCATGAATGAGTAGACAGAGAAATGATCAAAGTATAATTTTAAATTTTAAAATTTGAAATTTTATTTCTTTCCTTGGTTTTTATAAATAAAAACTAAGAAGAAAAATACCAAATAATAGTTGGATAGGCATAGCTAAGCTGGTAAGCTCTAATAAAAAGAATTATTAGACAGCCCTAAAAAATCAGGTACATAATAAATTACAAATAGAGCTTGAAGCTCCAAAGTTACAATTCTTCAAAAGAGCGTCTTTGCTCCACACAATTACCTTTCTAGGAGACTGTTCTCCAAGACATACTCCAATCTAGCCTCTCCAAGACAAAATCTCAATTTTACCTTAGGTCAAATACAAACATTTTTCATTGTCTTACTCGCTCGACGGTCTAAGCTAACTAGCTAACTTTAACAGAGGCAATAGGTGCCCATTCTACATGGCCTCAGTAAACAAGAAAAGGTTAAATTTATTGGCCTTAAATCAAAATGTTAGCAGTCAAACACTTGCACTCCTTTGAAGTTCACTTGAGAATTCTTAAAACCCCACAAGGACTTATGACCCGCATTTACAGAGGCTAAGCCTATACTACGGAGATGACTAGATGGAGACAAAAGTTTTAAATTACAAAAGGAAGAGATCAATTTTAAAATGTACAAAATCGTAGTCACCCCAATACCAAGATGCATGGGAATTAAAAGATGGTTCACACTCTTTATTCCATAAGTTAGAATAAGGTATTTAGACTTGTTTAAAGATTTACAATGAAAGATTGAAATTTACAGTGCGAAAGAATTTTGAAATCTTCCCCTCAAGTCAGCTTTCAGAAACAATTACCTACATGATGAAAATATGTCTGTCATTACCTTGAGCTGGTGGGCCTTCCGGAGATGGTCAAGGCTTACCACTGTCTCCTCTACTAACACACTCTAAACCTCTTGACTGGAGTGATGGAAAAGACAACATGGCCCTAAAAGTCCCAGCTTTTATAGCGGAAAGGAAGTTTCCAGAACTATCCGGGCCGAAGCCCTGTACACACCCACAATTTTGATTGGTTACAAACTAAATACCGAAATTTTTTGATGGCTAAAATATTAAGAAGGAGGAAAGAGAAGTGCTAGTAACCTGTGAACGCCAAAAATATCTACAAACAATTCAGTTTTAGAGAACTTATAAATACCACAATTCTCTTGAAAATTAACTGACCATCCTCTCATCAGAGGGAACACATAAATCGACAGGAGAGCCATCTGGAGATAAAGTTCGAAACTTCTTCTGGAATGAGTTTCGCTGTTCATATAACAGATGGCCTTTTAAAAGGCGCTCACTTTAAATGAACGGAGTTGGTGTACCTCCGGTACAATTATTATTATTATTATTATTATTATTATTATTATTATTATTATTATTATTATTATTATTATTATTATTAGATTGTTCGCATAGAGAAGGAAGCGTGAGGGGGGAATGAGAGGACAAAGCGAAAATGATGGTTCAAGGAAAGCTATTAGAACGTCGGAAAGGAATTTTCTTCCTCTTCGACAGAATAAACTATAAATATCAAAGTAACAATTTAATAGACTAATTTGAAGCTGAGCTGGAAGCTCATGCAACAACAATAACAAGAGCCCAAGTTTCAGTAACATTACAAATTCAGAATGTTCAAACTAGAGCTCGTCAACTCTAAGGACAGAAGGCAGGTAATCACCACCATTTGGCAGTTCATTTTGGGCAGATTTTAAACTAATATAGCCAGGATCCTAGTCGTAACATGCTAATTAAATTTATACCACATATTTGTAGTATTTTCCCGACTGTTATTGTACAATTTCGAAATCCTGAATTAACTTGATCACTCATAATCGATTTATTTGAAAACATACGAAATTAATTTTGTTTCACGAATGCTTGTCTTTAGGTGCACTTTTCTCTAAAAGTAAAACTCTTTTAGGTACCTATTTTTGATAGGATATAATACAAGAAATTTGATATACTAAACACAAAATTATTTTTAAAGTGACCAATTGTTTATTTAAAAATGTTTAAGTACATAATTTAATTTACCATAAAAAATTGCTCATTTTATTTTTATAATTCAAATATGTTTTATTTCAATAGCATAATTTTATGTTCATCTCTCTAAGGGTGGTTCCTAGGTACAACATAGAAAAAATCAACATAGGAAAAATAGTTACTAAGAAATGTGCACCTGAATGTCTGAAAACTCAATGTTTGAGTAAATGAAGAAATAAAAAGAGATCACTAACAAGTATCTAGAACATTCCTGCCATGTATTCAGCTTGTGTTTGGCTTTCTTCTTCTTCTTTCTATCCATCCTCTTCTTGGTCTTTGATTCCGTAGTCAGGGTCTGAGCATCTTTTTCCGCCTTCATGAGTAGTTGTTTATCAATGGCGTGAAAAGCTGTTGTCAAGTTTTCCCCAGGACTTATGCCTAACTTCCTCAACACATTTTTCTGGCTGCAGTTCTATCGTTAAACCAAATAACTGCATCCAGTACATCTATTTTTAGAGTAATAACTCCAACACATACTGTTTTAGGTACACTTTCCCAGATAAAATGATTAAAACTTTCATTTGGATTTTGGGTATTCCCATGCAAGCATTTTCGAAGAAGGTCCCTATCACTTTGATTCTTGTACACTGGCTTGATTGCTTCCATTACAGCTAATGGCAGAGAATGTTCATGATGGTTTTCCATTCCTGTCACTTTTGACTTTTGGTAGCCACACCAAGAGTCAGCACCTTTTGGGCAAAGATAATGCTGTGGGTTACTATCAGTCGATAACTTATGAAAATAAGTAGCCTATACTGCCTCCCTCATTTCACGTTCATCTGTACACCCTGTGTGCCTCCTTATCGCCATTCCATAATACTGTAGCAGCAGATCAATCTGCGCATCGACCCCGTCCAGACAGTGATTTCCCATCCGATAATTTTTTCCCTTGCATGTGTCTTTGCGCAGCTTTTGCAGTCTTGCTCCCATTCGTTTCTGAACATGGCCACAGCATTCAAGTTTGGTAATTTTCACTTCTTGGCCATATATATTTGCCTCACTCACCCTTACAAAGCCCTTGGAGTCCCCATCCCCCAGACAATGTATGTACCTGACACCACGTGTGCTCTCTGATCATTGAAATATTCTCATTGCACCCTTACTCTCCATGCCCCCACTGTACCCATCCTAGTTTTTGACACAGTTGTGATTATGTTCCTTATCCCTTGTGCAGTTATGACAATATTTGGTCAAGCATTCAACATCAATCACTTTCCCAGTCTCTAAAGCAGTTGCAGTGACCACACCATTCAGTGATGTATGACCACACTTTTGCCAAGAACCATCCAAGGCAACAGCCATATCTTTACAGTCATCATTCAGGACTACTGCTTCATTCACTGCTCTAAGCATGGAGTCCTCTGCTACCTCCTTTAGTGCATTGTGAAGTATGTCAGTAAAAAGAGAGAATCTTGGTGGAGGTGACACATCCATCATAGTACAAAAAGTCTGAGCTGATTTACCACCTTTTCCTATGCACCTCATACTGTAGAAAAGTCTAATGTTCACATCATAACCTCTATCCACTTTCTTTGATGTCATATATGAAGCTGAAGCCTTACATGAACTACAGATTATAGTTAATTTAGTGGCCAGTCGTATCTACTTCTAGTGTCTTCAAACAAATTAATACATTCAACACTTTCACAATATTTACACTTTACAAACTGTTTCATAAGTTCAGATAACAAACCAATATCAATTATAACATATCCTTCACTATTTTCACCTTCAAATGTATCATCCATAATCTCAGCCTGTATATAAGAAAGTTTCCTCTTGGATGAACTAGGCCTATCCACTGTTTCAGATTAACAACTTACTGGAGTGAGGTGAGAGCTATTGTTTACATCTCTATCAGTGCTACTGCCTGATTTTTAATGTATAAATTGCCGTAAAACTTTCGTTTATCAAACCTCTTTGTTCTATCCATCACAGAAACAATAGAATAGTAACACAGAATACGGATAAACGTATATGTTTTGCATAAAAGAACTATAAGCCTACATCACACGTTTCTATGGAATCAAAACAAACAATAACCACATGTAACTAAACAAACGCAGCCTTCACTACCATCTGTACACAAGGCCAGTACCAACATAGAAAATGTACATTTACCATACACGTATTATGTGAGAAGTGAAATGTTCAGAGAGAAAATCTACCGAGAGGACAAGACACTGGAATTGGAATGAGGAAATGGGCGTGTCAGCTAGTGGCGGCCATTTTTAAAACCCAATATATGCCATTTACACGGATAAATAAAACCAAAAAATATATAGGCTTGTAGAGAAAAGCATGACGAATCATTTAAGACATTTTTGACCGATAATACCTGCCTCTTGTCCTTAACAAACGGAGCTCCAAAGTTCTGAGATGATTTACAAGAAACAGCTCAGAGTTATTTACACCACACGAGCACCGAAGCTCATACACTTTCAGAATAATTAATAATATAGTACAGTTTAGAAAAGAGTATGCTAAATACCCGTTAGGCAGAGGCCAAGCGTCCACTGTTACCACTGGTATCAGTTTCAAAATGTAAAAAGCTAGTTTTCTTCAATATTAATATTTAATATAATATAGTATATATATATATTATTATTATTATTATTATTATTATTATTATTATTATTATTATTATTATTATTATTATTATTATTATTATTATTACGTCCGGCTCCATGGCTAAATGGTTAGCGTGCTGACCTTTCGTCACAGGGGTCCCGGGTTCGATTCCAGGCAGGGCCGGGAATTTTAACCATAATTGGTCCATTCCACTGGCACGGGGGCTGGGTGTTTGTGTCGTCTTCATCATCATTTCACCCTCATCACGACGCGCAGGTCGCCAACGGGAGTCAATTCAAAAGACCTGCACCTGGCGACGCCATTTCATTATTATTATTATTATTATTATTATTATTATTATTATTATTATTATTATTATTATTATTATTATTATTATTATTACTTGTTTCTTCGCCAGGACGTGTCCCGAGAACTCTATTGCAGTAGATAGCCACCGTCAAAGCTAAGAGAGAGACTCAGTGGAGTATGCTTGCATCAAGACGTGGGCTACCACTAGGCTTAGTTACCCCTTTTCGACGTTTGGTTTAGTGAACGTCAAGCCTTTAGCGTTCTGAGCTTCAGCCAATAGCCAAAACGGAGAAGCCTGCTGTGTTGTCGAGGCTGCTTCACAAGCCACTGCCCTGGCCTCTGTCACTGCCAATACTCAACACCTGATCAGTGGAAATGGTAGCAAATTAAAGTCCGGATTTGCAGCTGAATGGATAGAATGCTTGCGTTTGGTCCGATGGCCCCGATTCAATTTTCACAATCAACTCCGTCATACTGTTAATTCCCCTGGCTTGGGGACTGGGTGTTTATGACGCCTTCGCCACACATTTTAACCTCATCAGGTCACCACCAAGCCTATACAGATGCCATGCACCATTATTATTATTATTATTATTATTATTATTATTATTATTATTATTATTATTATTATTATTATTATTATATAATTCGCTGGGGCCATCAAGGACCACGTTAAGTCTTGTTGCATTTGACACTGAACTCTTGGCCTTCTTTAGAGCCCAAATTTCCCTCATTCTTTGTGAGTGGGCCTGCTTACGCTCCTCTGCCCAAGGGGCACCGTGCCTTCTCTTCGGTTGCTCGTCTCGGTTTAGCCCGTTCGTAAATATCTTCTTGCGGAAGTGATCTCTGTTAACGGCGTCTTCAACTGAGATATGTAGCATTTGCAGGTTTCTGTGGTATTTCTAAACCAGGGAATTGTGGTTTTGGGGTTTGAATAAAAAAAGTGAAAGATTTCTTTAGTTAACTTTCTTCCGTCCATTCTTTTCAGATGAGCTTAAAATCGTGCCCGTCTTTTTCTGATTGTGTTGGTAATTTTGCTGTAGACTTCCTCGTTGGATCTCTTTTGATGGATTCCATTTCTGTACTTTGATCCCCAGATTCCTCTCTCAATTTTGCGCTCTTTTTTCTCCAGTTCATCAAGGAGTCCTTTGTTGGCATTTAGAGACAGTGTTTTGGCTGCATATAGAACTACTGGCTTCAGAACTGTTTCATAGTGACGTATCTTGGTGTTTTGGGAAAGGCATTTTTTGTTGTAGATTGTGCGGGATGCTTGGTAGGTTATTTCCAGTTTGCGTACTTGCTCCTGAAGTGCTTCTTTGTCCAGTCCATTTTTCATGATGATCTCACCCAGGTATTTGAATTTTTCTACTCGGGTGATGTCCCCGTATTTTGTTATGGTGTTTTGGTGGAGCCTCTTTGATTTTAGTCATTACTTCAGTTTTCTCAAACGATATATGCAGACCAGTTTGTTCAGCAATTTCCTTTAAAATTTCAACTTGAACTCTAGCGGTTTCTATGTCGTTTGAGAGAACAGCAATATCATCGGCAAATGCTAAGCAGTCTGTTGTGATCCCCTTGGATTTGGTTCCTATTCTTAATGGACTGTAGTCGGTTTCCTGTAATCTTGCTCGCCAGGTTCTGAAGATCTTTTCAAGAACGCAGTGGAAGAGTATCGGGGATAGCCCATCACCTTGTCGGACTCCTGTTTTGATGTCAAAGGAATGCGAGAGACATCCGTGGAACTTCACCTTGGATTTTGTATCGGTCAGGGTGGCTCTAATTAATGCCAACAGTTTCAAATCAACTCCAAATTCATTTAAGATGTTTAGCAGGACTTCACGGTCAATGGAGTCGTACGCTTTCTTGAAGTCCACAAAGACATACACATACTGCTTGGACCTTAGTGTAAAATATCTGATGATCGTTTTGAGGTTTTGGATCTGTTCGGCTGTTGAGCGACCTTTTCTGGACCCTCCTTGGTATTCACCTATTTGATGTTCGACTTGTGCTTCCAAACGCTCCGGGATGGCAAGTGATAGAATTTTGTAAGTCACGGGTAGCAAATATATTCCTCTGTGGTTGCTGATGTTCTTCACGCTGCCTTTTTTGTGTAATGGATGGATCAAAGCTATTTTCCAATCTTCGGGTAGGGTCTCCTTGTTCCAAATTTCTTCTATTTGCTTTTGCAAGATATCAAGTGATTCCTCTGTGGCATATTTCCATAGTTCTGCTACTACTGAGTCTTCCCCCGGCGCTTTGTTATTTTTGAGACGGTCAATGTGGCGCTTGATTTCATCTCTGTCGGGTGGTCTGGAATCTGGGTACCTGAGTAAGGGTTCCTTGGTTTCAATGGGGCTTTGCGGTTTAGAGCAATTAAGTAAATTCTTGAAATAGTCTGCCAGAATGCTACAATTTTCTTCATTTGACGTCGCCAGTGTGCCGTCCTTTCGCTCAAAGCATAGAGATGGTGGTTTATAGCCAGTGAGTTTGCGTTTGAAGGCTATGTAGTACTCTCTACTTTCATTCTTCCTAAAGTTTTGTTATATTTTTTCAATGAGAGATTTTTCGTATTTACGTTTCTCAGTTCTGAACACCCTAGCTGCTTGGGCACGTTGAGTTTTGTAGGTTTCCCAATCATTTTCTGATTTCGTAAAGTAGTACTGTTTCTACTCATTGAGTCTTTCCTTGAGGACTGATTCGCAGGTACCATTCCACGAGGCATCCTTTTTGCTTCTCTTGATTTCTGCAACGTCTTTGGCGGCCTCAACAAGGAGACTTTTGGTGTTGTTAAAGTCACAGTCATTAGGAACTCTCCGAGAGTTTGGACGGGAGAACGCCAAGTCATTTGCTTTCTGGGTAGATGGCGAAAGTGGGTCGACATGACCTGCAGGTTGTGATTTTCGCAAATGGACACCAGTCTTTTGCCGTTGGGATTGGTTCTTTTGTGAGCAGGGTAATTTCCTATAACTTTCTTGTACTTCTGTTCACGACCTAGTTGGGCATTGAAGTCACCCAAAAGAAGCTTGCATGCTGTTTGGGGATTTTGTTTAATTTTTCATCCAGTAGGTCCCAGAAATTATCAACTTCGTCTGGATCAGACTTGTTCTTATCGTTTGTAGGAGCATGTGCGTTAACTAGGGCGTAGGTTTTGTTCGCGCATGTAATTGTAAGTATAGACAATCTGTCTTTCACAGGTTCGAAATTTGCAACCGATTTAAGGATCTTGGTTCTAACAGCAAACGCGGTTCCAAGCATCACAGCTCCATTGAGGATTCCTTTTTGAGCTTTGCTCTTAAAAAATCGGTAGCCTTCGGATTCAAAAATCTCTTCATCTGGGTACCTTGTTTCTTGTAGTGCCATTATGTATATCCGATTTTCGTGAAGAGCTTTGGTGAGGGTTTTCAGCTTGCCGGTTTGTGTAAGTGAATTTATGTTGAAAGTTGCTATAAAGGTTTTGGATTTGGCCTGAGGTTTTGACTCTTCGGAGTACACCGAGACGCTCCGACTCGTCTCTTGCATTATGTCGAGTCTCCCCCAGAATCCGAACGAGACTCGTGCGCCGTGGCGTTCACGACGAGGGATTTATCCGAAGATTTATCCCCTGGGGTATATTTCTTGAAACGTTGTGCCATCATGCTTCTTGATGACGATGATGATGGTGATGATGCTTGTTGTTTTAAGGGGCCTAACCTCGAAAGTCATCGGCTCCATGCTTCTTGACTTGACTTTGTTTTGGACGGGTACCCATCCTTTTACAACTAGGGTTGTTAGCCCTAGAGGTTGCCTCAAGATGTTTTCTGGCTTCTGGTCATTTAGCAGTCTTCGCCGTAACCCTGGCAAGGGACCAGTTTTTTTTTTCACGGTGGTATTTTATTTCCCTACCACACTCTGACTCTGCTGGCGGCAGAGTCAGCGAGCTTCCCTAATTTCAATGGGACGCGCCCGATTGAGGTAACTAGTTTTTGAATGTTATAGCGGTTGTACTCATCGTTCACTGGTTAATTAGCTTCCTCTGGAGATCAGTGGTGGTGTCCGATCCATGATCACGAGTTCGATTCCAACCAACAAAAGAGAACACTGTATCTAAAAGATTGCATTTCATTTTTAGCACATCTAGCCTTCCTATAAAATGAAAACTGTAGCACTCCTATAATAGCAGCCCTGCAATGTCTTCCTACAAGGATGTAGAAGTAAACGGTAGTGAAATACCAGCACTCTGTTATCTATATGATTAAGTCAGAATTATGAGGTGAGGAAGTATATACGATGAGTAACACATGATTGTTAGCAGTCGCGATCTGATGGACCAAAGCCTAGCACACCTATCCTATCCGATACACAGCAGCAAGCCGAGCGGGGTGAGTCGAGGGGAGAGGGACGAGAATCTGGGCTGCAATATCTGTCTCCGATACCTTGCTCTCAGAAATACGAGCGACGTTTTCTCTCATTTCTTTGAAGTGTTGTCACCATCATCATCACCATTAGTCGCTGTGCTCATTACTGAGCGTCGTGACCTCATAACTCTATCATTTCCGTGTTGCAACCTTGACGAGATGTCTCCATCACGAGCGGTTTTCACATTTCTTTAATATGATCTGAAGTGGTAGACCAGTGATCTTCTTCGCCTGATCTATCCATCTACTTGCTGTTCTTCCTCATGGTCTACTGCCTACGATTTTGAATTGTAAACTGGTCTTTTCCAGGTTCTCTCAAGTTTTGTAAATGGAGCTAAAAACAATTGTTCTACCAAAAGAAGCCAGTGCCCCATTAGGATCACTTAAATTTCCAAATTCAGATGCTTACATTATAATGTGTTTTAGATTACCATCGTTCGCATCCGAAGTTTGGGCTTTACCGATAACCGTGTTAGCCCTCAGTATACGCCACTAGAGAGACTGTAATGCTTAACCACTCCAGTGAAAGTTTAATGGGGCTCATGGTTCCCATGTGTAGCTATCTTCAGGTAGTTCCCGTCCTAAATTTTAGATGGCGCTGGAGGTCATTCACAACGTGTAGATAGTTTTAGACAAGTTCTGTAGATGGCAGGCAAGTAGGCAGGAAATGGGCGATATTAATAATTAAAGGCAGTTTGCCTCGAAGTGAAGTAGGCTATTTCAAGTCCAACCTCAATAAGTGGGCCCTTCTAACAAAGAATTAGTCTCATAACGTCAAGCATTATGGAGATAATATTGCTTGATTGCATCGAATTCGACTTTACCCAATCAATTACCTAAACTTGTTCGAGCTCATATCGATTTTAAACGATAGTTCCCATGCTACTATTGTGTTTTTGTTTGAATTGATTTGATTTCTATGTGTCCATGTGCCTGCGTTGTTAGAAATCCAATAAACAAAACAAGAAGAAGAACTTGGTATATATAGACTGAAGAACTGCTTAGTGCCCGGGTGTGGGAATACCTCACGGAATTCTGACGTGGGGTTTCATAGACTCCCGAGAATCGAAGGAAGGTAAGAGGTTATATTTTAAAAACCTGCGAAATCATTATATTTTACGGCATAATAGCACGTACAATTTGCCGATTATGAATTATGTTGTACATAACTATTCTGTGTCCAATCACTAACGTTTACTGTTACATGATATTATAAAATGATACTGTTAAATGATATTGATTCAGCATTTCTAATTGTACTTGTATCATTTGTTGCTGATTTAACTAACGATTGTCAGGGCTGGCGCCGAAGGATTGTTCCCATTTATATGTATGCAGTGCCCACTTCACAAATCACATCTTACCAGAACGAGTTACTGGTGAGGCTTAATAGGAATGCTGTACTTTCTTTCGTGCAACTTCTCATCCCCTCCCCACCCCCACCATGTTCCCCACGTATCGACTCCTGTCCAGCCTTCTCCTTCTGTCTCTCCTATTCCTGTAGAACGTTGTAACCCAACCCCATTTCTGTCCTCAAGCAATCTTGAGACCCATCCTCTGCTCAATACCTCAACTTCCATACCCCGCTAAGTATCTTGCCTTTCCTTTGGTACTCCATTCCAGATGTCTCCGATACACGTCTAGGATGCCTACCACTTGAGGAGTCTTCCGAGCCTTCATTTGTAGTCTCTTATGTTACTGATTCAGTTATTAATTATGCTGATACAGGAAACATCATTATCAACTGGCTAAGGGAAAAGAAAAGGGAAGAAGATGATGACCTTGTCTCTGCTGAAGATGTGTACTAAGGCAGGGTTAATTCCTTTAAAGGAGAAACTTTTGAATTACCGTCAGATGAGATATAAGGCCTTCTTTCGGTTGCAAAAGAAGTATTAGGCTAAAAAAAGGAGCTGAGAGATATTTCCTTCCGTAAAATTAGGCGATTTTTACGGAGGGAAATGTCTACTTCTGCAGATACTATTTTCACGTCACAATTACGCTGCTCGAAGAAGAGATCACGGGGAAGGCGCTGGACCGTAGAAGAGAAGATCTTCCCACCTATTACCAGAGGAGCCCAAGATGTTACTCAGTCCTAAGTAAAGTTTTTGTGCTCCCTTGTAAAAGGACACTGCAATCCTTGATTAATTCTGCGCCCTTGACTGCTGGGATCAATGATGCCATCTTCACCACACTCAAGCATTTACTCAAGGAAATGTCGGATCTGACAGACTATGCTATCTCATCTTTGACGAGATGTCATTGAGAGAGGGCCTGGGTTATAATTCGAAATTTCATTGCATTGATGGTTTGGAGGAACGTGGACACCTGGGTAGGACTAACCTTCCGGCAATGTGTGCTCTGGTGTTCATGCCTCGTTGTCTAGTACGGAAGTGGAAGCAGCCCGTTGCTTTTTACTTCAGTAACAGTGGGATGTCATCAGTTTACCTAAGCAAGCTCATCCTGGAGGTGCTCGGTGCTTGTTTTGATTCTGGAGCCAATGTCATGGCCACAGTGTGTGATCTTGGTTCCAGCAACAGAGCCGCACTGAATGAGCTTACCGGAAAGAAGTTGTTATCAACTGATGGTCCGGTTTTCTCCTTCCGACCCAGGAGCATTGTCTTCATTTCTGATCCTCCCCATCTCCTTAAGTGTGCTCGGAACATTCCCTTGAGATATGATGCGAAATTTGTTGTCACGACTACCAGTTTACAGTTTGAAGGTGTGGCAAGCTGGAAGCACATAGAGGCAGTATATGAGGATGACAATGAATTTCGAATTCGTACACTCAAGAAGCTGACCGATACACACAAAGTACCCTATTCCCGTGCCAAGCATTGCTGCCCATGTCTTCAGTAAGTCTGTTGCTGGAGCCTTGCAAAATGGAGTTCGAACAGGTTAGCTTCTATTTCTCATGGAATTTTAAATTTACATGTTATAGAAAATTATTTCTAAGCATCAATATTTAATGTCTAGTTCCATTCATTATATTACTATTTATTTCAGGCCTCTTGTCATCGGGTGACCTATCGACCTCAGAATACTGCAAACTTTTTGAAGACTTAATGGACTCCTTCAATGGATGTTTGCCGTATCCTATGAGTGAGTATAATTGTAGCATATTTCTTATAACAAAAATGTGCAAGAATACCTAGGTAACAGAAAGTTACTAATAATTGGTTTATTTTTTTACTTTCTTACAGACGGAGCTCCACTGAAAGTGCGTTTGGGAAGTAGCAGTCCATATTAGAAGATGTGGGAAGAAGCCTCAAAAAGTTTGGATCGTCGCCATAAGACCTATCTGTGTCGGTGCGACGTAAAGCCCCTAGCAAAGAAAAAGGAAAAAGTTTGGAATCTTTGCAGGTTTTAGTTCCTTCCAGGGTTATAGGTCACTCTCCAAAAGAGAGGAGAATGCCCTTCCAGCATGCTTGGATTATATTCATTAAGGTAAGGCTTTTATGGACAAATATCAAGTCTTTCAACCGCACCTGTGAGAACCTGGCTGCTGAGGTTCGCTATTTTCAGCTGAGGTATCTTAATCAGGATACTCTTGAAAATGTGTTTGGGTTAATTCGATCACATTGTGGTTGCGATGATCATCCCACAAATTGTCAGTCTGTAGATGCACTGAAGACCTGCGTCATTAATGTCTGGCATTTGAAAATATCCTGTGAGGTTCCAATTGCATAAACGGTGATGCAGAGCTTCTGTCCAATTTACGACAGTTCCTTTGTGGTGGACATGAACCTAATGTGCCTGAAGGTAACAATATACCTACTTCTAAGCCTGTGGATGATATCATGCCTGTCACTGTTGATTCTGATGAGATCAGATTCCCAGGCGACAGCGTTGTGCGCTCTACAGCCTGTGTTAGTGGCTCTATTGCAAAGAGACTCTGGGACCTTGGTCCCTGCGAGATTTTCTGGAAGTCATTGACTCCCGAGAGAAGAACCACAATCAAAGACGTTTGGCATATCCCTCGGGAAGTCTCATTTTTACTGTTGCTTGGGGCGTGACATTCGTTGAGAAAATACCTGATGCAGACTGAAAGATGGCAGATTTGTTTAAAACTTTAGCAGGAAATTTGGAAAGAGAGATTGAATTTTCTTGGCTACACAATGTTGGCTATAGCAACATTTTACTGCAGAAGTTTCTCAGAGTTCTTTGCCTCATTTGTGTAACTTGATGGTGTAACAAGTACAATAGGGAAATCAAAGATTCTGCTAAACTTCAGCGTAAACTAAAAAACCTCAACGTATTATGAGCTTTAATGGTTCCCTATCTTCTCAGTAGCCTATCTGTCTCAGTCTGGTGCTAGAAGTTTTACGTTCTATATATGTATTTCACCATGGAACGCTACTGAAGGTTCTTTATGCTAGGAATTCATATTTTGGAAGGTTCAGTTTCAGATAAATACACTACACTTGCAGTTCCACACCCTTTTCTAGTGGTTAGATGAGTGGTGGTGGTGGTGGTGGTGGTGGTGGTGGTGGTGGTGGTGATTAATGTTTTCAGGGAAGTACAACTAGGCAACCATCCCAATTTTGAGGAGTATATTACCAGCTTTATCAGTTTAACACTCACTTGGCAATATATATATATTTTGGTTTCCTTCGTGGCAATTTAATTAAAAGGAACCTTTAAAGTGAAGTAATGCACTGAAGTGATATTTTGTTCTCTTTGATACTGTTCTTGCAGTTCCTTCATGGCTCCAGATATATTCAAAACACAAAAGAAGCCATCAGCTGTTATGCGACTGGTGATACGATCACACCCTCGAGTTCTTCTTGGAATCCAAACTCAAGGAACATGACTTTTCCTGTAAATAAATCACATGTTCATTGAACACAGTTACAGTTGTCACCTTCGTCACAAAGTCATATCATGTGCCTATAACAACCCTGTATGAAGTGCTGTGAAATATTTTTAAAACCTAAATGACCTACAGGAGTGACACCATGGATAATATTATTTCTAACATATGTGAATTTTGTGTAGAAACGTTGTAGTTTGGTATGTATTAATCAAAATTATTATAGGTGTCAAAATTACCATGTGAAATGTGATGTGTGAAATTGTGTTTTTGATACTTAATTGAAAAATGTTCACATTAACATCAACGGTTAAAATTTTACTTGCCCAGCAAAATGACATGCATTGTGCGCTAACTGTTGCGCTGAAGATGCATACTGATGTACTACATTCAAGACATTAACTTATCACAAAATTCACCTAAATATACTTACAAACATACCTACTGAATCAAACTGCAGTTACAGATAGGCTTCTATTCCACTGTCTTCTACATTTATTGTGGAATTTTTCAGTGCTTAATGTTAGAGTTGTGAATGTGATTCTTGAGCTTACTATTTTCTGTGTGTTTGATAGTAGGAATAATACACTTCTGTCTCCCTATTTTGTTTGTATAATTTTTTGCCAGTCCTGAAATCCTATATTTCCTGTTTGAGCACAACTGAGGGGCTGGAAGCTGAATGATTCTATAATAATATATTTCTATATACTTCCTGTGTCAGAGCATTTAATTCTGTTATTTCTATTTTCGTGTGCTGCTTGGATATTGATGTGATACCCTATGCTCTTGCATATGCTGTAGTCTGCTGTCTTACTTTTGAAGGGATTTCTTATTTGTCATAATATCGGTTTGCCAATCATTCATTTCAAGTTAAAGCTACTTTGAAGTGTGAGGTTATGTTCTCAATAACATCGTATGCCATACGAACTAGGGGTATCAGATTATTATTTACAACATAGTAAGTACTTAAAAATAAAAATATATGAATTACAATCTATTGGGAATAGAATTAGTATAACTGCATTATAATCGTCGGACTAGGTGGGGATGGAGGAGGGGCAGGGGGAAATTAGAGGGAGGTAGGAGCTGCGATAAGCATACCTAACCGGATGTGTGTTACTACACAGGAAGTTACTTCTCTGCGCTATCTGTTGATAATAATACTAAGTTATTGCGCACTGTGGCGCTATCTCTGATTGCGGACTGAAACTACTAGAGCCTTGTGGCTTGGAACCAAAATTTATAATTGAGTTTCATCTCTATTCTATTCTATCCTCTTTGCTTATAACGTTGGTGCTGAGCAGTTCTGCTCTTTCCTTCCGCCGCTCCCAACGGTGCATTATTATAATTTGTATTAATTAATATTTTCTATTACAATACGACTTGAAATTTCTTGTTAAAGTATGAATTTATATTTAATTTGTCTTAAGTAATGATAGCATATAGTGCTGTACAACTTATTAAATTTTAAAACGACTGCCGTCTCTTCCACTTCACAAACAAGTGAATTGGTGGGCCCAGAATGCTCTCATACTGTATAATGTATTTAATGAACACGCCATTTTTGTTAAGAATCTTTGAAGAAAAGACAAACATTATTCAAAAAGTTAGACCCACGCATTCTCTTCAAAATTTATCCAAGGAATCGAAAAGAACAATACCGACAGATATTTTCATGACTCGTGGTACAGAGATCTGCATTGGTTATGAGGTTGTGCAAAAATGAATACACTGTATTGTTGGCTGAGTATTCCATTTTCCTCGGGAAAAAATACGGTATGGAGAATTTATATAATTTCAGAGTTTTAAAGAGACGCCATGAGGTGACTCAAGCACACATAAACACTGTTTTCCCTAGATTCAGTTCGGAAGGTCCTGAATAGAGTGCAGCTTACAAAAAAGCCTAGTAAAGTAACAGATATATTATTAGTACTTCACTAGATACTGTGTTTTTTCTTTCAAAGCAAGAATTACCTGAAGAATCTGATAACAGAGGTAATTACATGGAGTTAAAGTTTAAATATTTCGGCGCCACTTAGAACCATCTGCAGTTTTCTGAGCGCTTCCATTGGACATACACAATGATATTGAAGCCATAGCTACTTTTATGTTCAACGAAATTAAAGATGAGTTTAAGAAAATAAACTTTATTTACATAATTTCGGATGAAAGTACAGACGTTTCTAACAAAGCACGACTCTCGACTGTATTTAGATTTTTTAGTACCTAAGGCAAAATTCAAGAGATTTTTTTGAGGTTCAGTGTTGTAAGCTCTTTCTCTCTCTAAACACCTCCTTGGAGTGTTACAAGAATTTCAGTATGGTGAAAAGTTAGTTGCGGAGACATCTGATGGCGCAGCAGTGATCGCAGGACAGCACAGTTGGTTGCAGAGACATCTGATGGCGCAGCAGTGATCGCAGGACAGCACAGTTGGTTGCAGAAGCTAGTAATGGATAGATTTGATCAGACAATATTTTATTTACAATTTGCTTTACGTCGCATGGAGACCATGGGATATGAAAGGCGCAGGAGTGGTAAGCAAGCGTCCATGGCCTTAATTTAGATATAGCCCCAGCATTTGCCTGGCGTGAATAATGACAATAATAAATAACTTCAGCCAGCTGGGCATCAAAGGGATAAACAAAGCTGAGAGACCATATGTATTTTGAAATAGGACTCGGGAAATGTTTCTACCAACAGCAGTTCCGTTATTTGTCACGTGTGTTTCTGTGGGGTACAGCAGCTACGCATGGTGAGCCGGCGGAAGCGAAGGACCTATAGCACTGTCATAGTGAGCAGCGGTGCCACCGCGAAGTATGCTGAGATCTCAGACGTTAGGCAAAAAGTTGCTCCACTGTACTCATCAATGTAAAACTTTTAAAAACTTTTGAAACAATCAATCACTACTGATCTGCATTTAGGGCAGTCGCCCACGTGGCAGATTCCCTATCTCTTGTTTAGCTAGCTTCTTCTTAAATGATTTCAAAGAAATTGGAAATTTATTGAACATCTCCCTTGGTAAGTTTGTGGCGATAGTTTCTTACATGGTATATAATCATCACCGTTGATTGGAAAACAGGATGTTTCAAAAGCAATAGTAATGATACGCCACCGATTCCTCTGACAAAGACGATCCCACGAACATCTTATGTAAACAAAATTTGAAACGAGCAGAGTGACAGGAAGCTACACTGGGAGAGGGAGAGGTCCATGGTAGATACACAATAAAAAAAGGTGATAAACAACTGTATCAGATAAATATAATTGACTTTGCACAGCACACACACACATAAGATCTGAAAATATCACAGATAAACATGGACGAAGTCCATTATTTCTTTTCCTACTTTCTGTTTCTTCTTTAAGAGAAGAAAAGTTACAAGATTCACCTTGAAGGTGGAAATACAACAAAAAGGGCAGTGAAAGAACAACTAGCCAAGATTTTACAATTCTCAAAATTGTACGTACATTATCGCGTTTTCTTAGGAAACACGCGAAAAGTTTTCAAGAATGACATTTATAAGAAAAGTATAATATTTGGCCACGTATGAAATACATCACCTCCAGGGTGTTTTATAAAAGCCTAACAATTGGCCTAAAAACATGAAAGTGAAAGAAAGGGGGAAGGGTAAAGGAGAATGGTAATAGCTAGGGATAAGAGAGGAGAGTAAAGTTCGAATCCGACTGCGTTAACTTAAGAAAGTTCATCCACCCGTTACTGTCATTATTAAATGCACTGAGCAATTATGTTCATGATGGTCACTCTCAGTCCACATTAAAACTTTTCAAAACACATGTCGTGAAAATTTAAATAAGCTGCAGATGGTAAATAAGAAGCTCCAATAATGGAAAAACTGTTAAGGCACAGATCAAGGCCTACAAAAACTAGAGATTATAAAAAGCATGCCTGAAGGGCTAATTTAGAGTTCCAGAGAATAGTATGCAGATTTTTAGCTCGCCCAAATCCCAAGTAGACGACATTAGAGTTCCAGTTGGACGGAAAAGATCACGTATCCCACGGACAAGCCGCACGAGGCCAATAGCCCCTCCTCTCACACACACTGTACAAAGGTGGATGACAGGCTGACCAGATGAGGGTTTTTTTACGGGGGGCCCCCGTAGCCCGCTCCCCCGCCGTGACCATCGACTCAATCTACATGGCCTCCGACATGCTATTAATTTCTAAGAAGAAAAGAGATAGCTGGGTAGAGTGGGAAGTGATACAAGGAGTATCTGCCTGTTTCCATGTCAGACACGTTACCAGGCGAGATTGTGTTAGGTATATGGTGTTGAAGTATGGTATTGAAGGGTCAGGGAAAAACCACATAGGCAGAAAGAAGAAAGAGCCTACATGTAAAACCTGACATCTTTTGATAGCACATGCAAGGATGTGGGCTGGAAAAAGACCTGAGGTTGTGTTAGTTAGGAACAGGTAACATGCACAAAACATAAACCCATTCCTCGCCATTCCATCGCCTGGGGATCAGTCCGTCTGGACACTGCTGTGACTAGCGCGGTCCTTGCCGGCTGCGGAGCCATGCGTCGAGTCCCACTAGGGCCTGCCGCACGGCTCCACCTCCTTGGGGTACCTCGTACCCAGTCTCCGATCCCGGAGAATGAGGCCAAGCCCGCCAAGGCGGGGCCTCTTGGAAGGGGTGGGTCATGGCGCCGGGCCTCCTTCCTCTCTGCCCGCGCCATGGCCCGGTAAACAGGGCAACTGCTATGGGAGGCCGGGTGGCTCCCCGAGCAGTTGGCGCACACCGGCGCCTCCCTAAGTGCTGCGCAGGCCGTGTAGTGGTGATCACCACCACAGCGGTTGCATCTCACCTCAAGCCCACAGCTGACCTGACGGTGGCCCCACCTCAGACAGCGGAAACACTGCAAGAGCTGCTGAGGGGGACGTTTTACTCTCACCTGACTGCACTACCCGCTGAGGTCCTCTCCTGATTGGCTCCTCGGTTGACTGCTGTCCTGGGAGCAGTCTTGGGTTGCGGCTGGGCGGCCCTCTCCTGATGGGCAGGCGTCGCCTTCTGCTTCCTGGTCCGGCGTCGTCTTCTTCTTCCCGGGGGTTTCTTCTCGGCAGGGGAAGAGGCCTCTTCCTGGTGGCCCTCCTCCCGGCCTGGTGACCCCGGGGTAGCTGGTGGCTCCGCTGCGTCGCCGTCTTCTTCCTTCTCCTGGCTGGCGGTGGCGGCGTCGGTAGGTGCTAAGACTTGACTGCGTCTGCGTTCCCTGTCCTGTGGGGCGCACATCGAGGTCTGCAGCTCGACAGACTGGCTGGCAGGCTGGGCCTGGACAGCAGCCTCAGAAAGCCAGGGGGCGTCCTCCTCCACTGCTGTGGTGCCGTCCGCCGTCGCGGGCGCTTTCCTGGATTGCGCCCGGGTAACGGGCCCTTCCTGGTAGGCCTGCGTCTGCGGCCATTTCGTGAAGGTGGTCCATGGAGGAGCGGTCTGCGTCCACTTCGCAGTACCGAGCCGCTCAGCCTGGGCAGCATGCTTCACCTCCGTGGTGGCGTCGCTGGTCTCCGGCTGGGTGGCCTGGGCTAGGTCGGTGTTAACCGCCCTATGCTTCTGCCTCCTCGGCGTCTGGGTGACGGCCTCTATGGTCTCCGTCACGGCCCTGACTGCGCCGGCGTTCATTCCTGGCACTCCGTCCCTCCCTGGTAGACGGATGACCTGAAACAGAGTAGAAAGCTCCTTCTCTGCGTCGCGCATCCGCTCCTGGTCATGATGCCTGATGATGAGACCTCCTGGTAGGAAGCTCTCGACGGACGTGGTTGTCGAGATGATGCTGCCTCCATGGCGAGGGCGCCGCATTCTGTCCAGGACGAGGCCCCGTTCAGAAGATACAGGGCGCCCCGGCCTGTAGTACACAAGCAGCGCCTCGTACTCCGGGTCGGTGTAGCCTTCGGAGAAGAAGAATCCATCAGGGGGGTCGCACTCGTCCCTGTACGGCTCCGTCTCCACCTCGATCACCGGCTCCCCCTGCTGCAGCTCTGGTTCGGGTGACGGCGACTCGTTGTCCGCCGTAATCATCACGTTGTCCTCCGCTGCCCAGAAGTAGTGTGGCAATCGCCACACGTCCGACTTCTTCATCCTGTTCCTCCTGAAAGAGAATAAGCGAGCACTGAGAAGTGTTCAGCTCAGACAAAGCTCTTTCGAAGTCGTACTAATAAGTACATCTGTCTGGTTAGAACTTGAAAAGTACTGAGCGTCTGGGAAGGAGAGAGAAAGTGGGGCGAGAGGCACGTACGTCCTTCCGCTTCGACAGTCAGCTCGTCCTTTTGACCAGATGAGCGAGGCTGTCCGTTATATATCCGTAAGGAAGCGGAGACTAGTAGGTTCGAGAAGTTTTGATGACGTACCAGATGACGTATGTAGTAGAAGGTAGACGCAGAAAGACAGTCAGTATGCAGTAATTTACAGAAACGGAGAGACGGGTCAGCACAAAATGTTTAGTCAATAACATCAAATAATTAATACGTAGAAGCGTAGATGGCAAAAGCAGATTACAATATTAACGTAGAAAGTAGATGATCATGTAGATACGTAGATACGAAGATACGAAGATACGAAGATACGAAGATTATCGCAGGAACACGTAGAAACGTAGATACGAAGATTATCACAGGAGCATGGAGAAACGTAGATACGAAGTTTATGGCAGGAGCATGGAGAAACGTAGATACGAAGTTCATGGCAGGAGCACGTCACAAGTTATTCCAATCCCTAACTCCCCTTCCTACGAACGAATATTTGCCCCAATTATTCTTCTTGGATTCCAACTTTATCTTCATATTGTGATCTTTCCTACTTTTAAAAACACCACTCAAACTTATTTCGTCTCCTAATGTCATTCCACGCCATCTCTCCACTGACAGCTCGGAACGTACCACTTAGTTGAGCAGCTTTTCTCCTTTCTCCCAAGTCTTCCCAGCGCAAACTTTGCAACATTTTTGTAACGCTACTCTTTTGCCTGAAATTACCCAGAACAAATCGAGCTGCTTTGTTGGATTTTTTTTCCATTTTTTGAATCAAGTAATCCTGGTGGGGGTCCCATACATATAACCATGTGCACATATCTGTACCCTTTATTTACAATTCCATTTATGTGATTACCTCAATAAAGATATTTCCTTACACGAGTATTAATACCTAGATCCTTACAATGATTCCCAAAAGGAACTTTCACCCCATCAACGCAGTAATTAAAACTGAGAGGACTTTTCCTATTTGTGAATCTCATACTCGTAACATAATCAGTGCGGTAATAAATATGTTAAGAAATCAACATTGTCTTCTGATTATAATGAAGACTAACAGAGCATCAACCTAAGTTGTACGTTACGAAACAAAATTGTCTTCCTTAGCCTACTTCTAACATTGGGATCTTGCAACACGATGCATACGAAGGCCTATATTCGTCTACTCCTTCACAATCAGCTTGATCGACCTGATGACATGATTAGCTTTCAGTGAAAAAATATGGCAACCCTTATATTTCCTAAAACATTGAGTTGAGTCTTCAAGGTAAGGTCTAAACAATCTCATACACGCTGATGGCTTCCTAGACTTACTTATTAGAAATAAAAGACAAATATTAGGTGCATAATAATTTTATTCAATAGAGCGTAATACACTTGAAATGTTAGTAATATGGTACTCGGTGTAGTATGGGTCTGTGATATCGGAAATATCAGACATAATTTAAGTGTTCGGGAGAAATATTGTGAGCAAAAGTAAGATCAATGTGAGAAAATCAAATGCTTTTTCGTTTCTTTGGATCGACCATCATGATAACTGGCACATTTATGAGCGGTTAGCTAATAATAATAAAGTTCACACCGGTATATCCCAGTTTTGCAGTTCAAGTCCCTGGAGTAGTAGGAGTAGTTTTTATAGAAATATTTGAGAAATTATTGTAGACAACCTCGTATTTTTCAGTAGTCCTAATTAAGGACACTTTTATTCTCCGTCCCGTGGAGTAGGGAAAATAATAGTAATCCACCAGCTGTAATAATCACTTAACCATATTTCAGTAGAATTGGAGTGGAGATAAGGTATAATATATTAGGTAGTATCTTGCCAGTTATATTCGTGTTTTTCTTCGTGTACGGCAATCCTTTCGATACTTAGTCATTTAACCAAACGCAGTGTAGTGTAGTGTAAATACATTGTAGTATAGATACAGTACATTTAGATAGTGCCGTACCTTGCCTGCTATATTCGCGTTATCTTTCGTGTGTATCTATTAGACCGTATTACTAATAATAATTTGTCTAAGCATTTAGCTTCGTTGGTAATCTTTGAGTAAAGTAGTTCTTGCAAATTTCATTTCTGTTTGTGCTTAGTAGTGACATACGGTACCGGTATCGTAATTAGGATACGTCTGAAAGTAGTTTTAAAATTACTGTAGTGTACTGTACAGTAGTATACGAGTAATATCCTATTAGAATTATGTGTGCTTATTTTATTATTGTAAAATATTTGTATAGTACTGGTGTAGTAGAGGTTTCCATAGAAACTCTTACTAAAATAATGTTGTTGTAATTAGGATAGGCTTAATTGCAGTTTGGAATTGTGTAGTTCTTGTGTATTCAGTAATTAACAGCAGCTTTTATCCTGTTAGGGGTTGTAGGATAATAGAGTACGATTAAGTAGTACGATTGTAGTGTAGTCGTATATAACTATCCCAGACAATATATCCCTCAGTTCTTTTTTTTTTTTTTTTTTTGCAAATAAGAAATTTTATTTTCTTCTTTTTCCCCGTAAAGAATGGCTAAGGAGCGCGAGTGTGCGAACTGTAGGTGTGGCGAGGCAGTGAGGGGTATGAGGGAGGAGTTGGAAAGTTTGAGGGAGATAATTAGGATTCTCACAGAAGACAGGAAGGAAGATAAGACTCCCTCAAACAATGTACTGGTTGCAGTAGGTGTACAAGAGGGAGGGGAAGGAAAGAGGGGAATTGTAGAAGACAGGTGGTCTAATGTTCTAAGGGGAAGGATATTGCAGGCTAAGGGCTCCATTCAGGATCAGAATTCAGGACAGGTGTCTGTGCGAGATCGGTACGAGTCACTCCAGATAGAACAACAGAGGGAAGATGAGGGACAGGGAACTGTTGCTGAGATGTGTGGAAGTAGGAGGAAGGGAAAAGGTAGGAAAGGGAAATGTAGAGTAGAGGATAGAAAAAGACAGGTGGAACAGGCTCATAGGAAGGAGAAAAGGGAGGAGGAAGTAGCTTCTGCAGCTATCAGGAAAGATAGGGCTGACCAGGAGGGGAGGGGATCAAATGAGGTGGGTAGGGTTGAGGCTCTGGTCATGGGGGATTCCATCGTTACACACGTGGGGAAAGTGTGTGGAGGAAAGTGTACTAGGGTAGAGTGTTATCCGGGAATTAGGTTGAGGCAGATGTTGAGCAAAGTAGAAGAGAGGGAGGAGGGGAAGGAGAAGGTGGTAGTGTTTCACGTTGGTACCAATAACGTAAGGCAAGCTGATATAAGTACCAACATAGTTGGAGATGTGTGGGATCTGGTAAATGCAGTACGGGTGAAGTTTAAGAAAGCGGAGATTGTTATTAGTGGAATACTGTGTAGAAGGGATACTGACTGGAGGGTGATTGGGGATTTAAATGAGACTATGGAGTGGGTATGTGGGAAACTGGGAGTGAAATTTCTAGACCCTAATGGGTGGGTAGGAGATAGGGATCTGCGCTCAGATGGCCTTCATTTAAACCGCAGTGGTACGTATAAGTTAGGAAATTTGTTTGGCAGGGTAATAGGGAGGTACATTCAGGGAAACGGTATGGCCTAGGGAGCGGTGATAAGGGAACAGGGAACTGGAAATCAAGTAGGGATGACATAAAATTGTTAGTGTTGAACTATAGAAGTATTGTAAAGAAAGGAATAGAATTAAGTAATTTAATAGATATATATTTACCAGATATTGTAATAGGAGATGAATCATGACTGAGAAATGGTATAATGAATGCAGAAATTTTCTCACGGCACTGGAGTGTGTATCGTAGAGATAGGATAGGCATGGTGGGAGGGGGAGTATTCATTCTGGTGAAAGAAGAATTTGTAAGATACGAAAAAGTTAAAAATGAGACACATGAAATTCTAGGTGTAAGGCCCATTTCTAAAGATAATAGGCTACTTGATATATTTGGAGTGTACAGATCGGCAAAGGGTAGCACTGACGCGGATTCGGAATTATTTGATAGGATAGTCAGCTATGTGGGAAATGACATGGAAAGAAATGTGATTGTAGCGGGAGATCTGAATTTGCCAGATGTCAATTGGGAAGGAAATGCGAATGACAGGAAGCATGACCAACAAATGGCAAATAAGTTCATATGGGAAGGACAGCTGATTCAGAAAGTGATGGAACCAACCAGAGGGAAAAATATCCTGGATGTGGTGCTGATAAAACCAGATGAGCTCTATAGGGAAACTGAAGTAATAGATGGTATTAGTGATCATGAAGCTGTTTTTGTGGTAGTTAAAAATAAATGTGATAGAAAGGGAGGTCTTAAAATTAGGACTATTAGGCAGTACCATATGGCTGATGAAGCAGGCATGAGGCAGTTTCAAAAAAGTAACAATGATCGGTGGAAAACGGTAAATAAATATGTAAACAGACTCTGGGATGGGTTTGAAGAAATAGTTGAGGAATGCGAAAACATGTTTGCACCTTTAAGGGTGGTAAGTAATGGTAAAGACCCACCTTATTATAATAGAGAAATAAAGAGACTAAGAAGGAGGTGCAGACTGGAAAGAAATAGAGTTAGAATGACTGTGGAAATAAGGAGAAACTGAAGGAACTTACTAGAAAATTGAACCTAGCAAAGAAGGCAGCTAAGGATAACATGATGGCAAGCATAATTGGCAGTCATACAAATTTTAGTGAAAAATGGAAGGGTATGTTTAGGTATTTTAAGGCAGAAACAGGTTCCAAGAAGGACATTCCAGGAATAATTAATGAACAAGGGGAGTGTGTATGTGAGGATCTTCAAAATGCAGAAGTATTCAGTCAGCAGTATGTAAAGATTTTTGGTTACAAAGATAATGTCGAGTTAGAGGAGGAGATTAAGGCCAAAGAAGTAATAAAATTTACATATGATAACAATGACATTTACAATTAGATACAAAAGTTGAAAACTAGAAAAGCGGCTGGAATTGATCAGATTTCTGGGGATGTACTAAAGGCAATGGCTTGGGATATAGTACCATATCTGAAGTACATGATTATTGTTTGGTCGGAGGAGCTATACCAGATGAATGGAGAGTTGCTATTGTAGCCCCTGTGTATAAAGGAATAGGTGATAGACATAAAGCTGAAAATTAGAGGCCAGTAAGTTTGACATGCATTGTATGTAAGCTTTGGGAAGGCATTCTTTCTGATTATATTAGACATGTTTGTCAAATTAATAACTGGTTCGATAGAAGGCAGTTCGGTTTTATTAAAGGTTATTCCACTGAAGCTCAACTTGTAGGATTCCAGCTAGGTAGAGCAGATATCTTGGATTCTGTAGGTCAAATGGACGGTATCGCGATTGACCTGTCTAAAGCATTTGATATGGTGGATCATGGGAGACTACTGGCAAAAATGAGTGCAATTGGACTAGACAAAAGAGTGACTGAATGGGTTGCTATATTTCTAGAAAATAGATCTCAGAGTATTAGAGTAGGTGAAGCTTTATCTGACCCTGTAATAATTAAGAGGGGAATTCCTCAAGGCAGTATTATCGGACCTTTATGTTTTATTATATATATATAAATGATATGAGTAGAGAAGTGGAATCGGAGATGAGGTTTTTTGCGGATGATGTTATTCTCTATAGAGTGATAAATAAGTTACAAGATTGTGAGCAACTGCAACGTGACCTCGAAAATGTTGTGAGATAGACAGCAGGCAATGGTATGTTGATAAACGGGGTTAAAAGTCAGGTTGTGAGGTTCACAAATAGGAAAAGTCCTCTTAGTTTTAATTACTGCGTTGATGGGGTGAAAGTTCCTTTTGGGGATCATTGTAAGTATCTATGTGTTAATATAAGGAAAGATCTTCATTGGGGTAATCACATAAATGGGATTGTAAATAAAGGGTACAGATCTCTGCACATGGTTATGAGGGTGTTTAGGGTTTGTAGTAAGGATGTAAAGGAGAGTGCATATAAGTCTCTGGTAAGACCCCAACTAGAGTATGGTTCCAGTGTATGGGACCCTCACCAGGATTGCCTGATTCAAGAACTGGAAAAAATCCAAAGAAAAGCGGCTCGATTTGTTCTGGGTGATTTCCGACAAAAGAGTAGCGTTACAAAAATGTTGGAAAGTTTGGGCTGGGAAGAATTGAGAGGAAGAAGAAGAGCTGCTCGACTAAGTGGTATGTTCCGAGCTGTCAGCGGAGAGATGGTGTGGAATGACATTAGTAGACGAATAAGTTTGAGTGGCGTTTATAAAAGTAGGAAAGATCACAATATGAAGATAAAGTTGGAATTCAAAAGGACAAACTGGGAAAAATATTCATTTATAGGAAGGGGAGTTAGAGATTGGAATAACTTACCAAGGGAGACGTTCAATAAATTTCCAATTTCATGGAAACCATTTAGGAAAAGGCTAGGAAAGCAACAGATAGGAAATCTGCCACCTGGGCGACTGCCCTAAATGCAGATCAGTATTGATTGATTGATTGATTGATTGATTGATTGATTGATTGATTGATTGATTGATTGATTGATTGATTGATTGATTGATTGAATCAGTGCCGTGCGATAGACATTCTCACTGGGAACTAGGTTCGATGATACGGGTAAATATTTACAGAAATTGAATGAAAATAGGCCTATACTAATAACATAAATACCTTAATCAATTGATAAAATATAACTAAGCAAATAAATAAAATCAACTCAACTTTATTTGTGTATTAGTGTAATTCCCCCGTCTGAAGGAATGTGCGCTCTACATTGGATGTGCTGACTGGTGTTGTTGACACCAGCAATATAATGTATATGTTTCGGTAAACGCTTCTTCTGTCAAGCCTGTTTCTTCCAGTCACAGTTTTGTTCGAAACGTCTGAGACCCTGTAAACCGATTAGTTCACTCCGCAAATTGCCAGAAAATTGAAAAAACTCCCATAACTTAATTTAATACTCAGAAACAAGCTCTCAGGAAATTGAATTTCGAAGCACCGGACGAGTTGACCGTGCGGTTAGGGGCGCGCAGCTGTGAGCTTGCATCCGGAAGATAGTGGGTTTGAACCTCAGTAGTATAATTGGATGGTTCGGGCGCGACCTCCGCCTCAGGGCTCCCAGGGGCCCCTCCGCCTCCGCCTCACGGGAGGCCCTCCCAGAGGCCCCCTCCGCCTCCGCCTCACGGAGGGCCTTCCCAGAGGCCTCCTCCGCCTCCCGCGGGAAATTTGAATTTGTAAACAAAGCCACATGCTTTTTGACAGCTGTCATCGACAACAACGCATCGCTAACCTCACCGCTGCCATCTTGATGGGCCTAAACCTCAGTGGTACCAACTTAACCTAACTAGCGCCAGATTTGAATAGGTAAACAAATCCACGTGTTTTTTGACAGCCACGTGCTTTTTGACAGACAACAACGCATCGCTAACCTCAGTACTGCCATCTTGACGGGCCTAAACCTCAGTAGTACCAACTTAACCTAACTAGCGCGAGATAAACAAATCCACGTGTTTTTTGACAGCCACGTGCTTTTTTGACAGCTGTCATCCGCCTTCTTTAAACTACAGAGCACCGTGCTGCCCTCTTTATCGCAGTAGCTGTAAATTCGTCACCTGTCATCGGCAGTGCTGCCATCTTGGCGGGCCTAAACCTTAGTTTTACCAACTTAAACCTCACTAGCGCGAGATAAACAAATCCACGTGCTTTTTTTGACAGCTGTCATTCGCCATCTTTTATCAACAGAGCACAGTGCTGCCCTCTTTAGCTACTTACCTTTGAAATGTGGTGGCGGATAATTTAAAAATGCTTTTTGACAGCAGCCATCTTTAATCTAGAGAGCACCGTGCTGCCCTCTTTAGCTAGATACCTTTGAAATGTGGTGGCAGGCAATTCCACATGACAGCAGCCATCTTTAATCAAGAGAGCACCGTGCTGCCTTCTATGTGGTGGCGGCAATGAGAAAAATTCTACATGCTCTTGTTTGGAAACAAACTCACGCGCTTTTTTGACAGCCGTCATCCGCCATCTTTAATCAACAGAGCACAGTGCTGCCCTCTTTAGGTAGATACCTTTGAAATGTGGTGGCGGCAAATTCCACGTGCTCTTATTCGGAAACAAAGCCATGTGCCTTTTTGACAGCTGTCATCCGCCATCTTTCATCAACAGAGCACCGTGCTGCTATCATGCGGGCAATTTCGTCAGCTGTCATCCGCCATCTTTAATCCACAGAACACCGTGCTGACCTCTTTATAACTACTACCTTAAGCACGTGGTAGCGGGCAATTTGAAAAGTTCTGTTAGCTATCATCCGCCATCTTTAATCAAGAGAGCAACGTGCTGCCATCTTTAGCTAGATACCTTTGAAATGTGGTGGCGGCAAATTGAAAAATTTTACGTGCTCTTGTTTGGAAACAAAATCACGTGCTTTTTTGACAGCTACCATCCGCAATCTTTAATCAAGAGAGCATCGTACTGCACTCTCTAGTTGAAATGTGGTGGCGGCAATTTGAAAAATTCCACGTGCTCTTGTTTGGAAACAATACTACATGCTTATTTGACAGCTACCATCCGCCATGTTTAATCAAGAGAGCACAGTGCTGCACTCTCTAATTGAAATGTGGTGGCGGCAATTTGAAAAATTCCACGTGCTCTTGTTTGGAAACAATACTACATGCTTATATGACAGCTACCATCCGCCATGTTTAATCAAGAGAGCACAGTGCTGCACTCTCTAATTGAAATGTGGTGGCGGCAATTTGAAAAATTCCACGTGCTCTTGTTTGGAAACAATGCCACATGCGTATTTGACAGCTATCATCCGCCATCTTTAATCAAGAGAGCAACGTGCTGCCATCTTTAGCTAGATACCTTTGAAATGTGGTGGCGGCAAATTGAAAAATTTTACGTGCTCTTGTTTGGAAACAAACTCACGTGCTTTTTTGACAGCTACCATCCGCAATCTTTAATCAAGAGAGCATCGTACTGCACTCTCTAGTTGAAATGTGGTGGCGGCAATTTGAAAAATTCCACGTGCTCTTGTTTGGAAACAATACTACATGCTTATTTGACAGCTACCATCCGCCATGTTTAATCAAGAGAGCACAGTGCTGCACTCTCTAATTGAAATGTGGTGGCGGCAATTTGAAAAATTCCACGTGCTCTTGTTTGGAAACAATGCCACATGCTTATTTGACAGCTATCATCCGCCATCTTTAATCTATAGAGCACAGTGCTGCCCTCTTTAGCTGAAATGTGGTGGCGGATAATTTGAAAAATGCTTTTTGACAGCTGCCATCTTTAATCCAGAGAGCACCGTGCTGCCCTCTTTAGCTAGATGCCTTTGAATTCCACGTGACAGCAGCCATCTTTAATCAAGAGAGCACCGTGCTGCCCTCTTTGTGGCGGTGGCAAATTCCACGTGCTCTTGTTTGGAAACAAACTCACGTGCTTTTTTCTGATAGCTGTCATCCGCCACCTTGCATCACAAACCTCAGTGCTGCACTCTTTAGCTAGATACCCTTGAAATGTGGTGGCGGCAATTTGAAAAATTCTATGTGCTCTTGTTTGGAAACAAAGCCACGTGCTTTTTGACAGCTGTCAACCACCACCTTTAATAAATAGAGCATTCTGCTGCTATCATGCGGGCAATTTCGTCAGCTGTCATCCGCCATATTTAATCTACAGAGCACCGTGCTGCCCTCTTTATGATATGTAGTAGCGGGCAATTTGAAAAGTTCTGTTAGCTGTCATCCGCCATCTTTAATCAAGAGAGAACCGTGCTGCCATCTTTAGCTAGATACCTTTGAAATGTGGTGGCGGCAATTTGAAAAATTCTATGTGCTCTTGTTTAGTAAACAAAGCCACGTGCTTTTTTGACAGCTGTCATCCACCATCTTTAATCAATAGAGCACTGTGCTGCTATCATGCGGGCAATTTCGTCAACTGTCATCCGCCATCTTTAATCTACAGAGCACCGTGCTGCTCTCTGTAGTAGCGGCAATTTGAAAAGTTCTGTTAGCTGTCATCCGCCATCTTTAATCAAGAGAGCACTGTGCTGCGATCTTTAGCTAGATACCTTTGAAATGTGGTGGCAGCAAATTGAAAAATTGCACGTGCCCTTGTTTAGTAAACAAACTCACGCGCTTTTTGTCACCTGTCATCCGCCATCTTACATCGAAAACCTCAGTGCTACACTCTTTAGTTGAAATATGGTGGCGGATAATTTAAAAAGAAAAATTCTACAGCAGCCATCTCTCGACGCTAATTGCACAAGATGGTGGCTATACATGACTTCTTAAAGGTGCTTATGCAAGATGATCGCTATACATAGGTTCTTATGAGACTCCCTTGGGATGCTAGCGCAAGATGGCGGTTATACAAGGCTCCTTATGAGACGCCCTAGAGATGCTTGCGCAAGATGGCGGTTGCTCTTATGAGGCGGCTTAAGGGTCCTTGCTCAAGATGGCTAGAGACGCCCTAAGGATGCCTGCGCAAGTTGGCGGGCGCAAGATGGCATCTATACAAGACGCCTTAGGGCTGCTTGCGCAAGATGGCTGCTGCTCTTATGAAGAAAGCTAGCTTAGAGGCTAACGTGTCATGCTAGTTCGATTCATTAAATTTGGGGCTTAAATGTTATATATCTCGAAAACGGTGCATCGTACAGCAAAACGGACAAAATGTTTCTGCCCAATACCTCGGTTCGCAGAATGAGGAACAAGAAAAACATAGTCTAATGATGAGATCAACGGTTCGGTTCCTACTTAAGCCCTTTGGCATTCGCTCTGTTTTAGCTTGTATTGAAGCAAGTCTTCGTAACATGATCAGGTCTAGCTATGGTAGAGAGTATAACGTGCCGTGCAGGTTCGATTCATTAAATTTGGGGCTTAAATGCAAAATGTTAAATATCTCGAAAACGGACAAAACATTTTCCACCGAATACCTAGGTTTGCAGTATCAGGAACATGATAGCATAAGAAAAACATAGTCTAATGATGAGATCGACGGTTCGATTCCTACTTAGGCCCTTTGGCATTGGCAGCTATCTAAATCTACAAGATGGCGGCTATACATAGCTTCTTATGAGACAGCTTAAGAGCGCTTGCACAAGATGGCTGCTGCTCTTATGAGACGCCCTAGGGGTGCTTGCGCAAGGTAGCAGCGACAAGACGGTGACTATACACAGCTCCTTATGATACGGCCTAGAGGTGCTCACACAAGATGGTGGCTGCTCTGATGAAGAAAGCTAGCTTTGCATCGTGCAGGTATCTTTATCTTCACAGCACTAAACCTCATACCTTTGAAATGTGGTGGCGGGTAATTTGGAAAATTCTACATGCTTTTTTCTTAACAGCAGCTATCTTTAAACAATAGCGGCTATACATAAGCTGTTAAGGCCTCCTCTTATGTCAAGGCATAGCTCTAACGGGATAGCTAGAGTAAGCACGTGCTGCAGTGATGACGTCATTATGCATGTTTGGACTTGCAAATCACAAAAGAAACGTAACAAGACTAGAATCGAACACTGCACTCTATGCCGTTAACTCTATCATGTGATCGGAACATTGATTGAAGTGTTTAGAACACTAAATAAGTGATCAAGACTAAAATAGAACACTGTACTCGATACAACATTTGTTTAGAACATGTCAGGGGATACCTTTGTTCTAAGAATATTAGATTACCGCACATTCCTTGTAGGGCTAATAGGCTAAAGGGCTAATGGGTAAAAGGGCTAATGGGCTAATGGGCTAAAGGGCTAATGGGCTAAAGGGCTAAAGGGCTACAGGAGCAACAACCTCATCGACCGCTATAAGCAAGAACGCTTGTACTTTGTTAAGTGTAGAAAATTATTCTTTATTGGTAAATGGTTTTATATTCAGAACAAGGAATGGAACCTTGGGGTTACGTCTTACCTAATAAAATCCCCGAGGTGCGATGAGTTACGTTTTTCTAACTAGTGTTTGGAACACTGAACTTTTCAAGATGATAGCAGAGAGGTTAGCAATGTTCTGTTGTTGGATTTTAAATCCCGCGCTACAACATGCATAAGGTGGCAGCCTTGAGGTTTACCGCCGTAAAGATGGCAAGAGTGAGGTTAGCAATGTTCTGTTGTTGGATTTTCAATTCCGCGCTATAACATACATGAGGCGGCAGCCTTGAGGTTTACCGCCGTAAAGATGGCAGCAGTTAGGTTAGCAACGCTCTATTGTCCTTCGAAGTGAGGTTAGGGTCCGTCAAGAAGACAGCTGTAAAAAAGCACGTGGCTAGATTTACCAAACAAGATCACGTGGTCCTGACGTCACGGTCACGTAATATGCTGCTTCAGCATGCAAAGTTCAATGTCTACACCTACGTAGTTAACACTCTGCTATGTTCACAAGATTTTTACACATAACTATTCTTTATGCTTTAAGTTCCTGCACATAGGTTATGTTAAGATAGCAGCACAAGTACAAGCGATGGTCGCACGCTCGCGTAAAGGTTGTTTAGTACGATAGTTGATGTATGCATTATCAAAAGGTGATATGTGCACGCTTTTAAACCTTGCTATTTTACTGCTACTATGTTCGCAAGATTTTTAAACATCGCTATTCTTTGTGCTTTAAGTTCGTTCGCTTAGGTCATGCTAAAGTAGCAGCGCAAACACATGTGAACGTTGTACATTCTAGCGGGATGTGTTTAGTACGATAGTTGATGCATGCAAAATCGATAGGTGTTGTGTACACACTTTGAAACTTAACTATTCTTCGTGCTTTAAATCCGTGACATAGGTTATGCTAAGATAGCAGCACACTCTAGCGGGAGAAGTTTTGTACTCTAGTTGATGCATGTACAATCGATAGGCAATGCGTACACGCATTTAAAACATTGCTATGTTCACAAGATTTTTATACATCACTATTCTTTATGCTTTAAGTTCATGTGTATAAGTTATACTAAGTTAGCAGCATACTTATAAAGTTGTCGCACACTCTAGTGGAAGAAGTTTAATAGGAAAGTCGATGCATGCAAAATCGATAGATGATGTGAACACTCTTTGAACTTGGGTATTATTTGTGCTTTAACTTCGTGCACATAGGTTATGTTAAGATTGGAGCACACACAAGCGATGATCGCACGCTGTTGTGGAAGAAGTTTAGTATCATAGTCGATGCATACACCATCGATAGGTGATGTGTACACGCTTTGGAACATAGCTCTTCCTTGTGCTTTAAGTTCGTGCACATGGGTTAGGGATACACAAAAGTGATTGCTACATGCTCTAGCGGAGGTACGATAGTCGGCGCATGCATCATCAATACGTGATGTGTACACGCTATACTTTATTCTTTAAATTCACGCACGTAGGTAGCAGCGCACAATTGCGATCGTTGTACACTCTAGCGGGAGAAGTTTAGTACGATAGTCGATGTATGCAAAATCGATAGGTGATGTGTACGCGCTTTGTAATATAGCTATTCTTTGTGCTTTAGCTTTATACACATACGTTAGCAATACACATATGCGATCGTTGTACACTCTGGCGGTAAAAAATAGTCGATGCATGCAAAATCAATAGGTGATATGTACACGCTGTTAAACATCGTTATTTGTTGTGCTCCAAGTTCGCGCGTATAGGTTATGCTAAGATAGCAGTGCAATCTCGCGGGAGAAGTTTTAGTACGAGAGTCGATGCATGCGAAATCGATAGGTGATGTGTACACGCTTTGAAACATGTTAGTACGAGAGTCGATGCATCCAAAATCGATAGGTGATGTGTACACGCTTTGAAACATGGCTATTCTTTGCACTTTAAATTTTTGGGTATAGGTTATGCTAAGATAGCAGCACAATCTAGCGGAAGAAGTTTAGTACGAGATTCGATGCATGCAAAATCAATAAGTAATGTGTACACGCTTTGAAACATGGCTATTCTTTATACTTTAAGTTCATGCGTATAAGTTATGCTAAGATTGCAGCAGAATCTAGCGGATGAAGTTTGGTGCGATATTTGATGCATGTGAAATCGATAGGTAATGTGTATACGCTTTGAAACATGGATATTCTTTGTAGTGTAAGTTCATGTGTATAAAATTATGCTAAATTAGCAGCACAATCAAGCGGAAAAAGTTTAGTACGAGAGTCGATGCATGCAAAATTGATAGGTAATGTGTACACGCTTTGAAACATGGCTATTCTTTGTACTTTAAGGTCATGCGTGTAGGTTATGCTAAGATAGCAGCTCGATCCAGCGGAAGAAGTTTAGTACGAGGTTCGACGCATGTAAAATCGATAGGTGATATGTACACGCTTTGAAACATGGCAATTCTTTGTACTGTAAGTTCATACGTATAGGTTATGCTAAGATAGCAGCACGATCTAGCGGAAGAAGTTTAGTACGAGGGTCGATGCATGTAAAATCGATAGGTGATGTGTACACGCTTTGAAACATGGCTATTCATACTGCTGCTCTGTTCCCAAGATTTTTAAACATAGCTAATCCTAATGCTGCTCTTAACGACGCAGAGCTAAGGATTGATTACGTGACCGTGACGTCACGACCACGTGCACTTGTTTGGTAAAAATCGCCACGTGCTTTTTTGACAGCTGTCTTCTTGACGGACCCTAACCTCACTTTGAAGGACAATAGAGCGTCGCTAACCTAACTGCTGCCATCTTTACGGCGGTAAACCTCAAGGCAGCCACCTTATGCATGTTTTAGCGCGGAATTGAAAATCCAACAACATAACATTGCTAACCTCACTTTTGCCATCTTTACGGCGGTAAACCTCAAGGCTGCCACCTTATGCATGTTGTAGCGCGGGATTTAAAATCCAACAACAGAACATTGCTAACCTCTCTGCTATCATCTTGAAAAGTTCAGTGTTCCAAACACTAGTTAGAAAAACGTAACTCATCGCACCTCGGGGATTTTATTAGGTAAGACGTAACCCCAAGGTTCCATTCCTTGTTCTGAATATAAAACCATTTACCAATAAAGAATAATTTTCTACACTTAACAAAGTACAAGCGTTCTTGCTTATAGCGGTCGATGAGGTTGTTGCTCCTGTAGCCCTTTAGCCCTTTAGCCCATTAGCCCTTTAGCCCATTAGCCCTTTAGCCCTTTTGCCCATTAGCCCTTTAGCCTATTAGCCCTACAAGGAATGTGCGGTAATCTAATATTCTTAGAACAAAGGTATCCCCTGACATGTTCTAAACAAATGTTGTATCGAGTACAGTGTTCTATTTTAGTCTTGATCACTTATTTAGTGTTCTAAACACTTCAATCAATGTTCCGATCACATGATAGAGTTAACGGCATAGAGTGCAGTGTTCGATTCTAGTCTTGTTACGTTTCTTTTGTGATTTGCAAGTCCAAACATGCATAATGACGTCATCACTGCAGCACGTGCTTACTCTAGCTATCCCGTTAGAGCTATGCCTTGACATAAGAGGAGGCCTTAACAGCTTATGTATAGCCGCTATTGTTTAAAGATAGCTGCTGTTAAGAAAAAAGCATGTAGAATTTTCCAAATTACCCGCCACCACATTTCAAAGGTATGAGGTTTAGTGCTGTAAAGATAAAGATACCTGCACGATGCAAAGCTAGCTTTCTTCATCAGAGCAGCCACCATCTTGTGTGAGCACCTCTAGGCCGTATCATAAGGAGCTGTGTATAGTCACCGTCTTGTCGCTGCTACCTTGCACAAGCACCCCTAGGGCGTCTCATAAGAGCAGCAGCCATCTTGTGCAAGCGCTCTTAAGCTGTCTCATAAGAAGCTATGTATAGCCGCCATCTTGTAGAATTAGATAGTTGCCAATGCCAAAGGGCCTAAGTAGGAATCGAACCGTCGATCTCATCATTAGACTATGTTTTTCTTATGCTATCATGTTCCTGATACTGCAAACCTAGGTATTCGGTGGAAAATGTTTTGTCCGTTTTCGAGATATTTAACATTTTGCATTTAAGCCCCAAATTTAATGAATCGAACCTGCACGGCAAGTTATACTCTCTACCATAGCTAGACCTGATCATGTTACGAAGACTTGCTTCAATACAAGCTAAAACAGAACGAATGCCAAAGGGCCTAAGTAGGAACCGAACCCTTGATCTCATCATTAGACTATGTTTTTCTTGTTCCTCATTCTGCGAACCGAGGTATTGGGCAGAAACATTTTGTCCGTTTTGCTGTACGATGCACCGTTTTCGAGATATTTAACATTTAAGCCCCAAATTTAATGAATCGAACTAGCATGACACGTTACCCTCTAAGCTAGCTTTCTTCATAAGAGCAGCAGCCATCTTGCGCAAGCACCCTTGAGGAGTCGTGTATAGATGCCATCTTGCGCCCGCCTACTTGCGCAGGCATCCTTTGGGTGTCTCTAGCCAACTTGTGCAAGGACAATTAAGCCGCCTCATAAGAGCAACCGCCATCTTGCGCAAGCATCTCTAGGGAGTCTCATAAGGAACCTTGTACAACCGCCATCTTACGCAAGCATCCCAAGGGAGTCTCATAAGAACCTATGTATAGCGATCATCTTGCATAAGCACCTTTAAGAAGTCATGTATAGCCACCATCTTGTGCAATTAGCGTCGAGAGATGGCTGCTGTAGAATTTTTCTTTTTAAATTATCCGCCACCATATTTCAACTAAAGAGTGTAGCACTGAGGTTTGCGATGTAAGATGGCGGATGACAGGTGACAAAAAGCGCGTGAGTTTGTTTACTAAACAACAGCACGTGCAATTTTTCAATTTGCCGCCACCACATTTCAAAGGTATGTAGCTAAAGATGGCAGCACGGTTCTCTCTTGATTAAAGATGGCGGATGACAGCTAACAGAACTTTTCAAATTGCCCGCTACTACAGAGAGCAGCACGGTGCTCTGTAGATTAAAGATGGCGGGTGACAGCTGACGAAATTGCCCGCATGATAGCAGCACAGTGCTCTATTGATTAAAGATGGTGGATGACAGCTGTCAAAAAGCACGTGGCTTTGTTTCGAAACAAAAGCACTTAGAATTTTTCAAATTGCCGCCACCACATTTCAAAGGTATCTAGCTAAAGAGTGCAGCACTGAGGTTTGTGATGCAAGGTGGCGGATGACAGCTGTCAGAAAAAAGCACGTGAGTTTGTTTCCAAACAATAGCACGTGGAATTTGCCACCGCCACAAAGAGGGCAGCACGGTGCTCTCTTGATTAAAGATGGCTGCTGTCACGTGGAATTCAAAGGTATCTAGCTAAAGAGGGCAGCACGGTGCTCTCTGGATTAAAGATGGCTGCTGTCAAAAAGCATTTTCCAAATTATCCGCCACCACATTTCAGCTACAGAGGGCAGCACTGTGCTCTATAGATTAAAGATGGCGGATGATAGCTGTCAAATAAGCATGTGGCATTGTTCCAAACAAGAGCACGTGGAATTTTTCAAATTGCCGCCACCACATTTCAATTAGAGAGTGCAGCACGGTGCTCTCTTGATTAAACATGGCGGATGGTAGCTGTCAAATAAGCATGTAGTATTGTTTCCAAACAAGAGCACGTGAAATTTTTCAATTTGCCGCCACCACATTTCAAAGGTATCTAGCTAAAGATGGCAGCACGGTACTCCCTTGATTAAAGATGGCGGATGATAGCTAACAGAACTTTTCAAATTGCCCGCTACTACGTGCTTAAGGTAGTAGTCATAAAGTGGGCAGCACGGTGTTCTGTGGATTAAAGATGGCGGATGACAGCTGACGAAATTGCCCGCATGATAGCAGCACGGTGCTCTGTTGATTAAAGATGGCGGATGACAGCTGTCAAAAAAGCACATGGCTTTGTTTCCAAACAAGAGCACGTGGAATTTGCCGCACCACATTTCAAAGGTATCTAGCTAAAGAGGGCAGCACTGTGCTCTGTTGATTAAAGATGGCGGATGACGGCTGTCAAAAAAGCGCGTGAGTTTGTTTCCAAACAAGAGCATGTAGAATTTTTCAAATTGCCGCCACCACATAGAGGGCAGCACGGTGCTCTCTTGATTAGAGATGGCTGCTGTCATGTGGAATTGCCTGCCACCACATTTCAAAGGTATCTAGCTAAAGAGGGCAGCACGGTGCTCTCTAGATTAAAGATGGCTGCTGTCAAAAAGCATTTTTAAATTATCCGCCACCACATTTCAAAGGTAAGTAGCTAAAGAGGGCAGCACTGTGCTCTGTTGATAAAAGATGGCGGATGACAGCTGTCAAAAAAGCACGTGGATTTGTTTATCTCGCGCTAGTGAGGTTTAAGTTGGTAGCACTAAGGTTTAGGCCCGCCAAGATGGCAGCACTGCCGATGACAGGTGACAAATTTACAGCTACTGCGATAAAGAGGGCATCACGGTGCTCTGTAGTTTAAAGATGGCGGATGACAGCTGTCAAAAAAGCACGTGGCTGTCAAAAAACACGTGGATTTGTTTATCTCGCGCTAGTTAGGTTAAGTTGGTACTACTGAGGTTTAGCCCGTCAAGATGGCAGTACTGAGGTTAGCGATGCGTTGTTGTCTGTCAAAAAGCACGTGGCTGTCAAAAAACACGTGGATTTGTTTACCTATTCAAATCTCGCGCTAGTTAGGTTAAATTGGTACCACTGAGGTTTAGGCCCGTCAAGATGGCAGCGGTGAGGTTAGCGATGCGTTTGTCGATGACAGCTGTCAAAAAGCACGTGGCTTTGTTTACAAATTCAAATTTCCCGCAGGAGGCGGAGGAGGCATCTGGGAAGGTCCCTCGGGAGGCGGAGGCGGAGGAGGCCTCTTGGAGGGCCCCCGCGAGGCGGAGGCGGAGGCGGAGGGGGCCTCTGGGAGGGCCTCCCGTGAGGCGGAGGCGGAGGGGCCCCTGGGAGCCCTGAGGCGGAGGCGGCGCCCGAACCATCCAATTATACTACTAACCTCACTGTCGGCAGGCCTGAAGATGGTTTTCCATTGTTTCCCATTTTCACACCAGGCAAATGTTGGAGCTGTACCTTAAGGCCACGGCCCCTTCCTTCCCATTCCTAGGCTTTTCCTATCCAATCTTCGCCATAACACCTATCTGTGTCGATGCGACGTAAAGTAAATAGCAAAAAAAATTGAAACACTGAAATTTCTTTGAATAGAATAGCTTAAGAAATCTTGAAATTTCACCTCCATTTGTCCAACCACAGTATCAACATTTTCATTGTAGAGGCGTACATATTTCACTTTCGGATTTAGTGGGTCATCTTCTTGACGTCGTATCTTACGAGTTTCCACACTGTCATCATCTGCTCTCCTATACATCACTTCAAAAGTGTTTCTTGCGTCTCTAAGGTGAGATATCTTCTCCTTTATTTTCTCGGTACAGTATTTCACACGCAAGGTTTTACTTTGAAGAGTGTTGAATAGTGGGTCCATGAGCGAAAAAAATACGTCAGAAAACTTTAAGTAGAAATGCAAACTCGAAATCCTTCAATCACGATACATAGCCTTTTACAGTAACGAAAGCTGCCGTGTCTCAACTGGCTGAATCTTCAGCAATGCCCGCCGAAAAACCTATGAACTATGTTTAGTAGTATAATTGGATGGTTCTGGCGCCTCCTCCCGCGGGAAATTTGAATTCTGGCGGGAAATTTGAATTCTGGCGGGAAAATTGCATTTGGCGGGAAATTTGAATTTTGGCGCGAGATTTGAATTTGTAAACAAAGCCACGTGCTTTTTGACAGCTGTCATCGACAACAACGCATCGCTAACCTCACTGCTGCCATCTTGACGGGACTAAACCTCAGTAGTGCCAACTTAACCTAACTAGCGCGAGGTAAACGAAGCCACGTGTTTTTTGACAGCCACCTGCTTTTTGACAGACAACAACGCATCGCTAACCTCAGTACTGCCATCTTGATGGACCTAAACCTTAGTGGTACCAACTTAACCTAACTAGCGTGTGCTAAACAAAGCCACGTGCTTTTTGACAGCCACGTGCTTTTTTGACAGCTGTCATCCGCCATCTTTAAACCACCGAGCACTGTACTGAACTCTTTATCGTAGTAGATGTAAAATTCGTCACCTGTCATCGGCAGTGCTGCCATCTTGGCGGGGCTAAACCTTAGTGCTACCAACTTAACCTCACTAGCGTAAGATAAACAAATCCACGTGCAGCTGTCATCCGCATTCTTTAATCCATAGAGCACAGTGCTGCCCTCTTTAGCTACTTACCTTTGAAATGTGGTACGTCACAGCTGTCATCCGCCATCTTGCATCGCAAACCTCAGTGCTGCACTCTTTAGCTAGATACCTTTGAAATGCAGTGGCGGCAAATTCCTCGTGCTCTTGTTTGGAAACAAAGCCACGTGCAGCTGTCATCCACCATCTTTAATCCAGAGAGCACCGTGCTGCCCTCTTTAGCTACTTACCTTTGAAATGTGGTACGTCACAGCAGTCATCCGCCATCTTGCATCCGAAACCTCAGTGCTGCACTCTTTAGTTTGAAATGTAGTGGCGGCAAATTCCACGTACTCTTGTTTAGAAACAAAGCCACGCGCTTTTTTGACAGCTGTCATCCGCCATCTTTAATCCATAGAGCACCGTGCCGCCCTCTTTAGCTACTTACCTTTGAAATATGGTACGTCACAGCTGTCATCCGCCATCTTGCATCGCAAACCTCAGTGCTGCACTCTTTAGTTTGAAATGTAGTGGTGGCAAATTCCACGTGCTCTTGTTTGGGAACAAAGCCACGTGCAGCTGTCATCCGCCATCTTTAATCCAGAGAGCACCGTGCTGCCCTCTTTAGCTACTTACCTTTGAAATGTGGTACGTCACAGCTGTCATCCGCCATCTTGCATCGCTAACCTCAGTGCTGCACTCTTTAGCTAGATACCTTTGAAATGTAGTGACGGCAAATTCCACGTGCTCTTGTTTGGAAACAAACCTATGCGCTTTTTTGTCAGCTATCATCCGCCATCTTTAATCTAGAGAGCACCGTGCTGCCCTCTATGTGGTGTGGTAAATTCTACGTGCTCTTGTTTGGAAACAAACCCATGTGCTTTTCTGACATCATTCAACCGCCAGAGAGCACCGTGCTGCCCTCTTTATGCCGGTGGCAAATTCCACGTGCTTTTTGACAGCTGTCATCCGCAAGAGAGCACCGTGCTGCCATCTTTAGCTAGATACCTTTGAAATGTGGTGGCAGCAAATTCCACGTGCTCTTGTTTAGTAAACAAAGCCACGTGCTTTTTGACACCTATCATCCGCCATCTTTAATCAATAGACCACTATGCTGCTATCATGCGGGTAATTTCGTCAGCTGTCATCCACCATCTTTAATCTACAGAGCGTCGTGCTGCTCTCTGTAGTAGCGGGCAATTTGAAAAGTTCTGTTACTCGTCATCCGTCATCTTTAATCAACAAAGCTTCGTACTGCTATCTTTAGCTACATACATTTAACATGTGGTGGCGGATAATTTGAAAATTAAAAAAACTTCCGTTAGCTATCATCGGCCATCTTTATTCAACAGACCATCGTGCTGCTACCTCCCGATGGTATCACCACCTTGACGAAGGCAAAATACATTTTGCCGGGTGTTTTGGAGGCTTGCGTGTTCAAATGATCCTTAGAGCTATGCCGGCGGAAGCATATGCTCCTGGTAGGGCCACCCAAGCCGGACAGGTCTAAGGTGATGATCCAGACTAAGAGTGATACCCTGGTCCTCCAGGTTGGGGGTTGGTACGTGGGGCTAACAACTCCACTACCACAAAACTACATATTGTTCAGAAACCAAATCAAGACAACCGGACGGTCCCAAACGTACGACGACTAAAGCGCGCTAAATGGCAACGATACGGATATATTGGAACATGGAATGTGAGAAGTATCTTTCAGGCCGGGGCTAGTAGAAAATTGGAGGAGGAATTACTTAAATATCAGATAGATGTGGCAGCATTACAGGAGATAAGATGGAAGACAATCGAGGTGACAGATCTACAGCACTGCATTTTGTTCAATAGTGGGGAGGAAGAAAATAGAATAGGAACAGGGTTTATGGTCAAGAAATCGGTCAGTCATAATGTAATTGAATATGAAGCAATAAGCCCCAGACTATGCCGGTTAAGATTGAGAGGGAGATTTGCCAACATATCACTAATTAGTGTCCATGCACCAACAGAGGATGCCGATGAGGAAGAGAAAGAACATTTCTATGAAAAAATGGAGCAAGTATATGACAAGTTGCCCAAGTATGATGTTAAAGTTGTCCTAGGGGATTATAATGCCAAAGTAGGCAAAGAGAAAGAAAACCACCCAGTGGCAGGATATCATAGTAAACACCAAGAATCAAATGAAAACGGGTGGAAATTGATTGACTTTGCCTTTAGCAAGGAGCTGGTGATTAAGAGCACATGTTTTCCCCATAAGGAGATCCATAAAGAGACATGGATATCACCGGATGGTCTGACAAAGGACCAGATAGACAATGTGCTGATAGATGCGTGACATGCCTCCAATATAATGGATGTGAGAAGCATGCGTGGTGCAGACAGTGATTCAGATCACATACTGGTGAGGATCAAGTTCCGAAAAAGACTGGCAATTAAACCCAGGGACAGAGCTGAGCAGAGCAAGATCTATAATGTAGAACTGTTAAGGGATGAGAAGAAGGAGGAAGAGTATAGAGACCGGCTGCAAAGAAAGCTACAGATGAGCAGAAACGGAGATGTGGACATCAACACAATGTGGGAGGAAACCAAGATAGCAATAAATACAACGGCGCAGGAAGTACTTGGAGAGAGATGGAAACAGAGTAGAAATAAATGGTATGACGAGGAAGTAGGTAAGGTTCTGGAAGAGAGAAATCTTGCCCGACAAAGAATGCTACAGAGACCCACTCGAAATATTATTGCAGTTTTTAAAGAGAAACGGAGAATAGCAAAGACATTGATAAGGAACAAGAAAAGAATAGAAGAAAAGGAGAGAGTGGATGAAATGCAGAAGAATTTTGAAAACAAACAAGGCAGAAAATTCTTCCATGGGGTTGGACAAGTAAAGAAGGGATATCAACCCAGAGTGAATATGCTTAAGGATGAGACTGATAGAGTCATTGTTGGGAAAGAACGAATTCTGGAAAAATGGGCAAAACATTTCGAAACACTACTTTCTGTAAGACCAATAAATGAAGAAAAAGAAGGATCAGACCGTATGGAAACTTCAGAGAGAGAGATGAGGAGGGTGAATATGGAGATGAGTGTGAGGAGGAAGAGATGGATGAGGAGAATGGAGATGAGGATGAAGACGATATGGGATCACCATCGATTGAAGAAATAAGAGATATTATAAAACAATTGAAGAGCAGTAAAGCCCCAGGGAATGACCTCATAACAGCAGAAATGGTAAAACATGGAGGAGAAGTGTTGGTGAAGAAAATACACGAGATAATTAAAAAGGTATGGGAAACAGGTACAATGCCGGAGGACTGGACACTAGCAAATATATGTCCTATACATAAGAAGGGGTCACGCATGCAATGCAAGAATTATCGAGGTATATCCTTACTGAGTATAGTATACAAAATCCTCTCTACAGCCATAACAAAGAGAGTTAGTAGTAGAGCGGAAAGAATTATAGGGGAGTACCAAGCTGGTTTCAGACCTGGAAGATCGACGGTGGACCATATTTTCACCATGAGAATGACTCTGGAAAAGACATATGAATACAACGTTCGACTAGGGCATCTTTTTATAGATTTTAAACAAGCCTATGACAAAGTTAAGAGATCGACATTATGGGAAACAATGAAGGAGTTTAAATTCCCACAGAAGTTAATAAAATTGACTACGATGACCCTGGAGAACAGCAGAAGTCAGGTAAAAGTGCAGGGAAGTCTGTCAAGATCTTTCAGAACCGAAGAAGGCCTAAGGCAGGGAGACCCCTTATCACCAGTGTTATTTAATCTAGTGTTGGAGAAAGCTGTAAGATCAGTAACTACTAATCCGGGTGGTAATATTTACAATAGACTGATCCAAATTTTGGCTTATGCAGATGATGTGGTGATATCTGCTAGAAGTAACGCGGCACTTACAACTGCCTTGAGGGAGTTGAAAGATGCGGCTGGGTCCTTGGGCTTGGAGATAAGTGACTCTAAATCTAAATATATGGTAACAGAGAGAAGTGGAAGGAACACTGAAAAACTCCAAGTGGATGGTTACACCTTTGAAGCAGTAAATAGCTTCACATATCTTGGCTCAGTAATAACATCAGAAAATAAAGTTGAGACAGATATTGTAAATCGAATTAAGGCTGCCAACAGATCCTACACGGCACTGAATCCCCTTCTGAGAAGTAAAAACTTAAGCAGGAAATTAAAACTGACTCTCTACAAAACAATAATTAAAGCAGTGCTTATGTATGGGAGTGAGGCATGGGTATTGACTGAGGCCACAGAGAGGAGATTAAATGTGTGGGAAAGGAAAGTACTGAGGAAGATATTCGGACCGGTGAAGGAGGGAGATTTATGGAGAATCAGAACAAATGAAGAAATAAGATTATTGTATAAGGAGCCGGACTTGGTGACATCAATCAAAATGAGACGAATTGGATGGCTGGGGCATGTACAACGGATGGAGGAGGGAAGACTTCCAAGGAAAGCACTGACAGGACACCCTGGGGGCAGGAGAAGGAGAGGTCGGCCCCGGATGAGATGGCTGGAGGATGTGGAGACTGATCTGAGGACCGTTGGAGTCAGGAGATGGCGTAGGCGTGCTGAAGACCGGGATGACTGGAGAGCTGTGGTCAAGGAGGCCAAGGTCCTTAAAGGACCGTAGAGCCATGGAGTAAGTAAGTAAGTAAGTATCGTGCTGCTATCTCTAGCTACATACATTTAACATGTGGTGACGGCAATTTGAAATTCTATCTAGATGCTATCTTTAATCAACAGAGCACCGTGCTGCTATCCCTTTGAATTGTGGTGACGGATAATTTGAAATTCCGTTAGCTATCATCATTAAACATTAGTGCATTCGCTAACCTAACCTCTCATCTACTATCTTGAAGGAGATTATACGACACCTCCTCTACCTCCTGCTCTTCCTCCTCCTCCTCCTCCCCTACCACCTGCACCTCCTCCTCCTCTGTCAAGGCATAACTTTATCGAACACGCATCGCGAAGGCAAGAGTGTGCAGCGATATGCATGTTTAGACTTGCGGATTACGAAAGAAACATAACAAGACTTGAATCGAACCCTGCACTCGATGTCGTTAACTTCAACATGTGATTAAAACATTGTCTGGTGTGTTCAGAACACTACATAAGTAGAATCGAACGCTGTACAACATGTTAGGGGATACCTTTGTTCTAAGAAGATCAGATTGAAACATAACAAGACTAGAATCGAACACTGCACTCGATGTCGTTAACCTTAACATGTGATCAGAACATTCATTGATGTGTTCAGATCACTAAACAAGTAGAACCGAACACTGTACAACATGTTAGGGGATACCTTTGTTCTAAGAAAATTAGATTGCAACATAACAAGACTAGAATCGAACACTACACTCGATGTCGTTAACCTTAACATGTGATCAGAACATTGATCGATGTGTTCAGATCACTAAACAAGTAGAACCGAACACTGTACAACATGTCAGGGGATACCTTTGTTCTAAGAAAATTAGATTGAAACATAACAAGACTAGAACCGAACACTGTACAACATGTTAGGGGATACCTTTGTTCTAAGAAAATTAGATTGCAACATAACAAGACTAGAATCGAACACTGCACTCGATGTCGTTAACCTTAACATGTGATCAGAACATTCATTGATGTGTTCAGATCACTAAACAAGTAGAACCGAACACTGTACAACATGTTAGGGGATACCTTTGTTCTAAGAAAATTAGATTGCAACATAACAAGACTAGAATCGAACACTACACTCGATGTCGTTAACCTTAACATGTGATCAGAACATTGATCGATGTGTTCAGATCACTAAACAAGTAGAACCGAACACTGTACAACATGTCAGGGGATACCTTTGTTCTAAGAAAATTAGATTGAAACATAACAAGACTAGAACCGAACACTGTACAACATGTTAGGGGATACCTTTGTTCTAAGAAAATTAGATTGCAACATAACAAGACTAGAATCGAACACTGCACTCGATGTCGTTAACCTTAACATGTGATCAGAACATTGATTGATGTGTTCAGATCACTAAACAAGTAGAACCGAACACTGTACAACATGTTAGGGGATACCTTTGTTCTAAGAAGATCAGATTGAAACATAACAAGACTAGAATCGAACACTGCACTCGATGTCGTTAACCTTAACATGTGATCAGAACATTGATTGATGTGTTCAGATCACTAAACAAGTAGAACCGAACACTGTACAACATGTTAGGGGATACCTTTGTTCTAAGAAAATTAGATTGCAACATAACAAGACTAGAATCGAACACTACACTCGATGTCGTTAACCTTAACATGTGATCAGAACATTGATCGATGTGTTCAGATCACTAAACAAGTAGAACCGAACACTGTACAACATGTCAGGGGATACCTTTGTTCTAAGAAGATCAGATTGAAACATAACAAGACTAGAATTGAACACTGCACTCGATACAACATGTGATCAGAACATTGATTGATGTGTCCAGATCACTAAACAAGTAGAACCGAAGACTGTACAACATGTTAAGGGATACCTTTGTTCTGAGAAGATCAGATTGAAACATAACAAGACTAGAATCGAACACTGCACTCGATGTCGTTAACCTTAACATGTGATCCGATAAACATGTTAGGGAATACCTTTGTTCTAAGAAAATTAGATTGAAACATAGCAAGACTAGAATCGAACACTGTAAGAACATTGTTTGATGTGTTCAGAGCAAAAGTACAACTTCAATGATTTACCTAGTGTAAAAATCAAAAACACACACTGTGCACATATCGCATAGCTATCTTGCCTATCACTTGCCTAGTATGAAAATCAAAAACACACTGTGCACATTTCGCATAGCTAACTCGGCAACACTTCAAATGATTTGCTTAGTACGAAAATAAAAAATCTATACCGCGTAGCTAACTCGTTCATCACACTGCCAAGACGCTTAGTAATTGCAAATACACTGATATATGTCATACGAAAATCAAGAAAGCATACTGCGTAGCCAACTCGCTCGGGTCACTCGCTTAGTAATTGCAACACGACTAGAACACTGATACACGTTACTCTTTTTTTCTCGAAACACACACACACACGGATAAGAATGTTCCGAGATACTACATACTTACATGTTTTTTAAAAAAATAGGGGGATGAAAGATCATAAATTATACGTACACATGTTGTCTCCTCCAAGTTGTAAGACGAAATAGACGCAGTACTGCGAGTTTCCGCTCTAGCTAGCGAACGGAAGTAGCATGATATCTCAGCAAAAAAATACGCGTGAGCTTGCATACATGCAAGTCAGACACAATGATGGATACCGCGATTCAAATCCTGGCAACTTATGCCGTCAGGAAGGGCATCCGGCGAGCATCTAGCTGTAAATCCCCGATTCTCATGTTAGAAAGGGCAACTTGTTGTAAAACATTCTTTATCCCAGTTCTTTGACGTCAGGAAGGGCAACCGGTCGAAAACAATAGTGTATGATGTAAGAGGCTAGATACTGCCAGTTTTGCGTCAGGAACGGCAACTAGCCTTAAAACAAATTCTTGCGATTTAAAATCTTAGTTTTGCGTCAGGAAGGGCATCCGGCTGTAAAACAATAGTTCGTGATACAGCGATTTAAAATCTAAGAAGAGCATCTAGCTGTAAATCCCCGATTCTCGTGTTAGAAGTTGTAAAACAGATTCTTAATCCGAGTTCTTTGACGTCAGGAAGGGCAACCTGTCGAAAACAATAGTGTATGATGTAAGAGGCTAGATACTGCCAGTTTTGCGTCAGGAAGGGCAACTAGTCTTAAAACAAATTCTTGCGATTTAAAATCTTAGTTTTGCGTCAGGAAGGGCAACCGGTCGTAAAACGAATTCTTGCGATTTAAACTCATGCGTCAGGAGGAGGCACTCGGCTTTAAAACATATTTTTAATCCCGGCCCTGCTACGTTAGGAACCACATCTAGCTGTAAAAACAGGAGCTTCAAACATTTACAGTTTTAAGCTTTAGGAACGGGTTATGGGTTACATTTTTTGTTCTACTGCATAGAACACTATCTTTGAAGTTGTATCGGCGCAGTCATTCAGAGCGAGGTATGGAATGCATGTGTTGGCTGAAATTGTACACTCGGCTTCCGGCTGTAGTAACCTTGAACGAAGACACTGCATGCTGATGAGCGACTTGTAACTCACGTAGCCCGTGTAAGCTCCTAACATAAATTATCATGATTGTACGGAGAGGTTAAAACACACAGTGCCAGCATATAGCCCCCCTCCTATCGAAAGAGCCTGCACGGCGCCGGCATGTAGGCTTCTCCTGTTGTAGGAGCCTGTACAAGGTTTAACACCTGCCATCAACAGCCCTTACTTAATACTGGCTTTTTTTGCATGCCCTCGAAACTACCTAAGAATGTAATATACTACCGTAGGGAGAGGGTAAAACCCAGTGCTGGTACATAGCCTACTCCTACCGAAGAAGCCTGCACACAGCTTAACGCCTCCATCCGACAAATGAATCACCCTCAACACTCTTGTACTCACAATCATTTTCGAATGAGTCTGCATAAGGTTTAACGTCCCCATCAACAACCCTTACTTAATGCTAGCTTTTTGCACACCCCGCCTCTTAGATCATACACGATAGTTTTACGACCGGTTGCCCTTCCTGACTAGGATTTTAAATCGCAGTATACGCGATAAATTTGTTATAGCGGGTTTTATAACTAGATATCCCGGTACCGGCACATAGCATACTCCTACCGAAGAAGCCTGCACACAGCTTAACGCCTCCATCCGACAGATGTAGGCTACTCCTGTTGAAGGAGCCTGTACAAGGTTTAACACCCGCCATCAACAGCCCATACTTAATACTGGCTTTTTGCACACCCTCGAAACTGCCTAAGAATGTAATATACTACCGTAGGGAGAGGGTAAAACCCAGTGCTGATACATAGCCTACTCCTACCGAAGAAGCCTGCACAAGGCTTATTGCCTCCATCCGACAGATGAATCACCATCAACGTCTTGTACTCAAAATCATTTTCGAAGGAGCCTGCACAACGTTTAACGCTCCCTATCAACAGCCCTTACTTATTGCTGAATTTTTTGCACACACCGCCTCTTAGATCATACACCATAGTTTTACAACCGGTTACCCTTCCTGACTAGGATTTTAAATCGCAGTATATGCGATAAATTTGTTGTAGCGGGTTTTATAACTATATGTCCCGGTACCGGCACATAGGCTACTCCCACCGAAGAAGCCTGCACATAGCTTAACGCCTCCATCCGACAAATGAATCACCCTCAACACTCTTCAATCATTCTCGCTACTTCGGAAGATAGCGGGTTCGAACTCCTACTGTTAGAAGCCGTAAAAAATAGCAAATGCTAGGCGAGGGGGACCTGCGCGATCGTCATAATGTGTAACTACATGATCTAGCTAAATGTAGTTTTAGCTCAATACCTTTAAGTGCCTACAGGTAAGGAATACCGCGGATGTAGCTTAGTACCCTCCCGTTTAAGTCCAGAAGTCGAGGATCGCGCGCTAACATTCCAAGGCTCGATCCGCGGCAGAACTCTTAAATTCTGACACCTCGGCATCAACAGGAGGTTCGATTCCGGCTTAAATACGTCAGCCTGCAGAACTCAGTGTAAGACCCTCATGAGAGCTCTTGTTGCATAAACATTTAGTTCCGACTGTACTGCAGTTGTCAGCGACTTTCACATCCGCTTGGTAACAAGCAGCATATTGACTCGCTGCAGTCTGCGTGAAGCGCTCACAGTTCTCTGTATGCGTTTATTACGTACACATCTCCCGTCTAAGTACTGTCTGCTGTGAATATTATTCTTCAGCCTTTATCTTAAGGTAAGCTAGAACTGTTAGTTACTGTTTGCAAAGCAACTTCTACGCTAGGTAATAAACATGTACATTCATATATGTTTGTTCTTTTCTTTTTTTTAGGTACCGTTCGAGTTACAGGCTTGAAAGTACGCATTTTATTCATCCGAGTAACAGTCTGCAGCACGTGCATTTTTAAGGTATGTTTCGAACTTTGAGTTGTAAAGATAGCTAGGTTAACTGATGTACCCTACACTACATTCATATATGTTTGTTCTTTTCTTTTTAGATTCGACTAGAATATTATCATTCGAGTTTCAGGCTTGAACGTACGCATTCTATTTATCCGAGTAACAGTCTGCAGCACGTGCATTTTTAAGGTATGTTTTCGAACTTTGAGTTGTAAAGATAGCTAGGCTAACTGATGTACCCTACACTACATTCATATATGTTCGTTCTTTTCTTTTAGGTACGACCAGAATATTATCATTCGAGTTACAGGCTTGAAAGTACGCATTTTATTCATCCGAGTAACAGTCTGCAGTGCGAAGATTTTAAGGTATGTCTAACCTCTATTCGTTGAAACTTGGTTTCTTCCGAACATCGTAACTTTAAGCTAATCATAAATAGTTGTTCTCTTCAATCCTCATGCTATAGACGAGGTTAATCTTATAATTTCAAACACGCACACATAGCTATGTCTGTCCTCAACAGGCTGAAACTTGGTTTCTTCTAAAACATCGTAACTTTAGTCTATTGATAAATAGTCGTTCTCTTCAATCCTCATGCTATAGACGAGGTTAATTTTATAATTTCAAACACACACATAGCTATGTCTGTCCTCAACAGGCTGAAACTTGGTTTCTTGTAAAACATCGTAACCTTAAGCTAATCATAAATAGTTGTTCTCTTCAATCCTCATGCTATAGACGAGGTTAATCTTATAATTTCAAACACGCACACATAGCTATGTCTGACCTCAACAGACTGAAACTTGGTTTCTTCTAAAACATCGTAACTTTGATCTATTGATAAATAGTCGTTTTCTTCAATCCTCATGCTATAGACGAGGTTAATTTTATAATTTCAAACACACACATAGCTATGTCTGTCCTCAACAGGCTGAAACTTGGTTTCTTCCGAACATCATAACTTTAGTCTATTGATAAATAGTCGTTCTCTTCAATCCTCATGCTATAGACGAGGTTAATTTTATAATTTCAAACACACACATAGCTATGTCTGACCTCAACAGGCTGAAACTTGGTTTCTTCTAAAACATCGTAACTTTAGTCTATTGATAAATAGTTATTTTCTTTAATCTGCATGTCATAGAAGAGGTTAATCTTATAATTTCAAACTCATAGCAATGTCCGACCTCTATACGTTGAAACTTGGTTTCTTCCGAACATCTTAACTTTAAGCTAATCATAAATAGTTCTCTTCAATCCTCATGCTATAGACGAGGTTAATCTTATAATTTCAAACTCACAGCAATGTCCGACCTCTATACATTGAAACTTGATTTCTTCCGAACATCGTAACTTTAGTCTATTGATAAATAGTCGTTCTCTTCAATCCTCATGCTATAGACCAGGTTAATTTTATAATTTCAAACACACATAGCTATGTCTGACCTCAACAGGCTGAAACTTGGTTTCTTCTAAAACATCGTAACTTTAGTCTATTCATAAATAGTCGTTCTCTTCAATCCTCATGCTATAGAAGAGGTTAATCTTATAATTTCAAACTCACAGCCATGTCCGACCTCTATACGTTGAAACTTGGTTTCTTCCGAACATCGTAACTTTCGCCTAATCTCTATTGGTCGTTCTCTTTTCAAATGTTCCCCTGCTGCGAGGAATGTAATGTAACGTTTACAAGGCGAGATAACTTCATGCGCCATATGAAATCAAAACACCCTAGCATAACATCTGCTTTATATAAAGTTTTTAGTGTGTATTTCGCTAACGTAGAGCGATACGAGGCTCACTTAGTAGAGGTACATCAAATATCTACTTGCCCTCAGGTAGTAGTAGGGAAAAAGCGTGCAGCTACTGGTGTAGCTGTAGAAAGTACTAGTAGTAAAAAACCTAGAAAAAATCATGAACTTCAAACTATTCACTGCGAGCACTGTAACACTGATGTACCATCTTCGCATTTTCAGGGACACTTACGGAGTAATGCGCATAAAAGTAATGCGTGTAGAAGTGGTAGTAACGCAAACATCGAGGAAATTAATACTGCATTTAAAAGTAGGATTGCTAGTTACAGAATTCGCACCAGTCAAAAGTTTCACAGCACTTCAAACTTTTTAAATTACGTTCAACCGGATGTACAACAGCTTCTTGCTAAATCTTTGTCCAATCATAATTTATTTAAAGTTAATTTTGAACTTTTCGCCTTGTACATTAAAAGCACGGATGAATCCGAAATAACGGACATTAAATCATTTAATACGAAGAATTTTGTCATAAGTGAGTCGACTAATTTTGGTGATGTACTTAGGGATGTCTCTAACATTATTTCGACTAAGAGGGAGGAATTTCAGGAAAAGGAATCAGGGTGGGCTTTAGTTGAGATAATGTATCTAGAAGTTAACATCAATAAGTACAATCCCATGCGAGGTTCATCGTACATCGAGCTGCCGACATGGATTCAGCAAAGAAAAGCTGTTGTAAACATCCAAAACAATGACGAGGCATGTTTTGCATGGGCGGTGATGTCGGCTTTAAATCCTGTGAAACGGAATGTAGCGAATAGAACATCATCGTATCCACACTATTCAACGCAACTAAATTTCGATAGTATAGAATTTCCTGTGCAGATAAAGGATATTAAGCGCTTTGAGGAACTAAATAACATTAGCATTAATGTGTATGGTGTAGAGAAAAAGTCTGTAGTAGGTCCTCTGTATTATACATGTCATAAGAAGAGTACTCATGTTAATTTACTCTATATTGAAAACAGTGAGAATAGCCACTTTTGCTGGATTAAAAATCTGAGTAGACTTGTTGGTAGTCAGTTGTCAAACAGGTGTAACAAAAAGTGGCTATGTGATGGATGCTTGCAGTATTTTAGAACTGAAGATCAGTTAACGAAGCATTCCAAGAATGGCTGCAATCATGTACGTACAGAGATACCTACTACAGGCAATAATGTTTTAATATTTACAAATTTTCACAAGCAGATGTGGGTACCGTTCGTGATTTATGCAGACTTTGAAGCCATCCTCACGCCATGCAACACATGCTTACCTAATCCTGACAACTCTTTCACTAATACTACGCACATGCATGTCCCGTATAGCTTCGCGTATTACATCAAGTGTAGTTACGATAGTACGCTTAACAAGTTAGAGCTGTATCGAGGACATGATGCTGCTAAAGTATTTTTAGAAAGACTTGAAAGTGATGCAGTTCGTCTTGGTCGTATTCTAAATAGTAATATTCCTATGAAGCCACTCACCGAAATTCAGTTAAATGATCATGAACGTGCTACAAAGTGTAGCATTTGTGATGGGGAATTTTCCGAAAATGACCCTAAAGTTTTTGATCATGATCATTTAACTGGTTTCTACAGATGTGATGCTCATTATAGCTGTAATCTTAAGTATAGAGTTCCTAAATTTATCCCTGTAATTTTTCATAACTTATCTGGTTACGACTCTCATTTCATCATTTCACAATTTGGAGCTTCAGATGAAAAAGTAGATATAATCCCTCAGAATAAAGAGCGGTACATTGCGTTTGCAAAGTCTGTAAAAGTAGATGCTGAGCATTCTATAAAACTGAGATTCCTTGACTCGTTTCGCTTTATGGCGAGTAGCCTCGATAAACTTTCTAGTCATTTACAACCTGAACAATTTACGGAAATTCGACGCGTTTTTCCCGAAGAAGCGCAGTTTAATTTACTTCGGCGTAAGGGTGTTTTTTGTTATGAATATCTTGACTGCTTAGAACGCCTCGAAGAACGTGCCTTACCATCGAAACAATCCTTTTACAGCTCGCTGAATTCAGCAGATATTAGTGATGATGACTATTTACATGCACAACATATCTGGGAGCAGTTCCACATTCAAACGCTGGGTGAATACTCCGATTTATATTTAAAGAAAGACGGATGTACTTTTGTTAGCTGATGTTTTTGAAAATTTTCGCTGTGTTTGCAAGAAAACCTACAGCCTTGACCCATGTCAGTATTTTACTGCGCCTGGGTTAAGTTGGGACGCGATGTTAAAACACACGCAGGTGAATTTGGAACTGCTAACTGATATTGATATGGTGCACTTTATAAAATCATCTATTCGAGGCGGTCTAAGTCAGTGCAGCGGGCGGTATTCCAAGGCAAATAATAAGTACATGCCGAGTTTCGATTCTAGTCAGGAATCTCAGTATATCGTTTACCTCGATGCTAATAATCAGTATGGGTGGGCGATGAGTCAGCATCTACCGGTGAGTGGTTTCCGCTGGCTAACGCAGTGCGAAATTGATGCTTTACAGCTACACGCCCTAGGCGATGAAGCTGATAAAGGCTATTTCCTCGAAGTTGACTTACAGTATCCTAAAGAGTTACACACTTCTCATAATGACCTACCGTTCTGCCCTGTAAATATGAAGCCCCGTACATCGCATCAACGACGAAAATGCTAATTGCTAATTTGTGCGATAAATCTAAGTATATCATTCATTACCGAAATTTAATACAGTGTTTGCAGCATGGTTTGAAGTTATCCAAAATTCATCGCGTACTAGAATTTAATCAGTCACCGTGGCTAAAACCATATATCGATCTGAACAATAATTTAAGAACGAATGCGGTTAACGAGTTTGAAAAAGATTTCTACAAGCTCATGAATAACAGTGTGTTTGGTAAGACTATAGAAAATGTTGACAAACGCGTTGATGTAAAATTGATTACAAACTGGGATAATATTAAGAAAAGGTATGGTGCTAACTATTTAATAAGTAAACCAAATTTCCACAGCTGCACCATCATACATGAGAATTTAGTTATTATACAGATGAATCGTGTTAAGGTTAAGTATGACAAACCTACCTACGTCGGCTTTGCAGTACTTGAATTGGCTAAAATACTCATGTATGAATTCCATTACGATATTATGATGAAGAAGTACGCGCATAATGCGCAATTGCTCTACACAGATACCGATTCGTTTATTTATCAAATCAAAACTGATGACTATTACAATGATATAAAGCCAGACTTGGGTAGGTTTGATACAAGTAACTATCCTGCAAATAATCAATATCATCTACCGCTAGTGAACAAAAAGGTTCTAGGTAAAATGAAAGATGAATGTGCTGGGAATATTATCGATTCATTTGTAGGTACTAAATCCAAGTCATATTGCATAAAACTCTTAAATGAATTACAAATAAAGAGATTGAAGGGGGTTAAAAAGAATGTCGTTCAGAATCAGCTAAGTTTTGAAAACTATAACAATTGCATTAAAAGTAATCCACCTGTTTTGCATAAGCAAATGTCTGTCATTAGAAGCAAGAAGCACCAGTTGTACACTCATTTAATTAGTAAGGTAGCCCTTAATAATGTTGATTGCAAACGGTTTGTCATTCCAAATTCTACCAACACTCTAGCCTGGGGGCATAGTAGTATTGATAGGTACTACTTTACATAAAGCAGATGTGTGTGTAAACATTATGTTAGAGGTGTGTACTTACGTTACGCTGTCTTACATCACAATTCACTGTACATATTGTAGGGAGAGGTACGCTGAGAGAGTAGTACGGCAAGTTTAAACTTGTACATTCAAGAATTGCGTCGAGAAGTACGCAAACATCACTAGGGTAAAATGATTCGAGATAAAACTTGTACATACAAGATGTAAATAAATAATGTAGAATTGGCATATTCTTTTATTTTAGGTTAGGTATTACCTTCCTCCCGCTCCTTATTTGCAAGATAGAGTTTTTGTTTATTACTCAAAGAAGAAAAGCAAGAAAGAAGGTGTTGAGCAGATTCGTAAGTATGTTATTGTCTAGCTCATGTTGAGAAGAGATTTTTTTTTCTAAACAGTGTTTGATTGCAATGCAGTGTTCAACAACATCGAACTATAAACGGTAGTATGTGTTCAAGTCTAAACTTGCAATACTCTTGCTTTTGCAATGCACGTTCGATAGAGATGTAGCTTGATAGAGGAAGAAAAGCAGTTAGTAAGTATGTTGAAAAGATATTTTGTTTTTCTTTCTAAACAGTGCTCGATTCTTGTTATACAATGCAGTGTTCATCAACATCGAACACTAGTATGCAGTTCAAGTTGTAATAAGTTTTGAACAGTAGTATGTGTGTGTTCAAGTCTAAACATGCATCACTGCGGGTATGCGAGCGGATGACGAAATTGCCCCGCATGAGGGCAGCACGGTGCTCTGTTCATTATAGATGGCGGATGACAGCTAACGAAATTGCCGGTTTGTTTCCAAACAAGAGCGCGTACAATTTACCGCCACCACATTTCAAAGGTAAGTAGCTAAAGAGGGCAGCACGGTGATTAAAGATGGCGGTTGACAGCTGTCAAAAAAGCATGTTGATTTGTTTCCAAACAAGAGCACGTGGAATTTGCCGCCACCACATAGAGGGCAGCACTGTTCTCTCTGGATTAAAGATGGCAGATGACAGCTGTCAGCAAAGCATATAGGTTTATAAAGCACGTGGAATTTACCGCCACCACATTTCAAAGGTAAGTAGCTAAAGAGGGCAGCACGGTGCTCAAAGATGGCTGCTATCAAAAAGCATTTTTCAAATTATCCGCCACCACAAAGAGGGCAGCACTGTGCTCTATAGATTAAAGATGGCGGATGACAGCTGCACGTGGATTTGTTTATCTCACGCTAGTGAGGTTAAGTTGGTAGCACTAAGGTTTAGGCCCGCCAAGATGGCAGCACTGCCGATGACAGGTGACGAATTTACATCTACTACGATAAAGAGGGCAGCACAGTGCTCTGTGGTTTAAAGATGGCGGATGACAGCTGTCAAAAAGCACGTGGCTTTGTTTACCACACGCTAGTTAGGTTAAGTTGGTACCACTAAGGTTTAGGCCCGTCAAGATGGCAGCAGTGAGGTTAGCGATGCGTTGTTGTCTGTCAAAAAGCACGTGGCTGTCAAAAAACACGTGGCTTTGTTTACCTCGCACTAGTTAGGTTAAGTTGGCACTACTGAGGTTTAGGCCGTCAAGATGGCAGCAGTGAGGTTAGCGATGCGTTGTTGTCGATGACAGCTGTCAAAACGCACGTGGCTTTGTTTACAAATTAAAATCTCCCGCCAAAATTCAAATTTCCCGCCAAAAATTCAAATTTCCCGCCAAAATTCAAATTTCCCGCGGGAGGAGGCGCCAGAACCATCCAATTATACTACTATGTTTGGTTTTCATTCATTGAATTCACTCTTCTGGAATTGAAATTCCATCTTGTATTGGCAATACTTGGAAATCGTTATTTCAGCAAGTGCGTTAACGCGTTTCCACGAATACGAAAGCCACTCTGTGCTTTAAAAACATCGTACATTCCTTGATATGTGTAACAAAATGTGAAAGAACGAGATTGAGTCTGTGAGCATAGCAGTGTATGAAGAGTGGACTGGGGTACCTGTTTTTCAAAAGGGATTGTAAAGGGTTTTTAGTATCCAGAAAAAGTGGCAGCTCCAATATAACCTTGTGCTACAAGCTTTCCCTCACAACTGACATCAGAGAAGAGTTGACCAGCATGCCGGCTTAGAGCAATCGCAGTGCGATCATTAATGACATCTGTAAAACCAATGAATCTTTCCCGTATCGAATGACAGTTGAAAGTTGAACTTTGCAATGTCCGTAGTTTTGTCCAACATTATTGCTCTAAAATGCATGGTTTGTTTCTCACTTAATCTTATCCAGAATTACGTCACTAACACCTTCAATAATATCGTTCTGTATCCTGTAGGATGTTCCTTCAAACACTCCCGTGCTGTGAAGATGAAAATTAAGTTTACTATCGTAATTAGAAAGTAACTTAGTTAGGCCAATGTAGTTTCCCTGGTTGACAGAATCTTCCTGCTCGTTATGACCTCTGAAAGGCAGCTCTTGTTTAGCCAACAAACAGCAGACATCAATAAATTGTTTCATTAGTTATCAGTTTGAAATAAACTCTGCATTATGTTTTAAAACATCTAACCTTCTTTGTTCACTCAACTGAAAATCCGTTCTGGTTTTCCCGAAAGTGCTGTATTTAGTTACTGCAGACAGGTATGAATGACACTTTTCGTGGCGCGCTTTTGTTTCTTGATTTGCATGGTTAACCACCTTGAAGAAGCATAATAGTCCGTTTTGAAATTACGATTATAATATTTCGTTTCTGTATTAATAGAAATGCTTGGAGTTGGCCGCCTTTGGTTGGCAGCCCTGAAGGTGGTTTTCCGTGGTTTCCCATTTTCACACCAGGCAAATGCTGGGGCTGTACCTTAATTAAGGCCTCGACCGCTTCCTTCCCACTTTCTGCCCTTTCCTATCCCATCGTCGCCATAAGACCTATTTGTGTCAGTGTGACAAGCAATTCAAAAAAAGAAAAAAATCTTCAAAACTTAGGCATCCAAATGATACGATGAATAATTGATCGAGAATAAAGCATTCAGACTGCCGGTCCCTATTCGTATTCTTCGCATTATCGCTTGACGTAATGCCACTGCTTGAGGCATCGCTCTGCAGCAGGGGACTAGATTTCTCAACCGAGTCTCCTTCCATACTTTTCACTTCGAGTCACTTTCAAAATATGTGGATAATATAACACTTTCGCATTTCACTAGATCTCTTTCAATATAGAGGTTAATAAAACTTGCATCGGTGAAGAGCAAGCTAAAATTACATTTACTTGCTACGGAACGCCCGAGCGTAGCACCTGTGGCCTGAACCAAAGAGAACCTAGGGACCTAGGGAAGGTTTTCATTCGTCTGCCTGAAGGGGAGGGGCGGGCCAACTAGAAGGTAACGCCTTCTCTCTGACCAGGAGATTCGGCGGGTTTGAAGTTTTGATGGAGTTGGGAGAAGGGGGGGGGGGGTTTGATTAGGCGAAGGAGCTGGGAGGGGGTTTCGACCTCTTGGCTAAGTACTTTATTGAGTGCTTTAAGTTTGTACAATTTGAGCTTACATGGTTTGTCAATTTTCTGTTTACAGTATGTTTTCCATTTGTTACAGGTCGTTATAATGTTGTTTATACAATTTTGCTTCATTTTCTGAGTTGGATCTTCATTTTGCAATTTCATGCTGTCAATATTGTTACAATTTTAATGTTTTTTTTTTACAATATTTCCAATATTTACAATATGTGTGGTTGTATGTGTGATTACCGGTGTTGTATGGTGGCGTGAATTTTTATAATATTTACACAGTTTTACATCTAGATACACGGATAATGGAGTCTTACAGTATTTACAATATTTATAAAATTTATGGTTGTATACATGGTTACAACTGTTCTGTGCTGACGTGAAATTTTACAATATTTACAAGGTCTTAAATCTAGATATTTTCAGTTTTGCAGGGGGACAATCTTGACAGTTTTAACAATGAGGATATTTACACTGTTTACATTGCATTTAATTGCCATGTTGTTCTCATGGGAGATTGCTATGATTATGGTTCACAGTATTATCGGCACACTTTATCTTGGTGCATTTGTGTACGGGGGTGAAGAGTAAGGAGGGAGCTGTCCCGGTTCCGATAGTGCTGCCAACTGAATGAAAATGAAATCTGAATTGAATCGAGAATATGATCGATCGATATGAAGTTTCTAAACCGTTATTATCTTAAGCTAATAACTACGTCACATACACAATATATAACATTTCTCGAAGCGAATCTTGTTCCTAGCATGAATTCTATTGTTTGACTTTGCTGTGTAAACAACGAAAGTACTAGTAGGTAAAGTGTACGCCAGATGTCGCACAACGATGCTTAAGCGATTCATAGTTGTGTTTCAAAGGTTGCCAGTACGAATCTCGAAGATTGCCGAGGTCGACCGATTCAGCACTAGGGTGTAAATGCACCAAAATGAAGTGTGCCGATAATACATTGTGCATTGCGTATCTTGGGTTGGTGAGTTCTGGGTTCTGGAACAGAGTGATTCATATTAGTACGGTTGCTCTTACTATTGGTTGTCTGATGAAGGGGAGGAGTTCGACGAGGGCCCACTAGGTTTTATGGTTTTTAAATGGCTGACTTGGTGTGAGTGGTATGGAGGTTATGAATATTATGGGAGATGGGGTGATGGGTTTGGTGTCACAGCTTCCATATTTTCCTAAGTAGCACCATCAGTGGCCTCGCCTGTTCCTTTCCCCCGAGAAGAGCCGAACGTTTCCGATCCTCACTCGGCGATCACAGTCAGCGTCCGGACGGCCGTATATGTAAGAATAATAGTGCCACCAAGTGTTATTTTACGGCGAAAATTGAGAAATGTGAAATACAGTTTTTTTTTTCGTGTATGTTTATCGCAAAATACTTCAATTAAAATGTCAGGGAACTAGCCTAGCCCCCTGACCGCACGCCACTTATAGTAATACCAAACTCGTCGTCAGTCATTAAACTTGATTCAGAGTAATGCATAAGTACACTAAAGAGTCCGGCTCCATGGCAAAATGCTTAGCGTGCTGGCCTTTGGTCACAGGGGTCTCGCGTTCTATTCCCGGCAGTGTCGGAAATTTTGACCATCATTGCTTAATTTTGCTTGCACAGGAGCTGGATGTATGTGTCGTCTCCATCATCATTTCATCCTCATCACAACGCGCAGGTCGCCTAGGGCGTCAAATCAAAAGACCTGCACCTGGCGAGCCGAAGTCCTCGGACATATCGCGGTACCTACAGCGATACGCCATTCAGTACACTAAAGAGAAACGTTTTCAAATCGACAGAATTGTTGGAAGTATGAATTTATACAGAAGCTAATATAAATCGAGAATGTCTGTCTACCATAGCTCGAACTGAGCGTCATCTTGTAACAGAGTATGCATATGACGTCACAAATTTGAAGCGCTATTTCATGAAAACTACGTTTCATATTTTATTTTCCACTTCTGTTCTCGTTTATCTGTCGATTGAGACATTAAGTACTCTTAGCGTTTACCCAAACATAAAAATGTTTATTTCCGTGTATCCGTTGTCGAGGAGCGTAAGCAGACCAATCCACACGACACTAAGTGTCACGCAAAATATTATTTTATGCTCACGAAAACGAGTTTCGAGAAAATACACCTTTGAAATAATACGGCATTATGAACCTCTCTATACAGCCGTAGAGACTGGCATTTTTCTTCAGATAAGTTCATACGGTACTTCAATTTATCGGGAAGCTTCAGAAGTGACAGTAAATGCCAAACAGCGCCATCTTTCAACCTCGCATGTGACGTACACAGGTCTAGTCACGCTCCCAGAATTCTTTGTGGCAGTGGCCATTTTGGGACCAAAGCTCTCTACTCGCTGTCAATCAATCAATCAATACTGATCTGCATTTAGGGCAGTCGCCCAGGTGGCAGATTCCCTATCTGTTGTTTTCCTAGCCTTTTCCTAAATGATTTCAAAGAAATTGGAAATTTATTGAACATCTCCCTTGGTAATTGCCTTTAGTATATCCCCAGAAATCTGATCAATTCCAGCCGCTTTTCTAGTTTTCAACTTTTGTATCTTATTGTAAATGTCATTGTTATCATATGTAAATTTTATTACTTCTTTGGCCTTAATCTCCTCCTCTAACTCGACATTATCCTTGTAACCAAAAATCTTTACATACTGCTGACTGAATACTTCTGCATTTTGAAGATCCTCACATACACACTCCCCTTGTTCATTAATTATTCCTGGAATGTCCTTCTTGGAACCTGTTTCTGCCTTAAAATACCTATACATACCCTTCCATTTTTCACTAAAATTTGTATGACTGCCAATTATGCTTGCCATCATGTTATCCTTAGCTGCCTTCTTTGCTAGATTCAATTTTCTAGTAAGTTCCTTCAATTTCTCCTTACTTCCACAGCCATTTCTAACTCTATTTCTTTCCAGTCTGCACCTCGTTCTTAGTCTCTTTATTTCCCTATTATAATAAGATGGGTCTTTACCATTCCTTACCTCCCTTAAAGGTACAAACATGTTTTCGCATTCCTCAACTATTTCTTTAAACCCATCCCAGAGTCTGTTTACATTTTTATTTACCGTTTTCCATCGATCATAGTTACTTTTTAGAAACTGCCTCATGCCTGCTTTATCAGCCATATGGTACTGCCTAATAGTCCTACTTTTAAGACCTTCCTTTCTATCACATTTATTTTAAACTACGACAGACAGCTTCATGATCACTAATACCATCTATTACTTCAGTTTCTCTATAGAGCTCACCTGGTTTTATCAGCACCACATCCAGGATATTTTTCCCTCTGGTTGGTTCCGTCACTTTCTGAATCAACTGTCCTTCTCATATTTGCCATTTGTTGGTCATGCTCCCTGTCGTTCGCATTTCTTTCCCAATTGACATCTGGTAGATTCAGATCTCCCGCTACAATAACATTTCTTTCCATGTCGTTTCCTACATAGCTGATTATCTTATCAAATAATTCTGAATCCGTGTCAGTGCTACCCTTTCTCGGTCTGTACACTCCAAATATATCAAGTCGCCTATTATCTTTAGAAATGAGCCTTACACCTAGAATTTCATGTGTCTCATCTTTAACTTTTTCGTAGCTTACAAATTCTTCTTTCACCTGAATGAATACTCCCCCTCCCACCATGCCTATCCTATCTCTACGATACACACTCCAGTTCCGTGAGAAAATTTCTGCATACATTATATCATTTCTCAGCCATGATTCAACTCCTATTACAATATCTGGTAAATATATATCTATTAAATTACTCAATTCTATTCCTTTCTTTACAATACTTCTACAGTTCAACACTAACAATTTTATGTCATCCCTACTTGATTTCCAGTTCCCTGTTCCCTTATCACCGCTCCCTAGGCCACCCCGTTTCCCTGAATGTACCTCCCTATTACCCTTCCAAACAAATTTCCTAACTTATACGTACCACTGCGGTTTAAGTGAAGGCCATCTGAGCGCAGATCCCTATCTCCTACCCACCCATTAGGATCTAGAAATTTCACTCCCAGTTTCCCACATACCCACTCCATAGTCTCATTTAAATCCCCAATCACCCTCCAGTCAGTATCCCTTCTACACAGTATCCCACTAATAACAATCTCCGCTTTCTTAAACTTCACCCGTGCTGCATTTACCAGATCCCACACATCTCCAACTATGTTGGTACTTATATCAGCTTGCTTTACGTTGTTGGTACCAACGTGAAACACTATTACCTTCTCCTTCCCCTCCTCCCTCTCTTCTACTTTCCTCAACATCTGCCTCAACCTAATTTCTGGATAACATTCTACCCTGGTTCCCATTCCTCCACACACTTTCCCCACGTGTCTAACGATGGAATCCCCCATCTCATTTGCTCCGCTCCCCTCCTGGTCAGCCCTATCTTTCCTGATAGCTGCAGAAGCTACTTCCTCCTCCCTTTTCTCCTTCCTATGACCCTGTTCCACTTGTCTTTTCCTATCTTCTACTGTACATTTCCCTTTCCTACCTTTTCCCTTCCTCCTACTTCCACACATCTCAGCAACATTTCCCTGTCCTTCATCTTCCCTCGGTTGCTCTACCTGGAGTGACTCGTACCGATTTCGCACTGACACCTGTCCTGAATTCTGATCTTGAATAGAGTCCTTAGCCTGCAATCTCCTCCCTCTTAGAACATTAGACCACCTGTCGTCTACAACTCCCCCCCCCCCTTTCCTTCCCCTCCCACTGGTACACCTACTGTAACCTGTACATTGTTTAAGGGAGTCCTATCTTCCTTCCTGTCTTCTATGAGAATCCTAATTACCTCCCTCAAACTCTCCAACTCCTCCCCCATACCCCTCAATACCTCGCCACACCCACAGTTCGTACACTCGCGCCCCTTAGCCATTCTTTACGGAAAAAAATGAAAATGAAAGTAAAATAACTTACTTGCATAAAATAAATGAACGAAGGGATATATTGTCTGGGAGAGTACTCAAAGATCACACAACAATAAGGTATTTAATATACGACTACACTACAATACTACTTAGTCGTTCTCTATTTTTTATCCTACAACCCCTAACAGGATGAAAACTGCTGTTAATTACTGTATATCGAAAGGAATACACAAGAACTACACAATTCCAAACTGCAATTAAGCCTATCCTAATTACAACAACAGAATTTTATTAAGGGTTTCTACGGTTACCTCTACTACACCATTACTACACAAATATTTTGCAATAATAAAATAAGCACACTAAATTCTGATAGGATATTACTCGTATACTACTGTACAGTACACTACAGTAATTTTAAAAATACTTTCAGACGTATCCTAATTACAGTACAATACCGGTACCGTATGTCACTACTAAGCACAAACAGAAATGAAATTTACAAGAACTACTGTACTCAAAGATTACCAACAAAGCTAAATGTTTAGACAAATTATTATTAGTACTACGCTCTAATAGATACACACGAAAGATGACACACGAATATGGAAGGCAAGATTCGGCACTATCTAAATATACTGTATCTACACAACAATGTATCTACACTTCAATTTTCAGCTGAAGTGTGGTTATATATGAACTTTTACCGCTGGTGGATTAGTATTATTTTCCCTACTATGCGAGACGGAGAATAAAAGTGTCCTTAAATGCTGAGAATAAGAGGTTGTCTAGTATAATTTCTGTCAAAACCACGCCGGGGGCTTGAAGTGCAATATTATTGGGATATAGGAATTTGATTATTAACTTTTTCTCGATGAATAAACGAAGGTGGAAAGTACAAAGTATGCAGGGAACTAAGACTACAAATTATCGGAATAATGAATCAGCTGACTTTGTATTTATTTACACAGCTATCATGTGCATGTAGCAACAATCGTCAACAATCAAAAAAAACTGTTAAGTAGGCTACCATTATTATCCAGTGAAATTTCCCGTGAAATTTCCCGTGAATAGGGATGTAGGCAGAGAAAGTTCGCGCCAGATAGCGCTCGTGTAGTACTGGGTAAGCGCAAGGCGATCGTCTTATGTTTCTCCCAGTCAGTTGCGAGTAATGTATAGAATGTTACCGAGTTTTCTGAGCTAAAGGCGATTGTATCTTCTATAATATATTTTACTCCAAGACTATATTAATTAATTGTATAGTTATATCCCCTAGTATATTACGGACGATTTTCAGCGTTTAAGCGTTAAACAGTTGCAAAATAAGCTACGGACCAGAGACGCTAAAACTAGCGGGAGGAAGGAAGAATTACTATAGCAGTAATTAGAAAATTATAACACGCGTTATTATCCAAATAATGAATAGGAGTCAGCACGCTTTTTCCTAAAGATTACAATTACTTGAGTATTGTACATTGATAAATATATAAATAAACCTCCACAAGACTTAAATCATAATTAGAGATTTAAATAGGAACTTGCTCCCCTTGCTTTGATTCATGTAGCCTATTTCTTTAAGGTTGGTGGCTTACGAAACTGCAGATACTGCGTTGTCCACCAACAAAGGCATGTGAATTTCTTGAGTTTCCCCAGTGCCTGTTCCTTTTGAAGATTTGACCATCAGCCATAAGGTGAAGATCACTATCACAAATTTGCATTTGATGGATTATTTCGTATTTAGAAAATCGGAAATAGATGGTGCACCTATTTCCAACTACAAATTATTGTGTTGTGCTGGATACAGACTTTTCAGTGAAAAGTTTATTTTGTTCATACATGATTAATTTCAATCGGGTGAAATTCTAAAATGCATTGCTGTGAAATCCGAGTACACAAAACATAAGACCTATTATGTGAAGGTTATTTTAGGAGTACCGGGTGATATTATAGGAGAGGAATGTGAATGTTTTGCTGGAGCAGGCCCCAAGGCATGTTGTAAGTTTATTGCAGCAGTAAGCTATGTATTAGAGCACTTCCCCAAGACTGGTATTATTCAGTGTTCAGAAACATGCATCCAAAATTTATAAAGTTTTCAGCATCCCCTTACCAAACGCTTGAGGCCAGTTAGCCCTATAAAAGTGAAATGTTTGCCCTTGGAACAAGTTTTGCTATCATAATCACAGTTGCACCAGTTACAGGCCTAACTCTAGTCGAGGGGTATTTCTCTCTAAAAGCGAGGGGGCTGTTTTCGAGGACATTTTCTCTATCAGGCCAAATTTTCAACTCTTTAAATTGGCAGTACATGAAATTAATCTAAATATTAAAGAGATGGACTGACAACATCAGGGCAGACATGCACAGTGTTGGCTTAACACCAGAAGATGTCAACTACAGACAGAAATGGAGGAGATGTAGCAAAGCAGCAGACCCTGCAAGTCGGGATTTATGCTAAGAAAGACAGAAAGATTAAATAATATCCCAACAGTAGTTTTGTGGATTCCGAAGTTAAGGCCTAGTTCCTTGTCAGATTTGTTGCTCCTTAGCTTCATAACCGTCAAGGAGAAACACAGTCTGGGTTCAAGAGGGAATATCTGTAAACACCAAATTTTTTTTTTTTTTATTTTTTTATTTTTTTTTTTTTTTGCTTTACGTCGCACCGACACAGGTAGGTCTTATTGCGACGATGGGATAGGAAAGGCCTAGGAAGTGGAAGGAAGCGGCCGTGGCCTTAATTAAGGTACAGCCCCGGCATTTGCCTGGTGTGAAAATGGGAAACCACGGAAAACCATCTTCAGGGCTGCCGACAGTGGGGCTCGAACCCACTATCTCCCGATTACTGGATACTGGCCGCACTTAAGCGACTGCAGCTATCGAGCTCGGTGAAACACCAAATTACGATGTTGGACATCTATAAGCCCTGTATGAAGCAATATGGCATCACGTTTACGCATTGTTTTCTCAACAACCAAATTACCTGTAGTATTTGTTTGAGTGCTGATGTCTTTGAAAATGGGAGTCACAAATATTACATTCACTTCCTCGGGTACCGTATATTCACGATTTCTTCCCGTACTTCAATGGAGGTGATTTCTGCATATTCCGATATTGTAGGCTTATCGTGGTAATCCGGCAATTTTCTGGTGTATGGCCTCCTCCGTGTTTTTGTTGTGTTCGTGGTCTACGGAATAAGCGATGGAACAGCGCCCGGTTTTAATCTTGCTCTCTTACCTTTAAATACAAACGCATACATTCGGTGGTTGTTATCGAAATGCCGAATCAGTTTAAAGGTAGAAAATAGGAATTATTTTCCCTTCGTAAATCGCATTTACCCAACTAAGTTCTCGTGAAGTCACCGGCTTGGAAATAATGGGAACACACTTTAATATTTTCTGTCAGATTCTTCTCACCGAAATTTTTCCTTCTAATAGCAAGTAACAATTTCTTCTTCATTTCTTTATTTTGTGGAAACTGCTGAAACGAAAATGGGCTTTTCTGATTTTTGCGAAGAAGAACACTGCAATAGGTCGACATAGTTACGAAAATAACTATTTAAACAACTTAAATTCGTGGATATTTAGCGGCGTGAGTACACAAAAGTCAAATGAAGAGCGCAGTGTGCTTACCCAGTACAACAGCAGTGCGCTCTGTCGGTGCTAGTTCTATACATCCCTATTCTCTTTAAATCGATGTTCAACAATAACAATTTGTCGTCTGCGTGCTATCCAATGCAATGAGATTACATTTATAATTGATTAGTGTGTCGCTCCAGATTGTAAAAGTCACTCATCTAAAGACACTAGATTATTTAGATTCCCGAAAGATAAGAATAGGAGAGGAAAATGGGTGCAGAATTGCCGACGTCAAATGGCAGTCGACAGAACATTCATAGCTGTGTGCGGTTAGTATAAATTTTGCTAGAGAAAAATGAAGTTGTAATCACCAAGTTTATAATAGGCCTATTTGCTTTCGTAAAAGCTTGTCTATCAAAGTTTTTTCTACTGACCATATCTTGTTAATAATCTTTTTCTGCAGCTTCGTTTTGACGAATATCAATTCGAAGCAAAGAGAGCAGATGGAAGAAAGCTGCTAAAATGGAATGCCATCCCTACGCTCTTCGGCTTTCCTAATCCCCCGAAATCCTTCTCGTGTGTCGGTAAAGACTGCCTTCAACGCTTGTGTATAAAATATTGTGTTTGTCAATTTATTGAGATGGTAATTTATTGTAATAACTTTACCAGGACCTCGCCCAGGCGGCCTCACCTGCTATGCTGAACAGGAGCCACGTGGTGATGGGAAGATTAATAATAATGTTATTCAAAAAAGGCTTTCACGGCCGCAGATCTTATAATCACAGCAATAGAACCAGCTTTTGGGTGGTTAGGCCGTGTGCATAATGCAGAGTTTCGTCCAGACGTGCCATTTGGACTCATCAGCTGGAATGGCACGCCCCTCCAGGACTCTGCATAGCAGAGGCAGACCAAACTGTATTCTTTATTCTTTATTCAAATAGTTATTTCATTCCTGCCCGGTAAGGGGCAGGCGGGCCACCAGCTAAACATGTAGCTCTTTGGCCGGTGAATGAGTACATAAAAGTAGAATTTTGAAACACATACATAGAAGTATGTCTCGTACATACTGAAAACAAAACATAATCAAAGACAGATTAAAGCAGAGAAAATGAAAAACATAAACAAGTATATAACAAGGAAATATTATGTGATTTCTTCAATGTCAGTCTAATTTTCATTGAGTTCGATTGGCACACAAAGTATAAACGCACAACACATCGTACTGAGAGAGAAATGTCTTCAGTTCATCTTGACGTACGATACGAAAAACACTATGGTGGAAGCAGAAAGAAATGGACGTACACTAGTGGAACAATGAGGACGCGAAAAACACAGAATGATTGAAAATGAACACGGATAGAGATGACACTGGTAGTGTCGTAAAGCACTCAGACACAGATATTGGAGGCCGGTACCACTGCCGCGAGGAGCATCGTAATATCCAGTAAAAGAAAAGTTAGAATAAAAAGGCAGTGGGACAGGGGGGGAAGTTACGTGATAGGGGTGGGGAAAAGGTAAGAGATAGCAGGAGAGCGGTCATTATTAAGGATAGCGGTGGCAAGGGGAGAAAGGTTGAGGGCTTCTTTAATCGCAGAATGATTGATGGCTAGGGCAGATTGTAAGTATTTGAGACGAAGATCATGGACATGAGTAAGGATGGTGGGACCAAACTGTGTGGCCCCGCCGAGTTAGCAAATCAAGCTGATGAGTCCAAATGGCACGTCTGGACGAAACTCTGCATTATGCACACGGCCTAACCACCCAAAAGCTGGTTCTATTGCTGTGATTATAAGATCTGCGGCCGTGAAAGCCTTTTTTGATGTTGTATCTCCAATGGGGGAGCATTTTTTTGAACGGAGAAATCTTTTCTCCTTTAGCAGGTTAGCAAACTTGATTTGCTAACTCGGCGGGGCCACACAGTTTGGTCTGCCTCTGCTATGCAGAGTCCTGGAGGGGCGTGCCATTCCAGCTGATGAGTCCAAATGGCACGTCTGGACGAAACTCTGCATTATGCACACGGCCTAACCACCCAAAAGCTGGTTCTATTGCTGTGATTATAAGATCTGCGGCCGTGAAAGCCTTTTTTGATGTTGTATCTCCAATGGGGGAGCATTTTTTTTTTGAACGGAGAAATCTTTTCTCCTTTAGCAGGTTAGCAAACTTGATTTGCTAACTCGGCGGGGCCACACAGTTTGGTCCAGGACAAGAACATCGCTTCTCCACGCAAGGTCTCTTTTTGTTCGGCCGGGTGTTTCCACACCTCTACTATTTCACCCCGCCGATCCCAAACACGCATAACGGCCTGACACCTCGTTGGAAGTCGGCCTCCCACCATGTTTACCTGTATCATCGAAGAAGTGAGCCTTGCTCTCTCCAACGACGACATAAAGACCGTCCTCCGCGGGACCGGCGTCCATAGCGCCTCACGGCTCTATGATGGCCCCGACCCATCTCCCGATGTACTTCTGCATTTCGCCTTCGAGGACGACCGCAATCGCCTTCAAGCAACCGGAGCGCTCATCCATGGCTGCCGACACCGAGCGACCTCTACTCCATCATATATATTAGCCCAGCTGCCAGAAGATGAACCTGCTACGCCTGTTACAACTGCTTCGCCCGTCGACAACTCACCCCCTCCTCCATCGCCACCGTTGTTCCCTAGTCCTACCAACCCTGTTACCACCACCGCCACTACCACCACCGTCACCACCACCTCTGCATCCACCTCCCCAACCCACCCTACCACCACTACAACTCTATCCCATCCTTTACCCCTTATGATGTCTACACTCCCTAACCCTCCCACCACTGATCAACCAAGACCTCAGTGTATAACCTCCCAGCCACCTGCCGAGCGAACAAACACCGGGACTTCAACAAACATGGCCAATTCACCATCACCACCACCGTCGCCCAACCGTACTCATAACTACAGCTGTGTTGCTTGCGGGGTGGACCCAAGCATTCCTACTGACGACATCGCTACTCACCTCCGTCAGCAAGGACTGCCCGTACAACGAGCGCTTCGGATACACAACGCTGATGGTCCAACGTTTTTAGTTCGCCTCCACCTGCCGACGCCCGAAGACGTGAACCAACTCATCACTCATGGGATCAAGCTATATGGCCGTCACCATCGTGTGGAACCCTCCCGTTCGCCTCCCCAACCTTCGACCCGATTTACCTTTCCTCGTCGCCGACCCCGGCCGGACCCTCCTCCTGTTTACCCATCTCCACCAGTTTGTCCTCCCCTTCCTCCGACTGGTTTCATCCCCCCAACCATCCCAACGTTTGAACTCCTTCGACTTCTCCTCACTTCACTTAATCACATGACAGCCACCCTTCATCTCCTTACCTTGCACCTTTACCCCGGCACTTCCTTCCACGCTTCATCTCTCCCCCTTGCACACCCCCTTATCCCTCACACCCTTTCGTAAATCATATATGTTTTATGTATCATGTACTTATGACTTAAATAAAGCAATTGTATAATACCCAGGCATAGGCACAATTCCTCTCCCATCTCCTAACTCTCCACATCCTTTACCCACCTCCTTCTTCCATCACATCTCCCCAACCCGCCCGCATCTCTTGGCCAGAGAGAGGGCGACACCCTCTAGGTGGCCCGCCCCACCCCTTCAGGGTGGGGAATGAAAGCATTGAAGCAAGCAGTTTGGTCTGCCTCTGCTATGCAGAGTCCTGGAGGGGCGTGCCATTCCAGCTGATGAGTCCAAATGGCACGTCTGGACGAAACTCTGCATTATGCACACGGCCTAACCACCCAAAAGCTGGTTCTATTGCTGTGATAATAATGTTATTGTTTCTACGTCCCACTAACTACTCCTCGCGCTTTTCGGAGACGCCGAGGTGCCGGAATTTTGTCCCGCCGGAGTGCCTTTACGTGCCAGTAAATCTACCGATCTGCCTTAAGTTAGGTGCCATCCCGGCATTTGCCTGGAGGAGAAGTGGGAAACCACTAAGAGGATGACCGAGGTGGGAATCGACCCCCCACCCCCACCCTCCACTCGGTTGACCTCCCGAGGCTGAGTGGACCCCATTCCAACCCTCGTACCACTTTTCAAATTTCTTGGTGGAGCAGGGAATCAAGCCCGGGCCTCCGGTGGTAGCATCTAATCACATTAACACTACACCACAGAGGCGGGCTATTGTAATAATTATTGCGATAATTTTGTAAATTCATGTAAATCAGTCACCTTTCAGATTCTTTAACATTTAGACATGGTTTTCTTGATCATAGTACGGTAAAATTTGCATGACATTATTATTATTATTATTATTATTATTATTATTATTATTATTATTATTATTATTAAATAAAATTACAGTATAATAATAAACTCATTGGGGGTGCAGCTACGTTTTCAAGCAGACCCCAACGGAGGTGGGCTGATATACCATTTCAACCACGTACCAGCCCTCCTGCCATTCTTAAATTTCCGGCAGTACCGACAATCGAACCCGGGCCCCCAGGACGGCATCTAATAACACTAACGTTTACGCAACGGAATCGGACACACTGTTGTAGTGTATCGCAGTTTTCTATTACAGTATTGTCCGACTCGTTGGCTGAACGGTCAGCGTACTGGCCTTCGGTTCAGAGGGTCCCGGGTTCGATTCCCGGCCGGGTCGGGGATTTTAACCTTAATTGGTTAATTCCAATGGCACGGGGGCTGGGTGTATGTGTTGTCTTCATCATCATTTCATCCTCATCACGACGCGCAGGTCGCCTACGGGTGTCAAATAGAAAGACCTGCACCTGGCAAGCCGAACCCGTCCCGGGTTATCCCGGCACTAAAAGCCATACGAGATTTCATTACAGTATTTGCATGTTTGCCTGTTACCAGGAATGTCGCCTAAATTGCTGCCTGCAATATTTATTGTTATAATGTTGTTTTAGTCCACCAAACGGGGTAACAACTGAGGTAATTTCCTATCAGCAGTTTACGGCCGGATTCCATACTCATTTATTTCGGTTCCTCTCGCGTACCTATGTGTTATTCTTTGACGATTATATTACTTTGTTCGTGCTCAGCTACCCTAAATTAGGTCTACTAGCTCAAAAAATATTATGATAATGGTTTTAGTTCCATCGCAACTGTCCTCCTTATAGTTCTGTATACCTTCCAGAGCTGGTTTTCCCCTCGGACTCAGCGAGAGATCTCGCCTGTACCGCCAGAGCAGTGTCCTGGAGCGTGAGACATTGAGTCTGGGGGATACAACTGTGGAGGAGGACCAGTACCTCTCCCAAGCTCCCTCACCTGCTATTCTGAACAGGGGCCTTGTGAGGGGGACGGAAAGATTGGACTGTTTAGGTAAGGAAGAGGGAAGGAAGCGGCCGTGGCCTTAAGTTAGGTACCATCCCAGCAACTGCCTGGAGGAGAAGTGGGAAACCACGGAAAAACACGTCGAGGATGGCTGAGATGGGAATCGAAACCACCTCTACTCAGTTGACCTCCCAAGGCTGAGTAGACCCCGTCCAGGCCTCGTATCACTTTTCAAATTTCGTGGCAGAGCCGGGAATCGAACCCGGGCCTCTAGAGGTGGCAGCTAATCACGGTAACCACTACACCATATTGGCGGACTGCAACTGTTCACAATTTACGAAACCCGAGTTCTTATAGATGGCAAAGTAGATATCATTATACACAATTCGCAGGTTATAGGAAAGCTATTAATTACATGTAGTCTGAATTAAATAATATTGAATCGAACCTGCACGGCACGTTATACTCTCTACCATAGCTAGACCTGATCATGTTACGAAGACTTGCTTCAATACAAGCTAAAACAGAGCGAATGTCAAAGGGCCTAAGTAGGAACCGAACCGTTGATCTCATCATTAGACTACGTTTTTCTTGTTCCTCATTCTGCGAACCTAGGTATTGGGCAGAAAAATTTTGTCCGTTTTGCTCTACGATGCACCGTTTTCGAGATATTTAACATTTTGCATTTAAGCCCCAAATTTAATGAATCGAACTAGCATGACACGTTAGCCTCTAATCTAGCTTTCTTCATAAGAGCAGCAGCCATCTTGCGCAAGCACCCTTAAGGCGTTTCATAAGGAGTCGTGTATAGCTGCCATCTTGCGTCCGCCATCTTGCGCAAGCATCCTTAGGGCGTCTCTAGCCATCTTGTGCAAGGACCCTTAAGCCGCCTCATAAGAGCAACCGCCATCTTGCGCAAGCATCTCCAGGGGGTCTCATAAGGAGAATTGTATAACCGCCATCTTGCGCAATCATCCCAAGGGCGTCTCATAAGAACCCATCTACAGCGGCCATCTTGCATAAGCACCTTTAAGGAGTCATGTATAGCCACCATCTTGTGCAATTGGCGTCGAGAGATGGCTGCTGTAGAATTTTTCTTTTTAAATTATCCGCCACCATATTTCAACTAAAGAGTGTAGCACTGAGGTTTGCGATGTAAGATGGCGGATGACAGGTGACAAAAAGCGCGTGAGTTTGTTTACTAAACAACAGCACGTGCAATTTTTCAATTTGTCGCCACCACATTTCAAAGGTATCTAGCTAAAGATGGCAGCACGGTGCTCTCTTGATTAAAGATGGCGGATGGCAGCTAACAGAACTTTTCAAATTGCCCGCTACTACATGTCATAAAGAGGGCAGCACGGTGCTCTGTGAATAAAAAATGGCGGATGACAGCTGACGAAATTGCCCGCATGATAGCAGCACAGTGCTCTATTGATTAAAGATGGCGTATGATAGCTTTCAAAAAAGCACGTGGCTTTGTTTCCAAACAAGAGCACATAGAATTTTTCAAATTGCCGCCACCACATTTCAAAGGTATCTAGCTAAAGAGTGCAGCACTGAGGTTTGTGATGCAAGATGGCGGATGACAGCTGTCAGAAAAAAGCACGTGAGTTTGTTTCCAAACAAGAGCACGTGGAATTTGCCACCGCCGCAAAGAGGGCAGCACTATTCTCAAAGATGGCTGCTGTCACGTAGAATTGCCTGCCACCACATTTTAAAGGTAAGTAGCTAAAGAGGGCAGCACTGTGCTCTATAGATTGAATATGGCGGATGACAGCTGTCAGAAAAGCACGTGGATTTGTTTATCTCACGCTAGTGAGGTTAAGTTGGTAGCACTGAGGTTTAGGCCCGCCAAGATGGCAGTACTGCCGATGACAGGTGACGAATTTGCAGCTACTGCGATAATGAGGGCAGCACGGTGCTCTCAGATGGCGGATGACAGCTGTCAAAAAGCACGTGGATTTGTTTACCGATTCAAATCTCGCGCTAGTGAGCTTAAGTTGGTACCACTAAGGTTTAGGTCCGTCAAGATGGCTGCACTGAGGTTTGCGATACGTTGTTGTCTGTCAAAAACACGTGGCTGTCAAAAGCACGTGGATTTGTTTACCTATTCAAATCTCGCGCTAATTAGGTTAAGTTTTTACTACTGAGGTTTAGGCCCGTCAAGATGGCAGCAGTGAGGTTAGCGATGCGTTGTTGTCTGTCACAAAGCACGTGGCTGTCAAAAAACACGTGGATTTGTTTACAAATTCAAATCTCGCGCTAGTTAGGTTAAGTTGGTACCACTGAAGTTTAGGCCCGTCAAGATTGCAGCAGTGAGGTTAGCGATGCGTTGTTGTCGATGAGAGCTGTCAAAAAGCACGTGGCTTCGTTTACAAATTCAAATCTCCCGCCAAAATTCAAATTTCCCGTGGGAGGAGGATGAGGAGGAGGCAGAATCCGCCTATTATACTACTACTACTACTACGACTAATAATAATAATAATAATAATAATAATAATAATAATAATAACAATATATAACTATGCTAATGTCAGTCACTCTGCACGGAAATAATCAGGACGATTTTGTCGAATCAGTCGAAGTTTCTTTTTTATAATTTGTGCGTAGAGGAACTGCCACTTGATCGGATCCTGTAGCAGTTATTATAACACAGCTCACGTTGTTTTGACACGCTCCTCGCCTGCACCAAATTATTGAAAAATACAGTAAGTACAACAATGAAAATTGGTACCAAAATACACTGACTGACAGAGCAAATGCAACACCAAGAAGGAGTGGTTCGAAAGGGATGAAAGTTGGGGAAAAAACAGAGACGGCACGGACGAATAATTGATGTTTATTTCAAACCGACATGCAGGTTACACAATGCGCACGGCATCGACTCAGTAGGATGTAGGACCACCGCGAGCCGCGATGCACGCAGAAACACGTCGAGGTACAGAGTCAATAAGAGTGCGGATGGTGTCCTGAGGGATGGTTCTCCATTCTCTGTCAACCATTTGCCACAGTTGGTCGTCCGTACGAGGCTGGGGCAGAGTTTGCAAACGGCGTCCAATGAGATCCCACACGTGTTCGATTGGTGAGAGATCCGGAGAGTACGCTGGCCACGGAAGCATCTGTACACCTCGTAGAGCCTGTTGGGAGATGCGAGCAGTGTGTGGGCGGGCATTATCCTGCTGAAACAGAGCATTGGGCAGCCCCTGAAGGTACGGGAGTGCCACCGGCCGCAGCACATGCTGCACGTAGCGGTGGGCATTTAACGTGCATTGAATACGCACTAGAGGTGACGTGGAATCATACGCAATAGGGCCCCAAACCATGATGCCGCGTTGTCTAGCGGTAGGGCACTCCACAGTTACTGCCGGATTTGACCTTTCTCCACGCCGACGCCACACTCGTCTGCGGTGACTATCACTGACAGAACAGAAGCGTGACTCATCGGAGAACACGACGTTCCGCCATTCCCTCATCCAAGTCGCTCTAGCGCGGCACCATGCCAGGCGTGCACGTCTATGCTGTGGAGTCAATGGTAGTCTTCTGAGCGGACGCCGGGAGTGCAGGCCTCCTTCAACCAATCGACGGGAAATTGTTCTGGTCGATATTGGAACAGCCAGGGTGTCTTGCACATGCTGAAGAATGGCGGTTGACGTGGCGTGCGGGGCTGCCACCGCTTGGCGGCGGATGCGCCGATCCTCGCGTGCTGACGTCACTCGGGCTGCGCCTGGACCCCTCGCACGTGCCACATGTCCCTGCGCCAACCATCTTCGCCACAGGCGCTGCACCGTGGACACATCTCTATGGGTATCGGCTGCGATTTGACGAAGCGACCAACCTGCCCTTCTCAGCCCGATCACCATACCCCTCGTAAAGTCGTCTGTCTGCTGGAAATGCCTCCGTTGACGGCGGCCTGGCATTCTTAGCTATACTCGTGTCCTGTGGCACACGACAACACGTTCTACAATGACTGTCGGCTGAGAAATCACGGTACGAAGTGGGCCATTCGCCAACGCCGTGTCCCATTTATCGTTCGCTACGTGCGCAGCACAGCGGCACATTTCACATCATGAGCATACCTCAGTGACGTCAGTCTACCCTGCAATTGGCATAAAGTTCTGACCACTCCTTCTTGGTGTTGCATTTGCTCTGTCAGTCAGTATATCATATTTCAATTAGAAATATCTGTTGCGTAGTGTACATTAGATCGCATTATGCACAAATTTTGCAGAACATGTAACTATTATGCATTTATTTCACAACAGTGTACAATGCAAATAAAAAGTTGGTGTAGTAACGATCACACAACTCACTTTCGAACGAGCTCTCTTTGCGTAAAATTAATAGACTAGGCTCATCAGTTGTGCGGTTTTCTTATTTTTCAAACTTTTTGAACAGATTTTATTTAATTTTGTTTGTATATGTTTCCGTGATGTAAACGAATAAAAATTATTGTACTCGAGACTTCGGTATCGATTGTAGCGTATAGTTCTGTAGTTACTGAAAATGGAGACGAATTCAAATTAAGTACAGTCGAACGTCGATTGCTCGAATTTTCAGTATCTCCAAGTAACGGAAATTTCCCAACCGTTTGTCCTATTCTTCACGTGTATTTATTTCTCTATTACAATAATTTCTTGATTTCTGGAAGCAATGTTTTCTCCCTTAAAGCAAAAAATACTCTGCAATATGGCATTTGTGGTTTGGGAGCTAATATGACGGGAACCGAAAAACTAACACTTCTAGTGACCGGAAAATCGGCGAATTAACTACCGGTCACGTACGAAAGCAATCCCCGAAGACGCGGATTTACGAATCTCGGCTGCGTGGTATTGACGAGAAGTTTCAACGTGAAGGTTAAGAGTAAGAAAGAGAACAGTCTTACGGATTCTTTCCAAAGGTGTTAAGCGAGGTTTGTTCCTTGTTTCACGACGGTATCCTGCCTTCTAAAAAGTCTTATAATTGAAGTGATGCCGTAAAATAGAGCCTGTATAGTTTTAATTACTGTTAAAAATAATGTATTCAGTATAAGCCTGTAGATACATAGGATTCAGTTATGTGCTATGCATCCTCGAAAACGATATTCTCTGTATCTCAAAATTTCGATAACTCAAATTAAAATTTCGCTCCCGAAGTGATTCGAGATATCGAGTTCCACTGTATGGTTAGCAGTTAAACAACGGAGGCAGTCAAATTAAACTTAATAAGCATTAGGTAATAAATATCTTACAATACCGTAACGAATAATCCCTTTCTTCATGAAACCTGATAACATAGTGAATATCTTCTACCTGCTGTAATTACATTTATACTTACAGTAATTCAATGTATAAATTGATTTGAGGGAACCCGAATCACACTCGTTAGGCGACACTGGAGGAACACAGAATTGTCCCATCTCAAATTGTGGACTAATCCATCCTCCATAATTTTTGCCTGGCCGGGTGACGCCTTATCTATATTTCGTACCTCGCCGGCCTCAAGAAAGCTGACACCAACATGCAACCCCTTGATATTCATCCTCCTATTCTGACTCTGAAATCGAAAAAGAACTGCGCATCCTCGGCGTTCATAGTGCTTCCAGAACCTCTTTGATGTACTGGTGTACATCCCCCAGGCAGATGATCTCCGATACATCGTTGACAACGGACTGTTTATCCACCGCCGCCTCCATCGCGTTGAAACTACTCCTCCGAACATCTGGCTCAACTACTTCTCAACGCTCTGCTGGGACTGTACCTTAATTAAGGCCACGGCCGCTTCCTTCCAACTCCTAGGCCTTTCCTATCCCATCGTCGCCATAAGACCTATCTGTGTCGGTGCGACGTAAAGCCCCTAGCAAAAAAAAAACTTCTCAACGCACCCGAATCGCCAGCAGCAACCAGGCCCTTCCAACTCTATCTCATCCTTTCTCCTCTAGTTACACCACCTCTGTTACCACCACTACCACCACTTCTACTCACACCACCCCCAACATTCCCATAACCACTTCAGTTATGCCCCATCATGACGTCTAATCATCCCATCCCTCCCGCCACTGACCAACTACGTCCCTTGACTACATTACTTCAGCCGTGATTAGCCACCTGCCGAGGGACCTGCCAACGACACGCCTGCTGATACGGAACATCCACCATCGTCATCGCCACCGTCCGACCGCCCTACTACCTACAGCTGCATCGTTCGCGGTGTGAACCCTAGCATATCACCGGCAGCCATCGCCCTTGATCTTCGCCAAGCAGCATTACCCTTTCGCCGAGCGTTCCGGATTTTCAATGAAGATGGACCCTCATATCTCATGAGACTCCACCTTCCTATACTCGAAGATGTTCAACAATTTATCAAACACGGGATACAGCTCTACGGCCGCCACCACCGGGTTGAACAGTCACATTCTCCTCCTCAATCTTTGACCAACCCTGCCACACCTCGTCGCCGTCCCCGGCTTGCCCCACCTCGCCAACCACCTAGTCCACATCTCTGACCTTATCCACCCCCACCCCAATCCAGTTACTTTTCACCACCACCATCTACCCCTGACATCCTTCGCCTTCTCCTCACTTCATTTGTCAACTTCTCCCCCTTGTATCACACCCTTGCCCTTCATCTTATACCTTACAACCTAGCTTAAACCTTCCCTTCTTTTCATCTCCGTTATAAAGCACTTGTATTTGTAAATCTGTCAATAAAGCACCATATATAACTACACCCCCTTAGCCAAGAGACCCTTTCTTTCACATCTCCCCTCTTTAATTAAATCGCCTTTTAACCATCTCCCTCATGCATTCACTTCTTCCCAACCCCGTCTTCTCCTGTCCAAAGAGAGGACGTTACCCTTTAGGTGACCCACCCCACCCCTTCAGGGTGGAGAATGAAAACATTTATAGATAGTGCACCCATAAGCGAATGCGTGTAATGAATGCATATATTAAATATTTAATCATTCACATATTAGAATACAGCAGTAGGCTGGAAAAGCTTGCAGTCTCACAAAGCTACATTCAGGCGCCGTTCAGACGGCCAGAATATCCACCGGATACGACTTAATGCACGAACGGCATATAGCTGGCCTAAGTGGTACGTCCAATAATGTTTATGATGCCGACAAGAAGTGGAAACTTTCTAGCCAGTTCCCACGGGAAATCCGCACATTGGAATTTGACCTACTTAGAGGTGCGAGTGAGAAACAAATAATACCCGACACCCCTTGCCAGAACGTGGTTCAGCCCAAGCTACGAGGAGCGGCAAAAGTTCAACCAATCACGATTTTTCGAAATTTAAGTGCCATGTCTTAGAGGGAATCTGTATCCAGTTTTCCGTGATTCGGTGTCGAATGTAATAGTGGAATACGGTGTCCTAGACTGCAAATAATATTTAACGAATATTTCGCGCAAATACGTGGTTAAATATTTCTCAAAAACGAGTTTTCAACATTGTTTGGAAGAGTGGTTGCGCCCAGAGAGCGGAGTGTCATGGCGGCAAAGCGCCATGTTCCCAGTGTAAAATAGGCCCTATGACGCTTTTCAATTTAAAAATTAAGCTACGATCATTCCTGATAACGCAGTGCAACACTCAAAGCAAACCAAATTTTGGAGTATTTAGAGTGCATTTCCGAACATTTTAACCTACGGACAAGTGGAAAATCGATCCAAGGTACCGTATCACTACGCAGCATCCCCTCCAATCGGATTATTTTGAAGTGGGGGTGTGAGAATTTACAAAAGCAGTAGCAGCAGTGTGGTGATACCTCAGTCCTACTTGAAATTTTAGTGCAGACAGGTGATTCGACAGTGAGTGGAGCATCAAGAGACAACTTAACATTTGTGTGAGTAGAGACTTAGCCAAGCAAAGAACACTTAGGGAGAACTCTTAAATAATATCAGATTTTTGGAATCAGTCAAACAATTATTCTAGCAAAATGACAGTGGTAGTCGTAATACAAACCTTTCATAAATGAACATTTAATGTAGTGAGGCTGGCTGAAAGGAGACGGACAATAGGAGTTTGCTTAATCTGTATTTATACAACTTTTCTTAGCTCACAATTAGCTTGCACGTCACGATTCTAGTGGAGAAGTATTATTTTGGAGGACGGTATTTTCATAAACATTTCTCCATATCTTACATGGGAACATTACAATTAAACGTGAACAGTCTATAAAATGGTTATTTCATCTGAGACATTTAGGAGCAAACATTAGGTGAGCTAATTGCAGGGGAGACTTTGTTTACTAGTGGAGCTTAACGGTACAGGGACTGGTGTCCACTTTCGTTTGTCAGAGAGAGGTCGATGGCTGCTATAATCCCTTGTGTAAACAGGCGGTAGAAGGAGAGTGCTGAACGGAGACGACCAGGAGGAGAATCGCCAGGTAGATCTTTTCTTCCAGCGCACGTCAACTCTTCGAGAGCTATTGCAGTGTAATTTATGTGTTTCTTCATATAATGGTTAAAAGGCGTGTGAAATAATCTTACGTGTGCAACGCAAGCATGAGAATGGATCCAGTTCGTGTGTATGAAGTGTCGAATAGCCTCCGCAAGATGAAGAAGATGGAGTAAAATCATGTAGCGGGGACTGTGAGGATTTAACCCGCCTTCGAGCACAAAGGTAATGTGAGCATACTATAATCATGTAACAATTTACTTGAGGGCTATGAACAATCAGTGGTCAAATTTAGGGTAGCGATTTATGTAGGCTTAATAATTATAAATTTTACGTACCGGATGGAATAATTACATTCTTCGATGTTATTTGTAGTTAGAGTTAGATGTGAGACCGGGACGTGAATCTAGGATTTCTGTAGATATTTTATGTCCAGTTGAAGTTCTGATTTTTTAAACTATGATACTGTGTTTTAGTGATATTTTTTGATTTTTTGGACGTTGCCGAGTTGTTTTTTTGGATTTTTTTAATAACTGTATTTATAGCGCAGCCAATTTTTTTATCCACTTGGCACCATCATTTTTATTATGATCGTTTTCATTGGACATCTTACATGTTATTTGCGGTATTGTGTTCATTTCATAATAATACTTTTTTACTTTTATTTCTTTTGTGGTACTTGGTTTCACATTTTCGATAACTGGGTATTTGACAGGCAAATCTCGTGGTAACAGTCAATAAAGAAGGATAGGGAAACCATTGCAGGTCAAATCTGATAATCCATGGCATGTGCATGTGGAAATAAGGTGGAATTAATGAGCAATGAAATGGTAATACCCCTGATGATAACAATTGAAAAATGAAGAATATGAAGCTTGAGGACCATGTTGTATAATGGTGTCGTAATATGTGTATGCGTACGACACAATGTATTATTTATGATTGGCCCGTATTCAAATGAGCGAGGCTGCATTGGCAAAGAAATGCTACTTTGAGAATAATGAGATGAATGTGAATTGAGAGGAAAACAATTTAGCTAGGATAGTTAAATCTTCGACGATATATGTGACATTTGAAGGTGGAAGGCATACATATTTATAATTTTCCAGGGATGAATATACCACTCGGAAATACGCAAATCAAAGACCGAGTTGAAACATGGAACGGACTGACCAAGCAATGTGTGAAATTTTTGAAAAGCAATGATAATCATAATTGACATGTAATATTCCTAGTTAGAATCCTTGAAAGTTGTGAGAGGTCATGCCCAGACATTTACGCCTGATATCACGAGATTGTTACTTTAAATATGTTTGATTAAATTTTCTGCATCTGGATCTGTGCGTATGTTTATTTAAATTCTGTTAGGCAGTGATCACGTCCATTTTATTGTGATTTTCCTTATACGGTTTCTTTTCGCTTTGCGCGGATATTTTATTTTTGAGCACGGTGTTTTAATATTTCTTCTGTAGTAACTGAAGGTACGTGAAAGATTGTTCATGATTTGATTGATGTAAATAAGATAGCAGTAGTTAGGGTATTTTTGAATTTATTTGTTTTCTGTTGGAGCATTGTGGTTACTCCATTGTTATGTACATTTTGTAAATAATTTCACTGTGTTAGGTTAGCAAGACCACAGATCGTTCATAGCCAATATCAAAGTAAACATTTATGCTCTAGGACATCGTATATCACAAAACCTTTGAACCCCACTACAAAAGTTAAATTAGGTAAATGGTTCGACCCTTGATAAATAGCTGTGTCATAAGTGCCGTAAAATACGTAGACAAGATGGAATCTGCCTCCACCGATGGTGATGCCATATAATTGCAATAATTCTCTGTGCAAATACAGACAACGGCAAGGTAAAATAAATTAATTTGTAAAGGGGTCGAATTCATTTAATAAGGTAAAACTGAGGCACATGGCCAAATTTGTTCTATTTTATTTGTAAAAGGATCCAGGCTATCACAGCTGGTAGTGTGTAAATTATTTAAATGTGTAACTATTCGTCATTAAGGAATGATTTGATAACTTTTCTTGGTTCAGCCATTGTTTGTTTAGTTTGTGGTTAAGAAATAGAATGGTGGTAAAATACCATGTTCATGGATTTTCCTTTATTTAACCAGGGCTTTTGTACACAATTACATTTTTACAGTTGGGCAGTTATCAACTAAATTGAACTTTGTGTCATCAAGTCTAGGACATCCACTTTATGGAATCATTTAATTAATTAATTAATTATTTTAATGGCACGCAAGTCCAGTAACTTGAGATATGTTTTAAATGCAGTTCATAGTGCTTTATTCAAAATGCAGTATATTTATGGATCTGTAGTCTGATGTGGTTGTGTCACGTACATAAGAGACACCAGTTCGATGGTGATGTGTGTTATTAAAATTTGTTGACCTTCAGTCGAGTTCATTTGGCAGATGTTTTAATGTTTTGTTGAGGAGATTTTGAATTGTAATATTTTTCCAGTAACCTTCTTTATTTATCCTATTTAACTTCATTTTATTTTACACACTTTCCGACTTTGTTCAATAAACTATTTTATTTATTTTAATTTAATTCAGTCTTTGGGTACCGTCATTTATAGTTTAGTTTACCCCATCTTTCATTTCCTCACCCCCCGATCGACATGTGGCCCATCAAACCGTGGGATACGAAGGACGCACCACCCTTGAGGAAGAAGAGTCTACATGAAGCGGTAGGTATTTTAAAATGTCATTATTTACAGGAGCAGCCGACGCACATTTCAAGAGAGAAGACCACCGCATTTGGGTGCCTTTACAAGGGCACAATAGATAGACATTCGTTACGTCCTTGCTCATGATGCATTGTATATCATTGAGCCGCACTGCGCCCAGATTTCGCTGTCGTACTTTCTGGTGCATCTCTAACTATCTTGGGCTCATCTGTACAGAACGCAAACTAACTTCTTAAGGAGCACATAAGGGAAAGGGTAATAAAGAAAGTATTCAATATGCATTTTCCATGTATTACAGCCTTTAAAATGAATGAATGCATACAAATATAAGAAAAGAAGCAGTAGCAGCGTTTAGAGAGACTGAAGGAGGGGGTCAGCCTCTATCCCCACCCAACTTTGGGGAGACAACGTTACATTTATATTCCATTTTAACCAGCTGAAACTAGGTATTGTTAAAAGAAACAGTTTGTACAAGCCCTGTTGTCTTTTCAGCTAATACTTTCCTTTATTTTCTTTATTAACAACGTGGTCCGCCTCTCTGGTGTAGTGGTTAGTGTGATTAGCTACCAACCCCGGAGGCGCGGGCTCGATTCCCGACTCTGCCACGAAATTTGAAAAATTCCACGAGGGCTGGAACGGGGCCCACTCAGCCTCGGAAGGTCAACTGAGTAGAGGGGTTTGATTCCTTCCTCAGCCATCCTCGAGGTGGTTTTCCGTGGTTTCCCACTTCTCCTCCAGGCAAATGCCGGGATGGTACTTAACTTAAGACCACGGCCGCTTCCTTCCCTCTTCCTTGTCTATCCGTTCCAATCTTCCCATCTCCCCACATCGCCCCTGTTCAGCATAGCAGGTGAGGACGCCTGGGCGAGGTACTGGTCCTCCTCCCCAGTTTTATTACCCGACCCAATGTCTCACGCTCCATGACACTGCCTTTGAGGCGGTAGAGGTGGGATCCCTCGCTGAGTCCGAGGGAAAAACAACCCTGGAGTGTAAACAGATTAAGAAAGAAAGAATTATTAACAACATTATTAGCGGAAGCACGCACAAAAAGTCGTTCACCGGGCGAGTTGGCCGTGCGTGTAGAGGCGCGCGGCTGTGAGCTTGCATCCGGGAGATAGTAGGTTCGAATCCCACTATCGGCAGCCCTGAAAATGGTTTTCCGTGGTTTCCCATTTTCACACCAGGCAAATGCTGGGGCTGTACCTTAATTAAGGCCACGGCCGCTTCCTTCCAACTCCTAGGCCTTTCCTATCCCATCGTCGCCATAAGACCTATCTGTGTCGGTGCGACGTAAAGCCCCTAGCAAAAAAAAAAGTCGTTCGTCGCGGGTTCGATTCCTGACCAGATCATAGATTAGTTTCTCTGGCTCGGGGACTTGCGGCGTACTCATGATTAGAATTCATCGTAAGTAGAGCCCCATCCTCACAGACGATCGGGTATCCTTAGACCTGCACCACACGTCATTATTATTACTATTATTATTATTATTATTATTATTATTATTATTATTATTATTATTATTATTATTATTATTACAGTGCTGTGAGGTTTAACTCACCGTGCGAAGGACTGCGTTCAAACTATTGCAGTACATTCTGTATAACGTCAGCATTGTCGCAGACGAGTCTGTCCTTGCTGGTACGCGCCTTGAACGATCCACTAGCTTGTAATTGCAGCCCTGTTCGGCGAAATAGGTGTATAGAAGGCGGACGTCTATTACGACATTCTTGCACATACCATTTGTGAGCTTCAGCTGCATTCCGACCGGATCATCTTCTTCTTCTTAATCTGTTTACCCTCCAGGGTTGGTTTTTCCCTCGGACTCAGCGAGGGATCCCACCTCTACCGCCTCAAGGGCAGTGCCCTGGAGCCTGAGACTCTGGGTCGGGGGATACAACTGGGGAGGCGGCCTCACCTGCTATGTTGAACAGGGGCCTTGTGGGGGGATGGGAAGATTGAAAGGGATAGACAAGGAAGAGGGAAGGAAGAGGCCATGGCCTTAACTTTTGTACCATCCCGACATTTTCCTGGAGAAGTGGGAAACCACGGAAAACCACTTCCAGGATGGCTGAGGTGGGAATCGAACCCACCTCTACTCAATTGACCTCCCGAGGCTGAATGGACCCCGTTCCAGCCCTCGTACCACTTTTCAAATTGCGTGGCAGAGCCGGGAATCGAACCTGGGCCTCCGGGGTTGGCACCTAATCACACTATCCACTACACCACAGAAGCGGACGACCAGATTCTCCAGATGAAGATGATATCAGTGTATTCGTCGTTACTGAACACACCAGCCTTTGTCGATATGTTAACAGCAACTGTAGTACTACTGTACCACGTACCAGTTTAGTTGGATCGTCTGGCTGCATGGCTAAATGGTTACCGTGCTGAATTTTGGTCACAGGTGTCCCTGGTTCGAATCCCGGCAGGATCGGGAATTTTAACCATAATTGGTTCATTCCGCTGGCACGGGGGCTGAGTGTATGCGTCGTCTTCATCATAATTTCATCCTCATACGACGCGCAGGTCACCTACGGGAGTCAAATCAAAAGACCTGCATCTGGCGAGCCGAATTTGTCCTTAGACACATTCCGAGCACTAAAAGCCCTACACCATACTATGCGATCGAAAACGAGGCTTACTAACGCATGGGGGCACATAAGACGGGAAGCGAGCGGCCGTCCGGTCGTTGTGTCTTCATATTCTGATATAACTTGCCTACTGGCGGTAGTGCCCCTGTGAAAATCATTTAGTAGACATCCCACTCATCATTAGTGCATGCGGGACAGTTATAAGTTCGAGGGCAAATCAAAAAGTAAGTTACATTAGCTTGCCTCGAGAGCACGCTGTGTTCCGTGACCGTAGCCAATGCGGAGCAAGTTACAGTAACTGCTGACACGTCCGACAGGAAGGTTGGTGTGGTGTCCCGTCGAGGTGTGTGTGCAGAGCGGGCTAGGCTCAATGGCGCCTCAACTTTATGTTCACTCCAAATTGGAGGTGCGTGCAACGATCAGACTTCTGTGGGCTAAATGTTGCAAATGTTGACCGTGTAGATAGGATCATTAAAGAGAATCGGCGCGTAACACTGCAGGAAATTGTCAGCATGCTTAACATTTCGTATGGCAGTGTGATCCCCATTGTTCACCAGCACCTTGGATTTCGTAAACTGTGTCAAAGATGGGTCTCACGTCTGCTCACCGATGTTCACAAGGGACGTTTCCAATCGTCACTGGCATGTTTGCAACAGTATTCTGTGGGGGGCAACGAGTTTCTGCGGCGAATCATCACAGGGATTGAAATGTGAGTGCACCACTTCATCCCCGAAACAAAGAGAACTTCGATAAAATGGGTGCACATCACATCACCACCACGAAAGAAAGCCTAGGTCCAACCTTCAACAGGTAATGGCGACAGTGTTCTTTGACATGGAGGAAGTGGTGCACGTGGAATTTATGCAGAAAGGTATGACAGTCAACTCGGCTTCTTTTTCCCAAACGTTGAACCGGTTGCGTAAGGCCATTAAAGAGAAGCGGTGGGGAAAATTGAGCGCCGGTGTGATGTTGTTGCACGATAACGCAACACCTGACACGGCCAGCTAAACGTTCAAGTGGGAGATATAGCAACATCCTCCATACAGTGCAGACTTAGCGCCATGATGAGGTGAAAGCAGCTGTCTCCAGAGTATTTCAAGCTCTGCTGTGGAGTGGTGCTCGAATACTAAGTAATTCGCAGACAAGCACAATGTCAACCCAATAGGTCTAGAACAAAGGAATGCCCCAAGTCTGTCCTTCCTGGATCCGAGGACACACCGGTTCTTCTGGAAATGAAAAGGCAGACATCCTCCCAAAAACAGCCTCCTCATCCAACATAGAAATTACCTACAACAAATCACCCCCAAGCTATGCAAAATCCAAATCAAAACATATCGAATAAGACAGTGGAACAACCTCTGGAGATCAAGAACAAGAGGGTCTGTCACAAGAGAATTATTTTTTCCGACATATATATCCAACTTCAGTGCAAAACATAAGTGCCCAAATTCATTCTCACTCAGTTTCTCTCCGGCCATGGAAAGTTTAAGTGCTACTTTGAATGCTTCAAAATTAATATTGCAGGCGATTATTTGTGCCTTTGTGGATCGTTTCAAACAGTGGACTACTTACTGTTCGATTGTACCATGTTTGGAAGGACTAGATTCGAACTTGAGTGCCAGCTAAACAATACTGTAACGTGGAACTTTCAAGCACATCTGGTTAGGAAATCCTGCTGCTACAAACAGTTCCTTAAGTTCATTCACCACATCTTCAATAATTTAATTTCCTAATTTTGTGTCAATTAACTGATCAAAACTATAACCCTAATATACTCATGTACAATACGGTTCAAACTATTGGCATATTCAATAACTAAGTAACGTGTTAAACAAAGAATTACACGTGTGTGTATTTTTACAGGTATGTTATAGTGTTCTTTTATATTATATTTTCTTGTGTGTTCGTCAGACTTAAAACCTCTTAAGTTACTTGAAGTGAAGATGCATCAGCATAACGGAATTTTACGCATGGATGCCCGTCACTCAGTTTACCTGTGTACATATATATAATAAGTGTTTTGCCTCTCCACTGCTCAGAATTGTATAAGAATGGTATTTCTGTATCGGTCGTGTTCACAGTACGAAGGAAATGCACTTTTTTTAATTTTCCGTCATGTCTGTCTACATGCATGTATGTACGCGGATCACGAGAAAATGGCTGAAGAGAATATAATGACAATCAGTTTCTAAAGTCGGGGAATGACGCACCACAATATAGGCTGTAAATAATTGTATTCACGCAGAGTGAAATAGTAGTTTTAGGGGAAGGCGCCTAAAATGTAATTTTGTGTTTCTTAATAGCCTTTCACTAGTGCGTTTACTGCATCCGGGAGCACTTCAACATCAATTCATAGAGACACGTACCCTGTGTGGACGAGCATTGTCCTGTTTAAAAACGGCACCACGTACCATGGCATGAGAGCAGGGCCGTATTAACGGGGGAGCTAAAGGGGCTGCAGCCCCGGGCCCCGTGTGCTAAGGGGCCCCGGCCCTTGGCCGAACCTAAAATTGTACAAAAAGGCCTGCTGCTCCACCTTCGTGCATGTATACGAATATTTACGCTCGTAAAATATCGAACATGCACTCTTCCTTCCTTCCTTCCTTCCTTCCTTCCTTCCTTCCTTCCTTCCTTTCTTCCTTCCTTCCTTCTTATCAGCTGTCCGCGTTAGTATTTCATCACTGCTAGAATCAGTTACCGCCCGGAGACACAAATCCTCGCTACCTACGCACTGTAATTATTGTAAAGGTTATTGCTGATGAAAATTTAAATCTGGCAGCTTGCGAGTACGGGCAGAGGGGGAAGGGGGGAAGAGGTCTAGGAAGTGAGCGGGAGGGGACAGGGAAAGCACGGTGGAATGCGCAACTGTAATGTTCTTGTAAAATGGATAGAAAATATCCTAGAGGTGCCAAAACACGTAAGTTCTGTTTTGTATGTAGATTTGATAGTGATGATGAGACAAATGTAAAATATGTTTTGGCATTATGAAATATTAACACGAAAAATAGAGAAAAATTGTAGTCTATTTCAACACTTCCCTATTCATCAATTTAAGTGGAAGTAGTTCTATAACGACTTCAGTATGCTAGTCTTATGTGTTGTAAAGAAGAAGGGGCCCCACATTTTTAAATAGCCCAGGGCCCCCAAACACCTTAATCCGGCACTGCATGAGAGGTAATACATGAAGACGCAAAGGTCCCTCAATCACTACCAGCCGTGACTTGAAGTCATACTCGATGGTTGTGTACACCATGACGCCAGGAGTAACACCACTGGGACCTCCCCCCACCCCCCCTGGTCGCCGCCATACTCCCAGACGATGGTCATCCTGGGTAGTGCAGAACCGCGATGCGGGACGACACAAGGTGTTGAGGGGTGTCCATTACTTGCTCTCGGATGACCGGAATCTTGACGACGAGTATGCCTGCCCTCACATTCACATGCGAACGCCCCACAAATCTGGATATTGCAAGATTCAACCAGCCGGCCAAATGGAAGTCCCTTTCAGACTCTGTCAGGTGCTAATAGCGCTGTCTCGCACGAGTATGCGGCATCTCCGTGTCCTTCACAGTGATCGCTCAACATCTGATGCTGTTCACGCCCCTTGTAAGCCCTGCCAGGCCTGGTAACAACACTAATGCACTCTGATGGCCGTTCTACCTGTCACAGATAATTGCAACTCCAATCATTTACGTACCCATCGAAAGGTGTGTACGTGTTCGAAGTTGCATTGGCATCTGACCATTTCTTCTGGGTGTTTCATTTTTTTTTTTGTTTCAGCTTCAGCAGATGATTCAGGTTGTACACATTCCGTTGAAATATTCTGTTCACTTTCCTCCGTTTTGGATTTCTTTTGAAAAAGCGTCGCTAAACTAGACTGCCTTTTGAGTGCCGGTGGATCCATAAACGTATTTTGGTTATTCTGATGTGGTAAAACAATAGCAACACGTTACTACTTTAAATGCACTTTGAGTCACTCGCTAAGACCTAATACTGTCGTCCAGTAAACAGTTATGTTTCTACTTCAAACTGAAGGGGCTTGCGTCATCAGAGCTGATAAGTGAAAACAAAGGATGGACGAAGGGTTTGTTCGTTGCCATGGAGACGAGTGTAACCTTGAGGTATCGAATATTTCACTTTTCGACTCTGATGTCGACACACGTCGCTCTTCCGTGTCGGACTGCAAGAAAAGCAGTGTTTCGCGATGGTGTGGTGAAATATGAACCATTATTCAGTTAACTGAATAAACTGTTCGACGTTCTTATAACGATACAATGTGAGGTTCGTGAAATATTTAATGAGCAAATGTACAAAATACAATGTGATAAATGATGATGTACGTACAGTATAATAGTATCGGTATATAGGCCGAGTAATAAACTGCGTTCGCTTCTTCACTAAGCGCTTACAATGATACTAAAAGGGATCCGTTTTACAGTAAAAAGCACATCATAATAGTAACTCATTTGAATAATATTATGAAATGATTAATTACATTTCGGAAGAAATGTCTACTTATTCTACTTACAATAACAAACCTAATCCAGTTACAAGAGCATAGTAGTCTTTTAACGGTTCAAATCCCGTTACAAGATGATATCTGTATTTTTATTATTGTATGATTTTATCTGTATTTTATTATTATTATTATTATTATTATTATTATGTCAGTATTATTATTATGTTATCTGTGATATTGTACTATTATTGTAATTATCCGTTTTATTCAATTTTGCAATTGCCTGTTGCTTGCAAGATTGCACTTAGATGTATACATATATACGTATGTGTAGTATAACACTCAATACGTGTACAGTGAGAATTGTTGTATATATCAGAGATTGAATGTGACGTTGGTGCATTGTGCAATATTGTTGGCGATTCTGCCAAGTCATTGCCAAGCCATGGCTACGTCATTGTATTTATTTAGAATATGCGCTCAGAGAGTCAGCCTCCGGGCTATTTCACCACTGGATGTAATATCTGTCGCGTAGGTGGGAGTATGTCATTGTTATTTCTGGAGATTACGTAGTTGTGTCAACCAACGTCTATATAAGGTAGCTCCATATTGTAGCGTCAGTCATTAGTTATACGGATGCAGTACAGTGAAGTAGTCTACTAGATCAAGAGGCCTTAGGTGGTCAGCCAACCAGTGTGAACGAGAGATGGTGAAGACTCAGTGAGCCATTATTGGTCATTGAGAGAGTGAGACCAAATGGTTGGTCCGTCACTTAGTGGAAGACGTGGACGCAAGGCTTACCAAGGAGTCAGAGAGGGCAACCCTGGACCTACCAAGAGGTCATACCATATTGACTTACAAAGAAGTCAGATGATATGGAGAAGAAGCAGTCTCAAGGATGTATCACCACGTTAGGCGTGACACATCTACAGTAAACACCAGAGCAATGGATTACGTCGTAATTACACTCAAAGTGTTAAAGGTACAGTCAAGTGAATCAGTGAGGGAAATATTTCGTATAAATTGTTAAATGTCCGGTCAAGAAGAATTCAAATTCATGCCTAGTTTCTTTCAGTTGCAATGTCATAATTTCATATTCTCATCTGTTTTATCGCAACAAGACTCACTATTTTTGATATATTATTTAAAGAATATATATTGTTCTATCAAACGAATTCATAGTTTCATTTCATTGAAAGTAAAATATCTTAACCTCAAAATTAATGGGGAAACCGAACGCCAATCTCCTTTTCCCAGAACTTATATGGTATGTTGTCAAAAGTAAGCTTATTACCCCACACCCTAGAGATGGTCAAGAGTCTCATTCTATTATTGCTGTACTGAGTGACAGCTGGCGCCCTTCAAATAACGTATGTGTAAGTAAGCAGGTAACAAGTAAGTGTGAGTACAAGGTTCGACGAGTGTGTGTTTTGTTTAATGAATGTTAATTTTCAGATTTTCCATTATAAATGCAGATATTCAGATTTTTCAATTTAATCCAGTTTTATATGTTTGTAAATTTAGTCAGCGAGTCAGGAACATACTCACAGTCTAAGTAAGTAAACTAACTTTAAGAATTATAAAATGAGTGACGAAATCTAAGAAGAGTCCGAAATAGGAATTTTACGGGTTTTTCTTGCAATTTACTTTTCGTCGCACCGACGTAGATAGGTCTTATGGTGACGATGGGACAGGGAAGCGTCGGGAGGTCAATTGAGTACAGGTGGGTTCGATTCCCATCTCAGACATCCTGGACGTGGTTTTCCGTGGTTTCCCACTTCTCCTCCAGGCAAATGATGAGATAGTACCCAACTAAAGGCCACGGCCGCTTCCTTCGCTCTTCCTTCTCTATCCCTTCCAATCTTTCCATTCTCTCACAAGGCCCCTCTCAGACAGTGTATATACAGATGGGAGCTTCTGAATACACCTCTTGAGGAAAACAAAACTCCAGTGGTCAAATCTTTGTTACCCATTGGTCTGCAAGGGCAGACGCAGTAAAAGCACTAGTGAAAGGCTAATAAGAAATACAAAGAAGACCCAGAATGTTAAGCCTCCTTTCAGGTTGGAAACTGAAGGCCTCGAACTGAGGCTGAGCGTGAGGCTTTGTGTCGGGCATACAACTAGAGGGGAGGGCCAATACCTCGCCCAAGCAGCCTCACCTGCTATGCTGAATAGGGGCCTTAATTAAGGTACAGCCTCAGTATTTGCCTGGTGTGAAAATGGGAAACCACGGAAAACCATTTCCAGAGCTGCCGACAGTGGGGTTTGAACCCACTATCTCCCCAATGCAAGATCACAGCTAACCGCACAGCCAACTCGCTCGGTTTTACGTACATGTAGTTACGAAAGCATAGTGAGATAGTTAACAAACTAAGTGAACTAATTTAAGTGATTATAAAATGAGTAATTAATCTAAGAAGAGTCGAATATCGGTATTATTTTTATTTTATTTTCAAAATCCACTTGGTGGCTGCGTAAAGACAAAGAATACACAATAACAACTTCGTTAAATATAAGGATTTTTTTTAAAATGATAGGTCCATGATGTCTGTCTGGCGAATATAAGTGGTGTCTGAGTATCAGAAGAGAACCCCTGAGCGCTTTGAGCTCCTTGGTACTGTTGCTGAAGCTCGTCTTCTTCGGGATTGTCCCTCTTGCACACCTCACTTCTACGTTGTCCAGCTAGTATTTATTGTTGTAATACCGCGCTGTAGGCGGGTACTCTGTCTACTTCACCTGGTTGGTCGTACAGTAACAGATTTGACCTAATCCAGCTTTAAAATCTAGTTCAAATTGAAGTTTAAAAACATTAATTTCGAAACGTTTGCACTTGACAAACGGGAGCGTCTTCCTGCCATAGTATGACCCTGCTTTGAGAACAATAATGTCCTTTCTCGGTGTACAACAAATACCTTACAATGCGGAGTACTTGACTTGTGAAGCGTCTATTAACGAGTGTCGGGCGATCTCAAGCGGAGTGTTTCTCTTGAGGCGAGAGGATAAACAAAGCACCGTCACCGTTTCAAATCTTTTCTGTTTCAAGGCATCGATGTAGCTGACATGTACGGAAGGACTGGAGCTTCTGTTCACTCGACACACGGCACACGAAGCGTTGTGGTTTGTGGTGTCGAGGCATCGAGACAGCTGATTGAGCCGGCTGTGTTTCGAAGCATTCACGCACTACGACCAAAGAGCCGGCGCGGCAGTCATGCAGACACTGAATCACCTCCATACCGACTTTGTATATTCCAATAGTTAATAGACCTGTCGGAAAGAGTCATTTTCTAGTTTAAGCAATGTTTATTTAGTTTATTTTTAGTTTATTGTTTACTGTCAGTTTCTATTTATTTTATTTTTGTAAAAGTTCCATGGGGGGGAGTTCTAACCCCCAGTAACACCCACCCACCCCCCCACTAGGTACGCCCCTGTAATAAGGTCAACTCCAATTGCGCTTGTCGTGGCCAATTTTTGGTCAACCAGTATTGAAAATGTCTTCTGTTTAATTTTTGTCTCGTTTACTTTGTACTCCTGACACGATAAATGAAATAAATAGTGATTATTATTAAAATCATTGATGGAGCTGCCAAGTTGAAATCTACGAAAGAACGATCATTTAAAATGTATTTGATTCTTAAATATCTTGAATATGTGTTACTAACATGTTGCTTGTTTCTTTCAGCTATTATAATGATGCCCAATTAATTAAACAATTAATTAAACTAAATAGATTTTCTTAGCTGAATTCTAGGAAAAATCTATAGCCTAATATATATTTTATTTCTTGAATATTAATCTGTTTACCTTCCAGGGTTGGTTTTTTCCTCGGACTCAGCGAGAGATCCCACCCCTACTGCCTCCTGGAGCGTGAGAAAGGACGGCCAGTACCTCTCCTGGTGTGCTGAACAGAGGCGATGAGATTGGAAGGGATAGACAAGGAAGAGAGAAGAAAGCGCCATGACCGGAAGTTAGGATAGCTGAGGAAGGAATCGAACCCTCCCCAGGCTGAGTGGACCCCGTTTCAGTCCTCGTATAACATTTGAAATTTCGTGGCAGAGCCGGGAATCGAACCCGCATTCGCAATGAACTGACATATGGATTATCCTGTACGCGCGTTTCAATACGCTATGTTGTGAGAACACTACGTTTAGGGTGCAGTTGTGTAAATGTGTGTTACATACTCTGAAGTCTCTTGTTTTGTACCATAGAAACTGCAACCTTACAAGTAGCATGGTGCTTTAAAATTGCTATTAACTGCTTATGTTTTTTAATTCAGTAATGTGTCATTTATCATAACACACTAGCAGGTGCCCGCGACTTCAACCGCGTTAGATGTTTCTAAACCGTTTAATAAAATGCAAAAGATGAACTATATTTATTAACATACACTTTTAATTTTGGTCGTTTTCTATTATTTTAATATTTCTCCTCCTTTCCACCCCCGCCCGTAGGGGTGTCTTACCCTAAAATTTTCTTTCGCAAACAGTACGTCATATGAGTACCATGTTTGGTTGAGAGCTCTGCTAAAACATACACACACATTTCTACACACATTTTTCTGTCATTTTCTACATTTTCTTTCTTCACACCTTCTCACCCGTTATGCCATGGGGACTGAACTTGGACTTTTCGTTTGTATGTACCGTATATGGAAGAAGAAGAAGAAGAAGAAGAATATGAGTTGTAAGAAATACACAAACTGTTGGTAAGGCAACCCACTCATAAGATTTGTCATGCGGTTTACTTACCTTCCACTATTTTCTTTCTTTTCTTTTACCCTTCTCACCCCCTATGCCGAACTACCCAACAGATTTCATCCAAATTACGTCCTAAATCCTCCCAGGAGTAAGAAGAACAAATTGTGAAATTTTCATTCAGATCGCTCCAGTAGTTTTTGACTCCAGTCGAGACATACATATAAACAAACATTCATTTTTATATTATATAGAAGATAGTTAATACATCAAAATTAATACTTTGGTATTTCCTAACGCATATTTCTAGTAGTGGTTCGTGGGACCGCACGTCAGTAACTATGCACAAAATGTTAACGTCCATAATTAAGGGTTATAAAGTTAAGATGCCAGCGGATCGTAAGTACTCGTCTGTAAGATTGTATGTAAATGGTTTTCCGAACGAAGGACTATCAACAGGTGGTAAAGTAGCAATGTCTAGTGTAACCACACATGTCGACAGAGAAACACAAGGCCACCAATAAAAATTTTAAAAAAGCAAAGAAAAACGGTTATCGGATATGCAACTGAATGTGAAGAGTAAATTTAGTAAGAACGTTTGCTGAGCCCTTGTCGCCGCACAAATATCACTCTAAAGAAGGAGTACCGGGCGAGTTGGCCGTGCGGTTAGGGTCATGCAGCTGTGAGCTTGCATCCCGGAGATAGCGGGTTCGAATCCCACTGTCGGCAGCCCTGAAGATAGTTTTCCGGGGTTTCCCATTTTCACACCAGGAAAATACTGGGGCTGTACATTAATTATGGGCACGGCCGCTTCCTTTCAACCACATCCTCTCCCATCGTCGCCATAAGGCCTATCTGTGTCGGTGCGACGTAAAACAAATAGCTAAAGAAGGAGTTCTTGGAAAAATACACTGTGCTGAGTATAGGGAGCGTGCATGGTACTAATAACAGAGCGCTCTGGCGGAGTTACGAGAATTAATACGGTGAGAGTGCGTTCCGCTGGAAGACTTGCTTCATGGTTTCGACAAAAAATATCGTTGCATCTTGTCAAGATAAATATGAAGTAATGCTATGCTGTACATATAAAAATACATTTAAACCTGAAATTCTTGTCACAGGGTGAAATTAATAACAATAATGTAACTACCTCATATCTATGAATCTGTGAAAACTCAAATTTTGCGAGTGAGATTTCCGGTGAAATTGGCTGTGCTTTTGACAAGATATTGACAGGCAGCATCCAGTAAGCAAATAAATAACACGTCATGTTGCTAAGCGAAGTTCTGATAGGATAGATTTATACGAGTGGATTATGTACAGAGGTTACAGTTCTACGTTCTTTATTATTGGTGGCAAGTAATTTGCTAGCACACAAGCTACGTAAACAATGTCGCTGATATACGGAAACAGATCTTAGGAATATTTTTCAAGATTTTGAAAATTTTCACCCTCTGTATGCATCTTTCAACATGAATTCGCACACTTGCTACACTCTGAGTTTGTAACACTTCATCTTCTGCAAATCTCCCATTGTGAAGAAAAGGCGGCATAACAAGTAAAGAATGAGGTGACTGTGTTTTAAAACCTGGGAATCCCTTGTCGGCTAATATAACGTCCCCTTCACTCAAAAGATTTAAGAAGTCCGAATTGTTAACAATAAAAGTATCACTAGTTCTTCCACCATAACAAGCGGAAACAAAAACAATAATTCAGTTTGAGGTCACAGCTAATAAAAATTTAAATGTATAACATGACTTGTAGGAAGAATACATATAACATCTCTCATCTATTCTTGCTTGGCGTTTCTGATTTCATTTCTGTGCAATCTATTTATAACTCGTGCGTCAGATAATATGTTTTAAAAGCGCGAGGCAAAGTATTTTGCACGGATAGTTTGCTAGGCCAGAAAATAAAATTAGAAGTGCGTTTCTTGACTACTCCGAGACCAGCTAAAGTTATTCGCGCAGCAGTAGTCCGATATACACCAAATATGATTGGCAAGGCAGCAAAGGTTATACAGAATTTCATTTTCATTAAAAAGAGTAAACAAACATCGTTATTACTAATATTTATAGACACTTTAGAAACAAAGAAAGAAAGTAAAAAACTGAATGTTTCAAGTGAAACACTTGTTAAATCCTTCAACTGTGCCTCACTTTAATGCTCTGGTATCCATGAAATCCTCTGCATATGTCCAGCGGGGGGGGGGGGGGGGGGGTGTTGGGACCACAACTTTTATCCACCTTTTCCGTAATACTTGAAGGTACTGTGCTCAAAGTAGCACTGTGTGCCTACACCCTTCCCACTAAAAACACAAGTGAATTCGAAAATCGTTGCTTCAATCTCAAATGCTGCTTGCACCAACTTAAGTAGTTTTACACACACTCATTTTTCACAATAAATTCATGAGTTTCCTGATTAGAAGACGTATGTATATTTGAGCATTTCATTCGTTTACTCGCTCTTAAAACCGGGGTACATCACATTCTCTTTTCAGTTTCTTATATCTCTCATGAAACACAGATGGTATATATGATGCATGATTTTGAATACTACTTGGCTTTCCTCCAACAAAATGTTCACTAGTCAAGATGGCAGTGACTTACATGATGTTCGCGTGTAATATTGTCGCTTGGAACTATTGAATAATCGGTCATTCTAAGGTAAAATTTACCGTCTGAAGCACCAGAGTGAAGCTGCTAAGTACTTTTGTAGTGAGTGTGGTTTTAAATCTGCGTTGTGGAGATTAGTGTTCATTAAAGGATCAATCTCATACCTATAACCTCATCTTGTTAGCTAACCGATAATGGCCGCCTCTGTTGATGGATTGCAAACTGTCCACTTCATGGCCGTATCGATGAGTATAATCAACAAATTAATCTAAAAAGCCACCTAATCGATACTTTAATTCTTTTGCCTTTGGCAAACTTAAAAATACATTAACAAACACAGTACATGTTTCGACCACTTAGTGGTCATCTTCAGCTGTATATAAAAAATCTTAGATGATAACATTTAAAAGCAAGCACATTGGATCTTAAAACTTTATCCCATGAGAATCCAAAAACTATTGTACTAAATGCTTTAAATGAAATGGAAGATGGGGGGGGGGTTGGGGGTAAGGAGATTTATGTGAATGATACTTAAATTACAGTATCGTTTAAATTGTGTTTAAAAACTTAAATGGTGAAAAACATATTTAAAATATTTAAAAGCGTCTATGGTAAAATTCTTTTTGATAACATTAGGTGGCGTGAATAAAAAGTTCGTGTTTGTAATAATTTTCAGGCATTTGTGAGAAAAATAATAACAATTAAAATTCGCGTCTGTGGTGATGTTAAACACTTTGTTTTTAATAAACATACTTTAAAATATTCTAAAATGTCTATGGTAAGGCACTTATTCAAAAACACTTGTGCTTGAATGAAAGTTTATGTCATATGCACCAGTCTTCATGGAAATCAGCAAGTCTCAAGTAACCTCACGAATCGACAGAATAAAGAAAGCATAATTCCCACCCGTACCGGTGAACCAGGTAACCTCATGACAACCTCTATTACTGTTCCTAACACACTTAATCAATCTCCTAACAATCCAAGGTTAAGTTACTCTGCAGCAATGCAATCCTACCCTACCAAAGATCAAGCTATTGTTACTGAATCTTGCGATGGTATTAGTATCCGAGATTATATACTAGCAATTGGAAAAGTCACTAGCCCTAGTAACATCCGATTTGTCTCACGGATATCTAATGGAAGAATATGTATCTTCCTTACAAGTCAAAAGTGTGTTGAAGAATTAATTTCAAAACATCCTAAGATTCTCATAAATAATGTTTCCTTGGAAATAAGACCTCTCGTAACTAAAAACAAACGAGTTATTCTATCCAATGTTTGCCCTGTGATTCCTAATATTGTTATTGAAGAAGAATTTCTCAAACTCAGCATTAAACTAATGTCAAAGATATCACCTATTAGAGCAGGTTTAACAATCCCCGGATTTTCTCACATTCTCAGTTTTCGGAGACAGATTTATATTCAAAATGAAGATTTTAACAAACTTCCAGACTCACTCCAAATCGAATATGAGGGTACCAATTACTGGATTTATTTATCTTCTGACACACCCACCTGCTTTCTTTGTAAAACTGAGGGGCACTTAGCTAGAAACTGTCCTGATAATGATGAAATAATAAATGAAGGCTCCTCATTAAATCAAAACAGTCATTCTCGTGGCAAGATCAATCTAACAGAATTTCCCCAACTAGTAGAGGATACACAAAAAATTAAAGCAAACTGTCAAGAAAATATTACCTGTACTCCCTCACAAACTACTGTTCAGACAACTGCTACATCTACATCTCTTCAGTGTTCTCAAAATCAAAACTGTGGGCCTTTACCCTCAGGCGAAACGACTCTAACCTCTCATTTGGAATGCTCTCAAAACCCCTCATGTTTTCATCTTGCTGGATCGAAGAGACCAATATCACTATCTAGCAGTGAAACTACAGGCAGAAAAGACCTTGATTTTAAGGAACCTCCCCTAACAACTGAACCTAAGACAAGTGAACAGACAGGGAAACACAAGACAAAACAAACTTACAAGAAACCAAAGACAGAGAAAGAAAGCACAACTGTTAGTGATAGGCTTAAGCCAATTAAGCGAGTTCTAGAAGCCAACCCTCAGTCCTTTCCCCTCAATTACTTACAACTCCAATCCTTTTTTGAAAACAGTATTGGAGTTAATGACATTGCAGCAATAGCAACAGCCCAAGCCCTTCAAAAATTATATCCATACTATACTGAAAAATCCATTAAGAACAGGAGTACTCGAATAGTCAAGAAACTGCTTAAGGCTAGCACTGAAAACTGAGGTGAAGCAATTAACAGTTTAGTTCCAGATTACTCCAGCGATGACTCTACTTCCCTCACATAATGATGATAAAATTCCCTCTACACTTGTTTGTCATTCTTATGACTATATCATTACTTCAATGGAACCTCAACAGTTTTCGATCACAGCAAGAGTATTTACAACTTCTACTAAATAAACATCAGCCTTCAGTTGCCTGTCTACAAGAAACTAACTTTAGAGACAACTTTGTTTCCCATTTAAGACAGTTCAACCTACATTATAAAAACCGAATTAATCCAAATCATGCAAGTGGAGGCGTAGCCACCTATGTTAAAAATAATTTGCACCATCAAGAGGTTCCTTTAACTACTGATTTAGAAGCAGTCGCAGTTTTATTATACCTACCACAAGCTATATGTGTATGTAATGTTTATTTTCCTACGAATAGTACATCTCACGCTGATGATTTAAGAAACCTAATACACCAACTCCCCAAACCCTTCATTTTGATGGGTGATTTTAATAGCCACAACAGTTTATGGGGTAGTCGCAATACTGATGCAAGGGGGAAAGAAATAGAGAAGATACTAGATGAATTTACTCTAGTATTATTGAACTCAACTGCTCCAACTCGTTTTGATATAGCACGCGGAACATACAGTAGCATAGATTTAACTATATGTACGCCAGACATAGCTGCACTATCTAACTGGTCCATTTATTCAACTCTACAAGGAAGTGACCACTTCCCCCATCATAATTAATGATGATCAAAGTTCTCCAGGCAACACATCAAAACTCCAATACTGTAAATGGAATTTAAATAAGGCAAATTGGCAATCATTTAGAAACATTGTAAATAACTATTTAAATGATCTAACTCCAACAAATAAATTTCCTTCTAAGCACATCAATGATATTGTTCAAGACTACACTGAAGTAATAATTAAATCTGCCGATCAGAGCATCCCAAAAACAGCTCCTATGCCCTTCAAGAAAACGGTTCCCTGGTGGAATGACTCCTATAAAGAGGCTATCAAAAATAAACACCGTGCTTACTACCTATACAAAAGAAATCCTACGCCTGAAAATAAAATCAATTTTCAAAAACACCGAGCAATAGCACGAAATAAAATAAAATTAAGTAAGAAAACCTCCTGGTTAACATTTGTCTCCTCCTTAACCTACCAAACTTCACAAAAAGTTATGTGGAATAAAATCCAAAGTGGCAAATACAATAAATTCTGTATTACCTCTCTAAGAGATCCAGTCACTGGGTCAATTGTAAATGAACCTCAACAAATAGCTGATCAACTGGTTAAGTCATTTTCAAAAATCTCTAGCGATAACAATTATGAACCTGAATTTCTTCGCATGAAAACAACTCGAGATCCAATAGACTTAAGTGAAACTGTACCTACACCGAACTATGCTTATAATGATACTTTACAGTTACAAGAAATGGTTACAGAACTCAACAAATGCGGCAGATCTAGTCCTGGCCCAGACACCATTCCATATGAATTTTTAAAACAGCTTCCACATAGTGCACTCAATTATCTACTTACTATTTTCAACTATATATGGAGTTCCAAACTATTTCCAGATCAATGGCGTTGTGCCAGGAAAGGACATTTTGATCCCAGATAATCATCGTGCCATCGCCTTGACAAATACAATGTGTAAGCTACTGGAGAAAACTGTTAACAAGAGATTACGCTGGTATTTGGAACATACACACTTTTTAGTGATGCACAAAATGGTTTTCGTCAAGCGCGTTCAACAACAGATACTCTGATATGTTTAGAATCAGAAATCCGAGAAGCTTTCCTAAATCAGCACCTCATAGCTGTTAGTTTAGACATTGAGAAGGCATATGACATGGTGTGGAAAGACTATCTAATTAAAACACTGATGAAACATAATATTTCAGGAAACGTGCTTCACTTCATTTATAATTTCCTTAAAGATCGCCGAATTCAAGTCAGGACAAATGGAATTCTTTCACATGAAGTACACATTATTCCTCGTTGCAATAAATGGCATTGTCTCCAACATTCACCTACCAGTAAAGGCTTGCCTTTTTGCCAATGATTTGACTTATACTAAGTGCAGGAAGAAATAAATTAACTACTCAACAGTTACTTCAAGAATCAATTGATAATATCCAAAAATGGGCTAAAGTTCAAGTTTTCCAAAACTAAAACCAAATGCATACTCTTCTCCAAATGTAAACATACTGTACAAAGACCCTGAGCTGTACATGGACAATCACAAAATTAAAACAGTAACAACTATGAAAATCTTAGGAGTTTTATTCGACACTACGTTAAGTTGGATACCTCACCTGGAAAACCTTAAAGATGACTGCTTGCGAAGGCTGAACATAATGAAGATCCTGGCAGCAAAGAACTGGAGGCAGACTACCAAGTGCTAATGAACACGTACAAAGCCATTATTAGGGCTAAATTAGACTATGGCAGCATTGTATACAATTCCGCAAGAATGTCTTCACTCAAAATCCGTGATTCCATCCAGTCCTCAGCTCTTCGAATTGCTCTAGGAGCCTTTCGTACCAGTCCAGTAGCCAGCATTCAAATAGAAGCAAATGAACCACCACTCACAATTAGACGTAGACAACTAAGTTTGACTTACGCGCTCAAGGTAGCAACTATGAGTGAATCAAGAATTAAGTTGTATGCTTTTCCTAACAAGCATCAAGGTACACACATTAAATCAGGATCACAACCACAGCCTTTCAATGTCAGAATAGCCAAGTTTCTTGAAGAACTAAATTTAAATATTCCTCCAATACTCCTCACAGACAACTCTCTTAATGTCCCACCATGGACTATTGCCCTTCCAAAAATTAACTTTGAAATAAATTACAGTGTCAAAGATGAAACTGACAGATCCCACTACCATCAATTATTTCTTGAAATCTCTAATAAATACCCAAGGCACACTGCAATCTATACTGATGGATCAAAATGTGAGGAAAGAAATGGATGTGGGTTTATATATCCTGAACGTACCATGCTATACCGATTGCCTGACTACTACACAGTCTTCTCTAATGAGCTGTACGCAATAAAGCAGGCTATGCTATATATTTTGAAAACCAGCACCTGTAATAACTCCATCATTTTTTCTGATTCAAAAAGTGCATTAAACGCAATAGAAAGTCCATCATCGAAACACATCCTTGTACAAGAAATACAACTGTTGTTTAACAACATCATGAAAGAAGGCAAACAAGTCATCCTTGTGTGGATACCCTCTCATAGAGGTATTCAAGGCAATGAATCTGCTGATCAAGCAGCTAAAGACACTACTTACCTCCCGCTAGGCGATCTAACAATAGCTACCCCTCACATTGACATTATTGCCTATGCTAAATAAAAATTATACCAACAGTGGAAGATAAAATGGCTTCAAACTTCGAACAGCAAACTCCACGAAGTAACAACAGAATCTACAGTACAACACTATCTTCACAACCTTCACAGGCAAGATCAAGTCCTAATAACTAGAATACGGATTGGCCACTCCAAGATAAGTCACAGCTACCTCCTTGAGAAGAAACTGCCTCCCATCTGTACAACATGCAATAGTGTGTTGACTGTGAAGCACATCATAACAGACTGTTCACTGTATGACAAATGGCGCCAGTACCACGGTATACCTAAGGATATTAAGGGGACATACTCATCTCCTTCACTGTGCAAACAAATTATCAAGTTTTTCAAAGACACTGGTCTGTATTCAAAAATTTTACTGTTCAGTTTAAAATACCACTTTTATATTTTTTCATTCTTCACCCTACTGTAATTTAATGTAAATTCTACAGTTAGAAGTCACGATAAGGTTAAAGTGACTCTAAATTATCTTAATTTTTAAAAATGTTCACAGCAAATGACGGAGCATTTGGTGGGTTCCGATGTAGTTCCAGCTGCTCTGAAATGCAGGAAAATTTTTATTATTATTATTATTATTATTATTATTATTATTATTATTATTATTATTATTATTATTATTATTATTATTATTATTATTATTATTATTATTATTATTATTATTATTATTATTATAAATATTCGGCGTAGTCAAGACACGTGCACATGGAAGGACATGAGTGTAAACATACGAACCTGTTGCAATGCATAATTGAAGTGAAATGTACTATTTCAAAGTGTACTTAAATGAATGTGTTCTTGACTTGGCGTACCTGGTATGTTTGAAATGTGTGATATGAAATGTGTGATTTACGTCACAAATGAAATAAGGTAGCCTACTGTACTTACGTTATCCTTCCACAGCCAAAATCCACTTCCTGCATCTGTCCGATTCCTATGGACGACCAGGAAATGTGTGAAATGTAATTCCTTTTCCATGCGCGTTTCTTTGTTTGTTGTGGCAGTTCACTGCACAACAGTTTCTATTTGATTTAGACATTTTGATACACTACTACCACCACAATTTCACACCCACAGTTACACAGCCTGGTCTGACCGCTCAAGATAAGATCACCAACATGTTACCGATTTGTTCCGCTAGAGGCGCCAAGAGTGGCCGTGCACGCTCCCTATACCAGAGCAGTCAACATTAAGGAGAAATATGTACCATTGATCTTTGAAGGAACACTGGGAAAAATAACAAAATTCATGCAAAACACTCCTATTATGGTTATCACTTGATGAAACGGCAGACTGCGCAGGGAGCCTTGTTCTATAAACAAGTGACGTGTAACAAGATCATGAGCGTAATTTGAGCATTTCGATTGAGGGGGAGCAAGGATTACTAGAGGGTCCATGGGCTTCGCTTTTGAGTGCAATTTGCAACCACAAAATTATTTCTAATATTCTCTACCTTTTCTTTAATATTCAATGTTAATAACTTTAATTTAAAAACGAAACGTTCTGTTAAGTAAAGAACATTCACACAGAATTAAAAGTTAATTGTTACTTGGCCTGCTTTTATCCTAAAAGTAGGTACCAAGCAGACGACAGGGACCAAGAAAGAACCTTTTCCTTATTTTACATAATCCGATCACATCGGATTTTCTTTTCTTCGATTTGAATTAAAGGCATTAATTACTTTTTAAAAGACATCAGTACTTCCTTTGATAGCCAAATGGCCTCTCCTGGGCGATCGCTTTCCTGCAGTATGTTTTACAACGCCGTAAGAATGAAAATTACCTCTCACAGGTTGCTGAATGTCTGTCTCTGTGGTGTTGTGGTTGTGCGATTTGTAGCTACCCTTGGAGATCCGCGTTCGATTCCCGGCTCTGCCACAACATTTGAAAAGTGGAGGTACGAGTGCTGAAACGGGGTCTACTCAGCCTCGATTTGTCAACTGAGTAGAGGGGGGTTCGATTCCCATCTCAGCCATCCTTAAAGTGGTTTTCCGTGATTTCCCACTTCTCCTCTAGGCAAATGCCAGGATGGTACCTAACTTAAGGTCACGGCCATTTCCTTCCCTCTTCCATGTCTATCTCTTCCGATCTCCCCTGTTCAGCATAGCAAGTGAGGCCGCCTGGGCGAGATACTGGCCCTCCTGCTCAGTTTCATATCCCCCGACCCAAAATCTCACGCTCCAGTACACTGCACTTGAAGCAATAGAGGTGGGATCCCACGCTGAGTCCGAGGGAAAAACCAATCCTGGAGGGTAAACAGATTAAGAAAGAAAGAAAGAAAGAAAGAAAGAAAGAAAGAAAGAAGGTTGGTTGCTGAATACACTGAAACGAGAAAAAACAAATGGAGAAGTTCAAAAATAGTGAACACACGTTTCAAATACTTCTGTGCAAGAACGTCAGATTTTTGTTGGATATATTTATTTTTTGAATCTTTTATTTGGTTCATTGAGCAAAAATTAAACTTAGTATTGAAAAACGTACTTGTAAATTATGTATTTCTAGTAAGTAAGTAATGCCTTTATTTTCCTCCGATCTACAGCATTGAAGCCTTATTGATCTACTAAAGAGAAAAATAATATTGCCCAACCTAGGCAGCTTAATCTAACATTACATATATAATAATTCCTGTAAAATAAACATATCTGACACAAAAGCAAGGAAAAAAAGCGATATTGATATAAATAATAATAATCAAATGGCAACGAGGCAGAATGATCTGTTGTCCCTACTATAAGACAGTATGGCAGTATGGCAATGAAAAACTAACTGGTAACATATTGCTATGTAGAGTACGATGTTGTGTCAGATTTGCATCTGCACTTTAAACAAGACAGTATGACAGTATGGCAATGAGAAGCTAAACTGGTAACATATTGCTATGTAGAGTACGATGTTGTGTCAGATTTGCATCTGCACTTTAAACGAAGAGTATATCACTTCCGGCCGGGTTCGCACTCAGCATATTCTTTCTTAACACTGACCTCTCTTGTTTTCTACTTAAGTTGCTAACCTGGCTTCGTATTTCCTCCACTGTAGTGCCGGTGTGCAATTTTTTACCTTACGTTTCGTTACTGTTGACCACTATTTGAACTCTATTGTCTCACTATATTTATTATCTTTAGAATCCAGACAAGTGACCACCTTAACTGAAACCATATTCACTCACCATTAACTTGGACCCTCAGCTCATATACCAACCATCTCAACATATTAGCTTCATCCTTAACACCTATCCACTTTACAATCACTCTCTTCCTCATTCACTGCACACTTTACCGCCTACAAATTTAACTATTTAATCACTCTTGTCATAGTTACGGATAACACACAAACTCCGCTATTCTCATGTGCACACCTATTTACTTTCTACTGCAAATTGCCTTTTTTGCTTCTTGTCACTATGCCTTCGTCCAATTTGTTCTTCTCACCCCATATCTCCCTTAGGCTCAAACTTCTCCCTTTCGCCAGGGTACCCCTTGCTTCTTCTTCCTGCCTCCCAGCCGTAATTTCACTTCCGTAGTGTGCTCTTGTCACATCTTGTGTTTCCGCCTCCACAATCACTTCCTGCATCTTCCTCTCTTCTCTCCCACAGGCCTTCGTCCTCAGCTCCTCAATTAATGCCCTGGTCTCGCTGGTTTCCTTCCTTATTTCCCTCCTCATCTCAGCTGTTACCTCTCTGGTTCCTTCTTCGATCGATTTGTAAATAGCTTCTGTCAAGTTAATTACTTCTTGCTGCGAGCTTTGGTCCAGTGTCTTATTTTCTTTGGCTTTTTCTTTATCTCCAGGCCCGTCTTCACCCACTTTACTGTCTCTGACTTGCCTTTCTTCCACTCTCTTCCACACTACCCCTTCGTTCTTCCTATTCTCTTCCATTTCCTGTAATTCCTTCGCTGTCCACACTCTGGTCCATAGTCCATTGGATACTACTAGTTGCTGCCCCTTAATGTAGGCTCTTAACCCTTGTATTTTACCCCTAACTAAATGTTTTTTCAGGGTGTTTATATTCTTTACCCCTTCTCTTCCCACGTCTCTTTTAATCCAAATTTTAATGCTACGTATATTATCTGCACCTCTTATCACTACTTCCGCCATCAGGGTGGAAAACAACTTCAGTTTTATCGGCCTATCGCCCCGTTTTTTACCTATCCTTTCCACATCATCAATATCCACTTCACTAAAGTTAATTTTCCTCCTTTTCTGAATAACTTCCACAACTTTGTAGGTTGTCAGCACTTTGTCTTTCCATTTTTCTTCCGGCACTCCATATATAAATAAGCATTTCTTCCTGCGTTCTCGGTTGCTGTCTTCAATTTCTGCTTTCAGCTTCACCACCTCTTCCTCCATCTCCTTTATTTTTGCCTTTAGTGATATCATTTTCTCTCTCGCTGTTCTCCACTTTGTTCATTGTCTCGTCTGTTTTTCCCTGTATCCAACGCCTCATATGTTCAAATTCCTTCATTTGTTCTTTCATCATATTTTTAATCTGCTCAAACGGGCATACTTCTTCCACCACTTCTTTCACCACTCTTCTTATGACCTCCACGTCTTCCCAGTTCATGTTTCCACTGGAAGTCGGGCCGGGGTTCACCTCCACACCTCATATGGCTAACAGTACCATAATCACCGCTGCTGCCAGTATTACCTCGCCCATCATTCTTGTTTCCACTTTACCTCATTTATTTCTAACTGTTTCCTATTTCCATCTCCCCTGCCATCTTCCAATAGCTGCACGATATTGATCCACACCAATCATCTTCCTCTTCCCTCCCATCTTACTTTTCCACTCACCGATCACACTCCACACCGGCTCTACCGGTACCTCACTCAGCACGTCTCTCACCGAACGCTGACTAGGTTAGACTGTTATGTATTTCTATATCTGCAATATAACGAACATTTTGTTTCCTTCAAATATTGAATATTGAGTTACGCCTACGAACAAGATCATAGCCACATTGTTCAATGATGCCATAGTATGGCCAAATGGTGTTAAATATTAAAACGAGCTCATGTTTCTGACTGCTGCAGCTCCGTACATGGTCAAAGCTGGTGAAGCATTGAAATTAATCTATCCAAAAATGTTTCACTTCACTTGCGCAGCCCATGCCCCTCATTGATGTGAACAGTTCTCGCCATGTAAGTGCATACACAGAGGGAATAACCTTGCTCTTTCTCCCCTATTAATATTGAAGGTAGTGATTTGAAGCAGGGAAATCAAAAACCCACTAACTCCAGTAAACCTAATTTTACAGGAGAGAGAAAAACTGATAATTCCTTTCACTGGTTTTAAATCTAATGTGTTTATGTGCTCATATTTAGTAAAAGTATATTCCTTATCAATTAAATGCTTCATAACCTAAGTGTTTATATTATTTAATGCTATTGTTACGGAATTATCCGTGGTAGAGGTGAAAGAAGGTGCTGGGATGAACAGGTCTCAACTTACGAAATTAAAGTTAATTTAAAATTTAACAAAGGTTATATTTTCTTTTCAAGGTCAAGAAATAACAAGTATAACAGGAACTCAGTTGTATATCAACAAGTTAAGAAGGTACAATTACAGTTTATTAATGGATTTTGGGCTTCGAGCCCCAGATTCACAATTCTTGAGCAATTAGTCCAACTTTACTTATGTATAAGGTTCAACAAAGGGGCAGAAAACCCCAATCATACCAAGGAGCACTAGCTCCCAATTACCCAGTAAAGCCTCCTCGAGGCACACAGAACCCAAATTTAAGAAAGAGCAACCCGCTCTCAAAGTTCAAGCCCATCAACGGCCACACCAAACTCCACCTTCAAGCTGTCCTCCGGACACATAAAAACAGGGGTAAAAATACCCAACCTACTGAGGCCTATTCAGTAAAGAAACAGGACAATGACATGGCCCCAAAAATACCAACTTGAGTGGAGGCGTACTCGGCACTCCTAATACACTTTATTAAAACCTAATTTGGCCCTAGGCCGCTTATGCAAAGGCTAATCCCATACTACGGAGGTGACACGAAATAAAACTTTATTACATTACGAAGAGACGGGAAACTGTTATAAAAATGTAGTCACCTCAAAACAATATGAGTGGGAGCTCGAGAGGGTTAGGCACTCTCTATCCCAATTTGTAGTTAAAGAGACAGAACTTTATGCCAAGAGTCTTTTACATTTTAAAGGAAGGTTACATGATAAAAGTTTCGAACCTGCCCCGAGGGATAAACTGCTGAGCTAGCAAACAAAGAAGTTATTAAAAGGCCATTACCTGATGGATGAACTGCCGCCTGAAGAAAGGGGCGCTTCCCGCCCCTGCTATATAATCACACTAGGAAAGATGTTACTGAAGTGGCCCCGAGACCAGAAAATCAGCATTTTATATATCCTCGTGGAAGATTCAAGACGTTTCATGAATGATTACAACCCGCCCACAAAATTTTATTGGTTACCGAACACAGTTACAGAGCAGGTTGAGGAAGAAAGCCCCGATTGGTCGAAAATTAATTTAAGAAATTCGGGATTGGCTAATTTCAAAACTGGCGGATCGAACGGATTAACATTGCCAACTCAAACAATGACAGAAAGAAATTTAACAAAGAACAAACTTATGACTACAAAATTTCTTCAAAAAAAAGTTCCTTCACTTCGCACTAGGGTGCACAATTGTAGTTCTTAAGTGGTGCCATCTAGAAGAGAATGTTCACACTTCTTGCTACAGAGAAAACAAAAACGAATCGAAACTGACATAGTTCAGAACACTTCAAAATTTACAGTAGGGACATCTTCTGAGAAATCTTAGAATTAATGTGGTTGTTAAAGTTCAGGCTTCCTCCAGTAGAGGAGTTTCAACTGGCGCAATGTTTGAATTAGCGGCGTGGAGGTGAACCGCCCGGTACAGACCTCCCGACCACCCAAAAGTCCCTCCAAGGGTAACACAGAAGAACACAAACGTTTGTTTTAAAATAAGGTCCAAGTTATGATGTTGATATAGAAATTAATTGCAAAAGGATTTACAAACAAGTTTTCTTAAATTGATTGGATCCAGTTTCAACATCCTTTGTAGTAACTTTTGATGTAATGTCTTTATGCTTGTAGTAGTTGAATTCAGAAGGAAAATCTTTTAATTCTTGAAAGGAAAAAAAAAATTCTAAGTCCACCAAATATAGCAGTTGAATCCAAAAATGTAGTAATAGTAGAAATGGAATGTCCATGTAGCTGATTAAGTACATTCAATGTTGATTAAGTTTGACGGCCAGACCAGCCGCCGCTGCTTGTGTCCAGAGGAGGCCGCTCGGACCCCTCAAGTACCCTGAGATACCGCTCTCCCGCACCATGAGAGGGGTAGTGGTGCTGAAGCGCGCCGCACACGCGGCGAACGTTTACAGACCACGGGCAAGTAGCAGGTGGTGCGCCACACATTAGCCTTGGCCGGGAGGAGGGCTCCGGCTCGCCGTACACTGGTTGACCTCACTGAAGTAGATCGGGCCCGTGCTCTACTCCAGTAGCGGCACGGCGCCGCGCGGCTGCGGCGGCACTGAAACATTAAGATCTCGGCGGCAGAATTTGTTGGAGCATAATGATTTTCGGGTACAGTACTTGTGGTGGAGCTGAGGGGCCAGCGGCCTGGAAATGTTTATTTCATTTTAATTAGCCACTTGTGTTGTTGAGCAGGAGACGGGAGCGTGGTAACGGCCATGGCAAGGACAGGATAGCAGTTTAGCTGGTCGGGGCAGGTTGTACAATGAACATTAGGAAACAAAGAACATAATTCCAAGGGCAGAAGGCCTCAAACTGAAACCAAAATATGACCTTCAGATTTCTTTCCAAATGTAAAAAAAACCGAGCTAAGTTAGTGCGGAAATTACACAGGTTTCACCTGGGACAGGTGAACCCTAAATATCCTCTCGGTGGCTGGATTGCTTAATAACAACGTAACCGGCGTAAGAAAATCTAGAATTATGCACGGCCCATGAAATCTGGGGGCAAGCTTGCACGCGGGAACAAAATTTTTGACCATCACCTGGTCACCTACCTTCAAATTGGTGGGTCTCCGTCCACGATCATATCTTTCCCTAACCTTTTCATGAGACAATTTAAGATTGGCTTTAGCCTTCTTCCAAAGATCTTTAATATTATCTGGATCTATTGTCTCAGGTAGAATGTCACTCAGAGACCAAAGGTTAGAGAGCGGCGTGTTAGGAACAAACTTGAACATCAACGAAGCTGGACTAAACCTATGAGATTCATGAACCGCCGAATTCAAAGCTAACCAATGCAGGGACATGTCCCACCTAGAATGATCTTCATGATGATAGGCAATCAGCGCCGACCTCAGATTACGATTGACCCGTTCGGCCAGAGATGGTTGCGGATAATAAGCAGAAGTAGTTACATGAGATATGGACAGATCAAAACAGAATTTACGAAATAGATTAGATGTGAACGCCTTAGCATTGTCAGACACAATATATTGACACGGACCAAAAGAAGCAAAGATCGAATTTAAACAAGTAATGGTGGACTGAGCGGTAGCCAGCTTAGTCGGAAATAACCAGGAAAATCTTGTAAAACCATCTACACATACAAGGATAAAATTGTTGGCATTCCCCTTTGACTGGGAGAAGGGTCCTACGTAATCGATGTAGAGACGTTCCATGGGGCGCGACGCTTGATGAGAAGACAAAAGCCCTTGCTCAGTTGACATAGTGGGTTTACTAAGCCAACATGATTTACAAGATTTTACCAATTCACGGGTTTCTCCGTCCATACTCTTCCAAATGAACATTTCACGAATCTTTTCTCGGGTTTTGAAGATGCATAAATGCCCCCCTAGTGGGGTCTCATGATAGTACTTGAAGATCATAGGTACAAGAACAGCTGGAACTACAACTTTCATTTTTTTATCATGCCTCGACGGGCAACATAAAACACCATTCCTCAGAACATAAGGGACAACATGTTCCCCAGAAGAAAGGGTTTCCATGATAGGAGCCAGCGTCGGATCTTCACGTTGATATTTCTCAATATCCCTAAAGAGCATGGGAGCATCTGTTAAGATGGCATTAACGTGAGATAGTATGGACACGGGAGGTGAAGAACTATCATCCAGATCAGGAGTCTCTACATCATTAGAAAACATACGGCTTAGTCCGTCAGCAACCACGTTTTCAGAACCTCTAATATGCCTAACATCAAATTGGAAGGCCGAAATTCGGATACGACCAGTACGACGCGGCCTACCTACCACCCAACTTAAGGCTTGGTTATCGGTCTCCAAATCAAATTTGACATGTTCCAGATACAGACGGAACGTTTCTAAAGCAAATAAGACTGCCAAATCTTCGAGCATATAGATGGAATATTTGGCTTCTTGAGCCGATAGAGTCCTAGATGCATAGGCGATGGGTCGCCTCCCTAGTTCAGTCTCTTGAAGAAGGACTGCAGCTACCGCCGACGACGACGCGTCGGTTTGGACGATGAATTTCTTGGAGAAATCGGGCATGGCCAGAACAGGGGCGTTACACAGAGCTAATTTGAGATCTTCAAAAGTGGCTTGTTGCGAAGGTCCCCACTCAAATTTGACGCCTTTCCTACGAAGATGGTTCAAAGGGGGCCGCTCTACTGGCGAAATTTGGAATAAATTTCCTGAAGAAATTCACCATACCAATGAACCTAGCAATACCTTTGATGTCCTTGGGAGGCTTGAAATCACGGATGGCCTGTGTTCTAGAGTGATCGACTGCAACACCATCGGGCGACACAATATGCCCTAGGAATGACATTGAAGGCTTAGCGAAGGCGACCTTGGACAACTTCACAGTTAACCCAGCCTTACGAAGGCGATTGAGAACTTCTTTTAGATGATCTAGATGTTCTTCGAAAGTCTCCGAAAATACGACGACATCATCAAGATAGTGGTACAAGTACTCAAATTTGATGTCGGAGAAGACCCTATCTAGCAGTCTCGTAAGTACAATTGCTCCCGTGGGGAGCCCGAAAGGCACGCGGTTGTACTCATACAGATTCCAATCAGTGGCAAAAGCCGTCAGGTGTTTAGATTCCTCTGCTAACGGTATCTGATTATAAGCCTAGTTAAGATCTAGGATAGTAAAGAACTTAGCCTTACGAAACCATGAAAAACACGAGTGAAGGTCTGGAAGGGGCACAGATTGTAACACCACCTTCCGATTGAGAGCCCTATAATCAATTATAGGTGTACCGGGCGGTACACCTCCATGCCGCTTATTTAAAATTTGCGCCAGTTGAAACTCCTCTGCTGGAGGAAGTCTGAACTTTATCTACGGTATTAATTTTCTACTTTCTCAGAAGATGTCACTACCTGGAAATTTTGGAGTTTTTGAACTGTGTCATTTTCGACGTATTTTTGTTTTGCTTGTAATAAGAAGTGTGAACTTTCTCTTCTAGAGGACACTACTGAAGATCAACAATGGTGCACCCTAGTGTGAAGTGAAAGAACTGTTTTTTTGGAGAAAATTTAATTTCAAAAGTTTGTTCTTTGCTAAATTTCCTTCAGTCATTGTTTAAGTTGGCAATATTAACCCTTTCTTTCCCCTTCTTTTGAATTTAGTCAATCCCGAATTTCTTGAATTAATTTTCCACCAATTATGTGTTTCTTCTTCATATTGTGTAGGGGTTTTCTTGGTTAGCCAATAAAGTTTTTGTGGGAGGGTGTTCTCATTCCCCAAACGCCTCGAACTTTCCGCGAGAATATATAAACTGCTGATTTTAGGGTCTCGGTGCCACTTCTGTTCCATCTTTTAGTGTGTAAAGTACATAGCAGGGAGCGGGAAGCGCCTCTTTCTTCGGCAGCGGTCAACAACAAGGTAATGGCCGATTAATAACTTCTTTCTTTGCTAGCTCAGCAGTTTAACTCTCGGGGCGGGTCCGAAGTTTTTCCGTAATGTAGCCTTCCTTAAAATGTAAAGACACTTAGTATCTATTCTATCTTTTAAACTGCATATCGGGATAGAGAGTGTTTAACCCTCTCGAGCTCCCACTCATATTGCTTTGAGGTGAACTTATTTCTCACAACCGATTCTTCCTTAATGTAATGTAAATTGTTCTTTTCTAAGTCACCTCTGTAGTATGGGATTAGCCCTTGCATCAGTGGCCTAGAGCCAAATTAGGTTTTGAAACAAATACATTAGGAGTGCAGATCGCCTCCTCTCAAATTGTCATTTTAGAGGTCATGACATTAACCTTTTTCACTTAATAGACCTCAGTTGGTTGGGTATTTTACCCCTGTGTCTATGTCCTGAAAAGACAACTTGAAGGTGGAGTTTGGTGTGGCTTTTGAGAGGCTTAAAGTTTGAGAGCGAGTAGCTCTTTCTTGAAAATTGAGTGTTGTATGCCTCGAGGAGGTTTTTCTGTGTAATTTGGAGCAAGTGCTCCTGATCATGAATGGGGTTTTCTGCCCCTCTGTTAAAACTTATTTTGGAGTAAGGTTGGGCTGATTGCCCAAGATTTGTGAAGTCGGGGCGCGAAGCCCAAATCCGGTAAATGTTGTAACCATACTTTTGTTGCCTTGCTACTCTGTACCTGCCATGCTTGTTATTTCTTAATTTTGAAAAGAAAATATAACCTTGTTAAGTTTTACGTTAACTTTAATTCGTAGCTTGAGACCTGTTCACACCCGCACCTTCTTTCACCTCTACCTACCACATAAATACGGTAACAATAGGCCTGAAACCACCTTGGGGTTTCGGGACTAGGAAAATAGGCGAAGAATACGCCGACTTAGAGGGCCGAATAATACCATCTTTTAGCATCTGATCTATGATTTCTTTCAGCGCCTTCATTTTAGGCGGAGATAGCCTATAAGGTGGAAAACGGACAGGAATCGAATCCGTAACCTCAATCTTGTATTCGATAAGGTCAGTAACACCGAGAGTATCCGAGAACACCTCTGGAAACGACTGACACAGCTTACGAATACTATCAGCCTGCTCCTCAGGTAGATGTCTAAGGTCTAACAACATCTCATCCTGGGTAGGCGAAACAGATGAACAACATGATACAGAATTACATTTCAATAAGGGGATTTTACAATTAGAAACAAATTTGAACGTGCACGACTTACTCTGAAGATCGAGCACCAGACCAGTGTGAGACATGAAGTCTGCTCCCAATATAATGGGGCAAGACAAGTGCTTAGCCACTAACAGTTTAATTTTCCATACGAATTTTTACATTTAAGGAGCCTAAGATTTCTAATGGAGAAGAATTAGCCGAAACATATTGAACCGAAGACGAGCGATAGGCAGGAAGTTTACAAACAGATTTCAATTTCGAATACCATTCGGCCGAGATAATGGAACAAACACTGCCAGAATCTAAAAGAGCAGTCACAGGTTCATTATTTAATTCAATTTTGAGAAAAGGAACAGGTGCGGGGGTATCCGCCGCAATCCTAAGACATTCTTTGGGACCTTCAAAAGATAAATTTGAAGCTTGAGTTTCCCTTGGGAATTAGGCCGTTTTACTTGGGGCTGAGCCTCGGAATGAAGAATTGATCGACTCAGCCGAAGCCACTAGTCACTTTTGATTGTTGTTGGAAGTTGCACCCGAAGTTGAGCAAGAGGGGGTGCTGTTAGTATTAGGGCAGTTCTTGGCAACATGGGAGAACGCGCCACATTTAAAGCAGCCTTGGGATGAACCTGCTCCATTATTAGTCCTACTAGATTTGATCAATGGACATTTATTGCGAAGATGGTCGGGCGACCCGCAAGCGTAGCATTTACGGGGTGTGATGGGTCGGCGAGGTGGAGGCCGAAAACTACTAGAGGATGGAGGGGGTTCTTTCGCGACACGCAAGGTATCGGCGTATCTGACTCCTTCGGCTGACACAGCCAATGCTTCTAGCTCTGCAAAAGTTTGAGGACGCGACGCAAAACACAAGTATGACCTGTAGGATGGTGAAATCCCTTCCACAATCGCCTGAACAATCTGTTCTTCAGGGACGTGAAGAGCCAACACCCTGGTATAGAATTTGATGTCTTGTATGAAGTCTGCCAGGTTTTTATCAAGTCGCTGCACTCTATAGTAGTACTTCTGAATTAGAGATGACCTAGCTCGAGCCGGAATAAAATTAGCTAACAGATGGGCGTGGAAGTCTTCTATGGATGACTGTTCAGCAATTGCCCTAACTATCTTGTCTGAGAGAACCCCTATGGCATATGGATATATAATCTGAAGGATTTGTGAAGCACAGAGGGAAAACACTAGAGCATGATCCTGAAATTCGACCAAGAATCTCAAAAAAGAAATTACATCACTGGTAGAGTTGACCGAAAACTTAGAAATACCCCTAAGTAACATGGCTAATGGATGAGGCAAACTACTGAACCCAGGTGACATAGTAAGTACTTGCCTAGGGGGTGACGGAGGCTCGGAGGGAGAATTATTCAAAAAGAAAGGCGGAACAGAGGGCCGACGATCAGGGCCGGATTCTAAATGGGCAGGAGTCTTTTGAGCAACTGCAGATGTGCCATTTTCTTCCCCTTTGGAAGAAGTTTCCTCACTGACAGTGTTTACCGCCATGGGCGGGTCGGCCTTGGGAGTCGTTACCCCGGATAACAATTGACCGACAGTACTGGACAATTTAGAAATATTTTCAATGAGGGCACTAGCCTCCTTTCCCTGAATGTCATTCAACTTTAAAGACAATAAATCATTGAGCCTATTGTAAAAATGGGATAGTCGAGCTTGTACCCGTTTAAGTTGGTTAGGGGATGGATTCCCTTCTTCAAAAAAACTAACTACAGATGCTAGCTCAGTAGTATTGTCATTGATCGTGGAGAGAGCATCGTCAATTTCTTTCTCTCCCAACGTTGGGGTGGTAATAGGCAAATCAAGGGAATCTTTAAGTTTATTGGCATCCAACGCAACCGTGCCTCCAGATTGAACGTTTCTAAGAGATAGTTCATAAATTAATTCCTCTTTACGCAAATAGAAAGGATGAAGAACCTCGCGAGGGCCGGACATGATGACAGAAACATTTTGAAAAAAGAAAAGCAAAAAATTCCAGCAACTGAGAAAATTGTTAGAGTTCGAAAGGAAAGCAATGTTTAGCCGTCAAAAGGGGCTAAGTTGATACCCATTCAACCACGCTCTGCTACCACTTGTTAAGGAATTATCCGTGGTAGTTAGAGGTGAAAGAAGGTGCTGGGACGAACAGGTCTCAACTTACGAAATTAAAGTTAATTTAAAATTTAACAAAGGTTATATTTTCTTTTCAAGGTCAAGAAATAACAAGTATAACAGGAACTCAGTTGTATATCAACAAGTTAAGAAGGTACAATTACAGTTTATTAATGGATTTTGGGCTTCGAGCCCCAGATTCACAATTCTTGAGCAATTAGTCCAACTTTACTTATGTATAAGGTTCAACAAAGGGGCAGAAAACCCCAATCATACCAAGGAGCACTAGCTCCCAATTACCCAGTAAAGCCTCCTCGAGGCACACAGAACCCAAATTTAAGAAAGAGCAACCCGCTCTCAAAGTTCAAGCCCATCAATGGCCACACCAAACTCCACCTTCAAGCTGTCCTCCGGACACATAAAAACAGGGGTAAAAATACCCAACCTACTGAGGCCTATTCAGTAAAGAAACAGGACAATGACATGGCCCCAAAAATACCAACTTGAGTGGAGGCATACTCGGCACTCCTAATACACTTTATTAAAACCTAATTTGGCCCTAGGCCGCTTATGCAAAGGCTAATCCCATACTACGGAGGTGACACGAAATAAAACTTTATTACATTACGAAGAGACGGGAAACTGTTATAAAAATGTAGTCACCTCAAAACAATATGAGTGGGAGCTCGAGAGGGTTAGGCACTCTCTATCCCAATTTGTAGTTAAAGAGACAGAACTTTATGCCAAGAGTCTTTTACATTTTAAAGGAAGGTTACATGATAAAAGTTTCGAACCTGCCCCGAGGGATAAACTGCTGAGCTAGCAAACAAAGAAGTTATTAAAAGGCCATTACCTGATGGATGAACTGCCGCCTGAAGAAAGGGGCGCTTCCCGCCCCTGCTATATAATCACACTAGGAAAGATGTTACTGAAGTGGCCCCGAGACCAGAAAATCAGCATTTTATATATCCTCGTGGAAGATTCAAGACGTTTCATGAATGATTACAACCCGCCCACAAAATTTTATTGGTTACCGAACACAGTTACAGAGCAGGTTGAGGAAGAAAGCCCCGATTGGTCGAAAATTAATTTAAGAAATTCGGGATTGGCTAATTTCAAAACTGGCGGATCGAACGGATTAACATTGCCAACTCAAACAATGACAGAAAGAAATTTAACAAAGAACAAACTTATGACTACAAAATTTCTTCAAAAAAAAGTTCCTTCACTTCGCACTAGGGTGCACAATTGTAGTTCTTAAGTGGTGCCATCTAGAAGAGAATGTTCACACTTCTTGCTACAGAGAAAACAAAAACGAATCGAAACTGACATAGTTCAGAACACTTCAAAATTTACAGTAGGGACATCTTCTGAGAAATCTTAGAATTAATGTGGTTGTTAAAGTTCAGGCTTCCTCCAGTAGAGGAGTTTCAACTGGCGCAATGTTTGAATTAGCGGCGTGGAGGTGTACCGCCCGGTACAGCTATAATTAGTATTAAATAGTGGTGGAGTTAGGGTTTTTTTGACTTCCGGAGTGTATGAAATAATGAAAATATAAAAAATGTGACGGAAAACGTACCAGTATGTCATAAGTACCTATGATACGATAGAAAATGGAAGTTTATTGTAAAAATTAGCACTGTTACATTTTTAAATTTCAAATGTACAGCGTGAGCCTGAAATCTATTCAATACTTGAATCTAAATCATACTAAAATACATAAATAAAACGACAAATAAGCTTAAGACTTTCATTACAGGTATTCTGTTTCACTTTCACTCTCTTGTTCAGTCTGTGAAACAGCGTTATTGCTATCGGCAAACAGTGTTTTGTAATACATCCTACTTTCCTCAGAAATGAACTTCATTCAATTTTGCAAGTCATTTTGCTTTTCTCTTTTCAGTGGCAAGTGTGAGTTGTACTTTTGTTACGTGGGAAAAGATGCAGTTGTATTGGGTCTCTGGATGTTAAATCGACTCCATATTGTACCTTTCATAGTTTTACTCACATGGATTTCATTTTTGTAGGATGCTGAATATCGTATCACTTTACTTTCTGATATTAGGAACTTCTCGGTTGGACTATGCTTAGTTTCTTTAGTACTTGAGTTTCCCTTGAATATTTTAGAGAAATGTTGAGGATAGGATATCCAACTGAACTTCTTACGATGTAAAACCACTGACTTGGTGTTTCCACAGTTTCTTGTTTCCTTTTGTGACTTTCGATATTACCAAAATCACGGTCATTTGGCAAGAAACTGTGTCCTCTCATGGGATAATATTGCTCTATAAAATGAAAACGCCCCTCCTGTATCAAGGTGTAAAAGAACTGGACTACAGCGTGATTCCTGTTCTGTCCTGTACACCCATCAGAGAAGACATACATTTGTTTTACACTCCGTGAAATATAGGTGTCAATAAAATGCTTAACAAAGCTCAAAACTTCTGAGCATACTTTCTTACCATCTACCTCTGTATACATGTACATAACTTGCTTATTGTCCGACATTCTATGAATTCCGAAGTTGAACACCCATAACTGTCTCAGATAAAATTCATCTGTGACATTAGTAACAGGAACAGGGATATTTTGCTGATAGTCAAACGTTATCATTTCCGTGTCTTCATTCTGTTGTGTTAGCTCTGTACACCTTTTTACATCATCATAAAAGGCTTTGGATTTTAATTTATGAAGCTTAAGTGTTGATATTAGGTCCTGGCGAACAGCTCCATTCTTTTCACTTTTGATTTTCACCTTTAGTTCCTCACACTCCCGACATTTATCTACCTGTGGTCTACCAAATCCATAATTAAAATTGTCTCTGAAATACTTCAAGTAGCCTCGAGTAGCACTTTTTCAATATCAACTTTCTTTGCTTTAACATCAACGTAACTGTCAGGGTCATTTTCTTTCAGAAATAGCTCGTACATCTTCTTAACTGTTAATGTAGAAGATAAATACCTGCGCTTCTTAGCAATAGTGCTGTAGTGAGCCACTCTATAATGAAACCGACGAATATCAGCATCAATCAGAGCTTCGACTGCAGGCTCCATTGCGTTTGGGCGGTTCTGGTATTTTCCCCGCAGCTCTTGTGGTGATAACCCTGCTCCAGCCAACTTAGCAAGACGTTTCACCCTATCCACAGATACACCATGTAGAAACGAAAAGGCTTTAAGGCAAACTGTTTTCTCTTCGGTCCCTGAAAACAAAATATAATTTTTATATCCCATATATCTAGAACAGCTAAACAAGGCTTGTCCTTCAGTGTTCAGTATGTCTACTTACCACTCTTGATTTTGTACAGATATGATGCAGATCTTGGCTTTGCATCTGCACTCTTTTGTCTGCGCCTCTGAATAACTCTTGGGGTCACAAGACTTTGTAGATAGGTATCCTGGGCTACCTTATTCCCGTCTGTTCCAAGAAGATTAAACTGTTCAATAATGTGCTGCTTCATTCCATCAGAGAATTTAGAAGAGCACTGCTTTTTGCACCTAGAAAATTTCCAAATGCTATTACCGGTACTAACGCATTTATTTAAAGCGTGAATGTATACAATATTTATACATGAAATGAAAACTCATATTTCACATATCAGCACTGATACATTGTTTAATGTTGAACTTTTCGGGTAAAACAATAACAAATTAAACATTTGAGGTTAGATACTTACCCACAATCAGGTCCAGTAATTCGCGCAGGTATAAATTTCTCTGGCCAGTTATTGTGTTCCTTGCCCTCTGCTTTAAGCCTTTTGATACTGTTTCGCTTCCATTTGCCTTCATTTCATCGTTTCTTTACACTTATTTCCCTGTCTGAACTTGAATCTGATTCCATTTCAACCTCTCAATCTCTGCTCAGCCGGTTAAACGATGGTGTTGCCATCTACCTGTAAATAAAGCATGGAAAGCAAAAACTCTCTAATTCCATGGAATAAGAGGTGTTTTGCTTTCCGTGGATTTTAAAAGCAGCTCCTGTATGCAGATGAATGACGGAATTAGGGCATTCTTGCCTTCCATTGATGCGGAACACACTAAGAAGCCCCATCCTGCCCATAACTCAATTTCGCCAAAAATTGGAGTTAGTGGGTTTTTGATCTCCCTGCTTCATTTATAGATATTTTCTTCCGTGTTTTCCCATTTTCACACCAGGCAAATGCTCGGGCTGTACCTTAATAAAGGCCACGACCGCTTCCTTCCCAGTTCCAGGCCTTTCATATCCCATCGTCGCCATAAGACATATCTGTGCCGGTGCGACGTCAAGCGAATAGTAAAGAAAAATATAGTTTCTTTCTAACTATTGTGTTCGATTCAGTGTTGGTAACCATAGAGCTTAGGGGCCCTACTTGCCGATACGAGGTCTTTCATCTCGCATGTTGACGCTATGTAGTCATATTTCGTGTTGGTTTAGATTATACCTACTGTCACTGCCGTGTTGTAAAAATCACTACTGTTATACTTGCGAGAATAAGTAAAGCGTATTTTCTTCTTCTGTAGGATTGTAAATCTATTTGGGTAATACCAGGTAAGTCTATATACTGTAAGGTAGAGGGGGGCAAGAGTACGCGGACGGATAAGAGTACGCAGTGGTTTAATTCAACCGTTGGTAGCACTGATAAAGATTTTGTGTTGTTGTTGTTCAAATGCTTTCATTCCCCACCCTGAAGGGGTGGGGCGGGCCACCTAGAGGGTGTCGCCCTCTCTCTGGCCAAGAGATGCGGGCAGGTTGGGGAGATGTGACGGAAGAAGGAGGTGGGTAAAGGATGTGAATGTGTAGGAGAGATGGCGAGGTGCTTTATTATATCATAGTTTGAGTGTTTACATTGATGTTATCTTAAAGCTATTGTACATTCATATAGATTAGGAGGGTTATATGTTGCTGAAATGGAGCGGGGAAGGGTAGGTGCAGTGGCTCTAGCATAGATGGGTTGATATGCCTGGAATTAGGTATGAGGTTAGGAGGTGGAGAGTAGTTGTGCATTGTTGGAGAGAGGTGATGAGGATGCGAAGGTCAGGTGTGGGAGGTCGCGGGGTGATGTATGCTATGTTGGGAGGGGTGAGGTAGACTGTTGGATATGCTGGGATTGGAGTGGGAGGTGGTCGGGTACGGGGGTGTGCGTGGTCAGGGGTACGGTGGTTGGGCGGGGAATAGGAAGGTTCCACTCTATGATGTTGGCCAAATACTTGAGCTCCTGAGCTGATGAGTTGCTGGACGTGTAGTTCGGATGGCAGCTGTAGTCGGACCATGTAAGTGGGTCCGTGGTTGTTGCGTATCCTTATGGCCCGTTGTGCGGGGATGCCTGCAGTTCGGAGTTCGTGGAGTATGTCCGGCTCGGCGATATTCGGAGAGATTCCACGTAGCACGCAGCTGGGCCTGGGCTGGGGCGATGGTGACTGTTGGATCGATGTTGGAATGTTCGAAGTGCTGACTGACGGCGATGGCGGAGGTAGTTCCTGCGTAGTGATGGGGGGTTGCAGGGGTGAGCGTGACGTGGGATTCGGGAGAGATGATGACATGACTGGGGAGGGGTGGCAGGTTACGCTGGTAGTGATCACGGTTGATGCCAGATTGCAGGGAGAGGTAGTAATTGTGGTGGTGGTAGTGGTTGTTGTTGTCGGGGGTGGGGGCTCATGGAGGAGGGGTATGAGGCCAGGATCTTTCTGTAGCTGGTTCAGTATTGATTGGGGAGGTGGTATCACAGAATAGTTCTTGCCTCGGAATGTTGCTCCGGAGGTGAACAGGCGGCGCTCTGCTTCTTCTCCGCTGGTTTGTATTATGATGTGCGCTGTAGGCATCCTGGTGTGGTAATCGTCTGGTCTGAATACATTAACCACCTGAGGGTCTGCTGCATTGAGCTCTTGGTAAATGTCACTTTCTGAGATTGTAAGGTCTATTCCTGGGATGAATACGTAGGGCATGGTGGATGGGGGAGGCGACAGCCAACGAGGCGTCTGCCTGTTTATGCTTTGTTGCGGTCGGCTGAGCTGCGATTAAAGGTGAAGGCTGCCCGGCCGAAAAAAAATTCTGGGAGTAGATATTGTGATGAGGTGTCCCTGCCAGAGTAGCTCTTCGGCGTCCTCCTTCCACACCTAACCTTCCTTTTACGAGATGGATCCCTCGATTTTGTGCTCGCTCGCTCGGACGCTTTCATTCCCCACCCTGAGGGGGTGGGGCGGGCCACCTAGAGGGTGTCGCCCTCTCCCTGGCCAGGGGATTGGACGGGGTTGTGTGGGATTGAAGGAAAAGGGAGATGGGGGGGAAAAAAAGGATTAAGGCGTTGGAGGAGATGTTGAAGTGCAAGAGTGACTGGAGGTGGGCGTAGGATTACACTTTATTATATATGACGGGCATAGGGAGGGAGGCGGGACATTCTGTGAGCGGTTTTTTTTTTTTTTTTTTTTTTCAATACAGACATGATGCAAAAATGGATACAACAGACTTCGTGGGTAACATAAATTGACAGAGAAAAGAAAAAACACATAAGGTGATGAATATCATAAATACATGTTACAAAGTTTGGGAAAAATAACAAGCATACTTAGTGACATAGCCTTCCTTAGCAGAGCCTAATGCAAAAGATCGGACATGTACACCCCAGTTAATATACGTAAATTATACAGGAGGAGGCAGAAGCGAAGTATGTATATATGGTCTATCTTGGAGATATATAAAGTAAGGAATAGGTGATTAATTATCAGTACATTAAGTATGAATTGTATAAAGAGATTAAAGAAAATAGGTACTAAGTGAAAAAGTAGGGGACTTGGTAGCAATGTAAATGAAAAAAGTTGCCCCTAGACAGTCTCCACACGCTGTCCGAGTGGAGGGGTCTGGTGGAGAGATTTGAAGATATGGAGTGGGGTGGGGATAAAGAGAGGGGTTTTGAGAGGGGAGTGCGGGAGAAGGGAGAGTATAGGATTGTTGCGGTCAAGGGAACGTTGGAAATAGCGGGCAGCAAGAATGGAGACGAAGGTATCTAGTTTGGGAATTGGGAAGATGTTGTACAAGTCAGAGGTGTGAAAGAGTGGATGAAGGCGGAGGGCGATGCGAACTAGGCGGCGTTCCATGGATAGGAAAGGTTTAAGGAGGGTAGGGTGAGAGTCTGCAACAGCCAGCCAGGCGGTGAAACCATAGACGATGGCAGAACGAATGAAGGCGGTGTAGGTGAGTAGGAGAAGGTGGGAGTTAAGGCCCCAGGTAGTCCCGGCAAGCCGGCGAACCAACCGGGCTCGACGGGAAGATTTGGTTTGAAGGGTCCGGAAATGCGGGCGGAAAGTGAGGAATTCGTCTATGGTTACACCAAGGTACTTGAGGGAGGGTTGAACGGTAAGTGGGGTGTCGCGGATGGTGAGTCGGAGGAGGCCAGGGTCACGGGTCACTGAAAAGCGACGGCGGCTACGACGGATTAAGATTGATTGGGTTTTGGAGGGGTTTATACGGAGATGCCACTTGTCACACCAGGAGAGAAAGGAGTCAAGGTAAGGCTGTACGAGGTTATTCATGCTAGAGACGGAGGGAAGGGGTGCTAGAAGTGCAGTATCGTCCGCGAACTGAAGTAACTGAATGGGGGCGGGTGGTTGAGGAATATCTGCTACGAACAAGATGAAGAGTATTGGGGATAGCGGGGAGCCTTGAGGAACACCATAGGACATAGAAAATGAAGAGGAGAGTTCACGATTAATGGATATCCTAGCAGATCGGTGGGAGAGATAAGAGGCGATGAGGCGAATGTAGGTAGTAGGTAGGGCAAAAAAGTGAAGTTTAAAGATGAGGGCTGCGTGCCAAACAGAGTCGAAGGCCTGGTTGAAATCGAAAGTTATGAGAAGGGAAGGTTTTCCATGGTTGAGGTGATTGGAGGCTATTTGGATGAGCTTAAGGAGTTGGTCGTGTGAGGATAAGCCGGGACGGAAACCTCCTTGGGAAAGCGGGAGAAGGTGATGGGACGACAGGTGGGAGTGGAGGCGGCGGACCAGGATTTTATCTAGAAGTTTAGCTAGGACAGAAATGAGACATATTGGTCGGTATGAGTCTAAGTCGGACAAGGGTTTTCCGGATTTGGGGAACAGAAGCATGATGGATTTCTTCCAGGCGGTTGGATAGAAACCGGTATGGAGGATAAAAGTGAAAAGGGTGGCTAGAAGAGTGAAGAGGATGGGAGGGGCTTCACGTATATGGCGGTAACGGATATTATCGGGGCCGGGTGCGGTGTTGCGAGTTTTGGAGAGAGCGATATGAATATCGGTGGGGGTGATGGGAGAATTGAGAGGATGAGGGGAGGGTGTGTGTGTAGCAGAGGGAATGAGTTTAGGAGAAGCTTGAATATCATGATAGAGCGGTGTGTCAGCAAAGCAGAAGTGGTGGGAGATTTGGTTGTTGAAGCGCCAGGCGAAATGTTCAGAGAAGATCTCCAACTTTTCCGTGGTGTTAGCTGGAGACTTTCCTTGGTGAATGATAGGATAGGTAGGGGTGCTGTGTTGGCCGAGGAGGCTGGAAAGACGACGCCAGTATTGGGAGGGATGAGCATGTAAGGAGTTAAGTGTTGTACAGGTTTGAGACCATGAACGACGTTTATAAGAGATAAGGTAGTTACGTACTGTGCGGATTAGTTGGCGGTGCCGACGGAGAAAATAGGTGTCACGGGTGCGGGTGAAATCCTGGAGATAGGATTGAGAAAGTTTCTGGAGACGGAGAAATTTAGGCGGAAGGCGCGGTTTGGAGGGTGAATGTAAAGTGGTGGGGATGTGTGCTTGGGAAGCAGAGGAGATAGAAGAGTGCAGGAGATCCTGAAGTGAATCAACTGAGGTCTGGTCGGTCAGAGGTGGAGAAGAGTGTGGGAGCATGTTGGAAAGGGCGGAGCGATATGAATTCCAATTGGCTTGAGCAAAATTGGGTACTGGTTGGGGAGGTGATGTATTTGAGGAGTGGTGGTGAGTGGGGATTTGTAATAGAACAGGGATATGATCACTGCCAATGCTGGGAAGAAGTGTAATAGTGGTGAGATGTGTAAGAGAATTATGTGTGATGATGGCATCAGGTGTGGTCTGGGAGGAGGGGCGTGTTGGGCCAGGAAGGGGGAGAAGGGAGGAATCGATGGCACTGAGGAGGGAGTGGAGGCTGTGCATTTCTCGAACGGATCTGTCGGTGAGATTCAGGTCGGCAAGAAGAATGTAGTGCGGAAAGGTTCTGCTGAGGTGAGTGATGTAATCTAGTGGGAGGGGTTGAGTGGAACGCGTGTAAATTGTAGCGAGATGTAGGATGCGGGAGCGAAAGTAGATTGTGGCGGCGATGGATTCTGGAAAGTGAAGGGGATGAGGTGGAACATGAAGGCGAGTGGGAAGGGAACCTTTTATAGCTATTGCTGATCCCCCTCGTCCGCGGTCGTCGGGGTGATCTGCTCGATGAAGGATGTATCCAGGAAGATGAGCTGGGGTTCGTGGACGGAGCATGGTTTCGTTCAGTAAGATGGTGTGAACGGGGTACTGTTGGATGAGAGTCAGGAGGTGGAGACGCTTGGTGGAAAATGATTGGATATTGATGAAGAGAATGGAGATGGGAGGGGAGGAATTCACACGTTTGGATCGACAAGCCATCAAACAAGAGTCTCCAAGCGGGTGAATTGAAAATGGGAGTTTAGGCCTGAGTGGGAGGTGACAAAATGTAGGTTGAAAGTCTGATTGGCCGCTGCTTGCAGGTGAGAGAGGACTAATGGTCGGTGATATGGGAATAGGTTGAGGAGAGTGAGAGTGGTGAAGCGAATGATATCTTCGATGGTAGGAGGAGAGAACTGGGAACGGTTGAGATCTGTAGGTGGGTCAACGGTCCGGACGGGGGCGATAAGTTCGGGTCGGTTGTCAGGGGGAGGAGGACGGGCCTTACAGAGACGGGAGTAGGTGGGATGTGAGTCACCACACGTGTTGCAGTGAGGGGGTTGTGTGGTGTTGGGGCATTTTGGAGTAGGATGTTGCTGGGAACAGTGTCCGCAAATAGGTGTTGGTGCTTTGCAGTCGGCCGTTTTGTGGACGTTGTACTGTAGACACCGTTCGCAGCGTAGGGGTTGCGGAGGAGGGGCTTTGGAAGGCTCCACTCGGTGGTGCTGGCGATATATTGAGACACCTGTGGAAAGTAGTCTATCAAGATCTTCGGTGGTGGGGACCAGCACCCGCACCATGAAGGTCGGCCCGGATACGTTCTTAATTCGAAAGACTTTTCTTGCGGGAACGCCCTCGGCGTTAAGCTCCGCAAGGATCTCGGAGTCTGGAATATCCGGGTCGACCCCCCTGATCACACAGCTGAAGAGACTGTGGCGGGGTGGAGGGGGAGGGGTCTTTTGTTTGGGTTGTGAAAGAATTTTAAATGGTGAGCTGGAGCCCAGTTGATGAGCACCTACTAAATTGGAAAGATGACTGGCGGCTTCTGCACTGGTGACTTTGATGAGGTATCCATGGTTGGTAGGCCTGATGTCGGCGATGTCTTCACGACGAAGATTGAAGCGGAGAAGTGTTCGGAAGATCTTCTGCGATGAACGGAAATCAGGGGATGGGTTCTGAAGGAGGAAAGTATGGGTAGATTGGGGTGGTTTTTGCAGGAGACGGGGGTTGGTTATAGGACGATGACTGCCAGAGAGAGGAGGAAATTCGGTGGTGGATGATGTATTTATTGGTGGAATATTGGCTGTTTCCATGGAGTCAGTGTGCTGTGAAGGTGGAGGAAGCGGTGGCGGTGTCTCGATGGCGACGACTTTAGGTGGTACTGATTCCTTTGGTGTGGCGAGACGTCGTTTAACTCCCTGGGATGGCTCTCGTTGCGGCGCTGGTGGTACTAAGAGGTGACTTCCATGTGCAGAAGAGGGAATGGGATGCTCCTCGGAAGACATGAGGCCCGTGGCATGGGCTTGTGCTAGTGTCACAGATGAAGGTGACAGTACGGCAGTGGTGGTGGTGGCTGTCGATGTGGTAGCGGCGATGGTGCTGGTGGCGATGAGATCCATTATGATAATATGGCTGTCGTAAAGACAGAATATTCCCTAGGGGGTAAAAACCCCCTGATGTGGAGAGGGGACCCCAGAGATTACCGAGTCCACAACTATGTAGCAGAGAAGAATGCAATAATGAATGCAGATTGCCTGGGGAAACCCTTACAGTAATAGAATTCCTCGACGTCGATGGCACGTCCCGAGGTGAAACCTCACGAATTACTATGTCCACCTGGCGAGACCACGTTTTCAAGGAGCCATAAACTCCCGTGACTGCTTGCGGTGTAGCGCAATCCGTTGGACGGTCAGCTTCGATCGTCAATCCTTCCGATTTTGTGGTGCAGCGTGGCAATAAGTTGCTTACTGAGTGCTGTTTACAAGTGAGTTAGAAGCTACGTGAATTTCGCTGCGAATGAGAGGTAAAATCCTGTTTTGGATACTTTCACTGTAAATTTTATTACTCATATAATAAGAGTGTAAGGTTAGTGAGTTTAAATGGAGTGAATTAGTTTTATACGATAACAATTGTTTGTTCATGTACTCCATGCTAATGTGTCAAAATTTACTATAATGGTAACGCTTCTGCCATCTAGCGAGGTTTTCCGGTACACTGAACAGAACGGCCAAGAGTACGCACCTTCAAATGTGGCGCGTACTCTTGGCCGCCTTCCGAAAAATGATCTGTTCATCATTCTTTTCTTTACGGTAGTCAACGCGATCAGGTTTCTCTTGCTAAATGTTAATTATAATTGCTATTATTATCAATAATATTATCTTTCAGATCGTCATCATGGGTAAATACAAACGGACGACAGATAGGTGTATTTTTACTCAGGAAATGTTTGATAGAGCAAAAGTCCTTCTAAGGAATGGAGAGAGTCAACGATCTGTGGCGAAAAAAAATAGGAGTCAATGAGGCTACCCTTCGGAAAAGATTTAAAGCAGTGAGTATTGTCTTTCAGGCTCCAAATTAGTTGACATAGTGTAAAGAGTAAGATTTACCCATTCAACCCTAATATTTTTTCGGAGGAACATTTTCTTCCCGCAAAGGTGACTCATGTTAGAATGCCCGAAGAGGACTTCGAAGAAGGTTCGGTGGAGAGAGAAACTATGGAAGTGACCTCAGAGGTGGAAAAAGAAGACGACCGAAGAAACAGCAAACGATAAATCTAATGGAAGTATTAGGATCAATGCTCTTTACCCACTGCAGAAGTACGAGAACAAAACTCACACCAAAAGGCATGGAAAAAGGTCTGAAATTCTATCAGATTCTCCATACAAAAATGCACTCGTGGAGAAACAAGTAAAAAAGGATGAAGAGCTTCGTAGGAAGGAAGAGAGGGTAAAATCTAAAGCTGCGAAGAAAGACAGAGGAAGAACACTTGCCAAAAGTTCGACTAGGCGTAAACTTAACTTCGTCACGTCCAAAGCCTCAACCTCAACTTCAAAGGTGGTCGAAACTGAAACTGTGGAATACGTCAGCCCAGGCTGTGGTGAATTGTAGGATGATGATGCCGGGGTGCAGTGTAATGAGTGTTCTGAGTGGTGGCACGAACTATGTTCCTCTTACGAGGGCGAAGGCGCTTTTATTTGTGACTATTGTTAGTTGTTTTCGGACAGCTTAGCTGTTTTCAAACATTTATTTTTTCACTGGGTATAGTTGAAAGGTGTTTTAATTTTATTGTTTTATACGGACGGTAACATTTTTATTTACAGGGAAAATTATAAGTAAATTATTTGACATGCGTACTCTTGGCCTCCGTAATGCGTACTCTTACCCGCCTAGGGCGGCCAAGAGTTCGCATTTCCCAAAAATTGTTTGAAGTCAATTAATGTAACGTACTTGAATAGTAATGTGTTGTAACTACGTATCAACGTTGTTTGATTGTTTTACTTTCATGTGGTGAAGTTTTATGAATAAAAGATAGCGTAATAAGAAAGTTATTAACAAAAATAAACTAAGTGCGTACTCTTACCCTCCTCTACCTTATGTATGTCTGTAGATTGCTCAGAATTTGAAGAGAATGGTATTTCTGTATCGGTCATGTTCATTGTAACAAGGAAATACACCTTTTACTTTTCCGTAATTTCTGTCTGTCTGTCTGTCTGTCTGTCTGTCTGTCTGTCTGTCTGTCTGTCTGTCTGTCTGTCTGTCTGTCTGTCTGTCTGTCTGTCTGTCTGTCTGTCTGTCTGTCTGTCTGTCTGTCTGTCTGTCTGTCTGTCTGTCTGTCTGTCTGTATGTACACGCATAACGAGAAAACGGCTGAAGAGAGTTTAATGAAAATCGGTATGTGAAGTCGGGGGATGAGCCACTACAATCTAGGCTGTAAATAATTTTACTCACGCTGTGTGAAATGGTAGTTTAGGGGAAGGCCTAAAATATAAGTTTCAAATATTTATATTATTAGTTGTCCTGTCGGTAAATACTACATAACTAAAGTTATATAGAATTAAATTTCCGATCATTTGTGTCATACATTGTTACCGTACAGGCTTTGATAACACAGATATTCATGAATTTGTATTTTTGTTGCCGAGTCCATATCGGCGCCGAGCCATGAGAAAATAGGTTAACAGAATTTAATAAAAGTAGATATATAGAGTCGGGGAATAAGAAACTACAGTCTAAGTTATAAACAATTTTATTCGTCCTGTATGAAATTGTAGTTGAGGGGAAGGCGCCTAAAATTTAATTTTAAAATACCTATGTTATTGGTCCTATCCAAAAGTACTATATTACAAAAGTTATAGAGAATACAATTTCGGACCATTTATGTTTTATTCAGTTTTACCGTACCGACTATGATAAGAGTGGTATTTCAGAGTCGGAAGAAAACTAAATGTAAAGGCCTACAATATTGAAAGCGCATAACATTGATCAACAATAACATAGCGTTGCCCATTGTTTGTGGCGATGTTCTTTGTCTCTTATGCTGCCGCTCAACTCTGATAGATGGGATTACTGCTGCGTACCGAGTATAACAGCCTGACTGAATATTGGCAGGCAAAAGCTGGGGAGTTAGCAAACTTTCTGTCTGTCTGTCTGTCTGTCTGTCTGTCTGTCTGTCTGTCTGTCTGTCTGTCTGTCTGTCTGTCTGTCTGTCTGTCTGTCTGTATGTATGTATGTACACGCATAACGAGAAAACGGCTGATACTGTACTGCTGGTACGTAACTCATTGGTTCATCATAGTACTCCAGCTATTCGATCCCTACTCTGACGCGCTGTTTTGATTGAGCAGTGTGCACTCTTAAGGCAGAGACTCACTTAGTAGTAGTAGTAGTAGTAGTAGTAGTAGTAGTAGTAGTAGTAGTAGTAGTAGTAGTAGTATGACCTGTTCTAGAATTACAAGTTAGTCTTATTCGAAATTATAGCACCACAATTCACTAAATAACTGAAAATTCAACCCTAAAAATAGCCGTTTCTTAAAAAGAGCTCCTTCTCTCTCCTCACTTTTATTAAATTCTACATTCATTTTATTCAAAATTAGCAGTGAAGAAGGGGTTTCTCCTCTGGCTTGGAGGAAAAAATTGCCTCCAAGTCAGATAGATTTTTCCGCCGCCAGTGTAGTGAATTGAAATTTTTCGACTCATCGGGTACTCCTACGAAACAGATTAGTAAAAGGGTATAGTTTTTGCCCTGGGACTCTCCACTATTCGACCCCCCTCCACCCCTCCGAAAAAAGACTAAAGGGGCCCATTGACAGTCGAGCGGGTTGGCGACCCGGTTCGTGATCTTGGTCGCACTGACCGGCTCGAAGGTGTATGGGGGGTTGTTGAGGGTTGGGCTCGAGGTTGGGTCCGTGTTGGCGGTTCGACTGCTAAACCAGCGAACCCGACCGGTTCGCCAACCCGTCAGTGTGTGTATGGCCACTACCTGACCGGCTCACTGTGGTTTCGCCTGTAGCTTAATTTGGCTTCTGTGTGAGTTAATTAGGCCTACCTCAACTAACAATGACTTTTGAGAAGAATAAGCAGTTCCGGGAAGAATTTATTGAAATGTACCGGGCGAGTCCTGGAGCTTTCCCATCCTTGCGTCACGCAATGCCTTCCATGCGTTAGTGCGACATTCGAACGCTAATAATAATAACAATAACAACAACAATAATAATAGTAATAATAGTAATTTGAAGAAGAAAAATCCATGGTCTCCCGATACTCTCGTACAAATATTATTAGCCTATAGACCATTGTGCTATGACATATATGACTCTCGCGCCTCTGCACTTAACTTGTTAATACTGTAAGTAGGCTATGTATCATACATTACTACAGTAGTGGAATTTTCTGTATGTCATAAGTAATAGTGAAATAACATTTCCCAAACTAATCACTTTCAAAAGAATATTACGTTTGTTTTATAAAAACTATATTATAATACATCACAATCAAAATTGTGTAGGCCCACTTACATGCAAATATTCCGACTGCAACGTATCGAAGATTGCCCAACACGTCTCAGGAATGATTTTTCCAAGTGGCTGAGGAGATATTACACTGCTAAATTTCAGGTCTTCATAACTTCTCCCTGTCACTAGAAATCGCAATGTTACAATTAACCTCTCTTCAGCACTGTGTGTCTCATGTGTGTCTCCTGTTTCTCTATGTTTGGCCGAATCAACTCCAACAATTCGCAAAAACTGTCGCTATCCATACGCAGAAAGTTCTTATAATCTTCAGGTTCTTGTACGCACAGAGTTTTTAATAGGCTGACGTGTGAAAATCGTGGCTTATCTCTCAACCATTCCTTCATCCACACACGTTTCTTCTTCTTTACTTCATCAATGCACAAGTTCTGCAACAGCTACAGACACTTTGGAATGTTTTCGCTGGGCCATAACAAAAACTTTTTTTGCTAGTGGCTTTACGTCGCACCGACACAGACAGGTCTTATGGCGACGATGGGATAGGAAAGGCCTAGCAGTTGGAAGGAAGCGGTCGTGGCCTTAATTAAGGTACAGTCCCAGCATTTGCCTCGTGTGAAAATGGGAAACCAAGGGAAAACCATCTTCAGGGCTGCCGACAGTGGGATTCGAACCCACTATCTCTATAACAAAAACTAGGCAATGCACATACTATTTGCAATACAGACTGGCGGACTGGTCCGCCAACGGGTTCGCCAGTGTAAGGTCACCGTCGAGCCAGTCGGGTTCGGGGTGTGTATTTTATACATGGACGGGCTCGCCAACCAGCTCGACTGTGAATGGGCCCCTTAAGAGTGTTCACGGATTACGGCTGTCTGCAGCCTAGTCATTCCAGCTCTGTAACTTTTGGACCGTTAGATCGTCAGCGTAGTACTGTTCGTTCAATGTGAGAAAATGTGTGGTTTTTCATTTGATCGCGGATTTCACGTGAAATCATTGCTTTTACTCGCGCCATTCCTACTGGCATCATTGTAATTATCTATGTTCATTTTAGTTGGGGAAACCACTAAGACAGTCTTTCTGAGGATGTAAACAGACAGGTGGAGAGTGAGTGTCTGCCATTATAATGCAATTCCCCAACCTGATTGTGACTGATGGTAGGCAAGCGGGCCTACATTTACAATGAAAATTCCCTGAGTCAGTCTTCACATGAGAAAAGACGTTTGGTGATTTCTCCGTCGCGTTTCCAGCGTAACGTTAAGAGCTATGCATTTTAATACAGTCTTGCTCACAACGTGTACTCTACCTAACATACAACAATGTAGAATTCCGTAGCGAAGCACGGGTACATCAGCTAGTAGACATACTCGTGCCTTAATTATTGCCATTATAGGCTTGTTGGATAATCTATATATATAAAAAATAAGAGTTTTGTCTGTACATTGCTCAGAATTTGAAAAGAATGGTAGTTCTGTATCGGTCATGTTCATTGTAACAAGGAAATACACCTTTTACTTTTCCGTAATTTTTGCCTGTCTGTCTGCATGTACACGCATCACGTGAAAACGGCTGAAGAGAATTTAATGAAAATCGGTGTGTGAAGTCGGGGGATGAGCCACTACAATCTAGGCTATAAATAATTTTACTCACGCTGAGTGAAATGGTAGTTTAGGGGAAGACCTAAAATATAAGTCTCAAATATTTATATTATTTGTCCTGTCGATAAACGGGTAAACGGATTAAGGAAGAAAGAACATCATGGATGAAATCAGAAGGAAGGTTGGGGCAGGAATATTGATGACATTGTACTGTTAGGTGAAAGGGAAGTTCAAACAAAGTGGTTGAAGAAGTTCTTGCACGAGAATCAAGGAAAAGAAGAGTCGAAGAGGAGTCACTAGAGGTAGTATTAGGCACGGGCGGATCCACAGTGGGGAAATTCTCCCACTCTCCTACAAATGGTCATATGGAAAAATGAAATGCTGTATTTTAAATGTACAGATAAAGAGAGCATCATTGTGTAGGGTGATGTCATGATATGCCAGTAACCACTGTAAATTTTAATTCATGTACAATTTACTTAGCACCAGGACACACATTGTGGCGTTAGAAAATGGAGTTACATTAAGTAGGCGTCTCGCCCGTTCACAAAGAACGCCTGCTGCACGGCAATAGGGGACCTAACCCAACAGGACTCCACGGGTAGACCTACGGAGCGAATACCAGATGAGTTCAGGGGGGACTCGGTCAAATGTTAAATCTAGAAAGGCCACCTCCTCCAGCAACTGGAGAGCTTATATAGCATCTATTATTCTATGTTCCTTAACAAAGCCACATTGGTTTGATGGCTAACATCATGCGACTACGCGTACATATGGGTAAGAAACGGAGTCATTAAAATGCGTAAAACTCAGGGTTCACAAGTAGTTGTAAATTAATGGACGACACTAGGCAAAATGTGCGCGGTTTATAAAACAAAACTTGATGAACTGAGTCAGAACATTCAGGATGGCCCCAACAGAGACTTGGCTGGACTAGTGAGCAGTACAGACTGTACAGCGCTAGGAGTGGCGGGGGTGCTCAAGGCCGAGCAGGTCACAAACATCTCTTATTGAAAGCTGTCATTTGAGGAAAGGTATGGTATTTCGGTAATCCTCAAAATCAGCTGTCTACAGTCAAATATTTGGGTGGCTAGAATCTCATTACGAGCTACACAACAGTAATGTCATCGTAATCCGCGATTTCAACATACCGTCAATTGGAAACATGAACAAACATTGTATGAATCTTCATAACCTAATCTTATGTAATTCCGTACTAAACTGTAACGGAAAAACTTCAGTCAGTCAATCACTACTGATCTGCATTTAGGGCAGTCACCTAGGTGGCAGATTCCCTGTCTCTTGATTTCCTAGCCTATTCTCAAACGATTTCAAAGAAACTGGAAATTTATTGAACATCTCGCTTGGTAAAATATTCCAATCCCTAAGTCCCCTACCGAGCTCGATAGCTGCAGTCAATTAAGAACGGCCAGTATCCAGTATTCGGGAGATAGTGGGTTCGAACTCCACTGTCAGCTGCCCTGAAGATGGTTTTCCGTGGTTTCGCATTTTCACACCAGGCAAATTCTGGGGCTGTACCTTAATCAAGGCCACGGCCACTGCCTTCCCACGCCTAGCCCTTTCCTATCCCATCGGCGCCATAAGACCTATCTGAGTCGGTGCGACGTAAAGCAACTTGTAAACAAATCCTAACTCTCCTTCCTATAAATTTATATTTGCCCCAATTTGTCCTCTTGAATTCCAATTTTATCTTCATATTGTGATCTTTCCTACTTTTAAAGACGCCTCTCAAACTTATTCGTCTACTAATGTCATTCCACGCGATCACTCCACTGACAACTCGGAACATACCACTTAGTCGAGCAGCTCGTCTTCTTTCTCCCAAATCTTCCCAGCTCAAACTTTACAACAGAACAAATCGAGCTGCTTTTAGGATTTTTTTCCAGTTCTTGAATCAAGTAATCCTGGTGAGGATCCCATACACTGGAACCATACTCTAGTTGGGGTCTTACCAGAGACTTATATGCCCTCTCCTTTACATCCTTACTACAACCCCTAAACACCCTCATAACCATGTGCAGAGATCTGTATCCTTTATTTACAATCCCATTTATGTGATTACCCCAATGAAGATCTTTCCTTTTACTAACACCTATATACTTACAACGATCCCCAAAAGGAACTTTCACCCCATCAACGCAGTAATTAAAACTGAGAGGGCTTTTCCTATTTGTGAAATTCACAACCTGACTTTTAACCCCGTTTATCATCATACTGTCCATCTCACAACATTATCGAGGTCATTTTGCAGTAGCTCAAACTTTTGTTTACTTATTTATTACTCTATACAGTATAGCATCATCCGCAAAAATCCTTACCTCTGATTCCAATTCTCTACTCATATCATTTATACATATAAGAAAACACAAAGGTCCAATAATATTGCCTCGAGGAATTCCGCTCTTAATTATTACAGGGCCAGATAAGGCTTTGCCTACTCTAATTCTCTTATATCTATTTTCTAGAAATATAGCAACCCATTCAGTCACTATTTTTTCTAGTCCAGTTGCACTCATCTTTGTCAGTAGTCTCCCATGATCCACCCTATCAAATTCTTTAGACAGGTCAATCGCGATACAGACCATTTCACCTCCTGAATCCAAGATATCTGCTATATCTTGCTGGAATCCTACAAGTTGAGCTTCAGTGGAATAACATTTCCTAAAACCGAACTGCCTTCTATCGAACCAGTTATTAATTTCGCAAACATGTCTAATATAATCAAAGAGAATGCCTTCCCAAAGCTTACATGCAACGCATGTCAAACTTACTGGCCTGTAATTTTTAGCTTTATGTCTACCACCCTTGACTTTACACACAGGAGCTACTATAGCAACTCTCCATTCATTTGGTATAGCTCCTTCAACCAAGTAATAATCAAATAAGTACTTCAGATATGGTACTATATCCCAACCCATTGTCTTTAGTATATCTCCAGAAATCTAATCAATTCCAGCCGCTTTTCTAGTTTTCAAATCTTGTATCTTATTGTAAATGTAATTGTTGTCATATGTAAATTATAATATTTCTTTAGCATTAGTCTCCTCCTCTATCTTGACATTGTCCTTGTAACCGACAATCTTTACATACTGCTGACTGAATACTTCTGCCTTTTGAAGATCCTCGCATACACACTCCCCTTGTTCATTAATTATTCCTATAATGTCCTTCTTGGAACCTGTTTCTGCCTTAAAATATCTATACATACCCTTTCATTTTCTACTAAAATCTGAATGACTGCCAATTATGTTTGCCATCATGTTATCCTTAGCTGCCTCCATTGCTAGATTCAATTTCCTAGTAAGTTCCTTCAATTTCTCCTTACTTCCACAGCCATTTCCAACTGTATTTCTCTATTATAATAAGGTGGGACTTTACCAGTCCTTACCACCTTTAAAGGTACAAACCTATTTTCACATACCTCAACAATTGCTTTAAACGCATCCCAGAGTCTTATTACATGTTTTTACCGTTTTCCACAGATCGTAGTTACTTTTTAAAAACTGCCTCATGCCTGCTTTATCGTCCATATGCTACTGCCTAATAGTCCTAGTTTTAAGGCGTTCCTTTCTATCGCATTTATTTTCAACTATGACAAAAACAGCTTCATGATCACTAATACCATATATTACTTCGGTTTCTCTATAGAGTTCATCTGGTGTTACCAGCACCACGTCCAGGATATTTTTCTCTCTAGTTGGTTCCATCACATTCTGAATCAGCTGTCCTCCCCATATTACCTTATTTGCCATTTGTGTGTCATGCTTCCTGTCGTTCGCATATCCTTCCCAATTGACATCTGTTAAATTCAGATCTCCCGCTAGAATCACATTCGTTTCCATGTCGTCACCCTCATAGCTGATTATCTTATCAAGTAATTCTGAATTCGTATTAGCGCTACTCTTTCACGGTCTGTACACTCCACAGATATCAAGTTGCGTATTATCTTTAGAAATGAGCCCTACACCTAGAATTTCATGTTTATCATCTTTAACTTTTTCGTAGCTTACAAATTCTTCTTTCACCAGAATGCTTCCTCTCCCACCATTCCTATCCTATCTCTAAGATACACACTCCAGTTCCGTGAGAAAATTTCTGCATCCATTATATCATTTGTCCGATTACAATATCTGGTAAGTATGTATCTATTAAATTAATTAATTCTATTCCTTTCTTTACAATACTTCTACAGTTCAGCACCAACATTTTTATGTCATCCCTACTTGACTTCCAGATCTCTGTACCCTTATCACCGCTCCCTAGACCACCCCGTTTCCCTTAATGTATCTCCCTATTACCTTTCCAAACAAATTTCCTAACTTATACGTACCACTGCGGCTTAAGTGAAGGCCATCGGAGCGCAGATCACTATCTTCTACCCACCCATTCGGATCTATAAATTTCACTCCCAGTTTCCCACATACCCACTCCATATTCTCATTTAAATCTCCAATCACCCTCCAGTTAGTATCCCTCCTACACAGTATGCCACTGATAGCAATCTCCGCTTCCTTAAACTTCGGCCGTGCTGTATTTACCAGATACCACACATGGCCAACTATGTTGCTATTTATACCATTTTGCCTTACGTTGATGGTACCAACGTGGAACAATACCACCTTCTCCTTCCCCTCCTCCTTCTCTTCTACGTTCCTCAACATCTGCTTCAACCTAATTCCTGGATAACACTCTACCCTGGTTCCCTTTCCAACACTCACTTTCCCCACATGTCCAACGATGGAATTCCCCATGACCAGAGCCTCAACCCTACCAACCTCATTTGATCCCCTCCCCTCCTGGTCATCCCTATCCTTCCTGATAGCTGCAGAAGCTACTTCCTCCTCCGTTTTCTCCTTCCCATGAGCCTGTTCCACCTGTGTTTTCCTATCCTCTACTCTACATTTCCCTTTCCTACCTTTTCCCTTCCTCCTACTTCCACACACCTCAGCAACAGTTCCCTGTTCCTCATCTTCCCTCTGTTGTTCTACCTGGAGTGACTCTTACCGATTTCTCACAGACATCTGTCCTGAATTCTGATCCTAAATAGAGCCCTTAGCCTACAATCTCCTTCCCCTTAGAACATTAGACCACCTGTCTTCTACAATTCCCCCTTTCCTTCCCCTCCCCCTTTTTACACCTACTGTAACCTGTACATTGTTTGAGGGAGGCCTACCTTCCTTCCTGTCTTCTATGAGAATCCTAATTATATCCCTCAAACTCTCCAACTCCTTCCTCATACCCCTCAATGCCTCGCCACACCCACAGTTCCTACATTTGGACTCCTTAGGCACTCTTTACGGAAAAAATGAAAATAAAAGGTAAAATAAAATAACTTATGTGCAAAAAACGGAAGGGAATATTGTCCATGATAGTACTCAAAGATCACACGACAATAAGGTAATTAATATACGACTACAATACTACTTAGTCGTACTCTATTTTTATCCTACAACACCCTAACAGGATAAAAACTGTTGTTAATTACTGAATACCGAATGGAATACACAAGAATTGCACAATTCTAAACTGCAGTTAAGCCTATCCTAATTACGACAAGAGAATTTTAGTAAGAGAATTTCTACGGATGCCTCTACTATACTACACAAGTATTTTACAATAATAAAATATGCACGCTCATTTCTAATAAGATATTACTCGTATACTACTGTACAGTGCACTACAATAATTTTAAACTACATTCAGACGTATCCAAATTACAACTTTAGACTTAGTACCTACTAAACAATATATTTCAAATATTGAATGCACAAGGAGCACAGACCCGCTACTGCCAGAGGATGTACACCACCCGGCCAAAGAAATAGAGCTACGAATTACATCACATCGGGCTAAACCTAACACTGCTCCCCAGACTTAATATAATGTAAGAAAAGCGAACAGCGAACGACTGTTCATGAGGCTCAGAGATACGAATTGAAACTCTCTCTATGGATGCACTGAATTTGATGCTGTAGTAAGCTGCTTTTAGTGCAACCTTTACCTATATATAACATGTTCTGACTGCTGACTGACTGACTGCCTGACTGACTGACTGATTCATCATCGCCGAGCCAAACCTAATGGACATAAACAATTGAAATGTTTAGAATACACTGACTGAGCAAATGCCATGGGATAGCGAAGCACTGATGAGCAGGTGTGTTGTCTGCGCACCACACGCCCCCTGTGCCAGCGGCAGTTGTATAGGAGACCTTGTGAGCAGTGGCTGTGCATGTGACAGGTGTAAGATGGAACGTCGTCGTGAGCTGACACCGCTCGAACGGGGGCATGGTGGTCGGTGCCCGACGGATGGGAAGTACAATTTCGGAAGTGGTGCAGGAATTCGGCTTCACACGATCAACCGTGTCCAGGGTCTATCGTGCATGGTTGAATGCGGGTGTCACCGTCCACAACAGACGAACGGCCAGCCGTCCAGCCACCCTCGATGACCGTGACCGGCGACATCTGAGACGGATTGTCATTGGTAACAGACGGGCAACCGTGCAACAAATCACGGCTCAATTCAACACAGGCCGTGCTAGACACGTCTCCCAGTGGACAATCTGTAGGAACATGGGTTCTATGGGGTATGGGAGCCGGCATCGCACACGGGTGCCACTGTTAACCCAACGTCATCGGGCACAACGACGCGCATTTGTCGCCAGTCACCAGGGATGGACACTGGAACCATGGCGTAACGTGATATGGTCAGACAAATCACGATTTCAACTGCACCATGCCGATGGGAGGCACCATGTATGGCGCAGACCACATGAAGCGATGGATCCTGCCTGCCTCGAAGGTGTGGTCCAGGGCGCTGATGTCTCTGTTATGGTGTGGGGTGCATTTTCCTGGTATGGAATGGGCCCCGTAGTTGTTCTGGAAGAGACTTTGAATGGTACGCGGTATGTTGAGCTGCTCGGACACCAACTCCACCCATTGTGTTTTTTTGGCCTTCCAACGCCCAGACGGTTCTGCGGTGTTCAAGATGATAACGCGCCGCCACATCGCTCTCACGTCGCCCCGGAATGCTTCCAAAACCATGCAGCGGAGGTCCAGCGACTGCCATGGCCACCCACTAGCCCCGATATCAACCCTATCGAGCATACCTGGGATGTCCTGGAACGCAGGCTCCGTGCCATGGATCCTGCACCCACGAACAGACCAGCATTGGCGGCCGCTCTGCAAACGATTTGGTGTCAGCTGCGTCCAGAGGACTACCAGGGACTTGTCGACTCACTTCCACGGCGTCTCACTGCAGTTCGCAGGGCCAGAGGCCCCACACGCTATTAGGAGACTATCCCATGACATTTGCTAAGTCGGTGTACATTTATATTAGAGTGTAGGTGCTCACTAAGGGAGAATTCTTGGATATTTCGTCGCTAAGGGGTTGAAATGGGGGTTGAGTATTTAAATGAGTATATCTATATCTCAAAAAATTAAAAGTTGACAGGCGTAAACATTGGTATCTGTTATCTCCTTTAGAAATAAAGAAACACGTATTTTTTGTTTTCGGAAAATCCCATTAAGGGGTTGAAAACCAGGTAAAATGGGTTGAATACCTTTTATGAGGATATATTTCAAAGACTAAAGATGTTTTTTTTTTTTTTTTTTGCAAGTTGTTTTACGCCGCACCGACACAGATAGGTCTTATGGCAACGATGGGAGAGGAAAGGGCTAGGTGTGGGAAGGAAGTGTCGGTGGCCTTAATAAGGGTACAAAATGTACATGTTTATTTATTTTCAAAAGAGATTAAAAATACCAACTTTCACATCTGTAAAATGTTACGTTTATGAGATAAACTATAGATGGTCTACATATTTTTTTTAATTCATCCACTTTGTCACTCTTGTTCACCCCACATTTGCTTGGTGTGAAAATGGGAAACCGCGGAAAACCATCTTTAGGGCTGCCGACAGTGGGGTTCGAATCCACTATCTCCCGAATACCGGATACTGGCACTAAAGATGTTGCATACATGAAATTTGGTATTTGGAATCTCCTTCGAAAACAAAGAAACTCATTTTTCCGGAGAATCCAATTAATAAAGGACTTAAGAGAGGGTAGAATTATTTTTATTAGGATAGTGATATCTCAGAAACTAAAGATGTTACAGACGTAAAAATTGGTATTTGGAGTCTCCTTTAAAACACATACTTCTTTGTTTTCGAAAATTCCTCTTAAGGGGGGTGAAAGAATTGAAAAATTAGTTGAATTCATTGTGTGAGTATACTTATGTCTCAAAATTTAAACATGTTACAGACGTGAAAACTGGTATTTGGAATCCCCTTTGAAAATAAAGAAACACGCAGTTTTGGAGGGAATCAACCTGGGGGAGGGGGGTGAAAAAGGAGTTGAATTATTTAATGAGGATACATATATCTTAAAACCGAATAGGTTACCGTCGTGGTAATTGGTATCTGGAAGCTCACGTATCTTGTTTTCAGAAAATTCACTTAAGGGGGAGGGTGAAAGGAAGTGGAAAAAATTAAATTCCTTTTATGAGGATACTTATAGCTCAAAAACTGAAGGTTAAAGACGTGAAAATTGTTATTTGGATATTATCATTTAAAAATAAATAGGCATATTTTTGGGGGGAGGGGATGGGGAATCAACTCGGTGGGGTGAAAATGGTGTTCAATTCGTTTTATGAGGATACATATATCTCAAGAACTGAAGAGATTACAGTCGTGGTGATTGGTATTTTGAAGCTCCCTTATGAATAAATAAACACTTACTTTTGTTTTCGGAAAATTCACTTAAGGGGGGGAGGGTGAAAAAAAAGTGGAAAAATTGAATTCCTTTTATGGGGATACTTATATCTCAAAAACTGAAGATGTTACAGACGTGGAAATAGGTACTTGGAATCTATTTTAAAAATAAAGAAACGTGTTTTGTTTTCGACTTGAGAGAAGACTGTGATGTAAGTGTAATGGACTAGTTCAACTTGGAAACAATCCTCTAACCCATGGGTAAATAATGGAAACATCGAGATCGAGTATTATGTTGATGACTGTTATTATAATAATTATAACGATTATTACTATTATTATTATTATTATTATTATTATTATTATTATTATTATTATTATTATTATTATTACTACTTGTGAGGTGTGAGTATTAAGTTGTTTAAATCTATTAGCATTATTATTTACGTAGTTATGTACGAACTTTAGTTTGTACTAGCAGAAGTACCCGTTCTTCGTACGGGTTATCGGAAACTGGCTTTAGTTACTCATACTATCGGTGTGACTGACTTCATTAGATATTTATATCACTGGTGTATTTACTTAAGTACGTAGAAATTATTTGTCATGTTTGGAATTATAGTGTTTCTTCTTCTTCTTCTTCTTCTTCTTCTTCTTCTTCTTTTCTTCTTCATGGGGCCTCTAAATATTAGCTCCTTGTTAGAGTCGACCTCTAAGATCTTCTGCTACCATGTTTTTCCTTCATTCCCACCTAAATATATTATGCTCCCTTCACAAAGCTGCAGGTTTAGTGTAAGTATACTTCAGCTGGATAGTACCACAAATATAAATATTATTGAATGTATTTGTTTGATCCAACATTCCGTAACTATTACAAATGATCAAGAAAATACGCGATGCATAAAAGAAACTACTACAATTATCGAGAATTATAATTACCAGGGCTGTCACTCATGTCGCTCATCATATAATGAATCTGAGTATAAATGCTGAGAATTTTTTTAAGTCATAGGTGCACCATCTTGACAATTGTGTACAGTATATAGGTTGTTTTCATGGTTACAATGATCGTAAAAGTAGACCAAAATATCGGCACTAATAACATCAGTGATCCCACTACTCCATGATTTAATAGAAAATACTTCAAACTATAGGTAACAGACTCCACAAAATGCTGAAACCTAAATCAGTGCGTAAAAACGGAGGCCCGTCTGCAACCGCTGGTCGCTGTACTACGGAGATCTCCGGGGCTATTATTTTTATACTTCACTCCCTTTCCATCCCCGTCCAAAGGAGTGCTATGAGCGTCTTACACAACAGCTTATTTTTTCCAGATAGTAAGTCATATGTGTATCGATTTTGGTTGGCAGCTATGTCCAAACGTACATGCATAATCTAACTGCTGTAGAATCCTGGAGCTGACGTTGCCACGGTTACGGCCGTTCGTTTCTTTATCCGATTCCTAGAGCAGGGGTAGTGTGGTTCCAATATCTCCATAACGGTTGGTTTTAGGGCCTTAAAACATGTTTTTAGGGCCCGAAGGGTTTACCGAGATTAGTTCTTTGCGTCAAGGGGCTTAAAATGAGCTTTGTCTCCTCCTTGTACGACAAATTCGATTCGCCTATATTAGCCTATTATTTTAATATTTTTATATCTCACCCCGTCGCCCCCCCTCGAATTGTTTTGCAAATAAAATACAGCCCATGTTACTCACTGGCAATTTAGCTTTCTATACGTGAAGTAATTTTTAAATCGGTTCAGTAGTTTTTGAGTCTACCCGTTACAAAATATATACAACATTTTCCTCTTTATAAGATTAGTATAGAAGTATATATTGCATCCCTACACATACGGTTGCCGTCAGGAAGGGCATCCAGCCGTAAAACAGGGTCAAATCCAGATGTGCGACACAGTTCGCACCCGCAACCCCACAGGTGTGGCTAAAGCGATAGAAGAAGAAGATATTCATTTTAAAAATTTGCCCGCTTTTTTATTCTTTTCATCCCCTTAAGTGGATTTTCCAAAAAGAGTGTGTTAATTTTTAAAGGAGATTCCAGCTACCAATTTTAAAGTCTGTAACATCTTCATGTTTTGAGATATATGTATCCTCATATAAATAATTCAACTCCCTCACTTCCTTTCACCCCCCCCCCCCAAGTGGATTTTCTTAAAACGAATAGTTGTGTTCTTTTATTTTTAAAGGGGATTCCAAATATCAGTTTTCATGTCTGTAAGATGTTAGGTTTTTGTGACATATTGCGGATAATTTCGCTGCTGTAGAATCCTGGAGCTGACGTTGCCATGGTTACGGCAGTTCATTACTTTATCCGATTCCTAGAGCGGGGGAAGTATGGTGCCAATATCTCCGTAACGGTTGGTTTTAGGGCCTTAAAATATGGTTTTCGTGCCCGTAGGGCTTACCGAGTTTTGTTCCTTGCGTCAAGAGGATTAAATTGAGCTTTGTCTCGTCCTTATACGACAGATTCGATATTTTGCCTATATTAGCCTATTATTTTTATTACTCCCCCCTCGTGCCCCCCACTTCGAATTGTTTTGAAAATCTAATACAGCCCATGTTACTCACTCGCAATGTAGCTTTCTATAGGTGAAGTAATTTTTAAAATCGGTCAGTGGTTTTTGAGTCTATTCGTTACAAACAAACAAATTTTTCCTCTTTATAATATTAGTATAGATAAATCATGATCGTATTATTTGTGAGATTATGTCATGAAACAACTGCTGTATTTATATTAATATGAGTTTATTTAATGTAAGAACACGTAATTAATAGTATATAATGTATTATTAACTATATATATATATTGTGACCGTTCGTGGGACGCCTAACTCGGAGATGATAATAAATTTTATAATTTGCTCGACTAGAATTCAGGAGTTTACATGATCCTCCACTCAGGGCATGGCCCTTCGGAAAGGAAGCGGTCACATCCTATCAATAATTAGTCCGATAATAATCTAACATCAGTTTCAAGATAATAAGCTCACTAAAACTAAGCATAAATGAATATTTGCAATGAGAAATTGGAAGTATAATAATTTTAATAAAATTAAATAACTGACTACAATTGAACAACTGAATATGCAACGTAAAAATATATTAACTTTGTGCATCGCTACCGCACCGTATTTAAAGAATCAAGTCCATCTTGAAAAATAATTGTCAGTCATTAAGTTAAAATCACATCATTACGCAACACTGATTCGATTAAATAAATATAAAGTAATATAATGGAAAATCAGCAATTTCAGTCTCAAATCGTTCATCTTGTTTGTTCATTTCTGACGTATTACTAGACGTCCTGTCCTCCTTGCTCTACTTCTCTTATTACTTCATTATAATTACCTAACTAACTGAGTAATAACTTGAATTATCTAACAGCGCATGATAAACACCGAAAATCCATCAAATACATAATAATATCAGTGTTCCATAATCAACTAACTGCATGTCTCCATCCAACCAACGGCATCATGTGGCTGCACCTGAAATAAGGTACTATCTACTGACATAAATAAGAAAACTATCAAATGCCAGACGATCTGCGTTGCATCGGCTTCATTCCATCCTGCTGAAAATACACCTACAGCGCTAACTTACTACATCTAGCAATACCACAAGTTGATCTACAGTACAGGTGACAATAATCTCACAATCTAATTGTCGTTCGAGTAGCTTGTCGAAGATCCTACTCGTATATTCGTAAATACATTCCGCTACCCATGTGATACCAAATTAAACTCATGTCAGCTCGCATGCCTAACCAAACTCTTCGAAAAGCATTCAACCAACGCTACGAAACACGCTCATCTAATAAACTCAAATACACGCGGCGGAAATACCTCTCAATACTATTATCCTAACCATTGGCCATCTCAAAGAATTAAATTACTACCGCAATTCACCACTCAACAAATCATTCTCTGCTTATACCGTCAACTATACCTTTAGATGACCCTATATATTTTACGCTACACAATGTCCACCACATAATGAGAAATCATTATTCCCTACATAAATAAGCTAAATATCTTTGAAGAGCTTCACTATTATTCATACAACCATCACTGAGTCGATCCACTAAACATATCACAACACTCCGCGGAATTATACATTATCATAAGATCACCACTCCAAATATTTCACACATCAGCACATCAAAACTTACCTGTGGCATTCAAGAACACACACGCCTTATAGCTGTTCCACTAACACGGAAAACAACGCAGGAAAGATCGCCTAACCCTAGTATTCACCAACGGAAAACGATATTCTAATATACGTAGTAGCATTACATGACGTTACCAACACCGTTAGCACGTTAGAACATTCAAGTCATTTTACTTTATATCACCTGTGTGACATTAAAAGAAAAAATCTACTTCTACAATAAGCATCTACAAGTAAACAAGAAGGGCAAGGTTCGACTACTCATCTGACTTCCTCGCTTCTCCATAGGTATTGGTCGTCAGGTTATATTTTTAGCCATCTCATTCATTTCGGCAGAGTGTGGATCCACCAGGATCCTACTGGTTTACTCGGACATCTCTTCCATATGAACTTCCTTATTCACAAATATAGGCAACATCTTGAGTTCAACCTGAAACTTGAACAGAATGGTTAGGTCGAATTCGTACAGATTTTTTTTTAATCCACTGTTATAGATTAATAATGGCCTGTGTAAATTTTATATCGCTCAATGCTATAGTTAGTTTGTTAACGTATTTAGGCCTCAACTTCTTAAATTTTATGAGCTTTAATTCGCATATAAGGGCTGAGCTCTCTACTGCATCACGATCCTTTTTGTACTATTCAAGAATTCACATTGTCTTCTTCTTCTTCTTCTTCTTCTTGAAAGGTGTGGTTGGACTCATGTGTTATCGTCCAGTCACGAAAACATTAATTACTTAACACTGACACATGTATCACTCGTATTGTACTTTAAAAAGTAATTGATAAAAAAAAAAAAACATTCCGTAGGAGTCACACAAGAAACGATGATAACATATAGACAGAGGGTAAAGAGATTTATATCCTACCAAAGAATTCACATTTTAAAACAAATTCAAACTTCATTATTTCAATAAAAAACGAGGCTGCTTTTCATAAACTACATGACTACGATCCTGACTGCTTTACATCTGACTTTGACATTGAGGAAACGTTATCTTAGAGATTCACAAAGGAATGCAGGCTACCATTGTTTGTTCTTCTCCATCTGAAATACGTCATACAACACGCCTGTTAGATAATTAACTGTATATAATTCCGGCTCAATCCATGGCCCCCTTGACGTCTGTTATACTAGATGTGATGTCTGGCCTATTTTCTTCTCAGCTGTTACTGCAAATATTTATTGATACCCGCTTGTGACTACACGGTGTTTCACGCGGTCCGATGTGTACCATGGGGTTCCGAGCTTGATCTATCGATTCTCATCCATAAGATCTACTATCAATTCGCGAGTTGTTTCGGCTCATATCTTACGAATATATAAATTCGCCGCACATCAATAGTTTATTTTACCACCATGCCGTCCACATGCATTTATCATTCCTATGACCTTCAATGACTCCCTGACATGTAATTGCACGTCATTGGAAGGTCATAATATGCTGTGTTGCAATGTTGGGCAACGCACAGTAATAGTCCAGAACAACGCAGAAAGTTACACTAGAAAGTGCACTGAAAGTTACAGAAAAATCCATTCATTGTAAATAGGCTATTGGAGACTCTCGAAATTACGAGAAAACATTTGTGCCATATTCTTCTAGAAGCCTTACCAGGATATGTAGGCTATATAAAGAGGCAGTCTTGAGGGTTGGGTGGAGTTGTTAACGAGAGTTGCTTGTGAAAGTCGTGAACTCATTTTGTGATTCTGTTGACATGCTAATGGAGCAGTCTTCTTCGTAGTAGTAGTAGTGTTTTGTTCAAGATGGCAGTTTATTGGTGCATGTGTGTGTGTAATATGTATATATAATTTTTAAATAAAATAGTGTGCACTATTGACCGCATATCGGGTGTGCGCCTATGTGGTAACAACATTGGCGACCGTGACTGCGACAGATCGATGAATAATATTCGGTAATGAATACGAGTGTACGTGGGAATCAGAACAAAATGCAAGCGATACTGGAAGATATGTCTGTACAACAATTTAAAGAGGAACTCGCAAAGAGAAATCTTCCGACGAACGGCAAGAAGAAATCACTGAAGACACGATTACGAGAAAATCTCATCGAAAACGGCGAAAATCCTGAAAAGCTTTATATCCAGGTGGGCAAAACACCGATTTCGTCATCTGAAGAGAAGGTAGATATTACCAATATGTGTTCTAACGTAATGAGCATGATGCAGGCACTCAATGACAAAATCTCAGACGTTGATTCACGAGTTAATTCCACCCTAACGGAATAGAATGACAAATTTTCTGACAAAATTTCAGACGAATTTCCTGAAACTAATTAATTTTTAAAAGGACAAGTATCACAAGAAGCCTCGTTTGCCGACTCATCGCTTAAGATGGAACGACCTGGGATACGCATGTATGTATGTATGTATGTATGTATGTATGTATGTATGTATGTATGTATGTATGTATGTATGTATGTATGTATGTATGTATGTATGTATGTATGTATGTATGTACAAGTATCACAAGTGCACACGCAGATTTACAAAGTATAACAGTGCCTAGAATCGAACATTTCAACCGTAGATGATAAAATTTTGCAGATGAATTCCCAAATTAGTGACGTCACCAATCAATTAACACGGCAGATATCGGTCATCAAGTCAAAACTGGGACAGGTGGAGCAGATCGATAGCAGGTTAAACCAGCTGGAAAGGGAAATCTCGAACCTCAAGGAGGAGGTAGAAACTCAGGTTTCCAGCATGAAACAACAGGTTGAGGGGAGAATTTCGACCATCAAGGGAGATACGCAGAACATGAGAGGAAGCATCCTTCACGCGGTAGAAGATAGATTAACTCGAATAGGACCTATCGCCACGCCTCCACCCCCCCCCCCCACCACCAAACCTAACCGGCAATACAGGACACCTAGACCCGAAGGTGATTATAAGGAACCTTCCATAAATCCACGGCGACTGGAAGAGAATCCGACTAGCTTCATCGAGGGATCGCTCAGTCTACTAGGAACGCCTAACCTACCGGAGGGCATCTTCGTTCAACTCACCACACCGCGATTAAAAGGGCAATCCGATACTTGGTGAAATAACTTGAAGGGCTTAAACGTAAACTGGACTGATTTCAAGAGGCAATTCCGTGCTAGGTTTGATTCCGATGGGTTGAAGAGCTCTGTGAAAAGGAAGCTACTGACAGATGCACAACCCATTGGCATGAGAGCTAGCGCGTTCGTCCTCCAGAAGTACCAGCTCTTCAAGCGGCGGCACCCGGAAGGAAGTGAGAACGAGATCTTAACAGACATCGTAGAGTTACTCTACGATAAGAGTAGACCCCTAGTAAAGGTATCGCAAACGAGATCTTTGATGATCTGCGTAGAATCATCGGCCAGTTGGAAGAAGAACACAAGAGCAAAGCCACGGAAGAGACCAGCTCGGTTAGAAAGTACTACCAGTGTACTACTTTGGCGTCGGAAAAATAGGTCCGGTCCATTCGGGATTGAGGGGGTTGGGACCGGGAATAGGAATGCGCTTCAAGATCTGGCAGACAAACAACCCTGGTAAAAGGAGAGGGATTGCTCAGATTGTGAGCAAAACAGGCCAATCTCGTCCAGCTATCATCTTGAGGATAGGCAATGAGTATTTTTCAGCCATACTCGACAGCCAAACAAGCCACTCATTGGTTAATGGAACTGTTGCCCGATCACTACCGCCTATGAAGTCTCACTATCTCGGACGGGTACTGGGAGCAGCGGACAGGGTAACCTATTCCATCCAACGATAGACTAACCTAACCGCTAAATGCATGGACCTGCCTATTGTAATTAAGGTTGCAGTGATTCAGAACCTAATGCGTGACATCATATCAGGTCATGACTTTCTGGTAGAATACAAGGTGATCCTAGACTATGCATCTCATGAAGTCCTTTAGGGAAAAGGCAGACGCCTGAGCGTCGCCTGGCACTATGGAAATCTCTGGACTCGCAATGATGTGAAAGCCGACATAGATCCGGGAGATGTCCAGTTAACGCATCTTCAACCAAGTGAAGAGTAGCTGAGACAAACCTTTAAGGACTTTCCAGAAGTCATCACCAACAAAATAGGCCGAACTACCACTGTAACGCACACCATTGAATGCAGAACTTCATCACCCATCAAGCAACGCCCATATCCAATCAACCCGGATAAGCGCAACTTCGTCATTCCGAAGATTCAAGAGATGGAAGGGCAAGGTCTCATCGAACCCTCCACATCTTGTTGGCCTTCGCCTATCGTCCTACCGAAAAAGACAAATGAGGAGTATCGACTGTGTGTGGAATTCCGCAAATTGAACAAGAAGACCGTTAGTGATGCCTACCCTATGCCTGAACTGAAAGGCTTACTGTAACAAGTAAATGGGTCTAGGATTTTCAGCACACTGGATCTTAACTCCGGATACTGTCCTGTGGAGGTCGAGGAAAGTTCTAGATCATTGACCGCCTCCATGACACCGAGAGGATTGTACCAGTTTACAGTAATGCCTTTTGGACTGCAGAATGCTCCGGCAATCTTCATGCGACTGATGGATAAGGAATTGTCAGGATGTGTTGGAGATTTCCTTCAAGTGTATCTCGACGACATCTTAATCAACAGCAAGAATTTTCAAGAACACCGTGTACATCTGAGGAAAGTGCTGAAACAACTGAATATTCATAGAATGACTTGTCAACTGGAGAAGTGCCACTATGCCCAGTCCCGCGTAGAATATCTTGGACATGTCCTAACACCTGAAGGTTTAGAAAGGCAACCAGAGAAGAATGGAGCTATCAAGGGAGATGAACGCCCCCGGACCCAGCGACAACTACGTCAGTTCCTTGGCTCGTGTGGATGGTATAGCAGCTTCGTGCCACACTTTGAAGAGAAGGTAATTCCGCTTACCGATCTATTCCATAACAACCTCCCATTCCGATGGACCAGCAAGGAAGAGGCAGCGTTCCAAGGCATTAAGGCTGCGATACGCATGGCTCCCGGTTTAGCCCACCCCGACCCTCAGCGGAAGATGTGCCTGCAGACGGAAGCCAGCAATTCCGGCCTATGTGCAGTGTTATTCCAGGAGAGGAGAGGTGGAGGTAGGGACATCATCGAGTATGCTTGGAGGGAAGGAAGTCCTTATGATCATCAAGAAAGAACTTGATCTGGGAGTAAGCAAGCAATGACAAGAACAAGACAAGCCCTGTAGCACTATGACGCAGTGGATTAGGAGAAAGAATATCGATAGGCGACTCGTCTCGATGGAATTCAAAATGTGCTGCAAGAACTTCCGGGTTGACGGAGGACTCTTAATGTACAGATTGCACCTCTCCGACAAGTCTGCAGTAGTGGTGATCCCTAAACAGCACACGATGGACATCCTCGAGAAGTTCCACGACAGCACTGAAGCCGGACATTCAGGAGGTGAAGAGACATATCAGTCTATCCGACAGAGATTCTTCTGGGCCAACATGCAGAAAGACATCCTTGTCTATGTGAAAGGGTGTTACATCTGCGCTTGCACCAAGGCGAGCAACAGGAAGGCAGATTCCAGTCAGGGAGGAAGACGGCCGCAACGCCCTTGTGAGGTGATAGCCCTGGACTTGATGAGAACACCAAGGGGAAAAAAGGGCTGCTAGTAATCACTGGCCTCTTCACAAGGTGGGTTGAGGCCTTTCCGATACCAGAAGCCACAACGGCAAGCATCACCATTCTTCTACAAGATGAGATATTCAGCCGCTACGGTTATCCACGGTGCATTCTGCCAGACAACGGGAGTCAGTTCACTTAAAGGAAGTGGCGGCAAATGATGACTGAATTGGGTGTGGAGCACTGGATCAACCCTGTCTAGAATCCAAGGGCCAATCTAACGGAACGACGGAACCAGGAGGTAAAAAGGATGCTACGGGTCCATCTAATAGACAAGGAACATCGACTGTGGGGCCGTCAGGTACCGCAGTCACTCTTTGTCCTGCAACGACGCATCAATCGTGTCACTGGCCATTCCGCAGCTGAGCTTTTTCTTGGTCGACAGCGGTACGGCACCGGGAATCGGGAGATTCGTCCACCATCCACTTCTGGTCAAGATGATACAGATGTTTCCCTAGCAGAGTGGCAGCATAAGCAGTAACAGGACATCAAGGAAAAACAAGCCTTGGCAGAGAAGAGATCCCTTACCCAGGCCAAGGCTCAAGATGTCGAGGAGACCCAGATCATCCTACCAGGCCAACAAGTGCTGCAACGTAACTACTCAGTCAGTAATAAGGTTGGAGGGTTTCACGCAGGTCTCTCATCTGAGTGAGTTGGTCCCGTCGAGGTGAATAAGCAGCTGTCCATGGTATTTACTTACTAAAGACCAACCCTCCTGTCAAGTTCCACGCATCGGAGTTGCGGCGAATCACCCAACCGCTGCGTATACAGAGTAAGCCTGGTACTGCCACGGGTCCACCTGGAGGAGAGGCTACTAAGGACACCGCACAATCTGGTCATGAGGAGGAGACCGCATCGACTACCACAGAGGAAAAGGCTGGCAGCTAGGCGACACCGACTCCCGACACGGTACAATCCGGTCAAGAGGAGGAGAGCACATCCAGTGACGTATTATTTGTGAGATTATATCATGGAACATCTGCTGTATGTATATTAATATGAGTTTATTTAATGTAAGAACACGTAATTAGTAGTATATAATTTATTATTACCTTATATGATGTATAAATCCAATGCAATGTTGTGCAGCACACGGAAATAGTCCAGAACAACGTATCTTTAGCACCAGAAAGTTACAGAAAAATCCATTCATTGTGAATAGGCTATTGGAGACTCTCGAAATTACGAGAAGACCTTCTGTGTCATATTTTTCTAGAAGCCTGGCCAGGGTTGAGTGGAGTTGTTAACGAGAGTTGGTAGTGAAAGTCGTGAACTCATGTTGTGATTCTGTTGGCATGTAATAGTAGTAGTATTAGTAGTGTTTTTTCAAGATGGCAGTTTATTAGTGCGTGTACGTGTGATGTGTATATAATTTGTAAATATAATAGTATACACAATTGACAGCATTTCGTGTGTGCGACTATGTCTTAACAACTGTTTCTCACTTTACAGTTCTATGTCGCATGGTCAAATTAGCCCCTAATGGCAATACCACAAACGTGGTTTACAAAGAGTTTCTGGGGTAAATAAAACTCAATTTTCGGGTGAGTTTTTATACTTTAGGGATTTTCAGAGAGTGTACATCAATCGATATAAACTTATATATTTTTTTGACTAGAGTACACATCGATATGCATGCATCGACTATCGTACTAAACTTCTTCCACCAGAGTGAGCATCCATCGCCTGTCGATATGCATGCATCGACTATGATAATAAACTTCTTCCACCAGAGTGTGCATCCATCGCCTGTCGATATGCACACACATCGACTATCGAGATAAACTTCCTCCACCAGAGTGTGCAAACATCGCCTCTGCGCCCGCATAACCCTTCCTACTGCTCATCGATCTGTCCACCTCCCACCCGCTTAACGATGTTATAAAAGCGATGCACATAGCAATAAACAATTTGTCGCTCTCTCGCAAGGGAGAGGTGACCATGGCTGGCTTCTTAGCCGTGCGTTGTTTTGTAGAGGACTCATCACCAAGGCGGTGGACCTCTATTGAGAGAACACATCTCTCCATCCCCTATTTTTGGAAAGGGGAGATAGGGAAAAGTGGACTACCTCTTTAAGCAACCTACTCCCCCGAATTCAATAAAGAATAAGCATTCTCTCAGGTTAGCCTTGCACTTGTCACTAAAGCACGTCGTTAGAACTTGACACCTGCCCACGTGGTTGTACCTGACAGCTGTCAAAAAAACATTTGGATTTTAAATTGCCCGCCACCACATGCATAATGTGGCAACAGTGAGGTTTAGGGCCGTCAGGATGGCAGCAGTGAGGTAAGCGATGTTCTGTTGTTTAAAATGCAGTGCCCACGTAGTTAAAGATGGTAGCTGCCATCTTGACAGATGTCAAAAAGCACGTGGCCAAGTACGTGGCTTTGTTTTCAAACAAGCTCGGATGCCAACGCTGCAGAAGAAATGTTGACGCAAGTGTCCAGAATCCCCACTGGTTCACTACTGTCCTTTAATAGCATTTACGGATAGTGTTTCGGCTGCATACAAAACTACTGGCTTCAGAACAGTTTCATAATAATATAGTTTTAGTATTTTGGGACAGGTATTTTTTCTGTAGATTGAGCGAGACATTTGATAGGCTATTTCAAGTTTGTGCACTCGTTCCTGAAGTGCTTCTTTATCCAGTCCATTTTTCATTGTGATCTCACCCAGATACTTAATTTTTTCTACACGATTGATCTTCCTATATTTTGCCTGGAGTTTTGCTGGGCAACTTTGATGTTAGTCATTACTTTGTTTATTCAAAATATATCTGCAAGCCAGTTTGTTTATTATTATTATTATTATTATTATTATTATTATTATTATTATTCTCACCTTCACAGACACTCACCAACAGAAACAATATTCACAATAAATTGCACAAGATCAACAGAGTATCACAATTACTCCGCACATCACAATATCTAGGAACGAGGCCTAGAACAAAATAGAAACCTGACATCTAGCAGCCAAATCGTGAACACGATCGGGTCATCTTTTCAGGGATAAATGAGTAGCTATGTCCCGGCCTTGTATATCTCGTAGGTGACGGCTTGGAAAAATTTTACAGTTCACCTCAAAGGTTAACCTGAAACATTGCTGTCTAACCCATCATGGCCTCCTCTAGTGACAGAGGTCGGCAACATACAATGAACCTAAAGAATAATGAGAACACTGCCCCCACTGATATAGATCAGCGCCTCCTAGCGAACAAGGCCTGGCAATACGATTCGTGACGTCAAGCGACTGGGCCCAGCAAGAGTGGATAGTATGAATTTTATTGAACTGAACATAACAGGCTTTCGCCCGGTTACAATGTTCCAATAAAATAAACACTCACAGACTATAGCTAGACACTAACTACTTACTACTTAACTACTTCTAAATCTACTTTGTAGCATCTTGCACATGGGCGGATCGCCAGCTCCACATGCAACACACCACCTAACTAAACTAACTACTTTACTACATAAATATACTACTTAACTACTTCTAAATCTACTTTGTAGCATCCTGCACATGGGCGGATCGCCAGCTCCACATGCAACACACCACCTAACTAAACTAACTACTTTACTACATGAATATATACTAAATCTATCCTAAATCTGTCTGGCCGCGACATCACCCTTGGTGAGGAACTGCTACCACCCTTCCCTGGGATGTCACGACCAGACATGTCTCATGAGGCTCGGAAACCGATACCTCATAGACCCTTTAAGCTGTCAATGTTATTTCCTCACCACTCCTTCCTGTAACAACCCACATGTGTGCGGATTGCCTAGCTCTACATGTAGGCTGTCACACCTATATTTCACTGCCGAGACGGATTCCATAACTCGGCTCATCTTTCACTGTCTCATTGACAACTTACTTCCTCTAACCTAACACTATTCACTACTTTACTCTACTTTACATGTGCAGACGTACCGAATCAACATTTTAGCTTGAGATAGCTCAGGCCTATCCCCGCCTCTTCCAACTCTACTGTACGTCAGCAGCCAAAAACAAACAAACTAACAAAACCAAACTAAAATAAAACCAAAATAAAATAAAATAAAACGGGCAGACAAACAACCAACAATCTCATTAGAAGGTAGCCAAAACAAACTAACTAACAAAACCAAAGTAAAATAAAACAGGCAGACAAACAACAAACAACCTCATTAGAAGTAATACGGTACGACTTACATATCAATGAACTGAATCTACTAATTAGAAATATACAATACCTACGGTACGACTTACATATCAATGAACTGAATCTACTAATTAGAAATATACAATACCTAAGGAACAAGGGAACAAAACTGAACAGATATAAAAAAAGAAAATAATACTAAACTTATAATTATTGTCGCCCTTAGTTATTAGTGAGTTAAACTCTACAATGTTCCATATCTGTGAATCAAAGTTGTTTTATGTACATACATGATTACAAAACTTCGTTATTATTAACCCATACAGAGATGATACTTCAGAGATAACTACTTTCCGTATGTTTTCTTCTACTGACTATAATGATTTTAAACTTCTTATTCAGTGTACGGGTAACTGGTCGATTTGGAGTCTCCCTCTTCCAACTTCGGTCGTCCGAAGTAGGAGAGCCGAGACTTGGTTCATCCTGAAATACTAGCATGCATTCCTGTATGTGTAGCTTAAGTGTCCCATAATATCCTTTCAACCATGTGTACTCGTGCTAATTTCGCTGTTTCATTTTTTTTTCAGCAGCATGTGCCCCTTCCCTCATGCACTAATTTCATTTTTTTCTCCCACAAGCTTTTTATAATTGTGAATAGTTTTGATAGTTTCCCTGGACTTCTCCATTCCCTGTTTATTAATTTGACAAGAGTATAGTACTCAGATTCTCTTTCCATTTTATTTATCTCTTCCGCTTCCAAGTATTTAACCCGTAATGCTCTTGTACTTTCACACTGTCTCAAGAAATGTGCATTTCCTAACTCCTTTTCATACAATAAACATGTATTTGCAACGTCTGTAAATGCCTTATTTTTATAAACTCCCATCAACCACCATATCATTCCCCTGTATTCTCTTTTGGTTAATTTATCATGTATTATATTCATGAATTCCTCCAGAGTTCTCCTATTATTACCCTCAGCTCTTAGCCTTTGTATTTCTATATCTGCTACCCTCTGTGCCACTCTCCCACAGACTTTTCTTTCTTCTAAATCGTTGTCCCAATAGTTCCCCATCCCAATTCCTTCTAGTATTTTCTTTAAGTTGCCCGCCCAGTACCCATCCTGATACCTCATTTGGTGTCGGTAAGCTATATCTAGAATTTCTCCCCCTCCTCCCCTTTTTAACCTAAACCAATATTTTATTAATCTCTTAATTATATCCACTTTTATATTAATGTCAGTACACATTAATCTTGCTCCACTATTCGCTGTACATATTGGTAAGCCTGTAATTATTTTAATAAATCTACTAGTGACTGAATCGAGCATTACTATTTCCTTTTCTGTGCCCCATACTTCTGAACCGTATATCATTTTAGATTTAATCACAGCGTTGTATACATTTCTTTGTACCCTAAAATCAATATTAGGCATCCTGTTATCTAATATTCTTATACTAGCTAGGGCTGCTGTACCAATCAGTTTTGCTCTCTTGACGTGTTCAGACCAATTTCCATTTCCTGATATGATAATTCCTAAATATTCTAACTTATTAACTACTTCCAGATTTACTCCTTCAAGATACCATTTCTCCTTTTTTGCTAATTTGTTCCCGTTTTTGCACACCATTACTCTAGTTTTCTGTGCGTTAATTTTCATATTCCACTCTTTACAGTACTTCTCGATACCATCAATACTTTTTTGCATTGCAACTGGCGTTAGTGTGAACAGGAGTATGTCGTCAGCAAAGACAAGACCAGGAATATCCTGATTTTCTAAACACGGCAGTGCTAATCTTTCCTCAACTTCAAATTCTAGTATATCGTTAATGAACAATAAAAACAAAATCGGTGACAATTTACATCCCTGTTTCAAACCCATTTTAGAAATAATATCTCCTACTACTACTCCTTCTTTGGCTCTCACAGTACACTTTACTTCAGCATATATCTTTTCTATAGCCCTTATCATTTTACATGACACTCCTACTTGTCTCAATCTAGTAACGACTGCCCCCCTGTTCACAGTATCGAATGCTTTTTCTAAATCTATTGATGTAATATAGAGCTTTCCACGTTTTTTCTTTACATATTTGTCAATAAGGGTTCTCACAATAAAAACATTATCTGGTGTTGTTCTCCCTCTTCTGAAGCCACTTTGAAATTTCGAGAGGATTGAATGTCTCTCTGCCCAGTTCCTTAGTCTATTTGCTAGTATACCCGTATATACTTTCCCCAATGTATCTAATAAGGTTATTCCCCTATAGTTTCCTGGATTTAATCTATCCCCTTTATTTTTGTATATAGGGCATATAATCCCCTCTTTCCAAGCTTTTGGAAATATCCCTTTCTCGAATATCTTATTGAATATCTTTGTCAAAATTTCCAACATGCCGCTTCATTCTCCCACCTCTTTCCAAAATTCATATGTGATACCTGAAATAGCTCCTGATTTTCCCTTTTTGGCTCCTTGTAACAGGTTCCTTATTTCATGAGTCGAAATAGCCTCATCTAATTCAGTCAGAGTGACACTCAAACCCCTCGAAACAGTAATCCCCTCATGCTGAGCTCTCCATTTGTCTTCTTTATTTAATAATTTCTCGAAATACTGGACCCATGTACTATAACTTATATTGGTCCCCCCAGAGCCCGACTTCTTCTTGGTTATTTGGTTTATTTTATCCCATACTTTCCTACTGTCATTGTCCTTACACTTTTTATTTATGTCTGCAGCCATCTTTTGTTGCCATTCCAACTTCGTCTTTCTTAACAATTCTCTGTATTCTTTCCTTTTTTTACAAAATTCGTTTCTAGCTACTTGACCACCCTCCACCCTGTATCTCCTAAGTGCCTTCATAACTTGTGACTTTTTCTTTACACATTCTGTATTATACCATCCACCTCTTATCTGCGTTTTACTTAGATTTTGCCTCATACCTTTTCCTGCCATTCCTATTAAATTTTCTATCCTGGTTGGGGCTTCCTCCACTCTATTCTCTTCTATCAATTTTACAATACCTATTTTCCAAATCTCAAAATTTTCTCCATTGAAGTACTCTCTGAATTCATTTCCTAATTCTTCTCTCCAACGATACCTAGCTATTTTCCTCTCCTGTACGCTATCGTAAACGATCTCTTGCGCTCCTATCTCTTGAATAATTAATTTAATACATACTGGCATATGATTTGCCTCTGCCCAATCCTTAATGCTTATCTCTTTGATAATTTGCAAACTATCCCTACAGCATACAACTAGATCAATTGTACTGCCCCCATTTTCTACTATATAGGTTAGTTTTCCACTCTCATCTCCAAACCACCACCCATTCAATATATAAAGCTCCTCTACCGCGCATAACTCTAGTAGTTTTTCTCCATTTCTGTTACATTCTTTATCCTGGCTATTTCTATTAACTAGTAATACCCGGTCCTCAAGTTAGCTCGCGTTGATTACGTCCCTGCCCTTTGTACACACCGCCCGTCGCTACTACCGATTGAATGATTTAGTGAGGTCTACGGACCGGTGCGCGGGATCTGCTTCGCGCAGTTTCCGATGTGTCTGGAAAGATGACCAAACTTGATTATTTAGAGGAAATAAAAGTCGTAACAAGGTTTCCGTAGGTGAACCTGCGGAAGGATCATTGCCGAAATTGTTTTTAACAGAAAACATTTCGAGAAGGAGGAGTCGGACGGCCCCGCGCGGTCCTCTCCTCCGGCGAGGCTCCCTCGAGGAGCGAGACTCCTGCCGAGCCCGCTGTTGCGAGCTCAGGCGAGTCCTGTTCGTACTGTGTAAGCGGCGGCCCCGGCCGTCGCCGACAGGGGGAGTGTCGCGGTCCGCGTCTCCCACGACGCAGACGTTCGGCATTGGGTACCTACCTCCTCGCTCAGTGGAGGGTACCCGTCGCTGCTTCGGCCCGGCGGGAAGGTTTTAAATGAACGCCACGCCCATGCTCGAAACACTTCTTAGCTCTGTGACGAGAAACCCATGAAAATGATTGCTCCGCCCATAATAATAATGCTTGCCTGATCATACGTACTTCTCATTCGTCTAATTTCTGTCGCTAAATTCTCAAAAAAATCATTCTGCGCAAATGGGGAGCTCAAAGGTGGATTATATATAAAAGCTATACATATTTCATTCCTTCAATTGACCCTATCTAATATTCTTATCCAGATTAATTCCTTAAACTCAGATTCTAACAGCTGTATTCTATCTTTTAAGTTGTTTTTGATAACCACTGAAAATCCGCCCGATATCCTTCCTCTATTGGATCTCCTTGATCCATATTGACTCCATACGATACACCCTTCTATCTTTAAGTTTTTCTTGTAATCAGCCCAAGTTTCTACAAGCCCAAGGATGTCCACTTCTTCCAGTAGCTCTTTAAAGTCTTCGTTACCTATTTTGCTCCATACTCCTTCAATGTTAACACATGATACCTTTAACTCTAGTTATTTTTTAGTTCTATGTTCTAAACTTCCTGACTTACTTCTAGTTATTCTAGATCTTTCCACTTCCATTATGCTTCCCTCCGAAGAGCAAATAACGTCCTTCTCAGATAGTTCTTCTGTGAGTTTTAATCTACTACCTGAACCCATCCCCTTCTTCTGAAAAAAGTCTTTTAGACTCACTGACCTACGCCTGGAAGTATCCTCAGCTCCTCCACGCGGCGCCGCTGTTGACATCCGGCTCGCCTCGTCGTTCCTCCCACTGTTATTTAACTCCGCTGGAAGATCTGACGTAGGCTGTTGAATCACCTGTCCGGGGTTATCAACCCGAGCATCGCACGTATACTCTGGAATCTCTTGTGTCATCACTCCTTCACCATGCACTTCCGCTGATGACCCAAACTGCTTACTTCGTTCCTTAAACATATCACCCAGATCACTGACCGTCCACGTTCTCGCCCAGGTATCTCCCATCACATGCAAGCGGTTTCCTCTTATAAATGCCCGTAGATTCGATTTTCTTGCTTGTCGTAAATGGAATTGTAGAACTCTTTGCTCTTGGAGGCTGTTTCTGTCCATATCCCCTTTTATCCAAATTCTGCTGCCCTTCAAGTTCCTCGCACTATTCAAAATTCGGCTTGTCATTAATGAGGAAACAAACTTAATTCTAACGGGTCTTCTTCCTCTATTCTTTCCCATCCTATACACATCATCTATCTCCCTTTCGGTACACTCAATGCCTAATTTCTCTCTCATTAGCTTAAGGACTGAGCTCATCAATTCCATCTTAGATTCTCCTTCCGTTTCATCCAGTTCTCTTCTCCTCCTCCGTTCTTCTGCTATCTCGCCATTGAAGTACCTGTACTTGTTCTTCTAGCTCCTGTATCCTCTGATTTATTATAGCTCTTTCTTCCTTGTCTTCTCTTATCTTCGCCTTTATTTCTGTTAGATCTTTGGTTATGCTTTCCTTCATATCGTTGATTTGTTGGAACTGTGCTTCGAACATTTCTTTGGTCTGATCAGCCTGAGAAGCATCGCGGACAACTTCCTTGATTTTCTCAATGTCCTCCCATGTCAATGCGCCTGGGTTCATCTCGACGCCTCCGATGACTAATAGAGTAGCCACTATAGCTGCCGCCATCAACAGTTCTGTCAGTCCTATTTCTTTATTATATCCTGATTTACAGTCCGTCTTGATCCACTTGACCCGGTTGTGCCATGGCCCTATCACACTCCTATACTGCTGCACTGTTACGCCCATATTGCTTTTCCTGCACTTCCGCACCGTTACCACGCACGTCTGCTCACTAGCTCAGCTCAGCAAAGACTGAGTGGATAGTAGATGAAGCTAATTCCTTACGATAATTGAAAAATACGCTGGTTAAACTACATTCTACAAATATTCTTTCTTGTTGGCGCGCATATCGGAAATTAGTAATATATCGTAATAATTAGGAAGAGCAATTAAAAGTGCAAAAAAGAATTCAGTTTTTCTAAGAGTCTTAATACCGAACAACTTTGATAATATGCCTGTATGTCACTTTCCTTCGTATATTTAAAAGTCAAAAATGATCGGTTCCTTTTATAAAACTCGCCATAAGACCTCTCTGTGTCGGTGCGACGTATAACCATTAGCAAAAATAGCTTTTACAAAACTGAACTTGCTGATGAAAAATAAAGATCAACAACAACATGTAAGTACAGAAAAAGCAATAAAATAAAAGAAATAACGTGTAAACTACCTTACTTACAGTATATTAGTAGCAGTCCAGGAATAATACAAGCCGTACTGCTCAGTGTTGTCCGTCATGAAAACAGGTAAACATTTTATTTACAATAGAAGCCTAACATAAATTAAGGGGTTGAAGAGCTCACAAACTTTGACTGTTATGCAAAGAGAATGATTACAGTACCTGCCAACAATAGTTTGTTTATCAAGCCGTCAAAATAATATTTGCATTCCCTAGTGTATATAAATGTACTCATATGATTTTGGACCCTGATTCAAATAACCAGAACAGGGGGAAAACTGAAGTTAAACTGGAAATAAAACAACTCATTAAAATATATGAACTTAAATTTGCAAAGTAGCATGCCAATTCTGATAACATTTGAACTGACCTTCACCCAGATATTTTCTGAAATTGTTTTCAATTTAACTTCACCATGTTGCTTAAAATTGAAATGGACATGAGATGAACATGATATACGAAAATATAAAAGGAAATCTCTATGAACATTAATTGTTAAAATCCTAAGAAACCATATTAAGAACTTGCATCACTGCCATTACATTAATAAAAATGTAGCAGAACACACATTGAACTACTCATTTCATGCTTTATGAACCAGCTGCATTGTATAGATATGACACACATGAGATCAATTAAGTAATTAATCCCCAATTTTTCACAGATGCATGTTACATTCATTACATGCAATAACAAAAGCTGGAAGGAGTACTTTCCCCAAGAGAAAAGTCATAACCAAAGTGTGAATAGGCTATAATGCTGGAAGAGGAAATTCATAATTGAATTCACAATTACTCAAACAGGAATGTTTACTACTGAAGGAACTTACAGTGATTAACCCTGAATTCAGAGTATGCACATTCCTTTTCAATGGAATTCATAGAGGTTCATCAACTCAGTAATTAGTAATAGCAATGTACTGAAAAACTGAAAAAGCCTGAGCTTATCACAGACAAAAGAAAAGGATGGTTAATGATTTTGTAGAATATGTGCCACCAAGGTAATGAACCGTATTTGTTAAATGACAAAATACCTTCTTAACATAAAATGTAACATCACTCCCTGAAAACATGACACCTGGAAATAAATACAGTAAAATAAAAGTGCCCTTGTGTTATTACTGTGTTCTCTTCTAAAGAAACTACTATGGAAAACACAGCTACTAAATTTGGCAATGTGTCAAGAAGTGCATTCTGTAGATACAGAGCCCTTGATGCCCAAAAAATTAAAGAATAGCTCAATAAACTTTTAAATATTGTCACATTATCAACATAATAAATAATATGGCATGTACAAAATTAAAATATAACCCCCTCAGCTTACATACTAAAGTATTCCACAAGCATACCACAAGTTCAATAATACCATACCCATACCAGGTAGGAGTTTCTGGTACTTACAAACCCACTCCAGCATAAGAAATTCTTGTATTGGATGATAACTGTTGCAAAACAAGTAGCACAATTACCACAGTTTTGAGTGATGGAGCACTTGTGTTGCCACAGGTACTCAAACACTTGTTACCAATTTAAACAAAAATATTGCTATTCTTAAATTAACAAAGATAACTAACCATTGCATTGAGAGATTTAGTAGACAGTATTACTTTTTTATCATAAGTAGTAAAAGTACCCTATGAAGTATATGAGATTAAGTTATAACAATTTTGTGTTGTAATATGCATTTAATAATAAATACTTCATATCAACACAAGAAGTGAAAATCTTGTAAGACCTAAATTGCCTACCATGAGACACAAAGCTAGCAAATAACAACACACTGCAAGTTTTTCTAGTTTAGAAAATACTGTATTCACTATTATCAGTGTGGGATAGATGTGGGATGGGCTCTTTCTTGATTAAAATGAAGTAAACACACTGTTCCTTTTCAATGCAGTTCCAGTCTTTTTTTACAGATATTGAACTTAATTTTTCTTTAAATTCCTGGAAGTTCTTGATAAGAAAACAGTACTGACATGAGCTTTATAGGTCTCTAAACTTTGAGCAAGAGCCTTGGCCAAACTTTCATTGTCTACTCGACAACGCCTATCATCTGGAGCTTCTCGGTGGGCAGGTGTGGTATCAGACAAGTACTCTGGGCAGTTTGGAAACTGAGAAGGAACAGCTCCTAAAATGTTTAGACCAAATTAGAATGTATTCACCTAGATATAAATGCTCTCGTCTATTAATTCATGGCACCACTTACTTCACAGGACCATGTCATGTCTTAGATATATCTGGTTGATTTTAATATAAAATTAATAGCACACAAGGAGACAGAGAAAATCATCGAGTGAATGTAATTTACAATAATTATACAGAACCTAACATAATTGCAATAAACACAATAACATTGCTGTCTAGCCTGAACTAAAAAGATTATCCCACATTAAGAGGTATATTCCCTCATGCGATATAATAAATAGAACTGCCTCACTTGCAGTTAAGGGTCCAGCACAGAAGGAATACTTGAAAGCCAATACCTTACATGCCTTCATAATTTAGGCTCTATAAGTTTTCCCAGAATATCACTATACCCACAACAGTAGTCCTATAAAGTAAGGTGAATACTCAGCACATCCCAAACTAAATGTAATAACTGGTAAATTCAATACAGCAAATCAGTACGGCAAGATATAAATCACCCCGAAAAAATCTACTATTTCATTTATAATAGAAAAGATATAAGAGACCTATCCACAAACCTTTCACAAACCTTGGATGAGATAAAGGTAACTTACAGTAAATAATTTCCCACTTCTCTCATCATACATGCTGGTCGTCCATTCAACCTCATGAGTTTTGAAAAGGAGCTCGCACACCTACAACACAGGGCTCCATTTTAAGGACCATTCCACAACTTAAGTCATTGAATGATTGAAATCAGATATAATATACTGATAACTAAGACTTACCTTTGCATGTTTGGAAGGAACGAAATCATCTCGGCGAATAGCTGTTAACCACTTAACTCTCTCCGAGTCGTCAGTTGGAAACGAGAAAACACTCACTTTAGGGCCAATGCGATAATTGCCCTTACAATTTGGAACACTGCATTTCAGTGGCATCGTTATTCATAATTTGAAAAACAGTGATCGCAATTCACAACAACACACCATTAAAAATAAACTCAGTTCTAACTTCACGTGGCGGCCATGCCGGCACTTTGAGCACAATTGATTAATATTAACAATTTATAAGTACTAACACCTTTAATTGAACTTACACTAATAGGAATATTAAGCGAGTTTTAACACACAAGACTCGATTAAGATTAATATAATCGATGAAAAACACACATAACAGGGAAACGCGTACAAATACACCAAGCGGCAACAAGCTAACTGAGTTACTGACATGGGTCCAGTTGCCAGGCCTTGTTCTCTAGGAGGCGCTGTATAGATACTGAAGTTCTAAGTAACACAATGAATACACAGAATAATGTAAACAACTCCAATTCCGATGATGTTTGACAAGCATCATCAAACAACCCAACGAATACTGAATGTTTCTTCTTCAAAGTTAACCTATTCTGCAATAATACAGACATACCCTAGAAAGAATTATTATTGAATCCCATGATGGAATTAGTATCAGAGATTACATAAAAGCAATAGGAAAACTAATAAACCCTAGTAACATCAGATTTATATCCGTATGTCAAATGGAAGAATCTGTATTTTTTCTCTCTGGTAAGAAATATGTTGAAGAAGTAACTACTACGCACTAAAGGGTGCTTATAAATAGGGGCGGATTTCTATGACAAGTCATGTTTTTTCCCTTAACAGTATATCTTATAGTATTGTGTTTTCAACACGTTTCCAAGCATGAGAATCAAAATTAAACAGGTTTTATTGGGCATATAAATGCATATTTAGGTTTTCTTATGTTTTATGGCATATTTTGAACAAAATATCATTATAACGGCATATGTTGGTAATTTTCATTTGAATTTCGTTTTAAAAAATTAGAATAAGCTCTAAAAATATTTTTCAGGGTAGACTGGAATATACTACTGACGAACCATTCTAAAGTAGTGTATGGAACACTGGCGTAGCCAGGGGGGGGCCAGGGGGGCCGGGCCCCCCCCAAAATATTTTCTGAAACTAGAGCGAGGATTAGCCGTTGTTTTACGTACGGTACGAACAACTTAAAAACGTACGCCGAAATGTTAAATTAACGTAGCGACAAGAATCTATTAGTAGGACTCAATAGGGACATACATAATTCTCCATATTTGTACTGCTTGAATGAAAGGAAGACACTTAGGAGTGTGATGCGCGAGGATATTTCCCTGTAGAGGCCTCAGTATTGGGAATGAAACCGTGTATTGACAAATGTCAAGACATGAAGAAAGGGCCAATTAGCAAGGGATTACTCAGTAGGGGGTGGAACGTGACCACCGAGATAACGGGGGCCACGTCCAGAAACAGCTGCAAGCTTACAACATCGTGTCAGCTTTTGCAGATCGGTTCCAGGAAACAACAATGTCCTAGGGATCCTCGGGTTGCACCGTGGTTGAGAGATGTGCTGTGTTTGAGTTGCAGCGTTGGGAAGATTGTGACAGGATTGTGATCTGCACGTTAGTTCCTCATTTTGTGCCATATAAGTAACATTTTTTGAAGAGGGGCCGTTTTGTCACTGAAAAGCCAACACTATGTGCATCCTCGGTAAGTTATGAAAAAGTTTTTTTTTTTAATTCTTACAGTGCCAAGACAATCGCGGATGCGTGCCTAAGTTCGATAGGTAGGCCTATATATTTTGTCAAATGCCCGGGGACTGATTGGAACCTCAAATGGCACCATCAAAAGTGCGGGTAAATACTTTGTAATTGGCGGGCGTGATAACTCAGTTTCAATGCTTCTATCTTCTCATCAGGACGGCCCAGGCTTGAATCGCAGTCGATACATGAAACATTTTTAAAATGGGTAGTCACGTTCTATTGATACGAATTCTACTTAAAACACTAGATCCCGTTCCTTACCTTTCTTTATACTTTTGAGCCAGAACCGCATCATTTATGGTGGTGTATTTTGAGTATCCAACCATTCTTCGGACTTACCTTGTACCTTAAATGGTGAGTGGATGCAGTGGCGTACCCACAAAATAATTTCAGTGGGTGGGGTGTAAGTCCAGGCCAGTAGTGTGGATACAACGTTTCCTTGGAAGGGGTTGTGAAAAGATGTTTTATTTTTTATTTAGATTTTGGTTTACGTCGCACCGTAGATCTTCAATGGCGACGATGGGAAAGGAAAGGGCTGAGAGTGGGAAGAAGCGGCCGTGGCCTTAATTAAGCCACAGCCCCAGCATTTGCCTGGTGTGAAAATGGGAAACCACAGAAAACCATATTTAGGGCTGCCGACAGAGGTGTTTGAACCCACTACTCCCGGATGCAAGCACACAGCGGTGCGCCCCACCTGCACGGCCAACTCGCCCGGTGAATATGAAAAGAAAGCCGGTCCTTAACATAAACCGGCTGCATTATTGAAACTGTTCGTAAAATTGATAATATCGTTCTTCGTTTGTGAGGAAGTAGAATCTTCATTTAATTTGTCTTCTTAAAAAAAAGGAACCACCGTGAAGGTGACTACCTTCCAGGCCGTATATATTTCGATTACGAGAGACTCAAGGAAAACTCTACTGCACCCAAAAACTAGGCTGTATCCTCCCCATCCCATGCCTTTCTTAACTCTGTCAGTGCTGGGAATCGAATGCAGGATGTCTTAAGTCAAATTCGAAAATAAGGAGACCTAAAAGTACCAGCCGGCCCCACAGTGTACGAGTAGCGTGCCTGCCTCTTACCGGAGGCCCCGGGTTCTATTCCCGGCCAGGTCAGGGACTTTTACCTGGATCTGAGGGCTGGTTCGAGGTACACTTAGCCCACGTGTTTATAATTGAGGAGCTATCTGACGGTGAGATGGCGGCTCCGGTCTAGAAAGCCAGGAATAACAGCGGAGAGGATTCGTCGTGCTGACCACACAACACCTCGTAATCTGCAGGCCTCCGGGCTGAACAGCCGTCGCTTGGTAGGCGATGGCGCTTCGGGGCTGTTACGTCATGGAGTTTGATTTGGAAAAGTGAACAGAGAAGGAAGCGACACCCCTGCAAGGCTCCTTAGCTTCCAGCTAGTTCTCCTGTCCGGCCTCGTGCGTTTAGGACAGTAAGAAAACGTACGCCTTAATAAATGCTCCTCATAAAACCTTTGTAAAAATACTAGCCGCATCTATTTATAACAATAATCACAAACGCCTCCTTTTCATGTGGCTCAGTTGGTTGAGTCGCTGTCCTTCTGAGTCTGAGTTCGCAGGTTCAAATCCCGGATTGGATCGGTAACCCTTAAAACGGTGTTGAAATGGCAACAGCTCAGTGTCGTTGATTTCTGGCACGTTAATAAAAATTATAGATACGAATATTAGCGTCACGAAACTCTAACTTTGTATGTATGTATGTTCAGTCTTCAGCCCTAAGGCTGGTTGGATCCTCAACAGCTCTGCCATCAGCTGTCATAGATGCCTAGGCATCACTGAAGAGGCGTACTAGGGAAATGAGGAGTGAGGTAGTTTCCCGTTGCTTTCCTCACCAAGCCAGAAGTTGCTATTACATATCAGTCTGCCAAGCCCACTGAAATGCATGCACCAACCGACCCTATGAGCAACGTTTTCACACCATTCATAGCAGGGACTGGTTGCACAAGGAATGGCATTACTAGCAGCGCTCATACCTCAGTCGCTTTCATATTGTCTAAGCCAAGGATAAGACAGTGACAGATCAATGAAAGTAACAAAATTGCTCTAGCCCATACCAGAAGACATAGTGCACTGTAAACACTAGGTCCTGCCAGCAAAGGCATACTCTAACTTTATACTACTATATTCTGTATCCCAGACTTGCGTGGAAAAGTAAGTAACAATTTACTTTACGTCACACCGACACAGATAGGTCTTATGGCGACGTCGGGATAGGAAATGCCTAGGAGTGGGAAGAAGGCGGCCGTGGCCTTAATTAAGGTACGGCCTGCCGACAGTGGGGTTCGAATCCACTATCTCCCGGATGCAAGCTCACAGCTGCGTGGCCCTAACCGCGTTGGAAACTAACAGGACAAGGTAAACCCTACATAGCATTTGTTGTAACGTGTATTTTCCTTTACCAACTAATAAAATATCTATACCCATACGTTTTACATTATTTATTTATTTATTTATTTATTTATTTATTTATTTATTTATTTATTTATTTATTTATTTATTTATTTATTTATTTATTTATTTATTTATTAGTGCCTTCAGTACAGTGGCGACGTTAGGGCTCCAGGCCCTCTTGTACACTTAACCACATACTAATCAGAATCTTAAATAAAATACTGAGATTCTTAAAATAGTTAAAACTACATAAATTAATGGAATTTAAAATACATTTAAATAAATTACTTACTAAATTAATATTAGAACTAATTAATATTAAAAACTCTTAAACATGGCTAATCCTCAGGAACGCACACATTCATACTTCAACCATTCTGTCAGCTGTCCTCAGCAGGTAGTCTCGGCAGGTGACCTTAAGTCGTGATTTTAAAAAGCTAGTTTCTCTGACCTGAACTGGCAGGGAATTCCATAATTTGGCGACAGTCACCTCAAATGATCTAATAATTTTATTTGTGCGGTGCAGTGGAATAGAAAGAATGGATCTAGAACGTGTATTTAGACTAAGTTGTGAAATGATGATAAAAAGATGAATTTAGAAGAAATATACATTGCCTGACTTTCAGCTACCACTCTGATCACCATCGTTAAAGTGTGTAGCTGCCGACGTTTATCAGACATCAGCCATGAGACAGCCTGATAGTATGGGGTGATATGATCATCGTACCCGATATTGTAAATAAATCGCTGGCAAGAATTCAGTGCTCGTTGAAGTTTAAGTGTTTCTTCTCTCGCCATGTCAACAAAAACAACGTCACACTAATCAAGAATAGGGAGAATGAGTGTCTGTATTACTTTTGCCTGTAGCTCAAATGGAAATACATTCCTCTGTCGTTTAAGAGGGTGAAGTACTCCAAAAATATTTTTACGTATTTCTTTCGTTTGATCAGACCAATCAACTGTTACATTCATCATTACGCCGGGATTTTTAACCGTTTTACTGTAGGGAATAATGTTACCATTCAGTAGGATAGGCGGGATTGCGACATTGTTTGAGAAGCTCAGTAATTTTCGTGATCCAATTATAATTGTCTGAGTTTTTTGCAGTTTAGTACAAGAGAGCTTCGTTGTGCATATACACTGAGTCGTCGGAGGTCCCTGATAATATCTTGTCTTGCAGTGTCGATATAGCCTATTTAAAGATCGTCAGCACAGAGGTCATGTGTGTTATTTCCTGTCACAGATGGTATGTCATTGATATAAATACAGAAACGTAGGGGCCGTAGAATACTGCCCTGTGGGGCAACACTAAGTTTCATTTTCCATTTAGAGGCCTTGTCGTTTACTGTTATACGCTGTTGACGGTTACTCAAATAAGAACTAAAAACCTTAAGCGCAGCCAGGTCGAAATTTAGCAGTTCCATTTTCTGTATCATAGTCGGAATTAGTACAGTGTCAAAGGCGCTACTGAAGTCAAGAAGGATACGTATAGTGAGCAGTCGTTTGTCCATAGCATTTCTAATGTCTTCGGTAACCTTCAAAAGTGTTGTCGCGGTACTGTGACCCTTCTCAAATCCAGATTGCAAAGGGTCCAAAAGAGCATTTTTATTTAGGTATTCCAGAACTTCCTCGTATACTAAACGTTCAAAGTCTTTAGAAAGCGCAGGGAGTACGAACATAGGACGATAGTCAGAGGGTGATTGTGGGTCTAAACTCTTAGGTACCGATATAATATTGGCTGTTTTCCGTACAGTAGGGAAAGTTCCGTTTAGTAAACAGTAGTTCAGTATGTGCGTCAGTATAGGCGAGATAGCACCCGTAATGTTATGCATAAAAGTAATAGAAATATCATATACACCTGTAGTCTTTGATTTAATCGAGTACAAAGCCTTTTAACCTGATTTTCTGTGACACTGTGAAATGTGAATGGCGGATTGGCTGGAGGGGAGGGCGGTGAGTCGGTGCAGTTAATTTGGGTAGGTTGAATATTTATTCTACTAAAGTAATCGTTCAGTTCGTCAAGTGGAATGTCAGGAGTTGTCTGTCTCTGTTGATGTTTTCCTATTCCTAGAGCTCTAAGTTGGTCCCATGCGCGATTAGAATTTAAGTTGTTAGCTAAAATCCGAAAATATATGCATTTTTTAAATTTCTGATTAACTGCTTTGTGCGATTTCTTAAGATGCGGTTAGATTCGAAGTCTGTGTCATCTAGGGTTTGTTTATAATGTCGAAATAACGAGTCACGGTGGGCCATCATTCTCTTGCCTACATCATCTAGCCATGGACAAGAAGGACGAGAAACCTGTATTCAACGCGCGCGCAAGTGCGCGCGTGTGTGTTTGTGTGTGTATCTTTGCCGCATTATTTGTATAAAATGTCACTTCTTTATTGCTTATCACATGACCATTATTATTATAACATTACCGTATTTGTTCTAAACCAGAATATTTCATCCTTACTCAAAGTGTTTATTCTTGCATTCATTTCACTTCTACGCGGAATATATGAAATGCTGCAGTTATGTTGCGATGGGAGTAACAGAGGTAGCCGGGGGTGGGTTGTCGTCCAAGGAGTCCAGACACCCCAGGAGTTTTAACTAAAGTTCTTTTATTGAGGATTTTATATATAATGTGCATTAATATTAGCTTCCGGAGTCCGACTCATTGGCTGAATGATCAGTGTTGAGGCCTTCGGTTCAGACGGTTCCGGGTTCGATTCCCGGCTGGTTCGAGGATTTTAATCGCATCTGAATAATTCTTCTGGCTTGGGACTGGGTGTTTGTCCCAACATATTCATATTAGGACAACATACTACATTACCAACCACCAAATAAACACACAACACTGATTACATCCCTCTATATAGGGTTGGCGTCGGGAAGGACATTCGGCCGTAAAACAGGGCCAAATCCACATGTGCGACACATTTCGCACCCGCGACCCCACAGATTTGGGAAAAGTGGGGAAGAAGAAGAAGGAAATTACTATTAGCTTCCGGAATCCGCACGAATCCACTACTCTTACTTGGATCCAAGGACACCCATTTCCTTTTAAGGTATTCTACACCAACATTTAGGCAAGTGCGTTTCTCTCACTATTCACGCATAGCAGGGAATGGTAAGGAATGAGGAGCAAGAGAGACCAGGATACAACCGTAAAGGGGATGGTAAGGAATGAGGGGCAAGGGAGAACAGGATATAACCGTAAAAGAATGGGTGGGACGGGCCCACCCGAAAAATGTAAAAGGGAGAAATTTGAGAAGTGGGATGTGTTTATAGATCTGTGTATAATTGTTCAGTTTCGTTTGCTTCAATGATTATTCTGTTTTGCAGGGTTGGCCCTTACATGTGGACTGGTCATCCGCCCATGTAGGGGACCGTTCAGTAGATTAGTGGTAGGGAAGAGAGCGGCTCCAGCTTTATGTGGCCGGCCGCAATGGAATGGTGAGAGAAACACACGATCATATGGTAAGTTGTGGGGGTCCTTCTTAGGGCTCCACGGATAGGGCCGGTCGTGTCATCATCGGGAGGGCGGCTTCTTCTCACCAGGGGTGATGACACGGCCGAGCAGCAGCGGTAGATGTTCTTAAGTTTAGTTCTTGTCTTTACTTTAGGATTAGATTATAGTGTTACAGGGTTGGCCCTTACATGTGGACTGGTCATCCGCCCATGTAAGAGACCACTTAGTTGATTTATTTGGAGTGTTTATAGATCTGTTTATAATTGTTTAGTTTCGTTTGTTTTAATGGTTCATTCTGTCTCATGTAGTGGCAACTTAATAGAATTATTATAGGGTTGCAGGGTTGGCCCTTACATGTGGACTGGACATCCGCCCATGTAAGAGACCGCTCAGTAGATTTAGTTGGTGAGTTTATGGATCTGTCTATAATTGTTTAGTTTAGTTTATTCTAATGGTTCTTTTTTTTTCTGTTTCTTGTAATCTGGCAATGTGAACATGTATCTTGGGCGAACAGCCTGTAATGTTCAATAAATTACTACTACTACTACTACTACTACTATTCTACACCACCTAAACTATGGAAGTTTGGACACCTATCAAAATAAAATTCTGGATGAATGCCCCCCCCCCCAAAAAAAAAACTGAAATCCTGGCTACGCTACTGGTATGGAATATTTCTAACAGGTAGGAGCTATTGTTTGCTAGCTGGGTCAATTCCTGGAAACCGGGCTATTGTTTACACGGAAGCAGAGGCGCCCTTCCCTCTTCCACCTTTAACACACTGAATGACCTTGGTCATTAGGGAGTTTCAGTCATTCAGTTCCTTTCAATATGCTTAAAACGAAAGTCTCAGTTTGTGGGAAGTTGCGAAGTTTTGTTTGTGAGTTCGGTGAAAACATATTCAGTACGGATGGAGTGATATTATTCTTTAAATTGTGTGAAGTAAAAGTTACTGCCAAAAAACGCTTCTCTGTGCAACAACACTGTAATACTGTAAAACAAAGGAATTGTGTAACTAGATATTCTGCACTCGAAAATAGGCAATGACGACGGCATCGAGATGAGCAACCAAGTCGGAGTGGGGCTGACAACTGGTGGACATGGGCCAGCTGATTCTACACGTCCGAAACTGGTAGCCACTGCCCAAATATGACGCAGCCAACACCTGGAGTCAGGGAACCAGAGATGATCAACTTGGAATCTAGCCCAGTCCAGTAACGCCAACAGATAAAAGAAAAAGTTCCATGCAGTTTTATCTATTCAAAGTAACCATACGTATTTAGCTTTAAGAAGTAGTGCGTAGATGTTAGTAATGTGATTTTAAGAAGGTCGACATTAATATCTTCGAGAATTGATTCCAATGTGCAGTGTCTTCGCAAAGAAATTATCATAATTGTCTTAAAAACCATGGATGTAGGTAATCTTCGAATACGTAAATCAACATTCTTATATAGGGATGCTTATAGTCAAATGTGGAGAGATTGGAAAATGACATTTCGACTATTTCCAAAGAAAAGTGTTATACAAAATGTGATTTAATCCAGCTGTAATGCGGAGTGGAAATATATGGTTTCATAGGATATTAAGACTTGGTTATCGCCAGTTCGTCACCGCATGTAAGTAAATTCGAGCCTGATTCATTTATACATGTATTTATTTTACAGGAAAGAGTGATTATGTGTATTTGAATAGAAATTAAACACATTAATGCATCATTGTCATATGATAGTGGAATAATGAAACGATACGCCGCTAAAGGAGAAATGTTTGATATTTATATGTGTAATTAAAAGTACATACGACGTAATGATGAGATTATAAGTATGAATATTCTGAGGGATATATTTGTTGGTATTAATAATGTGGAGATATAATGTTTACGGTTGGAATGTGGAGAGAGATATGTATTTGTGATTTATTGGTAGTGATTACGCGACATGATACTAACCATAGGTTATAATTGTCGTGATTGCGGCATGATTTTAGTAGCGGCATAGGATGTTTTGGGTTGATAGGATATTCATACGGTGAAATACGTTACAGAATCCGTAGGCTGATAACCATATACAGTCATCAAAATAAAATTTCCAAATAATAAATATTAAGGTGTAGACCTGATATCTTCTAGGAGAATTTCTGATGTTGTAATAAGTCTTGTTTGATTTTTTTGTCGAAGCCATGATTTGATGGGAGGAAGCATCTTCATAATTAAAGTATCTGCCATTGACAGGTAAATAATTGTCATCAGCAATATTCTCTAGAATTCCATGAGCTAGTGATTGAACTTAGATAATAATAATAATAATAATAATAATAATAATAATCGTATGGCCTCAGCTACCGTGTGCAGACATTTCAATTTGACGCCATCTGGCTGTCTGCTCGTCAATTTCGACGTTCCGTTTTACTCTAGGCCCCCACTAGATGGCAGACTGAGTAAACCGAAACTCTCCTGGGCGTCTATGGCTGAGATTTAATGAATTTTGTCGGGTAAACACCAAATGTGTCACCAGGGATCCTTTACATGCCGACATCGTACAACATGGAGTGTCGAATGGACTTTTTTCCGCCCTTCAAAAATCCGACTACCTCTGCCGGGTTTGAACCCGCTATCATGGGATCCGGAGGCCGACACTACCGCTGATCCACAGAGATGCGATAGTGAAACTAAATTGATGTAAGACCTGATAGGATGATGTTAAGAATTTATTAGGCGATACCTACATTTACTTTTTCATCATCATTATCTGTTTACCCTCCAGGTTCGGTTTTTCCCTCGGACTTAGCGAGGGATCCCACCTCTACCGCCTCAAGGGCAGTGTCCTGGAGCTACAGACTCTTGGTCGGGGGATACAACTGGGGAGTATGACCAGTACCTCGCCCAGGCGGCCTCACCTGCTATGCTGAACAGGGGCCTTGTGGAGGGATAGGAAGATTGGAAGGGATAGACAAGGAAGAGGGAAGGAAGCGGCCGTGGCCTTAAGTTAGGTACCATCCCGGCATTCGCCTGGAGGAGAAGTGGGAAACCACGGAAAACCACTTCCAGGATGGCTGAGGTGGGAATCGAACCCACCTCTACTCAGTTGACCTCCCGAGGCTGAGTGGACCCCGTTCCAGCCCTCGTACCACTTTTCAAATTTTCGTGGCAGAGCCGGGAATCGAACCCGGACCTCCGGGGGTGGCAGCTAATCACGCTAACCACTACACCACAGAGGCGGCTCATTTACTTTTTACGAAATAATATTGATATGTTTATCCAGTAACAGGTGAAACTGATTGATATTTTTTATGCATCAGAATATATTCAGAATAGCCATTTGAAGCTATGATATTTGGAACTTTGATTTTTCTGCCAGCGTTACAATTGAAAATCAAGCAAGGATGAACGGGAAAATTAATGACTTGTTGAGAAGATAAATAAGCACTTTTGATTTAATTAAATTTTGATTTGATTCAATTTTGATGTTAACTACACTTTTGATTTAATTCAACTTATGATTTTATTCACATTTTTAACTTTCTTGACACTTTAATGTCATAAATATCCAGCAAGATTGCTACTTAATGAGATTGATAATTACGATATATGATACTTCGTAAACTTTTCTTTGCTTTGATATTGTCAGAACCATAATTCTTTAACGAAATAATGATTTGTACTCTGTCAAAGACTTTGTTGATTTATATATTTTTTGGATGAAGAGACGTTGAATGCAATTAGATATTTTAACAATCGAATAATTCATCCCAAAGCAATTCATGATCATGAATAAAACAAGAATTTGAACATTTAAATTATTATTATTGCAATTGTCCGCCTCTGTGGTGTAGTGGTTAGCGTGATTAGCTGCCACCCCCGGAGGTCCGGGTTCGATTCCCGGCTCTGCCACGAAATTTGAAACGTGGTACGAGGGCTGGAACGGGGTCCACTCAGCCTCGGGAGGTCAACTGAGTAGAGGTGGGTTCGATTCCCACCTCAGCCATCCTGGAAGTGGTTTTCCGTGGTTTCCCACTTCTCCTCCAGGCAAATGCCGGGATGGTACCTAACTTAAGGCCACGGCCACTTCCTTCCCACTTCCTTGTCTATCCCTTCCAATCTTCCCCATCCCCCGCAAGGCCCCTGTTCAGCATAGCAGGTGAGGCCGCCTGGTCGAGGTACTGGTCATTCTCCCCAGTTGTATCTCTCGACCAAGAGTCTGAAGCTCCAGGACACTGCCCTTGAGGCGGTAGAGGTGGTATCCCTCGCTGAGTCCGAGGGAAAAACCGAACCTGGAGGGTAAACAGATGATGATGATGATTATTGCAATTTATTTCATTATTATAGCAGACCAGTTTACGTTGAACTCTTGCAGGATTATTTTTGGTTGGATGAGTTTGAGTGATAATTTTTATTGATATTTAAGAAAAATGGAATTGCTGGTAAAATATATGAGAGGATATGCGGGTCCTCAGTTGATCTCACGTAAAAGAAATATATTTTATTGATGCATATTAGCTACCCCTGAGAGGTATCGTGTAGCAAGTCAGAGAAAAATTTGACGCCTACAGTGAAACGTGGAAAGGAGATGATTACCTAATCGAAAATTATGAGGGCGTAAAGAGTTTATTATTGACTAATTAATGGAGATAAATGTAGCTGCAGATACTTAGCATCATATTTAATGCACGTTCCATACAATTGACTCCAATACGTGGTGTAGTCGGAAGAGGGGAAATAGCCGGTGCATTAATTTGGTCGCCAGACGTGGCGCAATTAGAACTGATGGACGGGGCAAAGAGAGAGCACATTTTTCATAACTGACGCTGCTCCGTATATGGTGAAGGCAGCCAAGGGACTTAAAATGCTATACCCGAAAATGATACATGTGACATGTCTTGCACATGCCTTGCATAAGACAGCTGAAGAAGTTAGAAATAGTTACGCTGAAGTTGATAAATTGATATCGAACTGTAAGAAAGTGTTTGTCAAAGCTCCACTTCGCGTTCAGAAATTTCAAGGAGAAGCACCTTCACTACCCCTACTTCCCTAGCCAGTTATAACGCGATGGGGGACTCGGCCTGAAGCCGCAGTGTACTATTGCAACAACTTAGATGTCGTGGAGAAGATCGTGAAGTCTTTTGATCCTGCAGAATCGTCCTCCATAAAAACCTCTCAAGATTTATTTTCAAGCACTACATTAAAAGCTGACCTGGCTTACATAAAGTCCAATTTTAATTCTTTATCTGGAACAATCACGCAACTGGAAGTTTCAAGTGCAGAACTAAGCGATGCACTGGTTGTTGTAAAGTGCATCGAACAGGAATTAAAGCATGCGGAAGGAACAATAGCATGTAGGGTGTGTAGAAAATTATAAAATGTACTGAAAAATAGCGGACTTGTGTACCTGCGTGGAATAAGTGGCATTCTTAGTGAAAACCCTTCATCTGCAGATTTCCAGGAATTTTCTCCAAGTGATTTAACTCCATTCAAGTACGTTCCCGTTACATCATGTGATGTCGAGAGAAGTTTTTCTCGCTACAAGACGATACTCAGCGACAATAGGAGGGGATTTTCATTCAAAAATCTTAAGGTGCATGTGGTCATAAATTGCAACAATTCTGATAATGGAGACTAGATCAGGTATGAAAGTTTCATTCAAATAACATATTTTTTGTGTATGAATTAAAAGTGATTGAATATTGAACAGTGAAGGTAACTGTAGTGTTTATGTCTTCCACAGAGTCCGTCCTTGCCTAGGAGTATGCAGTGTAACCTTAACGAGTTCATGAAATATTCTTCATTTTAGTTGATTTTGGGTTAAAGATTTCGAAGAATTAAAACGTTTTAAACTCTAAATTAATTGCAGTCTGTAGCAATCGTAATAAAAGTGTTCCTATGTAACGTATACTGTATGCTATTCATTAAGTCATATTTTGAATTTTATAGGTCATATTTTTATGTTTCTTAGGTCATAAATACATACATATTTCATACATAGAAATCCGCCCCTACTTATAAATAACGTTTCTTTGGAAATAGGGCCCCTTTTTACAAGAAACAAAAGGTTCATGATATCAAATGTTTGTCCTGTAATCCCAAATTGCGTAACTGAAGAGGAACTACAAAAATTACGCGTTAAGCTAATGTCAATGATTTCTCCAATTAGAGCTGGATTCTCACACACACTCAGTTTTCGAAGACAAATGTGCATTCAAGCTGAGGACTTTGATAAGCTACCTAAGACTTTACAAACTGGGCGAATTGGCCGTGCGGTTAGATGTGCGCAGCTGTGAGCTTGTATCCGGAAGATAGTGGGTTCGAACCCCTCTGTCGGCAGCCCTCAAGTTGGTTTTCCGTGTTCCCATTTTCACATTAGGTAAATGCTGGACTGTACCATAATAAAGGTCACGGCTGCTTCCTTCCCACCCTTAGCCCTTTCCTATCCTATCGTCGCCATAAGACGATGCGACGGAAAACAAATTCTAAAGAAAAAGGACTTTGCAAGTTGAACACGTTCCTTTGGAAGTGTCGGATCCCTTCCATGTTTTCCCTCTGATTAGTGTTATATAGAGGATGGTTGCCTAGTTGTACTTCCTCTTAAAACAATAATCACCACCACCACCACCACCAAGATAATCTTCCAGTTAGTAAGACTGGCATATCTGATTTTCTTCCAATTAGCAGTGAAATAAGAAAACCGGAAACTAGGCCTCAAAATAAAATTAACTCTGTTCCCCCACAAGCTGCAGCTGTTTCCCAGCTACGTGCCTCGGAAATAGTCCGTCAACCATCATTAAGCCAAACTCAAGTCTCATCCTCTCCATCTGAAATTTCCAATGAGCTCATTCCATCTCCACCTTTAAACATTTCTCAGACTCTCGCAGAAATACAACCCCACGGATCTAAAAGGCCAGTAGCCAGTAGCGAAACAACCAATATAAATGTCCTAGATAATGGCGAATCTAACCTGGCTACTGAATCTGGTACCCAGGAACAGGTTAAGAATCATAGGTCTATTCGTCCTGTTAAGAAATCAAATACGGAAATGAAAAACATAGCAGTACCGTAAGTGATATGTTCAAGCTAATTAAGCAAATTATGGATACTGAACCGAACTTCTTTCCCCTCAGTTACCTACAATTTCAAAGCTTCTTCGAAAACACTGTTGGGGTTACAAAGTTAATAACTATTGCATATAACTACTCCCAAGACCTGGAGGTCCTAGCAAACGCACTTCAGAAGCTGTATCCTTACTATACTGACAAAGCCATCAAAAACAGAAGCACTTGAATAGTTAAGAAGCTGCTAAAGGTCGTTGGAAAAGATAAAGATGTGACAATTGACACTTCAGTGACAGATTACACCAGTGACGACACCGCCTCCCTTCAGTAATGGCTACAGCAATACCACAGCTTTTCGTCATCTTAATGGCGTCTACAATACTTAAGTGGAACATTAACGGTTTTCGACCGCAGCTAGAGTATTTACACCAACCTGAAGTAATTTGTCTACAGGAGAAAAACTTTCCACACAACTTCATTTCCAATTTAAAACAGTTCAATATACTTACTTCACAAAAATAGAATGAATGCATGTCATGCAACTGGCGGAGTAGCAACTTACGTGAAATCTAACCTCTATCAACGGAAAGTACCTTTAACCACTGATTTGGAAGCAGTAGCAGTTGTAGTAAATTTACTGCCACCCGTCTGTATTTTTAATGCCTATATCGCAAATAGTTATGATTTTCACATTGATAGTTTGAAATCTGTCATGCCAGTTACCAAAACCCTTCATATTGATGGATGGTGTTAACAGTCACGACAGCTTGTGGGGCTCTGATAATACAGATACAAGCGTAAGAGCAATAGAAATGTTACTGGATGAATTCGATGTGACATTTTTGTCGTGAAAGACAGGATTTGGACCTTGTAGACGGTTATTAGGTTGGTTGGATAGTTCGCGAGTGGTTGAAACGTGTGGGTTTGGGAAGCTTCAACTAACGTGCGGAGGAGAAGGCTAACAAAGTGATGTTCGATTCTCACGATGAATTTTACTCACCTTCCAGATTGAATTATATACAGTATATGTACACTATGTACAGACGATATAAGACTGAGTCTTGATAGAGGTTAGACTGAGTCCTGAGCTAGAAGTCGTCCAGGCAAGCAGTTGTACTTGACTACTAAGTTAGTAGAAACTTACTGATTGCGTAATCGCCCTGTCGACCGACAAGGGTCCTGACTACAACTGCTCCGCGAATTTCTAATAGAAGGCCCTGGGGCTGAGCTGCCCGGGTTTATACAGCATGTTAGGGGTATACCTGCAGATATTTCTTGTAGCAACAGAGAACGATGTGACGAACCACTATATATCAAACTTGTAGTAATCCTCGTAAGTTATTTTCGAGAGCAAAGAGATACGATGTTTTTAGAATAGGTAGTATGCCTTGTTCTTGTGAATGAATAGCTTCCCTATGTTAACAGGCAAGTCACGCGCCACCCGTGCCAAACTGGTTTCTGTTTATGTTTACGAGCAAATGTACTACCGTAACAGCTGAACGTTACCTATGCAATGCACGAGATGTTACGTAACATAGGCCTTGTCAAACTGGTTTTATGTTTAAGAGCAACTGAACTACGATAAAAGCTGAAGGCGGCTACTACAGTAGTGTATTACGTTACATTCTCGCCAGACTGGTTTTGTTGTTGTTGGCATTTAATTTCCGTCTTAGAGGCTTCAAACACCACTGGTCATCGGTTTCGGACCCTGGAGATGTATCGAATTTTCAGCGTTAATACTAGTTCATTTTCTGTTACTTCCTTTAGGGGATTGGGATATCTGTGGTCATCAGCCCCGTGGTCTAGTGAGTATGGAAATGACCTGAAAACCTGTGTCGGTGAGGTACCTGTACGAGCGTGTGATATAATTATTGGTTGGGATAGGCGCACCGGGACGTGAAATACGGTACGATCCCCGTTGTGCATCGGAATTGAATTATCGAAACACATCGGACGTTTAGTTTCAAAGGAATAATTGGCATGTTATACAACTAAATAAACCGAACTCGATAGCTGCAGTCGCTTAAGTGCGGCCAGTATCCAGTAATCGGGAGATAGTGGGTTCGAGCCCACTGTCGGCAGCTCTGAAGATGGTTTTCCGTGGTTTCCTATTTTCACACCAAGCAAATGCCGGGGCTGTACCTTCATTAAGGCCACAGCCACTCCTTCCACTTCCTAGATATTTCCTATCCCATGGTCGCCATAAGCCATATCTGTGTCAGTGCGACGTTAAGCAAAATAGCAAAAAAGCTGAATAGATTAAACGTACCTACATTTCGTGCGTTCTTCCTGGCTGAGTAGCTCAGACGGTTGAGGTGCCGGCCTTTTGACTCCAACTTTGCAGGTTCGAACCTAGCTCAGTCCGGTGGTATTTGAAAGTGCTCAAATACTGTACGTCAGCCTGGTGTCGGTAGATTTACTGGTAAAAAGGACTAAATTCGGGCACCTCAGCGTCTCAGAAAACCGTAGAAGTAGTTAGTGGGACGTAAAGCACTCAAAGTTATATTATGATTGTTACGGAGCTTTTCGTGGTAGGTAGAGGTGAAAGAAGGTGCGGGCGTGAACGGGTCTCAAACTACGGAATCAAAGTTAATGTAAAATTTAACAAGGTTATATTTTCTTTTCAAAATAAGGAGATAACAAGCATGGCAGGTACAAAGTAGCAAGTCAAAAGGGTAGTTACAATATTTACAGGATTTGGGCTTCGCGCCCTGACTTCACAATGCTTGGGCAATCAGCTCAGTTTTACCCCAAACACAAGTTTCAACAGAGGGGCAGAAAACCCCATTCATGTTCAGGAACATTTGCTCCAAATTACACTGAAAAGCCTCCACGAGGCATACAACACTCAATTTTCAAAAAGGGAGAGCCACTCGCTCTCAACTCTAAGCCTCTCAAAGGCCACACCAAACTCCACCTTCAAGTTGTCCTCACTGGACATAGACACAGGGGTAAAATACCCAACCTACTGAGGTCTATTAAATGAAAAAGGGGTAATTACATGACCTCCAAAATAACAATTTGAGAAGAGGCGATCGGCACTCCTAATACACTTTGTTTAAAACCTACTTGGCACTAGGCCATTAATGCAAGGGCTAATCCCATACTACAGAGGTGACTTCAGAAAAGAACAATTTACATTATATTAACGAAGAATAGGTTGAGAAAGATAAGTTCACCTCAAAACAATATGATTGGGAGCTCGAGAGGGTAAAGCACTCTCTATCCCGATATGCAGTTTAAAAGATGAAAAAGATACAAGTTTCTTTACATTTTAAGGAAGGTTACATAATGGAAAAAGCTTCGGACCCGCCCCGAGAGTTAAAACTGCTGAGCAAGCAAGAAAATAAGTAATTAATCGGCCATTACCTGGTTGTTGACCGCCGCCGAAGAAAGAGGCGCTTCCCGCCCCCTGCTATGTATTTTACACACTGAAAGATGGAACAGAAGTGGCGCAGAGACCCTAAAATCAGCAGTTTATATACTCTCGCGGAAGGTTCTAGGCGTTAGGGGAATGAGAACACCCGCCCACAATCACTTTATTGGAGAATAAAGAGAAACCCCTACACAAGATGAAGAAGAAACACATTATTGGTGGAAAATTAAGTTCAGAAATTCGGGATTGGTTGAATACAAAACAAGGAGAAAGAGAGGGGTATACAGCCAACTTAAACAATAACAGAAGGAAATTTAACAAGAAACAAACTTTTGAAATAAAAATTTCTCAAAAGAACAGTTCTTTTTCTTCGCACTAGGGTGCACTATTGTAGTTCTTCAGTAGGGTCCTCTAGAAGAGAAAGTTCACACTTCTTACTTCAAGCAAAACAAAAACACATCAAAAATGACACAGTTCTAAAACTCCAAAATTTACAGGTAGTGACATCTTCTGAGAAAGTAGAAAATTAATACCGTCAATAAAGTTCAGGTTTCCTCCAGCAGAGGAGTTTCAACTGGCGCAACTTTTTAATTAGCGGCGTGGAGGTGTACCGCCCGGTACAGACCTCCCCCCCCCCCCCAAATGTTCCTCCAGGGGTGACACATGAAATTTGTGTGAAAACTAGGTCCAAGTTTTGATGTAGATGTGGAGATTAATTGCCGAGAAATTTATAAGATTTTCTTAATGTGGTTTGATTCAGTTTCAAAATTTTTGTTGCAACTGGAGAAGTAAAGTTTTTATGTTTGTAGAAGTTGAATTGAGAAGGAAAACTTTAGTTTTAACATCGAGGAAAAATTTTCTAAGTCCACCAGATTTTGTTGTTGAATTCCCAAGTGTAGTCATCTCTTATAGTAACTGTCCATGTAGTTGATGTTGATTAAGTTGGATGGCCAGGCCGGCCGTTGCAACTTGCGTCCCGAGGAGGCCGCTCGGACCCCTCAAGTACCCTGAGATACCGCTCGCCCGCACTATGAGGGGAGCAGTGGTGTTGAAACACGCCGCGCCCGCCGTGAACATATACAGGCTGCGGGCAAGTAGCAGGTCGTGCGCCGCACATCAGCCTTGGCCGGGAGGAGAGCTCCGGCTCGCCGTGCACATGTCGTCCTCGCTGGGGTCGAGGGGGCCCTTCCTCAAGCCCAGTCGCGGCACGGCGCCACGCGGCTGCGGGGGCACTGAAACATTAAAACTAGGCGGCAGAATTTGTTGGACCATCATCATTTTTTGAGGGCACAGGCTTGGTGGAGAGGTTGAGGGGCCAGCGGCGTGCAGATATCCATGGCATTTAATATAAGCAAGCCACAGTGTGTATAGCAGGAGACGGGAGCGTGGTAATGGCCGTGGTAAGGACAGAATGGCAGTTTAACGGTGCGGGGAGGGTTTACAAAAATACTTACATATGAAACAGAACATCATAGAAGGGGCAGAATGCCTTAAAAGTGAAAACTCAAAAAAAATATAACCTTCATATTCCTTTCACGATTATATGAAGCAAGTTGACACAAAATTTACACTGGTTTCACCTGTGACAGGTGAACCCTAAATATCCTCTCGGTGGCTGGATTACTTATTAACAACGTAACCGGCGTAAGAAAATCGAGAATGATACAAGGCCCATGAAATCTGGGGGCAAGCTTGCCCGCGGGAACAAAGTTCTTGACCATAACTTGGTCACCTACCTTCAAAGGGGTGGGTCTCCGTCCACGATCATACCTTTCCCTAACCTTTTCATGAGACACTTTAAGATTGGCTTTAGCCTTCTTCCAAAGATCTTTAATGTTGTCCGGATCTATTGTCTCGGGCAGAATGTCACTCAGAGACCAGAGGTTAGAGAGCGGCGTGTTGGGAACAAACTTGAACATCAAAGAGGCTGGAGTAAATTTATGTGATTCATGAACCGCCGAATTCAAAGCAAAAGCTAACCAATGCAGGGACGTATCCCACCTGGAATGATCTTCATGATGATAGGCAATAAGCGCGGACCTGAGATTACGGTTAACCCGTTCAGCCAGAGATGGTTGAGGGTAATAAGCAGAAGTAGTTACATGAGAGATGGACAAGTCGAAACAGAATTTACGAAAAAGATTAGATGTGAACGCCTTAGCATTATCAGACACAATATATTGGCACGGACCAAAAGAGGCAAAAATAGAATTTAAGCAAGTAATGGTAGACTGAGCGGTAGCCAGCTTAGTCGGAAATAACCAGGAAAATCTAGTAAAGCCGTCTACGCATACAAAGATAAACTTGTTAGCATTTCCCTTAGACTGGGGGAAGGGTCCTACATAATCAATATACAGGCGTTCCATGGGGCGCGACGCTTGATGAGAAGACAAAAGGCCTACCTTGGTGGACATGGTTGGTTTACTGAGCAAACAGGGTTTGCAAGCCTTCACTAGTTCACGGATTTCACCGTCCATACCTTTCCAGATGAACATTTCACGAATCTTCTCACGAGTTTTAAAGATTCCCAGATGCCCTCCTAATGGGGTCTCATGATAATACTTGAAGATCATAGGTACAAGAACAGCTGGAACGACAACTTTCATCATCTTATCATGCCTCGAGGGGCAACATAGAACACCATTCCTCAGAACATAAGGGACGACATGTTCCCCAGAAGAAAGGGTTTCCATTATCGGAGCCAGCGTCGGATCTTCACGTTGGTATTTCTCGATATCCCTAAAGAGCATGGGAGCATCAGTTAAGATGGCATTAACGTCAGATAGTATGGACTCGGAAGGTGATGAACTGCCGACCGGTTCATGGGTCTCGACGTCGTTAGAAAACATACGGCTGAGTCCATCAGCAACAACATTTTCGGTACCTCTGATATGCCGGACATCGAATTGGAAGGCAGAAATACGGATGGCCCAACGGGCTATACGACCAGTACGACGCGGCCTACCTAAGACCCAGGCTTGATTAACTGTCTCCAGGTCGAATTTGACATGTTCCAGATAGAGACGGAACTTCTCTAAGGCAAATAAGACTGCCAACCCTTCGAGCTCATAGATAGAATACTTGGCTTCTTGAGCCGATAGAGTCCTAGATGCATAGGCGATGGGTCGCCTCCCTAGTTCAGTCTCTTGAAGAAGGACTGCAGCTACTGCTGACGACGACGCGTCGGTTTGGACGATGAATTTCTTCGAGAAATCAGGCATAGCAAGTACAGGGGCATTACAGAGAGCTAATTTCAGATCTTCAAAAGCGGCTTGTTGAGAAGGTCCCCACTCAAATTTGATGCCTTTCCTACGAAGAAGGTTTAAAGGCGCCGCTCTATTAGCGAAGTTAGGAATAAACTTCCTGAAGAAATTCACCATACCAATGAACCTGGCGATACCTTTAATGTCCTTGGGAGGTTTAAAATCACGGATGGCCTGTGTTCTAGAATGATCGACTGCTACACCATCAGGTGACACAATATGCCCTAGGAATGACATAGAGGGCTTAGCAAATGCAACGTTGGACAACTTGACAGTTAACCCAGCCTTACGAAGGCGATCGAGGACTTCTCGCAGATGATCTAGATGTTCTTCAAAAGTCTCTGAAAATACGACGACATCATCCAAGTAGTGATATAAGTACTCAAATTTGATGTCGGAGAAGACCCTATCTAGTAGCCTAGTGAGTACAGCTGCTCCCGTGGGGAGCCCGAAAGGCACGCGGTTGTATTCGTATAAGTTCCAGTCCGTGGCAAACGCTGTAAGGTGTTTAGACTCTTCGGCAAGGGGAATTTGATTATAGGCCTGATTCAAGTCCAAGATAGTAAAGAACTTGGCCTTACGAAACCATGAAAAACAAGAATGAAGGTCAGGAAGGGGCACAGATTGTAACACCACCTTCCGATTGAGAGCCCTATAATCAATGACAGGCCTGAAGCCTCCTTGGGGTTTTGGGACTAGAAAGATAGGTGACGAATACACCGACTTAGAAGGCCTAATAATACCGTCCTTCAACATCTGATCGATGATTTCTTTCAGAGCCTTCATTTTAGGTGGAGATAGCCTATAAGGTGGAAAACGGACAGGAATCGAATCCGTGACCTCAATTTTGTATTCAATAAGGTCAGTAACACCAAGAGTATCAGAGAACACCTCTGGAAATGACCGACATAATTTACGAATACTATCAGCCTGCTCCTCAGGTAGATGTCTAAGGTCTAACAACATCTCATCCTGGGTAGGCGAAATAGAAGAACATGATACAGAATTACACTTTAGCAAGGGAATTTTATAATTGGATGCAAACTTGAATGTGCACGACTTACTCTGGAGATCGAGCACAAGACCAGTGTGAGAAATGAAGTCCGCTCCCAGTATGATGGGGCAAGACAAGTGCTTAGCCACAAACAGTGTGATTTTCCATGTAAATTTAAAAATACGAATTTTGGCATTTACAGAACCTAGAATTTCTAATGGGATGAATTAGCCGAAACATATTGAACAGGAGATGAATCATAGTCAGGTAATTTACAAACAGACTTAAATTTTGAATACCATTGGTCCGAAATAATTGAACAAACACTACCTGAATCTAATAGAGCGGTTTTAGGCTCGTTATTTAACTCAATCTTAAGAAAAGGAATAGGTGCGGGGGTATCCGCCGCAATCCTAAGACATTCTTTAGGGCATTCAAAAGATGAATTTGAAGACTGATCGTTCCCTGAATTCACAACCTTTTTGCCAGGGGCTGAGCCTTGGGAAGCAGAATTAGTCGACTCAGCCGAAGCCGCTAGTCACATTTTATTATTGGCATTGGTGGAATTTGCACCAGAAGTTGAGCAGGAGGGGGTGCTATTTGAGTTTGGGCAATTCTTGGCGATATGTGAGAAAGCCCCACATTTAAAACAGCCTTGTGATGAACCAGCCCCATTCCTTGTCCCACTCGACTTGATCAGTGGACACTTATTGCGAAGATGGTCAGGCGACCCGCAAGCATAACATTTACGGGAATTGACAGGTCGGCGAGGTGGAGGCCGAGTATTACTAAAAGAAGGTAGGGGTTCTTTCGCGACACGCAAGGAATCGGCGTATCTCACTCCTTCCGCTGAGACGGCCAATGCTTCAAGTTCAGAGAAAGTTTGCGGGCACGCCGCGAAACACAAATATGACCTATAGGGAGGTGAAATTCCCTCTACAATAGCCTGTACAATCTGATCTTCAGGAAAATGAAGGGCAAACACCCTAGTATAAAACTTAATGTCCTGTATGAAATCAGCCAAGTTTTCATCCAAGCGCTGTACACGATAATAGTACTTCTGAATCAGAGATGACCTCGCGCGAGCAGGAATAAAATTTGCAAGCAAGTGTGCATGAAAATCTTCAATAGATGACTGTTCAGCTATGGCTCTTACTATTTTGTCAGAGAGAATACCAATTGCATAAGGATAGATAATTTGCAAAATTTGACATGGAGAAAGAGAAAACACAAGGGCATGATCCTGAAATTCAACTAGAAATCTTAAAAATGAAATTACTTCACTGGTGGTATTAACGGAAAACTTAGAGATACCTCTGAGCAACATTTCCAATGGATGAGGCAAGCTGCTAAACCCGGGTGACATAGTCGGTAAAGGTTTAAGTGGCAAAGAAGTTAATTCAGAACGTACATTAGTCAATGAGTTACGACGTTCAGACTCGTTGTCTAATGGGGCAGAGATAGTTTGAGCAGCAACGGTTATCCTATTGACTTCTCCCTTAGGAGGCTCTTCCTCGCTCCCAGCATTCATCGTGGCGGGTTGATCAGTTTTGGGAGGAACTTCCCCAGTTAACAATTGAGTGACCTTGCTAGATAATTCAGACATATTTTCAAGCAGCGTACTAGCTTCCTTCTTCTGAACGTCATTCAACTTTAGAGACAACAGATCGTTAACTCTATTTGAAAAATGAAACAGCCTAGCTTGCACACGCTTAATTTGATTAGGAGAAGGATCATTTTCATCAAAAAAACTAACTACAGAAGCTAGCCCAGTAATATTCTCCGTGATCGTGGAAAGAGAGTCGTCAATTTCTTTCTCTCCCAAATTGGGGATGGAAATGGGCAAATCTAGGGATTCTCTAAGCTTGTTTGTGTCTACTGCAACCGTGCCTCCAGATTGTACATTTCTAATAGTTAATTCATAGATTAACTCCTCTTTGCGCAAATAGTTAAGATGGAGAACATCGCGAGGGCCGGGCATGATGACAGAACAAGTTTGAAAAAATAAAAAAATTCCAGCAACTGAGAAAATTGTTAGAGTTCGGAACAAAACAAAGTTTAGCCGTCAAAAGGGGCTAAATTGAGACCCATTCAACCACGCTCTGCTACCACTTGTTACGGAGCTTTTCGTGGTAGGTAGAGGTGAAAGAAGGTGCGGGCGTGAACGGGTCTCAAACTACGGAATCAAAGTTAATGTAAAATTAAACAAGGTTATATTTTCTTTTCAAAATAAGGAGATAACAAGCATGGCAGGTACAAAGTAGCAAGTCAAAAGGGTAGTTACAATATTTACAGGATTTGGGCTTCGCGCCCTGACTTCACAATGCTTGGGCAATCAGCTCAGTTTTATCCCAAACACAAGTTTCAACAGAGGGGCAGAAAACCCCATTCATGTTCAGGAACATTTGCTCCAAATTACACTGAAAAGCCTCCACGAGGCATACAACACTCAATTTTCAAAAAGGGAGAGCCACTCGCTCTCAACTCTAAGCCTCTCAAAGGCCACACCAAACTCCACCTTCAAGTTGTCCTCACTGGACATAGACACAGGGGTAAAATACCCAACCTACTGAGGTCTATTAAATGAAAAAGGGGTAATTACATGACCTCCAAAATAACAATTTGAAAGGAGGCGATCGGCACTCCTAATACACTTTGTTTAAAACCTACTTGGCACTAGGCCATTAATGCAAGGGCTAATCCCATACTACAGAGGTGACTTCAGAAAAGAACAATTTACATTATATTAACGAAGAATAGGTTGAGAAAGATAAGTTCACCTCAAAACAATATGATTGGGAGCTCGAGAGGGTAAAGCACTCTCTATCCCGATATGCAGTTTAAAAGATGAAAAAGATACAAGTTTCTTTACATTTTAAGGAAGGTTACATAATGGAAAAAGCTTCGGACCCGCCCCGAGAGTTAAAACTGCTGAGCAAGCAAGAAAATAAGTAATTAATCGGCCATTACCTGGTTGTTGACCGCCGCCGAAGAAAGAGGCGCTTCCCGCCCCCTGCTATGTATTTTACACACTGAAAGATGGAACAGAAGTGGCGCAGAGACCCTAAAATCAGCAGTTTATATACTCTCGCGGAAGGTTCTAGGCGTTAGGGGAATGAGAACACCCGCCCACAATCACTTTATTGGAGAATAAAGAGAAACCCCTACACAAGATGAAGAAGAAACACATTATTGGTGGAAAATTAAGTTCAGAAATTCGGGATTGGTTGAATACAAAACAAGGAGAAAGAGAGGGGTATACAGCCAACTTAAACAATAACAGAAGGAAATTTAACAAGAAACAAACTTTTGAAATAAAAATTTCTCAAAAGAACAGTTCTTTTTCTTCGCACTAGGGTGCACTATTGTAGTTCTTCAGTAGGGTCCTCTAGAAGAGAAAGTTCACACTTCTTACTTCAAGCAAAACAAAAACACATCAAAAATGACACAGTTCTAAAACTCCAAAATTTACAGGTAGTGACATCTTCTGAGAAAGTAGAAAATTAATACCGTCAATAAAGTTCAGGTTTCCTCCAGCAGAGGAGTTTCAACTGGCGCACCTTTTGAATTAGCGGCGTGGAGGTGTACCGCCCGGTACAATGATTATTATTATTATTATTATCATTATTGTTATTATTATTATTATTATTATTATTATTATTATTATTATTATTATTATTATTATTATTATTACTATCAGGTTGTGGAAAGCTAAAATACGTTGAAGAAAATGGTAAAATATGCGTGGTTTAAGAGGAAACAAGATGAAATATACGTCACGTGATGCAACATCGGTCGCAGTAGTTAACTACACATTACTATGCGTAAGACGAGAACCAGGTCAAGTTTGTGGGGATGAGTCAGTTGTTATCTCGTATTGTGTATAAACATCAAACATACACATCAACAAATCTGAGAAACATAAACAATGTTACACGTTAGAGACATGTAGCTATTAATCTGAACGCCAGGCCGACGGGCGCTTTCATGAGCACAAGATGAGATATCAAATTATGCACAATTCACAGATGTCGAACTTATCTAAGAACTCCCACAACTACATCCTACATTTTATTATGATAGTGCTAATAACAAATCGCAGCAGATTACGGTACTGCGTGTTAAGATGATGTCGGTAGAATACAGTATACCTGTTAAGACATAAGGCTGCAGTAGCAGAAGAGGAAGAAGAAGGTGACGAGAGCCACATAGTCAAGCAGGACAAAGCCGAACAAGGCGCATATTAGTGACACAGACATAAGAGTGGCGTGGTCGTAGGAACTACAGTCGCAATAGTAACACTCTGTTGTAGAAAAGAATGAACTAAAATACAGTAGGGGCTCCGTAATTCCAGGTGGACAGTAACAAGACTATCTCGAATAGAAAAGCACGGATTTACAAACGTACACGAAAACGCCTGTGTACAAAAATGTACCTATGTTAAACATTACAGTACAACAGTTTCGAAGATAAAAACGTACAGATTGCCTTACACCAAAAGAAATTTTAAACTTTCTTTTGTAAATTAACAAAACACTCTAGGCAACCTTCTTAAGTTAAATGTTTACTTATAGTTCCTATTTCAGTAGTGATGAATATAAAACAAGCATTTTATTGAAATTTTATACGTGATAATAATGATAATGCTGTTTTAAGGTCATCGGCACTTAAAAACGCAAAGTGTCTTCTGTTTTAACACGTAGTGAATAAGAAACAAAATATAAATTGCTCGAACACACGTAATAAACCTAAATCACGTGCAGGGTAAGATTGAGGTACAGCCGAACTGCGTTAAAGATCAATGTCTACCGTTTTAACAAGCAGGTCTTCCGTATGTTGTGTTCAGCTTTCGCCACGTACAAGGCACTCGCGCACTGACACTCTCGATTTATATTTTTCGTTACCGGTACATCAATTTCTACGCTCGGATTTACGAGAACATCGAACTATCGAGACTCAAAATACTATATAGATTCTGTACTGTACTCCCAATCCATTACGTTGCAGAAATGGCGTAACATCTGACATACCAAAGTAAAAACTCATAGCAACTGTTCAAAGTGATCACCCTGGGCTTCTCTGCAGGCTTCACTTCTCTAAATCCAGTTGCGATGCATTCGAGCCAAGACACCAGGGCTGTTCAGAATATCCTCTGCTGCTTAAACAATACATTTACGGAAGTCATCCGAAGTGGTTACTTCAGTTCGATATACTTTGTGTTTCATGTCCCCTCAGATAAAAAAATCCATTGGAATAAGGTCTGGAGATCGGGCTGGCCAATTGATAGTTCCACATCGTCCTGTCCACCGTTGAGGAAATGTCTGCACCATCGTGTAAAATCCACGTGGTTCTGCGTAGTCGAAGCGACACGTCCTCTGAAAGCTCAAGTAACGTACTGTATCTACAGGAGCAACTTAACATTAATAAAAAGATGATTAGTCCACGTAACCGACCTCCTACTACACCCATCCAGGTATTAATTCAGAACCGGTGCTGGAAATAGCCTTCTCCTACTGAATGGGGATGTTCCACAGCCCATGAGTGGGATATAGTGGGTTCGAACTCCTTTGTCGGCAGCCCTAAAGACGGTTTTCCGTGGTTTGCCATGTCCACACTAGGCAAATGCTGGTGCTGTTCCTTAATTAAGGCCACGGTTGCTTCTTCACGATCCTAGCCCTTTCCTGTCCCGTCGTCGGCGTAAGATCTATCTGTGTCGTGCCAACGTACATCAACTCATAAAAAATGGTAATCAGCTGTGAAAGCACTGCACCCTTTGAATGTGGTCTGGATGCACTCGCTCTTCATGCAGTGTCCTACGTATGATCCAAATTGGTACACCAACGGCACGTGTTATACTACGCGTACGGCGCCCGGGTTCATCGTTTACTATTGTTAAGATGCCCGGCTCCATGGCAAAACGGTTAGCGTGCTGGCCTTTGCTTACAGGGATCCCGGGTTCGATTCCCGGCAGGGTCGGGAATTTTAACCATCATGGTTGATTTCTCTAGCACGGGGGCTGGGTGTATGTGTTGTCTTCATCCTCGTCACGACGCGCAGGTCGCCTACGGAGTCAAATCCAAAGACCTGCACCTGGCGAGCCGAACTCGTCCTGGGATCTCCCGGCACTAAAAGCCATACGCCATTTCATTTCATTGTCAGGATGTCTTCTTCCGCGTCTAGGATTACACGTGGCCGTTCAGGCCATCGCTTCTCAAAGCGTGATGTAACACAACCTGTATCGCGAATACGCTGCAGTACAGCAAGTATCGTAGCTGGATTCGGCACCCGTCTGTTGGAAAGCCTTTCCCGATAGATTCATAGAGGGCGACCCGTGTTCTGTTCTGCCACACGATACACTAGCAGCATATCATGGTATTCGTGGTATTCATACACTGGCATTATTCAAATACTACTACTGCTACTACTACTACGAAGTAACACGCGTACTAGTACGGACGATAATTCGCCTCTCTGGCAGCTGTTATTCAGGTCAAGGTCAAACAGACAGCTCATACCTCTAGTCCGGTTTCATGTAGGGACGGGAACCCGTCCTACCACATCCCCGTTGCTAGGAACAGCAGACAACCGAACCGGCACGTGACAGGTCTAGTGCTTTTGTCAAACTGCTTACGTGGAATATTCTCCCACAGTGTAACTTCAATACCATGGATTTTTGAGACACCAACTCGCCGTATGCAGAAACACTCCGTGTTGACGTGTACGTAAATAAAGTTTCTTACGTCAACGAAAGAATGCATGGGATAGGATTTTCAAGTGAGTAGTATCAGAATTGAATTTTCAAAGCACATCGAACGTTTTGCTTCATACCAATAAGGGACATGTAAAAATAAATTAATTAAACGTACCTTCCTTTCGTGCTTCCAAACGAAAAGAACATGTTTAATGGTAAATTAAAGCATTCTGCTTTTGCAGTGCCTATTAAACGTATCAAAATAAACGTTGCCAGGCTGAGTGGCTCAGACGGTTCAGGCACTGGTTTCATGAACTCAGCAGGCTCGATCCTGGCTCAGTCCGCTGGTATTTGAAGTTGCTCAAATACGTCCGCTTCTGATCGGTAGAATTACAGGCACGTTAAAGAATACCAGTGGGCAAAATTCCGAAACCGCGCGTCTTCATTGGCACGTAAATATTTATTATTATTATTATTATTATTATTATTATTATTATTATTATTATTATTATTATTATTATTATTATTATTATTATTATTATTATTACTGGACGAGTTGGCCGTGTGATTAGGAGCGCACGGCTGTCAGCTTGCATTCGTCGTAAAGCCACTACCAATATTATAATAATAACTGTGTTAGTCGATTATTACTGACTATTATGAAAATAAAAGTTAAACGCCCCACTCAAACTTCGTAGCTGCCCGAAAACACTAAAGAAAATAGTGTTTTTAACAAGTCCGAATTATTATTAACATAATTGCAGACATGTCTCCGAAATTACCGAAACATGTACTTACAAATTGTTTTACGTCGCACCGACACAAGTAGGTCTTACGGCGACGATGGGAGAGAAAAGGGATAAAAGTGGGAAGGAAGCGTTCGAGGCTTTAATAAAGGTACAGTCCCAGTATTTCCCTGATGTGAAAATGGGAAACTACGGAAAACCATCTTCCCGCCTGCCGACAGTGGAGTTCGAACCCACTATCACCAAAATGCAAGCTCACAGCTGCGCGCTCCTAACCGCACGACCAACGTACTCTAAGCTCTAATGCCGGTCTGAGTAGCTCGGACGATAGAGCGCTGGTCTTCTGGCAGGTTCGATGGCGGCTCAGTTCGGTGGTATTTGAAGGTGCTCAAATACGCCAGTCTCGTGTCTGTAGATTTACTTGCATTACAAAATGCTGCGGTAAAAATTTCTGGCATTTCAGCGTCTCCGAAAACCGTGAAAATTAGTTTGTGGAACGTAAAGACATTATTATTATTATTAGTAGTAGTAGTAGTAGTAGTGATATTATTCTGATTAAACGGGTCCATTACAGTCATCATTTTACCTATCGGCCCTTACTGCCCAGTAATAAGCCTTCTGTCCGCCTCTGTGGTGTAGTGGTTAGTGTGATTGGCTGTCACCCCCCGAAGGCCCGGGTTCGATTTCCAGCTCTGACACGAAATTTGAAAAGTGGTACGAGGGCTGGAACGGGGTCCACTGAGCCTCGGGAAGTCAAATGACTAGAGGTGGTTCGATTCCCACCTCAGCCATCCTGAAAGTGGTTTCCCGTAGTTTCCCACTTCTCCATGCAAATGCCGGGGTGGTACCTAACTTAAGGCCACTTCCGCTTCCTTCCCTCTTCCTTGTCTATCCCTTCCCATCCCCCCGCAAGGCCCCTGTTCAGCATAGCCGGTGAGGCCGGCTGGACGAGGCACTGGTCATTCTCCCCAGTTGTATCCCTCGACCCAATATCTCACGCTCCAGGACACTGCCCTTGAGGCGGTAGAGGTGGGATCCCTTGCTAAGTTCCAGTGAAAACCAACCCTGGAGGGTAAACAAATTAGGAAAAGGAAGAATAAGCCTTCTATTACAAACGCCCGGCGGCAATTCCACAGTAGCTCTTTTTCCTTCGAGCAATGTTCAAGATGGATGAAACTACAGTTTTTGAAATTTGTCTCATTAATAACAATTTCACTGAATACTTATAGCCTTTTCTTTCAGTGTTCACCGTCCTTTCATTGACCTGAAATGTTTATGAATAAGCATAGACAACTCGCATTGTCTATTGTCAGAAATTCATCGTAGACTGTCGCAATAACAGCACAGAAATGTTGCGCCCATTTTGCATTACTTATTAACTATTTCCTTTCATTTTGTCAGCTTGGATCACTGAGTAATGCCATTGACGTCTTATAAATCACACACAACTACACAACACTTGATTCGCATGCATGTGCTGGTACGGATCTTCGACGTCACTGTAAGGATTCTCTGTACTTTTCACACAGACTACCCTAGGCCGGTTTTCGAGTACAGCAAGTGGCCTGGCACGTGAGTCAACCTTTCCTACTTGCCGAGCCTTTAGGGGAAGTGCACAACAACATGTGTTGGCCTGCGATAAGAAAAAGGTTCAACAAGCTCTATACTCGGCTACTCTACTTCCACTACGCGTGGACAGAGTGACGCACCCGGCGTATCGTACTACGGCCGTTCAAAACACATTGGGTCCTGAAATATTTGGCTCAGTTATAAGGAAACTAATAGGATAAGGTAAAAGGTACATAGCATATATTGTGAATTGTGTTTTTTCTTTGCCGACTAGCTTAATATCTGCACGTATACCCCTAACATTCTGTATAGGCTCTACGGCCCCACCGAACGTTCTCGAAACTTGTGGAATATTCTGTGATACATCATCATAGAACCTTCTATGGTTCTTACCAATCAGTGGCCGGGAGATAGTGGGTTAGAACCCCACTGTCGGCAGCCCTGAAGATGGTTTTCCGTGGTTTCCCATTTTCACTGCAGGCAAACCAGGTTAACTTGGATTCCTCACATTAAAACTCTCAAAGATGACTGTCTAAGAAGAGAATATACAATGAAATTCCTAGCAGCCAAGAACTTGGGGAGTAGACTATCAAGTACTGATTAATACTTATGAAGCCAAGTTAGACTGTGGTTCTACAGTGTACAACACTCAAGATGCGACCTAGTAGAATCCACCGCTTGGGAGTTTACCGCGCTAGTCCAGTAACCAGTATGCAGATAGAAACAAATGAACCATCACTTGGAGTCAGAAGAAAACAACTGAGTCTATCATACACTTTCAAGATAACAGCCTGAATGATTCACACACGAAACCTTAAGTCTTTTCTAACAGACATAAAGAAAAATTCACTGTCTCACATGCACAACCATTGCCTTTCCATCTCAGGGTATCTAAATACCTTACAGAGCTGAACCTTAACGTTCTCCCTATACTACACACCTATTGATCTCTTGTACCTTCTTGTCGGGAAATGGCTCTGCCTACAATCAGCCTAGACCTAATCAACAACGCTGCAGATCTGACTAATAAATCTGTTTATCTACTATTATTCAGTGAGGTTTGTAACAGACATCCAAAACACAGTCCAGTTTATAGCAATGTATCAAAGTGCAACGAAATACATGGCTGTGCCATATGTACCCTGATCACAGCAGGTTCTTCAGACTGCCTGACTTCTACACTATCTTTTCTAACGAATTCTTTGCACTTAAAGATGCTATGTTACAGATTCTACAAACAAACCATTCTAATTCATTTTAATACTTGTTTTGACTCCAAAAGAGCATTAACTGCAATTAGAAACTTTTCATCGACCTACATTCTCACAAAGGAAATTCAGTTCCTGTTTCAAAATATTGAGAACGTAGGGAAACATGTTGCCATAATGTGGGTACCTGTACGCAGTGGCATCCAAGGTAATGAGTCTGTTGATCAGGCAGCGAAAGAAGCTACGGGACATCCACTGAGTGTCCGCCTCCATAGCGTAACGGTTAGTGTTATTAGGTGCCGTCCTTGGGGGCCCGGGTTCGATTCCCGGTACTGCCAGAAATTTAAGAATGGCAGGAGGGCTGGTATGTGGTTGAAATGGTACATGCAGCTCACCTCCAATGGGGGTGTGCCTAAAAAGCGCTGCAACCCCTCGGGAGGAGGACACGAGTTTACGTTTACATCCACTGAGTAATCCAACAATACCTATACCGCGTAGAGACATGATCATACCTGTTAAAAGAAATGTTATGCCAACAATGGAAGATGGAGACTGGCTGGCCACTTCAAAAAGTAAACTCCCTGAAATAACATAACGTAAATACAGTACCCAGTTAAGAACCTCTGTAAGCAAAACCAGGTTTTTTAGTTGTTTTACGTCACACCCACACAGACAGGTCTTATGGCGATGATGGGAGAGGAAAGGCCTAGGAATGGGAAGGAAGCGGCCGTGGCCTTAATTAAGGTGAAAATGGGAAACCACGGAAGACCATCTTCAGGGCTGCCGACAGTGGGGTTCGAACCCACTATCTCCCGGATGCCAGCTCACAGCTGTGCGCTCCTAACCGCACGGTCAACTCGCCCGGTAAAAAACAGGTTGTAATATCACGACTGAGGACAGGACACTCAAAGCTAACCCACATTTATCTTCTAAGAAAAGAGTTTCTTTTTTTTTTTTTGCTAAGGGCTTTACGTCGCACCGACACAGATATGTCTTATGGCGACGATGGGATAGGAAAGGCCTAGGAGTTGGAAGGAAGCGTCCGTGGCCTTAATTAAGGTACAGCCCCAGCATTTGCCTGGTGTGAAAATGGGAAACCACGGAAAACCATCTTCAGGGCTGCCGATAGTGGGATTCGAACCTACTATCTCCCGGATGCAAGCTCACAGCCGCGCGCCTCTACGCGCACGGCCAACTCGCCCGGTGAAAAGAGTTTCAGGGTCACAGGGCGTATATTAAGGACCAACAGTTGGAGGTTTCTAATGGAAATTAGTGGCCCTGTCTGGTCGGTGGCAAAATTGAAAGACATGGAGGAGGTGTTCAGACACGAAGACGACCTAACAACAAGGCACGATGGTAGGCAGGTGGCCGTTCAAGTGGAGAGTGGTAACGTGGAAAGATCTAATGAAGGGTGAAGTCAAGTGACTAGTGTAGTGCAGTGCAGTGGAGAGCAGAAAGTGTTGTTGGATGGTGTTCCTCAAGAAAAAACATATACAGTGTGTGATGGTTTGAGGGTGGAATGTCCGGCTCCATGGCTTAATGGTTAGCGTGCAGGCCTTTGGTCACAGGGGTCCCGGGTTCGATTCCCGGCAGGGTTGGGGATTTTAACCATCATTGGTTAATTTCGCTCGCACGGGGACTGTGTTTATGTGTTTTCTTCATCATAATTTCATCTTCATCACGACGCGCAGGTCGTCTACGGGAGTCAAATCAAAAGACCTGCACCTGGCGAGCCGAACATGTCCTCGGACACTCCCGGCACTAAAAGCCATACTTTGATTGGTCTCATTCCTATAACTTTTCATACCTTCTCAACATCGTCAATGTCCGCTTCACTAAAATTGATTTTCATTTTATTTTGTACCACTTTGGATATAATGTTCACTTTATTCTCACTCGTTTCTTCCCGCAGCCCATATATGAATATACATTTCTTCGTCCTATCTTGACTGATGTTTACCGTCTCCTTCTTCAAAATATACACCTCATTTTCCAGGTTTTTGACTTTCTCCTATAACGTTTCAATCTCAATCTTGTTACTTCCTACCTTTTCGACTGTGCCTGTCAATTGATCTTGGAACCGTACTTCCATATTTTCCAATTTAACTTGGTATGTTATCAAATCCTTAATCTCCTTGATACTGTCGTTTTCTTTAATGACTTCCCCAATCACCTTCTTCATATTCTTCCAGACATTCAAATTCATGTCTATTGGAGCGGGGTTCAACTCCACACCCCCTATAACTAGTAGCTTGGATATCACCGCCGCTACCAGTAACACCCCGCCCAACTTCCCCTGCACTCCCTTGCTTGCCGCCCGGCATTGCTCAATGCCCACCATGTCCCTCCGCACTCCCCACTCGACACGTCTACACTCGCTGCTTGCTAAAGTTGAACTGGAGTTAAAGTGCCTCTCCGGAAATAGAATCTGGCCCTCAAGATTTACTTCTCCTGAGTTTAGAAAGACCTGTACGCAATAATGATGCTTTAATTTGGAAATCATTATTAGTTTTCGGAAAATTGTCCTTTTATACACTGACTGACAGAGCAAATGCAACACCAAGAAGGAGTGGTCAGAACTTTATGCCAATTGCAGGGTAGACTGACGTCACTGAGGTATGCTCATGATGTGAAATGCGCCGCTGTGCTGCGCACGTAGCGAACGATAAATGGGACACGGCGTTGGCGATTGGCCCACTTCGTACCGTGATTTCTCAGCCGACAGTCATTGTAGAACGTGTTGTCGTGTGCCACAGGACACGTGTACAGCTAAGAATGCCAGGCCGCCGTCAACGGAGGCATTTCCAGCACACAGACGAATTTACGAGGGGTATGGTGATCGGGCTGAGAAGGGCAGGTTGGTCGCTTCGTCAAATCGCAGCCGATACCCATAGAGATGTGTCCACGGTGCAGCGCCTGTGGCGAAGATGGTTGGCGCAGGGACATGTGGCACGTGCGAGGGGTCCAGGCGCAGCCCGAGTGACGTCAGCACGCGAGGATCGGCGCATCCGCCGCCAAGCGGTGGCAGCCCCGCACGCCACGTCAACCGCCATTCTTCAGCATGTGCAAGACACCCTGGCTGTTCCAATATCGACCATAACAATTTCCCGTCGATTGGTTGAAGGAGGCCTGCACTCCCGGCGTCCGCTCAGAAGACTACCATTGACTCCACAGCATAGACGTGCACGCCTGGCATGGTGCCGGGCTAGAGCGACTTGGATGAGGGAATGGCGGAACTTCGTGTTCTCCGATGAGTCACGCTTCTGTTCTGTCAGTGATAGTCACCGCAGACGAGTGTGGCGTCGGCGTGGAGAAAGGTCAAATCCGGCAGTAACTGTGGAGCGCCCTACCGCTAGACAACGCGGCATCATGGTTTGGGGCCCTATTGCGTATGATTCCACGTCACCTCTAGTGCGTATTCAAGGCACGTTAAATGCCCACCGCTACGTGCAGCATGTGCTGCGGCCGGTGGCACTCCCGTACCTTCAGGGGCTGCCCAATGCTCTGTTTCAGCAGGATAATGCCCGCCCACACACTGCTCGCATCTCCCAACAGGCTCTACGAGGTGTACAGATGCTTCCGTGGCCAGCGTACTCTCCGGATCTCTCACCAATCGAACACGTGTGGGATCTCATTGGACGCCGTTTGCAAACTCTGCCCCAGCCTCGTACGGACGACCAACTGTGGCAAATGGTTGACAGAGAATGGAGAACCATCCCTCAGGACACCATCCGCACTCTTATTGACTCTGTACCTCGACGTGTTTCTGCGTGCATCGCCGCTCGCGGTGGTCCTACATCCTACTGAGTCGATGCCGTGCGCATTGTGTAACCTGCATATCGGTTTGAAATAAACATCAATTATTCGTCCGTGCCGTCTCTGTTTTTTTTTTTTTTTTTTTTGCTAGGGGCTTTACGTCGCACCGACACAGATAGGTCTTATGGCGACGATGGAAGAGGAAAGGCCTAGAAGTTGGAAGGAAACGGCCGTGGCCTTAATTAAGGTACAGTCCCAGCATTTGCCTGGTGTGAAAATGGGAAACCACGGAAAACCATTTTCAGGGCTGCCGATAGTGGGATTCGAACCTACTATCTCCCGGATGCAAGCTCACAGCCGCGCGCCTCTACACGCACGGCCAACTCGCCCGGTCGTCTCTGTTTTTTCCCCAACTTTCATCCCTTTCGAACCACTCCTTCTTGGTGTTGCATTTGCTCTGTCAGTCAGTGTAACTGCCGCCGGATTAAAAACTTTTATGTAGTGCTTATTTAAAGCTTCCTCTTTATCTATATCTGTTGTCGCCGATAAATCCCCTCCTACACGAGGAGAAGGAACTGTCCTGTTCTCTCCCTTCAACGTATATATATTTTTAAAGGGTTCCAGGAATTTCGATTTTCATTTAGGATATTTCTCTTCAGCTACTTTAATTTCTTCTAGCAAAAATGTTCAAAACTTCCGTACTTCGCTTTGCATGCATCGTTCTTATTTCTTCTGTTGAACGCTCTCCTAGTCTTACGTTTAAGCTTCCTGATAGTCGCAGTGTAGTACGTCGGATCTGCATTTTCCCTAATAATTATTATGCTTTTGGGAACGAATTCATTCAGTCCAGTATTTAAAATGGTTTTGAATTTCTCCCAAATGTCGTCCATCCCCTTTCCCTAAGCGGTCACGCCCAATGTTGCTTAACTGCCGTAATCGGACGAGAACCCGTGTATTCAACATGGTGTGGCCGTGGCGTCCATCCTCTTGCCCTCCTTTAACCAGTTAGTATAGCACAACCTCAGTCTCCCCTCGCATAACACCAAATAGTCTTAGAAATTCCCACATGCCTCACGTTACAAGTTTCCCAAGAGAGATCGAGAGCCACTGCACTATGGTCACAGTATGCTCTTCAGACTGCCCGAGACACTATGATGAAAGGCAGAAGCAGGAGCCTTAAGGACCTGTGGGGTGAGAAAAATAAAGGTATAGAGGAAAAGGAAAGGAAAGAGAATACCAAAATGTCAAAGTCTGATGGAATGGGGGTAGAGGGGGGGGGGGAGTGACGAGAAGCAAAAATAAAGATAGAATTGGAGAAGGCACGTAGAAGAAGTTGTAACTAGACTGGAAGATAGGCCTTGATAATATCGAAGGTCTATTAGGCAAAATAGGTAACATAGAAGTGAAAAATTTAATAGAAAACTTTGACATTGTAGCACTCTTGGAAACATGCCTAGAGGTAGGTAAGGAGATGATTTGGGGGGATAAGTTGAATAATAAGAGGCGTTTGCCCGGAGGAATTATTATGCTAATTAAAGAGATTAGTGAATTAGTAGAGGACATTGAGAGCGAGTTGGATGAAGCTTTGTGGATAAGATTTAACATGGGTAAAGAGGAAGGGATAGAAAATTTTTTGCTAGTAGCTTTAGGTCGCACCGACACAGATAGGTCTTATGGCAACGATGGGATAGGAAAGGCCTAGGAGGTGGAAGGAAGCGGCCGTGGCCTTAAATAAGGTACAGCTCCAGCATTTGCCTGGTGTAAAAATGGGAAATCACGGAAAACTATCTTCAGGGCTGCCGACAGTGGGATTCGAACCCACTATCTCCCGGATGCAAGTTCAAAGCCGCGCGCCCATAACCGCACGGCCAACTCGCCCGGCAAGGAGAGAAAACAAGTATGCTTGGCTTTTGCCTACCACCACCCTAAGGGATCCCTATATGCAAACGATAAGTTTTTTGAGGAATTACTAGTAGAGATTAGGGATGGCAATAAGGAGAGGAAGAAGAAGTTACGGTGGAAAACTCCTGGAATTCTGCGAAGTAGGGAAGGTTTTCATCTTAAATGGTTGTTGGGAGGGTGATAAGGAAGGGAACAGGAGGTAGTGTTATTGACTTAGTAATAAGTTCGGAAGATATGTTAGAAAAAATTAAAAGGATAGAGGTTGACGATTGGGTTCAGTCGCATCATGCACCGGTATGGCTGAGAATAAAAAGAAGAATAGAGGAATTGAAAGAGACCTTGAAAGGTCCTTAGATAAGGGTATTGGTTTCACTAAATATATTTGGACAGAGAACACAAAATGGGAACTACGCGACTTTATGAGAAACGAGATAAAATTAATCATATGTGGATGGGAAATGGCTTTATAGGAAAATAATATTCATAGAGCAATGGAGCTAATAGAATATCCAATAAAAAGGTGGCAGGGGCAGTCAAAGGTAGCAAGAGAAAAAAGAGTGAAGGTGGAGGTGGTATAATGAAGAATGTGAGGTTTTTAGAAGAGCAGTGATGAGAGCATTGAAAGGATAGAGCCAAAGGAAGAAATAAAGAAAGAAATGTCTTTTGTAGATTAAGGAAAGAGTACAAACTTAAAATTGGTGAGAGGAAGTTCGTATCCCGGCCAACAGGTGAGACGCCGAGCGGTGAGTGGAATCACCTGATGGCTAACAACAGTACTAAAAACGAAAGGGATATAAGATGGTAATTTATAGGCGTTAGGTAAGTTGGTTGTTAAGAGTTGAAACTCATATGATTTCCTATATATGTGCGTATATTGACAGATGATGTACAATTGAAGTCGGTCACGTAAAGTGACGTACAGGAACTAGCCTTCCCCAGAACGGCTACTCCAAGTAAATGCAAGTGGACTCTAAACATTAGAGTGCCACTGAAATGCTAAAGCGATGTAAAAACAGAGTATCGTGGAGTCTCACGGAGATTCCTCAAGCTTTAAGTTGCCAACTACTATAAAAACCAGAAGAACTAGGGCTTAAGTCGAGAATCAAAGTATGAATGGTGAATACCAAGTGTTAGCACCACCGTTCAACCTGATCTACTAAGAAATATTCTAAGTAGCGAGACCGCTTGGAGAATCGATCGCGATTCCCTAACGTGAGCGGAAGGTAAGGCTTCCACGGCGAAGACTAATGCAATAAGACGCTTGTTCCTTCAATTACATACGTATTTAAAGGAACTAGCAATATGATATGAGGGTCTCCCCTCCTCTTAGATAAAGCCTTACTGGCTTACCATTGGTGCTACCACCTCCCCCATGTATCACAAATTCCACACTATGCACGTACCAATATTTATTAATATGAACTTGACTTCTCGCCCTTAGCCCTATGCTCATAAAATAACTCCCCCATTTCTAATACTTGTCATCATAAACATGACTCTGCGTCCCGTTTCACTTAGTTGGGTCGCCTATTAATTCTAAGTATGGGATCCTTCAAACTACCCCTTTTCTTGCCACATCCAGACGACAGGACGTGACTATTTAGATTTGTCCGTATCGACTTACTCGTAAGACCTCACACAACTCTGTTTTTAACTTTCATTCTTTATCACAAACACATGGCTTCTCAGACAGCACGGCCAATGGATTGAGTTACCAAAGTAATCACTATGTATTACTTATGTACTGCTACTTGATGAAGGTTCGTGTCCCTGGACATGACAGAAGGAACAATCAGAGATAATAAATAGGGAATGCAGGATGAACCAAACGGAGATAATATGGGAGAGAATAAATATAGTTAATAAAGAAGGGAAGAGATACGATAAACCGAATATTGATTATGATCAGTGGGTGATATACTTTAGCGAGTTATTAGGAGGTAGAGATAAATGGGGTATAGAGAAAGGAGGCAGGTCATATGGAGTAATATAGAAGTAAGTATACATGAACTCGATAAGGAATTTACAGTAAAAGAAGTGCAGGAGGTGATAGGTAAACTGAGAAGGAGATCGGCGTGGGTGAGAAATGGTATCAACAATATATTTTGGAAAGAAATAATTAAATACAGCCAGATGGAGGAGGGAATAGTAAAATCATTTAATAGGATTTTTAATGGGGTAAAGTACCAAAAGTATGGGAATCTGAGATTATTTGCCCAATATATAAAAAGAAGGGGAACAAAAACCTCCCGAAGAACTACCGACGGATAACTCTCTTAGACTCACTGAGCAAGATCTACACAGGAGACTTGGCAAATAGGTTAAGAGATTGGTCTGAAGAGAAAGATATTGCCCATGTTCGAAGGGGGTTTCAGGAAAGGGAGACAAACAATAGATAACATCATGACAGTCAAGATGATAACAGATAAATATATGAGCAGGGAAAGGGGTAGTGTGTTCCTCGCAGCCATTGATTTCGAAAAGCTTTTGACACGGTAGGTAGAAGAGCGTTAATAGAAAAATTAGGGAAGTTTGGAGTTTCTAGAAAGATGAGCAATTGAAGCGATGTACCACAGCGTATATTGCAGTGTCAAATTAGAGGAAAATTTAATTAGCAGTCCGATATACTACAATATTGGTTAACAAGGCTGAAAATTATCGCCAATATTATTCTTAATAATTATAAATGACATACTGGATGGGCACGGAGGAGCAAATTGGGCTGTACCGGTAGTGCACAATTTAGAGATTCCAGGTTTGATATTCAAGGATGATATAATATTAATGACTCTAATAAAGGGGGGAAATTGCAGAGCAGCATGAGTAAATTAGCGGAATACGCAAAGGACTGGTCATTAAAAATTAACTGCAACAAAGGCGTTAATTATGCGCAGGAGGAAGAGGATAAATAATAGAATGGAATGGATGATACAGGGAGAGAAAATAGAGGAAGTTGAGAGGTTAGAATATTTAGGAGTGCTGCTAAATAGTAGAGGAGGATGGCATGATCATGTTAAGAGGGCTAAATTGAGAGGGGTTGCGGCTCTATCGGTGAAAATTCAGGGATGAATTATAAAGTACAGAGGTTAGTGTTAAAGGCATTAGTACTAAGTAGAGCTTTATATGGGGTAGAACTGTGGGGACTGGAAAAGAAAAGAGATATTTTGAACCGAATTATATACAAATTTAGTAAGATAGCTATGGGACTACCACAATGTACAGATAATTTTGGAGCGTTATTAATATGGAATGAATATTTGGAGGTGGTAGGTAAGGGTGGTTCTGCCCGAAGGCAGGTCCGAACCTCCGCAGAGGTGTTTCTGAGCCGGAGTTTACGTGCGGTAGGGTGGCCAGTTCCTTTCCGCTCCTCCATTCCCTTACCCCCAACAACAGCGCGTGGCAACCCATCCAACTCCTGACCACGCCCAATGTTGCTTAACTTCGGAGATCTCACGGGATCCGGTGTTTCAACACGGCTACGGCCGTTGGCTTTAGAGGCGGAATGGGCTAATAATGTATTGAACTACTGGATACGACTCAAACGGGGAGGGGGAGGTCGCGTGATACAGGAGGCATTTAAACAAGAAATGACAGGTATGTATGCTGATAGTTAGCTGTCAAAAATTGAAACCTATGTCGAGAATTTGGGTATGGGTTGTATTTGGCTAGAGATATGGAAGGGCAATGATAGTAGAAGTCAAAGGGCTATGATAGCAAGGATATTCAAATGCAAAGAAGGTTAGAAGAATGTAGGGACAGAGCTTCGCTCACTTAAACTCGGGGCTGAAACGACCCTACCATATTTAATCATCATCATCATCATCATCTGTTTACCCTTCAGGTTCGGTTTTTCCCTCGGACTGAGCGAGGGATCCCACCTCTACCGCCTCAAGGGCAGTGTCCTGGAGCTTCAGACTCTTGGTCGGGGGATACAACTGGGGAGTATGACCAGTACCTCGCCCAGGCGGCCTCACCTGCTATGCTGAACAGGGGCCTTGTGGAGGGAGGGGAAGATTGGAAGGGATAGGCAAGGAAGAGGGAAGGAAGCGGCCGTGGCCTTACGTTAGGTACCATCCCGGCATTCGCCTGGAGGAGAAGTGGGAAACCACGGAAAACCACTTCCAGGATGGCTGAGGTGGGAATCGAACCCACCTCTACTCAGTTGACCTCCCGAGGCTGAGTGGACCCCGTTCCAGCCCTCGTACCACTTTTCAAATTTCGTGGCAGAGCCGGGCCTCCTAACCACTACACCACAGAGGCGGACCCCTACCATATTTAATAAGAATCTTTAATATATCACTGGTCCGCATAGCAGGTGAGGCCGCCTGGGCGAGGTACTGGTCATTCTCCCCAGTTGTATCCCCGACCAAGGGTCTGAAGCTCCAGGACACTGCCCTTGAGGCGGTAGAGGTGGGATCCCTCGCTGTGTCCGAGGGAAAAGCCGACCCTGGAGGGTAAACAGATGATGATGATGATGAATATATCACTGAACAATACGAAGGTTCTAGAAGATTGGAAATCGGCCATTGTAGTTCCTATTCACAAAGGGGGTGACAAGAGTGACTTGAATAAACATAGACCGGTAAGTTTGAAGTCAATCGCATGCAAAGAAATGGAGCAATTAATAGTAGATTATTTGAGGTTAAAATGGGACTGTTCTGGAATGATATTTAAGGGGCAGCATGGTTCTAGGGAAGGCTCCTCCTGCGAAAGTTAGCTCTGTTCTGTATGTCAAGATATATCGGATAAGCTCGACAGTGGGTCAAGGATTGACGCAATAGTAATTGATTTTGCTAAGGCATTCGATCTTGTGGCAGATGACATCCTCCTAAACAAAGGTTTTAAGATGGCGTCAGCGAAGGAAGTAAGTGAATATAGCTCCCGGTTCTCTTGCTAAATAATCGGGAATAAGTGTGGTGTAAACAAGAAGCGAGTGAAGAATGGTATCCAGTGTGAAAAGTGTTTAATTTGGTACCATTTTGAGTGTATAGGTAGTGCTGGTTTTGCTAAAAATGGAGATACTTGGACCTGTGTGAGCTGTGGCGAGTGCAATTTGAAAAGCGGTAAGAAACCTAGGCCTACAACGGTCAACGAATCGTTGGCGTCTCATTCCTTGGAGGATAGAGATAATGATAAACTACTTGTAATTCTCTCTTTATTGCAACAGGATTTACAAGCATTAAAAGCGAAAAATGAGATTTTTTTGCTAGTTGTTTTACGTCGCACCGACACAGATAGGTCTTACTGCGACGATGGGACAGGAAAGGGCTAGGAGTGGGAAGGAAGCGGCCGTGGCCTTAATTAAGGTACAGCCCCAGCATTTGCCTGGTGTGAAAATGGGAAACCACGGAAAACCATTTTCAGGGCTGCCGACAGTGGGGTTCGAACCTACTATCTCCCGAATACTTGATACTGGCCGCACTTAAGCGACTGCAGCTATCGAGCTCGGTAATGAGATCTTAAAGGAGAAGGTACGTTTACTGGAATCGAAGGTATCGGTAAACACTCAGAACACAGGTGGCTCCGTGAATTCTAGCTCGTGGTGTCAAGTTGCTTCAAATTCTAGGAGGAAAAGTGTACAGTTAAATAAGGACAACTTTGTGATTGATACCAAAAATAGATTTTCAGCCCTGAGGGAAGTAAGCGATACTCAGAGACTTATCCGTATGGGAAGCAGTCAAACGTATAGCACAAACTCCGTTTCAAGACGTGGCAAAGTTAGGTCTAAAATCCCACACAGTGCACCGGCACCGGCGAAAGTGTCAAACATTCTTATATTTGGTAATAATAATATAATATTATGGTGCAGGTCTTTTTCTAGTAGACGGCCTATTAGGCGACCTGCATGTCTGTGAAGATGAGGGCTCTACCTAGGATGATTTCTAATGTTGAATACGCCGCACAGACCCAGCCCCCGAGCCATTGGAACTAACCAATTAAGGTTAAAATCCCCGACCTGTCCAGGAATCAAACCCGGGACCCTCTGAACAGAAGGCCAGTACGCTGACTATTCAGCCAACGAGTCGGACATTATATTTGGTGATAGCCAGGCGAGGAGAATTGCGAAGGAAATGAACAATTAAGATATTGCAGCATCGGTCGTAATCTATCCTGGGGCCCCAATCAAGAAGGTATTGGAAAACACGGAGCAGGCAGCGAGAAACCTCGGATGTCGTGATGCAGTAGTGATCATCGGCGGGACGAACGACATAGCCCACAACGACGCTAAGAATGTCATTTCTCAACTTAAATGTACACTAGGTAAGCTGACTCACACTAACATGCTTGTAGTGAACGTGCCCCACAGGCGTGATTTGATTAGAGACTCGTGTGTGAACATTGAAGTGGACAAAGTTAATACACATACGGTTAAAATTTGTAAACATTTTCGTAATACTCAGGTAACTGAATGCAGCAGTTCGAGAGACACTGTTACACAAAGCATGGCCTTCATCTAAACAATTCAGGTAAACGAAAGATTGCAAATATTGTTCTAGATTTTATTAATCATAAAACATGTACTGTAGAAAAGGTACTTCAAGCTGGCTCAATCAACTAGAAAATGAAAATCAGGAAGTAAGGAATTTCAAGTTACCCAATTTTAACAGTCAAGTTTTAGGGAGGAAGGGGGTCTGAGGAAAGAGACATGGAAATATTTGAGAAAATAATAGATTATACTCATAAAAACAATAATAATGATATAATAATAATGATATGGTATTAATTGGGGGAGATCTAAACTTGCATGAAGTTGAACTGAATGGAGCTGCAAGTGAAGCCCATGAACAGAAACTGGCAGATAAGTTAATTTGGCAGGGAGGATTTACACAAGTAGTACAAGAACCGACTCGTCTCAATAACTTGCTAGATGTATTCTTGGTTAAACCATGTGGGAAATTGTTGATAAAACAGAGGTAATTGAAGGAATAGGTGACCATAAGGCTGTAATAATTGATGTAGGATGTATCAAAAAGGCTTAATAAGAGAGTCACACAAGACAAGAAACTGTACAGAAAAACTAAAGTTGATGAATTTGGGACTTACCTTAAATCACAATTCAGTTGTTGGATAAGTGAAGGGAGCAATGTGGATACACTTTGGGCTGAATTTAAAGGAATCGTTTGGGAAGGAGACAAGAGATTTATACCTGTTCAGAAGGGTAAAATGTCCTCAGACCCTGTTTATTATACAAGGGAAATAAGAAAATTAAAAAGAAAATGTAGAATAGTAAACAGGAAAATCAAAGAGGGTAGGGAGAATAGAGAAATTAGAAAACAACTAATGAGGGAACTGAATAGAGTGAAAAAGGAAGCAAAAGAGAATTATGTGAATGGCATGCTTCAAGAGGGTAATGACCACAAACGGAAATGGGAAAAGCTGTATTCATATATTAGGAATCAAAAAGGAAAAGGAATCCAAATTCCTACAATGGAGGGAGAAGGGGGTGAACACTATTCAACAGATACTGAGAAAGCAAATCTATTTAGTAGGGAATTCAGAGATTCAGTAGAAGATTGTCAGGAGTTGGAAACCGAAACAGAAGATAGAGAGGGAGAGACACATAGGAAAACAAGAAGCTTCTCATTCACAAATGAAGATATTTTCAGAGAAATCCAACTGCTTCAGCAAGAAAAAGCAGCAGGAAGTTATTAAATTACTGGGGAGGTATTAAAGACAATGGGGTGGTACATAGTGCCTTATTTAACATTTCTCTTTGACTATGTCATAAATAATAGTGTAACACCAAAAGAATGGAAGGAATCTACAATAATACCAATTTATAAAGGAAAGGGTGATAAAAGAAAACCGGAGAACTACAGACCAATTAGCCTGACCAGTATAGTTTGTAAACTTATTTGCCAGTTTCTGTTCAAGGGCTTCACTTGCAGTTCCATTCAGTTCAACTTCAGGCAAGTTTAGATCTCCCCCAATTATTACCATATCATTGTTATTGTTTTTATGAGTATAATCTATTATTTTCTCAAATATTTCCATGCCTCTTTCCTCTCTTCCAGGCCTAGATGTTCCTAATAGTTTAATAGCAAAGTACATCAGAGGGATATGTGATGATAAAAATAGGTTCATGAGCAGCCAGTATGGATTTAGAAAGAAATTTTCTTGTGAGGCACAACTCGTGGGATTTCAGCAGGACATATCAGATCAGTTGGATTCAGGAAGCCAGTTAGATTGCATGGCCATAGATCTTTCGAAAGCCTTTGATAGAGTGGAACATGGAATATTATTAAATAAATTGGAGGGAATAGGATTGGACGTAAGGGTTATACGTTGGATAAGAACATTTCTAAATTCAAGGGTTCAGAAAGTCAAATTAGGAAATAATGTATCACAGGAAGAGAAATTTTGGAAGGGAATTGCGCAGAGTAGCGTAATCTGTCCTTTACTTTCCTTAATATACACATATGATTTAGGGAAAAATATAACATCAAAAATAAGATTGTATTCATTTTGTTTTGCTAGCGGCTTTACGTCGCACCGACACAGATAGGTCTTATGGCGACGATGGGATAAGAAAGGCCTAGGAGTTGGAAGGAAGCGGCCGTGGCCTTAATTTAGGTACAGCCCCAGCATTTGCCTGGTGTGAAAATGGGAAACCACGGAAAACCATCTTTAGGGCTGCCGATAGTGGGATTCGAACCTACTATCTCCCGGATGCAAGCTCACAGCTGCGCGCCTCTACGCGCATGGCCAACTCGCCCGGTAGATTGTATTCAGATTAAATAATTGTTTATAGGGAAATAAATAACATTGAGGATTGTTCACAATTACAAAGGGACCTTGAGAGTATCCAACAATGGGTTGAAGAAAATAATATGAAGGTTAATGGAGGCAAATCAACTGTTACAACATTTACAAACAGGAGCTTTAAAACTGAATTTGAATATACTTTGGATGAGGTAGTTATCCCAAAAGATGGCAAGTGCAAATACTTAGGTGTGAGATTTGAAAGTAATTTGCACTGGAAGGGTCATGTTGATGACATTGTTGGGAAAGCATACAGATCGTTACATGTCGTAATGAGGCTACTTAAAGGATGCAACAAAGAATTAAAAGGGAAAAGTTACTTAAGTATTGTTCATCCATTATTGGAATATGCAAACAGTGCTTCGGATACTCACCAAGAATACCTTATAAAAGAAATAGATAGTGTGCAGAGGAAAGCAGCAAGATTTGTAACAGGGGATTTCAGGAGAAAAAGTAGTGTATCAGAAATATTAGAGGAACTTGGGTGGGAAACTTTAAGTAAGAGAAGGGAGAAAACTAGACTTATAGGAATATATATAGCCTATACAGGATAAGAAGCATGGGGGAGAAATCTGTGAGAGGCTTCAGTTGGAAAATAATTATATCGGCAGGACTGACCACAGATATAAAATTAGAAGGAATTTTAGCAAAAGCGATTGGGGTAAATTTTCATTCACTGGGAAGGGCGTGAAGGAGTGAACAGTTTACCAGGGGCAGTGTTTGATCCTTTTAAAAAATCTGTACAGATATTCAAGAAGAGAATAAACAGCAACAGAGAAAATAAATGAAATGTTAAGAGGACATTCGACCAGTGCAGCTTATTGTAAATAAAACATGTGTGTGAATAAATTAATTCCATCCCCTGGTCTATGCAGTTTTTACAGCCGAAGTAGGGGACTGCCTGTAGGGTTGAAGTACAGTGGGGACTTCGAGGCCCCTGGAACCGCTTCGGTAGCTGTGAAGGCCCTTCAAGAACTCTGAAAAGCGGTGGCAAAAGAGGCTCTGGTTAAGACGCAGCAGGTCGTTATGCTACTTCGGTTCCAAAATGGGTAAAAAATAAATAAGTAAATAAATGCAATGTAAATTTTAATCTTGTACTACTTTTATAGTGTCCGCCTCTGTGGTGTAGTGGTTAGCGTGATTAGCTGCCACCCCCGGAGGTCCGGGTTCGATTCCCGGCTCTGCCACGAAAATTTGAAAAGTGGTACGAGGGCTGGAACGGGGTCCACTCAGCCTCGGGAAGTCAACTGAGTAGAGGTGGGTTCGATTCCCACCTCAGCCATCCTCGAAGTGGTTTTCCGTGGTTTCCCACTTCTCCTCCAGGCGAATGCCGGGATGGTACCTAACTTAAGGCCACGGCCGCTTCCTTCCCTCTTCCTTGTCTATCCGTTCCAATCTTCCCATCCCTCCGCAAAGCCCCTGTTCAGCATAGCAGGTGAGGCCGCCTGGGCGAGGTACTGGTCATTCTCCCCAGTTGTATCCCCCGACCAAGAGTCTGAAGCTCCAGGACACTGCCCCTGAGGCGGTAGAGGTGGGATCCCTCGCTGAGTCCAAGGGAAAAGCCGAACCTGGAGGGTAAACAGATGATGATGATGATGACTACTTTTATAGTATTATTTGAATAATTCCACTTACTGTATATGAGTTGACTATGTTTGTAAGTACAGAAGATATTATAAGTAGAATTTTGTAAACAATGTAAATTTATTAAGGATGAGCTGTGTGTTTGATAGAAAAAATTGTTAGTGTAAATTGTATAATATTGTATTCTAGTAAAATTTTCTTCTTCTCTTGATTTAAAATTTAGTGCTTGACAATAATCTTATTTTAGTGTACCATTTGCCACCGAGGTAGACACCTCATTTGCAAATAAAGAGATTTTAATTTGGTTTGATTTTAAGTTAGCGCGTACGGGCATTGACATCAGAGTTATGAAATGGATACGAGAACTCCTCAATGGAAGAACTCAAGAGGGTGCGTGTGGAAGAAACGCTATCTTACCCAATCAGTGTTACGCCTGGTGTGGTTCAGGGTAGCGTTATTGGACCAATTCTTTTCATACTTTTCATAAATGATATGCCTGATTCGACAAAATCGAAAGTGCGCCTCTTTGCCGATGATTGCGTCATGTACCGGGAGATAAAGACAGAGAAGGACGAACTATTGCTTCAGCAGGATTTAGTTACGATTGAAAACTGGGCGCGTGAAAATCGAATGAAAATCCACAGCGGTAAAAGCAAGAAATTGGGTTTCAGTGAAAAGAAAATGACAGGTAGAGCGATTACGAAATTGGAGGGGAAAGTGTTGAAGTTGAGAGTTGTAAGTACTTAGGTGTTGCTATTAGAAAAGACTTAAACTGGTCAGAGCATGTTGAAAATGTAGTTAAGAAATCCTGGAGATTGTTACATTTTATTATGCGGAATCTCAGTAAAGCTAATTCTGGTGCCAAAAGTAAGACTTATAAATACTTGGTAAGACCGATTCTCGAATATGGATCTGCGTGCTGGTACCCGTACATGGTGGATTTAATAAATTCCCTAGAAAAAGTGTAAAGAAGAGCGATGCGTTTCGTAACCGGGAATACGAGAAATACCATTAATTGGGAAAGTCTTGAATCTAGAAGAACTAGAGCTCGCCTGTGTGGTATTTATAAGAGCTGTACGGGAAGGGCTGTCTGGAGTAGTATTAGGAACAGGTTGGAACCTCCCTCATTCCTTTTCCTTCGTTGACAGGACCATAAGGGATTTGGAATAAATTGCCTGCAACACTTTTTGATAGATTCCCTTCCAGTATCAAGTCGTTTAAGAAGACCATTAGTGCTTGTGTAAAGTGAAAGTTGTAAATTACGGACACTGAATTTGTGATTTTCTGCTTAGTTTAGATTGTAAAATTAGTAGTTTTTCTTGTAGTATTCTATTTCCTGGGAACTGCTTGTTGTGCTCACGTTCTTGTTGTTGGGCAATTACCAATGTTTTTAATTTTACTTTATTATCACTTGTAATGTTAAGCTAGTGGTAAGCTCAACCTATAGTAATGGAAGCCGTAGTGTTAAGTACCGGAAATACTTAAGTTGTGTGAGGATTTGTATATGATGACTCTGGATTTAGAATGTTAAAATAGTAATATTTCTTGTAATATTTTCTTTCCATGGAATTGCTTATTGTACACTTGTTGTTTGTTTTTTGTTTGTTTGTTGGGTAATTATGTTAACTTTACTTTAATATTACATTACTGCAAGTGACCATTGCCACCGGGATATTTTCCATTTGCGATGTATTTTTAATAATAATAATATAATGCAAACTCGTGTCCTCATCCCGAGGTGGTGCAGCTCTTTTTTGGCACACCCCCATTGGAGGTGAGCTGCATGTACCATTTCAACCACATACCAGCCCTCCTGCCATTCTTAAATTTCTGGCAGTACCGGGAATCGAACCCGGGCCCCCGAGGACGACAGCTAATAACGCTAACCGTTACGCTACGGAGGCGGGCATAATATAATCATAATTAAAATATGACAACTGGGGTACACTTGTACCACGCTTTGTATACGGAAGTTAAACCCCAACTAACTTATTGTCTTTGGACAATACTTCAAATCCATCTGCCCCACGTAATGTGCAATCCTTTCACATTCTTCCACCTGCCACCACCTTAAGTGTTGGAAATGATAATATTTATATTATTGCAGTAAAAGTATCACTAACTAACAGCAAATACCTGTCGCTGCCCGGCCAGAAATATTCTTCTCTTTTTTCCACCGATCAGTCACACATATTGACTTGGACTCTTTTTCACTGCCGGATGCCGACCTTCCAGGCAGAAAAAGGTAATCTGCCAGTTGTGTACTTAGTTATAAATAATAGACACGGTTGGAATTCGTTAAAAGGCCATCTTTATTCTTATTTGCATTACTTAATACATTTACAATAACATGTTTGTACTCCAAAACTCTATACCATGACACAAACAAAATATGGTACATCATCATTTTCTTTCTTCCTTTCTTTCTCTTTAATGTAAAATTTCCTAATAAGCAATCAATGGGACCATATTAAGGAAGACTACCTATCTCTACATTAATGAGGAAGATGTATCTCATTATTGTCAGGTTTAAAGGGGAAAAAAACATAATGTTTATTGAGAAGTGGGAGATTGGTGATTGCGGTATGCTTGAGATCGATGGTGTCGATGAGATGATCATGATATAAAAATGGTCTGTGAACGTTCGAAACATTAAAGATGGCAGACACACAAGAGAACTACATGTAATATTTTAAAAATAGTCATGGCACTGCTGTTTTTCTTATTAAAAACACACAGAGTACACTGAAATAGGAAACTTCTCTGCCTCCTACTGCCTGTTGCGCCGTCCACCTGCGAACAGAAAACACGCATATCAAACATTACATACATGTTACTCCTCCCCTACACACAAACATGAGCTCTAGCTCGACCTCTTCAGTGGTTGCGGGTTCATTCAGACATTTTCTGTGAAACCAAAAGAAAAGAAAATGTTAGGATCGAAAACTCTAATTATTGCATATATGATATGACATACCAGTGGTCCACGTGCCACTAGGGATACACGGGGTAGTCTCAGGGGGTACGCAAACTTGTTGTACCTTCTAACTGTTCTCAGTGCGCGGTTCAGAAAAGAGTTGAACCTGCTCATTTTCAATAAAAACTTGTTTTCATTTGGCGTTTTCTTCTACTACTACACATAGTCCCCAATCAATCAATCAATCAATCAATCAATCAATCAATCAATCAATCAATCAATTAATCAATCAACCAACAAGAAGGTTTGGCTATGGGATCGCCGGCCTCGGGTATTTTAGCAGAAATTTACCTAGACTTTCTCGAACATAACAAAATCTAAAATAACAAAGAATTTGACGATATTCACTTTTGGGCTAGGTAGGTTGACGATGTTTTTGTAATTATGGATGAAAAATCAATTAACGCTACCACTACTCACCTTAAACTTAACAATATATATTCCCACATCAAATTTACACTAGAAACCGAAACAGATCAAAAAATAACCTTTTTAGATTTAACTATTACCAGACACCCGAGCTCTTTAACTTACAAAATCTTTAGGAAACCAACTCAAACTGCTTCCACAATCCATCAAGATTCAACACACCCGCAGACCCACAAACGAGCGACATATAATAGCTTAGTTCATCGGACTTTCAACATACCTATGTCCAAGAAAGATTTAAAAAACGAACTGAATACTATCCGTGGCATCGCAAAATTCAACGGGTTTAATGGTCACTTTATAGAAAGAATAATCAATAAATACAAACATCACCCAAAAACCACACCTAAGAAAGAAACACCCAAATCCCCTACATTTTCCACCTTCACATTTAATAAACAAATCTGCAAAGTTACTAATATCTTTAAAAAACATGGTGTCAAAATACCTTTTAAAACAGCAACAAAAATGCAGTTATTTTACATAATACTTCATCTATCAACAATAGGATCAACAATTGTTTTAAATCGGGAGTCTATAGGATTAAATGTAATGCCTGTAATATTTCGTATGTGGGACAGACCGGAAGGAATTTCAGTACAAGATATTTAGAACATACCAACGCCATAAGATACAATAAATTCTCGGCAATCGGCCAGCATATGCATGACTACAATCATAAATTCACCAGTATTGAGCAAGATATGGATATCCTCGAAATAGTAAATAAAGGCCCTTTACTTAATATAATGGAAAATTGCTTTATGCACTTAGATCAATACTTTAATTCTAATTAAAATCTTAATGATATCTCGGAGAAACCCAACATTTTATTTGATTTACTTATTACTTTTCTTAGAAACACTAATTTAACAAATCAGAAAGCGATTTTAAGTTTAATTAAAGGTACTTTTCCGAGGCAATTATCCTCGTTCCCACACCCTTCAGCCCCGCCCTAAAGGTATCCTTCCTTCTCCCTCCCCTCCCTTCTCACGTCGTATCCATCCCGTCTAACCCGCTATTCCCCGCCCTTCCCCGCCCCTCCCCTACATTTCACATTTGCCACACTCATGTTCCACACACCAGTTATACACTATCTGCCACGCTTCACACATTGCTGCGCAAGGTCCAATTGCTCCAATTGCAGTGCTTGCATTCTCAGAATTCTGCTGGAAGTTATTCAATGATATGTTTTCATTCGTTACATTAAGCGTATGAATTATTCTCCTTACTTCAATTTCAGCAAGACCATATTATTATTAGAAATCTAATGGAAGACACAAACTTTTAGCACCTAAAGAGACAAATTTTACACCAATGACATATATATGTCAACATTTTAAAATAGTGTATAACTTAACAGTGCCAAAACATAGGCCACACTATCAATAGAATCTACCGGAAGGACTCACTTTTAAACTTTTAGTACTCAGAAATATATTATAAAGCATATTCTGCAGCAATTAATACATTTTGAACTTTCATCACAATTGTGCTCATTTTATTCAGTGCAATGCTTTTAAAAATCACATAAAAGATTTATACCTTTAGAACCACAGTATTTGGTTCCAAATGTAGCCATTTTACACCGGCATACTACTTCATATTTGTTTTATCTTTGAATTCTTCATCATTAACTTTTAAGCTGAATAATGTAATACTGCTTATTTTAACCAAAATGTATTGTTTTAAGATATTTTGACCAAATTGTGTATTTGACGTCTATGGCCGATAATGACCCCGAGTAGGTTCGAAACTAGTACCAAACTTTATAAAGTAATGTGGAAAAACTGCATTGCAAAGAGCTTACTGTAGTGAATAGGTGGAAAAGTTTACCTGAATAAATCATACGTATTCACTGGTTATCCACGAAAATGCTTGAAGAACATTCTGTCCCTTTATCAGTGTTTGAAGAGTTCCTTCATTCCCGTATATACCCCCCTGTGGGTGGGGCCACGGTATACCCTGCCTGTAAGAGTCTACTGAAAGGGGCCCCAGCGGCTCTAAACTTGGGAACGTGGGTTGGCGACTACGGGGCCCTCAGCTCAGTCGTGACATTGTTACCACTTATTTGTGCAAGGCTCCTCATTTTTATCTATCATATCCGAGCCTCCCTTGGTCAACTCTTGTTCTTTTCCCACTCAAAAGGGTTTAGTTGCACAAAAATACAACACCATCGCGTGCTTTCAGATCACTTATTTACGTGCGTACTTTTAAGAAGGTCATTTTCCAGTTTTTGCTCCCCATGACGTTAATTGGAACACTCTTCTCAATGTCATCTCCCGTATGTACAAGTCCGTGTTGCAAATCGTAAATATATTATAGGAACAATATTGTTTACGCTGAGTAAATTTGAGGTTATCAACAAGTGGAAAATGTATCTGAATGTTAACATTTCGTGTCCAGCAACTTAACGTCTAGTAGACTAGCGATTGTGTTCTTTCTTAATTACAACCACCGCCGTCTCCATCTTCTTATGAGTGCTACATTTCATTAACAATTTATTGTATTACTCGTTTCATAATAAATATCCGATTTTATTACTGACGCCAAGGTACTTCATACAAGTACATATGATGTTCTACAACGATGAACAAGCTGCAGGGGAAAATGTAAGAGTGGACATGGCGAGGAAGCCGAGATGAAAGACCCACCCGACCTACTATGTCAACATCTGCGAGGACGAGATGGGGAGAGTTAAGTGGACTGTTTTACCTTCCTTTATAGCTATTTCTCTGCATGGTTTTCTCTCTCTCTCTCTCTCTCTCTCTCTCTCTCTCTCTCTCTCTCTCTCTCTCTTTACATTTTCTATTAGTAACGGCAGTTGTGTAGTATAGCGCTGATATATTTATGAATAATTTAAAGAAAGGGGTAAATTCTTCAGAATGATTACCGTACAAGATTAAATAATTTTTGGTGGATTTTAGGCCTTATTCCCATACTGAAGTAGAAGTCATTCATTTGACTAATGCAACTGTATTAGGAAGTTATGGGTGTGATATTTTGTTTACGATTTGCAACACGGACTTGTACATACGGGAGATGACATTGAGAAGATGTCACCTTGTTTCAAGAGTGTTCCAATTAACGTCATGGGGAGCAAAAACTGGAAAATGAGCTTCTTAAAAGTTATTTTAAAGTACTACGGTAGGTGCGTGCAAGGGGTTATGAGTGGTAATGTACCTTCGCGATTTTGATGGACTTATATCTTCGTAATTGTGCTTATGCTACGTAAATGGAGCTACGGATAATGCGTAGAATTCTTCGTGGTAATGATGTAATCGTCGAGACGACTTAAAAGATGAATGATGAATTTCAGTCCAGTTACGGATCGTCGAACTCAGGACCATGACCAGTGTATCTCGCAAAGGGATTACGGGATTTTAAAAGTTTGTTTAAACTTATTTTAAAGTTCGTTATTTACAGCTACACTTTCTAATGCGAGATGGTGAATTATTCTGATGTACTATGTTAACTGGGTCTTCTTAAGTCCATTCAGCTGAGGATGATGGCGTAGGAAAGCATGGGTCAGTGATGTACGTACAATACGAGAATGTATAGCGCCATCGAGTAACGAGACAGTCGCGGGATATCTTCAGAAGTATGTTCTTACGCGGAGTTGTTTGAAAATCAAATTAAGGACAACAGTCAGATTTTAAAAGTGACATATTGATTGGCAGATTATACATTCAATATCTGACCGTTTGTCATTGCATTTTTGGGGTGCGTTTATTTTTCAGGCACACGTTCATCTCGTATGACATTTTTATTTTGTTTACTAATTTTATGAGAGCCTCCGTGGCTCAGACGGCAGCGCGTCGGCCTCTCACCGCTGGATACCGTGGTTCAAATCCTGGTTGCTCCATGTCAGATTTGTGCTGGTCAAAGCGGAGGCGGGACAGGTTTTCCTCCGGATACTCCGGTTTTCCCTATCATCGTTCATTCCAGCAACACTCTCCAATATCATTTTATAGCATTTATCACTCATTCATAAATCACTTTGGGAGAGGCGACACAATTGTACTAATAGCCTATATATAGTGCATTCATTACATCTCTGACCCGGTCAAAGACTGGAAAACAGGTTGTAAGTTTTCATATTCATTCACTAATTTTATGCTTTCGAACGGGCCTTTGCAGGATGGAGACAGCTGGATTTTTATTGTGCATGCCGTCCATTGGTATTCCTTTTGTTTACAGGCTACCACACAACGTTGAATTGTTGGTATTCTTTGAAGTTATAGGTAGTTGTTTAAAATATGCTTGATATTCGGATTAAGATTTTGTTATTTCATGAGAGGGATGCTAGTAGAAGGAAAAGTGAATCAATCCATTGGCACATAAATCTCCTTGGCAAAAGAGGAAATCAACATACGTTTTAAATATTATGTGTTATGAATGTAACTGTAATATTTTCAACTTCATGTATACCTCGAATTATTAGGGAATTTTACCTTTTCCGTTCACCAATTTAAATAATTTTAACGTTATGTGAATCTCCAGATTTAATTTTCCTTTTTAAAGTATATCTCTATGATCATATCGATCGTTCTGGATTCCGCACGTGTATCTGGAATTCTACGAACCTGTATGCCCTATCCTATACAGCACGTCTACGACCTGAATGGCCTGGGAGATGGCTTGCTGCCGAGCTTAGTCAGGGTTGTGAATCACTGACAGATAGGTCACAGTACGTATGAATATGATTTAAAATTAAATACTTGAGATCTGTACCGATATATGGAAAAGATTGTTGGTTCATTACTAGAAAAGAGTAGAAGGTCCATGTCGCAGAAATGAGGATGCTACGTTGGTACTTAGGTCATACCAGACAGCAATTTGGTGTACCCCCGATATCCGGAAAGCTCTCAAAATCTCTCCTCCAGGGCACCGACCAAGACGACGGCCAAAGAAACAGTGGACGGATGTCAGCCGGAGAGGCAGCTGAAGATGCTGCAGATCGTGTGCATTACAGCGGGACAAACACCAAGGCAAAGCAGAAGATTTCAACGAGAATGCTGCACAGAAGTCTAAAACAGTGGACCAAGCAGTCTACAGAGACCCCATTGGTGCGGGATTTGCGCTCGCAGAAAGTTACCCCTCCAGCGACAAGGGATGCAACAAGATGGAACTACAGTCCAGTCCGCGGGGGGAAAGTTACTTACACTTCTGCAACGACACCTCGGATATTATCAGATTTCTCATGGAACTACTTCCTGCTTCCCGGACCTTACGACCCCAGATGCATGTTGAAAGAATCATTTTTCAAGGCAGATGCCCCACCTACATACAAAAACAGTATTCTCGAATTCTGTGGTAAGATGAAATTGTTCATCAATCAATCATCAATCACTACTGATCTGCATTCAGGGCAGTCACCCAGGTGGCAGATTCCCTATCTGTTGTTTCCCTAGACTTTCCTGAAATGATTGCAAAGAAATTGGAAATTTATTGAACAACTCCCTTGGTAAGTTATTCCAATCGCTATCTCCCCACTCCTATAAACGAATATTTGCCCCAATTTGTCCTCTTCAATTCCAACTTTATCTTCTTTACTACTTTAAAGACACCGCTCAAAATTATTCGTCTACTGATGTCATTCCACGCCATCACTCCACTGACAACTCGGAACATACCACTTAGTCGAGCAGCTCGTCTCCTTTCGCCCAAGTCTTCCCAGCCCAAACTTTGCAACATTTGTGTAAAACTACTCTTTTGTCGGAAATCACCCAGAACAAATCGAGCTGCTTTTCTTTGGATTGTTTCCAGTTCTTGAATCAAGTAATCCTGGCGAGGGTCCCATACACTGGAACCATACTCTAGTTGGGGTCTTACCAGAGACTTATATGCCCTCACCTTAATATTCTTACTATAACCCCTAAATACCCTCATAACCATGCGCAGAGATCTGTACCCTTTATTTACAATCATATTTACGTGATTACCCTAATGAAGATCTTTCCTTATATTAACACCTAGGTACATGCAATGATCCCCAAAAGGAACTTTAACCCCTTCAAAGCAGTAATTAAAACTGAGAGGACTTAACCTATTTGTGAAATTCAAAACCTGACTTTTAACCCCGTTTATCATCATACCGTTGCCTACTGTCTATCTCACAACAATATCGAGGTCATTTTGCAGTTGCTCACAATCTTGTAACTTATTTATTACTCTGTACAGAATAACATCATCTGCAAAAAGCCTTATGCCTGACTCCAGTTCTTTACACATATCATTGATATATATAAGAAAACATAAAGGTCCAATAATACTGCCTTGAGGAATTCCCCTCTTAATTATTACAAGGACAGATAAAGCTTCGCCTACTCTTAATTCTTTGACTTCTATTTTCTAGAAACATACCCACCCATTCAGTCACTCTTTTGTCAAGTCCAACTGCACACATTTTTGCCAGTGGTCTCCCATGATCTACCCTATCAAATGCCTTAAATAGGTCAATCGCGATGCAGTCCATTTGGAGTCTTGAGTCCAGGATATTTGCTATATCTTGCTGGAATCCTACAAGTTGATCTTCAGTGAAATAACCTTTCCTAAACCCAAACTGCTTTCTATCAGACCAGTTATTAATTTCGCAAACATGTATAATATAATCAGAAAGAATGCTTTCCCAAAACTGACATGCAATGCATGTCAAACTGACTGGCCTGTAATTTTCAGCTTTATGTATATCACCCTATCCTTTATACACAGGGGCTACTATAGCAACTCGCCATTCGTTTGGCATAGCTCCTTCATGCAAACAATACCTAATCAAATAAGTACTTCAGATATTATGGTACTATATCCCAAACCATTGTCTTTAGTATATCCCCCGAAACCTTATTAATTCCAGCTGCTTTTCTAGTTTTCAACTTTTGTATCTTACTGTAAATGTCATTGTGGTCATAGGTAAATTTTAATACTTCTTTAGTATTAATCACCTTCTCTATCTGGACATTATCCCTGTAACCGATAATTTTTACATACTGTTGAATGGATACTTCTGCCATTTGAAGATCCTCGCACACACACTCCCCTTGTCCATTAATGATTCCTGGAATGTCGTTCTTGGAACCTGTTTCTGCCTTAAAGTAAATATACATACTCTTCCATTTTTCACTAAAATTTGTATGACCGCCAATTATGCTTGCCATCATGTTATCCTTAGCTGACTTCTTTGCTAGATTCAATTTCCTAGTAAGTTCCTTTAATTTCTCCTTACTTCCACAGCCATTTCTAACTCTATTTCTTTCCAACCTGCACCTCCTTCTTAGTCTCTTTACTTCTCTGTTATAATACAGTGGATCTTTACTATTCCTTACAAACTTTAATGGTACAAACATATTTTCACATTCCTCAACAATTGCTTTAAACCCATCCTAGAGTCTGTTTACATTTTTATTTACCGTTTTCCACCGATCATAGTTACTTTTTTTTAAACACCCTCATGCCTGTTTTATCAGCCATATAGTCTTAATACTCATAATTTTAATACCTTCCTTTCACATTTATTTTTAACTACCGGTACCACAAAAACAGCTTCGTGATCACTAATACCATCTATTACTTCAATTTCTCTATAGAGCTCATCTGGTTTTACCAGCACCACATACGGAATATTCATCCCTCTAGTTGGTTCCATCATTTTCTGAATCACATGCCCTTCCCATATGAACTTATTTGCCATTTGTTAGTCATGCTTCCTGTCGTTCGCATTACATTCCCAATTGCCATTTGGTAAATTGAGATCATCCGCTACAATCACATTCCTTTCCTTATCGTTTCTCACATAGCTGATTATCTTATCAAATAATTCTGAATCAGCGTCTGCGCTACCCTTTCCCAGCCTGTGCACTCCAAAAACATCAAGTTGCCTATTATCTTTAGAGATGAGCCTGACACCTAGAATTTCATGTTTGTCATCTTTAACTTTTTCGTAGCTTACAAATTCTTCTTTCACCAGAATGAATACTCGCCCTCCTACCATTCCTATCCTATCTCTATGATACACACTCCAGTTCCGTGAGAAAAAGTACCAACGTGAAACGTTACCACCTTCTTCTTTCCCTCCTCCTTCCCTTCTACTTTCTTCAACATCTGCCTTAAAATACTGACGTAGTTCTTTCCATCCGCAGTTACCGCAAACAAGACTGTGCATCTTTGTTTCTCACTTCCGCACAGTAACGCTTGATTTGTCCTTCTCTTCAGTGGTTCAATTCTGATGTACGTCGAAATCCACTGGCGCCTGTTATTATAAAAACAATTACGCCTTCCCTTTTCTCTTCCTAACGTCATATCGAGAAAAGTTTATAACTTCTTTGTTATAGTCTTCTGCATTCTTTGGCGCAGGGATGTTCACTGATGCGCAATCCAGTCATCCAGCCCATACTCACTTATCTGTGGAACTGATACTGTGCTTTGTGACCATCGTACATGCTTTAAACTGCGACCTCTCATGGGTAACCAAATATCGATCGCTACGTTGAACCTGAATGTATTCCAACTGTTTTCTACCTTTTGGAAACTTTCCTCTCTTCGGACTGTGCAGAAACATTAACAGGCTTCGAATAATTATGCATCGTGCATATTACATATGCAATTATTTGAAGTAGCTTTATCTTAATAGTGCATACTTCGTGCTTTTCTCCTGCTAGGGCATATTTTGAAAGTATTCTGCATCTTCAGTGTAGACATCACCTTTTGCAGGAGAATTTAGGAAAATTTGGCATGTATTTGAGATAACTCAGTGCTGGAAACCTGTGCATGACTCTTGCCATATTCAAGAAGTTGAGCTGTGCTGGTTATCGCCAGCTAGCCTGTTTGACAGGTGGATAGCTCGTTTAAAATTAGCAGCACCAGCTCTACATCCGGCCATGGCTTTGCGCACCTGAAACCAAATAAGGACTGATTCCTGGAATTTTCCTTACGACAGGACTGTGATCTCCCCACTCCGTCAATAGTTAAATACACAATTACTTCTTATCAGTCCTGCTTTGGTTGTGGTTCATAGTACATTTACCCCCTGAGGATAGGGGCGGCATCCCCTGCCTGTCGTAAGAGGCGACTGAAAGGGGTCCCAGGGGCTCCGAACTTTGGAGCGTAGTTGGCGACCACGGGGCCCTTATCTGAGTCCTGGCATTTACTTGTGCCAGGCTCCTCGCTTTCATCTATCCTATCCGACATCCCTTGATCAACTCTTGTTCTTTTCCGACCCCGACGGTATGAGAGCACTCGAGTCCTAGGGAGTCTTTCATTTTCACGCCCTTCGTTGCCCTTGTCTTTCTTTGGCCGATATATTCATTTTTCGAAGTGTCGGACCCCTTCCATTTTTCTCTTTGATTAGTGTTTTATAGATGATGGTTGCCTAGTTGTACTTCCTCTTTAAACAATAATCACCACCACCTTCACCTCATAGTACATTAAAGGACTGTGTTGTTGCTGCTCTGTTTATAACGCCTAAAGAGACGTGTTATTTATTTATTTAATTTATCTATCTATCTATCTATCTATCTATTTATTTATTTATTTATTTATTTATTTATTTATTTACTTATTTATTTACTTATGTCTTTATTTGTGGCGAAGTTAGGGCTCTTGGCCCTCTCTTACACTTAACCACATTATGCGGCTTGATAATGAATGGAAACTTAATATTCAAACTCAACACACTGTATATAATATAATAATATAACTTAATATAGACTAAAACTAAAAGATGTAGATCCTAAATTTGACTGGGAGAAGTATTCTGTTTTGTAAATATTGTAGCACAGTCGTAACGGCAACTAAGAAGTTTCAAGTTCAAGAACATCTTCAAACGACGAAATACAATAAATTAAAAATGGTAAACTGGGGGGAAAAAACACCAGCCTCTTGTTACAGTAACCAGTGCAGATTATTTTAATGTGAATGGTGGGGAACCTGTTGTGATATGATGATCTACTATTTGTATTGTTTGTTCGACATACAACGAAAATCCTCATTTCTACCTTAATAAAAGTGTACTGAGAACAGCAGTCCCGTTAGATCACGAAAGCAGTGGAAAGTTCACCATACATGCCTTGTTTTCAGCAAATCTGTTGGATGCATGGGATGAAATAATGCAAGAAAAGTGAAGTGATGCTTACATACAACAAGAAGAAGAAAACCAAGGAGGACAGAAGACAGGGGAGGCTGGAAGTTGTGCGAGATGATGGCGGTGATCAGTGGTTTTAGCTCTGATCAACATTAAAATAAGATTACGTAGACTGAGATTTACGACCGTGTCTGTCTGCAACTATTCCCCGAATGAACAATGAACCCAATGGGTTGCAACAATAATGAGACAACATTCAGTTTCTGCTGCGTAGTTGCAGTTCACTCACATAAAAATACACATGCCGCTTCAAATTATTGAGGTACACACTTGGATCTGGAATAAGAATGGCATGTTGGTAATAACTGTCCATGCTCAAGGAGAAGAGACATCACTGGCAGAAATCAATTTCTAACTAAGGAACAATTCAGTGTGCAAAAACACATGCAAACTGTCTTTCAAGAACACATTCCTTCCAACAAAACAAAGCAGTTGAACATTCCAAGAATGACATGGTACGTGTACCCTACACCGGGTTAGCTCCCTCTTATTGTAAGGTGTTAGTTTCTTGTTGTTGCTTTACCTTTGCTGTTCTTAGATCCTTTGTTTTTACACTTCTTTGTTATTTGTCGACTCTGTTCACAGGAAGGATCGCTGTTTGCCTTAAGAGAGTCAGTCCTCGTCATTTGGTTTTGAGACGTGCAATCACTCCAAGAACCCTTCTCATAGCGGCAAGCTGCGGGGAAGAGGGTCACACCATTAGTAACAAGTGGTACAACACAACCTGTTTTTCCCTATATACTACATACGAGAGCTGTTTCTGTATCAGTGGCAACGCTCCGCGCGTGCGCTGTGCTGTGCTGTGAGAGACCGCTCGTACGGCAGGGTCGTTAGCTTGTTAGATGGCACCTCGGCATACGACCGACTTGGAACTCTATGAGCGCAAAGGGGAGGTTTTCCTGATCCTCATCGTACAAGTCAAAACTGAGACGTCATTAGAGGTCCCTACGGCAGAACGTGAAGGTGATGGTGATTCCGGTGTACTTTCTGTAGCACATGACGCAACCGATTGGAGGCTCGGATACTGATAGTAGACAAGAAGACACTGAGTGAGGTGCCGCTAATAAAGAAACAGCCCTCGTTTTTATGTCTGTACTTTTTGAATGTTCACCTGATACCTGGCTATTTATCCCTTTCAGTACCAAGTTTATATTTTCATAAATTATGTTATTTCTTTGCATTTACTGGTCAACGAACTTCTAATCAGTATGTAATTTCAATATCTAATTTGTATCTGATTCATCGTGGTTCTGAGGAGGGTGGGATATGCGTGTCCCCCTGGTATTTTTCTGCGGGACAAATGTGTTCCAGTATGTTTTAAGAGATGCCAGCCCTTATTTAAAATACCATCTGTAATAATAAAATGAAGGGGTGTGTGTGTGTGTGTGTGTGTGTGTGTGTGCGACGGCCAACCAAATCTACGGGTACGCAGAGCGGGTCCAAATGCACCTCGAAGCCGGATTTTTCATTTGTGCGTTCGTTGGTGAGTTATGAATGAAAAATGGGGAGATAACGTGTTGCGATATGACAATCCAACGTACTGTCACCAGGATACAATGTATAGATTCACTGTCGCTAGGCAACGTACATACGATGGGTAATACAAGTCAAGGAGCCATTTTAAAACCATAGCGGAGGAGGCAAATTTTCGATCCCTGAGACGAGGAGCCATATTCAGTCCGTGAATCCGCATTCTTAGGTACATTATACATGTAAAGACCTTCTTTCATTAATTATTTATATTACTTTTATTTATTTATTTCACACTTACCCGATATTCATTCCTTTCTTAAATTTTACGGAATACGAGGATTTCGCTACACCAGTAACCGTATTTTCTTTCAACTAACTCAATTTTACACTTTATTGTTTTATTTAGAGGAAACACACACTACATACGATAGACAGTAATAAGCAGGGAATAGATATTATTCAAGGTGCCATTTTAAGTCAATCAATCATCAATGATCTGCATTTAGAGCTGTCTCCCAAGTGGTAGATTCCCTATCAGTTGTTTACCCGGCTTTTTCTTACACATTTTGAAAGAACACAGAAATTTATGGAACAGTTCCCGTGATATCTTATCCAACCCCTCGCTCTTCGTTCTATACATGAATATTTGCCCCGATTTGTCCTCCTGAATTTCAACTTTAACTTCGTATTACAATCTTTCCTACTTTTAAAAATGCTGGGGCAGTAACTTAATTAAGGCTACGGCCGCTTCCTTCCCATTCCTAGGCCTTTCCTGTCCCATCATCCCCATAAGACCTATCTGTGTCGGTGCGACGTAAAGCAACTTGCCTACTTTTAAAAGCTCCCCTCAAACGTATTCGTCTACTGATGTCAGTCCACGCCATCTCTCCACCGTCAGCTCGGATCATATCACATAGTCGAGCATCTCATCTCCTTACTCCCAAGTCTTCCCAGCCCGAAGATTGCAACTTTTTTGTAACACTACTCCTTTGTCGGAAATCACCCAGAACAAATCGTGCTGCGTTCCAGTTTTCGTATCAAGTAGTCCTGGTGAGGGCCCCATACACTGCGGTCTTACACCCTCTCCTTTAAATCCTAACTACAAACCCTAATTACTCCCACAACCATGTGAAGAGATCTATAACCTTTCTTAACAACCCCCTTAATGTAATTACCCCAATGAAGATCATTCCTTATATTAACACCTAGGTACTTAGAATGTACCCCATGAGGTACTGTCACCCCATCAACACAATAATTAAAACTGGTGGGATTTTTCCTCTTTGTGAATCTTACAACTTGACTTTTCATCCCATTTACATTCGTACCATTATTCGTTGTTCATCTCACAAAAGTGTTTTTCGTAGCTTACAAATTCTTCTTTCATCCGTATAAATACTTCCCCTGCTATCGTTCCTAACCTGCCTCTATGATGAACACTCCAGTTTTGTGAGAACATTTACGCATCCATAGTATGACCTCTCATCCATCATACAATTTCTATTAGCCTACCATATCTGATAAATATCTATATATCAAACTAGCAGAAGTACCCGTTCTTCGTACGGGTTATCAGAAACTGGCTTTAGTTATCGGTGTGACTGACTTCATTAGATATTTATATCACTGGTGTATTTACTTAAGTACGTAGAAATTATTCGTCATGTTTGGAATTATAGTGTATCTTCTTCTTCTTCTTCTTTTCTTCATGGGGGCCTCTAAATATTAGTTCCTAATTAGCGTCGACCTCTAAGATCTTCTGCTACCATGTTTTTCCTTCATTCCCACCTAGATATACCTGCTCCCTTCACAAATCTGCAGGTTTAGTGTTAGTATACTTTCGCCAAATAGTACCACAAATATAAATATTATTGAATGTATTTGTTTGAACCGACATTTCATAACTATTACAAATATGATAAAGGAAATACGCGATGCATACAATAAATTACTATAATTATCGAGAATTATAATTCTCAGGGCATGTCACTCATGTCGCACATCATATAATGAATCTGAGTATAAATTTTGAGAAATTTTTTCAAGTCATCTTGACAATTGTGTACAGTATATAGGTTGTTTTCATGGTTACAATGATCGTAAAAGTGGACCAAAATATTGGCACTAAAAATATCAGTGATCCCACTACTCCATGATTTGATAGAAAATATTTTAAACTATAGGTAACAGACTCTGAAAAATGCTGAAACCTAAGCCAGTACGTAAAAACGCAGGCCCGTCGGCAACCGCTGGTCGCTGTACTACGGAGATATCCGGGGCTATTATTTTTATACTTCACTCTCTTTCCATCCCCAACCAAAGGAGTGGTATGAGCGTCTTACACAACAGTTTATTTTTCCAGATAGTAAGTCATATGTGTATCAATTTTGTTTGGCAGCTATGTCCAAACGTACATGCATAATCTCGTTGCTGTACAATCCTGGAGCTGACGTTGCCACGGTTACGGCCGTTCGTTTCTTTATCCGATTTCTAGAGCAGGTAGTGTGCTTCCAATATCTCCATAACGGTTGGTTTTAGGGCCTTCAAACATGGTTTCGGGCCCGAAGGGTTTACCGAGTTTTGTTCTTTGCGTCAAGGGGCTTAAAATGAGCTTTGTTTCGTTCTTGTACGACAAATTCGATTTTTGAAGGGCGGAAAAAAGTCCATTCGACACTCCATGTCGTACGATGTCGGCATGTAAATGATCTCTGGTGACACATTTGGTGTTTACCAGACAAAATTCATTAAATCTTAGCCATAGACGCCCAAGAGAGTTTCGGTTTACTCGGTCTGCCATCTAGTGGGGACCTAGAGTAAAACGGAACGTCGAAATTGACGAGCAGACAGCCAGATGGCGTCAAATTGAAATGTCTGCACACGGTAGCTGAGGCCATACGATTATTATTATTATTATTATTTTAATATTTTTTATCTCCCCCCGTCGCCTCCCCTCAAATTGTTTTGAAAATAAAATACAGCCCATGTTACTCACTGGCAATGTAACTTTCTACAGGTGAAGTATTTTTTTAAATCGGTTCAGTAGTGTTTGAGTCTATCCGTTACAAACAAATATACAATGTTTTCTTCTTTATAATATTAGTATAGAAGTATAAATTACATCCCTACACATACGGTTGCCGTCAGGAAGGGCATCCAGCCGTAAAACAGGATTTAACTTACATCTGCGACACAGTTTGCACCCGCAACCTCACAGGTGTGGGTAAAGCGATAGAAGAAGAAGATACTCATTTTTAAAAAATTCACCCGCTTTTTTATTCTTTTCACCCCCTTAAGTGGATTTTACAAAAAGAGTGTGTTCATTTTTAAAGGAGATTCCAAGTACCAATTTTAAAGTCTGTAACATCTTCATGTTTTGAGATATATGTATCCTCATATAAACAATTCAACTCCTTCCTCACTTTCTTCCCCCCCCCCCCCCGCCCTTAAGTGGATTTTCTGAAAACGAATATTTGTGTTCTTTTATTTTTAAAGGGGATTCCAAATATCAATTTTCATGCCTGTAACATGTTAAGTTTTTGTGATTTATTGTAGATAATTTCGCTGCTGTAGAATCCTGGAGCTGACGTTGCCATGGTTACGGTAGTTCATTATCCGATTCCTAGAGCGGGGTAGTGTGGTGCCAATATCTCCGTAACGGTTGGTTTTAGGGCCTTAAAACATGGTTTTCGGACCCGTAGGCTTACCGAGTTTTGTTCTTTGCGTCAAGAGGATTAAATTGAGCTTTATCTCGTCCTTATACGACAAATTCGATATTTTGCCTATATTAGCCTGTTATTTTTAGATCCCCCCCCCCGTGCCCCCACTTTGAAATGTTTTGAAAATAAAATACAGCCCATGTTACTCACTCGCAATGTAGCTTTCTATAGGTGAATAAATTTTTAAAATCGGTTCAGTAGTTTTTGAGTCTATTCGTTACAAACAAACTAATTTCTCCTCTTTATAATATTAGTATAGATTAATTCTATTATTTGCTTCACAAGACTTATACCGTTTAACACTAATTTTATGTCATCCTTACTTGACGTCATGCTTTCTATACTGTCATCATTGCTCCCTGGTCCACCCCGTTTCCCTAAATGTAGCAAGAGTTTTGTGCTTTCTCGCCATCTTTCGACGAAGAAGTTTTAGACATTGTCAACATTCTAGAACGACGTGGGCCTAATGTTCTTATGGTGTATAGCGAGGATGAATTAAAAGACAGATTCAGACTAAATAAATATACTGCCATGCGTTTGGTTAAGGCTATAGGCAACAATCTGCGCCTTTCTTGGTCAAAAATTAATTACGGTACGCTTTCATAGTATTGAATAATCAGATTTTTATCGGTGACAGTATTAGTGTCTATAAAAACACTGGTACTGATAACTAAGCATAAGTTAGGGGATAAATAGATTATCGTAGTGACGTAGGCAGAAAACTTTGTATCAGGCCTACTTTGTACCAGTAACAACATACGGTCTGGAAACTTGCACCATCGACAGAAGGGATAACAGCAGACTCCAGACTGCGGAAATGAAATTTCTGAGGTCACTGCTGCAGAAAACGAGAAAAGATAAGATCCGGAATGAAAAGGTCCGCGAAGACATCCAAGTGAAACCACTCAACGAAATTCTAGCAACATCAAGATTGAGATAGTTTGGTCTCTTTAAGAGGGTAGCACGAAAATTATTTGCCTGGCCGAGGCGGTAAAGGCGTGCTCGATTCGCCCGGAAGGACGTGGGTTCGAATCCCCGTCAGGAAGTCGTAACATTTAAAAAACGAGATTACCACTTCCGGAGGTACATATGGCCCTGAGGGTCACTCAGCCTACACCAAAAATGAGTACCAGGTTAATTCCTGGGGGCAAAGGCGGCCGGGCGAAGAGCTAACCACTCTACCCCATCACGTGCCGCGGTTAACAATGGTGGAAGCCTTTACCTTCCACTCCTCCAAGGGCCTTCATGACCTGTACGGAGGTGTCTTTGTCTTTTATTTCATTTGGCCGATACATTTTCGTATGCTAGAGATGAACCTTAAAATCCCGTGGTCGGGAGTCAGGCGTGAACGGGTGCAATAGACTCCATGATCTAACCTTACACGTACCGTTAACGATTTACAATCAAATTGCATTGTATGAGTATTGTTTTGTTGACGAAAAAAAGACCTTCAACTGTTTGGATTGGGAACATAGTGTTCCGCGTCATGTCATATCACTGATGAAAGGCGTGCATGACTGAAACACTCAGAATACTTCAGTGTGTCCCGTGGCGTCAGACAAGGCTGGATCTTGTCCCCTCGACTTTACAACGTCTGCGGCGAGTACATCCCAATTGAAGGCATAAAAATTAGGAACTTGAGCTTTGCTGATTAACACCACCCTGCTTTCCAACAGTGAGGAAGAGCTTTCAGAGTTGTTAACAAGACTTAAGAAAGTGAGTCTTGACTATGGACTGGCGCTCAACCTCAGTAAGTCAAACACATGGTGACTGATAGAGCAGCACAGGTCGTTTGAAAGAGTTGGAGGTAGTGCACGACTTCGATGTCCGGACATTTCGTACCACGGACATTCCATACCACTTGATTTTTGAGGACATTTCGTACCACGGATGTTCCGTACCACTTGATGTCACATTAATATTCCGTGCGGGCGTAATGAGTCTCACGGGCACAGTTTAGAAATCAGAAACAAAAATAATTTACAAAATTTGCTGAAGAAAACTTCTATATTATTTTAATAAGTGCCCTATAATTTACGTTTACATAAATATTATCACAAGAAAGTCGATTTTTGAAGTATAAATCCTGAAACAAAACAATACAACAGAAATATACTGTCCATCGTGTCCGGGCGCATTGTACCAGACGAGCACAAGCATGGACAATATTATTATTATTGTGAATATTTATAAACTACTGCGTTATTTCATTATCAAGTAAGTAAAATAAAAGATTCTGATGAACTGGCAGATGTGAGCTTGGGAAACAGGAAGCTACTGAAAGGTGGAAGTAGCTAGGTCCCCGTGTGCCAGTCAGATCAGTTGCGTCCGACGGAAGGTCATTTATTCATCTCTTGCTTTGTAATCACAGCTGCACAACGGAACATATATACAGAAAATGTATTCTTGAGACTGAAAATGTATCAGTAGTGGAGACCGAAAAAAATTAGATATTTACGAATACTCTCGGCCGTTATTCTTGGCTTTCTAGACCGGGGCCGCCATCTCACCGTCAATTGCAATCACGCAGGCTGAGTGGACCTCGAACCAGCCGTTAGATCCAAATGAAAGTCCCTGACCTAGCCGGGAATCGAACCCGAGGCCTCCGGGTAAGAGGCAGGCAAGCTACCCCTACAGCACGGGGCCGGCCAAAACATTCATTAGGAAATCGTTTTTACTTCGCAATACTTTCCACTCTTTCAAGTGGCAAGGAATGTCCTTTCCTAAATATTTTAAAGTCATTAGCTGACACTTCGCAGGTAATCAGCCGATCAAGTGGTACGAAATGTCCTAGAACCCATGACTTCGTATACTGTACCTTGGACCAACTTCAGTGATACGGGAAGTTCCGAGAAAGAGATAAGGACTTTTGCTAGGACGAGCAGCTATGATGAAATTAAGTAAGATCTGGAAGAACAGGGGGATTACTAATAACAATACAAAGATCCGTCTCGTTGAAACCCTTGTATTCCCTGTTTTCTCATACGGCTGTGAGACCTGGACCGTAAAGACTTTGGACAGAAAACGTCTTTGAAAGTTGTTGCTGGCGTAAATTGCTGCGTGTGTCTTGGACCTCAAGAAGAACCAATGCGTCCATTCTTCAAGGGCTGACGATATCTTCGCGTATCAGTGGAAGAATGCTGCAGGTCTCTGGACACATTGTGAGGCGACCTGGAGAAAATCTAGAGAAGTTAATCATGGAAGGGAAGGTTGAGGGCAGCAGACCACGAGGAAGGACTGCAACCAGATGAATATGACATGTGCACTGAGAAAACCCGAAGATCGTACGGGATGGCGAAGCTATAGCAAAGTCAGTGTGGTCACGACACTCAATGAGGATGACGGTGTGTGAGTGCGCCAAGCATCGAGTGTGAGGCCACAGACCTCTGACGTTGTGGACAGATCATTCACTAACTTCCTTGTTCTTCCTCTTCGTCTTAATTGTCAGCATGGCCAAGGTTTCCAGAGCCTGATGAAGTGACCGGTCCATGGAATATTTGAAGAGCTCTGCATAGTAATGTACTGTATCAATGACAAAATTCTAATTTTATAAAAAGAAAAAATATTATCTTGGAAGAGGGCACGTTGGTTGTGGACAACAGAGAGAAGTTTGGCCACGTGGTAATAGGGAAGAAGGTAATTTTCTCATTAATGGTTGTAGAGATGAGCCAAGGTATCTGTGCAATCGTGTGACGTCATAGCCTCCGCTACTACTGATCGTAAAAACATCGGTTAAGATTTCAGCGAGCCGGCACACGTCAGAGCTGTCGCACTGTCCTCCACCAATGGTTGTGTTATACCGGAAGGCGAGTTAAGATTGTCGGACGTAATTTAGGATAACAAAGATGATTTTATGAATGACCGAATAAACAGTAAATAATGGTTGTAACAAAACAATACTTAATACACACAAATTAATACTGAATCAAATGTCATCAGGTAGTGGTGGTGATTATTGTTTTAAGATGAAGTACAACTGGCATCATAGAGAAACACTGACACAAAATGTGAATAACAGAACATAAGGAAAAATTGTAGGTAAGTTATTCAACACTCCGAAGGTAAGGGTTTTTTTTTTTTTTTTTTTTTTTTTTAAAGTTCATACATAAACGTAGAAACATAAGTCTGCCAGTTTTAGTGTAATGCAATCAGTCGCAATCGGGTTTAAAGTCTCAACATCAGGCCTAATCAAATCCTTTTCTTGTCTTTTGCATGCAGCTCCTTGTTTTTAACATTCGAGTGGTATTGTCTTAAAAATAACTACTATCGCAGTCACTAAATCTATTTACCTACACTACGTAAATGACTACTTCTCACACTATGATTTATCGTCACATAATAAGAAAAGAACTTCTTAGTTTGTCCAGGTTGGCTGTGAATGGGTGTATTTAACGTCGTTATGTAAATACAGCCTACTTACCGTACTTTTCTTTCGGCTACAAATTAATCACGTATTAATATTAATCAGTAAAGCAGAATGATCAAATTTTACTTCATCACCTCCTCAGGAAACAAGTCGCTATAAATGAAGCTACAATTAACAGGGATGGTGAAGTCCCGTACTTGTCAACAATCAGTGGCTCATTCAGTGGTAGAGTTCGGCTGTGATACCAGAAATATGATAGAGACAAACAGAGACGCACTGAAGTCGTGATGGGTAACTCGTGAATGAGTCGTTCAAAATGAACGCTTCATTCATATGAAGTGTGAACTAACCACCCAATTTCAATGAACTGGTAGTTCAAACACTTCACAGTTCTTCACAACTCATTCGATTCGTCTGTCGCTCGCTCATTCGTTTCCTTCCCCCTCCCACTATCTGCGTCATCACTCCCGGACTCATCCTACCTATCAATTGTATTCTTTCATGTATTTCCTTCTTTATATGAGACAGGCTTCTCTCTTTATCTTTTCCTTGTCCCTACCAACTAGTAGTGGGATATTTGATTCATTTTACTGAATAGATTCATTTGATTCCGTTCACGTTACTGAATCGATACAGTGATACGATTCACGGCACATTAGAGTCACCGTTCCTTACATATGGGTTGAATTAATTGACGAATGTCAACTAAGTTATAATACTAAGATTCTAAACTAATAACCTAATAGCCTATCTTTTTACTAGCTACTTTGGAGTTACATTTTGACTATCTTATCAACACTGCAAATAAATCCAACTATTATTTAAACCTCCCTGTAAGAAGAGGACAGTAAATGCAAGTGGGTATTATTTTCAAATTACCTGAAAGCGAGAGTCCATTATAGCGTACGATTCTTTCAGTGTGCCATGGCTTTGTATGCCTCGCTGCAGCGGAAGTTCGGCTCCCCGCCAATGTCCAGAGTTCCGATAATGAACCGTGTGTGTGTTGTGTTTCACTGATCAGCGAATGCGCCACTCAGCACTGTCTGCTGCCGGTCAGCTGAATCGTGTGCCGCGAGGTCGCCGTTCCTGCGACTCGATTCATTCAGACACTTGAATAAATCGATACACTGCTTCGAATTATGCACTCAGTAGTCAACACTACTACCATCTGTCATCTAGATGCTGTAAGCGGGTAAGCCATAGGAACTTCCGTGGTACGTAAGACAACATACTAACATATGTTCATGTTTTAACATGTAATAAATAGGTCGGAAATCTAGATGCATCGCATGGATGTCTCAGTTAATTCTATGGCCATAATTTTTACAAATTTCATTAGAAACTTTCCACTTCGTGTCCGTATCGATATGACAATCTAACAATCTTATTGGAAGAAGATATATTTTTAACAATATTTTAGTTATGGACAAGTTATTAATCACTTGTTAAGCATTCTTTCCCACCCCTCCAAGACAGCCCTCACTACCACCATCCTCCCCAATAGACACAAATGTTTAAGTTACCATGAGAAGTTATCAAAGCTAATACGAGAACATATATTGTGCATATTTTTACCCTATTTACACATAAGCTTATGTGAATATAGTTGATGATGACTGCAAAGCAGTCAAAATATGTACTATTAATTTTTATAAAGTAGCCAAAGGCAAATAAAGTTATCGATTAGGTGGCTAAATATTTCTTTGATTGTTAAATTTCATTAGGTTAAAGTAAAAATATAGGCACCTTATTTGTTGTTGTGTTGTTGTTGTTTGAGCCATCAGTCCATAGACTAGTTTGATGCAGCCCTCCATGCCACCCTATCCTGTGCTAACCTTTTCATTTCTACGTAAGTATTGCATCCTACATCTGCTCTAATCCGCTTGTCATATTCATACCTTGCTCTACCCCTACCGTTCTTACCACCTACATTTCTTTCGAAAACCAACTGAACAAGTCCTGAGTGTCTTAAGATGTGTCCTATCATTCTATCTCTTCTTCTCGTCAAATTTAGCCAAATCGATCTCCTCTCACCAATTCGATTCAGTATCTCTTCATTCGTGATTCGATCTATCCATCTCACCTTCAGCATTCTTCTGTAACACCACATTTCAAAAGCTTCTATTCTCATTCTTTCTGAGCTAGTTATCGTCCATGTTTCACTTCCATACAACGCCACGCTCCACACGAAAGTCTTCAAAAACATCTTTCTAATTCCGATATCAATGTTTGAAGTGAGCAAATTTCTTTTCTTAAGAAAGCTCTTCCTTGCTTGTGCTAGTTTGTATTTTATGTCCTCTTTACTTCTGCCATCGTTAGATATTTTACTACCCAAGTAACAATATTCATATACTTCCTTTAAGACTTCATTTTCTAATCTAATATTTCCTATATCACCTGCCTTCGTTCGACTGCACTCCATTACTTTTGGACTTATTTATTTTCATCTTGTACTCCTTACCCAAGACTTCATCCATACCATTCAGCAACTTCTCGAGATCTTCTGCAGTCTCAGATAAAATAACAATATCATCGGCAAATCTCAAGGTTTTGATTTCCTCTCTTTGGACTGTGATTCCCTTTCCAAATTCCTCTCTGATTTCCTTTACTGCCTGTTCTATGTAAACATTGAAAAGGAGAGGGGACAAACTGCAGCCTTGCCTCACTCCTTTCTGGAAAGCTGCTTCTTTTTCAAAGCCCTCGATTCTTATCACTGCAGATTGATTTTTATACAGATTGTAGATAATTCTTCGTTCTCGGTATCTCATCCCTATCATCTTCAGAATCATAAATAGCTTGGTCCAATCAACATTATCGAATGCCTTTTCTAGATCTACGAATGCCATGTACGTGGGCTTGTCCTTCTTGATTCGATCCTCTAAGATCAGACGTAAAGTCAGGATTGCTTCACGTGTTCCTACATTTCTTCTGAAGCCAAATTGATCTTCTCCCAACTCAACTTCAACTTGTTTTTCCATTCTTCTGTAAATAATACGTGTTAAAATTTCACACCTGTCAGCACCGGCTTTCTTGGGAATAGGTATAACAACATTCTGCCAAAAATCGGATGGGACTTCTCCTGTCTCATACATCTTGCACATTAAACGAAATAACCTTGCCATGCTGGTTTCTCCTAAGGCAGTTAGTAATTCAGAGGAAATGTCATCAATTCCAGGTGCCATGTTCCTATTTAGGTCACTCACAGCTCTGTCAAACGCTGACCTCAAAATTGGGTCTCCAATTTCATCAGCGTCAACAGCATCTTCATGTTCCAGAACCAAATTATCTACATCTTTACCTTGATATAACTGCTGGATATGCTCCTGCCATCTTTCTGCTTTGTCTTCTTTCCCTAGAAGTGGCTTTCCATCCGAGCTCTTAATATTCATACACCTAGATTTCCTTTCTCCAAAGGTTTCCTTGATTTTTCTGTATGCAGCATCTACCTTTCCCAGGACCATACAGCCTTCAACATCCTTGCACTTCTCCTTCAGCCATTCTTCCTTAGCTACCTTGCACTTTCTATTCACTTGATTCTTTAATCGCCTGTATTCTTTTCTGCCCTCTTCATTTCTAGCATTCTTGTATTTTCGTCGTTCATCAATCAGGTCTAGTATCTCCTGAGTTATCCACTGATTCTTAGTTGATCTTTTCTTTCTTCCTAACATTTCTTCAGCAGCCCTACTGACTTCATTTTTCATGACTCTCCACTCTTCCTCTATAGTGTCTCCTTCAGCCTTTTCATTTAGTCCTTGTGCAACATGTTCCTTGAAACAATGAAAACCAACTCCTGCATTTCCCCTGTTTGATTTTGTGTTGATAATTCGGTAGTTGCCTGACCAAAAATCTTGTTCTTCCTGCCAACGTACTTCACTTACACCAACTACATCTAACTTTAGCCTATCCATCTCCCTTTTCAGATTCTCTAACCTACCACAACGATTCAAACTTCTAACATTCCACGCTCCGACTCGCAGAATGTCAGTATCCATCTTCCTGATGATCGTCCCCTCTCGTGTAGTCCCCACCAGGAGATCCGAATGGGGGACTAGTTTACCTCCAGAATATTTTACCCGGGAGGAAGCCATCATCAGTGCATCATTCATACATTCATACATGTCTTCGGGAGGTATACTGAAATTCAAGTCAAGAGCTTAGGAAAAGTATCCTTCCGCATGTGAGCACGTCCCCTGTTCCCCCTTCCAGTCGCCGTTCTCCATCTCCGCCACAACCAGCCTATCATTAACGCCGTGCGTCCATCTGACAAGTACAGTACTTCATTCTGAAATAGTGAAGCACCAAACGAAATCGCTTCCTTTCACGTAGCTGTACTTTGATTACGTACTATAACTATTTATTCCTTTATTGACCATGTAAAACCTACAGATTACTGACGAATACCGAGGCAAGAGAAGCAAGGTTTATTTTTATTTCATTATGCAATTTGTGTGAGGCACATGGAGACTTACAACATAAGTATACGATTCCGTTCTCGTGCAACGACTGTCAGTGGCAGTTTCTCACAGTTAAAAAAGCTGAAAAACCCGCCCATGAGTGGGATTGCAAAATACAATGCTTCCAGGAATGTTATAAATATTGTAGTCTCGTCATTCGGAAGGTAAAAACGAACTCATGATCCTCTCATGACAACATTTCTGCAGGTAGAGGCGGTTACGAATATAAAGTAAAGTACACATTATTATTACTACTATTATTATTATTAGTATTATCATAATCATCGAATAAGCCAAGGATCCTATTCCCATACCGTGTTAAGGCCTTTCCTGTTTAATCTACGGCGAGTGCTGAGCTGACACATCGATCTTTCGCTGGAGACTTGGATTTTCCGTGGAGTTTAAATTCCAAGCGAGCGGCGTAAACACTGTACACAGGAACGCCGATCAGCTGCGCGGTCTTTTTCACGTCTTCCACAGTCCACAGTGGATTCTAACCTCGTAGGCTACTGTAAACGTTTAAAACAATTTGGTTTAGATTTTCTACTTTATTTTTCTCCACTTTTGTTAGCTTTAAAGTATTTCACAGGGGACTCAAGCGTCACAGCATCAGACACGTCTTGCTCACAGCTGGCAGCCATTATGAATATTGAACACGCTGTTGCAGCCAGTATTGCCAACAGTTTTCTTAGATCCATCTTCAACATCGCACATATTATGCGAACTTATCAGCAATGGAATGAACTCGAACATACTTACTAAGTACACAGTGCAATAAGATATCAATATCATATTAAATAATTATTATTTTGCTACATACACCACTGAGAACAATAACTATTCATAGCCATCTACGTATGAAATATAAGAGTTGGTAACGAACCCGAATAACATACAACCTGTGATATATTTTCCATATTTATGCAGGGCAAAAATTTTAATTCATCAAGTCAGTTCACCAGAATATCTAACCAAACTGAAGAAAGCTCCTGACTTCAGGAACAAGTAACAAACCTAGGGAACTATTTGGCCCTGCGGAAGCCTTTTCACCGACCAGAAGTCTGACTAACATCAAAGGGACCGCTAAGGTCTTGAGTTGACTCTCAGTATAGTTACGGCTGTAGTTTCCCGTTGCTTTCAGCCGTGGAGCAGTATCAACACAGCTAAGCCATGTTGAATATTATTACAAGGCCGTATCAGTCAATCATCTAGACTGCCGTCCTTGCAACTACCGAAAGGCTGCTCCCTCCCTTTCGATGAACCATTCGTTAATCTGGTCTCTCAACAGATACCCATCCGATATGGTTGCACCTACGGCTCGGCTATCTGCATCATTGGGACACGCAAGCCTCCCCACCGCGGCAAGGTTAGATGGTTCGCAGAGGAGGGTACCTTATTTATAAAATGTAAATGTTTTTAAAATGTAATTTTCAGTGATGTTTGCAAAATAAAATCGTGAAACATGCAGTCAAATGTAACGCTAACTAATTAATACCTAAGTAAAGTCAGATTGTGGGTGCCATGATTATTTTAAAGGAAAATAATAGATCCCGCACTAGACAGTAAGAAGTTATAAGCAAGACTATCACTGACACGCTAGTTATCCCATCTCTGCCATAGGCTGTCCATAATTACATAGCTCTGCCATCTGTTGGTAATATGTATTGCAGCTTTATTGAGTGAATGAGACACTGTGAAAGAGGTCGCTGCTCAATGACATAGCGAACGGCTTCGTTACGCTTCATTACTTAATGAACGAACTACTTCATTTGAACGATTCGCAGTAAACAGTTTGAATGAGTAACGTAGTTCATACGAATGAACTGGTTCGACCCATCGCTACACTGAAGTAGAAACGATTGTAGCGGAGGTGGTTGACTATTCTACGCATGCGCAGAATCTCTCAGTTTTCTCCCTCGCACAATAAAGGCCACGGCCGCTTCCTTCCAATTCCTAGCCCTTTCGTGTCCCATCGTCACCATAAGACCTATATATGTTGGCACGACGTAGAGCAAATTGTAACAATAAAATTAAAAATCTGTTTTAAGTCGGCGTGTGCCAGGGATCGGCATCGAGTCCAGTTCAGATCAACACTGTCAGAACAGCCATATACGTGCCAACTCTGTTGTAAGTTCCTTCGATACTTTCTGTAAGGGGCTTGTGAGTCGACTGGGAGCTCTCAGCGTGAGGGCATGGCCGGCATCTCCCTCTTCGTCAGGTTTCCCCGTGCACCTGTTAGAATACGAAACGGAACAGTAGTATAATAGGACAGTTCGGCGGCCTCCTCCTCCTCCCGCGGGAAATTTGAATTTTGGCGCGAGATTTGAATTTGTAAACAAAGCCACGTGCTTTTTGACAGCTGTCATCGACAACAACGCATCGCTAACCTCACTGCTGCCATCTTGACGGGAATAAACCTCAGTAGTACCAACTTAACCTCACAAGCGCGAGATTTGAATTTGTAAACAAATCAACCTGTTTTTTGACAGCTACGTGCTTTTTGACAGACAACAACGCATCGCTAACCTCAGTACTGCCATCTTGACGGGCCTAAATCTCAGTGGTACCAACTTAACCTAACTAGCGCGAGATTTGAATAGGTAAACAAATCCACGTGCTTTTTGACAGCCACGTGCTTTTTGACAGACAACAACGTATCGCAAACCTCAGTGCAGCTATCTTGACGGACCTAAACCTTACTGGTACCAACTTAACCTCACTAGCGCGAGATTTGAATTTGTTAACAAATCCACGTGCTTTTTGACAGCTGTCATCCGCCATCTTTAAACTACAGAGCACCGTGCTGCCCGCTTTAACGCAGTAGCTGCAAATTCGTCACCTGTCATCCGCAGTGCTGCCATCTTAACGAGCCTAAACCTCAGTGCTACCAACTTAACCTCACTAGCGCGAGATTTGAATCAGTAAACAAATCCACGTGCTTTTTGACAGCTGTCATCCGCCATCTTAAATCTATAGAGCACAGTGCTCCCCTCTTTAGCTACTTACCTTTGAAATGTGGTGGCGGATAATTTGAAAAATGCTTTTTGACAGCAGCCATCTTTGAGCACCGTGCTGCCCTCTTTAGCTAGATACCTGTGGTGGCAGACAATTCTACGTGACAGCAGCCATCTTTGAGCACAGTGCTGCCCTCTTTGTGGCTGCGGGAAATTCCACGTGCTCCTGTTTGGAAACAAATTCACGTGCTTTTTTCTGACAGCTGTCATCCGCCATCTTGCATCACAAACCTCAGTGTTGCACTCTTTAGCTAGATAACTTTGAAATGTGGTGGCGGCAATTTGAAAAATTCTACATGCTCTTGTTTGGAAACAAACCTATGCGCTTTTTGACAGCTATCATCCGCCACCTTTAATCCAGAGAGTGCCGTGCTGCCCCCTTTAGCTACTTACCTTTGAAATGTGGTGGCGGCAAATTCAACGCGCTCTTGTTTGGAAACAAACCCATGTGCTTTTCTGACAGCTGTCATCCGCCATCTTTAATCCAGAGAGAACAGTGCTGCACTCTTTAGTTGAAATGTGGTGGCGGCAAATTCCACGTGCTCTTGTTTGAAAACAAATTCTACGTGCTCTTCAGCTGTCATCCACCATCTTTAATCAAGAGAGCACCGTGCTGCCCTCTTTGTGGTGGCGGATAATTTGAAAAATTCTTTTTGACAAGCAGCCATCTTTAATCCAGAGAGAACAGTGCTGCCCTCTTTAGCTACTTACCTTTGAGGCGGTTAATTTGAAAAATTCTATTTGACAAGCTGCCATCTTTAATGAAAAGAGCATCGTGCTGCTATCTTGCGGGTAATTTTTACGTCACAGCTGTCATCCACCATCTTGCATTGCTAACCTTAGTGCTGCCCTCTTTAGCTACTTACCTTTGAGGCGGACTATTTGAAAAAATCTATTTGACAAGCTGTCACCCGCCATCTTGCATCGCAAACCTCAGTGCTGCACTCTTTAGTTGAAATGTGGTGGCGGATAATTTGAAAATATCTTTTTGACAAGCAGCCATCTTTAATCAACAGAGCACCGTGCTGCTATCTTTATCGTAGTAGCGAGCAATTTAAAATCTAGATGCTTTTTTTCTAACAGCTGTCATCCGCCATCTTTAATCTAGGGAGCAACGTGCTACCCTCGTGTAGTGGTAGTAAATTCCACGTGCTTTTCAAACCCACGTGCTTTTTTTACAGCTGTTATCCGCCATCTTTAATCAAGAGAGCGCAGTGCCGCACTCTATGTGGTGGCGGATAATTTGAAAAATTCTTTTTGACAAACAGCCATCTTTATTCAACACAGTTACCGCTATCTTACATCGCTTACCTCGGTGCTGCACTCTTTAGTTGAAATGTGGTGGCGGTAAATTCGAACAAGTTTAACCATACATCGGGGGGGAGCTAGAGTTAGCACGTGCTGCAGTGATGACGTCATCATGCATGTTTAGACTTGTCCGTTTTCTTAAGAGTAAGTCGGTGTAAAGGAATTCAATATGTAAGCATCATAAAAACAAGAGTTTGCATGTGCTGCAGCGATGACGTTATTGTAGGTGCGCATGTTTAAACCCGTTCGTCGACTAAAAACTTTAGTCTTCGAGAAACAGTGATAAAGAGTGGAGTGCAAACATGACGAAAACATTAATAGTTGATGTGCAAGGCTTTAAAGTAAACGGAAACAAATTTGTATTTAAAGAGGTGGCTGTGTTAGATTGCAGTGTGTTGTGGGTACCAAAACTTGTTAGTTTAGTATTTAGCCCACCGTTCCCTTACTGTTTGCAAACAGATGAAGATAAAAAGCAGACTCAGTGGATTGAAAACAATTTAGGTATGAAGTGGGAAGAAAAAGGAATACCTTATCGTTTTCTACCTTTAATGATGAATGCACATTTGTCAAGAGCAGATCTTGTTCTTTTAAAGGGTTGTGGAAAGAAAGAATGGTTGCGTGATTTTCTACCATCATCGTGTGAAATTATCGACATGCATGAATTGGGGTGCCCATCATTTAAAACTCTTCCGAAAGAGCATAGTAGAGAAACAAGTAAACAGTCTTTACAACATGTATGCATGCTCTTTGATTGGTTGTGTTGCAGTGCATGCCGGGAAGTGAACAACATATGTAAACTGCAGTGTCGAAATAACCTTAGTGTAAAAGAAACATTTGTAGAGTAAAGACGTCATGACATTTCTAACAGATACTAAGTGTAACGCAGTTGAAAAGGTGATCGTAAAGTTTTATGCATGCAAAAGGAAACTAAACACTTTTACTGAAGAAGAGTTAAATGCATTACCAAAGGCATTTTTGGTTAATGCAGCTGCGAATGCTGTAAAGAAGATTTCGGATAAGGTGCCTCGTGAGTGGACTCAAGATCCTGTTTTGTCAGAGCTTCAAACGCGTAGTTTACATCATGAACACGTGAGTTTAGGTAGAAGACCTTCTGTGAGACAGTGCCGTACATGTCAACTGATTAAACTGTATCACGGACCTAAAACTAACGAGTTGTCTTCGCTTATAAACACTTATCATGGCTGTGGAGAGAGTAAACAAGGAAAAGGTGAAGAAACGTGCTGGGAAAAAGGTGAGGAGGCATGTTGGGGGTGGACTCATCAATAAAGTGATTGATCTTCTTTTCTTCGCGCTTCATCTCCCCTGCGGCCCTAGAACACGTTCGCCTGACACGTAGTTACATGCTGCCTGCATAGAGTCTGTCGTGTAGCTGTCAAAATCTGCTTCGTAAAGTTATGCTGTGTGTGTGTGTGTGTGTGTGTTATTACCTAGTGCTTTAGCTTCTCAGAAGATAGCAGCACTTGTCGTTGTTGGTGTAATAAAACGAAAACTGAGTGACAAAGACCGTAAAATAAACAAAGGATAAAAATGTATATATATATATATATATATATATATCTATATTCTAAAATAAATATGAATTGTCAAAACATATTACAGGTGTTGTTTAACCCTACAGCATGTCCTAGTGACTTAGAAGAAAGGAAACGTAGAGGATTAAAAGAAAACACACATAAGATTTAAAGTACATCCTCTTTATTAATCCATGAATTAAAGCTGTTATTAAAACCAAGCCATTTAACATACAGTTTATTGCCACGACGTCGAATAACACGTTCAACTAAATAGTGATCAGGATATTTTGTTTTCCGCAGTTCTTCGATGTGAGATCGCGAAGTAAATACGTAACTGGATTAGTAAGCTTAACACTTCTGATTTGAAAAATTTCAGTGCTCCAGTTAGGTGTGTATCCTTTTGCAAATATAGCCTTGTGTTTGCTGATGCGAACAAAATCACCTTCTTTAAAGCGATGGCGACGTGGATCAGCTGTTTTAATTGCAAGATGAATAGCATTTATACGAGGTGTATTCTTTGTAACAAGACGTGGCTTTGTTCCGATAGTGCGATGAGGTGTATCGTTGTAGGTAGATAAAAGCCTAGGTAGCAGGTTAATCCAACGATATGAACCTTGCGCTGTAAATTCTCGCCACATCATTGTTTTGAGTGTACGATTAAAGCGTTCTACAACACTTGCCTTGAGATTGCTGAACGTAGAGTAGTGTTGAATGCCAAGTAACTTGAGGTAAGAAGAAAAATCCTTGTTGTAAAACTCTTTACCTTGATCAGTTTGAAGAAGCCTTGGGCAGCGTTTCGATTCTTCAACAATATGTTTAAATGCTTCTTTAACTTGAGCTGCTGTTTTAGAACGCACGGGTTGTGCAAAAGCAAACTTCGAGTACACATCGATAACAGTAAGTAGATACTTATACCCCTTATTACTAGAGGCATATGGAAACATTTCTACTAAGTCTGCTTGCCAGAGATCATCTTTTCCTCGTGTAATAACGCGTCTCTGACAGTAGGTGCGATGTGCTGGTTTATGTAACTCATGTGCGATGTTTACCTTTACAGGTGATATCTTCTCTTGACGAGCCATTACAAAATAATACCGGCATAACGTAATTCTATTTCTAGAATTTCTGATCAGTGACCAGTGTGACCAGCCTCTTGCGATGCTCTTAAAAGTTGTAATCGTTCAACGAGTAAGTTTGGGTCATTCCAGTATCTTACATCCACATACGGCAACAAAGGCTTGTAGATAACATCAAGACTACGTGCAGTGGGAAACAGCTTAGAAATAAACTCACGATACTTGTAACTCTTATTCGCATTTACAGCTTCTGTTCTCTTGTAATTGCGTCGTGTTGCGTCAGTAGCAAAAAGTATTGCTTTATATTTTTTAAGATCATCTTGTAAAATTATATCCTTGTCAGGTATTCGTGAGAAAAGACGTTCTAAGAGTCCTTTCGTAGGTTTATAGGTAACACCTTTTACAATGAGTTTGTTGTTATTAATCTTAACATTTGAATTTCCTATCCAGAAACAGTCCTCTTCGTAGCGAATACCGTAGGTAGTGTCAGTTTGTCCTGTAAAAAGTTTTTCTATATAAGGCGCAAAGAGAGATCCATAGGTATCTTGAATAAAAGTTCTAAACTGATTGCGATACTCCGGTGTAATCATAACCTCAGACAAAGATGGTAGATTTTGCGTCGATGTAGTAGGTGTTTCAGCAATAACATCTGTAGTTAAAAACTCAACACGCTTAGATGGTGATGTATCATTAAGTTCTTCTTCTTGTTCCTGATCTTCCTCTTTCTCTTCTTGATCTACATCCTGCTTCTTCTCTTCCTCATCTTGTTCATGCTTTTCTTCTTCTTCTTCTTCTTCTTCATGCTTCTCTTTATGATATGATGTTTGCATAGAAGCAAAACTTGAAGTAGACTGCGGTAATGAAGTAGAATTAAAAATTTCTTTGAGTGGTGTACTTAGTTGTGTTCTTAAAAATAAATCCGTGTCTGCTTGAATACTGCTTGAATACGTTTAAGCTCTTTAAATTTCCGTCGAATATTGTTTCGAGCTTGAATGATATGTTTTGTGATCTCCTTGTTAGATGTTAACATGATGATGGTTTTTAATCAAGTAGTTACTGTAATTCTGTGTTAATGCATATAAAATGATCGAAACCCATGCGATATCGTCCATGCTGTACATCACTTTCTTTATCAATAACTAAAAAGCTGTAACGGTGTAATGACCAACATTTAGCACACATACGTTTAAAGTCATCGAATGTCATATCAGTGTTAACATGATCGTTATACACATGTCGCATGTTGCGCTCATCTTGCCGAAAAAGCACAATAACATCTGCGTTGTCGCGTATCAACTGCTTAGGCACACGAGAATAGGTTTGGCACAAATAGATGCAATCAACATATTTATGCCGACCCATACTAAAGAATGCACGAATAACGTTTTGCTGTTCTGTTGCGACATCATCAAAGATCATAAGAGAATTAGGAAGCACATCGTCTGGTGATGGTACTTGCTCATGCAAATTAAATTTAAAATATCTTATTCCATCTTTAACTAGATCGTGCATTACAGTTTGTAGAATAGCATATAGCGGCTGATAGAGTGACTTTGCGAAAACGTAAATATTCTAGAAGCGTACACCATTTACAGAAGTAATAAGTGTGAGTAAAAGATTTGTTTTACCGCATCCCGACGGATCTGATACAATACATCGAACAGTAAAAGGAAACAACGTTCCATGACGTTTTCTTGTAGTTGTACTAGAACTAGGTAAGAGACGTGGTACAATGTCGGTAACAGGTAGTGTGTCTTGCTGCTTTATAATCTTCATGATAACTGAATCATAAAGTACGTAATAGTAATATATATATTAAACGAAACAAGAGGCAAATGTTAGTTTATGATTTGCTCTTGACTAGTAAAGTCGTGTACAGCATGGTGAAACAACGATATCCAAACGACATGAAGAAGAAGAAAGTAAAAACTGTTGGATGGAAAGATGTTATAAAGGCTGCGCAAAAAGCTATTCGAGGGGAATACAATCCTCGTGTAGCTATTACTAAGGCGTTACGCGCAGCAAGAGCGAGAATTTCTCCAAAGTGCAGAGCAATATTTAGTAAACGTGCACGAATTATTCCTGTACCAAAACGAGGAGGATTTCTTCCTGCGCTGTTTGCTGGCTTAGCAGCTTTAGGGTCATTGCTAGGTTGTGCTAGTGCTGTAGCGAGAACTGTCAAAGCTGTAGAAGAAGCGAAACTACAGTTGAAAGAGAGTGAACGTCATAACAAGACGATGGAGGCAATTGCGTTACGAGGCAAAGGTGTGAACATGAAGCTAGCGCCATACAAGAAAGGGCTTGGTATCTACATTTCTCCAAAAAACGTCTACTGAATGCACTGCCACATCGAGCTCTAACGCATGATGAAGTTTTTACGTTTGCTAAAGAGCTAGGAATTCATTATTTTCGAGGAGTGTATATGCGCGATCAACTACCAGCGCGCCCACGTGAACGTGAAAGTGCCGTAATTAACTTGGACGACAGTCGTGGACCTGGAACTCATTACGTTGCTTATGTAAAACGTAAATCTAAAGTATGGTATTTTGATTGCTGTGGAGACTTACCTCCTCCTTTTGAGCTCATACGTTATTTCGGAAGCAGTGCAGACATTGTTTACAATAAAAACCGTGTGCAAAACTTTAATACACGCATGTGCGGACGATTATGTCTTATGTTCTTATATCAAACCCAGACAGTAGAGAAAGTGCATTAGTGTCTACGTGATGACGAACAGTGAAAGAACGTTTGCTGTACGTGGAGAAGGACCTGAAACAACCGTCTATTTTAATCCACCAATCGAACTTGGCTATCAGCCGCATAGTCTTGGACTAGTATCGTTTGAAAGCTACAATAAAAATCTATAATGTGCGTGATGGTGTAAACAAGTTCTATTACGATGAGTATGTGCTAACACTACCCTCAGGTAGTTATACAGTAGACGATATTCACGACTATATTGAAAGTACGTTAATTGATCAGTTTGGGGAAGATAGTTTTAGTAATCATAATTACAAGTTCTCAATCACTATAAGCAACATTACACATAAATGTGTTATTGAATCATCATTTAAGATTGACTTCAAATCACAACCTGATTCGATTGGACCACTGCTTGGATTTTCATCGAGGGAGCTCCTACCGAACGTACGTCACGAGTCTGATCAACCTATAAAACTCTTCGATGATTATAATGTGAACATTACTTGTAATATTATTACAGACTTGAATAGTAATCTACAACCTTCGCACGTCCTGCACGACTTTATTGTTACAGGGGAACGTGGATATACTATTTGTGAGAAACCAGCAGTAGTTCTTTATCATCCTGTGTCTGTAAGACACACTTGTAAATAAATAAACATAATCAGCTTATTCATTTAGATCAGCACGCGTACGTAGCTTACAAACTACATCTTAAACCAGTATGAAAACCATCTATAAAACACGGTGTACATTCCGAAGACATACTACATGTGTGCAGAGACTCATCGAGTTAACAGATACCCATAAGCAGATACTCCAAGATTTAGGATATACACTACTACAACAGAATGGAAGAAATGCTAGACATTACGAATACAGTAGAAAGTCGTGAAGGTGTAGTACGAAGTGAGCTTCATTCCTATCAACCTTTTACGTTTGGATTAAATAACAATGATGAAATTCATTTTATTATTAAACAGCAAGATGTATACACCTTACCACACGAAAGCTACCTCTATATTGAAGGACGACTAGAAAAGACGCATGGAAGTGGACCAAGCACTTCACAACTAAACAACCATGCTCAAGCTCTTCTCTTTCTGAAGCGCGATATGTAAATAATGTTGAAATAGATCGAACGAAGAATGTTGGTATTACAAGTGCAATGAAACTCTACCCTTCTTTCTGTGATGAAGAAAGTAATCTTTTGCGGATGGCTGGATGGTGTCCAAAAGCTACTAACAACTGGATGATTAATGAGGATGGTACTTTTACGGTATGTTATCACTGAAACGTATTTTTGGATTCGCAGAAGACTTTACACGTATTATAATCAACGCAAAACAAGAGCTTATTCTAACCCGTGATCGAAGTGATTACAATTCTCTTAAAGCAGTAGAAACACCAGTAGAATCGAAAATAACACTGCATCGTATACTGTGGAGGATTCCACATGTAACCTTATCTGATCGTGAAAAACTTCGATTGCTCAAGATTGTAGAAAATGATACACCATTACCTATACGTTTTAGAAGTTGGGAGCTGCATGAATATCCTGTATTACCACCTACAAACAAGCATAGCTGGGCTGTTAAAACATCACGTTTTACTGAGAAGCCCTTGTACATTATTTTTGGATTTCAAACTAATCGTAAATTCAATCACGAAAAAGATAGCTCACTGTTTGATCACTGTAAATTAAGACACGTTAGACTATATCTCAACGGAATTACGCATCCCTACGAAAACATAGACATTAACTTTGAGAAAAATAAGTTTGGGATGCTCTATGACATGTTTTGTAAATTTCAATCACCGTATTATCAGAAAGAAGATCGTCCGCTATTTACACCTCAAGATTTTAAAAATAAAGCACCGATTGTAGTTATAGACTGCTCTTATCATGAAGAATCTATAAAAGAATCTCCAGTTGATATTCGTTTAGAATTTGAAACATCTGAAAACATTCCTGCTGACACAGCAGCCTATTGTCTTATTATTCATATGAGTGATGTTACTTACCATCCGCTAACGAATAATGTTACGAGACTATAAATAAGAATAGCTCTTTATCATTTTCATTAGTGTGTGCTTCAATATCGTACGCTATGGAACAAAACTGCAAATGTGCATGCTGTTTGCATGCTCATACGCAACATCTTATTTAACTTACACGAGTGAGTGAGGCTATTAAGATGTTCTATAAACATAGATCGTCGATGCCGAAACATCTTATTCAATACTTACCACCAGGATTTTTATCTACGTACGCTGCCTCTTACGTACATAATTTTTGGGGTATCCTTCCTCTACACAGTAAGATGTCGATCGAAGTAGCTTTATGCAGAACTTGTCGACGACATTACAAGCATCGAGGAGAAAATGGTGATGATGATTGGGATGGACCAAATCCGAGGATTGAACACTGTACACAGTGTATGAATGAACTTTCTCTAGTACCTCGTGATGATGATGATGATTATTCCGAAAAGGAATAACAACAAGGTAAGAAGTATATGATCTTCTCTGTAAAGCATAACATACTTAGTATAATACATTTCTAAATGTTTTGTTTAATTTGAATGTTGCAGGAGGCATTTCAGAAGCATACGTTGTTAAGAAGCATACTAACCTTGTCAGCAGCAAAAACGAACACTGTTGTAGTACATCTGTAAATAAATATTTGATCGCATTCAAAAATGTTGTACTTATTGCATTGCTTTACACCGACTTACTCTTAAGAAAACGATCAGGTCTAAACATGCATAATGACGTCATCACTGCAGCACGTACTTACTCTAGCTTTCCCGATGCATGTTTAAACTTGTTCGAATTTACCGCCACGACATTCCTTTACACCGACTTACTCTTAAGAAAACGGACAAGTCTAAACATGCATGATGACGTCATCACTGCAGCACGTGCTTACTCTAGCTCCCCCGATGTATGATTAAACTTGTTCGAATTTTTCCGCCACCACATTTCAACTAAAGAGTGCAGCAGCGAGGTAAGCGATGTAAGATGGCGGTAGCTAAAGATGGCAGCACGGTGCTCTGTTGATTAAAGATGGCTGCTTGTAAAAAAGATTTTTTCAAATTATCCGCCACCACATTTCAACTAAAGAGTGCAGCACTGAGGTTTGCGATGAAAGATGGCGGGTGACAGCTTGTCAAATAGAATTTTTCAAATAGTCCGCCTCAAAGGTAAGTAGCTAAAGAGGGCAGCACTAAGGTTAGCAATGCAAGATGGTGGATGACAGCTGTGACGTAAAAATTACCCGCAAGATAGCAGCACGATGCTCTTTTCATTAAAGATGGCAGCTTGTCAAATAGAATTTTTCAAATTAACTGCCTCAAAGGTAAGTAGCTAAAGAGGGCAGCACTGTTCTCTCTGGATTAAAGATGGCTGCTTGTCAAAAAGAATTTTTCAAATTATCCGACACCACAAAGAGGGCAGCACGGTGCTCTCTTGATTAAAGATGGTGGATGACAGCTGAAGAGCACGTAGAATTTGTTTCTAAACAAGAGCACGTGGAATTTGCCGTCACCACATTTCAACTAAAGAGTGCAGCACTGTTCTCTCTGGATTAAAGATGGCGGATGACAGCTGTCAGAAAAGCACATGGGTTTGTTTCCAAACAAGAGCGCGTTGAATTTGCCGCCACCACATTTCAAAGGTAAGTAGCTAAAGAGGGCAGCACGGCACTCTCTGGATTAAAGATGGCGGATGATAGCTGTCAAAAAAGCGCATAGGTTTGTTTCCAAACAAGAGCATGTAGAATTTTTCAAATTGCCGCCACCACATTTCAAAGGTATCTATCTAAAGAGTGCAGCACTGAGGGTTGTGATGCAAGATGGCGGATGACAGCTGTCAGAAAAAAGCACGTGAGTTTGTTTCCAAACAAGAGCACGTGGAGTTTCCCGCCACCACAAAGAGGGCAGCACTGTGCTCAAAGATGGCTGCTGTCACGTAGAATTGTCTGCCACCACAGGTATCTAGCTAAAGAGGGCAGCACGGTGCTCAAAGATGGCTGCTGTCAAAAAGCAGTTTTCAAATTATCCGCCACCACATTTCAAAGGTAAGTAGCTAAAGAGGGCAGCACGGTGCTCTGTAGTTTAAAGATGGCGGATGACAGCTGTCAAAAAGCACGTGGATTTGTTTACAAATTCAAATCTCGCGCTAGTGAGGTTAATTTGGCACCAGTAAGGTTTAGGTCCGTCAAGATAGCTACACTGAGGTTGTTGTCTGTCAAAAAGCACGTGGCTGTCAAAATGCACGTGGATTTGTTTACCTATTCAAATCTCGCACTAGTTAGGTTAAGTTGGTACCACTGAGGTTTAGGCCCGTCAAGATGGCAGTACTGAGGTTAGCGATGCGTTGTTGTCTGTCAAAAAGCACGTGGCTGTCAAAAAACACGTGGATTTGTTTACAAATTCAAATCTCGCGCTAGTTAGGTTATGTTGGTACCACTGAGGTTTAGGCCCGTCAAGATGGCAGCAGTGAGGTTAGCGATGCGTTGTTGTCGATGACAGCTGTCAAAAAGCACGTGGCTTTGTTTACAAGTTCAAATCTCTGGCCAAAATTCAAATTTCCCGCCCAAATTCAAATTTCCCGCGGGAGGAGGAGGCCGCCGAACTGTCCTATGATACTACTGGGAATGTTCCATTTCTCCCCAAGCGCTGAATATTCCAGTAATCCATCATCGAGATACAAATAGAAAGCCCCCGAGAAAGAAGAGTGGTTGTAGTGTTGGAGTTCGGTAGTCGTGTACGCTGCTGCCAGTGCCCCACTGGTGTCAGAGTATCTGAGCTGAGTACAGTGTGAGTACTGACTACAGTACCGCATGTGTACCGGAGTGCGCGCGCTTCCGGGCACTCTGAGAACCGTCGTGAGTGTAATTGGAACAGTGTTAATGGTCGTTGTCGTGAGGAGTATTGAACCAGGGAACAGCAGGCAGTGCTGTCTGGGGACTCACGACTGAAATGTTGCCATTTCACCAAAAGAAACGAATTTTCAATTTTAACATTAAAATCCCACAATTCTTCCTCTTTCGAATCCCCATCCCGAAAATAATGAAAACTCTGTATACAACATAGGGCCCACTAAAAATAAAAAATATTTGTTAATAACTTCGCAAGAAATTAACTAATCAACTTCACATTTTGTGTAGTGTTCTGTTTTAGTGATAACTGCTTAAGTTTTAAATCTGGTTGTGATAACTGGTAAATTTCAGAAGTTCCAAATTTCCCCTTAAGGATTATATCCGTCTCATATAATACCAACGAGCCGAACCGCCGACTGTGAAGAGGACAGAGACTTATACATAGGCACCAATTAGTGAATATGGTCCTTCCGCGTTGAACAGAATTCTGTGTGCATTTACTGGGTCATCCTGAAATAATTTGGAGCGATGAAACAGGCAATATTTGTAACAACGTCGTTCTAGTCGATCAAATGTGTGACCTGGTCGAGGTAGCGTTAAAACGATGGAGATCATAGCTGTAGGCTGACAAACCACTGATGATGGTGGACAATGTTCAAATATCTCGGCTCTGTCATCGCCACAATCATCTGGAAATCGTTGACACGTATCTTAAAGCGGGAGAAGCCAATCTTCATGTGTGCGGGTGTCACACTGACGGAGAAAACAAGATCGCCCTGGACAGAAAGGAGCGGTCGAACAGCCAAGAACAAAGGACATCGCTCTTCCCCAACGCAGAAGTGGAGGCAGTGCAGACACATATAGAGTACAACCAGGGAGGGGAAAATTTTGATATTCTTCAAGTGTTTCTGTACAAGGAATGATGCCTGAACCACTTTGGGTTTGCATTCGTGACAAGGTGGGTTCAAACCGCACTGTCGGCAGCCCAGTCCCATCCCATCATCTGTGTCGGTGCAACACAGAACAGGCCCCGCCTTTCTCTTTCAGGAATAAAATAACATTTCGGGTGTCAATTTTCACGTTGCTTGTGCCGTGGTTAAGTTGTTTTGTCCTTTGGTGCTTGTGATTATCCAAGTTAATGTAACTATGGATCGATGGTGAAAATAGGCTTAGCTAAAGACTCAGGAGAAAGAATAGCGAAGCCTTTAGACATGAACATGCACCCGGGGCTGCAGTCGAGGGTACACGCGTGTACAAGTCGTACGCCCTCTGCTTAACTCCACTCTTCTGATTTCCTGCGTGTACCTTCTACTCTGGCTTATTTTCTTTTTAATCTGTCAGTGAGTTTTAACTCTCCAGCTACGCTCATAATTGTGAACATCTAGGGTTCAGCTTGATGGATAACATTTTCAGCCATCACTTGTTTAAGGTCTTCACTGTTTGTTGCTTACGTCTCCAGCCTTATGTTAACACATTCAAATGCCCCAACAGTTGACCGATTGAAGCCTGAGAAATATATGAAGACGTGGCTGCAAAACCTCCGCACTGTAACATACTCCAATTCAAGTGTTTCTTCCAATGAAAATTGTGATCGCAAATCAAACTAGACACCTCGGGCTGTCTTTTAATAAATAGCTGGAAATAGGTCCAGTAGGAAACTACTGTGTAAGCAAATTAAGATTTTCAAACTAGTGCATTCAAAAATGGATTTCTTCTTTGTCATTATGAAATGTCTTCTATATGCCTGGTTTATGCCAAATTGAGGGCAGTTTGTTGTAACTAGTTGTAACTCACTAATTTTAAACGCTAGAGTGGTCTGGCATCAGGAATTTGTCATGCCCTGACTTAGACTATACCCTGTAAGAATGTTGGAACTACAGCACTGCATGCACCGAAGAAAATTCCGTTGAAGTTATTTAGAGATTCACGGTGCTCAATAAAACCTATATGAGCTGTTATCAAACATTCAAAACTAGCCTAAATTGTGTAAATAATTTATGGGAGTCCACCAGAACAAAAGAAGTATTCTGGTGACACTTAAAACGTCCCTCTCTATGGCTAACCATGTTGATGTTCACCCAGATGTAGAAACTGAACGCATTACATTTTAATGAGAAGTGAAATGTGCTGAGGCAAGCCATGCTAACCAAGTTTCCAGGTTATGGCGATGTTTATCCAGACACAGAAATTCAATTCATTACATTTTAATGAGGCAAGCCATGCTAACCAACATTCACATCGCAACATATCACAGGCGAACAAAAAAAAAAAGTTGCATGTGTTACTTACCCTTCTTACACTTCTTTTGAATAGTCTTAGTCTGTTCACAAGTTGCTGGGTCACCCTTCTTGAGGTTCAGGATTCGACTCCTCATGTTTGTCTTAGGGTCACAGTCTGACCAGGCACCTTTCACATAACGGCAAGGATCTGAAAGTATAAGAGCGACTTTCAATTAGAATGACTCTTCATTTTGGCTTGCTGTTTACTCCGAGGCTCCTGATGCAGTCCCCAACATGAATGCAGCACATGACGGCGGAGCCTAGACTCTGAAACGCGTTGTGCAGTAAAATATTTAATAAAAATTATGACGGATAACAATTCAGGAGTTTTACATCTAATTTATATGCATTACCGGTATACTACAAATCAGATTCAACCATACATAAATGATTATCTATCTATCCTTCTATCAATCACTACTGTTCTGTATTTAATGCAGTCGCCCAGGTGGAAGATTCGCTATCTGTTGTTTTTCTAACTTTTTCTTTAATAATTGCAAAGAATTTGGAAATTTATTGAACATCTCCCTTGGTAAATTATTCCAATCCCTAACTCCCCTTCCTATAAACGAATATTTGCCCCAATTTGTCCTCTTGAATTCCAATTTTATCTTCATATTGCGATCTCCCCTACTTTTAAAAACACCAGTCAAACTTATTCGTCTACCGACGTCATTCCACGTCATCTGTCCGCTGACAGCTCGGAACATACCACTTAGTCGAGCAGTTCATCTTCTTTCTCCCAAGTCCTCCCAGCCCAAACTTTGCAATATTTTCGTAACGCTACTCTTTTGTCGAAAAGCACCCGGAACTAATCGAACTACTTTTCTTTGAATTTTTCCAGTTCTTGAATCAAGTAATCCTGGTGAGGGTCCCATACACTGGGACCATACTCTAGTTCAGGTCTCTCTCCTTTACAACCTTACTACAACCCCTAAATACCCTCATAACCATGTGCAGAGATCTGTACTCTTTATTTACAATCCCATTTATGAAGATCTTTCCTTATATTAACACCTAGATACTTACAGTAATCCCCATAAGGAACTTTCACCCTATCAACGCAGTAATTAAAACTGAGAGGACTTTTCCTATTTGTGAAACTCACAATCTGACTTTTAACCCCGTTTATCATCATATCATTGCCTACTGTCCATCTCACAACATTATCGAGATCATTTTGCAGTTGCTCACAATATTGTAAGTTATTTAGTACTTTATACAGAATAACATCATCTGCAATACGCCTTATCTCCTAATCTAGTTCTTTATTCATATCATTTAAACACATACAAGAAAACATAAAATTCTAATAATACTGTCTTGAGAAATTCCCCTCTTAATTATTACAGGATCAGATAATGCTTCACCTACTCCAATTCACTGAGTTCGATTTTCTATGAATATAGCCACACATTCTGTTATTCTTTTGTCTAGTCCAATTGCACTATTATGCACATGTAATACTTGGTTTTGAGGAACAATGATGTCAAATAATGAGATGTGATTTAGCTTCGTATTTGTCTACAAAACAGGCATTCACCTATCGTTATATTATCATCATAATCATCATCATCATAGGCATTTATTCGTCAAATGAATATAAATATGCATTTTGGAACATAAATTGTGTCATCTCAAGTGGTTGATCATTGCCATAGACAGTGATAACATGTATCATTACAACAAGATGAACGGGAAAATAATAATAATAATAATAATAATAATAATAATAATAATAATAATAATAATAATAATAATAATAATAATAATAATAATAATAGGCTTTTCGAAATAAAAAATAAGGTCTTGCATGGATAAATTCACTGAATTTTTTTACAAAATTAAAATAGTGAAATATTATTTAGCTACGTTACTATCCTGGTGGCCGTCGTCATCAAGGCGTTGAAGTCTAAAACAGTCTGACACCGAGGTTAACAAGTTTGAGTCCCGTTGGTCGAAAAAATTTCACCATCAGAATGGTGGCCGGCAGGATAAGTGAGGTGGGGGTATACAATTTCTAATCACTAGATTGCATGCCAAAAGCCTGAATTAAATTCCAAACCTCTCCGCAGTTCTCATTTGAAGTGCCGCTGTTGATGGTGATTCGTCCGTCGCGTCGGCTGGAGACCTTAAGCTTTGAGCAGACCCGATAGGAGTAGGCTGTGTGCTGGCACCGAGTTTCACCCTCTCCCCTCCTACTATCATATATCACTTCAGTCATTTCATCTCATTAACTCGCCGGGCTGAGTGGAGGCGCTGGCCTTCTGACCCCAACTTGGCAGGTTCGATCCTGGCTCAGTCCGATGGTATTTGAAGGTGGTCAAATACGCGTCAGCCTCGTATCGGTAGATTTACTGGCACATAAAAGAACTCCTGCGGGACTAAATTCCGGCACTTCGGCGTCTCCAAAAATCGTAAACGTAGTTAGTGGGACGAAAGCAAATAACATTATTATCTCATTAACTCCTCTGATTAGGTTGAGTAAGGAAGGGCATCCGGTCATAAAAACCCGCCACGGCAGATGTCATCTCACCTCATACCTGACCCCATAGAGAAACGGGTTGAACAAACTAGTCAGTTAGGTAAACATCCGATCTCGCAGAGTTAGACCTTACAGACCACGTGCAGCACTTTCAGGATTCATCTAAGAGCTAGAACGGTTGCACCACTTGGAGGGATGAATGACAGTGGAAACATCACACAAATCTCAGTAGAGACGGCCAGAGTGCTCTTTCGAGTTCGTGTTACCGGTGTTAATCTACGGGCCTGAGTGTGAAGCAGCTAGAAGATAGGAAAGAGATAAAATTTAGATATCTAAAGCGAGACCTGAGTCTATCAAGGACGTCAAAGATCGCGGCTTGTTTACGAGCTTGCGAGGGAAACTCTCCTGGTTGAGGATCTGAGATACAATCGTGTTTTAACAGGAGGTGCTGCATCCGCTGCATGCAATAAGCTACCGTTTGAGACGAATTCTACTCGACGGAGGCCATGATGGATCGGAAATGGATGGAAACGGGCTAACAACTGAGACATATTGTCACACGATTGGCTGTTCACCGGTTCCATTTCAAGATATTGCACCCATAAGCGAATGTGCATAATTAATGCCTAAATTAAATGTTTAATAATTCGCATATGGGAACACAGCAGTAGGCTGGGAAAAGATTGCAGTCTCACAAATCAACAGCCAGGCGCCGTTCAGACTGAAGATATATCCACAGAATACGTCTTAACCTCTTGAGTCCAGAAGTGTACATATGTACACCTTCAATTTTTATTTTATTTCGAACCATTGAGGTTAGATTTTTATGTTTGTGCCGTGTGCCACACGTATGTTTACCTTATTAGTTCCAAATAAAACCACTAGGAGCACTATATTCCTGTTCAGCTGTGAGCCAGACCACATGGAATTTTACATTTGACCAATATGGCTGCTAGAGAGCACAGCAAGAGAAGTAAGTACCGGTAAAATTATATTTAATGGCATATAAATGAAATAACTATTGGAATACGTTCAGTTATATTTAATAATTGAAAACACACAGTTTTTAATGTGTTGAAGTTAATATTTTGGTATGTTTTTATCCGGTAAAAATGAGGTGTACATTTGTGCACCTCAGGTCCCTACAACAATATTCTCCCTCTTTGAGGTTATGATTTTTTCCTATGTTTTCTGCATCATTAACCAGTGTTTTACATTTACAGGCATCCTTACTACAGATGCATTAGTAGATTTACTGAATAACAGTGATGCCGAACTGTCGGACACAGATGATGAGTTATTTGAGACAGCAATTATAGAAAACTCATCTACTGACTCTGAATCAGAAAATGAAGATAATGTACATTTAACAGCTGCTACTACACCACTGCAAGTAAACACCCGTTTGATGAAGTGGAAAACAACAAGGTATGTTCAAAATATTCTATATTTTTATATTGAAGGAACTCTTCCCATTATGCAAAGCATGCGCATGTACTTGTAAATACAAAATGAGTGTAGGCCTAATTTACGTTTCATAAATGGATGTTAATTCACACTAATTTGGAATGCTTTTCAGAATGGAGAGAAAGGGGCCTGAACTTGAAGAGGAACTGGAGGTCCATGAAAATGGTCCTAAAGGAGTACAAGAGGCCTTTCATGAATATCTGCCAACTGCTTTTTGGGAATTGTTGGCTGAGCAAACAAACCTGTATTCAGTGCAAAAACGTGACTTGCGTTCTGTTCAGACCACAGCTGTAGAATTACTACAGTTTACAGGGATTCATATTTTGATGGGTACTCTGAAGCTACCACAGGGAAAACTATACTGGAGCAGGGAATTAAAAGTGCCTTTAATTTCAGAATGTATGCCTCGAGATAGGTATTTTGAACTCAGGAATTACCTGCATTTCACAGACAACCTAGCTGAGCATGACCTGTCTGATAAACTGTGGAAAATTAGGCCAATGATAAATATTGTTAGGGATAAGTGTCTGACGTTACCAAGGCCTGCACATCTGTCGATTGATGAACAGATGATACCCTTTTCAGGAAGGTGTAGTTTTCGCCAGTTTGTCCCCTCAAAACCTAACCCACTTGGACTTAAAAATTTTGTCTTGGCAGCTAGAGATGGATTAGTATTAGACTTTTGTATATATCAGGGGAGAGGAACTGTTTGTGAAAATGACATGAAAGAGCTTGGTTTGGGTGGCAGCATTGTGAAACTGTTAAGTGTGACAGTGCCAAAGGATGGACATCATGTCATTTACACTGACCGTTTCTTTACCAGTATGAAGTGTGCAGAGTTCTTGATGAGTAATGGCATTCATCAAACAGGAACTGTCTTGAAAAACAGAATTGGGCCTGTGGTTGGTAAGCTGAAAGTTGACAAACAGTTGCAAAGAGGGGAGTGGGATGAGAAAGTTAGGGAAGATGGAAAAGTTTGTGTTCTGAAATGGAAAGACAACAAATGTGTTACATTTTTGTCAACTTGTGTTGGAAGTGAGCCACAGGCCACATGCATGCAATGGTCCAAACAGGAAGAAAAGAAAATTGAGGTACCACAGCCAGTAGTAACAAGGAGTTATAACCCAAACATGGGGGGAACTGACCTCTGCGACAGATTGTTGGCATACTATAGATGTACTGTACGAACAAAAAGATGGACAGTACGAGTCTTCAACCATTTTGTAGACCTTGTCCTTGTCAACGGCTGGTTAATGTACAGAAGGGCCTGCTGGAAATCAGATATCTCTAAGAGAAAACAAATGAGCCTCCTACAATACAGTCTCCATGCAGCTAATGCCCTGATTAGATCTGAAACAATTTCACAGTCAGTCAGACACTCACCGAGAGGACTGCACACTGTTGGCATTGAGGATGATGCACAAAGGGAACAGGAAGAACAAGAACCAGCCTCTAAATACCGTAAAGTGATATCACAGCCTATTCCGGAAGTCAGATTTGATATGTACGGACATTTTCCCAAGTATTAAAATGACAGCTTTCCATCCAAGTGTAGGTTCCCAGGATGCAAGTCCAAATCAAGAATCATGTGTGTGAAATGCAATATGTACTTGTGTGTCCTCAAGAACAACTGTTTCATGAAATACCATGTTAAGTAATGATTGGGCATGTAATTACAATGTAATATGTACAGTATGCTTGCATTTTTCAAGTATTTTTTAGAGTTATGGGTTGGTTTGGACACTGACATCATGGTTATTGAGGAACATCTTGCTTATTATTACATAAAGTTCTCATGTCAGATTTATACCTTCTATTTTAGTTTAAGGCATTTATGTAATTTTGTGATTTAATCTGGGTTAAATGTACCATACTTTTCAACATTAATAAGCTATATGTATAATTTTGTTAAATATTTTTTATGTAATAAAAACCTGAGGTGTACATATGTACACCATCAATTTTGGACACCCTATCAGCAGAATATTTTTTCTGGAATTTTTCTCAACATCTCTGATTCCCTATTATCAAATCTAGTGAATATCACTGTCAAAATCCAAATTTTTGTCTCCTGGGACTGAAGAGGTTAAGGCACGAACAGGAAGTAGCTAGCCTGAGTGGTACGTCCAATTATGTTTTATGATGCCGACGAGAAGTGGAAACTGTCTATCCAGTTCCCACGTGAATCCGCACGTCCAAATTTGCCCTGCCTAGAAGAGCGAGTGAGACACGAATAATACCCGTCATCCCTTAGCAGAAAATGGAAGAACCCAAACTACTAAGAGCGCGAACGTCTCAGCCAATCACAAAATTGCAAATTTTAATGTCGTGTCATAGCGGGAATCTACAGCTAGTATTTCGCGATTTGGTGCCCGAAATAGCTGTGAAATATTGTGTCCTGACTTCCAAGCAATATTTAAGGATTTATCAGTGTAAATGTGTGGTTAATCAGTGGTTAAATAAGAAATTTTCAACTTTACATGGAAGAGTGGTATCGCCCAGGAAATGAACAGTCATGGCGGGAAGGCGCCATACTCTGACAGAAAATAGAGCCAGTGACGCGCGCCGTCGTATGAATTAACCTGTGATCGTTTCTCATAACGCAACTGTAACACATAAATCGGACCAAAACTAGGAATGTTTTGAGCACATTTTCTAAAATTCTAACCTACGGACACATGACAAATCGGTCCCAAGTGCAGGATTATTACGCCACATCCCTTCCACAGAACTATTTTCGAAGTGGGGGAGGACTGTTTACAAAAACGAAGACACCAGTGTGGAGAATCTCAGTCTTGTACAAAATCTCAGTCTCGTAGGAAATCTTCAGTCTCGTCGGAATTCCCAGTCTTGTGGTGAATCGCAGTCCTGTGAGAATTCGCAGTCTTGTAAGAATCTTCAGTGTCTTATACAGTAGTTGACATCCGAGTGAGTAATGTATTTATTTGTGTGAGTAACATCTTAGCCGAAATGAACACTTTGACAAACTTTTATTCAACTTTAGATTATGCAGATATAATCAGGCAATTAAATTAACAAATGACAATGGTACTTATATTCTCAACACTTGCCATGAATGAACTTAAAGTGCTAGGACCGAGGTGAACATTGAATCTCGTCGTAACACGTAGCTGCATAACATTTTCCCTATTTCACGTGTAGCTTGTATATTTCGTGGAAAAGTCATATTTTGGAGGACGATTGTTATAAAATTCTCCACATCATCGGGAACATTACATTTAAATTTTTCCACACTCTCATAGAACTATTATTGCAAGTGAGATATTTGGGAGCAGAATTAGTCAAGCCAGTTACAGGGAGAAAACTTTGTTTTCACAATTGGAATGCTGCCGCACTAAGACCTTGAGTCCAGTGTTATGGTCAGAGAAGGTGAATAACCAATAATCCTTTACACAAACAAACTGAAAGGGGTGAGAGAGAGGCGACAGCAGGCAGGTAGCGGAGTCCAGACTTTCGACTTCACGTCAGGTGCTCAATGCAGTGTCATTCGTAGGAGTGCTAAAATGCAAGTGTTAACATAAATATGGACGTGTGCAACGATATTGTAAAAATGCATCAAGTTTGCGTGTGTGATCTCTTGGATAACATCAGCTTGAAGAAGAAGTACTAAATTCATCATGACGGGGTCCGGAGGATGATCTGACCTGCCTCCAGCACAAATAAGGTAAATGAGCAAAATGTAAATATGTTAATATGTAGGGATATGAACAATCGATGATTAAAAATGTAGTTTAGAATTTTAGATAGGATTATAAATAATTCACGGATCGGATGGTATTAATTATAGTTTGATATCATTTTATTTTGCGTTAAACGTGAGACTACGACAATTATATTTGGCGACTCGGAATATAAATGCCATAGTGTCATAATTATAGTAATTATATAAAACTAGAATAATAATAATCTTAATAATAATAATAATAATAATAATAATAATAATAATAATAATAATAATAATAATAATAAATAACTGTTAGCGAGTGTTACTTGCGTAGTTTCCTTTTGAAGTAAGTCATTTTGACATATGAGAATCCTATTTTACTAAGAAATTTACATACGGTGTAGTGCAGATTTTTAAAGTGATGATAATAATCATAATTGTGGTAATGAGTGTTATTTTGTTGACGCTTTGATTTTGTGGATGCCGCCATGTTAGTTTAAATGTTTATTTTTGCTATTAGCGCATTAGGTTTATTATTTCATGTTCTGTAATCATTATTCAAACGACCGTTTCCGGTAGCTCTCATACTTTGTATTTCGCGATGATCTGGTTGATATGCAAGATTAAATTTCTTTATGTAACGTGGTTACACATTCGATCGCCGTGTTTTTGAGAGGCAATCTCGTTATTTCAGTTAATTAGTGATAGGAAGCCATTGATAAGTTAGCTCTGATATTTCATAATATGTGAAACGGTGGATAATCAAAATAACGAGCAAAGTAATAGTAATATCCCTGATGTTCTGTGTTGAGAAATGGAAAATTTGATATTTGGACCATGTCATTAATAATGTCGAATAAATGGATGCGTGAACGACACAGTTATTTCGCCCGCCGGATACGAGCGAGGCCGTATTATGAGTTAGTACGTCGAGAATATTGATGAATAAATAGAATTGAGAGATGAATAACTTAACCGAAAGTGTTAAATATGCGACGACATGTGTTATGGTTGTAGGCGGAAAGCCTGTATTGCTTCAAATAGTTTCCAGGGAAAGTAAATGCTCGGAAAATATGCAATTGAGAGCCCGAGATAAATTGTGAACAGAGCGACTGATCAATGCGTGTTTCGACAGTCAAGTATAATCATTGATGACATGTATTACCAATAATTATTGTCCGTAAAGATTGAATAAGGTTATGTCCAGACATTTTAGTCTGAGGTTAGAAGATTGCCATCAAATTCACGTAATTTTGCTACATAGATCAGGGAAATATTTTATACTTCTACACTGCGCATTTTTATTTTTTATTTTATTAGGCAGCGATTTTTGGGATCTAGATTTTTATTATGATATCATTTCTTTGTATATATTTTGTCACCGTATTATTTTAAAATCTGATGCGTGAATTGTGTTTGATTTAATGTCTGTAAATAAAGTAAAGTAGGTGTAGTCAGATTATTTTAATTTCAGTATTTCTTAGGAGCAGTGTTTCTCCATTGACATGTTCATTTATGTAAATAAAATTTCATGTGTTAGGGTAAGAGATCATCGATTAGTTCATAGTCAAAACTATAGTAGTGGTATGCTCATACAAAGACAGTCAGTAATCACCAAGTCTTAGAAATCCATTACATTTCAGTTTAGGCAAATGAAGCGATCTCTAGTAAGTAGTTGTATCACAAGTGCCGCAGATGACTTATATAAATGAGATGAGATCTGCCTCCATCTAGAGTTGGTACCACACAAATATGCATGCACAATGAAAACGCAGACAGCGGCAAACTAGGTAAAGTTAACGATGTAAAGGGATCGCTTTCATTTGAGATGTAAACCTGAGGCACTTGGCCTAATTAATTTAAGTAATTTTAAGCGTCCAGACTATCACAGTTAAGTAAATAAGGTTTAACAAACTAAAGGAGTGGTGGTAGCACTCAGGTGTTCAGTTCAATAAATTTTCTTGTTTTCAGCCACGAGCAGATTAAATATGTGGCAAAGATTATATAACGGATAAAGTACCATATTCATGGTTGTTTTCCTTTTCTCTCTTTTCGTTATTATTACACGTGGTTAGTGTATTCTAGTATTACTGTAGAGTTGGGTGCTTCCCGAATGAATTTAAACATGAATTAAATATTTGATAGACACCTTAAAGTCAATGTCAATTGGATGAATTAATAAATTAATTAATTAATTAATTACTGAATTTATTTAGAGAGGACATTTTTCCAAGGTATTGCAAATCGTTTATTCAAATGAGGCTGTATTTCTGACCAGTGCTTAAATGTGGTCATGTCATCGTCATGAAGACAGTGGTTCGATATAATCCAGAACACTAAAATTTAATCGACCTTCAGTCAAAATTTATTAAGGCAGATAATTAATTTATTGTAATGCAGATCTTTTAATTGTTTTAAATTTTAATTTCATTTCACATTATTTCATTTTACACCATTTTACTTTAATTTACACTTTGCACATTTTTGTTAAATAAACCATTTTATTTATTTCAATTTTAATTCAGTCTTTGGGTACCGTCATTCAATAGTTTAGTTTACCCCATCTTTCATTTCCTCACCCCCGATCGACGTGTGGCCCATCAACCCGAGGGATCGAAGGACGCACCACCCTTGAGGAAGAAGAGTCTATATGAGGCGGTAGGTATTTTTAAATGTCATTATTTTCAGGAGCAGCCGGCGCACATATCAAGAAAGAAGACCACCGCATTTGGATGCCTTTAAAAGGGCACAATATGTAGGAACAACGCATTCCATGAACCAAACTTAAACTGTGTGCATGTGACCTAGCGCCGAATTCATAGACAATACTTATAAGTAAGCCTTATATGCTAGATTTCATGTCGTGTTACCCACTTAAGTGTCCACTTATTCTTTTAAGTGGACCTCTTTCATACACTCAAGTGACTCATTATGTTGTTTGGTTGCAAGATAAAGGATAATGATTTTGATGAATATGCTGCATTTTGTACACAGAATGTTTTCTGTCCACAACAAAGGTATTTAAGCGACATAGAAAAATCCTGTAGGCATATATTGTGACCAACAATTTACAATAAAGTTCAGTTTTAGTAAAGTGACAGCTTCGAATATTCTTGTTCGCTTGGCTGACAGAGCGAACATAACATCCCTAACTCATCATCAATGAAGATACGAATTGCCTTGATAGTTTATGCCACCTCTTCATTTCAGGCGATTTTGTTAATTTTATTATTATTTGACTCGATTCATCTCTTGGCACAAGCCAGAGTAAAGTGTAGGTTCCACTGAAGTCCCAGTCTCATCCATGGCTGTGAAAATATGGAAGCTGCTGGGGTATGCGTGGTGCTGAGTAATGACATTCAAAGCACGACTAGTGCATCTGAGGGTTATGAAAGGTGTTGCTCATAGGGCCACTCTTGCTGCAACAGTACTTTCTGTCCCAGCAATGGCAAACTACCTCACTCCTCATCTAGCCTAGTACGCCTCATTTTGGTGCTACCATTGGTTTCTGGGGTTTCCCTATAACCGCATAGCCTTCGGTGGTGCTATTTGAGGATTCAACCAGCCTCTGGGGTGATGACCTAACAGACAGACGGTTGGCTCAATTAATTGGAAATATATAGCTAGTTGATAAGTTACTAGATTGTAGGCCTAGAGAATAGTAAAGAACAATGTTGACTTATATGAAAAATGAACTTAAAATGCCATGTTACAGTATTACCATATTTTTTCTGTCGGTTTGTACTGATTTACATCAGGTCAATCTACCAACTGTTTGTCAGACTGCATCAGACGTTTCTGAACTCATGGCATCCCACATCAAAAGGTACACAAAATTTCCTACAGACCAGATTGTATTACTTTCCTCAGGCATTCTGATAACCAAAGAAGTATAGACAATCTTCTAGCCCCAAAAATGGCAACAAATGGCATACGATGTCTTCCGATCAACAAAACACAATTGATCATTCCACTATTCAGTAGTATCCAGAAGCATGAGCATAATGTACAGCGTTGCCACATCTCCAGTAAATACTTAGGGTCTTACTAATAAAAAGTCCTTATACCGTTGTTTAACTCTTGTTTAGTTATACAGTGAATAAACCCTGTATAAGCGTTTTACATTTTTCTTACTAATAAACGAGGTATACGCATTGTATTACTACACAGCACGTATACACTCGTTCCAAGGAGTAGGAATCTCTTCCTGCAGTTCACTGACGTATTTCGCACGTTCACCGCCTTTATGATCGCTTCTGCTGGTTATCTACGAGCAAAACTTTCCGGAAAGTCGCACAGTAGCACGGCATATCGAAAAGGCAGTGGCAACACTAAGTGAGACAGCTGGAAATTCGCTTATACTGATATCAACATTTCTTCGGCTTTCTTGTGTAATGAACGCCAAAAAAAAAAAAAAAAAAAAAGAAATGGAATGGCTTAAGAAAAGATCAATAGCTCCTAACTGGGATAGTATGGAAAACGTAAGCAATTGTAATTGAATCGGCGGGTTGAAAAGGGGTACACATTCCAAAATCCTTACTTTTCAGGAGAAAGGAAAACCTGTTTTGTAGCTAAACGAAAGGTTAGATAAAAAAAGTTTCTATTAGGCATTTATACATCAGATTTCTACGTATTCAACTACAAAGTATGGAAATCATATTACGTACGGTTTTCAAGTTATACCATTTTTTATGTCAAGGAATATGTCCCTTTTTATACTCAAATTTGACAAAGATCTACGATCTTTGTAGAGGCAGATAATGTATAATAAACTCGCAATTTAAAGTCTATTAAGCAGTAACACCTTAATACACAAACATACGCCCAACCACAATTTCTTTTATAGTTATTCATTGTCATTCCGTGAGACAGCTGGAAATTGACTTACATGATCCTTGATATTGATATCAACATTTCTTCAGCTTGCTTGTGTAATGGACGCTAAAAAAGAAATGGAAAAGCTTAAGAAAATATCAAAAGCTCCTAACTGGGTTAGTTCGGAAAACGTGAGCAATTGTAATTGAATCGGCGAGTTGAAAAGGGTACACATTCCAAAATCCTTACTTTTCAGGAGAAAGGAAAACCTGTTTTGTAGCTAAACGAAAGGTTAGATCAAAAAAGTTTCTATTAGGCATTTATACATCACATTTCTACGTATTCAACTACAAAGTATGGAAATCATATTACGTATGGTTTTCAAGTTATACCACTTTTTATCTCGAGGAATATGTCCCATTGTATACGGTAGGTACCTACTCAATTAAGAAAGATCTTTGTAGGGGCAGATAGTGTATAATAAACTCGCAATATCAACGGTCTATTAAGCTGTAACACATTTTTACACAAAAATACGCCCAACCATCATTTCTTTTATAGTTATTCATTGTCATTCCGTCTCTTTAAAGTGTTTTACTTGACGAAGACGTCTAGCTCCCATAACCTCTGAATGGTGTACGGTACCGTATGTCTTCTATGTTTAAAATATCGTGAAGATCATCAACGTTATCGTCATTCTTTCAACGTGTGTTCAATGTTAAATGGATAAGTCGAATATTTTACAACGATTATATTACTGTCGACAATAAATACCACGAAAATAAACTGCTCACTCGTTTCTTTTTTTCCGCTACACGCTGCTATACAACGCTTATACAAGGGTCCTGGACTGTATAAGCAATTCAGTGAATAACTATAACAGATGTATACATAGGAGGCTTATACACGGTTTATTAGTAACGAATTTCGCGTAAACGGTGTATAAACCTTGTATAAAAGTTATACACCGTTTATTAGTAAGACGGTTATTGTATAAATGTGTGTGCCCTTCAAGTGCTATCTATGAAGTGTAAACTCATGTAAGTGAATCTGTATGTATGTATGTTTAGTCATCAGCCCGAAGGCTGGTTGGATCCTCAACAGCTCCACCATCAGCTGTCATAGATGGCCTAGGCATCACTGAAGAGGCGTACCAGGGAAATGAGGAGTGAGGTAGTTTCCCGTTGTTTTCTTCACTGAGCCAGAAGTTGCTATTAGATATCAGTCTGCCAAGCCCACTGAAATGCATGCACCAACCGACCCTACGAGCAATAGTTTCACACCATTCGTAGCAGGGACTGACTGCATAAGGAATGGCATTACTAGCATCGCTCATACCTCAGTCACTTTCATATTGTCAGAGCCAAGTATAAGACAGAGACAGATCAATGAAAGTAACAAAATTGCTCTAGCCTATACCACAAGACATAGTGCACTGTAAACACTAGGTCCCAAAAGCAAAGGCACAAGTGAATCTATATGCTGTATATAAAAGTGAAGCTATGTTTGTGGGTTTGTTTGTCTCGAATGCGCTCAAAAACTAAGGGACCGATTTCTCTTCACAATTTGTTCCTATTACTCCCGAGGGGTTTAGGAAGTGGTTTGAACGAAATCCGGCAGGTAGACTTTGTGATGAGTAATTTTATGTAATTAATTTAATTATAAAGCCGCACCAAGATCGAATCGACCTTGATGGCCAGATTTTCGCTAGGCGACAACGACTTACCCTGTATGATGATAGTACGGCAAGAAATGCTGTATATATCAGGATGAGAACACGCTGCTATGTTTCATGAAGTACCTTTCTCGCCAGGTTCATGACCGTGGCTGTGTATAGGAGGATGGGATCACGTGACTATGTTTTATGAAGTACCCTTCTCGCCAGGTCCATGACCGTGGCTGAATAGAGGAGGATGGGAACACGTCGCCATAGTAGTATAATTGGATGGTTCGGCGGCCACCACCACCACCAGCTCCCAGAGGCCACCTCCACCACCACCACAGCCAGAGGCCTCCCAGAGGCCTCCTCCACCACAGCCACAGGCCTCTTCCAGCGCTGCCAACTTAACCTAACTAGCGCGAAATTTGGATTGGTAAACAAAGCCACGTGCATTTCTTGACAGCCACGTGCTTTTTGACAGACAATACCGCATCGCTAACCTCAGTAATGCCATCATGACGGGCCTAAACCTTAATGCTACCAACTTAACCTCACTAGCGCGAGATTTGAATCGGTAAACAAATCCACGTGCTTTTTGACAGCTGTCATCTGCCATCTTTAAACTACAAAGCACCGTGCTGCCTCTTTATCGCAGTAGCTGCAAATTCGTCACCTGTCATCGGCAGTGCTGCCATCTTGGCGGGTCTGAACCTTAGTGGTACCAACTTAACCTAACTAGCGCGAGATTTGAATCGGTAAACAAATGTACGTGCTTCTCTGACAGCTGTCATCCGCCATCTTCAATCTATAGAGCACAGTGCTGCCCTCTTTAGCTACTTACCTTTGAAATGTGGTGGCGGATAATTTGAAAAATGCTTTTTGACAGCAGCCATCTTTGAGCACCGTGCTGCCCTCTTTAGCTAGATACCTGTGGTGGTAGACAATTCCACGTGACAGCAGCCATCTTTAATCAAGAGAGCACAGGGCTGCACTCTATGTGGTGGCGGCAATTTAAAAAATTTCACATGCTCTTGTTTGGAAACAAAGCCACGTGCTTTTTTTGACAGCTACCATCCGCCATCTTTAATCAAGAGAGCATCGTGCTGCCCTCTCTAGTTGAAATGTGGTGGCGGCAATTTGAAAAATTCCACGTGCTCTTGTTTGGAAACAATGCTACATGCTTATTTGACAGCTAGCATCCGCAATGCTTAAAAAAGAGAGCACCGTGCTGCAGTCTCTAGTTGAAATGTTGTAGCGGCAATTTGAAAAATTCCACGTGCTCTTGTTTGGAAACAATGCCACATGCTTATTTGACAGCTGCCATCCGCCATCTTTAATCCATAGAGCACAGCGCTGCCCTCCTTAGCTGAAATGTGGTGGCGGATAATTTGAAAAATGCGTTTTGACAGCAGCCATCTTTAATACAGAGAGCACCGTGCTGCCCTCTTTAGCTAGATACCTTTGAAATGTGGTGGCAGGCAATTCCACGTGACAGCAGCCATCTTTAATCAAGAGAGCACCGTGCTGCCCTCTTTGTGGCGGTGGCAAATTCCACGTGCTCTTGTTTGGAAACAAACTCACGTGCTTTTTTCTGACAGCTTTCAATCGCCATCTTGCATCACAAACTTCAGTGCTGCACTTTTTAGCTAGATACCTTTGAAATGTGGTGGAGGCGAATTCTATGTGCTCTTGTTTTGAAACACAGCTACGTGCTTTTTTGACAGCTACCATCCGCCATCCGCCATCTTTAATCAATAGAGCACTGCGCTGCTATCATGCGCGCAATTTCGTCAGCTGTCATCCGCCATCTTTAATTTACAGAGCACCGTGCTGCCCTCTTTATGACATGTAGTAGCGGGCAATTTGAAAAGTTATGTTAGCTGTCATCCGCCATCTTTAATCAATAGAGCACCGTGCTGCCATCTTTAGCTAGATACTTTTGAAATGTGGTGGCGGCAAATTGAAAAATTCCACGCGCTCTTGTTTAGTAAACAAACTCACGCGCTTTTTGTCAGCTATCATCCGCCATCTTACATCGCAAACCTCAGTGCTACACTCTTTAGGTACATACATTTGAAATATGGTGGCGGATAATGTAAAAAGAAAAATTCTACAGCAGCCATCTCTCACCGCTAATTGCACAAGATAGTGGCTATATATGACTCCTTAAAGGTGCTTATGCAAGATGGACGCTATACATAGGTTCTTATGAGACACCCTTGGGATGCTTGCGCAAGATGGCGGTTATACAAGGCTCCTTATGAGACGTCCTAGGAATGCTTGCGCAAGATGGCGGTTGCTCTTATGAGGCGGCTTAAGGGTCCTTGCACAAGATGGCTAGAGACGCTCTAAGGATGCTTGCGCAAGATGGCGGACGCAAGATGGCGGCTATACACGACTGCTTATGAGACGCCTTAAGGGTGCTTGCGCAAGATGGCTGATGCTCTTATGAAGAAAGCTAGCTTAGAGGCTAACGTGTCATGCTCGTTCGATTCATTAAAGTTGGGGCTTAAATGCAAAATGTTAAATATCTCGAAAACGGTGCATCGTAGAGCAAAACGGACAAAATTTTTCTGCCCAACACCTCGGTTCGCAGTATGAGGATCATGATAGCATAAGAAAAACATAGTCTAATGATGAGATCAACGCTTCGGTTCCTACTTAGGCCCTTTGGCATTCGCTCTGTTTACCTTGTATTGAAGCAAGTCTTCGTAACATGATCAGGTCTAGCTATGGTAGAGAGTATAACGTGCCGTGCAGGTTCGATTCATTAAATTTGGGGCTTAAATGCAAAATGTTAAATATCTCGAAAACGGTGCATCGTAGAGTTAAACGGACAAAATTTTTCCACCTAATACCTAGGTTTGCAGTATCAGGAACATGATAGCATAAGAAATACATAGTCTGATGATGAGATCGACGGTTCGATTCCTACTTAGGCCCTTTGGCATTGGCAGCTATCTAATTCTACAAGATGCCGGCTATACATAGCTTCTTATGAGACAGCTTAAGAGCACTTGCACAAGATGGCTGCTGCTCTTATGAGACTCCCTAGGGGTGCATGCGCAAGGTAGCAGCGATCAGACGGTGACTATACACAGCTCCTTATGATACGGCCTAGAGGTGCTCACACAAGATGGTGGCTGCTCTGATGAAGAAAGCTCTTTGCATCGTGCAGGTATCTTTACAGCACTAAACCTCATACCTTTGAAATGTGGTAGCGGGTAATTTGAAAAATTCGACGTGCTTTTTCTTAACAGCAGCTATCTTTAAACAATAGCGGCCATACATAAGCTGTTAAGGCCTCCTCTTATGTCAAGGCATAGCTCTATCGAACAAGTTTAAACCTGCATCGGGATAGCTAGAGTAAGCACGTGCTGCACTGATGACGTCATTATGCATGTTTAGACTTGCAAATCACAAAAGAAACATAACAAGACTAGAATCGAACACTGCACTCTATGCCGTTAACTTTATCATGTGATCGGAACATTGATTGAAGTGTTTAGAACACTAAATAAGTGATCAAGACTAAAATAGAACACTGTACTCGATACAATATGTGTGTAGAACATGTCAGGGGATACCTTTGTTAAGAAGATTAGATTACCGCACATTCCTTGTAGGGCTAATAGGCTAAAGGGATAATGGGCAAAAGGGCTAAAGGGCTAATGGGCAAAAGGGCTAATGGCCTAAAGGGCTAGGGTGCCTCTCCTCTCTTTATCCGGGCTTGAGACCGGCTCAACTAGAGGCGGAGTTAACACCCTAAGGAAGGGAGAATGTTAGGAAATAATCTATACGAATATAGCTACTCGATCGACTATATACTACAGATGGATGACTTAGGTGAGGGCAAGCGCTTACTTAATAATACCTGCACGACGTAATTCATGCTCTATTTCAGAAATATCTTCTTTGTACTGTGTGTAACAAGCATCGTGACAGGCTCTTAGCAGTTGTAAACGTTTTACGAGTACGTTGGGGTCTTTACAGTATCTTATATCTACATAGGGTAACAGAGGCTTGCTGTGAACTTTGAGTCTATATGCAGACAGTTGATGTGTAAGGACTTGTTTGGATGTAATACGTGCTTCAGCAGTAGCGTTACTAGGTACAAACTTAAATTGTTTCGATATCGATGAAGCGTTGAAATTTCCTTCTTCTTTACATTGCATTTCTTCTTGAGATGTTTGTACTGTGACAGAACGTGTAGTAGGCTTAGGAAATAAAGTAAAATCATCAAGCTGTAATGGCAATGAAACATTAAGATTTTCTTCTTCTTCTACATTCCCTTTACTACTCTTTTGATCAACATTATTATCCTTATTATCATAGTCATGATCTTGCCTCTCTTTATCTTGAAATTTGTGCTTAGTAACAGAACTTGTAGCAGGCCTAGACAACAAGGGAGAATTAAAAATCTCTCGCAGAGGTGTACTTTTGAAACATAAATCAGTGTTCGCTTGAATATGGTTGAGCTCTTTGTATTTTGTCCCCGATGAAGCTACATTACACGCGGCTTCATGACGTTGAGCGTTGTATGCGTTCTTGAACTCTCTTCTACAATGTTTGCATTGAAAAATTGTCCTACATGATATCTCATGACGTCTCTTGTGATAGCTTCGGGAAAGTGCTTTTCCACACTCTTCGCAAATATACCTAGAAATAGGTTTTTCCATGACGGACTTTCATCTTCTGCTAACAGATTCTTCTTTAAATCTGCTTAACATTTGTTACTCTCTACTTCGATGATGTGAACAGCTTAGCGATTAACAGTAAACTAACACAAAAGCGTATTAGTAAGGTAGCAGCAGTAAGGTTTAAGCCCATCAAGATGGCAAGAGTGAGGTTAGCAATGTTCTGTTGTTGGATTTTAAATTCCGCACTATAACATGCATGAGGTGGCAGCCTTGAGGTTTACCACCGTCAAGATGGCAGCAGTGAGGTTAGCAACGCTCTATTGTCCTTCATGAGGTTAGGGTCCGTCAAGACGACAGCTGTCAGAAAAGCACGTGGCTTTGTTTACTAAACGAGAGCATGTGTTTGTGACGTCACGGTCACGTGGTATGCTGCGTCAGCATGCAAAGTTCAATGTCTACACCTACGTAGTTAACACTCTGCTATGTTCACAAGATTTTTTACACATAACTATTCTTTATGCTTTAAGTTCGTGTACATAGGTTATGTTAAGATAGCAGCAGATAGAAGCGATGGTCACACGCTCTAGTAGAAGATGCATGCATTATAAAAGATGGTGTGCACACGCTTTTAAACGTTGCTATTCTTACCGCTGCAATGTTCACAAGATTTTTAAACATCGTTATTCTTTGTACTTTAAGTTCATGCATACAGGCTATGCTAAGATAGCAGCACAAGCATATGCGAACTTTGTACACTCTAGTGAAATAAGTTTAGTACTGCATGCATCATGGATACATGATGTGTACACGCATTTAGACATGGCTATTGTTAATGCTGCTGCTATGTGTACAAGATTTTTATACATTGCTATTCTTTATGCTCTAAGTTCGTGCACACACAAGCGATAGTCGTACGCTATAGCAGAAGTAGTTTAGTACGATAGTCGATACATACATTATCGATAGGTGACGTGTACACGCTTTAGAACATAGCTCTTCTTTGTGCTTTAAGTTCGTGCACATGGGTTAGGTATACACAAAAGCGATTGCTACATGCTATAGCGGAAGAAGCCTAGTACGATAGTCGATGCATGTAAAATCGATAGGTTATGCTAAGATAGCAGCACACTTATACGATTTTAGCGCTATCTAGTGGAAAAGTTTAATATGATAGTTGTTTCATGCAAAATCATTAGGTAATGTGTACACGCTTTGAAACATGGCTATTCTTTGTACCTTAAGTTCATGCGTATTAGTTGTGCTAAGACAACAGCACAATCTAGCTTAAGAAGTTTGGTACGAGAGTCGATGCATGCATCATTGGTAGGTGATGTGTACACGCTTTGAAACATGGCTATTCTTTGTACTTTAAGTTCATGCGTACAGGTTATGCTAGCGCAAGAAGTTTAGTACGACATTTGATGCATGCAAAATCGATAGGTGATGTGTACTCGCTTTGAAACATGGCTATTCTTTGTACTTTAAGTTTATGGGTATAGGTTATGCTAAGATAGCTGCATAATCTAGCTTAAGAAGTTTGGTGTGAGAGTCGATGAATGCAAAATCGATAGGTGATGTGTACACGCATTTTAAGACGGCTATTCTTTGTACTTTAAGGTCATGCGCATAGGTTATGCTAAGATAGCAGCACAATCTAGCTGAAGAAGTTTAGTACGAGAGTCGATGTATGCAAAATCGATAGGTAATGTGTACACGCTTTGAAACATGGCTATTCATTGTACTTTAATTTTATGGGTATAGGTTATGCTAAGATAGCAGCACAATCTAGGGGAAGAAATTTAGTACGAGATTCGATGCACGCAAAATCAATAAGTAATGTGTACACGCTTTGAAACATGGCTACTCTTTGTAGTTTAAGTTCATACGTCTAGGTTATGCTAAGATAGCACAATCTAGCGGAAGAAATTTAGTACGAGATTCGATGCATGCAAAATCAATAAGTAATGTGTACACGCTTTGAAACATGGCTATTCATTATACTTTATGGTCAAGCGTATAGGTTATGCGAAGATAGCAGCACGATCTAGCGGAAGAAGTTAAGTACTAGAGTCGATGCATGTAAAATCGATAGGTGAAGTGTACACGTTTTGAAACATGGCTATTCATACTGCTGCTCTGTTCCCAAGATTTCTAAACATAGCTAATCCTAATGCTGTTGATAACGACGTACGGCTAAGGATTGATTACGTGCCCGTGACGTCACAACCACGTGCTCTCCGCAAACATCTCAAGAAGAAATGCAATGTAAAGAAGAAATTTCAACGCTTCATCGCTATCGAAACAATTTAAGTTTGTACCTAGTAACGCTACTGCTGAAGCACGTATTACATCCAAACAAGTCCTTACACATCAACTGTCTGCATATAGACTCAAAGTTCACAGCAAGCCTCTGTTACCCTATGTAGATATAAGATGCTGTAAAGACCCCAACGTACTCGTAAAACGTTTACAACTGCTGAGAGCCTATCATGATGCTGGTTACACACAGTACAAAGAAGATATTTCTGAAATAGAGCATGAATTACGTCGTGCAGGTATTATTAAGTAAGCGCTTGCCCTCACCCAAGTCATCCATCTGTAGTATATAGTCGATCGAGTAGCTACATTCGTATAGATTATTTCCCAACATTCTCCCTTTCTTAGATTGTTAACTCCGCCTCTAGTTGTAGAGCCGGTCTCAAGCCCGGATAAAGAGAGGAGAGGCACCCTAGCCCTTTAGCCAATTAGCCCTTTAGCCCTTTTGCCCATTAGCCCTTTTGCCTATTAGCCCTACAAAAATGTGCGGTAATCTAATCTTCTTAGAAGAAAGGTATCCCCTGACATGTTCTACACACATATTGTATCGAGTACAGTGTTCTATTTTAGTCTTGATCACTTATTTAGTGTTCTAAACACTTCAATCAATGTTCCGATCACATGATAAAGTTAACGGCATAGAGTGCAGTGTTCGATTCTAGTCTTGTTATGTTTCTTTTGTGATTTGCAAGTCTAAACATGCATAATGACGTCATCAGTGCAGCACGTGCTTACTCTAGCTATCCCGATGCAGGTTTAAACTTGTTCGATAGAGCTATGCCTTGACATAAGAGGAGGCCTTAACAGCTTATGTATGGCCGCTATTGTTTAAAGATAGCTGCTGTTAAGAAAAAGCACGTAGAATTCTTCAAATTACCCGCCACCACATTTCAAAGGTATGAGGTTTAGTGCTGTAAAGATACCTGCACGATGCAAAGCTAGCTTTCTTAATCAGAGCTGCCACCATCTTGTGTGAGAACCTCTAGGCCGTATAATAAGGAGTTGTGTATAGACACCGTCTGATCACTGCTACCTTGCGCAAGCACCCCTATGGCGTCTCATAAGAGCAGCAGCCATCATGTGCAAGTGCTCTTAAGCTGTCTCATAAGAAGCTATGTATAGCCGGCATCTTGTAGAATTAGATAGCTGCCAATGCCAAAAGGCCTAAGTAGGAATCGAACCGTCGATCTCATCATTAGACTATGTATTTCTTATGCTATCATGTTCCTGATACTGCAAACCTAGGTATTAGGTGGAAAAATTTTGTCCGTTTTGCTCTACGATGCACCGTTTTCGAGATATTTAACATTTTGCATTTAAGCCCCAAATTTAATGAATCGAACCTGCACGGCACGTTATACTCTCTACCATAGTTAGACCTGATCATGTTACGAAGACTTGCTTCAATACAAGGTAAAACAGAGCGAATGCCAAAGGGCCTAAGTAGGAACCGAAGCGTTGATCTCATCATTAGACTATGTTTTTCTTATGCTATCATGTTCCTCATACTGCGAACCGAGGTGTTGGGCAGAAAAATTTTGTCCGTTTTGCTCTACGATGCACCGTTTTCGAGATATTTAACATTTTGCATTTAAGCCCCAAATTTAATGAATCGAACTAGCATGACACGTTAGCCTCTAAGCTAGCTTTCTTCATAAGAGCAGCAGCCATCTTGCGCAAGCACCCTTAAGGCGTCTCATAAGCAGTCGTGTATAGCCGCCATCTTGCGTCCGCCATCTTGCGCAAGCATCCTTAGAGCGTCTCTAGCCATCTTGTGCAAGGACCCTTAAGCCGCCTCATAAGAGCAACCGCCATCTTGCGCAAGCATTCCTAGGACGTCTCATAAGGAACCTTGTATAACCGCCATCTTGCGCAAGCATCCCAAGGGTGTCTCATAAGAACCTATGTATAGCGGCCATCTTGCATAAGCACCTTTAAGGAGTCATGTATAGCCACCATCTTGTGCAATTAGCGTCGAGAGATGGCTGCTGTAGAATTTTTCTTTTTAAATTTTCCGCCACCATATTTCAAAGGTATGTACCTAAAGAGTGTAGCACTGAGGTTTGCGATGTAAGATGGCGGATGACAGCTGACAAAAAGCGCGTGAGTTTGTTTACTAAACAAGAGCACGTGGAATTTTTCAATTTGCCGCCACCACATTTCAAAGGTATCTAGCTAAAGATGGCAGCACGGTGCTCTATTGATTAAAGATGGCGGATGACAGCTAACATAACTTTTAAAATTGCCCGCTACTACATGTCATAAAGAGGGCAGCATGGTGCTCTGTAGATTAAAGATGGCGGATGACAGCTGACGAAATTGCGCGCATGATAGCAGCACAGTGCTCTATTGATTAAAGATGGCGGATAGCGGATGGTAGCTGTCGAAAAAGCATGTAGCTTTGTTTCAAAACAAGAGCACATAGAATTCGCCGCCACCACATTTCAAAGGTATCTAGCTAAAAAGTGCAGCACTGAAGTTTGTGTTGCAAGATGGCGGATGAAAGCTGTCAGAAAAAAAGCACGTGAGTTTGTTTCCAAACAAGAGCACGTGGAATTTGCCACCGCCACAAAGAGGGCAGCACGGTGCTCTCTTGATTAAAGATGGCTGCTGTCACGTGGAATTGCCTGCCACCACATTTCAAAGGTATCTAGCTAAAGAGGGCAGCACGGTGCTCTCTGTATTAAAGATGGCTGCTGTCAAAATGCATTTTTTTAAATTATACGCCACCACATTTCAGCTAAAGAGGGCAGCACTGTGCTCTGTGGATTAAAGTTGGCGGATGGCAGCTGTCAATTAAGCATGTGGCATTGTTTCCAAACAAGAGCACGTGGAATTTTTCAAACTGCCGCCACCACATTTCAACTAGAGAGTGCAGCACGGTTCTCTCTTTTTTAAGCATGGCGGATGCTAGCTGTCAAATAAGCATGTAGCATTGTTTCCAAACAAGAGCACGTGGAATTTTTCAAATTACCGCCACCACATTTCAACTAGAGAGTGCAGCACGATGCTCTCTTGATTAAAGATGGCGGATGGTAGCTGTCAACAAAGCACGTGGCTTTGTTTCCAAACAAGAGCATGTGATTTTTTTCAAATTGCCGCCACCACATAGAGTGCAGCCCTGTGCTCTCTTGATTAAAGATGGCTGCTGTCACGTGGAATTGTCTACCACCACAGGTATCTAGCTAAAGAGGGCAGCACGGTGCTCAAAGATGGCTGCTGTCAAAAAGCATTTTTCAAATTATCCGCCACCACATTTCAAAGGTAAGTAGCTAAAGAGGGCAGCACTGTGCTCTATAGATTGAAGATGGCGGATGACAGCTGTCAGAGAAGCACGTACATTTGTTTACCGATTCAAATCTCGCGCTAGTTAGGTTAAGTTGGTACCACTAAGGTTCAGACCCGCCAAGATGGCAGCACTGCCGATGACAGGTGACGAATTTGCAGCTACTGCGATAAAGAGGCAGCACGGTGCTTTGTAGTTTAAAGATGGCGGATGACAGCTGTCAAAAAGCACGTGGATTTATTTACCGATTCAAATCTCGCGCTAGTTAGGTTAAGTTGGTAGCATTAAGGTTTAGGCCCGTCAAGATGGCAGCACTGAGGTTAGCGATGCGTTGTTGTCTGTCAAATAGCACGTGGCTGTCAAAAAGCACGTGGCTGTGTTTACAAATTCAAATCTCGCGCTAGTTAGGTTAAGTTGGTACCACTGAGGTTTAGGCCCGTCAAGATGACAGTACTTAGGTTAGCGATGCGTTGTTGTCTGTCAAAAAGCACGTGGCTGTCAAAAAATGCACGTGACTTTATTTACTAATTCAAATTTCGCGCTAGTTAGGTTAAGTTGGCAGCACTGGAAGAGGCCTCTGGCTGTGGTGGAGGAGGCCTCTGGGAGGCCTCTGGCTGTGGTGGTGGTGGTGGTGGAGGAGGAGGCCTCTGGGAGCCGGTGGTGATGGTGGCCGCCGAACCATCCAATTATACTACTCGCCATGTTTTATGAAGTACCTCTCTCGCCAGGTTCATGACCGTGGCTGAATAGAGGAGGATGAGAACACGTGGCTCTGTTTTATAAAGTACTGTTCTCGCCAGGTTCATGACCGTGGCTGAATAGAGGAGGATGGGAACACGTCGCCATGTTTTATGAAGTACCTTTCTCGCCAGGTTCATGACCGTGGCTTTCTTGCTAGGAAGTTCATGACCGTGGCTGTATATAGGAGGATGGGAACACGTGGCTATGTTTTATGAAGTACCTTTCTTGCTAGGAAGTTCATGACCCTGGCTAAATAGAGGAGGATGGGAACACGTGGCTATGTTTTATGAAGTACCTTTCTTGCTAGGAGGCTCATGATCGTGGCTGTATACAGGAGGATAAGAACACGTCGCTATGTTTTGTGAAGTACTTTTCTTGCTAGAAGGCAACTCATTACCTATTATCTGAAAATAGCAATCCAACATGTCGTGATGGAGATGTACTTTCTTGTAAATAATTGAAAACGACCAATATTAGAGTCGAATCCATAGTTTTTGGCGTCGCTGAGATTAATTGTGACATTCTGGATGCCGTTTGAGTATACAAGTTCAAGTTTCTTCAACATGGGTAGGGTTGGGGGGGGAGTAGGGGTTGTAACCGTACAACAAGGTTCATTCAGCATTCATTATAATTATTATGATTAATTGACCCGATTCATTAGATTTTATATTCTGATTTCCATTATTTAGATTTTTGTATTAATTAGGTATCACGTATCTCATTTCATCTAATCATTCGATAAGAGAATTCTGTTTGTAATCATTATGGATGTAAATAAGTGAGATTTGTTGTCTTGAAAACAGTGATATTTAAACTTGTAACTGAAGGCAGAAGAGCTGGCATGACATTATGCCGAAAGGTAAGAAAGTTTCCGTTGACACGGACAGTTTGTAACCTTGCATACCCGTGGGGAAGCTGTCTAGTCTCATCACAAATTTTGTATCGCGTGACCACGTAGCTTCGAGCTTGCTTCCGTATTCGCTAGCTACCGTAGCCTATATCAGTGTGGAAGGGATGACGATGTAGAAGGGAGACGCGTCCTCATGACGAGTTAATTTTCGATGTAAGGAAGTAGAGTCGTCTAATTTGAGTGGTAATTTGTACTGATCTGATGGAGAAGCAGCAGCATCTAATTGCGAGGTAGAACATGCGAATGCAGTTTTATTTCGGTATATTCACCCGAGGCTTGGTGCCGTTTTCTGTAGACGCACAGGCAATATATATTGACCTTTATAAATATATGCAGTTAACATTCGCTAGCGTACTTCAAATTCTTCATTGAATTCTATTACGTAATTCGCGAACTTTGATCGACAATTGAATCATACGTAGATGCATCTAACATCACACAGAACTGCTGTATTTATATCAACATTCTCTATATTAGGTATCAGGATGTGTGAAACTAGAGTAGATAGCATGCCTGAGTATTACAGGCTCTTCAGTAAAGTCTTCCAATTTCTGACCATGTCTATGAGTGGACGTGATGACATGGAGGTCATTACACTCGGACAGGAGAGGTAGGCCAACTTCAGGTACGCAAGAAGATGAGATAACAGACTACAGCTTAGAAGTACAAACCGGGCGGGGTGGTTCCAGGAGTACGAAGTTAAACAGCGGTGGTTTCAGACATAAGGTAACTGCAGCATCAGACAGGTTATGCATAAATAACATGAAGAAGAAATTAATCAGTGGCAATATAAAATTTAATTGACGTAAAATGCCAATAGCTTCTTAAATTGATATCAGGTTTCCTTGTATTTAACAACAAATCTCACGGGGTGTTGTATTATTCAATTAAAGTAATGCAAGTTGATTGTGGTGTAAAGTATAGTCATGAGTACAGTTTTCTTTTAATAATAGTAATTGATTCAATTTCCAAGTATAATCCTCAATTGTGGAAATGCGACCACAATCTACATCTGCCCTGATCCATATTTCTGTATTGTACCAGTAAAAGAGCCCGACTTTAAGATTTATTTTCAACGCAAGCATGGAATAGTTCTCAGGGCTAAACTGGATGAATAATAGCTAGGGCTTGGTACAGGAGGCAGGGTCCTATCTACAAGAAAAGTTTGAATCTGATTTGATAAGAGTTTATTCATGTAATGCATGTTAAATTGCACATCACCTCATGGTAGATAGGGGTTGTCTTCCACATTGTCCTTTAAATGGCCCGGGTCTCCAGCTCACCAGGCCGCACCGGCTGGAACACGTTCCAGAAGATGCCCAAGTACTCCATCAAGATGCGGACGGACCATCCAGGTTGGTTGCATGGAATACGCCTCAAGTTCCCGATGCTCGTGATGACCTCCGCTGGTTCCTGACGATGTTGAGGGTAGTCACATTACCCAAGTACAATGAGGTTGGTAGAATCCATGCAAACTCAGAAAATGTGCTCTTCGTCACCCGCAGAATAAATCAAAGTTCATGAAAACCTTGAGTAATGAGTTTTCTCACCACTAGTAAAAATCACGAGACAATGTTCGAAAGACTTTCAAGAATCTACTCTTTAACACTCATGGAAGTGACAAGTCCGTGGTCATGAAGACTTTCAATAATGTTGTAGTTCATCAATGAAAAAAATTACAAGTCTTTAAGTAATCACTGGCAAAGATCACAAGTCTAGGCTCACGGAAACTTCGAATAAATTTAGAGTCCATTACTCGTGAATATTACAAGTCTTTGAATAATCACTGGCGAAAAGTTAAGAGTCCACAACACTCGTAAATACACTGACTGACAGAGCGAATGTAACACAAAGAAGGAGTGGTCAGAACTTTATGCCAATTGCAGGGTAGACTGACGTCACTGAGGTATGCTCATGATGTGAAATGCTGCGCACGTAGCGAACGATAAATGGGACACGGCGTTGGCGAATGGCCCACTTCGTACCGTGATTTCTCAGCCGACTGTCATTGTAGAACGTGTTGTCGTGTGCCACAGGACACGTGTATAGCTAAGAATGCCAGGCCGCCGTCAACGGAGGCATTTCCAGCAGACAGACGACTTTACGAGGGGTATGGTGATCGGGCTGAGAAGGGCAGGTTGGTCGCTTCGTCAAATCGCAGCCGATACCCATAGGGATGTCTCCACGGTGCAGCGCCTGTGGCGAAGATGGTTGGCGCAGGGACATGTGGCACGTGCGAGGGGTCCAGGCGCAGCCCGAGTGACGTCAGCACGCGAGGATCGGCGCATCCGCCGCCAAGCGGTGGCAGCCCCGCACGCCACGTCAACCGCCATTTGTCAGCATGTGCAAGACACCCTGGCTGTTCCAATATCGACCAGAACAATTTCCCGTCGATTGGTTGAAGGAGGCCTGCACTCCCGGCGTCCGCTCAGAAGACTACCATTGACTCCACAGCATAGACGTGCACGCCTGGCATGGTGCCGGGCTAGAGCGACTTGGATGAGGGAATGGCGGAACGTCGTGTTCTCCGATGAGTCACGCTTCTGTTCTGTCAGTGATAGTCACCGCAGACGAGTGTGGCGTCGGCGTGGAGAAAGGTCAAATCCGGCAGTAACTGTGGAGCGCCCTACCGCTAGACAACGCGGCATCATGGTTTGGGGCCCTATTGCGTATGATTCCACGTCACCTCTAGTGCGTATTCAATGCACGTTAAATGCCCACCGCTACGTGCACCATGTGCTGCGGCCGGTGGCACTCCCGTACCTTCTGGGGCTGCCCAATTCTCTGTTTCAGCAGGATAATGCCCGCCCACACACTGCTCGCATCTCCCAACAGGCTCTACGAGGTGTACAGATGCTTCCGTGGCCAGCGTACTCTCCGGATCTCTCACCAATCGAACACGTGTGGGATCTCATTGGACGCCGTTTTCAAACGCTGCCCCAGCCTCGTACGGACGACCAACTGTGGCAAATGGTTGACAGAGAATGGAGAACCATCCCTCAGGACACCATCCGCACTCTTATTGACTCTGTACCTCGACGTGTTTCTGCATGCATCGCCGTTCGCGGTGGTCCTACATCCTAAGGAGTCGATGCCGTGCGCATTGTGTAACCTGCATATCGGTTTGAAATAAACATCAATTATTCGTCCGTGCCGTCTCTGTTTTTTCCCCAACTTTCATCCCTTTCGAACCACTCTTTCCTGGTGTTGCATTTGCTCTGTCAGTCAGTGTACTTAGAAAAATTCAGAGTTCCTCAACACTCGTAAATATTGCAAGTCCCATTTATAAAGACTTAGAAAAATTCAGAGTTTCTCAACACACGTAAATATTACGAGTCTCGTTTATAAAGACTTAGAAGAATTCAGAGTTGCTCAGTCATACTATAACCACACGAAGATAGCTTCCGACGATAATGGCAGCGAGTAGGGCCACGTTGACTAATCGATTGTCACTGACTGACTGAGATAACAGGCTATATTGAGCCCTCCTTATATTTGGTTTGGGAACATTACGTCACATATGCCGTGAAGCTGGTTATCTCCTGAATCCCTCGACGGATTTTCTTGAAATTCAAGCATTGCGACGTTTATGTAATTCCCTTTAAGATGACATGTTGATCAAGTCGCTACCCCAATTATTATAGGAGTTTTAATTTTTTTCTCCATCGAATGTTCCGGAAGGTGTGACGCTTGAATCTGGAACCTACGAGTTCAGGTCAGCTGCACGTGGCATGACAGGCGGGTGATCTAACTAGCCCCTGTGGCTACGTCACTCATACAGCTGTTCTCAGCTTGCTTGCTCGTCCTGCTGAACGTAAACAAACCAGGCTTGCGCGGAGTAATACGCGTGGTGATAAAATACGATCAACTCTCAAAAAATACGCATGTACAGGTCATAACCGGTACAGTATATCGCCAGGTGTGCGAGTTTATCACCCCACGCCTTGAGAATAATAAATATAAGAGGTATGCTCTCCGAATTCGTCGCTTACTACAGTGGCTGGCGCTCAACTAATTTAAAAATTAAAAAAATGTGTGAATGTAATTAATAGTAGCGGTAGGATAAACCACAGCGTGAAAAAGGAAATGTCCAAACTGATTGAGCTTAGTATTGAATCCATAGTTTTCGCGGTCCGTAAGCTGACTGGTGACAGTCTCAGCAACAGCTGGAACCGTGTATGTCATTTCTATGTCGCGACGCCTAAATACACCTATCATAACTTATTTGTGTTATTTAATTGAAAGGATCAGCTACTTCCCAGACAATCCGGGATGGCACAAGGACAAAACCCGATCAACAGACCATACTGGGGAAGTAGTATAATAAGCGGGTTCGGCGGCCGCCTCCGCCTCGGGGCTCCCAGGGTCCCCTCCGATCCGCCTCACGGGAGGCCCTCCCAGAGGCCTCCTCCGCCTCCCGCGGGAAATTTGAATTGGTAAACAAAGACACGTGATTTTTGACAGCTGTCATCGACAACAACGCATCGCTAACCTCACTGCTGCCATCTTGACGGGCCTAAACCTCAGTAGTACCAACTTAACCTAACTAGCGCGAGGTAAACAAATCCACGTGTTTTCTGACAGCTGTCATCCGCCATCTTTAAACTACAGAGCACCGTGCTGCCCTCTTTATCGCAGTAGCTGTAAATTCGTCACCTGTCATCGGCAGTGCTGCCATCTTGGCGGGCCTATACCTTAGTGCTACCAACTTAACCTCACTAGCGCGAGATAAACAAATCCACGTGCTTTTTGACAGCTGACATCCGCCATCTTTTATCAACAGAGCACAGTGCTGCCCTCTTTAGCTACTTACCTTTGAAATGTGGTGGCGGATAATTTGAAAAATGCTTTTTGACAGCAGCCATCTTGCATCGCAAACCTCAGTGCTGCCCTCTTTAGCTAGATACCTTTGAAATGTGGTGGCAGACAAATCCACGTGACAGCAGCCATCTTTGAGCACCGTGCTGCCCTCTTTGTGGTGGCGGGTAATTTTTACGTCTCAGGTGTCATCCGCCATCTTGCATCGCAAACTCTTTAGCTAGATACCTTTGAAATGTAGTGGCGGCAATTCGAAAAATTCTTTATGCTCTTGTTTGGAAACAAAGCCACGTGCTTTTTTGACAGCTGTCATCCGCCATCTTTAATCAACAGAGCACCGTGCTGCTATCATGCGGGCAATTTCGTCAGCTGTCATCCGCCATCTTTAAACCACAGAACACCGTGCTGACCTCTTGCGTCAGCTGACATCCGCCATCTTTAAACTACAGAGCACCGTGCCACATTTTTGCGAGCAATTTCGTCAGCTGTCATCCACCATCATTAAACTACAGAGCACCGTACCGCACTCTTGCGAGTAATTCCGTCAGCTGTCATCCGCCATCTTTAATCAAGAGAGCGCAGTGCCGCACTCTATGTGGTGGTGACAAATTCCACATTCGCCATCTTTTAATCTACAGAGCGCCGCGCTGCACTCTGTGGTGGCGGATAATATGAAAAGCTGCCAAGAGGGCATCGTGTTGGTATCTATTCTTTGACATGTGGTGGCGGCAAATTCCACATCCGCCATCTGAGAGCACCGTGCTGCGCTCTTGATCGTAGTAGCGGACAATTTAAGAAGAACATGTCAAGGAATACCTTTGTTCTAAAAGAAAACAAGACTACAGTTCTGAACGGCTTGCGTAAGATAGCGATTGTTATAACGTGGCTTTGTTTACCAATTCAAATTTCCCGCGGGAGGCGGAGGAGGCCTCTGGGAAGGCCCCTCGGGAGGCAGAGGCGGAGGAGGCCTCTGGGAGGGCCTCCCGTGAGGCGGAGGCGGAGGGACCCCTGGGAGCCCTGAGGCGGAGGCGGCCGCCGAACCCGCTTATTATACTACTTGGGGACGGTGTTCAGGAAGAGCACAATGGTAACGCTAATGCACAGGACAACACTGGTGAGGCTTATCGAGGACACCTGGGTAGCCTGAAACATCGTATCACAGGTCGGGCTGATGCTCCACAGCGCATCGGTTAGAACGATGCACCATACCACACTGGGGAGGTTGTACACTAAAGGACAGTAGGGACGCTTACACAAACGAACACGTCGTTCCCTCAGGTAAAAATTCCTTGTGGATAATGCCTTGACTATCGAAAAAAAGGTGATGAGCATCGTTTTGATGCGTGACTTTTCGGCTCTGACTTTTTTCCAACGCGGGAATCCCGGGGAACGCCATTCCATGCTTTTCTCAGTGACAATACAGTTCAAGAATTTTGGTGTCGCATCCGCAGTTTCAATAAAATCCTGTGAATCCTCTACACGTGCCTGCTTAAACACGTACCAGCATCGCATGCGTTTCTTTCGGTGTCTTGCCGGGCTTAAAACAAAACTGTACATGGAACTTTTGGTCGTTCATGTTCCTGTTCCTGACACACACTGTGTCAAACAGGTGTTACACGGCACACACACGATGCTCAACTGAACAACTTTGGGAACAGGTTGTCAAAACCTGCTGCTACGCAGGAGCAGCGTTGTGTGTTGCCAGTGTTGTCGGATTGACCGTTCTGACGTCATTTACCGAACTATATTGTCACAGGTTGTATATACAAGTTGTATAATTGTACATAAAACCATTTACCAATAAAGATTAATTTGCTACACTTAACAAAGTAGAAGCGTTCCTGCTGATAGCGATCGATGAGGGTGTTAAAAATGTACCTACTTCAGCTAACTCCTTCTAAGAGGAGGGCGTGGTAAGGTAGTAGAGGAGCCCTTTTGCCCTTTAGCCCATTAGCCTTTTAGCCCTTTAGCCCATTAGCCCTAGGAGGAGGAGGTGGAGGAAAAGTCCTTTTGTTCTGAACACATCAATCAATGTTCTAATCACATGTTGAAGTTAACGACATCGAGTACAGTGTTCGATTCTAGTCTTAATCACTTCTTTTGTAATCTGATCTTCATAGAACAAAAGTATCCCGTGACATGTTCTAAACACATGTTGTATCGAGTACAGTGTTCTATTCTAGTCTTGATCACTTATTTAGTGTTCTGAACACATCAATCAATGTTCTGATCACATGTTGAAGTTAACGACATCGATTCTAGTCTTAATCACTTCTTTTGTAATCTAATCTTCTTAGAACAAACGTATCCCGTGACATGTTCTAAACACATGTTGTATCGAGTGCAGTGTTCTGTTCTAGTCTTTATCATTTATTTAGTGTTCTGAACACATCAAGCAATGTTCTAAACACATGTTGTATCGTTCCGCATGAGCTACATGCTTGTAACCCATGTCAACAGATTGACTAATATTTCATGTTTATGCAATAATTTGTTCGACAGCTAGGGACTTAAATGTAACCAATGTATTTCTTATAGCACCAATCGTTCTGTTTAATTTTACTCTCCGTGTTTGCGATAATAGAACAGGGTTTGAATCTACGATATTTTTCTATTGTAACTAAATCAGATTATCGTTTACGGAGCGAGTTGGCTACGCAGTATAGTTTTTCTGTAGTTTTTTATTTTCGTACAAGACGAATGATAGAAGGTAAATCATTTGAAGTTGTACTTTTGCTATATCGCTTACCGAGCGAGTTGGCTACGCTACAGTGCGTTTCTGATTTTTTACACTAGACGAATCATTGAAGTTGTACTTTTGCAATATCGTTTACTGAGCGAGTTAGCTACGCAATATGTGCACAGTGTGTTTTCGATTTTTACACTAGGCAAATCATTGAATATGTACTTTTGCAATATAGTTTACTAAGCGAGTTAGCTACGCGATATGTGCACAGTGTGTTTTTGATTTTTTACAGTAAGCAAATCATTGAAATTGTACTTTTGCTATGAACACATCAAACAATGTTCTGATCACGTGTTGAAGTTAAAAACATCGATTACAGTGTTCGATTCTAGGCTTGTTATGTTTCAATCTCATCTTCTTAGAACAAAGGTATCCCCTAACATGCTCTAAACGCATGTTATATCGAGTACAGTGTTCGATTCTAGTCTGAATCACGTATGTAGTGTTCTGAACACATCAATCAATGTTCTGATCACATGTTGAGGTTAACGACATCGTGTACAGTGTTTAATTCTAGTCTTGTTATGTTTCGCAAGTCTAAACATGCACAATGACGTTATCGCAGCACACTTTTGCCTTCGTGATGCAGGTTTAAACTTGTTCGATAAAGCTATGCCTTGACATAGGAGGAGGAGGAGCTGGAGGAGGTGGAGGAGATAGAGAAGGGGGAGGAGAATGATGAGGCCTTAACAGCCTATGTATAGCCGCCATTGTTTAAAGATGACAGCTGTTAAAATAATTCTTCAAATTGCCGCCACCACATTTCAAAGGTATGAGGTTTAGTGCTGTAAAGATACCTGCACGATGCTCTGTTGATTAAAGATGAGGGCTGTAAAAAAATAGCACGTGGAATTTTACAGACGAGAGCACGTAGAATTTCAAATTGCCCTCTACCATATGCATAGCAGCAGCCGTCATCTTTCGCACTAGCCTCTAAGCTAGCTTTCTTCATGAGAGCAGCCACCATCTTGTGTAAGCACCCCTAGGCCGTATCATAAGGAGCTGTGTATAGTCACCGTCTTGTCGCTGCTACCTTGCGCAAGCACCCCTAGGGCGCTTCATAAGAGCAGCAGCCATCTTGTGCAAGCGCTCTTAAGCCATCTCAATAGGAGCTATGTATAGCCGCCATCTTGTAGAATTAGATAGCCGCCAATGCCAAAGGGCCTAAGTAGGAATCGAACCGTTAATCTCATCATTAGACTACGTTTTTCTTAGGCTAACATATTCCTCATACTGCGAACCTCGGTATTAGGTGGAAAAATTTTGTCCGTTTTGCTCTACGATGCACCGTTTTCGAAATATTTAACATTTTGCATTTAAGCCCCAAATTTAATTAATCGAACCAGCACGGCACGTTGTACTCTCTACCATAGCTAGACCTGATCATGTTACAAAATCATGCTTCAATACAAGCTAAAACAGAGCAAATGCCAAAGGGCCTAAGTAGGAATCGAACCGTTGATCTCATCATTAGACTATGTTTTTCTTATGCTATCATGTTCCTCATACTGCGAACCTCGGTAATAGGCGGAAAAATTTGGTCCGTTTTGCTCTACGGCGCACCGTTTTCGAGATATTTAACATTTTGCGTTTAAGCCCCAAATTTAATGAATCGAACTAGCACGACACGTTAGCCTCTAAGCCAGCTTTCTTCATAAGAGCAGCAGCCATCTTGCGCAGGCACCCCCATCTTGCGCAGGCAACCTTAAGGCGTCTCATAAGGAGTCCTGTATAGCCGCCATCTTGTGTCCGCCATCTTGCGCAAGAATCCTTAGGGCGTCTCATGCCATCTTGTGCAAGCACGCTTAAGCCGTCTCATAAGAGCAGCTGCCATCTTGCGCAAGCATCCCTAGGGCGTCTCATAAGGAGCCATGTATAACCGCCATCTTGCGCAAGCATCCCAAGAGTGTCTCATAAGAACCTAAGTATAGCAGCCATCTTGCGTAACCACCCTTAAGGAGTCATGTATAGCCGCCATCTTGTGCAATTAGCGTTGAGAGATAGCTGCTGTAGAATTTTTTAAATTATCCGCCACCATATTTCAAAGGTAAGTAGCTTAAGAGTGCAACATGGTGCTCTCTTGATAAAAGATGGCGGATGGTAGCTGTCAAAAAAGCACGTGGCTTTGTAAAGCATGTGGAAATTGCCACCATCACATTTCAAAGGTATGTAGCTAAAGAGTGCAGCACTGTGCTCTCTTAATTACAGGTGGCGGATGACAGCTGTCAAAAAAATCACGTGAGTTTGTAAAGCACTTCGAATTTGCCGCCACCATATTTCAAAGGTATGTAGCTAAAGAGTGCAGCACTGTGCTCTCTTCATTAAATATGGCGGATGACAGCTGTCAAAAACACGTGAGTTTGTAAAGCACTTCGAATTTGCCGCCACCACATTTCAAATAAAGAGTGCAGCACTGTGCTCTCTTGATTAAATATGGCGGATGAGAGCTGCCAAAAAAGCACGTGAGTTTGTAAAGCACTTCGAATTTGCCGCCACCACATTTCAAAGGTATCTAGCTAAAGAGTGCAGCACGGTGCTCTCTTGATCAAAGATGGCGGATTGTAGGTGTCAAAAAAGCACGTCGCTTTGTTTCCAAACAAGAGCACGTAGAAGTTTTCAAATTGCCGCCGCCACATTTCAACTAAAGAGTGCAGCACGGTGCTCCCTTGATTAAAGATGGCTGCTGTCACGTGGAATTGCCTGCCACCACATTTCAACTAAAGAGTGCAGCACGGCCTCTGTCGATTAAAGATGGCTGCTGTCAAAAAGCATTTTTCAAATCATCCGCCACCACATTTCAAAGGTATGTAGCTAAAGAGTGCAGCACTGTGCTCTCTTGATTAAAGATGGCGGATGACAGCTGTCAAAAAAGCACGTGGATTTGTTTACCGATTCGAACCTCGCGTTAGTAAGGTTAAGTTGGTAGCACTGAGGTTTAGGCCCGTTAAGATAGCTGCACTGACGTTAGCGATACGTTGTTGTCTGTCAAAAAGCACGTGGCTGTCAAAAAAGCACGTGGCTTTGTTTACCGATTCAAATCTCGCGCTAGTGAGGTTAAGTTGGTAGCGTTGAGGTTTAGGCCCATCAAGATATCAGCAGTGAGGTTAGCGATGCGTTGTTGTCGATGATAGCTTTCAAAAAGCACGTGGCTTTGTTTACCAATTCACATTTCCCGCGGGAGGAGGAGCGGGCCCCTGGAAATCTTCCCGGGAGGAGGAGGTGGAGCAGGCCCCTGGGAAGGCCCCTCGGGAGGAGGAGGTGGAGCGGGCCCCTGGGAGCCGGAGGTGGAGGTGGAGGTGGAGGTGGCCGCAGAATCCCCCCATTATACTACTCTCAGTGTCCATAACCTTGGCAAAAATATAACCCTGTTACCTTTCTTCACAAAACATGCCAGTCTCCACTACTTGCTGTGGCGCTGTACGAACGATATTTTGGACATATATCCGCTAAGAATTTTTCTTAATAATTAAGGAAATTTGAAAGAAAGAATTAGCTGATAAGACAACAGGGTTTGTACAATTTAAAAATCCTTTTCTAGTTTCGAGCGGGAAAAATTAAATAAAAATGGAATAATTTCCCCGCAAAGTGTGGTGGGGGGGGGGGGAACGGCCCCCTCGCCGCCACTGATTGCAGCAGTGAAGGTAGTCAAGGAGGGACGAATGGGATGTAAAACAGGATCTAAAACTTTTCTAGTGCCTCGAGCTATACTGAAATATTGTGTAAAATCACCGCTTTCTCGCGAAGAAATGGTCGAAGAGAAAATAGGAAGATATGCTGTTTTTATCAGTCGATACAGACAACGCTCTTAATTGATTATTGCGGAGAAATGGAGTGGAGTTTCTACGGGCCTACGACTGGCGACCGATGCCATGAAACATAACTTACCCCACCCGTTTAGCAACGAGATGAAGAAAGCAGGGAGGAAATCGCGTCAGTGATTTTTCAACAGAAATCCAACTCTTAGTGTGAGGAAGACAGAAAATATCTCTATGACTAGAATCCAGGGGTTTACAAGACAAAATGTGGTGGGTTTTTTTTTTCGGTGCTGAAACTTTAACTGGAAAAGATTATGTTTTATGAGACCAGATTGTTCAATGTTGATGATACTGGGATTTCTGTTGTCCAACATAAATAAACAAAAATTAGTTTCTGCGAAAGGAAAAAAGCAAGTCTAGAAACTTGCCTCTGCTGAACGTGCATGTCACATTATGGTCAATATGTGCCCCCGATGCTGATTTTTCCGCAGAAAAACTGACAGGCAGAAGTGTTGTCTGGTGCTCCTCTTGGCTCGTTTGGAGCATGTTCTGAGTCTGGGTGGATAACAGGCTCTCTATTTTCAAAATGCCTTGAGCACTGTATTGAAACTGCGAAGCCAAGAAAGAAGAAGCCAGTTATGTTGATATTGGACGGCCACTATTCACACACCAGGAACATTCAAGTTATTGCCAGGGACCGTGAAGCTGGTGCATCCGTAGTATGCCTTCCACAACATTTAATCAATAACTCCACTGTAAACTTACTGGATCGATTACAGAAACGATGACTAGTTAGACAACATCTAAGAAACGTCTAAGTTCCATAGCACAAACAATGTTGAGCTAGACGGCGTTTAAAGTGTCAATATTGGTTCGAAAATGGAAATAGATGTATCTTCCCTGCAACTCTTTGGTTGTTGCAACCAATAAAATTCGCCGGTGCGCGCGCCGAAAGTTGGTCAGCTGTCGTCTCCCTACACATTTCTCAAATACGGCTAAGCATAAGCAGGAACACGACTTGCCCGCAGATAAGAACATTGCTCTCGGTGGAAATGAAATCTCATAATACTATCGAGAATAATAAAGTGATACGCCACCGTAGGAGGAAGTGCAGTTTTCATTATAGTGTTGAGTGTAATCTAAACAGTATCAGCGAAGGGAAGAAGTACTTTGTAATCGAATGAGTTGTACGGCTTGCATTCTGCAGATCATACGTTCGAAACACACCATCGGCAGCCCTCAAGATTGTTTTCCGTAGTTTCCCCACTTTTACACCACGCAAATGCTCAGGGCTGTTATTACAGCCACAGCTTTCCCTTCCCAGTCCTTGCCTTTTCGTACGTCATCATTAACGAAAACTTGTCAGAATTTGCGCACGAGTGTTCTCAAAACACAAACACAACCTACTTTGTGTTTTCGTTATTATGTGTGCTTACTTGGCACTCGTGGTTGATGTTTGTAACAGCCCTCTAACGATCGGGACAAGTCATTCTCATATGGATGTAGTCGACGTGACCTATTATTATAAGGAAATTATCCCAAGAAAAATAAAATGCACCGGTTGCCGAGAATTGTAGTCAATTTAACAGGTACGGGACTGTCCGGTGTGTCAGGCTCAAGAAACAAGTCCCTTATATTATCTCTTTAAAAGCGAAATCATTCCTCCTCGTACATTTCAAATAAATTGCTGCGATTCAAACGACCCACAGGAGGCCGCCAGACTAACCTTTCTTTCTCAGAATCGTCTCAACATAATAAAAGTAATCTCGTGTCCTCATCCCGAGGTGGTGCAGCTCTTTTCAGGCACACCCCCATTGGAGGTGGGCTGCATGTACCATTTCAACCACAGACCAGCCCTCCTGCCATTCTTAAATTTCTGGCAGTACCGGGAATCGAACCCGGGCCTCCGAGGACGGCAGCTAACAGTGCTAATCGTTACGCTACGAAGGCGGACGTCACGACATAATAATACAAATTATATGTTTCATGGTACATAACCTCTGATTGTGATTCAGTTAAACAGTGTCCTTGGCAGTCTTTAAACAGGGTCAGTTGAATATCGGCTTCAGACAGTGTCTAAGTGATAAATAATGTCTTTGCAATGCGGCGGCCATATTTATACATTATTTAACCATAAGCAGCGTCTAAATACCGTTTCTGCAATCGGCGCATGCTATGCTCAAGCTATTGAAAACTGGCTTGCCACCCACCTTTACAGAATTGTTAGGAAGCTTCAGGTCTCATCACTGTTTGGAAAGACCTATTTGCGTGTAGCAAATATACAAACTGCAGTCAACGTCTTCAAGAAAACTGGAATTGCTCCGTTCAACCCCCAAGTTTTTGATGACGCAGACCAGACTTTCTTCGTCACCAAACAACGGGAAAATGCAAATGAAGTAGCACAAGAGTCGGACAATAGGTCTATCTCTCCACAGCAGGAAATGTTTAAACAGGCACCTCACAAGCCCAACGCGTCTGTCATTTCTCCCACAGGCATTCGAGAGATTCCAGTCATTACGCAATAGAGGAGGATCTACATTTTAGTTACAGGCACACCTCACAAAAACTAAGTTTGTGAAACAGAAAAAAAAAAGAAAGCGGTAGAAAAAGTATTCGTACACCATATCCAGTCCGAGACGTTCCTTCACTTTTCAATACTTCCTCGGGTTACCCTTTGCCTTTATTATTGCCTGCAGTCTCGAAAAAGTATTCGTACACGTGGAAATGCTGACTATTTATACATTCATGGCGTCTCTGTATAAATAATGCACGGGGACTGTATAGATTAATATAGAAAGAAAGGAAGATTCTGGGGCGCAGAAGACAACTGATGGGACTTGGAAGAAAAGGGGAAATGAGGAGCTCTACAAGTACACTGAGAAGATCACGGGCACCTTATAAGAATAGACGATAAATGACTTACCAAAAATCATCTTCAGATACGTCGTGGGTTAAAGGGTCACCTCCAAGTGGATAGAAGAAGTCAAAAAAGATGCAGAAGAAGTTGGAATTACACTACAGATGATCCACAATACAAGAGAGTTCAGAAGAAGATTCGACAGTTCAAAATCATTTGAAGAGAAACCACAAAAAGGAGGTCCAAACGAATCATTTCCGAAGAGGAAAGAAAGATGAGAAGCGAAAGAATGAAGAGGCTCTGGGAAGAGGTTCTGAAAAGAGAAGAGAAGAGAAGAAAGACCAAGAAGCCTTAAGTTCTAAGGGGCCCACAGTTGGCCTATGGGGTATGGGGGAGGAGGGTAGCTGAGACCACTGTGCTACTTTCACTTTTTGCGTGTGGCCTACAAAGATGCCTGATTCAGGATTATCGTGTTGACGTGCGCATCTGGGAGGATCAACCAATGAAACCGGTACCCGGGACACTATAATACTGAATGAGTTGAAGTACTCACCTCTGCTCTTGGCACCCCTCTCACTTCGTATGAGCACCTCGTGTTCGTCCTCCTCCCATATCTCTCCATCAGCTTGGGCAAGAGCCACCAGCACGAGACCCACCACAAGGACGGCGACCCACTTCATTCTGTAACAACAACAATAACACTTCATACTTTGTCTCCAAATCCCACTTTCTTTTACCGGTTCTCTTACATGTATTTGTTAACTAGCTGTAGTACGCGTCGTTAACAGGCCAATCATATAACATGTGCCCAGCTACTCTCCACCAACATTCAGGCAGCCTGTTTCTCTTGGAACGCAGCAGTAATCCCATCTATCGGAGATGAGTGGCAGCAGAAGAGAAAAAGCAAATCGCAACAATGGCGAATGTATTACCCACGCAACTTTTAGTGATATTTGATGTTACGGGGATGAGGAGTAAGGAGGGAGCTCACCCAGTTCCGGTAATACTGTCAACTGAATGGAAATGATATCTGAACTGGATCGATAAGATAATGTAATTGTTAATCAAATTTATGAGCTTTCGATATTGAAGACCTTCACATTTAGTTTTCTTCCGACTCTGTGATATTAGAGCGTACTTTCTCTTTTCATGGCTCCCTCTTGTCTTGTTCTTCAAAGCGATCCTTCCTTTACGATTTTTTCTCCTTTTTATGATCATCTTCATAATTTCCCTTGTCGACATGGACCGATGCCCACGCGATTTTACACATTAAGACAATCATGACAAAAACCATTGCCAGTTAACAGGATTGAACACTATGTCCATGTTAGCAACCCTCGGCGTTAATATGGAAATTCACCAACTCTATTATCATAGCCGGAACGGTAAATGAAATGGCGTATGGCTTTTAGTGCCGGGAGTGTCCGAGGACAAGTTCGGCTTGCCACGTGCAGATCTCTTGATTTGACACCTGTAGGTGACCTGCGCTTCCTGATGAGGATGAAATGATGATGAAGACGACACATACACCCAGCCCCTGTGCCAGAAAATCAACAAATTATGGTTAAAATTCCCGACCCTACTGAAAATCGAACCCCGAACCCATGTGATCAAAGGCCAGCACCCTAACCATTTAGTTATGGAGTCAGTACGGTAAAATTGTATATAAGACACAAATGATCGAAAATCGTATTCTCTATAACTTTCGTTGTGTAGTACATTTCGATACGACCAATAACATAGGGGTTTAAAAAAAAAAATTTAGGCGCCCTTCCCGAAACTATCATTTCAGCCAGCGTCAATAAAATTATGTAGAGCCTAGACTGCAGTGCCGTATTCTCAGACTTTACATACCGATTTTCATTAAAATCTGTTCACCCATTTTCTCTTGGTTTCGTGTTGGTATGATGGTGGTGGTAATTATTGTTTTAAGAAGAAAACTGAAAGGGAACCGACACTTCGAAAAATGAAGGTATTGGCCAAAGAAAGACAAGGGCCACGAAGGGCGTGAAAATGACTCACTAGCCCTCGGAAACCTAATACCGTCGTGGCTGGAAAAGGACAAGAATTGGCCAAGGAAGGTCGGATAAGATGGATGAAAGTGAGGAGCCTGGCACAAGTAAGTGGAAGCAATGCCAGGACTCAGCTAAGGGCCCCGTGGTCGCCAACCCACGCCCCCCAAGTTGAGAGCCCCTGGAGCCCTTATAAGTCGCCTCTTACGACAGGCAGGGGATACCGTGGGTGTTATTCTACCGCCACCACCCACAGGGAGAGGCGTTGATATGGACTTAGCAACAAAAATTCATGAACATCTTTGTTATCGTAGCCGGTATGATAAAAATGTATAAGACATAAATGATAGGAAACTTAATTCTATACAACTTTAGTAATGTAGTATTTATCAATAGAGCCACTAATAACATAAATATTTGAGAATTAAGTGTAAGGATTTCCCCTAAACTACCATTTCACTCACTTGTATAAATTTATTTATATCCTAGATTGTACTGCCTCATTGTCCGACTTTTTGTACCGATTTTCATTCAATACTCTTCAGCCATTTTCTCGTGATGCGCGTACATACAAACAGACAGAGATGATGGAAACATGAAAAGTGCATTTCCTTGTTTCTGTGGACACGACCGATACAGATATACCACATTTTTTTAAACTCTAAGCAATGTACAGAAAAAACTCTTATTTTATATGTATAAATAAAATAGAATGCAATATGATATTTTACATCTAAAAGTAAGAGAATTAAAATATTTACAATAGGATTTGCAGATATATGTGCTATCAGAATCACAAAAAGATCTGAAAACTGCTTTGAGGGCGATGTCATTACTATTGAAATAATGAATGAGGCCTCAGAATCAATGCCTTTTGCTCCCGGAAGGACGTGTCTCTCAGGTTAGCGTTGTGGATCGCTGCTTGGAAATTTCATCCAGTATGATTTAGGATCGCATCTTGCACGTACCCCCAAAACCTTGTGGCTGGAGAATCTCGGTGATTGTTGCTGGATTCTAGTTCTTTCAGTATTATTAGTGCGACGTGCTGTCCATGGAATGTTTCTTTCAGCAACGCATGTGGCGATCACTAGCCCACGTACTTACTTTACGTCAAGTTCTTCCCTTATGCCTCTAAACTGGTTTTATATTTTGAAACCCCCGTGCATTGAGGGAGACATCATTGTCTATACACTCCCACGAGAGCCAAAGACACGTATCTATTATCAACTATGGAAGGCTGATGTTTTGTGTACTGTTGGTTTGCTCCCAATAAGGTTGCTGAGGCAATGTTGTCTGAATGTAATCCCAAGGTATTTTGAAATAAAGCAGTGTTCTAGCTCCTGGCCATGCTAAGATGTATTCAGCTGCCTCCTGGTTCTCAGGTCTCCATTTTCGAAGCCTTTTAGTTTCCACTCTTCCTTTAAGGCACTGTTCTTGTGAGTCTATGTCTGGCCGGTTAATTACCATACAGAGGGTGTCTACGTTCCGTGCCATGCTTCTTTCTCTCTACCTCTCTAGAAAATCTGTAGATCCAAACGAGAATGTTCTCAAAAGAGCAAATAATACGCGAATCTTGGTTGGAGAAGAAATAGCTTCGTTTTCCAATTGCTTCGTCATTCTGACTGGATCACCATCGTGATTGAAAAAGGAACGAAGGATGACCAAGAGTACAATTTGAAGACAACATTAAATGCCACTTGAGCTGTTGGCCAAAGAAAGGAATCGCTTGGAAGACATTACGTTACACAGCAGCCTTGGGTTAAAGAGAAGAAGAAGATGGTGGACAGTTAACCTGTAACGAGGCTTGAGAGGCTGACTTCTGTTTGTTGTGCTGAATGTGTCAAGAAATGTTCAGTTTCATTCTTCATTGACAGTTGAACGGACGGAGTTGTTGAGGGATTCGGTCATAGTAGCTTGACAGTTTCTCCACAGCCAAAATCAACTTCTTTTCTACTTCTTCGAAGCTCTTTCCTTGTGGAGCAACAGCGGTATCATCTCGTTGAGGGAGGCTGTTCTTCTGCTCTTTCCCAAGGAGACTGCCACCATCCTTGTTGACGCAACTAAGGAGCAAACGATGAAACTGCAGCGAGCTTTCAACTGTTGCCTCAGATTCATTTTTGACTTGAGCTATGATGTTACTATTAAGAATTTCACTCGCTAAAACCTGATAATACTTGTATTAATACATAAACTCCTACATAGCAACTCGTCTCGGCACATTTCCTCTGAATGTCACTTCCTCTCCCCATTTCATTACAGTAATACTCGCACTGGTTCTACCCTTGCAATTCTTCTTTACCATTGATCAGTGTATAACAATTAGATCGCTTCTCCAAACTCGGAAATCGATCACGCCTGTATTTTTATTACGGCAGGGTAACACCTCATCTCTAATTTTGTTCCCTGCCGTGCCAAACAGCATAATTAGGCCAGACACCAATAAGGAAGTCGGCCTCCCCAACCATGCCTAATTGTGTACTAAAAGGCGTTGATTTCCCAGTGACGGACGGAGGTCTCCTCCGTTCTCTACAAAACAGCGGTGTACCAGCTACAAATGCTTCTCGAATTCTAGAGAACTGCATTCCCACAGAGAACTTCTTGATCCAACTGGCCACATCTCACGACGTCCAGCAAGCCCTGAAATTCGGAATTTTCATCCACGGCCGCCATTTCTATGTAGATCCATGCCCACCGCACATGGTAAATGATTTTGAACCGAAACCGGGGACTCGGCCACCTGAGTATATCCCTCCCCCACCGACACCGAAACCCTGCACCCAGCCACCTCCGTACATCCCACCTCAACAGCCCTCGTCCTACACCTATACAACTCCGACCACTACCATCACAACCACTACCGCCACATATCCTACCCCCACCTCACCTAAGACCCCCATAACCACCATAGTCTCAACCCACAACTCACCTATAATGATATCTCCCCTCCCAACTACCCCACCCAATACTTCGGTTCGGCCACCCGACGAGGAACCAATGGAAACCACCAGACGACCATCGCCGCCACCGCCCGACTGCAATGAACCATCACCGCCACCACCACCGCCCGAGTGCAACCCCAGCTGCGTCGTGAGAGGAGTCAACCCAGGCATACCTCAGCACCTCATCAATCATGAAATTCGACAGGCCGGAATCCATCTCCTACGGGCTTCCAGAATATTCAACGCCACCGGACCCACCTATATGCTGAGGCTACAACTGCAAAGTCCCCAAGAAGCCCAAAGATTGATCGAGCAGGGGATCAGACTATTCGGCCGCCAACATCGTGTGGAGCCATCCCGATCTCCCCCGCAACCCTCCCCCCGCCCATCCACCTCACACAACCGCACCCGACTCCCCAATCCACAATCCCATCAACTAAACTCCCAGACCCGAACCTACCTACTCCAAGTCCTTCTCACATCTTTACTCAACTTCTCTACCCTATACCAACAAGTAACCCAATTCCTTCTACCTAACCACCAACAATAACATGTATCACTGTCTTATAACAAATTGTCTTATACCAATTGTAAATCATAAAGCTCTGTAAACCATAATTGTAAAACCCATGCATATATGTAATCTCTGTATCTTGAACTCAATAAAAAGCAAAGGAACAGATCTACACCCTTAGCCAAGAGGCCAAACACCTTAACTCCTCCAAATCCAAAGCTCCTTTATTCTAACTACAAACCACTCCAAATCCCCGAACCCCGCCAAATCTCCTGGCCAGGGAGAAGGCGTTACCTTCTAGGTGGCCCGCCCCTTCCCTTCAGGAAGGGGAATGAAAACATCCCCCTTGGTCCTTGGTCCTATAACAATTATTTTACTGTGACCGCTTACAGACTTTGGAATCCCTTAGCAGTCAGTGTCAGGTAAGTAGTGTACATTCAAGAGATCTTGCCGAGAAAGCTACCGATTGCCGTGTGCACTGTACAGTTGAGTGTTTGAATGGCGATACACTGTGTTTCTCTGGCATATATAGCCCTAATTGATAGTATTATGTGATGTGTGCATGTATTTTGTGTGCGTTCGAGCAATATTATTTAATATTGATTAATGTACAGTATAATATTTCAATTAGTTTATAAACGAGAGTGACAGCGTATGTGTTAATTCTGCTAAATTATAAGGTAAATATATCTGCAGAAACTTATTGTAAATGTGGTTAAGTACAAGATAGGGCCAGGCTCCCTAACTTCGCCACTTGAAAGAAGACAATTAAGTAAATAAGAAAATAAATAAATAAAGATATATATATAATAAGAGCTATGTCTGTACATTGCTCAGAATTTAAGAAGAATAGTATCTCTGTATCGGTCGTGCCCACGGTAACAAGGAAATGTACTTTTCAATTTTCCGTAATTTATGTCTGTCTGTCTGTCTGTCTGTCTGTCTGTATGTATGTATGTATGTATGTATGTATGTATGTACGCGCATCACGAGAAAACTGTTGAAGAGAATGGGTATGTGAAGTTGGGGAATGAGTCGATACAATCTAGGCTATAAATAATGTTATTCATGCTGAGTGAAATGGTAGTTTAGAAGAAACCCTAAAATTTAATTTTCAAATACACTAGTGTCCAAAGGTTAAGCATAATCACTAAACGGGGCCATACCGCCTGATAGGAGTGTCAGATGGATTGCTGAACAAATGGAAGCTGACTCACACACCATATGTCACACAACTTGTCCAAGAAAAGTGTCAGAAAGGTTCTGATACCTAAGGTACACCATTGACAACAACTAACAAAATTAGGCAATGTCTTCCACAACAAAATATGCTGTTAATAGGGTGTATGGTTACCTCTTATAGGCCACACATGCTTCGCACCGACGCGGCATGCTCTCTATCAGAGAGGGGTGTAGAAGCAAAACTCACATTCTCCACTTTTTTTTTTTTTTTTTTTTTTTTATATTGAGTTCTGTGTGAAGCCATGTTCTCTACCTTTATGGGCATCATTTCCAATGAAACACTTGTAGCGAAACTAACGTTTTACTTGTATAAAATCATTCTGAAATTCAGGGTTATTTGCAAAACTCACATTATCCACTTCCCAGCTCGAAGCAAAAGTCACACTCTCCGATTACACCAATCATGTTGCTACACTTGTTTCCGGGTGCATTGGGGGTATCCCAGTGTACATTAGGTTACAGATTATGTTATATTGTTAGGTGAAGGCTTCATCAGTACATCAGTTGTTGAATTAAGATAAATAGTTCCCCAAAATAAGGGTTATAAATGGAAGAAAGTGTGAAACCATGTTCCCCAAAGGAAAGAGGTCGGAAGAGGAGTAGAGATCAATCTAACTGGAAAAGAAACAAGGCTAAATAAATGAGGTGAGTTGGATGTGCACGTTTTTGCTCTGGAGGTGGAGTATTAAGAGAAGGTTTCACTATTCCAAGTTTCCGTATTTACATGTTTTGAATTTGTTTTTCTTCCAGATATTCTGCAAAGAAGTTACCAAAGTTTCCAGAATGCAAACACAGTCAGGGAGCCTTCTTATGTCGTACAATTGGAGCTCAAGACCTTCTTAGGTTCCATGAGAGATTCTTGTTTCATAAAGACAAAGTTTCCCAAGACAACTTTTTTTTTTTTTCTAGTTACTTTATACGTACGTCGCACCGATACGGGTAGGTCTTATGGCGACGATGGGACAGGGAAGAGCTAGGAGTTGGAAGAAACCACAGGAAGATACAATATTCAGTCTTGCAGGACAAAATATTTCATTCCAAATCATAAGGGAGACAGAATTCCTTTTAAAAAGGCATTGTAGATGGAAATGAGGATGAACAAGAAGACAATGTTCTTCATTGCCAGTCACAGGAATAAGCTCCGCATATGTTCATTTAAGAACTTTCAGTGTATCTATTCCGCTAGGATATTAAGTGATTCCGAACTGATTTGATTTGTGGGAATGTAGGTCATTCATGTTAACAAGAACTGTTTAATAAACTGTATTTTTATTATTATTCTCCTCTAAGTGTCCATTTTTCTTTTATTTAATTTCTTCTGTTAACTGTTTGAATCCTGCTTCTTAGCTTCATATAGCCTACTAAACATAAGAATGTTTTTTACCAAAACTTACATTATCCACAGCCTTGTGATGCATAACTCACATTATCCAAACTTAAAATGTAATTTACCGGGCGAGTTGGCCGTGCGCGTAGAGGCGCGCGGCTGTGAAGCTTGCATCCGGGAGATAGTAGGTTCGAATCCCACTATCGGCAGCCCTGAAAATGGTTTTCCGTGGTTTCCCATTTTCACACCAGGCAAATGCTGGGGCTGTACCTTAATTAAGGCCACGGCCGCTTCCTTCCAACTCCTAGGCCTTTCCTATCCCATCGTCGCCATAAGACCTATCTGTGTCGGTGCGACGTAAAGCCCATAGCAAAAAAAAAAAAATGTAATTTGCCATCTTGACGTTTACTTTTCACAAGAAAAGATGCTCTCCGTCTTTTATTATCACATTCAAGATGTAAACAGAAACGTATATAGCAAGATTCGTCCAGGTGTATCCGCTTTACCGAAAATCATGAAAAGTGGCCAATGTGAGTTTTGCTTCTACACCCCTCAGATGGTCCAAGAACTCTTGTGGCAGTCGATCCCATTTTTCAGAAAGGGAAATGCGATGGTCTTGGAAGGTCCTTGGTGGAGGCTGACGGGATGCAATTCGCCTCCCCAATGCATCCCAGGCATGTTCTATAGGATTCAGATCCGCAGACCTCGCTGGCCAGTCCATGCGATGAATGTCTTCCCCAGCCAGAACTTCATCCACCAGAGCTTCTTGCTTGTTGTTTAAAGGGGCCTTGCACCTAAGGTCATCGGCCCGCATCCATCAGAGCAGCGCGGTGCGGTCGGGCATTATCGTCCACTGAGAGGAAGTCTGGACAAACCGCACCTCTAAAGAGTCAAACATGTGGTCTCAGTACCTCATCCCTGTATCTACAAGCGTTAACAGTGTTCCTCGGACCACCCACGAAGATGTGCAGGTCCGTACGGCCATTCAACATGATGCCGCTCCACACCATGACGCCACCACCACCATACTGGTCCCGTTCCACGATGTTCCTGTGGTTGTATCGGATACCCGGTTCTCTCCAGATTAATGTGCGACGGGAATTGTTCCGCAAACTGAAGCGGGATTCATGTGTGAAGAGCACATGCCTCCATTCATTCATGGTCCAGTTTCGATGTTGACGGCTCCATATTAAACGCGCCCGTCTCTGTGCTGGAGTGAGCGGGACGTACACCGTTGGATGTCGGGCAAACAGCCCTGCTGTTCTGAGCCTCCGGTACACAGTTTGCCGGGAAGCGGCAACCACTGAGACGGTTGCAAGCTCCGCCGACAATTGTCTTGCAGGTGCACTCCGATTTCGTCGGGTGGTTAAGGCCAGATTTCGGTTCTGCTGTGGGGTGGTTACCCTTGGTCGACCTGGTACTGGCCTACGACTAACATCTCTTGTGTCTCGAAATCGTCTCCAAGGCCTGGAAATGACACTTTGTGGCACATTCAAGGATACGGCGACTTTGATATGTGTCTAGCCTCCTTCCAGGCGGCCGAGTATTCTACCTTGCAAAACGGGGTCCAAATGGCGTCGTTGTGCCATTGTGTTGTCACGTGACCACGAGGCTACACTCCGCACACTATAACAGGGCAAAAACGACTGAGGGAATATGGGGCGCAGGCACTGGCTGTGTTTACCTTGCGGTTACGCCGCTAGTCAAAGCAGGGAACACTCCTTTCCTATACAGAACGAACACTTAAGGTTGGTAGGTGCATATGTCGTGCGATTTGCGGTCTATATCCTGTTGCCCTGCTTACTCGTAACTTATACTTAACTCTTGGATACTAGTGTATTTATAGTATTATTGGTCCTATCGATAAATACTACATTAACTAAAGTTATATAATATTGTAATGGTTATGGCGTCCGCCATGCTAACTCGCTACGCGCTGTGGGCGTCATCGTATCGGCCCCACCCCCTTACGCTCGAGCGCGTCAATCACGAGCAACACTAGGTGCTAGGCCGGCCCTCTCGCCTCCGTCCGCCCTCCCACAGCAGAGGACGACGGAAATTACTCGACTACTAGCTGATGTACCCGTGCTTCGCTACGGGATTCTCAGAAAGACTGACTTGGTGGTTTTCTTAACTGAATTCAACATAGGTCATTACAAAAACGTCAGTAGGAATGTAGCGATTGAAAGCAATGTTAATATAAAATACTCGATCAAATGAAAAACAGCACACTTTCTCACTTTCAACGAACAGTACTACGGTGCCAATCTAAGAGTCCAAAGTTCCAGAGCTGGAATAACCAGGTCGCAGACTGCCGTGAACACTCCTCTGTCATTATTCCGTTAAATATGCACACTACTCATTCCAATCGAATACTATGATGAACCAGTGTGTTACGTACCAGATATATCAGAAAATGTATGAACCAGAGGAATGGCATGCTTAAGAAGAAAGTTATCTTACTCCCCAACTACTTCCCGCCAATATACAGGCAGGCTGTTACAGTCGGTACGACCAGGCGAGTTGCATCCAAGAGATAGTGGATTCGAACCCCACTGCCGGCAACCCTGAAGATGGTATTCCGTGGTTTCCCATTTTCACACCAGTCACACCAGGCTGTACCTTAAAGCCAAGGCCGCTTCCTTCACACCGCTATTCATTTCCTATCCCATCGTCGCCATAAGACCTACCTGTGTAGGTGCGACGTCAAGCAAATTTTAAAAAAAAATCCTCAGTACGCTGCAGTAATCCTATCTATCGGGGATGAGAGGAAACAGAAGACAAAAAGCACATCACAACAAACAATGGTCAATGTAATGTTATTGTTGATAAAGTTTATGAGCTTTCTATATTGCAGGCCTTCACATTAGTTTTCTTTCGACTCTGTGATATTAGGGTGTCCTACAAAATTAATTATATATCGTAGACTGTAGCTCCTTATTCTCAGACTTTACATACCGATTTTCACTAAATTCTGTTTACCCATTTTCTCGTGACTCAGCGCTGATATGGACTTAGTAACAAAAATCCAAATTCATGAATATATCTGATTATATGCGGTACGGTAACAATGTATAAGACATAAGTGATCGGAAATTTAATAACTCCTTACATAACTACTACTAATTTACGACATAACTAAAGTTATGATAGTTATGTAGTATTTATCGATACGACCACTAATAACATAAATAACTTATTTGAGAATTACATTTCAGGCCTTCCCCTAAACTACCATTTCACCCAACGTGAATAAAATAATTTGTAGCCTAGATTGCAGTGGTTCATCACCCGACATTACATACCGATTTTCATTAAATTCTCTTCAGCCGTTTTCTATTGATGCGTGTACATACAGACAGACAGACAGACAGACAGACAGACAGACAGACAGACAGACAGACAGACAGACAGACAGACAGACAGACAGACAGACAGACAGACATTACGGAAAAGTAAAAAATGCATTTCCTTGTAACTGTGGACATGACAGATACAGAAATATCATTCATTTCAAATTCTGAGCAATATACAGACAAAACTCTTATTTTATATGTTACGGAGATATCCGTGGTAGTTAGAGGTGAAAGAAGGTGCGGGCTGGAATAGGTCTCAACTACAAAATTAAAGTTAATTTAAAACTTTAACAAAGGTTTTTTTTTTCAAAATCAACAATTAACAGAGTATAACAGGTACCAAGTAGCAGATCAACAAATTAACAAATTACAGTTCGTTACAAGATTTGGGCTTCGAGCCCCAAGTTTAATTCCTGAGCTCTCAGCTCACAACCACAATTGCTGAAGGGCAGAAAACCCCTAAGTACGAGGAGCCCTTGCTCCTAATTACAATGTTAAGAAAAAGAGCAGACCCGCTCTCAATTTTACAAGCCTATCAAAGGCTACAACAAACTTCACTTCTATCTGCCCTTGAGGCACACAAGGAAACAGGGGTAATTAATACCCAACCTACGGGGCCTTCGCATGAAGAAAACAAAACATCAGGTTAAGTTACTGGCCCAAAATACCAAATTGACTGGAAGCGTAGCTTGCACTCCTAATACGCTTTTAAAACCTACTTGGCACTAGGCCGTTTACACAAGGGCTAATCCCATCCTAAGGAGGTGACTCATCTAAGAAAACTTTATTACATTCAGAAAAGAAGAAAATCGGTTATGAAAACGTAGTCACCTCAAAACAATATGAGTGGGAGCTCGAGAGGGTTAGGCACTCTCTATCCCAATTTGTAGTTAAAGAGACGGAATTTTTACCAAATGTCTTTTACATTTTAAAGGTAGGTTACATGAGAAAAGTTTCGAACCTGCCCCGTGGGTTAAACTGCTGAGCTAGCAAGAAATAAAGTTATTAAACGGCCATTACCTTTTTGATGAACTGCTGCCCGAACAAAGAGGCGCTTCCCGCCCCCTGCTACATATTCACACACTAAGCAAGATGTCGATGGAGTGGGGACGAGCCAAGAACCTCAGCAGTTTTATACCCACAAGGCAGCTTCGAGACCTTTCATGAAATAAAAGCGCCACACCCCTTCCCTTTATTGGCTAACATCAAAAGTTACACAAAACATGAACAAGAAACCTAGGATTGGAGGAAAATTAATTTAGAAAATTCGGTATTGGCTGAATTCAAAACTGGCGGAAACAGAAATCAATATTGCCAACCCAAAAACTGAAAGAAAGAAATTTAACAAAGAACAAACTTATGGATACAAGGTTTCTTCAAAAAACAGTTCCATCACTTCGCACCAGAGTGCACAATCGTAGTCTTTTCTCTGTAGAGACATCTAGAAGAGAATGTCCACACTTCTTGATACAGGGCAAAACAAACACAATTCGAAATAGACACAGTTCAGAACACTTCAAAATTACAAAATTTACAGGGGTGACATCTTCCGAGAAACCGTTGAGTTAATTCAGTTTGTTAAAGTTCAGGCTTTCTCCTGTAGAGGAGTTTCAACTGGCGCAATATTTGAATTAGCGGCGTGGAGGTGTACCGCCCGGTACATTATATATATAGATTAATCTGGAGTCTTATATCTCGCGAGGTTCCTGGATACATCTAGCATCCGGACTGTTCTGGAAGGCCCAGAGCAGGTATATAGGGAGGGGAGTAACTTGGAGTTACAGTCAGTGAGAGTTAGTGAGTGAGTGTGTGAGGAGCGAGATAGAGTTCGCTGGTGTGAGTTAGCGAAGAGCGCAGTCAGTGATAGCCTGGGCTGAGGTGTCACCCTGATGGAGTATCTGCCTGTTGGAGCTGAGGACTCGCTCCTGTTTCCCTGATGTCGTGTGTGTGTGTCCCTTGAGGCTGGCTGATGAAGGAGAACCTGGAGTGTTCTGGAGCAGCGCGAAGGGAACACTGGGTACCGACGTGTGCGGACTGCGAACGGGGTTCGACGGATTGATTGAACAGCGGATACTATCCCGACCTGTGAGACTGACGTGTAGGCTGTGGACCGTGACAGCGCTAACGAGTGTGACTGAGTGGCTGAGAGAGTGTACTGTAAATAATCAATACCGGTAACTCTGTGTGTGTGTCATTGTAGATGGGACATGAGAAACTAAGAGAGAGAGCGCGAACCGTGGAAGTGTGTAACCGTGTACGTGTGTAAGTAGTAAGCTCGGCTATCGTCTGTGTGTGTGTAAATCTGTAATTGTAGTGCTTATTTAATAAATCTTAGAATAGGACGCTACCAGGTTCTGTACTCATTTATTCATTTATCTACCCCGCCAACACGTTACAACTGGCGTCAGAAGTGGGATGGACAAGTGTGATAAACTAGTGGATAAACTCTTACGTAAAAACTGGTGTCAGAACCGAGTACCTGGTAGTGTATTTTGTAGTCGACAGAAATTTCTACTAGCGAAATGAATACCGAACAGCTTCAGATTTTTCTAAGCAAGTTTAGTGAACTTGAAAACAAAATCTTATCTACCTATGGCGAACTCGTTAATGAACTGAGATCAGAACGGAGTTCCATCCCGGACCAGCTGGAAACAGACTTAAGTGATCTGAAGAGTGAGCAGTTAAAGTCAGAAAACGAAGTGCGCTCTCTCGAAACCTAGGTCGACGATGACGTTGTGCGGGATGACAACGAACTGGACGAGAAGGGATCCGAAGAGATGCTCGCGGTTGTGGAGTCCGGGGTTCGAGGCCCAGCGGTGGAAGTAAGTGCCCTGCGTGCGGAAACAATGGCTGTGGAGACGCGAATGAATCCTGCTAGCACCGTCGGCGCCTCCACCATCGTGAAGTTGGAAACCCTACAGGACGACGGGATTACTTCCAAGAGAACATGCCGCACCCAGTTCGAGACCGGATCGACGTCCAAGAAGAGTGCCGAATACACGATCGCCGGACTACGCGTACAGAAGATGACAGTACAACACGGCCCCCAGCCAATTTCAACCTACGAGGAGGTTGTGGGTGTGCTGGACGTGCGCTGCGGTGTCCAGCAACTGTACCGAGCCCAGCTGCAGGAGAGGACTCAGCGCACCGATATAACGCCGCGAATAATCGACGCCGAGATCGAGCGACTAGGCGACGTGATTGTGGAAGAGTTACCCCGAGGTGACACCAAGCTCGAGCCGGCTGACGCCTGTGCTAAACTACGTGGCGCTGAGATCCGTCCAGGGAGGACGATCGGCAAGAAAGAGAACTACGAACAGGCTCTGACGATGGCTCGTGAGACAGAGGCAGCGACTGCAACGGCACGGCTGAAGGGACCCCTACTAGAAGACGGAGCACCAATGGAAGATGAACCGATGACCAACGAACGAGGATGCCACCTGACCACGACACCTGTTCCGGCACGAAGCTGCGTGCCGGTACGAACATCAAATTCCGCACCCCGGAAGAAAAGGAAATTCAGCAGGGCTAATCAGGGGCGAGAAAATCAGCCCCGGGCATCACACCAGGGGACAACGAAGGCGCTCAAGCCCTGAAAGTAGACGTGGATGTGGACGAAAGGAAAACCACCGAAGATCCGGCTGCCACGCGAGGACTTGCAGATCGTTATCAACGGGAACGAGGACACCGTCGACCGGACCCAGCGGATCCCCCATGGAAAGGTGGTGGCCAACCGAACAAACCGTACTGCAGCGTATCGTGGAGCAGCTCGGGACGAGCAGCATTAAGGAGGGGGCAATGTAATGGTTATGGCGTCCGCCATGCCAACTCGCTACGCGCCGGGGGAGTCATCGTATCGGCCCCACCCCCTTACGCTCGAGCGCGCCAATCACGAGCAACACTTGGTGCTAGGCCGGCCCTCTCGCCTCCGTCCGCGCTCCCACAGCAGAGGACGACGGAAATTACTCGACTATTAATCTGGAGTCTTCTATCTCGCGAGGTTCCTGGATACATCTAGCATCCGGACTGTTCTGGAAGACCCAGAGCAGGTATATAAGGAGAGGAGTAACTTGGAGTTACAGTCAGTGAGAGTGAGTGAGTGTGTGAGTTAGCGAAGAGTGCAGTCAGTGATAGCCTGGGCTGAGGTGTCAGCCTGATGGAGTATCTGCCTGTTGGAGCCGAGGACTCGTTCCTATTTTCCTGATGTCGTGTGTGTGTGTCCCTTGAGGCTGGCTGCTGGAGGAGAAGCTGGAGTGTTCTGGAGCAGCGCGAAGGGAACACTGGGTGCCGACGTGTGCGGACTGCGAACGGGGTTCGACGGATTGATTGAACAGCGGATACTATCCCGACCTGCGAGACTGACGTGTAGGCTGTGGACCGTGACAGCGCTAACGAGTGTGACTGAGTGGCTGAGAGAGTGTACTGTAAATAATCAATAACTCTGCGTGTGTGTCTCATTGTAGATGGGACATGAGAAACTAAGAGAGAGAGCGCGAACCGTGGAAGTGTGTAACCGTGTACGTGTGTAAGTAGTAAGCTCGGCTATCGTCTGTGTGTGTGTAAATCTGTAATTGTAGCGCTTAGTTAATAAATCTTAGAATAGGACGCTCCCAGGTTCTGTACTCATTTATTCACTTATATACCCCGCCAACACGTTTCAATGTTAAATTTCCGACCATTTATGTCCTTTATGTTTACCTTACCGGTTATGATAACAGATATTCATGAATTTGGATTTTTGTTGCTAAGTTCATATCAGCGCCATGACACGAGAAAATGGGTAAAAAGAATTGAATGAAAATCGGCATGTAAAGTCGGGCAATAAGGAACTAGAGTCTACGCTATAATTACTTTTATAAGACGCTCTAATATCAGAGAGTCGGAACAAAACTAAATGTGAAGGCCTTCAATTTACAATGCTCATAAAATTGATCAACAATAACATTACCATTGACCATTGTTTGTTGTGATGTGCGTTTGTGTCTTCTGCTGCCACTCATCTGCGAAAGATGGGGTTACAGCTGCGTACCGAGTGTAACAGACTGCCTGAATATTGGCGGAAAGTAGCTGGGGAGTTAGAGCTCTCTCCTTTTTTCCATGCCATTCCTCTGGTTTAAAATTTTCTGATACTACTGGTACGTAAAAGACCGGTTCATCACAGCATTCCAGCTACTCTGAGGCGCTGACTGGAATGAGCAGTGTGCACATTTAACGGAGTAATGGCAGAGGAGTCTTCACGGTTGTCTACGGCCTGGTCATTCCAGCACTGGAACTTTGGATTGTTGGATCGGCAGCGTAGTACTGTTCATTAAAATTGAGAAAATGTGTGGTTTTTCGTTTGATCGATTATTTTATATGATAGCATTGCTTGTAATCGCTTAATTCCTACTGACGTCATTGGAGAAAGGCGCCAACTAAATATGACAAGTGATACAGCTTCTGCAGCGTAGGCGAGAACAAGGTCCTTCTTCAAAACCGTGTTTATATTTCGGACTAGATTCAATACGAGTGCTGGGGCATAAGTCATGGCAACTACATTTTCCGCAGTAATGTGGGATCTACCACACAGGAACCGGTCAGCCACGGACTCCTTGAGCTAAACCCTCAAAGCAGTCCCCTAGATTGCCCACAACACGGATACCAGTCGCCTCACCCTGTGTGAATTTTGCAAAATCTTATTCCACAGCGTTGGCGTTGGTTGTTTCACTTTGGGGATGCCTCGTCACATCGCCGTGTGCGTGGCACTTACTGAAGAGCTAATATGACTGTGAATAAAATTATGTAAGGAGTTGGAAGAAATCGGCTGTAGCCTATGAACAGACCTGTCCCACTTGTGTCCCGAATTCAAGCTGATAGCCCAAAACACTCAGGCGTTTGCTTGGTTACAACACTTCAGTTGTTCTACCAGGCTTTCCTGAAGCTCCTGTATACTGTAGCGCCTGTCTTCAGTACTCGCTGAAGGGATGCTAAGTACAGAACAAATATGTCTAATTATTTCAAATTCAGCCCAGTCTATTTATGTCGATATTTTATTCGTTAGAGTAAAAAGCATAAATCAAAGTCTAGGATGAAGTTGGGCGTACCTAAGATGACCAACCGTCATTTGTCCCCCAATTGTTTCGTTTTCTATCTGGACGAATTATCATGTCCTTGTCCTCGGTACGAATTTTCACAACATGCAACTGTCCTGCCATCTAACTTCAACAAAACATAGCGTAACCGTTGCCAACAGTATGGTCTTTGAAAGTGCAAAGAAGTAGGTTGTAGCACTTCTGGAAAAGCGTTCCGGATGTAACTCTCAATGCCGAATTGACCTTTTGACCCCAACTCGGCAGGTTCGCTCCTGGCTCAGTCCGGTGGTATTTGAAAGTGCTGAAACACGTCAGCTTCGTATAGGTAGATTTACTGGCTCCTGAGGGACCAATTTCCGGCACCTCGGCGTCTCCAAAAATCGTAAAAGTAGTTAGTGGGACGTAAAGCCAATAACATTGTACCTTTCGACTTCCGAGTTACTGTTAATCCGTGGCGTGGTGGGTGGCTATTCTGTAGCACGAAGCGCATCAACATGCACGTGTGGTATTAACTATTGTTTATTCTCTAATTTTTTGTGATTTCTGGAATGGAGTCGGCGTCGGATAGTGATGACAGTATTTCTACTACGTCACATAAAAGCCATCATTTAAACCCCAGAAGACAAAAGGGAAAATTAAACGCGTAAGTCCATGTAATGAAAAGTGGGGAAACCAACACGGCATACTTAGCCTATCTCCTGATCAAAATACGAATAACGCCTACAAGCCCTTTTCTAAACTTTACAAGATGTTAAGTATTTCTCATAGAGGATTCTCCGACGTGAGGAGACACAGCAAAGGCGAAGAACAATAACGATTAGTGAAATCTATGTTTCTATGTTATTACTAATACGTTATTACTTTAAAAGAGAGGGGAAACTGGCAACACAATGCTTTGTCGTTTTAAATCTCTCTTTCTTTCTTTCTTTCTTTCTTGATCTGTTTACCCTCCAGGGTTGGTTTTTCCCACGGACTCAGCGAGGGATCCCACCTCTACCGCTTCAAGGGCAGTGTCCTGAAGCTGAGACTTCCGGACAGCTGATAAAACTGGGGAAGAGGACCAGTACCTCACCCAGGCGGCCGCACCTGCTATGCTGGACAGGGGCGTTGTGGGAGATGAGAAGATTGGAAGGGATAGACAGGGAAGAAGGAACGAAACGGCCGTGGCCTTAATTAAGGTACCATCCCGGCCTTTGCCTGGAGGAGAAGTTGGAAACCACGGAAAACCACTTTGAGGATGGCTGAGGAGGGAATCGAACCCACCTCTACTCAGTTGACCTCCTGAGGCTGAGTGGACCCCGTTCCAGCCCTCGTAACACTTTTCAAATTTCGTGCCAGAGCCGGGAATCGAACTCGCGCCTCCGGGGGTGGCACCTAATAACACTAACCACTACACCACAGAGGCGGACCATTTTAAAATTACCGCTAGAAATGTAGTTGTCCCCCGAAATTGCAGAATATCCCCTTTTTTTGGACTATTTCGTCCTTCATTCCTACTTTCAACAGTTGGTCGGAAAGCTCACTGCACGTCTCTAATGCACGGTGACAGGTTCCTTGTTTGCGGGGCCTGAAATATGTGTGGTTTCAAAAAACGCTCACTGGTAATACATGTGACTGCTCCATCTGGCGTACGTTCACATTTTGTAACCTACAATTTAGCATTTTCTAGCATTTGGTAGCGTGCAAGACTGTCCGGACCTGCCGCTCCACGAAAATAAAATAAAATTAAAGAATACGAATAAGAAACACTAGAAATTGCATTATTAACGGACATCTGCCCACCTGAATTCCGCACCCCCTCTACGTGTCACTTCCTTCTGCCTGGGCTCGAACCAGCTGAGTCTACCATTACTCCCACTTCTTATCGACCCATCCAGAATTCCTGAAATCCGCTCGAAGCTTCTCGAAACTTAGCTTCGTATATTTACTCATTTCACAGTGAATTTTCATTGCGATCTTTTGGCGAGTTTTCTTTACGAGCTTGAGTTGTGTTCATGAATAATGCGTACGTTCCGACCTCCAGCTACTGCGATACATTTGCTGTACTGATTGACCCAGTATTTGTATTGTGTTCATTTTGTATTGTGGGTTGTCAAAGATATTCTCATATTCCTGTGCCATTTTGTTTTAGGCATCATCATCATAATCATCAATCAGGTGGAAGATTTCATATCAATGTTGTTTACTTAATATGTTCTCAAATGATTTCAAATATGTTGGAAATTTATCGAACATCTCCCTCAGTAAATCATTCCAACCCCTAATTCCTCTCCCCATAAAGGAACACTCGAATTCCAGCTTTATCCTTAAATTAGCTATAGTATTAGTAGTCAGCTACACATTACTCAAATATGGCTGAGCATGACTTGCACAGATAAGAGTATCGCTTTCGGTGGAAATTAAATCTCATAATATTATCGACACTTAAGTGTAGCTTTCGTTATAGCGTTGTGTAATCTACTCATAAATACGGTAGCTTCGACGAAGGGAAGATGAAGCAATAGGAATGTGTAACCGAGTGTGTTGTACGGGCCATATAGATGTAGCTTGCATTCTGGAGATCGCAGGTTCGAAACGCATCATCGGCAGCCGTGAAAATTGTTTTCCGTAGTTTCCCTATTTTTACACCAGGCAAATACTAGGGCTATTATTGTGGCCACGGCTCTTCTTCCCCAGTCCTATTTAAACAATAATCACCACCACTTGCCTTTTCCTATCTGATAGTTGCCGAAAACTTATACGATTATACATATACAAACCCCATACAACCTACTTTTTAGTTTTCACTATTATGTGTGTTTACTTGGCAGTAAATATAAGTGAATCCCTCCCGGTTGATGTATGTGAAAGCCCTCTGACGATCGGGACACGTAATTCTGATATGTATGTAGTCGAAGTGACCTATAATTCCATGGAAATTACCACATGTATATAATAAAATATATCAGTTGCCAAGAATTGTGTTCAAGTTGACAGTTACCGGGCTGTCACTTTGTCAGTCTCAAGAAACACGTCTCTCGAAAAGCGAAACCTTATTTTAAGATCTATCTCCCCGTGCATATAAACGAACTGCTTCGATTTAGCAGCGGGCGACCCACAGAGACGCTGTCGGACTAACCTTCCTTCCCGGAATCGTCTCAACATGATAATACAAATTACATGTTTCATGGTACATAACCTATGATTGTGATTCACTCCGCTCATTTGAGGTTAAACAGTGCTCTCGGAAGTGTTTTAACATGACCGGTTGAACATCGGTTTCAGATAGTGTCTAAGTGATAAATAACGTCTCTGCAATGCGGCAGCCATACTTAGGGTGCGTCCAGACAGGATCCGTCTTGTCCGGCAATCCGTCTTCTCAGGCAACTGCGCTATGTGCGTCTTGAACAAACCTACCTGTGTTAATGGAGGTGGCCGCACAGAATGCGTGCGCGGCTTATCAGTCTTCTCCGCCGAGTCCGTCATCCGTCTTATTTCAAAACAGCTTGTTTCTAGACGCAGAATGGACAAGACGCAGTGACTATAATGAGTAGTGAGCCATCCAAAGAAGATATTATTTCACGGGTGTTCAAGTACCCGCCGCTGTGGGATTCATCCAATAAAGATCACAAGGACCGCAATGTAATCCAACGTATCTGGCGAGATTTAGCGACGGAGGAGCAGACGAAGGTTTGCAAATAATGTTATTAAAGTGCATTTAATTTAATATTGATACTGTATTTAATTAATATTAACTAATATTTTTGCCTGCTGCCATTTCTTGATGGATACAGTACTTTTGTATCCATCTCTTGGCACAGGCCAGAGCAAAGTGTAGCTTTCACCGAAGTCCCAGTCTCATCCATGGCTGTGACAATATGGAAGCTGCTGGGGTATGGGTGGTGCTGAGTAATGACATTCGGGGCACGACTAGTGTATCTGAGTGTTATGAAAGGTGTTGTTCATAGGGTAAGTCGTGCTGCAATAGCACTTTCTAACCCAGTGAGGAAAGCAATGGCAAACTACCTCACTCCTCATCTTGCCTAGTACGCCTCACTTTGGTGCTGCCATTGGTTTTTGCAGTTTCCTTATAACTGCATAACCTTTGTGGTGCTATTTGAGGATCCAACCAGCCTTTGGGCTGATGACCTGACCTAACAGACAACTAATATTTCAAAATGTAATAATTCAGTATAGCAGAAGCAGAATGTATGTTTACAAAATGCAAGCACATGGAAGGTGTTTATTGTTCTATTTCTATAACAAACGGTACTGCCATGGAATTTCTCCCTCGGGACTACAAAAGTACTGTGTGAATCTCTGCTTTATCAATTTCGCTGAAGTGGTATAACGGTTGTGAGCTCTTGTTACTAGAATATGGTCTACAGAAGTTGTCTCACAATCGGGCAAATTATCTGTTGATGTTACACCGCCATGAGTCATCACAATGTTATGAAGTAAACAGGCTGCTTTAACTATTGACACAGATGTTTCTACACTTGTTTCTATAGCTGAATTAAGCACTTGCCATTTGGCTGTAAGAATTCCGAAACTGCATTCGACCATTCGACGGGCTTGTGCCAGTCTGTAATTGAAAATTTTTCTGAATCCCCCAGTGATTTTCTCGGATATGGCCTCATGACGTGTTCCATCAATGGATAAGCTTCGTCGGCTACAAAAATGTACGGTGTTTTACATGTTGTTCCCGGTAAATACTCATCTTCAGGAATATTCAGGCAATTACTTTGTAGCTGATCGTACAAAACAGATCTTCTGAACACTCCACCGTCACTTTCACTACCGTAGGCACCAATATCCAACACAGTAAATTTATAGTCCGCATCACTGACGGCTAATATGTTGATGGAATAGAACTGCTTGTAGTTATAATATTTCGATCCAGATCGAGGGGGGGGGGGCACTTGATAGCTACGTGCTTTCCATCCAGGCTGCCTAGGCAGTTGGGAAAATTCCAGTTTTTCCAATACTGTTTTGCTACGGCAAGCCACGTATCTGCTGTCGGTGTTGCAATATACATACCACTTAACAGGTCCCATAGTATATCACACGTTTCCTTTACTATTTCTGCGACAGTACTTTTCCCCATGCGAAATGAGAATGCCAGTGTCCGAAACGAACTGCCTGTAGCCAGATACCTGAAACAATTTTTTTTTTTTTTTTTTTTTCAGAGAACCTCAAGATGAAATGGCGTGGAATACGGGACTATTACAGAAAGGAACTGAAGAAACTGGAGAAACCCCGATCGGGTGACGGAGCTGATAGCCATTCAACCTCCAACTGGCCCCTTTTCCCTCTGTTATCATTTTTGAATGATTCAATGTCTACTCGGCCCAGGACAACAAATCTTGAGTCAACAAGGAGTGAAGATTCACTGGAGCCAGAAACTATTGAAAATGCTAGTAATGTCTCCGTTACGGAAATCAGTCAAAAAGCAGGACCCAGTCAAGACATCACACAAAACCCTAAGTCATTATTTATAGCCTAGAAAGAAAGACTCAAAGGCAAGACCTAAAGAAAAGAGGGACCGATCTGTACCGGCAGTCCATGTTGGAGTTTGAGGCTAAAAAAATTAAGCTTCTTGAGAGGGACTTAGTTGAGGATGAAGATGAAGATTTATTATTCTTTAAAAGCATGTTAAAAGATTTCAAATCCCTTCCGAGAGAGAGAGAAGAATGTTATTAAAGCTTAAATTTCAAGAGATGCTGTACAAGGAAATTACCGGTGGCTCAGTAGCTGACGGATTAAACCAACAACAATACTCCACGTCGCCCAGTACAACAGTATCAACATGGAGTGAACAGACTGACACTAGTATGGGTGACTACCAGGCATAGTTCTCTTTTATTAATAATGAATAACTCACAGTGAATTGCCATTATTTTGTATCTATCTGTACTTAATTTTTTTTAATAAAAAGTCAATGATAGTGAAACTCTAAAGAAAAGTCTTACCTTAATGTAACTACTAGCCTTTCCTTCGTAGAAATTGGATCACGGTAATTTAATTTCACTTTTGTCCGACTCGTTGGCTGAATTGTCAGCGTACTGGCCTTCGGTTCAGAGGGTCCCGGGTTCGATTCCCGGCCGGGTCGGAGATTTTAACCTTCATTGGTTAATTCCATTGGCCCGGGGGCTGGGTGTTTGTGCTGCCCCCAACATCCCTGCAACTCGCACACCACACATAACACTATCCTCCACCACAATAACACGCAGTTACTTACACTTGGCAGATGCCGCCCACCCTCATCGGAGGGTCTGCCTTACAAGGGCTGCACTCGGCTAGAAATAGCCACACGAAATTATTATTATTATTATTATTATTATTATTATTATTATTATTATTATTATTTCACTTTTGACAGTCTGTCTCGAATATTCTCATGAATAATGTGAAAGCAGTATTTCGACATCCTGAAGTACTCAGCAAATTTTTCATCGTGCTTCAAAAGTTTCGGAAATAATGTATGGTATTCGCCATAACTTCGTCTATCAATATTTATTTCATGACACCAACTTCTCTCTTCACACAAACTTAATTTCAGTGCAACATTTTCACAGAGCAATAACCTCCGTCCTATCCTTCCCAGTGGCATGGTGAAGACTGACAAAACGGATGACTGATCCTGTGTGGCCACGCCGTATAAGACTGATAAGACGCTGTCGTATAAAACGCATCATGACGTGTTGCATGCAGCGGAACGGATCCTGTCTGGACGCACCCTTAGGCATTGTTTAACCGTAAACATCGTCTAAATACCGTTTCTACAATCGGCTCTAAAAGTTTCAATTCATAAATTCTATTTTTGTTATGTTATACTTTTCGATAGGACCAATAAGATAGCTATTTTTAAAAATGAGGTATTTGGCACCTTCCCCTAACTGCCATTTCATCCATCGTGAATACAATTATTTATAACTTATACTGTAGTACTGGTACCTTATTCTCAGACTTTAAATACCTATTTTCATTAAATTCTCTTCGCCCATTTTCTCCTGTTTCGGCGTTGATGTGGACTTAGCAACAAAAATCGAAATTCACGAATATATCTGTTATTATAGCCGGAAAGGTAAAAGTATTTGTGACATACATGATCGAAAATGTAACTCTATATAACTTTAGTTGTATCGGTATTGAGAATTTTTTTTTTTTTTTTTTTTTTTTTGCTAATGGCTTTACGTCGCACCGACACAGATAGGTCTTATGGCGACGATGGGATAAGAAAGGTCTAGGAGTTGGAAGGAAGTGACCGTGGCCTTAATTAAGGTACAGCCCCAGCATTTGCCTGGTGTGAAAATGGGAAACCACGGAAAACCATCTTCAGGGCTGCCGACAGTGGGATTCGAATCCATTATCTCCCGGATGCAAGCTCACAGCCGCGCGCCTCTATCCGCATGACCAACTTGCCCGTGAGAATTAAATTTAAGGCCTTCCCCTAAACTGTAATTTCACTCAGCATGAATAAAATTATTTACAGCCTACATTGTAGTGCCCCTTCCGGATTTTCATGACATGTTCTCGTGATACGCGTATGTACGTATAGACAGACAGACAGACAGACAGACAGACAGACAGACAGACAGACAGAGATGACGGGAAATTAAAAAGTGTATTTCCTTGTTACTGTGAACACGACCGATACAGAAATACCGTTCTTTTTAAATTCTGAACAATGTACATGCAGAACTCTTATTTTATATAATACATAGAAGAAGATAGATAGTGATATTTGAAAAGTCCATTCAAATTTATCCGACTACTAACGTCATTCCATCGACAGTTCGGAACATACCACTTATACGAACAGCTCGTCTCCTTACTGCCAAGTCTTCGCAGGTCAAACTTGGCAACATTTTCGTAACACTACTGTCCTGTCGAAATCATAAGGAACAAGTCATGCTGCTTTCCGTGTCGTCTCAAAACTCACGAATTCCATAAAGAGGATTAGTAAGAACAGGTTTCTCTACCTGGACCAGTCTCAAAACTCACGAGCAGGGCCAGTTCTTCTTTGAATGGATAAATGTCTGCCCTATTAGTCATGGGATAATGAAATACTTTTAATAATCGAATAACTTCCATCCGATTGTTTAAATAATCGAATGAGTTTCAAATATCATTCATTTATATCACACAGAATAATCGGATGCGCCATGAGTAATTTTTTTCGGTTTAAGTGTGTCGGGTAACCAATCTACTGAAATAAGCGAATAGATGAACTCTTACTAAAGATGGAAATACGCTTTTTTCCGAATGAATCTGCAGGTGTTGAAACTAAATGAGTGAATTAACAGTTTTGACCTTTAATAATATTCTCTAAATAAAATTCCTTATTCAAGTAAATGCCGCCTTGTGGCTCCATAATGGAACTAAGCCCCAGTACTGCCAACTGACAGTTTCTTTTAACTAGCAATGGGCAATATAGGCTACCTACTTTAAGTTTATGTCGTCCGTCTGCATGCATAAATTGTTAGCTTGCTGGCCTTTGGTCCAAGGGGTCCAGGGTTCCCGGGTTCGATTTCTGGTCGGGTCGGAGATTTTAACTTTCATTAGTTAATTCCTATGGCTCGGGGACTAGATATTCGTGCCGTCTTCAGCATTAGCCTTCATATTAGGTAGGGCCTCATCCTCACAGGCGTACAGGTCACCTATACGGCGTCAACTCCAAAGACCTGCACCAGACCTCCCCGGAGGCCACAAGTCATTATTATAAATTGATGTGAACGGTAAAAGATGCATTATATTAACTTTAAGACAACAGCAAAATAGTTTAATAATAATAATAATAATAATAATAATAATAATAATAATAATAATAATAATAATAATAATAATAATAATAATAATACACCTCGGTCTCTTTCATTTACCCACCATAGTTTTCCCCTGTGGGTTGGGGTGGCAGAATAACTTCCACAGTATCCCGAGCCTGTCGTAAGAGAAGCGTGAGTCACCGCGCACCTCATCCCTCCTGCGGTCATCGCAAGCACCTGCTATCCGGAGTCGTGAATTTTGAGACTCAGTAGAATGTTTACTTTAGCTACCAGTTTGTAGTCGTGAGTTTTGAGACTCAGTAGAATGTTTACTTTAGCTACCAGTTTGTAGTCGTGAGTTTTGAGACACAGTAGAATGTTTACTTTAGCTACCAGTTTGTAGTCGTGAGTTTTGAGACTCAGTAGAATGTTCACTTTAGCTACCAGTTTGTAGTCGTGAGTTTTGAGACTCAGTAGAATGTTTACTTTGGCTACCAGTTTGTAGTCGTGAGTTTTGAGACTCAGTAGACTGTTTACTTTAGCTACCAGTTTGTAGTCGTGAGTTTTGAGACTCAGTAGAATGTTTACTTTAGCTACCAGTTTGTAGTCGTGAGTTTTGAGACTCAGTAGAATGTTTACTTTAGCTACCAGTTTGTAGTCGTGAGTTTTGAGACTCAGTAGAATGTTCACTTTAGCTACCAGTTTGTAGTCGTGAGTTTTGAGACGTAACCGCTGCTTTCTTTTGGTTATTTTCCAGTTCTCGAATCCAGTTATCGTGGCGAGAGTCCGCTGCATTAAAACCATACTCTGATTGGGGTCTTACCAGTACCCTCACAAGTACCATATGAAAACATCTGTACGTCTAATCTTTATTTACACCCGACGAATTGGCCGTGCGGTTAGGGTCGCGCAGCTGTGAGCTTACATCCGGGAGATAGTGGGTTCGAACCCCACTGTCGGCAGACCTGAAGATGGTTTTCCGTGGTTTCCCATTTTCACACCAGGCAAATGCTGGGGCTGTACCTTAATTAAGGCCACGGCCGCTTACTTCCAACTCCTAGGCCTTTCCTATCCCATCGTCGCCATAAGACCTATCTGTGTCAGTGCGACCTAAAGCAAACAGAAAACAAAAATCTTTATTTAATAATTATTTTGTTTAAACCTCGTTAATCTCATTACTTATCGCGATTCCCGTGAGGTACATTCTTTCCATCAAAACAGTAATTCAAACTGAGGGGATTTCTCAGCCCGTTAATTTTCATACCGGTGCTGGTGGTGGTGATTACTGTTTTAAGAGGAAGTACAACTGGGCAACCATCCTATATATAACATTAATCAGAGGAAAAAATGGAAGGGATCCGACACTTCGAAAAATGAAGATAGTAGTATAATTGGATGGTTCGGCGGCCACCACCAACACCGGGTCCCAGAGGCCTCCTCCACCACAGCCAGAGGCCTCTTCCAGTGCTGCCAACTTAACCTAACTAGCGCGAAATTTGAATTGGTAAACAAAGCCACGTGCATTTTTGACAGCCACGTGCTTTTTGACAGACAACAACGCATCGCTAACCTCAGTACTGCCATCTTGACGGGCCTAAACCTCAGTGGTACCAACTTAACATAACTAGCGCGAGATTTGAATAGGTAAACAAAGCCACGTGCTTTTTGACAGCCACGTGCTTTTTGACAGACAACAACGCATCACTAACCTCAGTGCTGCCATCTTGACGGGCCTAAACCTTAATGCTACCAACTTAACCTCACAAGCGCGAGATTTGAGTCGGTAAACAAATCCACGTGCTTTTTGACAGCTGTCATCTACCACCTTTAAACTACAGAGCACCGTGCTGCCCTCTTTATCGCAGTAGCTGTAAATTCGTCACCTGTCATCGGCAGTGCTGCCATCTTGGCGGGTCTAAACCTTAGTGGTACCAACTTAACCTAACTAGCGCGAGATTTGAATCGGTAAACAAATCCACGTGCTTTTCTGACAGCTGTCATCCGCCATCTTCAATCTATAGAGCACAGTGCTGCCCTCTTTAGCTACTTACCTTTGAAATGTGGTGGCGGATAAATGAAAAATGCTTTTTGACAGCAGCCATCTTTGAGCACCGTGCTGCCCTCTTTAGCTAGATACCTGTGGTGGCAGACAATTCTACGTGACAGCAGCCATCTTTGAGCACAGTGCTGCCCTCTTTGTGGTGGCGGGATATTCCACGTGCCCTTGTTTGGAAACAAACTCACGTGCTTTTTTCTGACAGCTGTCATCCGCCATCTTGCATCACAAACCTCAGTGCTGCACTCTTTAGCTAGATACCTTTGAAATGTGGTGGCGGCAAATTCCACGTGCTCTTGTTTGGAAACAAATTCTACGTGCTCTTCAGCTGTCATCCACCATCTTTAATCCAGAGAGCACCGTGCTGCCCTCTTTAGCTACTTACCTTTGAAATGTGGTGGCGGCAAATTCTACGTGCTCTTGTTTGGAAACAAACCTATGTGCTTTTCTGAGAGTTATCATCCGCCATCTTTAATCAAGAGAGCGCAGTGCCGCACTCTTTAGTTGAAATGTGGTGGCAGCAAATTCTACATTCGCCATCTTTAATCTACAGAGCGCCGCGCTGCACTCTGTGGTGGCGGACAATTTGAAAAGCTGCCAAGAGAGCATCGTGTTGGCATCTTTATTCTTTGACATGTGGTGGCGGATAATTTGAAAATTGCTTTTTTACAGCAGCCATCTTTAATCAAGAGAGCACCGTGCTGCCCTCTTTAGCTACTTACCTTTGAAATGTGGTGGCGGCAAATTCTATGTGCTCTTGTTTGGAAACAAACCTATGTGCTTTTCTGACAGCTGTCATCCGCCATCTTTAATCAAGAGAGCGCAGTGCCGCACTCTTTAGTTGAAATGTGGTGGCAGCAAATTCTACATTCGCCATATTTAATCTACAGAGCGCCGCGCTGCACTCTGTGGTGGCGGACAATTTTAAAAGCTGCCAAGAGAGCATCGTGTTGGCATCTTTATTCTTTGACATGTGGTGGCGGATAATTTGAAAAATGCTTTTTGACAGCAGCCATCTTTAATCAAGAGAGCACCGTGCTGCCCTCTTCAGCTAGATACCTGTGGTGGCAGGCAATTCCACATCCGCCATCTGAGAGCACCGTGCTGCGCTCTTGATCGTAGTAGCGGACAATTTAAAAAGGACATGTCAAGGAATACCTTTGTTCTAAAAGAAAACAAGACTACAGTTCTGAACGGCTTGCGTAAGATAGCGATTGTTATAACCTCCTTTTCTCTGCTCTGTTAAGGCACGGCTTTATGGAATACTTGAAGATTATATTACAAAATAAGTGATGAAGAATATAATCGAACACTCTACTCGATACAACATATGATCAGAACATTGAATGATGTGTTTGGGGTACACCTTCGTTCTAAGAGAATCGAACCCGAGACTGCCGGGTGAGAGGCAAGCACACTAAACCAAACCGTAGGAGCCGGCAATTCTCTTTCTATATAATAATTTCGTGTGGCTATTTCTAGCCAAGTGCAGTCTAAAAATAAATCCTAGTCTTGTTACATCAGGAAGGGTAACTGGCTAAATCCTTGTCTTTCAGCGTCAGGAAGGGCAATCGGCCGTAAAACAGATTCTTGCGCTTTAAACTCTGCGTCAGGAGGGGGCACTCGGCTGTAAAACATATTTTTAATCCCGGCCCTGTTACGTTAGGAACCACATCTAGCTGTAAAAACAGGAGCTCCAAACATTTACAGTGTTAAGCTTTAGGAGCAGGCTATGTGCTCACACCAGGTTACATTTTTGTTCCGCTGCGGAGAACACTGTCTTTGAAGTTGTACCTGTGTAGTCAGAGTGAGGTGCGGAATGCATGCGTTGACTGAAATTGTACGCTAGCCTTCCGGCTGTAGTAACCTTCAGCGAGGTCAGTGCGTGCATGATAAGCTACTTGTAACTCACGGAACATTTTCTTAATCGTGTTAGTAATTATTTCTGGTGTAAGTTCTTAAGATAAAATATTATGATTGTACGGAGAGGGTATAACCTAGTGCTAGCACATAGCCTACTCCTATTGAAAGAGGCCTGCACGGTACCGGCATATAGGCTACTCCTGTTGAAGGAGCCTGTACAAGGTTTGACGTCCCCATCAACAGCGTTATATACCCTTACTTAATGCTGGCTTTTTGCACACCCTCTGGTTATTCGAAACTGCCTAAGAATGTAATATACAACAGTACGGAGAGGGTAAAACCCGGTGCCGGTACATAGCCTACTCCTACCGAAAGAGCCTACCCATAGCTTATCACCTCCATCCGACAGATGAATCGCCATCAACATCTTGTACTCACAATCATCTTCGAAGGAGCCTGCACAAGGTTTAACGCCCCCATCAACAGCGTTATATTCCCTTACTTAATGCTGGCTTTTTACACACCCTCTGGTTATTCTAAACTGTATAAGAATGTAATATACGACAGTAAGCTGAGAGCAAAACCCGGTGCAGGCACATAGCCCACTCCTACCGAAGAAGCCTGCACATAGCTTATCGCCTCCATCCGACAGATGAATCACCATCAACATCTTGTACTCACAATCATTTTCGAAGGAGTCTGCACAAGGTTTAACACCCCCATCAACAGCGTTATATACCCTTATTAATGCTAGCTTTTTGCACACCCTCTAGTTATTCGAAACTGCCTAAGAATGTAATATACTACAGTAGGGAGAGGGTAAAACCCGGTGCCGGCACATAGCCTACTCCTACCGAAGAAGCCTGCACATAGCTTATCGCCTCCATCGGACAGATGAATCACCATCAACATCTTGTACTCACAAGCATTTTCGAAGGAGCCTGCACAAGGTTTAACGCCCCCATCAACAGCGTTATATGCCCTTACTTAATGCTGGCTTTTTGCACGCCCTCTGGTTATTCGAAACTACCTGAGAATGTAATTTGCAACAGTAGGATCGCCTCCATCCGACAAATGAATCACCCTCAACACTCTTGTACCCGCAATCATTCTCGCTACTTCGGGAGATAGCGGGTTCGAACCCCTACTGTCGGAAGCCGTAAAAAAGCAAATGCTAGGCGAGGGACCTGCGCGATCGTCATAACGTGTAATTACATGATCTAGCTAGATGCGGTTTTAGCTCAATACCTTTAAGTGCCTACAGGTAAGGAATACCGCGGATGTAGCTTAGTACCATCCCGTTTAAGTCCAGAGGTCGAGGATCGCGCGCTAAATTTCCAAGGCCCGATCCGCTGCAGAACTCTTAAATTCTGACACCTCGGCATCAACAGCAGGTTCGATCCCGGCTTAAATACGTCAGCCTGCAGAACTCAGCTTAAGACCCTCAGCAGAGCTCTTGTTGCATAAACATTTCGTTCCAACTGTACTGCAAACGTCTGCAATTCTTGATATCCCTTTGGTAACAAGGAGCATATTTACTCGCTGCAGTCTGCGTGAAGCGCTCACAGTTCTTTGTGTGTGTCTATTTACGTGCACATCTCCCGTCTAAGTACTGTCCACTGTGAATATTATTCTTCAGCCTTCAACTTAAGGTAAGCCTGAACTGTTAGTTACTGTTTGCAAAGCAACTTCTACGCTAGGTAATAAACATCTACACTCATATATGTTGGTTCTTTTCTTTTTAGGTACAACTAGAATATTATCATTCGACTTACAGGCTTGAAAGTACGCATTTTATTCATCCGAGTAACAGTCTGCAGCGCGAACATTTTAAGGTATGTTTCGAACTTTGAGTTGTAAAGATAGCTAGGCTAGCTGATGTACCCTTATATATATTCCTACACTACATTCATATATGTTTGTTCTTTTTAGGTACGACCAGAATATTATCATTCGAGTTTCAGGCTTGAACGCACGCATTTTATTCATACGAGTAACAGTCTGCAGCACGTGCATTTTTAAGGTATGTTTCGAACTTTGAGTTGTAAAGATAGCCAGGCTAGCTGACGTACCCTACACTACATTCATATATGTTTGTTCATTTTAGGTACGACCAGAATATTATCGCTCGAGCTTCAGGCTTGAACGCACGCATTTTATTCATCTGAGTAACAGTTTGCAGAGCGTACATTTTAAGGTTTGTTTCGAACTTTTTCTATCGCAACTTTAGTCTAATCTCTATTGATAAATAGTTGTTTTCTTCAATCCGCACGCTATAGAAGAGGTTAATCTTATAATTTCAAACTCACAGCAATGCCTGTCCTCTATAGGTTGAAACTTAGTTTCCTCCGAGCATTGCAACCTTAGTCTATTGATAAATAGTTGTTCTCTTCAATCCTCATGCTGTAGAAGAGGTTAATCTTATAATTTCAAACTTACAGCAGTGTCTGACCTCTGTAGGTTGAAACTTGGTTTCTTCCGAACATCATAACTTTAGTCTATTTATAAATAGTTATTCTCTTCAATCAGCATGCTGTACAAGAGGTTAATCTTATAATTTCAAACTTTCAGCAATGTCCGACCTCAATAGGTTGAAACTTGGTTTCTTCCGAGCATTGCAACTTTAGTCTATTGATAAATAGTTGTTCTCTTCAATCTTTCATGCTGGTTGATCGTTATTAATTAAATTTTTGTTTTTTCATTGCGACTCGAGGAAAGGACAATAAGTTACTATAGTTTTAAGAACAAAAGTGCTTCTGCTTTGTTAGGTATAAAACATTTATGTCTCTCTGCCTGCTTTTTTAATTTACGACAATGTCTGACTTCTATAAGTTAAAACTTGGTTTTCTTCCGCACGTTGCAACTTTACGCTAATCTCTATTCATAAATGGTTGTTCTCTTTTCAGGACTTGAAGTCAACATGTTTCCCTGCTCGCAGTGCGATGTAACTTTTACAAGACGAGATGCCCTTACACGTCATTTAAAAATAAAACATAGTAAGGCATCTACTACGTTCTCCTGCGAGCAGTGTGAGGCGACGTTTACGAGGGTAGATGCCCTTACGCGTCATGTTAAATCAAAACACCCCAGCATAGCATCCGCTTTATGTGATGTTTGCGGACTGTACTTCGCTAATGTAGAGCAATACCAGGCTCACTTAGCAGAGGTACATCAAATATCTACTTGCCCTCAGGTAGTAGGGAAAAAGCGTGCAGCTACTGATGTAGCTGTAGAAAGTACTAGTAGTAAAAAACCTAGGAAAAATGAACTTCAAACTATTTACTGCGAACACTGTAACACTGATGTACCATCTTCACATTTTCAGGGTCACTTACGGAGTAATGCGCATAAAAATAATGCTAGCAGAAGTGGCTGTAATGCAAACATCGAGGAAATTAATACTGCATTTAAAAGCAGGATTTTTAGTTGTAGAATTCTTGCCAGTCAAAAGTTTCAGAGCACTTCAAACTTTTTAAATTGTGTTCAACCGGATGTACAACAGCTTCTCGCTAAAACGTTGTCCAATCAAAATTTATTTAAAGTTAATTTTGAACTTTTCGCCTTGTACATTAAAAGCACGGATGAATCGGAAATAACGGACATTAAATCATTTGATACGAAAAATTTCGTCATAAGTCAGTCAACTAATTTTGGTGATGTACTTAGGGATGTCTCGAACATTATTTCAACTAAGAGCGAGGAATTTCAGGAAAAGGAATCAGGGTGGGCTTTAGTTGAAATAATGTATCTAGAAGTTAACATCAATAAGTACAATCCTATGCGAGGTTCATCGTACATCGAGCTGCCGACATGGATTGAGCGAAAAGAAGCTGTTGTAAACATCCAAAACAATGACGAACCATGTTTTGCATGGGCGGTGATGTCGGCTTTAAATCCTGCGAAATCAGACGTAGCTAAAAGAACATCATCGTATCCACACTATTCAACGAAACTAAATTTCGATAGCATAGAATTTCCTATGCAGTTAAAAAACATTAAGCGCTTTGAAGAACTAAATAACATTAGCATTAATGTGTATGGTGTAGAGAAAAAGTCTGTAGTAGGTCCTCTGTATTATACATGTCATAAGAAGAGTACTCATGTTAACTTACTCTATATCGAAAACAATGAGAATAGCCACTTTTGCTGGATTAAAAATCTGAGTAGACTTGTTGGTAGTCAGTTGTCAAACAGGTGTAACAAAACGTGCCTATGTGATGGATGCTTGCAGTATTTTAGAACTGAAGATCACTTAACGAAGCATTCCAAGAATGACTGCAATCATGTATGTACAGAGATACCTACTACGGGCAATGATGTTTTAAAATTTACAAATTTTCACAAGCAGATGTGGGTACCTTTCGTGATTTATGCAGACTTTGAAGCCATCCTCAAGCCATGCAGCACATGCTCACCTAATCCTGACAACTCTTTCACTAATACTACACACACGCATGTCCCGTATAGCTTCGCGTATTACATCAAGTGTAGTTATGATAGTACGCTTAACAAGTTAGAGCTGTACCGAGGATCTGATGCTGCTAAAGTATTTTTAGAAAGACTTGAAAGTGATGCAGTACGTCTTGGTCGTATTCTAAATAGTAATATTCCTATGAAGCTACTCACCGAAATTCAGTTAAATGATCATGAACGTGCTACAAAATGTAGTATTTGTAATGGGGAATTTTCCGAAAATGACCCTAAAGTTTTTGATCATGATCATTTAACTGGTTTCTACAGATGTGCCGCTCATTATAGCTGTAATCTAAAGTACAGAGTTCCAGAATTTATCCCTGTAATTTTTCATAACTTACCAGGTTACGACTCACATTTCATCATTTCACAATTTGGAGCTTCAGATGAAAAAGTAGATATAATCCCTCAGAATAAAGAGCGGTACATTGCGTTTGCGAAGTCTCTAAAAGTAGATGCGGAGCATTCTATAAAACTGAGATTCCTTGACTCGTTTCGCTTTATGGCGAGTAGCCTCGATAAACTTTCTAGTCATTTACAGCCAGAACAATTTACGGAAATTCGACGCGTTTTTCCTGAAGAAGCGCAGTTTAATTTACTTCGGCGTAAGGGTGTTTTTTGTTATGAATATCTTGACTGCTTAGAACGCCTCGAAGAACGTGCCTTACCATCGAAACAATCCTTTTACAGCTCGCTGAATTCAGCAGATATTAGTGATGATGACTATTTACATGCACAACATATCTGGGAGCAGTTCCACATTCAAACGCTGGGTGAATACTCCGACTTATATTTAAAGACGGATGTACTTTTGTTAGCTTATGTTTTTGAAAATTTTCGCTGTGTTTGCAAGAAAACCTACAGCATTGACCCATGTCAGTATTTTACAGCGCCTGGGTTAAGTTGGGATGCCATGTTAAAATACACGCAGGTGAATTTAAAACTGTTAACCGATATTGATATGGTGCACTTTATAAAATCGTCTATTCGAGGCGGTCTAAGTCAGTGCAGTGGGCGGTATTCTAAGGCAAATAGTAAGTACATGCCGAGTTTCGATTCTAGTCAGGAATCTCAGTATATTGTTTATCTCGATGCTAATAATCAGTATGGGTGGGCGGTGAGTCAGCATCTACGGTGAGTGGTTTCCGCTGGCTAACGCAGTGCAAAATTGATTCTTTACAGCTGCACGCCTTAGGCGATGAAGCTGATAAAGGCTATTTCCTCGAAGTTGACTTAGAGTATCCTAAAGAGTTACACACTTCTCATAATGACTTACCGTTCTGCCCTGAAAATATGAAGTCCCCGTACATCGCATCAACGACGAAAATGCTAACTGCTAATTTGTGTGATAAATCCAATTATATCATTCATTACAGAAATTTAAAACAATGTTTGCAGCATGGTTTGAAGTTATCCAAAATTCATCGCGTACTAGAATTTAATCAGTCACCGTGGCTAAAGCCATATATCGATCTGAATAATAATTTAAGAACAAATGCAGTTAACGAGTTTGAGAAAGATTTCTACAAGCTCATGAATAACAGTGTGTTTGGTAAGACTATGTAAAATGTTGACAAACGCGTTGATGTAAAATTAATTACAAACTGGGAAAATATTAACAAAAGGTATGGTGCTAACTATTTAATAAGTAAACCAAATTTCCACAGCTGTACCATCATACATGAGAATTTAGTTATTATACAGATGAATCGTGTTAAGGTTAAGTATGACAAACCTACCTACGTCGGCTTTGCAGTACTTGAATTGGCTAAAACACTCATGTATGAATTCCATTACGATTATATGATGACGAAGTACGCGCATAATGCGCAATTGCTCTACACAGATACCGATTCGTTTATTTATCAAATCAAAACTGATGACTATTACAATGATATAAAGTCAGAATTGGGTAGGTTTGATACTAGTAACTATCCTGCAAATAATCAATATCATCTACCGCTAGTGAACAAAAAGGTTCTAGGTAAAATGAAACATGAATGTGCTGGAAATATTATCGATTCATTTGTAGGTACTAAATCCAAGTCATACTGCATAAAACTCTTAAATGAACTACAAATAAAGAGATTGAAGGAGGTTAAAAAGAATGTCGCTCAGAATCAGCTAAGTTTTGAAAACTATAACAATTGCATTAAAAGTAATCCACCTATTTTGCATAAGCAAATGTCTGTCATTAGAAGCAAGAAGCACCAGTTGTACACTCATTTAATTAGTAAGGTAGCCCTTAATAGTGATGATTGCAAACGGTTTGTCATTCCAAATTCTACCAACACTCTAGCCTGGGGGCATAGTAGTATTGATAGGTACTACTTTACATAAAGCAGATGCATGTGTGTGTGTGTGTGTGTGTGTGTGTGTGTGTGTGTGAAAACATTATGCTAGAGGTGTGTACTTTGTAACATATACGTTAAGCTGTCTTACATCACAAATCACCGTACATATTGTATAAAGATAGGGAGAGGTACGCTGAGAGCGTAGTACGGCAAGTTTAAACTTGTACATTCAAGAATTGTGTCGAGAATAGGAGAAGTACGCAAACATCACTACGGTAAAATGATTCGAGATAAAACTTGTACATACAAGATGTAAATAAATAATGTAGAATTGGCACATTCTTTTATTTTAGATTAGGTATTACCTTCCTCCCGCTCCTTATTTGCAAGATAGAGTTTTGTTCAATACTATATCACTCAAGGAAGAAGAGTAAGTATGTCAAGAAAGAAGGTGTTGAGCAGATTCGAGAAGAGAATTTGCAGCGTTTCATTCTAGTCTTGCAATGCAGTGTTCAACAACATCGAACTATAAACGGTAGTATGTGTTCAAGTCTAAACTTGCATACTCTTGCTTTTGCGATGCACGTTCGATAGAGATGTACCTTGATAGAGGAGGAAGAGCAGCTTAGTAAATATGTTGAGAAGGTATTTTTTTTTCTTTCTAAACAGTGCTCGATTCTAGTCATGCAATGCAGTGTTCAACAACGTCGAACTATAAACAGTAGTATGAGTTCAAGTCTAAACTTGTAGGTACGCGATATGCGTGCTGTCTTATGTGTAAGATCGCGTTGTATGTTCGATAAAGCTATGCCTTAACAGAGCAGGGAAAAGGAGGTTATAACAATCGCTATCTTACGCAAGCCGTTCAGAACTGTAGTCTTGTTTTCTTTTAGAACAAAGGTATTCCTTGACATGTCCTTTTTAAATTGTCCGCTACTACGATCAAGAGCGCAGCACGGTGCTCTCAGATGGCGGATGTGGAATTGCCTGCCACCACAGGTATCTAGCTGAAGAGGGCAGCACGGTGCTCTCTTGATTAAAGATGGCTGCTGTCAAAAAGCATTTTTCAAATTATCCGCCACCACATGTCAAAGAATAAAGATGCCAACACGATGCTCTCTTGGCAGCTTTTCAAATTGTCCGCCACCACAGAGTGCAGCGCGGCGCTCTGTAGATTAAAGATGGCGAATGTAGAATTTGCTGCCACCACATTTCAACTAAAGAGTGCGGCACTGCGCTCTCTTGATTAAAGATGGCGGATGATAACTCTCAGAAAAGCACATAGGTTTGTTTCCAAACAAGAGCACGTAGAATTTGCCGCCACCACATTTCAAAGGTAAGTAGCTAAAGAGGGCAGCACGGTGCTCTCTGGATTAAATATGGTGGATAACAGCTGAAGAGCACGTAGAATTTGTTTCCAAACAAGAGCACGTGGAATTTGCCGCCACCACATTTCAAAGGTATCTAGCTAAAGAGTGCAGCACTGAGGTTTGTGATGCAAGATGGCGGATGACAGCTGTCAGAAAAAAGCACGTGAGTTTGTTTCCAAACAAGAGCACGTGGAGTTTCCCGCCACCACAAAGAGGGCAGCACTGTGCTCAAAGATGGCTGCTGTCACGTAGAATTGTCTGCCACCACAGGTATCTAGCTAAAGAGGGCAGCACGGTGCTCAAAGATGGCTGCTGTCAAAAAGCATTTTTCAAATTATCCGCCACCACATTTCAAAGGTAAGTAGCTAAAGAGGGCAGCACTGTGCTCTATAGATTGAAGATGGCGGATGACAGCTGTCAGAAAAGCACGTGGATTTGTTTACCGATTCAAATCTCGCGCTAGTTAGGTTAAGTTGGTACCACTAAGGTTTAGACCCGCCAAGATGGCAGCACTGCCGATGACAGGTGACGAATTTACAGCTACTGCGATAAAGAGGGCAGCACGGTGCTCTGTAGTTTAAAGATGGCGGATGACAGCTGTCAAAAAGCACGTGGATTTGATTACCGATTCAAATCTCGCGCTAGTGAGGCTAAGTTGGTAGCATTAAGGTTTAGGCCCATCAAGATGGCAGCACTGAGGTTAGCGATGCGTTGTTGTCTGTCAAAAAGCACGTGGCTGTCAAAAAGCACGTGGCTTTGTTTACCTATTCAAATCTCGCGCTAGTTATGTTAAGTTGGTACCACTGAGGTTTAGGCCCGTCAAGATGGCAGTACTGAGGTTAGCGATACGTTGCTGTCTGTCAAAAAGCACGTGGCTGTCAAAAAATGCACGTGGCTTTGTTTACCAATTCAAATTTCGCGCTAGTTAGGTTAAGTTGGCAGCACTGGAAGAGGCCTCTGGCTGTGGTGGAGGAGGCCCCTGGGAGGCCTCTGGCTGTGGTGGTGGTGGAGGAGGCCTCTAGGACCCGGTGGTGGTGGTGGTGGCCGCAGAACCATCCAATTATACTACTGAAGATATCGACCAAAGAAAGACAAGCGCCACGGAGGGCGTGAAACTGACTCCCTAGCCCTCGGAAATCTAATAGCGTCGGGGTCGGAAAGGACAAGAGTTGACCAAGAGAGGTCGGATAGGATAGATGAAAGTGAGGAGCCTGGCACAATTAAGTGAAAGCAATGCCAGGACTCAGCTAAGGACCCGTGGTCGCCATCCCACGCTCCATAGTTCAGAGCCCCTGGTGCCCCATTTAGTCGCCTCTTACGACAGACAGGGGATACCGTGGCTGTTATTCTACCGCCCCCAGCCGGCACAATTCCTATCCTCGCTCCTCGCCGCTAGATAGGGGCTTCATTCATTCCATTCTTGACCCGGTCGAATGACTGGAAACAGGTTGTGGATTTTTCATTTTCTATTTTTACCAAATATAGTTTCACATGTTCATGTTTGTGGGTTACTGTAGTCACGTCCTAGTTCGTGAACCATGGGCATCGGCTGAGTGGCCTAGTAAGTGGTCCTGAGAGTCGGGATACCAGTTGCTATGGAATGGGAGTGGGCATCTCGGACATATTCTGAGTCATGGCCCTCCTTGTGCTCACGCGGCTAGGACTATACAATTCACCGATGGTCCATAACCCGTTAGAGGAGAGATCCTCACTTGGACTATGTGCAAGTAGGGTAGCATCCTGCTTCATGAATTTACCGAGCTCAGAACATTTTAAGCAAGCCTCGGACCTATGGGAGTAATGGAGTCCCACTCCCCTTCGACAGACGAGGGACTCCTTGGAAACAACTTGGCGAACGAAATGGAATTCGATGGGGAGCTATCAATATTAATGGGGCTTATGGAAGAAAGAAGGTAGAACTGACTGAGTCAGCAAAGAGGATGCATCTGGATGTGCTAGGAGTAAGTGATATTCGGGTAAGGTGAGATAATGAGGAAGAGATAGGAGATTACAAAGTGTACTTGACGGGTGTTAGAAAGGGAAGAGTCTGGGGTAGGGCTCTTTATTTGGAATACCATTGCACGCAACATAGTTTCTGTTAGGCACGTAAATGAGCGAATGATGTGGGTAGATTTGTCAATTGGAGGAATTAGGACAAGATTTGTGTCCGTGTATTCACCTTGTGAGGGTGCAGATGAGGATGAAGTTGACAATTTTTATGAAGCATTAAGTGACATCGTGGTCAGGGTCAACAGCAAGGCTAGAATAGTGCTAATGGGCGATTTCAATGGGAGAGTTGGGAATAGAACCGAAGGATACGAAAGGGTGATTAGTAAATGTGGGAAAGATATGGAAGCTACTGGGAATGGGAAGCGTTTGCTGGACTTCTGTGCTAGTATGGGTTTAGCTGTTACGAATACATTCTTCAAGCATAAGGCTATTCACCGCTACACATGGGAGGCTAGGGGTACCAGATCCATAATAGACTATATCTTAAGACTTTGAATTCAGGAAATCTGTTAGGAATGTACGAGTTTTTCGGGGATTTTTCGATGATACAGACTACTATCTGATCTGTAGTGAACTAAATATCTCTAGGCCTAAGGTAGAGAAAATGAAATCTGTCTGCAAACGAATAAGGGTAGAAAATCTCCAGGACGAGGAAATTAGACAGAAGTACATGGATATGATTAGTGAGAAGTTTCGAACAGTAGATAGTAAGCAGGTTCAGGATATAGAAAGTGAATGGGTGGCATACAGGGATGCTGTAGTAGAAACAGCAAGAGAATGCCTAGGAACAACTGTGTGTAAAGATGGGAAAAGGCGAACATCTTGGTGGAATGATGAAGTGAGAGCAGCTTGTAAACGTAAAAAGAAGGCTTATCAGAAATGGCTCTAGACAAGGGCCGAGGCAGACAGGGATTTGTACGTAGATGAAAGAAACAGAGCGAAACAAATAGCTGTTGAATCCAAAAAGAAGTCATGGGAAGATTTTGGTAATAACCTGGAAAGCACCAGGAAAACCTTTCTGGACAGTAATAAAGAATCTTAGGAAGGGAGGGGGAAAAGGAAATAAACAGTGTTTTGAGTAATTCAGGTGAACTCATAATAGATCCCAGGGAATCACTGGAGAGGTGGAGGGAATATTTTGAACATCTCAATGTAAAAGGAAATCATCCTGGTGGTGTTTCAAACAGCCAAGCTCATGGGGAGGAGGAAAATTATGTTGGTGAAGTTACGCTTGAGGAAGTGGAAAGGATGGTAAATAAACTCAATTGTCATAAGGCAGCAGGAATAGATGAAATTAGACCTGAAAGGTGAAGTATAGTGGGAAGGCAAGGATAAAATGGCTTCATAGAGTAGTAAACTTAGCGTGGAGTGTTGGTAAGGTACCTTCAGATTGGACAAAAGCAGTAATTGCACCTACCTATAAACAAGGAAACAGGAAGGATTGCAACAACTATCGAGGTATCTCATTGATTAGTATACCAGGCAAAGTATTCACTAGCATCTTGGAAGGGAGGGTGCGATCAGTCGTTGAGAGGAAGTTGGATGAAAACCAGTGTGGTTTCAGACCACAGAGAGGCTGTCAGGATCAGATTTTCAGTATGCGCCAGGTAACTGAAAAATACTACGAGAGGAATAGGCAGTTGTGTTTATGTTTCGTAGATCTAGAGAAAGCATATGACAGGGTACCGAGGGAAAAGTTGTTCACTATACTGGGGGACTATGGAATTAAAGGTTAGATTATTAAAATCAATCACAGGCATTTATGTTGACAATTGGGCTTCAGTGAGAATTGATGGTAGAATGAGTTCGTGGTTCAGGGTACTTACAGGGGTTAACCAAGTCTGTAATCATTCACCTTTGCTGTTCGTAGTTTACATGGATCATCTGCTGAAAGGTATAAAATGGCAGGGAGGGATTCAGTTAGGTGGAAATGTAGTAAGCAGTTTGGCCTATGCCGACGACTTGGTCTTATTGGCAGACTGTGCCGAAAGCCTGCAGTCTAATATCTTGGAACTTGAAAATGGGTGCAATGAGTATGGTATGAAAATTAGCCTCTCGAAGACTAAATTGATGTTAGTAGGTAAGGAATTCAACAGAATTGAATGTCAGATTGGTGATACAAAGCTAGAACAGGTCGATAATTTCAAGTATTCAGGTTGTGTGTTCTTCCATAATGGTAATATAGTAAGTGAGATTGAATCTAGGTGTAGTAAAGCTAATGCAGTGAGCTCGCAGTTGCGATCTGCAGTATTCTGTAAGAAGGAAGTCAGCTCCCAGACGAAACTATCTTTACACCGGTCTGTTTTCAGACCAACTTCGTTTTACGGGAGCGAAAGCTGGGTGGACTCAGGATATCTTATTCATAAGTTAGAAGTAACAGACATCATGCTGGTACAAACAGGTGGGAATAATGGCAGGAGGGTACTCGGAATGACGAGATAAAGGCTAATTTAGGAATGAACTCGATGGATGAAGCTGTACGCATAAACCGGCTTCGGTGGTGGGGTCATGTGAGGCGAATGGAGGAGGATAGGTTACCTAGGAGAATAATGGACTCTGCTATGGAGGGTAAGAGAAGTAGAGGAGACCGAGACGACGATGGTTAGACTTGGTTTCTAACGATTTAAAGATAAGAGGTATAGAACTAAATGAGGCCACAACACTAGTTGAAAATCGAGGATTGTGGCGACGTTTAGTAAATTCTCAGAGGCTTGCAGACTGAACGCTGAAAGGCATAACAGTCTATAATGATAATGTATGTATGTACGTATGTTTCACATTTAAGTATAAATAAAAAAATATTTTACCAAATTAGAGATATGTATTGGTTCTTTTATACAGTAGGGCTACTAGCAAGACAGTCGTGCTTTGCTACGGTTTTAAATTCAAACTAGTATTTCACATTTTGTCAGCTAGTCTATAAAATACACCCTCAGTTCATACGACAAACGGGTTTGGAGGAATGATTAATTATTTTCGGATTTAACACTCATTTGAATACCATACAAATGGAATATTTTAAAACCCTAGGTTATTTAACATCTTGGGCGTAGATGTGAAATGTTGACTTCGTACGTCGAACAGTGATGGAGCTACACTGTTTTAAAAGTATTTCTTGTTTAACATCTGGGACGTGAAAGGTTTAAAAAAAATAAACATTGTGATTGTCAACACTCATGTAAACTCCTTAGGGGAGAAACATTGAGTAGGCTCAGGTGCCTTTCTCAGCCCAAGTGTCCAGGTTCCATAAACCAAACCCCATGGCACTACAGCCCTTGGAGGGCCTTGGCCTACCAAGCGACCGCTGCTCAGCCCGTAGGCCTGCAGATTACGAGGTGTCATGTGGTCAGCACGACGAATCCTCTCGGCTGTTATTCTTGGTTTTCTAGACCGGGGCCGCTATCTCACCGTCAAATAGCTCCTCAATTCTAATCACGTAGGCTGAGTAGACCTCGAACCTGCCCTCAGGTCCAGGTAAAAATCCCTGACCTGGCCGGGAATCGAACCCGGGGCCTCCGGGTAAGAGGAAGACACGCTACCCATACACGACGGGCCCGGCTCCAGGTTCCATCCTGGCTCAAAATACGTCAGCCCCATATCGTTAGACTTACCAGCACGTAAACGAACTCCCGCGGGACAAAATTCCGAAAACCATAAAAGTAGTTAGTGAGACGCAAAAACCAGTAACAGCATTATTATTATTATTATTATTATTATTATTATTATTATTATTATTATTATTATTATTATTATTATTATTATTATTATTATTATTAAAGCATTTTGAAGTACATCAAATTTGACAGCTAGGACATAAAAGAATAACCTTCTTGCAAAATTACAACTTGGTGCGTCGTTGGAGGGATGAATGATTTGCCTGTGTAAGTGACTGCTTACCACTAAAGTAATTTAGAACGGTTAAAGAAAGAGAATGGCTGCAAGACTCGTATTATTTCTAAAACAAGTCATCTCCCTACAGCGATAGCGCTTCGAAGTGAAGGGAAAAATTGTGGAGTCAAAACAAGATTCATTTTTATCAATTTTGCTTATTTGTAATTCTTTCTTTCTTAATCTGTTTACCCTCTAGGGTTGGTTTTTCCCTCGGCCTCAGCGAGGGACCCCATCTCTACCGCCTCAAGGGCAGTGTCCTGGAGCGTGAGACATTGGATCGGGGGATACAACTGGGGAGGATGACCACTACCTCGCCCAGGCGGCCTCACCTGCTATGCTGAACAGGAGCCTTGGTGGGGGATGGGAAGAGAATGGCTGAGGTGGGAATCGAACCCACCTCTACTCAGTTGACCTCCTGAGGCTGAGTGGAACCCGTTCCAGCCCTCGTACCACTTTTCAAATTTCGTGGCAGAGCCGGGAATCGAACCCGAGCCTCCAGGGGTGGCAGCTAATCACCCTAACCGCTACACCACAGAGGTGGACTTATTTGTAATTACTAAATAGTAATAATAATAATAATAATAATAATAATAATAATACACATACATTGTGTGTAACCTCGGAAGAGGCCTGGTGCAGGTCTTTCGAGTTGACACCCTGTAGGCGACCTGCGCGTCTGTGAGGACGGGGCCCTACCTGTGACGAATTCTAATTGCCCCCGAGCCACTGCAATTAACCAATGAAGGTTAAAATCCCCGACCCGGTCGGGAATCAAACCCGGGACCCTCTGGACCAAAGGCCAGCACGCTAACCATTTAGCCATGGAGCCGGAAATAATAATAATAATAATAATAATAATAATAATAATAATAATAATAATAATAATAATAATAATCGTATGGTCTCAGCTACCGTGACACCAGCTGGCAAGAGTAAATCGAAACTTTCTTAGACATCTGTGACTGAGCTATTAACGAATTTTATCGGATGATCACTAAATGTGTCCCAGAGATCTTTTACATGCCGACCTCGTACAACAAGCATTGTCGAATAGAATTTTTTTTCGTCCTCCAAAAATCCGACCTCTTTCACCGGATTTGAACCCAGTACCTTGAGATCCAGAGACCGACACCCTACCAATGATCCACAGAGGTAGCTGTTTGTAACCACTGAAGGACATTTAAAGGACGTCTGTAAATGTACTTTAAATACAATGTTTTTATTTTACGATCAATATAATGTCAATCTATCTCCCCGCGAGAAAATGAACATTTTACGAAGAGGTCCTCTCCCTAGAGTTAGGCAGCACTTCAACACCTGTGAAGATCCGCTGAGCTCTACGTTCTGAAGCCTACCTACATATAGCACTTGCCACCTAGGAACCTATGTTAGAACTTTGATTTACGATCTTTTCGAAGGAAATGTGATAGAGGCTGGCAACCCTTTCTCTCTGGTCACTTCTTAAAGTTGCTCCTGCTGAACGTTTATTATTTTACAAGTCGCTTTACGTCGCACCGACACAGATTAGTCTTATGGCGACGATGGGATAGGAGAGGGAAGGAAGCGGCCGTGGCCTTAATTAAGGCACATTCCCAGCATTTGCCTGGTGTGAAAATGGGACACCACAGAAAAACATTTTCAGACCTGCTCACAGCTACGTGACACAAACCGCACAACCACTTTCTCAGCAGGAATTATTTAACAGAAAGAAGATGAAATCAGACTGAGGCAATGAGCTGCGACACCACATTCATTAAACTATATGAGGAATGAAAGTTAGTTAAAGGAGCGCCATGAAGCTGCCTGATGCTATAAATGAGACAACACACAATGCTCCTATACAGTATCTACACCAAAATAGATTACTTCTACGGAAGGAACTTATACATGGCTTAGGCTAAGACAAGGTTTTCTTCCTTCTATTTCTCAGCCTTGTAAATAGCGAGCACAACATTTAGGCGCTATTCGCAATAATTATTCTGATAAGAGTATAACAGTATCTCTTGCCTGCACTCACACGCGTGCCTACTTCGAACACCAAACATCTCTGGGCTCCGTGTCCGCGCGCAAGGTCTGTCTAGGGTGGTCTCGTCACGCTACCACAATCCTTTGCCGTGGGCCATATTAGGTCTTAAATATCGTTGTTATGTGGGCGTGCCCGATGTAATGATGTGAGTTATTACTTGTACTTTGTAGGAAAATGGGATACTGTGCCGCACCAAATTGTCAAAATAAAACAACTGACGAAATTAGAGTGTTTCGCTTCCCGAGAGAGCTCAGTGGGTACAAAACTGTAGGCGTGCAGATAACTCCGTCTTGAACGAGGTTAGTGTATTCGTATTATTCCTGAATAATATGTTTATATGAACGATGTTTTATATTTATAGGTCTCATTATGTATTTTCTTCTAGCATCATTTTTAAGAATCGCAGTTTGAACTAAAGAGGGCAGATGGACGGAAACTACCCAAGTGGAATTCCATCCCAACAATTTCCAACGTCCCTAATCCACCAAGTCTTTGACATATAATAGGAAACCTCCCAAAGAAAGAGAACTGTCTTTCAAAACAAGCAAGAAAAGTAACAGGAAATGTGTAACAGTAGTATTCATCATTACGAAAATTCCTTTTCATGTGTCCGGCTCTATGGCTAAATGCTTAGCTTGCTGGTCTTGCGTCACAGGGGTAACGGGTTCGATTCCCAGCAGGGTTGAGAATTTTAACCATAATTGGCTAATTTCACTGGACGGGGCTGCGTGCAAGTGTCGTTTTCATCATCATTTCATCCTCATCACGACGCGCAGGTCGCCTACGGATGTCAAATCAAAAGACCTGCAACTGGCGAGCCGAACTTGTCCTCGGATGCTCCCGGCACTAAAAGCCATACGCCATATCATTCCATTCCTTTTCATGTAAACTACAGACAGTATCTTTCTAACCCTACATGCAACGTGGAAATGTTTCACAGATATTTGAAATGCTTGTTTCTGTTCATTTACCAATTACAATCACAACAAACAATAGACCTATCACTTCAAACCAACAATTTGTGTCCAGCTTTACAACAATTGTTCATAGCAGTCGTTATTATTTACAGCTAAATTTCATTCATCTTAAATGCTCTCTAGAGTACATTATATATGGCTGGACAAATACTTAAAGATCACAACACTCGCTTCACTCGCACTAACCAACTACTGTAATTTAACGTACCGTAGCCTAACATAATATCCTAATGTAATCCCTAAAATAGCCTAACCTAGGTTAACTCAACTTAATAGTGACTGAATTTCTATTTCTGATGGAATCATGCCTACCAATGGCTATAATTTTCTTAAGCATTATTATGATTATTATTATTATTATTTGCATGAATGTTAGGACTCAGCTAAGAGCCCCGTGGTCGCCAAACCACGCTCCCCCAGTTAGAAGCTCCTGACGCCCCTTTCAGTCACCTCTTATGACAGGCAGGGGACACCCACAGGGGGAAATCTATTTTGGGTTGTGACTACGAGGTCCTTAGCTGAGTCTTGACATTGCTTTAACTTACTTGTGTCAGTCTCTCACCTATTCTAGCCGATCCAACTTCCCCTGGTCAACACTCGTTCTTTTCCGACTGCGACGGCATTAGCGCATTCGAGGCCTAGGAAGTTTTCATTTCCAAGCACTTTGTGGCTTTCATCTTTCTTTTGCCGATACCTTCATTTTTCAAAGTGTTGGGCCCCTTCCATTTGTTTTCTTCTGATTAGTGTTTATAGAGGATGGTTGCCCAGTTGTGCTTCTCCTTAAAACAATAATCACCACCACCACTTTGTACTATATAGCTGCATGGGTTATCAATAAACTAGTGAACAGTAGCTAAGAACATCACTCTTGTTGCACATGTGAAGAGTATTTTTGCCTTAGAACCCAAAGAAATACCACATGAATGGATAACACCAGTTACCATACACAATTTAATGCACTCAACTCAAGAGGCATTCAGTGTTTGTCAACATACTGGGATAACCTTTTAGAAACGCAGTATCGGTAATTACTTTCTTAATAAAGAAAACGCTGAAGGTAATTTATTACAACTGTCTTTTAGTAGGTACTTAAAGTATAGTACTTCAAGTTTAGTATTTCATGTACCGGTAATCATAATATGATACAGGTACTGTACAGATTTCTATGTTTCTGTCAAATAAGATTACGCATTTGACAGATGATATTAATAAGAAACACAGTAAGACCAAGTTGTAAGCAAGTAAAAGAGTAGGTCATGAGCTTTTCTGTTGATTCTTGTCTCTCAAAAAGAAAAGAAAAAAAGGAATTTCAGACTCTGTTAATTACCTTCTTATTCAAAAAGCTGTGAATGTATTCATATCATTTAAGTGTTATACAGTTATATATACATGAACAGTAGATGCCCAATCAAATTCTTTATGACAAATATTTGGTATTTTGTTTTTATTTCAATGTACGGTACCGAAATCCTCTAAATTCGGATACACTTGCCTTTGGTTACCCTCGCTTAAAGACACAATATAGGGGCTCCATAAGTAGCATTCGTGACTTGACCTCCCTAGACAGTCCGTGCGTATAGCAATGTGCTGCTACGGGTGGAAACTACGAGAACTACTTACAGCCATGTTCATCAACAATTGACCGTAAGCAACTGGAATAATAACATTATTGCTTCATGTCCCACTAACTACTTTTGCGGATTTCGGAGACGCCGAGGTGCCAGAATTTAGTCCAGCAGGAGTTCTTTTACGTGCCAGTAAATCTACCGACACGAGGCTGACTGAGCCAGGATCGAACCTGCCAAGTTGGATAAGGAGCTGCTGTACGTGCGACGTTTACATGCATTTATTCGATCATTTTATAGTGCTGTCTTTATATTATTTTTAATGGCATAACTTTCCGGCAGAACTATGTTGGCTGCATTAATAGATACTGTAATAAAAAACTTTCTTTCACGATCTAGCGAACTTGATTTCAAAAGGCGGTGGATCTGAGCAGTAACTCGCAACAAGTAACTCGGTTTAAACATTATAATTAATACAAAATACCACTTTACGAAACTTATTTTATTTTATTTTTAGAAATAGGTTAATAACTGCAAACAAATTATTATAGCAATGCAAAGTAAGCTGCAGTAGGTTATCATTTTTTAAGCACACTATTAGACACACTATTGTAGTATGCGAGATGTAGCGTTTACAGTGCACTATGCCTTCTGATGTGGGCTAGAATGAATTTGTTACTTTCATTGACCTGTCTCAGTCTTATCCTTGCCTTTGACAATATGAAAGTGACTGAGCTGTGAGCGATGGCATTCCTTATGCAGCCAGTCCCTGTTATGAATGGTGTGAAAATATCGCTCATAGTGTCGGTTGGTGCATGCATTTCAGTGGGCTTGACAAACTGATGTGTAATAGCAACTTCTAGCTCGATGAGGAAAGCAATGGGAAACTACATCACTCCCCATTTCCCTAGCATGCCTCTTCAGTGGCACGTACGCTATCTATGACAGCTCTTGCCAGAGCTGTGGAGGATCAAACCAGTCTTCGGGCTGAATATCCAACATACAACCGTCGTCTTAATGATAGGCAGTATTATTATAATAATAGGCCTAATAATACTGTATATCATATTTCAATACAGAGCAACGTGTGAAATGTTATAGTATTCAGACACGACCGCACATAATTAATTTTAAAAGGCAGTGTATAGAAATATAATTACAGAAATAGGCCTGCATTACACAATACCAGAAATACCTTATTTTGCAAATGCGTAATCATACGTAAATTCGTGTCCTCGTCCCGAGGGGGTGCAACTCTTTACAGGCATAGCCTTAGTGGAAATGAGCTCCATATACCGTTTTAACCACATAACGACCCTAAAGCCAATCTCGCATTCCTGGCAGTATCGGGAATCCAACCGGGAACCCGAGGACGGTGGCTAACAGCGCTAACCATTACACTACGGATCTGCACTTCATCATTGGTGCTATCAATCCAAAAACATGATGCAAATAAATCATTCATTGGCAATTTTGAGTGATTTTGATTTTTCTCCTCATGCTAAGTTTTTTATAATACACATGCGATTTCAAAATCAGAAATTTAAATTGGTCCAACATCAAGCCTCTGACTTCTTATATCGGAAGTTCTTCTAATCTGCTCCCTTTGTTAAATTTATCTTTTCCTGCGTTTGAAATGCGAGGGCAAGATCATTCACGGGGTTGTAATTAAAGCTTTTCAGCCTGTCGAACACACTAGTTCAATGTAAATATTAGACTATAACATACTGAACAAGGAATAAAAATACACACCCTAGCACCCTAGAAATAGGCCAAAACTTTTTTTCTGAAGACAGCATTGTTGAATGTGTACATAAACATTAATCTCGATATCACCACTGCTAATACATAATATTTTTCTTATCACATTAGCAATTATTACTCGATTGCTATTTCCTGCGAACTTTGTTCTTGTAAATATGACCTCTTTCTGTAAGATTGGAAGAATTAGGCTGATAGCTGTCATATAAAACACTCTGAAGACCCACTGTTATTACTTGAGTCGGCCATTGCATAACAGGGTGAGACCGCATCAGACTGCGCTACGACACACGACCGCAGGCAGCGCAGTAACGCAGGGAGCTGACGTTGCCATGGTTATGGCCGGTCATCTCTTCATCCGATTCCTACAGCACGGGTAGTGCACGGCCTTAAAACGTAGTCGTAACGCTTAAAATGAGCTTTGACCCTTCCTTGTGAGACAAATTCGATATTTCGCCTATATTAGCGTATGCTAATTTGTCATAGGGCTTAAATCTAGGTAATGGAGAACGCTGTCCAAATTTCTTATAGGCAACGTTACCCGCAGTATCATGAAAGATAGGTATACAAAACTTGGTTCAGATTGGCGAAACAGTATAGATTTTTATAAGGAACAGACATTCTGCTTTATATACACAGATTTTAGTGTAAATGGGCCAATTACGTTTGAAAAAGCTGGGGCGTCATTTCAAACAAGCTCCTGTCAGTACAATAGGCCTATAGATAGACTTAACCTAGCCTGCTGGGGCAAAGAGGTCTAGAAGCTAGATTTAGGCCCTTTAGCACATTAGCATGGGCTGATATAGGCGAAATATGGAGTTTGTCCTACAAAGACGAGACAAACCTAATTTTTCAAATCTGCCTGTCAGTAAATGCCCGAACCTTATTTTTTAATTTGTAAACCATTTGCATCATCAAATGATAGAAAGGAATGTTTTATAAACACATTAGTTTAAAAATGATTAAATTCCTCGTGGTATTTCAAGAAAAGTCATATCCCTCTCTTACTGACAATTTCTTGGTAAAGTTTATTTTCTCCACTCAAACCTCTGAGCACAGCCTTAATGTCAGACACATCTGGTGAAACTGACATCTTTATCATAGTGCAATTATTAAGGTTCAAAACTTCATAACGGAAATGCAAGTTTGAAGTGATACGACAGACCACTAAACATGTCGTTTAAAGGCGCAATCACACATCGAAGGTTTTCGACGACGCAAAGATGGGAAAAGGAGCGGCCGTGGTCCAGCAACTGGCAGATGTGGGATTCGAAACCACCATCTCCTGAATGAAAGCATACACTCTTCACAAGATTGATGGTGACACCACACACCCTGTACATCCGACTGAACTAATTTTACAGAAGAAACAGAAAGACGTCAACGTTGCACAAGTTACACAATGATCGCTTAATTCGATTTAGGAGTTTTTCATAGGATTTACGAGGCTTCTGTTATATTTCCAGTGATGAGAAAAGTACAAAATAAAAGTAATTGTGGTCAATTGAAGAGCAAGAACTGTACTGCTCCTGTTTCTTGCAGCGACTATACTTCAATGTTCAAGTGGAGGCATATTTTATAAAAGGCAGTTGTGATTGTATAACTTTTGTAGACACTCTGGAAAGAAAGGCAAATCATTCTGTTATATGTACGATGAAACTATTGGTAGAAAGGTTCAAAAATGAAGTGATTAGCATGCTTAATCACTTCTTACAAAGCGAGATAAGTCACCTGAGAAAAAATGTACTCAATTACAATTACTTTTTTCTAAAAGTACTCAGTAAAATTTCGATTACAATTACTTCAAAGAACGCGAGTCTTGACGGAAATCATTGATATTTCTTCACATGGCGATGGTATGATACCAAAGTTTGTAAGGAAAAATACATTACTCCATTTGGCGCTTTTTAGTATAAATATATTAAGTGGCTACCAACAATAGGTGACATTAATCAGACTTTCAAAACGATTGCTCACAAGAAAATTGTGAATATCATTTTCGTGTTTTCATTATTTTAACAAACAGGGGAATGGAAATGCCTTAACCCCTTCACCGTCACATGTTTATACCGGCTTCATTCTCGACCACGTAACCGCTGTCGGTGGGGATGGTAGAATAACATCTGCGCTATGCCCTACCTGTCGTAAGAGGCAACTAAAAGGCATAGTGTTAACTTGGGAATCCGTCTCTGTGGTGTAGTGGTTAGCATGATTAGCTGCCACCCCCGGAGGCCCGAGTTCGACTCCCGGCTCCTCCACGAAATTCGAAAAGCGGTACCAGGAGTAGAACGGGTCTTCTTAGTAGAGGTGGGTTCGATTCCCACCTCAGCTATCTTCGAAGTGGTTTTCCGCGGTTTCCCACTTCTCCTCCATGAAAATGCCGGGATGGTACCTAACTTAAGCCCACGGCCGCTTCCTTCCCTCTTCCTTGTCTATCATTCCTTCCAATCTTCCCATCCCCAAAGAAGGCCCCTGTTCAGCATAGCAGGTGAGGACGTCTACGCGAGGTACTGGTCCTCCCAACCCTGGACAGTAAATGAAAATGGCGTATGGCTTTTAGTGCCGGGAGTGTCCGAGGACAAGTTCGGCTCACCAGATGCAGGTCTTTTGATTTGACTCCCGTAGGCGACCGGCGCGTCGATATGAGGATGAAATGATGATGAAAACGACACATACACCCAGCCCCTGTGCCAGCGAAATTAACCAATTATGGTTAAAATTTCCGACCCTGTCTGGTATCGAACCCGGGACCCCTGTGACCAAAGGCCATCACGCTAAACATTTAGCCATGGAGCCGGACACCCTGGATAGTAAACAGATTAAGAAAGATATATTAACTTGCGAGCGTGGGTTGGTTATCATGGTTCCTCTAGGTGTCAGTGTCCTCAGTCAACTCTTGTTCTTTCTTAATCTCCACGATATGAGGTTTCCGAGGCCTTCGTGGGCCTTTCTTTTCTTTAGCCGATACCAGTGGCGTGCGCTGAACACATTCCTCACCCCGGCTGCAAATTATTAAAAAAAAAACAATCGCCGCCTACCCCTGTCTCTAAAGCCAATATTACTATTGTATAAACTCACTCGATAAGTGAGTGGAAATATAACAAACAAACAGATTAGATAATAAATTAAATAAATAAATAGCCTAAATAAATAAGATATTAAAGAACTTACTTATTACAACTAACTTGAATAAGAATATTTTCAACGACTACTCTCACATATTTCGAAATTGGTATTCACGGCAGTGGCGATACCATCACAATTTAAGCTAGAGCAGATTTTTTTTAAATGTAGCCTACCTTAGTTTCACTCAGTGACGCATCGTAATCGTGCAGTCATGGTTTTCACAGAAATACACGGGGACTATATTCTTGCTTAATAACCTAACAAGCCTAACCTAAACTGAACACGTATTTTACCGTCGCCGAAGTTTTACAATTTCACTCGCTTAATGAACTCGAGTACAGGAACGACAAACGAGGGGCTATATTACTCACGACGTATACCACTGTTATATTCACGAAGAATACCACTTCACCTACAATAAAAGAGGAATGCTGCAGAAATTCACTACGTAGCATTATTATGGGCAAACCCACGCGTAAAAAGCAACAAAATACAAAATTATTTTACTTCACGCTTGGCTCCGTGCTCACGCTGGACAACCTAAATATTTTTCGCGTGTATCGAAGAACATACCCTAGACATGCCATCGATGAATAGCTACCAAAAACTTCATACAGGCCGCAATCGAAAAAAATAAAATTATTTTATTACAATTGATTTCATGAAATGGCTATTTCTGTTAGCAAGACTGTCTATGACCGGGCGAGTTGGCCGTGCGTGTAGAGGCGCGCGGCTGTGAGCTTGCATCCGGGAGATAGTAGGTTCGAATCCCACTATCGGCAGCCCTGAAAATGGTTTTCCGTGGTTTCCCATTTTCACACCAGGCAAATGCTGGGGCTGTACCTTAATTAAGGCCACGGCCGCTTCCTTCCAACTCCTAGGCCTTTCCTATCCCATCGTCGCCATAAGACCTATCTGTGTCGGTGCGACGTAAAGCCCCTAGCAAAAAAAAAAAAAAAAGACTATCTATGGCTATACTGTTTTGTCTTGTAGCTTCTGGTGTGTGGCGCTGGACACTTCGAGTGTTAACTATGATCTAACCTAACATGTACCCAAGCTAGCCTGCCGCCATAAGACGCTGGAATCCCGAGCGAGGCCAACAAATATCACCTCTCCTCCCCTAGAGGAGACCAACCGAATTGAATTTCGCTGGGGTAGCTCTCTTTCGCGCCGGCAAAGAAACCCAGGTCGCTGGAAAAACCTGGACTGGAGTAAAACAAACGGGTTATCGAGACAGCTGTACTTGCATTGACTTAGCTGTCTGCAGTTCTTTTAACTTGATAATAAGAAAATGTAAATAAAAAGTTCGGTAGCTGGGCTTCAGTGCACGCCACTGGCCGATACCTTCACTTTTCGAAGTGTCGGACCTTCTGATTAGCGTTAATAGAGGATGGTTGCCCAGTTGTACTTCCTCTTAAAATAATAATCACCAGCATCACCTTTACCACGTACTACATGATCATCTAAATCTGAACTAATAACCACGACAGCCTGCCAGTAACTGAATCAGTGCCCGTCGTATCCAGGAATTATTCGCTTGGCGTGACGCCTTGCGAGTTGCCAAGCTCTCGATGCGATTTACAATATATCGAGTACTAGAATGTAACTATTAAAATTTTATGTGTAGCAATAAATTATGAGTAAACATTACATTTTCTGAAAAGCAATGGTTAGGAGTAAAAAGTACTAAAAAATCGTTACAAGTAATTCAGTACAGCAAACTCTCGATTATCCGGTTTGCGGATTATCTGAGCACCTACATACGTATGAACTGCGCGCTCTCGAGAGCAAGTGTGCTGGCGACACTAAACAGTGTACTCAGTCCGGCTACGAAGCAAAAGACTTTTTTTTTAACTTTAAAACATTAGCTTTAATTAATTTAAATATTCGAGAAAAGAGAATCCCGTGCCTAGTCTAGTCCCGGTTGGGGACTGGTCCTGAATTGAGTAGGAGCCAGTCAGTAGTCTTCAGGGAATAGACTGGGATGGGTGGGGGGCTCAACCCCAACACGGTGCGTCCCATTGGCTGATGGGGAAGTTCCTGTAGATATACAGGGCAGGTGTGAATAAAGTCATACCAAATAAGCACCCGCGGATCAACTGAGGCAATCCACTGCCTTGTGGAGAGAGTTTTGACCCAAAGGCTATCCAGAAAGAAAATCAAGCAAGGACATAGGCTTTAAGGGAGCAGCCCTCTCACTGTCCTAGCTCCATCGCAGGCTTGATTACCCGTATGGAGTGAATTTCTAAACAATTCAGAGAAATATTAGATTTGAAGCCGGACGGATCACAAGACGACTAATTGGTGAGATTGAGAAGATTGGCACTGGACCAGACTTCATATGGGAAGTGGCTGAAGGACTGACGCCTGCGAGGGCATAAAGGGAAAAGAGAAAGTAGAAGAAGAAGAAAAAAAAAGAGAATCAGTAAAGGAATTAGCGAATGATTGGTGTTCAGGTAGTTAAGAGACATGCAAAATAGCAGACAGAAACACGTTTTGTACCTCAACTGTTTTACGTATATATTGGCCATGGTAAAAGTGGTTCTGAAACGTGTTTGTTTGACATTATTGCATTTTCGAACAGTATTGTATGTTCTTTTATATATAAGTTTCGTTGCCCATTAAAATGCACAAAATCTTATTATCCGTGTTTTCGGTTATCCGTGCGAATTTGTCCGGTGATTAGCCCGGAAAATCGAGAGTTTCCTGTACTTCCCAACTCTGTACATTTCAGAGATTCTAGTGCTAGTTTCAGCCGGCCCCGTGGTGTAGGGGTAGCGTGTATGCCTCTCACCCGGAGGCCCCGGGTTCGATTCCCGACCAGGTCAGGGATTTTTACCTGGACCTGAGGGCTGGTTCGAGGTCCACTCAGCCTACGTGATTAGAATTGAGGAGCTATCTGACGGTGAGATAGCGGCCCCGGTCTAGAAAGCCAAGAATAACGGCCGAGAGGATTCGCCGTGCTGACCACACGACACCTCGTAATCTGCAGGCCTTCGGGCTGAACAGCGGTCGTTTGGTAGGACAAGGCCCTTCAAGGGCTGTAATGCCATGGGGTTTGGTTTGGTTTGGTTTAGTGCTAGTTTCACAGAGGCTTGCACGCTGAAAGCATAACAGTCTATAGTGAAGGAAGAAAAGAGTAAGCCAGTAGATGTTTCCGTTCCTTCCTGAGAGATGGAGTTAAATTACTCTCCCGGCCTCGGTATTTCGTGATGTGGGCCACGAGCGGCGCAGCAATTGACCGCCCTACTTCAGCATCCTGTGTCGCAAGCTATCTGCAGTGGTGACGCTGAGCTAACCATAAAACAATAACGTTGATGCGTCTCTATTAGCTTAGCCCGGCCGACATGATCTGACACCGCGGTTAGCTGGTTCGAGTCCCGTTGGTCGAAAATAATGTCATCGCGGCAGGGATATAATTTCTAATCATTAGACTGCGTGTCAGTTCCAAACTTCTCCGCAGTGAAGGCATGTGCCGCTGTTGATGGTGATTCATCCGTCGGACGGATACGTTAAGCCTTGAGCAGACCGCTTGGTGATATTCGACAGGAGTAGGCTATAAGCCGGCACCAGATTTCACAGTTAACATGTATATCCCATTAACTCCTCTGATGACGTTGACGTCAGGAAGGGCATCCGGTCGTAAAAACTCTATATGAACATTCATCTCACTTGACAGCTGGACATCTCGATCGGCCTGTGTCTAATGCCAGAACTCAGTCTCGTCGTTCGATAGCATTAGTGAACTACATAAACAAGCACGACATCGAAATTTGTGAGGAAAACCGCAGTAAAATGTGTGTTCGCCTGGGAAGTACATAACTGTTTAAAGCTGACTGCTGACGAAATTGATACGAACCACCTCCACAACTCGGAAAATATAACATTTATTAAGGCGATTTCCAACATCTTGTACGTGCAAGGCAACAGCTAATACCGTCTTAAAAACTATGTGGATTTTAAATGTTCCCTCCAAAGTATCATATCTGTACCAACTAAACAAGCAGATCAGAGCAGATGTAGGATGTAGTAGATACAAATTGATTAGCGCAGGATGGGGTGACATGGAGAGCTGCCTCAAACCAGTCTATGAACTGATGACTCAAACAACAACATCGAAAAGGTTCACATCAGAAAAAAAATAGAAATAGATTTCCATTAAGGTTAGTGATATATCTCGGTCTAGGAAGCCAAGAATAACAACCGAGACTATTCGATGTACTGACCACACACGACATCCCATAATCTGTAGGCCACCAGGCGAGATGACCGTGCGGTTAGGTGCTTGGTTACAGGGGTCTAGGGTTCGATTCCCGGCAGGGTCGGGAATTTTAAGGATAAATATAATTGATTAATTCACCTGGCACGGGGACTGGGTGTATGTGTCGTCTTCATCATCATTCCATCTTCATCACGACGCGCAGATCGCCTACAGGTGTCAAATCAAAAGACCTGTACCTGGCGAGCCGAAGTCCTCGGACACCTCCTGGTACTAAAAGCCATACGCCATTTCAGTTCAGTTATCGTTGTTATTGTTAATTATTTAAATCAATCACTACCGATCTGCATTTAGGGCAGTCGCCCAGGTGACAGATTCCCTATCTGTTGTTTTTCTAGCCTTTTCTTAAATGATCGCAAAGAAATTGGAAAATTATTGAACATCTCCCTTGGTAAGTTATTCCAGTCCCTAAATCCCCTTCCTATAAACGAATATTTGTCCCAATTTGTCCTCTTGAATTCCAACTTTATCTTCATATTGTGATCTTTCCTATTTTTAAAGACACCACCCAAACTTACTCGTCTACTGATGTCCTCCCACGCCACCTCTCCACTGACAGCTCGGAACATACCACTTAATCGAGCAGCTCGTCTCCTTTCTCCCAAGTCTTCCCAGCCCAAACTTTGCAACAGTCTTGTAACGCTACTCTTTTGACGGAAATCACCCAGAACAAATCGAGCTGCTTTTCTTTGGATTTTTTCCAGGTCTTGAATCAAGTAATCCTGGTGAGGGTTTCATACACTGGAACCATACTCTAGTTGGGGTCTTACCAGAGACTTGTGTGCCCTCTCCTTTACATCCTTACTACAACCCCTAAATACCCTCATAACCATGTGCAGAGATCTGTACCCTTTATTAACAATCATATTTATGTGATTACCCCAATGAAGGTCATTTCTTATATTAACACCTAGGTACTTACAATGATCCCCAAAAGGAACTTTCACCCCATCAACGCAGTAATTAAAACTGAGAGGACTTTTCCTATTTATGAAACTCACAACCTGACTTTTAACCCCGTTTATCATAATACCATTGCCCACCGTCCATCTCACAACACAACTGAGGTCACTCTGCAGCCGCTCACAATCTTGTAACGTTTTTATTATTCTGTACAGAATAACATCATCTGCAAACAGCCTTATCTCTTACTGTTGATACTTAATATTGTTGTATATACTGATTGTTATCCTTTATACTTATTTAAACTTGTTATTATTAGTGTATAACGGCCTTCCATAGGCTGTATGTAATAAATAAATAATGCCTTTGTTGAAATAATTGAAGGGTTGGATGCAAGAACCAGGTGGTGGTGGTGGTGATTATTGTTTTATGAGGAAGTACAACTAGGCAACCATCCTCTATATAACACTAATCAGAGGGAAAATATGGAAGGGATCCGACACTTCGAAAAATGAAGATATCGGCCAAAGGAAGACAAGGGCCACGAAGGGCGTGAAAATGAAAGACTCCCTAGCCCTCGCAAACCTAATAGCGTCGGGGTCGGAAAAGAACAAGAGTTGACCAAGAGAGGTCGGATAGGACAGGTGAAAGTGAGGAGCCTGGCACAAGTAAGTGGAAGCAATGCCAGGACTCAGCTGAGGGCCCCGTGGTCGCCAACCCACGCTCCAAAGTTCAGAGCCCCTGGGGCTGCAAGAACCAGGCATCTCCATTTTTGCTAATTTTTCAGGAGCTAAAAAAACTGTATAAAATAATTATGAATGATGGTATAAATAATTATTTCTGTCAGTACGTTAATTTTGACCTTCTTGATACATTCAGTCTGTACTGTAGCAGAATTTTCAATTTTCTCGTATTTTATAGCAATAAATTTATTTTGGTGCCACCTGGTTCTTGCATGGAAAATGTTTAATTCAAATATTTCTGTGTTTTTACTTGCCAAAAACCGTATTTTTGCAAAATAAAAGACCGTATTTCAATATGCAAACACTTCGTAATAAGTCACAGAAATTTTAAGAACCTTGAATATTAAGTGTATCCACTATTTATTTATTTATTTTATTTTATTTATTTATTTATTTATTTATTTATTTATTTATTTATTTATTTTATTTTTTGCTAGTGGCCTTACGTCGCATTGACACAGGTAGGTCTTACGGCCACGATGGGATAGGAAAAGCCTAGGAGTTGGAAGGAAGCGGCCGTGGCCTTAATTAAGGTACAGCCCCAGCATTTGCCTGGTGTGAAAATGAGAAAATCACGGAAAACCATCTTTAGGGCTGCCGACAGTGGGATTCTGTTTTTCTTTTTCTACTATTCCGAAGCTTCGGTCACATGGAAGAAAGCTGTGACCAGGCTCTGGAAAGCGTTGTATTACTTTAGTTAAGCCTACATGTCCGTGATACACTAGTGTAGAACAGAATTGAATGAATATAATATGATTCTTGTTTTGGGCACCGCAATTATCGCAAAAGAGATATAAAGTGTTTTCACTCCAGGAGTAAGAGTGCTCTTCATGAAATCGTGAAATGAAATGTCGTATGGCTTTTAGTGCCGGGATATCCCAGGACGGGTTCGGCTCGCCAGGTGCAGGTCTTTCTATTTTACACCCGTAGGTGACCTGCGCGTCGTGATGAGGATGAAATGATGATGAAGACAGCACATACACCCAGCCCCCGTGCCATTGGAATTAACCAATTAAGGTTAAAATCCCCGACCCGGCCGGGAATCGAACCCGGGACCCTCTGAACCGAAGGCCAATACGCTGACCGTTCAGCCAACGAGTCGGACCATGAAATCATGAAGACAGGATACAACTTCGTTAGGTGCCTTCCTTCCATACATATCGTCAAATAGGTAAGAATAACTTTTTCCTTTTTTTCCCTTGATTTTCCGTGTTGTCTCCCGGTTGCGAGGAAAAAAAAAAAGTAGTTGCCATGACTTATGACTCGACCCTCGTACTATAGTTTAACACTAGTTTCTGGTAATGTGGGGCATTGCGGATCGGATCCACTGATTGTTTTTACTTCATATCCATCCATTCATTCTTCGTCCTCACGTTTTGAATTCTGGTCAGTGGAGGATTATGGATTTTTAATTGTCCTTACATTTAATCTCATTTCGTGCCATTTGGGGCCGATGACCTAGATGTTAGGCCCCTTTAAACAATAAGCATCATCATCAACAAAATACTGTTAAAACAAAAAAGATACACAGGAACAGTAGCAGTAATAACTAACGAATAGCCATGAAGTCAGAAAACCTTGTTACTGAGCAGTAGCGGCACCAGTGAAGATTCACTGAACTAAAATCGATAGAAAAACCAGGTGGCTCCTGGAGCTGCCTTGTTCTTGCATTAAAATTATGATGAATGCTATCTCCATGTGGCTCCTTTTCCTTTGTATCGCCAATAGAAGTCATTGGAGCTGCATGATTCTTGTATAAAAATGTGCGCCTATTTGTTTACATTCAATATATACGAAAATGTCCATTTTGATGAAAAGTGGAGCTGCCTGGTTCTTGCATCCAACCCTTCAATTTGAGGACTTTAGTTCTGGCTGCTGTAATTACATTTATATTAGTTATTCATAGGTTTTATGTTTCATTTCAGGGGACACGAATTTTTATTTTGGCAGGCGGGCCTGCATCACATTCATTACACCCCTGTCAAACAGATAGCATTACTTAGATAACTTTTTCGTGTAAATAACCAATGTAAATAATAAAACAAATGTTTCACAATTTAACATGCCTTTTACTTTGAAAATCCAAATGATCCATTAATTTCGCGGGTCAGTGTATATCCCCTGGGTCTCAGTATGGTTCATCTATCTCTGTGAGATAGATGTTTTTGAAGTGCCGATACCGGTGCGCTGTTCCGCGCTCCTCTGTCGGCCTTTATGTGTTAATTTACTGTTGTGTGTTTTTCTTGTATGTGTAATTCATCAGTTGTGTATTAGATTCGTGGTAATAACATGTTGTAGTAGATATTTTGTGTGCATACGTGTTTCGGTCACCCATCCAGTGGGTGACCACTCCCGATGTTGCTTAACTGCCTGTATATATATATATATATATACACACACGCGTGTGTGTGTGTGTGTGTATGTGTGGTGCGTCTGTGTGGTAGTGTTGTAGTTGTGTTGGTTGCCTGGGGAAAAAGTACATTCTGTGATCATGGCTAGCACAGTTATTATGTGTACGATGTTGCTCACCCTGAATTATAGGGCTTGCGTAGCTGGTGTTGCTTTCGGAGATCTGCAACGCTACATCGTATTTACGTTCGCAGCGTACTATTTTGTATAATAAAATAGTAGCTATTGCGGATGTTATGTAAAGAAACAGCATTCAGGTGTTAAATTTTGGTAAAGTGATTAGCATCTGATATGTGCAGTTGTTGGCACACCGCCTCGACTGTACCCGAGTTCCAGTGCTTAGGAAGTGAGAACGATTACTTGGTGTGGTTCTTCTTGGCGGGAGGGGTGGGGGATTAATTGACGATGAGCTGTCTAGTGGGCATGGGATTTGTGATCTGATTCTGGGTTGTAAGGAGTTTGAGTAGTAAAAGGTTGATTAAGGTGGTCAGTGTATATCCCGTGCCACGCGACATTAGTACCACGGGTCACCGCTTGTGTCGCAAACATCAAGGCGCGGAATGACTGTCGTTCGTTTCCTTATCGCGGACGACGTGATCGGCGGTACACAAGGCTGCCAACCTGTCTACTAAATGACCTTATCACCTGTCTGCTTGTCGTGCGGACACTATGCGCCTATCTGTTCTCATGACAGAGATTGTCCTAGGGCGATAGCAGCGCATTCTATGTGGGCTAATGGTGAAAAGCTGAAATTACAAAGCCATTTCTGCGGGACTAGGTAGTAGCGCGTCCAGGTCGAGAGTGCACAAGCCCCGCCAAAAACAGTTCTTTATTGATTGTTTCCTTTACACATTCCATTTACTTTTACTCTGCGGGGGTTGTTGACAGAATGTCTCATCATTACTTGGAGTGATGTCACAACGCATTTTACGTTGTCCAATAACAATGCTAGTAGCTACTCAAGCAATGGAGAATGCAGTGTGCTACTCTTTATTAGGTTATAAAGTAAATGTACTTCTTGGTGCTGACTGGTCGGTTCCTGGACATCGCATTGAACACATCTCTCCTCTGAAAGGAATTCCACATCTTTTCTACTTCCTTATAATGTTATAAGGATTGTGTAACACGGGATAAACGGAATTTTGCCTGTGATATAGACCCAAAACCGGTGACAGATACTATTTCGGAGAAATTGGTTCGAGTAGACTTTTCCTCTACATAAACCACTATGAACAAGGTCAATCAAACGAAACGTGGAGTTCCAGAGATCCACGCCTACACACTCGTCGAAAAAGCACAGAAAAAACTAGCAGTAATCCGAAGCACTGAAGAATAATACCCAGCCCCATCCTTTGAATCTGAGTGCAGACTTGTGGATGTTATTGTGGGCTTATCTTACTTAATACCTTGAATCTGTTAACAGTTGCAACATTAAACGTTAACGGACTGAGAAACCCAACCACACAATAATCCCTATTAGCACGAGTTTTACGTGATTTGTTATTCATTCAAGTAGTGAATGAGATTAAAATAAACTAATTTTTCATCATGACTACGTCATAAATTTAAGGCCAGACTGAAGAGGTACGGATATTATTTATCTTCCGACCATGAGGTAATAAATCATTCGGGAAGACTATTATCAGCTACTTAGGCCATTGTAAAGAAACAGAAAGGGCAATATGAAAGCTTTTGAGTGCCAGTAATCAAGAGATAATAAAGCAAGGGCATGAACAAGAAATTTTAGGGTGGGTGATTAAAGAATGGAACCGGGGAGCGAACTTGAATAGATATTTATGTGTGGTCAAAAAATTATGTGCACATAACTTTATAAAGGAAAGAATCGTATACGATTGCATCAAAGATAAAAAACGGTTGTGTGGACTCACAAATGGAAAGGTTGTATTAAAAAGATAAGAAACGGTTGTGTGGACACACAAGTGGTCATGAATTTAAATGGAAAGAGGAACAGTGCCTGTAGTATAATAAACTGCGAAGACAGCAAGTGGACAGACAAGAGAAATGGGGCACTAACTCAGCGGTTAACGAAATGTAATATTTGAAGCAGCAGGTCTTGGTTTAGTGGGTAATACAAGGCTTGTTGACTCAAACAGGTCAAAAGAGGCAGGTTATTAGCCTCTCGTTGGGTGTCGTGTTGCCGATCTTATCTCCGAATAAGAAAACTTTTTTTGTTTTGATTATTATGTTATTATTCAGCTGGATGCCGAGAGGTATTATTTATTCTTATTCATTTGGATATCTTCTCTCCGAGTAGGAGAACAATCCTTGTTTTAATTTGATTGCGTTATTGTTTAATTTTGTATTGCTTGTGTATTTCCATAGATGCTTGGGTTTGGATATGATGTTATTTTTCTCCATCATAAAGATCGATTAGGTTATATACTGTAAGATCTGGAGGAAAATTCATATGAGTAACTAAATAACTATTATCAGCTACTGTGAGTGGTGTTATTAGCCATCTGGCTCCAGTTACAGAAACGAAAGAAACCGTTTCTTCGGAAATTATATTTTCCCGCAGCGTGGAACGATACTTTTCATTTTATTAGCCGGAGATTTTAACTGTACTACACACCCACGACATCAGTTAGGAACTTTTAGTTTCTGTCCTGGCTTACATGGGCTGACCAATACAATGCAGTTACCTACTGAATATATGGAATGTTCTTCAGGGATATAAAGTGTAATATGCCTTCTGCAGAGGCCCATCAAAATCAAGAACTGATCGTACCTACACATGGGCGCCCATATGACAGTTTGTAGGGAGGGGCCCAGACCTGAGGGTACGTAGTAATTTTATTATTTTGGAAGATAAGTGGAGACTTGTATTCTGCGGTAGAGTAACCTACGGTATCTCCTGCCTGTTGGTGGGGGACGGTACTACCACTTCTTCGTAATACTGACTTGTAAATTTTTCTTGAAAGGAAAACACCTGACTACATTAAATTTTTGCCTTTCCCTGAGAGCTAGAGGGGGGCCACGGCCCCACCTTGCCCCCGGGTATGGGCGCCGTTGTACCTACATCTTCCGTACCCTCCTTGATCGGTTTCGCAGCTGTCAAATAGGGCTACAGCCTTCAGTGATCACCACAACTTCCTGTTCAGCCTCAAAATACGCATAAACTGTTGATCAGCAGAGGCACGTGGAAATCAAGTTCTCGGCACTTTCAAAGTGAAGAAAACTCACAGCGATTTGTAACACCATATCAGAGGTGTCACAGTTATAAGGGTAGTTACGGAATATAGCTGACTGGTGACTAGAGAAGGTTAAATCAGTTATGCTTGCAGTGGGAAAATCAATAGAATTAGATTTAAATTACAATATCAGCACGATTTCAGCAGAATTTTACGATGCATATTATAGGCTATGAGCTGTATTCTCGAGAACAAGCTGGCGAACAGGCTTTTACTGGCATCAGACGTGTTAAGAAATCAATTAGTGTCTTAAAGGAGAAGAGCTTGGAACAGCTTCGACAGCAGGTAAAGCAAAGTTCCATGGTTGAAGAAGAGAAAACTTGCTCAGCAAATCGCCAGTATATTCGTCAGTGGACAAGTGACGACGCGTGACCAACTAATTGCAAAAGGACACAAATACTTTAAGAGTTCTTCAACGAGGAAGAAATACGAGCTTAGCGACGGACGAGGTGTTAGACTACGTCGAGCGATGCCTACTACAGATGCTTGATGATGATGATGCTTGTTGTTTTAAGGGATCTAACATCGAAGGTCATCGGCCCCTACTATAGATGAAGACACTGCACGTCACTTGATAATTCCTATAACGAAAAAGGGTGTTGAACACGCGCTGAAGCATTTTTGCAAAGTCTTATGGAATTCAAGCGAGGATTTTTAACATGATGGCGTTTCGGGACCTAGACATCTCATACTGTTTTCCCTCCGGGAACTGGTAATTTACTGATCATGATGACTGATGAACAACTTCACTTGTTCACCAACTAAGCGAGGAAATTCACTGCGTGCAGATAAGTTATTAATTTACAATGTATCAAGACTCCAAATTATTCAGTAAAATATTACTATGCCACATGAATAATGCATGTTTCGCAGTCCACCGCGTTAATTCGGACCAGACTGGCAGCATAGCTAATGCGTTCTAATCTGTAATTTAAAATATATGCTGAAATTACAGATACCGGCACTTCCTCCAAACAAGCTGCCTCTGCGTTGAACAAAATGGAGGCAAGTGGCCCTCACATCTTCCATTGATTCCCTTTTAACTTCATCCAATTAAAGCCAAAAATATTACGTTTTCTACCAGCCATATTGAATTTTTGAGCCGAAATTACTCCGCTATTATTCGTCCTAGAATCCAATTGTTCTGTAAATCAGATCGGAAACGTTATTGGCATGAATAAAATGTCTTATGGCTGGGGGTCATCCGAATATTTGTGTAACGTAACGCGACAAAATGTGTGACGGTAGTGACGTCGCATTAGTCGTTACCGTAGGCCTTGGTCGCCAAAGATGCTGCGGCTGTAGATTTTGATAATAGTGTGTGTTGAAATAGAAAGTGTACCATCAGTGACGTCACATTAGTCGTTACCGTAGGCCTTGGTCGCCAAAGAGGCTGCGGCTGTGGATTTTAATAATAGTGTGTGTTGAAATAGAAAGTGTACCATCAGTGACGTCACATTAGTCGTTACTGTAGGCCTTGGTCAACCAAAGATGCTGCCTCTGTGCCCATCTCTGTGAAATGACGCAAATAAATCGTTCGTTATCAATATATGAGTTTAATTTATTGAAAAATATATTCATGATCATTAGCAAAGAGAAACGTTTTTTCTTCCTACAGTTTTGTTATAGGACCCGCATTAACATATTTAAGAATTGATTTTCAGACCTTCCCTTAAACTACCATTTCATCTTCTGCTTTTCCCCCTGGCTTTAAATACCGTTTATTTTCTTCTTATTTTGGACATGATCGACAGCAGCAGAGATGCCATCTAGCGGCCGCCCGGATCCCGAGATCACGGCTTCAAATCCGATAGTGGTAGTCTGCCAAAAAAGACGCCAGATGGTGGATCTTGTATTTAAAGTTTCTTTTAAACATCTCTAAATAAAGCTAACAATAATAATATTATTTGTTTTACGTCCCAGTGACTAATTTCACGGTTTTCGGCGAGACCGAGGTACCTCAATTTAGTTCCGCAGAACTTCTTTGTGTCAGTCAATCTACCGACACGAACTGACGTAGTTGAGCACCCTCAAATACAGTACCATCGGACTGAGCCAGAATCGAACCTAAATAAAGCTGATCGTTTTCGAAATAAATCAGGTCGGTAGATGCAGAGTGGGTTGTTGTCCCATAAGCTCTGTACTCTTACCGGCCAACCGAGCAGAGGAAAGGTGGTCACGGCTCTACCGTGGCTCTACGCCTCTGCATTCGGGAGACGGGCCTGGGGCACAGTGCTGCACTTCTCGCCTGGCCTCGCCCGTCGGCTGTCCTGAGAATGGTTTTCCGTGGTTTTCCACTCTCCTGCACCAAGGCGAATGCCGGGACAGTTCGTAGTATAGGCCACGGCCGCCTACCCCCTCACCTTCTCCGCACATCTCCTTCACCATAACAACTCTCCCGGCCTGAGAGACGGCGTAACGGTCTAAGAGGCCCGCCTCCCCCTTCAGGGGAGGAATGAAAACGTTTCGTAGTAGTAGTAGAAATAAATCATTTCATCCCTCCTACAGCCCCTTCCCGTTATAGATATCGCCCAATATCTAAGGATGAGTTTATACAGGATGGCTGAACAAACATCGATGAACATGCAAGCTCTTTTAGTCAAAAGATAAAAATTAACATTTTCATAATGAAATGAAATGAAATGTCGTATGGCTTTTAGTGCCGGGATATCTCAGGACGGGTTCGGCTCGCCAGGTGCAGGTCTTTCTATTTGACTCCCGTAGGCGACCTGCGCGTCGTGATGAGGATAAAATGAAGATGAAGACAACACATACACCCAGCCCCGTGCCGCAGGAATTATCCAATTAAGGTTAAAATTCCCGACCCGGCCGGGAATCGAACCCGTGACCGTCTGAACCAAAGGCCAGTACGCTAGCCGTTCAGCCAACGAGTCAGACATTTTCATAATGAAAAATACAGAAAGTAAATTTTGTTTATGGACGTAGGAAGAATTTTTACACGCAACACACGCTTCCCTTACGTTCAGAACATTCTTCTTCTTCTCTGTTTCTCACATCTGTGGGGTCGCGGGTGCGAACTGTGTTGCACATGTGGATATGGCACTGTTTTACGGTCGAATGCCCTTCCTGACGCCAACCCTATATGGAGGGATGTAATTACTATTGCGTGTTTCTATGTTAGTAGATAATGTAGTGTGTTGTCTGATTATGAAGAGGAAAGTGTTCGGACAGACACGAAAATCCCCAGTCCCCCAGCCAGAAGAATTAATCGGACGTGATTAAATCCCCGACCCGGCCGCGAATCAAATCCGGGACCCTCTAAACACAATGCCTCAACACTGTCCATTCAGCCAGAACATTGTCTTCAATGTTTTTCACAGAAAAATTCGTTGTCTTCAATATTTCTTTCTGACTGTTCCTGAATTCAGACGTTTCTTGCTTTACAAACAAAGGTGCCTCACTTATTGCAGTTTGTTCATGAATCTGTTCATTAATTAGGTCACAAAATTTCCTTCTGTATTTCTGTCGCAAGTAAGCGACGTAGAACTCATACTCCGTGGCGTTTCTTGAAAATGAAATTTATAAAATCATACTTATGAATATTATCTGCAACGAACTGAAGCCTACAAACATCACTCTAGGTTCTTTCCAACAATAACTCTATACAATAAAGTAGGTCAAGAATTTCGTCAGCTCCCACTGAACATTTTCAAACGACGTATTTTTAAATGGTTGTTAGTAAAGCCATGGCACTCCATTGTCGAGTGCTCGCTCGCTTGTTGTTTAAAGGGGCCTAACATCGAAGGTCATCGGCCCCAATGAAGACGGCTGGAGTGTTAATTCGAGCGTTCATTTCTAGGTTTCTATATGTTCAGAAGGGGTATTGAACCCTTTGGTCCATATTGAGGGATACCTACCTTTCTTACCTATCAGCAAAGTTCATGAGATCTGTCTCTTGGGTCGTTTCGGGTTCTTCGTCACTTGCTGAGGTAAAGGTAGGGTTCAGTAATTCTAATCTATCTACTGGAATGAAAGGTCTATTTAAAAGATTCCTATTTATTCAGGAAATTCTGAAGCAATCTGTCAATGGTATCATAGAAGTCAACTGTATCCACTGGACACCACAATCATTTTTACATAAACGTCAGAACACTGGTGTGAGACTTTAACGTAACTGCCTGATGGGCATTCTTACTAGAAACCATTATCTCAATTATTAATCATTTAAGAAAGGAAAGTCTGGAAATCCTTAAATTCGGCTTCCATGTGAGACCACATGTACCATCATAGTGATTCGTTATGGTCCAGCCCTCGTACCACGAACTCTGGACTCTGGTAATAATTAAGGCCGTCCAATCGGTGTGTGCCACACAGTGGTTCTACGGCATGGACCCTTAATTGAATCGATGTGACCTGCGTCTATGTCATGGACCGACATCTACTCTTCTAAGTTACTTTAAAGTCATTGTGGATGATGACCGCAAGGAAATGATGCTACAATGGCATATGGCCCTATTCTAAGTCACTGAGGTTGATGACCCCCTGACCATCCAAGTTTCTAGGCTGAAGGCTAAACACAATTAAGTTACATCGGTTTATGAACAAAGTTCCACTTTACTATCCCCAGCACATTCACTGCTCAATCAATCAAAGTTCAATAATTACAACAATAGCAATGCTCACAAACTTTGTGGCAGTAAAATCCATTTCCTTCGGATATGTCCCCTTAATCGTTACTTTACATGTTAACATTCCCCAGAAAACAAACTAAAATTTCCAAAATGCATCTCCAAGTTATTCGCTTGATTAAAGTTATTTCAAATGCGGTTTCACTGAATTGAATAATTAAATAAATTTAAATGATTTAACGAAATATTAACGAACAACAAATTTTAGCTCCGCGGACTCTGGTTTCTTCACAAATTTCTACGCAGCTGTGATGTGAGTTCAATATTGCGATGTTTATCTGGCTGGAAAATAATTTTACATAATTCATGTCCAGCTATATATATCCTGTCTCGTGATATCGCGCTTAAAAATCTAATCTTTTCCTAACCGTTATTAACACTTGGATATCCTAATAATCTACGCACAAACCAAACAACTCGCCATATAATTACGATGTCATATCTCGTCATTACCATTATGAATTTTGCACACCCCTCACAGACAAACCGATCATCACGACCATCGCTCTATATTTTCGACAACCCTGAATTAGGTTACTCTGTTCCTTATACTCAAAGTTCGTGATTTCAAAAGTTCATTACGTCCCCATTTACAGTATTTCACAATACTTAGATCATTACCGGCTATGAATTTCAACTAAATCCAGCATTTTAACGTTTCCCCTGGCCGAGAATTACAATCTCAATACCAAGCCTGTCCCGTTATCATAACTGAGGCCTCTCATCCCCCCCAAGTTCGCTTGGCAGTTACACGAAACACCTGGTTTATTCACAGTTGACTGGCTTCTCAAAATGCTCCCTTTAAACTCTGCCGACATAATTAAACAAATACGATATTCTAACCAACAAAATGCACAGATTATGCTTCAAGATGCCCACACTAATTATACGCATCGCCAATTGATACCGCTATGGATTTCTATGAATTTCTTTCCATTCTCAACATCATAAAATATTCCTCAGGCTATCATGTCCCGGCTTCAATGACAGGACTCTAACCTGATTCGCACATCTCATCTCTACTCATATAAAACATTCCTCGGGCTTCCGTGTCCCGGCTTCAATGACAGGTCCAACCTGATTCACAAATCTCATATCAACAAACTAACCTCTGTTTCCCAGCTCCACAATTATCATCGACAAAGAACTGGAATAAAATCCTTACTAGAAATCCCGACGTCTAATATCGCACAATGCATTAATCATGAATAACTTCGCATAAATGATATCGTATTTAATAACTTGATAAATAATAATAATAATAATCGTATGGCCTCAGCTACCGTGTGCAGACATTTCAATTTGACGCCATCTGGCTGTCTGCTCGTCAATTTCGACGTTCCGTTTTACTCTAGGCCCCCACTAGATGGCAGACCGAGTAAACCGAAACTCTCTTGGGCGTCTATGGCTGAGATTTTAATGAATTTTGTCGGGTAAACACCAAATGTGTCACCAGAGATCTTTAACATGCCGACATCGTACGACATGGAGTGTCGAATGGACTTTTTTCCGCCCTTCAAAAATCCGACTACCTCTGCCGGGTTTGAACCTGCTATCTTGGGATTCGGAGGCCGACACTCTACCGCTGATCCACAGAGGCAGCTAATAACTTGATTTTTACGAGAAATGACTGAAACATTCTACTAGATCTTTTATTGTCAGTCAGACACAGTTTAAAATGGGCATAGAAAAACGTTTCTCTCCGTGACCAAATTCATCACCCTAGGTTCTCACCCGACAGCGCGCTTCCGCTCAATTGAAAATGAGTGACCATGGATTATTATTATTAACGTCAAATTGCAGACAGAAGAATTTTACGTCGAATGAACATCTTAATTTGACATCACAAAATATAGGCAGTACACTCACACGGATGACGATCTACATTGGACGTGATATCACTTCGGAACCCTATGCAATAACTTTTTACAACATTATACGGCACTCGCAAGACTTCAAACTTTTATCCAAGTGGAAAATAAAACAAATGACTCTTTTAGTCGTACTCTCACATTTACAAAACTTAGTAGGGGTGACCACTGCGTCGTATATCCCCATTCAAATACAAGAAATCACGAGACAAGATATAAGAGGTAGTAAGATGGAAAGTCACCTACCTCATGTCGTCACGCCAGTATTCGTCATAGGGCTCACCTGTGACCCTGGCATTTTATTTAGCCATTTTTACATTCATGGCTTCACAGTTCATTATTAATTTTCTTCAGGTTTCCTGGAAAAAGCATTTTTAAAAATACCCTTCACTTGTTTGTTGAGTGCACACGATGGACTATAGTTATTTACGCACACGAATTACTTAATCACATTAGAATTTATTCAGTACTTTGACCGTCCTATCTGGTACAATTATTTCACTCAAGAAAACTATCTCCCCATGGAGTCAAGACTTAGCCGCAATGGCTAAAATCTGCAGTTGAACTCAGTCTACTTTCATTGGTTTGATTTCGCAGAGCAGCTCAACAATTTTTCGTCCGCTTTGTTTCACAAATGCCGGAGAAGGAGACTTGGTCATGGCGTCCCTTCATATTGATAGCAGTTACCCCCTCTCCTCGGATCTCTCCCTTTGCCGCCAAGAAAATTTCTATAAATTTTCTGACTTACCTAAACTGCAATTTCAAGAGTTTTGAAAGTGACTACATGCTTGCTACATTTCTGGCGGTAGTGTTCACGGACATTTAAAATTTTTACGGGTTCGATTTGTGAGATGATTGACCTCCTTTGATAGGCACTATATTTTTTTTGACTTGGCGTGGTCACGCCATGTACACGCGCTTTGAAATAGTTCATAAAAATGACTTGAGATTCTTCCGCCGTCGACACGTGTGGTTGACGTCACGTACCCCAGAGCGTGGGACCGAAGGTAATCACCCCCTCGTCACGTGTCAAATCCATGCTATCAAGAATCCAACTTTTAGTTTAATTGTTACATTATGCATAATGTTCTTAGGGCACAAAGGTCATGGGTTCAGTATGGTCTTCCAATACAATGTATATCTAGTTATTTCAATGCGCTATTTATAACTGGATTCATCGACGATATCTTTCACAATGATTTTGTTGTTCTGATGTCATTTGAACGGCCACTACGCATTGAACTGGATGAGAGTCCTCTGCCAGGTGTTACCAGGATTCAAACCCGAGAAGGACTGACGGAGAGCGTGGATGGACAACTGCACCGCCGATGGACTTTTTCTTTACAATATTATAATTAATTTGTTGTTACTCGCATATCTGTCAATTTACTTAAGTATAGTGGCATGCAAGATATTTTGAGGTGTATAGTTTCATTATTGGAGTTAGCTCGTTTAGTTTATATGGAGAATATCTGTACATATTAAACTCGCCGAAAAATTGAGTTTCATTTATCCCAGTACATATTTGTAAACCACGTTTGTGGTATTGCCTTTCGGGGCTAAGATGACCTGACTACTGGCAGAGCAAACTCTGGAACATGCGACATATAATTGTACATGGGAGGAACAGTCATCTCTCAAGTCGAAAAAAAAAGTGTTTCTTTATTTGTAAACGAGATTCCAAATACCTATTTCCACGTCTATAACATCTTCCGTTTTTTAGATATAAGCATCCAAATAAAAAGAATTCAAAACCATTTTCAGTCCTTTCCCCCAGCCCCACCTAAGCGGATTTTTCGAAAATAAAAGACGTGTTTCTTTATTTTTAAAGATTTCAAATCCAATTCTCACCTCTGTAACATGTTATTTTTTTAGATACACTGTAGATATACCGGTACTCATTTAAAAATTCACCCGCTTTTACAATTCTTTTCACCCTCTTAAGTGGATTTTCCGGAAACGAAAAATACGTGTTTCTTTTATTGTTTAGAAGATACAAAACACCAATTTTCACGTCTGTAACATGTAAAGTTTATGAGAATAGATATACTCATTTTAAAAATTCACCCCACATTTCATTCCCTTAGTGAGCACTTACTCTATAATATGAATGTATCCCAAATTTCATTTCTTTATGTCCAGTAGGTTTGACTCGGGGATGGTGAATCAGTCAGTCAGTCAGTCAGGACATGTTATTTTACATACATAGATTGTGACAAAGGCTAATGAACTCGTTTTTTAATGCCAAATGAATGATTCAAGAGTGACAAACAGTTTGTCTGACTACGGCAAATAAGATCCTTTCGTCTACGTGAAGTGAGAAACTTTAGTGTAAGATAACAGGTCGGGCGGAACCGACAGGCTCACCCCTGCTTCTGCCTCCCCGGATCAAGGCACGCCAGCCACATAGCGAGAGACAGTTTGGTCCAGAAAGTCGAAAGGATCCATGGTGCTGACGACGCGTCTATGTCCAACCCTTCTCCCGTTCCTCTAGGGGTCGGGTATGAAGTAAGATTAATATTCGTAGCGAGTTTTTACGACCAGATGCCCTTCGTGACGCCAACCTCATCAGACGAGTTAATGAAATGAAGTGAACGGCATGATATATGAAAGTAGGAAGGCAGAGGGTGGTGAAATCCTGTCCGGCACATAGTTTACTCCTGTCGAATAGCACCAAGGGGTCTACTGAAGGCTTAACCTCCCCATCCGACGGAATCACCATCAACAGCGTCATATGCCCTCACTGCACATGAGCACTGCGGAGAGGTTTGCAATTTAATCCAGGCCTTTGGCACGCAATCTAGTGATGGAAATTGTATACAACAATCTCTTCTACCCTGCCCGACAACATTCTGATGAAATTGTTTCGACCAACGGGTCTCGAGCTGGTTAACTACGCCTTAACGATCGTGGCCACCAGGCGGGTCCCCCTGTGGGTGGGGGCGGTAGAATAACACCCACGGCATGCCCTGTCTGTCATAAGAGGTGACTAAAAGGGGCCCCAGGGGCTCTGAACATTGGAGGGTGGGTTGGCGTCCACGGGGCCTTTAGCCGAGTCTTGGCATTGCTTCCACTTACTTGTGCCAGGCTCCTCACTTTCATCTATCCTATCCGATCTCCCTTGGTCAACACTTGTTCTTTTCCGACCCCGACGATTTTACGTATGGAGGCCTAGGGAGTCTTCCATTTTCACGCCCTTTGTGGCCCTTGTCTTTCTTTGACCGATACCTTCATTTTTCGAAGTGTCGGACCCCTTCCATTTTTCTCTCTGATTAGTGTTATATAGAGGATGGTTGCGCAGTTGTACTTCCTCTTAAAACAATAATCACCACCACCACCGCCATCAGGCGGGCTCCTTCTTTGCATATGACTACAATTGACACTTGTTTGATCCGCTGCATTATTTAATGACCTCCCCGTTAACATAGCCAACGGCCGTAGCCGTGTTGAAACACCGGATCCCGTGAGATCTCCGAAGTTAAGCAACATTGGGCGTGGTCAGGAGTTGGATGGGTTGCCACGCGCTGTTGGTGTGGGGTAAGGGGATGGAGGAGCGGAAAGGAACTGACCACCCTACCGCACGTAAACTCCGGCTCAGGAACACCTCTGCGGAGGTTCGGACCTGCCCTCGGGCAGAATAACCCTCACCTTACCTCCCCGTTAACATCTTTGTCCTCGTCGGATATCTCGTTACAGGAATCGAGGACGGATCCACAGCGACAGGGGGGGGGGAATCCCCCACTCCCACATGATCAGGGCAAAAAACGTCCGACTCGTTGGCTGAACGGTCAGCGTACTGGCCTCCGGTTCAGAGGGTCCAGGGTTCGATTCCCGGCCGGGTCGGGGATTTTAACCTTAACTGGTTAATTCCAATGGCACTGGGGCTGGGTGTATGTGTTGTCTTCATCATCATTTCATCCTCATCACGACGCGCATGTCGCCTACGGGTGTCAAATAGAAAGACCTGCACCTGGCGAGCCGAACCCGTCCTGGGATATCCCGGCACTAAAAGCCATACGACATTTCATTCCATTTCAGGGCAAAAAACAAAAATGTAAACTTTACAGAAATTTTGAAAAGTTCATGATATCACCCATTCACTCAACCACACACACAAAAAAACTTTATACATTCTCAAATGGCGAGGATATTCGTAAACTATGATCGTCCTCATTTCGATCACGTCTATCCTCTCAGCAGTCACTGAAAGAGTTTTACACTCCCGCCTGACGAACTTCACAGCCCCGTTCTTGTTAGACGAACAACATCATGCCTAATAAACCTGTCTGTCTTCAGTCAATATGCTACCTCCGCCATCCCTAACAAGACGCAATTGGATGTCATTCACCTGGCATTTGACTCCATAAACGATAATCTGCTCATATACAAACTGTCCCACAAATATGACTGCCTCAAATCAATTTGGCACTTGAAACATGCGGCAAAGCCTGCTGGCGGACCTATTGGTTGAATGCAGAAGAGTGGCGGTAGGGGAAGAGAAGGGTCTGCTTTTTGTGACAGACTTGACTGAGCAAGTACGGCCAGTAGCTAAACAAATCGGTTCGTTGTCACTATATATTCCTACCGTTCAACTCTAAGCTGAAATTTGCGACAAGAGGAGACACGCGAGAGATTGTTCAGTGTTCATAGTTTTATGAATAAGGAAGCTGAGGACGGAAAGGATAAAACACAAGAACAGTATGGAAAGGGCTTGTTCAAAGTACAACAAAAAATAGCAGATGCAACAAAAGTGTTGTAGAGGACGATCAAGAGAATTTCAACCGAGCTAGTTGGTAGCTGTGAGCTCGCATTCGGGAGATAGTGGGTTTGAATCCCACCGTCGGCAACCATGAAGATAGTTCTCCGTGGTTTCCCATTTTCACTCGAGACAAATACTGGGGCTGTACCTTAATTAAGGCCGCAGCAGCTACCTTCCAAATCCTAGCCCCATCCCATCCCTATGTTGCCAAAAAACTTCAGTGTGTTGGCCGAAAATGTTACTAGACCAGAGACAGTACGAGAGTGAGGAAACTTAATTTGGTGCACCGGGAAAAACACGGAAAGATAAAAAGCGTGTAACGGATTTTGAAGATTTCAACCCACAATCCATGAATTTCACATTCTTCAAACAACAACTCCATCAATATCTAAACTACAATCTGTGTCAGGAGAGAGGATTGGTTTCCAAGGAGGCTTGATCAGTTTGAGAAGTATTGTAAAATAGCTAGGCTTCAAGTGAAAGAAGATTAGAAATAATACACAGTTCAAAAAAATTAGGTGAACATCTTTTGTAACGTCTGGTACGTGAACGTAAATTTAGTATATGGGGTTCCAATAGTCGTACAGCATACCTTGAGACCTTGGCTACTCAGGGTAAATCAAATGGAACTTATACTCCATCTGCAGAGGCGTAGCCAAACATTAAACTGTCAGATGACCCCTCAAAACAAAGTGAATAGCGGTGCGTCCGTGTGTCGTTGTAAGATACACAGCCTATTGCGGTCATTTGAGCACGTTGTACGTAAACCAGCACATACCATGAGACATCTTAACGAGGTTCAAGTCGCAAGGGCCGTCACTTTGATCCAGGAAGGATGGACCTTTCGCCGTGTTGCTGTGGATCTCAGTATTTCTCCGTCAGTTATTCAACGCTTGTGGAATCGCTACAGTGAGACAGGCCAGTTCACAAGGGGGGTTGGAGAAGTTCGTGGAAGCATGACAACCCCACAGGATGACCGATATCTGACCATCTGTGCGTTGCGGCGTCGTTCAGCAACTGCCAAAGAACTGCAACAAGACCTCAGGAGGGTTACTCTGGAGTCATGGTGTCTGACTAGACAGTAAGGAACATTTTAAGAGAAGTGTCCTTACGGCCCAGACGTCTTGTTTGAGTGTCCCGTTTAACGCAGCAACATCGCGCAGCTCGCCTTCTGTTTCCCCGTACCCACGTCAACTGGCAACTTCGCCAATGGAGACCTGTGTTGTTCACAGACGAGTCCAGACTTCCTCTGACACAGCGTGATGGACGTCAACGTACATGGAGACGCCGTGGTGAGCAGTACATACCAAATGTTGTCCAGGGAGGTGATCGATTCGGACAAGTTTCTGTGATGCTGTGGGGTGGCATCAGTATTGATGGCCGTACGGATCTTGTCGTCGTCCGTGGTAATCTAACCGCTGCGGGGTACATCGAGCAGATACTGCTACAGCATGTGTTGGTTGCTGCATACGGTGTTGGCCCTGAATTCGTACTCATGCACGACAATACTAGGCCTCATGTAGCGCGCATCACCAGAGCTGTCTTTCGAGAACTGGACATTCAAGAGATGAAATGACCAGCAGTGAGTCCCGACATTAATCCCATCGAACCGGGCGAGTGGGCCGTGCAGTTAGGAGCGCACAGCTATAAGCTTGCATCCGGGAGATAGTGGGTTCGAATCCCACTGTCAGATACCACACGTGAGTGCTGTCTTTTTTTGAAGCGTGGCAACATGGCGTTCCTCACCTTCTACGCCTATGAACGCCTGCTACTGCATGCTTACAAAATACAAATACGCTTTAAATACACGGTAGCTGAGGCCATACGATTAAAAAAAAAAAAAAAGCAGCCCTGAAGATGGTTTTCCGTGGTTTTCCATTTTCACACCAGGCAAATGCTAAGGCTGCACCTTAATTAAGGTCACGGCTGCTTCCTTCCCATTCCTACGCCTTACCTATCCCATCGTCGCCATAAGACCTATCTGTGTCGGTCCGACGTAAAGCAAATAGCAAAAAAAAATCCCATCGAGCATGTGTGATATAGGCTTGACAGAAGTGCTCGTGGGCATCCTGTTCCACCACAGCTCGAACAGGCTCTCGTTGGTGAATGGGATCTGATACCACAACGTGACCTCCGTCGACTTATACGGAGCATGCCACGTAGGCCCCAAGCTGTGATAAATGCTCGTGGAGGACATACACCATACTGAAGGTCTCCAACTGTGATAAAAATCCACCCTGCAGGACTGTTATCACTTTGTTTTCGCCCCTATTTGGACATTTCCGTTTGTGTTCTGAAAATGAACGCGAATCCATCGATGTTCTTTTGTCTACTTTAACGGTAAAGAATAACGGTTTAGTTGGTAATATACCTGGGTGTGAGATATTGTTTTGTGGAGCTTGGCATAGGTTCAAAAACATGTTCCCCTAATTTTTTGAACTGTGTAGAAGGGTTCTGATCGAGGTCACCTGCACCGGGCCTCTCTGGAGGCCACACCCATGACATGACATTAGAGTAGAACGCAGCCCGGAAGGCGGTTTGAAGAGGGTTGCGCAGTAACATTCGCGCGCTTTGTAGTATGACGTGCTTTCCGCTGAGCCAATAGAATCATTTCAGTAAGGGGTGCCTGTTTGTGCGGGTCACGAGTGAATGTTTCGAGTATTATTTGTAAATATCATAATCAACGAATTTAGGGAACTATTTGCGTGTGTACGATAGATCCAAGAAGAGCAAAAAGACAAGTATTCCATCGACAGGCGAGGGAAATAGTATTTAAAGCGTATTTGTATTTTGTAAGCATGCAGTAGCAGGCGTTCATAGGCGTAGAAGGTGAGGAACGCCATGTTGCCACGCTTCAAAAAAAGACAGCACTCACGTGTGGTATCGGCCTGCGAACAATACAGAGGATAAAACAATCTTCGGAAATAAAAAATAATGCGGTGTTCAGGTCGCCAGAGAAGAACCCTTAGAGGAAGAAGCCAGTGACGGTCCTCGATTATTTCAATAAAAATGTTCTGCGTACAACAATATTTGATATGTATAAAAACGGCGAATACCCTAAGGCATTGAAACTGGACCGTCCATTTACCTTCCTTAATATCTCTAAAATTTTCCTCAACACGTTCGCGGGATTTGATGTTAAAAATAATTTGGACTTTTAGGAAACGTTTAAGCCCACGAAAAATATAGGTCATCGCTTTGGAATTCAAGATATAACTGGAAGAAAAAAATGTTCACACATTCATGCTGTTATGCTCTCTGCAGTTCGCCTTCATTTCTCTCAACTTCCATTTAACTTCTTTAATATCTCGAAAATTTCCCTCAACACATTCTCTGGGTTTGATGTTAAAAATTAATTTGGACTTTCTCGAAACTTTTAAGCCAACAAAAAATATAGGTCGTCGCTTTGGAATTCAAGATATAATTGGATGAAAAAATATTTACACATTCATGCTGTTATGCTCTCTGCCCTTCGCCTTTCACTTCTCTCACCTAACATTTACCTTCCTTAATATCTCGAAATTTTTCCTCAACACTTTCGCGGGGTTTGATGTTAAAAATTAATTTGGACTTTTAGGAAACTTTTAAGCCCACAAAAAATATAGGTCGTCGCTTTGGAATTCAACTGGATGAAAAAATCTTTACACATACATGCTGTTATGAGTAGGCAAATTGGCATCACCGCACCTCATACTTCTGTCTCTCTCTGCGCAACGAAACCGCCTTCCGGGCTGCGTTCTACTCTAGTGTGCTGCTGCGGAACCTGAATGTACTTCTGACGACTGATGGGCGATATCCAACTAGGAGATTAGCAGGCGAGACACAAGACTGGGTGAGGTCAGTGAGTAGAGTCGCTCTTCGGTTTCTTTCGAGATTTGTTTTGAGGCAATAATATAATATTCATGGCAGGCTTTTAACTCTCATAAAACAGGATTTTCTCAATCGACAGCGAGTCGTACTTCTTGTCTATCTCGTCATGGCTGAATGTCTCGTCTGGCGTTCCACACGGATGAGTTCTATTCTCTCTACTGTTTTCTCTCTTTCTTAAATGACCTCACAGATGATATAAAGAGGAGCCCGTGTTCCATATTGCTATACGCTGATGATTTAGACATTTTCAGAAACATAGTGAACTCAAATGATTGTGACAGGAATGAAAATACTTTGGACTTGTCCTACGACTGGGTAACGAGATGGAAACTGAAAATCTGTCTAAATGAACGTGAGCTTAACCATAGTATGAAATAAATGGCACTCAAGGGCAGTGTCCTGGAGCTTCAGACTCTGCGTCGGGGATACAAATGGGGAGGATGACCAGTACCTCGCCCAGGCGGCCTCACTTTCTATGCTCAACAGGGGCCTTGCGGGGGATGGGAAGATTGGAAAGGATAGAAAATAAAGAGGGAAGGAAGCGACCGTGGCCTTTAGGTATCATCCCGGCATTTGCCTGGAGTAGAAGTGGGAAACCACGGAAAACCACTTCCAGGATGACTGAGGCGGGAATCGAACCCACCTCTACTCATTTGACCTCCGGAAACTGAGTGGATCCCGTTCCAGCCTTCGTACCACTTTTCAAATTTCGTGGCAGAGCCGGGAATCGAACCCGGACCTCCGGAGGTGGCAGCTAATCACGTAACCACTACACCACAGAGGCGGACTTCATTTTAAATAAGATGCATTTTTGTGTCCCTAACCACAAATTAATGAATATAAGATCGTCTGCTCATAAAATAACAAATGTTAGGTAATTTCACACGAAAGTTAGGTTTACCCCTTATTGTAATGACACCACAGTGAATGTAAATACAGCAAACTAAACTAAATTTTAAAAAATTCCTAGGACCAAGTAATAATGCATATATGAATTTAAAAATAATTCCATTCATTTAAGGATAATGTTCAATCATTAGAGGTTCATGGTTAGTATATGGAAAGTATTTATACTAACTTGATAAAGTGCACAGTAATAAAATGGCATTTATCATTCTGCAACATTGGGTCAGATATCTACGGTATTCATTTATAATAAATGACTCTGAGTTCACTCCCTAACGAAAGAGGAGGCCGATTTCAGCGCTGACTAGTAGAAACAAAGCAAACGGAAACAATCGGTTGTAACGGTAGTTGACGACTATCGAATAATTAGGTAGTTTTCATTCGATAGTCCCGTCACTAGTGTATGGTCTGTCCGGCAGAGGGCAGAGCCCTCAGTAGGTCCCAGCAAGGTCAGTATAGGAAGGTCTGGTCACGCTACCACAATCCTTTGCGGTGACGGCCATATTGGGTCTTAAGCATCGTTATGATGTGGGCGGGCCCGTTGTGATAATATGAAATATATTTGCATTTTTAAGGGAAATGAGATACTGAGCTACACCAAATTGTCAGAATAAGTCAACTGGTGGGATTATACCTATAGTGTTTCGCTTTCCAGTGATAAGCAATGGTGAGCACAGTGGATACGGTAAAAAAATTCAGGCGTGGTAAATGGCAACCCACTTATTACAATGGAATTATTCCTGAAGAATCACATGTTTATATGAACAATTTTTGTATTTGTGGGTTCCATTATGTATTTTCTTATGAATCGAAATTTGAATTTGAATATGAATTTGAACAGAACATTCAAGTGGAATTCGATCCCAAAAATGTTTCTAATCCACCCAAGTCTTTAAAATGTTATAGGAAAGTTTCCAAACAAATGTGTGTTTTTAAAGAAGCAGCAAATGTAATAGGAAGTGTATAATAATATTATTCGTGTTTCCTTTTTTTTTTCGAGTTAGCTACACAAGGGAGGTCGTTTAGGAAAAAATGAAGTATGGAGCCTGGCACAAGTAAGCTAAGTGACAGAAAAAAGCCAGGACTCAGTTAAGGGCCCCGTAGTCACCAATCCGTGATTCCAAGTTAAGAGACCCTGGGGCCTCTTTTAGTCACCTCTTACGACAAGCAAGGGGATAGCGTAGGTGTTATTCTACCACCCAGATTATGAAAGCCAATACAATCAGGTTCGCACTTATATACCTCAAGTGTTATACCACTCCTACATCAGTGACATGTGTGATTAGTGGCTGGGAGTGGGAAGGAAGCGATCATGGCTCGTAATTAAGGAACAGCCCCAGCATTTGCCTGGTGTGAACAATGGGGAAACCACGGAAAATCATCTTCAGGGTTGCCAAGAGTGGAGTTCGAACCCACTATCTCTCGAATGCAAGTTGATAGCTACGCGACCGAAACCGCACAGTCACTTGCTCGGTCTTCTTCTTCTTCTTCTTCTTCTTCTTCTTCTTATTATTATTATTATTATTATTATTATTATTATTATTATTATTATTATTATTATTATTATTATTATTATTATTCTGATGATGATGGTCGTGATGATGAGTACTACCTTGATTTTTTTGCCAAAAGCCTACTGAAGACTGTATCCCTACAAATTATTATCACCGGTTTTCAAATGATGTGGGCATAAACATAATACACATGTCGGGTTTGAACCATTTTGTGAGGACAGTAGAATACATCCAGGCTATCATCCCCTTCCTGTCGTAAGAGGCGACTAAAGGGGGCCCCAGGGACTCTTAACTTGAGAGCGTGTGCTGTTGACCACGGGGCCTTAGCTGAGTCTTGGCATTCTTTCCACTTACTTGTGCCAGACTCCTCACTTTTTCTATCGTATCCGACCTTCCTTGGTCAACTCTTGTTCTTTTCCGACCCGACGGTATTAGAGCAGTCGAAGCTTTGGGAGTTTATCATTTTCACGAACTTCGTGGCCTTTGTCTTTCTTTGGCCAATACCACAATTGTTCGAAGTGTCGGATCGTTTCAAAATTTCCCCTCTGATTAGTGTTAAAAGTGGATGGTTGCCCAATAGTACTTCCTCTTAAAACAATAATCACCACCTTCACTTTGTACTAGTCAGCTGCATGGGTTATCCATAAACTAGTTAGAGTAGCTAAGAACATCACTTTTGTTATATATGAGAAGAGTATTTTTGCCTCAGAACACAAAGAATTTACCACATCAATGGATAACAGTCCCCCTCTGTGGTGTAGTGGTCAGTGTGATTAGCTGCCACTCCCGGAGGTCCAGGTTCGATTTCCGGCTCTGCCACGAAATTTGAAAAGTGGTACGAGGGCTGGAACGGGGTCTACTCAGCCTCGGGAGGTAAACTGAGTAGAGGTGGGTTCGATTCCCACCTCAGCCATCCTGGAAGTGGTTTTCCGTGGTTTCCCACTTCTTCTCCAGGCAAATGCCGGGATGGTACCTAACTTAAGCCCACGGCCGCTTTCTTCCCTCTTCCTTGTCTATCCCTTCCAATCTTCCCATCCCCCGCAAGGCCCCTGTTCAGCATAACAGGTGAGGCCGCCTGGGCGAGGTACTGGTCATCCTCCCCAGTTGTATCCCCGACCCAGAGTCTGAAGCTCCAGGACACTGCCCTTGAGGCGGTAGAGGTGGGATCCCTCGCTGAGTCCGAGGGAAAAGCCAACCCTGGAGGGTAAACAGATTAAGAAAGAAAGAATGGATAACAACATCGTGCGGCCAGTATCCAGTATTCGGGAGATAGTAGGTTCGAACCCCACTGTCGACAGCCCTGAAGATGGTTTTCCGTGGTTTCCCATTTTCACACCAAGCAAATGCTAGAGCTGTACCTTAATTATGGCCACGACTGCTTCCTTCCCACTCCCAGCCCTTCCCTGTCCCATCGTCGCCATAAGACATATCTGTGTCGGTGCGACGTAAAGCAACTAACAAAAAAGCAAAGGAAATTTACTACAAGTGTCTTAAAATACTTTTAAGCTCAATATTTCATCTATTCATGATATAATAGAGGTAATGTACAGATTTCTATGTTTCTGTCAATGACATTACGTACTTTGACAGACGCTATAGATTAGAAACACGGCCATATCAAGTAATATAGACGTGAAGGGGTATGCATGAGCACTTCTCCTGATTGTTGTTTCTCAAAATGAAATTTACGTTTTATTAATTATCTTCCTATTCAGTAGCTGTGAATGCATTCATGTCATTTACGAGTTGTACAATTATATACACATGAACAATAGATACCCGGTTAAATTCTGCATGAGAAATAATTTTTCGTTTGTTTTTTGTTCAATATTTGGTGCCTAAATCCTCTAAATTCGAATACACTTGGCTTTGATTACGTTCACTTAAAGACCCAATATGGCGGCTCCGTAAGCAGCATTCGTGACTTGACCTCCCTAGACAGACCTCTCAAATGCACATCTTTGTTATCGGTACCTCAATTCCCGTTAAATGTTCATCCATGCACGATCAGAAATGACCACTATTCCATATTCCTCGTGTGCGCCTAACGCTCCATATTTTGTCGCCTTCCCATGACAGCAAATACCCTGCATGAAATTCCTTCCCTGTGAAGATATATGGAAATTCCTGAATAGAAAATACGGCAACTAAGCACCAAGTTCACTCCACTCTAACGGGACAACAGTTACCTTCCCCGCGGCCAAGCTCCCAGTGTGCAGGGAAAAATTTAAACGGTATTATAGTGAGCCAGGAAAAGTACAAATATGTACCCAAACAAAACCCAGCCATTACCCCTCTCCCTCACCAACCTTTACTTCACGGATATCGAGGTAATTAACAGCCTTCGAAAAGACTCGATCAGATTCTTCTTCCGGCCCGGACAACGTGCCTGCATTTCTGTTAGTGCAGTGCGCAGAAGCATCAGCGCCCGTCTCCTTGTGTGCCCTGTTCAACTTCTCAGTAAGAGACTGTGTGTACGCGGTGTATACGCAATGAATAAACGTTAAGGAATTATACGCCGGTGGCAATAACATATCTCGTTTGTAAAGTGTATGGACCGATTAGCAGGTCGCAAGGAACGTGTTGGAAGACGTGCTTACCTCCGGGGAGTTCTTGCACAACCTACTTAACAAAAGTCGTAGATGAATGGCAGTGTTACTTGGATCAACCAGATGTGACTGTTTGTCACTTGACTGGAACATGTGCCGCATGAAGCTGGTATACGAAGCAGATTATTGGTGCGGCTGGGTCAAACTCGGTGTGCTGTACAGCCCGGTCACAACCTGTCAAAGTGACATCAGGAGTAGTTCAGGGTTCTGTGATCGTGTACCTCATATTTGTGCTCGATCTTCTCGGTCGTGTTATTATTATTATTATTATTATTATTATTATTATTATTTATTACAGCTTCCTTTACATCGCACCGACACAGATAGGTCTTATGGCGACGATAGGACAGGGAAGGAAGCCGCCGTAGCCTTACTTTAGGTACAGCTCCGACATTTGCCTGGTGTGAAAATGGGAAACCACGGAAAACCATCTTCAGGGCTGCAGACAGAGGGGTTCGAACCCACTATCTCCCGGATGCAAGCTCACAGCTGTGTGCCCCTAACCGCACGGCCAACTCCCCGGTCTCGGTCATTTAACCGCACACATGGCGCAATAGGCAGATGACACCATCCTAGATAAAAACATAAAAACATGGAAGATAGTCGAAAACTGCAGACAGACTTGCAAAATACAGCTGTGTGTTGTTCCGTGAATAGTTTAAGCACAAATGTATTAAGATAAGTAGATCACGAAACTGTCTAAAGAACAAGTACGAATTAAATGAGATCGTAGTAATCAATCAATCAATACTGATCTGCATTTAGGACAGTCGCTCAGGTGGCTGATTCCCTATCTGTTGTTTTTCTACACTTTTCTTAAATGATTTCAAAGAAATTGGAAATTTATTGAACATCTCCCTTGGTATGTTATTCTAATCCTTAACTCCCAGTTCTAGAAAACGAATATTTGCCCCAATTTGTCCTCTTCAATTCCAACTTTATCTTCATATTGTGATCTTTCCTACTTTTAAAGACACCACTCAAACTTATTCGTCTACTAATGTCATTCCACGCCATCTCTCCACTGACAGCTTGGAACATACCACTTAGACGAGGAGCTCGTCACCTTCCTCCTAAATCTTCCCAGACCAAACTTCGCAACAATTTCATAACACTACTCTTTTGTCGGAAATCACCCAGAACAAATCGACCTGCTTTTCTTTGGATTGTTTTCCAGTTCTTGAATCAAGTAATCCTGGTGAGGGTCCCATACACTGGAACCATACTCTAGTTGGGGTCTTACCAGAGACTTGTACACCCTCTCCTTTACATCCTTACTACAACCCCTAAATACCCTCATAACCATGTGCAGAGATCTGTACCTATATTAACAATCATATTTATGTGATTATCGCAATGAAGGTCATTTCTTATATTAACACCTAGCTACTTACAAAGATCCCCAAAAGGAACTTTCACCCCATCAACGCAGTAATTAAAACTGAAAGGACTTTTCCTATTTGTGAAACTCACAGCCTGACTTTTAACCCCGTGTATCATCATACCATTGTCTGCGGTCCATCTCACAACAATATCGAGGTCATTTTGCAGTTGCTCACAATCTTGTAACTTATTTATTACTCTATACAGAATAACATCATCCGCAAAAGCTTCTTTACTCATATCATAAAGGTCCAATAATACTGCCTTGAGGAATCCCCCTCTTAATTATTACAGGGTCAGATAAAGCTTCACATACTCTTATTCTCTGAGTTCTATTGCCTAGAAGTATAGCAACCTATTCAGTCACTCTTTTGTCAAGTCCAATTGCACTCATTTTTGCCATTAGTCTCCCATGATCCACCCTATCAAGTGATTTAGACAGGTCAATCGCGATACAGTCTATTTGACCTCCTAAATTCGATGCCAGAGTGCTCAAATATCTCTCAGGAATCATTGTTCCTAGTGATTTGAAATGGAACCTGTAGGCGGGAGAGGCAAGGTGAAAAGCAGAAAAAAATCATTGGATTTCTTAACAAGAATATAAAAAGGCTTCAAATCAAGGGTCCTACGAACAGTCTATCTCAGTTTGGTAATAACTATATTCCCTGCCTGAAACCCCACCACAGTCGCAAACTTCAATAAGCTTAAGAGGATGCAGCGTCATGTGGAGAGGCTAATAAATTACCGCCCCAATCTTCATTCGGCTAACCTACCCTTAATAGAAACTACTGTCAAAATAAGCAGGATTAATGTCTGGTGAGTATGGAGGGTGTTCCAAGAGCTCCCAATGCAGTAAGAGCTTGACATGACAACGTGCGATTGTCTCGCAATAAACGTGGACGCTGTTTGTCCTTCAGGCACAGCAGGACCCTCGTAGTCGTCTGCCACCATCACCCGCCTGGGTTCCTGTCGAAATTTCTGTGTTATGTGGTGAACCTTGGGTGACGACGCTTTAATTCAGACTCGTACTCGCGGCTCATCAATGGTATGCGGTATGTGTCCAGGTGGATGCCAGCCAGTGCATACCGGTGCCATTTCTCTACGTCGGTGAGTTGATGTGGAACCCACCGGGACGCATTTTCGCCTTGTTAAGACATTTCGTCAGTATGTGCCACGCCGTTTGATGACTGAGACCAACCTCTACGGGTAATTCCGGGACCGTCCATCGATGGTATACAGAAAGGAGACCAGTCACGATGTCAATCTGATCTTGAGGAATGGATGGCCAACCCCTGCGGTGCATATCCGTGAGACCCGCAAGAAACACCTCAACCGTCCTATACGGTAATGCATTCTCGCCATAGGCTTCACGTAATGCTCGATAACATGCTGATGCGTTTTTGCCACGGACAATCTCGAATTTAATCCACGAACGCTGATCACCTTTTGAAAACATGTTTTAGAACGGTGAAATCGACACTCTTCACTTCAACGCCATAAAGCAACAATACTCCCAACTGGATGCCTGTCAAATGCACACTACACATCGAAAACAGCCCCACCTGACACCTTCCATATACTATTTGCGTATACCTTAGTGGGGCTATGAAGTATCTGATGTAAACTAGACCATCCATAATCTCTGCAGGATTTATGGTAAATAAATAAATAAATAAATAAATAAATAAATAAATAAATAATAACTGTGAATTTTTCAAAGTTCAGAATGACTGCATTGAGATGGGATTTGTGCTGATGGTCCAGCTCTTTTGAACGGTATGATGCCGTGCAGCTTGTCAATCTACCAATCAGAGCAAATTTAGGACAAATGTTGCAACAGAATATCCACAACTGCATGATAAGGCAATGGAATATTGTCTTTCGTTTCACCATCACTGATTTACGGCAGGGCAGCTGAGCGAGAGTCCATATTTTATGGGGTGTTACCATTTCAAGATTTTTTTTGGCGGGGGGGTTTGCGTCGCACCGATACACATAGTTCATATAGCGACGATGCGATAGGAAAGGCCTACGATTTGGAAGGAAGCGACCGTGGCTTTGACTAAGGTGCAGCCCCAGCATTTTCCTGGTGTAAAAATGGGAAACCATGGAAAACTATCTTCAGGGCTGCCGACAGAGGGATTCGAACCCACTATCTCCCGGATGCAAGCTCACAGCTGCACGCCCTTAACCGCGCATAAACCAGTTATAACTACTTTGAAGGGACCGCCAATTAACAGTCGTTATAGGCGATAGTCGCACAAACCGGTTATGACTACTCCGAAGGGACCGCCAATTAAAAGTCGTTATATGCGATAGTCGCACAAACCGGTTATGACTACTCCGAAGGGGATGCCAATTAAAAGTCGTTACAGGCGATAGTCGCACAAACCGGTTATAACGACTCTCAAGGGACCGTCAATTAACAGTCGTTATATGCGATAGCCGCACAGACCGATTATAACGACTCTGAAGGGACCGCTAATTAACAGTCGTTATAGGCGATAGTCGCACAAACCGGATATGACTACTCCGAAGGGGCCGCCAATTAAAAGTCATTATATGCGATAGTCGCACAAACCGGATATGACTACTCCGAAGGGGCCGCCAATTAAAAGTCGTTATAGGCGATAGTCGCACAAACCGGTTATAACGACTCTGAAGGGACCGCCAATTAACAGTCGTTATAGGCGATAGTCGCAAAAACCGGTTTGTTTTTTGTCCTTAAAAATGCTATCTGTAAGTTTTATTCCTCACACTTGCATGGTTAATTAACAGAATAAAGATACAACTTAAAAACACGTAAGTGAAATAAATACTGTATTTGCAATACAGTATTTGTGTACTGGGACTGAGAGGAATTTTTGTTCTAATGATTACACAGTTCGTACACATATTATGACAGCAAACTTTAAAATAATACGTGAGGAAAGAAGTAGCAACAATGTAAATTGATCAGTAATGTCGCACACGGTCTTGGCTAAAGCCATCTTGATATACCAAGAGTTGTGACGTCACACGCTTAGTGCTGAGACTTCGTCGTCACATGTAATTTCTACACCACTGCTTCGAGATTTATTCTAATATTATGGCAGAGGAAATGCAATAGTAAGCCTATAAACGCATAACAATGAAGAAACGGTATAAAACTAAATTACATACAAATACACAAATATATGCCTTAACGTATGTTACATATTGTAAAATGTTCGAATGAAGGATGTTCACCTGGACTATACGCTGATGATCACAATGGGAATTGTTATCTCTCAAAATAATAGCACTGTTTTATACTTGTTTGAGCACATGATATTGTTAATTATTTTTGAATAACTGTTAAAAGTTTCCCAACATATGACAGATCTTGAATACAACACACATTAATTCTACACCACACACCCACGCTTGTCACAGAAATTGGCCAGGTTCTTCAACTTTCATTTTCAAAATATTAAAAGAAAAATCACTGTGCTTTCCACTGTGTTGTAACATAAAAACGGCTGTCCACGAAATATTGTTGGCACAACATCGTCAGTTAGTTTTGGCTTTCCCCTGGACACAGTTGAAACGGAACCGATTGGTCTTTTTGCCGTGTCTACCCAAATTATATGATTTTCAGAAGTCCGATACAGACACAGGCATATTTACTGGGTTCAAAATTAGCTCGGTGTATAGCACGAAGCCATTTATCTCGCTTCTCCTTATCGCTAGGAATAGCAAATGTTGAGATAGCCACCTCCTTATTTGAACTGTAATTAGACACACTACATGTTCACCCCATATTGCAAAGAGGAGCCTACACTAACACATTATAATACCAATCATAATTAAATAATGAAATGTTAAACTTTAAAGTACGGCACACAATTAATAATAGTTCAGTAGGTTCAAGTTACCTATCACATAATCTAGCAATAGGCTGCTCAAATTACAATGCTGTAGTAGCAAACACATGCTATTGCTGAAAACACATCTTTTACTGATGCTTTTTCGTACAGTTGTAATTTGAAAACACCAACGAACACCACCAATAATGTTGAAATAAGAAGAACGTGCTACAACCACCATGAAAACAAGACTTATGTCTTCACATCGAAGCACTAAAAGTGTGACGTCATCCCTATGCAACTGTCAATGTAGCAGGCCGGAAATACCTATCGAGATGGCCATGTCTTGGCTAATAAATGAGACGTTCTCTCTGTCGTTCCAAATTGTAGAAATCGGAGTGTGATACAGCCAATTCCTTGGCGACGCTGATGTTTGTTTCCCCACATTGTAATCGCTATATTATGTGTGACTTTTCTTCTGCTTGTCTTGACTATTTAACAGAGTGATTTGAAATTTACAATTCACCGAAAACAAGAGTTTGAAAATAAGCGTCACATTGTTGTCAGCAATCGCCTAACGCGTAACAAACAAAAATCAAAATTGGACGACATTTCTCCGAAAATATGATAAAAAATACGCCGTTTTATACGCTATGATGTAATAAAGCGATGTTGTTGTAGCGATTTTTGAAATCCAGTGTTTAAACAGGATTTAGACGCGATGTCGCAATAAACGGTTTCGACTGTAAGAAACCACATTACTGATTGATTGCGAACAGACGGAATAACAAAATAATGCTATTATTTATAACTGTTTTAACTTTTTAAGACAATAGTTTAGCCGTGTAAAGAACTGTCTTTAAATATAGGCACCAGGTCTTTGAGAACGCGGTCTGATAAAGGTTGAGTAATGCAGTGCTAGGCCACACTATTCTATGCCGACCTTTTCATTTCTAATTCACTATTTCATCCTAGGTCTACTGTAATCTCTTTGTCATATTCATACCTTGGTAGCCCTGCCGTTCTTAACTCTCTCAAAAACTAAGTGAACAAGTCCTAGGCGTCTTAAGATGTGCCCTAACTTATCTCTTCTTCTAGTCAAAGCTCGCTTATTCCATTCTTTCCCCTCAAATACCAGTGACGTTACCAGTGAAATAGCTAGAAATTGTAAATTATAACGCTCAGGAAAAAAGAAATATTGTCGGGCTGAGTGGCTCGGACGGTTAAGGCGCTGTTCTGACCCCAACTTCGTTCAGTCCGATGGTGTTTGAAGGTGCTCAAATACGTGAGCCTCGTTTCGCGAAATTTACTGACACGTAAAAGAACTCCTGTGGGCACCTCAGCGTCTCCGAAAATCGTAAAAGTAGTTAGTGTGACGTAAAAACGAATATACATATTTGCTAGTGGCTTTACGTCGCACCGACACAGATAGGTCTTATGGCAACGATGGGATAGCTTAGGAGTGGAAAGGAAGCGGCCGTGGCCTTAATTAAGGTACAGCCCCAGCATTTGCCTGGTGTGAAAATGGGAAACCACGGACAGTGGGATTCGAACCTACTATCTCCCGGATGCAGGCTCACAGCAACGCGCCTCTAACCGCCCGGCCAACTCGCCCGGTAAAAAAAAAACAATATATTTCTTCGTATTATTTTGACTAGCTGAAGTACCCATCGCTGACGGGATAATTAGTTATATTATATTTTTGTCCACATTGTTCCTCAGATTCTGAGGCACATCTCTCTCTGTCAGCGGCTTGTCCTGACGAATGCGCTTCCTTGCTCTCTGTGGCCCTTTACAGTTTCATATCATTGCTGATATTGATTTAATTTCTTCCTTCCGGTATAAAAGAAAGCCCGATATTGTCGGCCTTCACAATGAAAAGGAAGTCCTTCTTTCTCCTTTCATTACGTTCCTTCACGCCTTTTTCTCATTTCGATAGCCACGTTTACCATATTCCTTGGCGATATGGGCTGGTGAGGACGGGCTCTTTCACGTAAGATCAGTAGCGGTTCGTGCATGAAGAGCTTTTGGTCGCCGCCCCACCAACTTTTCGAGAACACTCAACATAATTTCACTCTAACTGATAGCATAAAGAGATAGACAAATGTAGCGAAGTCGCACTTATGTGGTGTGTTATTCAGTTATACAACGTTATCATCATTATTTTGGCTGTAAACATTTCGCTTTATTATTTTCAAAGATATGACAAAGGCTTCCAGGCCGTGGTTGCTGTTCAGCAAGCACGAGGTTTTCTCTTTAGTCTTGAGGCGGTCGGGCTCTGGCAGGAGAGCCCTCAGTAGGTTCCTAGAGTTTAGCAAGTGTGCGGAGTGTGGGGAAAGCGTGGAAAGACGATATGGGATTGTCAGGGGAAGGAAGAGCGCAGGCGGGTGTAAGCGCTAAACGGCGGACCCCTCAGCAACATCACCAACCACTTTACGATGTACCTAGGTTTTTCCCCCAACGTCTTGCATTAACTGTTGTTAGAGATTAATTACAAAACATTTTACAAAACAATGAATTTCATTATACTGACTATTTAAACAACTCATTTCTATAAAGAAACTAAAACAAAGATTCAAATTGTAACCATAAGGTGACGGCACTATTTGTAGGTTGGTCAAATTGTTAAATACGTGTTTATGCTTTGAGATTTGGGCAAGACGAGAGAAATTCGGGCGTGCACTGTTTCTTTATTTTCGTGAATGTCGTTATTATTACTTGTGATTGTGATCAGTGAAACAGTGCAGTGTCGTAGTAGTCGTGATTGCAGTAGCTCTTAGCCTGCTTAAGTTTTTTCTTGTTTTTTTGTTGTTTACTTGTTGTTTTTTTGTTTTTGCTATTTGCTTTACGTCGTTCCGACACAGACAGGTCTTATGGCGACGATGGGATAGCTTAGGAGTGGAAAGGAAGCGGCCGTCGCCTTAATTAAGGTACAGCTCCAGCATTTGCCTGGTGAAAATGGGAAACCAGGGAAAACCATCTTCAGGGCTGCCGACAGTGAGATTCGAACCCACTATCTCCCGGATGCAAGCTCACAGCTGCGCGCCCTTAACCGCGCGGTCAACTCGCCCGGTAGCCTGCTAATGTGTGTGTATAAATGCCATTGTAGTGTAGTTAATTATTTAGTGTGGCAGTGCAACAAGCAGATTTCTATTCAGCCAGTTCATCGGATTATTATTATTATACAAAGGGCACTAGGAAAGTTTTGCAATACCCATAAACGGTTGGCTGGACACCCCTGTTATGGTGAGGAATGAAAAGAGAGATGAAAACCGGTCTAGAATGCAGCAAAGCGCGACCTTCACACTAGCTGTTATTACCAAGCAGTGGGATTGAAAACAAGTTAAGATGTCAGTGTGGACTAAAGGTGAATATCGCGCAATTATCCGCTACAATTGTGCTCGTGGATTAACTGTTGACCAGTGCCTGGAGGAAATGACTCCTGTGCTGGGGAGACTGTCCACATCGGACAACCATTTTCCGCTGGTACAAAGAGTTCCAGAGGGGAAATTTTGGGGTTGAAGACGATCCACGTTCTGGGCGACCGTCTGAATCAGTGACTGAGGAAAACATTGAAGCTGTGAGGAAAATGTTGCAGCAAGAGAGGCGGTTGACATATCGGCGGGCAGAAGAGACCCGCTACATCCTTTCACCAGCTATTCATTCAATCCCACACGGCCATCTGCATGTTAGAAAGGTTTGTCCCCTTTGGGTGCCCCATTCACTTTCAGAGGAACAAAGGGCACATCGAGTGAAATGGTGCCGAAGAATGCTGAAAAGGTTTGAAAATGGGACTTTGCGTAACGTTAATAGCATCGTTACAGGTGACGAAACTTGGCTTTATAATTACGATGTCCCAACAAAATCCCAGAACAAGGTGTGGCTGTTTGAAGATGAGGGCACTCCTGTGACTGTGCGAAAGTCAAGGTCAGTGAAGAAAAGGATGATTGCAGTATCCTTCACTAAACGGGGCATCCTGACTCGGGTTGTGCTAGAAACACAAAGGACAGTTACTGCGAAGTGGTACAGTGAGACTTGTCTGCCTCTGAACATTCAGGCTCTCAAGCAGCTCCGTCCAAGGTCACGGTTCAAGACTTGGCTCTTGCATCACGACAATGCTCCAGCACTTCGTGCTAATGTAACGATGGATTTTCTTGCCAGATCAGGGTTGACTGTGCTTGATCACCCTCCATACAGTCCTGATCTTCCCCGATGTGACCTCACACTCTTCCCAGAAGTGAATCTGAAGCTGAAAGGGCGGCGTTTTGCATCCGACGAGGAGCTTCTGGCAGCATAGGATCGAGAGTGTGAAAATGTAACCGAAGAAAAGCGGCAGAGTTGGTTCAGTGACTGGTTTCGACGTATGGAGAAGTGTATTGAGTGCGGTGGAAATTATTTTGAAAAAGTCTAAAGCGTTCACTCGCATTGCAAAACTTTCCCAGTGTCCTTTGTATCTTCTCGTGATGGTAGTCAGCGAAGAGTGGACCGAAAGAGATGGCGGCAGAACCCTGCCAGAGTAAAATGTCACGAACCGCCACTGCGTAAGAGAAACACCATCGTCGCCCGTTAACACTACTACGTACAAGCGATGCTCGGCGTTGACATGGAGTAGGCACATTTGGTACGGTAAAACTGTATTAGACATAAATGATCGGAAAACTGCATTCTACAAATTTTTTTGTGTAGTGTTTATCGATAGGACCACTAATAACAACGATATTTTTGAAAATTACTTTTTGGGCCGTCCCCTAAACTAACATTTCACTCATCGTGAATAAAATTATTTATAGCCTAGACTATATTGCCTTTAGATGCCGATTTTCATTCAATTCTGTTCAGCCATTCTCTCGTGGCTTGGCGTTGATAAGGACTAGATATCAAGAATCTAAATCCATGAAAAGAAAACCTCAAACCTGTTTTCCAGTCAATGACCGGGTCAGGGATGGAAGGAATGAAGCCCCCATCTTGCGGCGAGGATAGGAATTGTGCCACCTGTTGAAGCCTGTAGCACTCACCTGGGGCAATGATTAATGACTGACAGATGGAATAACGATAGTGTAGTGTTGCTGGAATGAAAGATGACAAGGAAAACCAGAATACTCGGAGAAAAACCTGCCCCGCCTCCTCTTTGTCCAGCACAAATCTCGCTTGGAGTGATCGGGATTTGAACCACGGAACCCAGCGGTGAGAGGCCGCCGCGCTGCCGTCTGAGCCACGGAGGCTACTCTAAAACCATGACTAGCTCTGTTATCATAGCCGGTACGGTGAAAATGTATAGGAACTAAGTGATCGTACTTTTAATTAGTCTATGTAGTGTTTATCGATAGGACCAATAATAATACACAATTACATATTTGGGCTTCCCCTAAACTACCATTTCACCCAGTATAAATAAAATTATTTATAGCCTAGATTGTAATGCTTTCTTCCTCGACGTTCCATACAGATTTTCACTAAATTTTGTTCATCCATTCTCCCGCGATGCGCGTACATACTTGCATACATACACCACAGATGACGGAGTTAAAGATTGCATTTCCTTGTTACTCTGCACACGATCGATACAGATATACCAATCTCTTTTAAATTCTGAGCTATGTACAGACAAAACTCTTATTTTATATAGATTATTATTATTACAAAAAGAAACGCCGCTTCGCTCGGAAGCCTCGTTGAAGGAGGCGGAGCCGCTCGGGTCAGTGTCCTCGCAGGCTCTCCCTCGTGTACAGCAACTTCAATATAATTACGACACAATTTCTATTGCCGGTCACTTCAGTCTAGAAATGCCGCCCCAGTCCGCTCCATGTCCACATTACTCCGGAGCACGACCTTGCAGTGCTCGAGCTAGAAACCTCGATATCTCAAATCACTTCGGGAGATACATTTTATTTCGAGTTATCGAAATTTCGAGATATAGAGAATATCGTTTCTGAGAATGTATAGCACATAATTGAATCGTATGTGTCTTGTATGTACGGGCTTATACTGAATACATTATTTTAATAGTATTTAAAAATATACAAAAAATCTATTTTACGGCATCAGTAACGTTTTAGAAGACAATATACAATACATAGGCTATAGTAGTGAAACAAGAAACATGCCTTGCTTAACACTTCTGGAAAAAATCCGTTAATCTCTTGTTAACCTCTCCTCCCTTCACGTTGAAACTTCTCGTCAATACCACGCAGCCGAGATTCGGAAATGGAGCTTGTCATACGCGACTTCGGGGGTTCCTTTCGTACGTCACCGAGAAATAGCGATGCTTCGTCGATTATAAGTTTTAGTTTTTCGGTTCCCGTCATATTAGCTCCCAACATCACCGTAAACCTGTTCCTCACATTTCACAGATGCCGTATTGTATAGTTAATGTTGAACAAAATTTGCTTCAAAGGAGGAAATGTTTGCTTCGAGAAATCGAGAAGTCGTGTGACCGAATTTCGAGTAATAGAGATATAAATACATGAAGAATAGGGCAAACGGCCGGGAAATTTAACTTACTTGAGTAATGGAGGTTCGAGATATCGAGGTTCGATTGTACGTGTGCACGAGGACGCAAGTCTCTTCCCATCTTGTACTTCCCCACGTTGCTGACTCAGGGCTGTGTAGGCTCCAGTTACTTGTTACCTCATGGTTGAAACATTCACCTGCGTAGGCTGTGGCATAAGGACTGACACAGTAATTTGTTAGCTTATAGTTGGGCCTACGGGAGTTGGAGTTTGACATTTGAGCGGCGAAAGCAGTGACTGCAAACTTCGGTGCGTTTTCATGGTTACCTCCATCTGGCGTGTGTTACCTATCATACAGGCTCGGGGTTTAATAGAACGTATAGGTCTAATGCAATTCAATAAACTTTGAACCGTTCCTAAGCTCGTGCTAATAGTTTCAGCATTTAAGGCAGAACTTACAAGAAAAATAAACTAACAACGAAAATAATATTCAGAAAAAAATACATAAAGCAGTAACAACTAACAGTATTATTGCAATATTAGCACAAAAGCGACCGAGAGCAAGGCAACCCACGTGGCGATAGTCTCCTTAAATGTGGCATCGCTGTTATCGTTGCTATAGCAACAGACCATTTTCGAGCATTAGTCAACTTTTTCTCGGCGGTGAGAGCGTTAGTATATATATATATTTTTTTTTTTTTTTTTGCTAGGGTATTTACGTCGCACCGACACAGATAGGTCTTATGGCGACGATGGGATAGGAAAGGCCTAGGAGTTGGAAGGAAGCGGCCGTGGCCTTAATTAAGGTACAGCCCCAGCATTTGCTTGGTGTGAAAATGGGAAACCACGGAAAACCATCTTCAGGGCTGCCGATAGTGGGATTCGAACCTACTATCTCCCGGATGCAAGCTCACAGCCGCGCGCCTCTACGCGCACGGCCAACTCGCCCGGTATATATATATTTTGAGAGAGAGAGAGAGAGAGAGAGAGAGAGAGCGTGTGTGTGTGTGTGTGTGTGTGTGTGTGTGTGTGCTTCTGTACCAACATGGTTGCTTGAAGAGATGCTAAATTTCATCATAGCCTATTTTCTTTTGTTTAAGTTTATAAAACATGGTCTTTTGCTACAGAAGCTATAGGCCTATAGTAACGGCATAGTGTTCGGTGCTTCATTAGTTCATTACTGTTCATAGGAGAGTTGAGCATGTTAAACCCCCTTTTTAAATGCTGTCTATTTTCTACTTCATTGCTTATGGCAACCTTTAAAGTAATTATTTATTTTCCTGATACACGGCGATTACAATACATGTTGTTTCGCAACGTGTTGAACACATTTAATTATGTATGTCCTTATATGAAAGAATACAGTACATACTGTACATGTACTAACTATGAGTACGGTAGTTTTAAAGGGTGTAATGTAGACCCCTGAAGGCTTGCGCCATCTGATAACTAGGCACCGGATTTTTAAGTCCATATTCGCATATGTAAATGCATATTTTGTTGGTTTATTGGATTTATTGCATAACAGCATATTTCAGCCCATACATTTGAAATTAAGTATAATTTAAAACATGTCGAACAAACTTGGTGTTGGACATCCCTTGAAAGCAACTTTCTGAGAGACAGATAAAGAGGTAACAGTATGCTGCCCGGCTATTTCAAGAAAGGAATGGGGTGGGACATTCCAGCCATAAGGCCGGGGTTAGCTTTGCGAGGAGTTTCTTTAGTTAATGTATTCTGCATGTCCTTTACTCAAAATGAGTGGCGGCTCGTGCTGAATTATGTTGGTAGTTCTGCTCGGTGACGCCCAGTCCGTTGCAGTAAGTGTAATAGACAAATTCGTATTGCATACGGGAAATGCCAAATGAGCTTGTGCATCCGTCCTCCAATGCCGCAGAAACGCCTTATCCCCATGTCCTATCAGCTTTGTAGTTCCCGACAATGTACAGAAACATTACAGGAAAACATACATCTCGGTTTTCCGTGGTTTCCCATTTTCACACAAGGCAAATGCCGGGGCTGTTCCTTAATTAAGGCCACGGCCGATTCCTTCCAATTCCTAGGCCTTTCCTATCCCATCGTCGCCATAAGACATATCTGTGTCGGTGCGACGTAAAGCAAATAGCATACATCTCGATTTGTAAGACCCCGATTTCGAGGGACATCGACGATATAAATAACTAACTTATACATTTTTAAAAAACTAAAAATTTCAACAAAAAAGCCTTTCTTCCGCTTACTGAAAACATGTTGATCTAGTATCAACACACTCATATTTACAGAGGTTCCAAGACATGCATACATCTTTGGGAGCCAGCTTTCTTACTGGAGGGAGAACATAATCTGATGGTACTAACGTTCTTGTTTTCATTTTCATGACCACTTAACTCGGAAGAATTCACTACCATTACGGAGAAACATATTCATGATTACGTGTAGGCCCAAGAACTCGCTCATTCGCGTCGTATGAGAGAGAATGTTTTCGGTCGTTGAATACAATTTTATTATGCTTAAGTCCTGGCCATATACCCACAACTTTTAAAGTACGTTGTTTGAAGACTTAACATGAACAGTAAATTGATTTTATGTTACTTAATCACAACTGAACGCCGTCCTCTTTTATCGCTCATTTGTCCTCTATTTAAATTATTTGGGCTTTCTTTCTACTGAGCAGAAGCATCACAACTTTACTACACTGTAGTATATGAGAATGTTGACATGTGAGAATTTTAAACCACATCAATATACACACAGTTTTAAAAGTTCTCTATTTACACTGATGAGTACAGCGGAGGGAGCTTTTTGTCAAACAGCTCAGATTTCAACATGCTCTGCTTGCTGCAGTGATGATTCTCCCGCAGACGGTGGTTCTGGTGCTACCTCTAGTGTATTATTTACTAACTCTGTAGTCTCAGCTACGCATGCGAATAGGCCAGCCGTGCTGCAAGGTGTGCAGTTCATACAGAACCTTATGGGCGACTCTTAGCCACCTATCGGAGAAAGTTGTAGTTAAGTGCTCTCTCTCATGCTTTCAACATGATATTCTGTCGTTCATAGATCCTAACATGGTTGCCAGATCACCAGTAACTGAATTGATATGAATCTTTGCCTCGATAACAACACTCAATGTAAAGGATGGGATGACCAATCGCTGTACATTATATCTTTCATTCTGGTGGTTCTGCAGCTCTGCAGATCGTATTATGAAGCCGCACCTACTCAAAATGCCTCAAGAGAAAAGCAGAAGAAAGTATTTATTTATTAAAGTACGTATTAAATCTGTGGGTGTCAGGTAATAGTGATTATTCGACTGATGTGAAGTGCGGTACGCTTGAAGGAAGTGAAATCTGAAAACAAATCAACTTGAACAACATGCAAAACCGACTTCACAGGATGTAAAGAACAACACACCGTAACTACTTATTATGTACGTAAAACCGAACCCCACTTAATACATATTTAGCCGATCTTTGTAAGGCTTTTATATGCAGCAATATTCCATGGAATAAATTAAACAATCCAGTTGTTTCAAGGTGCTTGTAATGGTCACAGATGCAGCTGCTTAAATATTCAAGGCTGCAAAAGCCGTACAAGTATTTTACGCCAGCCTTATAAACGAATACATTACCGCTTAGCACACGAACTGCAGGGTATTGCGGAAGAAATATCCAGCTGTTAACGATTTAATTGCAAGTGAGAAATGGTGTTTCTGAAATGAACACCCATGTCCAGTTCTACAGAGATTGCCTGCCTGAAGCTGCTCCGCCACCGGAACCTGTCCTAACTAGCTGGGGAACATGGTTACCGTAGTTTCGTTGTATCACGAGAATTTCAATCAAGTAAAAGAAATCGTTTACAAAACTTGGCGATGACCGTGAAGCAAACGTGGTATTTGAAAGTGATTCTGTCTATCAAGAGATGCATTTCATCCATACGCATTTTTTTTTTTTTTTCACTTCTGTGAAACACTGAGATCCTAGAATCTGCTGGTGCACTCCTCCACGACTCTCTTGAACTCGTTCAGAAAGCATCTTCTTGAATGAATTCTATTCTCGGGCTGTAAACTTATTTTGACAAACAAGAGACATAATTTGTCTCCAGTAAAAATATTTTAAAAACTTGCAATCATCTATTGTGATGCTTCTTACTGCAGTGAATGATTCATGCATAAAGTGAGTGAATAAAATTGCCTTATTCTTAAGGGCATACTTTCTATTTTTGGTTAAAGATTCGGTCCCTACTAATAACTTAGCTCTCGTACCAGTTGTTTCTCGTGACCCTCCTCAAAACTCCACCTCTCGCACCAACTCCTATTCCTATTCACCTCACGCCCTTGATCGGCAATCAATGACATCCGGCAAAACTGAAAAAAAAAAAAAAAAGAAAAAAAAAATCTTCGAGTGCACAGATTAAGCGTGTCGAATGTTTCCATCTCCAACAAGCGAAAAACACTATCAATCACCAAAAAAGAACTCATCTGGATTTTTTACGTCGCATCGACACAGACAGGTCTTATGGCGACGAAGTTACAGGAAAGGGCTAGGAGTGGGAAGGAAGCGGCCGTGGCCTTAATTAAGTTACAGCGTTTGCCTGGTGTGAAGATGGGAAACCACGGAAAACAATCTTCAGGGCTGCCGACAGAGGAGTTCGAACCCACTATCTCCCGAATACTCGATAATGGTCGCACTTAAGCGACTGCAGCTACCGAGCTCGGTATCTGGAATCTGAAGGAGGAATAATTTATACAGGAAATAGAAGTAAAATCCAAGTGACGGCAGTTGGGAGAAGTATCATGAATCTGCCATCCACAGCGACAGTTCCAATACTTAACGAGCTTTCAATAAAAACAAAAGCGGCAACAAATACAACAGACTCTCAGCTTCCTTTTTCTTCTTCTAATGCTCCTCCCACACCTGTGGGGTCGCGAGTGCCATCTGTGTCGCACATAGAAATTTGGCTCTGTTTTACGGTCCGATATCCTTCCTGACGCCAACCCTATACGGACGGATGTAATAACTTTTGCGTGTTTTTTGTGGTGGTTGACAGTGTAGTGTGTTGTGTGAATATGAAGAGGATATTGTTGGAACAAACACAAACATCCAGTCCCCGATCCGTCTTGTAATCGAACCCGGCACCGTGTGAATCGAAGGCCTCAATGTTGACCATTCAGCTAAGGAATTGGACCAAGAAAATAACGGTAAATTTAAAAATAACTTTACTTCAGCTGACCCTACAGCCACCACCTCACCGTTAGGGAGTTCACAACAATTCCTCGGAGAACCAGGCCCCATGCAGCGACGTACCGGCGATTTCAGTGAACAATGGAGACTGTGACAGAAGAAAGAAAGAAAGAAAGAAATAATGCAAACAATCATCAGTCACGACTGATTTGCATTTAGTGCAGTCACCCAGGTGGCAAATTCCCTAGCTGTTGTTTACCTAGAATGTTCTTAAATAACTGCCAAGAATTTGCAAATTTACCGAACATCCCTCTGGAAAATTATTCCAATCTCTAACTCCTCTTCCTGAAAACCTACCTACAACCTGTTTTCCAGTCAGTAACCGGGTCAGGGATGTAATGAATGAATCATATATAGGCTATTATTACGATGGGGTCGCCACTCCCAAAGTGATATATTAATGAATGATAGATGCTACGAAATGAGAATGGAGAGTGTTGCTGGAATGAAAGTTGACAGGGAAAACCGGAGTACCCGGAGAAAAACCTGTCCCGTCTCCGCTTTGTCCAGCACAAATCTCACATGGAATGACCGGGATTTGAACCACGGTATCCAGCGGTGAGAGGCCGACGCGCTGCCGTCTGAGCCACGGAGGCTCCAACTCCTCTTCCTATAAACGAATATTTGCCTCTACTCCTCTTGAATTCTAACTTTATCTTTATATTTTGACCCTTGCCTACTTTTAGAAACACCACTGAGACTTATTCGTCTACTAAAATCATTCCAAGCCAACTCACCACTGACAGTTCGGAACATACCACTTAGTCGAGCAGCTTGTCTCCTTTCTCCCAAACATTGCAACATTTTCGTAAAACTACTATTTTGTCGGAAATCACCCAGAAAAAAATCGAGCCGATTTTCTTTGGATTTTTCCAGTTCTCGAATCAAGTAATTCTGGTGTGGATCCCATACACTGGAACCGTACTCTAGTTGGAGTCCTCTCCTTTACATCCTTACTATAAGCTCTAAATACCCTCATAATCATGTGCAGAGATCTGTATCCTTTATTTACAATCCCGCTTATGTGATAACCCCAATGAGGATCTTTCCTTATATTAACACCTAGGTATTTACAGTGTTCCCCATAAGGAACGTGTTCCCGTATTCAAAGAAGGCGTACAGAGAAAATAAACAACTACTGCCTGGTGTCTGTAAATTGGTAGAAATATAGAATCCGCCCCGCAAGGATTATAACACAATATGTTAGTATCAATTCTACTATTCTTATCTAGAAATGATTCATGGGGGGGAGGGGGATGTGTTCGATGCGCCTGCCAGGGACCAAACCACCCGCCCCTAGAAGTATATTTACTTTTATAACCTAAAGTAATGGTCCAGGCGCCATTATCCATTGCCTCTGCAAGGACCACGGGTATTGGCTGAGATATCAAGGATTAAGACGTCATTCCCACCAATGAAGAGACAAGAGATTTCGTTACCAACCACTGGAGAAGAAAAAAGGCAGTTTGAAAGTGCCATGACGTCGGACTGTAACCTTACACTTTCTCAATTCCGCCTTTAAATCGGGGCTTACGGCAAGGAAAATAAAGATCAATTAGTAGCTGTAAAGTATTTTTGCACATCCAGGCCAATATCTGTCATGAAAGCAGTGACCCCTTCGGGCCTTTATCTATCGCCGCGGCGCATACTGTCCGCACGGCAAGGAAAAAAAAAAAGAACACCCATATGAAACTAACAATCAACAGTCACTTATCTTTACTTAAGAAGAGCACATTAACAATTTTCTTGAATATAAAAACCAATATAACAACAGCAACATTAAATTGTTTACATAAATGTCCGGTTATAACAGATGCTAGATGACTGTCAGTACGTTCAGTTTGTGAAATAATCTGGTATGATATTAAACAATTGCACATCAACCTTTTTAGAATTCCAGACGAGGGGGGAGGGCATGGTTACAACTGTGTGGGGCCAGGTCAGCGATAAGACCGCTTTTGTACGCGATATGGCGCACTATGCTGATAACAGAGCCTCCGTTGTAAATAAGTAATTAAGTAGGGGCAGTAGGAACAAGGAACAAGGATGTGGAGGAAGCAGATCTCTACTGGGAGTACTTCGGGGGTACTACGGTGCTCGAGCATCCCCACAAACAGGGAGAAAAATGATTAAAACGTAATAATAGTTGTTAACCATAGCAATGCCAAGGTATTACCGACGGGAGCCCAAAATCCGTATGTTTCTCTTCCTGTACTGTGAGCAGATGCTGTAAGACGGGTGTTACACACAGTTGGTATGAAAGGCGTTATAAGCAAAAAGAAATCGTAGAGAAGTAACGTAAACAGGCGGAAGAGGGTGGATTCTGCAAACCAATATGTTAGCAAGCCACCTACTTTCTGGAAACAAGTGTTATTTACAGATGAATGTAAATTCAGGTTGTTTGATACGTCCATAAGTGCCGTGTGTGGAGAAAGAAGAACGAGGAGCTTCACAATAGAAACCTTCAGACTACATTTAAACATGGAGTGGACCCACCATGATATGGAGGTGTATGTAGGAGGCTGGTGTAAGCGACCTCTACATAATACCTGTAACAATGGATAGGAAGATTTATTAAAACATTTTAAAGCAGTATATGAATCCCAGTGTCGAAAATTTAGGACTGCTGGTGACTATTACTTCCGAAAAGATATATACTGCCCGGGTCGTCAAGCTCCGGTTGCCTTGCAATACACCTTGTGTACAGCGTCCGGCTCCATGGCTACATGGTTAACGTGCTGGCCTCTGCTCACAGGGGTCCCGGGTTCGATTCACGGCAGGGTCGGGAATTTTAACCATAATTGGTTAATTCCCTTGGCACGGGGACTGGGTGTATGTGTCGTCTTCATCATCATTTCATCCTCATCACGACGCCCAAGTCGCCTACGGTCGTCAAATCAAAAGACCTGCACCTGGCGAGCCGAAGTCCTCGGACGCATCCCGGCACTAAAATCCACTCCAGATTTATACCCCATGGAGCATTTATAGGCGGAATTGAAAAGGAGGAAATCATATGGAAAGATGAAAGTCAACATTTGTTGAAGAGTGGTAGAAGACAGGCCCACAAATCACGGATAAACTAGTTCACTCCGTGCCGAAGAGGCTTCGAGCTGTTATTGCTGCCAAAGAAAATTGGACTGGATACTGAAGATGTATTTGTTCTGTAAGCCAATTGCGTGTGAGGTACAAGTGGACAAATACTTCTGCTCCACTACTTGTCGGAAGATACAGCTACAGAAGCCACTATTTTTAACCTATTTTAACCCAATGTCCTATTCATAAAAACGTAAAACAAGGTACATTTATTAAGGTCTTGCATAGTGGTTTTTCTGTGTTATGTTAAAGAGGGCTATTGTATGAGCTTCTACAATGTTCACCGAAAAATCGTATTCCAACAATGCACACATTTGATTGCCTGACTCCCTCCAGAAGCACTACTGAAGACTGCTTCACGATGTCTGCAAGTAAGTTAGTTTATAATATTTTCTGTGCATTCCAGTGAAAGGGGGAAATTTATTTTATTCGTGTTCTTGTTCAGAAAAGTTCACTTAAATGAGCTGACACATAACTGAATTGATTCTAAAGTCTGCGTCCCACTTAATTATGCTAATAATTGAATGTCCTGTGTATAGGACATTAGGGTTGTGTGTATATTTTGTCGATATAATCACTTATACATAGAAACTGTTAGTATTCTCATTTAAAAGTGTTGTTTTCGCTTGTAGGACACCTGACACAGACGTTTTTGTCCCCAGAAGAAGCTTTTGAGCACCTGGAAACCTTAAGTGAAGCTGACATTGAGGTTATTTGTCTTGATAATGAAGGCAGTATCTCTCTAAGTATTATCCCCCTCCTTCCTATGAAGCAAGTGGTAACGAAGACATAGATGGCGATTTAATTGAAGTGCCCGAGCAAAGGGACGGTAAAACTGATACGTCGACCAGAATACGTACTCCTGTTGCAAGCACGGCACAATTATCAGCTCTGGATTTATTTCACAGCCATCAGAAATGCCTCCAGGACACACGATACGACAACCTGGGACACAGCTGCGGCAAGTCAGCAACCATATGTGTAAATTACAAACAAGGGCTGTATATGAAGTGATGCAGAGCGCGTAAAATGTCTCAAACTAATCTTGAAACGCGATAAAAGCAATGGTGTGCACTGAACCCCAGCGCTGTTGTATTATCATTACTTATAACGTTTCTTTATCAATTTAAAAAACTTCAAACAGCTATGTCAAGCTGTCTCGGTAACCCGTTCGCACTACCGTAGTCCAGCTGGGTTTCTTTGTTGGCGCAAAAGAGAGCTATCCCAGAGAAATTCAAGTCGCTTGGTTGACGCATGAGCTTTAAGCCTCCTTGCCTTGGAGCGTTGCCTACGAGCTTGCATTCGGGGGATATTGGCTTCGAACCCCACTGTTGGAAGCCCTGAAGATGCCTTTTTCGTGGTTTCCCATTTTCACACAGGGACATGCTGGGGCTGGAACTTAATTAAGGCCACGGCCGCTTCCTTCCCATTCCTAGGCCTTTCCTATCCCATCGTCGCCATAAGACCTATCTGTGTCAGTGCGACGTAAAGCAAATAGCAAAAAAAAAAAAAAAAAAGTTAGCCTACTTGTAGGTACTTCTTTTTGTTTGCGGGTGACGTAGATCAGTTATATGCGGAAGATATGGTATGTTCATCGTTATTTGAATCAGAAATTTTACCGGTAATATATTCTGATGGCAGTACGTCATTTCTTGGAGCTGGAACCTTCCTGCGTTTGACACTTGTCTGTTGTGAACAGGATATACACTAAAAAAAGAAACTTTGTTGGGGAGAATTCGCTTGATTGATATGCTTACACTGAAATCTGATGTATTAAAATAGCTTTCCTGTATTTCTCTCTTAAGCCGCACTCCGAAGGAAAATCATGGAACATCACATTTTCTTGCTTTTTAGCGGTATCCGAAGTACACAGAGGTACACAACAGTGCACCATGCTTGTCAACCTCATGGACACTCACCGACAGAAACAATGCGCACAATAAATTGCATAAAATCAACACAACATCACAATTACTCCATACATCACAATGTTACAGTCTGCCAAGAGCAGAATAGAAACTTGACATCTAGCGGCCAAACCGTGAAGAAGGGTCGGGCCGTCTTTTCAGCGGCAAATTAGTAGCTATGTCCCGGCCTTGTGTATCTCGTAGGCAACGCTTGGAGCAACGACATGAAAGATATATAGACTGCTATCTGCCGACCATCTTTGAATCACTTTGAACTTCTGGCAGCCGTGACACTTGTAGGCAAAACAAACGACAAGTATCATGGCAGAGTGACGGTACTTGTATAGACGTATACGTTAAATTCGTTATTCTTTGTGTTTCATGCAATAAAACCGGCCTTAGTTATGATAAAAATCTTTTTAAAATACATATATTAAATGTACAGTAGAAGTTGTGTGATGACAGTGTTTAACGAATGTGAATAATTTATTTGTGGTTATGTGACAATAGACTGTTGGTTGTGTAGCTCCAGATTCCTGTAATTAACAATATTTAATGAAATAATGTTGAATGCTCAAAGTAAGTAGGGGGCTACGGTACACAAGCCAACCATCGCCAGTTCACTCGTAAGTGCCGTGAAATGCTATTAGATATGTTCATTAGGGAACAGTTTGCTAGGATATGTCAGCTGTTAGCCCATATAAAAATGTAAACTAACAAAACCTCAAACTAATACAATAGGACGAAATATCTGATCATCTTGTAGGTACTGAACGCAAATATACAAAATTAATACACCATAAACCATATTATAAACACAACTTCTGTTAAAAATATCACTTCATAATTGACATAATTCTGTACTCTGTTGTACTACCTATAACCTCTAAGTACAGATAGAAGAGTTTATGCTCATTATAAAAAAGCTAACTAAAATAATTGTACAAATATACACCATATTTTACGCTGTGGTCTCTATATATACACAAGCAGGCCTATTCAAAAGTAGATTATAAATGCCATCTCCATAATACTTCAGAAACACTTTGCTATGATACCGTGTCGGCTGTAGCCTATATAAAAATGTAAACAAACAAACAAACTACTTCTAGTATAGTAGAATGAAATGTTTAATCCCCTTGTAGATTTTGAACACAAATATACAAAAGTAATGTACCTTAAACAATATTATAAGCACAATTTATGTTGAAAATATCACTTTATAACTGACATAATGATATACTGTTTTGTAAGTGCCTACCTACTGTAGAATCTCCAAGTACAGTTGAGACAGTTCCTGATCATAATAAAAAAAACTAAAACTAAAATAATTGTACAAATATACACCATATTTTATACTTTGGTATCTACATACACACACAAATAGGCATATATAAATGTAAGGGGTTGAATTTAACATCAGATTATTAACGGCTAGTTCAGTTAAGTACAAATCAGATAATTAAAACTAATACAATATCTCAAATGAACCATCATTTCGATTTCCCCCTGTGGTTGGGGGTCGCAGATTTAGAATACATGGTATCTCCTGCCTGTCATAAGAGCCCACTAAAGGGGGCGACCAAGGGATGATATTAAACCCATGTGATTACTTGTGATTAGTACCATTATGTGCAGAACACCATGGGTCGACGTTACTTGCGACTAGTACCACCTTGCGAGGTCTACGTTACAAAGAAGCAGTACCATTATCCGAGCTGGGTGTTGTTTCTGATAAGTGCCATCGCGTGCATTCCACCAGTCGGTCCCACTGTGTTCAGAATGGGACTGTGTTACTTATAAGTAGTACCACGTTATAAGGAACACCATGGGTCTACGTTGTCTGTGGTTGGCATCACTTTGTGAGAAAAACCACAGGTTTGATTGGCGCCGTGATAAGTACCACTGTGATGAAAACCATGGGTCTGCGTTGCCCATTATGTGAGGAACACGATGGATTTGTGTTGCCTGTGGGCATTACCATAATGTGATACACCATGGATCTAAATTGCCTATGATTAGTATCACTATGCGAGCAATACCATGGTTCTGCATTGCTTGTGAGCAGGACCCTTATGTGCAAAACACCGTAGGTTTGTGTTACTTGTGAGTGGAACCATTATGTGTGACATACTATGAGTCTACATTACTTGTGATTAGTACCCACCAATATAATAATATGAAATTTAGTGCCCATGATAGTACCAGGAGCCTACGTTACCTGTGATTAGTACCACTATAGGAGGAACAACATAGTCCTGCTTTACCATTGATTAGTTTCCTTAGATGTGAAGGGAAGTCAAACTTTGAGGTACAGCATTATCCTTCAGGTATTATCTGTCATTAGCATACCTGAAAAACATAAATAGATTTGAATTAATATTGTTTATATGCTGTATTTTACTAATCTTTGATGCCAGTTAGACTAGTAATGAAAGAAAAATGTCATGGCACTTCAGTTCTATCCCTGTTGGAATCTCAGTTTACTGGTTTCTCTGATCATAACTGAAGTGGCCACTGTGGTGGCTCAGTTGCTAAAATGCCTGCTTAGGTTAAAGCTGCTGTCAAACCTAGTTACCAGGTTCAGGATTTTATCAGAGATTTTCCCCTGCCCTTTTGATAAGTGTCTGGTAAGTAATAGGTAAACTGTTTCACCATAAGGCATTCATCTCATTATCACTGACTTTAATCCTATGAAAGACCTAGCAGTTACAACAGGAACTTAAAGTTAAATTCATTAATTCATAAATGAAGAGTTTAACTTCTAGATTTAATTTCTCTATTTTACATGTTAGGCTCTACATATTGGAGGAGCTAAGCATCTTTCCCCTAATAAGAGTTTATATTGCTGTAGGCTAATAATAATTTTTACCTGAAATCTAAAGGTATAAAGTGATCTGAATATAATCTGCTTGCATTGGTTGGCTCCCAATGGTGTCTCCTTACTGCAATCAACCATTTCTTTAACAAAGGTGTATTGTTCAAAGGAAACCTTGAAGGAAAAAAATGTGTCATGATTAGAATGGCCTATGGGATATGGAATTGTGTTTAGGCCTATGCTGAAATAATTCTCAAATACCTAATTGTTCATACATACTTGTGAAATGTAACGTTAATTCCTTTCTGATGGCTATTGGTGCAGTTAAATGCTGCGCACGACGTGGGCATCTTGAAAAATAAAAACTCGTATTTTTACAACATACTACTGTTCATCTTCTTCCAACCAAACGGCCGCCAGATTTTGTGGGCTTATTTCATTAAAAGTCTTTTAATTATTAATGTCAACAGTGTCTTCAAAACGTCTGGACTCGCTATTTTTAAATAGGACTTGATTTTTGCAACAAAAATAACCACATCTACTCATGAACTGATAATACGACTGAGGCTAAAGTGACACGCGGCTTGGCCAGTCTCAAAGTGTCAAGTTCTCTTGCCTACAACTGTCATGGCGGCCGTAGTTCACTGAGCTTCAGACAGGGGCGCTGTAACGAGTATGTTTAGCATTCTATATATCTTTAATGTCGTTGGCTTGGAGTGACGTGGCGATTGCTGTGGGCCTCACTCGAGATCACAGACACTGACAGCGCTCTATCTCGTAGCATTGGCGCTAGTGAAGCCGGAAACTTGAGGCCGCCGCCATCTTACGTCACTACACGCCTACTGTAAACATGTGTATTACAGTGTTATGTGCAGGTTTGTTTTATGCTGTTTTTATGTATATTTTGCATTCATTATTCGGCAAACTACTGTGTGGCAGAATGGTGAATACCTGCGTAGTGTTTGGGTGTGGTTTTTCGTATTCACGAAGTAAGAAGAAGGAAGAAATTGGAATTTCAATACACCGGTAAATGGCTTGCATGTTCTCATGTGCACTTGTTATCTAGTTATTAATGCAATTAAATCAACTATTAAAGATACCTAATTATGTAGGAGACAGAGATCACTTCCTTCCGGTGGCGTTAGCCCCCTTGTGATAGAGTGCGGCGTAGTAGTAGGCCTAGTAATAATAATAACAACAATAATGATAATAGTAATAGAAATGTTGGTACAACACTGGTTATAAGTTAAGATTTTGTTTTGATTATGTTGGTAATTGAGTGTCTCGGTCAATCAATCACTACTGATCTGCATTTAGGGCAGTCGCCCAGGTGGTAGCCAACGACCGTAGCCGTGTTGAAACACCGGGTCCCGTGAGACCTCCGAAGTTAAGCAACATTGGGCGTGGTCAAGATTTGGAAGAGTCGTCACGCGCTGTTGGTAGGGGGTAAGGGAATGGATGACACCACTCAAACTTATTCGTCTACTAATGTCATGCCACTGACTGCTCAGAACATACCACTTAGTCGAACAACTCGTCTTCTATCTCCCAGGTCTTCCCAGCCCAAACTTTGCAACATTTTTGTAACGCTACTCTTTTGTTGAAATCCCTCAGAGCAAATCGAGCTGCTTTTCTTTGGACTTTTTCCAGTTCTTGAATCAAGTAATCCTGGTGAGGGTCCCATACTCTGGAACCATACTCTAGTCGGGATCTTACCAGAGATGTATATGCCCTCTGCTTTACATACTTACTACAACCCCTAAATACCCTCATAATAATGTGCAAAGATCTGTACCCTTTATTTATAATCCCATGTGGTAAAATCTGACCAAACTCAATGAAGCGCTAGCAAATAATATACGACACTAATAGCCTCTAGTTACTAAAACTAAATACATCACTAACATACGTCTTTAAAGAGATGTCGTAAAGATGTCAAAACTGTTAAAATTAGAGTGAGAGGATTAGTAATCTTGCATAAATGGAAATAGGTGTTAGGTTTATTATAACAGAATATTATTTGAATACCGTATATCTCAGAATTTGTGGTAGAGATGTTTTTTCAATTCTCTACAATGTGATACTTGTAAGGAAGTAGTTGTACAAAAAGAACATTCTTATCCATTAATTTCTTTTAAGAATAGGGATACATTGTAGGCCTGTTTTCCTACGAAAGATGTTCACGTGTGGATATTTCTTCCTGAGATGTATTTCAGACCGAATACATGACATGGTTTAAGCTCAGTCTTGAAACGGAACATACCTAATTAAGTCACAGCTCAGTTGCATGAAACAAATTTGTTTTGAAGGTTAAGCTCACATGCTTTAGATCTAAACCCAATGGACACATATGTTTATCGCCTTATTAGTACATAATAATAAAAATAATGACTTTCTTCTTCTTTTTACCGCTTTTTTCACACCTGTGGGGTCACGGGTGCGAACTGTGTCGCACATGTGGTGGTTGGTAGTGTGTTCATATGAAGAGGAAAGTATTGGGACAAACACAAATACCCGGTCCCCGAACTAGAAGAATTAGAGACGATTAAAATCCCTGACCCAGCCGGGAATCGAACCCGGGACCCTCTGAACCGAAGGCCTCAACGCTGACCATTCAACCAACGAGTCGGACATTATTAATCATAATAATAACAATAGGCACAAATAATAATGATGTTATTGGTGTTACGTCCCACTAACTATTTTACCGTTTTCGGAGACGCTGAGGTGCCGGAATTTAGTCTTGCAGGAGATCTTTTACGTGCCCGTAAATCTACCGACACGAAGCTGACGTATCTGAGCACCTTCAAATACCACTGGACTGAGCCACGATCGAACCTGCCAAGTTGGAGTCAGAAGTATAACCGTCTGAACCACTCAGCCCGGCACGCCTTATTACTATAATTGCATCACTGTACTTGAAGATATGTGCGAGTCATGCTGTAAGAGAGTGAATGGAAACAGATTTGACCATAGATCGGTCTATAACAGGCGGGCTATTTTAAAGCATTTGTAAATTGATATACCAGGGGTTTTTTTTTTCAGTAAAATAAAGGACCTAATAGGTCTTATTAATCAGTAGTATTCTTATTTCTATGTGCTTTTAATTATATTAATTGCGTTACTGTGTATCACAATAGTTGCTCATCAGAGTGCAGCACCTTCCAGGTAGCACGCGCCTCCAGCAATGTGTTCCCGGGGCGCTGGGGTTGACTTCCGGTGAGGGAGTCTCAAATACTTGTAAGATAACATGGTGTGATACACGCGTGATCCGCGTAATGCTAAGATGCCTCACGAACATCAAGCTCCATAGCTAGATGGAGTTTCATTTTATCATGTAATTCTATTGTTAAGTGTTTCAGTGTACATAATCAATGTTAATAAACCAACATGAATTATATTTTATGCATTATAAAGATCCGAGTGATTATTTGTGCCAGCGCAACTAAATGGAAACCGTTACACAGTCCACTCAGTAACTTGTACCAGACCACAAAACATTTTGGTCATCACCGGACCCTGATCTTTAATAATCGTGCGTAATTTGTGAAAATGCGAAGTAAATCTACGACAGTTACTCGCGCTTCCTTCATCGTGTGCATACTAGTGCTTATATCACACCACGTGCGCGGAAGACGCGGTAAAAGCTTAGCACAAGGCTGCGTGTATTTTGTTACTGAAATCACATCAAATTACTGCAAGTGGTCCAAAACTGGCATGGCTCACGAGCACATTAGTGTCTGAAAGCTTCAGTTCGACTACCCAACACGACAACGCAGTGTGTGGAGTCCAGGGTTCATCTTATCAGCACGACTACAAGACGAAGGATGCAGGGAAAATAAGTATTATACAGGTCAGATTTTCCTTTTCTTATTTGTTATCCTTTCCATTCCGAGATGGATGAGCAGCAAGCAACTAAAAAAGTTAATAAAGCAAAGAACCAGTATTAAGGCTCGAATAACAAGAATAAGCACATTCGTTGACTCATTCAACAGTGAACACAACTTGCATGAAATCAGAGTGCGCTATGATACATTAAGTGATTTAGACACTAAATATGACGCCATTCATGCAAGTTTGGGAACAATTGAAAAGTTTCATTATTTGTTAGGAGCACTGCAAGGCCAAGTCAAGGCATTAATTCAAAACTTACCTACTACTGAAACCAATTACAGTGTTGCATGGGACTTGCTCTGCAGTAGATTTCAGAATAAAAGGTTAATTGCATCAACACACATCAGAGAGATTTTGAATATTAAACCTATAGAAAGAGAATCAGCTTTTGAACTTAGGCAATTCATACACACATTTTCCAGTAATTTGCAAGCCTTGAAAGCCCTTCAGTTGGACAATCCATTGGAAGATACTATCTTAGCACAGCATGCAGTAGACCAGTTAGATCATGAAACAAGGAGAGGTTGGGAATTTGAGTTAGATTCTATGGAAAATCCAACACTTCAGCACCTTTTCAAACATTTAGAGCATAATTATCAAGCATTAGAAAGCATACAATCCAGCTCCAGTCAAGGTCAATCAGGCCCTGCTGTTTCTAAGACTCACATGTCTAAGGGGAAACCTCATACCTTCACACATATGACTCGCATTGAAGGTCAATGCCCTTGTTGTAATCACAAGCATAAATTGTTTGCATGTGAAATATTACAGAAACTAGGCACTAATCAAAGGATACAGTGTGTACGTGATAATAAATTATGTTTTAATTGCCTGAAACCAGATCATGCAGTTAAGGAGTGCACTTCTAGTCATTTCGCAAGTGTAATAAATCTCATTATACATTGTTGCACATAGACACTAACACCTCCCGTGGTAGCAGCAGTACAAGTAGAGATATTACTCATCCTAGATCTAATGATGTAGTCATTGCCAGCGTGCACACAGCAAGAAAAGTACCCAGGCCAAGTCATAATGATACACCACATGTGTTATTGTCAACTGTTGTTGTTAACATTAGAGACCACAATGGAAAATTTCACAAGGTACGAAGGCTGCTAGACAGTGGCAGTCAAACCCATCTAATATCTGAAGACATCGTCAACAGACTTCAGTTAAGAACCAAGAGAAATAACATAATTGTGCTAGGGATTAATCAGGCCTCTTCGTCAATTACACACAGCGTTGACGTTGAGATACATTCCACTGCAACTTCGTTCAAGGCTAATATTAACTGTTTACTAGTTCCAGTCATAACAGGACAGATGCCCACAATGCCACTGGATTACAAGTCTTGGAACATTCCTGATAACATTACATTAGCAGATCCTAAGTTTTACCACCCGGCTACCATTGATATAATTATTGGGGCGGAACTATTTCATGACATTTTGATAATGGAAAGAAAGACTCGCACAGGTGATTTTCCTGTACTTCAAAACACTGAATTAGGTTGGATAGTTTCTGGCAAGGTTCAACACCATACTGTAAATGACAACCCTGTGACATCATGTTTCATAAGAAGTGAGGAAAACCTCGATCATCAGCTACGTCAGTTTTGGGAAATCAAAGAATTGAACACACAACCCAGAACAGTGGAAGAACAACAATGCGAGCAACATTTTAAGGACAACACAACAAGAGACAGTGGGGGGAGGTTCAGAGTCGGGCTACCTCTAAAGGAGAATCATCAAGAGTTGGGAAAGTCATACGACCAAGCAGTCCGGAGATTCCACCAACTAGAGTACAAACTTAACAAGCATCCTGATTTACACAAATGTTATGTACAGTTCATGACCGAATATGAGGAACTAGGTCACATGAAACAAGCACAAATCACTAACGATGAGGACAGACTTCAGTTCTATCTGCCACATCATGCAGTATTCAAAGAAGACAGCTCCACCACCGCAACTAGAGTTGTATTTGATGGATCGGCAAAATCCAGCACAGGTGTTTCACTCAATGATATCTTACTGGTAGGACCAACTGTACAACAGGATCTGTACTCAATTGTCCTGCGATTTAGAACACACAACATTGTATTCACAGCAGACATTACAAAGATGTCCGACTCGTTGGCTGAACGGTCAGCGTACTGGCCTTCGGTTCAGAGGGTCCCGGGTTCGATTCCAGGCCGGGTCGGGGATTTTAACCTTAATTGGTTAATTCCAATGGCACGGGGGCTGGGTGTATGTGTTGTCTTCATCATCATTTCATCCTCATCACGATGGCAGGTCACCTACGGGTGTCAAATAGAAAGACCTGCACCTGGCGAGCCGAACCCGTCCTGGGATATCCCGGCGCTAAAAGCCATACGACATTTCATTTCATTTCATTACAAAGATGTATAGGCAAATCAGAATTCACAGAGATGACACAAAATTACAGCGAATATTATGGAGAAAATCCCCAGAAGAGCCACTGAAAACCTACGAGCTATTAACGGTGACATATGGCACTGCCTCAGCGCCATATTTAGCAACACAGTGTCTGAATCAGCTTGCTGAAGACGAAGCACACATTTATCCACAGGCATCTAAGATTTTGCAGAGGGATTTTTATGTAGATGATGCATTGTGTGGAGCATTAGACATCACAGAAGCACTGCAGCTACAGAAAGAACTAATAGCATTATTGAGCAAGGGAGGTTTTCCCATCAGAAAATGGTGTGCTAATCATCCTGCCATTCTCGAAGGCGTTCCGCCCACAGACAGGGAAATGAATTTACCATTTCACTTTGATAATGATAGCACTGTGAAGGCTTTAGGATTGTCATGGCACCCAACATCAGACACTTTTTAATTGCCAACAAGGTTAAACACATCTCACAAGAAGATGAAGTAACCAAACGCACAGCAACCTCAGTTGTAGCATCTATATTTGACCCATTAGGATTGATCAGCCCATTAGTGATACTATACAAGATATTTTTGCAGGACTTATGGTTACATCAACTTCACTGGGATGACCCACTGCCAGATCCCTTAGCATCAGACTGGGCAAAATTACAAAGGCAGCTAGCACACATTGACAATATACAAGTAAAACGCCATGTATTAATTGAGGGTGACTTAGCAAATATTCAGGTTCATGGATTTTCAGACGCTTCCGAGCGAGCTTATGGCGCATGCATCTACCTTCGGTCAGTGAATCAGGAGGGTGAAGTATCAGTCAAACTGTTATGCTCTAAATCGCGCGTAGCTCCGGTTAAACGAGTCACTCTTCCTCGTTTAGAACTTCTCGGTGCAGCATGATTAGCTCAGTTGGTACACAAAACCATGCCAGTCTTAAACTTGGCCATTAATGAAACACACTTGTGGACAGACTCCACTATCGTACTGTCATGGTTAGCATCACCAGCATCACGTTGGAAGACCTTTGTAGCAGATAGGGTAGCTCACATTCAACAGTCAACGAACACTAGTGACTGGCATCATGTACCATCACAAGATAATCCAGCGGACTTAATTTCTCGAGGCGTCAGACCAGCAGATCTGCAAAACTCAACCATTTGGTGGTCAGGACCCGCCTGGTTGTCCACTTCTGAATTAAATTGGCCGCAGAACAACAATATTGAGGATTCGCTCGCCATAGCAGAGCAGCGACAATCATCCACACTACTAGTAGTGACACAAGCTGGAACTATTATTGAGAACTTCTCATCATTAATAAGACTGCAACGAACAATAGCTTATTGTTACAGATTTTTGCATAACACTAAGTATGCCAGGGACAAGGAAATTGGACCTTTAAATGTTGAAGAATTGGAACATTCATTAGAAGTCTGCATTCGTATTGCACAAAATGCAGCCTTCTCAGAAGAGATCGGAGATCTGAAAAACGGAGACGTAGTCTCTAAGAAGAGCCAGATAAGGAACCTATGTCCCTTCTTACACAACAATATTCTAAGGGTCGGAGGCAGGTTGAAGAATGTATCGATTCCGTTTTCATCCAAACATCCAATACTGTTGCCATCAAAACATTATCTTACAGAGCTGATCATAAGACATGAACATCTTCAACAGTCCCACGCAGGACCTGGATTGTTATTGGCTTGTCTTCGGGAAAGATATTGGATCCTGAATGGTAGAAATGTGATAAGACATCAGATACACAAATGCATAAGATGTCACATATTAAGAGCAGTAACTGCGCAGCAAATCATGGCCGACCTACCCAAGCATCGTGTGCAACCAACTCGACCATTCAGCACTTGTGGAATTGATTATGGTGGCCCTATTCTTTTACGCCCCCTCAAAAAAGGAGCAAGGTGCGAATAAGGGCATATATAGCATTATTCGTCTGTTTTTCTACTAAGGCAATTCACCTTGAGGTAGTAAGTAGCCTCACCAGCGAAGCATTTCTAGCTACCCTGCGGCGATTCATAGCGAGGAAGGGGGAAACCTGTTGACATATACAGCGATAATGCGACAACATTTATCGGAGCTGACAAGCAACTGCAAGATCTTCATCAGCTCATGCCATCAAACCAATTCCAGGAGGAAGTTACAAACAGCATGAGTAATAAAGGCATTAACTGGCATTTCATACCTCCACGAACCCCGCATTTCGGTGGAATCTGGGAAGTAGGCATTAAATCAGTAAAGTATCATTTGCGCAGAGTTGCAGGTAATGCAGCTCTTACATATGAAGAAATGTGTACTGTGCTCACACAAATTGAAAGTTGCTTAAATTCAAGACCGCTCACATCTCTGTCCTCTGATCCCACAGATCCTAAGGCTTTAACACCAGGACATTTTTTGATCGGAACCAATCTATCCTCAATCCCTGAACCCAGTCTGACACTTGTTCCCAGCAATCGATTAACATTTTGGAAACGTCTTCAGCAGATAGTGCAGCATTTCTGGTCCAGATGGTACAAGGAGTACCTTACTCAGTCGCAGCAGAGGCCCAAGTGGGTCAGTCAGCAACCCAACCTTAGGGTTGGAACTGTGGTCGCAGTCAAGGACGACAACTTGCCACCCCTGCAGTGGAAGCTTGCAGTGGTCCAAGAACTTCATCCTGGGAAAGATGGACTTGTCAGAGTAGCGACTGTAAAAATGACAAATGGTCAATTCAAGCGACCCGTTTCCTTTACCTATCTGCGTAACTGTCAGTGACAGTCTTTATTTGAGTGTTTTGTGTTTATTTTTTTGTGTTTTCTTATGACAGTATTTCAGTGTGTAAAAACTTGTAGTGTTTCTCTTTGTCTTGATTGTGAACAATCAACAGGGGGAAGAATGTTACTGTGTATCACAATAGTTGCTCATCAGAGTGCAGCACCTTCCAGGTAGCACGCGCCTCCAGCAATGTGTTCCCGGGGCGCTGGGGTTGACTTCCGGTGAGGGAGTCTCAAATACTTGTAAGATAACATGGTGTGATACACGCGTGATCCGCGTAATGCTAAGATGCCTCACGAACATCAAGCTCCATAGCTAGATGGAGTTTCATTTTATCATGTAATTCTATTGTTAAGTGTTTCAGTGTACATAATCAATGTTAATAAACCAACATGAATTATATTTTATGCATTATAAAGATCCGAGTGATTATTTGTGCCAGCGCAACTAAATGGAAACCGTTATACAGTCCACTCAGTAACTTGTACCAGACCACAAAACAAATTATCTCCTGTCCACTATTCCCGTTTCGGGCACTGTTTTACATGAATGCATTGGGATAGTGTAGTGACGTAAGATGGCGGCGCCTGCACGCTTCCGGCTTCACAATCGTGCTGCTCATTGCCAGTCTAGATCTATGTCTGTGCTGGAGATTCACAGCGTCTTACGACGGAGAAGCAGCTAGCTTGGGTAATAGTTAACACTCGAAGTAATCAGCGCCACACGCCAGGGGCTACAAGAAGAAAACACTTGCAGACAGTCTTGCTAATAAAAATACCCATTTAATGAAATCAATTGTAATAAAGTTTTATTTTTGGATTTCGGCATACATGAAGTTTTTAGGAGTGATTCATTGATGGCACGTGGAAAAATATTTAGGTTGCCCCGCAAGAAACACAGAGTCAAGCGTGAAGTAAAATAAATTTGTATTTACTGTAGTTGCTCTGTACGAGTGGGTTTGACTGCAATGGTAGTATATTGTGAGTTCTTCTAGCGTTCCTCTTGGATTATAGGTGTTTTCGCAGGTTTTGTGGCATTTTTCGTGAATATATCAGTGGTATACGTCGGGAAAATATTTTCCCTAGATTGTCGTTGTTGTAACTACGGTCAGTAAGCGAGTGAAAATGTAAAACCTCGGCGACACTGAAATACCTGCTTAATTTTCCTCATTCCGTATAGATTAGGCCTTTTAAGTTATAAACAAAAAAATGAGTTCCAATATATTTCTGTGAGAACCATGACTAGGCCTATACTATTACGAAGCATCAGCGGGTGAAACTGTAAGCTGTAGCTTAAGTTATGATAATGACAACACCGCCACGAATACCAATTTGGAAATATGTGCCAGTATGTGGTTGAAATATTCCAGTGAGTTATATTTAAGTTCTTCAATACCTAAACTGTCTTATTCATTGTATCTGATCTGTTTGCTTGTTATATTTCTACTTAGTTATGGAATGAGTTTATAAAATAGTATTTTTTTCTTTAAAGAGAGTGGGTTTTTTTTCAGCTGGGGTAACGAATGTCCTCACCGCACGCCACTGGCTTAAAAGACATGGTAGAAAATATTTGGTTTTCAGTCTGCCACATAAGTAACTACACATAAACCCCGTGGAGACGAATTTCTTTAAATGCGAATTGGTTTTGTTTTTACCAATGCTCTTACATTATTTTATAATTGATATGCATATTCCATTATTAAATACACATAATTAATCTAATTTAACTATTTTATTCTACTTTGTATTAGGGCTCAAAATGTTTCAGCCTATCAGGAATGTTCTTAATTTTTCTGTATTTGTGCCTTAATTATACAGATTTAAGAGATGAGTTCAACTTATAGATATCATGAATTCATCATGTTGTGGCTCCATATACGTTCAACATGTTGTATTATTTTCTGATTGTTGTATATTGTATATTTTTAATAATCGAAAAATAATCGAATAAAATGAAATAAGCGATTATTTTGTATTCGATTATCCCACCACTAATAATTAACAACATGGTTTCTCTTGCTAACTTTCCACTACTGACCGTTATTTCTGGACACACCAAGATACACTTCCACTATCTGAAGGTAGTTTGTGTCTGGGAGAAACTTAAATAATACCAAGTACTCAAGTACTTGAGGAAAGCAACGGGAAACTACCTCACTCCTCATTTCCCTAGTATGCCTCTTCAGTGACGCCTATGCTATCTATGACAGCTGTTTGGCGGAGCTGTGGAGGATCAAACCAGCCTTTGGGCTAAATACCAAACATACATACACGCACTTAATGAGCGGTTGAACATTTCCATTCGCGATGAAGGGAGAATGAAATAATGGTCCTAAGAATGAAAATACCTCCCCTATCTGACCTTGTCAATCATTGGCTTTTGAAGTTGTTGAATTTATTTCATGAACGATGTACTCATAAGAAATACTTACAGTATTAAAATTCCCCTGTGTTATCTCGTCTACAATTCAACGTCAATGAAACAAAGGCTTTGTAACTCCGGACCCGCTCGAGATAAGGGAAAGGAATGTGTGGTTATCACACAGTGGGTGCCGCATCGCCTACACATATGAAACTCTTCACAAATTCCACTGAACTTGTCGCTCGATTCTGATTCGGGTGAATTTAGTACAGTCCCATTTTAAATAACAAAGTTGCTACCGGTTTGTCGGTAATCGCGTACGTGATGGAGACGACTTGGACAGTGTTTAATTTACAAGCCTCTTAATAGAATTTAAGAATTTGGAAACAATGTCAATATCTTCAACTGGAAGAAGGTATTTGAGTTGGAGAACTTAGCTGAATAACCGCGTCTTTTTAGCATTTTGAGTTTTCTCCTGGCAAGTGAGGAAGTTACGCTCACGGCCGCCACGTTCACCGCTCCAATGTCCATGGCCTGTACCGGTAGTAGACGGTCGCTTGCAACAAGGCCTCCGAAAGGAGAAATAATGGAATATCCTCATTTCCATGAGGGAATCTTTAACAGTTTTGCCAAAGAAAGGGTTCAGGCTAGTCTTCAAAACAAACAATCAATCAATCAATCAATCAATCAATCAATCACTACTGATCTGCATTTAGGGCAGACGCCCAGGTGGCAGATTCCCTATCTGTTGTTTTCCTAGACTTTTCTTAAATGATCGCAAAGAAGTTGGAAAATTATTGAACGTCTCCCTTGGTAAGTTATTCCAATCCCTAACTCCCCTTCCTATAAACGTATATTTGCCCCAATTTGTCCTCTTGAATTCCAACTTTATCTTCATATTGTGATCTTTCATACTTTCAAAGACACCACTCAAACTTATTCGTCTACTGATGTCCTCCCACGCCATCTATCCACTGACAGCTCGGAACATACTACTTAATCGAGCAGCTCGGCTCCTTTCTCCCAAGTCTTCCCAGCCCAAACTTTGCAACATTCTTGTAACGCTACTCTTTTGTCGGAAATCACCCAGAACAAATCGACCTGCTTTTCTTTGGATTTTTTCCAGTTCTTGAATCAAGTAATCCTGGTGAGGGTCCCATACACTGGAACCATACTCTAGTTGGGGTCTTACCAGAGACTTGTACACCCTCTCCTTTACATCCTTACTACAACCCCTAAATACCCTCATAACCATGTGCAGAGATCTGTACCTATATTAACAATCATATTTATGTGATTATCGCAATGAAGGTCATTTCTTATATTAACACCTAGCTACTTACAAAGATCCCCAAAAGGAACTTTCACCCCATCAACGCAGTAATTAAAACTGAAAGGACTTTTCCTATTTGTGAAACTCACAACCTGACTTTTAACACCGTTTATCATCATACCATTGCCTGCTGTCCATTTCACAACACTATCGAGGTCACCCTGCAGCCTCTCACAATCTTGTAACTTATTTATTACTCTGTACAGAATAACATCATCTACAAGCAGCCTTATATCTGATTCCACTTCTTTACACATATCATTGATATATATAAGAAAACATAAAGATCCAATAATACTGCCTTGAGGAATTCCCCTCTTAATTATTACAGGGTCAGATAAAGCTTCGCCTACTCCAATTCTCTGAGTTCTATTTTCTAAAAATATAGCCACCCATTCAGTCACTCTTTTTTTCTAGTCCAATAGCACTCATTTTTTGCCAATAGTCTTCCATGATCTACCCTATCAAATGCCTTAGATACGTCAATCGCAATACAGTTCATTTGGCCTGCTGAATCCAGGATATCTGCTATATCTTGCTGAAATCCTACAAGCTGAACTTCAGTGGAATAACCTTTCCTAAACCCAAACTGTATCTGTCAAACCAGTTATTAATTTCGCAAACATGTCTAATATAATGAGAAAGAATGCTTTCCCAAAGCTTACATGCAATGCATGGCAAACTGACTCGCCTGTAATTTTCAGCTTTATGTCTATCACCCTTTCCTTTATACACAGGGGCTACTATAGCAAAACTCCATTCATTTGGTATAGCTCCTTCAACCAAACAATAATCAAATGAGTATTTCAGATATGGTACTATATTCCAATCCATTGCCTTTAGTATATCCCCAGAAATCTTATCAATGTCAATGTCAATGAAAATGTCATTGTTATCATAGGTAAATTGTAATACTTCTTTAATATTACTCGCCTCCCTTATCTGGAAATTATCCTTGTAACCAACAATCTTTACATACTGCTGGCTGAATACTTCTGCCTTTTGAAGATCCTTGCATACACACTCTCCTTGTCCATTAATGATTCTTGGAATGTGCTTCTTTGAACCTGTTTCTTCCTTAAAGTATCTATACATACCCTTCCATTTTTCATTAAAATGTGTATGACCATCAATTACGCTTGCCATCATGTTATCCTTAGCTGACTTATTTGCTAGATACAATTTCCTAGTAAGTTCTTTCAATTTCTCCTTACTTCCATAACCATTTCTAACTCTATTTCGTTCCAACCTGCACCTCCTTCTTAGTCTCTTTACTTCTCTGTTATAATATAGTGGATCTTTACCATTCCTTACCACCTTTAAAGGTACAAACTTATTTTCACATTACCACCTTTAAAGGTACAAACTTATTTTCACATTCCTCAACAATTGCTTTAAACCCATCCCAGAGTCTGTTTACATTTTTATTTACCATTTTCCAGCGATCATAGTTACTTTTCTTAAACTCCCTCGTGCCTGCTTTTTCAGCCATATGGTACTGTCTAATAGTCCTAATTTTAATACCTTCCTTTCTTTCACATTTATTTTTAACTACGACAAAAACAGCTTCGTGATCACTAATACCATCTATTACTTCTGTTTCTCTATAGAGCTCATCTGGTTTTACCAGCACCACATCCAAACTATTCTTCCCTCTACTTGGTTCCATCATTTTGTGAATCAGCTGCCCTTTCCATATTAACTTATTTTTCATTTGTTCTTCATGCTTCCTGTCGTTTGCATTACCTCTCCAATTGACATTTGGTAAATTGAGATCACCTGCTAATATCACATTCCTTTCCATATAATTTCCAACATAGCTGATTATCTTATAAAATAATTCTGAATCAGCGTCAGCGCTACCCTTTCCCGGTCTGTACACTCCAAAGACATCAAGTTGCCTATTATCTTTAGGGATGAGCCTTACACCCAGACTGTCATGTTTTTCATCCTTAACTTTTTCGTAGCTTACAAATACTTCTTTCACCAGAATGAATACTCCGCCTCCTACCATTCCTATCCTATCTCTACGATACACCTTTGGCCGATGTCTTCATTTTTCGAAGTGGCAGATCCCTTCCATTTTTTCCTGTGATTAGTGTTAACAGAGGATGGTTGCCTACTTGTACTTCCTCTTACGACAATAATCACCACCCCAAATAGAAACAAAGTAACGATTTAACACTTTTTAGGTATAACATCCTTTTTTTTCCCCTGGTGAATGAATTATGCAACCCTACAGTTTCGAGTGAGTTGATTGAAATTACATTAAATAGGAGAAATAATGCCTTTTCCCCCTTATATGTCTTATTTTAACAACTATTTCCTTCCTTTTTTGCTACGAAAGTTTCCCGTAAAATGTATAATAGTCGGCATCTGTGGTGTAGTGGTTAGTGTGATTAATTGTCCCTCCCCCCCCCCCCGGAGGCCGGGTTCGCTTCCCGGCTCTGCCACGAAATTTGAAAAGTATTAGGAGGGCTGGAACGGGATCCACTCAGCCTCGGGAGGTCAACTGAGTAGAGAGAGGTTCGATTCCCACCTCAGCTATCCTCGAAGTGGTTTTCCGTTGTTTCCCACTTCTCCTCCAGGAAAATGCTGGGATGGTACCTAAATTAACGCCATGGGCGCTTCCTTGTCTATTCCTCCCAATCTTCCCATTCCCCACAAGGGCTCTGTTCAGCATAGCAGGTGAGGCAGCCTGGACGAGGTATTGGTCCTCCTGCCCAGTTCATCCCCGACCCAAAGTCTCACGCTCCACGACACTGCCCTTGAGGCAGTAGAGGTGGAATCCCTCGCTGAGTCCGAGGGGAAAACCGACCTTGGAGGGTAAACAGATTAAGAAAGAAAGAAAATAGGGGAAATAACTCCGTTTTTGCCCCTTTATTTGTTTTATTTTAGCAACTATTTCCTTCCTATTTCCCGTAAAATGTATAATCCTGTATATCAGAAAGATTATTTAGTTATGAAAACATTTTAGTCTTTAAATGAAAAATATATTGTGTTAAATATAATGCTTTCTTTGCTACTGGCTTTACGTCGCGCCGACACAGACAGGTCTTATGGCGGCGATGGGGCAAGAAAGGGCTAGGACTGGGAAGGAAGCAGCCGTGGCCTTAATTAAGGTACAGCCCCAGCATTTGCCTGGTGTGAAAATGGGAAACCACGGAAAACCATCTTCAGGGCTGCCGACGGTGGGGTTCGAACCCACTATCTCCCGAATACTGGATACTGGCCGCACTTAAGCGACTGCAGCTATCGAGCTCGGTTAAATATAATGGTTTTCCATTTACGGATTAAATAGATTTGAAAATGATTATTCCTCGGACAGCACAGAGGATCGCTAATTATATTATGCACCTTTTTTTAAATATATTTCCAGTGTTGGGCCCCTACGCCGCGGTTATCGCGTGATGTCAAAATAGAAAGAGAACTGAGTCTACAACGTGCCTTAAGAGAGTTCAGTCTGAAATTCGTTTTGAGTGTCAAGAAGACGTGCAAGTTATTTATACACCCACTTCCTAGCTAGCCTCGTCATAACCGGAAATGACGTTCCTATTTTTCGATCAGTGACACGTGTGGCATCGCTGCTGTGGAATATTTAGTATTTATCCAGATGAAAGGTGAACATTTTTGTCGCCCAAGTAACGTGGACTCTCCCAATAATTCTGCGATGGTTTAAGATAGCATATCGAAATCAGGTTTTCCTAAATGATAAGGGGGCGTGTAATTTGTAACGGAGAAATTAAAGTAAACATGACTTTTAAATGGAAAAATACCTTTTTAAAATTGTATTTGGAAGTTCTTGAAAGGAGGAACTGAATGATTTTTTTTTTTTTCAAAACCCCCAGGTAATGTGCAGCATGGGGCTGATGAAATGGCGTAAGGGTTTTAGTGCTGGGAGTGTCCGAGGACATGTTCCGCACGTCAGGTGCATGTCTTTTGATTTGACTCCCGTAGGCGACCTGCGCGACATGATGAGCATGAAATGATGATGAAGACAACACATACACCCAGCCCTCGTGCCAGCGAAATTAACCAATGATGGTTAAAATTCCCGACCCTGCCGGGAATCGAACCCGCGACTCCTGTGACACAAATGCTATATCAGGCATGTCAAGGTCACGAGCTGCTACGAGCGCAAGTCTGGAGGAGTGTACAATAATTTAAATGTGCCCAAGACGGCGTTTGCATAAAATGGGCGAAATACAGTGGAACCTCGATATCTCGAATCACATCGGGAGCTACATTTTATTTCGAGTTATCGAAATTTCGAGATATAGAGAATACCGTTTTTGAGCATGTATACAACATAATTGAATCATATGCATATACGGGCTTTTACTGAATACATTATTCTAAACAGTATTTAAAAATATACAAATAAACTCAATTTAACGCACCACTTTAATTGAAGACAGGATACAGTACATCCAGTAGTAAAACAAGAAACACCGAGCTCGATAGCTGCAGTCGCTTAAGTGCGGCCAGTATCCAGTATTCGGGAGATAGTAGGTTCGAACCCCACTGTCGGCAGCCCTCAAAATGGTTTTCCGTAGTTTCCCATTTTCACACCAGGCAAGACCTATCTGTGTCGGTGCGACGTAAAACAACTAGCAAAAAGAAAAAAAAAAAACAAGAAACATTACCACCTTTGGAAAAATCCGTTAGTTTCTGCTGTTTGTTACTGTTAACCTTTCGTCCCTTCATGTTGAAACTTCTCGTCAGTACCAAGCAGCCGAGATTCGTAAATGGAGCTTGACTTCGTGGGTTGCTTTCTATGTGACCGGTAATTAATTCTTCATCTTCTTCTTCTTCTTCTTCTTAATCTGTTTACCCTCCAGGGTCGGTTTTCCCCTCGGACTCAGCGAGGGATCCCACCTCTGCCGCCTGAAGGGCAGTGTCCTCGAGCTTCAGACTCCGGGTCGAGGAATACAACTGGGGAGGATGACCAGTCCCTCGCCCAGGCGGCCTCATCTGCTATGCTGAGCAGGGGCCTTGTCGGGGGATGGGGAGATTGGAAGGGATAGACAAGGAAGTGGGAAGGAAGCGGCCGTGGCCTTAAGTTAGGTACCATCCCGGCATTTGCCTGGAGGAGAAGTGGGAAACCACAGAAAACCACTTCCAGGATGGCTGAGGTGAGAATCGAACACACCTCTACTCATTTGAATTCCCGAGGGTGAGTAGACCCCGTTCCAGCCCTCGTACCACCTTTTCAAATTTCGTGGCAGAGCCGGAAATCGAACCCGGGCCTCCGGGAGTGGCAGCTAATCACACTAACCACTACACCACAGAGGCGGCTGGTAATTAATTCACACCAGAGAAACAGCGACGCTTCGCCGATCTTCCGATCACTAGAAGTTTTAGTTTTTCGGTTCCCGTCATATTAGCTCCCAGCATCACTGTAAACCTTTCTCCGGAGAGGCCAGGTGCGGGTCTTTTTCTCGTAGATGGCCTATTAGTAGGCATGCATGTCTGTGAAGATGAGGATGATTTCTAATGCTGAGAACATCACACACAACCAGCCCCCGAGCCATGGGAATTAACCAATGAAGGTTAAAATCACCGACCCGGCCGGGAATCGAACCCGGAACCCTCTCAACCAAAGACCAGCACGCCATGGAGCCGAACTGTTGCTTACAAACCACAAATGCCGTATTGCACAGTTACTGTCGCATAAAATTCGAGTTACAGAGTATCTTTTGCTTCAAGGAAGGAAATGTTTGCTTCGAGAAATCAAGAAATTCGTGTAACCGTATTTCGAGTAATAGGGAAATAAATGTACGTGAAGAATAGGACAAACGGCCGGGAAAGTTAAGTTGCTTCGAGATACTGAAAAGTCGAGTACTGGAGGTTCGACTGTAGGCCTACACAAACAACAAGGCTGCCACAAACAACGAACTACAAAATTGAAAAGAGCTTTTTTTTTTTTTTAGAGGCTTACCATTCTCAACTCTCCTATGAACAATTATGAACCAGAATAATACCGAATAATATGCCGCTAATATATTGCTTCTGTAGCCTCCGTGGCTCAGGCGGCAGCGCGCTGGCCTCTCACCGCTGTGTTCCATGGTTCAAGTCCTGATCACTCCATGTAAGATTTATGCTCGACGAAACAGAGGTGGGGCAGGTTTTTCTCCAGATATTTCGGGTTTTCCCTGTCATCTTTCATTCCAGCAACACACTCCAATATCATGTCATTTCATCTGTTAGTCATTAACCATTGTTCCAGAGGAGTGCGACAGGCTTCAACAGCCGGTACAATTCCTATCCTCGCCACTAGATGGGGGCTTCATGCATTCCATTCTTGACCCGGTCGAATGACGGGAAACAGGCTGTAGATTTTTTTTTTCAAAATCTCATGTTTTTATAAACCTAAACAAAAGAAAACAGGCTTCAAGCAACCGCGTTGATACAAGAGTACACAAATACAAATTACTGTGTCAGTTCTTATGCCACAGCCTGTGCAGATAAATGTTTCTACCATGACGTACTGTATAGGTAACTGAAGCCTGTAGAGCCCTGAGTCAGCAACGTGCGTCCTCGTGCACAGGATACTGCGCTTAAGGCGGGCAAGCTTTGACACCCGTGTGCTATATCACGATCAAATCGGATTGAAAAAAAGTATGTTTCCAGTAAAAAAATAATAATTGGTTCAATTTCTCCGTAGCCTACATACAAGTATTACGAATATGGCAAATCACTCGCCATTTACACAATATCCATGTCAGCTAGGGCACTCGATTTCAGTAATGGCGATGAGAATTAGAAGTGGAGAACACAAACATTTTTTTTTGCTATTTTGTTTTACGTCGCACCGACACAGATATGTCTTATGGCGACGATAGGAGAGGAAAGGCCTAGGAAGTGGAAGGAAGCAGCCGTGGCCTTAATTAAGGTACAGCCCCGGCATTCGCCTGGTGTGAAAATGGGAAACCACGGAAAACCATCTTCAGGGCTGCCGACAATGGGGCTCGAACCCACTATCTCCCGATTACTGGATACTGGCCGCACTTAAGCGACTGCAGCTATCGAGCTCGGTACACAAACATTTATAGACAACAAAACGTACCCGGGTTTGAGGGATACAGCGGACGGGGAAGTACACCAACATCTTTTTTTTAATGGTTACAAAATGGTAAGTTTTGTGATACTCTCTGAGCGAATTTCGACACAGAGACCAAGGTTCACAGTCTACCAACTTAACTGAGGTTATAATAGTTTCTTTTTTGAGATTTTGACCCAATGCCATATACCATAAAGCATTCGCCAAAGGAACAATAATTCCACATGTATGAGGGTTGAGTTATAAGTGATGCCAACTATTTTATTTCTCGCGAACAGGAGACAACACGGAAAATCTAATATATGCATTTGGAAACATAGGGCATGTACTTATGCATAGTGCCTGAAGACAAATTCTGACTTCGGGAGATTCTCGTAGGAAAGTGACAGAACACAGGCCATTGGTAAACATTTGTTTTATTATGGTATAGACAGCAAATACACAAGACTACGTACAACGGACAGGTCTCCACTGGTTACAGACCTACGAAATAATCACCCAAGGTTTCCACTGTGCGTTGCCAGCGGTGGAGCAGGCGCTGAATACCATTCACTGTGTGTGTATCGCTAACGTGTGACACCTCTCTCCGAAATGCTGTTACGATGTCCTCTTTGTTAGCAAACCGTTGTTCACGTATGGCTTCTTGACTTTGGGGATTAGATCATAGTCACTCACCTAATGCTTCCCGCAGCTCTGCATGGCATTGGCGTGCATTTCTGCCGCGAACTGCTATTTTAATATAGGATCGTTGCTCCTGCTTGTTGACTTCCATTTTGTGACGCTCTCACTTACACACTGAACTTGGGGGCATGCTTAGACCCATACTGTTGTTTACATACACCATCTAGTGGCATCATACGCAAGTACATACCGTACGTTTCCAAATGCATATCGTAGATTGTCCGTGTTGTCTCCTGTTCGTGAGAAAAAATTAGTTGCCATGACTTATGACTCGACCTCCGTATTACAATTAAATAAAAGTACGGTTTCATTATAGAATTAAAAATCATTTAGTATTTGACTACACACTCACAGACACTAGAAAGAACTACACAGATATGGTGAATGAGTGAGACTGGCAGACTGGGTCGGTAGGTGCAGAGGAGGGGTTCTACGCCTCGCATTCGGGAGCCGGGACAGGGGTGGACCTCACGGCTGTCCTGAGAATGGTTTTCCATTCTCCTGCACTACCTTAAGATGAATGCCGGGACAGTTCCTAGTACAGGCCAGGGCCGCCAACCCCTTCACCTTCTCCGAGCATCTCCTTCACCGTAACAAATCTCCTGGCCTGAGAGACGGCGTCTTCGTCTAAGAGGCTCGCCCCCATCCCCTCCCCTCCCCCCCCCCGCCTTCAGGGGAGGAATGTTTTAGTAGTAGTAGTGGTGGCAGACTGACGAATGCGCGCGGCAAGAGGGTGAATCATACCCAAAGATGATATAATAGGTTAGAGATGAAACTGAATAATAAATTTCGGTGCCAAGCCAGATGACACTTGTAGTATCAGTCCGCAATCAGAGATAGCGCTACAATGCGTATTGTGGGCAATACCTTACTGTTATCATCAACGGATAGGACAGAGAAGAAACTTCCGGCGTAGTGACATACATCCGGTTATGCTCACCACACCTCGTCCCTCCCCCTTCCCATCTTCTTCATATCCCCTCTTACCCCCACCTTCCTCTTTTTTTTGCTACGGGCTTTACGTCGCACCGACACAGATAGGTCTTATGGCGACGATGGGATAGGAAAGGCCTAGGAGTTGGAAGGAAGCGGCCGTGGCCTTAATTAAGGTTCAGCCCCAGCATTTGCCTGGTGTGAAAATGGGAAACAACGGAAAACCATTTTCAGGGCTGCCGATAGTGGGATTCGAACCTACTATCTCCCGCATGCAAGCTCACAGCCACGCGCCTCTACGCGCACGGCCAACTCGCCCGGTCCCACCTTCCTCAGCTAATATGACGATTATAGAGCAGTTCTAATATTTCCATTCCCAGTACATTATAATTCACATATTGTTATTTTCCACTGGACTTACTATGTTGTAAATAATGATCTCATATCCCTAGTTTGAATGGCATAGCATAACCTCACACCACAAAGTAGCTTTACCTTGAAATGAATAATTGACACAATTAACATAAAGCTGATATTATGACAAATAATAAATCCTTTCAAAAGCAAGACAGCAGAGCCGAGCATACGCAGGATAATGGGTATCATATCAGTATTCCAGTACCATATGAAAATAAAAATAACAGAATTATACAGAAAATGTATAGAAATACATTAATAGAATCATTCAGCTTCCAGTCCCTCCGGTGTAGGTCAAATAGGAAAAACAGGTTTTCAGAAGTGGCAAATGTGTATTTCTAATAAACCAGCACAAGGAACAAAGATTTACAGCGTTTACAATTTCAAATAGACAGGCACATGGAATTCTAACAACACAAATAGCATCATGAGAACTATCCCTTAAAATCGACACGAGTGAGTTGGAACAAGGTTACTCGGTTGGGTAAAGTCGAATTCAATGCAATCCGGCAATATTATCTCCACAATACTTGACGTTGTCAGAAAGACCCACTGATTGAGGTTAGACTTTCAAATACTTCACGTCGAGGCAAACAGCCTCTAATTATTAAAATATCTCATTTCATGTACAGCGAGTCATTGATGCCTACTTGCCTGCCATCTACAGAACCTGCCTACAACTACCTACACGCTGTGAATGATCTCCAGTGCCATCTAAAAAAGTGACTGGAACTACCTGAAGCTAGGTTCAGATTGGAACCGAGAGCCCCATTAGGGCTTCGCCGGGGTGATCATACCTCAGTGTCCATGACTTTGGCGTGTCCAAAAGCCGTAAAACAAGCGATCGAACCCAAGACCAGATAGCCAGTTCAGGCGGCAATGACTGGAGTCAAGAACCCATCTCGTGTCCCGAGTTCGAGGTCCACTCAGCTTACGTGACAACTGACGCTGAGATAGCGGCCCCGGTCTAGAATAACGGCCGAGAGAATTCACCGCGCTGACAACGCGACACCTCGCAATAGGACTGAACAGCGGTCGCTTGGTGGGCCAAGGCACATGGGGTGATGTTAACGAGCTACTTCAGCAGTGTTGAGGCGTCTGACATTCACTCTCACCTTTTCTTTGTTTTCTTGTTTTTTTACGTCACGGCGTCACAGATAGGTCTTATGGCGACGATGGGACAGGAAAGGGCTAGGAGTGGGATGGAAGCGGCCATGGCCTTAATTAAGGTCCAGCCCCAGCATGTGCCTGTGTGAAAATGGAAAACCACGAAAAAGGCATCTTCAGGGCTGCCAATAGTGGGGTTCGAAGCCAATAACCCCCGAATGCAAGCTTACAGCTGCGCGTCCCGAACCACACGGACAACCCGCTCGGATTTCTTCCTCTTCTTGCTTTCCTGACTTTGTAATATTTCTTCATTATTTCACTACTTCCCCTCCTCCTTTCCTCCCTCCAGACAGATTTTCTTTGCTTCTTCTCTTTCTTGATTCTTGCGACATCCAGCTTAGCCATATCCTGTGTAACCTCGGTGAACCATCGCATTTGGTTCTGGTTCTTTTGTTATCGAAATGACCAAATATTATTTTCTTTATCCTCTCTTGATTCATCCGGATCATATGTTCTCTTTCCTCCATTCTTTGAACGAAGAATGTTTCTTAGTGCTTTCCTTTCCTTCTTTTCCAATTCAAAACTTCTACCTTTATTGTTTAAGACCAAAAAGCATTGAGCAGTATGTTTTATGACGGTCTTGTAATGATCAGCTTTGGCTTTTCTTGTTGTAAATATCCTTAGGTAACTGATAAGCGGTGATGAGAAGAGTACTGTGCTCGAGTACAGTTACTTGAGAAATACTTTTTTCTTTGTTTCTTAGTCTGTTTAGCCTCCAGGGTTGGTTCTTTCCCTCGGACTCAGCGAGGGATCCCACCTCTACCGCCTCAACGGCAGTGTCCTGGAGCTCAGATATCGGGTCGGGGATACATCTGAGGAGGAGGACCAGTACCTCGCCCAGGCGGTATCGCCTGCTATGCGGAACAGAGGCCTAGTGGGGGGGAGTTGAAGATTGGAAGGGATAGAGAAGGAAGAGGGAAGGAAGCGGCCGTGGCCTTAAGTTAGGTGCCATCCCGGCATTTGCCTGGGGGAGAAGTGGAAAACCACGAAAAACCTCTTCCAGGATGGCTGAGATGAGAATCGAACCCCCTCTACTCAGCTGACCTCCCGAGGCTGAGTGGACCCCGTTCCAGCCCTCGTACCACTTTTCAAATTTCGTGGCAGAGCCCGGAAATCGAACCCGGGCCTCCGGGGGTGGCAGCTAATCACGCTAACCACTACACCACTGAGGAGGACTGAGAAATATTATACTCAGTTACAATTACTTTACAGAATGTTATTCTTAAGGAAATGACTGATTTTTTCGCTTGGGGCTGGATTAATAGAAAAGTTTGCAAGGAAAAGGAATATATTACTACATTTTGTTCCCTCTGTGGGTGAGGGCGGTAGAATAACACCCACGGTATCCCCTGCATATCGTAAAAGGTGACTGAAAGGTGCCCCAGGGGCTCTGAACTTTGGAGCGTAGGTTGGCGACCACGGGTTCCTTAGCTGAGTCCTGGCATTGCTTCTACTTACTTGTGCCAGGCTCCTAACTTTCATCTATCCTATCCGACCTCTCTTGGTCAACTCTTGTTCTTTTCCAACCCAGACGGTATCACGTATGGAGGCCTAGGGAGTCTTTAATTTTCACGCCCTTCGTGGCCCTTGTCTTCGTTTGGCCGATACCTTCATTTTCCGAAGTGTCGGACCCCTTCCATTTTTCTCTCTGATTAGTGTTATATAGAGGATGGTTGCCCAGTTGTACTTCTTCTTAAAAAATAATCACCACCACGAATATATTACTACATTTTGCGTTAAGAGGCTATCGTCACAAAGTGAAAGCAATTATTTTTATTTTAGTTTATGACTTTATCAGTTGAAATTATTTTCCATTTAATTTTACATCCCACTAACTACTTTTACGGTTTCTGGAGACGCCAAGGTGCCGGAATTTTGTCCCGAAAGATTTCTTAAACATGCCAATAAATCTACCGACACGCGGCTGACGCATTTGAGCACCTTCAAATACCACCGGACTGAGCCAGGATCGAACCTGCCAAGTTGGGCTCAGAAGGTCAGTGCCTCAACCGTTTAAGCCACTCAGCCCGTCGATTTTCCATTTACTTTGCAAATAAATTAATTGTTTCTTAAAATTCTCATCACTCATCCTCGGCGTCTTAAGGGGGAGTACGTACATCTTTCCATTTTCTGAAAAGATGCCCTACAGAGAGACTTGAAGGAATGGACGTGTTTCTTCTTCTTTTTTTTTACAAGGTGCTTTTATGTCGCACTGTCACAGATAGGTATTATCGCGACGATGGATAGGAAAGGACTAGGAGCGGGAAGGAAACGGCCGTGGCGATTGTACCGGGCGGTACACTTCCACGCCGCTAATTTAAAATGTGCGCCAATTGAAACTCCTCTGCTGGAGGAAGTCTGAACTTTATTGACGGTATTAATTTTCAAATTTCTCAGAAGATGTCACTACGTGGAAATTTTAGAGTTTTTGAACTGTGTAATTTTCGACGTATTTTTGTTTTGCTTGTAGTAAGAAGTGTGAACTTTCTCTTCTAGAGGACACTACTGAAGATCAACAATAGTGCACCCTAGTGCGGAGTGAAAGAACTATTTTTTGGAGAAATTTTTATTTCAAAAGTTTGTTTCTTGTTAAATTTCTTTCTGTTATTGTTTAAGTTGGCTGTATACCCCTCTCTTTCCCCTTGTTTTGTATTTAGCCAATCCCGAATTTCTTTTATTAATTTCTGACCAATCAGATGTATCTTCCCCCAACTTGAATATGTTGCTGTATCCTACCCAATAAAGAGTTTGTGGGAGGGTGTTTTCATTCCCCTAACGCCTCGAACCTTCCGCGAGAGAATATAAACTGCTGATTTTAGGGTCTCCGGGCCACTTCTGTTCCATCTTTCAGTGTGTAAAGTACATAGCAGGGGGCGGGAAGCGCCTCTTTCTTCGGCGACAGTCAACAACCAGGTAATGGCCGATTAATTACTTCTTTTCTTGCTTGCTCAGCAGTTTAACTCTCGGGGCGGGTCCGAAGTTTTTCCATTATGTAACCTTCCCTAAAATGTAAAGGAACTTGTATCTATTCCATCTTTTAAACTGCATATCGGGATAGAGAGTGCTTAACCCTCTCGAGTTCCCAATCATATTGTTTTGAGGTGAACTTATTTTTCTCAACCTATTCTTAGTTAACGTAAAACAAATTGTTCTTTTCTAAAGTCACCTCTGTAGTATGGGATTAGCCCTTGCATTAGTGGCCTAGAGTCAGATTAGGTTTTAAAAACAAAGTGTATTCGGAGTGCAGATCGCCTCCTCTCAAATTGTTATTTTGGAGGTCATGTAATTACCCCTTTTCATTTAATAGACCTCAGTAGGTTGGGTATTTTACCCCTGTGTCTATGTCCAGTGAGGACAACTTGAAGGTGGAGTTTGGTGTGGCCTTTGAGAGGCTTAAAGTTGAGAGCGAGTGGCTCTTTTTCGAAAATTGAGTGTTGTATGCCTAGTGGAGGCTTTTCGGTGTAATTTGGAGCAAGTGCTCCTGAGCATGAATGGGGTTTTCTGCCCTTCTGTTAATACTTATTTTGAAGTAAGGTTGGGCTGATTGCCCAAGCATTGTGAAGTCAGGGCTCGAAGCCCAAATTCTGTAAATATTGTAACTACCCTTTTGACTTGCTACTCTGTACCTGCCATGTTTGTTATTTCTAAATTTTGAAAAGAAAATATAACCTTGTTAAAATTTTAAATTAATTTTACTTTCATAGCTTGAGACCTGTTCACCACCCCGCACCTTCTTTCACGCATAACTACCACAAAAACACGGTAACAGCGATAATTAAGGTACAGGGCATTTGCCTGGTGTGAAAATGGGAAACCACGGAAAACCATTTTCAGGGCTGCTGACAGTGGGGTTCGAACCCACTACCTCCCGAAATAATGGATACTGGCCGCACTTAAGCGACTGCACCTATCGAGCTCCGTGTTTCACTTTTATGGACAGTCTCGGAATGTGTTTGGAAGTACTGAGAGGTAAGACAGTGCTGGTGAAGGTGTAGTAGAAGTCTCCACCATCATTTATTTGTTCATATTTCCAATTCCGTGCGACGTGTATCAATTGCGAGCATGTACAATGACAATTTTATTTCAAAGAAGTAAATTAAAAGTGAAAATGACTAAGAAAGTAATCGTTACAAGAAATTAGCGTACTTTCACTCAATTACTTCGCAACTTTGCTGATAAGCTAGCTCCAGTCCGCGTGATCTTCTTCATCGAGACCATTAGACTCAATTATTTCTCGGAAGTATTTAAACAAATATTTACTTTCTTAATTTTTTCATAGTTCGTGTTAGGGATTTTGGAGCATTTTTTATATCTGTCATAAATTCCGTCTTATCAAAATAAATGTGTAGCCCTGCTTTCCCTGCTGTCTCCTTCAGGAGCGAAATGATCAATTTAATGTCTACAATTCTGATGTCTACTAACTGAACAAAAGTTTCAGTCAATTTTGCAATGTGTGAAATATTTTGACATAAATATGTCTTATGCGCCATCCGAAAATTTGTGTTACGCAATGCGACAAAATGCGTGGCGGAAGTTAACGCTAGCAACCGTGCAGGCTATGATGTAAAGTATGGATGGATAGTCAGACGATGTTACCTAGCAACCGTGCAGGCTATGATGAAAAGTATGGATGGATGGTCAGACAATGTTACCTAGCAACCGTGCAGGCTATGATGTAAAGTATGGATGGATGGTCAGACAATGTTACCTAGCAACCGTGCAGGCTATGATGTAAAGTATGGATGGATAGTCAGACGATGTTACCTAGCAACCGTGCAGGCTATGATGTAAAGTATGGATGGATAGTCAGACGATGTTACCTAGCAACCGTGCAGGCTATGATGTAAAGTATGGATGGATGGTCAGACAATGTTACCTAGCAACCGTGCAGGCTATGATGTAAAGTATGGATGGATGGTCAGACAATGTTACCTAGCAACCGTGCAGGCTATGTCTTATGGCAGGTTGCCATCTGAAATTATCAGCTGTTGATGGATGGCCATGACCGGGAAACAATTTACGTTAATTTGATTTTCGCAAAGGGTAAAGTGGTCTCGTTTGTTTCTCTAAACCACCCCACACTCTGGTAGGCGAACGCATGTGGTTCTATTTTACGGCCGGATGCTCTTCCTATGTGGAGGGATGTGGTGGTTGGTAGTGTAATGTATTGTATGTGTATCAAAAGGAGCAAAAATACCCAGTCCACGAGCCAGAAGAATTAAGCATACGCCATCCAGCTGGAAATCGAAGCGGGGTCCCTCTGAACTGAACGGCTCGACGCTTGTCATTCAGCCTAAGCCAGTATATTTTGAGTAAATAAATATTTTTCACCATAAATTTGCTATTTATGGGTAATTATTGGCCTTTATTAAGTCAGCAAAATGCGGGCCCAGACACAGGGTTGTCCGAGCCAACCAGTCGAAACTCAACTCGTGTTAAAACAAACCGGTTCACCTAACAAGTATAAGCTGATGATTACGGTAGCTTCCATTACACTTCACAGCTTGTTTTATTGTTTCATTTTGGAGTAAAGGGCATCCGGTGTCTGTATTTGCAGGTCATTAAGAAACCACACTCGCCCGGACGGTGATGGTTCCCAACATTTCAAGCATGCGGGTTAGGATAGAAATCCCCTTCTCAAAACACAACACAAGGAACATGTGGCACGGTAACTTCATCCCCGTGGAATAGAACACGTAAATAAACACTGATGTACATGACAGAAATTCCAGTTATCTTCCTGGAAAACTCTTAAGAGTTATGAGCCTTTCTTTACGAAACTTGGTAGGTTGTTTTCTTTATAGGAGTAACTTTCTCAGACGTGTTCTTTCGCTGCAAGATAGCAAGTCAGCTGACTGATAAAGTAAAGTGATTGCAGGTCAGCCCAAGTTCTCAGCCTTGAGTGGGTAAGTATGCTGGCACAAAATTCTGGCACCTTGGCGGTCATCAAAAACTGTAAAATCACTTAGTTGGACGTAAAACAAATAATAATCGAGTTTTATATCTTTCACCATGAAATAGTAATTCATTCTCTTACTATATATGGCCGAACCTGTCCCTTCCATTCGCTTTGACGACCCCCACCCCCCACCCCACAGCCTCGTCGATCGACTTCCTTCAAACATCTTCAAACACAACCCGACTAAGGGAATCGAACCCAACAATACAGGTTCAGAAGACCTGAGGATGGAGGTGGTATCTCCTAACTTACACTTAGGAGACCAGCACTGTCCCTCTGAGGATGGGTGAGTATCTCCTAATTTACACTCAGCAGACCAGCGCTTCCCGCCCTGAGGATGGGGTGTAGTATCTCCTCAACTTACACTCGGAAGACCAGCACTTCCCTCCTGAGGATGGGGGTAGTATCTTCTCAACTTACACTCGGAAGACCAGCACCTCCCCCCTGAGGCTGGGGGATAGTATCTCCTCAACTTACACTCAGCAGACCAGCACTTTACCCCTGAGGATGGGGTGTAGTATCTTCTCAACTTAAACTCAGCAGACCAGCACTTCTTCCCCTGAGGCCGGGGGTAGTATCTCCTCAACTTAAACTCAGCAGACCAGCACTTCTTCCCCTGAGGCCGGGGGTAATATCTCCTCAACTTACACTCGGAAGACCAGCACTTCCCCCCTGAGGCTGTGGGGGGGGGGGTAGTATCTCCTAACTTACACTTGTGATAGTAGAGATATCACACCCTCGCACTATATGTGGAAGTGAGAGATATTATTGTCAGTATTCGATTTTATTATTATTATCAGTATTTTTTGTATATTTTGTCATTTATATTTGTAAGCTGGGAGATCTCCACATATGTAGTATGAGTAATTTGTTTTGTACGGCTAGGAAAACATTGCTTTAATAACCCTGGTAATTTGTATGACTCATGCGGACATCTCAGTGTCTTATGAGATGTACTTGTTGTTGTACTCGGAAAGTTATATGAGTCATGTGAAACACCCCAGAGTTTGTTTATGTCTTGGGACCAAGAATGAGTTCACGGCGTGGTCTTGACAAGAGGATCACTCATGATTGGCTGGCAAGGATCAATCTAGGCGTATCATGTGAGAGGAAGGGGAATGCCGAGGTCTTTATATACTTGGATATCACAGCGGAAGAGACGACAACTACACACGGTACGGGAAAGAAGGAGTGCTGACACACTGTAAGAGAAGGAAGTAGTGCAGACACACTGTATGGGGATGAAGGAGTGCTAACACACACGGGATTGAAACTGGATATACGGTATTCGAGAGACACTGCTACAATGGACTGGAATTCAAACGTTCGTGGAACGTAGTCTTGTTATGTTCGTGGAAAGTGGATGATCAACAAATATTGGAGTGCTTACGCGTTAGGTATTGTAGCACTTGTGGCGGCCTGGAATTATATGTTGGTGAAAGCTAACTCAGACTTTCCATAATTTATGTTCAGGATCGACAAGCGTGTGTCGCTCAAATGTATATATCTTTACAACAAGTGTTAAAGTCTGTGAACATAGTATTACGAGGTACAATATCTGTGTGGTGTTATAAGTGCTGATTATGAGAATCGGCAAGTCGTGTTGATACAGAGACAGTGAAGGGTTCTTATATACATATATGTATATTGTTCAACGAACTAACTAGAAATGGCAGCTTAGTTCTCGCTTTCGTTTTCCCACTGTTTTCATTGTTGTTGTTGTAAATATGGAGCCTTCCATCAATCTTTTGTTTGTGTATTATAAGTGTATTTTGGTGTGTTGATGAGGTGCTCATGCACGGATTTTATTGAGAATATAGTTAGATATTTTAGAATCAGTGGAGTTATTGATGAACCTAGGTGCACTTTCTATCTATTTAGTCGTTTTCAGGAGATTAGGTAAGGCCTGAAGCAGATGTACCAGTACGCAGCTTTTATGTACACGCCGTGGGATATAAAGAATTATCATGCTCTATCTAAATTCGAGGGATCCATTCTGGAGAACTCTGGTGCCCATACTACGGACATTTCGATTAATTATTTTTATTAATTTAATTTATTTCAAATATTTTATGAAGTTTTTGATTAATTTAATGTATTTATATATCTTTATTTATATATTTTATTTATGATATTCAAGAAACTATTTATTGGTATTCACGAATTGTTACACACTCAGCAGACCAGCACTTTACCCCTGAGCATGGAAGTGGTATCTCCTAACTTACACTCAGCAGACCAGCACTTTACTCCTGAGAATGGGGGTAGTATCTTCTAACTTACACTCAGCAGACCAGCACTTTCCCCCTGAGAATGGGGGTAGTATCTCCTCAACTTATATTCGGAAGACCAGCACTTTCCCACTGAGGATGGGGGTAGTATCTCTTCGACTTACACTCGGAAGACCAGCATTTCCCCCCTGAGGATGGGGGGTAGTACCTCCTCAACTTACAATCGGAAGACCAGCATTGAATTTTCGGATAAATATATCGACCATAACGTGCAATGTTGAGTAGTTGTTTGTTACACGTTTGGGGATTGCTGACAACAATATAACGCTTATTTTCAAACTCCTGTTTTTAGTAGATTGCAGATTTCAAATCAGTCTGTCTGTTAAATAGTCACGGCAAGCATCGCTCTGAAGATGTTCCAAAAAATTGTGTTTAATAACGAAGAAAAATCGCACATTTCTGGCGATAACAAAATGAAAAAACAAACGTTAGCATCGCGAAGGAATTGTATCACGCTCAACGATTTCCACAACCTGGAAGGACAGAGAGAACATAGCCCAGACCGTGTGCGACATCACTGATCAATTTTCATTGTTGCTACTTCTGTCCTCACTTATTATTTTATAGTTAGCTGACATATTATCATCGCTGTACGTACTGTGTAAACATTAGAAGAAAAGTTCCTCCCAGTCCCACTCCACACATACTGTAGGCCTACTGCAAGTACGGTACTTATTTCACTTACGTGTTTTGAAGTATTAACTTATTCTGTTAAATAACCATGTAAATATGCAGTCTAAAATTTATGGATATGACATTTTGATCAACAATAACAAAAAAGATCGGTTTGTGCGACTATTGCCTATAACGACCGTTAAGTGGCGATCCTTTCGGTGTCGTTCTAACCGGTTTCGACTGTACATGAAAATTCGGCCTGCCACAGGGAAGCGGCAGTAAAATTTAGTGCTTTAAAACAAAACTCAAGCAAATGAAAGAAAATCGCGGTTGCCTTCTCAAATTAATGAACTACTATTCATTTTCCATCACACCTTACTTCGAAATCTGATCACAGATATGCAAAATAGAATGCTATAATATGACATGTAACCACGGACGTGTCAACACAAGAACAATTCAGCATTTGTTTAAGATCTCTTCTGGACTCTTTACAAATAGATGAATATTTATTGGGAATTTACAGAAAACACTTCAGCTCAGAGTTTGTTTAATATTACCGTTGTCATCTTAAGGCGCTTGAACTTACCGATATCCGACTCTCGAGGACAGAGTTACGACGGGGCAGCAAACATGGCTGGTCTCTACAATGGAGTGCAGGCTAAACCTATAGCAGTTGAAAATAAAGCTGCGTTTGTGCACTGTTTGGCACATTCTCTGAATCTTGTATTACAGGATACTCTAAAAGGACTACCTCAATGTCGGAATGTAATAGGAGTAATCAAAGATTTAATCAATTTTGTCAAGCAATCTCCCAAAAGGGTGGTCCTCTTCACTCAGTTTAAACCTGATGATACTGCACACCATAGACTACTCTGTCCTACTAGATGGACAGTAAGGTACCTTGCATTGTCTTCCGTTTTATCCAACTTACCGAACCACACGAATGTTTTCATACAGTTTGTAAGGATGATAAATTTGATGCAGGTCTCAACACAAATGCTTTCTTAATGTAGATGCAACCATTCGATTTGTTTATCGCATTCAACGTTTTGGTTAAGCCGTTGGACACGTTGACACCGTAAATACTGCCTTATAAAGAAAGGCCCTTCGATTTTTAATGGCCAGTAAAATTACTGTTACACTTTCAACAGCTATATAGTACCTCAGAGAAAATTTTGAAGAAACCTGAAATGAAACGGTGCAGCAGACTAGTAAACTGGATGTCGAGTCTCCAAAATTACCCCGGAAAAGGAAAGCGCCTCTAAGTCATGATGAATGTAGTGACCCTGACATGCATTTCCTCCTGAAATCTGGACGAAATCTGTCACAGATGGATTTTCTTGAAGATTTCAGAATTCATATCATCCATTTCAATCTCGAACATACAAATCAGTGAGTCTAATTCGTGGTAAATTCGAAAACTTTATTGCGAGGTAATGGACGTAACACTCGGTTGCCTGCCGTCAGGTTTTGAAACAAATGTACATTAAATATTGCAGAAAATACAGCAGTTTCTTCTAGGTGATGACAACCACAGTGATGAAATTTTGTGTTTACATGAATCGGACTTTGATAAGGACCGCTTGGTTTTCCATCGATGTTACTTGAAATTCTACAGGGGAAGGGAGAGGGTATGATCGGTTCTTGGTAGAATACCTGAACAAGGAAATACATCTGCAAGATCTCTTGCCTGTATTTGTGAAATTCTTAACAATCATGTTGCTGAACGATATTTCTCGGGGTTGCAGAGGTTAAAGACATATCTTCATTTTTGAGATTTTTGTGCCTGTACAATTGGCATGAGATCCTGAGCACTTAAAAAAGAGTTCATGCTTGTAGGTGCAATACTTAAGAAAATATTTATTGACTGCTGCTATTAAGAAAATTGTATTTTGAAAAAAATACCCGTAATTTTTCACTATTTTTTAACAATTGTACAAAATTTCCATGAAATCGAGTGACGAAGACTCGAAATGCTGCGTAACTTAGTTTGTTAAGAAGAAGTCAAAAATAGAAATGCAATTTTTACACCACATACACTTTTGATCAGCTCTGCTGTAAAATTACCACTGCCGATTAGGGTCACTTTCCGCACAAATGCCGTTTCTGTAGTCCATTGTCATCGTGAAGAAGCCATGAACTTAGAACTTCATTCAGTAGCAGACGTGTTTATTAGCGAGAATGAGCCGAGATGCAACACATTTGCCGGAAAACAATAAAGTAATATTCAACACACCCAACATTATTTATCTTCAAACTTTAAATTAATCAACTATTTATTTATTTATTTATTTATTTATTTATTTATTTATTTATTTATTTATTTATTTATTTATTTAATTTTCAGGTAATTAAAAGCTGCTGTAGTGGTGTACTTATTCTCTAATAGATACACTAAATGTTTTATTAATAACTAACATGTTTGTACAATCCTCCACCACTCTCCGCAAATGTTTAACTACTTGGCGCCTATGATAGAGAGGTTGGAGCAAATGGACTATCTACATGTCACTTTCATCCGACACCGGGAAAGAAGCTGTTCAAAACGTTGGAACATTTCCTCCTGAAATCTGGACGAAATCTGTCACAGATGGATTTTCTTGAAGATTTCAGAATTCATATCATCCATTTCAATCTCGAACATACAAATCAGTGAGTCTAATTGTTTCTTAATATTTTCTGTGGACCCCTGGAGGTCTGGTCTGTCTCATGTTTCGTCACTCGGTCAGCAGTAAGAAAATTAGTTTCGAGACTGACAAAAGCAGAACTTTAAAAGTTATTGCCTAATGCATTTATTAAAACATAAATCGTTCGTATTTTGGGACGAAAAATGCCTTCGATGTTTGGCAGCGTGTGAAAGTGGCATGGTATTCCTTGTCACAGTGAAGTTGGACCGAGTAGCTCAGCAGTGTCGGTAGATTTACCGGCACCTCGACGTCTCCGAAAATCGTAATAGTAATTAGTAGGAAATTGTGATTATTATTATTATTATTATTATTATTATTATTATTATTATTATTATTATTATTATTATTATTATTATTATTAAAATGTAAACTTTAGATAACAGAGTGCTGGCATTTCACTCCCGTCTACTTCATCCTTGCAGGACACCAGGGCTGCTGTTATAGGAGTAATTTAATGTTATAGGTAGATCTACTAAAATGAAATGCAATCTTTTAGGGTTAGTGTTTTCTTTTGTTGTTTGGAATCGAACCCATGATCATAGGTCGGACACCATCATCGACCTACCGAGGAAGCTAATAAACCAGTGAACGACGTGTACGACCGCAGGAAATGCTGTAAAATTCTACATTTTAATTTGATGATGAAAATTATAATAGTGCATAGCGTCTGGAAAGGCTTTGCGGTGACCAATGAGGATGAAATGAATAGCGAAGAGTTCATAAACACCCAATCCCCAAGTCAGGGGAATTAAGAGTACGAGCTGGTTGATCCCAAGAATTGAACCGGGGCCATCGGGCCAAAGGCAAGTATTCTATCCATTTTGCCACAAAGCCGGGCTTTAATTTGCTAAACACTATGCTACCACTTTCACTGATCAGGCGTTGAGTATTGGTAGTGGCAGAGGTCTAGCAGTAGCTTAAACAGCCTTGACAACACAGCAGACTACTCCAGCGGCTCAAAACGCTTAACACTTGACGTTCACTAAACCAACTGTCAAAAAGGCGGGGAAGCCACCACAATGGTTCAATACTGTTTGCTTGCTAACACATTGCACTTCTGGGTCTCCAGAATGATTTGTGTCACACCTCGTTTCCTAAAACAAACTTCCTTGTGAAGGTGCGCAGTTGAGTGGTGGTGGTGATTATTATTGTTTTAAGAGGAAGTACAACTAGGCAACCAGCCTCTAAATAACACTAAGACCAAGAGAAGTCGGATAGGATAGATGAAAGTGAGAGCCTAGCATAAGTAAGTGGAAGCAATTGCCACGACTCAGCTGAGGGCCCCGTGGTCGCCCACCCACGCTTCCAAGTTAAGAGCTCCTGGGGTCAATTTTAGTCCCGTATTGCGGCAAGCAGGGGATACCGTCGGTGTTATTCTACCGCTCCCACCCACAGGGAGTCGTGGGCTGTTGACAACAGAACTGCCCATGGGGAAGGAACTGATTCCCAATGACTTCACGGTTGATGTCACAAAGCAGTCCATTTCAACTACGGTCTCAAGTCTATACATATAATATAAGAGTTTTGTCTTTACACTGCTCAGAATTTAAAAAGAATGGTATTTCTGTATCGGTCGTGTCCATAGTAACAAGGAAATGCACTCTTTTATTTTCGGTAATGTCTGTTTGTCTGTCTGTCTTTCTGTATGTATGTATGTATGTATGTATGTATGTATGCATGTATGTATGTACGTATGTATGTATGTATGTATGTATGTATGTATGTATGTATGTACGTACATCACGAGAAAACGGCTGAAGATAATTTAATGAAAATCTGTATGTAAAGTCGGGGAATAAATCACTACAATCTAGGCCATAAATAATTTTTATTAACGCTGAGTGAAATGGTAGTTAGGGGAAGGCCTAAAATTTTATTCTCAAATATTTATGTTATTAGTGGTCCTATCGATAGATACTACAAAACTAAAACAAGTGGCAATATTTAGGAATGGTTTTGTAATATTTACAAATCCATAACTCAAATAATTCAATGAAATGCGGCATTTCCGCAGCGAGGAAGTACGCTATCGGGGAGGCATACATATTTAATTCAATTAATTGGAGGTGGTTTCTGCAACTTAATCATTCATTGATCTGATGCCAAAAACAGGCCTATAGAATGGTTTTACGAAGTAACGAGACCTATTTTGCATATAATTTAATAGCACATACTTATAATTCACATTAGACCAAATCAGATCAGCATAAAGTTGGGACGATAAAAAAGCCCACCTGAAAACGAATGAGTAACCCATGAAAAGTTTTAAGGGGACCCACACTTCAGAAAATAGCCAAAGAATAACATATAGCCTACAGCTTATGTACATTATTGTTCTTCCAAGAACATGAATAGATACCCTTAAGTAAAGTCAACTATCTTTGTTTCTTTCGTATAAAAGTGTATATTTTGCAAACTAAGGTAACTTAATGCCATTTTTCAGGAAGGTAGATATAGCCATTTTCTAGTTTTTGTACTAAAATGAAGTGATATAGGCTAGTTAAAATTATTTGATTATATCGTAAATTCTTGCAAGATAATGGACATAATTTTAGAATATAAGACTTTCTGAATGAAATTTCCCATCCCTTATGCCTCGAAATCAATACAACTTATAGAGTGAAATTATATGCATACGATAGCATAGCCTACATTGTGAAATATTATATTGTTTCATTAAATATATTCCTAAAATTTGAAATTTTTAAAAATACGTAAACACTTTTCAATATAAAATTTGCACTGTTTACTACAGGCCAATGGTATTTAATATGAAGATTTTCAACAGATTTTGTAATAAGCCTGCCAAAGTTTGAGAAAATGAAGATAATTTGTTTAGAAAATTCACCTCAAAAAATGATTTAAATTTGAGAAGGTTCTTGCGTCGAGGTTCCCGTAAATGCATATCTATTGAAATTCTGTGAGTATTCCTCATCCTCATGCGAATATAGTTGTAAATTGGCGTGTCTAGACGAGAACTGGTAGCGAGCTGCACGTCAGTCGTTTCCCACCCCTGATAAATTGGTCGCTTGCTAGGAGTTGGTCGCAAGTGATTAATCATACGTCGTCAGTGCCGCTTTGTTAATTCAAGGCAGGGGCTCTGTCCGCGTCTGTCTGAACTGCTCCCTTGTTCTCAGACACATTCATCATGACCATTGACAAGAGTCGCCTTTTCGTTTGAACTGATGGGCAAATAAATTTTCAATGTCATGAACGAACGTGTACATTTAGGACTACCGCCTTAAAAAAGATGATTTCGTGCTTCTTTGCCTCACAATGAATCATTAAAAGTAAACAGTGACGTTAAAAATAACATACATCATCATTATTATAGACTGTTATGCCTTTCAGTGTTCAGTCTGCAAACCTCTGTGAATTTTCTAAACGCCGGCACAATTCTCTATTTGTAACTAGTTCTGTGGTCTCGTTTAGTTCTACACCTCTTATCTTTAAATAGTTATAAACTGAGTCTAACCATCGCCGTTTTGGTCTCCCTCTACTTCTCTTACCCTCCATAACGGAGTCAATTATTCTCCTACGTAACCTATCCTCCTCCATTCGCCTCACATGACCCCACCACCGGAGCCGGTTTATGAGTACAGCTACATCCATCGAATTCATTCCTAACCTAGCCTTTATCGTCTCATTCCGAGTACCATCCTGTCTTTGTTCCCACCTGTTTGTACCAGCAGTCATGTTACTTCTAACTTATGAATAAGATATCTTGAATCCACCCACCTTTTACTCCCGTAAAGCAAAGTTGGCCTGAAAACAAACCGATGTAAAAGTATTTTCGTCCGAGTCCTTCTTACAGAATACTGCGAGCTTCGTGCATTGGCTTCGCTGCACCTTGTTCAATCTCACTATACGTATCTACCTGTTCCAGCTCTTTATTCCCAACCTGACGTTCAATTCTCCTTGGATTTCTTACCAACTGACATCACTTTAGTCTCGGAAAGGCTAATTTTCATACCATTACTCATCGCACCTATTTTCAAGAGTCAAGAATTATACTGCAGGCTTTCGGCACAATCTGCCATTAAGACCAAGTCGTCAGCTTATTACAGTTACACCTAACCGAATCCCTCCCTGCCACTTTATACTTTTCAGCAGAATATGCATGGCATAACAGATGACAAGTAAAACGGATATAAGATATACTACTAGATCTAATTATAATGTAGAATGTGGTAATATTAACCAATATTATATTGCAATAAGGACTATATAAAATGGTTATATCAAAACTATATCAATACCGTATCCTCAATTTCTACCAATCCGAAACTAGGGGAATGGAGTAGGTCTAGTCTATTCTATTCAAGCGTAAAGTGTGAAATGTATTTCTCGTTTGCCTGCTATGAGGAGATAATAGGGAGTGGTTACCTGTAGAGTACGGAGAGGAGTCCTCACGACGGCTGTTCAGCACAGGACGGGCAGCTCTGCTCGACTATTGATCAACCAGACTCCGAGTCTCCCCAGCTGCCTGCCGGAGCACAGCTGCGCAGACATGAGGGGGAGTGGGGATACAGAGCGATCCAGCATTGCCAGGTGACTGGAACTACCCCTACACTTTATGTTTATGGAACAACTTCTCGTTTCCCACACTAAGATATTGTATGTTACCATTAAAATCGACCCAAACAATGTATAGGCAATCATTTCTTCGAATGACGTATCTTCGATGGTAAAGCGACCATTGTCCTCAATGTTGCCGATCATCTAAACCAGGGGTGCCCCAGTAACACATGTGCGTCAGATATGGCCCTCCGTGCAACTCAGTCTACTCATTGGAAGGCACGGTACTTTTACAGAGTCGTACAACCTGGGGACCAGTGAAAGGTGGTGGTGGTGAGGAAGTACAACTAGGCAACCATCCTCTAACAAAAGAGAGAGGAAAAACAGAAGGAATCAAACACTTCGAAAAATGAAGGTATCGGCCAAAAAAGACAAGGGCAGCGAAGGGCGTGAAAATGAAAGACTCCCTAGCCCTCGCAACCTAATAGCGTCGGAGTCGGAAAAGAACAAGAATTGATCAAGGAAGGTCGGTTAGGATAGATAGGAGCCTGGCACAAGTAAGTGGAAGCAATGTCAGGACTCAGCTAAGGGCCCTGAGATCGCCAATCCACGCTGCCAGGTGATACCGTGGGTGTATCGCCCCAACCCACAGGGGTAATCTAGATGTGAAACTGAAAAATGAGAGCATCGGCAAAAGAGACGTGAAATATCTCTCGGATATTGTAATTAGAAATGCTACATCGCGTGTTTATTCATTTTTGCATTCGGGAGATAGGGGGTTCAACTCCCCACTGTCAGCAGCTCTGAAGATGGTTTTCCATGGTTTCCCATTTTCACACCAGCCAAATGCTAGGGCTGTAACTTAATCAAGGCCACGGTCGCTTCCTTCCCACCCCTAGCCCTTTCCTATCCTATCGTTGCAATAAGACTCATCTGTGTCGCTACGACGTAAATCCAATTGATGTATTATATTCATAGTTTACATGGATCATCTGCCGAACGGTATAAAGTGACAGAGAGGGATTCTGTTAGCTGTATGTAAATGTAGTAAGCAGTCTGGCCTATGCTGACGACTTGGTCTTAATGGCTGATTGTGCCGAAAGCCTGCAGTGCAATATCTTGGCACTTAAAAATAGGTGCAATTAGTATGGTATGAAAATTAGCCTTTCCAAGACTAAATTAATATCAGTAGGTAAGATATCCAAGATATCCAAGATGTCTAATTGGGGATACAAAGTTGGAACATGTAGATAATTTCAAGTGTTTAGGTTGTATGTTCTCCCAGGATGGTAATGTAGTAAGTGAGATTGAATGAAGGTGCAGCAAAGCTAATACAGTGAGCTCGCAGTTGCGATCAACAGTATTCTGTAAGAAGGAAGTCAACTCTCGGACGATACTATCTTGACGTCGGCCTGTTTTCAGGCCAACTTCCCTTTAAGGGAGTGAAAGCTGGGTGGACTCAGGATATCTTATTCATATGTTAGAAGTAAACGGTGGGAATAATGCCAGGATGGTACTCGGAGTCCGAAGATAAAAGATAGGAATGAACTCGATAGATGAAGGTGTATGCATAAACCGGCTTCGGTGGCGGAGTCATGTGAGGCGAATGGAGGAGGATAGGTTACCTAGGGGAATAATGGAGTCTGTTATGGAGGGTAAGTGAAGTAGAGGGAGACCAAGACGACGATGGTTAGACTCAATTTCCAATGATTTAAAAATAAGAGGTACAGAACCAAACGAGGACACAGAATTAATCACAGATAGAGGATTGGGCAGTGATTAGTACGGTATGCGCCAAAATATACAGTACTCATTTTCGCGCAGTGCGCATGCGCACGCCTGAGCGTCTGCGTGTTGATACATCGCCATGATGAATTGTTAGTTGTGTAAAGAACGTTCTCTGTGATTGGAAGTGACAATGGGTCTCGCGACGGAGGAAAATGTGTTTATACTGGAGTATTATTTTCGCTCGTACGGAAACGGTTATCAAGGTGGGCCGAGTTTAAAGTTAGTGGCGGAACAATAACGTGAACACTTCAATAAGCCAGCACCTAGCAACACAGTTATGCTATCTATTGTTTAAAAAAATCGTCGTACGGGTAGTGTATTGTGTCAACGCAAGGGAAGGTCTGGTAGGCCAGTAACTGTGTCCACAAATGAAAATCATGGATGTGTCCTCAATCAGGTGTTGCAGTCTCCAAAGCGAAGTCTTCGGCGAACAGCCCTGAAATTAAACATCAGCCCTACGTCACTTCGACGATTGTTTAAAGACATAGGTGGATTTCCGTACCGAATACAGGTTGGGCAACGACTGACGGAGCACGATAGGCATGTCAGGGTGGAATATTGTGCACAAGTTTTGGCCATGGTGTACGAGGATCCAGATTTCTTGTTCAATGTGTGGTTCTCCGACCAAAGTCACATTCACTTGGACGGTTTTATCAATCGCCAAACAACTTACTTTCTTGGTTTCGAGAGGCCAGACACTGTAGTCCAGAAACCGCTACATAGTGTGCGTGTGACGATTTGGTGTGCAGTATCAGGAAACGATGTGCTAGGTCCGTATTTCATAGAGAATGATGATGGTGCACCTCTTACTGTTACTGGTGATTAGGCCATTTATTCAGGATCTAAGAAAGTTTTGTCGTGCCAGGAACATGCAGATGAATAGACAGTGGTTCCAAAAAGACGGGGCGACCTGCCACACCGCTCGACAGACTATGGCTATGCTGCAAGAAACCTTTCCAGGACGAGTGATTTTCCGCGAGGTGAGTTCCCCTACCTATCACATTCCCCCGATCTCACGCCACCTGATGCTTACGTGTGGGGAATGTTAAAGGAGCAAATTTTCAATTGTCCAGATCCACCCAAAACTGTGCCTGCTTTACGTCAGAAGATCGTCTCGTTCTTCGGGACTCTGCAGCAACCTATGTTCCAAAATATGTTGGAAAATCTGCGTGATCGTTATGAACACTGCGTACAGCGCAATGGGGTACATTTTGAACATTTACATTATCATGTCGATAAGTAAGGTAATGACAATAAGACTAACATAATTTCCAGTACTGTATATTTTGGCGCATACTGTAAATTCACAGAGGTTTGCAGACTGAACGCTGACAGTCATGACAGACTATAACGAAGATGTATGTATGATATAAATGTTGATTTGCATAATTTTTTAGAACTTGTTAAACTCTTATGAATGTGGGTGACAGTCTGATTCTTTCCGCGGCTCTTACTCGATCGTTTAGTGAGTGTAGTTTCCTCCTGCATACACCTACAGGCTTTTGTCTACTTATTAGTCTTATATCTGGACCTTTTTGTGGCATATGCCAAAATTTATCATACTTCAGTTTTCTGTATTTACGGTGTTGCGTTTCTCGTCGAGATAAATCTAATGACATCTCAGTAGCCTCTGAGCGATATCTACACGCCAAGCTACCCCCAGGGAGGTGGAGGGGCTGGTCCCCAGCGTCGGCTGTTCTGAAAATGCTTTTCCGTGGTTTTACATTCTCTTGAACTAAGGCTCCTTTCACACTGCGCAGTTTTGGCCGTACGGCAGAAAACCATATGGCTCTTTGTCGTGGAGATGGCGTTTTTACACTGCAATGATTTCTTGCCGTTGTAAGTTCAGTGCACGTCTTGATGCTAGTCTTGAAATGAATCGCCAAACCGTTAGGAGAACAAAGAGCTGATTCCCAACACGATCGGAAATGTACATACTCGAATATAAGTCCAGAATCAATTATTCTTTGTAGCAAAATGCATAACTCACATAAGACGAACAATAACACACAACAGTTTTAGGATAAGGCTATAAAAGATCAGTGTTCCAACAGATAAAAGGCGAGAAAATGAAATGAAATTTCCACTCACAGTTTAGAAGAGTTCGCTTTGATGATAGATTCAATTCCTTCTAATGAAGGAAAAAATCCAATACATCACTCATTTCTGAGACACTATCGGCATTGTCATCGTCTGTTGAGGTTTCACTCTCCTGGCTGTTTCATCCACTACGTAAACTGGATACTAGGGCTTTTTGTTTTAGAGGGTACACGAGTCCCTCCTTCCTTACGTTATCACGAACCGAACCGAGTGAACTGACAAAGACTGAGCACAATGCAAGACACAGCTGATAGCGCATGGTTCCAGAAAACAACAGATCGACAACACTGGTAACCGCAACTAGAGTCTATCGGAGCGATCGGCTGCCTTTGATTGGCTGTTTATTAATTTACTTAGCATCCCCCAAAAGGCAGCGTTCAAATATCAAGTCGAAATTGATAACTGAACTATAAACACAAGTTATCTCTCGCGTGCGACCTCCTCTATATGTAGCGTACGGTTATAAACCGCACAATGCGAAAGCATGCTTTCAGTGCGCCACTGAGTCAAAGGCAGTGGCAATGCACGGCTGCTACACGACACGGCAAGGGCACCGTGTATTGCTCGTCTGCACTCCACTAAAAGAATGTGGCCGTATGGTTTTTTGCCGTACGGCCGAAATCGTGCAGTGTGAAAGAAGCGTGGGACAGTTCCTACTGTAGGCCTCGCCCGCACTTACCTCACCGAAACAAAACTCACTGGCCTGAGAGACGGCGTTTTACACTGGCGAGAAATGAAATCCCAAAACCAAGAAGAGGACTAAACAATGTCTAGCTAACATCTTTATTTGATTAAAGTTTCAGGTCGTGCGAGTATGGTGGTGCATTAATAAGCGCTGTAGTCGACACAATTTTGAATAAAAACATGCAAACGTGCACGCATTGTGTCTAGGACTGCCACGTTTTTATATAAGAAATACAGGGCATTCACCTAAAAATACGGCATTTTTTACAAAAATAAGAGACAGTTCATAAATACAAGAAAATCAAACGTTAGGTACCAATTTCAATTGATTATAATTAGTTCCATTAACAAAATATGATAATTATTGAAATTTGTAAAAGAAACTAACTTGCACCCTTTTAACACTACATACAGTGCAATGCATGTCTTTGATGAGGTTTGATAATTTAACAATTTAGGTCTACGTAATAATAATAATAATAATAATAATAATAATAATAATAATAATAATAATAATAATAATAATAATAATAATAATATAATACGTAGATTTAGTCTCAGACAGCATGAACAATCACGTTGGAAATTGTAATTGTAATTGTAAGACAGCATGAACAATCACGTTGGAAATTGTAATTGAAGTCATACGGAAATACGGGACAGAAGACGTAGAAAATAACTCAGCATGGTCAGCCTTACCAGCAAATGGCGAGACATCACGAGATTTCCTTCTTCTGAGGCTCCAAAGAGCAAAAAAATATGGAGCTACTTTCAACTTCAATGGCGCTCAAATCAAATACGGATTTTAAATTATTTAGAGACAAAAAAATACAAACGCTCGTTTTTACGGGACAACAGTTCATAATAATGGACGCAAAATTTTCACCTCAAATACGGGATGTCCCGTACAATGCCGGACAGGTGGCAGCCCTAATTGTACGGCACAGGTGGCGTATGTTATTTTGTGGGATGGAGTTCCACTCCTGTTTCACTTCGTCAGTCAAATCGGCAACGGTTAACGATGGCAGTGGATGACGTTGGATTTGTCGCCCCATAATGTCCCATACGTGCTCAGTGGGCGAAAGGTCTGGTGATCTCGCAGGCCAAGCCAACTACTCGACACTCTGTAGAGCACGTTGAACGACAGCAGCATCATAAGGACGAGAGTCATCTGTTGGAAAACGCCCCCTTGAATACACCGAATGAATGGCAGCACAACGGGTTTATCACCAATCTGACGTACAAATTGCTGTCAAGGTTCTTGGGATAACGACGAGAGTGTCCCTACTGCCACAATAAATCGCTCCTCAAGACTATAACTTCTGGTATAGGTCCCGTATGTTGACGTCGCAGACAGCTTGCTTCCAAGTGCTCACCTGGCCTTCTTCTTAACAACCTACGGCCATCACTGACACCATGACAGGAACGGCTCTCGCCTGAGAACACAACAATCTCCACTCTACTCTCCAGTGAACTATAGCTTGATACCATTGAAGTCGCAGATGGCAGTGGTTCGGAGTTGGTGGAATGAACGTAACAGAACGTCTGGCTCGAAGCTGTCCCTCAAGCAATCAAGCTGTGTCACTCTGGTGCCAACTGAAGTCCTAATGGCTGCATATGCAGTCCGATCCACTCAGCCATGCGGCGGTCTTCCCTCTCCGTAATTGCCCGTGTGTGGCTAGACCCCGGTTCTTCCCTGCCTTCCCGTGACCATTGTTGCAACACCGCTGCAAAGTCTTTCTGAAATATCGCGGAAAGAACATCCACCTTCTCGTAGCACAATAACACGCCAATGTTCAAACACAGTAAGCTGATCGTACTGCCTTCTTCGTCTCCTTAAAGGCAAGTTTAACACACTCCTACCTCACAACTTCAACGTCGGACGATGACTAACACTCACGAAGTGTACAACGCGTATTTAAACCAAACTAGCTTCGCAAGGTCATAGTGGCGCTACTAGCACCACCATAGTGGCGCTACTAGCACCACCATAGTGGCGTTACTAGCACCTCTTCGTCGACTACCTTGCAAACATCTTTATAATGTGCAAACACAGTGTACAAACCCTTCTCGCGTGAGACCCTCCAACCCCAATTTGAAAGCAGTTTGACATCAAAAAGAGCCACGAAGAGTATGAAAATTACAGACACCCTAGCATAAGTAGTATAATAGGCGGGTTATGCGGCCACCACCACCGCAGGCTCCCAGAGGCCTCCTCCACCACCACCACAGCCAGAGGCCTCCCAGAGGCCTCCTCAACCACCACCACAGCCAGAGGCCCCCCAGAGGTCTCCTCCACCACCCGCGAGAAATTTGAATTTGTAAACAAAGCCACGTGCTTTTTGACAGCTATCATCGACAACAACGCATCGCTAACCTCACTGCTGCCATCTTGACGGGCCTAAACCTCAGTAGTACCAACTTAACCTAACTAGCGCGAGATTTGAATAGGTAAACAAATCCACGTGTTTTTTGACAGCCACGTGCTTTTTGACAGACAACAACGCATCGCTAACCTCAGTACTGCCATCTTGACGGGCCTAAACCTCAGTAGTACCAACTTAACCTAACTAGCGCGAGATAAACAAATCCACGTGTTTTTTGACAGCCACGTGCTTTTTGACAGACAACAACGCATCGCTAACCTCAGTACTGCCATCTTGGCGGGCCTAAACCTTAGTGCTACCAACTTAACCTCACTAGCGCGATATAAACAAATCCACATGCTTTTTGACAGACCGAGCTCGATAGCTGCAGTCGCTTAAGTGCGGCCAGTATCCAGTAATCGGGAGATCGTGGGTTCGAGCCCCACTGTCGGCAGCCCTGAAGATGGTTTTCCGTGGTTTCCCAATTTCACACCAGGCAAATGCTGGGGCTGTACCTTAATTAAGGCCACGGCCGCTTCCTTCCAATTCCTAGGCCTTTCCTATCCCATCGTCGCCGTAAGACATATCTGTGTCGGTGCGACGTAAAGCAAATAGCAAGCTTCTTGACAGCTGTCATCCGCCATCTTTAATCTATAGAGCACAGTGCTGCCCTCTTTAGCTACTTACCTTTGAAATGTGGTGGCGGATAATTTGAAAAATGCTTTTTGACAGCAGCCATCTTTAATCTAGAGAGCACCGTGCTGCCCTCTTTAGCTAGATACCTTTGAAATGTGGTGGCAGGCAATTCCACATGACAGCAGCCATCTTTAATCAAGAGAGCACCGTGCTACCCTCTATGTGGAGGCGGCAAATTCTACATGCTCTTGTTTGGAAACAAACTCACACGCTTTCTTGACAGCCGTCATCCGCCATCTTTAATCAACAGAGCACAGTGCTGCCCTCTTTAGCTAGATACCTTTGAAAATTTGGTGGCGGCAAATTCCACGTGCTCTTGTTTGGAAACAATGCCATGTGCTTTTTTGACAGCTGTCATCCGCCATCTTTAATCAACAGAGCACCGTGTTGCTATCATGCGGGCAATTTCGTCAGCTGTCATCCGCCATCTTTAATCCACAGAACACCGTGCTGCCCTCTTTAAGACATGCAGTAGCGGGCAATTTGAAAAGTTCTGTTAGCTATCATCCGCCATCTTTAATCAAGAGAGCACCGTGCTGCCATCTTTAGCTAGATACCTTTGAAATGTGGTGACGGAAAATTGAAAAATTCCACGTGCTCTTGTTTGGAAACAAACCCACGTGCTTTTTTTGACAGCTACCATCCGCCATCTTTAATCAACAGAGCATAGTGCTGTCCTCTTTAGTTGAAATGTGGTGGCGGCAAATTCCACGTGCTCTTGTTTGGAAACAAAGCCATGTGCTTTTTTGACAGGTGTCATCTGCCATCTTTAATCAACAGAGCACCGTGCTGCTATCATGCGGGTAATTTCGTCAGCTGTCATACGCCATCTTTAATCTACAGAGCACCGTGCTGCCCTCTGTAGTAGCGGGCAATTTGAAAAGTTCTGTTAGCTGTCATCCGCCATGTTTAATCATTAGAGCACCGTCCTGTCATCTTTAGCTAGATACCTTTGAAATGTGGTGGTGGATAATTTAAAAAGAAACATTCTACAGCAGCCATCTCTCGACGCTAACTGCATAAGATGGTGGCTATTATGACTCCTTAAGGGTGTTTACGCAAGATGGCTGCTATACATAGGTTCTTATGAGACGCCCTTGGGATGCTTGCACAAGATGGCAGATATACATGACTCCTTATGAGATGCCCTAGGGATGCTTGCTCAAGATAGCGGCTGCTCTTATAGGACGGCTTAAGGGTCCTTGCACAAGATGGCTTGAGACGCCCTAAGGATGCTTGCGCAAGATGGCGGACACAAGATGGCGGCTATACACAACTCCTTATGAGACGCTTTAAGGGTGCTTGCGCAAGATGGCTGCCATTCTTAGCTTAGAGGCTAACGTGTCGTGCTAGTTCGATTCATTAAATTTAGGACTTAAATGCAAAATGTTAAATATCTCGAAAACGGTGCACCGTAGAGCAAAACGGACAAAATGTTTCCGCCTAATACCTAGGTTCGCAGTATGAGGAACAAGAAAACTATAGTCTAATGATGGGATCAACGGTTCGGTTCCTACTTAGGCCCTTTGGCATTTGCTCTGTTTTAGCTTGTATTGAAGCGAGTCTTCGTAACATGATCAGGTCTAGCTATGGTAGAGAGTATAACGTACCGTGCTAGTTCGATTCATTAAATTTGGAGGCTTAAATGCAAAATGTTAAATATCTCGAAAACGGTGCTTCGTAGAGCAAAACGGACAAAATTTTTCCGCCTAATACGTACGTTCATAGTATCAGGAACAAGGAAAAACATAGTCTAATGATGAGATCAACGGTTCGATTCCTACTTAAGCCCTTTGACATTGGCAGCTATCTATTTCTACAAGATGGTGGCTGCTCTTATGAGACACAAGATGGCTTGAGACGTCCTAGGGATGCTTACGCAAGATGGCGGACACAAAATGGTGACTATACATAGCTCATTATGAGACAGCCTAGGGGTGCTCGCACAAGATGGTGGCTACTCTTATGAAGAAAGCTAGCTTAGAGGCTACTGCGCAAGATAACAGCTGCTGTTATGCATGCGGTGGAGGGCAATTTGAAATTCTATGTGCTTAATCAACAGAGCACCCTGCTGCCCTCTTTAGGTGAAATGTGGTGGCGGATAATTTGAAAAATTCTTTTGACAGCTGTCATCTTTAAACAATGGCGACTATACATAGGCTGTTAAGGCCTTATCATTCTCCTCCTCCTCCTCCTCCTCCTCCTTCTCTACCTCCTCCTCCTCCTCCGCCTCTTATGTCAAGGCATAGCTTTATATCGAACAAGTTTAAACCTGCATCGCGAAGGCAAGCGTGTGCAGCGATAACATTATTGTGCATGTTTAGACTGTCGAAACATAAGAAGAGTAGAATCAAACGCTGTACTCGATACAACATGTGATCAGAACATTGATTGATGTGTTCAGAAAACAAAATAAGTGATCAAGACTAGAATCGAACACTGTACTCAATACTCATGTGTTTAGAATATGTCAGGGGATACCCTTGTTCTAAGAAGATCAGATTGAAACATAACAAGACTAGAATAGAACACTGTAATCGATGTTGTTAACTTCAACATGTGATCAGAACATTGATTGATGTGTTCAGAACACAAAATAAGTGATCATGACTAGAATCGAACACTGTACTCGATACAACATGTGATCAGAACATTGATCGATGTGTTCAGAACACAAAATAAGTGATCAAGACTAGAATCGAACACTGTACTCAATACAACATGTGTTTAGAACATGTTAGGGGGTACCCTTGTTCTAAGAAGATCAGAATGAAACATAACAAGACTAGAATCGAACACTGTAATCGATGTTGTAAACTTCAACATATGATCAGAACATTGTTTGATGTGTTCAGAGCAAAAGTACAATTTTGATGATTTGCTTAGTGTAAAATCAAAAACTATGGAAACACACTGTGCACATATCGCGTAGCTAACTCGCTCATTAAGCAATATTGCAAAACTACAACTTCAATGATTTGCCTAGTGTAAAAATAAAAAACGCACTGTACCCATACTGCGCAGCTAACTCGCTCGGTAAACGATATAGCAAAAGTATAACTTCAAATTATTTACCTTCCATCCTTCGTCTTGTGTGAAAATCAGTCGAACAAGTTATCGCATAAACATGTAACATGAAATATCAGTCAGTCTGTTGGCATGAGTTACAAGCATGTAGCTTATGCGGGAAGTAAAATTAAACAGAACGCTAGTGCTATAAGAAATACTCTGCTTACATTTAAGTCCCTAGCTGTTGAACAAGTTATTACATAAATATGTAACATGAAATATCGGTTCGGAAACATATTGTTTCAATCTGTTGACATAGATTACAAGCATGTAGCTTGTGCAGGCGAGGGCTACTATGCAAAATGCTAAGCCGAAAAAAAATCGTGATAGGGTATGCAACCCAGGGGTTACATCTTATCAGAAGGGCAAAAAGGATGAAAGGACTCTTCCTCCTCCTTAACGCACATTCCTTGTAGGGCTAATTGGCTAAAGGGCTAATGGGCAAAAGGGCTAATGGGCAAAAGGGCTAATGGGCTAAAGGACTAATGGGCTAAAGGGCTAAAGTTCTAAAGGAGCAACAACCTCATCGATCGCTATCAGCAAGAACGCTTGTACTTTGTTAAGTGTAGAAAATTAATCTTTATTGGTAAATGGCTTTATGTTCAGAACAAGCAATGGAACCTAGGGGTTACGTCTTACCTAATGAAATCCACGAGGTGCGATGAGTTACGTTTTTCTAAGTAGTGTTTGGAACACTGAACTTTTCAAGATGGCAAGAGTGAGGTTAGCAATGTTCTGTTGTTGGATTTTAAATTCTACGCTATAACATGCATAAGGTGGCAGCCTTGAGATTTACCGCCGTAAAGATGGCAAGATTGAGGTTAGCAATGTTCTGTTGTTGGATTTTAAATTCTGCGCTATAACATGCATAAGGTGGCAGCCTTGAGGTTTACCGCCGTAAAGATGGCAGCAGTGAGGTTAGCGACGCTCTATTGTCCTCCAAAGTGAGGTTAGGGTTCGTCAAGGAGACAGCTGTCAAGAAAGCACGCGGCTATGTTTACCAAACAAGAGCACGTGGCTGTGACGTCACGGTCACTTAATCAATCCTTAGCTCTGCGTCGTTAAGAGCAGCATTAGGATTAGCTATGTTTATAAAACTTGGGAACAGAGCAGCAGTATGAATAGCCATGTTTTAAAGCGTGTACACATCACCAATCGATTTTACATGCATCGACTATCGTACTGAACTTCTTCCGCTAGATTGTGCTGCTATCTTAGCATATACTATACCCATAAACGTAAAGTACAAAGAATAGCCATGTTTTGCATACACCGACTCTCGTACCAAACTTCTTCCGCTAGATTGTACCACTATCTTAGCATAACCTATACGCATGAACTTAAAGTACAAAGAATAGCCATGTCTCAAAGCGTGTACGCATTATCTATTGATTTTGCAAGAATCGAATATCATACTAAACTTTTTTCACTAGATTGTACTGCTATCTTAGCATAACCTATACGTATGAACTTAAGGTACAGAGAATAACCATGTTTCAAAGCGTGGACACATTACCTATTGATTTTACATGAATCGACCATCAAGCGTGCACACATTACCTATTGATTTTACATGAATCGACTATCATAGTAAACTTTTTTCACTAGATTGTACTGCTATCTTAGCATAACCTATACGCATGAACTTAAAGTACTAAAAATAGCCATGTTTCAAAGCGGGTACACGTTACTTATTGATTTTGAATGCATCGAATCTCGTACTAAACTTCTTCCACTAGATTGTGCTGCTATCTTAGCATAACCTATACCCATAAATTTAAAGTACAAAGAATAGCCATGCTTCAAAGCGTGTACACATCACCTATCGATTTTGCATGCATCGACTTTCGTACAACGATCGCATATGTGTATTGTTAACGTATGTGTATAAAGTTAAACTTCTCGCGCTAGAGAGTACAACGATCACAATTATGTGCTGCTACCTATGTGCATGAATTTAAAGCATAAAGAATAGCGTGTACACATCACGTATCGATGATGCATGCGCCGACTATCGTACTAGGCTTCTTCCGCTAGAGCATGTAGCAATTGCTTTTGTGTATCCCCAACCCATGTGCACGAACTTAAAGCACAAGGAAGAGCTATGTTCTAAAGCGTGTACACATCACCTATCGATGATGTATGCATCAACTATCGTACTAAACTTCTTCTACAACAGCGTGCAATCATTCCTTGTGTGTGCTGCAATCTTAACATAACCTATGTGCACGAACTTAAAGCACAAAGAATAGCCAAGTTCAAAGCGTGTACACATCACCTATCGATTTTGCATGCATCGACTTTCGTATTAAACTTCTTCCACTAGAGCGTGCGACAACCTTATAACTATGCTGCTAACTTAGTATAACTTAGTGAACTTAAAGCATAAAGAATAGCGATGTATAAAAATCTTGTGAACATAGCAGCAGCAGTAAGAATAGCAATGTTTTAAAAGCGTGTACGCATTGCCTATCGATTAAACATGCATCAACTAGAGTACTAAACAACTCTACGCGAGCGTGCGACCATCGCTTGTACGTGTGCTGCTATCTTAACATAACCTATGCGCACGAACTTAAAACATAAAGAATAGTTATGTGTAAAAATCGTGTGAACATAGCAGAGTGTTAACTACGTAGGTGTAGACATTGAACTTTGCATGCTGAAGCAGCATACTTCGTGTCCGTGACGTCACAGCCACGTGCTCTTGTTTGGTAAACATAGCCGCGTGCTTTTTTGACAGCTGTCTCCTTGACGAACCCTAACCTCACTTTGGAGGACAATAGAGCGTCGCTAACCTCACTGCTGCCATCTTTACGGCGTAAACCTCAAGGCTGCCACCTTATGCATGTTATAGCGCAGAATTTAAAATCCAACAACAGAACATTGCTAACCTCAATCTTGCCATCTTTACGGCGGTAAATCTCAAGGCTGTCACCTTATGCATGTTATAGCGTAGAATTTAAAATCCAACAACAGAACATTGCTAACCTCACTCTTGCCATCTTGAAAAGTTCAGTGTTCCAAACACTACTTAGAAAAACGTAACTCATCGCACCTCGTGGATTTTATTAGGTAAAACGTAACCCCTAGGTTCCATTGCTTGTTCTGAACATAAAACCATTTACCAATAAAGATTAATTTTCTACACTTAACAAAGTACAAGCGTTCTTGCTGATAGCGATCGATGAGGTTGTTGCTCCTTTAGAACTTTAGCCCTTTAGCCCATTAGTCCTTTAGCCCATTAGCCCTTTTGCCCATTAGCCCTTTTGCCCATTAGCCCTTTAGCCAATTAGCCCTACAAGGAATGTGCGTTAAGGAGGAGGAAGAGTCCTTTCATCCTTTTTGCCCTTCTGATAAGATGTAACCCCTGGGTTGCATACCCTATCACGATTTTTTTCGGCTTAGCATTTTGCATAGTAGCCCTCGCCTGCACAAGCTACATGCTTGTAATCTATATCAACAGATTGAAACAATATGTTTCCGAACCGATATTTCATGTTACATATTTATGTAATAACTTGTTCAACAGCTAGGGACTTAAATGTAAGCAGAGTATTTCTTATAGCACTAGCGTTCTGTTTAATTTTACTTCCCGCATAAGCTACATGCTTGTAACCCATGCCAACAGACTGACTGATATTTCATGTTACATGTTTATGCGATAACTTGTTCGACTGATTTTCACACAAGACGAAGGATGGAAGGTAAATAATTTGAAGTTATACTTTTGCTATATCGTTTACCGAGCGAGTTAGCTGCGCAGTATGGGTACAGTGCGTTTTTTATTTTTACACTAGGCAAATCATTGAAGTTGTAGTTTTGCAATATTGCTTAATGAGCGAGTTAGCTACGCGATATGTGCACAGTGTGTTTCCATAGTTTTTGATTTTACACTAAGCAAATCATCAAAATTGTACTTTTGCTCTGAACACATCAAACAATGTTCTGATCATATGTTGAAGTTTACAACATCGATTACAGTGTTCGATTCTAGTCTTGTTATGTTTCATTCTGATCTTCTTAGAACAAGGGTACCCCCTAACATGTTCTAAACACATGTTGTATTGAGTACAGTGTTCGATTCTAGTCTTGATCACTTATTTTGTGTTCTGAACACATCGATCAATGTTCTGATCACATGTTGTATCGAGTACAGTGTTCGATTCTAGTCATGATCACTTATTTTGTGTTCTGAACACATCAATCAATGTTCTGATCACATGTTGAAGTTAACAACATCGATTACAGTGTTCTATTCTAGTCTTGTTATGTTTCAATCTGATCTTCTTAGAACAAGGGTATCCCCTGACATATTCTAAACACATGAGTATTGAGTACAGTGTTCGATTCTAGTCTTGATCACTTATTTTGTTTTCTGAACACATCAATCAATGTTCTGATCACATGTTGTATCGAGTATAGCGTTTGATTCTACTCTTCTTATGTTTCGACAGTCTAAACATGCACAATAATGTTATCGCTGCACACGCTTGCCTTCGCGATGCAGGTTTAAACTTGTTCGATATAAAGCTATGCCTTGACATAAGAGGCGGAGGAGGAGGAGGAGTTAGAGAAGGAGGAGGAGGAGGAGGAGAATGATAAGGCCTTAACAGCCTACTATAGTCGCCATTGTTCAAAGATGACAGCTGTCAAAAGAATTTTTCAAATTATCCGCCACCACATTTCACCTAAAGAGGGCAGCAGGGTGCTCTGTTGATTAAGCACATAGAATTTCAAATTGCCCTCCACCGCATGCATAACAGCAGCTGTTATCTTGCGCAGTAGCCTCTAAGCTAGCTTTCTTCATAAGAGTAGCCGCCATCTTGTGCGAGCACCCCTAGGCTGTCTCATAATGAGCTATGTATAGTCACCATTTTGTGTCCGCCATCTTGCGTAAGCATCCCTAGGACGTCTCAAGCCATCTTGTGTCTCATAAGAGCAACCACCATCTTGTAGAAATAGATAGCTGCCAATGTCAAAGGGCTTAAGTAGGAATCGAACCGTTGATCTCATCATTAGACTATGTTTTTTCTTGTTCCTGATACTATGAACGTACGTATTAGGCGGAAACATTTTGTCCGTTTTGCTCTATGGTGCACCGTTTTCGAGATATTTAACATTTTGCATTTAAGCCCTAAATTTAATGCATCGAACTAGCACGACACGTTAGCCTCTAAGCTAAGAATGGCAGCCATCTTGCGCAAGCACCCTTAAAGCGTCTCATAAGGAGTTGTGTATAGCCGCCATCTTGTGTCCGCCATCTTGCGCAAGCATCCTTAGGGCGTCTCAAGCCATCTTGTGAAAGGACCCTTAAGCCGTCCTATAAGAGCAGCCGCTATCATGAGCAAGCATCCCTAGGGCATCTCATAAGGAATCATGTATCTCTGCCATCTTGTGCAAGCATCCCAAGGGCGTCTCATAAGAACCTATGTATAACAGCCATCTTGCGTAAGCACCCTTAAGAAGTCGTGAATAGCCACCATCTTATGCAATTAGCGTCGAGAGATGGCTGCTGTAGAATTTTTCTTTTTAAATTATGCACCTCCACATTTCAAAGTTATCAAGCTAAAGATGACAGCACGGTGCTCTCTTGATTAAAGATGGCGGATGACAGGTAACAGAACTTTTCAAATTGCCCGCTACTACAGAGGGCAGCACGGTGCTCTGTAGATTAAAGATGGCGTATGACAGCTGATGAAATTACCCGCATGATAGCAGCACGGTGCTCTGTTGATTAAAGATGGCAGATGACACCTGTCAAAAAAGCACATGGCTTTGTTTCCAAACAAGAGCACGTGGAATTTGCCGCCACCACATTTCAACTAAAGAGGGCAGCACTATGCTCTGTTGATTAAAGATGGCGGATGGTAGCTGTCAAGAAAGCACGTAAGTTTGTTTCCAAACAAGAGCACGTGGAATTTTTTAATTTGCCGCCACCACATTTCAAAGGTATCTAGCTAAAGATGGCAGCACGGTGGTCTCTTGATTAAAGATGGCGGATGATAGCTAACAGAACTTTTCAAATTGCCCGCTACTACATGTCATAAAGAGGGCAGCACGGTGTTCTGTGGATTAAAGATGGCGGATGACAGCTGACGAAATTGCCCGCATGATAGCAACACGGTGCTCTGTTGATTAAAGATGGCGGATGACAGCTGTCAAAAAAGCACATGGCATTGTTTCCAAACAAGAGCACGTGGAATTTGCCGCCACCAAATTTCAACGGTATCTAGCTAAAGAGGGCAGCACTGTGCTCTGTTGATTGAAGATGGCGGATGACGGCTGTCAAGAAAGCGTGTTGGTTTGTTTCCAAACAACAGCATGTAGAATTTGCCGCCACCACATAGAGGGCAGCACGGTGCTCTCTTGATTAAAGATGGCTGCTGTCATGTGGAATTGCCTGCCACCACATTTCAAAGGTATCTAGCTAAAGAGGGCAGCACGGTGCTCTCTAGATTAAAGATGGCTGCTCTCAAAATGCATTTTTCAAATTATCCGCCACCACATTTCAAAGGTAAGTAGCTAAAGAGGGCAGCACTGTGCTCTATAGATTAAAGATGGCGGATGACAGCTGTCAAAAAAAGCACGGGGATTTGTTTACCGATTCAAATCTCGCGCTAGTGAGGTTAAGTTGGTAGCACTAAGGTTTCGGCCCGCCAAGATGGCAGCACTGCCGATGACAGGTGACGAATTTCCAGCTACTACGATAAAGAGGGCAGCACGTTTCTCTGTGGTTTAAAGATGGCGGATGACAGCTGTCAAAAAGCACGTGGATTTGTTTATCTCGCGCTAGTTAGGTTAAGTTGGTACTACTGAGGTTTAGGCCCGTCAAGATGGCAGTACTGAGGTTAGCGATGCGTTTTTGCCTGTCAAAAAGCACGTGGCTGTCAAAAAACACGTGGATTTGTTTACCTATTCAAATCTCGCGCTAGTTAGGTTAAGTTGGTACTACTGAGGTTTAGGCCCGTCAAGATGGCAGTAATGAGGTTAACGATGCGTTGTTGTCGATGATAGCTGTCAAAAAGCACGTGGCTTTGTTTACAAATTCATATTTCCCGCGGGTGGTGGAGGAGACCTCTGGGGGGCCTCTGGCTGTGGTGGTGGTGGAGGAGGCCTCTGGGAGGCCTCTGGGAGGCCTCTGGCTGTGGTGGTGGTGGAGGAGGCCTCTGGGAGCCTGCGGTGGTGGTGGCCGCAGAACCCGCCTATTATACTACTAGCATACTGCTAGAATCTGTAGAAAACAAGAGTTGACCAAAGAAAGAGATGATTTGAGTTAACGGATTGTACATCGACAAGTCGCGATGCGATTGCATGGGTTTTACATTTTAGTATTTGGACTTGAACATGGTCGTACAAATCGTCGATCTCTTGACGATAAGTGTTATTTCGTCTATAGAGAAATGAATTCCTGAATTCTTGCTGCCAAGCTTGTGTCCGTAGTCTGAACTTCGTAAGTCAGCCTTAACTTGTCTTCGATAATTTCGTCTTCTGGATACCATTCATTCTTATTTCCTTTTGTTATCTCAATGTTAGTAATACATTTGCGAGAGAAAACGCGTGAATGAGCTCTCGTAACCTATTGCAGGTCCTAAGGGGTGGGTAGGAGATACGGATCTACGCTCAGATGGCCTTCGCTTGAACCGCAATGGTAGATGTAAGTTAGGAGGTTTGTTTGGAAGAGTTATAGGGAGCTACATTCAGGGAAACGGGCTGGACCAGAGAGCGGTGACGACAGTACAGGAATCCTGAAGTCGAGTAAGGATGACATGAGGTTGTTAGTATTAAACTGTAGAAATATTGTAAAGAAATAAATAGAATTAACCCGCTCGGTGGGCGATGCGGTAAGATCCGCGGCTATAAGGCACATCCTCGGCGGGGAACGCGGACATATCCCCCAATTCTATTTATACCTTTATTATCTCTGTTTACCGGGCGAGTTAGCCGTGCGCGTAGAGGCGCGCCTCTGTGAGCTTGCATCCGGGAGATAGTAGGTTCGAATCCCACTATCGGCAGCCCTGAAGATGGTTTTCCGTGGTTTCCCATTTTCACACCAGACAAATGCTGGGGCTGTACCTTAATTAAGGCCACGGCCGCTTCCTTCCAACTCCTAGGCCTTTCCTATCCCATCGTCGCCATAAGACCTATCTGTGTCGGTGCGACGTTAAGCCCCTAGCAAAAAACAAAATATTATCTCTGTTTCTTGCTTGCAGTGTTTTATTTCTTTTTCAGCAGCGCATTCTGAACGAATCTGCTCTCTGTGTGATTTTTTCAACTATGTTCTCCCTGTACCAATGTATCATACACGAGTTGCATCATAAAGAATGCAACTTACGTCCGGGCAAGAATGACCTAAAGCCTAACAACCTCGCGCTGAAGCTTTAGCTCATCGCCTAATCGTCCCCTGGATGCAATAATATTGTTGTAGAAGGGATTTCTGGATATTATAATACTAAACAGACCTGTCTGATGACACATTGGAACTCTGATCTGATTTATTATCGACAGTCTTGAGTTCCTCCTTCACGACTGGAGTGTTTGTTTACCCCGAGTTACCGAACATTTAGGGCCTACTATCGCACGCATGTGTTCCGTAATACAGGCACAATTCATGATTGCCTTCCAAACTGCGGAGACCAGGGTTCTATTTGATTCTCTTTCTTACATTTTTTCCCGATAAAATGTCTAAAAGGAATTACCGGCCCCCATTGTAGAGGAAGATTATTTACGGGTCATGGTAAACGAAATAATGGAATTTAGTGCGGAGGATAGTGATCTTAGTGAAGTAAGTTATGCCGAAGGAGAATCCGTAAGTGACAGGAATTTACCTGGAACAAGTACTGCAGGCTCGAATGTACAGGGTTCGGGCCCTGCTGATGCGAATGTTCAGCAGTCGCGAAGGAGACAACACGTGTTCGATTCCAGTTCAAGTAGCGATCATGACAGTGACAGTGATGACGATAATAATGAAACTATTACAACCAGTGCAAGTTCTTCGTCAACTTAGACTGAAAATGGACAAAGAAGATCCAGCTTTGATCTCCCGTCATGTTGTAAAGGGAGTTTTTAGGGAAAACGAAACCGAGCGAAATATTTGAATTATTTGAAATATTTGATGACCAGATATGCCAGAACATACAGTAACTGAACAGTCAAAAGATGCCCAGCATAAAATAGCACAAAAAAAAAAAAACAATTTAGTAAGATGAAACGAAGGAGTCGAGATCAAGACCGGGTGCGGAGAAATAAGGACGAAACAAAGCTACTGTTGCCGCAGGGGATTGCACAGAAACCTAAATTAGGACATTATATTTCTCGCAATCGCTCGTGGACTACGCCTGTTACTTATGAGCTGATGACACACCGGGCAGAGTGGTTCAGACGGATGAGGCGCTGGGCAGGTTCGATCCTGGCTCAGTCTAGTGGTATGTGCCAGTAGATTTACTCGCATTCAAAACGACTCTTGCGGGACCTCAGCGTCTCAGAAAACCGTCAAAGTAGTTATTGAGTTGTAAAGCCAATAACATTATTATTATTATTATTATTATTATTATTATTATTATTATTATTATTATTATTATTATTATTATATTTTCCTCCACAGCTTTTTACATTTCTCTGACAATGAGGAGTATAATGGACAAATTCCTCCCAAAATACACAAGATAAAGCCAGTATTTGACCACCTGGTAGCAACATTTTTGGAAGCTTATATCCCTGGATGGCAAAGTGTCAACTGATGAGAACCTCTTGTTATGGAAAGCGTGACTATGGTGGAAATGTTACATACTAAGAAATCGATCGCGTTTCGGAATAGAATCATACAAATTATGCGAAGCCGGGCAGGATGTGTAAAATGATCTGCTTCCGTGTATATCATAATGAACAGCTGTAAAAGATATGACACTGTGAAGACTGTAAATACTGTAATTATTACCTATAGTGTAGAGTAATAAAGTCCGCGTGGGCCACCTACGAATTGTATGTAGGATAAAATGGATCCCTCAAAAGCGCTACCGTAACCAACACAATAGAAAATTTCTTATTAACCTATAATTTATTCCATTCTAAATCTTTTAAGTACGGTACATGTAAATCTACAATTTACAATTACATGTACAGAAAAATGTATTTCCAGGCAGAGATCGTTAGTAAACTGCCTAAGATATTCAGGTGCACCAGAGCTTCGCTGTTAGGAAGAAACAAGCCCGGTATCACAGTGTGAAAGCACTTAGCATGTTCTTGCACAAAGTATTGAAAATTAAAGTAATAGGATTTTTCAACAATTAAACACACTATATTCAAGTAAATTTTTCTCTTAGCGCACTTCTATAGTTCATTTTAGCCTAAGATTGTTTTTAAGTAAGTAATTAAGTACTTTCCTCAATCTGGAAGTGAGGTGGTGTGTACTGAGCTCCCCGCTTAATGGGTTAATTAATCTGATAGATATATAATTACCAGATATTGAATTTAATCTTAGTTGAGAAGTAATATTATGGATGCGGAAATTTTCTCACGGAACTGTAGTGTTTATCGTAGAGACAGTTTAGGAACGGTAGGAGGGGAGGATATTTATACTGGCGAAAGGAGAATTTGTAAGCTACGAGAAAGTTAAGGATGAGGAACGTGAGATTCTAGGTGTAAGACTCATCTCTAAAGGCAATAGGCAATTTGATGTTTTTGGGGTGTACAGACCTGCCAAGGCTGGAACTGACACTGATGTGGTGGGCGATCTGAGCTGGGAAGAGAATGCGAATGGCAGAAAGCATGACCAACAAATGGTGAATAAGTTATTATGGGAAGGACAGCTGAATCGGAAAGTGATGGAACCAGCTAGAGGGTAAAATATTCTAGACGTGTTGCTGATAAAACCAGATGAGCTCTATAGGCAAACTGAAGTGATAGATGGTATTATCACGAAGATGTTTTTGTCAGAGTTTAAAATAAATGTGTTAGAAACAAACGTAAAAGTAGGACTGTTACGCAATGCCATATGGCTGATAAGAGGGGAATGGGGAAATTTTTAGAAAGCAATTATTATCAATGGGAAGTGGTAAATAAAAATGTAAGAAGCCTATGGGATAGATTTAAAGCAATTGTTGAAGAATGTAAAGACATATACGTACGTTTAAAAGTGGTAGGGAATAGTAAGGAGCCACTATATTATAACAGGGAAATAAAGAGATTAAGAAGGGAGTGCAGATTAGAAAGAAATAGAGTGAGAAATGATTCCGGGAGTAAGGAGAGATTGAAGGAGCTCACTAGGAAATTAAGTTCAGGAAAAATATCAGTTGAGGGTAACATGTTGGCAAACATAATTGGGAGCCACATCAGTTTTCTTCTTTTTTGCTAGTTGCTTTACGTCGCACCGACACAGATAGGTCTTATTGCGACGATAGGACAGGGAAGAGCTAGGAGTGGGAACGAAGCGGCCGTGGCCTTAATTAAGGTACAGCCCCAGCATTTGCCTGGTGTGAAAATGGTAAACCACGGAAAACCATTTTCAGGGCTGCCGACAGTGGATACTGGCGGCACTTAAGCGACTGCAGCTATCGAGCTCGGTCACATCAGTTTTAGTGAGAAGTGTAAATACATGTATAGATAGAAACAAATTTCGGGAAGGACATTCCTGGGATCATGAATGAACAAGAGGAGCGTATATGCGAGGATTTACAGAAGTATTCAGTTTGCAATATCCAAAGATAATGTCCTGGTAGAGGAGGTGACAAACAATGGCAAATACTGAAATTTACCTATGACAATGAAAACATTTATAAAAAAGAAAGATACAAAAGTTGGAAGCTAGAAAGGTAGCTGGGATTGATAAGATTTTTGGGGATATACAAAGGCTATGGGTTGGGATGTAGTGCCATATCTGAAATACTTATTTGATTACTGTTCGCATGAAGGAGCGAAGTTGCAATAGAAACCCAAGTGTACAAGGGAAACGGTGACACACATAAAGCTGAAGATTTCAGGCCAGTCAGCTTGACATGTGTAGTTTATAAGCTCTGGGAAAACATTCTTTCTGATTATATTATACACGTTTGCGAAATTACTAACTGGTAGAAGGGAGTTCGGGTTTACGAAAGGTTATTCCAGTGAGGCTCAACTTGTAGCATTACTGCAAGATATAGTAGATATTTTAGATTCAGGAGAACAAATGGACTGTATCGCTATTGATCTATACAAGGCTTTGGATGGGGTATATCTTGGGCGATTACTGACAAAAATGAGGGCAACTGGGCTAGACTAAAGAGTGGTTGAATGGGTGGCTACATTTCTAGAAAATAGAACTTAGAGAATTAGAGTAGGTGAAGCGTTATCTGATCCTGTAATGATTAAGAGGGGGTTCTGCAGGACAGTATTATTGGACCATTTTATTTTATTATATATACGAGGGCAGATCAGAAAATAAGTTGCACTTCCCAGTTATGGCCCTTTATTACACCACCTATACAACAGCAACACGACTATAACGACATACACTGTAACGTCACTTTTCCACATAGTTTCCAAGAGACTTCAAACATTTCTGCGAACGCACAACCAACTTGTCGATGCCGGATGCATAGAAATTTCCTCCAGCGTTCTGCAACCACTCGGAGACAACGGCCTTCACCTCCTCGTCGGTCTGGATACGTCGACCACCGAGCTCCGTTTTGAGCTTACCGAACAGATGAAAGTCACATGGCGCTAGGTCGGGACTGTAGGGTGGATGTTGCCAGACCTCCCACTTGAAACGCTGCAGCAGTTCTCTCGTTTGGCGGGCCTTGTGAGGTATTGCGTTATCGTGCAACAAAATCACACCGGCGCTCAATTTCCCCCGGCGCTTCTCTTTAATCGCTTTACGCAACCGGTGCAACGCTTGACAATACGACGCCGCGTTGATCGTCGTTCACTTCGGCATTAATTTCATGTGCAGCAAACCCTCTATGTCAAAGAACACTGTCGCCATAACCTTACCGGCTGAAGGTTGAACCTTGACCTTCTTTCGTTGTGGTGATGAGAGGTGTACCCATTCCATTGATGTTCGCTTCGTTTCGGGGGTGAAGTGGTGGACCCACGTTTCGTCGCCTGTGACGATTCCCCGCAGAAACCCGTTGCCGTCTGCGGCATAACGTTGCAAAAATGCCAGGGAGGAGTGGAAACGTTGTCCCTTGTGCTCATCGGTGAGAAGACGTTGGACCCATTTTTGACACAGCTTACGATATCCAAGGTCCTCGTGAACAATGGCAAACACACTGCATACGACATGTTCAGCTTCGTCGCGATTTCTCTCAGTTTAATGCACCGGTTCTGTCTAATGATCGCATTCACACTGTTAACCTTTGCACGGGTCCTGGACGTTGCGGGCCTGCCTTCGCGATGGTTGTCCGTGATTTCCGTGCGTCCGGCTTCGAATTGCTGACACCACTTTACGATACCTTGCCGGGAAATGGCCCGCTCCCCATACACAGCACTAATTTCACGATGAATGTTCATGCAATTCTTCCTTTTGGCCCATAGGAATTGGATTGTCGCACGCACCTCATATTTGGAGTGAACGTCCATTGCATTTGGCCGCTATTCACACAATACTAGACCACAGCGACCTGCCTAACAGACGTGTGGGCAGTGTCTGTCCCTTTCTCCGCTGCCCACGTTTGCGACACAGCGCTGCAACTAACCTTTTGATCCACCTACGTACCAGATGGCTCTCGAACGCCGTACTTTCTACTTATAAATGCCCCGCATGCACCAATGATGAATGCGATGTCTACTAACTTATTTTCACAGCGGAACTACTGCCAGCGGGCAGGTTACGTCAGAATATGAAGAGATAAGAAACGGAGTGTCGCTCGCAGCATGATACTCAGCGCTACCGGTCTAATGCACCCATTGCATTAGTAAACATCGTTTTCAACCGCATAGTTCTAGGCTGGTGTATGGTACAGCCGCACTATATTTGCTGTCTGCATATCGGCAATGGCTAGTGTGATCAGCAGCGACGAATACACAGACATCATTTTAAGCTGGACAACCTGGTCGGACTGCAACAGAAGCTCCAAACAGACGTACACCTTCTACACACATATTTCGCCGAACAGTATTAGTTTTTGTTTCATATAATCAACCCTTTTATCGAGTTGAATGTCCACACGTGTATAAATTAATAAGTCATTAGATTTCATTTACTGCATCTTTGGCGTGTCTACAAACAGAAGCGGCGGTTAGGGGGTGGGGTGAGGAGGGACAGTCGCTCCCACCCCCATTTTGTAGAGTAAATATTACATTTTATTCCACTTTAGTCAGCTGGAACTAGGAATTATTTTTAAAAAGCTATTTGTACAAGCCTTGTTGTCTTATATGCTAAATCTTTCCTTTATTGTATAGCGCTACGGCAAGTAGTGGAGACTTTGCATGTGCTGTGAGGAAGGGTAGTAGAGGTACATATTTTTTTGCCGAGGCGTGGCCACTGAGTTATAATTCACCTGCTTGCCGAACGCAGTCGTCAGTCTGACAGGCTCTTTATTATCTGTTAGTTTCTTAGTGTGTATTCAAATACTAAATGATTTTTAATTGCATGATCATGCCGTACATTTATGTAATTGTACCGGGCGAGCTGCCCGTGGGGTTACGGGCGCGCAGCTGTGAGCTTGCACTCGGGAGATAGTGCTTTCGAATCCCAGTGTCGACAGCCCTGAAGATGGTTTTCCGTGGTTTCCGATTTCCATACCAGGCAAATGCTGAGGCTGTACCTTAATTAAGGCCACGGCCGCTTCCTTCCCGTAAGTTTTATCTGTGTCGGTGCGACGTAAAGTCCATTGTAAAAAAATATATTCCTATTTAATTGTAATTGTAATTTCAAAGCGAGAGAATACCAACTTTACTTTCACCGGACTAAATAATTTCGTTTGTATTATGTTATTTTATATGTAAATGTAATTAATCTGCCCCGTGGATTATTCGTAATAATAGTTATAGTGAGATTTTGATTCAATGCTGTAGGCCTATAATAAAATTTTCGCCAGGTATCACGAACATACTACGGGGCATTTACTTAATAAATAACATAACACAAATAAATAATTTAGGAACGTTGGTATTAGTTCCCGTTGAAATACGATTACAACTGAATATTTTTTTACAATTGGCTTTACGTCGCACCGACATAGATAGGATTTATGGCGACGATAAGACAGGAAAGGGCTACGCGTGGAAAGGAAGCGACCGTGGCCTTAAATAAGGTACAGCCCCAGCATTTGCCTGGTGTGAAAATGGGAAACCACGGAAAACCATCTTCAGGGCTGCTGGCAGTGGGATTCGAAACCACTATCTCCCGAGTGCAAGCTCAGAGCTGCGCGCCCGTAACCCCACGGCCACATCGTCCAGTATAATTAAACAGAAGTACGGCATGATTATGCAATTACAAATCATTTTGTATTTGAATACTCACTAAGAAACTAACAGACACTAAACAGACTGCCACCGAGCTCGATAGCTGCAGTCGCTTAAGTGCGGCCAGTATCCAGTATTCGGGAGATAGTAGGTTCGAACCCCACTGTCGGCAGCCCTGAAGATGGTTTTCCGTGGTTTCCCATTTTCACACCAGGCAAATGCTGGGGCTGTACCTTAATTAAGGCCACGGCCACTTCCTTCCCACTTCCAGCCCTTCCCTGTCCCATCGTCGCCATAAGACCTGTCTGTGTCGGTGCGACGTAAAGCAACTAGCAAGAAAAGAGACTGCCAGACTGATGAATGCGCGCGGCAAGTGGGTGAATTATAATTCAGTGGCCACGACCTCGGCAAAAAAAAAAATATATATATATGTACCCCTACTACCCTTCCTCACAACACATGCAAAGTCTCCACTACTTGCCGTACTGCTCTACAAATTGGTTAGCCGAGACGAACAGCATTATATGCGTATTTCCGTCAATAATTATGTTAATAATTAAAGAAAATAAACGACGGAATTAGCAAATAAGATAACAAAGTTTGTACAAATAGCTTTTTAAAAATAATTCCTAGTTCCAGCTGGCTAAAGTGGAATAAAATGTAATGTTTACTCCACAAAGTGCTGCTACTGTTTGTAGACACACCAAAGATGCAGAGAAGGAAATCTAATAACGTATTAATTTATACACGTGTACACATTCCAGTCGATGGAAGAGTTGCTTGTATGAAACAAAAACTAATACTGTTCGGTGAAGTACGTGTGTAGAAGGTATACGTCTGTTTGGAACTTCTGTTGCATTCCGACCAGATTGTCCAGATTAAAATGATGTCTGTGTATTCGTCGCTGCTGATTACACTAGCCATTGGTGATATGCAGACAGCAAATATAGTGCGGCTGTACCATACACCAGCCTAGAACTATGCGGTCGAAAACGATGTTTACTAATGCAAGGGGTGCATTAGACCGGTAGCGCTGAGTAACATGCTGCGAGCGACACTCCATTTCTTATCTCTTCATATTCTGACGTAACCTGCCCGCTGGCAGTAGTTTCCCCGTGAAAATCAGTTGGTAGACATCCCATTCATCATTTGTGCATAGGGGGCATTTATAAGTAGAAAGTACGGCGTTCGAGAGCCACCTGGTATAAGTAAAGATCTGCAATCGCAGATAGTGTTATACTGTGTAGAGAAGTAAATGAGTTGCGGGATTGTGAGCGACTGCAGGGGGATTAAACAATGTAGTGTGATGGACAGCAGACAATGAGGACGAAAAGTCAAGTTGTAAGTTTCACCAAGAGGGAAAGTCCTCTCAGTTTTAATTATCGTGTTGGAGGGGTGAACACTGTGGTGCATAGGTGTTAATATAAGGAATGATCTCCATTGGGGTGATAATATTAACGAGGCTGTTAAGAAATGTTACAGATCTCTTCACATGTTTATGAGAGTATTTAACGGTCGTTGGTTGTAGTAAGGATGTAAAGGAGAGTCCGTATAAGTCTCTGGTAAGACCGTAGTTGGTATGGGACCCTCGCCAGGACTACTTGATACGAGAACTGGGAAAATTCAAAGGAAAGCAGCATGATTTGTTCTGGGTGATGTCCTACAAAGAAGAAGTGTTACTAAAACGTTGCAAACTTTGGGCTGGGAAGACTTGGGAATAAGGAGACGAGCTGCTCGGCTATGCGGTATGTTTCGAGCTGTCAGCGGGGACCTAGCGTGGAATGTCATAAGTAGAAGAATAAACTTGAGTGAAGCTTTTAAAAGTAGGAAAGATCATAGTATGAAGATAAAGTTGGAATTAGAGATGACCTTATATAAGGACAAGATGACAGAAATATTATTCTATAGGACGAGAAGTAAGGGACTTTTAGTGCCGGGAGTGTCCGAGGACATGTGCTAGGTGCAGGTCTTTCGATTTCACGACCGTAGGCGACATGCACGTCATGATAAGGATGAAATGATGATGAAAACAACAGATAAACCCAGTCCCCGTGCCAGAGAAATTAACCAATGATGGTTAAAATTCCTGATTCTGCCGGGAATAGAACCCGGTGCCCCTGTGACCAAAGGCCAGCACGCTAACCATTTAGCCATGGAGCCGGACAAGAGAAATTTTCGATACATTTCCAAGTTCTTTGAAAATATTTAAGAAAAGCGAGATAAACATGAGGCGACCGCAGATCATTGAGTGATTGAAGTCGGCAGCTGACGTTCTCGATCATCGAAACAGCGCTAGTGGCGGCAGTTTTGGGCAATAACCTCCAATCACTGATGGTTTTATTCCGTTTCTGCTGTTATTTTTTAACGGATGTCCCTTGGCACAGTCCAGAGCAGGTATTATTCTTTCCCATTTAAAAAATTACATATTAGTGAATGTATTTAGACGAACATTTAAAACGTGTATTAACATATCCCTTACAGAACTTACGGCAATAAAAACCGTCATCTATACGTTAAAAAAGAAAAATATTGACGGGCAGACTTGAAGGATGAAGACGTGATCATATAAATGAGTAAAAATACGTGCATTGGCACTCTATTTCACTAACATTAACAAAATACAAGGCCACAAGAACAAGAACCTTTCAATTGACTGTCTAGCATTTGCAGATGATCTCGCGGTTTTCTCTGATTCCTTGGATGTGGCCATGAAGCAGATCAACCAGCTTCAAACACAAGCTGCAAAGGCGGGCCTCCAAATCTCCTTTGAGAAAACGAAATTCATTACAAACATCAAACTGGCGCCAAGTGAGCTAGAAGGGACTCACGGAAAAGTCAAGCGAGTTGAAAAATTTAAGTATCTTGGTGAATGGATAGAACCTAACTTGTCCGAAAAAGAAGCCTTTTCTTCACGCATGAATAAAATGGAAATGGCTTACCATCTGACTAAAAATGTCTATAACAAAAGATCTATATCTCTGAATGCAAAAATCAAACACTATTGCACTGTTATCCGGCCAGAGGCCCTATATGCTGCGGAATGTCTTGCCATGAACAAAAAAGGCATGATGGAGAAATTGGAGGCCAAGGAAAGAAAGATTTTGAGAAAAATCTTAGGTCCAGTCAAAGACAACGGCGAGTTTAGGAGACGGCACAACCAGGAGTTGTACTCACAAGTGGAGAAAACTGATGTGATGCGAAAAAGAAGGATTACTTTTTATGGACACATGGTCCGAATGAATTCAACACGGTTAACCAACCGCATTTTCAATTTCCTCCAAGAGAAAAAGGCAAAGGGGGCATGGTTCAGTGAGGTACAGAAAGATCTGCAGGAGATTGGGATCTCATTTGAAGATATCCAGGAGCGTGTCCCACTTAAGAAAAAACTCCAAGAACATCAGAGTTTCCTACCAAAGCCGAAGATGAAAACTGGAAAGGCATGGACGGAAGAACGAAAGGAGCGACACCGTATACGAATGAAGGAGTACTGGACCAACATTAAAGCTCAAGGGAAACAGTTGAAATGACGTGGTCCTTAGTTGGCCGAAACGAAATAATAATAATAATAATAATAATAATAATAATAATAATAATAATAATAATAATAATAATAATAATATAGTAAAATAATAATAATAATAATAATAATATTAATAATAATAATAATAATAATAATAATAGACCTACACAGCGAAAGATACTTTTGCTTAAGACCAAAGCAAACCCCAGGGCGCAATAAGCTCCGTAAGGCCATGGCCTACCAAGCGAACACTTTCCGCTTAACTTTACAAAAATTAGAATATTGTTTAAGTGATAAATACATGAATTTCATGGTGTGTTTTTATACATAACTTTCTAAAGTAGCTTCGTTTAAGTTAATGAAATTCATTTAGAAGCCTAATATGTAAACAGGGACGAACTATACAGTTTTAAAAAATGACACTCGGATGATTTTTATTTATTTAAATAATACATTTATAGTAAACATATAGAAATGTTTTCATGTTTTCGAGCCTCTGGAAGTTTTTTTAAAATATGTCAAACCTGTACAGATTTTAAATAATTATAGTGGAAAGGTATTTTGGTTGTCATGTTTAAAGAGAGCTTCTTTCTTGCTACATTTTTTATCGTCGCACGAACACATCGAAGGTTTTAGGAAAGGGCTGTGAGTGGGAAGGAAGCGGCCGTGACCTGCTGTGAACGTGGGAAGTCACAGAAAACCATCTTCAGGGCTGCCGATGGCGGGATGCAAACTCACAATGTCCCGAATGCAAGCTCACAGTTGCACGACGCTAACCGGCTTGCTCGGTACAGAACACTGCTCCCACTATGCAGCTTTTGACCTTTCCCCTTAACCCGCTGAATTGTATTGCTCAAAACATGTTATTGGAGAAAACATGTAAGTGCGACTCCTTACCCCTCGTTTTAGAGGGTGCCGGATTCGATTCCAGGCAGAATTGGGGATTTCAATCGCTGCTGCTTAATTCTTCTGACTCTGGTACTAGGTGTTTGTGTTTGTTGCAACACTCTTCATATTGAGACAACACACCACAGTATAGAAATACGCACTAGATCTAGGAATTTAGGTGTTGCACCTTAATAATACAGTATTCTGCTATTAAAGCACTTAAATTGACTGGTCTTGCAAGGAAAACATCTTAACCAGGCATCGGGCGCGTGCTGATTTCGTCATGCTCCACGTGTCTGTCCGTCTAGGTCAGGGATGGCGAACCTATGCCACGCGTGTCATTAGGTGACACGCGAACACGATTTCGGTGGCACACCACATGCACATATTAAAATGTTTATGTACGTTTTGTACTATAGAATATACATATCTTGTGCATCGTATAGTCATAGTGTTTCAGGTTTAAGAAATAAATACGGAAAATGTAGATTCTAGTCCCATTCGAACGTGCATTATACCAACACTACAACACTGATAGGTCCGGAAATCAAGTGAAATAAATGTCAGATGCGGCCGACGAGCCATTCGCTCAACCACATCATTGAATGAGTGAAGTTTGGCTTGTGTGTGGTTGCCAGCATCGCGTAATTTTTCTTAGTGAGTAACTGTTTATTGTTGTGAACTTTGTAGGATAAACAGTTGCCAAGAAATTATCCCAATTTCGAGATTTGGAGAAACTATCGCATTTTATTTCAAAACCTCATATTGCACAAATTAAGATTTTTTAGTGGTTCGATACTGATAGTTTAGAAATGGAGTTGACTGAATTTTAAGAAAGCATGTGTGGGTGAAAAAGTTCGTACAACTTGATGAAGCATTAGTGAAAATCGAGTGTCCTGTTGATGGTGAATACTCTCTCCAGAAGCCGGAAAACTTAACACTCGAACAGTGAAACAGCCTCCCACAAAAAGTTTCGGCCATGAAGAAACTTGCTACAGCGCTACTTACTTTGTTTGGGTCATCATATGCCTGCAAGCGGCTATTTTCTACAATGAACGTTGTGAAGACAAGTTATGGACGTAATGTAAATGACATAGCTAGTAAGTATTTTTGCCGTATTGGCAAAATACGACCATGAAACATGCAATCGCATGTATTTGGTATTTTACAACATAATATATTATGAAACATAATTTGGAATTAGGGATGGAAGTCGGTGGTGGCGGTAGTGAGTGGAGGCGGGAGTTGTATCCATTACAAACGAAAGTAACAAGTGGCACAGTAGACAGTTGAAAATAGTAATCCAGACTTAAATGGCACACTAGTTGGAAAAGGTTCGCCATCCCTGGTCTAGGTATTCCGCATCACTCTGCAACTGTTGCTTGTTGGTGAAGGTTCGTTGTTTCGTTTGCAGTGCATTGTTGTAATCCTTGCAGTTCTGTGAGATTTTCTCTCACCTTTCTCCTTGTTACATTAGTATTTCTGACATTGTTGAATATATTAACTACTGTACGTGTATGTGAATGTGACGAGACCGCAAGAAAGTGTTACAGTGGAAATGGAGATGAACAGGAAGGAAGAAGCGGGTGATATCGTTGTCATTTGTAGTGATAATGAAGAAGATAATCTGAACGAATTGAACAAAATAGCGAAAGTGAGATTTCAGGAACTGAATCGGAACCTGTTGTTGCAAACTCTGACCAAGTTGTACGAAATGTACAGGGAAATATGGAGTTACCGCGTGGGATGTACAGTATAGAAACACGACACAAGCGCGAAAAGTAAATTCGGCATTGGAAGCATGGCATTTATTTTTCTCTGAAGACACTGTAAAACAAATTGTGCATTATACCACACCTATCTCCAACTGGCAGAGAAAGAGATGTTCGTGATACTGATTATACAAGGTGGAATACCCTGCATTTGTAACTAAAATATTGTAAAGCTACACTGATTATTATGAAAATAAATAGAGAAAGCTTTAATTAACCAATTCAATCTAAAACTCTAGCATAAAGATGAATAACGGGCGAGGGAAAATCTCACAACGCGCCGACTTCCGTTCCTAGTAATTTCGCACCCTCTGCCGGATTAACTGTGTTTTGGTTGCACCTTTCTTTTTAGCACCCCTTTCCCAACTCCCATAAAAATTAAATAAGGAAAACTGAACGTCTGCGGCTTAATCTACTTTTCTCCCGTTCACTTTTTTTTGAACAAATGGACTTCTACATTCTGTATGTTTTTGTTAGAGTACGGTCTTCAGGGGCTATCACATTATTTTTGCTTCAGTCCAGTCACGTTAGGCGAAAGCTTTTGAACAGGAAGAAAAGGAGGAAGATGAAGTCAGATTGGCCAATTAGCAATCCCATCAATCAGTACTGAAGAGGGGAACGAATTTAAACCGTTCTACTTTTTCAGTCCAGGGTACACTTTGGCTAGTGCGTGATGTCTTAGTCATTCTCCTTTATTGCCAATAATCAGCAAACCAAAATAGAAAATGAACGTTGGAGAAATGCATGATTATGTTAAACAGTTTAGTGCAGATGATATTGAAAGAACTGGGTCTGTGCTGAGTAAATTTCAGTAACACTTGATGAAAAACACGAACGTAATACTGTAATCGCATGTGCATTAGGTGAAGAATAAGGAACTACAGTGTAGTGAAGGTGGACTGTGACATCAGTTTATTGGTGAAGCACTGGCCCTTTCAAATTCAAGAAACAAAAGTGAGTTTCTTACCGATACTGTCAAGACATTTCTGGCATGTGGTGTTCCACAACAACCGTATTATGAAATCGTAATTGCAGAAGTCTGTTCCACATGAGAGCACATTACGAAAATCATATCTTCAGCCTTTGTATGAAGAAAAATGAAAACAGATCAGTCAAGTAGTAGCAGGTAACCCAGTATCGGTATACTTTTTCCTAGATGAAACTACTGACAGGCAAAACAGATATGTTAGTAACACCGCTAGAAGGACAGCGATGGGCAGAATCGAATACTTTCAAGAATCAGTTACTATCATACTATGCATCCCAGAACATTTAAGATTCGAAACCAAGTTCTCGAATCCTTCATAACTCGAGTAATGGTGCGAGTATTTACCTAAGAAGTATTCGAATGCTTCTTTCAGACAGAAGAAAGACAAGTTCTCGAATAGAATCTTCTTGATTTAGCTTATACGCCAATATCAGTTCAGTTCGTTGTGGTGCTGGGATTTATTTGGAAAACTAACTAACTAACTAACTAACTAACTAACCAACTAACTAACTAACTAACTAACTAACTAACAATGCTTTCATTCCCAACCGTGAAGGGGTGCGGCGGGTCACCTAGAGGGTAACGCCCTCTCTCTGGCCAAGAGATGCGGGCGAGTTGGGGAGATGTGATGGAAGAAGAAGGTTGGTAAAGGATGTGAAGAAGTAGCAGATGGGATAGGAATTATTGAAGGATTGAAGAAACGCTTTATTTAATTCAGAAGCACATGCGAGACAATAATTTTTTTTTTGCTAGGGGCTTTACGTCGCACCGACACAGACAGGTCTTATGGCGACGATGGGATAGGAAAGGCTTAGGAGTTGGAAGGAAGCGGCCGTGGCCTTAATTAAGGTACAGCCCCAGCATTTGCCTGGTTTGAAAATGGGAAACCACGGAAAACCATTTTCAGGGCTGCCGATAGTGGGATTTATTTATGGAAGGGAAAGGGTGGAGTGCAAGTGGGAGAGACGAAGTTCAGAAGGAAGTGCCGGGGTAAAGGTGCAAGGTAAGGAGATGGAGGGTAGCTGTCATATGATTGAGGGAAGCGATGAGAAGACGAAGGAGTTCAAACGTTGGGAGGGGTGGAGGGATGAAACCAGTTGGAGAAACGGGTGGACACACTGGTGGAAATGGGTAAACAGGAAGAGGGGCTGGCCGGGGGGCGACGAGACGTATAATCGTAGGGTTGGCGACCGGGTGGGGGTGGGGAATAAGAGGGTTCCACTCGATAATGTTGGCCGTGGACACTGGCACCGGTGGTGATGAGCTGGTGGACGGCATCAGATGTAAGCAGTTGGAGCCGCACCAGAAATGTTGGGCCATGGGCGTTTCGAATCCGAATAGCACGTCGGACTGGAACGCCCGCTGCACGAAGTTCTTGTAGAACGTCCCTGTCGGAGATTTCAGGTGGGATTCCACGTAGTACACAGCTATACACAGCTGGAGGCGACGGTGAAGATGACTGGGTCGATGATGTCTGGGCGACGGCTGCTGCGGTGTTGGCTGGCGAAGATATCGAAGGCGAAGCGGCGACAGTTGAGTCCGGCGTGCTAGCAGGGAGTTGATGAAGGTCAGTGGGCGAAGAAATTGAGAGAGATGACGACATAACAGGTGATGGGTGACAAATGGTAACCGTTGTGACAGGAAGAGAAGAAAGGATACTAGCGGACGTCGTGGTGGTGGTGGTAATGGTGGTGGTTGTTGGGAAGGAGGATGTTGATGGCTGAGGCGTCGTCCAGGATGAGGGCTCGTGAACAACTGGGACAAGTGTTGGTGATTCAAAGAGTTGGGCTTGAATGTCCGGAGGGGTTGGCATCACTGCATAGTTCTTACAATGGATCGTCGCGGCGGAAGCGAAGAGGCGTCCTCTCCGCTGAGATGCACTAGAATCTGCGTAGAGGGTGTAGAGGTGTGGGCAACCGTCAGTCTGTAGGCGTTATGTACCGGGAAGTCAACGGCGAGTAGGTCATCGATGATATCTTCTTCAGAGATGGCTGGATCCACTCTGGGGATGATACAATAGGCCATGGTCGTGGGGAGATCAACAGCCAGCGAGGCGTCAACCTATATGCTGATTAGGGTCGGCTAGGTGGCAGGTAGAGATGAAGGCCGCCCGGCCGAGCAAAAATTGGAAGATGCGACGGCGATTAAGTCCACTTGGCGGTCTGTTCCGTGAAACAGTGTCGCGCTCTGTTGTGGTGTTTGTTGATGTGCCTTCTGCTAGGTTTTTTTTTTTTTTTTTGGAAAAAGAGAAAGTTTACCTCAGATTCCTGTGGTTGCTAGATGATTGCGAGTACTACTAGCAGATGGCTGTGATAGCGTGCCATCCACATTTTAAAAATAACCAGATTCTCTAGCCTTACAACACGGCTGTAATGACGTATTATCAAGTGCAATTATAAGTTGATAGTATTCCTGAAATATTTAAAACATTTTTTTTATATACCAACACGTCACATATTTTTGCTTTTGTGATATTTTGAAATAGTTCCAAACTTCAGATCTTCTCGAACCTGGTTTCATTATGCAATAAATGTACAGTATTAAAGAAATCTAACACTAAGTAAATTTCAATAAGACGATGTTGATGATGCTTGTTCTTTAAAGGGGCCTAACATCTAAGGTCATCGGCCCCCAATTTCAATAAGAAAATAATCGTAATAAGACACAAATCGTTACTTAAACGAATGCCACTCTTTGTTTGTACTAGTAAAAACTTCAGAAAGAGACGTAACGCAATACTTTAACCACCAAGTACAGTAGACAGGAAATACTGTAAATGAGAAACAAAGAGGAAAACTTTTAGAACAATGTTCGTAGTTACAAACCTTACGTATAGTAATTGGAAAATTCGCAGTTCAAACTTGAATGTAATGCATCTGCTGAGATATTCATTAATTCATCTGATGTACAGCAATTAAATATTTTCTCCAATAATATTCCAATGTTGACATCTCAATATACAGAGGGGTCCAGAAAAATGTAGACACTCTTTGATAGTTAATATCTTTGGAACAAAATGATATGTCGTTGCAATTCTCTCACGGTAGCGTAGACCATTGTTTTCTCAACAGATGATGAAAGTCACGTGAATGGCGCGGCAATCATGGCGCGCGTTCTCCAGCAGATGACAGTGCAGCAATGAATGAACGCAAGGCCGTATTGAAGTGGTACTGGAAGTACGAAAACATGATGGCGTAATGTGTACGGAACTCAGCCGCCTAAACGTACAACAATTTATCGTATTCGAGATAAATTTGAAGGCGACGGTACTGTACTGAACGAGCTACGAGAAACCATCGAGGAGTCCTGTGTGGCAACACTGACAGCCGTAGTTCGGTCAGCAGTTCAGCGGCATCGATGTTGTTTGGCTGCTATTGGGGGTCACTTTGAATACATAACATAACCTTCCTCCCCTATCCCCCACTCCGTGCAAGAATTGTAACGGTATGTCATTTTTTTTTTCTATTACTAGTGACTATCAAAGCGTGTCTACATTTTCTGGACCCTTCTGTATAATGGGCATTTCTCTCTTTACCACCTGAACCACCGTCGTGAAGACAGAGATTGTTCTGAGTTACGTCCAGAGATGGCGCTACTATCCTCACTGTTCTCGGATGTTAGATTATGATTAGTGAATTTCTCCAGCGGAAGTATTCGAATACTTTTATCAGGTTTCGAAGAATCTCGAGAAATTGTAAGAATCGAATTCTTCGATATTTTGGTCTCGAACACTAAGTGAAACCAATGAATGCTTTTGCCTTACTTTCTGAACATAAAAGACAATGACATTGTGATACAAAATTTCAACAACGCATGCGTTCTATTGTATTGTGTTTTATGACTGGTTTAGACAGCCTTTGGAATACAGGTGTGAATATGTCCTAATATGGATGTTATTGGTTTCGGTACAATTTATAATGAATACTTACATTTTAAATTCGCACCTTTTAAAACAAAATTATTACACCTTTTTTACCCAAATGTAGCACTTAAAATTCCTATCTTTAGCCTGATTATATCCCTCAATATAAGGAGTGGTGTCAAGAAGGGCACCCGGCTGTAAAACACGGCAAATACGCATGTGCGATGCAGTCGCACCCGCGAACCAACAAGTGTGGGAAAAGGGGAAGAAGGAGAATATAACGTTTTTATTTGTATCTTTAGTTTTCGTTTTTGAAGGGGCCCCCACCCCCACGAAAATAAATCCTAGGTACGACCTTGAGTACCACTATATTGGTGGTGCACTTTAGCTTCCAAAGATTGCATATCACGTCATACTGGATTTAATTTATATATCAACATTTTATTGCTAAGTTAAATACACAACTTCCTGTTGTAACGAAGTTTCAAGAGTTTCGTAACAAGACAGGCAGATAACAACTGTAATTCATTGGCTTGTATTTTTAACCATGCTTCTCAACTGTTACTAAATCAGCAACCTCTCTGCCCCCGAGTTATTCCTCAAATAAGCAACAGTTTTTAATAACACCTTCTGTCTGTTAAGTCATCTGCCCAGAGGCTGGTTGGATCCTCAAACAGCACCACCAAAGGCTATGCAGTTATAGAAAAAACACAAAAACCAATGGCAGTACCAAAATGAGGCGTACTAGGCAAAATGAGAAGTGAGGAATAACACCTTAATTCAGGTATATTGTATAGTTATCGGCCATGTGTCTAATAACTGTAAAACCGGGCGAGTTGGCCGTGCGGTTTGGGGCACACAGCTGTGAGCTCGCATCCGGGAGATAGTGGGTTCGAACCCCACTGTCGGCAGCCCTGAAGATGGTTTTCCGTGGTTTCCCATTTTCACACCAGGCAAATGCTGGGGCTGTACCTTAATTAAGGCCATGACCGCTTCCTTCCCATTCCTAGGCCTTTCCTCTCCCAACGTCGCCATTGTAAGTATCTGGGTGTTATTATAAGGAAAGATCTTTATTGGGGTAATCACATAAATGGGATTGTAAATAAAGGATACAGATCTCAACACATGGTTATGAGGTTGTTTAGGGGTTGTAGTAAGGATGTAAAGGAGAGGGCTTGTAAGTCTCTGGTTAAGACCCCAACAAGAGTATGGTTCCAGTGTATGGGACCCTCACCAGGACTACTTGATTCAAGAACTGGAAAATATCCACACAAAAAAAGCAGCTCGATTTGTTCTGGGTGATTTCCGACAAAAGAGTAGCGTTACAAAAATGTTGCAAAGTTTGGGCTGGGAAGAACTGGGAGAAAGGAGACGAGCTGCTCGACTGAGTGTTATGTTCCGAGCTGTCAGTGGAGAAATAGCGAATGTCATTAGCAGACGAATAAGCGTCTTTAAAAGTAGGAAAGATCACAATATGAAGATAAAGTTGGAATACAAGAGGACAAATTGGGGCAAATATTCATTCATGGGAAGGGGAGTTAGGGATTGGAATAACTTACCAAGTGTGATGTTCAATACATTTCCAATGTCATTGAAATCATTGAAGAAAAGGTTAGGAAATCTGCCACCTGGGTGACTGCCCTAAATGAAGATCAGTATTGATTGATTGATTGATTGATTGATTGATTGTTTGTGTCGTGTGGTCAGCACGACGGATCCTCTTGGCCGTTATTCTTGGCTTGTTTAGACCGGGGCCGCCATCTCACCGTCAGATAGCTCCTCAATCGTAATCACATAGGATGACTGGACCTCGAACCAGCCCTCAGATGCGGGTAAAAATCCCTGGCCTGACCGGGAATCGAACCCGGGGCCTCTGGGTAAGAGGCAAGCACGCTATCCCTACACCGCCGAGTCGGCTGCTCAAGAAAACACCGACATATAATTTACTGTACGATAATTACATTGTAAGCACAAACTTTATAACAGGATTTTGCTGTCTCATTTTCTACATAAAAAATTAAGAACCCGTATTTATTTTCGCTTTTAGCTTTCCTTAATAACTCCGAATTTCCCTTAATCGCCCGTCACAACAACACTGGTGTGAACTCTCCACAGCACAACACAAACTGCCAGATTTAACAAGTTCTGCTAAAAGAATTTGAAAATGAAAGAATGCAGGGTTTCGTTGACATATGCCAGATGCGCGGTTCGACTACACATTTCGATCATAACTTAGTGCAGAATCGCTAGATGAAGAACAATGAACTGAGATGCAGGATCGGTAAATGCTAAGGCACATATAACTATGGCAGAAGTCAGTTGTTTAAATATGGGAAAAACGGCGCCCCATATGTTGTTAAAACGGGACAGTACTACAGACCTGGTAACACTATTTGCTGTCTTAACGGATGACGAGTGACTCTAGTAAGATACAAAAATGTAGCAGGCCTACTCAGCTTAAACGTTGTCTTTTCATGCTATTTCCTTTTAGGCTGATGGCTTTGACAATATAAAAGTGACGTGAATGCTGTGAACATGTTGCTCATAGGGTCGGTTGTTGCATGCATTTCAGTGGGCTTGACAAACTGATATGTAACAGCAACTCCTGGCTCAGTGAGGAAAGCAACGGGAAACTACCTCCTCCTTATTTCCTTAGCAGGCCTCTTCAGTGATGTTTAGGCCATCTATGACAGCTAAGGGTGGAGCTGTTGAGGATCCAACCAAGGTTAGGATTGAACATTCATATAGAACAACTAGCCCTCCTGCATAATCTCAGAATGAGGTATGAGCGGCGCTGATTCAGTGAGGAAAACGACCTCACTCCTCACTCCCTCGGTGTCCCCTAAGGGTCTGTACTTGGACCATTACTGTTTGCAATTCACTTACACGATGTTGCCAAATCGATTACACATTGCAAGTATCATCTTTATGCTGATGATCCGCAGATCTACTACCACTCAAGAACTGATAAAATTCAGAGTGCTGTAGAAAAAGTTAATGCAGATATAAGTCTCAAGTAATTTTGCATTGAATAACAATCTCAAAATTAATCCTCTTAAAACGCAAGCAATAATCATTAGTACTTCGAAAAACTTACACGTCTTAAAACAATACGAAATTCCTCCTGTAGCACTAAACAATACCATTATTCCATATTGTGAAACAGTTATGGATCTTGGTGTGGCTATAAGCGAAACATTGAACTGGTCGCAACATGTGACGAAAGTGTGCCAAAAGATATATCAAAGCCTGCATTCTTTGAAGCGGTTTAAAAATATATTTCCTTGGTCCCTGAAAATAAAACTCATTCAAACACTTTTGTTTCCAATTCTCGAATACTGTGATACAGTTTTTATTGATATCAATAACGAGCAAGGCATGAGTCTGCAACGTGCCCAAAATGTATGCATCAGGTATGCATTCGACATACGACCATATGCCCACGTATCCCCATACTATAGACAATTATCTTGGTTACAACTGAATGACAGACGTAGACTCCACGCAACTACTTTGGTGTATCAAGTGCTTTCTAAAAACACTCCTCCTTACCTATCCACCAGATTTCGCTACCTTAGTTCCCTACACCTGTTCAATACCCGGTCAGGCTGTACGCTAGAAATTCCTGTGCATCGAACCGCAGCCTACAACAGATCGTTCACGATCACCGCCACGAGCTGGTGGAATGAACACCCCAATGACATCAGAGAAGCTAAATCTAAGACAAAATTTAAAATCCTTTGCCAGCGTCATCTTATAAGCACTTCCAGTCTTTCTTGAGTGTGAATGGGATGCTTGGATGAGAGTGAATATGGTTGTTTATTGTAATGTGTTCATGTTTATACTTATACTTTACTCACTTTAGTTAGTTTAGTTATACTTTAGTTGCTTTAGTTATACTTTAGGTTGTAAAGATTTCATGTTTAAATTTTATGTAAAAATGATATTGTGTATACATGAAGTGGTAAAGTGTAAGAAAGGGCCGGGAGCCCTAACTTCGCCAGAATTAAAGACGCGTTAATAATAATGTTTCCTATGACACCGCATCGTCCAGCCCCGCGTCGGATCCAACTAGCCTATCGACAGACAGAATGGAACTAGCTCGAAAGGATTTTCCACATAAGAAAGAGGCAGGGCTGTAGTCGAAGGCATACGCGGATATATGCCGTATGACCTCTGGTTAACTCCACTCATTGGAGTTGATCAATTTAAGCCTGACAAATATATGAAGACATGGCCACAAAACCACCGCACTGCAAATACACCAATTCAAGAGTTTGTTCCTGTGAAAAGGGTGATGGCAAACGAAAAGAGCCACTTTGGAATGCTCTTATAGCTGGAAGTAGGACCAGTAGAAAACTACTGTGTAAGCAAATTAAGATTTTCTAACTAGTGCATTCAATATGGATTTCTTCGTTTTCATTATAAAATGTCTTCTATATGCCTGATTTATTGCGAAATTGAGGGTAGTTTGTTATAACTAGCTGTAACCCACTCATTTTAAACGTCAGGGTGGTCTTATATTCGGAATCTGTGATGCCCTGTCTTACCCTGTGAGAATTTTGGGACTACAGCGCCGGAAAGAGGTTATTTTTATTCAGAACCCAAGACCCCAATACTTTTGAGGACACTTCAACAGCAGACAGATGGTTTGAGTTTAGTACCTGAGACAAATATCCGTATTTTATTGAAAATACATTTATACCAGGCGGCTCACGAGCGCCGTACTTTCTACTTATAATTGTCCCGCATGCAAAAATGATATCTACTAACTGATTTTCACAGGGGCACTACTGCCAGCAGGCAGGTTACGTCACAATATGAAGAGATAACAACCGGACGGTCGCTCGCCGCATGTTCCTCAGCGCTAGCCGTCTAATGCAACCCCTTGGATTAGTAAACCCCGTTTACGACCGCATAGTGCTAGGCTGGTGTATGTACTAGTGTACAGCAGCACTACATTTACTGTCTGCATATCGGCAATGGCTACTGTGTTCAGCAACGACGAATACACAGACATCATTTTAATCTGTGGAGAATCTGATGAGAATGCAGCCGAAGCTCCGTCGTCGTCGAAAAGTTTTCATTCCTGAAGGGGTGGGGCGGGCCACCTAGAGGGTCACGCCCTCTCTGTGACCAGGAGAGGTGACGAGGATAAGGAAAAGCGAAGGAAGAGGAAGATGATAAAAGAGATGTGAAAGCAGGAGATGTGGCGAAAATCGATCTCTTGGCCAAGGTGTTCTAATGGCATGGGGCTTTATTGAGTGATAATACATGAATACATAGAACAGTGTTGTGAAGATGAGAGGGTTTAAACCAGACGCGAGGGAAATAGGTGAAGGGCTATGGTGTGATAAAAGGAGGAGAAGCTAACCAAGGAAGTGAGGAGAAGGTGAAGGAGGTCAAAGGAAGGTGGTGGTGAGAAGTAACCAGGAAGGGGTGGTGGTGGTGGATAAAGACGAAATGAGGGACGAGGTGGTGAGGGAGGTTGGGTAGGCCGGGGACGGCTACGAGGTTCTGTCCTATGGTGGCGGCCGGTGATGGTGATTCCAGTGGTGATGAGTCGTTCGACGTCTTCAGCGGTAGGGAGATGAAGCCTGACAAGATAGGTGGGACCATCCTCGTTGAAGATACGGAAGGCTCGGCGTACAGGGAGCCCTGCCCGACGGAGTTCCTGGACGATTGTAGCCGGTGGTATGCTGGGCTCCACACCGCAGGCGACACAGCTATAGGTGTGTCCAATGATGAAGGCAAATTGTTTCCAGGAAGAACGGAAGATGTAAGTCCCTCAGTAGATGGTTGAAGCGACATATTCGGAGGGTGTGCGATATCAGAGGAGGGTGGAGAGGGAGAGAAGATATCATGATAGGGGAAGAGTGGGACATAGTAGTAGTAGAGAGAGGCGTGGAGGAGGAGGTGTGAGCGGAGGTGGTAATCGTAGTGGTAGTAGTGGTGGTTGTAGTGACTGAAGTAATAGGAGCGCTGGGCACAGGTGGCGGGGATGAGGGGTAGGGAGGGGGAGTGGTGGTTGCAGGCAGAGGTATGTCGCTGTCCATGAGCTGCGCTAAAATATGCTCCGGAGTTGGTGCAGTGACATAAGTGTGATGACGGATGCGGGCGCCGGTCTTGAGAATGGTAGAAACAGCTGTAGGATTGTGGAAGTATAGCAGGACCTCATCAGCCGGTTGGGCTCCGGTGTAGAGTCGGCAAGCATAATATGCGCCGGCCGGACGAAGGTCGGTGAGGATGGTATCTTCGGTGAGATCGAGCGGCACAAAGCATACGACGCAGATGAAGAGCATTGTGGAGTGGCCGACCTCCTACGTTGTGCCAGCCAATTTGCTTTGTTACCTCGGCAAGGGAACGAATTAAAAGTGAGCAGTCGCCCGGACGGAAGAAAAGAATGCGGCGCGTTGGAACACAGGAGTGCAACGACGGAGATGGCGAAAAAAGCGTATGCCGTAGCTCCAAACAGATGTCTTAGTATTAGTTTCTGTTTCACGTAAACAACTATTTTATAGAGTGCAATATCTACACGAGTATAAATTAATACGTCAGTTATTACATTTTATTTTCTGCACCTTTGGCGTATATACAAATGCACCCTGTTATGGAACTTGTTCAGTAAAGTGACTGCTATTTGTTTCACAACGATGCAGCTCGTCGTAGCACTCCTTCGGAAACAAGTGATTAGGCATCCCATGCATCACTAGTGCATGCGGGACAACTGAAAGTAGAAAATACGGCGCTCGCGAGCCACGTGGTATAATAATATTAGAATAGTAACAATTTACATGCATTCTTAAGGCGCCATCAGCCAGTTACAAAACGGGGTCAGTGAGCCTGTTGCAGAAGTAGCGAAGGAGAAGCAGCTTTTTATGACCTTTCCAGACGCAACTGGTTTTCAAATATGTTCGCCTTCTACAGGAGAACATTACTGTAATTTCAGAAGATGGCACGTCATTGTGGTCTACCCCTACATTTCAGACTCTGATCCAAGCAGTGGGGACTAGCTCAGAGTTGACAATTGACCTTCGAGATTAAGAAGAGAAAATCCGGTCTGTGTGAAAGGTCTTAAAACTTTAGCATGAAATCAACTGTCATTTTTTGAATAAAACAATTTTTAAAATATTTTTGTTATAAAAGATGATCAATGGAAGCAAGTACTGGAGCAACGACATGTTTGTTTGGTTCAGACAAGTGTAATTTTGTTTTAATTTTGACAAATTTGGTACCAGTTGAAACTGTAGAACTTGACGGTTAAAAATGTCTCGCATGGTCTCTGCGTCTTTGCCGCTCTCATAACTGGGGAATGGACGACCGTTTGGTATTAACAATAAGTTTTCGTAAGGTACTGAATTTATATTCACAAATTGGTACTCGGCGGCCACCCATGCCATGAGTAGTTGAGAGAAACATTTCTTATGACCGAAATATTCAGAACCAGTATTATCAGGATGTGTTATTCTTATACGTTTGCTACGTAAAGCACGGATGATATTAGGAAAATTGATGAGCTTATAAAATTCGTCGGCTATTTTCAACCAATCTTATTTCTTTTCTGCCTTATAGAGTGGTTGCAGAATATCCGAAAACGGTTTGCATGTATATTTCACTGCTTTCCTCATTGTTGTCACACTCGTTGAGAAGTCATAGCTTACAGTAAAGCATTGAAGTTTGCTCCTGTGGCAAAGTTCCGGAGAAGCATGTATAAATAAATAAATAAATAAATAAATAAATAAATAAATAAATAAATAAATAAATAAATAAATAAATAAGTAAAGACAGATAAATATAATGGTATGTTTCTCGAGAAAAGTAAGTTTTCAAAAAAAAATATAAAGTCAGGACAAGCACCTCGAAGACGCGGAGAGAATCTGTATTTTGACAAGTAATTATTTCTTTGCCAAGTTTGTAAATGAGGTTGACCAGTGGTAGCGCAGTTCGAATAGACGGAAAAGAAAAATGATACATCTTCAGACGAAGCTGAAGACAGACAATAAAAGGTTGCACTTAATAGAAGAAAATCGTCAAAGAAGCAGTTTTACGAGACCTTTACTAGAAATTTTGCACAAAAAAGAAAGAAAGAAAGAAAGAAAGAAAGAAAGAAAGAAAGAAAGGGACAGAAAGAGGTCAGGGGACATACTTTGCCCTTCCTTTGGTGCCAATGCTGAAAACATTGTTCCCTTATAAAACTTAATCATGCCCAATCAAGATTTTTCACGTTTTAAGAGGCTAATTTGTCTACAAACACCAACGTGTCCTCAGCCCGGGCGTACAGGAACTCTGTTTACGCCAGCTTTTCTTTCTCTTTCACATTGTTTTGTTCCACCTTCAGAAATAAATGTTTCACAAAATATTAGGTTTCTACCATGCTGTTGTCAAACAGTCACCTCTTCTATCTTTGCTCCTGTACAGGCCATTCCTTCTAATGTTTTCTACCATGCCCCTTCACATATTAAAAGTTTGATACAATACAATCTGAAATTTATTTTCTCTAGATAACATGCATTCTAAGCTAAAGGAGTTGAAACAAGTTTCAAATATATTATTTGTATTCTAAAAAATAATATGTAGCTTAATAGGACCAATAAAGTTAATGTTAATATTGCACCATTCCGGTGCCTATCTCCCTTTTTGTGACGTGGGGCGACCAATTTTTCTTCAACCAAGTAAGCGATCGATTTCTTTCCTTCCATTATCCACACGCTGGCGTTCAAGAAATTCCACTGCTAACTACGAAGAACGTCTCAGGGAATAAGTTATACCAATTTTTTTTAACGTGAATCCGACTGAGAATCACCTTTCCTATCTTTCAGTGTATATGTTCATCTATCGGACCATTACGACAAAATAACAAAATTAAAATTCAATTAATCATCATCAAATAATAATAATAATAATAATAATCGTATGGCCTCAGCTACCGTTTGCAGACATTTCGATTTGACGCCATCTGGCTGTCTGCTCGTCAATTTCGACGTTCCGGTTTACTCTGTCTGCCATCTAGCGGACCTAGAGTAAACCGGATCTCTCTTGGGCGTCTATGGCTGAGATTTAATTTTGTCGGGTAAATACCAAATGTATCACCAGAGTTCTTTTACATGCCGACATCGTACGACATGGAGTGTCGAATGGACTTTTTTCCGCCCTTCAAAAATCCGACTACCTCTGTCGGGTTTGAACCCGCTATCTTGGGATCCGGAGGCCGACACTCTACCACGGATCCACAGAGGCAGCTATCATCAAATAAGAAATTATCTTAAAATAATCCTATAATCTATAAATAAAAAATAAAAAATTAAATTCTTAATTACTAACATTTATTCAAAATGGTACAGTATGTGCAGATAAATTAAGTCATTTTTTCAATATCATTTGTGTTTACATTAGTATTTTATGGTGCGTATTGTCTTTAAGTTATTATCTTTATCACAACCTTCCGTTCATAATCATTAATCTTCAAATATTTAACATCATACAAAGTCTCATTTTCCTTGATAAAAAATTATTATTTTCCTAAAATTCAATGTGGATTGAAATTATTTAATGGAAGTTATCCTGACCTGGCACGAATTATATTCTTCATCTTCTCACCCTCTTATAATAAAAAATAAAATTGAATAATTCTTTTTATTGACAATAAGAAAACAATAATTTCAATTAATTAACTTGAAAATATGGAAATGATATAAGAATAAAACAAAAATGAAATACTTTGGGAATAAAATCTTAAAAGTTATCAAATTCTCAAGAAATACTGGACTCTAACAGTTTGCCAAGTTCTAGCAAAATATTAAGTTCTAATATGTCATCAAGTTTTTACATAATACCAAGTTTTAATATAAGGAAAAATTCAAGAATATTTCTTTATTTGAAAATAACTAATATGTCTTTGTTGTTCGCGACTAAATTCATCATTAAACACACGCAGAATAAGAAATGTTTCACCTCTGTTGCTTTCAATGGCTACCTAACATAATATATAAAAATAAATATTTTTGTTTTATCAGACATATATTCAAGAAATTCCCTAAGAAATATGTTAAATTCTCCAATATAGTTTCAACAAGTTTGCAAATAGGTTATATTTAAGTCTATCGCTTCATAAATTCATTCATATGGTTGCAAATGGGTTATAATTAAGTCGTATCGTTTCATAAATTCATTCATATGGTTCCAAGTAATCAAGGAATATCATAGATGAAACTTCCTAACTCATTAATAACGATAAGCTAACATTATGAAGACACTAATATCATATCTTCCATCACTAATCTGCTGTTTCAGCTTAACTCAGTTTAAATATTAAATGGCATGTGAAATTCTCTTTGAGGATGCCATCATATTCTTAACTATAGGTTATTTGAAATTATTTTGATGATCATACTCTATTATTAACCTGTGCGTCCCTTGTCAAATTGCCATCAACTCATATTATAGATTATTCCATATTTCACGTCGCTATTAGCGTCAAATATAACCTTGATCCATATCTGCGTTACATAAATTTTAATTCTCCTTACGTAAAATTCTTTCCTCATACATCGTCATAATTAGCATAATTCCTCAACTAGTGTATCCAAGAATACATATTATTCATAACACTCACATTCCTTACCTCTTATTTCCATCATATATCTATTCAATGTAACGCTCAACTCATATAGTTCCACATTTCAAAAACATTAATGCTTTATGGATCATCAACTACCATTCCTGTCAATATGCACTTCTTTTGTCAAAATACACACATATTCAACCTATATTTACTTACATTTGGCAGTAAGTTGACGTTGGTTTTATCTTGGTAACCTACAATACGATATGAACCAAAATCGCACTTCAAATACATCAGATCAGATCATTTATGGCATAACTCTTTAAAAAAAAGCTGAAAACTGTTAGTATAACACTTCATTGGCGAATGTTATCTTCCCTACACATGGGTATGTTTATATGCTTTGGAAGACTACCTAAAACCTTCATTTAAACATCACTATCAATTCTCTCGCGTTGAAACTACACACTCGAGTCACGTCTCGAATATATATCGACCTAACCATTATAACAACACAATCAACAATTTACTACTAGATAATGAAAATTTAACTAATTTTGAATAGAATTTGTAAAACAACTTATTCTGCCTGTGTTTTTGGGCTTGGATAGTTGTTATTCCGCATTCCTATGGGACGATCGTCTCTGGATTACAGCTGGGCCATCTCCGCGTCGTGGTAGCTGGTTTTACGCTTTCGGGAAGAGTCGGTTGGATTTCCGCCAGTCAACATCATCATTTCCAGTCTAGCAGGCCATCACGACCTTTTCATAGACAAGCATTAGAAACATATTCAAATACATCATTAATTTCGTGATCTTCTAAGTTACACAGCCTTCTTGTACAATCCCTGAGTTCCAAAAAGTAGAATATGACGTCGAAATTCTACTACTGTATTTTCAATGATTCAAGTGGTGGCTTAAATATTGTCTTGTTTTATGTTAGAATGCTTTAAGTTAGGGTTTTCCAACGTCTTCTATAATTAACTCTCGTCAATCTTTAATTCAATCCTAATACGCATCCAGCTACTTTCATTATCTCCTTCTGAACATTCCGCTTAGAATTTTATATATATTTGAGAATTAATGCGTTACGAATTTATATTCCAACTGATTTTCTCAAAAATTTTGGAATTATCTTTTTAAAATAAGCTTCTTGGCTTCTTGAAAATTTTCTTGTCGTATATCAATTGATGTTCGATTGTTCCTACTGTTGGTATAACAATTTGAAATTAGTGCATTTATCTTAATCACTGCCACTTGGATTCCGTTTGTCTGTATATTTTACCTCATATTTACGGCCTCTTTGATTCCACTTGTCTGTATATTCTAACTCGTACTTTCTGCCGCTTGATTTATGACACTTTGTCGTTATTCACGGCAAAATGACGTTTTTAATATTCTGTTTTAACATAATCAGATCAATGAAATGGTACACTATTCAAAAATGTTTTATTTCATCTTACCTTAAGGCAGGGCCTCTCAGGGTGTATGCGTCGGTGCACTTCACGGCGCAAGGTGCAAGAGATGACTTCACTAGGTTGACCGGAGTGCAAACCCCCATTCCTCTTTCTCTACATCTTGTGGTTGTTCCTGACTCTCTTACTTACTTTAAAATAATATAAAACTGCATTTATAATGAAAAATATGAAAATTAATATTCATTAAATAAAATACACAATCGTCGGATCTTGTACTCACACTTAGTTCCTACCTGATAACCTACACATACGTTATTTGATGGGCGCCAGCTACAACTCAGTGCAGCAATAATAGAATGAGAATCTTGAATATCTCTAGGGTGTGGGGTAATAAGCTTACTTTTGACAACATACCATATAAGTTCTGGGAAAAGGAGATAGTCGTTTTGTTTCCCCATTAAATTTGAGGTTATGTAATTCTAATCTCGAAATAAAACGATAAATTAATTTGATAGAACAAAAATATATTCTTTAAATTGTATAGAAAAAATAGTAAGTCTTGCTGCGATAAAATAGATGAGAATATAAAATTATGACATTGCAACTGAAAGAAACCCGGCATTAAATTTGAATTCTTCTTGACCGGACATTTAACAATTATACACGAAATTTATCCCTCATTGGTTCACTTGACTGTACCTTCAACACTTTGAGTGTAATTACGACGTATTCCTTTGAATTGGTGTTTGCTGTAGATGTATCAAGCCTAATTGGGTGATGTATCCTTTTTGTTTAACTCACGACTAAGTATCCATGTGACCACTTCTTCTCCATACAGATGACTTCTTGGTAAGTCTGTCCTATATGACTTCATGGCAAGTCTATCCTTCTAAGACTTCATGGCAAGCCTTTCCTTCCAACTGCACTGACCGACCAACTGTGGTCTCACTCCCTCAATGATCAATGACTAATGACTAATGACTGAGGCCTCTCCACCTTTTCTTCGACTGCTGCTATGACACTGGACCAGCTTATATAGACATTAGTTGACACACCTACGCAACTTCCAGAAATAACTATGATATACTCCCACCCTGCTCCAAATGTTACATACAATGGTGAAATTGCCCGGAGCACCCTAGGTATCTCCCAAGAACATGAGCTCACCGCTAAATGCGCACGATGACAGAGCGATGACTCGGCAGTTTCGCTAGCAGGATTGCAACATGTGCGCTGCAATGTCAAAACTTATTACACAGCATTTCCATATCTGATATACAGCACCACTTACTGTACATGTTTTTAGTGTTAATCTACACACACGTATATATATACACATAACAAATCAACTACAAACACGCCAGCGATAATCATTATTGAATTAATTTGAACAATAATAATAGTAACAATAATAGTAATCTCACAGATAAAGTAATAATAATAATAATATGGACATAATAATTAATAATAATATCAGACATGAAATAATAATAATAATAATAATAATAATAATAATAATAATAATAATAATAATAATAATAATAATAATACAGATTTATGTATTTAATCGTGTCAGAAATATACATTATACTTACAATTACACAGGACAATAACAAATCTGGTGCTATAATCATTAATCATTTCTGATGATGGCAGGTAACGATGTGATTTAAGCTCTACGTAAATACAAAATTAATTAAATGTGGTGTGACCAATAGGCGGCTAATTTACATTGGAACCGTTACAATCTGTCTCACCCATTCGGCCTGTCCCCACCTTCTTCACCTTCCCCGCTGTATCTCCCCTCACTGCGAGTTGTTTACGAGTGGTGAGGGGAGAAACTCACTTGTATGGGACAAGGTCACCAGTGTTAAAAATATGTTCCTTCAATTTGGTTTGAGCAGACAACTTATCTTCTCTAGCTCTTATTTTCCTTTTTATTTGCAATTATATAAGTAATGTCTGGAACAAGGGATCAGCTGACAGTAATTCTGAAAGCGTTTCTTTCAATTACAATCAGAAATACTCGCACGCAATCTAGTTTTCATACAAATAAAAACAGAAAGAATCCTTTCACATATGCATGTGGAAGCAAATAGAAATAGTCTTAGCTGCTTCTCGGTGCAGCCTAGGAAAATCTTCCTCCGACAAATTCAGGTAGAATTCGAGCAAAGTCTTTGTATTGAAAAATAGATCATTTTAATGATCACTTAATTATTGTCCCTCACATTAAGCATTTGGCTTTACCGTCACGACTGACGAAAAGCAAATACGAAAGTTCCCAGTTCGATCGAAATGGACTTTCGGAAGTCTTTGTTTTCTTTGAAACAGGTTGCTCCATTATTATGTTGTTGTCTTGTGTTTATCTATTTCACTGATAAACAATCCGTCTATCAAAGGACGCCTCGTCCTTCTCAGCGCACTACACCACCCAAGACGAGTTGAGCCGAGTCGGACCGATGCACAGTGCACAGAGCCTCTTCGCCTCGGTTTTCACGCGTGAGATTTCTGGGAGTTTGAGAGGCCTTGTCTTAAGGTCACAGCAACCCTTTCCTCCGGTGGAATAGGTAGACGTGTGTTTGTATCCTGATAGGAGATTGCATGGTTCAAGATCTCCGATAACATATCAAAGCTTTTTACACTCATTATTATCCCCCTTTAACTTAAAACAATTTTTCAGTTCTTGTCGAACTTCCTAGGATATAAATTATGTCTTGGCTCAGCGTCTTCACACGGCGTGCCTCTTAGGTGCGGATCCTCCACCAGTTCGACGAGCTCGGTTCCCTCCTTGCCTCGTATCAACGGTCACTGGTTCCACAGCACCGTTGGCCTAATTCCCAGCTGGAACAGATTCCTTTGCTGCCTCTGACTTGTCCTGGACTCTTACTAGTTGTTCTCCCGGTCGATGCTCCGTTACATGGGCCTTGCTCAGAGTCAGCAAGTACACCCCGGTTCCCTCCTCGTCATGACCAGATTGGTGTAAGTCTGAGGCCTTTGGTGCCACACGGTCATCCGAACAGATTCCCTTGCTGCATCTGGCCCACAATCGACATGACCTAGCCGTTCATCCACTTTGACGGGCCCAATCCACTTTGGTACGGAGACCTGTTCCTCCTCCCCGCCACATGCCTTAACCTGGGTAAGCGTTTTCTTCTCGGCCAACACATGTATTCTCTGGTTGCCCTGCTGCTTGTCGTATTGCCATTCGTTGAGGGAGACAGCCACTGGTGTCCTGAAACCAGAACAAGGATCAACCGTTGTTTTACGTACGGTGTGAATATATGAAGAACTTACGCCGAAATTTTAAATTAACGTAGCGACAAAGAATCTACTAGCAAGGCCCAGTAGAAGCATACATAATTTCTCCATGTTTGTACTGGTTGAAGGAGCTTGAATGAAAGTAAAGCACTTATGATTGTGATGCGCGGTGATATTTCCCTGTAGAGGCCTCGGTATTGGTAATATCACCGCGTGTTGACAAAATAATGTCAAGAGATGACGAGAAAGGCAAGGACTTACTCTGTAAGGGGCTGGAACGTGACCAACGAGATAACGAGCGCTCCGGCCAGGAACAGTTGCAAGCTTACAACATCGTGTCAGCATTTGTACCTCGTTCCTGGAAACAACGATATTCCAAGGACCCTGGTACAGCGTAGTCGCCATTGTTGGGTTGTACCGCGGTTGAGAGATATGCTGTATTTAAGCTGGGAAGACTGTGACAGGATTGTGAGCTGCACGGTAGTTCCTCATTTTGTGCCAATATTAGTGACTTTCTTGAAGTCATAAAGAAACCAAAACTACTTACATCCTCGGTAAGTTATGACATTTTTTATTCTAACAGCGTCACTACCATGTAGAAGCAACACATGATCGAGGATGCGTGCGTAAGTTCTATAGGAAGGCCTGTCTGCTTTGTCAAATGCCTGGGGACTGATTGGAACCTCAAATAGCACCATCAAAAGTTCAGGTAAATATTTTGTAATTGGCGGGCGTGACAACTCAGTACCAATGGCTCTATCTTCTCATCAAAACGGCCGAGGCTTGAATCGCAGTCGATCGATGCACGCAAAATTTTTAAAATGGGAAGTCATGTTTTCGGATTCTGTTTAAACCGTGGATCCCATCGGTTACCTTTCTTTAGTACTTTTGAACCATAACCTCGTCATTTATGGTGGTGTATTCTGAGTATTCAACCATTCTTAGGGTTACCTTGTTCCTTAAATGGTGAGTAGATGCAGTGGCGTACCCAGAAAATAATTTCAGTGCGTGGAGTTTAAATGCAGGCCAGTAGCGTGGATACGACTTTTCCTTGGGAGGGGGATATGAAAAGAATGCCGGTCCTGCCGAGTGCGGTGACGGATCTTCAATAGATATTGAAGGTTTTGACTGTTACCATGTAATTGTATGCATCAATCGAATTCATAGCTTCGTACTGTTAAAACAAAACGGCTGCATTATTGAAACTGATCGTGAAATTAATAATATCGTTCTTCATTTGTGAGGAAGTAGAATCTTCATCCAATTTGTCTTCATAAAAAAGGAACTTCTTTGGTACTACGCCACGTGAAAGTGACTATCTTCCGGGTCATAGTTTTTCGATTACGGAAACTCAAAGCCAACTGTATTGCTCCCTCAAACAAGGCTGTATCTTCCCCATTCCATGACTGTCATAACTCTGTTAGTGCCGGGAATCGAATGCAGGATGTTTAAGACGAATTTTAAAATAAGGAGATCTAAAAGTAAATAGCCGGCCCCGTGGTGTAGGGGAAGCGTGCCTGCCTTTAGTCCGGTGGGCCCGGATTCGATTCCCGGCCAGCTCAGGGACTTTTTTTACATGGGTCTGAGAGCTGGTTCGAGGTCCACTCAGCTACGTGATTACAACTGAGGTGCTATCTGACGTTGAGATAGTGACCCCGGTCTAGAAATGCAAGAATAACGGCCGAGAGGGTTCGTCATGCTGACCACACGACACCTCTTAATCTGCAGGCCTTCGGGCTGAGCAGCGGTCGCTTGGTAGGCAATTGTCATTCGGGAAGCGACATCCATGCAAGACTCTTTAGCTTCCAGCTAGTTCTTCCGTCCGGTCTCGTGCATTTAGGACAGTTTGAAAATGTACGCCTTAATAAATGCTCCTCACAAAACGTTTGTAAAAATACTAACTGTATATATTTATAACAATAAGTACACAAACCTCCTTTTCACGTGGCTCAGTTGGTTGAGCCGCTGTCCTTCTGAGTCCGAGTTCACAGGTTCAAATCCCGGCTAGGGTCGGCGGCCCTTAAAAGCGTGTTGTAATGGCAACAGCTCCGTGTCGTTGGTTTCTGGCACGTAAATAAACATCATGCACATGTATATTAGCGTCACTACACTGTAACTTTATACTACTATATCCTGTATCCCTGGCTTAGGAGGGAAACTAATAGAACAAGGTAAACCCTACCTAACATATGTTGTGACATGTATTTTTTATTTTCCAACTAACAAATATATATTCCGATACCCTTTACATTATATATGTGTTTTGTATGTGTGTGTATGTGTCAGTAGCGTATGCTGGGATCAAGACGTGGACTGCCACTGGACTTAGGTTACCCCACCCCCGCCTTTTCGACCGTTAATTTAGTGAACGTCAAGTCTTAAGCGTTTTGAGCTCATTTAGAATCCAGTAAAGCTCTCGTAGGATGCTCATTAAGGTGCCGGCAGCACCATGTTTATTTGACTCATGATGTGACAAAATCAGTCTTCTGACTCATGGGTCTTTTGAAATATTCCTCATCTTTTCGGTAAAGAAGTTTAGTTCTAACATTTATAATCCCATCAGTGTCTTTGAAGGCAACTAGTCCTCACTTTCTTATCGCTCTCACTGGAGAATGATTCCTCTTGAATTTGAATTACAATATTCTTTTCAGCAACACAGAATTCTTGAAAAGTGATTTCTCCGTATTTTCTCTCACTCCTTGGACAAAGACAGTTCCGGATAAATCTCAAAATCCAAGCTACCAGCCTTGCAATCTTGATATAATGTGAAAATCGTTTGTAATACCAATCCCGCTGATGTTCTTTTAGGGTTAAGGGGCAAGTAGTTTTCATCTTTTCTTTTAACACAGCTTGTTCATCATAAACAGGCCCGTCTGGCGATGAACACGGCCAAGCTTCTATAGGTTCTCTCAACCAAGCAGGTCCCTCCCACCACAGCCTCTTGAAAGTAGATCTGCTGGATTTTCTTCTCCAGATACATGGCCCCACGTCGCTGGAAGAGAAAGTGTTCTTATTTCCTGTATCGTATTTCTAACAAAGGCAGTCCACTTTTATTCTCTTAAAATCTAGGCAAGACACTCCAAAAGTACATTTTATACTAATCCACAAAAGTCCTTCTATCACAGAATTTGCCAAACATGCTTCTATTAATGCAGCGAGAAGTTCCATGCGTGGTATGGTGACGTTTTTCAGAGGAGCTACGCGCGATCTGGCTCTGAGAAGACTTACCACAACATCAACATCTGTATCAACTCGGAGATATGTGACAGCGGCATAAGCTTTTGAGCTTGCACCACAGAAAGTGTGGAGAGTATATTTTTTCATATTGTAAACACTTGTACCTAACCATCTTGGAATTTTTATCTCAGACAAGAAATGGAGTTCATCAAACCATCTTAATAAGTCTTCTTTAAGTTCGTCACTGACCTCTGTATCCCAATTTATTGTTAATTGTCAGGTTCTTTGCAACAGTATCTTGGGGCATACCATTACTGGGGAGGTAGCACCACCAGGGTCGAAAAGTCTGTGTGCTATCGGCAGTACTGTCCTCTCCGCGACAGACTTCACGCTAACCACATTAATCCATGATAAATTAAGCTGCAGGGTATCACTTTCTTTGCCCCATTCGACTCCTAGAACAGGAGAAAGAACTCCATATTTTCCACTCAAAGAAATCCTCCACCCTCTTAATTCAAATTATCCTTTGGCCATAAGTTCGGTGGTTTCTGATACAAACTGTCGTAACTCATCCTCAGAGACTTTACTTATCAGATTATCTAGTAGAAACTTCTCATAGGTTATTGCACCCCAACATCATCTAAATCAGAAGTTCTAATATGGCACTCAATGACGGATCCTAACAAGAAAGGGCTACAAGTAACCCCAAACACTACCCTGGTCTGACGAAATATCTGAATTAAATTCCGGCCTTTATCCCACCAGTGAAAACATAAGAAATTCCTTTCTTATTCAAGCTTATCTGAAGGAACGCCCTTTTTATGTCTGCTATTATACCAAACTTCTTTTCCCTAAACCTCAACAAGATATCAGGGATCAACTCGATCAGCTTAGGACCACTATCAAGGTACTGATTTAGCGAGTATTGATTATAAGATTTAGCAGAAGCATCAAACAAAGGTCGGATCCGGGTCGTACTACTACACTCTTTTACTACAGGTAGGTGTGGTAGAAAATATATATTAATTGCTTCCTCTCTAGGAACCTCCTCAATAATCCTTTCACTCAGCCACTGTTGTCGAACATCATCATCTCTAAACAGATTATCTGACTCGAGCTTCTTTGAAGTTTTTGTAGCCTTTTCATTGCAAGATCTTTGTTGTCGGGAAGAGGTGGGTGTCCTTCAAGCCAAGGTAAACGAACTTCATATCGTTCCTGCTCATTGATTTTTACAGTTTCCAAAATATGCTGCCTAGTCGAAAATTCTTGTTCAGACCTAGACTACTTTTCTGCTGCTTCAGTGATTCCAATCAAATCCAGCCTCCGCAGATCTGAAATATCAACTTCCTTGGTGAACAATGATGTCACAGTCATGGCCACGTTAGGGTTATTAATCTCGCTCTGAGGGACTTTTCCCATTAGAATCCAACCCAGGCGGCTTGCAGATGCAACAAGTTTTGATGCTAACTCTTTACGATGACCTGTTAGTAGCCTTCCTGCGACATCTGCTCCTATCAGGATAACTATCGGCTCATCGGCGCGGCCAACATCCGTCAGCGAAATGTTTCTCTTCTTCACTTCTGTCATCCAATGTCCTTTTTCAACTGAGGAAATCCCTTGGTATATAAAACAGGTTGACCTAACACCATAAAATTACAAGAAAAGCTTCCATCAAGGTTACCTAACCTTATCTTGTAACAATGATGTTTACAACTAGTGGCTTTTATGCCCCCCGAACAAGGAATGGATTGCCGTTTCGTCCCGCTGAAGTACATACTTCATTTTTTCTGCAGTATCTTTCAGAATGTAGGACTTTTGAGATCGTGTGTCAATGAGAACCCTTACACAAGCTTCCTAACTATCAGATGCTATCTTCACTCTCAGAATTTGTAGCAAAACTTTGGGACTTGGAATAAATTTGCTAATGTTACATTTCCAACGTCTGACTTGTTTGTTGTGTCACGAGGAGGTTCCAGTTCTTCTCACATTACGGTCACATGATATTTCCCACAAAAACATCTTAAGAGTGCTCGACATTTCTTAATTATATGACTTGGTTTCAAACAAGAGAAACAGCAACCTGTCTGCCTCAGCACTTTCTGCTTCTCTGCTATGTCCATGCCTTGTGCAGTGAAACAGTCAGAACTGTTATGAGAATTGTCGCAAAAGACACAATTCTTCTTAGCCTCTAACGTCTGCAGTTGACAATAACCCTGCCGCTGAGGGGATGTTATCTTTGCTGATAGTGCGATATTTGTACGCTAACTTCTTCTTAACGCCAGCTTTTGCTTCACTGCTTCCTAGATCAAAACCAGTGAGAGCAAGTGTAATTCTTTCTTCCCCTTCTATCTCGGTTTTCAGGAGCTCCATCAAGTTACTAAATCGTTCCTTAGCATCCTTCATTCCCCCCTACTACCCCCGTGTGGGTGCGGGAGGTAGAATAACACCCACGGTATCTCCTACCTGTCGTAAGAGGCGACTAAAAGGGGCCCCAGGGGCTCTGAACTTTGGAGCGTGGGTTTGCGACCACGGGGGCCTTAGCTGAGTCCTGGCATTGCTTCCACTTACTTGTGCCAGGCTCCTCACTTTCATATCTCCTATCCGACCTCCCTTGGCCCTTGTCTTTCTTTGGCCGATATCTTCATTTTTCAAAGTGTCGGTTCCTTTCCATTTTTCCCTCTGATTAGTGTTATATAGAGGATGGTTGCCTAGTTGTACTTCCTCTTAAAACAATAATCACCACCACCACCTCCCCCCTACTAGCACTTCTATGCCATGCTTTCAGAAACTCTTCGGGGAAGCATGACTCTATTAAAGGAAATTGCATAGCAGAACATTTTTCTGTAGTGACACCTAAAGTTTCAATAGCTCTCAAGCTAAAACTACCGATTCTTTGACATGGGTAGACAAAATTAGCTTCAAGACTTCTCTAACATACAACTCAACTAACAGGTCTTCCCTCCCGAATCTTGATTTCAGACTAGACACGGCTTTTGAATAGTTCTCTGCTGTAAGAGGAAAACTCTCCACAACTTCCCTCGCTCTTGATCCTTGTGATGTGGATTTAATTAAATATTGGAATTTGTCTTCAGGTGCTATCAAGTTTAAACTTTCTTTCACTATGCTGGTTAGCACTGACAACACTTCCATCATAATCATTATGAGAAATTATCTTTTTCAATTTGTTTTACATCACACCGACACTGATAGATCTTATGGTAATGATGGGATAGGAAAGGCCTAGGAGTGGGAAGAAAGCGGCCGTGACCTTAATTAAGGTACATTTGCCTTGTGTGAATATTGGAAACCACGGAAAACCATCTTCAGGGCTGCCGACAGTGGGGTTCGGACCACTATCTCCCGGATGCAAGCTCACAGCTGTGCGCCCCTAACCGCACGGCCAACTCGCCCGGTGAGAATTATGAGAGACGCTCTTACCTTCATATCCACGAACTTACTGTGGTAATCTTCCGACCCCACCATTTCATTCTCCAGGTCGACATCGGCGTCATCTAACATCAAGTCCATCATTTTCGCATCCAGTTCTTGTGATTCCGTTGCCCTTTCTTCCAGTACACTAAAAAAGACTTGCACAGCAATTTATCCACTTCAGATGCTACTATAGAGACTTTCAGTTTATTTAAAGCACTCGTAAACGCCGGTCGAGTAGCTTTCTCTCCCGCATTAACCTATCCATGTTTCATTAACCTCTATTCTTCTTATATATTGAAAACTTCGTCATGTCGCGGTGGCCACTATTTTAGGTTGTATGATTAACTCATATCAGCAGGTTTCAAAACATTTAATACACATCAAGGAACTACATTCGATACGATGAACACTTATTCAGTCACTTCAGAGTTATGTATTTACTTGACGTGATCCGCCATCTTAACTGAGAACAAAACAAAAGACATTCAAAATGCAAAAAAAAAAAAAAAAAAAAAAGTTTTCGATAGAAGTCCAAACAGACAACTTTACAGTAGCGTTTAGCAAATTAAAGCCCATCTTTGTGACTGAATTGATGCTTGCCTTTGGTCCGATGGCCCCGGTTCAATTCTTCGGATCAACCCCTCATACTCTTAATTAACCCTGACTTGGGGATTGGGTATTTATAACCTCTTCACCATTCATTTCATCCTCACTGGGTTACCACCAAGCCTTTCCAGAGACTATGCACAATTATTATTATTAATATTATTATCAAATTAAAATGTAGAATTTTAACAGCATTACCTACGGTCGTACCCGTCGTTCACTGGTTTATTAGCTTCCTCGGTAGATCGGTGATGGTGGGAGATTCTGGAAAAGTTTATTGCCGTTTGTATAGTGATAAATCTCTACATTATACAAGACAGGAAGGACGCACTAATGCTTCGAAGAGCAATCTCGACATTGTTAACCCTTGACAAGGACAGGATACAAATTGTCGCCTGTAACCTATACTAAACCTATGACATTATATTTGTTCAGCCTCAATCTATATTTGAATTCCTTTTCTCCATACTTCATTAGAACATTAGGTCGTACTAGAATGTTGACCATTTCTGCCATTTCTTCGTCGGAAGAAAATGAGAAAGCCATAGAAAATTTTAACAAACACAATGTTAGCTGCTAACACTGACGTATCTTTATTAATCTTTATTATTCTTTTCCAGAACTACAGTAAATTACCCAATTGATCTGTTAAATGAGAAAAATAACAATGTCCACCCTATAAGCCAGAATAAATTAAGATAAAATGAACAACTGACACTGTCATGTGGCCCATGAACACTCCTTATCGGAGATCCAATGGCCATGGCAATACAGCAACAGGATAAACAACAAACAATAAAATGGAGTAAAATAAAAGAACATCAGCAAACGGCACATGTACTGTAGTTTAAAAACCTTCAATTCTCTTCGGCCTGGGCTCACAACCTAGCACATTCCAGACCGTACATTATCCTCGCTGCTGACCTCCTCAGGTTGCATACCCAGCTCTAGCATTACATCACCTGCCGTGCTGGTGTGCCACAAGCTCCTTACTTAGCATTTTAATATGAACTACTTCCTAATTACTAAACGTCATTACTTAACTACGTCACCAAAATAAGCTCTTATCGTTTCCACATATAATTCCTCCCGGCAGTAATCACCCAAAATTACCTTATATACTTAACACACGAAATCAATTCCAAATTACCTTATTTACACACAAAAACACTAAACATTTAATTAAATATAATCACAATCTCACACTTTCCGTTCACGTCAATCAACCTCTTATAATTACAAACCCAAACAAACTCCACATTTCAAATTCTCATCTATCTGATCAACTAACCACCCTTCAATTCAAATTACTCACAATCAAATTACACACTTAAATTCTGCCATCATGCCAAATCTCTCTTAGCGACCTTCACTCCAAAAATACCATCGAATTTTACGACCTCACATCCATCCACATCAAACTCTTATCCTTCCACTAATCATTCTTCCAAATTACCTTAATTCCACTCTAAATTCACTAATCACTACAAATTCTCGACCCTCTCATGTCACCAACTCATCATTCACATATACTTTACCCTCCAAATCAATTCCAACTTACCTTAATTACACTCAAATCACTAAACACTTCAATAAATATAATCACAATCTAACTCCACACTTTCCAATCTCCTACCACCAACTCAGCCTCTTATTCATAATCTCTCTTATCTTCACTATTAGACTAATTATTTATTTCAACAACGCTTAACAAACACACTCTCCCCTTTATCATCATTCTCACCCTACCACCAGATAGCCACAATCAAACTCCACATTAAATTAACTAATCATTGCAACTTCTCGATCCTCTCATGCCACCAACTCATCCTCTACATATACTTTTCCCCCCAAATCAATTCCAAATTACCTTATTTACACTGAAATCACTAAACATATCAATAAATGTAATCACAATCCACTTACTTACTCCTCGGCGCTACAGCCCTTGTAGGGCCTTGGCCTCTCTGACGATTGTACCCCAATCTTCACGATCTTCTGCATGCCTCCTCCATCTTCTTATTCCCATCTTTCTTAAATCCTCCTCTACACCATCCAGCCATCTTTTCCGGGGTCTTCCTTTCCATCTTCTACCACCTGGATTTCCTTTGTAGATCTTATTCAGGGTTCGTACATTCCAGGTTGCTATATACACATCATATTTCCGTTTGCATCTTCCATTTCCTCGCATGGGTCGTTTACCATTATCATCAGTCCGGCTATTCTTGTCAATGAGTTTCGTAACGAGTTTTTTTCGATATAGGGTTGTTAGCCCCATGATCAACCCCCAACCTGGAGGACCAGGGTATCCTTCTTAGTCTGGCCTATCACCTTTGACCTGTCCGGCTTGGGTGGCCCTACCAGGAGCTTATGCTCCCGGCGGTATAGCTCTCAGGATCACTTAGGCACGCAAGCTCCCACATCGCGACAAGATGAAGATACCAGCGTGGGAGAATCACAATCTAACTCCACAATAAATTCACTAGTCTTTACAAATTCTCAACCCCTCATTCCACCAACTCATTCCCATATACTCAACTTTCCAAATCAATTCCAAATTACCTTATACTTTAACCTCCAAACCAATTCCAAATTACCTTAGTTCCGCTCAAATCACTAAACATTGCAATAAATATAATCACAATCTAACTCCATAATAATTCACTAGACCTTACAAATTCTCATCCCTCTCATGCCACCAACTCATCATTCACATTTACTTAACACTCCCAAATCAATTCCAAATTACCTTGGTTACACTCAATTCACTAAACATTTCAAAAGCAAACCAGTTTACTTACTACTGTTAGGGATTGAGACGCCCTCTATGTCCTCTATCGTTGTATCATTCTATGACAGAGACTGTAAAACCAGAGAATTTGTACTTACTAACAATAATAAAGGGATTTGTTTATAACTTGTAAACGGTCGTTACTCGCGAGGAACAAAATATAATAGGCCTACTGGTGCCGAAAACCCCGGAAACGAAGAACCATCAACACTAACATTAAAGAAGACTACACTGAACGGATATCTGCAAGAGGTTTCCCTTTCCTTCACGCCGCGAGTATTTACATCACAATAGTAGCCTATCAACATCACGACAAACGGCAGATGAGTAGATCACATTCTATTTATTCTGTAATAGTTAATTAGGAAAGTTGTTGTAAAAGAAATAATGTTGAATGAAAAGGGTTGTAGTAAAGGGAAGCATGCCTATTGAGAAATGGTCAAGCTTACATCGCAATAGAAGGTTATAAGTGCATGATATCTTAGAAGCCGAGAGCAGCCATCTTGAATATTAATACATACGTAATCTGCTGGTATACGAAGGTCATCCTCGAATCAGTAAGGTACAGGTGCTGCCATCTGTCGGAAAGCAGTACAATTACATTTCATAAACATCTATCAGCGCACACTCACAAACTTCTCCATCACTGCCATACTAGCCCACTTCAGATCAACTTTCCCTTGAGTTTCACAATGATGGAAAATGAACAGCTTCTTAAAAAACTTAAAAGGACACGAAAGACCCACCGGTCGAATGTTACACGTTTCTCCACGTACCTGAATGAAGTTAACGACTCGACGGAACAGGATGAAATAGCTCACGCTCTTGACCGCTTACAAGATACTCTACAAAAACTATTAATCCTAGACGAACAAGTACACGATTTGTTCAATGATGATGAGTACGAGGCGGACGCGCAGGATTGCGAGCAATATATTGACCGCTCGAAGCGTGCAATACGGAAGGCCACTAATCTCATTAAAGAGAAGCGTGAGGACATCACTCAAGCCACCGTTGATTCAATTTCACAACCTCCAATCACTCAAGACGTTAAACTACCTACAATCAGACTTGAACCTTTCACAGGCGATATCGAGACATGGCCCAGGTTCTGGGAACAATTCCAGTCTTCTGTGGACAACAACTCGCGTCTTTCAACCATAAATAAACACGTGTTTCTCCGAGGCTACCTAGAGGGTGAACCTAAACTTCTGGTTGACGGAATAGCGGTCACGGCAGATAACTACGACCGAACGAAGTGGATTCTTCACTCAGGATACGGCGACACGGACCGAATCATACAAAGCCACTTAGATTTCTTGGAAAATTTAGAACCCGCCACCTCGGATAGCCCAGCGATGCTAAACACTACCAACATTGAGTGTCATCGACGATTAGAAGCACTAAGAGCACTAGGGGAAAACATAGACGCGTTCGGACGGATATTAGCACCCAAACTGCTGAGAGCATTCCCAGACGACCTTTGCCGCCGCTGGCTAATTCATGCAAAAAGAAATGGCTTACAGGAAGGCAACTTTACACGTTTAATGGAATTTCTAAATGAAGAAATTCAAGGAGCTCTAGTCGCTCAAAAGATACGTGGTGATGCTACTCAACCACTGAACTACATGCCAACGGCAGCAGCTCTTCAAGTAAATACGAAGACCAAGAAGAGTAAGAAAGGGGTCAATTCCACACTACAGCCTTTCTGCGTGTATTGTGAGAAGAATTCCGGACATTGGGGTCAAGACTGTCATCAAATGAAAGATATCCGTTCAAGAACCGAAAAACTGAGAGCTACGAATCGTTGTTTTCTATGCTTAAGGCGAGGCCACAACAAAGGTCAATGTTTCAAACGCGGGAAGGCATTTTGCACTAAATGTAAAGAGCAACACTATGTCTCTATCTGCAATAGAAACGACAGCTTGCAGACATCAGTTGGCAAGATTTCAGTTACGACTCCGAACTTCACGTACTTACAAACAGCCCGCATATGGATCAAAGGCCCAACAGGGAGAAATAAACTAACGCGCTGCATACTGGATTCGGGAAGCCAGTCGAGCTTCATTCATAGTTCCTTAATACATTCACTGGAACTTAATGTCACCGGTAACACGAGTCTAGAAATCACTGCTTTTGAAGCGCCCTCTAGCACTACAGAAAAAAGAAGAGAAGGCAGCTTTGACATCATGGGATACTCAACAAAGGCTTTGATTACCGTTAAGGCTTTCGGAAGTAATAACACATATTCAGCGCAACCAACACCGCCGCAAGGCATCGGAGCTCTGGCTTCGGTCAGGAAGGTAAAACTAGCTGATCCACGAGACGAATCTAACGAAGACCTACATATAGAAGTTCTTATAGGTGCGGATTACTATTGGAAGATCGTGACTTCAAAACAGCCAATTAGAGTGTCGCCTTCACTGGTCCTGATTTCCACAATTTTCGGACACATACTTAGTGGGAACAGATCAAGTACTACGGTCAAACAAACCACAGTACATCACACTTCATTGCACGAAGACGTGATATTGGACAACGTCGTTGGACAGTTCTGGGAGCTAGAGTCTATCGGGATACAAGAGAAGGCCACCAGGACACCCCTCGCGAAAGATAAGCTTACCCTTCAAAAGTTTCATGACAGTTACTGCATTAAAGATGGAAGGAGAGTAGTGTCACTTCCTAGGAAGAAGGATGTTCAGTTTTCAAGTAATCTCCCCACAGCAATAAAACGGTTTCAAGCCCTAGAGATGAGACTGAAGAGAGATGGAGATTTTCGCGACATGTATCACAAGCATATGCTAGACTACTTTGCTAAAGACCAGATAGAGAGCGTGCCTGCAAACGATTCATCTGAAAATGTGTTCTACTTGCCACATCATGCCGTGAAGAAGAAAAATGGTAATGTTACTAAGTTCAGGATTGTATTTGATGCGTCATCACATGAAAAGGGGTCACCGTCCTTAAATGATTCCCTAGAAACTGGACCAAACTTACTGCCCGAAATTCTTGCTACCCTATTACGTTTTCGGCAGTATCGTAATGCAATCGTTTCAGATGGAAGCCAAGCATTTCTCCAACTTTATCTAAATGAGAAAGACCGCAATTTAACTAGATTTCTGTGGTATCGCATAAATTCAGATGGCTGTGGAGACTATCAGGTGACGGAAGAGATCATTGCATATCGCTTCACACGCCTTCCCTTCGGTCTCGCAAGCAGCCCATTCCTATTATCTGCCACTTTAAGGGAACTAGCTTCACTTCATAAGGAAACGTACCCATTAGCGACAGCTCTTATTGACAAATCAACCTTCATGGATGATTTCACAATCAGCCTAGAAGATAACAACGAAGTGATCACAACCTACTACGAGTTGAATAGTCTTCTGAAACTAATAAAACTCCCCCTTTCAAAATGGGCTACGAACTCAATACCACTTAAGGAGATATGGAAGGCAGAGGGCAGGGAAACAAAAAACGAAACTACTGTACTTGGAGTTAGTTGGGATACAGACAAAGATTCCCTGAAATTCGATTTCAAGCACATCCTAGAATATCTGGCAGAAGAGCCTGGAACCAAACGTAGCGTTTTAAAGGGAGCAGCTAAATTCTATGATCCCTTAGGTTTACTTGCACCGGTACTCATCACGGCGAAGATCATCTTTCAAGACACTTGGCGTCGAGGACTCGCATGGGAAGAAATTCTCCCACCAGATCTGGCGCAAAGATGGCAATGTTGGTTGTCAGAACTAATTCACTTATCACCAATATACGTTTCCCGATGGATTGGCATTTCAAAAGGCAAAGGGAACACTGAGATACATGTATTTTGTGACGCAAGTGAGAAGGCATATGGTGCTGCACTGTATTTGAGGTCAGAGTCTGATATGTTGTGTTCCGTATGCCTTGTTTGCAGCAAGGCACGACTAGCTCCTGTGTGGAAAGTAACGATTCCCAGATTAGAATTGCTTGCTGCTCTAATTGGTACACGCCTCCTCTACTACTTCTGCACGGAGACCGATCTCAGCATAAACAAGGCCACGCTATGGAGCGACAGTAAGATAACGCTTGGTTGGATTCGCAGTGACCCAAATAGGTGGAAACCTTTCGTTGCTAACAGGGTTAATGAAATTCCAAGCTATACAGCCCCTAGTCAATGGCGACATTGCCCCGGCGACACTAATCCCGCAGACTACCTCTCGCGGGGACTCTCGATAAATGACTTACGCTCAAATGATACTTGGTGGCATGGCCCTTCTTGGCTCGTTGGTGAACACACATCTTGGCCATTGGAAAACCCATCAGACATAACATCTCTACCAGATGCGAAGAAACCAACTAAGCAAATTCTACTAATCACTTCGCATGAATCACTGCTAGACACATCACAATTCAGTTCGTACTGGAAACTGATACATGTTACTTGTTGATGAAGTGATGAAGGAAAGAGTACGATACTCCAAGTATCTCACAGAAATGGATATAAATAACGGTCGACTTTACTGGATACGTCAGACTCAAGAAGAATGTTTCGGTATGGAACTCACCGCCTTGAGGCGAAACATTCCGCTTCCAAATAAGTCCAAGATTGCAAGATTCAATCCATACATCCAAGACGACATCATTCGACTTGGTGGACGACTTCAATACGCAGACCTGACGCATAGAGAAGGGCATACACTACTTTTGGATGGATCCCACACTTTCACCAGACTTCTGATAAGGCAGACACACATCAGGCTTCATCACTTAGGTGTACGGATAGTGCTGTCAGAGCTACGATCAGAATATTGGATTCTTCGCGCCAGGCAAGCCATAAAGAAAGTTCTGCGCACTTGTCTGCCCTGTAAAATGGCGCACAACAAATTTGGTGTAGCTATTGAAGCACCCTTGCCACCAGACCGTGTAAAGCCCTTACGACCATTCGAAGTGACTGGCATTGACTTTGCAGGCCCCTTATATATCAAGGTGGGGAACGAGTCGAAGAAATGTTATATTGCTCTCTTCACGTGTGCATCAACGAGGGCCTTACACCTAGAATTATGTTCAGACATGACCACTGAAACATTCATCCTCGCATTACAAAGATTTGCAGGAAGACGCAGGATAAGTAACATAGTAATCATGGCTGACGGTGGGCGAATGGACCCTGCCATTTGTTGAAGATTACGCCAATGAAATGTCATTCCCATAATTAAAGACAGCGAAAAGTTATGACCAACTTACGCGGGATAAAGAGACCTAAGGGAATGAGGCAATGTAAACGAATAAGCAAATGAAGTAAATAAGAATATCAATATCTCGCTGTCTTGAATTATGGGAGTGACGTTTCATAGGGCAAATCTTCAGGCAATGGTATAGTCCATTCGTGCCACCGCCAGTCATGATTATTTATGAACACCAAAGAGAAATAAGAACACGTTGAAATAGCTCAGACATAGCATAGAATGCGCCACTTCTGCTTTAATATGAATAGGAAATAGAGGCCTAAATCCGCGCGATTTATGGTTGAATATTAATAAAAATTTGAAGCCTAAAGGCGCTTGCTTGTTCACAGACCAATGGTTTTATCACTAGCCGGACCTAACGTACCCATACGAATCGCTTTGTCACTATCTGTGTAGTAATTACAGATCTGTACACTGTAAAGTATATATTCCCCCACTTATGTCTAAATATTAATAAGAAATAGAGGCCTAAAGCCGTTTTGCGGCTTCTAACGTTTGCTTATTCACAGACCAATCGCTTTGTCAATGGAGGTTAGAAGCCGCGGCGGCTTCTAATGTTTGCTTCTTCACAGACCAATAGTTTTGTTACTAGTCGGGCCTAACGAATCCAGACCAATGATTTTGTCATTACCCGAACCTAACGTACCCAGACCAATCGCGTTGTCACTAGGCATGCAGTAATTACGGATCTGAACAACGTAAAGCTTATATTACGGCACTTATGATTTAATAATAAGAAATGGGTGCCTAAAACCGCTTCGCGGCTTCTAACCTTTGTTTGTTCAGAGACCAATCGCTTTGAATAATGACATGTTTACTGTAAATGGTTTAGAGGTAGCGGTACATACTGGTCCAGGGAAAAGAAATGCTGGAAAATTATTTCATACACGCACATAAAGAAGGATATGGAAAAAAAGGAACATTTATACCGACACTGAACGTACCTTAATTGAGATCAGCAGCTGCCGGAAAGAGATTGTGGACTCTGTTAGGTATACAGCAACATCAATTTTCAACAGTAACATGTTGATTACCATAGCAACGAAAAGAATAATTAAACATTGCGTGCAATCAGTGCCCTCCCCTTCATCGCTCCAGTTGGTACGTGGAGGAACTAAGTACGTCATACTAGAAACTAATTAAAGTTGGTACCACGAACGAATTGAACTGACTTACATCCTGAATGACAAATGAACATTAAACAGCGGCTCTGCGCTGGTCAACCTTTACGGGAGTTGTACCCCTTCTTTAACTGATAAACGGGCATAACTCCTCCACTACTTACCTCCTTTAACCTTCCTTATAACTTCTACGTCTTCCCAGCTCATGTTGCTACTACTCTGTGGACCTGGATTTACCTCCACTCCTCCAAAAGCCAGCAGCACAGTGGCTACCACTGCCGCTAACAGCATCTCATCCTTCACTCCCATCTCTACCTTACATTCCTTTTTATTATTAGTTCCCTTCTTCACTCTTCCCTGCCATCTCCCGATAGTAACCCTGTACTGCTCACTACCGATCATCTTCCGAGCTTCCTCCTCACACTCCACTTGATTCGTTCGCTCCCCAACTCCTTCTCCACTCCACTCAACCGGCACACACCACTTGACACGTTTGTTGTTCTTGCTGGCTTAAGCTAGACCAAAGCCTACTAGATACTAGAAGGCCTGGACAGAGAGCCAATATCTTGCATTAAAAGCGGGGTAATAGTTTTTCTCTTTTCCACCGCTAGGTTCGCGTTTATGTTCTGTTGTTTGGCGCGAATTCTATGATTACGTGTGTTACTGCAACATGTTTTATGAGAAGAAATTACATATTAAACATCGTTTTCTAAGGAAAGGCCTTATCTAACATGAAATATGAAGAGTTTTGTCCCTTTTTAATTTATTTGGTCTCACGATTTGCAATATATGGATGGTTGTTGAGATGCACTTAACATTTGTTTAGTTATGTGCTTCCAAATTACCGTCAAGGTGGTGGTGGTGATTATTGTTTTAAGAGGAAGTACAACTAGGCAACCATCCTCTATATAACACTAATCAGAGAGAGAAACTGGAAGGGACCAGACACTTGCGCAAATGAAAGTATCGGCCAGAGGAAGACAAGGGCCACAAAAGCCGTGAAAATGAGAGACTCTCTACCCCTCGGAAACCTAATAGCGTCGGGGTCGGCAAAGAACCAGAGTTGACCAAGGAAGGTCGGATAGGATAGATGAAAGTGAGGAGCCTGGCACAAGTAAGTGGAAGAAATGCCAGGACTCAGCTAAGGGTGCCGTGGTCGCCAACCCACGATCCAAATTTCAGAGCCCCTGGGTCCAATTGCCATCAAGTTTCTCTTTCAACTCTATAGGTTAAGGTGGTTTATTGTTGCGTGCATAACTGCACATCTGACACAGCGAAGAAATATACACAAATTTAAATTTTCATCTTTTTCCTAAAGATCCGAGTTTAGGGGACAAATGGAGGCTTACTATATCTCGACAGGGCAGCAGAAAAGAATCTCTTTGGGCTCCTAATGATAACTCCAGAATATGTAGCTTGCACTTTGTTGAATCAGATTACTGTGAGGGGAATTCTGCCCCCCGACAAAGTGCCGACGCAAATTCGTCTTCTTAAAAATGTATTAATATTTACAACGCGGGCGTTAGGATATCTCGGAAAATGTAACCTTGTCCGAAAGCTGATATTCCTTACAGCTCCAAAGTTTAAAGAGACGTTTCAGTGCCGCGACTGTGATCAAGCACACATCACATACGTTATACTTACAACATTTTTCATGCCTGTTCTTGATACTAATGCAAAGAAAGTGACTAAAGACTGTGATTTATTAAACAAATTCAAGAGCAAGCCTCTGAGCAGAAAAGTGTTGAAATTATAGAAATAGGGAGAAATCGTGTGAGTACTTCTATTTAGGCATATTTCCCTATTCTTTATTCTTGTGTGATAATCAAGTGCTAAAAAAAAGAAATATATGAAGTATAGTGTCTAAGTTGCTTATATCTGATTCAGACCGGTCATAATGATAATAAAATGTATTATTTCCTGTTATTGTATGAATCTTCAATATAGGGATATAGACAGAACATGAGAACAACAGAACATAAACGCGATCCAAGCGGCCATTGCCTGAAGTACTTTGTTCGCCCAGAAATGTGTCGGCTTGTCCAGGCCTTCTATTATAGCGTAGGCAACGGCTAGACTGAATAATAGTAATAATGAAGTACTGCGCACGCGCTCACCAAGTTAACAAATAGATATCTCCTGTCAAGACCGACTCCAATCCTCAGACCTTAATGCTACTCTCGATCGTTCAAAGATGGCGAATCGAGTAGCCGGAATTGTTGGATATCTGGATTTGTTTTGGTTTGTTGTTATCGTATGTAGTCTGTGTAATTTTATGAAAGTTGGCGATAAATGTTAGTTTCTTTGTAGAATATAAGTGTGCGAGTATATTTATATGAGTCAGTGGACACATACGATCTGTATTTATACGCAGTAATATGAGAATATGCTTGTTTTGATCGTATTTTTTCCCATTAAAGAACATGAGTGCACTAGGTGGACCAGGTTAGTAGTCTAACTATGGCAATGCCTCTCATACAACTATTCCTAAGTTTCCTATGGAATAGAACATTAAGATAGAAATGGATTAGGAATATACATCGTGATTATTTTGAATTCCATGATAAAACTGTACCATGCATACATCATTTTGAGAATAAGTCTGTGGTTAGGGAAGCTGTTTCTCTACTTCCAAACTATTCGTGTTCCTAAAAATATAAATTTAGATAGAATATAATATATATTGTGTTATTCCGTCAGTGTCTATGTGCTTCAAGCAATCGAGTGATTTAGATGCAAGTTTATTTTTCAATAATCTGTGCTTTGCCTGCGGAAATATTTGGCTGGATCTTGGAGTATAACAAAACTTATAAGTGTGACAGTTGGAGCAATCTGTATACTGTTACACAGGAGAAATAGTGACTTAGAGGGATTAGGTGGGTTTGTAATGTAGGGTTTTACACTACCAACACATTCCAATTCATGCTGTGGTTATCTGTTATCAAGCAGACTGCGCCGAACTGAAGCTCGTGCATGTGGTTAAATATCAATGTTTAGTCACTAGAGTTTTTGCACTCATGTTCTTTAATGAGTAAAAACCTATTATATCTTTAGTGTCTGAACGTTTCATTACTGAGGTTACTATCATTGTGTGAAGTTCTGTTGTACCATATGTCAACATTATGTTAACATTACCAGGGCCGTAGTGTACTTGGGCTGAGTGACTCAGACGGTTAAGGTCAGTGGCGTATACTGAGGGCTACCAAGGCTATCGGTGAAGCCCAAACCTCAATTGAGAATGATGTAAGTCTAAAGCACATTATAATGTAAGCATCTGACACATTGTTCAATTTACAAAACTTGAACGCAATGAGAAGAAACGTCGCACGTATTTCTGAGAGCAAGGCATCGGAGACTGAAATTGCAGCCCAGACTCTCGTCCCTCTCCCATCGCCCCACTTTACGCGGCTTGTTGACGTATGTCCGATAGGTGCTGGGACCGGGGTGATAGCTGTGCTAGGCTTCGTTCCGCCAGATCGCCACTGCTGTCAACCATGCGTTACTCATCGTATATACTTCCTCACCTCCATATATCTGGCGTAATTATATAGATGACAGAATGCTGTCATTTCCACCCGTTTACTTCTACATCCTTGTAGGAAGACACTGCAGGGTTGCTGTTATAGGTAGTTATAGGTATAGTTATAGGTAGATCTGATAAAATGAAATGCATTCTTTCAGGTTTAGTGTTCTGTTTTGTTGGTTGGAATCGAACCCGTGATCATGGGTCGGACACCAACACTGATCTCCCGAGGAAGCTAATTAACCAGTGAACGATGGGTACGGCCGCTGTAAAATTCAACATGTTTATTTAATATACCGGTAATAATAATAATAATAATAATAATAATAATAATAATAATAATAATAATAATAATAATAATGGTGCATGGCATCTGTATAGCCTTGGTGGTGTCCTAATGGGGAAGAAATGACAGGGGAATTAATAGTGTGAGGGGGTTGATTCTGAAAATTGAACCGGGGCCATCGGACCAAAGGCAAGCATTCTATTCAGCCACAAAACCGGACTTTAATTTGCTAAACCTTAGGCTTCCATCTCCACTGATCAGGTGTTGAGTATTGACAGTAGCAGAGGCCAGGGCAGTAGCTCGTGAAGCTGTCTTCACAACACAACAGGCTTCTCCGTTGGCTACTGGCTGCAGCTCAAAATGCTGAAGGCTTCACCTTCACTAAACCAACTATCGAAAAGGGGTAACCTAAGTCTAGCGGTAGCCCACGTCTTGATCCCAGCATACGCCGCTGGTTAAGGCGCTGGCCTTTTGACCCCAACTTGGCAAATTCGATCCTGGCTCAGTCCGGTGGTATTTGAAGCTGCTCAAATACGTCAGCCTCGTGTCGGTAGATTTACTGGCATGTAAAAGAACTACTGCAGGACTAAATTTCGGTACTTCGAGGTCTCCGAAAACCGTAACAAATGTAGTTAGTGGGACGTAAAGCCAATAAGATTATTATTTCAAGTGTACTTTCTATTCGTTGGGTGCTGAGTTTAAGAAATTGTCCACCACTTCAAAAGCAAGGCAACGAATTGTGTTTCACAGTTCTCATGAGAGCGAATAAAGCGAGGAATTTCGTACCTTAATTTATTTTGAAACATTCAAAATTATGTTGGAAGTATCATTTTAACAGTTTTATCATGTATTTTCATCTATCCAGCGAAGTGGAATCTAAGAAAAAGCGTTGTTTGACGAATTGAAATATCTAAGTAATCAGCTTGTTGGTCTCTTTTCTAGTACAATGTACGTGATTCTCGATGGCGAAGCGTTTTCATACGTGTAAAAGTGATTTTCCCTATGATGTTACATTCATCATGTTAATTTACCGCCGTTTATATAATATGTACGTGATATTTTCGTGTTAGCCAATACCAGCAATCCGGCTACTTCGGCAGCCATGTTTTTTATATTACTGTCTGAGGATTGGAGTCGGTCTTGCACCTGTTAGCAAGCGATGTATCTTACATTTGCGCAACGCTAAAACGCAATTTAACCATTCAATACCGCTATAGGTTCCAGAAACCGGGCATTAATCACGTTAATTTAGGTGATTTTTGGCTACTTATAGAGAAATTTTTGGTACTTACGTTGGCTAAATCTGGCAACCCTGCACTGGTACCTTGTCTTTGCTGAACTTTTTTTTTAGAACCTACGTTGTTGCCACTCGACCACATAGTCCAGATACATTCTTTATTATCGTGGTCAACGAGGATAGGTATTCGCGATTGTTTACCTTAGCAACCATAAAGAGGCGTTGCATTTGAACTCAGGAAAATAGTTAGAAAGTTTATCAGGATATAATTTCTCCGTCTTCTGTGGTATTTAGTAAAGAAATCTAGCATAAGTGGTTTCGACGAATTATTTCAGTTCGGTTGCCTGGACTAGTGTATCCGTTTGGAGAGTCACATACTGTGTAGTGAGTGATATAGTGTCGTGTTCGTACTATGACAGAGTTCAGTGGGGGTGATGAATCACCCGATCCATTAAAGCTATCAGTTGAACGAGAGATAGTAATTCGTATGGATGAAGATGATCCATTATCTAATTCTGAGAAGCGGAATAGTTCTTCTTCTCAAAATACAAAAGAGTCGAATAATCCAACTAATTTGAATTCTACTCAGCCTGTTATCATCGAAAAATATCCTATTACTCATTATGGCCCCTATATTGTGTTTGTGGAGTCTATTAATTCGCAAAATCTTAGTCATTTGCACCCAATGCCTTAATGTCAAGTCTATCACGCGCAAAGGGAGAAATCTCCTTCAGTTGGAATTTTCCTATGTAGTACAGGCAAACGAATTCCTAACTAATCTTCTGATCAATTCTTTAAAACTTAAAGCATTCATACCCAGCTCTGATATCATGCGTGTGGGCATTATTCGTGATGTCGACAGAACGCTCACTGAATCGGAAATTCTTAAAAACTTAAAATCTTCAGTACCTGTCAAATCTGTTAAACGTCTCAATCGACGAGTCACACAACAAGAACAAACAGACTATTTACCTACGGGTTCTGTAAAAGTAATATTTCGAGGTCAAGCATTACCTTCACATGTGCCACTATATAGCGTGTATATGGAAGTGGAGCCGTTTATTTTTCATCCCATTCTTTGTCGTAAATGTCATAGATATGGATATCGAGATAAAAATTGCAGGGCTAACACTACTAGATGTGGTCAATGCTCTATGAATCATGCTACTGCAGATTGTCAGGAAACTTCTTTTAAATGTCTGCATTGCAATGGACCCCATTTGACTGGTTCTGATTCATGTCCCGAAAACAGCATCAAATTCAGGTCAAAAAGCTCATGAGCACTGAAAATATTTCATTTAATGAAGCAGTGTCTAAACTTCATCCTCCCAGCTATTTTCCTGATCGGAAGCCGCAGCAATTTCCCCCTTTAACACAGCCTGTAACTCCTACATCTCCTGTGCTTCCAAGAAAGAGAAAATTTACCCAAATTATCACTCCTAAACCTCGACCGGTCCCAGCAACTGGATATGATCACGCTGGTTATTTAAATCTTATTCGTACACCTTCAGCATCAGCTTCTCAGTCCCTTTCAAGAGTCCCTACTACACAATTTACTCCCCCATCGGTACCTACCACTTCCAGTAATCAGTCAGTACACAGCAGTGTATCACAACCCCCGACAGTAAATAATATCCAACGGCAACGTTTATATTTGCAACAGGACATTCGTAGTAAGCTTTCCCAATTAATCCAGTTACTAGGTGATAATCAACATGTAACTCAGGTACTTTATATGTTAAAAGATAGTGTTCATTCTATGTTTTCTTTCTATGATCAGTCTCACACAATGGAATGCAAGGAGCATACTAACTAAACAACATGAATTAAAATTACTCCTACAACAAACACAATCTCAATTTGTCGCTTTACAAGAAACCTGGTTTTTGCCGTGTCATTCTTTTTCTTTTAAAGGATACAATATTGAACGATATGATGGACGAGGATATGGCGGAGTAGCATTTCTCATTCAACATAATATCTCTTATCAATTAGTACCTATTTCTATTCAATTACCTTCTCCTTATAGTATTGGTATCATTTATCGTGATATCTACATCATTAATTTATATTGCCCTCCAGGCATTTATTTTTCGGAAGAACAATGGTTGTCCTATTTTGCCCAATTTGATCATGCCTCAAAAATACTTATCCTTGGTGATATGAACTGCCATCATACAGTATGGGGTAGCGGCTCTGATTCGTCCAAAGGAACTCATCTGTTGGATGCGTCATATCAACATGACTTATTAATACTTAATGATGGATCTCCTACTAGATTAACCCACCCTGGTTCCCCGCCCAGTACGGTGGATCTTTCTCTATGTCGTAGTTCGATGGCAACATTTATAACCTGGCATACATTAGTGGATACTTTTACAAGCGATCACTTTCCTATACTCATCACCTATGGCCTGAGTCGACCGAATCAGTCTCTGCTTGACAATCACTCTTCCCCTGCCACACGATCTCTCAAAAATTTTGATGCGAATAACTTTCGACACTTCATTGAGAATCAACTTTCGTCTATGCCAACTCATCTGCTTACTTATGACTCTCTTCCTACAGATTGTTTATCGATATATTAATATTTATCATCCTTTTAAAGCAATACACACTCCTAAAGCACGTCACCCCTGCTCCTTGCGATGGTGGGATGCTGAGTGTCATAATATTATACAAAAACGTAAAAGACTTTTTTGCTTGTATAGAAAAAATTTATCTCCGCATAATTATTTCCTTTTAAAACAACATATTGCTTACTCTCGCAGAGTTTTCAATGCCAAGCGTCGGTAATCGTGGAAGCGATTTATTTCCTCACTTACATCCTCGACGCCGATTACAAAAATCTGGAATGCTGTCCGTATATTGACCCGTGTTTCTCAACATGCTGCTACTGCGTCAATTTCTACTAATGTGATTCAGAAGTTTTTACATTCTCTTACCCCGGACTATGTTGTGCCTTTCAGTATTTTTTCTCAGATCGAAAATAGACGTCATTATTCTGTTTTATTACAGCCTATCACTCTTTCTGAACTTGAAACAGTTCTTCCTTCAGCCTCTCAGTCAGCACCTGGCCCAGACTACATCACTTACAGTATGCTGTACTTATTGCCTTCCAACGCTAAACTAAACTACTATAACAACATATTATCTTCACTTAGAGTGCCATGTCAATGGAATGATTTTTTCTTGTACCCATCCTCAAACCGAATAAGATACCTACTGACTTTCACAGCTACCGAGGAATTGTCCTTAGTTCATGTATGCGAAAAACATTTCTTAAAATATTACTCCAGAGATTCCTTTGGGTACTCGAATATTATAATCTGACTCCAAAAAACCAATATGCGTTTCTTAAAGGACGTAGCACTCAAGATGCTATCAATACCTTTGTAATTGATCTACTTTTGGCTAAAGCACGTCGTCATAGTACTATCGCTACGTTTCTTGATATTCAAAGCGCATATGATTCAATTCCATTACATATGTTATGGGACTGTCTTTCAGCTAAGAACTTTCCCCCTGGTTTTATTTCACTTTTACAACAATTATTTACCTACCGTACTCTTATAATACAACCGTATCAACACCATATTTCCAGTCGACAGACGTCCCATGGTTTGGCGCAAGGAGACATCTTCAGCGGGATACTTTTCGCACTTTACATGAGCGAATTTGATAGCTTAATAACACGCTCCGCTCGCATAATAGCTTATGCTGACGATATCGTTCTTTATTTATCTCACACCAACATTGATACATGCCGTGAACGAATGTCACAACTCTTATCTGAAGCTATCTCGTGGTTGGAATCTCATGGTCTTCAACTCGCAATATCCAAATGTTCGACGATGATCTTTTCTCATCACCGTAAATATGATCGAACTCCTCTTTTATTTGATACATATTCTATCCCTCTCTGTACTCATCACAAATATTTAGGAATATTCTTAGACCATAAACTAACCTGGACCCAGCATGTAAAATATTTACGGCACAAAGCTAATTCTTATTTAAATCTCCTCCGAACTGTGACACGCAGAAATTGGGGAGTTGATCCAGTCGTTGCTCTTTCTTTATATAAGGCTACACTCCACTCCCAAATGGATTATGGGGCCCATGTGCTAGATATGGCTTCTACCACGACCTTAACGCACTTAAATACAATCCAATTTAGTGCACTTCGCATTTGTATCGGTGCTCTTAGTACTACGCCTACTAATGCTCTACTTGTGGAAACTGTCGATCCCCCTCTACAAATACGGCGCCTTATGTTAACCACAAAATACCTACTTAAGAAATTTGCCATAATCGCTACTCCTCTCATTCCAAAATTACAACTCCTATTTGAACTTTCTGACACTTTCCGTCATCGTCTTATTAAAATGCCGGCTCTATATCATGCATATAGTTATTTACATGAACACCGAGATTCCATTTTACGTATGCCCAAGCTGCCGTATTACTCCTTTTCTTATGAATGTTTTATCCATCGCCCTTATGTTATTATACCTCCTGCTTCTAATTATAGCCGCGATGTTACTTTGCACAGTACACAAGTACAGATTCACAAAAAATTATGTGTCTCACCCTTTCCTAATTCTGTAGACACTTTCACAGATGGATCGAAGTCATCGACTGGTGTTGGAGCGGCCTTCTTTGCTGTACAACCACAGTTTGTCCAACAAATTAGATTACCCAATTATTTTTCCTTTTATTCTGCTGAACTTTTTGCCGTCAGACAAGCCCTCCTTTATGTTATACAACATCATTATACCAAAGTAACTATTTACACTGATTCAATGAGTGTATCACAATCACTCTCCTCCATCTGCTTTTCATTCAACTGGTATTTACATAACGTGAAACATTTAATTTACACCCTTGAATGTTCAAATGTCTACCTTACTTTTGTTTGGGTGCCAGCTCACATTGGAATTTACGGTAATGAACAAGCTGATAATGCTGCTAAACAAGCGTCACGTCTTCCACTCCCCGCTTTCCCTATAGCTACTCCACCCACTGATTACTTTATACATGTTAAACATAAGGCCCGTGAAGATCGGCAATTACAATGGCAAAATTCTGCAAACTACAAGGGTCGATCATACTATCAACTTCAACGTCTCATACCCCTACAGCCCTGGTTCGTATCAGGTCAGTATTCCAGACGACACATCATTACTATCATCCGTCTTAGATTTAATCATGCGCTTACACCATTGTATAAATATAAATTTCACCTGTCAACTCACTCACTTTGTGTATGTGGTTCTCCCGACGCAGATGCTAACCATATCTTTTTCAATAATTGTTCTTTATATCGTTCAGCTAGACTCCGTTTTTTACATCACCTTGTTCAGCATAAAATTCCTTTGCCTTCTAGCATATCTTGCTTACTTTATAATTTGACACCTAACGCCATTTCATTAATTAGCACGTTTCTTGATGACACTAACCTAACTCTATAACTAGATATATACTACATCATGATTCCATTGGTCTTGTTGTTTTGGTGAGTAGACATGTTCCTGGATTCCTTTGTGTTCGATTGTATATCTGATAATTCATCTCCTCTTGCTTCCCTGAACCTGCCTTTCTACCTTCTATACGAAGTTTTAGCACTTGCTTTAATTATTCTTCCCGCTATATGAGTTTATCAAGTGTATATTGTATATATTGAGTGTTTTTATTCAGTGCTCAGTATGGTTAGGTTAGGAAAGCAGCAAGATTTGTTACTGGGGACTTCAGGAGAAACAGTGGTGTATCAGAAATGTTAGAGGAACTTGGGTGGGACACTTTAAGTAAGAGAAGGGAGAAAACTAGACTTATAGGATTATATAGAGCCTATACAGGAGAAGAAGCATGGGGAGAAATCCGTGAGAGGCTTCAGTTGGAAAATAATTATATTGGCAGAACTGACCACAAATATAAAATTAGAAGGAATTTTAGCAGAAGCGATTGAGGTAAATAAGAATATTGACTGGGCAAAAATTAATAAATAAGGAGCCCAACAACAGTTCACGAAGAAGAAGAAGAAGAAGAAGGATAGGTATTTTTCCAAATGCATCAAATCAAATATCAAATGATGGACCCGGTTACGGTGGGGTTGCCTTTTTGGTCCACTCGTCCGTGACATATCGCATCCATTCGAATATTCAGGCCATACCCCATACATATGTTATAGGATTATATTATATGCATTTTTTACTTGTGAATATCTACTGTCCTCCTGAATTTTCCATTACTGAGAGACAATGGAACCAATTCTTTCAACAATTTACTACCGAACCTTATGTTTTTATCTTTGGGGACTTTAATCTTCATCACACACTGTGAGGAGGAAATTTGGATACACTTCAAGGTACACAGTTCCTTAATGAAGTAAATAACCATGCTTTTGCTATTTTGAATGATGGCTCTCCTACGCGTTTGACTGCGCCTTCTGCCCCTCCTAGCGCAGTAGATTTAACATTGTGTAAGCGAAATATGGTGTCTACCATACATGGCATACTTTGAGTGATACTTAATCCAGTGATCATTTCCCTATTGTTATTTCTTATGGTGTAGGCAGACCCTTTTCTCCACCGCACCACACATTTCAAAATAACATGATTCGATCTTTGAGGAGATTTAAACCGCAAATATATACCGCTTACATTGAGGATGCGTTACAAAAAATACCGGAAAATACTTTTTCATTTCAAACTTTACTGCAGATTTTAACAGCTTATATTAACCTTCACCACCCTATCAGAGCTTCACCCCCTTTATCTTCTAGGAAACCTGTGCATGTTAAGTGGTGGGACGACGAATGTCATTTGCTGATTCAAACCCGCAAAGTACTTTTTCGACGATATAGGCAGAACGCAACACCTGAAAATTACTTCCGGCTCAAACGACACATAGCACACACCCGCCGAATTTTCCATCAAAAACGTCGTGTCGCTTGGAGGGAGTTTATATCGTCCTTCACGCGTCAGGTTCCAATTGCAGACTTGTGGAATGCCATCAGGGCAATCACACGAGTTACGCAGCAGTCCCCTGCCAAGACCATCCCAGGTCAAGTATTATCAGATTTTCTTGTTAGAGAGACTCCAGATTTTGTTGTGCCACAGTATGTTCATTCCCAAGACCCACTAGACGCACGTTTTTCCGTATTGCTACAACCCTGCGATTATCAGGAATTATAGGCAGTACTCCAATCGTGCTCAAATTCCTCCCCAGGTCCAGATAATGTATCATATCAAATGCTCCAATTATTACCTATTAGAGCAAAGAAGGCATTATTAAACAGGTATAATGAAATTTTTCGCAATCACAGTACACCTGTTAGTTGGAATGAATTTTTTCTAATTCCCATTCTTAAAAATAAGCAGTTACCCACTGAGGTAAGTAATTATCGCGGTATAGTCCTCGGTTCGTGCCTCCGTAAAGTCTTTCTAAAGATCTTACTTCGAAGAATCCTATGGGCATTAGAATACTATAACTTGACGCCTCGATATCAATATGCCTTTTTTAAGGGACGCAGTACATCTGATGCATTTAATAGTTTTGTTATCGATTTACTATTAGCTCGTCATAGAAAACATAGTACCATAGCGGTTTTTCTTGATATTCAACGGGCTTATGATTCCGTACCTTTGAACATATTATGGGAAAAACTTGCAACTCTTAAGATTCCTGAGGGATTTATTAGCATTCTCAGACAACTTCTGACTTATCGAACACTCAGATTTAAATCGACACCTTATACAATCCAGCCCCGGCAGGTAAGTAATGGGTTGCCACAGGGCGATATTCTGAGTGGTATTCATTTCGCTCTTTTCATGAAGGATTTTGAAGCGGTCATTTTACGTCATGCTCGACTACAGGCGTATGCTGACGATTTTTTGCTTTATTGTACACATGAAGATTTACAGCTCTGTAGACAACATATTAGTTTCACGCTTCATGAAGCTAGAACATGGTTAGAGGCCCATGGGTTAAATCTTTCCATAGCGAAATGCCGAGCAATGATATTTACACATCACCGAACCTATGACCGATCGCCACTTGCTTTTGATCAGTATGAAATACCAGTGGTTAGTCAACATAAATATCTTGGGTTATTTATCGATCAAAAACTTACATGGAAACATCATTTTTTATATTTGCGTTCGAAGAGTGAACGGTATATTCAGGTAATACAAGCTGTAACCCGTAGGCAATGGGGGGCAGATCCCGTTGTGGTGCTATCTTTGTACAAAACCACTATTAGGTCTATATTGGACTACGGATCACATATTTTTGACGTGGCATCTTCTACTAACTTGAATATTCTTAACACTTGTCAATATAAAGCAATATGCTCCTGTATTGGAGCTTTAAAGTCCACACCTACCAATGCACTTTTAGTTGAATCCTGCGAAGCTCCCTTACAAGTACGTAGAAAAATACTTGCGACGAAATATTTACTTTAAAAGTTTTCTTTAACAAGTCATCCTTTAATTCCGAAGTTACAGTTACTCTCGGAGTATTATTCCGTTCGGCGCCAGGGTTTACGCAGATTGCCCGTATTGTTTCATGCTTTTACTACATTGAAGTCGAAACAGTGTACCTTAATACACAGTGTTACTTTACTACCCTATACCTTACCCTACCAGGTTTCTTATTTTAAGCCTCAAATAATATGGCCTATACGTAATGGCTCTACTAACGTTACTTGTCTGCAGGGGACCGAGATATGTCCTGTTAAAAGAGTGAAATTTTCTCATATTCCACGAAGCATAAACATTTTTACAGATGGGGCAAAGAACATTAATGGAGTTGGTTCCGCTTATTATATACCTTCTCTAAATGTTAAAGAACAATATGGTTTGCCTAGTGACTGTTCGATTTTTACGGCGGAGTTATTACTTTTATTACTTTTTGTTCAGCGACAGGGATATACGCGAGCTACAATCTATACGGATTCGCTGAGTGCATTACAATCTTTGGTTTCGTATGAGTTATCCCATAATTTGTATATATACAATGTCAAGAGTCTCCTTTATATGCTTGACAACGTCGGTATTTCCATAACTTTAGTATGGGTACCAGGTCATGTGGGTATCGAGGGTAATGAAAAAGCAGATTGTCTTGCAAAACAAGCTTCTCGTCTTCCTGTTCCGAATAGTAACAATATTGTTCCAGCTTCTGATTATGTAGTTGTTATACGACAGGAGGGGCGTCAAGAATGGCAGAATTTCTACCGACAGACTGCACAAGTCAAAGGTAACTTCTATTATCATTTACAACCAACACTTTTAGTTAAACCTTGGTTTATACGAGAATCTTATACTAGACGACATATTATTAACATCATTCGGTTACGGTTTAATCATGCCCTTACACCACAATATCGATCACGTTTCCATTTAACGCAGGATACAAACTGTTTGTGTGGTACAAATATCCGTAATGGCGACTCCAACCACATTTTATTTGAATGTTCTTTATATGCTAACCCCCGTAAAAAACTTATGACTAAACTCAAGCGACTCAAGCAGGTTTTTCCTACCAGTGTTTCTTGTTTGCTCTGTAATCCTACAGTCGAGATGATTCGAGTGCTAAATTTGTTTCTAGATGAAGCCAATATCGTGTTATAATTCTGTCTGTAATATAGGGTGAGAATTGCTCATGCTTTTGAAGGTTCCATTTGAGTGATTCCTCATATCATTAGTGTATTACTTATGAGTGCTATTTTGGATTCTTCGTGTGGGTGAAGCTTTAGACGCAGTGTGATTGCAAGATTGGAAGTTTCCCGTATGACAACAGTCTACTCTAGCAAAATAGGGTTGTTATGTGATATAGTGAAGTTCAGTGTTTTGTGTTTTTCTACTTGCAAGCTCAAGCATCAATTATTGAACTGAAGTTTTTCATTTATACTAGTGTGTTTACATGAGTAAGCGAGTATTGACTGGGTGAAATGTCGTAGACACAGCCCATAAGCATCAGCAAGCAAGCAAGCAAATATCAAATCAAGGAGAACGCCCCACGATTTAGAAAAAATCGTAAGATATACTCGTAGACGTGTATACACTAATTATGCCATCTATCGATAGGAATAATTGAGATTCAGATAAATGGATATTGTAGTCATTCAAAGACCTACTGACTGATACTATTCCTTATTTTACAAATCATTACATGGCAACGTAGTATTCGTTATTGCATGGGTGTCACTTTTAAGATTGAAGCATATGAAAACATCCAGTGATTGGTTTTATGGCCGATTGACGAACTGTAAATTGTTCCTTTCAGCTTGGGTTGTATTAGCCGTGCAGTTTACAATGTAACGTCGGGGAGTGAACCAAAGCATACTGTAGTTCTAATGGTGACAGCTGTTTGAGGTGATTCGGTGTTCGGCTGTTGTGCAGTGCACACGTCTCTCTCCGGTCACTGGTGCAGCGGCTTTTCACGTCTGTAGATAAGTAGAGTGCTTTGTGTTTTGTATCCTAGTAATTCTTCCCTTGTAGTTGTATAGGTGCTTGTATAGTGTAATCATCTTTCGGGATACTATGTCTGTAGATAGTGGCGGTGGCCCTTTAGGCAGACCTCCTGATAATGGCAAGGATGCCATAAGTGAGGATTTACACATGGACGCTAGTAACACGGATACCCAACGAGACAGTTCTCAAGATACAATACGTGACATGGATCAGCGCCAGCACGTTCCTGTATCTAAATATTCTAACACTCATATTGGCCCCTACATAGTTTATGTGGAATCGACCGAATCTCAAATTAAAATCGGACATATTCATCCTATGACTCTGGGTCGGATTTTCTATGAAAAGCAAATTGGGGAAGTCAAGGCCATTCATAGGAAGGGACGAAATAGGATCCAAATTACTTTCATGTCTAGCAAGGCTGCAAACGCCTTTCTTTTTCATCCAATTCTGAAGGAAAAGAAATTGAAAGCTTTTATTCCGTCATCGAATATTCATCGCGTAGGAGTAGTACGGGGAGTAGATACTACTATTTCCGAATCCGACATTCTCACCTATTTAGAATCGCCATATCCGGTAGTGAAAGTACAACGTCTAAACCATCGATCCTCCAAAGAGGGAAAAACTGAATATATTCCTACAGGTACTGTGAAGATTATATTTGAAAGTCAACAACTTCCGAAAAGTGTGTCCATTTTTAAGGTCATTTTAGAGGTTCAGGCCTTTATATTTTCTCCTTTATTATGCAAACGATGTCAGCGGTATGGACATACCGCCACTAATTGTCGTTCCAGGGAGCCGAGATGTGGAAAATGTTCACTAAATCACTCTACCGAAGATTGCACTCACCAACTAGTTAAATGCGCTAATTGTGCAGAAAATCACCATGCGGGGGCTGAACGTTGTGAAATCCACAAACAACAGAAAGAAATTAAACGCATTATGAGTGTTGAAAACAAATCATATTTCGAAGTAAAAAACTATTTTGCCCCATTAGAGTCCATATCTAACCCCCTTATGATGCGCCAACATTTCCCTCCTTTACCCACTAGATCTTCCCAATCGGAAGAAACTCTCCCTCGAAAGCGTAAATTTACTATGGTAGTTAGTAACCCCCCCCCCCGCCCACCTGTCACACCAGGTTATGACAGGGCATCATATCTGAATTTAATAAGTAATCCGAAAACGGTTCCAGAACATTCTGGCACTCCAATAGTGCGTTTGATACCTGCTACTCCTACGGAGACTGCATCTACATCACGGAAGCCAAGTCCTCAAGGGCAACCTTCGGATCCCCACGCGCCAATATCGGCATCTCCCTCTGTCATGGCTTTACATTGTAAATCAAACGTTAATTCTAATGAACAATGTCGAAACGCCTTTAACAAATTTGCAGATATACTCGAAGAAATGGGCCCAAACGTCCCATGGAAGCATAAGTTAAAATCAGTATATGATGAGTTTCTTCTACACGTGGGACCTTCCCCTGCTGCGAAGTAAAACATGCGGATACTGCAATGGAATTGTAGGAGCATATTAAATAAGAAACATGAATTAGTGAGTTTGATAAATTCTTTTGATCCTGCGGTAATTTTATTGAGCGAAACTTGGTTGAAATCTCATTTTCATTTTCGTATGAAAGGTTTTACGGTCATACGGCATGATGCACCCATCTCTGGAGGTACATGCATTTTACTCAAACAAGACATCTACTTTCAGGAAGCTCCATTAAACTATATCATACCGGGCACTCAAGCCCTTGTAGTAAAAATTCAAGATTGGACCGTGGTTTCAATATACTGCCCGCCGTGGATAAAAGGTAACTATGTCCAATGGGACAAATTTTTTTCACAATTCTCACAAAACAACACCCTAATCGGTGGTGATTTTTATGCCCACAATCCTCTTTGGGGGAGCATATCTAGTTGCCCCAAAGGGCGGAATATTGGAAGAATCACCGTAAAACAGGAACTGGTTACCCTCAACGACGGTTCTCCTACTCGTTTAACAGCTCCTAACATTAATAAAAGTGCAGTAGATCTCACTATTTGCACAGTAGATTTGGCACATAAAACAAATTGGAATGTAATTTATGATACCCATCAAAGCGACCATTTTCCCATTCTAATAGATATAGGCCCACAGGTTATCAGGAATGTCTCTCACTTTACTGCATCCCGTAATCTCCGCTCTTTTGATTCTACGCTATTCACGACCTTTCTTGCAGATAAAATCCGCTCTACACTTCCAGCTCCCCATATTCTTGACTATGATCTACTATTATCCTTTATTCATTCTTATTTAGATACTTATCATCCTATTGAACACAAGCGGTTTTTTAAAATGCAGAGAAATGCTATTCGTTGGTGGGATTCCGAATGTGCGTCTTTAGTTCGTCGCAGACAAGCTGCCTTAAAAGCTTATAGAACATCTGGCTCCTATGATCACTATATCCAATATAAAAAAATAGTCGCTTCTATACAGACTATTTTTAATGAAAAACGACGAACAGCGTGGAAAGTATTTGTCACATCTATCAATCGACAAACTCCTCTCAAAGATATATGGGCAGCCATCCAACATTTAAGTAATACTCATACAAATCGCACCCTCACGGAATTGCCCAATTTTACCACCAACTAACACCAGATTACGTGGAACCTTCTTATGAATACAGTTTAATACCTTCCTCCAAAAAATTTTCTAGTCTATTACAGAATATCTCCCTCCATGAGCTAGATATGGCACTCGAACATCGAAAAGATACTAGTCCGGGCAGAGATTCTATCACCTATAAAATGTTGAAATATCTACCGTTCCACGCTAAGCAAACGCTGCTAAATACATTTAACGCCATACTCGACAGCCATGCAATTCCTGTCGATTGGAACGATTTTCAAATTATACCCCTATTAAAACAAGGTAAACACCCTCAAGACCCAAACGGGTATAGAGGGGTCGCTTTGGGTTCCTGCCTTCGTAAAACTTTTCAACGAATCCTCTTGCACCGTCTTCTATGGTGTTTAGAATATTATAATATACTTCCAGTGTATCAGTTTGGGTTTTTGAAAGGCCGAAGTACGGCAGACGCTCTTAATATATTTTTTACATATTTATTACTCGCTCGAAGTCGAGGTGACGTTTTGACGGCTATATTTCTCGATATAAAAGGAGCATATGATAATGTGGACATTGGAGTACTTCTTGCCAAATTACATAAGTGGCAATTTCCTCTTCCGTTTATTAATATCATACGGCAATTATTCACCAATCGTCACATTTTTCTAAAGACCAATGGCCAGAGTCTCGATTCTAGGTACACTTCTAAAGGTCTCCCACAAGGTGATATTTTGAGCCCTATCTTATATCTGTTATATACCTTTGACTTAGAGCGGGTGATTTCTCAACAGGCTAGAATCCTACAATATGCTGACGATATAGTTATTTATTCCATTAAAGAATCGACACTTGAATCCCGTACTACCATTGAACGTACATTAACGATCCTCCATAGATGGCTCCTACATCATAATTTAGAAATAGAATTTCAAAAATCCTCTGCAATGATTTTTACGAAGAAACGAAATTATGATCATACGCCAATTACCTTTGGTTCCTATGAGATTCGTATCAAAACTTCGATCAAATATTTAGGCATTAAAATTGATAACAAATTACTCTGGAAAGAACATATCGAATATATTCTTTCCAAATTAGAAACTAAATACCTTATCATTAAATCTCTCACTAAACGCACCTGGGGATCGGATCCATATGTCCTTCTTACGGTATATAAAAATATCATCCGGTCAGTATTCGAATATGGCTGTCATTTTCTTGATATAGCATCTAATAGCCAACTACGCAAACTTGATACCTTTCAGTTTAAAATACTCCGCTTAATCATGGGGGCTATGTCTTCCTCCCCAACGAACGCACTTTTAGCTGAAGCATCGGAACCGCCATTAAAATTTCGACGACGACTACTCGCTAGCAAATATCTTCTTAACAAATTAAATAAATATCGCCACCCAATCCTCCCGAAACTACAGCTGTTACACGAATATTATCAAAACCGGAATGTTAATGAAGAACATCAACCGGCTCTATTATGGGCATTTAACCAATTCGGTCACTTTCGTACTAGCATGGTACAAACATTAAACCACCCGAAATACTCTATACCTTTTCGAGCTAGTACATTTAAACCCGACATTCTTCACACTATCTTCGAAACTAGTCCTCCAATACTACGAACAAATAGTCATGTCACGAACAGTCTATTTCAATTTGCGTTCAGTAGGCATAACCAAGAGCAATATATTACTTTTTACACTGATGGTTCAAAGAATCTATCCCCAACTGGTGTAGGTGCTGCATTTTACTCCCCCCAACTGGATGTGAACAAAAAATACACTCTCCCACACCTCGCTTCTTCTTTCACGGCCGAAATTTTCGCCATACGCCAGGCTTTATTGTACATAAAATATTCTGGAATATTAAAAGCTCTCATTTGTACTGACTCCTTAAGCACCTTGATGGCTTTAGACAATCCCGAACATACCAATAATTGGTACATTCAAAATTTACGCAAATTAAGTTATGACTTGTCCCTCCGTAATGTTAATGTATTATTCGCATGGATTCCGGGCCATTCTGGAATACACGGTAACGTCACAGCAGATATCCTAGCTAAAGAGGCCGCCCAGGGTACTGGATTAGACTACTATATCGCAGTTCCACACACAGACTTATGGGAACACTGTCGTCACTTCATCCACGATCAGTGGTGTGCAGAATGGCGCCGAACTTCCCAGTTGAAAGGTAAGCACTTATTCACGCTTATGCCTGATATTCCTCATAAACCGTGGTTCGCCTTTGGTAACTACACTCGGCGTCATATTACTACAATCATACGGCTCCGCTTAAATCATGTCTGTACGCCTGCTCATCTCTATCGCCTTAATCTTATCGAAAGTAACTTATGTCCATGCGGTCGGGCAGTAGGTACTGTAAATCATATCTTTTTTCAGTGTCAGACATATGAACATCAACGTCGCGAATTCATAGCTAAGCTTCTTCATGCGGGTTACCAACTGCCGTTAAATGTTTCGTGTTTAGTCTTCCAACCGACTTTTCGCGTTGTAGACTTAATACTTACTTTTTTAGTTACCTGTAACATCCAATTGTAACCTTTTCCTTCCCTATAGGTACGAACTTTCGCATCCCAACCCCTATTTGTGGTCCGATCTTGTTTGTTTGTAGTAAGACGTCGTGACAGACCACACAGACGTGAAGCATTAGAACCCTGTGTCCCAGTGTTTTTGTATTATGCGTTGATAGTTTAGCCTCCATATTAATGGTATTTTACTCAGTTTCATTATTACCGGCTGTAATTAGGGCGAAGCTACAGAGAAGAGCACTCACGGTTTAGTAACATGAGCGACCGCTAGGTGGCGCACGCCAGTTCACTGTCGCACTAGCAGCGCTGAGAGGGAGCGCCGGGAGGAACGACAATGCTGCCAACTGTTGCATTTTAGAACCTCTGAATGACTTTTTTTTCTTGCCGTGCGGACAGTATGCGCCGCGGCCATAGTTAAGAGCCTCTCGAACGGGAGCCACTGTTCTCATGACAGAGATTGGCCCGAGGTGCAAAAATACCTTAAAATAATGATCTTTTCGAGGTGCAAAAATTCCTTAAAGTTAATGCAATGGTCGGTAACAAATTCTCGGCCTCATCCTAGGTGTCAGTGACGTCATCCTTTTACTTACGTGAACCAATCACCGTTATAAGCAATGGAGTATGGCGTCTGAAACAGTATTTCTTATTATAAAAGTAAATATACTTCTAGGGGCGGGCGGGTTGGTCTCTGGCAAGCGTATTGAACACATCTCTCTTCCTCGATCATTATAAGGTAAAATTGGAATCATTTCAAGTAACATTCTATGTAATAATCGTTGAGTGCCCCTCTCTGTATTTTTACCGTAATTAGCTTCATTACATAGCTAACCCTACTATCTCGTAGTGTACTAATTTCTTCTAATGTTGGCACCTCTCCCAGACATTAATTATCCCGCAAACCAGTGACTGGACGTAGCGTCTTACGACGATGTCCAATAACTAACCTAGATGAAGAAGAAGAAGAAGCTGTTTGAGGTTATAATACACACCATGAGCCTTTGGTTCGTTGGTCTACATCTACAGCATTGACGGTAACTTGGTAATAAACTTTTCTGCGTTGATATGAGCAATTATTCTGCTACGAGTAAGAATTAATATATATATTTACTGAATTGGCCTGTGTGAAATACTGCTAGGCACAGATCGGGACAGACTTCAGACCTAACTTATAGGCCTTTGTAAGAAAATGTTCGAATATAATACCTACTGACCGGCAATAAAAACGTTTTTTTTAAATTAGTAATTGATAATTTTGGAACATTAAAAGGAATAAAAGATTATTTTCTAAACAATTTAATCACGTCTTCCGACGTTTCGGGCATGCTCTTGATTAATGTTTAACGACCAGTGACTTAAGATGTTGGGCCAATTTAAACAACAAGCATCTTCATCATCATCATGCATGTAATACCATTTTGTGTAATCTGTTCCCATTCTTCTTGAAGAGTATCCCACAGGTCATGTAGGGTGTTAGAATAATGTTGCCTGACCTTTCTTCCCAAGGTTCTCTATGGAATACAGATTTGAATAATGTTGCCTGACCTTTCTTCCCAAGGTTCTCTATGGAATACAGATTTGGCCTATTTGTAGGGCATTCCATTAGATGAATCCCAACTTCATCCAAGTATTGCTGCTCAGTGTGTGCAACATATGGTGTCATGAAACCGTTAGTGATGAATGGAGCAAACGGCACAACATGCTCCTCAAGGATTTCATCCACGAACTGAAGTGTTCTAAGGGTCCCATACTCCACAAAGACCAGGTCTGTTCTCGCCGTCACACTTATGCCCACCCACACCATCACAGAACCTCCCCAATAAGCTGTCCTGGGTGAAAATGCGTGGGGGGAATATCATTTTCTAGTCCTTTTCCACACTCTCCCTCTGGTAACTAGTGATCGGAGGCAAAGCAGAAACACATCAATAAAGAACACTTCTCCTATTCTTGTATCATCCAATCACGATGTTCTGTCACTTAAAGGAAATGGACAAGGTGATATTGTTGGGTGAGTTTGGGGCCCGCATCATGCCTTCTAGAATGGTGACTGGCTTCCTCTAACAATTTCTTCAGACAGTTCTCTTGCTGATGTTCACCTCTCAGACTTGCTGGAATTGATTTTGAATTTCAACAACAGAGGAGCGACGATCACAGAATTTGTAGTTGTAGGAACTGATCATCGCTAACTGATGTGACCCTTCTCAGGCCTGATTCTGGCCTCATAGAATAAGATGAACTTTCTCTATACCTTCGTACTGTTCTGAAAATTGTTGAAGCTGTGATTCTTAACAGCCGTGCAACAAAATGCTTGCTTTGACCATATTCTGCCAAGACGACAACTTGTGCAGTATATTTGAGAATTATTGGTTTGTTTTCTCTCGAGAGTTGATTTTACAACTGACAGGTATGCTTAGAAATACCATTTATTGAAAGAAAATCCCCTTTAAGTGGGTGAAGAGCAGAGTTGGGTTCAGAAAGTATATAATAAACTTTATTTTACCGTTCTTGTAAAACCAGTTTCCAGGCTATGGGAGAGATAGTGAAAATCACAGGGATAGGTTAAAAAAATCCCTCTAGTGCATTATTTTCTCAGAAAAACATAACAGACAACCTTGCCCATCAAGAAAGATGAACTAAAATGCTGAAGTCAAGTTAAATAGACAGTGACACACGTAATCTTTTACAGTACTTACAATGTCTTGCATTTTTGGTGCCGGCCAGTGTAAGTAGGTTTGCTGCCATCCATCAAGCATTCACTGAACATCATTTTTACGATCTTTATGTTTATTTCAATTTAGTTGTAAGAGATTTTAAAGAATTGTTTATCGGTCATGTCATGGTGTGTACTCAGGCCCTAGTAAGGGAAGCTTGTGGGTGGACATGTGGGGAGAATATGACGTTATTTGTTTTCCTTCTTAATTTGAAATCACTTAATATCAAGTTTAACCATTGTCTTTCTCTCTTTTAATATCTGGAAGTATAATAGTTAGAATGAAATCCGGTGGTATAGCTATAATCCTTGTAACAACCCCAGTTGATGTTAAGGAAAGATAATTGCCCAGTTGTATTTCCACAATTGTCAGGTTATAAAACAGTTTTAGATATTCCTCCAATACATCTGGGTGACAACAAATTAATCACTGGTGGTGTTGGGGTAGTCTTCTGTCACCAGATTGTCATTTTGAACTCCTGACTAGAGAGTAAATATATTGAAGAGAAATTACTGAAGTTGTTCTCAGCTGAGACATTTGGTTATGTCCCATTGGGGGAGGGAGTGGCAGGCCACCCCTCTTCCATATAAGCTGAGAGCAATAATAGGAACTACAAAGGTACGGAAGACTTCCCTTTGGACTTCCCGGAGAGAAGCAGTGGTATTATGTTATCTTCGGATCGGTCACGGCATGGCAACGCACTCCTACTTACTGAAGGGCGAAGGCACCCCCCGGTATGTACTTGCGGCAGTAATCTTACTGTGGAGTGCGTGGACCTGGCCGATCTGCGCTGTAGTCTAAAACTTCCGGATACCATCTCCCTCATTCTACGAGATAACGAGCTGTCAACAGACCTCGTCATCCGTTTTATGGGGGATAGTAGCCTGTTAAAAATATATTTTCTGTTAGTTTTTATTTTATTGTCAACCATGCTTTTATTCCATTGACTATTTTAGTTTGTGTATTTTAATGTGTTATTGTAACTTCTAACTTGGATGATGTGTTGCACTATACATCAAGGCAATGCCTTATTCCATTGTAATCTTAATTTTCTATCATTTTGTCAGAAAACAACGCATTGCAATTTAGATCCACTGGTTATTTTTAATTTCATCATCATTTCTTTTAATTTCCAGTCAGTGGATATGTCTTAAAATTTTAATTATGATGTCCTCGGACACTCCCAGCACTGAAAGCCATATGCCATTTCATATTGTCATCTCTTACCGTTAGGGGCCGATGACCTAGATGTTGTTTGTTTGTTTAGTCCACAGCCCGAAGGCTGGTTGGATCCTCAATAGCTCTGCCATCATCTGTCATAGATGGCCTAGGCATCACTGAAGAGGCGTACTAGGGAAATGAGGAGTGAGGTAGTTTCCCGTTGCTTTCCTCACCGAGCCAGAAGTTGCTGTTACATATCAGTCTGCCAAGCCCACTGAAATGCAAGCACCAACCAACCCTATGAGCAATATTTTCACGCCATTCATAGCAGAGACTGGCTGCAGAAGGAATGGCATTACTAGCATCACTCATACCTCAGTCACTTTCATTTTGTCAAAGCCAAGGATAAAGCTGAGACAGATCAGTGAAAGTAACAAAATTGCTCTAGCCCATACCAGAAGACATAGTGCACTGTAAACACTAGGTCCGCCAGCAAAGGAGATGTTAGGCCCCTTTAAACAACAAGCATCATCATCATCATCATCATCATCGTCATCATCATGCTGCAATCATTGACTTGGTAATTAATTAATTATTAATTATTTTAATTAATTAAGTAATGGGGAAAAGCTCATTGGAAAATGTTGCATGTTGCTACAGCCTACAAAGCGACCACTGCTCAGCCTTCAAGGCCTGCAGATTTTGGGATAAGTGACATTGCCAAATGCCATTCATGGAAGTGTTGGGACTTTAGAAGGAGTTGAACGTCTCAAAACAGTCAGGTACTTAACCCTACAATCTGCACATCTTACTCCATGCTCTACGTTTCTTCTTTTCTGGTAACATTAGCGCCGATCTAACATTACTTTCACTTTAGGGTTTTCCTGATTGATACATTCCAAAAGGATCATTATTTGGCTTGGTCAGGGAGTAGCCACTAAGTATTTAGAGTTTATTACGTTATGCCCAAGAGATGTTCTTGTTGTTGGCATTCTGAGCCACATAGGTGCCTACTGTAAAGAAATCCTTTCCTTGGGCTTTACCAGCCACGGAAGACTGAGGCAATGGCTGTCGCGTAACGTTCAGTGAAAGGAGGTTGTGCATTTGGAGCAAAGGTATTTCCTTCAATATAATCAGATATTTGATTAATTTTGGCATCAAAATAATCTTAAAAAATGAGAAAAATCTCTATTGTGCAAAGTTATTTTGTTCTTTCTTTTTTCTTTTTTTAAATTCAGTATAACTTCAGTTCCACTCCCACACAATTTAAGAAGAGGAATCTCATATTACATGTAGGAGAGACAGGTGTGTTCAGTATTACTGCTGGGGACTGCCCTAAATATTATCTTATTGTTTATGGAAAAAACAAAATAGAGGACTGTTTCCAAAGTACATGGGAGAAGGAACACTAGTATTGGTGAAAATTATTCAATGTGGCCCCTCTCCCATAATTTAATAGGAATACTTACCGAGGTAGAAGACGTGACCAACTGTGGCATAATAAAAACTCCTGAACTACTGGGGATATATATTTATTCCCAAGTTATTAGTCAATATGGACCATCAGCATGATTACTTGTAATACTGGTGACAAATTTTTAAAAAAATACACACACACAGAGTCTAAGTCCTTATGCTGAAAAATTATCTTCAGTTCCCTTTGAGAGACTCTTTCTGCCACCTACGCCTGATGGAGATTTCTTTCAACACTTTGTAGCATTGTCCTCTCCCACCTAGGGGAAGTGAGTAAGGTGGAGGAAACAATCAGCTGTAGTTCGCTGTCCGAATGCTAGTCTGTCTTCGTAAATTATTATTGCCAGGTCTTCCCAGTGCAAAGTTTGTAACATTTTTGTAATGCTACTCTTTTGTTGGAAATTGCCCAGAACAGACGGTGCTCTTTCCTCTTTTCTAGTTCTCGAATCAAGTAATCCTGGTAAGGATGCCATACACTAGGACCATACTCTATTTGGGGTCTTACCAGCGACTTATACACCCTTTCTATTATATTCTTACTACAATTCCTAAATACCTTCATAACCTTGTTAATGAAGATCTTCCCTTATAATAAAACCTAGATACTCACAGTGAACCCTGTGAGGTACTTTCACCCCATCAACGCTGTAATTAAAACATTTTTGGCCAAGTGCACAAACGTTGTTTAAGATTTGGCTAACCAGTGTGTACATGTTGTTAGGTCATCAGCCCAGAGGCTGGTTGGGTCCTCAAATAGCACCACCAAAGGTTATGCTGTTATAAGGAAACCTCAAAAACCAATGGCAGCACCAAAATGAGGCGTGTGTACATAAACATAGTTTAAATTTAAGTACTTTTTTAGAGGGAAGTGTGGAGCACCATTCTTAATCAATGTTTTTTCAGCAAGCTCGATAGCTGAAGTTGCTTAAGTGCGGCCAGTATCCAGTAATCGGGAGATTGTGGGTTCGAGCCCCACTGTTGGCAGCCCTGAAGATGGTTTTCCGTGGTTTCCCATTTTCACACCAGGCAAATGCCAGGGCTGTACCTTAAGGCCACAGCTGCTTCCACTTCCTAGGCCTTTCCTGTCCCATCGTCGCCATAAGACCTATCTGTGTCGGTGTAACGTAAAGCAAATAGCAAAACAAAAAAGTTAAGCATGTTTAGCTGGCAGTAGAATTAAATACTACCCTGATGCTTAACTTGATAGCGAAGAATAGTGAACGCGCTTCGGTGATTTCGTGTTACTTTTGTTAGAAGGAGGAATATTAATTTATTCTTTGCTGGAAGCTGGAAGTACTTATTAGAAACATGGGTAAACAAAAGAGGAAAAGGTTGTCCAATTTTTTGGATTTTGAAACCGATATTGTGGCTGAATTAGTGATTAGACACAAAGATGTCATAGAAAATAAAAAGATAGATGGAGTTATGGCAAAGCAGAAAGATGAAACATGGAAGAAAATCACAGAAGAATTCAATTCTGTTGTAGGTAAGCAATTATATTTCTCTGTACTATTGTGATGTAATACAGTATTTCGAGTTAGGTTATGAGAATCGGTCAACAGAATATATAGTATGGCAGACTATTATCTGTACAATACTACAAAACTACAATTAAATGTACTTGGGTTTATTTATTCCCGTAAAATTGTACGACAAAACAATATTAGGCTAATACACCGGAGTATTATAATTCTATTTATCTGTGCTATTGCGGTTTAAAGCATTCTAAACTCAGATCATTTTCAAAAACAATACTACAAACTATAATTAGAAGTAGATGCTTTTTAATTTCATAAATAGTGAAAGCAAAATAGTGTTATCACACCAGCATGTTGTAGTTCCGTTCTTTTTTCAGGTGTGTCTTGCAGGAGTGCGAGAAATTTTAAGACCTGTTATGAGAACTTGAAAAGGAAAACAAGAAAAATATGTGCAGACAATCAAGTGATGATGAACGCAACTGGTGGTGGTAACCTTAAGCCCATATTGTCTAAAACTACTGAAAAGGTTCTGGCCCTAATATAACCGACTAACACACCACTTATGTACGCTCATGACTCAGATGCTTTATACCAAGGACATGTGAATGAAGGTAAGTGTATGACACAGAGTACACTAATGCAATTTTTATCAGACATTTAACAGTTAACGTTTTCTTATTTTTTCAGTAATAGTCCTTCCGTTTGATGACGTGGAACTGCAAGAAAGATGTATCGAAACTGAAGCACATGAAACAGGAACACTGCCAGCTGTAGTAGCGGCAGAAACTTGTACTCAAAGTCAAATCAAATCAAATCAAAATCTCTTTATTTGCAAATGAGGTGTCTACCTCGGTGCCAAATGGTACACTAAAATACATTATTGTCAAGCACTAAATTTTAAATTAACAAGAGAAGTTTTTTTTTCCCCCTAGAATACAATAATATACAATTTATGCTAACAATTTTTTCTATTAAACAAACAGATCATCCTTAATAAATTTATATTGTTTACAAAATTCTACTTATAATATCTCCTATACTTACAAACATAGTCAACTCATATACAGTATGTGGAATTACTTCAAATAATACTATGCAACTGGTATAAGATTAAAATTTACATTGCATTTATTTACTTTTTTTTTTTTTTACCATTTTGGAACCTAAGTAGCATAACGACCTGCTGCGTCTTAACCAGAGCCTCCTTTTGCCACCACTTTTCAGAGTTCCTGAAGGGCCTTCACAGCTACCGTAGCGGTCCCAGGGCCCTCAAAGTCCCCACTGTACTTCACCCCTACAGGCAGTCCCCTACTTTGGCTGTCCAAACTCCATGGACCAGGGGATGGAATTTTTTTTTTTTTTTAACACACATTTTTTTATTTACAATAGCCTGCACTGGTCGAATGCCCTCTAACATTTCATTTAATTTCCCTGTTGCTGTTTATTCTCTTCTTGAATACCTGTACAGATTTTGGAAAAGGATCAAACACTACCCCTGGTAAACTGTTCCACTCCTTCACGCCCTTCCCAATGAATGAAAATTTACCCCAGTCGCTTCTGCTAAAATTCCTTCTAATTTTATATTTGTGGTCAGTTCTGCCAATATAATTATTTTCCAACTGAAGCCTCTCACGGATTTCTCCCCATGCTTCTTCTCCTGTATAGGCTGTATATAATCCTATAAGTCTAGTTTTCTCCCTTCTCTTACTTAAAGTGTCCCACCCAAGTTCCTCTAACATTTCTGATACACTACTGTTTCTCCTGAAGTCCCCTGTAACAAATCTTGCTGCTTTCCTGTGCACCCTATCTATTTCTTTTATTAGGTATTCTTGGTGAGGATCCCAAACACTCTTTGCATATTCCAATAATGGACGAACCATACTTAAGTAACTTTTTTCTTTTATTATTATTATTATTATTATTATTATTATTATTATTATTATTATTATTATTATTATTATTGATTTAAGTCCACTAAGGAGCGCTGGTGACTAGTTCTTCCTCGATGCTCTTCTTTGTTCCCAATATCTCTTGAGCCCTGCTGATAATTTCTCCTTTCTCTCCTGTGAAAGGGGCTTCCGACTTCTAGGAACTCTAGGTGGTGGGGTCCAAGACTGTACCATAGCACAAAATTTGGAACGATCTTCTATATCAATATCTGAAATCCCAGCCGAATTCAAGTCCTTCTGTACTTCATTAAGCCACAAGCTTCCAGTCTTGTAGCTTTTAACCAAAGAAAAGATCTTCTTGGTAAGCCTGTTGCTGTCCATTCGTTGTAGGTGTCCATTACATCGCATGCTGGTATTGGCTGATTCTAACTGTCGATACAGCTCAGAGTTCGATTTAAGTCTGTAGGTTCCATCTGGGAGCAATCTCGGTCCACGAATTTTCCTGAGGATACGTCTTTCGGCTTTCTCTAGATCATCCATGGTGCCTTTTTTGTTCATCAGGAGGGTCTCTGAGGCGTACAAAAACTGTGGTCTGACAACAGTTTTGTAATGACAGATCTTAGCATTTTTCGAAATGCACCTCTTATTATAATGGTTGTGGGATAGTTGGTACGCTGCATTGAGTTTGTTACACCTTTCTAGGATGGATGTACCGTCTCTACCATTGGGGTGGACCCATTCACCAAGATAGCGGAAGCGATTGACTTTCCCAATCGTTCCATGTATGGTCGTCAAAGGGGGGTTACCGGGATGCCGAGTCTCAAAGTACTTAGTTTTGTCATATGATATGTGTAATCCAGCCTTCACCGCTATCTCGTGCAGGGCTTCAATAGCAATGACAGCATCCTTAGAGTTGTTGGTTAGGATTGCAATGTCATCTGCGAATGCTAGGCACCTGATCTGAATCTTTCGAGTCCCGGCTCCAGTGGCAACTGGTTTGATTTCTAGATTCCTCAGTGTACATTCCCAGTTCTTGATGACTTTATCAAGCACTAGATTAAACAGAATGGGTGAGAGGCCATCACCCTGCCGTACTCCAGTTTTTATCTTGAAAGTCCGAGATAGTTCTCCCCTGAACTTTACCTTAGATGTTGTATCCGTAAGAGTCTGTTGGATGAGGGTGCGTGTGTTGTAATCAACACCTCATTCTTGCAGTACGGAGAAGAGTGTCTGGCGGTCGATGGAATCATAAGCTTTTTTAAAGTCGACGAAAACCACAGCGATGTTCATACTCCTTACTTGTTTTAGTTGGAGGATGGTTTTTAGGTTGAAGATCTGCTCGGTACAAGACCGTCCCCGCCGAAATCCTCCTTGATATTCACCAATCGTTCGATCACATTGGCTTTCTACATTGTCCAGTAAAATCCTTGACAGCACTTTGTATGCTACTGACAGCAGAGATATCCCTCGGTAGTTGTTGACATCACTGTGGTCACCTTTTTTATGTAAAGGATGTATGATAGATGATTTCCAGTCATCAGGGATCCTGCCAGTCTCCCAGCAATCGATCAAGATCAGGTGTATGGCCTCTGTGATCTTATTTCCACCTGCTTTTAGAGCTTCCGCAATGATGCCATCTTCGCCGGGTGCTTTGCAGTTCTTAAGATGTCCGATGGCATTAGCAACTTGCTGCATTGTTGGTGGGTTAGATGGGAGGTGTATCTCTGGAGGATCTTCAACAGGTAATCTTTCCGTGGGCTCTTCGCAATTGAGCAGCTGCTCAAAGTAGTTTGCCAAAAGTTCCACGTTCTGGCTGTTGCAGGTGACCAACTCCCCGTCTGTATTCTTAAACTGAAGACATTGTGGTTTATAACCTGAAAGTTCCTCTTTGAAGGCCCGATAAAAGTTTCTGGTGTTGTACATTTTGAATTCTTCATCTAACTTCTCCAGTCTTGACCGATCCTAAGATCTTTTCACACGTCTGATGGTCTTACTCGACAGTTTCCGCATCATTCTGAAATTCTCCCGATCTTCCTTTCATTTAGTCGAGTACCACTTCGTCCACGCTGCGGCACGCTCATCAATTGCAAGATCGCATTCAGTATTCCACCATCTATGTCGTCTCTTCCTTCGAGGTTGTCCAAGGTTATTGGTCGTTTCGCATATGGTGGACTTCAGTTGGTTCCAGTCTTTCATATCCTTTTACAAGATGTCGGTTGCAAAACGTTCTTTATTCTCCGACAGGAATTGGGGATCAATCCTTGGTGGAACTGTGGTAGAAGGTATATTTCGTTTTGGCAGTAATCTGGTCTTTATTTGTGTGAAGAAATGGTCAGAATCAACATTCCATCCTTTACGAACTCTGACATTCATTATCTCTTTCCTGCATTTTACACTGATTGCAACATGATCGATTTGAAATGATCCTATAGCTGCGTTCGGTGATTGCCAGGTGGTCTGATATTTTGGCTTTCTGGGGAAAACTGTGGACATGATCTTCAACTGATGTAATCTACACAGTTCAATTAAGCGCTTGCCGTTGGTGTTTGTTCGTCTATGTGCTGTGTAAGGCCCCAGTATATCTTGGTACTGTCGTTCTTTTCCTAGTTGAGCGTTGAAGTCACCTACGAGTATTTTGACATGGTGACCGGGGATCTTACCGATCTCGTCTTCTAGCATCTGCCAGAAACTTTTGACCTTTTCAGGGTTCTTCTTATTGTCATCATTAACTGGAGCATGTGCATTTACAATAGAGTATCCCTTGTTGCCACATCTTAGAGATAACACAGAGATGCGTTCGCTAGCTGATGTAAATCCGATGACAGAAGCCATTATATCACGTCGTACTAAAAAAGCTGTACCAAAAACGCTGGAGCCATGTGTGTTCTTAGATGCTGGTTTCCCCTTGATTACTCTATAACCTTCTGACTCAAAAGCCACATCATCAGTAAATCGGGTTTCTTGCACTGCTGTTATTGCAATTTTGCGTTTATGCAGGATGTCCGTCAATTGCTTGAGTTTTCCGGTCTTACAGAGGGTTCCAAAGTGTGTGACAGTTTTGGGTCTCAATAGGTTGGTGATATTGGGGAACTCCGACTTTCCCCGCACGATGAGGTCAGGCTCCCCAGAATCCGAAGGCCTGAATGCGCCACCATTGGTGACGGGAGATAGGATACTCCCTGGGGTAGTGACATCTGCGTCGTTGTTTATCATCGTATGCGAACTAGTAAAGAAATTTACTAGGGGTGAAGACTAAACGCCTTCAGGGTTGGCCACTCCGAATCTTATTCAGGAGCGTTGATTACAATGGGGTCGCCACTCCCAAAGGCATTTTAGAGCTACTGCCAGCAATTATTTAGGCCACCCCTTACATGGGGAACAGACGCCCTTGCAGCCGCCCCTGACATGGGAAAGAGACGCTGCTGATGCCAAGTGTACTTATATTATTCCCTAAGCACTGGGCTGCCTCTTCCGCAATCTCCACCATTCAGAAGTCCATCTTCTCTGCTGTAGATTCCGTTGAGGGCTTCACTCGTAACCCTGAGCTGGGACCCTTACCAGATGCTACACACCGGGTCAGTGTGCTCTGGGACTCACATAGGCAGGGGCGCCAATCCCTGGGCAGGGCTACCTCCGAAGAGGGTCCCTACCTGCTACCTTTCTTTTTTCTTTTAATTCTTTAATGCATCCTTTAAGTAGCCTCATTATGACATGTAACGATCTGTATGCTTTCCCAACAATGTCATCAACATGACCCTTCCAGTGCAAATTACTTTCAAATCTCACACCTAAGTATTTGCACTTGCCATCTTTTGGGATAACTACCTCATCCAAAGTATATTCAAATTCAGTTTTAAAACTCCTGTTTGTAAATGTTGTAACAGTTGATTTGCCTCCATTAACCTTCATATTATTTTCTTCAACCCACTGTTGGATACTTTCAAGGTCCCTTTGTAATTCTGAGCAATCCTCAATGTTATTTCTTTCCCTATAAACAATTATATCATCTGCATACAATCTTATTTGGATGGTGTTATGCATCACTTACTATAATCTATCAGCTTCTTGTCCGTATTGATGAATTAAGAATGCAAGTATGAAGAATGAGATTTCCACCTAATCAATACTTTATTACAAAATGTTTAAAGTTATCTACATTGAAACAGTACCGGTTTTGACCTGTAAAAAGGTCATCATCAGCTGTTGGTGAACCTGCTTAATAGCGATTGTACATAAAACATTACTAAAACTAATTTAACAAGAATGCCTTATTCTAATATAATATTACTATTAGGATATATACATATGGTACAATATGGGGCTTAGACTCATTGGAGTTCCATTCAAAAATCTGTGCTGTTGCCAACATTATGTCAAATATATACATATATACATATGGTGCAATAAAGGGCTTTGGGTTGCTGGAGTCCCTTGAATGCCACACACTCCAAAAATTGTATAACAGAGGTTGAAAATACAGTTCCTATAGAATAGAGGATCACTGAGGTTTTGGTGTCAAGTTGAAACGTCTATGCAGCATGTCGGCACTGAGACCAACTGTTGTGATTACACAATCAAGGTGCTTTGTTGGACCGCAATTTTGCGGGGAGCGTAATCGACTGAGGTTCTGTAGCTTGTTCATTCTTAGTGTATGATGTTGTTGATAAATACTAGTTTCCAGGTTCCTTGTTGAGACATCTCATGCTATGGATGAAGTTTTGAAATTAAAGAAAGGTTGATAGAGTTCCCCTCTTCACACTTGCATTTGTGCTCAGGTAAATTCAAAAATCTGAGAAAGAAAAAGGAAGTGGAATTAGAATAACTGATAGAGAGTGCCTGCTAAATGGTTTGTGTGCTATAGAGTGTGTGTTACTTACGTGTGGGCTGGATATGTCTTCAAGTGTCGTCGGGAGTGTGCTGCACCTTGTTGCGTGTGCGTCGTGTTGCTGTCGTAGTGTTCAGATTGAGATGTGGTGGGGAGGGGGAAGCAGCTTCTGGAGGGGGTGGGGTGGAGTGGGTTGTGTCTTTTGGGTTTTATGTGGGTTTGTGTCTGGTGATTCTTTTTAAATATGTGTCTTTTAGAATGGGAATGGCTCTGTTGAAGAGGATGTTAGTTTTATCTGTGATTTCATTTTAGTTGAGGTTGGGATTAGCGTATTGGTCCATATTGATATAAAAATCTTCCATTATGTTGAGCAATGGGCCTGTGGGGTTCATATTTAGAATTTCCATATCGTTCTCGATATTAGTGAACTTATGCTTGTGTTCTTCGACATGTTGCCCTATGGATGAAAAGCGGTTATATTTAGTGGCATTGACATGTTCGCTGTAGCGAATGGAATGTAGCTGGTTTCACAATCGTTGCATTTCATGCGGTACACCCCTGAGTGGCTGTATTTGTTGTTTTCATTGACAGATTTAGTGTTATGTAAAATGGAAGCATTATTACATGTGGTTCTGTAAGCTATTCTTAGATTGTGTCTTTTGAAAATATTAGTTATGGGGTGGATGTGGGTGTTGTTAAAGGTAAAAAGTGCCAAAAGTAGATTTTGAGATATTGACACAAACGCAAACTCCTTTGTATTAATTCATATTTCCCCTTAAATGTGAGGTATTATAAACCACAATCAAGATAGAAACATAAATTTTCTTCTCAATGTATCAAATTTAGGGATATTTGAAGTGTATTGTCATAGTCTGAGATAATGGCGCTTGGTCACTTGATGCTTTATTGCGGTTACATTCGTTTTTGTTTTACATCCCATGACCAACAAATAAAATTGTCATTTAGTGGTTGATTTGCCTTTTAAAAATTCAGTGTAGTGTAAAATATGATACTTGTTAACTAATTTTATTGCTTATTTAAGTACAGGATTAAATTATACATAACAGCATAGAACATGTCATAGAAAAAACATTAATTTTAGAAAATAGTATAGAAATTACACTGGTAGATCATAGTATTAGGGGCTGCCTGGCCGAGGCGGTAAAGGCGTGCTCGGTTCGCCCGGAAGGACGTGGGTTCGAATCCCCGTCAGGAAGTCGTAACATTTAAGAAGGTTCACTGAGATTCACTCAGCCTACACCAGAAATGAGTACAAGATAAATTCCTGGGGGCAAAGGCGGCCGGGCATAGAGCTGACCACTCTTCCCCATCACGTGCCGAGGTTAACAATGGTGGAAGCCCTTCCACTCCTACAAGGGCCTTCATGGCCTGTACGGAGGTGACTTTGCTTTGCTTTTAGATCATAGTATTAAGGCATCATAAACACACAGTAATATAATGCAGAACTTTAAGAATTTTTTAGTTCAAAATCCATATATCCACAATTAAACCCATCTATATCATCGTCTATTCCAGAATCACTAAACAAGTCCTCATAGAAAGGCTTCATAGGAATTCATGAGAATTAGCTTCATGAGGGAGCGCAGGTTGTTTAGCTTCGCTTCTGAAACTGGTTTTCCATTGGGCCATAACGGAGAGAGCAGACCATGTAAAACTGATCCTTTTTCATTCTGAAGGTGGCGACCAACTCTAGATTCCTTAATGTTCACTTAAACAGTGCATTCTGCATCAACATGTTTTAAAGAAAATGCTAAAATGTTTGTCTTTTTTCAAATCTATTTCCCTCACATGCAGCCAGTTTCGCTAACAAGAGAATTCGCTCAGACTGAGATATATGAGGATATTGGTCCATTGCTATGTTCTTAAGCTTAAACACTTATTACCACAATGAGGGATTTCGGTAAATAAAGAAAGAGTAGGTTACCTACAATGATGACACGTTGCAGAGAAACAATGCTGTGTAGTACGGAAAAATACCTGCCGGGTAATCTGCTATGCGGGGATCTACATTGAGCATCACATGACCAAGCGACTGCACTTTTGTCGTGTGGTCATGTGATGCGTAATTCAGACTCAGAAATGGTGGTTGGTCACTTGATGCAAAACTTCAATTTAATGATTGAGAGGTTGACGTTTGGTCAAAACTCATTTCCCGCGAAATCATATTGAGAATAAAAGTACAAACAATAACTTACGTAAAGTTTACACCTTTAGCTACCAGATGGTGCAATAATCTAAAAAAATCAATTTTGGCGCTTGGTCAGTTGATGCATAACACCATCCATTTTTGATGTTATATTGTTCCCTAAATCATTTGTGTATATTAAGAAAAGTAACGGACCGATTATACTACCCTGTGCAATTCCCTTCCAGACTTTCTCTTCCTGTGATACCGTATATTATTTCCTACTTTGACTTTCTGAACCCTTGAATTTAGAAATGTTCTTATCCAACGTATAACCCTTACATCCAATCCTATTCCCTCCAATTTCTTTAATAATATTCCATGTTCCACTCTATCAAAGGCTTTGGAAAGATCTATGGCTATGCAATCTAACTGGCCTCCTGAATCCAACTGATCTGATATGTCCTGCTGAAATCCCACCAGTTGTGCCTCACAAGAAAATTTCTTTCTAAATCCATACTGGCTCCTCATGAACCAATTTTTATTATCACATATCCCTCTGATGTACTTTGCTATTAAACTCTCCAGTATTTTACAAACTATACTGGTCAGGCTGATTGGTCTGTAGTTCTCTGGTTTCCTTTTATCACCCTTTCCTTTATAAATTGATATTATTATAGATTCCTTCCATTCTTTTAGTATTACACTATTATTTATGACATAGTCAAAGAGAAATTTTAAATAAGGCACTATGTACCACCCCATTGTCTTTAATACCTCCCCAGTAATTTGATCACTTCCTGCTGCTTTTCCTTGCTGAAGCAGTTGGATTTCTCTGAAAATATCTTCATTTGTGAATGAGAAGCTTCTTGTTACCCTATGTGTCTCTCCCTCTCTATCTTCTGTTTCGGTTTCCAACTCCTGACAATCTTCTACTGAATCTCTGAATTCCCTACTAAATAGATTTGCTTTCTCGGTATCTGTTGAATAGTGTTCACCCCCTTCTCCCACCATTGTAGGAATTTGGATTCCTTTTCCTTTTTGATTCCTAATATATGAATACATCTTTTTCCATTTCCCTTTGTGGTCATTACCCTCTTGAAGTATGCCATTCATATATTTCTCTTTTGCTTCCTTTTTCACTCTATTCACTTCCCTCATTAGCTGTTTTCTACTTTCTCTATTCTCCCTACCCTCTTTGATTTTCCTGTTTACTATTCTACATTTTCTTTTTAATTTCCCTTGTATAATAAACAGGGTCTGAAGTCATTTTACCCTTCTTAACAGGTACAAATCTCTTCTCTCCTTCCCAAATCATTCCTTTAAATTTAGCCCAAAGTGTATCCACATTACTCCCTTCACTTATCCAACAACTGAATTGTGATTTAAGGTAAGTCCCAAATTCATCAACTTTAGTTTTTCTGTATAATTTCTTGTCTTGTGTGACTCTCTTATTAAGCATTTTTGGTACAAGTCCTACATCCATTATTACAGCCTTATGGTCACCTATTCCTTCAATTACCTCAGTTTTATCAACAATTTCCCATGGTTTAACCAAGAATACATCTAGCAAGTTGTTGAGACGAGTCGGTTCTTGTACTACTTGTGTAAATCCTCCCTCCCAAATTAACTTATTTGCCAGTTTCTGTTCATGGGCTTCACTTGCAGCTCCATTCCATTCAACTTCAGGCAAGTTTAGATCTCCTCCAATTATTACCATATCATTATTATTGTTTTTATGAGTATAATCTATTATTTTCTCAAATATTTCCATGTCTCTTTCCTCTCTTCCAGGCCTATATGTTCCTATAATTCCCACCTCCTTCATATTATCACAAACTAATTTTATCCCTAATATTTCATCTTTCATTGGTAAACCATTCATGTGACCAATAAGTTTCCTTCACCAGAATAAACACCCCCCCATCCCCCACCCTTTTTATCTCTTCGGTCTCTACGATAGACTGTATACCCTTCTGGAAATACTTCTCTATTACCCACCCCTTCTCTCAACCATGATTCTACTCCTATCACGACATCAGTCTCATAAGATTCCATCAATGTACTGAATTTTATTTGTTTATTTACTACACTCTGACAGTTTACCAAGAGCAATCTCAGACCCCCTTCCTCCCTAAAACTTGACTGTTGTAATTGGGTCAAGTGGTCAAGCGGAAGCACTTAATCCCTTATTCAAACCTCCCATAAGTTCAATGACACAACCAGCATGCCTAGCGTCTTCACATACAGCAGGACAACCTTCAACATCAGCTGATACTGTATTATCAGATAGAGATAAATCTCATCAGCGTAGACTGTCAACACCCACAGACAAAATTACAGACTCCTGTGAAAGAAGAATTTCAGTGTTGGATTATCAGTTAGAAGTAATGAGAAAGGAACATGAGAAAAAAGTGAAAATAAAAGAGTTCAAACTAAACATTATGAAAGAAAAACTAAAATACTGGCAAAATATGAACAAGAACGAAGATAGGCCAAATTAAGTGGGTTTTGTAAAGCAGCGAGTGTTATTAGCATACTTTTATTTTCTATATAAAAGTGAAGTTCATTTGTGTTAGTAGGTTAGGACGATTAGGAGTGTGACCGGTCGATAGAATGCTAATTTGTTAAAGTGTATTGTTTTCCTAAAAGTTAATAAATTTCACTCACCTGAAATGACCATTAATTAAAGCCTGGCGTACAGCTCTGCTGGCATTGTCTTCATTTCTGTACACTTGGTGTACTGGATTTAATTGTTCGCCATCTTCGATATCAAGACTTCGGGCTTGCTGGAGCTCTTCGATAATGTGCTGAACCATTAAATCATCCGGAGGGTTTTTGTCTCTTGTTGAAATTGCAATATTGTTCAATACTGCTGTAACAATTATATTTAGAGCTTTATGGACTTCACACATCAAACCAACAGAAAGAGCAAAAAAACTTCTGGTTCCATACACCATACTGTCTGTCTATGGTATTTCTGGTCCTAATTTGTTCCCTATTGTACATATGCTCTCCTCTGCTTTGTGGGTTCAGCAGAGGTGTTAAGAAAAATGGTTTGCATGGATACCCATTATCTCCCAATAAATAACCATGTTGTATTTCAACTCTCTCGAATTGTGCCCTCTTACTGCAGTTCTGAAATAGTGTAGTGCCATGGACAGAACCAGGCCACCTAGCTACAATATCTCTCATGAGTAAATTACTGTCACTTATTGTCTGACAGTTGATGGAAAAATAACCTTTTCTATTCCGAAATATCTCTGCATTTTCTCCTCCTGGAGATCTGATGCGAACATGGGTGCAGTCATTGGTTCCAATTACACCAGAGAATCTAGCAGTATTAAAAAAGCTTTCCATTACGCCCTTCTTTTCTGCTTGCGATATTGGGAAGTAAATATAGTGTTGACTGAAGGAAGCTATAATATTACTCACGTCGTGCATAATCCGAGTTGTTGCTGTTCTGTGCCTATTAGTAATATCACCTACAATTATGTTAAAGGAACTAGTCTGTTGATAGCAGAAACTGGATTATTTCTCTACGTTGGAAATTGTAGGTTATTTTGCATTGTTTCCAGAAGAAATGAAACTGTTTGTTTAGATAAGCGAAACCTTTCCACAAATTACTTGTCACAAAGTTCTTCAAGAGGATCACCTCTCTCCACTATTATACCTTCGCGCTCATTTCCATTCTGCTCCAGATATTCCAAATATAACAGTTCAAATATAACAGTTCATCCTCAAAATCACCTCCAAATCTGGCAGCCATTTTGCCTTCACTGCTAATCACTGTTTATGTTTGGTAACTGCTCAAACTTGACTGTTTAACTTTAACCGTCAATAATCAGGGATTAAAATATTAATCAGGAATGATGCTCCGCAGTTTCATTTAAACAAGGTTTAAGAAGAATCTTAAACGCTGATTACGCTAAACAGGGTTCATGCACTTGGCCATTTGTCGTGGTGAAACTTAAACTACGTTTAGCATCTGCCTGCTATCCATCTCACTACGTTGTTGAGGTCTTTTTGCAGTCACTCGCAATCCTGAAATTTATTTTTTACTTTATACTGTACAGTTATTTGATAGCATATGGTCTCCGGAGCAGAACTGTGCAGGTCTTTCTAGGTGATCTTCACGTCTGGGTGTGTGATGATATGATGATGTGTGTGACAATTTCTCTTCATGGTGAGAAAATACCCTCTGTCTGTCATGAGAGATCTCAACTTGGGACATGTGTTGACGACCACAGTTCTTCTAGCTTGGATAGAGTTCCAAAGCGAGTATTTATGGAGAAAATAATAGGAGAACGGCAGGGAAGGCCCAAAAAGAGGTCGATGATATTTGTGAAGGAGAGTATAGAGAAGAGGAGTAAAAAGTAGAAGAAATATTGGAGGAAGGAAGGGAGTGGTGGAGAGATAGAAAACTGTGGAAGTCCTCGATTCACACCCTGACCCAGAAGACTGGAAAAGGGACATATGAAGATGATGATGATGATGATGATGATGATTGGTGGAATTTCCACCTGCAGCAAAAGTAATATTACATTCCTTGCAGCATTTTTATAAAGTACTTTCCTTCAAGTTATATTAGTGTAATGGTCCTGTTCCCTTTCTTCTGTCCGTTGATCTTTCCATTAAATTTTAGTCAGTCCGTCATTAATGTTCCACATTTAGGGATGTCATCCAGGTGGCATATTCCTTATCAGTTGTTTGCCTAGCTTTCTCTCAAATGTTTTCAAAGAACTTAGAAATTTATTGAACATTTCCCTTGATAAATTATTCCAAACCCTTATTCCTCATCCTGTAAATTGATATTTGCCCCAAATTGACCTCTTGAATTCCAACTTTATCTTCATATTATGATCTGTCCTACTTTTAAAAGCTCCACTCAAGCTTATTCATTAACTGAAGTAACTCCATGCCGTCTCTTCACTGAAGCTCAGAACATACCGCTTAATCGAGCAGCACATCTCGTAAGTCCCGGCCCAAATTTTACAACATTTCACCCACAACAAATTCTGCTGCTTTCCTTTGGATCTTTTCCAATTTTCGTAACTAGTAATCCTGGTGTGGGTTCCGCACACTGGAACCATACTCTATTTGGAGTCTTACCTGAAACTTATATTCCCTCTCCTTTATAACCTTACTACAACCCCTAAATATTCTCATAACCATGTGAAGAGATCTGTAAACTTTCTTAACAGCCTCATTAATGTGATTACCCCAGTGAACACCTAGGTACTTACAGTGATCCCCATGAGGTGCCATCATTCCATCAACACTGTTATTAAAACTGAGAAGACTTTTCCTCTTGGTGAAATTGACAACCTGACCTTTCATCCCGTTTACCATCATACACCTTCTCTGCTCACATTCACTCCATAAAATCCCGTGCTATGCGTACTCTAGGCATTCTTTACAGGTTTACTGAAATTAATGATATTAACGCCTTAAAATTATACTTTGTCTCGTATGTTCTCCCCATTATTTACTTTTGTTCCCCTATTTGGTCCTCATCTGCTATCACAAACATATCTCAACTAAATAGTATTTTTAACTTTTTCACTTTCATTGTTAAGACTCGCAATGCTGTTTTTAAGAACAAAACTAGATCTGACATTATGAACTACCTGGGTATACTTGACCTGAGAAGCCGTTTACAGTTCTCTGATCTATGCTACCTTCACAAAATAATCAATGGCTACACCAAATGTAATTCTCTTCCAGTGTACTTCCCTATACACGTTCCTCCCCGCCCTACACGCAACCGGCGCACCCATCATGTGTCCCATCCATGTCTAACCTTACAACAACGCTCTATCTTCCACTGTCTCCCTACTCTTGGTAATTCACTACCCGATATCGACATATTCACACCTTTCGCATCCTTCAAACAAAAAATTAAAAGATTCCTTTGAAGTCCTCTCCAGGTTTTTCACTTTCTTCCGTCTCTCCAACCCTTGACCTTTCTTCTTCCTAATTACTGAAACCGACACTTGCCAGTTACCGTTGTCATTGTTGTTACATTGTTACTGTTAAAATTGTTAATTGTTGTTACTTAATATTGTTGTTTATACCTTTGTTAGCTTTTATACTTATTTAAACTTATTATTAGTGTAAAATGGCCCTCCATAGGCTGTATCTAATAATTAAATAAATAAATAAAATAAATAAATAAATAAATCTCACAACATTGTCTAGATCGGGGGTTCCCATACTTTTAGATTGGCATACCACTAAATCAACATTCATACTTTCGCTGGACCAGCAAGAAATGTTACAGAGTTTTCAGTGCTAAAATTTAGAATCCCAATATTTTATCACCTTATATTATAGAGGGAAAGATGATTTACAGTTTGCTACTGGACAAAGTGATATAGGCTTTTGGGATTATGGCGTGTCAAGAAAATAAAGATGAAATTCTTTACGTTTCGCAGAGAACTTTGCTCAGAAGAAAATCTTGACTGTTCACAAGGAAGACTTCTCCCAGCATGAAGTTTGAATTTAGACAATAATAGAAGCGGAAGTGGTACTGTGATTCATCACCAGATGGTTCACTGTACGTGGTACAGTGCTAGGCTTCAAAGCGGAAGCTGACGGAACGATCAGAATCAGTCTGAAAGGGAGTCATATAACAGGTGTCCACACATTATGAAAGTATGAAATTGACACAAGCAGGGGCGAAGCGACAGGGTAGACAGCGTGTACCCTTAAAATTTTGTGGACGAGAAATTGTCTAGTAAATTCAATTATTTTTATAGAACATTAATTATTTCCCTTCCTTCAGGCTAGCAACCCGTCGGAAGGACATTTGATTGCTTTCAAGTCTTGCAAAAAGTAAAATGCAAGACCGTAACGGGTCACATAGCCCAATACTTGGAAGGAAGATGATGATGATGATGATGATTAATTATTTCCAAATACAAGACATTATTGTATTCCCCGCTTTACTTATTTTCGACTCACTTTGGCAATGCTCGGGCTTGCGTCAGTTACATGAAGCACGTAGACAAAAGTAGACGCTGTCCATTCTGTGTATTTTCCCTTTGATTTTCAATTATTTCAGATAGAGCAACACTAACGCTATCTGTAGGTGCTGACTGTGGAACTATTACTTTCCTATAGCGAGATTGCCCGCCCAGTAGACAGACTTACCAGCGTCTCTTGTTGCTCTCATTGGCTAGTATTTGGACTTGTTATAAAGATGATGCTCTTTATTGGCTACCATCTCAGGCATGCTTTAAATGTACGAGGCATGTTTTTTTAAGTAAGGTCCGTTTGAAAATAAGTACACAACGAAAGGTTATTTCAAAAAAGTAAATTTATTTTCAGAAAGTACATACTTCACTCTATTTTTCGACATAGTTGCCAAGTTTGTTCAAACACTTATCATACCTCGTAACCAATTTTAAAATACCCTCTTCATAGCCGATAACCAAGAGTTCACTGCCGTTTTCATGTCGTCGTCATCATTGTGATGGTTGCCACTGAGGTGATGTTTGAGGTGGAGGAACAGATGGTAATCGCTCGGCGCAAGATCAGGACTGTAGGGTGGGTGGTCTAAAACTTCCCAGCCAAAACTGTACAATAAATCGCGGGTCTGACCTGCAGTGTGAGGTCTTGCATTGTCATGGAGAAGGACAATTCCCTTTGTCAGCATGCCGCGTCTTTTGTTTTGAATCGCTCTGTGTAGCTTTCTCAGAGTTTGGCAGTATGCTTCTGTATTGATAGTGGTTCCTCGTTGCATGAAGTCGACCAACAAAACACCATGCCTATTCCAAAACACCGACGCCATGATTTTGCGCTGGGACAGTCTGTTTGGCCTTCACCTTTACAGGTGAGTGTGTGTGTCTCCATTCCATGCTCTGTTGCTTCAATTCAGGCATGATATGCGAAACCCATGTTTTGTCTCCAGTTACGATCTGACTCAAGAAGCCGTCACCTTCTTCGTCATAACGCGTCAAGAACTTCATCGCACACTCAAACCTTTGTTTTTTTGGTCCTTTGTTAAGAGTTTTGGGACCAAACGGGAGCACAGTTTCCTAAACTTTAGTTGTTCAGAAACAATGTTGTAAAGCACTGATCTCGACACGTCAGAAAATTCGTTTGAGAGACCTGTTATTGTGAAGCGCCTGTTCCCACGAATCTTCGCATCAACTGAAGCCACCAAATCGTCTGTAATCAAAGAAGGGCGACCGGAGCGGTCCTCATCATGGACGTTGTCACGGCCATCTTTGAATTGTCGTACCCAATTACGCACTTTGCTTTCACTCATAACAGTATCACCGTACACTTCGCAAATCTGTCGATGAATTTCTGCAGCAGACAGGTTCCTTGCTGACTAAAACCGTATCACTGACCGAACCTCACACGCGGCGAGCGAGTTGATAGTCTTAAACATTTTGAAAGCACAGAACAGAACCGTACAGGGTAGCTACAGAGCTGAAACTGAGCACAGTTGTTCCCGAGGCATGCCGGTACACAACGCACGTGCTCGTTGCGATATGCACGTGAACTTCTAGTGTCTACAACAAAACAGACCTTACTTAAAAAACACGCTTCGTAATTAATTTGAATTTACTTTATTATAAGACATGTCTAAAAATAAAATAATTATATTCAAATACGAAATATAGCAAACTTACACCTAATAAATGAGTGATAGCACCAAAACCCTTCAAGTACATGCATTTTCTTGCCCGCCAATATTAGTTACGGTACGGCATTATAACGGAAAGGAACAGTTACAGTTTGAGTTACGAATGTGGTGTGAGACGTGAGAGCAAGTGGCTAATTGGGTATGCGTGTGCTAGTGTCTTATAATAGCTGCCTCTGTGGATCAGCGGTAGAGTGTCGGCCTCCGGATCCCAAGATAGCGGGTTCAAACCCGGCAGAGGTAGTCGGATTTTTGAAGGGCGGAAAAAAGTCCATTCGACACTCCATGTCGTACGATGTCGGCATGTAAAAGATCTCTGGTGACACATTTGGTGTTTACCCGACAAAATTCATTAAATCTCAGCCATAGACGCCCAAGAGAGTTTCGGTTTACTCGGTCTGCCATCTAGTGGGGGCCTAGAGTAAAACGGAACGTCAAAATTGACGAGCAGACAGCCAGATGGCGTCAAATTGAAATGTCTGCACACGGTAGCTGAGGCCATACGATTATTATTATTATTATTAGTGTCTTATAATAAAGTGATAGGCTTAAGTGTTAATTTTTGATTATAAAGGAATAGTGAATATTTACTTGTGATAAAATATAAAGTGCAGTTCTTGTTTTCTCATGTGGCAGTTTGTGTTTATTGATGATAGGCCTATCATGGCTTCTGAATTTAACAGTCCTGACTTCGATTCACTTGTGCACTTACTTAACAATGGTATTTCCTCCTTGTCGTTGGAACAAAAGATAACGATAAAAACTTTACAGAAACGGCCTGACCTAACATTATCACAACAGGACAGAAAACTTGTTCGAAAATTTCAGAAAAGCTGGTATGATGAATATCAATGGTTGTGTGGAAGTGGTAAAGATCATGAACAAAAGTTATTGTGTTTTTATTGCTTGATGTTTGGCGTTGATGGAGAAGATTCTTGGCGCAGAACGGATGTAAACACCATAAAAAAATTCGAGAAAAAAAGCTAAAAAGCACGCGGCATCTGAGATTCATATAAAGTGCGCCGAGAAATTTCACATGTTGGGGAGGTGCCGTATCGATCATGCCGTTTCAGAGGGGCAGAGACTACAGGCCATTAAACACAATGAAATGGTTTCAAAAAATAGGAAAATTGTCAGTAGATTAGTAGTCATTGTTTGCTACTTAAGTATTCAGGAATTGCCGTTCAGGGGTCGTCGAAAAAGTCAATGTTCTTCTTTATGTTCATTTAATAAAGGGGATTAGTTGGCTACTCTAGACTTACTGGCTTCGGAGGAATCTGTCATGAAAGACTATTTTGAATTAGAAAATGTCTTCAAAGGTACTTCTAGTGACATACAAAATGATTTGATTAAAGCTGTTACTGTTGCCGTTCATGAACGTATTCAAAAAGAGATAGAATTAGCTGAATTGGTTTCTGTCCAAGCTGACGAAACTACAGATGTTTCCGTTAAATCACAATTAAGTATTATTGTGAGGTATTGTGTTGATGGTAAAGTCGAAGAGCGGTTTCTAGGCTTTTATGGCGTGTCTGCTGATAAGACTGCTAGGGGTTTAGCTGATGTCATGATCTTAGTTCTGAAAGAATGGAACATTGATGATACCAGGCTCGTATGTCAGACGTATGACGGAGCTACAGTAATGTCTGGTCATAAAGGAGTTGTCCAGCCAATTGTCAGTCTTATCCTCATGCCATCTTCATATATTGTTACGCCCATCAACTCAATTTGGTTCTTCTTCATGCTGCAAAAACTATAAAAGAGGTGAAATTGTTTATATGCAATTTATCTGTCTTCCACCCATTCTTCTCTTGTTCTTCATGTCGTGCAGAATTGCTGAGAGAGGAAGGTTTTCATCTTCCTCATCCTTCTCGTACCCGATGGAATTATTCTCGGGCTGTTATGACCGTGAAAAAACATTATTCCGAGTTGAAAAGAGTAGTGGATCATATCATAAATTCTGACAACTGGGATCCAGAATCAATCCAGACAGCAATAGGAATAGACAATATATTGAACAGTCACAAATTTTTGTTCCTCCTCTGTCTCTTTTATAGAATTTTTGTCTACACCGACTTCTTGTTTAGCATTCTGCAGTCGAAAACGTCTTGTGATGTAAATTTGTGTATTAAAGAGGTGAAGGTTGCTACTACTAACATCAGATCTCTCAAAAGTGATAAAGTAATTAAAGAAATTGAAGAAGAACGTTCTTCTTTGTGTTCAAATGTCGTGAATACTAACCAGGGTCAAAGAAGAGTTGCCTACAAGGTTCTTGATTCAGTGTTCCTTCAGTTAGAAACTCGCTTCGGTTATTACGAAAGCCTTTGTTTCGTAGAACTACTTGATGAAACTAAATTTAATATTTATCTTTCACAATTTCCCCAACAGCATTTAAACAAACTCATGGCCATGTACCCTAAGGTTTTCCATGTAGATCAACTTAAGAACGAACTTATCAACATTTACTCTGATCCCGATAAATATATTCGACCACTGCAAATATTGGCGTATATTCTTAATAATGAACTCCAGAGTGTGCATACGGAAACAACAAAATTCCTTAACTTGATGCTATCTATTCCGTTAACGTCAGTTGCTAATGAACATGGTATGAGTACCTTGAAATGAATTAAAACCTATTTAAGGAATTTGATGACCAACCAGAGACTGTCCAACTTGGGAACTCTAGCTATAGAGAAGGAACTGCTGTGGCATCTTAGCAAGACACCTGACTTCAAGATGAGAGTAAGAGACATATTTGCTGAAATGAAAGACAAGCAGATTGAACTCATTTACAAGAATATTGTTTAAGGTGAGTTGTACGAAAATCTATGATTAACCTCTCATTAAATTTACATAACAATGAATTATATTGCTATTTTTAATTCTGAAAGTATGTTGTTATTTGACAGTTCCCTGCAGCCTATTTATTTATTTATTTATTTATTTATTTACTAGCAAGATACCCATGCTTCACTACGGTATTATACTGAAATTTATAATTGAATGCTTAACGTTTTATATATAATCTGCCAAAATTCGCATTCTGATTCGTTTTCTGAGAGATTACGGCAAAGTTCCTCCATTTTTCAATATTTCTTTCCAGCAATCGATTTTGTACTTCCCGGGCTAGGTCCAGGTATTCCACCCGGTCAGTTGGGTTCCTAAAATCTTTGCCATCTTTTCCTGTAGGCATTTTTAATATGGATCAAATCCTTGAGGAGATCCGGCTTGGTGTCGTCTTGCATGCCTTGGCGGTACTGAACCCGCGAACGGACTGCATTCATAGCCATTACCCAGCCAGGACCCGTTTCCAGCGCGGTCCGCACATTTTGACGACGATCCAGAACATTGTCATTATTATTATTATTATTATTATTATTATTATTATTATTATTATTATATTGATGTTCTGGATCCCACAGCAAGATGCAAGGCCGCTACTTGGCGGTAAATTATATCTGCTGCCATTGTCATTGCTGACAATGTGACCAGCACCATCGTCGCACGTAGGCAAGTGCGCGGGATTTCTGGCAATACAATTGATATACAGTACTTCCATGCATTATTGGTCTTATTATAGATGTGAACAATTGCACGGTCAGTATCATTCTTATCGTTTATTTCAAATGTGTTTAAATTTTTATTTAGATGCTAGGAGAATCTACTGTAATCTAACTTAAGTTCTCCGAAGGAGAAGATGGCTCTTGAAAACGAACCCAGGAAAGATTAAAAATGATCGGTTTATGATCAGAATAAGTACATTATGAACAGTAAAATCAATTGGTCTCAACTACTTTTTCACCCCACCGCCGTTAAGTGATTTACCCCTCCCCCCCACCCCAAGAATAAAGAAGGCATGCTTCTTTACATTTAATGGAGATTCCAAATACCAATGTTCACGCCTGTTACCTTCAGTTTTGAGATATGAGTATCCCCATAAAAATAATTCACTTTTATTCACTTCCTTTCACACTCCCCCCCCCCCCCCCCCCAGTGAAGTTTCTGGCAAACAGTACTTGTTTCTTTAATAGTAAAGGATCTTCTAAATACCAAGTATCACAACTCTAACATCTTCAGTTTTTGAGATATGTGTCCACATAAAAGGAATTCAACTACTTTTCACCCCTGCCTCCCAAGATGATTTCCCGCCAAAAGAGCGTTTTTCTTTGGTATTTGGATCTCCTTTAAGAACAATGTTCACGTCTGTAACAATTTTAGTTTTTATTAGATGTACGTATCCACATAGAATTAATTAAATTAATTTTTCAATTTTTTCACCTCCGCCCCCTTCATTGGATTTTCTGAGAATACGTGTTTCTTTACTTTTAAAGCAGATTCCAAGTACCAACAGTCACGTCTGCAAAATCTTTCATTTTTGAGATAATAGTATCTTCATACAAATATTTCAACTAATTTTTCAGTTTCCCTCCCCCCACCCCACCCTTTAAGTGGATTTCCGAAAAACTACGTATTTCTTTATTTTTAAAGGAGGTTTCAAATACCAAATTTCACGTCTGTAACATCTTCAGTTTTTGAGATATCAGTATCCCAATTAAAATAATTCGACCCCTTTTTCATTCACCTTTACTTCCCGCCCCCCCAAGTGGTTTTTCCAAAAACAAAAAATACATGTTCCTTTGTTTGTAATAGAGATAAAACAATACCGTTTTCACTTCTGTAACATGTTAAGTTTTTGAGATATACTGTAGAAATGCTCATTTTAAAATTTCACCCCTTCTTAGTTCCCATTAAGTGGAGTTTCCAAAAACATATCACCTATGTTTCTTTACTTTTACAGGAGATTCCAAATACCCATTTTTACATCTGTAAACATTTAAAGTTTTGTGATATAGATACACTCATTTTAAAATTTCACCCCCCTTTTCACCCTCCCATTAATTGGATTTTCCAGAAACCAAAAAAATGTGTTTCTTTATTTTTAAAGGAGATCCCAAATACCAATTTTCAGGTCAGTAACATCTTCAGTTTCTGAGATATAAGTATCCTCATTAAAGTCATTCAACCCAATTTTCATCCTTTTTCACCCTTTTTCGTCCTTCCAATTTGGATTTTCCAAAAACAAAATATATGTGTTTCCTTATTTTTAAAGGAGATTCTAAATACCAATTTTTACATCTGTAAACTTTTAAAGTTCTGAGATATAGATACACTCATTTTAAAATTTCACACCCCCCCCCCCCCTTTTCACCCCCTTGGCGACGGAATATCCAGAAATCCTCCCTTAGCGAGCACCTACATTGTACTATAAATGTATCCTCCAAATTTCATTTCAATATATCCAGTAGTTTTGGCTCGGCGATGATGAATCAGTCAGTCAGGACATGTTATTTTATATATATAGATTTATTTATTTATTATCGTCTTGTTTTCTATGGCGTGGCTCAAGCTATAGAGCCTGCTATTATGCTAGTTGCTTTACGTCGCACCGACACAGATAGGTCTTATGGCGACAATGGGACAGGAGAGGCCTAGGAATGGGAAGGATGCGGCTGTGGCCTTAATTAAGGTACAGCCTCAGCATTTGCCTGGTGTGAAAATGGGAAACCAAGGAAAACCTTCTTCAGGGCTGCCAACAGTGGGGTTCGAACCCACTATCTCCCGGATAGTGGGTTTGAACCCACTATCTCCCGGATGCGAGCTCACAGCTGCGCGCTCCTAACCGCACGGCCTACTCGCCCGGTCTGCTATTATGCCCAACCATAATACACTATTTAATTTATGTTAAATTCTACAACATACTATAACTGTGCAACTTACAGACTAACTGGTAAAGCTCATGGCATACATCCTACGGTTAATATTTACATGAAGAAAGTACGTTATCTTAGATATGTTCTATAGATTATGTTCCTATATGTAAGTAATGTTTGCAACGCCTTTTGAACAGCTGAATGTTTCAATTTCAGCCGGCAGGGCATTCCACAGGCAGATAGTAAGGTAAGGTAAGGGTTATTCTGCCCGAATGCAGGTCCGAACCTCCGCAGAGGTGTTCCTGAGCCGGAGTTTACGTGCGGTAGGGTGGCCAGTTCCTTTCCGCTCTTCTATAGGTGGATAGTAGCGGGGATGAATGAATCAGTTACTAGTAGTGTGATGGGTAGGAAAACTTAGCAAGGAGTTAGTGAATGACCTTGTTTGGAGAGTATTTCTGGATGATAGGTGCTGAAGGTCATCTCTCAAGTAAACCGGTATTTTGCTCCGTAGAACACTAACTGACACAGAAATAAAAGGAGTGTACGTAGGGTTATACAGTAGGTTGGTATAGGACTTGTCTTAGTTTCAGAGTCATTAATATAATATTGGTAATATGATTAAATAGCGTCTTAGTTTCAGAGTTCTAACCAACACCATCCTCTAGGTCCCTGAGACAACCTATGGATGATGGGTTCATAACCTTACCCACCAAGGAGAAAGAGAGAGAGAGAACCCCGCTGAGAAGGTTGTTAGCGTGTTCACCCCAGAAAAGGAAAACAACAACGCACAATCAAACAACAAACCAGTGGAAAAACACACTTACCGTAGAAAACAGATGGAAGCAGGTAAAAGCTGCGGTCAGAAATTAAATAAGTAATGGTGACAGTGCCTCATTGAAAAAGTTGAGTGAATGAAAACCCACCTTTTGTAGAAATAAATGATTTTAATCCACCATTTAAGAAAACAAAATTGCAAAAACTAAAGAAGAAAACAGAAACTTAACTAGAAATTAACTTCCTTAAAACTCTTCAGATAACTTCAATAAACTATGAGTAAACACAAAAACTTTCAATAGTGGAATGATTTAAACCAAGAGGTGGAAAACCAATTAACTCGATTGGTTTAAAATTAGTAGTTATTCTAAATTGACATAAGATTGGAAGAAACAGAATTTTAATACAATAAAATTAGTTTAAAATAAAATAAAATGCTGACCTCGATAAGAACACTAATGGCACACAAGAAACAAAGCCTACCTACCCGACCGGTTGCCTACGCTAGTGATTAAACCAAAAATCTAGAAATTAATTAACCCAAGGTTGAAGTAACATTCACTACCATAAAACCTTGACTGCACGGTAAGCCTTCGCAAGAGTTAGTATTTTAAATCACCCCGAACACACGAAACCAGGATTCAAAATTTACCAGAGAAAGAAAAAAATAAATAAAAGGCAAAGAAAACATAAGGTAACTATTCACTTTGAGCACACTAAAATCAGTCACATCCACATTAAAGAATGTACCAAACAAGAGGCCACGCCTCCATTTTAAAATCCAAGTTCGCCCAACAATCCCATCAACAAAACGTTGCTAAGGCAACAACAACAAAGCATGTCCACGAGGACAGAACTAAGACAGGAAAATGGCCACCAACCAGAAAAATAAATAATAAGGGTCCGAATAAGCAGAACGGAAACAATAATTAACTCGAAACCCAAGGCCAAAAATTAAATTTAGTAAGCCTGACCGAATTTCAAACAGAATCTTGCGATTGCTTTGCCTAAACAGAAATTTCTAGAAAATTTTACCAGTAGAATTCAGAATTAAGCTTAAAACAATTTTGATTTTAGTCCACACCGTACTTTCCTACTAAAACACTAAGCTGTAACTTCTTGCTGTTTACATTGCAATGTAACGCACATGCAGGCCTTACGCATTTTGGAGACGATCATTATTATTCTTATTATTGCTAGAAGGGATCACTTTTCTCACATCAGACCAGGAAATTTCTTGAAGACTTTCCAGCTTCCTTGAGGATAATTTTCCACATTATAAATGAATTAAAAAGAATTTACAGTTTCGATCCATGAGAACGAAGTGACGCAGAAGGGTTGCCTGAGGAACAAACTTGGCAGCAACCCTTTTCATTCCCAAATCTTTCGTTAAAATTCACTGAAACAAGCTCCAAGATAACCCACTAATCTCTGACAGTTGATCAATTGTCTGTCGACGGTCTGTGAGCACAAGTGTCCACCAAATCCAGATTTTAAAATTCCCTGACATTTCCCTGTTTTCCAGACATAAAAACCAGTTTTTTCGCGGTGGAGGGATTAAATGAGAAAGCACATAACTACAGAGTCGGAGCGTCATGCTGGGACGAGCCATCTTTTACTGTTTGTGAAGAGGAGCCGTAGTGGCACGCCATGTTCGTGCCGATGTTGCAAGTGATAAATATCATTGTTAATCCGTATTGAAGATACTAAATGTAGGATGCTAAAGGGTTTATTGTGTCACCTATTCAATACATTATAAATTTTTAAACACTTAGGAATTTATCATTATTTCCTATTGAGACATGTTTCATCCTTCATTGAGGGCATCATCAGTCATAGTTTTTGGGATAGCTGAGATGAACTGTGATGCTCCAGATGCCATTTTAAGGCATAGTTCAGCTCCAGTTGGAATGAAGGTTGAGAAGGGGTGAACAGGAATGTCCACGACAGAGATTATCGATATATGTTTCAGTATACCTTTTAACCGAACTTGGCACACATATGACTTACTATCTGCCAAAAAGTACATACTGTAGGGGTAATAAACCCCTAGCATCCCTTGGAACAGGGGTGAGAAGGGGACAACATGTAAAAATAATAAAAAATGACCAATATTAGTGTCAAATCCATAGTTTTCTGGGATGCTGAGATTGTGACACTCTGAATGCTGTTTAAGTCCATGGTCAGCCTCCATCAGTGTGGCATTTGAGAAAAGATGGAAAAGTATGTCCAAAATACCCAAGATTATTGATGTACGTGTGTATGTTCTAGCATAGCTCTCAACCAAACTTCGTACACGTATGACTTTATATATGGAAAAAAAATACTGTGAGTGTAAGACACCATGAGCAGCCGTGGGGGCATGGGTGTGAAGAGGGTAAAATATAAAAACAACCCATATGAATTAATGTAGAATCCATAGTTTTGGGGATTGCTGAGATGAATAGTGCCACTCTCTAGGAACACCAGTGTGGGGGCTTGTGTGCTTGTTGATGGCAGGTGTAGAGCCAGACTAACAAGATGTCTCCCGAGTAGCCTGCAAGGTGTCTGTGTTCTTTTTTCTTCATGGGTATTTCTACCTTCTTTTATTTCTCTTACTATCTAGCCAGCCTCTTTGCCTTGGGTAGTATAAGTTGTATGGAGGTTTCATCCTCCCTTATCACAAGTTTCAGGTTGCGACGAGGTGATGCGTGGCTACCGGGGGTGTAGTCCCTAGCGGTGCCCTCCAGATACCATACACCCTCTGGAGGATAAAGCCTTACCTTGGCATGCGTGGCTCTGCATGTAATAAACTTCATGGTTGGTCAGTATTGAAAATTGTATACTAATTTGAAACAATTAAGTTTATTGAAGTGGTCAACCTATTCATTCCTGAGAATGTTTATAACTTAGGCATGAAACTTAAATTGGGAATCAATTGTCATCGGGATCCCGATACATTCGTATTAAATCATCTTATAACTAAAATAGTAGTATGAGTTAAAAATACAATATGATGGTCCTTTACTCACGGGTAAACAAGATTTAATGGAGTTCTTGAAAAGTCTTTGAAATCATTCGTAAGGTATCTGGTGTTGGCACCTATTAAAATAATTATCATGTGGTTAGGCACACTCTGTCTTATGAAACAATGTTTGACGTTTAAAGAATACATTAACACTTGATACAAAATAAACACCACATTAATACAATACATTAACACTTGATATAAAATATAAACACTATGTTAAGGCTCAATGTACAGTCACAGGATAAAGATTTAAGTGAAGTTGTCTGAATGCTAATTAAAATGTTTCATGTCTGATAACATCTATCAGTCGTACTCTAAGGATATTATAAAACCTCTCGATGTTACTATAATCGTACTCATATTTTTCTAAGTTGAAGTCTTCTTACAAAAATCACATCAACAGATTGTGGAATTGAAACAGCTGTGAGTTATATTGTAGCCAAGCCCTTGGTTCATGCTATTTTAAAAAACGGGCTATTGTTGACTAGCGATCTAATTTGTACGCTGTAATGGTTTGGAGAATAAGCGAATAATAAGTATAGGTAGATCAACGATAGTTCCAAAGTGTTCGAGGTGTGGTGTCGGCCACTGTCTTGATGTTGGTTGAATGGGAGACTCACGAAATACTAACTTTTTAGATGGAAGAATGATATCCACTGAGGAAATGAAGTTGTTAGAATGTCTGTAACAAAATTGAAAATGATGTCTTATAGGAAGATGGTGTTATTAAGTGCTTAAAGAGCTAAGTTATGGAGCTTTTTTGCTTACCTCCTTGTGTTGTATGTGGCAAGATCGTGTCATTCTTGTTGCCGGCTCGACTGACAGTTACTGTTTTCGTACTTCGTGTGTTGTAGCGGTGTGATGTCTTAGGTGCAGGGAGGGTAGGAGTATTTAGTATTAAAAACTTCATTTTTTGTCCGTATTGACTCAAGATTTTACAATGCTTAGTAAAGCTAAAGGTTCCACCTATTCAATACGTTATCGTAATGGTCTATTTAGAACATCACATATTTATTTAACTTATCATAAAATACATCTTTGGTACCGGTTTCGGCAATCCACTATGCCATCATCAGCCATTGAGTGTTTTATAGCAAGGAACATTCAAAAATTTAAAAATATGCAATAGCAAGTCCTATTTTTACATGAAAAACATTAAAAATATAGCTAAATAGCATAGGCCCATTGTACTATACAAATTAACATGTCTTTTTTGAAAAATACAATATTATTTAGTGCATCTAAAATTATTTTATATATAATTGGCAAAGTCTATGATTTGGTATACCTTATGTACAATAGAATCATGTAAAATTGATAAAAGAATCTACTTTTTGCCATTTAACCAGTTTTTAAAACAACAAGTCCTATTTTACATGGAAAATATTAAAACTTGGCTAGTTAGTATTAACCCTTTTTTTATGTTATACAAGTAACATGTTTTGTTAAAAGATAAAGTATCTTTTTGTGCATCTAGAATTGTTTTTTAGGTGCTTAAAAAGACTATGGTTTGATATAGTTGATACACAGGAAATTTGATGTTTCTATAAAAACCTCTGTCATTTTTAACACAGTTTCTTAGTTCCTCATAATATGCGACTTATACTGTTTTAGATAATAAATACAGGTTCTTCTTCCTTAAAACTTATTGAAACAACAGTCTGTTTGACTATGTAAGTCCTGATGTGTTTTTTCTTGTTTGAGTATTGCTTCTAGTATTTTCCAATGTAAAAAACTGTGTGGCTGAGGCCGAAACTATGGTTAAGATCTTGAATATTATTTTATGTGCCAGATGGAAATGGGCCGTAAATAGTGTTAATCTCGAACCAGTACGGACCTCAGGTTGAATGTAACAGCGTGCAGAGAGAGTGAGGAACAACTGCTGATGTCAAACATTGTTATAAAGTGAGTAAATAAATTTTCTGCAATGAGCATCCGTGTGAGAGATACAGGCCATCAGTTTACAACCATAAATCAATATCTTACAATCCTCAAGAAATTGAACAAAGGAAGGTTAATGAATGAATATGAAAATATCTACATTTTTTTTAGATCAGTACTTGAATGAAGACCGTAATTTAAACAACGTTTCAGATACCAATAATCCCACTTACGAAACTTTACCTAAATTACTGCAATTATTAAATATAAAGGGTTGCACGGTCAAGGATATCTTTAAACTTCCCCCCTCAAATACTCCTACAGTTTCCAATAACCTAACTTCCCCGTGGTTGCCCCCACTGACCAACCAGACACGTGTCACTCCGCCCACCCCTCCTACTCCTACCCTCCCTCCACCTAAGACTTCACACCGCTACAACACACGAAGTACGAGAGCAGTAACTGTCAGTCAAGCTGGCAACAAGAATGACACGATCTTTCCACATACAACACAAAGAGGTAAGCAAAAAAGCTCCATAACTTAGCTCTTTAAGCAATTAATAACACCATCTTTCTATAAGACATCATTTTCAATTTTGTTACAGACATTCTTAACAACTTCATTTCCTCAGTGGATATCATTCTTCTGTCTAAAAGGTTAGTATTTCATGAGTCTCCCATTCAACCAACATGAAGACATTGGCCGACACCACACCTCGAACACTTTGGAATTATCGTTGATCTACCTATACTTATTATTCGCTTATTCTCCAAACCATTACAGCGTACAAATTAGATCGCTAGTCAACAATAGCCCGTTTTTTAAAATAGCATGAACCAAGGGCTTGACTAAAATATTACTCACAGCTGTTTCAATTCCACAATCTGTTGATGTTACTTTTGTAAGAAGACTTTAACTTAGGAAAATACGTCTATGATTATAGTAACATCAAGAGGTTTTATAATATCCTTAGAGTATGACTGATAGATGTTATCAGATGTCAAACATTTTAATTAGCATTCAGACAATTTTCACTTAAATCTTTATCCTGTGACTCTACATAGTGCCTTGACATGGTGTTTATATTTTATATCAAGTGTTAATGTATTGTGTATAGTGTCTTAACGTAGTGTTCATGTAATCTTTAAATGTCAAACATTGTTTCATAAGACATAGAGTGCCTAAAACAAACCAAACCAAACCCCATGGCACTACAGCCCTTGAAGGGCCTTGGCCTACCAAGCGACCGCTGCTCAGCTCGAAGGCCTGCAGATTACGAGGTGTCATGTGGTCAGCACGACAAATCCTCTCGGCCGTTATTCTTGGCTTTCTAGACCGGGGCCGCCATCTCACCGTCAGATAGCTCCTCAATTCTAATCACGTAGGCTAAGTGGACCTCGAACCATCCCTCAGGTCCAGGTAAAAATCCCTGACCTGGCTGGGAATCGAACCTGAGGCCTCCGGGTAAGAGGCAGGCATGCTACCCCTACACCATGGGGCCGGCTATAGAGTGCCTAAACACATGATAATTATTTTAATAGATGCCAACACCAGATATGTTACGAATTATTTCAAAGACTTAAATCTTGCTTACCTGTCAGTAAAGAACCATCACATTGTACTTTTAACTCAAACTACTATTTTAGTTATAAGATGGTTTAATACGAATGTAGCAGGATCCCAATGACAATTGATTTTGAGGCTGAGAGTTAAGCTGACGATGCCCACAACAAGGGCGAAACATGTCCCAATTTAAGTGTCATGCTTAAATTATAAACATTCTCATGAATGTATCATATTGAATAGGTTGACCACTTCAGTAAACTTAATTGTTTCAAATTAATGCGTGGCTCTGCCGGGGGTTGACTAAATATTTCCTTAGCTACTTGTGGGACCATGCATGGAATCTGGTCTTTTTGGTGTTAACTCATCCAAGTCTGCTGGCCTTCAAACGGCATCTTTTAAAGGTTTATTTATTTATATCAAGTCAGAAGCATACATAAGTTTTAAATTAAATATGAGGAAAGAACATGTAACATAATATAAATTATTCAGTGACGAAGAGCCACATTAAACTATGTGAGCCCAAAACCTTGCGACATCAAGTGCATTTGGCTTCGCTTTAACCAGGTCTTCTGTTGTGCAACTGAATGGGCATGAACTACATTGCAGCAAATGGGCTGTGGTCTGCTCTTTTCCACATACACACAAGGTACTATCCACTTCGAAACCCCATTTCTTCTGGTTGACCCTGCACCGCGTAACACCAGAACGCAGTCTATTCAGTGCTCTCCAATTCACCCAGTCTGTAACATGACCGGGAGGGAGTTCCTCTTTTGAAGTCATCCATTGCCTGATACTTGTATGTTGACTCCTGGCGCGCCATTCTTGAATTCTTGCTTGCTGCGCTGTTCCTGCAAGTGTTTCGGTTACTCTCAAGAAGCTTTTCCTAGACTTAAGGCACTGGCATGGTGGCTTATATCCAATCAAAGGGTGGGCTTCAGATGTTAACATCTTTCACTTTTCTTTCTTGGCTGCCACTTCACGGCGGATATCGGGAGGTGCTGTCCCTGCAAGGCAATACACTTTTTCCAAAGGTGTAGGTCTCAAACATCCAGTAATATTGTGGCAGGTCTCATTGAGTGCTACATCAACTGCTTTGGCATGGCAAGATTTGTACCACACTGGGCATGCGTATTCAGCTGCGGAATAGCAGAGCGATAGGGCAGATATCCTCACTGTGTCTGGTTGTGCTTCCCAAGATGTTCCAGTTAGCTTCCGCACAATATTGTTTCTAGCAGCCACTTTCTGCTTGATGTTCAAACAATGTTTTCTATAGGTTAAGGCACAATCCAGACTGACTCGGAGGTACTTCGGGGTAGGACAGTATTGTAATGTTATGCCTTGCCAAGTGACCTTCAGAGTTCGGGAAGCTTCTCTGTTGTTTAGATGGAAAACACAGGTTTGTGACTCAGTTGGGTTTGGTGTTAGTTGATTCTTTTTGTAATAGCCAGCGAGAGTGTCTAGAGCTTTTTGTTCAGTCGTCTGAAAATTACCCCCTGAGAAGTGATGACATAATCATCAGCATAGATAAAACTATTCGTCCCGGCGGGAAGAGGCTGATCATTGGTGTAAATATTGAAAAGCATTGGTGCCAACACGCTTCCCTGTGGTAGTCTGTTCTTCTGTATCCTCCACCTGTTTCTTTTTCCCTGGAACTCAACAAAGAAACTTGATTTTGAAGTAGGTTTCTAATGGCACAAGTCAGATGAAAGTCCCTTGTCACACTATATACCTTTTCTAGGAGAATTCGGTGATTAAGAGTATCATAATATGCTGCCAAGAGATCTATAAATGCATCTCTTGTGATTTTCCGGCTTTTGAAACCATCTTCTATATGTTGACTTAATTTTAAAACCTGTGATGTGGAGCGTTTCCCTCTCCTGAAACCAGCTTGCTGTGGAATCAGAAGTGGCTTGATTTTATCAGTCATCGTATTGAGGGTAAGTCTCTCCAGAATCTTAAAAAGATGACACAATAAGGAGATTGGTCTGTAGCTTCTAGGGTCATTTTTATCTTTGCCTGGTTTTAGAATGGCTATCACCCTAGCCTTCCTCCATATTTTAGGTATCATGGAAGACTGAACGCAGTTGTTATTATTATTATTATTAAAGCGTCTTTATTGTGGCGAAGTTAGGGCTCCCGGCCCTTTCTTACACTTAACCACCTCATGTATATACAATGTAATTTTTACATAAAATTTAAACATATGAAATTTTTACAACTTAAAGTATAACTAAAGCAACTAAAGTATCACTAACTAAACTAAGGTGAGTAAAGTATAACTAAATTATATACAGGAACACATAGCAATAAACAACCATATTCACTCTCATTCATGCATCCCATTCACACTCAAGAAAGACTGGAAGTGCTTAAAAGATGACGCTGGCAAAGGATTTTAAATTTTGTCTTAGATTTAGCTTCTCTGATGTCATTGGGGAGTTCATTCCACTAGCTCGTGGCGGTGATCGTGAACAATCTGTTGTAGGCTGCGGTTCGATGCACATTATTCCCCATTATAAACAACAACCTAAACAATTTCAGTAACCTAAGTAAACTTGAAATTCAAGACTTCATGTCTATTTTAAAATTAGTTCTCAACAATAATTATTTTACCTTTGACAGCACCATTTATCAACAAGATGGCTTGGCTATGGGCTCACCAGCTTCTGGCATTCTTGCTGAAATTTACCTCGACTTCTTAGAAAACACTAAAATTAATAATAATAATAATAATAATAATAATTTCTCCAACATCCTCTTTTGGGCGAGATATGTCGACGACACATTAGTAATATTAAATGAGGAATCAACCAACGCAGCCTCTACACTTCTTCATCTCAACAACTTAGACTCTAACATTAAATTCACCCTCGAATCAGAACACAACCAAACTCTTAATTTTCTAGACCTAACTACTACTAGACATCCTTCCTCTTTATCTTACAAAATTTTCAGAAAACCAACCCAAACAGCAACTACAATAAGACAAGATTCTTCGCACCCCCAAGCTCATAAACGTGCTACTTATAACAGCTTAATTTTTCGTGCCTTCAACACCCCTATGTCCAAAAAAGATTTAAATAATGAATTAAACACCATCCGCAACATTGCTAAATTTAATGGCTTTAACAACTCCTTCATTAACCGCATCATCAACAAATTCAAACACCGTCCAAAAACCACTTTATCTAAAGACACAATAAAACCAACTGCTTTTTCCACCTTCACTTTCACTCAGGATGCTTATAAATTAACTAATATTTTTTTTAAAAAACATAACATGAAAATTTCTTTTAGAACTAACAATAGAAATCTTGATATCTTACACAACTCTAAATCTCTAAATAAGTCTAATGCTTTTTCTAAATCTGGTGTATACAGATTCAAATGCAACAACTGCAATTCCTCCTACGTCGGACAAACTGGCCGCAACTTCAATATCAGGTACTCTGAACATGTCAACGCCATTAAATACAACAGATTCTCTGCCATAGGACAGCACATACAAGACTCCAAGCATAGTTTCACCAGTATTAACAATGACATGAATATACTTAAAATCGTTAACAAAGGCCCCCTCTTAAACATTACTGAAAATTGCTTTATCCACCTTGACCAGTACTTCAACCCTAATTTCAATTTAAACGACATTTCTGAAAAACCCAATATCCTTTTTGACTTCCTAATTCTTCTTCTCAAAAATTCCAAATTCCAAAACCCCAATTCTATTTTCCATGCCTTACAAAGTTCCCACCCACATTTTCCACCTCCAATAACCCACCCTCCTAACCCACCCTAAACTACCCCTCCTTCATTTTCCCTATCTTATCCTTCCTCAATACCATTTAACTTCAATCTCTTTTATTTTTTCTCTTTTTTCACTATCACTCTTCCTCTGTTAATTTATTCTACCTTCTCTATTTAAAAAAAAAAAAACAATCGACCTTCATTTCGGTTCTCCTCTTTCAAATTTTAACTCTTGTCTTGCGCCAACTTCGACTACTTCAATCATGTCCTTATAATTTTTTCAATTTAAAAAATAGCGCACTGTGCATATAAGTTTTCATTTGTTTTCCGATATTGCGCTTTTTACTACATTTTTTTCTCTTTACAATTGTTTTTTCAAGTCAACTGTTTTCCAAGAACTTAGCAGGAGCACAAGTTCTCATTCAATTATACTGATTTGCGTCGTATATTTTTTATATACGTACTTAACTTCCCGCAACCGAGACAAATATTGGACCTTCAAGACATTCTCCACTCTACTTTGGCGTTCGAGACCGCAGCGCATGACCTTGAATGTGCCGCGCTGATCACCTGGAACTGGCGGTTTGCTTCTACAAATCTATTCGTCTGCGACTTCAAGTTTATTTATAATCTTCATATATTATTTGATAGTGTTGTGACTTTGTGCCTGACAGAGTGTGAAACTGACCTATTTCTCCAATATTCATAAACATTGTGTGATGTCGCCTACTTGTTTTTACGGCTGACGATGACCTGGACTAGGGTCGAAACCGGTCCCATTTAAATAAGAATGTAATTACTACATTTCTTTCTTTTATGTATTGAATTGGTTGAACTTCAATTATTTAATTGTTAATGTTAATAATTTCAATACGGAACAATGAAATTTTTATCTTTAAATGTCCATTGCCTGTCGGATATCATCAGTTACTTTCAGTAGGGCAGTCGTTGTGCTGTGTCCTTTCTTGAAACCAGATTGGTAAGGGTCAAGCAGTGAGAAGTTAGTTAAGTAAGTGAGGACTTGTTCATGTACCAAGCGTTCTAGTACTTTGGAAAGGGGTGGGAGAATGGATATAGGGCGATAATCTGATGGTAAACTAGGATAATTCTTCTTAGGAGTAGGAATGACGATACCGTGCTTCCACACAGTTGGGAATACTCACTGTACGAGGCAATGATTAAATATATGCGTCAGAATAGGTAATGTGGCACCAATAATATTTTTTATGAAAGATAATGGTATGTCGTCATTACCCGGAGCATCTGACTTGAGGGAGTGAATTACACGCTTCACATCGTTCGCACCAACTTTTTTGAAAGTGAATTTTGCTTGATTTACTCGGGAATGAACATTTATGGCGTTAATGTCATCATCAGTTAGGTCATCAACTGGTCGATGATGATGATTATTATTACTACTATTATTATTATTATTATTATTATTATTATTATCATAGCATCATAGTCATTATTGTCAGTAATATCATTATTAGTGTATGCTGCTTTTGTAAAATGAGAATTTATATCATCAAGTGGTATACTGGGTGTCTGCATGGTCAGGCTGCGACCTATACCCATCTGATGCAAATGTTTCCATATTAGTGCTGAATTTCGTCTGTTTGTTATCTCTTGAATATATTTATACTTGCTGTTACGAATTAATTTCTTAACTTGATTTCGAAGAATACGGTAATTTTCGAAATCACTAGTGCTTTCAGTTCGCCTAAATCGCCTATACCATGCATCACGATTTGCCATGACCGACTTAATTTCATTTGTTAGCCAAGGAGACGCAGGGTGAGAAACTTGAATTTGCTTCTTCGGAGCGTGTTTGTCATACAGTCCTAATATTAAAGAGTTCAGTCTGTCAACCTTATCATCAATGTCATTAGTCAGTAGAATGTCATTCCACGGCAATTGATATGCTTCATTTCGTATTATCTCAGTATTAAAATGCTTGAAGTCCCTTCGCATTATGTACCTGGTTTTGTACTTCGGTGCCTTGAGAGAGTAACATAAGTATATGAGATCGTGGGTCGAAATACCTGATACAGCAAGCTGTCCATGTTTTACCACTTTCTGCGGATTGTTTGTTATAATAAGGTCAGTCAGTGTGTGAGACGTGTGGTTTATTCTGTGAACATGGTTAGTCGCGTCTAGTGTCAGTATATTGTAATCCATGCCATGGAATAAGTTTTGTAAGTGTGTTGATTCGTTACTTGTAACTAGGAGATTAGTATTGAAGTCACCAAGAATGATTATGTTTTCGTACAGCGGAGTTAACTTCGATAATGCCACTTCTAGGTCAGATATGTGTCGTATATCCGGCGCCTTGTATACCACTCTGATCAGTAGTTTTTGATTATTAACCAAGAGTTCAACAAACATGAATTCAGGTCGAAATGGAGTCTTAGGATCTGAGGTCATAATTATTTTACTTTTTAAGTCGCTACGGCAATATGTAGCGCAACCACCCCCTACACGATTTAAACGATCTTGGCGATGTAACGTCATGTTATTCAGCTTTACGAGATCAGATTTGAGTGACTGCTGTAACCATGTCTCTGTTACACAAATACAATGCAAGTTACTGTTACTAAATAGAGCCTGTATTTCGTCGAAGTGACAAAGAAGCGATTGTGCATTGATATGACAACACTGAAAATATTGTTGGTGGGAAGCTAACCTTTCCTTAAGAATGTCTCCTGCCACGGCTGGTGAAGGGGAAGGTAAGGGTGAAGGCGGACGACAATGAAGGTGGATAAGGTCAATGACATCACGGACATGCTGTTCGGTATAAATAATTGACTCATTTACGTTAGCCATTGTCAACAGAAAAATTCAAACTACTCACCCTAGTTGTTTCATAAACACCTCCAGAAATATTTACACAATCACTCTCGCACACACAATCACATTCAAATACACAAACATTATACGCTATTATATCACTCATTGTTTTTCCTAGTCAATCTCGTCGCTCACATAAGGCTTATTAATTGTGCCATGCTGCTAACAAACATTTTCTGTCCATTGTCTTTCAAAACAACAATGCGGCCGTCCTGTGTCCACACCCGTCGGAGTCCGAAGTGATCACGTGCCCTGTTTAGAATAGTTTTTCTGATACCTGTCAGGGATTCAGTCAGTAGAAGGCCAGTTCCTTTTAACAGCCGCTTGGCCCTCCAAACTCTGTCCCGGTCATGATAACGCACGAATTTTATAATTATAGGGCGCTTACCCGAAGCAACAACCTGAGCTGTGGTTCGTTTTAGCACCCCTAAACGATGGCAACGATCAATATCAGACATAGTTATATCTACATTTAACTTGCCCTTCATCGTGTTGACAACTTTATCGTAAACGTTCTCTGCCGGCTCCTCTGGAATACCATGCAACACTAAGCAGTTCCGCCGGCTGTACTGTTCAGCTTCATCAAGCAGTTCGGCCTGTTGTTCGAGGCGCTGTTCAGTAAATTCCAGTTTTTTTGTTATGTCTTTCAGATCACTAGACACCTTTTCTTGGAACTGAGAGAACTCAGCCTTTAGCCGCTGCAGCTCATCCGCGCGGCAGGTGCAGCTTGCGACGAGTTTCAAGCGGCCTTGGAAGTCCTTTATAACATCTTCAATAGACGCTACACGACGAATAGCTTCTTTAGCGGACATACTGAAAGATGCTTCAGGTCAATGACAGTTTAGTTACACTGAGAAAGTCACAAATGGCACTTGTTGGCTGTTAATCTTGCTAATTAACGAGATTTACTGGAGAGGCGTTTCACACAACAGCAGCAGTTGGCGCCATCAACCAGCACTTCGCAGTAGGACCAAAGTTCTTAATTTGTTCCATTCAAAGGTCATAAAGCCCTGCTGACTTCCCAATCTTACACTTACTGAGAGCTAATTCCAGTTCAGTTAGTGTTAAATGCTAAGATAACTCATTGTTCTCGTTTGGTTGTCTGACTATAGGATTCTTCCCTATTTTCATGGAAAGTTTTGGTTTCACATTAAGCAAAAGTTGGTGTGCTATTTGATCTGCACTTACATTGGCATGTGTGTTAGCTTGAGTAGGATCATTGCTCAAGCATGTTAAAAGTCTCCAAGCTTCTTGACTGCTCCTACCCATATCAAATTCAGACATCAACTTCATCCACGTCCCCTTCTTTGTCTGGCAGATAGAGGAAAGAACACTTTGTGCTGCTTGAATAGTTTGCTCACTAAATGGGTCTTCTTCGTGAAGCCTGTAGTAATCGTGCAGCAGAGCAGTTGTTTCACGAGTTATACCTTGAAGGTAGCGTGCCCTGCAGCCTGTGGGAATTTATGCCTGTGAACGGAATTTCTCGATATCAATTGCTAGGCGGGCAATAATTCCATTGTGAAGATTTATCTCCCGTATGCAGTTATCAGACTGTGCCTTTTATATAGGCTTCTGATAAGTTCACCTGCATACACCCAGCATCAGTGGGTAGGGTCTGACACATCCCACTCTGAAGAGTCAGTGTCAGACCTAAGACGAAACACTGGTTAATAGAGCAAACGCCTGAAAAGCCTTACATCTGATATATATCAATGAATTTGTCATAATCTTTGGGTATAGGAGAGACAGTTTGTATCCTCTCATTCAAGATACTGGAAAACCTTTTCCAGTCAGCCTTTCAAAATTTATATCTCCGTCTGAACTGAACTTTGTGTGGTCTTATGAATGAAGATAGGTGACATATTAGTGGCCGGTGTTGTGTTCTTGGGATTGGTGAGCCCATTTCTTTAGAACATTGCTGCACAAAGCAGTTGCTCACAAGGAGAAGATCTGGGTTATACCCTCGGTGCCATCTTCCACTGTTGAAGGAGGGGAGCTTATTGTCGTGAATAAGGGAAAGCTCCTGAGTTTCAGGCCATGAAATGACGATCTCTTCATTCTCATCTTTTTGAGCATATCTACGGCTGTTAAAGTCACCGATTACCATTGCCTTTGAGTGTTTACCAAAATTTGCAGGTGGCGAGAAAGAGAACTTTTCATTTGGAGGCTTGTACACAGATGTAATGATCATGTTGCTTAGCTCCACGGTGATTATTTCGATGTCGTTATCTTCAGCATAATGAGTATTGCTCATCTGGAGACATGGCTTTACAAATACAGGACTGTCATATTTTGCATGTGGCCTTTCTGCCACTAAAATCATTCCTGAAATCTGAATGCACAAGACGTCACATTTCTGATCTTGGCATAGTTTTTGTAAAAGTTCTTCTTTGGCAGCTGACAAGCCTTCAATATTTATGGATATTATTGTCATGGATGGCTCTGAAAAGAGCTGTGTCTTAAAACACATTTTAAGATTGATTAGTTCTGCTTCTGGTGTGAGAGAATCGGCCGTCTAGGAAGAGTCTTAGTCCGTTGCCTAGGAGACTCCCGGACGTATAGCAATATCACATGCAAATACACCCTATTGGGAGGTTTCTCTTGTGTCCCCCCCCCTTTTAAAGGTAAGAAGCAGAGATGAAATACTCCCATACATCTTGACAGTAAAAATGACGATCAGCTCCCTCTATTCCTGGTAGCTTCCAGGGTCAATGGTCAGAGCTTTTTTTAAAAAAATGAAAGTCTAAGTAATTCAGTTGAAGATATTGTCTGTGGTGTAGTGGAAGAAATGCGGATGCTGCACGACGGATCCATACTAATCAAGACATCAACGGCACAGCAGAGTAGACGGTTGCTTGCTGCTACGATGTTCGGGAATGTGGCGGTGAAGATCAAGAAGCACAAATTCCGTTTTCCGCAGGGATGTGGTTAAGGCTTCTGACGATGACATGATGGCATTACTGATGTGTGTAGGTTAAAAAGGCGTGTTGGTGATAAGCTGCTCAATATGGGTGCTTTCATCTTAACTTTCGATGCCCTATCATTGCCTGAAGGGATCAAACTCATCATGTACTGTCTGAAGTCTGACCTTATATTCCAGCATCAGTGAGATGTTGTACCTGCCAAAAATTTGGCCACACCTCATTGCGTTGTCAAGGTAAATTTTAGTACAGCGTAGTTTCAAACTTTAAAATTCAGTTTACACAAAAGTAAAAAAAATTGACATTTATTGCTTTTCTCGTATACCCTTCATATATAAAAGCCTGATCACAAGATCTCTAGATCCAAAAGGCCTAGCAAGGTGAAATTAAGGAACATAAGAGCATGTGTCTGTTAGGTCATCAGCCCAGAGGCTAGTTGGATCCTCAAATAGCACCACCAAAGGCTATGCAGCTATAGGAAAACCACACAAACCAAAAATGAGGTGTACTAGGCAAGACGAGGTGTGAGGTAGTTTGCCATTGCTTTCCTCACTGGGCCAGACAGTGCTGTTATAGCATGACTAGCCCTATGAGCAACACCTTTCACAACCCTCAGACGCACTGGATATGCTCCGAATGTCATTACTTAGCACAGCCCATATCCCAGCAGCTTCCATATTGTCACAGCCATAGATGAGACTGGAACTTCAGTGGAAGCTACACTTTGCTCTGATCTGTGCCAAGAGATGGATGCTAAAGTACTGCATCCAGCAAGAAATGACAGCAGGCAGCATAAGAACATAAGAAAGGATTTTTTAAGTTCAGCTTCTGTCCTAGATTTAGGTCCATTGCCCCATAGTGTAGACTAATATGGGGCCGATGATCTAAGGTGTTAGGCCCCTTTAAACAACAAGCATCATCATCAGTATAGGCAACAATTGAATTTGTCGTACAAGGACGAGACAAAGCTTATTTTAAGTCTTACGACATGAGAAACAAATCTTGTTAAGTCCCTACTGTACTGAAAACCATATTTTAAGGCCCTAAAACCAACCATCTTTGAGGTATTTGAACCACATTGCCACCATTCTTCAGTCTATATGCTGGAGAGAACATGTTGACAGATTCGTGAATGAGGTGAGCATTACACCTTCCACTTGGACAGATTGTGTAAGGCATACAGAAAGATCGCAGGAAGATGACATTGTTCTGTGAGAAAAGTTCACGGTGCTTACTGTCAGTTCTCTCATTTAATGCAATATGATCAGATGAGCTTCTGTTTTCTATCAGACAGCTTTATACTGTTTATTGAACTAACTTTTATTTGTTGTACACGTCTTCTTTTCTCTTATATCTGTCTTCTGTCTTTTATTTTACTTTCCACCTTTTCTGACTCATTTTGGTCGCAACACTATAGTTCTACCAGGCATTTCTAGAGCTCCTGTGTACTGTAGTTCCTGTTCCTCATTGCTGACTCTGTTTCCTTTTCATAATGGTACCTCACCATATACCTACAAAGGGAGCCGGGTCCTGTTTTTTTCTATTCCCTATCTTACTTAGTGTACAGCACTGACTCTCTGGTGTCTCAAGTGTGGGTTAGTGTCATACAGCACATTTGTTACAACTCTTACCATCTGGTGGTGTATCGGGAAGGGAATGTGATAATACAGCCTAAAGTGCCTGTTGACCATACATTATTTTGTTTGAAGTGTTCTGGTCCCATATTATCGTCTCATTTTGAACCACTCATACCTCAATATGTCCCTCCTCATCAGTGCCATGCTAGATTCACCAGTGTGCCAACTTGGGCTCATCAGTTGGTAACCAGCACACTCACCAAGACGCACGGCCAGTGCATGCAGTGGAGACCACCGCGCAGACCAAGAATTAGTTGACTGGAGGGTTCGTAGTTTCCAATAAGGGATCATTTATATTGGAATTATGAATTTAATCATTCAGGACAAATTTTTCAGGTTCCGTATGGGAATCAAAATCCATATCATGCAGTACAGATTATAGTAATGACATGGTGGTTGTTGTTGGTTAGAAAGTAAATTACAAGTGGTGTCACGCAAAAAATGGAAATAAGAAAGCCTTGGTTTATGTTGTAGATACACCTCCCTTCTATTGAAGAGTCTCATCCTCCTTTACACAACACCTCCTTACTATCATCCGTAATGTGAACATTTTTGAGGAACATTAGAAAGTATAATGGATGTTTTCCAATGCCGTTCTTTGAGCTAAGGCGGTACACGAGGAATATTTTATACCAACTTATAAAGTTCAAGGCACAATTTATGACAGAAGAAGATGAAAAAGAGTCAGAAATTTGGTCCTGTATCTTCCCTGTTGTGAAGCCTTGATTAATTTTACTACTTCAACAACTCGTGCATAATCATTCTTATATAAAGAATTTAAAACAGCATTGGAGAATGCCCCAGAAGGTCAAGAGTTTCAAGTTGTGATTCATGTGGACCGACAACCACCAGCTGAACATAGGGTTCAATATAATGCCCCTACAACGAATGAGGTGGCTTTGATGATTGTGGGGCAGAAATGTGAAAAGTGGTCTTCATTCTTCATAGCAGAGACACATGTTTGGTGTGGATCACTGAAGCTACATGAATCAATAAAAGTAAACTTTCACCTGTTTGATAGTATATCTTTGCTTTAAGCAAACTAATTATTTGTACTTCATGTTTTGTTCCTTTGGAACATCTTCAGCTACATAACATTGCCTAGGTGAAATTACAGAGAATTTTCTTCTTCTCAGAAAACACCTTAAAAAGTACCTTGTTATGCTTAAAACCATATTAATTTTAAAAAGATAAAAATAATTAATATATGTGAGGAGGGTTGAGTGGGAAATAGATTTGAGTGAATAGGAAATTGTTTTAAATTAGGCTAAAACATAAGTAGATTCATCTTCCCTTCCCATTTCACTGCTCCACTCAACTCTCCTCACATATTTTAATTATTTTTATCTTTTTTGAAGTAATATTGTTTTAAGCATAACAAGGTACTTTTAAGATGTTTTCTGAGAAGAAGAAAATTCTCTGTAATTTCACCTAGGCAATGTTATGAAGATGTTCCTAGGGAACGAAACATGTACTACAAATAATTAATTTGCTTAAAGCAAATATATAGTATCAAACAGGAAAATGAAGCTGATTTCTTGCAATCACTGAAACCAACCATGCTTATGAAACTCTTTGGTAACCTATTATGTTCTGCTGTGGAAAAGATGGATCCTCCATTACCATCCCCAGCTTGATTCAAATTCTAAAGATCATCTTAATAAAACTGTTTCTGGTTTAAATTTTTACTCTTGCTGAATCATGGAAAGAAAGGGTCAAGAAAACTACACCTTACTCTGTCGCAGTCTCCTTAACACATATTTCATGAAAATTCCCCAACAACCCTAAACAACATTATTATTATGACAACTACGCAATTCAGTTGTGACTGGCTGTGGGCAAGGGACACTGTCATTGTAATAAGAACTTCAAAAGTCGAGTGTGACTGGCATTAGGCAAGGGGCCTGCCATTATAATGAAAACACCCCAATACGATTGTGACTGTCAGTAGACAATAAGGACTGCCATTATAATGAACACTTCCCTACTTGAATATAATGAAGTAGGAAAGGGGCAGGGGCATAATGTTAGGGCCTGAAGGACCTGCAGTGCAGGCGGGCCTGGGTCTTTAGGGGGCCCCGCAGACTCCTCGCTAAAATAATAATCCTTAGCTTAATGTCACTCTGCACGGAAATGATCCGGGTGGTTTCGTGGATTTAGTCAAAATGGTTTTATTTTCATAGTTTGTACGTACAGGAATTGCCACTTGGTTGCATCTGGCAGTTTATTGTGTTGAGTGTACCAGCACAGCTGTGAAAAATACGTGCCCTTGTTGTCTCTCACAACACTGCGACGTGCCTCAGAAGAGACCTACACCAAATTATCTAAAAATAATTACAGCAATGAAAATTGATACCAAAATATATTTTAGTTAGGAATTGATACTTCCTGATGTGTATTGCAGCAAAGATCATATTATGCACAAATTTTGCAGAACATTTAACTTTTGTCATTTATTTATTCGACAAAGTGTATAATGATAACAAGTTGTAGTAACAATCAGTCAACTCAATTTCGAATGAGCTCTCTTTGCACAAAGTTAAATCACTTGTGCAGTTTATTTTTCAAACTTCATTTGAACAGTTTTTGATTTAATTATGTTCATATACATTTTTCTATGTTATATCGAATAAATTATTGTAACAAAGACTTCAGTATCAGTTACAGAGTATAGTTCTGTAATTACTGAAAAATGAAACCAATTAAAAATAAGTACGAACATCTAAGTGGTGCATGGTTGGCAGTTCAGCAGCTCAGCTGTTAAACCACGGAAGCAGTCAAATAAAACTTATTAACATTAATTTTTAATAATTTTATGATAATGAAAAATCCTTTTGTTCATATAACTTGACAATATATTACATTACTTCTACCTGCTGTAATTAAATTTAAATTAAGCTAGTCCTAGGTTTTACATGTTATTTGATGGGGCCGAATTTTTATTTTGGTGCCGGGCTGAGTGGCTTAGATGGTTGAGACACTGGCCTTCTGACCCCAAGGTGGCAGGTTTGATCCTGACTCAGTCCGGTGGTATTTGAAGGTACTCAAATATGTCAGCCGCTTTTCGGTAGATAACTGGCACGTAAAAGAACTGTGGGACTAAATTCCAGCACCTCGGCATCTCCAAAAACTGTAAAAGTTGATAGTGGGATGTAAAGCCAATAAAATTTTTATTTTTTTTATTTTGGCAGGTGGGACTGTATCACATTTGTTACACCCTGGAAAGGGGACCTGCCTTTGTAATGAAAACTTCCCATATTGATGATGACTGTCAGTAAGCAAAGGGGCCTGCCATTATTATTGAAACTTCCGAACTTGACTGTGACCAGCAGTAGGAAATGGGGCCTGCCATTGTAATGAAGACTCCCCAGCTTGGACTTTACTTAAGAAACGATGTATGACAACCTCCCGATGGTGTTTGTCGGGTAATGCTAAGAGCAATGCAAACTAATTAAATCTTACTGAAAACGTGTAAAGTATTTTACCCAGAATTCCATATACAATGTAGAATTCCGTAGTGAAGCACAGCTACATGAACTAGTTTATATACATATAGGAAAGCATGAAGGTCCAATAATACTGCCCTATAGGACTCCCCACGTCACCAACCCCCTCCTTCCCTGTTAAAATCACATATGCCGGGCTGAGTGGCTCAGATGGTTGAGGCGCTGGCCTTCTGACCCGAACTTGGCAGGTTCGATCCTGGCTCAGTCCGGTGGTATTTGAAGGTACACAAATATGTCCGCCTCTTGTCGGTAGGTAACTGGCATGTAAAAGAACTCCTGTAGGACTAAATTCTGGCATCTCGGCATCTTTGAAAACCGTAAAAGTCGTTAGTGGAACGTAAAGCTAATATAACATTATTATAATAGTCACATGATCATCTTTGAGTTTCTATAAATTTAGCCACCCATTCAACCACTCTTTTGTCTAGTCCAGTAGACCTCATTTTCAACAGCAGTCTGCCAAGATCTACCCCCATCAAAAGCCTTGTATAGATCAATAGCGATACAGTCCAATTGACCTCCTGTATCTAAAATATCTGCTGTATCTTGTTGGAAACCTACAAGTTGAGCTTCGCTGGAATAACCTATCCTAAACCCGAACTCCCTTCTATCAAACCAGTTAGTAATTTTGCAAACATGTCCAATATAATCATAAATAATGCTTTCCCAGAGCTTGCAAATTACATGTGTCAAGATGACTGATCTGTAATTATCCACTTTATGTTTATGACCCTTTCCCTTGTACACTGGGGCTTCTATAGCAACTTTTACAGCAACTTTCTCTTCATTCGGCATTACTCCTTTGTTCAAGCAGTAATAAAATATACATTGATTGACAAAGACCTACCTTCATCCCTGTCCTCCATTACAAGCCTAACGATCTCCCTTAAACTCGCTATCTCTTCCCTCGTCGTGCTCATTTCTCACTCACAAATTCCTACACCTGCCTCCCTCAGCCATTGTTTGATCTCTTCAAAGAAATGTGAATTAATATGTAAATATGAACAGAAATAAAATTACATATTCTATGAAGAGAAGAATATATGTTAGAGGAAGGAAATAATGTACACTACACAAAGATTTCACGACAGTAATGCAAGCTTGAAACTAACTTATAAAATAACCGACTACTGTTGTTTTACTTAGACGTATCCTATTTATAAAATTCTAGGAATAGCAGGCTAATTATAGAAATGTGTAGTTATACTAAATACATAAATATATGGACAGATATTATTTACTTTTTGTTTATCTTTGAGTCTACTATGGACCACGTTAGTCTTCTTTCGATCAGCCCAGGATTTCTATATCCTTTTGGAATGGGCTTCTGTACATTCTTACAACCAGGTGTTGCCGGTCCTTTTCTCATTCATGTGATCTTGGTTGATCGTTTAATCTGAGAAGCCCGTAATTTTGTTGATGGTCATCTACAATCATGTTTACTGCATGTTTCATTTCTCCGTGTCCTCCTCGACTTCTCTAGTCTTTTTTCCTCTCCACATATTTCAAAATTCTCTTAGCAGTTCTCTCTGGTGCATTCTTTTGATGTGTCCCTAGAAATTATCTTTTTTTAATGATGATGTGATTTTCTCTGTCTTCCGCAATTGGCCGCAGTTGAAATTCTTGTTCCTCTTTCCTTTCTCTTTTCTCAGTGTTTTGTAGTAAGCCCTTCTCATTCAATGAAATGTAGTAGTAGTAGTAGTAGTAGTAGTAGTAGTAGTAGTAGTAGTAGTAGCAGTAGTAGTAGTAGTATGTGCAGACAGAAAAAAGCAAGCAAGATGCTATCTAATAAAAATAGCTACAAATTCTAAACTGCACTTAAACTTCTCTTAATCACAAAAGTTTGACTGAAACAACAGAAATGTAATTAAAACTAAATACTTAGTTGAAAGTTTTTCCTTTTATTCCTACAAGCTGACAGAAATTTAACCAGCCCCGCAGTGTAGGGGTCGCATGCCTGCCTCTTACCTGGAGGGCCCGCGTTCGATTCGCGACCAGGTCGGGGATTTTTACCTGGATCTGAGAGCTGGTTCGAGGTCCATTCACCCTACTTGATTACAATTGAGGAGCTATCTGATAGTGAGATGGCAACCCCGGTCTAGTGAGCCAAGAATAACGGACAAAAGGATTTGTTGTACTGACCACACGACACCTCATAATCTGCAGGACTTTGGGCTGAACAGTGGTCGCTTGGTGGGCCATGGCCCTTCGGGGCTGTTGTCTCATGGGGTGTTGTCTCATGGGGTTTAACAAAAATTCAAGCTACACTTAAATGCTGAAAGACCGGGCAACTTGGCCATGCGCTTAGAGGCATGTAGCTGTGAGCTTGCATCTGGGAGATGGTGGGCTCTAAACCCCAATGTTGGCAGTCCTGAAGATGGTTTTCTGTGCTTTCCCATTTTCACACCAGGAAAATGCTGGGGCTGTACCTTAATTAAGGCCACGGCTGCTTCCTTCCCACTCCTAGCTGTTTCCTATCTCATCGTCGCCATAAGACCTATCTGTGTTGGTGCGACGTAAAGCAAGTTGTAAAAAAAAAACCACCACAAACTGAAAGTTCAAGGGTGCAAAGTATAAAGTACGGCAGTGACTTGAACTACTCAGAACTTCAAATATTAGGATACATTAATACAGTATCGGTAAGTTGGATGATTTCAAGTGACTAATCTCATGTTTTAATCCGTATTGAAATCTGTTAATTTACAATAACAAAATTTTATTATGTTCCAGCTATTCAATACATTATAATGTAGTCACATTTAAAATATCTTCATTAGTTAAAAAGTTATATGTGGGACATGTTTCGCTCTCTTACAGAGCATCATCAGCCAAATCTGAATCTCGAAGAATGGTTATGTTCGTATGACTTAAGAACTTTTAGACTATTTTCACAAACTTAAAAACTTACTCTATTAGAATATCATAAAATACATAATCTTTGGATACATGCCTTAATTACATGTGCTTAATAGGAAAGATACATAAAAATTGTGGAAGAATGAGTTCTAAAATATTTAAAACAAGTAGCATGTCTAAAATCTTAGAAAGACGTGAAAATAAATCTTAAGAGCTAAATTTGAAGATTTTCTTGGCGATGAGATCTGGTAGAAAAGTTATTTATCCCTTTTGGATAAGAGTCTATAAAGATTAAAATATCTCGTCAATTTGATGATTGAACTTGTGACAGGATGAATGTTGGTCTTCAAGAAATTTGAATGCTTCTTGTCATTTGACCTCGGCGAATGCTGTTGAATAAATACGCTTTTGTTGACGTCAGTATGTTGAAATAATGGATTTAATAAGGCATGATTGAAAGGGACGTAAATCAACGATCATATTTAAAAGTTGTTGCTTAGTTTATCTTGTTGTTTGTCTATAACAAGAAAAGGAATCTTGTAAGTAATTGGAAGTTGTGTTGCTAGTTAAGAGTGTGCTTCTAGAAACTTCACTTACCCCTCCAATTGCTGTTTGTCAGTTTGGTGTTATCCGAGGTTGTATGGTGACTGCCTGTTGTTCCGTGTCTACTCTTTGTGTTGTAAGAGTGAGGTGGTGGGAGTTGAGGGGAGGGAGTATGGGTAGGAGGAGAAATGTTTGTGGTGTGGTTTTGGAAGGGGAATGTCTAGTAGGAGCGTAGGGAGGGGTTGTGTTCTTTATTGTTCCATGATTATTAGTTGTTTTGGGAATGGAAACTTTGGCAAAGCTACTTTTTTCTAGATTAAGCGTTTGTAATAGTTTAGGTAATTGTTCATGTAACGGATTTCTTATTTCAATTTCGTCATTTAAATTTTTTTCTTTATTGAAATACTGGTCTAAATGGATATAAATATTTTCTAATTCTGTCATTAATTTTCCCTTTTCTATCTTCTTTATAATTTTTAGGTCACCGAGCTCGATAGCTGCAGTCGCTTAATTGCGGCCAGTATCCAGTATTCGGGAGATCGTGGGTTCGAACCCCACTGTCGGCAGCCCTGAAGATGGTTTTCCGTGGTTTCCCATTTTTACACCAGGCAAATGCTGGGGCTGTACCTTAATTAAGGCCACGGCCACTTCCTTCCCACTCCTGGCCCTTCCCTGTCCCATCGTCGCCATAAGACCTATCTGTGTCAGTGCGACGTAAAGCAAAATAACAAAATAACAAAATTTTTAGGTCTTTCTCTATCGTTGTAAATTGGTGGCCTGACTCTTTCATGTGAGCACTCATCGCAGAATGTTTGTTGTGCTTTGCAGCATTAACGTGTTGTAAGCATCTTGTGAGAAAGCTACGGCCAGTTTGGCAAACATATGAACATTTAAGGCTTGGTTTCTCAGAACTGACGCATGCGAGGTGCGAGGCCCGCCTCGCACAAATCCAGACTACACGAGCTTATGCAAGTGGTTTCTCAAACTGCGCGGTGCGCAGTGTGCGCAACCTCGCAGTGAGACCTCGCAGCGTCACCGCGCACTGATTCGTCCGGCCAGATTTGTGCGAGGCGACAGCAGTGCGAGGCGACATTGTTTCTGTTCTTGTTTTTACTGTTTTAAGCAACACGATGAGCTTTACGGACGAAGTGGACAAGGAACTGATTAAAGAAGTTCGAATACACCCAGTGTTGTATAACTTACAACACAAGAGCTACAAAAACAACGTTGTGAAAGACAACTTATGGAAAATGATATCACTGAAGTTGGATAGAACAGCTAATAAATGTTGCTAGTTTTATGTATTATACGATGGTCTTGAGAAGGAAAGAGTTCGTAAAAACAGAAACTCCAAAAACGGAGGTACCAGACGATTAATGTTAATTTACTGTCATTTGGAACCTCCGTTCTTGGGATTCTTTGTTTTTTCATTGATGTGGTAGCTGCCTCTGTGGATCGGTGGTAGGGTGTCTATTATTCTATTATTATTGATGTTACTTATAACAAATATAATGAGTTCAGTTTCAAAGGATTAAATAATTAACAGATTTAGAAATGATATATCAACCAATAAATCCATTACTTTAATATCTGTCTGTCTGTTAGGTCATCAGCCCTGAGGCTGGTTGGATCCTCAAATAGCACCACCAAAAGTTATGCGGTTATAAGGAAACCACAAACACCAATGGCAGCACTAAAATGAGGCGTACTAGGCAAGACGAGGAGTGAGGTAGTTTGCCATTGCTTCCTCACTGGGTCAGAAAGTGCTATTGCAGCACGACCGACCCTATGAGCAACACCTTTCATAACACTCAGATGCACTATTCGTGCTCTGAATGTCATTACTCAGCACCACCCATACCCCAGCAGTTTCCATATTGTCACAGCCATGGATGAAACTGGGACTTCGGTGAAAGCTACACTTTACTCTGGCCTGTGCCAAGAGATGGATACAAAAGTACTGTATCCATCAAGAAATGACAGCAGGCAAACTTTAATATCAAATATGCCAATATATATAATTTTACAAAATTTGAGTTCAGTATTGTTCATTTAATAAAACCACGTGTTTTATTTTAATAACGATGTTCATTCCGTTATTATGCTAATTGGGTCACAGAAAAAGTAAACTATAGGTAAACAAATACATGTTTGTCCGTTAGAAAAAAAAAACTTTCACTCCACCCTGTTAGCATATTCTCTTTGTCATACCGATTCTCTCTCCCTGCTACAAAAATATTTCTTGAAGCTGTCTCTTATCATGAAAGCATCATGTATAGAATTACCTCCGTTGTCAGCTGCCAGAGGAATCATGTTTTCTTCTGTTAATTCCAAATAGCCAATAAAGTGTTAATTTGGGCAAGGAATTCGCTCATTCCGGAGAAGGTTATGGACGATACAGGCTGACATCACAAGATCATCAACAGTTTCCATTGATACTGCTATAGGGGGAAGAAAACCCTCCACTACTGACACATAATCCGCTTCCTCTTCCAACAGTAGCGCACAGGCTGCGAGACATGTGCTCGGCAACTGATCCGCATCGCAGCCTGGGAAACCACGAGCCTCGCAGCGTCATTGGGATGAAAGTACGCAACGTCGGCCTCGCACCTCGCACCTCGCATGCGTCAGTTCTGAGAAACCAAGCCTTTACTCTCTACACACTTTAATCTATAGATGCCAGAACTTAGATAAGGGTTATTGTTAGAATTTATACTATTGTGGTTGAAAAAAATGTTTCTGTTTGTATTTTGTGTCTTGAATGCTATATTAACATCTTGTTTTTTGATGGAATTAGTTATTTGAAAAATGGCTGGATTGGTGAATGTAAATGTTGCAAATTTGGACTGCTTAGTTTTTCGAGAGTGAGATTAGGTACTAACTTTTGTTTTACTTTATTGATGATCCGATTGACCATATTTATTTTATATCCATTAATTAAGGCCAGATCTTTTATAAATTTAAGCTCCTTTTTTAAGTTACTATCTGAAAGGGGGATTTTGAAAGCTCTATAAATCGAAGTGTAAAAAGCCACCTGTTTATGTGATTTTGGGTGAAGTGAATCATTTTTTATCGTTAAAGGAGCGTATGATGGTTTTCTAAATATTTGAAATTTGAAATATTTGAAACTTTTAAATGTGATCGTCGATTTACGTCCCTTTCAATCATGCCTTATTAAATCCATTATTTCAACATACTGACGTCAACAAGAGCGTATTTATTCAACAACATTCGCCGAGGTCAAATGACTACAAGCATTCAAATTTCTTGAAGACCAACATTCATCCTGTCACAAGTTCAATCATCAAATTGACTAGGTATTTTAATCTTTATAGACTCTTATCCACAAGGGATAAATAACTTTTCTTCCAGATCTCATTGCCAAGAAAATCTTCAAATTTAGCTCTTAAGATTGATTTTCACGTCGTCCTAAGATTTTAGACATGCTACTTGTTTTAAATATTTTAGAACTCATTCTTCCACAATTTTTATGTATCTTTCCTATTATGCACATGTAATTAAGGCACGTATCCAAAGATTCTGTATTTTATGATATTCTAATAGAGTAAGTTTTAAGTTTGTGAAAATAGTCTAATAGTTCTTAAGTCATACGAACATAACCATTCTTCGAGATTCAGATTTGGCTGATGATGCTCTGTAAGGGAGCGAAACATGTCCCACATATAACTTTTTAACTAATGAAGATATTCTAAATGTGACAACATTATAATGTATTGAATAGGTGGATCATAATAAAACTTTGTTATTGTAAAAAATAAAAGTTGGATGATGTTCTTTAAAAGAATGGAGGCTGAAAGTTTATGATGATTTCTTGTTTCAGATGATTCTCCACCATTAATGGAGCCTCCAGTGGATTTGGAACCCTTGGAGGAGAAAAGTGGGTCAGATATAAGAGAGCACCTGACACTTCATGTGCAGAAGAGACAAGCAGACGAGGGCTGTGATGTGCCCCTTGGCCAACCTGAGTTTGAACAAGTTAGAAAGAAAATATTAAAGAAAACTAGGAAAAAGAAACCACATACCAGTATCTCAGAAGAGAATAAGAAAAGGCTGAAGGTAAAGTCTGAATATATCCCGATTGAAGAATCTTGTATGGACAATGGGGAGGAAACTAACTACGAGAGTGAGGACATTTCCCCGACTGACGAGCTCAACCCAGAGCTAGTGCAGCCTGTCTCTGCAGTCTCCAATGGGGACTCACTCGCCAACAATTGTATTCTCAATGAGATTCTCAGTGAGAAGAAAAGGGTAAGGTCTTACTCATACTGGGTAAAACAATAATATTAAAAGGCTACCAGTTTGACAAAGCTACAATCCATATTATATAGATTAATTCAATTCCACAAATTAACTCAGAAACACATACCACTGTAAAAGATATTGCAAATAAAACGAATGCATGAAAACAACACTATGAAGCATGTAAGTTATTCCGTAGTATGCATTCTGACAACTTGAGTGCAGTATAATCTGTCTTGCCAAGAGAGGGGAATCACACCATATGCTCCAGTGACTTCAGTTTCATTTAGATAGTATTTTTTTTTGTGGTAATATTGTGGGATTTCTTTCCTTCATGTTCTTCCACTAGGTTTCAATATATACATGCTTTATTGGAACCACTCTGAAAGTCAAATCATTTCATTTTTAAACAGATGGGGCCAGAGTATGAGTTTGGCATTGAGGCAGGGGCATAACCAAGAGGGGGTTACTCCCCTCTGCCATTGAATTTTTATAAAAGAAAACACTAAACAGAAAGTGACAATAAGCAAGTGAGAGTCGACTCGAAGTGTTGGCTCTCTTGAACATTCATAGAGACAAAATTGTAAAACCAACAAATCTCTTGAATCTATTTTCTAAGAAGCCTTGAAAGTTGGATTTTAGATTGTAATCTGAATATGCCATTCGCTGTAAAAAATATTTACTTTGATCATATTGTTGTGTATTTTAATGTAAGATTTTGCAGTGTGCCAGTACTGCAATCTGAATATCAACATAATTTACTTGTATTAGTGACCTTATGACTCGCGCATGCACGCACCGCACAGGCACCTTCATTATGTCCTAACATAATTTTGTAACCATAACTTCCCATCGGTTGATCCTGCGTTGAGGACACAGTGAAGTTAAACACTGGAATACTCGTTTAAGGAGCAACAATTTATTGCAGGCAAAAACTTTTGATTTAAAGGATTGTATTAGTACTGTGAGTGAAAAAGACGCTTATTTTTTGATAATTTGATTTCTATGTAGTTTTAAAAGTTTTACTTGCTGGACAAGTCTGTTATTTTATTAGAATTTTATGTAGAAGATTGTAAGTTTAGAGTTTATTTGATTGACATACCTAATATTTTATTTTTGAATTGTTTAGTACAAAAGTTTTAATATGTTATACAGAGGACTAACAAAAGATACATACAACAAGAAATCCCTTTCATTGGGGTCCAGAATTAAACATTATAAAAGAGTGATTAAACCGGAAGCATTATACACAGCAGAAACACTAAACATGAATTTCAATGGCCAGATGGAGAAACTCGAGCTAAAAGAAAGGACAATTTTAAGAAACATCATAGGACCAAAATTTCAGGATAGTAAGATAATACACATCAAGAATGAGACACACTCTAAGAAAATTGAAAAACTCTCAGATACTTTGCAAAAAAGGAGGTTAAATTTTTACAGTCATCTTCTCAAAATGAAGTCCAATACATTAAGCAAACAAATCTTTGACTACTTCCGTAACTGCAAAACAAAACCCAACTGGTTTAAAGAAACTGAAAAAGACCTAGTGAAATTGAGGCGTATAGTTTCAAACACGACCAAGTCCATCTTTTTCACGTTCTGATATTTTGACTTCCATGGATTCCTCTTTACAAGATGAATACAACGGGAATGAAAGTGGGTTTCAAATCCAGCCAGATCACATTTAAAATTGCAGCCAAAAATGAGGTTTCGTATCAAAGTCGGCCAAGTCCCTGTTAACCCACACGGGCCAATAATCCTGCGCTATCCAGTCACGTGTTTTCTTCCGGTAATATGACAGCCTGACGTTTGTTCGAGTCACATGTGGTGGTTTCGTTTGGGTGTATTTTAATAAATATTTTATAAATTATAAATATATACGTAATTAATTGGTCGTTTTTAATAGTATACATATTTGCTGTGCAATAAAATGGAGGAAATTAATAAACGCCATATCACAAAGCGGCAATGTGATCTTTCCACCTGGAAGCGCACGAGGGAAAGACAGCTGAGATGAGTACAATCAACGACGTGTTGTTAGTGGTAATTTAATCAAGGCTCAGTGAAGTGTTTCGAAGGCGCGATGGTATTGAATAGGTATAATATGAAGAATATACATTGAAGTAGCTACATGAATCCACATATTTGCAAAATATACACTATTTAAATGTTAATTAGCCTCTACATTGGTTACAATGTTGGGTAATTTTACACAAACATAATGTTTAAAATAATAATCTTTATAAAGATTTTCACTAAATCTTATATCATTTTTAATCATATTTGTTCTAAATACAGTCAAGATGAACACAGTTGGAAAATAGGCCTAATCTAGATTTCCTTTTTCTTTAGGTATTAGGCCAAATTTTCTAATCTAAGTTTCAAAGATGACCAAGTCCTCTTACGTAAGTTTCAAAATCGGCCAAGTCCCACAGTTAGTTTCAAACATGGTCAAGTCCAAATTTTAAATACATTTTTCAATTCATGTAATATATTTAGACTGTAAAAATTGTATGGTAATGAATCAGAAGCCTCTGCTAAGCAACATAAAGATTAAAGTGTCTGAATATATATGAATTAATACCCTAAACAAGTTTTTTGCTTCTCCTGAAAAAAACAGCTCAACGGACTTGGCCCTGTTTGAAACTATACGCCTCAATTAAAAATGATAGAAAATTCACTATTCGATCGAACAGCTAAAGAAATAACTGAAGACGAAAATAATAAAGACAAACCTACATTAAAAAACAAATCTGTTATCTCAGGAGATGAGAGGAAACGGAGTTCAGAAAGAGTGAAGAAATAATGGGCACTAAGAAAAGAGCAACACACAGAGAAAGATTGGTTCAACGTACCCCAAATATGGTGAAATAAAAGAAGAAAAGAGGATGGGTCTTATAATAATTGCTTGATTATTGTTAAATTTGAGGTAAAATAATAATAATTGTATTGCCTCACCTACAGTGTGCAGACATTTCAACTTGATGCCATCTGACTGTCTGCTCATCAGTTTTGACGTTCTGTTTTCCTCTAAGCCTACTAGATGGCAGACCGAGTAAACCGAAACTCTCTTGGGCATCTATAGCTGAGGTTTAATGAATTTTGTTGGGTAAACACCAAATGTGTCACCAAAGATCTTTTACTTGCCAACATGGTTCGACATGGAGTGTGGAATGGACTTTTTTCTGCCCTTCAAACATCCAACAACCTCTGCCGGGTTTGAACCTGCTATCTTGGGATCCGGAGGCCGACACTCTACCACTGTTGCACAGAGGCAGCTAAATGTGAGGTGAGGATAGCTCAAGTCCAAGAAGTGTTCGGTGGTTTTTGGGCTGCTGAAGAAGAGAACGTGTAAAGTTCTTGAAACATCTACAGCGTTTAATGATTGAAATAAATAAACGATTGACATTTTTTTAATAGTATTGACAAGGCTGATTTAGATATATAAGTGATTTTCAGTGGTGAATACACAAAAGCGCACACGATTACTATATATACACACATTTTTAATATGCATGGGTTTTAAGGCTCTCAAGAGGCTTTACTTTGTGGTGAAATTGTTGTAGAGGAAGGTCCTTTATTTCACAGGAAGATTATTCCAGAGTCGAGCAGAGCGGTTGTAAAATCCATATTAGTATCCTGCTGTTCTAGTGAAATGGGGAAAGAGGGAGACACCTTGTGCTCTACAGACTGGGCGAAAAGATAGCTGGAGGCAGTGAAAGAGGGTCAGTTTAACAGTGCCAGCCGGAGATTTTCGAAGAACGATTAGGTCTATTTGATTGCGCACGTCTTTAATGGATATTAGGGGATCGAATCAAGAAGGATAAGACTACATACACGGTGTTCATAGTTCTGGAAAAGGCATTTGATAATGTTGATTGGACCAAGCTATTTGAGATTCTCAAGGTGATCGAGATCAGATACCGAGAATGAAGAATTGTCTACAATCTGTATAAAAAGTCAGTCTGCAATGTTAAGAATCAAGGGCTTTGAAAAAGAAGCAGCAATCCTGAAAGGAGTGAGGCAAGGTTACAGTTTGTCTCCCCTCCTTTTCAGTGTTTGTATAAAACAGGCAGTAAAGGAAATCGAAGATGAATGCGGAAAGGGAATCACGATCCAAGGAGGGGAAATCAAAACCCTGAGATTTGCTGATGATATTGTTATTTTATCTGAGACTGGAGAAGATCTGGAGAAATTTCTGAATGGTGTGGACGGAGTCTTGGGTGAGGAGTACAAGATGAAAATAAATAAGTCCAAAGCGAAAGTAATGGAGTGCAGTCGAACAAAGTCAGGTGATGTAAGAAATATTAGATTAGGAAATGAACTCTTTAAGGAAGTAGATGAATATTGTTACTTTGGTAGTAAAATAAATAAAGATGGCAGAAGTAAGGACGACATAAATTGCAGACTAGCACAAGCAGGGAAGGCCTTTCTTAAGAAAATAAATTTGCTCGCTTCGAACATTGATATAGGAATTAGAAAGATGTTTTTGAAGACTTTCGTCTGGAGTGTGGCATTGTATGAAAGTGAAACATGGATGATAACTAGCTCAAAAAGAAAGAGAATAGAAGCTTTTAAATGTGGTGTTACAGAAGAATGCTGAAGGTGAGATGGATAGATCAAATCACGAATGAAGAGATACTGAATCGAATTGATGAGAGGAGATTGATTTGGCTAAATTTGATCAGAAGAAGAGGTAGAATTATAGGACACATCTTAAGACACCCAGGACTTGTTCAGTTGGTTTTTGAAGGAAGTGTAGGCAGTAAGAATGGCAGGGGTAGACCAAGGTATGGATATGACAAGCAGATTAGAGGAGATGTAGGATGCAGCAGTTATGTAGGATTGAAAAGGTTAGCACAGGATAGAGTGGCATGGAGAGTTGCGTCAAACCAGTCTGTGGACTGATGACTCAAACAACACAACAGTGGTGGTGGTGGTGATTTTTGTTTTTGGAGGAAGAACAACTAGATAATCATCCTTTCTGAACAAAATAAAGTGGAAAAGAAATTTAAAATGAAAAAAATTATTTATTTAACGAAAGAATATCAAAATGAAGCACAAAATAAAACGAAGTATTGTATTAAGCCGAAAAGGTCACAAACGAATCAAAAGGGAACAAGAGTTCCCTGAGTAACAGAACACTTGAAATTTACATACCCTTGATTAATGCACTGTCACACACAAAGTGGGTGATGAGATCAGCAGTAGTATACGTTTGAGTGTCTCCTGCAGGCCAAGGCTCTGTCTTAGGCCAGAGAGATTGACACACTTTGTGAGGATGTGGGCCGTGGTGAAGTCAACACCACAAGAACACACTGGGGGAGGGGGGTGTTCCCTCTTTAGTAGATAAGAGTGTGTAGATCATCCATGACCTATCCTCAGCCTACACAATACTATGGCTTCTCTCTGTGAAGGCCGGAAAGAGGACCGCCACACAATAGTTGTCGTCTTAATTACTCTCAGCTTGTTGGGAGTTTGGATAGCTAGCCACTCTGATTCCCAGGACGCCAAGATGATTCGACGTAGCTGAGAGCAAATATCTTTTGCAGGTACATTCATAGGCCTTGGAGGTAAAAGTACTGCTTCCTTTGCAGCTTCATCTGCAAGTTTATGAAAAGTTTATTTCCCACAATCCCAACGTGCCTTGGAAGCCACACAAAAGTGATTCTGGTGCCAACATCACATAACCTGGCTAGAAGGTCATGAATCTGCTGCACTATTGGGTGTTGTGAGAAAGAGGTTTCAATAGACTGCAGAGAACTTAACGAGTTGGTACACATGAGAAAATGGATTCTTTCATCACCCAGTGCAATCTGCAGAGTTTCTAGGATGGCATAAATCTCCGCAGTATACACACTACATACACTATGCTCATATCATCGGTGGCAAAAGTGCAACCAACATTTTCTCCGATCTTAGAACCATCCGTAAAGATATGTCTCACGGCTAGGTACTGGTGAACGAAGTCCTGAAAATACCTCCAATAAACGTAGGAATCCGTGTTCACCTTTATTGCCTTGTTTGTAAATGAGTCGCTTTGCTCGCTGTTGGACATTGCTTATCTTCTTCATGTTTCTCTTACTGATGGGATGCCAGGCAGGCCGTATAGTAGAGCAGGTCAAATCATGGAAATATACAGCGCTCAGAGTGCACGGCTTTTAGACCCTTATTTCATAGGGAGTACTGCTGCATGCAACATAGTTCCTGTTAGGCACATAAATGAGCAAAAGGTGTGTGTAGATTTGGCTGTTTTTAGGATTAGAATTGTCTCATTGTATCCACCATGTGACAGTGCAGATAACTGAGTAATATCGTAGTCAGAATCAACAGCAAGGATAAGGGACTGTTACTGGGTGATTTGGAAATGGGACCAAAGGATATGAAAAGGTGATGAATAAATGTGGAGAAGATATGGAAGCTAAAAGGATTGGGAAACGTTGAGTTCGGCATTAGCATTATGAATACATTCTTCAAGCATATGGCTGTTACCACTACACATGGGAGGATAGGGGCACCAAATTCTTAATTAACTATATCACAACCGACTTTGAATTCCGGAAATATGTTAGGATTGTGTGGATATTCTGGGGATATTTTAATGAGACTATCTGATCTGTAGTGAACGAAGTATCTCTAGGCCTTTGATAGAGTGAATTAAGGTCAGAAAATCTTCAAAATGTGGAAAATTAGAAATACATGGATGTTATTATTGAAAATTACCAAACAATGGACCGTAAGTTGGTTCGGATATATATATATATATATTTTTTTTTTGCAAGCTGCTTTACGTCGCATCAACACAGATATGTCTTATGGCGATGATGGGATAGCAAAGAGCTAGGAGTGGGAAGGAAGCGTCCGTGGCCTTAATTAAGGTACAGCCCCAGCATTTGCCTGGTGTGAAAATGGGAAACCATGGAAAACCATCTTCAGGGTTGCCGACAGTGGGATTAGCACATAGGGGCGAAACGCAGGCAACCAAGAATGAGTTAGCTGGAAAATTTCTAATGTCCAATAACGGACCATTAAATTGGTATTATAAATTTACTCATTCAGGACAGATGTTTCATATTCCCTGTGGGAATCAACATCTATATCAGTATCCAGTATTCGGGAGATAGTGGGTTCGAACCCCGCTGATGGCAGCCCTGAAGATGGTTTTCCGTGGTTTCCCATTTTCACACCAGGCAGATGCTGGGGCTGTACCTTAATTAAGACCATGGCCGCTTCCTTCCTGTCCCATCATCGCCATAAGACCTATCTGTGTCGATGCGACGTAAAGCAACTGGCAAAAAAAAGACATCTTCAAGATTCAGATTCAGATAAATGTCACGCATTTTACTGCCATCTTCAAGTTAATGCAACTTTAATGTTCCATATTGACATTAGGCCTATAATACATTTTATGAATAAGAAGATTTTACTAATACATAATAACTTTTTTAAATCTAATTTTATGATATTCCCCCTGTCAATTTTTTAATATAGGAACATTTTATTTTGGACTCAATCCATTTACATATGAATGAGAGGACCATATTCCTAGTAATAGAAAAAATGAATGTTACTTTTATAATCATATTTTTAAATAGTCAAGTATTGTTTTTAAGTACATAATTGTTTATTAAAAATGAGCTGCATACTTTATTATCAATCAACTATGTAGCTGAAGATGATCCATTTGGACTGAAAATTATTCTTCTTCTTCTTCTGCCACTTTTCCCACACCGTTTGGGGCCACGGTTGCGAACTGAGCAGCGCATGTGGATTTGGCCCTGTTTTACAGCTGGATGCCCCTCCTGACGCTCACCCTATATTGAGGGATGTAATCACTATTGTGTGTTTCTGCGGTGGTTGGTAGTGTGTTGTCTGAATATGAAGAGGAGAGTGTTGGGACAGACAGAAACAACCAGTCCCCGAGCCAGAAGAATAAATCACACGCAAATAAAATCCCTAACCCGGCCGGGAATCGAACCAGGATCCCTCTGAGCCGAAGGGATCAACGTTGACCATTCAGTGAAGGAGTTGGACAATTGAACTGAAACAATGCTGCTACAGCCGAGAAGGAATGATAATGTAACTACCAAGCAACCAATCAATCAGTCAATACTGATCTGCATTTAGTGCAGTTGCCCAGGTGGCAGATTCCCTATCTGTTGTTTTCCTAGCCTTTTCTTAAATGATTGCAAAGAAATTGGAAATTTATTGAACATCTCCCTTGTTATTCCGGTCCCTAACTCCCCTTCCTATAAACAAATATTTCCCCCAATTTGTCCTCTTGAATTCCAACTTCATCTTCATATTGTGGTCTTTTCTACTTTTAAAGACACCACTCAAACTTATTCATGTACTAATGTCATTCCACGGCATTACTCCACTAATAGCTCAGAACATACCACTTAGTCAAGCAGCTTGTCTTCTTTCTCGCCTGTCTTCCCAGGCCAAACTTTTCAACATTTTTGTAACGCTACTTTTTTTGTCTGAAATCATCCAGAACAAATCGAGCTGCTTTTCCTTGGATTCTTTCCAGTTCTTGAATCAAAGTAATACCGGTGAGGGTCCCATACACTGGAACCATACTCTAGTTGGGGTCTTACCAGAGACTTATATGCACTCTCCTTTACATCCTTACTACAAGCCCTAAATACCCTCATAACTTGAGTTTCATGCTAATTGTTGGTTTATATTAGTACGAGTTCAATCATTGCGAGATAATGACATTTCATAGTGACAGAAACAGGTAAATATGTACTTTTATGCACATGGTTCTGCTACATAAAGGTGCATTCTCCAATCAGACCACAGAAATGACATTCTGATGCTAAGTACTATACATTCATATATTTACTTGTTGCATTATTGCAACAATGGTCAAATGTGTTATCGTCAAACATGGTTACTTGGGACTGCAGTCTAACTTGGGACAGTTTGATCCCATATTTTGGGCGCTTTTTGCTGACACTTGCTTCAGTGAGTATGCGCCAAAATTTGACAGATGAGTGATCCACAGCGTTTACTAGCAATATATATATCTTGAGGCAATATTAAGGTAGGGGTATTACTGAGGTTGAATTTATATATTGCAGATCATTTTTAAAGAATTAACCATAAAAAAATTGTGTGTATGAGCTGAGACACTAATAAAGAAAGAGAACGAAAAGTTGTTTGTAGGGCAAGTTCTTTCAATAGAAAATGATGGAACCCACCAATGCAAATTCCTGCAAAGTTATGAAGGAAAGAAAAACAAAATATTTGTGTGTTCCTACAGTTGATGACATAGACAATGTTAAGAAAAAGCAAATCTTGAAGATTATTGTGCCAGTTAAGGTAAGGAGTGGAGGTAGATATGTTTTCAATGTACCTTACCTTCTTTGAATCAACTAGGCTACGGTACCTATGTATTAAGGAATTACATAATAATTAGAAGATAATTGCATTTATTTTGACAGTTAATTATTTCCCTTTTAATTTGTCACTGTAGTGTCCCACATAACCGAGATATTTTTTAACATAGGACAGAGACATCAAAACAGAAGAGTATTATGAAAATTAAGTTACTGTCCCAAGTTACACCATCTTGAGGGTAACTTGGGACGGTAACAAAATTGTACTTATTGGGTAAAATCCAAAGCCGTACATGAATTAATTGATGAAGATGGGCATTAATGTACGGTCACTGGGGTTTGTGTAAAATTTAAAAAAAAGTGACATTTAATTTCCAGGTTGTAGAGGTGTTTGAAAAATAAAACTGTCCCAAGTAACCCCGGTTCACATTACCAAGTGTGTGCTCCTATTAAATGAAGACGTTTTCATAAACGTTATGAATGATAAAATTTGAGTTTTCAGCTCACTCATTCATTGTTTTACTTTCTAGAATTCTAAATGCTGTTGAGATACTCAGAATTTTGGAAGTATTGGAGGAAAATAATTATAAAGAAATCCTATCTATCTTTAGGTATGACAGTGGTGAAGAAGATGGGGGAGGAAGTTTTGTTAATCTCACTGGAAATCAGGCCTCAGGAGCTCTTAACTTGGAAGTGTCGGTTGGTGACAACGGGGCCCTTAGCTGAGTCCTGGCATTGCTACCACTTACTTGTGTCAGGCTCTTCACTTTCATCTATCCTATCCAACCTCCACTGGTCAGCTCTTGTTCTTTTCCGACCCTGATGGGCGGCCTAGGAATTCTTTCATTTTCACACCCTTCGTGAAAAGGGCCGATATCTTCATTTTTTGAAGTGTCACACCCCTTCAGTTTTTTCTCTCTGATTAGTGGTGGTAGGTGATGGTTACCCAGTTTGTACTTCATCTTAAAACAATAATCACCAACCCTCTGTGGGCGGGGGATGCAGACAAAGAATACACTTACGGTATTCCCTGCCTGTCATAAGAGGAGACTGCAAGGAGCGACCTAGGGATGATGGACTTAGAAGACTTAGAACCATGAGACTACTTGTGATAGTACCATTACGTGAGGAACACCATGAGTCGACGTTCCTTGCAATTAGTACCACTATGTGAGGAGCACCATGGGTCTACGTTACCTAGGAGCAGTACCATTTTGTAAGGAACACCACGAGTCTGGGCATTGCCTGTGATTAGTACCATCATGTGCATCCCACTGAGGTAGGGGAGCGGGCACTCAGCTGCACAGACTAGCGTGAGAAGGTGCCAAGTGCTGCGCTCGAATGTGTTGGTTCCACTGTATTCAGAACGTGTGTGGATTACCAGTAATTGTGAGGAACACCATGGGTCTGTGTTGCCTGTGATTGGTACCACTATGTGAGGAACACCATGGGTTTGAGCATTGCCCGTGATTAGTATCAATGTGTGAGGAATACCATGAGTCTGCATTGCCTGAGAGTAATACCATTATGTGAGGAACAGCATGGGTCTTTGGTGCCTGTGGGTTGTACCATAATGTGTGATATATCGTGGGTCTACATTGCCTATGATTAGTACCATTATGTGAGTGACACCATGACTATATATAGTCTGTGATTAGTACCACTATGTGAAGAACATCACGGATCTAGCTGGTGCCCGTGATTAATCCCACTATGTGAAGAACTCCATGGGTCTGCATTGATTGTGAGTGGTGCCCTTACGGGTCTATTACCTGCGAGTTGTGCCATTGTGTGTGACATACCGTGGGTCTACATTACCTATAATTAGTACCACCATGCGAGGAACACCATGAGTCTCTGTTACCTGTGATTAGTACCACTATAGAAGGAACACCATGGTTCTGCTTTACCAGTGATTACTTGTATGAGGGGCCAGTGACCTGGATTTTGAACCCCTTTGGACAACAATCATCATCTTAGAAAATAAGGCATTGTGAATTGGATCCTCTGATTGTTTTGGATTTTTTCGTCACCATTCCTTGTAGATTCTAGTCAGTAGATACATTTTTATTTTTTTATCATCATTTAATTTCATTCCACCGCATACCATTAGGATCCGATGACCTAGTTGTTAGGCCCCTTTAAACAACGATGATCATCATCATCATCAATAATCACCACCACCACTGGAAATTAACCAACATCTCAAGCACACTTGGTTTTTCAACGTGGCGTTGGAAATATTCACGTGGCAGCTGTCGATGAAATTGGTACTTTGGACATGCAAAGGAGCAAAACATCTAAGTTTGGACAAAATAAAACTAAATTAAACCAAAAATTATGAAACACTCCGATTTACCCAGCCTGTCAGAAGTAACAAAAACTTTATCTTTATCTAACTGTGAATCAGTTTTTCATGGTCCTCACACAATTGACGGACTTTAGTGATGACCTAGTTAGGCTCATTGTAAAACAGAGTGTAATGTGTGCTATACAAAAAGGAAACGTGAATTCTGAATTTTCTCCTGAGGAACCGAAGGCATTGATTGGAATATTGCTTTGCATTATCATAGTTTCTTCACCTTGGTTTTCCACTTAGAGAGTGTAATTTTGTGTACAAAAGGATTATATTTCTTTGATAACGTGTTGTTGGCTTTATTAAGACAACCAGTAACACAAGCATGAGATACTTAATAGAGCCTAAAATGCTACTGGATTTAGCCATTATTGCATTATCGCAACAGGCATTATTCACCACCCAAGGAACCCAAATCACATAATTGTAACATTCCAGTCTCTATTAAGTCTAAATGAAGTAAACTAAAGAGTTGATATGATTTTTGGAACCACAAATAACTGTCACTCCACGTGAGATTTGCGCTGGACAAAACAGAGGCAGGACAGGTTTTTCTCTGAGTACTCCGGTTTTCCCTGTTATAATTCATTCCAGCAGTACTCTCCAGTATCATTTCATCTCATCTGTCATTCATTAATCATTGCCCCAGAGGAGATGCGACAGGCTTTGGCAGCCGGATCAATTCCTATCCTCGCCGCTAGATGGGGGTTTCATTTATTCCATTCCTGACTCGGTCGAATGACTGGAAACAGGCAGTGGATTTTCAATCATCAGTTAATAAAGAAAAAATAATTTTATGACCATTACATCAGTCAAGCATGTGAACATTATAGGAGACTTTAATACGATCCTGTAGACACTAACTCATCAGAAACCAAGCATCTATTACACCCATTCCAGGGATGTGATATTACATTTCTACCTATCTCGATGACTCATCCTTTTAAACACTCATACTTTACTCAACTTGATACTGACAAACAACCTTGACAGGCTAATGAACCGCAGACGAACTTCAGCTCCCGGATTTTCAGCTCATGGCGTCATTTTCATGTCCTGCTTTCTAAAGGTACCTAAAGCAAAGCCCAAGTACATTACTATACGACACTGCAAGCACGTAGAAAATGATGCGTTAATGGCAGACATGTATTCGAGACCATGGCATGACATTACACAAATAATGAATATTGATGACATTGTTATCATTTTAATGATTTGATATTACAGATTTTTTTATAAACATGCTCCTGTACGCATAATAAGAACTAAGAAAGGAAAATCCTCATGGATAAATGAAGACATTAAACGTTTAATTGCAAAACAAGGGGCAGCTCACAGCAAATACAAACGTGACCAAACGGAAGACAAATTTAATGACTACCAGAAACTTCGTAATAAGATCAAATGAGAAGAAAAAACCACTAGAGTTTGATTGGACAAGGCACACGATATGACATCTTATGGAAAGCAGTCTTTCCTTTGGTGTAAATACCCAGAAAAATAATGAAGATCTGGATATATCACTGGAAGAGCTGAATGATTATTTTGTATTACCACGCACTGCATTGGATCAAATTAGAGAACAAATCTTTATTGTTGATAACTATAACAGTCAGGTTCTTAAAGAAAGAAAAATTTTGCTTCAGTGACATCTCGCCATTGCAAGTCCGAGATGCCTTCTGGAAAGTAAAATCAAATCCGATTGGAGTTGATACTATTGGTAGAGTAATGGTGAGGAAAATATTACATGCAATCCTCCCACCACCCACCACCCCCCTCAGACCTACACCTACAATTATTCCTTACAGAATGCTTTGTACCCCACAATGTGGAAAATGACCCTGGTATCCCCATTGGCAAAAACTCACATTCCGACATACGCCAGTGACTACCGGTCCATTTATTTATTTATTTATTTATTTGATTTATTCATTTATTAATTCATTCATTCATTTATCGTATGATGCTACAGTTGACAGTCGACTCTATACGTACATGTTCTTGACACACACACACACACACACACACACACACACACACACACACACACACACACACAAAAGGTATACAGTTGACTCTGTATACAGCTTAATATATATATATACAAAGTTCATATAAAAAGGAGGCCTTTCAGTCTCTTACAGACGAATGTCCAGCTCCTCCAACTAAAAGAGTGCCTCGTGCACGATGGTTTGCACTTCAGCACCAGGGTGAAGTCTTTCAGGCCCCACTGATGCAGAGCAGAAGCACTTTTTCCGACTCCGCAGCGTATCCAGTTAAGTGTGGTCCAGGTGGAGCGAGGAAGGTTAAACCCAGGCAACTTTGTAGTTGGATCCCTGATGTTGACAATGCCGTGAGGGTGTAATTGAGACCATTCATGTTTCTATGTTTCATCAGATTTACAATGTGAATTAACTAATTCCTCTACTTTCTTCCAGGCAGGTTCCGTGATTTCAGTCTCGTTACAGCATTTTCATCTGTATCCTGATGTATTGGGAGGCCTGTTTTTCAGTATTCTAGTCCACAGTCTAACAAGGGTCCTTTTCCGTCTGATGTGAGGAGCCTGAACTGGATGGACTCCTTTTGACAGTGTCGGCAACAATGTGTTGCCAAGAAAGGTGGCCAGTCTTCTTTGTACACAGATGACATGTAACTGTACATTCATTGTAGAATGGATTACATTTTTGGAACAATGGAGGAATTAACTTTAGACCTCGAATCAGTAAACAATGGACAATCCTTATAGCCAGTCCAAGACTATTATCCAAAGCAGATCGAGCAACTCTTCAATGATACAGATATAGAACAAAGTCATACTGTACAGTATAACTGGAAAGAATCTTGGAATCACGCTAGATGAACACATATCCTGGTCTGTGCATACGGTATCAACTTGCAGGCAAATACTTAAAATAAATGGCGTGTGGCCTCCGAAGAGGCCTGGAGCAGGTCTTTCGAGTTGACGCCGTACAGGCGACCTGCACGTCTATGAGGATGGGGCCTCACCTAGGATGAAGTCTAATGCTGAAGACAGCACACACACACCCAGCCCCCAAGCCATTGGAATTAACCAATGAAGGTTAAAAATCCCTGACCCGGCTGGGAATTGATCCCGGGACCCTCTGGACCAAGGGTCAACACGCTAACCATTTAGCCACGGAGCTGGACAGGCAAATACTGTATTTGCATCACTGCACATCCTCAGCAAGTTCAAATTTACCTTTAAATCCCTTTAATCCCTCCCTCCCGGTCTTTCCCTTCTCAACAGGTACTCTGTTGAAACAAGCATTGTCATCCTCGTCTTACAGCCTACAGTGTTGCCATGTAAATGCTCTTTCTCTTCCGGCACATTATGACGAAATTCAAGCAATACTAATGGAAAATAATTTACATATACTCTGCATATCTGAAACCTGGCTGACTCCTAGCATTCCTTCCTCCATGGTTGATATTGATCGACATGATCTAATACGTTTCGATTGGTCGGATGGAAGGCGTGGTGGCGGGACAGCGATTTACTGTAGAAATGATCTAAAGAGCCGAGTGATATGTACTTCTTCCCAGGATGTACGAACACGGCCGGAATTCATGTTCGTTGAAGTAAATATCAACAGACAAAAAGTGATGATTTCTGTCATATAACTAGACCTGGGATTTTAAGGCAAATGCCTATTTCGTCCCTTACGAAATAAAGTGAATTTTTTTAAATATGTTGACGTTTCATGATAAATCCCTTACACTAATAGAGTTTTATAGTGCCCTAAAATGCCTATTTGGACCTTTCGAGCCTATTTTACTATTTTAGTGCCCAAAACTGCCTATTTTCTACATTTAAAATAAAATTCAATTTCTGTAATTTTTGCAATCACACAATGGACATCCCTGGAACAAGCAGAACAGCAGACGGTGGGTTTTTCACAGAAATGTGCTCTTCGCAGACAACTGTCACCAAAGGAATGCTGAGTGAAGGGTGGAGGTGGAGGATTAGCTCAGAAGAACAACGAGCAGGTAGTAAAGGACGTACTGTGCCGAGTGACGGGGTGAGGGGGAGGATTATCTAGGAAGAACAAGTAGCAGGTAGTAAGAAGGGACATACTGTGTCAAGTCGCCAGTGAAAGAACATCTGTTTAAGTGAATTTAGTTAATCATGCCTAAAACGAAATCATCTAAGAGTGCGCTTATACAACAATGGCTTGTACAATTTCCAGGGATGACTTTTGATGTCGAGATTATTTTCTGCCAGTACTGCAATAAACAGGTATGTGCATATATCTTAAAATTCATATTAATCTAAAATTAAGGTTTTGATATTGGCTCCTCTAATTAATTTTAGAGACCTAGTCCAGGTGACCTGGGTTCGATTTCCAGTACCGGCAATAATTTAGAAATCTATGAGGTCTGGAACGGTGTTGACCCAGCATCATGAGGACAATTGGGAAGCTACAGTGGGCAGGGGTCACGGAGGCAAGGCAATACGGTTGAGGGATATATCATGCTGACCACATGCCACCCAATATCTGCAGGCCATGAGCTGGGCAGCAACCGTTATTGAAAGCCAAGGCCTTTTGGGGACTGTAGTGTTCTTGTTCTTAATTAACTTTAGAGTAATAATGGCTTAATTTAAATAGTTCAAAATTACAAATTTTATTCAATAGATCACCTTTTCTATTCCTCATCTTAGTCTCTAATTGACATCACTTTATTGTGTTTTGGATTTCACATGAGAAAAAATGCCACCTTCAGCAGCATGCAGATACTGCCAGTCACAAATCGAAAGCAGCCATGAAAAGTAACATTAGACAGACTCTGCTCACACAAACTATATGTCCTACAAGCCATAATGGTTTCTATGCTGATATGTATAGAGCCCTAGTTGCAGCAATATCCCCTGGAATGCTGTGCATAATCCGGTTTTCAGAGATTTTTACAGAAATACACCAAGCAGCACATCCCATCAGCATCTACATTAAAGAAAAACTACAGGTATTTGTTACAATGAGGTCATTTTGTCAAGCAGGGAGGATATTGGGGAGTCTTGCATATGGTTGTGTGTGGACAAAACCACCGACTCTGTGGGCAGGTACATTGCTAACTTTATAGTAGGAAAACTGGAACCCAATCAGACATCTACTGCTCACCTTCTGTGCTCTAAACAACTTGAAAAGTCAATAGTTAAAGCATTGCATACTTCATCAACAAGGGGTTGCAGTTGTTGTATCCTGGGAGTGTTGATGACTCTAAAGTCCTTCTCCTTGTCTCCGATGCTGCTTCCTACATGATTGCCACTGCACCTCTCCTGAAAACTTTTTATCCTTCTTTAATTCATGTTACTTGAATGGCCCATGCCTTGCATAGACTCGCAGAAACAGTTAGGGCCGAGTTTCCTGCAGTAAATACTCTCATTTCAACAATGAAGAAAGTGTTCTGTAAGGCTCCATCAAGAATAGCCATATTTCGAGAGAAACTCTCCTCTATTCCCCTTCCACCATAGCCAATCATCACCCGTTAGGGTTCCTGGATGGAAAATGCCCTGTATTATGCAGAACATCTTGAGGAAATCATGACTGTGATAGACAATTTGCCTTTAACGGACAACTCTGCATGTGGGTCGTCTGTCAAAGAGCTGTTAAATGATTGTTCCAGTGTTCAGAGAGACGTTGCGTATATTCAGGCAAATTTTCATTTCTTCCAGTCACCATCACAAAAATGGAGGAAAAAGGAAACAGTCTCAAACAGCAATTTTCTGTAATTGAGGAAGCTGAGAATAACATACAAAGTGCTAGGGACAAGGTAGGGGATAAAATAAGAGACAAGTGGTCTAGTGTACTGCAGAGAACCCAGGTTATTCAGTGCTGAAAAGGGTACATCAGGTAATGGATGGGGAAAAGGGGGACGTACCAAGTGAAATTGAATTGAAAAATGTAGATAAATGTTCCTATGCCCCTCTAACATCTGTGAGTGTGGAGCGCTCCTTTTCTGCTTTGGAAATGATTTTAATAGACAAAAGACACAGCCTGACTGTGGAAAATTTGGAGAAGATTATTGTTATGTACTGTAGAGCAAACTACGAATGAAAGTACTGTAGGAATGTTCCTCACAAATAATAAACACATACTCCATTCGTGTTTACACCGTTATTGGATGCCTACAGTGCTGTAATTGTGTACAGTGACTTTAGTATTAAGGTTTTAGATCAGTACTGATAATGATATATCATTTAATCCATAACTTTTTTGACACATGACTTTTTTATATTGTTTTTGATAAATATCTTTTTTATTCTGTCTTAATTTTGCAGTTATTTCGGTTAAGAATAGGGATACCATGTTTGTTAAAGTAAAAAAGTATCACGTTACAGTTTAGGTGTATATTGTAATATTTTAAAGTCTATTTCCTGCCTATCCACACATTTCTAAAACATATTTTAAGTGCCTATTTTCCCTTTTAAAAGCCTATTTACTTGTTTTAAAAGCCTATTGTAGGCGCCTAAAACTAATTTTTTTTAGATCCTAAAATCTCAGGTGTCATATAACTGATATGACCAAATTCGAAATGTCTTTATTAAACTTCCAGGCTATTTATGAACACATAATCATTATGGGTGACTTTAACTGTAACCTACTTAATACGACTCATGACGGTAAACGATTAGTAGATTTGTTTACTACTTGTAACATGACTATTCTCCTGCTACAGCCCACGAACCACGTGTATGCAACAAACCATTCATCACACACACTCATAGATCTCATTATAACGAACAACCCAGGTAAAGTAATAACCCATGGGCAAATCCCTGTACCATCCATTTCGACCCACGACCTTGTATATTTATTGTATTCCCTCAAAGTGCCTAAATACAAACCCAAGTACATAACTGTTAGAAATACGAAGGGCTTAAACTTGGATTACTTAAAATATGATGCTTATCAACTACCGTGGGACGATATACGGAGTCTAAATGATACTGACGCTAAAGTTAACTTGTTTAATACGATGGTAAAGAACTTATATGACAGACATGCCCCCAAACGTCGAATAAAGGTTTCTCACCCTTCTTGTCCATGGCTAGATGATGAAACCAAGAGAATGATGGCCCACCGTGATTCGTTATTTCGACATTATAAACAAACCCTAGACACAGACTTCGAATCTTACCACATCTTAAGAAATCGCACAAAGCAATTAATCAGAAATAAAAAATGTGCATATTTCTGGAATTTAGCTAACAACATAAATTCTAATCGTGCATGGGATCAACTTAGAGCTCTGGGAATAGGAAAACATCAACAGAGACAGAAAACTCCTGACATTCCACTTGACGAACTGAACGATTACTTTAGTAGAATAAATATTCAACCTACCCCAGTTAACTGCACCGACTCACCGCCCTCCCCTCCAGCCAATCAACCATTCACATTTCACAGTGTCACAGAAAATCAGGTTAAAAAGGCTTTGTACTCGATTAAATCAAAGGCCACAGGTGTAGATGATATTCCCATTGGTTTTATACATAACATTATGAGTGCTGTCCTGCCTATACTGATGCACATACTGAATTATTGTTTACTAAACGGAACTTTCCCAACTGTCTGGAAAACAGCTAATATTATACCAGTACCTATGAGTTTAGACCCACAATCACCCTCTGACTATCGTCCGGTGTCCATACTCCCTGCGCTTTCTAAAGCCTTTGAACATTTAGTATACGAGCAGGTTCTGGAGTACCTAAATAAAAATGCTCTTTTGGACCCTTTGCAGTCTAGATTTAAGAAGGGGCACAGTACCGCGACAGCACTTTTGAAGGTTACTGAAGACATTAGAAATGCTATGGACAAACGACTGCTTACTATACTTATCCTTCTTGACTTCAGTAGTGCCTTTGACACTATAGACATTCAGACTATGATAAAGAAAATGGAACTGCTAAATTTTGACCTGGCTGCGCTTAAGATTTTTAGTTCTTATTTGAGTAACCGTCAACAGCGTGTAACAGTAAAAAACGACAAGGTCTCTAAATGGAAAATGAAACTTAGTGGTGCCCCTCAGGGCAGTATTCTAGGGCCCTTACTTTTCTGTATTTATATCAATGACATACCATCTGTGACAGGAAATAACACACACCACCTTTATGCTGACGATCTTCAGATTTATCGACACTGCAAGACTTCCGACTTAGATGAAACAATACAAGATATTAACAATGACCTCCGACGACTCAGTATATATGCACAACGAAATTCTCTTATACTAAACTCCACAAAATCTCAGGCAATCATAATTGGAACACGAAAATTACTGAACTGCTCAAACAATATTGCAATCCCGCCTATCCTACTGAATGGTAACATTATTCCCTACAGTAAAACAGTTAAAAATCTCGGCGTAATTATAAATGAAACACTTGATTGGTCTGATCACACGAAAAATCATCTGTAAAAAGATTTTTGGAGCGCTTCACCCTCTTAAACGGCAAAGGGATGTATTATTCGATTTGAGTTTAAGGCCAAACTAACACAGACACTGGTTCTCCCTATTCTTGATTATTGTGACGTTGTTCTAGTTGATATGACAAGAGAAGAAACACTTAAACTTCAGCGAGCACTGAATTCCTGCCTGCGATTTATTTACAGTATTGGGTACGATGTTCATATTACCCCATACTATAAGGCTCTCTCATGCCTGAAGCCTGATAAACGTCGGCAGCTACACATTTTAACGATGGTGTTTAGAGTACTAGCTGAAAGTCAGCCACTGTATATTTCTTCTAAATTAACCTTTTTATTATCATTTCACAACTTAAATACACGTTCCAGATCCTCACTTTCTATTCCAGTGCACCGCACAAATAAAATGAATAGATCGTTTGTAGTGACCGGCACCAGATTATGGAATTCCCTGCCAGCTCAGGTCAGAGAAACTAGCTCTTTACAAAGATTTAAGGTCACCTGCTGAGGACAGCTAACTGAATGGCTGAAGTATGAATGTGTGCACGCCTGAGGATTAGTCATTATTAAGAGTTTTTACTATTAATTAGTTTTATTATTAACTTAGTAATGTATTTAAATTTGTTTCCAATTCTATTAATTTTTTGTTTGGTTTTAACTATTTTAAATATCTCAGTATTTTATTTATGATTTTGATTAGTATGTGGTTAAGTGGAAGAGAGGGCCTCGAGCCCTAACTTCGCCACTGAAAAAAAGGCATTAATAAATAAATAAATAAATAAATAAACAAACTCAAACATTAAAAAAAGTAATTGAAACACTAGTTATTACTATGATATAGTTTGTAATTATGGCGCTGAAGTTACAACACTCACAAAATACATGTGTGAGGTAGGTTCATCTGTAACCTTAAATACACAGATTAGGCGACATCATCCTACACCAAACTTGGCTGGCTCCGTCTACAAGACAAACGCAATCTTTACTGCTTCAACAAACTCTAAATCTCACATCTCCTTATCTTAAGGAACATTTCTATAATCTCTCTTTACATCACAAGAAAAGCACAATACCACAGAACATGCATATTCTTACCATACCCAGTCACAAGTCCTCAGTATATGGCTATTCCTTCACAGTTGCTGCAATTCATGAATGAAACAATCTGTCGCAAGATGTCAGTGTTCAAGAAATTTAAATGTGCCTGCACAAAATATGATGGAAGGACCCAAATAGCAAGGCACTTCCCTACTTCCTAGGCCTCTTGAACCTGCCTACTTTATCCTTCTCCTTGCCTTTCTCAACTCATTGGAAACTCAGATTACAAAGGGAACTTTTAATTTACACAGAATTCTCTTTTTTACAACTTCAGTGTTTTATGTATATCTTCAAAAGTGAACTCCCTTTCTATAATATTGTGTTCTTTCCCCTTGACTTTTATAAGTTTTAAATGTATAAGTGGTTACTGTTAGCTATAGTTCAGTTGTTCTACATAGTCTTACTTTTTAAGATTTGTACATAGCCAGGATAAATAATCATCTATCTATTATTCATCTTCTTCCTCATTGGCTTCGATGTTCTGCCGTTATTCCTTCATTCAGTTGCTTATTTCTTTTCTTAAAAGGCCTTCCAACTTCCCCTTGGAAACCACTGAAATGTGATGGCATTCTTCTGAATTTGCTATGATCCTTAATATCTTCTTGTCCGATGTCCATTTTCTCCATGTGCTTACATATTTTTGCAACAATAATAATATTCAATTGATGTTGTAATGGTTCACCTTTCAATACTATAATATGCAATATTTTTAATTACATTAACTAGGGACTAGTTACAGCCTGGGCTGGCCATCTTCAGCCTTAATGTAAAACATCTAATAACTAAACAAATGTACAAACACACAATTGACATAAAACAAATGAACAAATATACAATTGACATCCTAATTTATTTCAAATTTACTCATAATTTCATCCCAGTTTTTAATGTCAATTATAGATAGCGGGTTCAAACCCGGCAGAGGTAGTCAGATTTTTGAAGGGCAGAAAAAAGTCCATTCGACACTCCATGTCGTATGATGTCAACATGTAAAAGTTCTCTGGTGACACGGTTGGTGTTTACCCAACAAAATTCATTAAATCTCAGGCATAGACCCCCAAGAGAATTTCGGTTTACTTAGTCTGCCATCTAGTGGGTATGGGGTAAAATGGAACATCGAAATTGATGAGCACACAGCCAGATGGTGTCAGATTGAAATGTCTGCACACGGTAGCTGAGGCCATATGATGATGATGATGATGATGATTATTATTATTATTATTATTATTACCACTTAAGCAATTCACAATCCTATAATCTGACAAGATTATTTATGAAAAAATAGTGGACATGTTTTGGCTCTTGGAGCCATCATCAGAACATAAACACTACAAACATTTAAATAAGATTTTAAGAACAATAAAATACAGTAATGATTAGAAAAATCGAAACAAAGTATAGGAGTTCATTGATGAAAAGTTCATAGAATTATCACAAGATGGCCAAATATATGTGCCCATTGCATTTTCAGACGTGTTCCAAAATGGCGCCTAGGAAGGTATAGACCACTCAGACCCAAGAGAGTATACAAGAAAGTCTTAACATTTGGATACAATAGGAGGCCATGATTAACTTGGAACTAATACATTTCAAAGGCGGTGCAGAACAGAGCAAGGTCAAGCGAATTGTTTAAAAAAAAAAAACAAGTAAAATAGAAGAGATTATTGAAAAACTTACTTGAAAACTGAACTCGAGAAGACAAGAAGCAAATTGCTGTTGCGGCGTAGAAGAAAGGAAATTGTGAAAATTACGGCAGAAGTTTAGAAGAAAAGCTAATATAATTCAAGAGAAGACGGCCGAATACCTGCAGAAACACTGTGGAGAATATAAATTCAGCGAGATATACAAGAATTTATTTAAATACGTATACTGATAGACCCGAGGCGCAAGATCAGCGATACTTCGAAAATCATAAATTGGAAGCCGTAAGAAAAGAAAAGGATAAGAGAGAATTACTCCATCAGTAGGAAAATCGAGGAAAGAATAATATTTTAGAAAATAAATAATTTAAAATTTGAAGATTTTCGTAAGACAATACGAAAGATCTTATGCAGACTTAGAGAATTGGTCAATTAGAACACAAAAGAATACTAAGAGAATAGTTTAAAAGAAATATTATTCTAAGAAGAATTTAAAATGAACATTTACTTCTCGACAATATTTGATTTTATTGGCAGTTATTCCAAGAAGAAGATGACTTGCTAAGCATCGAGATGGACCAATCTGGAGGGAGATATCATCCAAACAGCTGAACCTACCTAAGATGAGAGGAGGAACCCGCCCAGCTGAACCTACCTAAGATGAGATGAGGAGTCCAGCCGAACCTCGAACCATGGCCAATGAACCAGCAATGTGACGAGCAGGAGGAGAGCAACTGACGGCCAATATGATGAAAGACGAGCTAAGTGTTTACCATAGTTAATATAATACTTAATTTAGCTAGGCATATGCATTAGAATAGAGTATTCTAAGTGTGAAATATTTAAGAGTGCAAGTGAAACAGTGAAGTGAAGTGCGTTACATTTAAGCTGCTAATACTATATTAAGTTAGTGTATAATTAGATAGATACCTCGTGGAGTATGACTATGTATGAAATAAGTGGATTAGCGAGGTAGTTGAGAATACGAGTAGGAAGAAGAGTTATCTAACAGCTGATTGCAAAGATGATCGTACGGAGAATAATATCTATAAATCTCGCGAAACTATTTAGTCAAAGATTACGTCACAGGTGGATCACATGTGAGAAGTGAAAGATAGAGTCGAGTTATTCCTTGTAAAGTAATGTTGTTAAATGCACAAACGCAGTATTTAATGTTAAGCATCGTAATTTTTTGGATGAGAATTGATCAATGTAAAGGAGTATTTACGTACAGAAGAATGTTATGTCTCAGTAATTGCAAATATTATGAAGGAGGTTATGAATAATGAGAAATGGTATTGAGAAAGATGAAATGGAATTAATTGAAGTTTTTATAAGGTAGTAAGAAGAAATATGAATTGATTTGAGTATGATAATGTGTGTTGTGGTAATTATGAGACATATATATGGATGGTAGATGCTAAATATGAATAATATTGGATCAGTTAGACGATGCAAACACAAGGAAAGAAATAAATCGCGGGAGTAACATCAAATTAGGTATGAATGGTGAATATTCGTATATAGTTGAGATTTGATTGGTGATGTTGTATCAAATACTGCTGTTAATATGAAATTATATGAATCTTATGACATATTCTCATAACATATGTGAAGTGTAAGGTATGGTAAGATAATATATAAAAGAAGCGACGCATATACATAGTACCGAGATATCATAACGTAGATACTTATTGAATTACTTGCACATATGATATATTAGAGATAAATTTAACAAATGAATGCATATTGAGCCGAATAGCAGTAAATTAAGAATTATTTAGATAGAATAGTGAGATAGATTATTTTATATTTTGAGTGTTGTTTTATAATTCATGTTATAATTTTAAATGATAAGATAGTAAATTAGGAGCCGTGATTTAAGAGGCAGTAGGGATGAAAACCTTAGCACGTCAGTCGTCATAATACAGTTCTTCGCCAATGATGTGATACATGAACGAATTTGATTACTTTTTGAAGAATAAAATCAATAATAATTGGTTCAAAGAAGTTCAGGATGATTTGGAAGAATTGGGTATAATCGGCAACAAATCAAAGACAGAAAAGAGAAGAGGATTTTGAAGAACAAAAGCACAAGTCTCAAACTAAAAACAGTTGAACGGAAACAATATACTATATCGGACACACAAAGGGCTTCCAGGTCGGAGAGGATGAGAAAGTTCTGGGAGAAGAAAAAGTAGAAATTAACTCAAATGTATTGATTTCAATGCTCCAATGTGGGCGTAAAATATGTAAATAATAAATAAATAATGAGGAGGAATTCCAAATTTGTTAAAATTATAATGTAATTGTGATACAGTGATGCATGTGAATGACTGCTTTAATTTTTCAAAGATGATAATAGATATGGAAACTTGAGTTCATTTCAGAAATAGAGAATTCATTATATAATATTTTGTTTTGTAAGCCAGCGCTGACTTAAATATTGAATTTCACGAATTATTATTATTGATTTTAAGTAACGATTGTGGAAGTTCATAATGACGCAGGTTCTCAATTCTTTCTTATATTTTTTTCTTAGTTTAATAAATATGTTTTCTCATTATTTTATAATACAGTGAGTGATAATTTGTAGTTGTTTTGGGCGGATTGACTTAGTTTGTAAGGTGTTTATTATGCGATTTGCGTTAGAATATTGCAGTCGGTGATGAATTTACACTTCTGTGCGATAGGATGGAGACGTTTATTGGTGATTATCGCATACGGTCCCTACGTTTTTCTCTGAATTCACGTAAAGCCTAACCTACAGGAAAAATTAAATATTTTTCTTATTTGATGAGATACCCTGAGATTACATCTGACTGTCGGGAATTTATGGCTGTGTCGTACCTGGACGCGGGAAGGGCTCATATATGTATATTATAAAGTTCAAAGACATCAAAGCACAATATACAGGAAAACTTCACACTTGAATGTTGTATGATACTGCAGGGTATCATATAATAATCTCACCAAGAAGAATGCAGTGGGTAGGTGTAAAATTGTTGCATCAATGCTGGCACGCTCTTGTCAAATAAATGTTAATATATGATATATGGAATATCTTTAAACTTTAAGCAAATGATATGATGGAACATATGAAGAAATTATGTTTATTTTTAGAAAAGATAAATGTTTATGTGTTGTGCTTATGCTGATTAAAATTGTGAAATTACAGGTGATTTGTTGGCTTCTAATACTCTATATAACACTGCACATAGATATACAGAAGGGATAATGAAACAGCGTTCTAATATTCAGAAAATTGTCATCAGCAATTGCTCAGATCTGAAGGTGCTGGATAAAAACAGCTTTTACTGTAACAAGTCAGACCGAGCATAAAACACTTTGTTGTTGTTAGAGAATGTTACATGTGACAGGATATCATAAAGTCTAGAATACAGATATACACTGCCTGACAAAAAGACTTGAAGCACCCAAACAAAATAGTTGGATGTCAATGTAACTTCGTACACGTATACACCCTAGGCAGGTACGTCAATGATTAGTGTTGTTGCCAAGCCTGGTATGGGGTATAAGGGGCGTGAACAGCATCAGATGTTGAGTGATCACTGTGAAGGATACAGAAATGCCCCATACTCATGTGAGACAGCGTTATCAGCACCTCACAGAGTTTGAAAGAGGCCTCTTTGTGGGTCTCCATTTGGTCAGCTGGTCGAATCTTGCAATGTCCAGATTTGTGGGGTATTCGAATGCAACAGTGGCCCGATGTTGGACTGCACGGGAACGTGAGCGCAGGCGTACTCATCATCAAGGTTCCGGTCGACCACGTCTGACCACCATAAGGATTGCCATATTGTGCAGCAAGCACATCCTAACCCCTTTCCATCTGCGCCTGCCATATGAGAATAAGTAATGGACTCCCTGCAAGATTCTGTGTCCTCCCGCACCATTGGTCGGAGTCTAGTAGCAGCCGGACTAGGGAATTACCGTCCCATGCGTAGGGTGCTGTTATTACCACAAAATAAACTACTGCGTTTGGAGTGGTGCTGTGACCAGGAAGCTTGGATTGCTGATGATTAGCATCACATTGTGTTCAGCAAAGAATTGCTGTTCTGCACTACATGGATGACCATCATCTGCAAGTATGGCAGCGACCTGGGGAGAGGTCCCATTCTTCCAAAGTTTTCGAGAGGCACAGCAGTGTTACTCCTGGTGTCATGGTGTGGGGAGCTATCAGATGTGACTTCATATCACGGCTGGTAGTGACTGAGGAAACTCTGACGGCACAATGATATGTCACGGGCATCCTGCGTCCTCTTGGGCTACTCCTCATAGGACAGTATTTTGTTGCCATTTTTCAACAGGACATTGCTCGTCCATACACAATGCATGTCTCTATGAACTGTCAGCATGATTTAAGCTACTACCATGGCCATCAAGATCCACAGAATCTGTCCCTGATACAACATGTGTAAGTTCAGCTCAGACGTGAACTCCGTCTCAGTGCCAGTGTCTAGGATATCAATGACCATTTACAACAGATGTGGGTCAGCTTGCCTCAGGAGAGGATACAATGGCTTTATGACACCCTTCAGTGTGTGGATCCAGGCCAGAAGGGGTGTAGCGTCATACTGATAAGTGGACTCGTACTGCAAAGTTCTTTATTAATTTGATTAGGTTTTGTAATCGTTGAAATAAGACCACGTACCCTCTCAACATGAGAAATTTTGTTTTGTTTCTTCCTCCCCTTCTGGGTACTTCAATTTGTTTGTCAGGCAGTGTAATAACTTGAGAGATAGGGACATAATTTTGAGATACTGTACCCCAGAGTTACGACTGCCTGCTGACGTATCCCTAATGCATGCCTTTTAAGTGGAGACTGTTTTGTGAAAATTTCCACCCACAATTTTACATTTCAGTGAATGTCAACAATAACACACATCCAACTTTGAACCTCACAGCTCATAATGATGTCCTGTCAGTAGTATTGTAAATGTTTATCTCTTCTAGAAATATAGTAGTAACTAATATTATGTGTGTGATTTCAGGCTCTTTTGGAATCTCCCGAAATGATTGAATTTCTTCAGAGTCGTATAAGAACTTCATGATGCTTTCTGTAGCTCAGCATCTAAAATTTCAAAGGAAGAGCAATTCCATTTGACAGGAATAAATTAAAGATACAGTCAGTGGTTAACAAGTGGACTACTGATGAAGATATCTACAGATAGGAAGAGGATATACGAGGTATCCATTTCCAGAGGGTTCCTTGTCCAAGAAGTGAAATTTTTGGGAAAATGCTAAAAGTGTTTATTATTAATCATGGAGGCCTTTCGGAGAAATAACAGTATATCAAACTCAAAGATTCTTCATAAAATGTATAAAAATAACATGGACAAAGTGTCGTTTGGAATTGCATGATGGACAAGAGCTGTTTTGGAACAGTACAGGTAATGGACAAGGGATTCTTTTTCAAAAACAAGAATAACCGATATTTGTGACAATAATAATAATAACAACAACAACAACATATGGCCTCCAGAGAGATCTGGTGCAGGTCTTGCACACCGGCGCATCTATAAGGATGAATTCTAATATTGAAGATAGCACAAACACAGACACCCAGCCCCCAAGCCAAAGGAATTAACCATTGAAGGTTAGACCAGAAATCAAACCTTTTACCAACACCAGCCTGTTAACCATTTAGCCATGGAGCCAAAGAGAGTGATCAGATATGCTTTACTCTGGCATGCGCGGTGATGTTTTAGAGCTGGGGGTCCCCCGAAAATTTGTGTAACAGAAGTAGTGTCATGTTACAAAATGTGTGACATGGCTGGCAGTCATTTGAAATTAGCAACCGTTGACGGTTGGTCATGATAATTTGGTTTCACATCATTTTTCCTATGAGGGAGCTGGATGGGAAGGGGATGGTGTGGTATGCCTGACCCTAGCCTTTCTTTTGTGCGTGGTGCAACTCTGTCAGCCAACCTTGTTGCAGTTGTATTTCAGCCATTCCCAAGTGTGTGTGTGTTCTGTTCTTGTCTTAATTCTGTTATTAGTTGTAAAGAGTACTATGGCACAGTGACGTGTTAACACGGTCAGTTTGTCAAGTTCAAAGAAGGTTTCAAGAAAGTTTCCCAGGTGTAGACATTCCAAATCGTAAAAATGTCCATTTTCTTTATAATAAATTTCTGGAAACTGGATGTATCCAGCCTAAGAAACCAAATAATTAGAGTAGGTTTCTCACCAAAGAGAAATTAGATGACATTCATCATCATTTGGAAAATTCTCCTAAAAGTCACTTGTTGTCTTGCACAATTGGGAATTTCAAATCAGTTTGTGCAAAAGGCAGCTAAATTTTTACACTTAAAGCCATATAAAATTACTGTGGTTCTTCAGCTCTTCAACCAGATGACCCTGTACATGGATGCACTTTCTCTGACTGGAGTTCAGAAAATTTATGCAGTAGACAAATAGATCCACATTTAATATTCTCCTCGGAAAAGGACTATTCTACCGTCATGGTTATGTGTGTACACACAAACAGTCTTCACTGGAATGCTGTTAAACCTGACTTCATACATGCAGTGTATGGTGTGCCATCAGTTGTGGTATAATCATAGGACCAATCATTTTAAGAATACAGTTGATACTGTTACTTATGCTAACCCCCTTTCTCAGAGAATTAACCAACTGGCAGCATGATGTTACATTTTTTCAATAGAACTCTGCCACTGCTCAAACTGCAAATAATTCCATGAGAGAAATTCACCAAGTGTTTCCACAGAACAAGTTATTAGTGGGGATTTGTGTTCTCCCTCAGTCTGTCTGTTTGCAATTATCTCTGGGGTTAACCTGTAAGGACGCACGTGTGGGTAAAAATTATCCAGGTGAAATTGAGATATATATATATTTCAGTTATTTCTAATGTGCTCTTCAAACCTCCTCTCTCAGTACCTTTCAAGTGAATCCTTCCAAATGTCACAACCTTGAATCAGCTGTGTGGCTTTGTTAGTTCCGCTCATAGTGTGAGAGGGGCAGGTAAATTTCACCCTCACTCATACATTTCAGAATGCCATTCTTGTTTATTGTTAACTACTTTGTTTTTACAGTCAAACAGTACAGTAATTATTATTACACGTGTATTTTATAGTATGAGTGCATTTTTTGGCAAGTTTATGCAAAAGTTTAGTGAATTTCAAGAACTGAAGATGTATCGCACTCTGATGCAGAACGAAATTATAAACTTGTTGCTCCCAGGGAAGACAGCAACATCGTGGCTAGTGATGACTGAGAAATTGACAGTGTCAAAGAAAGTGATCAGGCACACTCCCAATGTGTTTATTTCCTCTGTTGGAATTAATAACTGACAGTTGCACACTATTTTAAATGCTCAAGTCATCTATAAAACAAACAATCTGTACTCCACCAAGAAATCTCCAAAGTCGTCTTCATTAGCTTTCTGGAAAATCTGAGGAAAGGAAATGTACAGACCTCAGAAAGCGTCAAGAAGGAAGATGCAAAGACCATGGAAGTAAAAAGGACACAAAAATCACAATGTGTTGTGTAATGTGTGAAAAGCTCATTTGCCAGGAACATGTGAAGTCATTGTGTGGAGAATGTCTGGGACAAGTGAACGAGCAACAGGAAGTAATGGACCAGAAGTGGAGTGTAAAGAAGTTTGATCTTTGAACATCCTCTACAGTTCTTACTCTCTGCTCTTCCCTCTATACCCAGCAGGTGTTAATCGTATGTGACTCTTATGATACAGAAAATGTGTGTCCAATATAAATGATAAACAACTGATTGATGGCAGTGTAAGTGTATGTGTAAGCGTTATCGGAACATGAATATTTCAATATCCATTCTTATTATCACACGTTGCACATTGCCATAATTAATCCAAAACTGTTACAATTGATTCTATATAAATATATCATCATTTACATGCTTTCCAATAATTAAGGAGGATTTTTGTGGGTAATTTTCACCCATTGCATGTCCTTGTGTCTCGACAGAGAGCTTGCATCCTACCGGGTTAGTTAAAAAATGCCTTGTACAAGATGAACCCGCACACCATACAAGAACTGAAACATAATATTCATTAGGAAATTGCTGGGATTCCTCGAAATGGCCTACAGCAAGTGATAAATAATTTCCTAGCGAGATGCCAAAATGTGCGGAATGAAGGCAGGTAGTTTCAACACCTCCTTTCATAATTTGGTAAGCACTGAACTTAACATTGTTTTACTGTTGTAGGGTTTACCTTTCTGCTACTCACCTCAGTCTGCACGCTCACCATGCGCCGGAGTAAAGCGTATCTGATCATGCGGTATTGGCTAATTTATTCATAAAACTGGAGAACAGATTACATTGTCATGTAGAAACCAAGTTTGTTTGCAATTAGTCGGTCAGCATCCTTCATCAAACCTCCCCTGGTTTAATCCTCTGATACATCTGAATTATCTTTGGTACAATTTGAAAAAGATGATATCTTTGAAGAGAAGCAAGTAAGGTAAGGTATGCCAATTTACACCATAATGAAATTGAAGTGACCACTTGATATCATCTCCTTTTTTTTAGTTTGCTTCACCAAAATTCCAGTTTCAACCTGCTGTTACCTTCTAATTTGGCTTTATAATGATCCTTCCAGTGCCCAGATCTGTGTTGTACATATGCACTTCTCGAACCATATTTTCCTCAAGTGATTACAATTCTCTTGTTTAGAGCAAATTGGATGTACCACTGGTTGGATTTCTTCAAAAATTTGTCCTGTTGCTTCCTTCCAGTTTTACACAGAATGTTGAGGGGTGCATTGTGCAACGTCTTCATCAGCATGCCAATCATAATTGTATTTTTATTTTTCCTGCTGCACCATCAGCAAACAACTGTATTACTTTCAATGAAAGTACTTCTTTATAAATTGTCAGGCCAATAAGGGACCGATATATTTGTCACTTGTAACAACTGTATTAATTCATAATCTCTTAAACTGGTATTGTTTATTCCCAGATAGGTCTTATGGCGACAATGGGATAGGAAAGACCTAGGAGTTGGAAGGAAGCGGTCGTGGCCTTAATTAAGGTACAACCCCAGCATTTGTCTGATGTGAAAATAGGAAACCACGGAAAACCATCTTCAGGGCTGCCGACAGTAGGATTCAAACCCACTATCTCCCGGATGCAAGGAATCAACTGGAATGAAGTCTTGAAGGAGCAGTGGTACATGAATAGATTAAAATGGAGAGTGCTCATAAACCGCACCCGGGAAACTGGAGGGGAAACTTGATGACGATGATCTCCTGAAAGCAAGCTCAAAGTTATGAGACCCGAACCGCGCAACTCAGTTACAGAATCTCCTTGATGTAAATGATGTAAACAAAGTACCAAAACTGGCATAACTTAAGTATTATATTCCAATCATTGGTCAGATCTGGTACTGCTTTATTTGGCCATGGTTTATGATTAGAATATAATACTTAAGTTGTGCCAGTTTTGGTACTTTGATTACATCATATACATCAAGGAGATTCTGTAACTGAGTTGCGCGGTTCGGGTCTCATAGCTTTGAGCTTGCTTTCAGGAGATCATCGACATCAAGTTTCCCCTCCAGTTTCCCGGGTGTGGTTTATGAGCACTCTCCATTTTAATCTATTTGTGTACCACTGCTCCTTCAAGACTTAATTCCAGTTGATTCCTTGCATCCGGGAGATAGTGGGTTCGAATTCTACTGTCGGCAGCCCTGAAGATGGTTTTCCGTGGTTTCCCATTTTCACATCAGACAAATGTACCTTAATTAAGGCCACGACCGCTTCCTTCCAACTCCTAGGTCTTTCCTATCCCATTGTCGCCATAAGACCTATCTGGGACGTAAAGCCACTAGCCAGTTCCTCCTAGGTCTTCCATCAGGTCTCTTTCCAGTAATCTCAGTATGCAACCATTGTTTTGCAGTTCTTCTTTCTATCATACGTTTGATGTGACCAAACCATTGCAAACATGCCCTCCTTCAGGGACTGATTTATTCCAGCTTGTTCTCTAATCTTCTCATTTCTTACTTTGTCTTTCCTAGTCTTGAAGCATGCTTCTTAGAAACTTCATTTCTGAAGCCTGAAGTTTGCTGTCATCTTTATTGGTAGTTGCGCAGGTTTCCAACCCATAAGTCAGTATAGGGACAAGGTATGTTTGTTTTGATCTTGGCACTTGTTTATTCCAGAGCAGATATTGAGCTTGCTGATAGAATTGACTGGATTTCTGAATACGATTATTTAATTCAAGCTGTATTCTGTTGTCACTTGATATTATGCATCTAAGGTACTGATACTGGTTTACTGTTTCCAATTGTACACCCTCCAGCATTATGTTATCTTCTCTGTCTATTAACAGACATTGCAGCAGTTTTTGAAGCACTTACTTTCAGTCCATATTTTTTCAGATGATCATTCCAGACATTCAGCCTTTCCTGGACTTCCATCTCGCTGTTTCCCCAGATAACTATATCATCTGCAAAAGCAAATGCTTTAAGATCCATGTTGGCGTTCTGCTTCACTTCTTTTATGATTTCATCCATGATGGTGATGAATAGTAATGGTGAAAGGGCACTGCCTTGTTGCACTCCTCTAGATGTCTGGAACTAATGGGAATATCCATTTCCTACTTGAACACAGCTATAGCAGTCATCATAAAGCCTTTTTATTCTCTGAATGAGTTCCATAGATACATTCATCTTTTTAAGACACTCCCATATAGTGAGTGTCACTAGGGACACTATTGAATGCTTTTCCGATGTCTAGAAACACAAATGCCAAGTTATGATCTTTCTCCCAGTCCTTTTCTAATATCATTTTTAGTGTGAATATGAGGTCTATAGAAGATCTATCTTTCCTAAATTCATATTTTTCTTGCAGTTGGGGTTCAGTAATTTTCCTTAATCTTTTCTCAAGAATCTTCTCAAATATTTTTAAACCATGGGACAGTAAGGTAATCCCTCTGACTCCCTTTCTTGAACAGGGGAATTATAACTCCCTTTTTCCAGCCATCTGGTATTATTCTATCCTTTCATATTGCCCTTACCACCCTGTATAGCAATTGAATTCCTTGTGGGCCAGCAGCTTTAATCATGTCTGCTCTTAGTTCATCGAAGCCAGTAGCTCGTTCATTGCACATACTTTTAAGGGCTGATTCTACTTTACTCCAAGTTGGTGGTGTTTCTTCAAATATATTATCACTGCAGCTTGACTGAATCTGTGCATTAGGACAGGAGTCCTTCTTTATACCATTGTATAAATTCTCAAAGTACAATTTCATAATTTCTCTTATTTCTGTGTCTTCCCTAGTGATGCTCCCATCTGGTTTCTGTAAAGCTGTAATTTGCTCATAATTACTCCTGGTATTTCTAATAACACTGTACAGCAATTTGGAATTTGCTTTACTATCTTCTTCCAATTTATTTGTAAAATCAATCCAAGACTTTTGTTTTTCTTCTGGTACTATTTGTTTCACTCACAGTCTACAATCTCTGTATGTCTGTTAAAATTCACTCATTTTTAATTCATCTTTTACATTTCATTTCTGAATTTCTTTATCTCAAGCCTTACTTAATTTTTCTTCTGAACTGCACTCTTTACTTCATCATTCCACCAGGCTTTCTTTCCTTTCCTTTACTACTAGTTTTGCCACATATTTCTACAGCAGTTCCAACAAGACATTTTTTGAATCTGTTCCACTCTGTATCTCGTCCTTGTGTTCTGTCTGCAGGTATTTTGGAGGCCACCTTTTTGTATACATCATTTTGTTTTCTCCTTTTTTCAGTTCCCAGGTTTTAATTTTTGGTTTTCCTTGGTGTGCGGATTTTTACATTTTTGATGATTGCAAGAAGCAGTCTGTAGTCACTATCTAAGCTCTCGCTTGGTACAACCTTAACATCACAAATAGTTCGACCAGCGTTTCCGTCAGATATTATGTAATCTATTAAGGATTTGGATTGTCCATCCCAACTAGACCTTGTTATTTTGTGAGATAATTGTTTTTGAAACCAGATGTTATTTATTTTTAAGCCATTTCTCACTCAAAAATCTAGAAGTTGTTCATTTTCCTGGTTCCAAAACCATGCAGGCCCAACACATTTTCATACTCAAGTCTGTCTGTTCCCACTTGTGCATCCAGATCACGCATCACTAATACATTTTCCACTCCTTCAGTAGCTTCCTCCAGGTCAGATCCTTTTTGTCTTCATCACATCCAGACTGTGGGGCATATACCTGTATGACTCTTAACACCTCCTTATTGAAGGAGACATCCATTTTGATGATTCTGTCATTCACATATATCACTTCACTTACAGCATCTATATCTTCTCTCAATACAAATCCGACACTATTCCTAGCTTTGGTTTTGTTACCCATCCAATAAGTTTATATCCTTTCCTCAGTTGTTTTACTCCTGTGCCTTTCCATTTAGTCTCACTTATGCCAAGGATGCAAAGTTTCCTCCTCTCCATCAAATCCACCAGTTCTTCACATTTACTTGTCAATGTAAGGATGTTTAGTCTTCCAATCCTGTGTTTGATTTTCTTGATTTGGGATTTCTTTGCATAACATTGTAAAAGATCATCAGTCTTTCGGTCATCATACTTTACAAATATTTGATAAGATTTTTCAGTCCAGTATTTGTTTTTCTTTCTGAGGCTCATTTTAGTTTTGAAAGCCATCCAAATTACTCTTCAGCTGGCTTGCTAAGTCTAACACTGGAGAGGAGTTTCTGTTAGGTTTTTCTCCCTTAGCCTTTGGCAGTCCCCTGGCACTTCTACAAGGCAGCAGCGGTGGTATCCTCTTCTAATTAATCCCAGAGAGGATGGCTTGCTACATCCGCCATCTCTGCCATTCTGAAGGTTGCGTTCTCTGCCAAAGGTGCCGTTACGGACTTCACTTTTAACCCTGGGCAAGGGCTGTCTCATCCACAATCTCCACCATTCCGAAGTCTATCTCCTCTGCTGAAGATTCCGTTGAGGTCTTCACTCATAAGCATGAGCTGGGATCCTTACCAGATATTACACACATGGGCCAGTATGCTGTGGGACTCGCATAGCAGGGACGCCACTCCCTGAGCAGGGTGGGTTCAAATCCCACCGTTGGCAGCCCTGAAGATTGTTTTCCATGGTTCCCCATTTGCAGACCAGGAAAATGCTGGGGCTGTACCTTAATTAAGGTCACGGCTGGTACCTTCCCATTTCTAGCCCTTTCCTACCTTTGTGTCACCAAAATCCGTTGGTGTGTTAGTGCATCGTTAAATCAGTCACCAAGAGGAGATACTGTTCTGGTGTATTTCAAAATTGTTATCCTGATCTGTTTTAGCTGACTCATAATCCATTTTTCTGGGATAAAATGTGTTGTGGAACTTGTCTTGAAGTGCGGGGTTTGAGCAGTAGAGATCCGTTCAGTCCTTGCGTTGGATATTTTGGGAAGGACTTCATGCATCATGTCTTGAATTGATTTTTCTGGGCTAAGTGGCTCAGATGGTTGAGGTGCTGGCCTTCTGACCCCAACTTGGCAGGTTCGATCCTGGCTCAGTCCGGTGGTATTTGAAGGTGCTCAATGTGCACCTGATTCGAACCAGTAGATCACATAAACTTTAAAATCGTCTTGTTTGTTGAAATTCAAATATTTTGATTTCATTTCTCTGCAAAAGCAATGCTGCCAACTGGAAAACATTCATATAAAACAAAGAGTATATAATTCATGTTTTAATAAGGTGTGGTAAGACACAGACAAGTTGAAACTCAGTAGTGTAGCATGATTACTCTTGCAGTGGGACAAGCAACCATTTGTTATTGTACATTATTATGTCTGCCATGTGGGACAAGGGCCACCTTGGAACTGCGACAGATGCAATTGTGCTGTAAGATAAATATAAATCAGTAATGACTCGCAGACAAAGCCATCAGAACAAAATCATTAAGTTTTCATTTTGGTGGGCAAGGAGAAGGATATATATGAGGCATGCCATTTCCAGTCAACTGGCAAACAAACATGAGATTTACAGTGTAGTTTTCAATCATTACTTAATTAAATGTTGCTATGCAGAACCTGAAGTCTGAAAACTCTTGTGAAATGGAAAGAGTGAGGTTTGTTTCTAAAAAAAAACATGTATGTTAATGGAAGAAATAAAAACCAAATATAAAAGACCAAATTTTAAATGTGTTCCAAAGTTACTGTTGTTTGAAACATTATCCATAGATAACGCCTCCACTCTACTCTATCCTAGGCTAACCTTTTTGTAGTTGCATGGCTATCACAGTTTTTAATGTGGACACGGTCGACTCTGTTGTTCCATGTCTATGTAGTATGGTACTGACACTATTACAGAAATGAAAGATTGTGTGCACTATGGCTAGTCTCTCTGGAGAGTCAAAACAGAGTATATTTTGACTCTAGTAGTGTCTCCTGAATAGGAGTAAACATTTAACAACATGGTAAAAGTGCTTAATATGGCACAAAATTCTAAACGTAGTAAAAAAAAAAAAGTATTATTTGTGTCGTGATCAAGAATTTGACAAGTACATTGAAGAGAAAATAAAGTAAATAATGGAAAATCTAGAAAAGATGCTCGTGGAAGTACCTTTATAACTTCAAATGACGTAGACCGTCCATAAATTAAGTTTCCCTATTTTTTTTTCTTGTAAGGTAAAAAACGTCTTTAGCCAGGAAATATGAGCATGCGTGACAGATCCGTAAGAAATAAATTGACCAGGGTCCACCTTTTCAATACAGTATATCAATAATGTAAAAAAAAATATCAGATGCAAGGCTTTTCAGGCGTTTGTTCTATTAACCAGCGTTTCGTCTTAGGTCTGACACTAGACTCATCAGAGTGGGATGTGTCAGACCCTACCCATTGACACTGGGGTGTATGCAAGTGAACTTATCAGAAGCCCTTATAAGAGGCACAGTCTGATAACTGCATATGGGAGATAAATCTCCACAATGGAATTATTGCCCACCTAGCAATTCCGAATGGAAAATTCTAAATTCCCATGGAAGGAATTTGATATTTTTCACCAATAGAGCATGTCAAAAATGTAAAAAACACTCTGATGAGTTTAGTGTCAGACTTAAACGCAACGCTGGTTAATAGAGCAAACGCCTGAAAAGCCTTACATCTGAAATGTTTTTTTACATTTTTTTACATGCTCTATTGGTGAAAAATATCAAATTCCCTCCATGGGAATTTAGAATTTTTCATTCGGAATTGCTAGGTGGGCAATAATTCCATTGTAGAGATTTATCTCCCGTATGCAGTTATCAGACTGTGCCTCTTATAAGGGCTTCTGATAAGTTCACTTGAGTCATCGAGAATCTCTTTCGTCATCATGAGTCAGCCGGCGACACCTCCAGCAGGGTCTCCAGAACATTCTGAACCGAATATGGAACTGGAACCCCAGCCGAAGCAAACTCGCAGTATTCAAAATGTGGAATCGCCAACTCCAGCAGGCGACAGGAAGAAAGTCTGTACCCCACCGGATTCTATTAGTTCTGGCTCGGTCTACACTTCGCCTAGTGAACTTCTGGACGTTTCTGAGAGTGCCTCGGTGTCAGGCATTCAGCAGTTATTGGGCAGGAATATTGTGGCAGATTTCCATCTTCCGCCACGTTCACCACCCTCACCGAAAATCCGGCCCTAGCGCCGTACATCCTGCAACGAAGTGTTGCTTACCCACCACCGCTTCCACCTGCTCCTTTCTATGTAGTACAGTTAATGAACATTGATCCAGCGAAGGCCAATACTCGAGCGATTTATCAGTTGCTCACCAGATTCACCCCCAACTACCGGGACTATCATACTGAAATCCAGCGTACTCGTGAAGGTTACTTCAATATTAAAACCAGCAAGCCATTTTATAACCACTTAGTGACGGCTATTGGGGTGGCACAGTTTGGCTCACACACTCGAGCCACTAACCTTACACAACAGCAGCCAGCCCACCGCCGCCGTCTTGCCCAACTCCTATCATGTCCGTGGTTGCCTACGGAGTGGATCGTGACTGGATGGATGATGAGGTGGCTGATCACCTACAGCTCGAGGGCCAACAAATCTTCAAAGTCATCCGTATCCGCAACGAGAGGGGACCTACATCACTCATTAGGATTTTGTCTAAGGAGGTGACCACCATGGGGGTGAAGGTGAGATATGACAAAAGTACAACAGGCCGTGTTTCAGGTCCAGACCACTTGGAAGCGCTGCAGAGTGTAGAGTCGCGTCTTGATTGGCTTGCCTCGTGCTCGTGGCCTATGCTCGTAAAATGCTGGTAAAATGGAAAATGGAGATTCAGTTCTGTATTGTTTATTAGGCCTACTGTTTAATTCTGTATGGTTATGACAAGAAGTTGCGATGAAGAAGGAACCGGTTAAAGTTTTTAGATACGGTACGCTTAATGTCCAAGTGTTGCTGTATGTTTGAGTTCTGTAGTTTTGCAATTTCATTGTAAGCTACATGTAATCAGAACATAAACATTGTTATTTTCTGCCCGAAGATGCTAAGTACAGCGAAGGTAAGTTATGGAAATAAAATTGTAAATAGTGTATTAAATTATACTTTTTTCATTCCTTCCATTTCTTTGTTTCCGGTATTGAAACTTTGTTTATAAGCGTCATGTTCTTTATTTCAGAGAGGTAACACCTTGAGGTTAAAGTACTCCTGCAAGTTTTCAGCATGTACAAGTGGCTATTATGTCGACATGACTGGCAATCTCAACATCAAGAATAAGCATTTTTATAAATAAGGATTCTCTGAAGCAGTGGAAGCATGTGTGTCGTGTGAGTGATGGTGTAAATTGTTCTAGCTTTTATGTTTGTGAAGTTCATTTTATTGAGAAGGACCTTATTAACTACCGGCACACCAGGCACCTATTAAATTTTAATGTTGTTCAATCAATCAATCAATCAATCAATGATCTGCATTTAGGTTGGTTGCCCAGGTGGCAGATTACCTATAAATTGTTTACCTAGCTTTCTCTTTAATATTTTCAACAAACTTGGAAATTTATTGAACATTTCCCTTGATAATTTATTCCAATCCCTTACTCCTTGTGCTATAAATTAATATTTGCCCCAATCTGTCCTCTTGAATTCCACCTTTATCTTCATATTAAACATCTGGAAACTATCCCCTATAATCCCTCTAACTTAGACTTGCCTGTGTCAAGTAATAGCATGGCATAAAATAGAAATGTATTCCTGAATTAAATTTCAGTAATTTCACAAACAGGATTTGTAATCTAGATCTTTCAGTATTACGTGATGTTGAAGAGGTTGAGATTGGAGAAAACACACAAACTGGTGAGTATCATTTTTTTGTCAGTAAATCATTTATCAGTGTTCAGTTACAGAATGCTAACAAAGCTCTGTATGGTATGTTGTGGAATGAGGATAAGGTTATGGCACTTTCAATTTATAAATGTGGGCCTCGCTTATATCAATATTTGGTTACTCGATAAGCTTCCCTCTGTCAGGCCTTTGAACTCTTTACCATCTCAAATATCTTATGACACTGGTCTGAATACACCCATAGTTGAAGTGCTGAAAGTAGAGGTTCTAAAATGTCTGATATTGACAAATACTGTGCCCTCCTATTTGATGAAATGTCACTAGGAAAGGGTTTACATTATGAGGCTAATAAACAAGGTATATGTGGGTATGAAGATCTTGGTCTTTTAGGAAGGTCATCTGTTCTAGCAAATCATGCATTACCGGTAGTTTTCATGTTAAGAGGTATTCACAGAATTTGGAAACAAATACCGTAGGCTACTGTAATTGCCTATTATTTCACCACAAATTCAGTAGGTACCAGCATGTAATGTAGCCTTACAACAGCTGATTGAATTTGTTATAAGTAAGGGTTGATGGTGGTGGTGGTGGTGGTGATTATTGTTTTAAGAGGAAGTACAACTAGGCAACCATCCTCTATATAACACTAATCAGAGGGAAAAATGGAAGGAATCCGACAATTCGCAAAATGAAGATATCGGCCAAAGGAAGACAAGGGCCACGAAGGGCGTGAAAATGAAAGACTCCCTAGCCCTCGCAAACTTAATAGCGTCGGGGTCGGAAGAGAACAAGAGTTGACCAAGAGAGCTCGGATAGGATAGATGAAAGTGAGGAGCCTGGCACAAGTAAGTGGAAGCAATGCCAGGACTCAGCTAAGGGCCCCGTGGTCGCCAACCCACGCTCCAAAGTTCAGAGCCCCTTGGGCCCCTTTTAGTCGCCTCTTACGACAGGCAGGGGATACCGTGGGTGTTGTTCTACCGCCCCCACCCACAGGGGGAGTAAGGGTTGAAAGTTGTTTGCACAATTTGTGACCATGGCTTGAAAAATCAGAAAGCATTGTCAAGGTAATTTAGATAGACCCAGTCCATTCCATTTTCTTGTGAATAGTGAACCAATTGGGAACATGCATCATTTTCAAAAATATTTTTTTTGAAAAGTACACCAATGAAATAGTACGTAAACGTATTACATTGTGGTATGTTGCCTTGTTTTCTACCATTAAAAAAATATGTAATAGTGCCTTTCCGCAAGGCGAGTGAAACGGCCTCTGACGTAAGCGGCGCGCTGTGACGTCACGATCCAGTACCGCATGGAGCTCTACCAGCCGTTGCTAAAAGCCGATTGTTTATTATTCATGATCGCGAATAACTTCGAAATGACAAAAGAAACGTTCAAAACAGCACAGTCAGACAATCTACCATGTGTAGATGTCATCATTCTTGAAAAATGTGACTTTTGTGGCCGCAGAAATTCGCGGATAACAAGCAAGTTTGTAAGTGGTGTCTTTTATATACGTGCAATGTACTGTAACCCATAGTATTAGGATAACAACGAACCTGGATAGATATCACATCACTTTCAACATTTCCTTCTAGACTGATTCCCCTATTAAAGAATAACATTACATTTTCGGGCTTTCAGCATTAGTAAAGTAAGAAATCGGATTTCAGCACTAACATAAACATATAGGTAGCATTATAGTACTAGTCCGCTTCTGTGGGGTAGTGGTTAATGTGTTCTACTCCCGGAGGCCCGGTTTCGATTCCCGGCTCTGCCATGAAAGTTGAAAACAAATAGTACGAGGGCTGGAACGGGCTCTTCTCAGCCTCGGGAGGTCAACTGAGTAGAACGATTTCGAATCCCACCTCAGCCATCCTCGAAGTGGTTTTTCGTATATTCCTACTTCTCCTCCAGGCACCTAAGGCCACGGCCGTTTCCTTCCCTCTTCCTTGTCTACCACTTCCGATCCTCCCATCCTCCAACAAGGCCCCTGTTGAGCATAACAGGTGAGGCCGCCTGGGCGAGGTACTGTAATGGCCCTCCTCATCAGTTTCATCACCATACTCAGTCTTACGTTCCAGGACACTGCCCTTGAAGTGGTAGAGGTGAAATCCCTCGCTGAGTCCGAGAGAAAACCAACCCTGAAGAATAAACTGATTAAGAAAGAAAGAAAGAAGGAAAGAAAGAAAGAAAGATCATAGTACTATAGGGCTATATCTAATCTATCATTCCCAAAAAAAAATATTTATGGTTGGGACAACTGGCCTACCCACTTCCGGGGCCCATGAAAGAGAATTAAATATCTTTGTGGAGGGAAAAAATTAAACATGATAAAGATAAATATGACTTCATCTAGTTTTCACAAGTCGGGCTGAGTGGTTCAGACGGTTGAGGTGCTGGCCTTCTGACCCCAATTTGGCAGGTTCGATCCTGGTTCAGTCCGGTGGTAGTTGAAGGTGCTCAAATACGTCAGCCTCGTGTCGGTAGATTTACTGGCACGTAAAAGAACTCCTGCAGGACTAAATTCCTGCACATCGGCGTCTCCCAAAAATCGTAGAAGTAGTTAGCGGGGCGTGAAGCCAATAACATTAATTACATTTGGCTTTTAACAAGCTGAGCATATCAGGAAAGAAAAGTGTCCTGGAGACATTTTAGTCGCTCAATACAGGAATGTCTTTGGGTGCTGTGACTTTTACTTTTTTTTTGTTTTGCTGTTTGCTTTACGTCACACCGTCACATATAGGTCTTATGGCGACGATGGGACAGGAAAGGCCTAGGAATGGGAACAAAGCGGCCGTGGCCTTAGGTACAGCCTCAGCATTTGCCTGGTGTGAAAATGGGAAACCACGGAAAACCATCTTCAGGGCTGCCGGCAGTGGGGTTCAAAACCCACTATCTCCCGGATGCGAGCTCACAGCTGCGCGCTCCTAACCACACGGCCAACTCGAGCGGTATTTTTACCTTTCGGTTTATTGACTTGGCTTGTATAACCTAAAACTTAGGCTAAGTTGCATAGTATTTTAGACACATCACTATTTTCACCTGTGTGCAATTATGTTATTTATTTCATTAATATTATGATAATTATTATAATTGAGCATTGTTAACTTAAAAGACCCCAACAGACAAGCATTGGTTTTGTGTAGAGTTATACATAAATTCACGTTGTTTCCTTTCATGATGTACACGCCTATTCTTTGTTAGAGTATTTAGATATAGCCTAAATTTCTTTACCAATTAAGCTCTTTAATAAAGACATACATAACTGTTCCATGCCAAGATATATTGGAAGAATTAGAGCTGTCAAAATGGTTCATAACCCCTTAGATTTATTAGCTTGACATGGATCACCCAAAACATAGGTTAGGTTTGGAGAATACTTTAATAATCAGCATTATTTAATGCAATGTTTATTACTTTCATATTCCAAGAATTAATTGAAGCATTTAAATAAAGCATCATACATTAAAATTTAAAGTTTTACCACTAGAACAGCTGACATGGAAAAGTGATTTGAAAATTCAAACAAATTCATGTTACGTTAAAATCTTCAAAAAAAATAAACTGTAGACTTTTCCGATATATCACCAGCATTTCTCCGGCTCGCCAAAATCCATTTCTCCCTAGTTTTAGCGTCTTTGGAACATTTATAAACAATTTGTTTGGGATGGTATGCGATGTGCTATTGCACATCGGAACTATACACCATTTATAAGTTTTCAGCCTCACTGTCTGTGCAGGATTCATTTTAAGTCTAAAATATACCACTCAGATTATTATCCAATGTATAGACCTCGAATTTAACCATACCAGACACTAACATAAAGTAGAAATACGCGAAGTGTATCCTGCTTCTCACAGCACACTATGTGTTATTTCTAGGGATGGGCGCGACCAAAGAGAATCAGTAAGAGATGACTCTCAACGTTATTTTTCACTTCTGTACGCAACGGCTGCGCAAAGATCGCCAGGAATTGCACATTAGTGCCTCTAGTGAGCACAGGGCTGAACTAAAATGACCGGGCGGGCGATTTAAATCGTTTAGCGCGCGGAGGGTCCCCAGGTTCTCGCCCCCACCCCCCACCCCCCCATTCTTAAATATTATATTAAATATATTTTTGTTCTTTTTTTTTCCTTATATTTTTTCTTTCATTTCCTTTTCTTTCTTTCCTTCTTTGTTACTTTTTTCTGAAATACTGCATTCTGAACAGCAATACACCTGGAGGTTGGCCTGTGCTTTATTATTATTATTATTATTATTATTATTATTATTATTTGCTGGAGAAAAGAAGCTTACCAGCTTGTGCTGCTTATTATAATTATTTGATTTATGGAGTTATATTTTACTTTTACTAATTCACAAAGCCATGAAGGATGGGAGTGACTGGCCTTGCCTGTGCTGCTTTTGTTTGTTTCTGCTGAGGAAAATGGAAGCTAACTCACAAAGGGAGGAAGGAAGTGACCAGAAGGTGAGTGGAATTGGCAATCCCTATCTCAGATTAAGACCTATGACAGAAATAGGCACTAACATCCCCTCGTACATCAGTCCTCTTTAACACTACTTAAGCCAACCGTAACAGTCAATAGTATCAAGATATGCCACTTATGCAGGAAATAAAATATAAATACAATGTAAGAAAGAAAACCATACACAGGAACCACAATGATGAAAGGAAACTCATATGATAAGGAGGGATTTGTAGGATTCAAAGATAAATTGAAATGAAACATGATCTGTTGGTTTATGGAGCTATATTCTACCTACTATCCACAGTGTTACAGGTATAAAATTGTGTAGAAATTTGCACAAAAGTTTTAGTGATCATAGTATATCATAATCTCATGACATTACATTCAGCAGTGTTAATCATCAATTAATATTCATCAGCCAGAAAACTATGCAATACAACACAAATACAAAATCATTCATTTATGAAAGAAAGACTGGAACTGACAAGTTACAACATAATACTTTTCTCTCTTATTGCAGTCTAACGTTGCACTGACATTGCAAAAGTTTTCAGCAACACTATTTGTATTTTCCCAAAAATCTTTCAGTCTGTCAAAAGAGGTACCTAGGGCCACACACTGAGAAATATTGAGATTTGTACTTCTTTTGCATCTACTAGAGGATGGCAAATCTCTGGCAGAGTAGTGTTTGAAGAAACCAAGACATGATAGCACAAACTCTGTTCCTACATACTGCACCAAAACACAACATATCATTCAATCAGTCATCTGCATTTAGATGATAAACAATGTCAAGCTACAAAATTGTATGCATCCCGTGTATTCATTGATCTGCACTATTTACAATACGTAAAAATGTTCTATTTTATGTGACAGTAGGATATACCGTATCTAAATTTTTCTGCTACATGGAAAAAGATGGAATCATGAATATGTTTGTGGGTTTAAAAGACAAGAGAGCACTTACAGATTCTGTGATTGTTCCCTCTTACAACATGCAGGAGGTACAAATAATGCTTCCTTTCAGTCCATCCGCAGGAGAGGAGTTCCAATAAATGGACAGAAATATGTAGCATCAGGATCTACGTACAATAATATGGCAGCTGATCCAGCACAAAACATTACCATGCCAAGTCACAACATAGCTCCACCTATTAAGAGCTATGTCCAAGGAATTGTATGCTAATTTAGTACAGTATTATGAACAATATGCTGCTACTTCCACAACATTATGGTGTGCAAGGGCCTTTGCTGTGATCTAGACGAAATGTCTGTTGAAGACAGTGGAAACTCACTTCAAACAGTGCCATTTGTACCTACTGTATATCGAAGGCGGAAATCTATGTTGGTGGTTGCAGAGTAGGCTGATCTGTGGTCTGACAGCATGCACTCCACCCGGCCAACCAAGTGGAGAGCCTGGCACAAGTAAGCGGAAACAATGCCAAAATTCAATTAAGGGCTGCGTGGTTGCCCACCCCCTACCCACAGGCGGACAATTATGATAAGGCTAGTTTCTTTACGTTGCACTGACACAGATAGGTCTTATGGCGACGATGGGACAGGAAAGGCCTAGGAATGGGAAGGAAGCAGCTGTGGCCTTAATTAAGGTACAGCCCCAGCATTTGCCTGGTGTGAAAATTGGAAACCACAGAAAACCATTTTCAGGGCTGCCGACAGTGGGGTTCGAACCCACTATCTCCTGGATGCGAGCTCACAGCTGTGCGCTCCTAACCGCACGGCCAACTTGCCCAATACTATGATAAGGAAAGTTTGTAGAACTGTTACCATCACATCAAGTGAATGGGTTACCAACATCACAAAATTCACAAATATTAATTTAGTTACTTGGACATTGCATACATACCAGTACATACTTTTGTATCGGAGGATGTGCATACAAACTGCAAATAAGAGAGGAGAGAGCATAATATATTTCCTGTGTTCTGATGAGAAATGTTCTCCAAAATACAAGATTTTCAGTGAAACCTCCTTTGGTAGAAATGGATGCTTAACCAAAACTATGACTTCTTTACACAAATCATTCACACAATATCACACGACACTTCCACTTCAGTATTTGAATATTATCATACAAATGATGATCTCATATAGAGAAACAGACTATGAGTTCAGTAAACCACATGTTTGAAAGGTTCATTGCTCTTGTAAATAACTCCACATTACAGTTTTTCACTTGCCATTTAGCAGATATGTTTCATGATGTACTTAATCTCCCTATAATAATATTAATAGTAATACTAATATTAATGATAATAATACATGTCCCATGAAGTTTAAATAAAGTGTTTGATTATATAACAACTGTAGGGCAGGAATTTATAAAAGTCATTATGAATGCAATTAAGACAAATGGGGGTCTGAAACATGCAGATGTATGGCATATTTGGAATTACAACACTGAACATGAACTTAACATTTTTCCACCTTTATGAACAATTATAATGATGTTCTGGGCTTCATAATGATCTCATTTTTTTGCCTATGAGGCTCATACACCGATTCATGGCAACAATGGAATGGGCCTCAGAAGGATGCAACTGTGGCCTTAATTACAGTATGGCCTTAGTATCTGCCTGCCTATTGCAAAGAAGGGAAACCATCTTCAAGATAGCTGACAGTGGGGTTCGAACCCACCACTGCCCAAGCGCAATTTCATAGATACATGACCACACTGCACAGCCTACTTGTTGGGTCTTTTGTAATACAAAATTAAATATATTGCTAAACAATCATTAGCATTCATAAACTGAAATTGCTTAATTTAAATGTAAAATTAACAATAATAACATTAGCACCAGTGTTCTCCCCAGAAATGTTTGTCAGGCGGGTGGCAAGAATGAGTAGCCGGGCGGGGAATACTACGCAAAACTTCAATATGAATATAAATTTCAATTCGTTCCCCTCAGGGCGTTAACAATAATATCAGACAGGTAAATATTAACTGCACAATTGAACTATTTGAATGTTATTATCATGAACAAGTTATAACAGAGTACGTTGAACGTCTAGTGTTCTATTGCTCCTTCCAAATCATGTAACACTGGACTTAGGCCTCCCACTCGGTTGCTGTGGACATGTGGACTGCCTTACAGGTTTGTGATGTCATACGGAATAGAGGGCTCGCATGCGATTCCACGCTAATCCAGACCCCTGCTCGCGACTACATAGTGGTCAAGCTAAACATTTGATCTCCGATGTAACTGATGCAATGATGGTAATGATTTATCATTTAAATTGGCAGATTTACAGTATTTATAGGTGAATTTGGAGTACCCAATGACTCAAATGTGTACCTATTAATAATATTATGTAATTAGCATATATCTAGGTTTAGTCAAGCGGTCTCTAAAACCGGCAGGGTGGTGCACCCATTAGAAAGGTCCTAGGGAGAACACTGAGCACATAAATACCAATTAGTGAAACAACAATTACAGTCCACAGGCTGAAGAGAATAAGAAATTACCTCAATAGTTCTTCATAATAACAACTCTTTACAATGAACGACATCCACTCAGGAAGGGAAGATTTCTTTCTAAGGGTTATATATCACTGTCAGCACAGACGAGCGATGACTCATTAAAGGTTTATTCGTAGTAGCAGCAGGCGTGGAGATGGTGGTGGCAGCAACAGCACCGGTGATAGTAGTAGTAGTAGTAGTAGTAGTAGTAGTAGTAGTAGCAGAGGCAGTAGGAGTGCAGGTGGTGGGAGCAGCAGTCATAGCAGCTGAAGGCCTTGGCCGAGGACCAGACTCGTGTTCAGGCACACCTACATGCACAAGAAAAAACAATAAGAATGGTACCATTTTTTCCTCCTCTACTACAGTGAATGCAGGGTATTGATTTTCAAATCTCATAATGTCATTCATTCATAAACATGTATTATGGTTCTTATGGTCCCTCTATGGTTCTTACAGTAGGCAAAACAGCAATAAAATTACATTGAGCATATGATATTGTCCACCTAAATATTAAGCACTTGAATACATTAACAGTAACTGTATTGAGAGATTTGATACAACTGTTTTTGCTCCATTCATGTTCAGTTGAACTTAAGGAAGAAAACCTAATTGTACTTGCACATGTTATATTCACTGAGTCCAGAAAAGATCCCCTACATGCTGAGAGGATGTTGGAAATAAATTCAAAATGGTACATTCAAATGTTAGAAATTCCCCATCCCCTCCCCCCATGGGCCTGGTTCACCTCTGCTTAACCAACCCGGTCACTCCAAGCACCCCCAGGGTCACCTGTGCAGACACCAAGTCAACGTAGATCACTGACCAGAACTCCTGACCTCAAACCATCCTCCAAATGAAGAGTGGACACTGCAGTTCAGCACATAATGAAAGCCATCAAAATAGTGAAAAATAAAGAGCCTGTAGTTCTGGGAGGTGACCTAAGTTGTAGAGTTAATACACCATATCAAAAGACAATGATTATACTATAATTAATAAATGATGAAGGATACAAAGTAATCAACAACTCAATGGAAAAGATATATATAACCCTAAACAGTACAGTACCACTGACTTAGTTTTTGTGAAAGGCGCCATTGTATGAATTCTAGTGCAACAGATTATGTACACAGATCCGGGAAACATGATGGTAACAAGCAGGTAAATACTAAACAATGTCTTGTCACAAAATAAAGTAGGAATTCATGATGGCAAAACAACTTCAGATACTATTAAACAGTGGGGTGGAGTATTACAGGGTGATCTATCAGTCCGCTTCTATTAAATATCGCCACAGCAGACGTTACAGAAATAATTCTTAATGCAACCAAATTGTACTTATACGCTGATGACCTAGATATAGGTTCTAACAACAAAGATTATCTTCAAGCAACTATGGTCAGCCTTGAAAAATATTCTGAAGACAACAAACTTAAAATTAACCTGGACAAAACAGTACAAATGGTTTTCGGATAAAGAGGCAGTTAGGATAGTGAGCTCACTTAAATACCTCGCCTTCACAATACAGGCAACGTAAAGCCATTGATGGATTATAACAAGGAATAACATTTGCACATGTGTGCACCATTTTGTTAATAATAAATGTTAGGTATTTCAGCTACACTCTGCCTCAAAGAAATGTACACATTTCAACTTACAGGTAAGGCAAGCTCAGGTATGACAGGCATTATAGTACATTTCATTATGAGAAGCGAGGTTCCCCCTCATCTGGCACTGATGAATTTATGATCATTACCTCTGGAGAGCAATTTGAAATGAATCACAGGAAAATGTGATAGGTCACAGTACCGGTACTGTGAACAACAATAATAACAACTACTTACTTCTTTCCGGGACAGCATCTTTATACAGCATCTTTGATAGGGGTCCTGGATAGCTGGAGTGACGAAAGTGCCCCGAACACACAGTGCGGTTCCTCAGCTGCTTCGGGGGAAGCTGCCGCAACCGTTCGACCTCCACAACGTCCAACCACTCTCTGCAAATGTTAGGTCTAGCAACAGGGAAATGATGAAATAAGATTCCCTGTTGCCGGCCTTCTTCGCTATCTGTGTACATTCCACAGATCTGACACTTTTCGTGCATGGTCTGAGACATGAAAAGAAATAGAAGAAAATATTTAAGGACACTGTAATCAGCTTATATTTTTACTGCTAATATCAATACTATCAAAACGATAGTGGCTTATCAGCCATAATATAACATTACATCAACTGAATTTTAAGGTGTCTGTTTCAAGTAGGCTTATGTAACTATCATATCAACCACCATGCAAAAAGGTAATAAAAAGGTGACAGTCAAAAATAATAAAAATACATTTTTGGGAACAGAAGCAACTATCAATCATCAACTTATTAACTTACTTAAGGATGCTTACCTCAAATATCTTGTACTTTTTCTTCAAACACGCAAACGAAGATAACAGATATACGCATCCAAATCAAAGTGAAGCAAAATGTCACAAACGTCAAAAACGTGGTCGTCCCACGTGGTCCAAGGTGTCAAACTCAAATCGACCAATAGCAATCGGAAGATGTTTCTACCAATAGGAGCTGCCGTATTCGTCACGTGGGCTATGGGTGAGTGACGTGATGTACAACAGCGCGCTCACAAGAGTGGAGGGCGAAAGTATTCAGTCTGAGCCGAGCCCTCGGAAGAGTAGGACCTATGCCGCTGTCAAACCCTTGGGCGCGACTGAAGCCTGGAATCGAGAACGTCGACTCCATCGACTCCGAACACCGGTCTCGGTTCGCATGAAGCCTCTCGACTCCTAGTTACCCTGATGCGCAGTGCGGGGCCGCACGATCGCTTCGCATGAAGCCTCACGACTCCAAGCGAACTTGTCCCATCATTTCGGGGCTGCTTGCGTGTCAAGGCGCGGAAAATATCATACATATTGCTGCTCATTTGCCCATTGGGTTTTTTAAGAGTATTGTAGAGTGAAGTACAGTATCGTTAACGAAGACGACGAGCGTAATGGTGTAGTTGAAATAAAACTAAACGTGTCAAGTCAGAAAGTACCGTCATAGCAGACCACGGACATTTAATTTCACGTCTTTATTTGTCGTGATCAGAAAATTGATAAACAGATATCGATGGCAAATCATTATGAATTCCAGATGAACGATGAAAACAAATCTAATGTGGGTAAATCCACTAACATAAATCAAACCCACTATCTCCCGATTACTGGATACTGGCCGCACTTAAGCGACTGCAGCTATCGAGCTCGGTATATTTCATTTCATCCGTCAGTCATTCATCATTGCCCCAGAGGAATGCAGCAGGCCTCGGCAGCCGGTACAATTCCTATCCTCACCGCAGGATGGGGGCTTCATTCATTCCATTCCTGACCCGGTCAGTGACTGGAAAACGGGTTGTAGGTTTTCGTTATAATTCAAGGACCACGTGAAGTCTTGTTGCAATATTATTATTATTATTATTATTATTATTATTATTATTATTATTATCATCATCATCATCATCATCATCATCATCTGTTTACCCTCCAGGTTCGGTTTTTCCCTCGGACTTAGCGAGGGATCCCACCTCTACCGCCTCAAGGGCAGTGTCCTGGAGCTTCAGACTCTTGGTCGGGGGATACAACTGGGGAGTATGACCAGTACCTCGCCCAGGCGGCCTCACCTGCTATGCTGAACAGGGGCCTTGTGGAGGGATGGGAAGATTGGAAGGGATAGGCAAGGAAGAGGGAAGGAAGCGGCCGTGGCTTTAAGTTAGGTACCATCCCGGCATTCGCCTGGAGGAGAAGTGGGAAACCACGGAAAACCACTTCCAGGATGGCTGAGGTGGGAATCGAACCCACCTGTACTCAGTTGACCTCCCGAGGCTGAGTGGACCCCGTTCCAGCCCTCGTACCACTTTTCAAATTTCGTGGCAGAGCCGGGAATCGAACCCGGGCCTCCGGGGGTGGCAGCTAATCACGCTAACCACTACACCACAGAGGCGGACATTATTATTATTATTATTATTATTATTATTATTATTATTATTATACACAAAAGCCCTTTTGAGCGACAGCCCTGGTAGGCCTTGGTCTACCAAGTGACCCCTGCCCAGCTCGAAGGCGACGTGTGTTCAGCACGACGAATCCTCTCGACCGTTATTCTTGGCTTTCTAGACCCGGTCTCTACCTCACTGTCATCTCGAAACCTGAGATACAGTTAAAAAAAATCCCTGACCTGGCCGGAATCGATCCCGGGGCCTTCCTAGACTGCGGAGGTGGCTGTTATGACGCACAATGTTTGGAAAAATATTTGTTGTAAAATCATACTCTTCTTTTTTTCTGGTTTATGCCCCAGGCTAGGGATATTAATCATTTAAATTAAAAAATCTAACCCGGCCGAGAATCGAACCCGAGGCCGCTGGGGGACAGACGGACGCTTTGCTCCCTACACCGCGGGGCTGAACTGATTGAAGATAATATTGGCGATTATGTAAACGTATGCTGTCAGATTATTATTACCACTACTATTATCGTCATCTTTATCATCATCGTCACCAAAATAGACCTACAACATTAACACCAACGATGATAAAATCCCGAAACAATATTTAATGTTTGCTGGCTAATAATCATCTTGTATTCATCGTATCACAAGTTACCAAGAGACGAACGTGGAACTATAATTCCAAGCAGTCCCGACAATACTTGTTAGATGGCGTTAGTGCATCAGTGGAGTCGACACTGGAGTCGAGAGTGTCGGTTCCAGAGGTAGCAGTCTCGACTCTTCGCGACTCCGTTCGCAGCCCATCCCTAGTTATTTCGTCTGCTAATTCAGTCAACCTGTACGATGACGTCAGACCAATGAGATCGCGTACTTGCGTGACGTGACATTTTCGTAGATTTTTATCATGTTTGGAGTTATTATTTGTACATTCTGATCACATTTTTGAATTCTGCATGAAATTTTGAATCAGATTAGCATATTTTTAATTAAAACCCCGGATCATGCATGTTCCCTATTGTTGTCATGTATCATGTTCCCCTTCTGAAAAATACCAGAAGTGCGTTAATTGAAAATAAGATTCAGGTTAATGATCACAGGGTGGTAAAATTTAAGTACATTAAATATTCAATATAGACCAAGAGAAAAGATTTAAAGCAATAAATAAATACTGATCTGCATTTAAGGCAGTCGTCCAGGTGGCAGATTTCCTATCTGTTGTTTTCCTAGCCTTTTCTGAAATGATTTAAAAGAAATTGGAAATTTATTGAACATTTCCCTTGGTAAGTTATTCCAATCCCTAACTCCCCTTCCTATAAATGAATATTTGCTCCAGTTTGCCCAGTCTGTCGTCTTTGCCCAAACTGAGAAAAAAAAACATTTAAACTTCCAGGATGGCTATGTGAATTAAAGTTAAAGTTGCTGCTGCACAGTTAAACCATACTGTGGCAGCTGTAATTGAAAAATATGTAGCTACTCAAAGTGTTGCCCTCCTTGTACGGTCTAAAGGCAGTTGTAAATCAACCAACTAGCATATCTGGGGATACAAAGTCAGCAGTAGATCAAGTTGTATTGAATGAGGAAATGTGGAACTATGAAATAGAAGTTTATGATACAGGTTTTTCAGATCATTTTGCTCAAATTGTGCATCTAAATTTTAGGGTAATAGGAAACCATAATTTAAAAAATAACAATGTAATTTACAGGGAAACTAGAATGTGCAACAAGGAAAATATTTCATATTTTAACCAGTAATTGGCCAAGGAAACTTGGGAGAGTGTATATAGAAATAATTCAACTAATGAGGCCTTCAGTGAATTTTTGGGTTTGTTCGATTATTATTATCAAGTGGCAATACCAGTCAAAAGGGTAATTGTAAAGAATTATAGGAATGGGTGGATTACAACAGGAATTAGAAATTCAAGTAGACAATGAAGGTTTTTAAGCAAATGTGTGAAAGGGAGTAACACCTCATCTGAATTGAAGGATTATTATAAGAAATATAAGAACATATATCAAGAAGTTTTGAAGGCTGCCAAAAGATTGCATAATGAGAATGAGCTAAAAAGTACTAAAAACAGGTCTAAATGTATGTGGAACATTATAAAAAGTGAGAAAGGTACTCTAGTTCCATTAAAAAATAATATTACTCTTACAAATGCAGGGAAAGAAGTCGGTGATCCAGAAGAAGTTGCAGAAATATTTAGTAACTATTTTCTAGAAGCAGTTTTGAGGTTAACGGAAAATTTTCAAACATCAGTGACGAGAACAAACTTGAATACAGTTCACAGGAATGTATCATCCATGTTTCTTACTCCTGTGACTGAGCAAGAGATAGATAATAAAACAGATGGGTAAAACGAAGTCTTCTGGTTTAGATGGTTATTCAAACTACCTTATTAAATGCTGTTACCAATACATAATCAAGCCTCTCTGTTACTTGATAAATTTGTCACTAACCACTGGTAAATTTCCAGACAAATTCAAGGTAACCAAAGTTGTTCCGATACATAAAAAAGGGTAGTGAAGAAGATGCCGGTAACTATAGGCCTGTCTGCCTCCCCTCTGTATTCTCCAAAATAATGGAAAGAATTATGTACGATAGACTGTTATCATTCTTAGAGAAGCATAATATATTAGCTGGTTGCCAGAATGGCTTTCGTAAAAATAGATCAACTACCACAGCATTCATTAACTTTATTGAACGGGTATATGACACACTAGATGGGAAGGGTGCATGTTTAGGTATTTTCTTGGACTTAACGAAAGCTTTTGATATAATTGACCACAGCTTGCTTTTAGAAAAGTTATACATGTATGGAGTTTGGGGAACGGCCTATGACTGTTTCAAATCATTTTTAGGGGATAGAAGACAGATTGTTGAGATATCATATACCGGTACTGATTTGAGCAAAAATGTAATTAAGAATGTGTATTCCTGTGCCAGAAACATAGATCACGGTGTTCCACAGGGGTCAGTTTTAGGACCATTATTATTTTTAGTATTTATTAATGATATCGTCCAAATTGTCGATGATATTCAAGGAGTGCAATTAACTTTGTTTACAGATGATATTACTGTTTTTGTAGCTGATGAAAATTCTGAAGGGTTAGAATTGAAGGCAGGCAATATACTGAGTAATATCCTGAGCTGGCTTGAAGATAATAAATTAATTTTAAGTAAACAGAAAACTTCTGTGATTAGATTTCACCATAAGATTAATTTAAATATGGAAATTAGTCCAATATAATTTGGAGAGACCATAATTGAGTACTCATCATCAACAAAGTTTCTTGACTTGTGGATGGATGAATCATTAACATGGGAAAAACATACAGAGTTTATAGGGAAAAAGCTTAGTAGAATTTATTTCATGATAATATCTTTGAAAAATTGTTTTAATTTAAAGGCTTGGCAAATTATGTATTTTGCATATGTACATCCCATACTAACCTATGGAATCATTTACTGGGGGAATTCACGATATAGCGAAGTCATCTTTAAGTTACAAAAGAAAATAATTAGAGGAATGGCCGGTGTCGGCAGGAGGACAAGCTGCAAGAAATACTTTAAACTTTATTTTATTTTACCATAGCCTAACCTTTATATCTTCCATACACTTGTATATATGAAGGAGAATGTAAACAGCTACACCATAAACTCTGATGTACATTGGTATAATACTAGAAATAGACACAGTCTGCACATAGAACCACACAAAACTAAGCTATATGAATCAAGTTTGAGTTATGCAGGAGTACATTTATTTAATAAATTACCAGACTACATTAAGCAGATAAAACCATGTTCAAAATTTAAGAAAGAATTATTCAGATTTGTTTCTAACCATTGTTTTTATTCTATTGAAGAATACTTAGCTCTTGAAAATTAACTTATGTATAACTTTTTTAAAAAATCTGTGCCTCTTTACCACATTGTATATTTCTCTTTATTTATCATGGCATGTATATTACTGTTTTATCCTTTGTTACTGTAAATATGATTATTGATGTGTCCCATATCACTGTATGATCAGTTGGACGAAATAAAATACAATACAATACAATACAATACACAGTTAAGCCATACTGTGGCAGCTGTAATTGAAACATATGTAGCTACTCAAAGTGTTGCCCTCAGAAGCTATATACACAGCAGAATTTATAAAAGCAAGTGACAACCTTCTGGATTCTTTGAACAGTTGTAACAAGAATGCCCATGAAAGTAAGATGTATAGATGTGCCCTTCCAGGAAATTCTTCATATATTGAGTTTTGGAACACTATTCTAAAAGAGACAGGTACCTGGAAAATAAGAGACCTTAAAACTTGTAGAGATAAGACATGCATATTGAGTTTCATTGATGGGTGGCAGATTACTATAAGATCTATTATGTTTTTGTGGAATAGGTAGAAGAAAGTAGGATTCAGATATCTTAATATGAAAGCTGTCAATCAGGAGCCCTAGAGAATGCATTATGTTGCATATGACAGCATGGCATTTCCAACACAAATCCTACATGTTTTCAGTTTGTAATACCTTTAGAAACCTGTATTGGAAATAATATGGCTTTGCCCTTCAAGACTATGGGTAAGTGTGAGAGTGATAATTGTTTTTTCCTAGGCAATTTATATCAGTTTTTAAAAGTGCTGATGATGAAAATCCAGGAGTACGTACATGGCACTGGCTCTGTTGATCATGAAGGTATAAATTATTGTCTCAAGTCAGACCAGTGAAACCCACTTTGAACTTTTGGAGGACAATCAAGCTGTAACATATGTAGAAGGATATATTTTGAAAGTTTTATGTATAAATAATGAGTGTGATGTGTGCAAGGGAAATCTATATTCACCTAATTTGACTGAAAGCCATTTATTTACATATTTCAAAGAAAACAGTTCATCAGCTAACTTGCAGTATGCCAGTGAACAACTGAATGATTTTCTGCTTCATATTCATGACCAATTGTATATAATTTTGGACAAATATGGTCATACAGGAGCATTAGAAGATAGCTTTAAAGGTGTATTCCCCAGGCCAGCTTACTCCTTTTGTAGGAAACATTGTCTTGAAAACGTAATTTTTCAGCCAGCTCTTCCATTTCTCATTTAAAAGAGTGTAAACATTTGGTCAAGAGAAAGTATTCAGCTGGACATAACAAAAAGGTTTTTAAAACATTCAAATCCTAGTAACAATTGTGTTTGTAAACAGTGTTCATTTTGCTAGAATTTATTATCAGGTTAGCTGTATGCAGGCCTGGGTAGTTTTAAGACTTGTACAGTTGTATAGACTGTATGATTGCTTGTCCTTTTTGCTGGCACTAATATATTTTCTTCATTGGTCGATTGGGTTTGCTATGCCATGTGTTGGCCTAGGTAATTTAGTTCTAAGACTTGTGTGGTTGTAAGCATTATATGTGTATAGCCTATTGTATACTGTTTGTCCTTCATTGATTAAGTTACACATTGTCATATGTAGGCTGAGGAATTTTAAGACTTGTGTGGTTGTAAATATTATCTGTATTATACTGTATGGGTTGGTGGTGTGGGTTGCTGTAGTCACATCCTAATTCGTGAACCATGGGCAATTGTTGAGTGGCCTAGCAAGTGGACCTGAAAGTAGGGATACCAGTTGCTATGGAAGAGGAGTGGGCATCTTGGACATATTCTATGTAGTGGCCCTCCTTGTGCTCAGGAGGCTTGGACTATAAAATCCACCGGTGGTCCCATAACTCGTTAGAGGGAAGCATTTTCATTCACTGGGACTATGTGTAAGTAAGGTTAGGTTAGCACCCTTTGCAGAATTTTACCTAGGATAACACAAGTGAAGTCCATTTGCAGATGGTTCTGCGAACCATGTGACCTTACCGCGGTGGGGAGGCTTGCGTGTCCCAATGATGCAGCCGAGCCGCAGGTGCAACCATATCAGATGGGTATCTGTTGAGAGACCAGACTAACGAATGGTTCATCGAAAGGGGGGTAGCAGCCTTTCGGTAGTTGCAAGGGCAGCAGTCTAGATGATTGACTGATATGGCCTTGTAATAATACTCAACATGGCTTAGCTGTGTTGATACTGCTACACGGCTGAAAGCAACGGGAAACTACAGCCGTAACAACCTCCCGAGGACATGCAGCTCTCTCTCTGTATGAATGATGTACTGATGATGGCTTCCTCCCGGGTAAAATATTTCGGAGGTAAACTAGTCCCCCATTCGGATCTCCGGGTGAGGACTACACGAGAGGGGGCGATCATCAGGAAGATGGATACTAACATTCTGCGAGTCGGAGCGTGGAATGTTAGAAGTTTGAATCGTTGTGGTAGGTTAGAGAATCTGAAAAGGGAGATGGATAGGCTAAAGTTAGATGTAGTTGGTAAAGTGAAGTACGTTGGCAGGAAGAACAGGATTTTTGGTAAGGCGACTACCGAATTATCAACACGAAATCAAACAGGGGAAATGCAGGAGTTGGTTTAATAATGAATAAGAAAATAGGGCAGCGGATAAGCTACTACGACCAGCATAGTGAAAGAATTATTGTCGTCAAGATAGACACCAAACCAATGCCCACCACAATAGTGCAGGTCTATATGCCTACTAGTTCAGCGGATGATGAAGAAATTGAAAGAATATATGAGGAGATAGAAGATTTAATACAATATGTAAAAGGTGACGAGAATCTAATTGTGATGGGAGACTGGAATGCAGTGGTAGGCCAAGGAAGAGAAGGTAGTACAGTAGGAAAATTTGGATTGGGACAAAGGAACGAAAGAGGAAGTCGGCTGGTTGAATTCTGCACTGATCATAATTTAGTCCTAGCCAATACTTGGTTCAAACACCACAAACGATGGCTGTATACGTGGATGAGACCTGGAGACACTGGAAGGTATCAAATAGACTTCATTATGATTAGGCAGAGATTCAGAAACCAGGTGTTGGATTACAAAACTTTCCCAGGAGCAGACGTGGATTCTGACCACAACTTGTTGATATGAAATGCCATCTGAAGTTGAAGAAATTGAAGAAAGGGAAAAATGCAAAAAGATGGGATCTAGACAAGTTGAAAGAAAAGAGTGTGAGGGATTGTTTGAAGGAACATGTTGCACAAGGACTAAATGAAAAGGCTGAAAGAAACACTATAGAGGAAGAGTGCTGAGTCATGAAAAAGTCAGTAGGGCTGCTGAAGAAATGTTAGGAAGGAAGAAAATATCAACTAAGAATCAGTGGATAACTCAGGAGATACTAGACCTGATTGATTAACGATGAAAATACAAGAATGCTAGAAATGAAGAGGGCAGAAAAGAATACAGGCGATTAAAGAATCAAGTGGATAGAAAGTGCAAGGTAGCTAAGGAAGAATGGCTGAAGGAGAAGTGCAAGGATGTCGAAGGCTGTATGGTCCTGTGAAAGGTAGATGCTGCATACAGGAAAATCAAGGAAACCTTTGGAGAAAGGAAATCTAGGTGTATGAATATTAAGAGCTCAGACGGAAAGCCACTTCTAGGGAAAGAAGACAAAGCAGAAAGATGGGAGGAGCATATCCAACAGTTGTATCAAGGTAAAGTTGTAGATAATTTGGTTCTGGAACATGAAGAGGCTGTTGATGCTGATGAAATGGGAGACCCAATTTTGAGGTCAGAGTTTGACAGAGCTGTGAATGACCTAAATAAGAACAAGGCACTTGGAATTGATGACATTCCCTCTGAATTACTGACTGCCTTAGGAGAAACCAGCATGGCAAGGTTATTTCATTTAGTGTGCAAGATGTATGAGACAGAATTCCCATCCGATTTTCGGCAGGATGTTGTTATACCTATTCCCAAGAAAGCCGGTGCTGACAGGTGTGAAAAGTACCGCACCATTAGTTTAGTATCTCATGCCTGCAAAATTTTAATACGTATTATTTACAGAAGAATGGAATAACAAGTTGAAGCTGAGTTGGGAGAAGATCAATTTGGCTTCAGAAGAAATGTAGGAACACGTGAAGCAATCCTGACTTTACGTCTGATCTTAGAGGATCGAATCAAGAAGGACAAGCCCACGTACATGGCATTCGTTGATCTAGAAAAGGCATTCGATAATGTTGATTGGACCGAGCTATTTATGATTCTGAAGATGATAGGGATAGGATACCGAGAACGAAGAATTATCTACAACATACATACATACATTATCATTATAGACTGTTATGCCTTTCAGCGTTCAGTCTGCAAGCCTCTGAGAATTTACTAAACGTCGCCACAATCCTCGATTTGCAACTAGTGTTGTGGCCTCATTTAGTTCTATACCTCTTATCTTTAAATCGTTAGAAACAGAGTCTAACCATCGTCGTCTTGGTCTCCCTCTACTTCTCTTACCCTCCATAACAGAGTCCATTATTCTCCTAGGTAACCTATCCTCCTCCATTCGCCTCACATGACCCCACCACCGAAGCCGGTTTATGCGTACAGCTTCATCCATCGAGTTCCTTCCTAAATTAGCCTTTATCTCCTCATTCCGGGTTCCCTCCTGCCATTGTTCCCACCTGTTTGTACCAGCAATCATTCTTGCTACTTTCATGTCTGTTACTTCTAACTTATGAATAAGATATCCTGAGTCCACCCAGCTTTCGCTCCCATAAAGCAAAGTTGGTCTGAAAACAGACTGATGTAAAGATAGTTTTGTCTGGGAGCTGACTTCCTTCTTACAGAATGTACCGGGCGGTACACCTCTACACCGTTTATTTAAAAGTTGCGCCAGTTGAAACTCCTCTTCTGGAGGAAGGTTGAACTTTATCTACTCTATTAATTCTCTACTTTCTCAGAAGATGTCACCACGTGGAAAATTTTGAGTTTTTGAACTGTGTCACTTTTGATGTGTTTTTGTTTCGCTTGAAGTAAGAAGTGTGAACTTTCTCTTCTAGAGGACACTACTGAAGATCAACAATAGTGCACCCTAGTGCGGAGTCAAAGAACTATTTTGTTGGAGAAATTTTTATTTCAAAAGTTTGTGTTTTGTTAAAGTTCTTTCTGTTATGGTTTAAGTTGGCTGTATACCCCTCTTTTTCCCCTTGTTTTAGATTTATCCAATCCCGAATTTCTTTTAGTAATTTCTGACCAATCTGGTGTATCTTCCCCCAACTTGTATCTGTTGCGGGGTCCTATCCAATAAAAACATTGTGGGCGGGTGTTTTCTTTCCCCTAACGCCTAGAAACTTCCGCGAGAGTATTTAAACTGCTGATTTTTGGGTCTCTGGGCCACTTCTGTTCCATCTTTCAGTGTGTTAAGTACATAGCAGGAGGCGGGAAGCGCCTCTTTCCTCGGCGGCGGTCAACAATAAGGTAATGGCCGATTAATAAATTCTTTCTTTTCTTGCTCAGCAGTTTAACTTTCGGGGCGGGTTCTAAGCGTTCAACCATGTAACCTTTTCCTAAAATGTAAAAACAACTGGTATCTATTCTATTTTAAAACGACATATCGGGATAGAGAGTGCTTAACCCTCTCGAGCTCCCACTCACATTGTCTTGAGGTGAACTTATTCTCTCAACCAAATCTTCCGTAATGTAATGTAAATTGCTATTAAGTCACCTCTGTAGTATGGGATTAGCCCTTGTAATAATGGCCTAGTGCCAAAGTAGGTTTTAAAATCAAAGTGTATTAGGAGTGCAAGTTCGCCTCCTCTCAAATTGTTTTAGAGGTCATTCAATTAACCTGCTTTTCATTTAATAGACCTCAGTAGATTGGGTATTTTACCCCTGTGTATATGTCCTTGGAGGACAGCTTAAAGGTAGAATTCTGAGTGGCCTGTGATAGGCTTGTATTTTAAGGGGAAGTAACCCTTTCTTGAAAGTTGTGGTTTCTGCCTCAAGGAGACTTTTTCGATGCAATTGGAAACTGGTGTTTCTGGCATGATTGGGGGTTTTCGGCCCCTTTGTTGAATGGTTTATATTGTAAAGTTGGGCTCATTGCTCAAGACTTATGTATCTGATTCTGGAAGCCCCGAAGGGGGTAACCGTGTAAGTTGTATATTTCAAATCGTGTTTCTGCTACTAAGTACCTGTTCTATTTGTTGTTACTTAATTTTGAAAAGAAAATATAACCTGGTTAAATTTTACTTAGTTTCTCTTCCGTAGCTTGAGACCCGTTCACGCCCGCACCTTCTTTCTCCTCTACCTACCACTAAAACACGGTAACAAGTGGTAGCAGAGCGTGGTTGAATGGGTCTCAATTTAGCCCCTTTTGACGGCTAAACATTGTTTGTTCCGAACTCTAACTATTTTCCCAGTTGCTGGAATTTTTTGAGTTTTTCAAAATTGTTCTGTCACCATGCCCGGCCCTCGCGATGTTCTCCTTCTTAACTATTTGCGCAAGGAGGAGTTGATCTATGAATTAACTATCAGAAATGTGCAATCTGGAGGCACGGTTGCAATAGACACTAACAAGCTTAGAGAGTCCCTTGATTTGCCCATTTCCATCCCCAATTTGGGAGAGAAAGAAATTGACGACTCTCTTTCCACGATCACGGAGAATATTACTTTGCTAGCTTCTGTAGTTAGTTTTTTTGATGAAAATGATCCGTCTCCTAATCAAATTAAGCGTGTGCAAGGCAGGCTATATCATTTTTCGAATAGGGTTAACGATCTGTTGTCTCTAAAACTGAATGACGTTCAGAGGAAGGAAGCTAGTACGCTCCTGGAAAATATTTCTGAATTATCTAGTAAGGTCACTCAATTGTTAACTGGGGAAGTTCCTCCCAAATCTGATCAACCCACCATAGTGAATGCAGGTAGTGAGGAAGCGCCTCCCAAGGGAGAAGTTAATAGGATAACCGTTGCTGCTCAAACTATCCCTGCCCCATTGGACAACGAATCTGAACGTCGTGCATCATTGAGTAACATCCGTTCTGAATTGACTTCCTTGCCATTGAAACCTTTACCTACTATGTCACCCGGATTCAGTAGCTTGCCTCATCCATTGGCAATGTTGCTCAGAGGTATATCCAAGTTTTCTGTTAATACCACCAGTGACGTAATTTCATTTTTAAGATTTCTAGTGGAATTTCAGGATCATGCCCTTGTTTTTTCTCTGTCTCCATGTCAAATCTTGCAAATTATCTATCCGTATGCTATTGGTATTCTCTCCGACAAAATAGTAAGAGCCATAGCTGAACAATCATCCATCGAAGATTTTCATGCACATCTACTTGCTAATTTTATTCCTGCCCGCGCAAGGTCATCTCTGATTCAGAAATACTATTATCGAGTACAGAGGTTGGATGAAAACTTGGCTGATTTCATACAAGACATTAAGTTTTATACCAGGGTGTTTGCTCTTCACTTCCCTGAGGACCAAATTGTACAAGCTATTGTGGAAGGCATTTCACCATCTTATAGGTCATACTTGTGTTTTGCGGCGTGCCCGCAAACTTTTTCTGAACTTGAAGCGTTGGCCGTCTCAGCGGAAGGAGTTAGATACGCCGATTCCTTGCGTGTAGCGAAAGAACCCCCGCCTTCCTTTAGTAACACTCGGCCTCCACCTCGCCGACCAGTCACACCCCGTAAATGTTATGCTTGCGGGTCGCCTGACCATCTTCGCAATAAATGTCCATTGGTCAAAAGTAGTAGGGCAAATAATGGAGCTGGTTCAGCACAAGGCTGTTTTAAATGTGGGGCCTTCTCACATATCGCCAAGAATTGTCCGAACTCAAATAGCACCCCCTCCTGCTCAACTTCTGGTGCAAATTCCATCTATGCCAATAATAAAAAGTGACTAGTGGCTTCGGTTGAGTCGACTAATCCATCTTCCCGAGACTCAGCCCCTAGTAAACAGATTGTAAATGCAGAGAACGATCAGCCTTCAAATTCATCTTTTGAATGCCCTAAAGAATGTCTTAGGATTGCGGCGGATACCCCCGCACCTGTTCCTTTTCTTAAGATTGAGTTAAATAACGAGCCTATAACAGCTCTCTTAGATTCAGGTAGTGTTTGTTCGATTATTGCGGCTGAATGGTATTCTAAATTGAAATCGGTTTGTAAACTTCCTGACTATGTCTCTTCTCCTGTTCAATACGTTTCGGCTAATTCATCTCCATTAGAAATTCTAGGTTCCTTACTGGTCAAAATTCGTGTGTTTAAGTTTACATGGAAAGTTAAATTGTTTGTGGCCAAGCAATTGTCTTGCCCCATTATATTGGGAGCTGACTTTATTTCTCACACTGGTCTTGTGCTCGATCTCCAGTCTAGGTCGTGCACATTCAAATTTGCTTCTAGTTGTAAAATCCCACTATTAAAGTGTAATTCTGTGTCATGTTCTTCTATTTCGCCTACCCAGGATGAGATGTTGTTAGACCTTAGACATCTACCTGAGGAGCAGGCTGATAGTATTCGCAAACTGTGTCAGTCGTTTCCCGAGGTGTTCTCTGATACTCTTGGTGTTACTGACCTTATAGAATACAAAATTGAGGTTACGGATTCGATTCCTGTCCGTTTTCCACCGTATAGGCTATCTCCACCTAAAATGAAGGCTCTGAAGGAAATCATCGATCAGATGTTGAAGGACGGTATTATTAGGCCCTCTAAGTCAGCGTATTCTTCGCCTATTTTTCTAGTACCGAAACCCCAAGGAGGCTTCAGGCCTGTCATTGATTACAGGGCTCTCAATCGGAAGGTGGTGTTACAATCTGTGCCCCCTTCCCGACCTTCATTCTTGTTTTTCATGGTTTCGTAAGGCCAAGTTCTTCACCATCTTGGACCTAAATCAGGCCTATAATCAAATTCCCCTTGCCGAAGAGTCTAAACACCTTACAGCGTTTGCCACGGACTGGAATTTATATGAATACAACCGCGTGCCTTTCGGGCTCCCCACGGGAGCAGCTGTGCTCACTAGGCTGCTAGATAGGGTCTTCTCCGACATCAAATTCGAGTACTTATATCACTACTTAGATGATGTCGTAGTATTTTCAGAGACTTTTGAAGAACATCTAGATCATCTGCGCGAAGTACTTGATCGCCTTCGTAAGGCTGGGTTAACTGTTAAGTTGTCCAAGGTTGCCTTTGCTAAGCCCTCTATGTCATTCCTAGGGCATATTGTGTCACCCGATGGTGTAGCAGTCGATCATTCTAGAACACAGGCCATCCGTGATTTTAAACCTCCCAAGGACATTAAAGGTATCGCCAGGTTTATTGGTATGGTGAATTTCTTCAGAAAGTTCATTCCTAACTTTGCTAATAGAGCGGCGCCCTTAAACCTTCTTCGTAGGAAAGGCATCAAATTCGAGTGGGGACCTTCTCAACAAGCCGCTTTTGAAGATCTGAAATTAGCTCTCTGTAATGCCCCTGTCCTTGCTATGCCTGATTTCTCGAAGAAATTCATTGTCCAAACCGACGCATCGTCGTCAGCAGTAGCGGCAGTCCTTCTTCAAGAGACTGAACTAGGGAGGCGACCCATCGCCTATGCGTCTAGGACATTGTCGGCTCAAGAAGCCAAGTATTCCATCTATGAGCTCGAAGGTTTGGCAGTCTTATTTGCCTTAGAAAAGTTCCGTCTCTATCTGGAACATGTCAAATTCGACCTGGAGACAGATAATCAAGCCTTAAGCTGGGTCTTAGGTAGGCCGCGTCGTACTGGTCGTATAGCCCGCTGGGCTATTCGTATTTCCGCCTTCCAGTTTGATGTTAGACATATCAGAGGTACCGAAAATGTTGTTGCTGATGGACTCAGCCGTATGTTTTATAACGACGTCGAGACCCACGAACCGGTCGACAGTTCATCACCTTCCGAGTCCATACTATCTGGTGTTAATGCCATCTTAACAGATGCTCCCATGCTTTTTAGGGATATTGAGAAATACCAACGTGAAGATCCGACGCTGGCTCCGATAATGGAAACCCTTTCTTCTGGGGAACATGTTGTCCCGTATGTTCTGAGGAATGGTGTTCTATGTTGCCCTTCGAGGCATGATAAGATGATGAAAGTTGTTGTTCCAGCAGTTCTTGTACCTATGATCTTCAAGTATTATCATGAGACCCCATTAGGAGGGCATCTGGGTATCTTTAAAACTCGTGAAAAGATTCGTGACATGTTCATCTGGAAAGGTATGGACGGTGAAATTCGGGAACTTGTAAAAGCTTGTAAATCTTGTTTGATCAGTAAACCCACCATGTCCACCAAGGTAGGCCTTTTGTCTTCGCATCAAGCGTCGAGCCCCATGGAACGTCTGTATATCGATTATGTAGGACCCTTCCCCCAGTCGAAGGGAAACGCCAACAAATTCATCTTTGTATGCGTAGATGGTTTTACCAGATTTTCTTGGTTATTTCCGACTAAGCTGGCTACCGCTCAGTCCACCATTACCTGTCTAAATTCTATTTTTGCTTCTTTTGGTCCGTGCCAATATATTGTATCTGATAATGCTAAGGCGTTCACATCAAATCTTTTTCGTAAATTCTGTTTTGACTTGTCCATCTCTCATGTAACCACTTCTGCTTATTACCCTCAACCATCTCTGGCTGAACGGGTTAACCGTAATCTCAGGTCCGCACTTATTGCCTATCATCATGAAGATCATTCTAGGTGGGACACGTCCCTGCATTGGTTAGCTTTTGCTTTGAATTCGGCGGTTCATGAATCACACAAGTTTACTCCAGCTTCTTTGATGTTTAAGTTTGTTCCCAACACGCCGCTCTCTAACCTCTGGTCTCTGAGTGACATTCTGCCCGAGACAATAGATCCGGATAATATTAAAGATCTTTGGAAGAAGGCTAAAGCCAATCTTAAGGTATCTCATGAAAAGGTTAGGGAAAGGTATGATCGTGGACGGAGACCCACCCCTTTAAAGATAGGTGACCAAGTAATGGTCAAAAATTTTGTTCCCGCGGGCAAGCTTGCCCCCAGATTTCAGGGGCCTTGTATCATTCTCGATTTTCTTACGCCGGTTACCTTATTGTTAAGTAATCCAGCCACCGAGAGGATATTTAGGGTTCACCTGTCACAGGTGAAACCGGTGTAAATTTAGTTTCAACTTGCTTCATATAATTTGAAAAGGATATGAAGGTTATATTTTTTTTTTGAGTTTCATTTTTAAGGCATTCTGCACTACCTATAATATTTTGTTTCGGATGTAAGCATTTTTGTAAAACCTGTCCCGACCCGTTAAACTGCCATTCTGTCCTTTCCACGGCCATTACCACGCTCCCGTCTCCTGCTCCACTACACTCAGTGGCTGGCTTAGATGAAATGCCATGGATATCTGCACGCCGCTGGCCCCTCAATCTCCTTACATGCCTGTGCCCTTAAAAGAAACATGATGGTCCAACACAATTCTGCTGCCTAGCTTAATGTTTCAGTGCCCCCGCAGCCGCGCAGCGCCGTGCAGTAACTGGGGAGGGGGATGGGCCCCCTCCTCTCCAGCGAGGCCGACATGTGCACGGCGAGCCGGAGCTCTCCTCCCGGCCAAGGCGGATGTGCGGCGCACGACCTGCTACTGGCCCGCAGCCTGTATATGTTCACCGCGGGCGCGGCGTGTTTCAACACCTCTGCTCCCCTCATAGTGCGGGCGAGCGGTATCTCAGGGTACTTAAGGGGTCCGAGCGGCCTCCTTTGGACGCAAGCTGCAACGGCCGGTCCGGCCATCCAACTTCATCAACATCAACTACATGGACAGTTACTATAAGAGATAACTACACTTGGGAATTCAACAGCAATATTTGGTGGACATTGCAAATTTTTCCTTCACTTTTAAGTATTAAAAGCTTATCTTCAGAAATTCAACTTCTATAAACATAAAGACTTTACTTCTCCTGCAACAACAAAATTTTGGAACCGAATTAAGAAATTTCTCAAATACTTCTGCAAGTTATCTTAATCTCAACATCAAAACTTGGAACTTATTTTCAAACAAAAGTTTATGTTCTTCTGTGTTACCCCTTGGAGGAACTTTTGGGGGGGGAGGTCTGTACCGGGCGGTACACCTCTACACCGTTTATTTAAAAGTTGCGCCAGTTGAAACTCCTCTTCTGGAGGAAGGTTGAACTTTATCTACTCTATTAATTCTCTACTTTCTCAGAAGATGTCACCACGTGGAAAATTTTGAGTTTTTGAACTGTGTCACTTTTGATGTGTTTTTGTTTCGCTTGAAGTAAGAAGTGTGAACTTTCTCTTCTAGAGGACACTACTGAAGATCAACAATAGTGCACCCTAGTGCGGAGTCAAAGAACTATTTTGTTGGAGAAATTTTTATTTCAAAAGTTTGTGTTTTGTTAAAGTTCTTTCTGTTATGGTTTAAGTTGGCTGTATACCCCTCTTTTTCCCCTTGTTTTAGATTTATCCAATCCCGAATTTCTTTTAGTAATTTCTGACCAATCTGGTGTATCTTCCCCCAACTTGTATCTGTTGCGGGGTCCTATCCAATAAAAACATTGTGGGCGGGTGTTTTCTTTCCCCTAACGCCTAGAAACTTCCGCGAGAGTATTTAAACTGCTGATTTTTGGGTCTCTGGGCCACTTCTGTTCCATCTTTCAGTGTGTTAAGTACATAGCAGGAGGCGGGAAGCGCCTCTTTCCTCGGCGGCGGTCAACAATAAGGTAATGGCCGATTAATAAATTCTTTCTTTTCTTGCTCAGCAGTTTAACTTTCGGGGCGGGTTCTAAGCGTTCAACCATGTAACCTTTTCCTAAAATGTAAAAACAACTGGTATCTATTCTATTTTAAAACGACATATCGGGATAGAGAGTGCTTAACCCTCTCGAGCTCCCACTCACATTGTCTTGAGGTGAACTTATTCTCTCAACCAAATCTTCCGTAATGTAATGTAAATTGCTATTAAGTCACCTCTGTAGTATGGGATTAGCCCTTGTAATAACGGCCTAGTGCCAAAGTAGGTTTTAAAATCAAAGTGTATTAGGAGTGCAAGTTCGCCTCCTCTCAAATTGTTTTAGAGGTCATTCAATTAACCTGCTTTTCATTTAATAGACCTCAGTAGATTGGGTATTTTACCCCTGTGTATATGTCCTTGGAGGACAGCTTAAAGGTAGAATTCTGAGTGGCCTGTGATAGGCTTGTATTTTAAGGGGAAGTAACCCTTTCTTGAAAGTTGTGGTTTCTGCCTCAAGGAGACTTTTTCGATGCAATTGGAAACGGGTGTTTCTGGCATGATTGGGGGTTTTCGGCCCCTTTGTTGAATGGTTTATATTGTAAAGTTGGGCTCATTGCTCAAGACTTATGTATCTGATTCTGGAAGCCCCGAAGGGGGTAACCGTGTAAGTTGTATATTTCAAATCGTGTTTCTGCTACTAAGTACCTGTTCTATTTGTTGTTACTTAATTTTGAAAAGAAAATATAACCTGGTTAAATTTTACTTAGTTTCTCTTCCGTAGCTTGAGACCCGTTCACGCCCGCACCTTCTTTCTCCTCTACCTACCACTAAAACACGGTAACACAGAATACTGCTGATCGCAACTGCGAGCTCACTGCATTAGCTTTACGGAACCTTGATTCAATCTCACTTACTATATTACCATCCTGGGAAAACACACAACCTAAATACTTGAAATTATCGACCTGTTCTAGCTTTGTATCACCAATCTGACATTCAATTCTGTTGGATTTCTTACCTACTGACATCAATTTAGTCTTCGAGAGGCTAATTTTCATACCATACTCATTGCACCTATTTTCAAGTTCCAAGATGATTGACTGCAGGCTTTCGGCACAGTCTGCCATTAAGACCAAGTCGTCAGCATAGGCCAGGCTGCTTACTACATTTCCACCTAACTGAATCCCTCCCTGCCATTTAATACCTTTCAGCATAAGATCCATGTAAACTACAAACAGCAAAGGTGAAAGATTACAGCCTTGTCTAACTCCTGTAAGTACCCTGAACCAAGAACTCATTCTACCATCAATTCTCACTGAAGCCCAATTGTCAACATAAATGCCTTTGATTGATTTTAATAATCTACCTTTAATTCCATAGTCCCCCAGTATAGCGAACATCTTTTCCCTCGGCACCCTGTCATATGCTTTCTCTAGATCTACGAAACATAAACACAATTGCCTATTCCTCTCGTAGCATTTTTCAATTACCTGGCGCATACTGAAAATCTGATCCTGACAGCCTCTCTGTGGTCTGAAACCACACTGGTTTTCATCCAACTTCCTCTCAACGACTGATCGCACCCTCCCTTCCAAGATGCCTGTGAATACTTTGCCTGGTATACTAATCAATGAGATACCTCGATAGTTGTTGCAATCCTTCCTGTTCCCTTGCTTATAGATAGGTGCAATTACTGCTTTTATCCAATCTGAAGGTACCTTACCAACACTCCACGCTAATTTGACTACTCTATGAAGCCATTTCATCCCTGCCTTCCCACTATACTTCACCATTTCAGGTCTAATTTCATCTATTCCTGCTGCCTTATGACAATGGAGTTTATTTACTACCCTTTCCACTTCCTCAAGCATAATTTCACCAACATCATTTTCCTCCTCCCCATGAGCTTGACTGTTTGCAACACCACCATGATGATTTCCTTTTACATTGAGAAGATGTTCAAAATATTCCCTCCACCTCTCCAGTGATTCCCTGGGATCTGTTATGAGTTCACCTGAATTACTCAAAACACTGTTCATTTCCTTTTTTCCTCCCTTCCTAAGATTCTTTATTACTGTCCAGAAAGGTTTCCCTGCTGCTTGACCTAGCCTTTCCAGGTTATTACCAAAATCTTCCCATGACTTCTTTTTGGATTCAACAACTATTAGTTTCGCTCTGTTTCTTTCATCTACGTACAAATCCCTGTCTGCCTCGGCCCTTGTTTGGAGCCATTTCTGATAAGCCTTCTTTTTACGTTTACAGGCTGCTCTCACTTCATCATTCTACCAAGATGTTCGCCTTTTCCCATCTTTACACACAGTTGTTCCTAGGCATTCCCTTGCTGTTTCTACTACAGCATCCCTGTATGCCACCCATTCACTTTCTATATCCTGAACCTGCTTACTGTCTACTGTTCGAAACTTCTCACTAATCATATCCATGTACTTCTGTCTAATTTCCTCATCCTGGAGATTTTCTACCCTTATTCGTTTGCAGACAGATTTCACTTTCTCTACCCTAGGCCTAGAGATACTTAGTTCACTACAGATCAGATAATGGTCTGTATCATCGAAAAATCCACGAAAAACTCGTACATTCCTAAAAGATTTCCTGAAATCAAAGTCCGTTAAGATATAGTCTATTATGGATCTGGTACCCCTAGCCTCCCATGTGTAGCGGTGAATAGCCTTATGCTTGAAGAATGTATTTGTAACAGCTAAACCCATACTAGCACAGAAGTCCAGCAAACGCTTCCCATTCCCATTAGCTTCCATATCTTCCCCACATTTACCAATCACCCTTTCATATCCTTCAGTTCTATTCCCAACTCTCGCATTGAAATCGCCCATTAGCACTATTCTATCCTTGCTGTTGACCCTGACCACGATGTCACTCAATGATTCATAAAACTTGTCAACTTCATCCTCATCTGCACCCTCACATGGTGAATACACGGACACAATTCTTGTCCTAATTCCTCCCACTGACAAATCTACCCACATCATTCGCTCACTTACGTGCCTAACAGAAACTATGTTGCGTGCAATGGTATTCCTGATAAAGAGCCCTACCCCAGATTCTCCCCTTCCCTTTCTAACACCCGTCAAGTACACTTTATAATCTCCTATCTCTTCCTCCTTATCTCCCCTTACCCGAATATCACTTACTCCTAGCACATCCAGATGCATCCTCTTTGCTGACTCAGCAAGTTCTACCTTCTTTCTTCCATAAGCCCCATTAATATTGATAGCTCCCCATCGAATTCCACTTCGTTCGCCAAGTTGTTTCCAAGGAGTCCCTCGCCTGTCAAATGGGAGTGGGACTCCATTACTCCCATAGGTCCGAGGCTTGCTTAAAGTGTTCTGAGCTCGGTAAATTCATGAAGCAGGATGCTGCCCTACTTGCACATAGTCCAAGTGAGGATCTCTCCTCTAACAGGTTATGGACCACCGGTGAATTGTGTAGTCCTGGCCGCCTGAGCACAAGGAGGGCCACGACTCAGAATATGTCCGAGATGCCCACTCCCATTCCATAGCAACTGGTATCCCGACTCTCAGGACCACTTACTAGGCCACTCAGCCGTTGCCCATGGTTCACGAACTAGGACGTGACTACAGTAACCCACAAACTTGAACCATTATCTACAATCTCTCTAAAAATCAGTCTGCAGTGACAAGAATCGAGGGCTTTGAAAAAAAAGCAGCAATCCAGAAAGGAGTGAGGCAAGGCTGCAGTTTGTACCCTCTCCTTTTCAATGTTTACATAGAACAGGCAGTAAAGGAAATCAAAGAGAAATTTGGGAAAGGAATCACAGTCCAAGGAGAGGAAATCAAAACCTTGAGATTTGCCAATTATATTGTTATTTTATCTGAGACTGCAGAAGATCTCGAGAAGTTGCTGAATGGTATGGATGAAGTCTTGGGTAAGGAGTACAAGATGAAAATAAAGAAGTCCAAAACAAAAGTAATGGAGTGCAGCCGAATGAAGGCAGGTGATACAGGAAATATTAGATTAGGAAATGAAGTCTTAAACGAAATAGATGAATATTGTTACCTGGGTAGTAAAATAACTAATGATGGCAGAAGTAAGGAGGACATAAAGTGCAGACTTGCACAAGGAAGGAAGAGCTTTCTTAAGAAAATAAATTTGCTCACTTCAAACATTGATATCGGAATTAGAAATTTGTTTTTGAAGACTTTCGTGTGGAGCGTGGCATTGTATGGAAGTGAAACATGGACGATAACTAGCTCAGAAAGAAAGAGAATAGAAGCTTTTGAAATGTGGTGTTACAGAAGAATACTGAAGGCGAGATGGATAGATCGAATCACGAATGAAGAGATACTGAATCGAATTGGTGAAAGGAGATCGATTTGGCTAAATTTGGCGAGAAGAAGAGATAGAATGATAGGACACATCTTAAGACACCCAGGACTTGTTCATTTGGTTTTTGAAGGAAGTGTAGGTGGTAAGAACGGTAAGGGTAGGCCAAGGTATGAATATGACAAACAGATTAGAGCAGATGTACGATGCAATAGTTACGTAGAAATGAAAAGGTTAGCACAGGATAGGGTGGCATGGAGGGCTGCATCAAACCAGTCTATGGACTGATGACTCAACACACACAAGGGTGGAAAAACTCTACAATGAGGAAATTGATGAGTACGGTATATGGATAAAATTAATGAAAATTTCCAGGGGCTAGACAGCCAGCAGGTTCAGGATAGAGAAAGAGGATGGGAAGACTAATGAATGAGTGGTGGTGCTGTTTGTTATTGTTTTAAGAGGAAGTACAACCAGGCAACCATCCTCTATTAACACTAATCAGAGAGAAAATAATTGAAAGGATCAAAAGTCAGTCACTAGTGATCTGCATTTAGGGCAGTCGCCCAGGTGGCAGATTCCCTATCTGTTGTTTTCCTAGCCTAGCCAAGCCTAGCAAAGAAATAGGAAATTTATTGGAAATTTATATTTTCTTCATTGGTCAATTGGGCTTGCTATGCCATATGTTGGCCTAGGTAATTTAGTTTTAAGACTTGTGTGGTTGTAAGCATTAGGCTATATGTCTACAACCTATTGTATATTGCTTGTCCTTCATTGATTAGGTTAAGCATTGTCAAATGTAGGCTGAGGAATTCTAAGACTAGTGTGGTTGTAAATATTATCTGTATATACTGTATGGGTTCATGGTGTGGGTTTCTGTAGTCGCATCCTAGTTCGTGAACGATGGGCAAAGGTTTAGTGGCCTAGCAAGTGGTCCTGAGAGTCCTGGGATCTGACACTTCAAAAAATGAAGGAACCTGTCAAAGAAAGAAAAGGGCCACAAAGGGCAGGAAAATGAATTACCCTAGACCTCCATATGTAATACCGTCAGAGTTGGAAAAGAACATGAGTTGACCAAGGGAGGTTGGATAGGATAGACTGTGTGGAGCCTGGCACAAGTAAGTGGAAGCAATGCTAGGACTCAGCTAAAGGCCTAGTGGTCGCTAACCCACGCTCCCAATTCCAGAGCCTCTTTTAGTCGCTTCTTATGACAAACAGGGGATATTGTGGGTGTTGTTCTATCGCCCCCACCTACAGGAGGAACTAATGGATGAAGATGATTCCTAGGAGAATAGTGGACTTGGTTATGAAGAGTAAGACAGGTAGGGTGAGACCAAGGCGATTATTAGACCGAGTTTTCAGAGTTTTTAAGGTCAGATTCACCTGTAGGGGGGGGGAGGTTAGGGTAGAATAACACCCACAGTATCTCCTGCCATAAGAGGCGACTAAAAGCGGCCGTAGTAGGTCCAAAATTGGGGGCGTGGGTTGGTGACCACGGGGCCCTTAGCTGAGTACTGGCATTGCATCCAATTACTTGTCAGCCTCCTCACTTTCATCCATTTTATCAGACCTCCCTTTGTAAGCTTTTGTTCTTTTCGACCCTGACGGTACTAGGTTGCGAATCCTAGTGAGTCTTTCATTTTTATGGCCCTTGTCTTCCTTTAGCCGATATCTTCACTTTTCGAAGTGTCGGATCCCTTCCATTTTTTCTCTCTGGTTAGTGTTATATAGAGGATGATTGGTTAGTTGTACTTCTCAAATCAATAATCACCACACCACCACTTAAAGGTCAGAGGTGTAGAACTAAATGAAACCACAGAGCTAGTTGCGAAAAGAGGGCTTTGCGGAGACATAGTTAATTCACAGAGGATTGTAGGCTGAACGGTGAAGGTCATAACCGTCTATAATGAAGATATATGTATTTTATTGATGCTTGTACTTTTGCTGAAACCATGTTACTGTAGTCTTCATTAACTGATGAAGGCCTAGGAAATTTTAAGACTTGTGTGGTGGTAAACATTGTTTGTGAACATTGTAATGAAACTACCACCTCGGCGACAACTCTAAACGCAGATCGCTGATGATTTGATTGATTGATTGATTGATTGATTGATTGATTGATTGATTGATTGATTGATTGATTGATTGATTGATTGATTGATTGATTGATTGATTGATTGATTGATTGATTGATTGATTGATTGATTGATTGATTGATTGATTGATTGATTGATTGATTGATTGATTGATTGATTGATTGATTGATTGATTGATTGATTGATTGATTGATTGATTGATTGATTGATTGATTGATTGATTGATTGATTGATTGATTGATTGATTGATTGATTGATTGATTGATTGATTGATTGATTGATTGATTGATTGATTGATTGATTGATTGATTGATTGATTGATTGATTGATTGATTGATTGATTGATTGATTGATTGATTGATTGATTGATTGATTGATTGATTGATTGATTGATTGATTGATTGATTGTCTTCTTTCATGTACCTATCCTTTCTCTGAAGGAAAGATCAGTTTCATCTGTTTCTCCTGTTGTCATTTATAATGTTTGTAGTGTTTTCAATGCATTGATTAAGTTTCAATGCAATGAACTTCAAATGGCATCATGATTTTGTTTTTATTGGTGGATAAGGTTATGTTAGCGTTTCTCCCACAGAACACAAATCACTCAAAGCTCCTCATTCCAAACTGAACACACAATGTAATTGTATGTGACATTGTGGTCCTGTTCCCAATGACAAAGTGTATTTTTCAGCTTGTAGGTTTCCGAATTTAGCGAGCTGCCGCGGTGATAGGTATGAGAATCTTAGCTTGCAGAGTACCGGTACCTCCTGGTATGAAAACTTTCGTTTTGTTATTTAGGACATCCCGCGTCCCCACACGTTTCTCAGTATTTTAACATATTGAAAAACATATTGAATTTCGTTTCGTTATGTATACGAAAGTCTGAAAATACAAAGTAATTTATGATCCAGTAGTAAAATATATTGCTCAGTCATGCCATATTCATTATGAGAGAAAAAATGTAGACTATTACATGTTATTCAACATATTAAGTAATTGAGAAACGTGTGGGGAGGCGGGATATCCTTTATAACAAAACGAATGTTTTCATACCAGGAAGTACTTTGCAAGCTAAGATTCTCATACCTATAATCACGGCCCACTTGATGCGTCGCTCTCGTTTGCGCAGCAAGGGATCCATTCGCCCGTGCTATCACCTAGCAGCCATCCCACTAGGAGCGCTACGGTCATCTTGTTTCCGAACTCTAACATGGATTGTGCACTTCTGTTATATATTGGTGCTCTGTGAGATTTCAGAAATGGCCGTGTAAGTGCAAAAGGCAGGCTTAGCGTCTCGTACAGTGTTTGCATTTGAAAATTCCCGCAATTACAATTTGCGTTCACCATATTCACTTCAATGATCTATGATAGATTTGACTATCAAAAACAGCATGCGTTCTCGCGCCTATTTACGACCACGCCCCCTATAAAGACCCATTGAACTGTAGGTATTACCTATAGTTCAATGTGTAGACCACCGAGCGCAGAATAACATAGAGCAGACAATGTGCCGTCTGAGTCGAAGTCAGTGGACACAAGCGGCCGCCATGTTGCTTGTACCATAACATTGGAGACCAGTTAGTGTAAGTAAGTGAGCAGTGCACCACGTGTGAAGTAAATAAAGGAAGTTTTTGTTGTGATTTTAAAATGCCGCCTTGTGTAGCGTATGGTTGTGCAAACAGAGCTTCAAAGAAAATACCAGGGATAACTTTTCACATGTAAGCAATGTGTTTTTGCGAATATTCAGTGCCGAATTGTTTTCCCCTTGCACATGCAGTGCAGGTTAAGTAGCCCCTTTATCATTTACAGTTTTCCTAAAGACAATGAACGACGGAAGAAATTGATAAGAGCTATACGAAGGGAAAATTGGTCCCCACACCTTTTAGCACCATATGTTCAGCTCACTTTACTGAACGCGATTTTGATCGTTCTTCATTATGTGTCTTAAGGCTGAGGGAATTGGCTGTGCCTTCTGTGCTTGCTGCTTTCTCAAGGTATCTACAAATAAAATAAAATGTTAGCTTCTATTCATTTTAGCCGTTTGATGTGAGAAATATGTCGAAATACATATTTATAGAGTAAGCATACTATTTTTATAATTTATTTTACACGAGAGCAGGGTCTTTAAAATCACAAAGACTGTGGAAATGCCTTCATTAGACTCCTCTACAGCAGTCCAGGAAGTACCTGTTGTGCAAAAATCTATCTTTAATAAATGTGCAGAAACATGTTCTAGTGCCCAAGTAGATCATATGAAAACCAAAGAAATTGCGCACAGAAAGAAAATAAAATGATTGCACCAGAAAAAGAGACGAATGAAGAAAAAGTTGGCTGAACTAAGTACTGTTGTAGATAGTCTTAAAGAGAAAGCTCTGATAGATAATGAGTACTGTGAAATGTTGTTTGTCAGGTACCTCATTGTGTCTGTATAAACGACAACAAGTTCATGCAACAAAGTGCAAAAGCTGTATGATGAGATGTTAAAAGCATTTGCCATTACTCTTCATTTTCTTTCTCCAAAGGCATATTCATTTGTGTGAAACTTTTGACACTTGTCTTCCACACCCTAGAACATTATCTCGATGATATAAAAGTGTAGATGCTAATCCTGGGTTCTGTGCTGAAGCTTTTCAGGTACTTAAATCATTCACAGGCACTAAGATTTGTGCACTTTTATTTGATTCTATGGTTATAAGGTAACATTTGGAATGGGATGGCAATAAATTTCACGGGTCTGTAGGTGTTGGGATTAATAATGTAGATGACTCAGCACCATTGGCTTCAGAAGCCTTAGTTTTCACTTAGTATTTGTGAACAATTCCTGGAAAATTCCTTTAGGATACTTTTTGTGCATGGCATAAAAGCTGCACAAATAAGTGCTCCTACAGAACAGTGTTTGACATTGCTGCATGATTCTGGTGTGACAGTGACTTCATTGACTTGTGATGGTACTGCAAAAAATATTGCTTCAGATGAAAACCTGGGTTGCAACTTAGATGTAAATAACATGGTTACTCATTTCCTCCATCCAATTAACAAACAGCCAGTATATTTTTTTCCGGATGCTTGCCACATGTTGAAATTGGTTAGGAATACTTTAGTTGACAAGAAATACATACGTAATGGGTCAGGTGAGTTAATAGAGTGGAATTTTATTGACATGTTGAACGAGTTGCGACAAAAGGAAGGTATGCATCTATGGAACAAAGTCAGGATTTCACACATACATTATAGGAAAATTAAGGTCAAATTAGCTGCACAAGTTTTAAATCAGTCTGTTTGTGATGCTCTACTGTATTGTTCAAGTAAGCACATTGAAGGTTCCCAGGGTTTGAGGCTACAGCAGAATTTATACAAATAATTAACATTCTCTTTGATGTTCTAAATTCTACGAGTATAAGGGGTAATTACTTTAAGAAAGCTCCGCATTTACAAAATATTTCTGAAATCAAAGATTTCCTTTTGAGGGCCAAAGAATAAATTATGCAGCTACAGGAGGGATTCAGTGAAAAGCCCATGTACTTATCCACCAGAAAGACAGGATTTTGGGGGTTACTAAATGATATTGAGAGCACCATTTCAATGTACGATTTCTTTGTTGGGGACTCATCAAAAAAGTTTACAATGAAGTATTTTCCTCTGTATAAAGTAAGTCAAGGCCATCTTGAGAGCCTGTTTAGTTATATTAGATATCAGGGTGGACATAATAATAACCTCACCACTAGGCAATTCACTGCTGCATTGAAGAAAATATTAATGAGTTCTGAGTTGCATGAATCCAGAAATGGCAACACTCTCCCACTGGACAATATCATTATTTTGACCGCTCAGAGCAAGTCTCCTGAGGATGTGATAAAAGCATCATTCCCTAAAGCAAGATTGATAAAGTATTCATCTGAGGTGTTGTCCCAAACATCTCTTCAACATTGCCTTCTGGATCATGACTATATTGTATTACCTGTAAGACAAACTACAATGACATGACATGGGACATCTCTGGGTACATTGCAGGGTTTGTAGTCATGAGTTTAGAAAGTTTCTATGTCCAGAATGTCTCAACATCCTTGTAGACACTAGTGATAAGTTAAATAATGGCCTTATTTCAGTCAAAGATGGGGGTGGTTTAGTGAAACCATCAAGAAATGTTTGCAAAATTTTTAAAAATTTGTAAATGAAAAGTATGAGTATTAGGGATGTTAAAGTTCCTTCCGCTTAGAGTTCATTTAAGGTTAAGCATCTGGTTTGTAAAGGGTTACAAGAGTGCATAGGAACTGACATTTTTGAGGATATTAAAAGCCATTTTCTTGACCAGGAACTTGAAACTAATCATTTCCCATTGCTAAAATTGAAGCAATTACCAACAGATATTTGACCATAAAGTTTCACCACTCTTGTAGAAATTACAATGATCAAATGCATCCCTCTCAAATTCACCAACAGTTTACCACACTGGTATTGTTTTCTGGACAATAGGGAAAAATGAATTCTTTGTCTACTGGTATGCGGTACACATACTGAAATATATTTAATTAGAATGTATTTTGTGTGTTTTCACTAGTAAAATATTAGGCCTAGTTATGTGGACGTTATTATATATTATGTGAATGTCATTGAAAGTGTAATATTTGTGGATGTTGTATATAACTTATTTTATCTGACTTGAAGTCCATATAGCTAAATAGTTATTTCATTACACTACAAAATAATCTCTGAGATGAATTAATTAATTTCATCACGTGTACTATTGTAAAAATAATTCTCTATTTTTTATATGATTTACTTGGCTCAACAATTCTATAGTAATTAGGCCTATTTACCTCATATTTACTGCTCTTCCAGGATATCATTGTTATGGACCTGTATTATTTTATTTATAGGCCTACAGACTGTGTATATTTTTGTTGTGTGTGGTTGTGTACTGTATATGATATATATATATTCATGGTCCATCACCTGTCTTATTCTTTCTCTAAAATAGGTCTTTATGAAAAAGTTCCATTATTTTTAGCTGCACCTCGCAAATCGGCAATTCTTTTGAGCTAAAGACAATCTGAAATAAAACCAGGCTATTTGAGCTCATATTTCCGAATTTTAAACTATCGGTACTGCGATTAAAACAGTGTTCTGGACTGTTGTCCCGTGCTTATCATTGCGACTAAGGCAATTTTCTACTGCGTTAGGTACGTTAACCAATGAAATAATATTACAGACATCTTTTAAAATGACAAATTCTGATAGGAATTAATGTGACTCGGATAGGAATTAACTAGCACTGCTGGTAATGCCAACATGGCGATGCGCGTAAAACTCGGCTTCAGCGAGCCAATACATTGCGGTAGGCATTGCCATCTCTATGTTATTCTATCCCCGGTGGTGAAGACCACTGTCATTGGGATTCACTTTCAGAGCTCCAAGGCATCTCCCTGTATTCTTTACTCCCTGGCTAGAGGTGTGCTTTATATATGCCATCTGTTGGCAGTTAAACAAACTATTGGAATGGCTGCAATGGGCTAGCCGACGATGTGAATTTCTAACACGTTCTATTTCCTAGCAAATTTAAATGTTTACCGCCTTCTACCTCCTAGCGATTGGCATATACTCATCTTTTATTTAAACTTATCATATGGTACAAAACAGTTTCCACATCCTACACGTTTTAATACCGCACATATATCTTACACGGATATTTTTTCCATGTCAACACCATTAAGAATTATGTAAGTTTCTTAAACACTACTAGAAACGGGTCCAACGCGAGACATCGGACATTACAGTTCTACAGCGTGGCGGCAATTATTGAGGCAAGCTACATCAACTTCGATCCAGCTCACTACGTATTCGAAGCTCACTTCCATCTTCAGGTGTTTGCGGCGACCATCTACCACCTCTGCCATCTGGTGACGATTTCTTCAAGCTTTCTACTCATCGAGGCGACTCTTCACTGTCAGAGCCTTCTCCTGACGTTTCTGGAAACTTCGCCCAGTGTCATGTCGGAGCTCCAGGAGACGGATCGAGAACATTCTGGATCCCAAGTTATGGACGATGAATCTGCTAAATTAGCCCGACCTTTGGATAGCGACGATGACAACCCCTTCAGCCCTGAACGAGAAACTAAGAAACGCCGTAATGAGGCCAGTCTAGCTTCTAGTTCCACTGGTTCTACATATACTCCAGCCAGTTCCCAGACCGAGCGAGCAGGCACGCCGTCCTCGGTCCTGGGCATACAACAATTAACATCCTCGCCACCTCAGTATCAAGCTTCCCCAGCTCTTCCATATATGCCTACTAATATTTGCAGCTATGCCACAGTTGCGAATAATCCGGCTCTTCCTTTTAATATCCGACAACGCTGTCTCATTTCTCCCACGCCACAGCTTCAACCTACATTTTACGTCATCATAATGATTAACATTGAACCACATTTGGGAAATACCCGCCCTCTCTACCAGCTTATATCCAGATTTACCCCCAACATTTCTCAATACGATCTGGAGATTCAACGTACAAGAGAAGGCTTCAACCAGAAAACGTCCAAACCTTTCTACTCGCATTTCACTTCGGCGATTGGAGCCCACCAACTGGGAAAACACGCCCGGGCGAGTAATCTTACTCAGCAGCAACCAGCCCTACGACCTGAGGCTCCCTCTCGACCCGCCTCCATCTTATCTGTGGTCGCTTATGGGGTTGAACGGGACTACACGGAGTACAAAGCGGTGGCCCAGCTCCAACAAGATTTCCAGCAAATCTACCGCGTCCTTCGCATCAGGAACGCCGAGGGCCTACTACTCTGGTACGCATTCTCTCCCGGGATATTAACACCCTTGACTGCCTGCTCCGTGATGGCGCCATGATCTACGCCCGCCGCCACCGCGTCGAGCCATCCCGGTCACTCCACCCTCCCCCCAACAGGATCCGCTGTGACCGCTGTCAGCGGTACAACCAACTGACAAGTGAACCCTTCAAGCAAGATCAGGTATGTGCCACATGTGCGCAGGATCATCCTACATTTTCTTGCCCTAATCGTCAGAATCCAAAGTGCATTAATTGTAACGAACCTCACCCTGCCTATAGTTATGTAAAGTTAAATCCGTCCTGAACCTTCTCACCCCGAGTCTGTTGTACCCGTCGTTTAACAAGGATTTTCCCAACCCCCTCTTCTCTTTCCCTCCCCTTCCCTAGTGTGGAGAACATCGTCAGATTTACTCGCACATTGCTGTCGCCACTACTTATTTAACAGACGGTATTCGGTATATTGATAATCATTTTTACGGTTATATTATAGTCTGTGATACTAATATCACTTCATATAATCTTACGGCCCTTACTAACTTTAATATTCTCTGCGCGAATATGATTTTGCATTTTCCCCCTAAATACCATCCCCATTCGATAGTTCTTTGTAAGTTTATTATGATAACATAAGATCAGTCTAACTATGCCCTGTCCACCACTTCCCTTTTCATCGATACCCCGGATAGTTTTGTGCTTAATGAGACCTTCCTGATACAGCGCCAACGACCTAACGTTTCTACTTACACTTTGTATCGCGATGACCGGCCCCGTAAGGCTCGTGGAGGCGTAACTATTGATGCCAGGCGGTATCTCAGTACTAAACGTCACTTTCTTCCTCCCCCTCTTACTCTCCATGAATAACTGATTCTTCAATTTTTTTCCTCTACTCGCACTTTGCTGTCGCCACGACTTATTTAACAGACGGTATTCGGTATATTGATAATCATTTTTACGATTATATTATAGTTCATATAACCTTACGGCCCTTACTAACTTTAATATTCTCTGCGCGAATATCCGGTGTAATCGCATTCATTTCCCCTTCCATACCCTACCACTATCCCATTCCACACCCGACGTTCAATCAATCAATACTGATCTGCATTTAGGGCAGTCGCCCAGGTGGCAGATTCCTTATCTGTTGTTTTCCTAGCCTTCTTGTAAATGATTTCAAAGAAATTGGAAATATATTGAACATCTCCCTTGGTAAGTTATTCCAATCCCTAACTCCATTTCCTGCAAATGAACATTTGCTCCAGTTTGTCCTCTTGAATTCGAAATTGATCTTCATATTGTGATCTTTCCTACTTTTATAAACGCCAATCAAACTTATTCGTCTACTAATGTCATTCCATGCCATCTCTCCCATGACAGCTCGGAACATACCACTTAGTCGAGCTGCTCGTCTTCTTTCTCCCAATTCTTCTCAGCCCAAATTTTGCAAAACTTTTGTAACGCTACTCTTTTGTCGGAAATCACCCAGAACAAATCGGGCTGCTTTTCTTTGGATGTTTTCCAGTTCTTGAATCGGATAATCCTGGTGAGGGTCCCATTCACTGAAACCATACTCTAGTTGGGGTCTTACCAGAGACTTATATGCTCTCTCCTTTACATGTGCAGAGAGATCTGAACCCTTTATATACAATCCCAATTATGTGATTACCCCAATGAAGATCTTTCCTCATATTAACACCTAGATACTTACAATGATCCCCAAAAGGAACTTTCACCCCATCAACGCAGTAATTAAAACTGAGAGGACTTTTCCTATTTGTGAAACTCACAACCTGACTTTTAATTCCGTTTATCAACATACCATTGCTTGTTGTCCATCTCACAACATTATCGAGGTCACGTTGCAGTTGCTCACAATCTTGTAACTTATTTATTACTCTATAGAGAATAACATCATCCGCAAAAAGCCTTACCTCTGATTCCACTCCTTTACTCATATCATTTATATATATAAGAAAACATAAAGGTCCAATAATATTGCATTGAGGAATTCCCCTATTAATTATTACAGGTCAGATAAAGGTTCGCCTACTCCAATCCTCTGAGATCTATTTTCTAGAAATATAGCTACCCATTCAGTCACTCTTTTGTCTAGTCCAATTGCACTCATTTTTGACAGTAGTCTCCAATGATCCACCCTATCAAATGCTTTAGACAGGTCAATAGCGATGCAGTCGACTTTCTGAATCCAAGATATCAGCTATATCTTGCTGGAATCCTACAAGTTGAGCTTCAGTGGAATAACCTTTCCTAAAACCGAACTGCTTTATATCAAACTAGTTAGTAATTTCGCAAACATGTCTAATATAATCAGAAAGAATGCCTTCCCAAAGCTTACATACAATGCGCGTCAAACTTACTGGCCTGTAATTTTCAGCTTTATGTCTATCACCATTTCCTTTACACATAGGGGCTACTATAGCAACTCTCCATTCATCTGGTATAGCTCCTTCGACCAAACAGTAATCAAATAAGTACTTCAGATATGCTACTATATCCCAACCCATTGTCTTCAGTATATCCCCAGAAATCTTATCAATTCCAGGTGCTTTTCTGTTTTTCAACTTTTGTATCTTATTGTAAATGGCATTGTTATCATATGCAAATGTTAATACTTCTTTATCGTTAGTCTCCTCCTCTATATTGACACTATCCTTTTAGCCAACAATCTTTACATACTGCTGACGGAATACTTCTGCCCTATGAAGATCCTTACATGCACACTCCCCTTGTTCATTAATTATTCCTGGAATGTCCTTCTTGGAACCTGTTTCTGCCTTAAAATACCTATAAATACCCTTCCATTTTTCATTAAATTTGTATGACTGCCAATTATGCTTGCCATCATGTTATCCTTACCTGCCTTCTTTGCTAGATTCAATTTTCTGGTAAGTTCCTTCAATTTCTCCCTACTTCCACAGCCATTTATAACTGTATATCTTTCCAGTCTGACCTCCTTCTTAGTCTCTTTATTTCTCTATTATATTAAGGTGGGTCTTTACCATTCTTTACCACCATCCCAGAATCTGTTTAAATTCTTATTTATCGTTTTCCACCGATCATAGTTACGTTTTAGAAACTGCACCATGTCTGCTTTATCAACCATATGGTACTGCCTAATAGTCCTACTTTTAAGACCTTCCTTTCTATCACATTCTTTTAACTACGACAAAAACAGCTTCATGATCACTAATACCATCTATTACTTTTGGTTTCTCTGTGGAGCTCATCTGGTGTTACCAGCACCACGTCTAGGATATTTTTCCCTCTCGTTGGTTCCATCACTTCCTGAATCAGCTGTCCTTCCCATGTTAACTTATTTGCCATTTGTTGGTCATGCTTCCCGCCGTTCACATTTCCTTCCCAACTGACATCTGGTAGACTCAGATCTCCCGCTACAATCACATTTCTTTCCATGTGGTTTCCCACATAGCTGATTATCTTATCAAATAATTCTGAATCCGTGTCAGCGCTTCCCTTTCCCGGTGTGTACACACCAAATAGAAATGAGCCTTACACCTAGAATTTTATGTTTCTCATCTTTAACTTTTTCGTAGATTACAAATTCGTCTTTCACCAGAATGAACACTCCCCATCCCACCATTCCTATCCTATCTCAACGATATACACTCGAGTTCGGTGATATAATTTCTGCATCCATTATATCATTTCTCAGCCATGATTCAACTCCTATTACAATATCTGGTAAATATATATCTCTTGTTGTATGTTCGGTCCTGAGCCCTAAGGCTGGTTGGATCCCCAACAGCTCCGCCATCAGCTGTCATAGATGGCCTAGGCATCGCTGCAGAGGCATACTAGGAAAATTAGGAGTGAGGTAGTTTCCCGTTAATTTCCTCACATATATCTATTAAATTTCTTAATTCTATTCTTTTCTTTACAATACTGCTACAGTTCAACACTAACATTTTTACGTCATCCCTACTTGATTTCCAGTTCCCTGTTCCCTTATCACCGCTCCCTAGGGCACCCCGTTTCCCTGAATGTACTTCCCTATTACCATTCCAAACAAATTTCCTAACTTATACGTACCACTGCGGTTTAAGTGAAGGCTATCTGAGCACAGATCCCTATCTCCTACCCACGTATTAGGATGCAGAAATTTCATTTCCAGTTTCCCATATACCCACTCCATAGTCTCATTTAAATCCCCAATCACCCTCCAGTCAGTATCCCTCCTACACAGTATTCCACTGATAACAATCACCGCTTTCTTAAACTTCAACCGTGCTGCATTTACCAGATCCCACACATCTCCATCTATGTTGGTACTTATATCAGCTTGCCTTACGTTGTTGATACCAACGTGAAACATTACCACCTTCTCCTTTCCCCCTCCTCCCTCTCTTCTACTTTCCTCAACATCTGCCTCAACCTAATCCCTGGATAACACTCTACCCTGGTTCCCTTTCCTCCACACACTTTCCTCACGTGTCTAACGATGGAATCCCCCATGACCAGAGCCTAAACCCCACCCACCTCCTTTGATTCCCTCCCCTCCTGTTCCGCCCTATCTTTCCTGATAGCTGCAGAAGCTACTTCCTCGTCCCTTTCTCCTTCCCATGACCCTGTTTCACCTGTCTTTTCCTATCCTCTACTCTACATTTCCCTTTCCTACCTTTTCCCTTCCTCCTACTTCCACACATCTCAGCAACAGTTCCCTGTCCCTCATCTTCCCTCTGTTGTTCTACCTGGAGTGACTCGTACCGATTTCGCACAGAAACCTGTCCTGAATTCTGATCCTGAATAGAACCCTTAGCCTGCAATATCCTTCCTCTTAGAACATTAGGCCACCTAACTTCTACAACGCCCTCCTTTCCTTCCCCTCCCTCTTGAACACCTACTGTAACCTGTACATTGTTTAAGGGAGTCCTATCTTCCTTCCTGTCTTCTGTGGGAATCTTAATTAGCTCCCTCAAACTCCCCAACTCCTCCCTCATAACCCTCAATGCCTCGCCACACCCGCAGTTCGTACACTTGCACTCCTTCTTATACTATCTCCTTCTTTTCCCTATCTCCGACTATTGCTAAATGTGTAGAAATTGTTAATGATTATACACCTGCCCTCATTACCATTCCCGATGTCCTCCCCCTCCCTCTTTCTCCCCCACCCCGCCCCTCCCTCTAGACGCTACAATCAGACAACCTGGACAGCATATCGACAGACTATTACAGACCTGCTTCCGAACTCCCCCTCCCCTACTTCCTCCAAGAATCTTCTTTCTCTCATAACGCTTATAGAATATGCACTAACTACAGCTGATAACTTGCACATTCACCACCGTTCCTATCATCCTAACAAGCCTCCTATTCTTCAAAAAGGACTACAGTTATTGAATTTAGCACATGACTTGTATCATCATTGTCTTCGAACTCGTGACCCTACCACTTTGACTCAACATCGCGGAACCTTACGACATGCTCGTTCCTATATCAAAGCTATTGCGAAAGCAATGGACTACAGCTTGTACTGAACTCTCTGACGAACAGAACTCTCGACGTTCCTGGCAGACATTCAAACGTTTGAAAAACCATAAAAAATCCCACCCCATCTACCCCATTCATCATTTTCCGCACCTCCTACTACTGATAAGGAAAAAGCTGACTTGTTTGTTGGCCATTTTTGCAAAGTCTTCTCTCCTGCATTCTACCATTGTGATGAGTCCCAATAAAATACTATAATCATCCAGGTCGTCCTGAACTTCGACCCTCCTTTCATCATTATCCTAAAATTGATTATACTCACCCACTCAACTCCCCTATTACGCCTCATGAAATCCGTACTTTTCTTCAACATCGGAAAAATACTGCCCCTGGATATGATTCCATAACTTATCGTCACATCCGTGAAATTCGACCCATTCTTTTCGATCTCCTCAGTTCCGTCTATACTACTATGCTTTATACTGGTATTTATCCCTCTCACTGGGGTCGAGCTAACGTCCTTCTCTTCTTAAGCCTGGCAAACATCCCTCCGATATTTGTTCTTATAGGCCAATTAGTCTATTACCCGTCTTATCTAAGATCTTGGAAGCTCTATTATCACGTCGTATATCTAGCTATCTTACTTCCCTCCACCTCCTCCCCATCTCTCAAACCGGATTCCGACCAAATTTCTCAACCCAGGATCACTTATTTCATATTACGTCGTCCCTAAATTCATTTCTGCGCCCCCGGAAAACTGCTGCTCTTGTGTGTCTTGATGTTCATAGAGCTTTTGATACCGTGTGACACTCTGGCTTTCTGTTTAAATTGCGCCACTTACCGCTTCCTCTTACTCTTATTCGTTTTATTTATCACTATCTTCGCTCCCGTACAGCTCGTATCTTAATACCATCCATAAAACGTGGCTTCAATCCTGGCATTTGTCTGTTAATCCTGCTAAAACTCAATGTATTGTTTTCCGAAAAATCCCCTCTTTGGCGTCCCCGTCATCAAGTTCTACTAACTATGTATAATACCCATCTTACGGAGACTAATCTACTAACATATTTAGGCTTTAAATTTCAAAATAACCTCCAATGGAAACATCACCTTGATACTATATATAAAAACGCCTTTTCTCGCTTCCGTGCTCTTCGTACGCTCACTGGGCATACCTGGGTCCCCCGCCTCTCCCATATTATTCCATATCTTCATCCGTCCTATTGTCATGTATGCCTCCTTGACTTCGTTGCCTGCTCATGTTCGACGGTATATTCAGCTATTGAAACTAGACCGACATGCTTTACGAATTTCAAATCACCTCCCCCTTGACAGTCCCTCCGCTAACTTCCAAACACTTTGTTCATTCCCCACTGTCCTTGGTCACCATCACTCTCTACGCCTTAATTACCTCACCAAAGGTACCCGTAATCACAATCCTATCATCACCGAAGCACTGCCCTTATCCCACTTAGTTGAAGCCATTCTTAATGACCGTCGCACACCCCAGATTTCTCATCTCTTTCCACCCCATCACTTAGCTTCTTCCCCTTCCCACACCACTGTACTGTTAAATGCTTAAAACTGTACTTATTTTCCAAATCTATAATGCTCCTGCGCACAGTGGTACTGCCTATATTTCTGCAACACGTCCAGTGTCCGTCTATTGTTTTCTTCGTTTATTATTATTATTATTATTATTATTATTATTATTATTATTATTAATTCTTTATTCTTTCTCCAGATCTACACAATATGTACATGACCCATTAATGTGGGGAAAAAATAACAAGCCTTACCTAAACCAGCTCACACAAAAAATGAAAAGAATACCACCAGATAGAGAGACACTTGAACAAAACCATACATAAAAATAATAATAATACAAATAATAATAATAAAATGACATTGAGGCAGGATAAACACTGTCGTCTGGCCCGAGATCAACCCTTTTTGGTGGTCTGTTGGCCATGGCAGTAGGCAGTATTGTGACCGTTCACAACATCACCTATGGTATGTCATGATATCCAGGAGATGAAATATGCCGTTTTCCGCGTCATTCTACGATAAAAACTGCCCAAGTTAGAATTTTTCCACTCGCTCCAGGACTCGATTTGCAGTATCCAGAGTCGCGCGACCGAGCTCTAGTTGCCGGTAATTAGCAGCAAGGCGGTGCAAGAGCGCTTGTACTCGAAGTTTTCTCACTCCAACCACGAGCGAGATGAAAAGATACGCGTTATCACGTGACAAAGAATCTGGGTCACTAGCTGAGCCCAGAGAGTATATCCAACGTGAAAACTAACATTATACCCTGTTTTCCTCGCTTATTCACCACTGCCAACTTAACGCATTCAACTGTTTTATTTCTGTTAATTTTTATAAATCGCAAAATACCCAATGGATAATTAAGCGCAAACATTCATTTGAATCAGGGAATTTTACGCATAATTATGAGACCGAGAAGTGCTCTACTTAACTGAGAGAGCGGTAACTACGCTGTAAACAAGGGCGCGTCTTAATGACTAACAGATGTTGGACCCTAACCGTGACAGCGAACACAAGGAATCTCCTGTGCTCGTCATCATTCACCGCCAGAGAAAAAAGGACGCTTTTGAGATTGCTTGAGAATCTACGAAGCTATTTCAAAAACAGTCACTCAGTGGAGATGGGAATACAGGAGCTACATTTTGATACCCTGTTCGTTACTCTAGGTTGCATATTAACGGACCAATGTGTGAGAAAGGGTTGCATTTTTCCCCCACCCTCAGCATTCGGGTCTCTAGCGTAGCGCGCCTATATATTCAAGAGCTGAGAAGGAGACATTACCCAGTGCATTTTCAGTGTAGCGCCAGTACGGTAGTATTTCGTCGTGGTTTGTGTGTGAGTCGTTTGTGAAGAAATAATCTTGTAAATTGAGCAGTGTAATGCAGTGATTCATTAAAGCCTGCGAACATCTGCGAAAATACCCACAATCTAAGTAAGCTTTTTGCAAGTACAGTGTGTCGCTAATTAATATAGTAAGAGCAGCACGAAACCGTAATGACCGCTGTCCGTGTGTCGAAGAGGTCGTGCGTCGAGCCTCATATGTGTCTATACTAGTACGGTTCAATTAACCTCAATAGCCAGGTATCTCAGTGCGTGGAGTTGTGTGTGTATTCTCGACATAAATGAGATACAAAGAAAGTGCGTGAACGGCTCAGTGTCGGCATAATTAAGGGTAGTGGCACGTCTATAAATCCACAATGCAGTTGAGAGCCTGACTTACGCATGACTAGGCGAAATAGAATATGCTTGAAGTGTGGTCGTGTGAGACGAGAAAATTTAACCCAATAGTGGCCTAACCAGTGACATTCTTTATTCAGGACCTAGAGTAGCTGTATGCTGTTTATAAAAGAATAGGTACATGAGAAGGGAGCAGTGTCGGGCTACAGAGACAATACCGGCATTGGGTTGGAATGCTCGTGCTATTGAGCAGATCCAACCATATATTCAAATTGTGGTGTGTAATAAACTAACGCATTCACTTGAGATATTTTCCCCTCATTTACATGTCTACGAGAACGCCGGAGTGAACGCCGACGTCCAGCTGAATGCCAGAATTTTGCCTGTATATTAGAGAGAGCCAGACGCATAGCTGCCTTCGCCTGGTGTAGCAGAGAACGCCGAGAACGTCATACCAGATCAAGCCGTCATGTTCTTGATTTGCCGGGAGGTCATCAAAGGTCTTCACATCGCCGATGACGTAATGCAAGCAGCTTAAGCCCATGGTGTGCCCTCCTGTAAAGCTGTGAACGTGGTATCCAGAAGGCTGAGTACATTTCCAAGTATTTATATCTTTGAAGGTCGTGTCCCATTGTAAATATGTAGATTTTCCGCTTAGATGTAACGTAGACTGTAAGCACGCCATTTCAGAGGGATAATAATTATAATTTCATTTTTATTTGAGTCTTATATAGAATACTTTCATCATGGTTTTGGGACGACCATATTTTACTTCCATCCTTGTATAAGGGTTCGATAATGCATGACGTAATTATAAGAACCTTGGCTTAATTAAGTGTGAAGCGCTCTCAAGTAGAGAAGGCTTAAATATTCTGTAAAAATGACTCCAATTATCGTCTTTCCATAGTATATACGAGTCATCAAGATTTTTCAGTAATTCATTTTTTTTGTGCGCTTCACCTGGTAGAGATCCCTCCTAATTAGTAACTAAGGCACCTGGAACAAGGCATCGAGACATCGTTAATTAATTAGTTCGCGAATGCGCAAGTTAATTCGGACCCTGGTGGCAGGAGATCATCATTAGATCTGCATCGTGGTCAATGTACCGAGAGGAAATGAGATGGCTGAACAGGCTGTAGCCATAATATATAGTGTGAAATGAAAATGTGAAGTTCCCTTGGAATCTGTCATTAAGATACGCGAGGTGCATATCGCGATGTGAATATGTTGAGTACGGCCGGATGTAGGGCCGAGATTTGTTGTGATGCCATTGTGGGCAGTATTGAAAGAAGTGAATAGATTATTTGCCGTGAAATAACTGTCTGCGAAGTGCTTGGCAGGCCGCCCCTTGAAAGTGTGTCACGGGCAGCTAACAGCGGGAGTTTTATGAGCCCCTTTAAACGGGGGAGTGAAGGCGTTTTCTTCAGTGAAATAGAACAGATACAAGTGGCGAGTTTCTTTCCTTTCGGCACAGAAATTACGTGTGTTAATTTAAATAGAGCCAACGTCGCAGAGATTCCAAATGATCATTAAAGGAAGGATCCCTCCAATTTATTTCTTTAATTATTCACAGCGTGTAGGGAATTCCAGGTCAGATATACCCTTTCTCAGAAGGTCTTGAGTTCATTGCAGGAGACAGTAAAGCTTACTGTCACAAGCGGCAGGTGACTAAGGCCACCTGTAATCCATTGTGTATGTGAAATGTATATATTCTTGTCCATTTGTTGCAGGTAGTGCTATAATACTTTGTTTATGATGTCTGGTATTGAAGTCGCTAAATGCTTGTCCATAGGTAACATCGTTGAGTAAATAATGTCCTGATATATGTGTTGATAAAATCCTAATGAAATGAGCGTGTTTATTATACTGCATATTTGGCAACGTTTAACTTAAGGAAGGGTTGTAACGCGACTTTCAAAGGATTGGGAGTGTAAATTGCCTATTTTAGTTCATCCGATTCTAGCAAACTTATATCATAATTTGATGCAAATTGAATATATTAACTCTTGGCAGGTAAACAGATTTACAGCGGGGTGTGTCCATAATGATTAAATATGTGTGTGATTTAATATTAGTGTAGAGTGAAATAATTAGAGAGAAAACGCCTTTCTAAGTCTGAGGTAGTGTAATAGTTCGAGAGGGAACGCCTTCTTAAGTTTGAATATTTAAACGTATAATGAAGTGTAGAAAAAGACTACCGAACATTTAAACGTCAAGATCACCCAAGTTACTGTATGTAAGGTGTTTGTATGGCATACCCATGTAAATAATGTGTTTCACTAGTATAAGTAAAAATTTGTTATACAAGATATTGTCTCTCTTCTCAATAGTAATGAAATGGTATTCCTCTCATAATTAACTTTTCCCCCTACTATAGAGACTATTACTAAAGAACTTATCGCCCCATCGGGCAGTCCATAGACACGAAAATGCGATACCGGCTCGGCTAGCGAATTATTCTAGTAGGGGAGGGTGAAGCTTCGACAACCGGGCTGAGTTCGAGGCTCACCGATGGTGTTCCATTCTAACATCATATTTATGAACAATGGTAACTGGTTCATGTACTGATGCCTTGGAAAGGTACAGTATGGTACTATAATAATCAGAAAATAAAACATTAACATATTGCTGTGTAGAGTACAATAGTGTCAGCAGACGGCATCTGTAATTTAGACAAACAGCATATCACTCCCGGCCTGGTTCGCAATTCACCGCAATCCTTTCTGAACACTGACCTCTCTGTTGTTCTACTCAAATTGCAAAACCAGCTTTCGTGTTACAACCACTGTCGTGCCGGTGTGCAATTATTCTCCTTACGTTTCATTATTATCGACCACTATTGTTATTTGAGTCATCGGTCCATAGACTGGTTTGATGCAGCCCTCCATGCCACCCTATCCTGTGCTAACCTTTTCATTTCTACGTAACTATTGCATCGTATAACTGCTCTAATCTGTTTGTCAGATTCATATCTTGGTCTACCCCTACCGTTCTTACCACCTACACTTCCTTCAAAAACCAACTGAACAAGTCCTGGGTGTCTTAAGATGTGTCCTATCATTCTATCTCTTCTTCTCATCCAATTTAGCCAAATACATCTCCTTTCACCAATTCGATTCTGTATCTCTTCATTCGTGATTCGATCTATCCATCTCACCTTCAGCATTCTTCTGTAACACCACATTTCAAAAGCTTCTATTCTCTTTCTTTCTGAGCTAGTTATCGTCCATGTTTCACTTCCATACAATGCCACGCTCCACACGAAAGTCTTCAAAAACATCTTTCTAATTCCGATATCAATGTTTGAAGTGAGCAAATTTATTTTCTTAAGAAAGCTCTTCCTTCCTTGTGCAAGTCTGCACTTTATGTCCTCCTTACTTCTGCCATCATTAGTTATTTTGCTACCCAGGTAACAATATTCATCTATTTCGTTTAAGACTTCATTTCCTAATCTAATATTTCCTGCATCACCTGCCTTCGTTCAACTGCACTTCATTACTTTCGTTTTGGACTTCTTTATTTTCATCTTGTACTCCTTACCCAAGACTTCATCCATACCATTCAGCAACTTCTCGAGATCTTCTGCAGTCTCAGGTAAAATAACAATATAATCGGCAAATCTCAAGGTTTTGATTTCCTCTCCTTGGACTGTGATTGCTTTCCCAAATTTCTCTTTGATTTCCTTTACTGCCTGTTCAATGTAAACATTGAAAAGGAGAGGGTACAAACTGCAGCCTTGCCTCACTCCTTTCTGGATTGCTGCTTCTTTTTCAAAGCCCTCGATTCTTATCACTGCAGACTGATTTTTATAGAGATTGTAGATAATTCTTCGTTCTCGGTATCGTATTCCTATCATCTTCAGAATCATAAATAGCTCGGTCCAATCAACATTATCGAATGCCTTTTCTAGATCAACGAATGCCATGTACGTGGGCTTGTCCTTCTTGATTCGATCCTCTAAGATCAGACGTAAAGTCAGGATTGCTTCACGTGTTCCTACATTTCTCCTGAAGCCAAATTGATCTTCTCCCAACTCAGCTTCAACTTGTTTTTCCATTCTTCTGCAAATAATACGCATTAAAATTTTGCAGGCATGAGATACTAAACTAATGGTGCGGTAGTTTTCACACCTGTCAGCACCGGCTTTCTTGGGAGTAGGTATAACAACATTCTGCCGAAAATCGGATGGGACTTCTGTCTCATATATCTTGCACACTAAATGAAATAACCTTGCCATGCTGGTTTCTCCTAAGGCAGTCAGTAATTCAGAGGGAATGCCATCAATTCCAAGTGCCTTGTTCTTATTTAGGTCACTCACAGCTCTGTCAAACTCTGACTTCAAAATTGGGTCTCCCATTTCATCAGCCTTTTCTAGATCAACGAATGTCATGTACGTGGGCTTGTCCTCCTTGATTCGATCCTCTAAGATCAGACGTAAAGTCAGGATTGCTTCACGTTCCAGAACCAAATTATCTACATCTTTACCTTGATACAACTGTTGGATATGCTCCTGCCATCTTTCGGCTTTGTCTTCTTTCCCTAGAAGTGGCTTTCCGTCTGAGCTCTTAATATTCATACACCTAGATTTCCTTTCTCCAAAGGCTTCCTTCATTTTCCTGTATGCAGCATCTACCTTTCACAGGACCATACAGCCTTCGACATCCTTGCACTTCTCCTTCAGCCATTCTTCCCTAGCTACCTTGCACTTTCTATCCACTTGATTCTTTAATCGCCTGTATTCTTTCTGTCCTCTTCATTTCTAGCATTCTTGTATTTTCGTCGTTCATCAATCAGGTCTAGTATCTCCTGAGTTATCCACTTATTCTTAGTTGATCTTTTCTACCTTCGTAACATTTCTTCAGCAGCCCTACTGACTTTTTCATGACTCACCACTCTTCCTCTACAGTGTTTCTTTCAGCCTTTTCATTTAGTCCTTGTGCAACATGTTCCTTGAAACAATCCCTCACACTCTTTTCTTTCAAATTGTCTAGATCCCATCTTTTTGCATTCTTTCCTTTCTTCAATTTCTTCAACTTCAGATGGCATTTCATGACCAACAAGTTGTGGTCAGAGTCCACGTCTGCTCCTAGGAAAGTTTTGCAACCCAACACCTGGTTTCTGAATCTCTGCCTAATCATAATGAAGTCTATTTGATACCTTCCAGTGTCTCCAGGTCTCATCCACGTATACAGCCGTCGTTTGTGGTGTTTGAACCAAGTATTGGCAAGGACTAAATTATGATCAGTGCAGAATTCAACCAGCCGACTTCCTCTTTCGTTCCTTTGTCCCAATCCAAATGTTCTTACTGTACAACCTTCTCTTCCTTGGCCTACCACTGCATTCCAGTCTCCCATCACAATTAGATTCTCGTCACCTTTTACATATTGTATTAAATCTTCTATCTCCTCTTGTATTCTTTCGATTTCTTCATCATCCGCTGAACTAGTAGGCATATAGATCTGTACTATTGTGGTGGGCATTGGTTTGGTGTCGATCTTGACGGCAATCATTCTTTCACTATGCTGGTCGTAGTAGCTTACCCGCTGCCCTATTTTCTTATTTATTATTAAATCAACTCCTGCATTTCCCCTGTTTGATTTTGTGTTGATAATTCGGTAGTCGCCTGACCAAAAATCTTAATTAAGGAGCTGAGGACGGAGATCAGTGCGAGAGAAGAAAAGAAGATACAAGGAGTGAATGTGGGGTGGGAAGCACAAGATGTGACGAGTGCACATAAACGGAGCGAAAATACGCCTTGGAGTGAGAAAGCAGAAGCACGAGGTGCCTTGGCGAAATGGAGAAGCTTGAGCCTAAAAGAAATGTGGGATAAGACGAATAAATTGGACGTAGGCGTAATGACAAGGAGTAAAAATACAAGCAGCAGCAGTGAGTAAATTGTTTAAGCACATGCGAATAGTGGAGGGTGTGTGTTATTTATAACTGAGATAAGAGCGATTAAGTAGTTAAATTAGTAGGCGGTGAAGTGTGTATGGCTATAGCTGAGATTCTTTGATTGGCGAATACAAGTGGGGGCAGGATGAGTGTGATTGAAAGTTGTGATGGCATGTGTGGTGACTTAGTACTTAATCATGAGGTTTCGTGATTAAGCTAATGTGCAGAGTTGGATGGTAAAAGGTAGTTGAGTTGATGTAAAATATATGTGATGAGTCGTGAGTTGGTTTCATTTAATGTCGAGAGTTGCCTGAAATCTTAAAAAGAAAATAAGTGTAGCGAGATGCGAACCATGTGACCTTGCCGCGGTGGGGAGTCTTGCGTATCTCAATGATACAGATAGCCAAGCCGCAGGTGCAACCATATCGGATGGGTATCTGTTGAGAGACCAGACTAACGAATAGTTCATCGAAAGGGGGGGTAGCAGCCTTTCGGTAGTTACAAGGGCGGGAGTCTAGATGACTGACTGATACGGCCTTGTAATAATACTCAACATGGCTTAGCTGTGTTGATACTGCTACACGGCTGAAAGGAACGGGAAACTACAGCCGTAACTACCTCCCGAGGACATGAAGCTCTCTCTATATGAATGATGTACTGATGATGGCTTTCTCGCGGGTAAAATATTCCGGAGGTAAACTAGTCCCCCATTCGGATCTCCGGGTGAGGACTACACGAGAGGGGGCGATCATCAGGAAGATGGCAGAAGCTGAGTGTTAACATTAATGATCTAGCCAAACACATGATCTCTATCTCAAAGATCAATAGAGATAAACAAGTTGTAAGGGAAATCCGGTCAGCACTGAAACATAAAAAGCAATTAGCAAAACAACAGTCATCCCAATTCTCTTGTCCTTTCACAAGAGAGGAAACCCTAGAAGGCATCAAGAACATAAAATCCGGGAAAGCAGCAGGTATAGACGGCATCTATCCTGAATTCCTGCAACATCTTGGACCTGCAACAATCACTTGCTCACCAAATTCTTCTCCAATATTTTGGAGACAGGTAACCTTCCTTCACTATTCAAGAAGACCAAAGTAATATCGATCTTGAAACCCAACAAAGACCCTCTGAGAGTGGAAAGCTACAGACCCATTGCACTGCTAAGTGTTACTCTAAAGCTCCTGGAAAGACTAATATACAATAGGATCTCAGAAACCATCAATAATCTCCTTCCCACAGAACAAGCTGGCTTCAGACCTGGAAGAAATTGCGCTGACCAAATTTTTGCATTGACCTCTCATATTGAAAATGGATTTGAGAATCGGAAGATTAGTATGGCTGTCTTCTTAGACTTATCAGCAGCCTATGATACTGTCTGGCGAGAAGGGCTTCTGCTAAAACTTATCTCTGCCATCCCCTGTGTCAAGCTTACTAATCTCATTGGCAATATGATTAGCAACAGAAACTTTCAGATCTTTTCGGATGATGCAGTAAGCAAAACCTACAAACTGAATGATGGACCTCCACAAGGATCTGTTCTGGCACCCTTACTTTTCAACCTCTATACTGCTGACTTAGCAGCAACTAAGTCCAGGAAATTTATTTACGCAGATGATATACTACTGGTTAGCCAAACACCAAGTTTTCCAGAAGCTGAACAAATTCTTACAGCAGATCTAGAAAAGCTAGATACATACTTCCAAAAGTGGTGTCTCTGTCCAAATCTCCAAAAGACTGTTGTATCTGTGTTTCATCTCAGAAATAAATTTGCCAACTACAAGCCTTCAATAACATTCAGAAATCAATCCTTACAACACTGTCCCTTCCCAAAATATTTAGGTGTCACATTAGACAGATCCCTAACATATAAACATCATATTAACAACACAGCCGCCAAGATTAAAAGTCGGAATAATATTCTTCAAAAATTAGCCGGCACATCTTGGGGCGCAAACAACCAAGTGTTGAGATCTACTGCTCTAGCTCTTTGCTATTCAGTTGCTGAATACTGCGCTTCAATTTGGCTGAACAGTGCTCATACTGCGAAGATTGATGCTCAACTAAATCAAACAATGCGCATCATAACCGGTTGTATTCGCTCTACTAACGTGGCCTGGCTGCCTACACTCAGTAATATTCATCCGCCTTGCTTAAGAAGGTCTGAAGCTCTTCTAAAACTGTGGAAGAAGACCAGCCAGGACTCCAACCTCCCCGTTCACCAGGATATTACTCAACCTGCCCCTCCTCGACTTAAGTCTAGATCTCCACCCTGGCGCACTGCACTTACACTGGAAGAATCTGGGTTCTCCATCACGAACGCCTGGTTACACCAATGGCAGCAGTCTTCTGTTCCCAATCAACATCTTGTGACTCTACCTCATGTTCAACCTCCTGGATTCCATCTACCCAGACGTCAATGGAGGACTCTAAACAGGATAAGAGTCAATCAAGGAAGATGCGGCTATACGCTTTATAAATGGGGCTGGCAGAAGTCTTCTGGGTGTGATTGTGGAGCTACCTCATAGACCATCCACCACGTAATTGCCGAGTGTCCACGGAGAGCATTTCAAGGTCCTTTGGAGGACATTCATAACGCAACTGAGGAGGCCTTGAAATGGATCAATGGACTTGATTTGGAACTATAGGCTTCTGCTTGTATATATTGTGTATATATTGTATACTTATTTATATAATCTATCTGTGCACATTATACGATAAATAAATAAATAAATAATCAGGAAGATGGATACTGACATTCTGCGAGTCGGAGCGTGGAATGTTAGAAGTTTGAATCGTTGTGGAGTGCTTGTTGAGGGCACTATGACTGCTCGACAGTACGTTGATATGGTACTCAATTATGTCCCTATGATGGCAAACATTGCTAATGGGATGTTTCAGCAGGACAGTGCCCGGGTTCACACTTCACACATCTCCAGAGAAGCTCTCCACGACATCACAACCTTAGAATGGCCCGCCAGATCCCCGGACCTCAGTCCTATTGAGCATGTGTGGACATGATGGGTCGACCACTGGCCAACCGTCCCAGCCACCCACAACTCTGGAACAACTGACCCGTGCAGTGCAGCAAGCAATCGCCACAATTCCTCAGGAAGCGATCCAGGGCCTTATTGACTCCATGTCTCGACGAATTCATCAATGTATTGCAGCTCGTGGTGGGCACATCCTGTGTTGATTGTTGTCCAAACTTGCAGTCAGAGGGACCTGAAAGTGTAATCATCCAATCACACCCAAACACTCGTCATGCACGTTCAATTGCAGCAATATATCACCACTTCTTCTGGGTGTTGCAATTTCCATTTTCTTCAGTGTATATACAATTCATTGATACTATGAATACACAGACATTTTACTCCAGCTACCGTACTATTATACTGTTCATGCAACTAACGAAAAGAAGATAAGTTCACCTTGCTGCACGAAACATAGCAACTTATCAGAGATCTCACAGAAACGAACTACGATACACACAATGCAAAATACACTAGGCCACTATTCAAACCAATTGCATACATACATACATACATACATACATACATACATACATACATACATACATACATTATCATTATAGACTGTTATGCCTTTCAGCGTTCAGTCTGCAAGCCTCTGTGAATTTACAAAACGTCGCTACAATCCTCGATTTGCAACTAGTGTTGTGGCCTCATTTAGTTCCATACCTATTAACTTTAAATCGTTAGAAACCGAGTCTAACCATCGTCGTCTTGGTCTACCTCTACTTATCTTACCCTCCATAGCAGAGTCCATTATTCTCCTAGGTAACCTATCCTCCTCCATTCGCCTCACATGACCCCACCACCGAAGCCGGTTTATGCGTACAGCTTCATCCATCGAGTTCATTCCTAAATTAGCCTTTATTTCCTCATTCCGAGTACCCTCCTGCCATAGTTCCCATCTGTTTGTTCCAGCAATCATTCTAGCTACTTTCATGTCTGTTACTTCTAACTTATGAATAAGATATCCTGAGTCCACCCAGCTTTCGCTCCCGTAAAGCAAAGTTGGTCTGAAAACAGACCGATGTAAAGATAGTTTCGTCTGGGAGCTGTCTTCCTTCTTACAGAATACAGTCGATCGCAGCTGCGAGCTAACTGCATTAGCTTTACGGAACCTTGATTCAATCTCACTTACTATATTACCATCCTGGGAGAACACACAACCTAAATACTTGAAATTATCGACCTGTTCTAGCTTTGTATCACCAATCTGACATTCAATTCTGTTGAATTTCTTTCCTACTGACATCAATTTAGTCTTCGAGAGGCTAATTTTCATACCATACTCATTGCACCTATTTTGAAGTTCCACTATATAAGACTGTAGGCTTTCGGCACAATCTGCCATTAAGACCAAGTCGTCAGCATAGGCCTAACTGCTTACTACATTTCCACCTAATTGAATCCCTCCCTGCCATGTTATACCTTTCAGTAGATGATCCATGTAAACTACAAACAGCAAAGGTGAAAGATTACAGCCTTGTCTAACCCCTGTAAGTACCCTGAACCAAGAACTCATTCTACCATCAATTCTCACTGAAGACCAATTGTCAGTATAAATGCCTTTGATTGATTTCAATAATCTACCTTTAATTCCATAGTCCCCCAGTATAGCGAACATCTTTTCTCTCAGTACCCTGTCGTATGCTTTCTCTAGATCTACGAAACAAACACAACTGCCTATTCCTCTCGTAGCATTTTTCAATTACCTGGCGCATACTGAAAATCTGATGCTGACAGTCTCTCTGTGGTCTGAAACCACACTGGTTTTCATCCAACTTCCTCTCAACGACTGATCGCACCCTCCCTTCCAAGATGCCAGTGAATACTTTGCCTGGTATACTAATCAGTGAGATACCTCGATAGTTGTTGCAATCCTTCCAGTTCCCTTGCTTATAGATAGGGGCAATTACTGCTTTTGCCCAATCTGAAGGTACCTTACCAACACTCCACGCTAATTTTACTACTCTATGAAGCCATTTCATCCCTGCCTTCCCACTATACTTCACCATTTCAGGTCTAATTTCATCTATTCCTGCTGCCTTATGACAATGGAGTTTATTTACCATCCTTTCCACTTCCTCAAGCATAATTTCACCAACATCATTTTCCTCCTCCCCATGAGCTTGACTGTTTGCAACACCACCATGATGATTTCCTTTTACATTGAGAAGATGTTCAAAATATTCCCTCCACCTCTCCAGTGATTCCCTGGGATCTGTTATGAGTTCACCTGAATTACTCAAAACACTGTTCATTTCCTTTTTTCCTCCCTTCCTAAGATTCTTTATTACTGTCCAGAAAGGTTTCCCTGCTGCTTGACCTAGCCTTTCCAGGTTGTTACCAAAATGTTCCCATGACTTCTTTTTGGATTCAACAACTATTTGTTTCGCTCTGTTTCTTTCATCTACATACAACTCCCTATCTGCCTCGGCCCTTGTTTGGAGCCATTTCTGATAAGCCTTCTTTTTACGTTTACAAGCTGCTCTCACTTCATTATTCCACCAAGATGTTCGCCTTTTCGCATCTTTACACACAGTTGTTCCAAGGCATTCCCTGGCTGTTTCTACTACAGCATCCCTGTATGCCGCCCATTCACTTTCTATATCCTGAACCTGCTTAATGTCTACTGTTCGAAACTTCTCACTAATCATATCCATGTACTTCCGTCTAATTTCCTCGTCGTCCTGGAGATTTTCTACCCTTATTCGTTTGCAGACAGATTTCACTTTCTCTACATTAGGCCTCGAGATACTTAGTTCACTACAGATCAGATAGTGGTCTGTATCATCGAAAACTCCCCGGAAAACTCGTACATTCCTAACAGATTTCCTGAATTCGAAGTCTGTTATTATATAGTCTATTATGGATCTGGTACCCCTAGCCTCCCATGTGTAGCGGTGAATAGCCTTATGCTTGAAGAATGTATTCGTAACAGCTAAACCCATACTAGCACAGAAGTCCAGCAAACGCTTCCCATTCCCATTAGCTTCCATATCTTCCCCACATTTACCAATCACCCTTTCGTATCCTTCAGTTCTATTCTCAACTCTCGCATTGAAATCGCCCATTAGCACTATTCTATCCTTGCTGTTTACCCTGACTACGATGTCACTCAATGCTTCATAAAACTTGTCAACTTCATCCTCATCTGCACCCTCACATGATGAATACACGGACACAATTCTAGTCCTAATTCCTCCAACTGACAAATCTACCCACATCATTCGCTCATTTACGTGTCTAACAGAAACTATGTTCCGTGCAATGGTATTCCTGATAAAGAGCCCTACCCCAGACTCTGCCCTTCCCTTTCTAACACCCGTCAAGTACATTTTATAATCTCCTATCTCTTCCTCGTTATCTCCCCTTACCCGAATATCACTTACTCCTAGCACATCCAGATGCATCCTCTTTGCTGACTCAGCCAGTTCTACTTTCTTTCTTCCATAATATTAATATTGATAGCTCCCCATCGAATTCCATTTCGTTCGCCAAATTGTTTCCAAGGAGTCCCTCGCCTGTCAAATGGAAGTGGGACTTCGTTACTCCCATAGGTCCGAGGCTTGCTTAAAATGTTCTGAGCTCGGTCGATTCATGAAGCAGGATGCTGCCCTACTTGCACGTAGTCCAAGTGAGGATCTCTCCTCTAACGGGTTATGGACCACCGGTGGATTGTATAGTCCTAGCCGCCTGAGCACAAGGAGGGCCATGACTCAGAATATGTCCGAGATGCCCACTCCCATTCCATAGCAACTGGTATCCCGACTCTCAGGATCACTTACTAGGCCACTCAGCCGTTGCCCATGGTTCACGAACTAGGACGTGACTACAGTAACCCACAAACATGAACCATGAACCAATTGCAATATTCGGAAATAAATTACATGTAGATATCACGAGGAAATCGCTTTTTTCAATAAGACAGACAGCGTTAAACAACGAAATAAGATACACGCGCAGTTGTATGCTGCACAGTCACGGTGCTCCTACGATGACGTCACGAGCAGGATGAGGGGGAACTAACATTTACTGCCCAAACAGTCTTTGTCACCAGTGGGAATTATTTATATTCCTAACCTCGATTATTATTCATAACAACTTTCATAATAATAGTTATAAATATGTTCAAAAAGTTACCTATGTTACTATGTACACAATGTGTTTAATACTATATAATACACTGACTGACAGAGCAAATGCAACACCAAGAAGGAGTGGTTCGAAAGGGATGAAAGTTGGGGAAAAAACAGAGACGGCACGGACGAATAATTGATGTTTATTTCAAACCGATATGCAGGTTACACAATGCGCACAGCATCGACTCAGTAGGATGTAGGACCACCGCGAGCGGCGATGCACGCAGAAACACGTCGAGCTACAGAGTCAATAAGAGTGCGGATGGTGTCCTGAGGGATGGTTCTCCATTCTCTGTCAACCATTTGCCACAGTTGGTCGTCCGTACGAGGCTGGGGCAGAGTTTGCAAACGGCGTCCAATGAGATCCCACACGTGTTCGATTGGTGAGAGATCCGGAGAGTACGCTGGCCACGGAAGCATCTGTACACCTCGTAGAGCCTGTTGGGAGATGCGAGCAGTGTGTGGGCGGGCATTATCCTGCTGAAACAGAGCATTGGGCAGCCCCTGAAGGTACGGTAGTGCCACCGGCCGCAGCACATGCTGCACGTAGCGGTGGGCATTATCGTGCCTTGAATACGCACTAGAGGTGACGTGGAATCGTACGCAATAGCGCCCCAAACCATGATGCCGCGTTGTCTAGCGGTAGGGCGCTCCACAGTTACTGCCGGATTTGACCTTTCTCCACGCCCACGCCACACTCGTCTGCGGTGACTATCACTGACAGAACAGAAGCGTGACTCATCGGAGAACACGACGTTCCGCCATTCCCTCATCCAAGTCGCTCTAGCCCGCCACCATGCCAGGCGTGCACGTCTATGCTGTGGAGTCAATGGTAGTCTTCTGAGCGGACGCCGGGAGTGCAGGCCTCCTTCAACCAATCGACCGGAAATTGTTCTGGTCGATATTGGAACAGCACATGCTGAAGAATGGCGGTTGACGTGGCGTGCGGGGCTGCCACCGCTTGGCGGCGGATGCGCCGATCCTCGCGTGCTGACGTCACTCGGGCTGCGCCTGGACCCCTCGCACGTGCCACATGTCCCTGCGCCAACCATCTTCGCCACAGGCGCTGCACCGTGGACACATCCCTATGGGTATCGGCTGCGATTTGACGAAGCGACCAACCTGCCCTTCTCAGCCCGATCACCATACCCCTCGTAAAGTCGTCTGTCTGCTGGAAATGCCTCCGTTGACGGCGGCCTGGCATTCTTAGCTATACACGTGTCCTGTGGCACACGACAACACGTTCTACAATGACTATCGGCTGAGAAATCACGGTACGAAGTGGGCCATTCGCCAACGCCGTGTCCCATTTATCGTTCGCTACGTGCGCAGCACAGCGGCGCATTTCACATCATGAGCATACCTCAGTGACGTCAGTCTACCCTGCAATTGGCATAAATTTCTGACCACTCCTTCCTGGTGTTGCATTTGCTCTGTCAGTCAGTGTATTAACAGTACTATCGATTAACAAGAGTTATAATACCGACCAGGAAAACTAGTAGAAAGAGCCAGATGTTCTTCAAGCTGGCTCAGTCAACTAGAGAATGAAACTCAGGAAAATAAGGAATTTCAATTTACCCAGTTGCAACAGTCAAGTTTGGTAAACTGTCAAAGTGTCGTAAATAAGTAATTAAAATTCGGTACATTGATGGAATCTTATGATATTGATGGGGTGATATGAGTGGAATCATGATTTAGAGGGGGTGGGTAATGGAGAGGTATTTCCAGAAGGGTATACAGTCTATCGTAGAGACCGAAGTGATGAAATGAGAAGGGTATTTATTCTGGTGAAAGAAACTTTCTGCTCACATGAATGGTTTACCAATGAAAGGGATGACATACTAGGGTTAAAATCATTCTGATATTATGAAGGAGGTGGGAATAATAGGAATATATAGGCCTGGAAGAGAGGAAAGGGACATGGAAATATTTGAGAGAATAATAGATGATACTCATAAAAACAATAATAATGATATCGTAATAATTGGAGGAGACCTAAACTTGCCTGAAGTTGAATTGAATGGAGCTGCATGTGATGCCCATAAACAGAAACTGGTAAATAAGTTAATTTGGGAGGGAGGATTTACACAAGTGGTACAAGCACAAAATCGTCTCAATAACTTACCAGATATATTATTGGTTAAACCATAGGAAATTGTTGATAAAATTGAGGTAATTGAAGGAATAGGTGACCATAAGGCTGTAATAATGTATGTAGGACTGGTGCCAAAAAGGCTTTATATGAGGGTCACACAAGACAAGAAACTGTAGAGAAAAAGAAAGTTGATGACTTCGGGACTTACATTAAATCACAATTCAGTTGTTGGATATGTGAAGGGAATAATATAGATACGCTTTGGGTAAAATTTAAAGGAATCATTTGGGAAGGAGAGAAGAGATTTGTACCTGTTAAGAAGGGTAAAATGACCTCAGACATTGTGTATTAAAAACAAAATGTAGAATAGTAAACATGAAAATCAAAGAGAATAGAGAGAATAGAGAAACTAGAAAACAGCTAATGTGGAAACTTAAACACATAGGGAAACAATAAGCTTCTCGTTCAAAATGAGAATATTTTCATATAAATCCAACTGCTTCATCAAGGAAAAACAGCAGAGAGTGATCAAATTACTGGGACGGTATTAACGACAATGAGGTGATACATAGTGCCCTATTTAAAATTTATCTTTATGTATGGCATAAATAATAGTGTGATACAAAAGGAATGGAAGGAATCTATAATAATACCGATTAATAAAGGAAAGGGTGATAAAAAGGAAACGTGAGAACTGCATACCAGTCAGCCCAACCAGTATAGTTTGTAAAATACTGGAGATTTTAATAGCAAAGTACAGCAGAGTGGTATGTGAAGATAAAAATTGGTTCATGAGCCAATATGGATTTAGATATAAATTTTCTCTCAGGCGCAACTGGCGGGATTTCAGCAGGACTTATCAGATCATTTGGATTCCGGAGGACAGTTGGATTTCATAGCCATAGAACTTTCCAAACTATTTGACAGAGTGGAATATGGAATATTGTTTAAAAACCCGGAGGGAATAGGATTGGACATAAGGGTCATACGTTGGATAAGAACATTTCTAAATTAAAGTGTTCAGAATGTCAGTGTAGGAAACCATGTATCACAGGAAGAGAAAGTTTGGAGTGAATTGCACAGGGTAGTATGATATGGCCATTACTTTTCTTAATATACGCAAACGATTTCGGGAACAATATAACATTAAGATTGTATGTAGATGACATAAATGTTTATAGGGAAACAAATAGCATTGAGGAATGTTCATAATTACAAAGGGGCATTGACCGTATCCAGAAATGAGTTGAAGAGAATAATAAGAAGATTAATGGAGGCAAATAAACTGTTACAATATTTACAAACCGGAGGTTAGAAACTGAATATAATTTTACTTTGGATTAGGTAAATATCTCAAAAGATGGCAAGTGCAAATACTTAGGTGTGAGATTCGAAAGTAATTTGCACTGAAAGGGTCATGTTGATGACATTGTTGGAAAAGCATGTAGATCGTTACATGTCACAATGAGGCTGCTTAAAGGATTCAACAAAGAATTAAAAGAGAAAAGTTACTTAAGTATGGTTCGTCCATTACGGTACTGGAATATGCAAACAGTGTTTGGGATCTTCACCACAAATACCTAATAAAAAATAGATGACGTGCAGAGGAAAGCGGCAAGGTTTGTAATAGGGGATTTCAGGAGAAAATTTAGTGTACCAGAAATGCCTGAGAAACTTGAGTAGGAAACTTTAAGTAAGAGAAGGGAGAAAATTAGACTTATAGGATTACAGGAGGGGAAGCATGGGGGGAGATCCGTGAGAGGCTTCAGTTGGAAAATAATTACATCGGCAGGGCTGACCACAAGAATAAAATTAAAATGGATTTTAGCAGAAGCGATTGGGGTAAATTTTCATTTATTGGGAAGGGAATTAAGGAGTGGAACAGTTTACCAGGGGAAGTGTTTGATAATTTACCAAAATCTTTATAGCAACAGATGAAAGAAATGAAATGGTAGAGGGCATTCGACCTGTGCAGATTAGTGTAAATAAAGACATTTTGTGAATAAATTAATTCCGTCTCCTGGCCTATGGAGATTGAACAGCCGAAGTAGCTCGTTATGCTTGTTATGTACAAAGAAGGGTAAAAATTGCAATGTAAATTTTGTAGCAGTTTTATAGTAGTATCTGAAGTAACTCCACATAGGCTACTGTATATGAGTTGATTATGTTTGTAAATAGAGAAGATGTTATAAGTAGTGTACCGGGTGGTACACCCCCACGCCGCTAATTCAAACTTTGCGCCAGTTGAAACTCCTCTACTGGAGGAAGTCTGAACTTTATCTACTGTGTTAATTTTCAGGTTTCTCAGAAGATGTCACTACTTGGAAATTTTGAAGTTTCTGAACTGGGTCGTTTTCGATGTATTTTTGTTTTGCCTGTAGTAAGAAGTGTGGACATTCTCTTCCAGATGGCACTACTGAAGAACTACAATTGTGCACACTAGTGCGAAGTGAAAGAACTATGTGTTTGGAGAAATTTTGAATTCATAAGTTTGTTCTTTGTTTCTTTCAGTTATTGTATAATTTGGCAATATTAACCCTTCTTTCTGCCAGTTTTGAAACTGGCCAATCATAATTTTCTGTAATTAATTTTCCACAAATAAGGTGTTTCTTCCTCACCTAGTGTAGGGGTTTTCGTCGTTAACCAATAAAATTTTTGTGGGAGGGTGTTCTCATTCCTGAAACGCCTCGAACTTTCCACGAGGGTATATAAACTGCTGATTTTCGGGTCGCCGGGCCACTTCAGTAACATCTATCAGTGCGTAAAGTACGTAGCAGGGGGCGGGAAGCGCCTCTTTCTTCGGGCAGCAGTTCAGCCACCAGGTAATTGCCGTTTAATAACTTCTTCTTTTGTCAGCTCAGCAGTTTAACTCTCGGGGCAGGTCCGAAGCCTTTCCACCATGTAACTTTTCCCTAAAATGTAAAGACACTTAGTATCAATTCTATCTTTTAAACTACATATTGGGATAGAGAGTGCTTAACCCTCTCGAGCTCCCACTCATATTGCATTGAGGTGAACTTATTTTCACAACCGTTTCTTCCTTACCGTAATGTAAATTGTTTCCTTCTAAAAGTCACCTCTTTAGTATGGGATTAGCCCTTGCAGTACCGGCCTAGTGCCAAGTAGGTTTTATATAAAGTGTATTAGGAGTGCAAGAACGCCTCCTCTCAAGTTGGTATTTTAGAGGCCATGTAATTTACCTGTTTCTTTACTTAATAGGCCTCAGTAGGTTGGGTATTTTTACCCCTGTTTTCATGTCCTTGGAGGACAACTTGAATGTGGAGTTTGGTGTGGCCTTTGATAGGCTTAAATTTTGAGAGCGAGTTGCTCTTTCTTGAAAATTGAGTTGTTGTATGCCTCGAGGAGGCTTTACCGTGTAAAGAGGAGCAAGTGCTCCTAGGCATGATTGGGGTCTTCTGCCCCTTTGTTGAATTCTGTATATCGTAAGGTTGGGCTTATAGCTCAAGAATTGTGTGTCTGGCTCTCGGAGCCCAAATCCTGTAATCACTGTAATTGTACATTTTCGAATTGTGTTTCGGCTACTGAGTACCTGTTCTATTTGTTATTTCTTAATCTTGAAAAGAAAATATAACCTTGTTAAATTTTATCTTAACTTTAATTTCGTATTTTGAGACCTGTTCACCCCCGCACCATCTTTCACCTCTGCATATCCACTATACTCCGTAACAAGTAGAATTATGTAAATAATATAAATGTATTAAGGCTGAGCTCGTGTTTATTAGAAAAATTGTTAGTGTAAGTTATAGAATACCTTATTTTAGGAAAATATCTTCTTCTCTTGTCAATTAAAAATTTTGTGCTTTATAATAATGTATTTTTGTGTATAATTTGCCACCGAGGTAAACACCTCTTTTGCAAATAAAGTGATTTTGATTGATTTAAATGTACGTGTTGGATAAAATATATGGTAATAATTAGGCGGAGGGAAAAATAACTTATATGAAATGCTTAATCTTTTTTCAATGTCACCGCTAGTTATAAAGTGGGTCATTATATTTATCGTATTCTCAAAGTTGGACTAATCTAAAACATATAAGTTATGGAACTTTTTGTATAATCTGCCTGAGGAAATGTTTTTATCAGGAGCTTATTTCTTTGCATGGACTGATATTACTAGCCCACTTTTACAATGTATTGAAACATCCTAATTGTATATCACTATCAATTTTGTTGTCCATAAGATTTATCTGTAGCAGCATCTTTCACAATTTTCTCTAGTAGTATTTTAAATTTTCTTGCTTAATTTCAGTATGTACAAATTAAAAAATGCACATTTTCTAGTTTTACTCCGTTCTTGGGGAACCTAAAGATGTACATTCATTCCTGATTTCTAACCAGATATTCACAGATGTGACTGACCGTGAGACACAAAGCTTATCTCCGCCAGACTATCGTCTTCTCTTACCGATTATAAAAATAACATTGTCCGCAGTAATTCACAAAAGCTATCTATGAATCTGGTGTCTCCCTATGAGAAGTTCAGGAATCCTATAATTATTAAACTTTTGATTCTCTTCCCCGACCGTGATAGATGTCGTAACTACAGTGTTACAATAGCTACTGTAGTTTTGTCTTCGTTCATCATTTACCACTTGGTAAAATATTCATCCCTCAAACCGACTAGCTTTAGAGATTGTACAAGTCTATTTCGCTCACTTTAAGTCTTCTTCTTAAATGTTGCCTGACGTAGGTTCACACTCTCGGAACATAGAATTACGACTGACTCTCCTGCCTCAGGAGGGGTTATTTAAGCATTTTCTAGGGACGCTATTTTTGGCATGATGTATTGTGATGCAATCATTCCGAATGAAGATCACTGGACCGACTTCTTCGATACTCACTCCAGATTCCACCTAATCTTCCAGTCATAATGGTGTTGTTTGCTGATTTTTTCTGTTACTAAACGGGCGTAATTAATTAATATCGTCCATTAGGGTTGCCGTGCATTTTTACGGTATGTCCTTGACACGTGTTTCCCTCACGGCCAAAATAGATGCCAAATTCTCTCCAGGCCTAATTAAATATATTTCCACCACGTGGACTTCAGCTTCATCAATTATTTCCTAAAATTCTTAATTACTTATTTCTTTGTTAATGACAATGCCGAAATCTTTCGCAATGAGGGTTATTATCCAGAATTGCATTATTAATTACCAGAGGTCTGCCGAAATGTTCCGATCTCGTTCCAATGTTGCACGGCTTTTCATCCCGCTGTGAGTTGCCATGCCAAGAAGCGCGAGATGTGCTTCCAATAAAAAATATGGTTGCACTCCATCTTGGAGTTGCAATTTTTAGCTAGGTAGAATCATTGGTTCAATACTTCGTATGACTCTAAAAGGGAACAATAATTTAAGTGTGAAAATCAACTAGTTGGAATAACAAAAATATGCCAAAGTAGTCACAGAACATTGCCGATAAAAGTGCGTGAAAGTGCTAAGAGAGTTGCAAAGAAAACACACAATCGGTTTCTCAATCAGCTAAATCTGAAATTTTAGCACATGTTTCTAATTTGACACACATTACAGTCAAGGAAATGTATAGTCAAGTAAATGAACAGGTACTGTGATGATGCGTATGGTTTAAGAAACTACAGATTCAAAGGTGAAAGTGAGCAAAAACATGACAGTTTCTGTTAAAAAGGGGCATGAAAAGTGAACATCCGCTCTACCGAGTTGATGGAGCAATTATTGATTCAATGCATTTCAAAGGATAAATAATGTTAATCTTAAACGTAATCATGTTTTAGGAAAGGCCTTGTACATTAGAATTTATTCTTATAAAATAATAAAATCTGTTACCAGTCACAAGTTTTCTTAAATGATTTACTCCCCCTATGTATTTCAAAAACTCTTAAGCAAATCTTTTCGTAGTGACGGGTCCAGAAAAATGTAGACACATTTTGACAGTCAATATTGATGGAACAAAATGACACACAGTTACAATCCTTGCACGGGTGGAAGGTTATTTTGTGTGTTCAAAGTGACCCACATTAGCAACCAAACAACGTCGATGCCGCTGAACTGCTGACCGATCTACGGTTGTCAGCGTTGCCGGTGTGATAGCCACACAAGACGTCACGATGGCTTCTCGTAGCTCGTTCAGTGTAGCTGGCTTCTGTCGATAAACTTCAATTTTCAAGGTCCCTCATAGGTAGAAATCAAGAGGTTTATGATCTGGAGGCCGTGGTGGGTACTCAACAGCTCCTCTTCGACCTATCCATTGCCCAGGTAGATTTTTACCCAAGTAGGCTCTGACATCTCTGTGTTAGTGAAGTGGAGCGCCTGCTTGTTGTAGGTAATATCTTTCATTTCCAAACAACGCTCGAGTGGCAAGTAAAAACGATGTTCGTAGCATTTGAAGATACATCTTACCAGTTACGGCACCTTCAAAGAAGAACGAGCCAATCAAACCGCGTAATGACAGACCATACCACACATTAACACCAGGTAGATTAAGATGTTGTCCACTTGAACGTGGGGATTTTCAGGGGCGCAGTACACGCAGTTGTGGTGGTTTACAGTACCGTTCAGTTTTAATTGCGCCTCGTCAGACCAGACAACCATTCCTGCAAACCGTTCATCCTCGCGAAGCATGTTTTCAAACTACTCGCAGTACGCCATCCTTCGATTCGATCCGGATCGTCCTCGTTCATAGCGTGCAACGATCTTGGAATGTACACGTTCCACTTTGCAGCCTTCAGAATTCATTGTTCGGTTAATCGGCTTACCCCGCTTTCACGTGCACCCTGATTCACAGATTTTTGAGGTGACCTGGTAACATATTGCAACACAACTGCGCTGGAAGCTGGATTTGTTGATGTTTTTGGTCAGCCAGATCTTTTCTTATGCATATCCAGAACAGTACCGTCGGCTTCAAACTTATCCCGAATACGATAAATTTCTGTACCCGTGTTTGTGGCTGAGTTCCGTACATATTACGCCATTGCCGCTGTACCTCCATCATGTTTTCGTACTTCCAGTATCACTTCAATAGGACCTTGCGTTGTTCAAACGACAAGCATACTCATTCATTGCTGCACTGTCATCTGCTGGAAAAGGCGCGCCATGATTGTTGCGCCATTCACGTGATCATCATCTTAAATATCAAAGACTGTCTACACTTTTGGGACCCCTCTGTAGAACTTGTGACTGGTAATAGTCTATTTCATAATGTACGGTATTATTCAACTTTGCCTGTATTTTGACAAAGACTGGAAAAGTCTAGACGATATTACAGAAGAAGAAAATCTATGTCATTTCACATGGTACAGGCCAAGCTACTGTCCCTTAAATAATATTAATTTTGTCGACATCTGTCTCACTTGCTTTCCTCCTTCCTTCTCAGATCTGCTTCTACAAATATGATGCAGTCCTCAGGTAAAATCTTCTTCTTATGACGCCGTCTCCCTCTGAAGGTTGGCGATCCAACTGATTATGATTACACGCGAAAATACTGATTCAGAATTAATTTAATGAATGAGGCATAATGAGATTCCTCACCTGGTTCCACGGCAGTGAACAAATGACCAAAATCGAAAGAGAAACAATTTGGCAACAAACTTAACACCTCAGTCTGAATTTTTAACATTACTTTTCCTTCATGCTTTCCAAGTAGCTCATAACTGTTTCTAAAAAAAATTCAGCAATGTTACATAGTTTTACTAAATCTTGAGATGGATTCACAAGAGAACCATTCACATTCTCTTCTACTGCTAATCTACTTCCACAATGTACTGCTATTAGCCAATAGACCCTCCAAACATTGTAAGCATTTCAACTTCTGAGATACTGACGAACTACACTCCTGCAATGTAGTCAACTAAATTATCAACAGACATACTGTAGTGAACCACATACTATTCTTTGACTCTTGATATAGTTTCCGAGAAACCTTCCACTATTATTGGCCGAGAAAGCTGTGATGGTTTTGAATGAACGAGTGATAGTGCTTGTATTAAATTGATGCTGCATTTCTAGTTAAAATAGAAATTAAAATGTATTTTGGTTATTAAGTTACATGTAGGCTAACTCGATGAAGACCTACAAGTGGTGACCCGCGACGTGATACGATAATATATATTAACATTACATTGCTTGTTATCTGCACAAAATGGCGAGTGAAAATAATGACGATGCCAAACAATCAACTGAAAAGGTGAGCATAAAATTACCTCTTTTCTGGGTTGAAAACCAGAAATACGGTTTTCGCAAGTAGAAGCGTAATTCATCCTTATCGGAATCACAAATGAAAACACAAAATTTAACTATTTTATGGCTCAACTCGATCTTAAAATTGTTGAAAACATTTGGGACATGGTAACATCAAACGAGAAGAATAAATACACGATCGATAAGGAACGACTTTTGACGATTTACCATGAAAGTGAAGAAAAACAAATCAAAAAGTTAGTTAGTGAGATTGAACTCGGTGACTTCAAACCAAGCCAATTACTTCGAAAAATGAAAGCTCTCGGTGGTACTGAAATTTCGGATAATGTTTTGAGAACATTGTGGCTTGACAAATTACCTCAGAAAATTCGCAGTGTATTAGTGATTGCTGACGGTGGTGTTAGTAAACTTGCAGATATTGGTGATAAGATAAGGGAAATTAAGTCTCCTGATAATGTTGATGAAGTTAGGTCAGTAACCATGACCTCTAACCCCAGTTCTGGTTTGTCTCTTCATGAAATCATGGAGAAAATATGTGAGTTAAAACGGAAACTTAAGCGTCATGAGAATCCTCGTCCCAGGTCGCGAAGCTGTAACCGCAGCAGGCCCAGGTATAGACCTGAAAGAAAATACAGTTACTACCATTTCAGGTTTGGTCCCAAGTGCAAGCCTGAAAAATGTGTATCACCATGTCAGTGGAATGATCAGGGAAACACGAGGCAGCAGCCACTGTAGCGGTTGCGTGCGCTGCTAATGATTCATTGAAAGGCTGATCACATAACTACCGTCTGTTCTTCAAAGATCGTCATTCAGGACAACGTTTTCTGGTCGATAGTTGAGCTGATGTTTCCGTTATTACAGTAACAAAATTGACAGGAAGTTAATAATTGAAAGCTAACTGCCAATTTTCTGAGCTCCTAATGAAATTTCCTGATATAACAAAACCTGCCATTACACCTGTAGAAATCTAGCATGACGTTCGACATTTCATTGCGACATCTAGTGGCCCACCAGTATTCTGTAAAGCTCGTAGACTGGATCCTCACAAGCTTAGCCTAGCAAAACAAGAATTCCAATTTATGTTGAATAATAACATTATCCGACCATCGAAGTCTCAATGGGCTAGTCCCCTGCACCTTGTTTCCAAGAAGAACGGTCAATGGAGAGTGTGTGATGATTATCGTCGACTTAACGATCGCACCATTCCAGATCTCTATCCCATTCCAAGGATCGATGATGTTAGCCAGATCTTAAATATCGAATGCATATTTTCCAAGCTAGATTCCCTACAGGCGTATTATCAAATAGCCGTAGCTGGAAAATACAACAATAACGTACAACGGGTGATTGTTTGGTCCGCCCAGTCAATATATTTTGAATAATTTACACGTACATGTTTCGGGAGCCTTAACTCCCTTCGACTTTGAAAAAGACAAAGAAAAGACTGCTGTTATTACACCACTTTGGACTTTATTATTTCAATTTCTTGCCTTTAGTGTTACGGAATGCCCCGAGTACCTTCCAAAGATCCATCACCGAATTGGTACGAGGACTGGACTTCTGCTTCGCCTACCTCGACGACATTCTTGTTGCTTCTAAATCCGCAGAAGAGCATGCTGAACATCTTAGCTTAATTTTTGAGAGACTAAACCATATTTGACTGCGTATTAACGTCAGCAAATCAATATTTGGAGCAAAAGAGATAGTATGTCTTGTTTCTTGGTTACCTAATCAGCGAAGAGGGAACACAACCAGATCCCGAAAGAGTAACTGCTATAAAGAACCATAAGTGACCTGAGACTATCAGAGAACTTGGAGCTTTCCTTGATTTAATCAATTTCTATCGCCGACACACAAAGCATGCAGCTGAAAATCAAGGCCTTCTGAATGACTACCTCAGAAACTCTAAGAAGAAAGACAATAGCCAAATAGAGTGGACTGAAGAGACAAATGCACAATTCGAGGAGTGCAAAAAGAGATCTCTGCAATACGGCTCTCTTAACATGCCCCAGCACGGACTATGGACTTCCACTGTTTGTGGATGCTTCCGATTTTGCGGCTGATGCTGCCATCCAACAAAGAAAAGAAGGTGAAGAATGGAAACCCATTGGATGTTATTCTAAGAAGTTCCATGGTGCCCAAAGAAATTATTCGACATATGACCGTGAACTGCTCAATATTTATCTAGCAGCCAAGTACTTCAAGTACCTTCTGGAGGGCAGAGTTTTCTCAGTCTACACATAACATAAGACCCTGATGGCATTACTTCAGCCCGTAGACCGCCTAAATTGGTAATGTTACAAGTGAGTGGAATTAGTGAGATCTTACTTGGAGAGCGTCTCAGGGGAGAGATGTGTTCTTTGTGATGTCCAGGAACCCACCATCCCGCCCCAAGAAGCACATTTCCTTTTATAACCTAATTAAGATAAGATTATTACACGCCATGTTCATTTCTGAGTAACTACTTGTATTCTTATTGGCCAATGTAAAGTGGCACGTGATCTCCTTCCCGTCAAGAACGTTGATGATAATCCGTTACCAACCGCAGCACAATAAAAGCGCAAGTAAATGTAACATGTGAAGAAAACTATGTAAAATACAGAGCAACAATAAAGATACGTGAAAATTACCTTGATGTAGAGGAGGGTAGAGGGTTGCTGCAGCCTTGAGGAAGTTGTGTACCCGGACGTAGTGGAATGAGCTCTTAAAGAGATTCGGCAAGATAACCGTGGAAAAATCGTTTTCTCCTACCGAATCCCGGAACCGAGTGGCTCCCGTGCTTGAGAAAAAGCCACCGGTTGTCAATATTCTGAGTGATAACTGTTCAGATCCAGACCAAAGATCTTGTCCACGGCAAGAATCCAAACTGTCCAGACCAATCGTCTTTTCTAGATCCTATCTAACCGTATACGAAACGAGGGCCCTAACGCCGCTTCGCGGCTTCTAACCGTTCAGACCAATGGTCTTGTCCACGGAAAGACTCCTAACCGTCCAGACCAATCATCTTGTCTATATCCTATCCTAACCGTATACGAAACTAGGGGCCTAACGCTGCTTCGCGGCTTCTAACCGTCCAGACCAATGGTCTTGTCCACGGCAAGAATCTTAACAGTGCAGACCAATCGTCTTGTCTAGATCCTATCCTAACCGTATACGAAAGTAGGGGTCTAAGGCCGCTACGCGGACGGCAAGAACGGGGAAAAATTCGAAGCATAGTTCCTAAGTACAGAGGTTAACAGCACTGAGAACTGCTGCAGAACATCCTTTCCAAGAAGGCCGCGAGCGAGAAAACAAACTACTGTCGTTACGCGTCTGTATGAATAGCGGTCCACGGGCTGAACTAATGTTCCCCTGATTTTTGCCTTCAAACAAAACAATGGGAAAGCTTCTCCAAGATAACTTTGACATCTCCAGTACATTTCGCAATTCACAACTGACTTGCGCCATGTATCAGGAAAATAAAATACAGTTGCAGATCATCTTTCCAGAACAGAACTGATTTCCATCGACGATGATGATATCGCTAAAGCAAAACTGAAGGATGACGAGCGTAACTTCTTGCGTTCAACTCCTCAAACTTCGCTGCAGTTTAAACCACAGCCTACCCCAGCTGAAAACATACTATGGTGTGATGTATCTACAGGCAATATCCGTCCATATGTTCCACTGTGAAACTGATTTCTTCCAGATTCCTCTGGAAAAACATGAAGAAAGACGTAGCATTTTGCACAAGGTGTTGCCGGTCCTGTTAGAAAAGCAAGATATCGAGGTACACAAAATCTTCCATTTCAGAATTTCCAATCGTCGATCAACGATTCAGTAAGTGCACATAGACCTTGTTGTACCACTACCACCATCCGATGGTTTCATTTACTGCCTAAAATGTCTGGATAGATTCTCAAACTGGGTCGAAGCCATTCCTCTCCAAAACATTACAGCGAAGACAGTGGCACAAGCTTTCTACAACAACTGGATAACCCGGTTTGGATCACCTAATCAAATAATTACAGATCAAGGAAGACAATTTCAATCAGAACTCTTTTGTGCACTAGCCAAAGTATGTGGCTTCAAACTGTCAAGAACCATCAGTTACCATCCGCAGAGCAATGGCAAAATCGAGAGATTCCACCGCACCCTTATAAAGGCAATAAGAGCGCACTCAACTGACAAATGGACTGAAGTATTACCATCCCTTGTCTTAGGACTCCGATGTACAGTCCGAGAAGACACCAACTCTTCTGTAGCTGAAATAGTGTATGACACACCTCTCAGAATCCCTGGTGATTTCTTTATTGAACCATATTCTAAGCCACGCATGGACCTGCCAACAGTTGTTAACCAACTTCGCCACCGAATGAACAATTTAAAATTGGGAAACAGCTTCAAAATAATAAGACAACGGTATTCATCCACAAGGATCTCCACGAAACCTCTCACGTCTTTGTTCGTGTTGATCGAGTTAAGTCATCCCTCGAAAGGGCGTATGATGGTCCGTATTCAGTTATTAACCGGACTGAGAAGTATTCCACTTTAAGCGTCAAGGGAAAAGAGGAGAATATTTTAATCAACCGATTTAAACCTGCCTACCTCCTGGCTGCTCTTGATAAAAAGGCTGATCACCTAAGACTTCGTCCAGATCATCAAGATCACCATTCTGGTATTAATGATTCTGACAGATCTGATCGAACTTCACAGCAACGGCAGCCACGGAGAGAAACTCGAACTCGCAGTGGAAGAACGGTTCGTTATCCAGCTAGATTCGTAGTCGTTGTACACTGAAAGGGGGGGGGGGTGCATGGAGCCACATACTATTCTTTGACTCTTGATATAGTTTCCGAGAAACCTTCCGCTATTATTGACCAAGAAGGCTGTGATGGTTTTGAATGAACAAGCGATAGTGCTTGTATTAAATTCAGTGCCGGATTAAGGTGTTTGGGGGCCCTGGGCTATTTAAAAATGTGGGGCCCCTTCTTCGTAACATCGTTATAGAACTACTTCCACTTAAATTGATGAATATGGACGTGTTGAAATAGACTACAATTTTTTTCTATTTTGCATGTTAATATTTCATAATGCCAAAACATATTTTATTTGTCTCATCATCACTATCAAATCGACATACAAAACAGAACTTACGTTTTTCGGCATCACTAGGATTTTTCCTATCCATTTTACAAGAACATTACAGTTGTAACTTACGAATGGTTCAATATTCAGAGGTGAACTGGAAGTTCTCTTCCTGATGCAAAGATATAGTATAGCATGCGCATTCCACCGTGCTTCCCCTGTCCCCTCCCGCTCACTTCTTAGACCTCTTGCCCCCTTTCTTCTCTGCCCGTACTCGCAAGCTGACAGATTTAAATTTTCGGCAACAATAACCTTTACAATACTTACAGTGCGTAAGTAGCGAGTATTCTTGTCTCCGGAGGTAACTGATTCTAGCAGTGATGAAATATTAACGCCGACAGCTGATAAGAAGGAAGGAAGGAAGGAAGGAAGGAAGGAAGGAAGGAAGGAAGAGTGCGTGTTCGATATTTTGCAAGCGTAAATATTCATATACATCCACGAAGGTGGAGCAGCAAGCCATTTTACACAATTTTAGGTTCGGCCAAGGGCCGGGGCCCCTTGGCACTCGGGGCCCGGGGCTGCAGCCCCTTTATCCCCCCCCCCGTTAATCCGGCCCTGATTAAATTGATGCTGCATTTATATTTAATAGTTTTGGTTATTAAGTTACATGTAGGCTACCTCAATGAAGACCTGCACATACTAATCGAATCATAGTTACGACAAATAGTCATGATCCAGATGTAGTGCATTTAACATAAATCTGTTGTCGATTTTATTCTGAAGGAAATGATAGCACTGGCAGGGACAAGGACATCACAGTCCAAAAGTTCACAATTTGCACTTTCAGATGGCTGCACACGTGCAATCAAACATTTGCTATGCGCTGACCTAAACTGCAAAGCATTTGGATTATTTGTGTTCCCAACTCTTGAGCGTGAAGAAGATAAAAAATCCAAATGATCTTGGCTCAAACTACGCGTCAGAAAAATTTCATAATAGGGCCATAATTCCAAACATATGCCCTAGCCAACTCCGGTTACGTGAATGATGTTGATCCACGAATATTACTGTAATATTTGACATGTTATATTTGTCACAAATGGAAGATAATCATTGATTTTACTCAAATAAAGTCTCAAATCGGAGGTTGATTAATTAAGAAATACCGTCGTAACTAGCAAGATATATGTATACGTATTTACCAACGACATGAAATATATAGACTGCTAAACACACTCGTTACAGCGCCCCTGGTTGAAGCACAGCGAACTAACTTTTGCCTGTAACTGTCATGGCGGCTGCCACTTCTTGGTCTTGACAGTTAGTCCTTATCAGTTCAATGAATTGATGAGATTATAGTGTATGTTATTGCAAATTAAAGATTTATTTAAAAATAAATACGACATTTTCAAACATGCATAATGTTGCATTGATGTTATTGTGAAATAAGCGCAGTGAAAATGGTGAGCATTTGCTTGGTTAAAACAAGAATTATGTATGTAGAAGGATGGATCATTCGGCGTCATGCACTAACAATAAAGTCATTCACTACAGAAAGACATGTTATTCGTACAGCAGTTCATTGAGGAATTCACACGTGATAGTGCTTGTATTAAATTGATGCTGCATTTCTAGTTAAAATAATAGTTAAAAGTATTTTGGTTATTAAGTTACATGTAGCCTACCTCAATGAAGACCTGCACATACTAATCGAATCATAGTTATGACAAATCGTCATGATCTAGATGTAGTGCATTTAACATAAATAATAAATCGCGTAGAAAAAGATACCACTGCCTTTTCATGACATATCTTCAGTGTCATTCAGGTACAGTATAATTTTTGAATTTTGCTTCTTGGTCTGGTTTGTTATGTTTTATGTTTTTTGCTACTTATGGCTACATTCTAAGAACTGCTGGTGCAACATGCAGCACATACATTCGTTGGTTGCGGTGTAGAATATCTCTACGGCATCCTCTGCCTGTGTTAAGGGGCAACCACACATTCTAAAGTTGAGACCACCGGACCCCTGGTTGACTGCAGCATTCCTTCCACATACGGTATCCTACCAGCTTTACCATTTTAATATTTCTACCGGACCTCTCTTGGTCAAACCTCGCCTGACTTCATTCTACTGAATTCATAGCCTACATTTATTTATGTATTTATTTATTTATGTATTTATGTATTTATTTATTTATTTATTTATTTATTTATTTATTTATTTATTTATTTATTTATTTATTTACATTGCACACCTTCTCGAAGACCGTACTCCATCACACAACAACTTCTCCAGATCCTTTCTATGGCAGATTCAGAGGAAATAAGCATATGTTTTGCCTGCATGTGTCATGGCTGCCAGTGATTCAAATAGATTCAAAGATGGCCATCAGATTAGCAGTCTATGTTTTTAAGGTCGTTGCTATTTACTAGCTGTAAACAGGAATTCATTATGTTGCATTCCGCTGCTTGCGCCGTCTTTTGCTTCTTTCTTGAGGTTCAGGACTGGCACCGATGAATGGGAGTGCTATGTCTGTGATTTTTGTTATCTTTGTCCATATGTCTTGCATTCCGCTGCTTGCGCCGTCGTTTGTTTTATAAATAAATGTTTCATTGCGCACAAATGTGCATGGACAAAATTCTTATGAGCAATCGTCTGTACAGAATTTTGTTAAGGATTCTGTTCTCAGTTTACACTGAAGTACGTGATAGCGTTCACAAAGTTCGCTGGATAGTTTGTTTTTCTTGAGGTCCAGGGCTGGCACCGATGAATGAGAGTGCGGGTATTTTGTTGAAAAAATAGCATGATCCCTGGAACTATATATATAAAAAGGAAAATAGCATGATCCCTGGACCAATAAATCGTTGAATTAATCAGTTAGTGCACACGAAGTGACAGCCCATCAAATTACATCGAATGAGAAAAATCAATAAAACTACACCAAAGTACTTCAGTGAGCAAAGACACCACACACGACAGTGTTGGACAAACAAAACACTTACGAAGCGCTGCGACGTAGCAGAAATAGTTGTTGTAAGGCAGTAAAGTATGTATTCTCTAAAATAAAATATTTCGTATCATTTCTTAATCAACGTTCGATTTGAGACTTTATTTGACTAAAAGCAATTACTATCTTCCATTTGTGACAAATATTACAGTGATATTTCGTGGACCAACATCATTCACGTAAACGCCAACACCTTAACAGCCAGAAGATCAACAATGAGCCCATGAATCGGCATTTTCCTATTTGAGGTGCAAACAAGTGTTCCACCTCAAAGTGTCAGGTTTTGTAGATAATTAACACAGTCCTTAATTTGATTGCAGACAGTTACTCTGTTCTTTCTGGAAATAGGAGATTTTGTGCCTTTACCCATTGGGTGACAGGAATTAAAGAAATCAAAAATCAAATCAGTAATCTTAACAAATTTAACAATGGGTTTACATCCTGCAAATTCCTGAAAACCTAATGCGTGACAGAAAGACATAGCACAACCCACTGACCTGCCAAATGTCTGAGCAGCAAGGGAAAATTTCATTTTTTGGATTTCATATTCTCCGGACCACCTTTTGAGCAGACTAAAGTGGAAGTGAGTGTATAGACCAGGGGAAGGCGCGGGGGATAGGGGCAGCGCCAACGGTGTTGTCACACGGTAGGTGAGGGGGCAAGGGGGGTGTGCTACTCAGAGCGAGTTTTGGCAATGGTGCAGTCAATGCGGAGCTGCCATACTTACTCACTCTGTGGATGTCTTGAACACGTGGGTTTAGTTCCAATCATAGTCTGTTTAAAACAGCAGTGAGGGAATTTTATCAGTGTGCTTCTCTTTTACAAAAAGAATGTATGTGCGTATTGTGTGCTAATTCATAATTCTTGTAGTCCCTTGTACGTTTGTAGGTTTCTTCTTACTCGTTATTGGATATTATTGTGCAATGCATCCGAACAACACTTCAAACTGTTATCAGTTGAACAAGAAACGCAAGATTTTTACGTCCGGCGAGAGAAACATAATTCTGTCTGTTTATAAACATTTCCGAGCGAATAGTATTGACGGCGGGATTAGTTTACCTTGTGTGCTGAACCCGGCTCTGATTCCGACTTGGATGTGCAGCCACTCGATAGTGACACAGATTAATTACTGCGACACAAAGTAAGCTGACGCTGAAACCTCCTGCGTGATGGTAATAATAATAATAGTAGTAATAATAATAATAATAATAATAATAATAATAATAATAATAATAATAATAATAGTATAATATGTAATAATATTTTTATAAAAATATATTTGTAATAATTAATTTATTGAAACTGGGCTGGACAAAGCGTAGATGGGACAGGTTTTCACCTGGATCCCTAACTTCATCTGTCAGTTTCAAGTTAAGTCCAATACGAGTACATAATCCTCACTTCTCTCGCTTATTCATAAATCTCCCGTGAATAACAGCTCATTTCAATCAGGAATCAGGCCATATATTTAGATAATAATAGTGAATAATAAATAATAAAATATTAAGTTATATGCAGTATATATATTGATAATAATAATAGAATAATTTAATGAATGCAATGCTTACTGTTTATGTCAAAAGAATTCGTTCGCAGTGCTTTAAGCGTGAAATTGTAGTTAGTACATTAAAATTGTGAAAGCCCTGTGGCTCAGGTGGCAGCGCGTCGGCCTCTCAACGCTGGGTTTCGTGGTTCAAATCCTGGTCACTCCATGTGAGATGTGTGCTGGACCAAGCGGAGGCGGGACAGTTTTTCTCCGGGTACTCCGGTTTTTCCTATCATCTTTCATTCCAGCATCACTCTCCAGTATCATTTAATTTCATCTGTCAGTCATTAATCATTGCTTCAGAGGAGTGAGACTGGCTTCGGCAGCCGGCTCAATTCCTATCCTCGGCGCAGGATGGGGCTTCATTTCTTCCATCCCTGACCCGGTCATTGACTGGAAAACAGATTGTAGGTTTTCACGTTTAAAATGTAATTCAGTAAATTAATTGTTTAAAGATGTAAGCTCTTAAAAAACTATGGGATTCTAACACGCATACGTTAATGTATTAATTATTTTAAATTCATCCGAGGTTCAATCCATGAGCTGTGATATATTATAGTGGTAGAGTACAACTTTGAATCGTGCGCCGGATTGTTTGGCAACCACGGCGAGAGTGACGACACAATGACGTCACTTCCGCTTTAGTAGATATAGTAGATATGTCGTCGTCTCAGTTTAATTGCAGCATGTAAACCCTATTTTTCCTGGAGAGTAACTAGACTACACAATTACTCCCATTTAATCTTGTTATTGTCACCTCCTTGAATAGTGCCATCAACGAGAACTTCCCTTTCTGCCAGCAAGTTCCGCAATAACTTTAACATACGTGCAGCATCAAAAACTCAATACACTTTTCTCTGCTGAAAAGATGGATGATGGAACCAGCACTGTACATTACCGCCTGAAAAGTTACATCTAATTTCTGCTTAACAGATTTATTTGTAGGTGTTCTATCATAGACTACACCTACTATACTGACTCCCGTTTCATGCAATGTGGTAAGATACTGGTCTATTAAATTAGCTTTCACAGAAGCTGATGTGCAATCTACAATGCAATAACGAACAAGTATCTTCCATTTACGATTTAAAGCCGTAACCATAAAACAAGAGCATCCCTGGCCAAGGGACATTTGTCATTTCCAATAAAATCCTGCCCTAAATTAACATAACCACAGATTTGATTGCCGTCCCACACAAGGTATTTCTTTATTGCCATTTCATCAAACATTAAAGATGCAAGGATAGACTCAGTACTTCACTCTACCTCCTGCGTAATTTTCACGATCCTTTTTGAAGCATGGATTACTATCCAGAACTGATGCCCAACGACGGAGAGTCCTTGGATGAGGAAGGTTAACGTGTTTCCTGAGGTACGGTACTGATAGGCTCGTGAAGATAAAAATGTAACGTCAAAGCAAATCTTCTATCTCCTCAGTATAGTTCTGACCACAACGCTTGATCTGAAGTTCTACAAGTTCCTTCAGTACACCTGTAAAACTCTTGTCTAAAATTTCAGAGCCAGATTCACACAGTATTTTATTAAGTCCCAAAATTAGTTGCTGTAATTAATTATTTTACTCCTCTTTCTATTAATGTTCTCTTGAAGACATTTCACTTTTTTCTTTAAATTGGCATTTTATTCCATTGCATTGTCGATTTTGCCTGAACTAGGGACACAGTATGCATGATAATTTCTTATGATCTTCAGTTCAGCATATTCTGAAAAAGAGGAAAAAAGTAAAAGTGAAACAAACGAACACACATAATCCACTATTACCGGTAGCACTACTATTGACAAATAAGGACTAGATTTTTCTACAAGGAGAAAATTGCCAGTCTACTAGATGTAGTGGCAGTCTGAGAGGCTATATCTCTGATGACTTGAGACATGCTAAAGGAAAGCTATACACAGTGTTCATGGACTTTACAAAAGCATTTCATAAGTTAAAACCATGACGATAGGAAAGGTCCACATACCGGTAATTACTAAAATGGTTACCGTACATACTACAAAACAATAACGTAGTAATTGATGATGTGCCTTTGCTGGCGGGACCTAGTGTTCACAGTTCACTGTGTCTTCTGGTGTGGTCTAGGGCAATGTTGTTACTTTCGTTGATCTGTCTCAGATTTATCCTTGGCTTTGACAAAATGAAAATGACTGAGGTATGAGTGATGTTAGTAATGATATTCCTTATGTAGCAGTCCCTGCTGTGAATGGTGTGAAAATGTTGCTCATAAGAGTCGGTTGGTGCATGCATTTCAGCGGGCCTGGCAGACTGATATGTAATAGCAACTTCTGGGTCGGTGAGGAAAGGAACGGGAAACTACCTCACTCCCCATTCTCCTATTTCGCCTCTTCAGTGATGCCTAGGCCATCTATGACTGCTGATGGCGGATCTGTTGAGGATCTAACCAGCATTCGGGCTGAGGACTAAACATATATAATTGATTATAGTGTTACATTTTTACTATTTGCTTTACGTCGCACCGACACAGATAGGTCTTATGACGACAATGGGATAGGAAAGGCCTAGCAGTGGATAGGAAGCGGCCATGGCCTTAATTAAGGTACAGCCCCAGGATTTACCTGGTTGTTTAAAAATGAGAAACCACGGAAAACCATCTTCAGGGCTGCCAACAGAGGGGTTCGAGCCCATTATCTCCCGGATTCAAGCTCACAACTGTGCGACCCTAACCGCATGGCCACCTCACCCTGTGATAGTGTTATTCTGTCACAACCAATTCAGCCAACAATTGGGGTTCTACAGGGGGATAAGCCGCGTTTCTGAAAATATGGCTACAGCAGATGTAAGTTGCATTGCCATTTTCACAAAAGTAAATATTTACACATATGCGGATGACCCTTCCACATCAAAAGAAGAACTGGAGGCATCTCTTAACATCTTGCAGCATGGGCATCGGCCAATGAATTGGTAATCAACGTCCAGAAAACAGAGTTACTTGAATTTTACTGCAAAGGATGAAGATTGGCAGAATGTGATAATGTACAGCGACATATTTCAACTAGTAATGTCCATAAATCTAAAAGCTAGGGTTAACTCTTGAAACTCGGGGAATAGTTTTCACTACCCACATCAAAGAATGGGTAATTCAAGCTACTAGAGCAATGCAGGACATACAACATTTGTCCACGCTATATCTTGCCTCTGCAATGAAACTTTTCAAACTAAGAATTAACCCAATCTCTCTTGACCAGTGGCGTATACTCAGGGCTACTAAGGCTATCAGTGAAGCCCAACCTTCAATTGTGAATGATGGAAGTCTAGAGCACATTAGATTGTAAGCATTTGACACACTGTTCCATTTACAAAACTTGAAAGCAGTGAGAAAAACGTCGCACATATTTCTGAGAGCAAGGCATCGGAGACTGATATTGCAGCCCAGACTGTCGTCCCTCTCCTCTCGACCCGCCTCAAGCGGCTTGCTGACATGTCCGATAGGTGTTGGGGACCGGGGTGATAGCTGTCCTAGGCATCGCTCCGTTAGATCGCCACCATAGTTACTCATCTTATACTTCCTCAGCTCATACTTCTGACTTAATTTTATAGCCAGGAGAATTAACAGTATGAGGGTATTGATTCTGAAAACTGAACCGGCAAGCATTCTATCCATTTACCCGCAAAGCGGGACTTTAATTTGCTAAACTTTAGGCCAGCAACACTACTGATCGGTGTTGAGTATTGGCAGTGGCAGAGGCCAGGGCAGTAGCTTGTGAAGCAGCCTTGATAACACAGCAAGCTTCTCGTTGGCTATTGGCTACAGCTAAAAACGCTGAAGGTTTCACGTTCACTAAACCAAATATCGAAAAGGGGTAACCTAAGTCTAGTGGTAGCCCATGTCTTGATCTCAGCATACGCCACTGCGTCTTGAAATATGATATCCATAAATTCTGGGAATATCTACACATGAAAAATCAAATACGGTACCGCTTCCATACCCGGTATGAAGAATTAGGTATGATAAAAATCATATAAAAATGATGTTCAACGATACCTTATGTAGCAGAAAGGAGAGATTCGTCTATTATGCTTGCCACAAACCCACCATCCCGCCTCTAGAAGTATTCTTACTTATATAAAAGAACTAGCAATATACTCATGCTTCGATACGGTCTTAAACTGAAGGTTATTATTCAATGTTTTACATTTTGGAGAGTCCACTGTCAGCTGAGCCTGAAAAATACGCCCTCATTTCGTACGTCAAACGGTTTTGGGGAAATTATTATTTATTTTCTTGCTTAAAATTCATTTGAACACCATTAGGAAGAATTTGAATGTTTAAACCCTATCTTATATAACATCTAGGATGTAAAAGCGACCAACCTGTGAAATTTGATTTTGTACGTCGAATAGTAATGGAGGAACGAATTCTTTTTAAGAAGGTCGTGGGTGTCTGGTTGGCCATTTTTGTTCTGTACTTAACATCTCTTCAACACGTACTAAATTCACGTGACACGACCTAATAGGTTGAAAGTCAGTTTCGATTACAATGTGGTCGTGAAAATTCAATATTGATTGACTTGGCCCTCAGCGGGCAACTTAAACGCACTGTACAGTGTGATTGTAGTAGTACCAGACCTGTAGCTTAGATCCTTTCCAACAGAACAAATATGGCCTAGGCCACCGTAGCTCCATTGGTACCGACGCGAAATCGGTAGGTTGTGGGTTTGGATCCCACTGGTGTGTGGTTAGCCATTTTTGTTCTGTACTTAACATCTCTTCAACACGTACTAAATGTACGTAACGACCTAATAGGTTGAAAGTCGGTTTCGATTACCTAGGATATCATTTCAACTTTTAATTTCATAATTCAAACGGTTTCATATACTATAAATACATATTTTTGTCATCATTCCTCATCCCCCAGTTTTAAGTTCACTTCTTACTTGTATCCTCATAAAAAGAATTCAACTCCTTTTACACCCTCCTTAAGTTGATCTCTCCTTCCCGCCCCTGTCGCAAAATACGGGCGCCTTTATTTTGAAAGGAGATTCCAAATACCAATTTTCTCGTCCGTTACTTCCTACTTTATCGAGATATAAGTATCCTCAAACAAATATTTCAACTCATTTTTCAATTCATTTATCCCCACTCCCGTTAAATGGATTTTCCGAAAACAAAAAAAAATACGAGTTTATTTCTAAAGGAGATTCCAAATTCAAATTTTTATGTCTGTAACATCTTCAGGTTTTGAAGTATAAGTATCCTCATAAAAATAATTCAACCCCTTTTTAGTCCTTATTACAACCCCCATCCCTTAAGTGTATTTTCCGAAACAAATATGCGTGTTACTTTATTTTTAACAGGTATTAAAAAGACCCATTTTCACGTCTGTAATGTGTTGAGTTTTTGAGATATACGGTGGATATGTTCATTTTAAACATTCACCACCTTTAACACTTCCCATTAAGTTGATTTTCAGAAAACAAATTATGCGTGTTCCTTTACTTTTACAGGAGATTCCAAATACCAATTTTCACGTCTGTAACATCTTCGGTACCATATTATTTAGATATATATGTATCCTCATAAAAATAATTCAGCACTTTCTTCACTTCTTTTCAACTACTCCAGCCCCTTAAGTGGATTTTCCGAAAACAAAGAATTCGTGTATCTTTATTTTTAAATAGGATTCCAAATACTAATTTTCATGTCTGCAACATCTTCCGTTTTCTGAGATATAAATATCCTCATAAAAAGATTTCAACTCCTTTCACAACACCTTTAAGTTGATTCCAATCCCGCCCCCCTTCCTTACCCTGTCAAAAAGTACGGGTGCCTTTATTTTAAACCGGAGATTCCAAATAACAATTTTCTCGCCCATAACATCCTTAGATTTGGAGATATCGTCAAACACAGAATTCAACTCAGTTTTCAGTTCGTTTATCCCCTAATTGGATTATCCGAAAACAAAAGAATACGTGTTCCTTTATTTTTCAAGGAGATTCCATATACAAATTTTCATGTCTGTAACATCATCTTTTGAGATTTAAGCATCTTCATAAAAATAATTCAACCCCTTTTTCAGTCCTTTTATCTATCCCCACCCCTAAGTGATTTTTGAAACAAAAAATACGTATTACTTTATTTTTAAAAGATATTAAAAATACCAATTTTTACGTCTGTAATACCGTACGTTAAGTTTCTGAGATATACAGTAGTAATGCTAATTTTTAAAAATTCACCCCTTTAACTCTTCCCCTTAAGTGGATTTTCAGGAAATAAATTACGCGTATTCCTTTACTTTTACAGGATATTCCAAATACCAATGTTCACGTCTGTAATAACTCTAGTATTTGATATGTAATCCTCATAAAAGTAATCCAACACTGATGTGAAAGAACATGTAATCACCTTTTATAAGGTTTTATTAAACTTAAGACGACCAACTGGAGCATAAACAAATTCAGTGTCAACAGTAACATCTGATTAGAAAGTGTCAGAGAAAATATACAAATAAGGCAACTTTAAAACTTGATTAAGACATGTCAAAGAGATCACACAAATAAATTATATCATTCACCCCCACCTAGATAATAGTCCTTAAGGTGGGCGGGACAGCGACGGATTCTTGTGCTCCGTCTCGGTAGCTGGTCAGGAGTGGGAGAGGCGGTTGGACCCCTTTCTTCTGACCTTGATGATTCAGGAGATTCCGTCTCCCATGGAGCTGGATCTGAAGATCCAGGTGATGAGACAGGGGTGTTGCAATGTTCTGGGCTTCCATGGGAATGTTGTCCATCTATTTCTCCTCCGGCATCTTTTTCGCCCCTTTCTTCAGAACTGCCTATTGAAGAAGGCAATAGTGCCAGGTCTCTAGTCGAAACAGTAGTTTCCCTTCCATCTTGGTGTTGTATATGAGCATACTCGGGATATGCTTCAAGAAGAGTAACTTCTTCCACGAGTGGTCCGTACTTAGATTGCCTAACATGCTTCCTTAGGAGTATTGGACCTGGAGTCAGAAGACATGAGGGGATTGAGTGTCTATAACTGGATTTTCTCTGGTGCTTAAACATCCGCTCGTGGGGAGTTTCATTGGTAGTAGTACACAGCAGTGATCTGACGGCATGGAGGGCATCATGTACAACTTCTTCCCACTGTTGGATATGCATTCCCTTTGATTTCAAAGAGAGTTCTAAAGTTTTCCACACAACTCCAACATATTTTTCTGCTTGGCCGTTGCCTCTTGGATTGTATGGAGTCGTCCTGCTTGTCGCCACACCAACAGCCGTGAAGAATGTCTTCAGTTCTTGGGACATGAATGCTGAGCCTCGATCGGAATGAACATATGAAGGCAATCCAAATATGGAGAAAAGTTGCTTGAGTTTAGAAATAACAGTGGACGAGGTGACATCGGGGCAAGGGAAGGCGAAGGGGAATCTGGAATATTCATCAACTAATACGAGGAGATAACGGTTTCTAGATTTGGATGGCAGAGGTCCCTTAAAGTCCATGTTGGCGCTCAAAGGGGCGGGTAGCTTTGACGAGATTACCTTCATGCCTGATGAATCTAGGTTTCAATTCAGCACAAATTTTACAAGCTGATATGGCCTTCTTTACATCTTCTAGTGAATAAGACAAGTTCTTCGACTTAATAAAGTGATTAAGCCGTGTTATACCAGGGTGACATAAAGCTTCATGGAGGATTTTCAGTTTAGGTCCGCAACACTCAAAAGCCAAACAAACTCTGGAGAAGGCATCTGCAGCTTCGTTATGTTGCCCTGGTCTGTAAACTATTTCATAATCAAAACACGAGAGTTCAAGTCTCCAGCGCAGTATCTTCTCATTCTTCACTTTACCAAGGTGTCTAGTGTCAAACATAAAGGCTACTGACTTCTGGTCAGTGATGAGTCGAAAATGTCTTCCTAGCAGGTAATGTCTCCATTTTTTCACGGATTCAATGATAGCCTGCGCTTCTTTCTCCACGGATGAATGCCGTTGTCCAGATCGGTTTAGTGTGCGAGAGAAGAACGCAATGGGGCGTCCATTTTGTGTTAGTATTGCTCCAATGGTGTGTTCTGAAGCATCAGCCTCTACAGTGAACATAGCTTTATCATCTATAGCTGATACTAGTGCATTTTTACATCATCTTTCAGCACTTTAAATGATTCAATAGCTTTGTCATTTAATGGAAAACTACCACTTGAAAGGTTATGTATTTTCTGGGAGAATCTTGGGATGAAATTGGCAAAATGAGCGAACATGCCCATCGCTCTTCGAAGAGAAGCAGTGTCAGTTGGTAATGGGAGCCCTTGTAAAGGTGTCAATCGGTCGGGATCTGGGTGAATTTCATGATTGGAGATGATATGACCTAGTAGCTTTATTGTTTTGACCGAATAAACACTCTTCTTCTCGTTGATCGTGAATTTATACTTTTCCACGGCTTTCAGGAACTTCTTCAAATTGAAGTCAAGTTCTTCCTTGTTCTTGCCACCCACAATGATATCGTCTAGGTAAGCAGTAACCGCATTAAGTCTTTCATTTTTGATGATCGTATCTATTGTTCTTTGGAAACAAGATACTCCATTTGTGGGGCCAAATGGAATCCGTTTCTACTGCCAAAGTTTACCGCAAGCTTCGAATGCTGTGTAAGGGCGATCCTCCTCACAGATGGGGATCTGGTGATAGGCGTTTTTCAAATCAACTGAACTGAACACTTCATAATTTGCTACCTTGTTGACTATATCCTCGATACGTGGGAGTGGGTAAGCATCTAGCTCGGTATACTGATTTATTGTTCGTGAATAGTCAACTACCATACGGCGCTTGTGGTTTTCTGATTGGGTAACAAGAACCTGAGCACGCCACGGAGAAAAGCTTTCTTCTATGACATCCTCATTCAAAAGTCGCTGAACTTCTTGTTCAATTAATTTGGTATCACTTGCTGTGTGGCGACGGGACTTTATGGAGATTGGCTTGCAACCTGGAGGTATATTTCGGAAAAGTCGAACAGGTTCGACCTTCGCGACTGTTAATCCGCAGATACTAAGGGGTTCTCTATGACCCCCAAACTTAATCTCTACAGATGAATGACGGCCAAGTATATCATATCCTAAAATGACGTCAGAGCAAAGGTCTGTCAAAATTTTAAGTTCAACATCTTTGTAAATGTGGTCTTCAATATATCTACAGAACAGGCTCCTTTCACTAAAGAGCTAAGCGACGTTGAAGCCATAGTAAAAGTGAGGTCACTAGCAGAAATGGGTACTTTGAGCTTTTGGACCAGCTTCTCGGAAATAAAACTTGTTGAACTGCCCGTATCAACAAGAGCGTTGGTGTTCATTCCATTCAAACAGATGGGCATTATAGCTTTAGATAAACAACCCATTGGAGAAATAGAAGCTAAAAGTATGGTATGACAACGGCAAGTTTTGTTGGAGCTTGAAGATTTTGAGCTCTTACACACCTTTGCGTAGTGGCCGATTTTTGAGCAGGCACGGCAAATGGCCTCCCTTGCTGGACAAGAGTTTCTGTTGTGATAATTAAGTCCACAGAAGTAGCATTTATTTGTTGTTGCGGCGACAACCTCACCTGATATTTCACTACCCGTCGAGCTACATTCACGTCTTTCGCCGATTGAGTGAGATGAACTAGAGAAACGATGCTCCTGGACAGTATTGACTAAAGCAGGTCCTTGGTACTGAATAGATTGTTCCAGTGCCGACTATAAAGCCTTTGCTTTCATCGAAGCCTCCTCGAGAGTAAGATTAGGACTCTCCAATAACCTCTGACGAATGCTTGAGTCGAAAAGGCCGGCAATAAAAGCATCGCGAATACAATCGTCTCTGTTCACTTCTGCCGTCACAGCTTTAAAATTACAATCCTTGATCAGAAGCCTCAAATATTGTATATATATCGATACAGTTTCGCCAGATAGCTGCTTCCTAGTTGCCAATTTGTGTCGGGCAAATATCTCGCTCACGGGCTTCGAAAAAATACTAACCAAGATACTAATGGCGTCATTATAAGTTTTGGCTTCATTGATATATTCGTAAACGGTAGGTGAAACATGGTTGATCAATATGCGTAATTTGTCAGCGTCACTTACTTGATACGCCAAAATGAAGTTCTTGAACGTGCTGTACCAATGTTTCCATTCTTGTTGAGCGTTACTGGATTCCGGGTCAATGCTTAAACGTTCCGGACGAAGTAATTTTTTATTATCTCGCTTTCTTCTTAAGTTTAATAAATTGATGTGAAAGAACATGTAATCACTTTTTGTAAGATTTTATTAAACTTAAGACGACCAACTGGAGCATAAACAAATCCAGTGTCAACAGTAACATCTGACTAGAAAGTGTCAGAGAAAATATACAAATAAGACAACTTTAAAACTTGATTAAGACATGTCAAAGAGATCACATAAATTATATCAAACACTTTCTTCAGTTCTTTTCACCCACCCCACACTCTTAAGGCCGGTCTCCACTGATTAACATTTAACAACAACATGTTAAATGTTAAAAGTGTTAAATGTTAACTGGTGACACCATCAGCATGTTAAATGTTAAATGTCAAAAACTGTTTCATTTAACATTGTGTCCACACTTAATAAACATGTTAAACTTGACATCCTTTGTTTATATACAGGTAGTTCATCATATCAATTTATGGTAATACATTTAGATGGTGTCTAGTATTTTTAAATAAGGACAATGGAATCAGATGAAGAGGAATTGGCCTTTGTTATTGCCACTGTTGCCTCTTGTTATGATTTAGAAATTCAGTTTTATTAGGCACATTTCCTCCCCTCACTCTGCTCATAGCTTCAAAAGCAAACCACTTTGAAGTACAGGGTATAAACTTCGTCCGCTCCCGACTACCGACTTTTCTGAACTTTCTGCAATTCTCGACTGTACTGGGAGCGGAGGGACGCTAGGTTTTTTTTTTTTTTTTTTACTCGCGGGAACAATTATAGATATTTTCGAGTTCCTGGAAACTGTCGGCTTTCTTCGCTTTATATCTGTATTCCTCTGGTGAGACATCCCACAAATAAGGCCTTTCTATTATATCTCTAATTAAGTCCAGAGTAATCTCCTTGCTCTACCCCATTTCTGACATTTTAGTATAGTGCAGAGAGAACGACACACGTGCGTGTACTGTATTTGTAGCTTATAACAAAGAGAACGAGTATTGCGGAGTGTTGTAATTATAATCCTGCTTCACGAGGAGCACGTCGTTTGCATCGTTTAGGTTATGTGTTGGTACGGAAACATCATGGAAGTTGCCGAAGCTGTGCCGACAACGCACGAACAACGAATTGACTTGACATGTTTTCCACTTGGAGCGGAAAACACGCCAACATGTTAAAAGTGTTAACTCAACATTCTGAGTAAACATGCAAAGTCAATTGGAAGACACAATCACAATATACATGTCAACTGTAACATGTTAAATTAAACATGTTGGTGTTAAATGTTAAACAGTGGAGACCGGCCTTTAAGGAAACCAGGAAGTGAAAATCCGTCGAAATATACATTTTAAAAAATATTGTTTTAAGTTATACCACAGTCCTTCCTGAACACAAATATATATTTTTTGCATGTTTGCTGCATACTGATAGGAAGGAGGGAACATTTTCTACGCAATGACACTTATACCACGCCCCCTTCTTCGTCTTTAGTGCATTCACGTGTGTTTATCGCGGTCACAGCAGACTTTCTTTGACTTTGCACTCTTTTATTCTTTGACAAATGCTCTTCATGTTGGTCAACGAGCTAGAAAGAGTCCTCTTTCTAGCTCGTTGATGTTGGTTAAGCCTATATTACACTATCACATCTCTGTGTCACAGAAGTTTGACAATGTTTATGTGATAAAATATTTTACAGTGTAATACAGCATTTTTGATCACGTCTAGCTCTGACAGAGTTGTGTGATAAAAGTTATACTCACGATCATACCTTTGATCAAATCTGTGACAAGGCAGAAAGAAAATGGCGGGTAATAAGTGCACATGGTCTGTGGTAACAACAAAACATATTTCACATTATGAATTACATGAAATGTTGTACAATTCGAAGCATAAAGATTATAAAAACAGGAAGAGAAGACTGAAAATTGACAAAAACATTCTCTCTCTCTCTCTCTCGTTCCTCTCAACCTGATGATTGGTGGGTAGCATGACTGTCCTCGTCCAACGACCTTCTATCCTGAGCCAGGTGCTTGATTAGGTGATATGGACGTCGCCCTTTGATGCAATCGAGGAACCCTACTCTTGTTCGTCCTCTTCTAGTCTTTCCTTCCAGTTTCCCTTCGAGCAGTGTGGTGCACCACAATGATTGCCGGAGTAAATGACGTATCCAAGTACATCTCCTTTTCGCGATCATTTTCTCTAGACTGATGGTTTCCTCAGCTCTCTTGAGAACTTCTTCATTTGTTAGCCTGTGAGTCCAGGGTATTCGTTCCGCCTGTGGGTGGGGGCGGTAGAATAACAACCACGGTATCCCCTGCCTATCGTAAGAGGCGACTAAAAGAGTCCCAAGGGCCTCTGAACTTTGGAGCGTGGGTTGGCGACCACGGGGCCCTCAGCTGAGTCCTGGCATTGCTTCCACTTACTTGTGCCAGGCTCCTCACTTTCATCTATCCCAGTGGCGGCTGGTGGTTTAAAAGTTCAGTGGTGCACAAATTTTACCATTGATATAATATGATTACAGGCTAATTTTCAAATCCAGGTACATCAGCAATACTTTTTATTATTAAAAATAAAACAAACATTTTACATTTCTATTTTCAGGAATATTACTACAACCCAGTAACTTTTTCATTTAAGAACCCTTTTGCCATATTGAAATGAAACACTTTGAGGTAGCCTAATTCCGGTATTGTATCTGGTTTCGAAATTAAACGATGCGTGGGCCTACTAATTCGTTTCACCTCGGATTTTTCTTCGGCAGTCGGTTGCGGAAACGGTCCAGACATTAAAGACTGCACCGAATTCATGATCTGGCAAAATATCACTGATAAAAACGTACAATAATAAAAAACACGCTGACACGAATGTTTACACAGTGAAATCTATAAGCTATTTAGCTTGTACACACATAATAAAGTTCACAACTATACTGAAGGAAATGGCGGTTTGTATTTTCAAATTTAAAACCATCAATTGTATATCCAGCAGATGAATTTCCATCCAATGTCGATAAGTGACATCACTGTTCTATAGCAGACTCTCACATTGAGCGCCAACGGTCTCCAGAGACTTTGCTACTATTTGGTTACGTAGGAGCACGGCCGACTAGATCCCTCACTGCGCTTCAAGGAGCTAGCTAGAGCGACGCATAAAGTCGGCCGTGGTAGGAGGAGCCAGGTTGATAAACCTCCATTTAAGCAATGTATAAGAGGCCACGCCTACCTTTTCCTCTCCCCGCGCCCTCGATCAGCCCCGCGCACCCATCTGGCAGCAGAGGTTTAATCCTACCTCAGGTTGACTATCTGCTGCAAACTTTTCGGCTCCTGCAGTGAACATCTAAGAGTACGGGCTTGTAGTCTCCTGTAGTTAGTATGTGCTCTTTCAAACCCTTGAAAGGTTTGTCTTGTTGAATGAAAATACAGTAGTTGAGTAATCCAAATTACACACCTTACCTAAAATAAACATAAAACATTAATGGGGGTAGCGCAAACCTGCAACCTTATGGAGAAACCGCCCTGATCTATCCTATCCGACCTCTCTTGGTCAACTCTTGTTCTTTTCCGACCCCGACGCTATTAGGTTTGCGAGGGCTAGGGAGTCTTTCATTTTCACGCCCTTCGTGGCCCTTGTCTTACTTTGGTCGATAGCTTCATTTTTCGAAGTGTCGGATCCCTTCCATTGTTTCCCTCTGATTAGTGTTATATAGAGGATGGTTGCCTCGTTGTACTTCCTCTTAAAACAATAATCACCACCACCACCAGGGTATTCGTAACATTCGACGCCAGCACCACATTTCGAATTCATCTATTCTTTTCTTATCAGTCTTTAATAGAGTCCAGGTTTCAGAGCCATAAGTCGCAATGCTCCAAATGAAGCTCCTAATGAAATGCTTTCTTACTGGTAGGAATATTGCCTTGCAGGTCAACATGCTTCTTTTTTTATTGAAAGCTTCTTTAGCCTGGGCTATTCGAGAACGAACATTCTTTACACACTTCCGATCAGATGTAATGATGCTTCCCAAGTAACTGACCTGATTTACTTGAGTCAATTTTTCTCCTTCCAACCAAACATTATTATTATTATTATTATTATTATTATTATTATTATTATTATTATTATTATTATTATTATTATTATTATTATTATTATTATTATTATTATTATTATTATTATTATTATTATTATTATTATTGAATTTCCCATTATAAACCCTATTTTACAAGCAGTTAGTGAGACTAAGTTAATACATGACAATTGAATTAAAATAGAGTTGACTTATAAATGAGATGGAGAAATTTAACAAACACTTTATAACAGCATCATCTCTGAAATACCATAGTGAGAGGTGCTTGGTATTCTATATTACACATGTTTAAATGCATTAATAATTCATATCTACTCCTGTTAAAAATCGGACACTCAAATAACAGATGAGGAACAGTTTGTTGCATTTCACAGGTACAGCTGTAGGGTTTCTGAATACTGATTCCAAACCTCTCGAAGTATGATCCAAACTTTCCATGTCCTGTCAAAAACTGAATTACAATATGTTCATGTTGAAAACCTACTTTGTAGTCTGTCTTGAATATTTGGAAAGAACAACTCCCTTGTTAGCCGGCCATTAGTGCTGGTGATCCATTGGTTGTTCCATATATCTTGTGTATACTCCCTCAGTTCCTTTTGTACATGAGACATAGGGGACTTTTCATATATCAACAAGGCGTCAGAAGTAGTAGTAGCTGCTTTGGCAAGTTCATCAGCTCTCTTATTTCCTTCAATCAAACATTAACATCCTATTTACCATCCGGAGTACATGTCATTATTTTGGTTTTTGTTTTGTTAACATTCATGTTACACTTTATTATTAGTAGATCATTCAATTTCTTTAGTGAGGTCTGTATCTCTTTCTCAGTTTCAGCTATGAGAGCAATATCATCCGCGAACGTATTGTTTGGTATAGTTGGCCATTTATTTGTATTCCACGGGTCGAGGTGGCTGAAAACTCTTTCATTGCTTCTTTTAAATACACATTGAATAATAGAGGTGACAGACCACATCCTTGCCGTACTCCTTTCTTATTTTCTCGTTGAATTGCTCCTATCCTAAAAGCGCTGTCTGGTTCTTGTACAGCTGATAGATGATTTTCCGATCTCTGTAGTCCACTTAGAGACTTCTAAGGGCTTTAAGCATATTATTCCAGTTAACATTATCAAACGCTTTCTCTATATCAATGAAAGTAATTAGGACGTTCTTATTGGTTCTTACGGCTTGTTCAATATTGTTCTAAGGCTCAGAATTGCTTCTCTTGTTCCTCTGTTTCTTCTAAACCCGAACTGATCTTCTAAGAGATTTTCTTCTATTATTTTCTCCATGCGATGGTAAACAATTCTTCTAATAATTTTGGAGGCATGTTACACCAAGCTTAACGTTCTATAATCTTGACATCTCTTTCTATGATTACTTTTTATAACGTTGAGTTCAGTTTCACCGTTCTTGTGATATATTTATCCAAATTTTCCCAATTTTTGCTGGCAAGATGTAATGTTTACAGTACACTATGTCTTCTGGTATGGGCTAGACTAAATTTGTTACTTTCATCGACTTGTCTCAGTATTATCCTTGGTTTTGACAATATGAAAGTGGCTGAGGTATGAGTGATACTAGTAACGCCATTCATTATGCAGCCAGTCCCTGCTCTGGATGGTGTGAAATTGTCGATCATAGGGTCGGTTGGTGCACGCATTTCAGTGGGCTTGGCAGACTGATATGCAATAGCAACTTCTAGCTCAGCGAGGAAAGCAACGGGGAACTACCTCACTCCCCATTTGCTTAGTACGCCTCTTCAGTGACACCTAGGCCATCTATGAAAGCTAATGGTGGACCTGTTGAGGATCCAATCAGCCTTCGGGCTGAATACCCAACAAACATACATACATACATACATACATACATACATACATACATACATACATACATACATACATACATACATACATACATACATACATACATACATACATACATACATACATACATACTGTACCAGGAAAGCCTAGGTCCTGGCCCATATCAATCGAAAGAAACGTTATTCCAGCATAAAATATCCGTCCGACGTACGAACAGCTAAGCAAAGGAATGTTCCAGCATGTGCCAGACTCCACGAGTGCACTAGGCGAAGTCAAGTGACGTCACCTGTCGCTCGAAGCTCACCTCTCCTAGAGATATTTCTCGAAAAGAAGTTTTCTTTTCCCAAGCTTTTCAACGCCTTAACCAATTTCAACGGGACAAACGCTGAATTGTAGCGGACGTCATAAAAGTTAATCCCTGAGAATTTCGAATTAATCCATCCCATGGTTGTTGAGTTATAATAATTTAAAGTCTAAGGAGATTATGCACTCACGGTCACATGACCAAGAGAAACACCCCTCCCAGCGCCGGTATATATGTCAAGGCTAACAAGCAGAGCAGCGCAGTACAAGGACGAGTACACAGATGTGTATGTGAGTGAGACAGAGGGGAGACCGACCCTCGTACCGTATGTCCGCACAGTCGCGGTGAAAGTACTTGCCGTCGCGTTTTCGGAATACGAAGTTATATCGCCGACAAAATCATAAAAGACGTCGTACTGTATTTAGCATATCGCGTCGCGACTACAGTCTAATTCTAAAGACATTTGAGAATATAATACGAGTGAACTTATTGAAGTGCAAATACCAAATATTTAACGTTCACAGAGTATATCATTATGTGTGGACTTAGTTTACACATGATATTGAACTTCTACAATGAACAGAAACTAATGTGTAGAATTACCAGAACTCATTTCTTTTCGAGTATTGAACTGTGTTTCTTTATTCACGTAGTGTTCATGCCATATTAGTATACGACTTACAGTAGTAAACTGGGTGAATACTAAGAACTTTTTCTGGGGTAATATGACATTATAATAACCAGATAATCAGAAAATAATCCTTAGTGACTTAATGACCGTGTTCAAAGACTGTGATTATAGACTATGATTTGCCTTTTTCAAGTGTGAACTGTGTAATTATGGACATTCTCAGTAACGACTTTAAATAGTATTTCATACAGAAAGGACTGTGATTATTCATTTAATGTCTTAAAGTTCAATTACGCGTAAACTGTGTTCGACAGTAAATGACAGTGTCAGTGATAACTACTCGCACTACGTGAATTTTCCGTGTGCGAAAAATCACCTTAACGAGCTGCAATTCTACACGATCCAGTTCCAGCTATCATCACCTCATCGAGGGACGTCAACATGGTGTGTTAATGGAACATCGCCGATCCCGATTCTCCACGGAACATTCCAGACGTCCGTCCTTCCACATTTGTAGCAACATTTCTTTCATTAAGTGAGTAGTAACAAACTGACTAAAATTTTCTCATTAATTTTGAACAGTGGAAACATCAGTGCCGCGTGTGAACAAATATTTCGGAGTTCTCATAATTTCTCAGAAGTTCATCTTTTGTGATTAATTTAATTTTCAAATTTAATTTTCATATCTCATAGAAGAACTTTAGGTTTTTCAAGTGTGCTATACATCAAGGTTTACAAACTGAAAAACTGAAATCTTTCAACAGAAATTTAAATTCTCATGTCAATTTGCAATTACAAGTGTGTGCTCATATTTAGAAAGACTTTAGGTGGAAATCTAATACCTCGTATACTCACATATGAAAGACTTTGGAATCAGTGATATTCATTTAATTTTCATGAAAAGAATTCAGGAAGATTACGTTCAAACTTTTAATTTCAATGCCAGATTTGAGTCCAATAATCATATTTCAGGGTGAAGAATCAATAAATTGTTAAAAAATTATAATCATCTATTATTCGCTCTGCGAGTCTATCCTACTCTGTATCGGCTCCAAAACCAAGTTCCACTCCCTGAGGTCCTATTCATGCCCTTTACCCAAAAACGTTTCCTGGTACAGAGAGGATAGAATATATAATAGATGGCGCCGCAACTTAGGGGCTCGATTTGGAGCCGTGCCATAATAATAGATGATGCGCCAGTAATAATAGATAAAACCGCAACATTCAGGGTTCGATTCAAGTCATAATAAATTGCAATTTGAGTACAGGATTCGACTGCAACTATTACGAACACGAAGAACTTGTTGTATTTGACTTATTCGAATATTCCGGAAACATGGATAACTTACTTGCAGCAATCAAAGCTCTCAGGCTTAGCAATAACGATCAGAATGCTAAGATTGATAGGTCTAATAACCTGATAACACAAATACAGGCTCAAATGAACACACAAATAACCGCACTACAGTCACAGATAGTTGACTCTAATTCCCAATTGCAGGCTCAAAATACTCAACTGCAAGCGCAGTTAACCGAGTCAAACAGCAAGGTCGAGGACTTAACTTCTAAAATTGACAGGACCTTGGACACTAAGTTTGCATAGGCAGATAAAATCATTAATAAAAGGCTCACTGAATCCATTGCCCTTATCGAGCAACGATTCCGTGAAACTGGAACTCGCCTCGAAAAGAAACTTACTTACTCTAGTGCACAAGTTGAAGCCACTTTAAAAAACACGAGGGATCAGTTTGTTGAAAACTTAGAGTCTATCAAGGAAGAAATAAAGACAGAGGTCGTCTCTTTAGACAAAGATCTTAGAAATGTTCTTCCTTCCGTTCCACTGAACTTAGAGATTTACGGACTGAATTTCAAGAATCCCATGGTAACATCTCGCAAGCTCAAGTAAAGCTAGCTCAGGTGCAGGAAAACCTGCGAGATGCATTAAAGAACGACGTGGGCAAATTACGAAGCGAGATAGGATTAATTAAGAGCACGCAAGGAGAACTCGACAAGCGTATTACAGGACAGCTAGACAGCACGCATACCCAGATAGCTGCTTTCTGTAAAGACGTACAAGTCATTAAAACTGACTTGAGAAATGAAATAAAAGATTTTGACGTCTCAATTAAGTCCAAAATTGAAAACTTGTCTGAAGAAGTGAATCAAATTAAACTCAAAGAACATACAACTGATGTCACAATCCCTGGTTCGTCGAGGGAAGTACACAACACAACAACCCTCATTAAAGTACCAGATGACAAACCAAGAAGTAAGTATAAATAACCACCTAATCGATACTTTATTAATGCCTCAGGCAAAATTGAATAAAATTAAAACTTGCAGGACATGTTTCGACCACTTAGTGGTCCTCTTCAGCTGTATAAATAAAGAACTGAAAAGAAAAACATTGACAATAAGCACAAATAAAAGTTCTTTGGAGACTCCTTTGATAAAAATGGAGGTCGTCAGAATAGGTCATCTTGCCTTTCGTTCTTGTTTGGAAAAGATGTTTATTCTGCGCTGTCTAGAGGGTCTGTCTTTGAGCGCGACCTGGTGAAGTAACGATGTGTTACAGTTTGACAGTTCATGGAAAGCTCTGGAGAGAAGGGAAGTAGAGTTTCATCGTCATCTAAAATAACATGTGAGGGAGGAGGGAGATTGGTTATTTATACTTACTTCTTGATTAAACATCGATACGGTCATGAAATGGACAACTTGTAATAAGATGACAAACCAGTCAAATTTTCAGGACGTGACGAGTATACTGCTCGAGAATTTTTGTTAAATGTCGACGATTACCTAGAAGAGAATAGGGTAGATTGCGATAGAAAAGTTAAAGTAGTATCCAAGCTTCTAGGACGAGCCTTGTCATGGTTCATAGCTTTTAAGAGCAACTTTAAAAACTATGACGACTTTAAAAAGGCACTTCTTAAACGCTTTTGGGATTCTGAAACACCTCGTCAAGATGCAACTCTACTCTAGTAAATACAATACTTCAGTCAATACTTCCCGATATTCAGATTATTGTTTAATGCAATTTAAAAAAAAACAATTTTTAGATCCACATTTGCCAAATATCGAACTCATTCAGATCCTGACACTTCAATATCCTCCTCATGTTCAAGAGATACTAGTCGCTGCCAACATTAAAACATTGGAACACATCGACGCTAGTTTGCGCAGGTTAGATACGGCTAATATCCAATCTAGTCCGAAAACTAACAGGAGTCGAGAAATAAATACGAACTCTGCGGAAATAAAACCGCCGGAGAGAGAGGAACCCAGTACACGTGAAGAAGGCAGATTAAGCCCTACCAACCCAACCAGATTCCGGAATTTTAGACGTCAGAGGAATCAGGATAGACACCCTTACCAACCTAGGAATTCATGGAGACAGCGTGAAAGCACTCCTGAAGGAAATCGTGAGTCCAGACGACGAGAACTCGAAAGTAGATGGAAGGATACACGGGAATACGTCAGGGAGAGAAATCGTAATCCTGATGAGCTTGGAGCCACATGCCTGGAATACCAACGTCAATTCGGACCAAGAGAACAAAGATCACCTGATCCTGAATCAACAGGCGCTATTAAAGAAACGCCGATCTCACAATAGGGAGATTGACTACAGAACACGATGAGGACGAGATTTCTATCTACTGTACTGCTGTTATCAATTACTGGCACATTGACGATTCCGAATTACTATTCGAAGACGCACAAACACCAAGGCCAATCATTACCCGTTCATTACCTGTCATAACAGTACGCACAGGCAACCTACAGGTGAGTACGCTCATCGATTCTGGAGCGCAAGCTTCTTTAAGTTCTGATAGGCTTATGGACTCACTTAAAAATCAGAACAATGTTTTGTTATTGCCTGCAGCTCAGATCAAAGTAAGAGGGATAGTTCCTGATAAAGTTGTTTAGTGTAAATCCCAGGCATTTTTAGAGTTTGAAATTAACAGTCAGTCATTCGAACACATATTTTTGGTAGTATCACGTCTTAACTTCAACTTAATACTTGGATCAGATTTTATTATCAAATACAAAGGAACCATTGACTATGATGCCAACCTCGTAAGATTAAAGAATAATTCCGTAGGACTACAGCTGGTAGGACGAAGCGACCTGGAAGTTCAAGAGAATGGAGTCCGTTTCGAAGAAGCCGGTGGTGACATTATCAAGCCCGCTGTAAGCGAGGTTGCGCCAGCCGTAGCAGAATGTAGAAAGGGTGACGAAAGTGAGGACGATGCAGAGTCCCTATTGAATGAGAACTCCATCATAGGTCCGGATTATATAATGTCAATAGCCAGTGTGGTTAAGACACGGAAATTAAATTCAAATTGGAGGAGACTAAAGTGAAGTTCTATAAAAATTTGCATGTGTGTTCGATGACAAGCCTGGAGAGATAGCTGGCTACGAATATCATCTTAATGTAAATGACCTGTCCCCTTATCAGAAGAAGCCATATCCCGCCCCCGAGAAATATCGAGAAGAAGTTCGTGACTTAATAGATAAAATGACATATGATGGGATAATTTCGCCTTGCGTAACTAAGTACCTGAATCCATTGGCCATAGTGCGTAAGTCTAACGGCAGTATCAGGATTTGTCTTCATGCGAGGGTCCTAAATGACCGACTGACCTTAGAATATGACCGTCCTCCATTACTTAAGGATATCATCAGAAGATTCCACGGCATGAATTTCTTTACTTGCCTTGACGGAACTTCTTCCTATTATCATATAAAATTGGATGCTGAAAGTAGACTTTTCTCAGTCTTCTTATTTGAAAATAGGACCTATGTTTTCAACAAAATGCACTTTGGCATTAAGAATTCGGGAGCTGTTCTGATCAGAGCGCTTGAAAAACACTTATCAGATGACGTAAAGGACATAACTACGATTTATGTTGACGATATTTTGATTGCCTCGAGAACTTTCGAAGAGCACGTGAGAGATGTCAACCTAGTCCTACAGGAATTGTAGAAGAATAATTTCAAGATAAATGCCCAGAAAAGTCAGCTTTTCTAAACATCAGTATTATTCTTAGGATATGTAATTAGTGGTGATGCAATTCAACCTAACCCTGCCAAGATTAAGAGTATAATTGACTTTCCTAGACCTCATTCATGTGATCAAAGATTTTATTATATTCTGTGACACAGAAATGTGGTAGTGTAATATAGGCCTTACGCTGAAGCTATACGAGTGTAGAAAACCGTTGAAGATCATTTCAGCGTTCTGTTTACGTTTTACTCGTAGTCATTTGAAGGAGAAGATTAAATCCAATATCAGTCGTAGTCGTGTGTTACCATATTACTCTGTATCTTATGAAGTGATTCAATACACTCCTAGAATTCTTTTTTCTAAAGCTTCATCCTTCTCGATGCTCCCATACCGGCTTTCATATTCTCCTCTATATTCTAAAAAAGTTCGTATATCATCAAATCACGCTCGTAACAACTTTTATACTGTTGGATCCAAAAATTCTTATGGTATAGGAGCTGCTTTTTACTATGAACAAACCCAGTATGTTGAAATGTATCATTTAGCGTCACATTTTTCTATGTTTTCTGCAGAACTGCTTGTCATACAATAAACGTTACTATACATAAAAAAAATCATCAATACAATCTGCTAACATATTTACTGATTCCCTATCTGTGCTCAAATCCCTAAAATACAACAAGTTTTCTCTCAATTATTATGTACATAATGTAAAGCACATCCGATTTACGTTACATCAATTAGGTGTCATTTGGATATACGCACATAAACACATACCATGCAATAAAAAGGCTGATCGATTAGCAAAAGAGGCTTCCCTATTACCTTCAAACCCGTCCAAATTTTCTGTTCCAGTATCTGACTCCTTCGCTCTGCTAAAATCTCAACAAAAACTCTCATGGCAACAACTATGGAGTACATCTGCACGTGTGAAAGGAAATTTGTATCATTGTCTACAACCACGATTACCTAATACGTTCTGGTATGATAACGCTAACTACACCCGTCGACATATCATTAACATCTTACGCCTTCGCTTTAATCATGCTCTCACGCCTCTATATAAATTTCGATTAGTATCCCCTGTGTAACTGTGAATCCGAAGATGCCGATATTAATCGTCTCATTTTTCAATATCCGTTGTATAACTCTTCTCGACGCTGCCTGTACTCAAGCTTAACAAATTTAAATTATCCTCTGCCCACGGCAATTGCATGTCTGGTATACAAGCCCTCCCATACAATAATGAGTATATTAAATCAGTTCTTAGATCACTCTAATTTACAACTCAAATCCTTCAATTGTTTCATAATATTTTCCCTCAAGCTCGTATACTTCATACTATCTTTCATTTGACTCACGTCCCCTACAACGCCCGCTCCTAACCCACGCCACATAGCTACTGTATATTGTCATCTTTCCCCCTCCACCAATCGCGTATACAGTTTCATTGCCGTCATATCATCACACTGTCACGCCCCTTGGTTATTTGTTTACGATATCATTAACACTTTCCTCTCTCTATGTCCTCAATATACGTTGACCAGATATTCATTTCCCTCTGTCCAACGTCCCACACTCCTACATGTATTCACCCCTCAGCAGTTCCACCTCCCTTTCCTACTTATCCCTTATATGTAGACCCGGTCTTGTTAGTTGTGTAAAAAGTCGCTGAGATAGGTACTCTAGCGTGAAAATTACTATACCTTGTGTCCCTGTGATTTTCCTATATCTCCTAGGATTATATAAATAATCACTATCCGTTGTCTAGGTGCTACGTTTTCTACTGAAACATTTCAAGTGCTTTGGAACCATTTGGTGAGTCAACCACACGATTTGCTTAACTCAATCATTTTTTTGCTAGTTGCTTTACGTCGCACCGACACAGATAGGTCTTATGGCGACGATAACTCAATCTTTACGTCCTTGTCAATCAGAGAATATTGCGAACAGAATTGATGTCCCACTTTATAGGAATTGTGTGCGAGTATAGAACTATTACAATTATATATAAGTATTGTGTCTGGGTGAAATAGCGAGCCCAAATCCACTTCAAGAACAAGAACATTTGAAGGAGGATCTTGAATTGAGAAAGCAATCTTTCTGTGTTTATAGTTTTATTCTTATCCATATAGATCCTGAATATGGGCTCAATAAGAAATTTTAATAGTAAGAATAAATTCAAAGGTAATAGATATACCAGGACCGCGAGTGTAATGAACTCTCCTACGGATAATTGTGAGGTTATCAATCGAAATCCGCCACATGATCCCACAAGTCTATCTTCTGCTAGTAAGAAGAAGCTGTCTTTTCTAGACTCCTGTGAACGTGAGAATCGTAGTAATTGTGATGAGATTGTTGAAGTTAAGAAGATTAGTGGGAATATTATTGTAGACTTAGCAATTATTTTTGAAATAGTAAAACGTAATACTAAATGCAAATGGTGTGACAAGAGTGACTGTATGGAGATATATGAAAATGTAGAGAAGAGAAGGGGACTGGCCTCCAGTATTAATTTGTTATGTACAGTTTGTAGTAAAGAAACATCTGTTATGTCTTCTAAGTTAACAAGTAAACAAATGTACAATATAAATATGAGGTTGGCATATGGCAAGTGGTGTATCGGCAAAGGCAATAAGGCTGCACAGACACTCTGTAGAATGTTAGATTTGCCACCTCCACCAAGAAAGTTTAATTGAGGCGTCTAGTATCAAAACCGGCCAAGTCACAAAATTTACGAAAATGAGTTATGGTTATCAATTTGAAGTAGAAGTATAGCACTATCAGGTGAAACAAGAATATGCTTTAAAATCGTCCATGTCTTCATGTTATAGAGCACTGAATTCTCGGTCGTGCAACAGAATCGGCCATGTCATGCAGCCAGTGAATTCAAAACCGGCCAAGTCAAGGAACGAGCGACAATCTTTATGATGCAGCATTATTGTCTGGAATCTTGTGTTGCTACATTAAGCAACAATGTGATAATATCAGTAGGCAAAATCGTTCCTTGTAATGTATATTCTTTGAAGTCATAATATTTTGTTTTTTGTTCGTTTGCAACACTGATTTACGTATTCGTGGGCTTCTTACCGTCATTGGCGCCCAAACAATCCTATTTCCGGTGTGCTCGTATTTTGTCATTATTGTGTGCTGTAACGTGGATATTGTTCCGAGTGATGAACTGAAAGATTTACTTTTATACCTTGTGAAATTGTACAAAATTGCAACAAAAACAGCCAAGTCAAAATTTAAATTAACAAAAAAATGGGTTAATTATGAGTTAGATTTCTCAAAACAGCGGAACTTAAATATTAAACCATTAAGGATATAAATGTGGAAAAAAATATTTTCTGACCATCATTGCTTTGTCTCTACAGGTTTTTCGTCCATATTGAAAAATATGCTTTGAGTGAATTGGCCGGTTTTGATACTAGACGCCTCAATTCTTATTCAGAGTTATTGATTGAAAGCCTTGAGAAAGTAAGCTCAATGAGAACTGCTGTTCAGGAAGCTATTGACAATGAGGGAAAGGACATTACTGCAGCCTTTGATGGCACATGGCAAAAAAGGGACACACTTCTCTCAATGGCGTTGTCAGTGTCACCTCTCTTAAATTGGGGAATGTTCTGGATTTTGAGTGCTTGTCCAAGTTCTGGCAAGGCTGTGTAAACCCAGGGGAAGGAACACACAGATGTGTGTGAACTTTTGACGGATACAGTGGAGGAATGGAAGAAGTTGGTGTAGGAAATATGTTCAATCGTTCAGAGGAGAAGCTAGAAGTACGCAGTGGCGGCTGCTGCAGAAAATCAGTTGTGTGCTGTAACCCATTCCCCCTCCAAAAAGTAAAAATATTTACAAACATACCGGTATGTGGTTTTCAACAGTTCCTCCACTGAGTTTTCCACACTGAACAAACACGCAAACAACCCCAACACATATACACATTCCTCATAAAAACTATAAAACTATATAATTAAACACACAATAACACATGCAATTGCAAAATATTTACGAACTCAAACACTTGGTGTGAGTGCGCAGAAACAGAACTTCCCAATGTGACCAACATCATTGAAATAAAACCAGCAAGGTCGTAATGCAAAATTACATGTTATGTTTTATAGTGACATTTATAAACTAGACATTTTTAGTTAAAGACTATCACAATTCCATGTCCTTATTTTGACAACATAAAAAGTACATTTTTATAGTCCATCGATTTACTAATGTGGCTATGGAATAGGCAAGTTGGTAGTATTCTATACTCTTTGGTATTAAAAGACTTGGAGGGAATAGCTCTACAGTAATTTGTTTTCGCGTTCGTTTTGAGCGTTCCCCTCTTAAATACTACCGCCGAGTCAAGAGGGTGCCAGCTGCAACGTTCTCATATCGGTCATAATGCAAGTGCTGCCTCTCTGTGGTCGAACGAAGAATCGCTGTGAAATGATGACTTAGCAGTCTTGACAGTTGTTTCCACAACCTATCGTTAAATGTGGCCACGCATGCGCATAAGTCAGAGTTCCTGGTTTCTGGCTAAAAACTTAGAAATTCTTGCTGAGCTGTGTTCGCACGGCCCAGCACAGCCACCAGGCGTGAAAAACACGACTAGCTACCTGGTTGTGAGGGGAGTTGCATAATTTACTATTGTTTGGCTGACGCCTTTGTCAATGCACTGTATTTGATTGTAGATAATATTTTTAAAGTAATTTATATTTCAAATTGGCAATGTGCTGCAGCACTTCAGCACATAAGGTACGGCCGCCCCTGGGGGTACGCTATACCAGGTATTTGGGTGATGGTGACAGCAAGGTTTTTCAGCATGTGGTGGAATATAATCCGTATCAAGAACTGGACATTGTAAAACTTAAATGTGTTAGCCATGTCCAAAAGCGTTTAGGTACAAGGTTGAGGAAACTGCGTAGGGATCTGAAGGAGAAGAAACTTTCTGATGGTAAGGGAATATCAGGACGTGGCAGACTAACAGATTCAGAATTAGACCTCCTTCAAACATATTATGGACTGGCAATAAGGAGAAATACTAACAATTTAGAGGAAATGAGAAGAGCTGTGTGGGCCACCTTCTTTCACAGGATCTCTACAGACGAGGACCCCTGTCAATGTCTCTGTCCAAAAGGCCCCGAGTCATGGTGCTAATATCAGAGAGCCAGTGTAACCGGTGATGAATATAGACATGATCATTGCCTACCAAGGTCAATAGGAGATGTTATAAAACCTATCTATAGAGACTCATCTACCAAAAGCTTGTTTGCTAAATGCATCCATGGGGGAACTCAAAATCCTAACGAAAGCTTCAATAACTGTGTATGGGAACGGTTGCCTAAAACAGTATTTGTGGGCCTTAGTACCCTAAAATTGGTGCCATGGATGCGGTGTTGTGTTTCAAGGATGGGTCAGTGAATAGAATGAAAGTTTTCAGTGATATGGGCATTGAACCTGGGTTGAACATGAGGAAGGCACTTCTGTCAATTGAGCAACTGAGGGCACGGGAGGCTGAGAAAAGTGCCCTACAAATCACAAAAGAGGAGGGCCTCCAAACGTAAGCTGGAGGATACAGAAATCCATAATCATGACAGCTATGGACATGGCAAGTTTTAGCTCTTAATGTAAGTTGAACAGATTGTATCACAAACGTTAAATCCATTTTCCCCAAAGTATGAAATTTTCAGTTTAGGTGCAAGTTTATCTGAAACTATTGCAATAAAATTTGGTAGATTGATTAATTATAGCATTTTCATTAAAGTATACTAGAATTATGGAAATCAGACTAAAAATGGGACAAATATTTAACTTTTTAAAAAAATTTTAGGTCAAGGGTTATGAATTTCATGTTGTTGGTCCGTATTGAACTGAGAATAACATATAAATTATGCACAGTAGAGTTTTCCACCTATTCAATACTAAGATGTATTTACAATATTTACATTACCTGGGACTAGTTTCAACCCTCCTCGGGGTCATCATCAGCAATATTAAAACATACACAAAATTTGGCGAAATCCTAAAACATGTTTTTAACAGTAAGAATCTTATGAATATATAATTTACAATATGAAGTGTGGTTGAAATGATGCAAATTAAAATGAGATATTACGTGTGATGCAGGTGAGTAATAATTATACATACTAAGAAGTCTGGAATAAAAGTACAAATAAGGTGCTCTGTGTTGTATAAATTTATATACTCATGGAATTCAGTAGGTCCTGGTAATAATGAACACAATGTAAAATAACACATGTATAAAATATACAAGTACGTACAATGTCTGGGTAGCAAAATGTGTATTTGATACTCTCTAGATGAAGAATCGACCTTACACTGTATCAGCTTAAGCGGAGAATTTGACAGTTGGTGTATTAAGTAACCAAGCCGTGTTGATGGGCTGCATTGTTGATTGTTGGAGTTGTGCAGAATGTGAAGTTATTTTTTGAATTCTTGCTAAGAAGAAAGTAGACAGTGCGCGTGGATATATTAATTGGTGGGATTCCCAGTTCATAGTGGAAAACAAATTGGACCTATTCAAATTGAGAAAAGCCAGTAAAAAGCAAAGTACGCGGAAAGAGGAAAATATTACCATAAAGTGAAAGGACACTTACCTCGCGCTGCGGTGTGCGTAGCTTAGCTGATAGTGTGCGACTGGTGGCGGGAGGAGAAATATGGGCGGGAAGAAGGGCAGGCGCATGCGGGTTAGGTAGAGTAAAGGTGGCTTGGGAAGAGTGGAAGTGGCTTGGGATGGGACAAGGCCGCACTAGATAGACAGGCCACAAGGCTCGGACCGTGACGTCACGCTAGTGGCTGGCGTTCAGCATGGCAGTGTAGGGCCCGCTCTCACTTTCACCATGATATTGTTCATTTATTCAACCTTAACGATAAAATTGAACACTCCTTCAATTGTGGCTTTACTTAGGCTTGTATACTACACGAGTTTTATGCGGGGAGAAAACTGGAAGGGCAGTACATGTACATTTCTTTACGTAAAATTATGATGACATCTGTCACTTGTAACTCAACACGGTATCTTTAAAAGATTAGAACGCATAATACGTATACAAAAAGTTTTAATGTTACTAGGAAAATGCATGATGGCAATTCACAACAAAAGTCTGAAACCTTTCTTAGAAATTAAGCTGCAACTTAAAACTTACCTAAGAATTCCTAAGGTTTCAGTTTGTACATTTTTATTTTCCTGAGGATTTCTTCTTCTCAGCGATGAGTTTATGTACGGTAACTTTTCTATTGTTATTCAATAATATATTACAAAAGATGTATATACATCTGTCAACGAAATGTTTAAAACTATTTATTTAATCACAGCATGTTTAAACATTTTCGTTTTCCAGAACATTGTTGACAAGCGAAGTTAGAATTTTTCTCTGAGAATCCTCATGTAAAAACATTAGTATACAGGTTTACATTTTGTAGCTCTAAAAGAGTCTGGTACAACACCTTTTGGTACAGGGCAGGAGCAAGCCAAGGCCGCACTAGATAGACATTTTTTTGTCTGACTCAGAGTTGTCAAAGTCAGGATAAGTTGTCAGCTTGATTAAGCCAATTATTTATTAAGATTTTAAATAAATGACCAGTATCAAACAATTTTGTGTGTGTGTGTGTGTGTGTGTGTGTGTGTTTCGTCAAATGGACTTTAAAAAGTGGTTTGTAAATTGCTTTTGCACAGCTTTTCAAACATTTTCCTGTTATTATTAGAAATTATGCATGCTACCTTATAAGCTGGACTGTCTGTTAATACTTTAAAGACTTGCAAAGTTAGTTCTTCTAAGAAATGTCATATTAGGTTCATACATGGAAACAAATCAACAACGTCTTTATTTTTTTAAAGACTGGATGACAACATAAAAGTTTGTGCAGTTGTAGCTAATGTAGTGTTATTTTCTCCGCTTTTACTACTAAAAGCAACTCCCTCTACCTTTCCTCCTAGCGGGCGATCTGGCCGTGCGGTTAGGGGCGTGCGGCTGTGAACGTGCATCGGGAGATCGTGGGTTCGAATCCCACTGTCGACAGCCCTGAAGAAGGTTTTCCGTAGTTTCCCCATTTTCAAACCAGGCAAATGCTGGGGCTGTACCTTAATTAAGGCCACGGCCGCTTCCCTCCAGCTGTTATGCCTCTCCTATCCCATCGTCGCCATAAGACCTATCTGTGTCGGTGCGACGTAAAGCCACTGGCAAAAACAAAAATAAAGCCTTTCCTTCTTTATAGTTCAGCTCACATTTTATGTAGACTCCATTCAACAAGTTACAAAATATTTCATGCTCCTTTAACAATTTTAGTTTCTTTTTTCAAGTAATTCCAATGTGAATCATCAATACTCGAATTTCCCGTGCCTAGTTTTGCAGTAAAAGACTGTGAATAACCAAGTGGGGCATTGTAAGAAACGTTGACTGTCTTATCTTCTTTTACGCCCCAGGAAATACGGGCCCCAGGGGCTCTGAACTTTGGAGCGTGGGTTGGCGACCACGGGGCCCTCAGCTGAGTCCTGGCATTTCTTCGACTTACTTGTGCCAGGCTCCTCACTTTCATCTATCCTGTCTGACCTCTCTTGGTCAACTCTTGTTCTTTTCCGACCCCGACGCTATTAGGTTTGCGAGGGCTAGGGAGTCTTTCATTTTCACGCCCTTCGCGGCCCTTGCCTTCCTTTGGCCGATATCTTCATTTTTCGAAGTGTCGGGCCCCTTCCATATTTTCCCTCTGATTAGTGTTATATAGAGGATGGTTGCCCAGTTGTACTTCCTCTTAAAACAATAATCACCACCACCAGGAAATACGAAAAATATTGAAGTGAACCATGTTATTAGAATACAGGAGTAAGATACTTTCTTTGCAAAGTCTATATTTAACTGTTCCTTAAAAAAATATAATTTATCAGTAATGATTCACTCATTAACTTCACTTTCAATTTCATCGATTATTTTGTGTACAGATTCTATTTTGTCGTGGACAGTCACTTTTGAGTTACGAGCAGGTCTAAACAGGAAGTTATAAATACTTTTCTAATTTGACCATTTTAATATCTTGCCCCCATCACCTAATGCACGTATATCAGGGTTATAACTCATGAAAATATCATGTTTAATGGATTTAAAATCAAGAGCCTCGTTTAATGTTAAGGAAGTACCAATTTTCGGAATATTTTCCTCAGTCACATACATTTTGAAAATACAGACTTTGGCTGTTAAAGTTGACGGAAACTTTGTCCAAATCTAATTTGCGTTTAATACTGAAATTACCCTGAACGTCGTCGAAGTCCTTGATCCTGTCATATTCTTCCTCAGCTTTCTTTCTTTCCTTCCTCTTCCCGTTTTTCAATTTCTTCTTGTCTTTGAATAGGATTTTTGCTCGTTGTTGGAAGATTTTTTATACAGATAGGCAGGCACATTTTAAAACTTAGGAATAGCATCGTTTGAGAGTTTTAAATGGTTAGGTTTTACAGTTAAGAGAGACTCATCAGGTCTTTTAACGGAATCGTCCCTAATTACGAAACTTCGTCGAAGTGTTTTATGCACACAACTGAGCTTGCTGAAGGGATGAATTCGGTTCGATGGATAGCTATGATCCACTTTTGTTTCCGAAACACGCCAGTAGGAAATTTAAACACTGAAATATTAGGCTGTTTTGAACTGTAGTTTATTCTACAACCAGGTATACAACACGACGTGACCATAATTCACAATGTTCACACACGTTTAAATCATTCAACACCATCGATAGCCTCACTGCTGCGAAGTTCAGATCAGCTTATAAGTCACTGGCGAGAAGTGAAGCGGCTGGCGACTAGTGTGACGTAGCGCCCGAAGTGGAGGGGGAGCCTTATGGCCTGTATATCTAGTTGGCCTTGGATGGGATCGGGTGGGGGTGGGGGTTTGGAAGGGGGGAGGGTGTTAAGGCGGAGCTGAAGGGTGTGGGAGAAAGGGTAATTGTTTCGGAAAAGTACCTTTAATTAAACTTAGGATTGAGTTCTGGTTAGCTGCATTATTGTTTCTGAGAAATGTAATAAATAAATCGAAAAGTATGTTGGGATTATCTGAGATTTCATTAAGAATGTAATTAACGATAAAATATTGATCTAGGTGTACGTAGTAATTTTTTTTATGTTGAGTAAAGGTCCTTACTTGCTAATTCAAGGATGCCCCTGTTCTGTTCGATATTGGTAAAATTATGGTTATAATCTTGCATGTGTTGGCCGTTAGCTGAAAACTTATTGTATTTCATTGCGTGAGTGTGCTCATGGTATCTTATATTGGAGTTTATTCCGGTTTGCCCAATGTAGGATTTTTCACAGGTATTGCATTTGATCCTATAAATTCCTGATTTTTTTAACAACTGCTGGTCTTGTTGATATGTGAAGTAATGTGTAAAACGTTAATGTTTTTATTGTTGGTTTTGAAAGCTGTTTAACGCCTTGTTTCTTGAAGATATTGGTTAACTTGTAAATATCATTGTTGAACGAGGCGGTGGAAAATGTTAGAGGTTTAGTTATTTCTGTTTTGAGGGTAGTTTTAGGGTGATGTTTGTGTTTATTGATTATCCTTTCTATAAAATGATTGCTGAAGCCGTTCAAGTTTGCAATTCCGCGGATTGTGTTAAGTTCACTCCTTAGATCTTTCTTGGACATAGGCTCGATGAAATTGGTTATTGTATATAGCTTGTTTGTAGGACTGGGGGTGCATTGAATCTTGGCGAATGGTGGAGTCTGAATGAGTAGGTTTTCTAAATATTTTATAACTGAAAGAATCTGAGTTTCTAGCGATAGTTAAATCTATAAAGTTGATATTTTGATTTGATTCTGATTCTAGTGTGAATTTGAAATGATGATCAATATTGTTGAGTCTTAAGAGGGTGGTGGAAGCGTTAATTGATTTTTCGTCCATGATTACGAAAGTATCGTCAACACATCTGGCCCAGAAATGAATGTTTTCAAATTCATTGTCAATTTTGGTGTATTCGAGGAAGTCTAGGTATATTTCTCCCAAGATGCCTGAGGCCGGTGATCCCATTGCCAAACCATCCTGTTGATATATGACATTGTCGAAAGTGAAATAGTTATTGCTGACAATTAGTTTTAATACTGTGATAAAATCTTGTATATCTAGTTTGCTTAAGTGGCTGTTTTTGTTTAAATTTTTTTAATTATCGGAAATTAATTTTAATACTTGTATGCTTGAGTACATATTCACAATATCGAAAGAGTGGATCGAGTAATCAGGTTGCATACTGAACTTGTTTAGTTTTCCTACTAGCTCTGATGTGTTTTTAATAGACTTTTTGGATAAAAATTGATAACTTTTTCTTAAGAAACTTTGGATGGATTGTGATACTTTGTATGAGGGGCTTGGTCTATAGTTGATAATTGGGCGAATGGGAACTCCGGCTTTGTATATTTTGGGAAGAGCTTTAGCAGTGAGCTGTGGGTTCATATGTATGAGTTTGGATTTTTCCTGTTCAGTAAATAAAAATGAAGTGTTTTAAGAGTTGGTTTAAGTAGTCTTTAAATCTTTTGGGCGGGGTCTTTTTTGATTATAGAAAATGAGCTATCTGTGAAAAAGTTATTTTTTTAATATGCTCCTTTTTTATCCATGATTACTGTTGCATTGCCTTTGTCAGCTTTGGTTACGATGAGTTCGTTGTCTTTGATTTTGTTTTTGAGGCGTATATGCACTTTTGTTCAGCTACTTTTTCCATATTATGAGGTCATTCACGGGGTTGGTTAAATTAGAGAGGATGTTGCTCAGTTTCCTTTTGACATCGGTTATAACTCCATTTTGCGTATCTTCCGGCATTTTTCTAATGGCTAGCTCTGATTCTGTAATCATTGCGGTAGCTATGTTGAGGCTGTTCAAATTGGGCCAGTTGTGTTTCGGTCCTTTGGCTAAAGTTAAGTGTTCAATTCCGTTTAAGGGCGTGTTTGATAGATTTACGACAGGTGGATGAAACTGCTTCTCACCCGGAAGCCCCGGGTTCGATTCCCGGCCAGGGCAGGGATTTCTACCTGGACCTGAGGGTTGGTTCGAGGTCCACTCAGCCTACGTGATTAGAATTGAGGAGCTATCTGACGGTGACATAGCGGTCCCGGTCTCGAAAGCCAAGAATAACGGCCGAGAGGATTCGTGGTGCTGACCACACGACACCTCGTAATCTGCAGGCATTCGGGATGAGCAGCGGTCGCTTGGTCGGCCAAGGCCCTTCAAGGGCTGTAGTGTCATGGGGTTTGGTTTTTGGTTTTGGTTTGGATGAAACTGCTTAGAATGGAACGTGTTTCTGTTGAAGTTTCTAGTTTGATTGTTATGTGGTTGGGAGTTTTTTAGCCTGTTGATTTTTCTCCAAATTGGACTGTTTCCTGGCTAGTTCGTGGAATAATTTGTTTTCTACTTGGTGATAGAAAAGTGTCCATTGTGCGTTTGAAAGTAGTTTAGTCTCTGCGAGATGGGCGTCATATAATTTTTGATTCAAAAAGATTTGTTCCTATACAAGAAGTTAATTTCGTCTCTTAACCATATTTTGTTGGTTTTGTTTTGAGTTGTGATGGTTTGGGGTGAAATCTGATGTTTTTATTGATTTTTAAAAAATTAGGTATCAAGTTAAGTGACATTGTTTTAGGAAATTGACGTCTCTGCGTAATTTGGCTATCTTTAATTTTAGGCCTAGATAATGAAAGGCTTTCTGTTTTGCCTGGTAAGCTACATCATCAAGGGTTATGAATTTAATGTTGTTGGTCCGTATTGAACTGAGAATAACATATAAATTATGCACAGTAGAGTTTTCCACCTATTCAATACTAAGATGTATTTACAATGTTAGCATTACATGGGACTAGTTTCAACCCTTCTCGGAGTAATCAACAGCCATATTAAAACATACACAATATTTTCCGAAGTCCTAAAACATGTTTTTAACAGTAAGAATCTTACGAGTATATAATTTACAATATGGATTGTGGTTGAAATGTTGCAAATGAAAATGAGATATTTCGTGCGATGCAGGTGAGTAATAATGAATACAAGTAAATTATACATACTAAGAAGTCTGGAATAAAAGTACAAATAAGGTGCTCTGTGTTGTATAAATATATACACTCATGGATTTCAGTAAGTCCTGGTAATAATGAACACAATGTAAAATGACACATATATAAAAGTATACAAGTGTATACAAGTATGTACAATATCTGTGTAGCAGCACTGAAAAGTTATGGGAAAGGATTCATAGAATAATTAAGGGTGGAAGGAGTTTAGAGAGAATGAGCATTGAGGAAGTTCAGTGGGTGAGGTATTTTGGCGAATTACTCGGTGGTAAGGGGGAAGAACGGAGGAGGAGGACGGTGGAAGAAGGAATTTGGAGTAAAAGGAGAGTGGCAAATTATGAACTGGACAAGGAAATTACAAGGGAATAAACCTTGAGAGTGAGAAGAAGAATCAGGGGCAAGTCGGCGGGGGGATGTAATGGGATAAATAACAAGTTTTGGAAAGAAATTAGCAAAAATGTGACAATGATAGAAGGCATAGTTAAACTATTTAATAAGATCTATAAGGGGGGGGCGGAAGTAACCGAAGGCATGGGAAATAGGAATTGTATGTCGAATATATAAGGGAAAAGATAGTAAGAACAGTTTGAACAATTATAGAGGAATATCTCTTAAGTAAAATTTACACTGGGGTGTTGGCGAACAGATTAAGTGAATGGGCCGAGAGAAATGAAATATTGACAGATTACCAAGGAAGGTTTAGAAAAAAGAAATGAACGGTGGATAATATAATGATAGTAAAGACAGTTTTAGAGAAGTATAGGAGGCTGTATAGAAGTAAGGTGTATGTGGCAGCAATCGATTTTGATAAAGCGTTTGATAAGGTGAATAGAGAGGCTCTATTGGAGAAGTTGGGTAGGTTGGAGGTTTCGGAAAAGATGATGAGGCAGTGGAATACATAGGGTGGTCAGGTTTTGTGTAAAATTGGGAGACGATAGATTGAGCAGACTTTTAGAGTCTAAGGTGGGTTTAAAGCAAGGGTGCAAATTATCGCCAATATGGTTTCTTTTATTTATTAACGATATCTTGGATGGGAATGGGACTGGGAATTGGGCCGTGCCGGTAATTAATGGGTTGGAGGAACCGGGATTGATTTTTGCTGATGATGTGATATTGATGACTCTAACTTCAGGGGGGATGCAGAGAGCTTTAAATGCAGTGTCGCTTTTCGCGAAGAAATGGGACTTGAGAATTAATGGGAATAAATATAAAATGCTAGTAGCTCAGGTAAACACAGGAAGAGGGGAGGGCGGGAAATGGGTCCTGCACGGAGAAAGGTTGGAACAAATAAGGAAGTTGGAATATTTAGGAGTCATTATTAACAGTAAAGGAACTTGGAACGATCAGATTAGTAGGGCGAAACGTAGAGGTTTGGCAGCCCTAGCTTCAGTCAAAAACATGCTAGCTAAATATCCGGTTATCAGTTATAAAACCTTGAGGTTAGTGTTAAGATCGGTGATTTTCAGTAGGAAATTTTATGGCGTGAAAGTATGGGGGTCGGATGAGAAAAGAGGTGAATTAAGACGAATTATTAGTAATTTTGGTAAGATTGTGATGGGGCTACCGATGTGCACAGCTAATGCAGCATATACTCTGAATTCTGACAACCATCCATATAGTACTAGGCATGCAAATGACTTTGCCTTATACAATGTTTGCTCTTATAAATATGGTATAAACAGCTTGAAGTTCTCTGCGATCCAGTTATTTAATAACATCCCTGTGGAGATAAAAACAGCACCAACTTTGGCAAAATTCAAACAAAGAGTCAAGCATTATTTTTGGGAAACGTACAGTGCTGTTTAAATCAAAATATCAGTTGTCATTTAAGGCATTCTCCCAAACAATCTTTCTAACTGTCCGGAACTATTCTTGTACCTCTACAACTTTTATGTTATGTAAATGTAAGTACTCTGTAATCTGTTCTTGTACCTCTGCAACTCTGTGTTATGTATATATACTGTAAATACTCTGTAATCAATTCCTGTACGTCTGCAACTTTTGTGTTATGTAATTATAAATAATCTGAAATCTATTCTTGTACTTCAGCAACTCTTATGTAAATGAAAATACTCCATAATCCATTCGTGTACCTTTACAACTTTCATGTTACGTAAATGTAAATATAGTCAGAAATAATTCTCTGTAATCCTCATATTGATGATGTACATATTTTATATATTGTATGTGTTTATATGTTCAACCATTTACTAATTATCTTATATACACAAACTATATTTTGATGTGTAAGTGCCCGCCAGTATGTAATGTCCTGTACAATTCCTATGTATGAGCCTGCAGGCTCGTTGGAATTAATTGAAATAAATAAATAAATGAATGAATGAATGAATGAATGAATGAATGAATGAATGAATGAATGAATGAATGAATGAATGATAGGTTTGGGGTACATGTGGGAAGAAGTGTGGACGAAGAGAGAAGCTAGAGGGATGAAGGTGCTGTCGAGGAGAATTAAAGTTATGTATAGGCAGAAATTATTGGCTGAAAGTAGAGTAAGAAGACCTCTTAGTGTTTTAATAAGGCAGAAGAAGTAAGGGGGATAAATACAGTATTAGATACGTTGAGAGGTTAAACATGGGAGGGTTGATATGGAGGATAATGAGGATTCATAAAAATAAGGGATGTTAAAAGGTAGAGATAAGTCGGTATGTATACTTTGTGGGGCAGAGAATAACGTTCACTTATTAGGTAATTGTGAAGAAACAAGTAAGATCATAAATAGTCTATTGGGTGCCAAACATCGGAAAATGATAGGAATAGGGGACGAGTGGAGTATTAGAAGGTGGATTATTAAGGAATGGGAAGACGGAGAAGAATTGAAGAGGTACATATGTGCGGTTAAAAATGCATGTGTGAGAAAAATGGAAGAAGGAGATTCATAGGGCGATGGTAGAGAGTATAGCTTGGAGGGAATAAGGAGGTATGTGTTTGGAATATGGACAGGTCTTTATGATGCTTATGGGGGTCTTGTATAACAGTATCCAATGGTTGAGTTTGTTAGGTAATTTCAGCAATAAGTAAAGTGCTGGTGATGTGTACATAGTGAAGAATATAGAATTCGAGCCTGGAGGTGAAGTAAGACCGAGTGACGGCGATGGGCATTCAGACTGCGAAGTAATTGAGTAAGTAAATAATATGGTATGTGCGAAATGTAGAGGCCTTACCGATTGCGAGATTGCAAGTCAGTGTGCGATTGTTGTCATTTGATGTACTTTAAATCCAGGATAAGTAGGTTAAGGAATAAGGATTGCGAAGTAAGTAACTGTGCATACAAGGACTGGAGCTGAATCTGTTGTAACGTAATGTCAGCGGTTGTTTTTTTTTTTTTTTTTTGCAGAACTATCCGTTGTGACGGTCATGTGGTGAATGCAACGTCAGGGTAGGGCTAGATTAGTTGTTTTGTAGATTGATTCTTGTTTATTATTATTATTATTATTATTGTTATTATTAATAGGATTATTGTTTCGTGAACATGAATCTGGGCTGAAAGCCTGTTTTGTTCATTAATAAATACTAATACTATTACTTTTGAAATCGATGTAAGCCAATTCAAGAACTCCAATTTCTTTTTTAATTATGTAATGAATTTCTCTTCACAAATCATATTCCAAGTATTTCGCCTTTGTGTGGAATGGTAAAAAAACATGAAACGTGCAAAGCAGAGTTACATTTGATACACACTGTAGTGCACTTCTCTGAGCAATGATTGCAATGAAGCTGCATTGTTTTGTTTGTTAGTGTATCAATTGACATATCTGCCCAACAGCTTTCCTTAACCTCTAGTGCGTCGCATTCCTGTAATGTGCCTGTCAGAGAGGAGAGCACTTGCGCTGTGCAGGGACACGGCTCCTGGACCGGACAAAATCCACAATCAAATGCTTAAACATTTGAGTGACAGATGTCTCAAGGATATCCTCACACTTTCCAAGAGAATATGGAGTGAGGAAGTATTTCCGTCCCAATGGCATGAGGGAATTTTAATACCAATTCGCAAGCCAGGTATAGATTCAAAACCTCTGGATAGTTATAGGTTAATTATATCTTACGAATGGCCTTTGTAAGCTATTTGAAAGGATGGTTAATCGGCGTCTTGTGTGGACCATGGGAAAGGAAGGCCTCTTGACTAACTACCAGCGTGGTTTTCGCTCCCATCGGTCTGCCACCGATCATCTGATCAGATTGGATAGAACCATTTAGTAGGCCTTTCTTAGGAAGGAACTCATAGAAACCACTTTCTCATGTGATCCAACGCGGTAAGTTCTCTGCAGTCTATTTACACCTGTTTCTCGCAGCACCCACTGGTGCAGCAGATCCATGACCTTTTAGCCAGGTTATGTGACGTTGGCACCAGAATCACTTTCTTTTGACTTCCAAGTCACGTTGGGATCGCGAGAAATGAACTTGCGGGTGAAGCTGCAAAGGAAGCGGTACTTTTACTTCCAATGTCTATGAATGTACCTGCTTAGGATATTTGTTCTCAGCTACGTCGAACCATCTTGGCGTCACGGGAATCGGAGTGGCTAGCTATCCTTACCTGGATAAAGCTTACGATACTGCCAGGCATTATGGGATTCTCTCTACACTACACCAGTGGAGATTTCGGGTAAACTTTCTGACGTTTATTGAGAACTTCATGTCCCTCCGGCCCTTTCGAGTCCGTGTAGGGAATTCATTTTCTCAGTATTACCTTCAAGAAAATGGAGTACCACAGAGATCTGTACTGTTTGTCAAGCTGTTCGCAATTGCCATCAACAGCATAGTTGCCGCTGCTAGACCCGCAGTTTACCATCGCTGTATGCAGACGATTTAGTTCTACATTACAGCTCCGGAAGGATGGCGTTTGCTGAGAGTCAGCTACAGGAAGTTATTAACCGAGTCCAAAGCTGGGCCTTGCAATCTTTTTTTGTTTTTTAGCTGAGAAAACCTCAGTTGTACACTTCTGTCGACGTCGGCTTGAGCATCCTGGTGGTGGAAGTGATGGTGGTGTGGGTAATTATTGTTCTAGGAGGAAGTACAACTGGGCAACCACACTCTGTATAACATTAAAAAAAGAGAAAAAATGAAAGGTGTCTGACACTTCCAAACCATAGCTCCGCTTGCGAAACAGTGTCTTGCCTGTAGTGGACACCTGCAGATTTCTGGGTCTCCATTTCGATAAGAGACTAACGTAGCGGCCCAAAATCCGTCATCTGAAGGTTGCCTGCATGAAGAGACTCAGCGGCACATCGTGGGGGTTGTCCGTACGGTGCTGATACGTTTCTACACGGCAACTGTCCTCTCCTGAATAGACTAAGGTAGTGCGATTTATGGTTCAGCATCAAGATTTACGTTGAACCTTTTAGACAGTGTTCATCATAGTAGAGTTGGGCTGATAACGGGAGCTTTCCGTACTAGCCCAATTCCAAGTGGGAGTCCCATCTTTACGAAAAAGGAGACAGCAGCTACTCTTCGCGTACGCTGGCAAAATTCGTGAAATGCCGCTACATTCAAGCTATCAATACATATTCAGTAGCCAGTACCACCAGATTTACCAAGACAGGCTGAATGCCACACGGCCAGTTGGGTATGGGGTTGTGGGGTTGATATCTTGCGTCGTGAGTTACAGTAGATATGACTATCGGTGGTTATCTTGAACGGACTTCTAGCGAGGTACCTCCGTGGTTATTTATACGACCGTATATATGGCTAGATCCACTCAGTGGAACCGAGGTGAACACAGATGGCTCTGTTCATCGGAGGTAAGTCCAGGACTTAGTTCACCAGTATCCGGCTGCATGACATGTCTTCACGGATGGTTCTAAGATCGGGGAAAATTTTGGTTGCTCTTCCGTCACCAATAATGTAAGCATGAAGTTCTCGCTTCCTAGTGTATGTAGCCTGTATACTGCGAAGTTTTTCACCATATTAGAAGGTCTGCAACTTGCACTTGGATGACGAAAAAAACCACTTTCTCATGTGATGTAACGCGTTAAGTTCTGTGCAGTCTATGTACACCTGTTTCTCGCAGCACCCACTGGTGCAGCACATTCATGACCTTCTAGCCAGGTTATGTGACATTGGCATCAGAATCACTTTCGTTCGATTTCCAAGTCACGTTAGGATCGCCAGAAATGAACTTGCGGGTGCAGCTGCAAAGGAAGCGGTACTTCTACTTCCAATGCCTATGAATGTACCTGCTTAAGATATTTGTTCTCAGCTACGTCGAACCATCTTGGCGTCACGGGAATCGGAGTGGCTAGCTATCCTTGCCTGAAAAACGTTGGGAGCAATTAAGAAGACAACTACCGTGTGGTGGTCCTCATCCCGGCCTTCACGGAGAGAGGTCATAGTTTTGTGTAGGCCGAAGATAGGTCATGGACGATCTACGGACTCTTATCTCCTAAAAGAGGGGGAAGCCCCCAGTGTGCTCTTCTGGTGCCGACTTCACCGTGGCCCACATCCTCACAGAGTGCGCCGTTTTCTCTGGCCTATGACGGAGCCTCGGCCTGCAGGAAATCTTCGAACTCATATTAGCCGATGAAACGACTACTGCTGATCTCTCATTCGCTTTATGTGTGAGTGTGGATTAATCAAGGGTATGTCATTTTCAAGTGATCTGTTACTCAGTCGATTCTTTAGTGACCTTTTTGGCTTTATACAATACTTTTGTTTTATTTTGTAATTAATTTCGAAATTCCTTCCTTGAATAAATATTGTTTTATTTTAAATTTATTTTCCACTTATCTTGTTCAGAGAGGATGGTAACCTAATTGTACTTCCTCTGCTGTAGATGCAGTACAATCCACCACAGTCTTGTGGCGAATATGTCGGTCTTCCCTCTTCGTAGTGGCCCGTGTGTGGCCGGACTCCAGTTTTCTTGATACAGTGGTTTTCCGTAAACATTGCTGCCAACACCGATGCACTCATCTCTGAAAAGTATTTCTGCAATATCACAGAAAGAACATCTACCTTATGTAGCTCTATTGCACGGCCTCGTTCAAAGTCAGTAAGCTGCTGATACTGCATTCTTCGTCTCCTAAAGGCATATTTGACTCACATCTACCTCACAATGTTCATATCGGACGGTGGCTAATACTCACGAGGTGTACCGTACAGCGCTTATTCTAGAGCAAACATTCTTTGTAAGGTCGAGGACGAACTTGACTCTGCTAGCGAGAACACGTACGTGCCTCTCGCTCCGCTGTTCCTCTTCTCGCCAGGTGACCCGTTCTTCCTAAGTGCAAGCCAGGCAACTGTACTTATTAGTACTTTTCCGAAAGAGCATTTGTTAGAGCTGAGCACTTCTTAATGCTCGCTTTTTCTCTTCTCTTTCAGGATTTCTTTTCAGGAGGACGAGGATGACAACGGCAAACTTCAGGGAAGGTCCCAATGGCATGACGTTGGCGCGCGGAGTTGTCTACAGCCGAGGCCGCTTCTGGCGAATGCCACAATGGATGGAAGACAGCTCGGAACCGAAGACATCGTCACCATCGAAGGGGCCGGAGCAAGAAGCATCACAGACCGAGGTGGAGACGGAGCCCTACAGGGACGGGTGTGACCCCCCTGACGGCTTTTTCTTCACCGAGGGCCACACCGAACCGGAGTACGAGGCGCTGCTCGTCTACTACAGGCCGGAGCACCCTGTTCAATCCGAACGGGGCCTAGTCCTGGACAGAGTGCGGCACCCTCTCCAAGGAGGCAAGAGGCTCCCGACGACCATGTCTGCGGAGAGCTATCTACCAGGAGGCCTCATCATCAGGCATTACAAGCAGGAGTGGATGCGCGACGTCGAAAACGAGCTCTCTACTCTGTTTCAGGTCGTCCGACTACCAGGGAGGGACGTCGTGCCAGGGACGAACGCCGGCGCCCTCAGGAGGAGGGCCGAAACGGAGACCAGGGAGGCCATCACCCAGACGCCGAGGAGGCTACGGCATAGGGCGGTTAACACCGACATTGTCCAAGCCACCCAGCCGGAGACAAGCGACGCCACCACGGAGGTGGAACATGCCGCCCCTGTGCGACACAGGCCGAGCAGCTCAGCACTGCGAAGTGGACGCGGACTGCTCCTCCATGGACCACTTCTCGAAATGGACGCAGACCAAGGCCCACCAGGAAAGGCCTATCACCCGGGCGCAATCCAGGAAAGCGCTACGGAAGACGGAGGGCAGCACGGCAGTAGAGGAGGACGCCCCCTGGCGTACGGAGGCTGCCGTCCAGGCCCTGCCTGCCAGCGAGTCTGTCGAGGTGCAGACATCGATATGCGCCCCACAGAACAGGGAACACAGTCGGTTGTCAAAACCGACCGACGCCATCGCCGCCAGCCAAGAGGAGGAGGAAGAAAACGGCGACGCAGCGGAACCACCCGCTCCCAGGGGTCACCAGGCCGGGAGGAGGGCTACCAGAAAGAGGCGTCTTCCCATGCCGAGAAGAGACCCCCGGGAACGGGAAGAAAAAGACGCCGCCCCCGGACAAGGAGGAAGAAGAAGACGCTGGCCCACCAGGAGAGGGCCGCCCAGCCACAGGACAGCAGCTGACCGAGGAGCCAATCAGGAGAGGACCACAGCGGGTGGCGGCAATCAGGTGAGACCGAAACGCTCCCCTCAACAGCTCTTGCAGTGTTTCCGCTGTTTGAGGTGGGGCCACCGTCAGGTCAGCTGTGGGCTCCAAGTAAGGTGCGACCGTTGTGGTGGTGATAACCATTACACGGCCTGCGCTACACTTGAGGAGGCACCGGTGTACGCCAACTGCGCGGGGTGCCACCCGGCCTCTTATCGCAGTTGCCCTGGATGAATTTGAAAATACAGGAAGTAGGGAGGGTGTTACAGGCCGCGTACGAACAACAACGGAAGAGTATGTATAAGGGATGCTGGCTAGATAAAATTAAGAGATACTTGGGGATGATAGGCCTGGGGTACATGTGGGAAGAGGTTAAAATACATGTGTGAGAAAAATGGAAGAAGGGTTTTCAAAAGGCGATGGTTGTGAGTTTAGCTTGGAGAGAATAAGGGGGTAAGTATTGGAATGTGGACGGGTGTTTTTTATGTTTATGGGGGTCTTGTATAACAGTACCCAGTGGTTTGAGTTGGTTAGGTATTTTCAGCAGTTAGTAAAATGTAGGTGATGTGGTCATAGTGAAGGATGTAGAATGCGAGCCTGGAGGTGAAGTAAGACCGGGTGACAGCGATGGGCATGTAGATTGCGAAGTAATTGAGTATGTAAATAATATGGTATGTGGAAAGGTAGATGCCTTACCGACTGCGAGATTGCAAGTCAGTATGCGATTGTTGTCATTTGGTGTGCTTTAGATCCAGGTTAAGTATGTTAAGGAACAAGGATTGCGAAGTAAGCAACTGTTATACAAGGACTGAAGTGGAATCTGCTGTAGCGTAAGGTCAGCGGTTTCTTTTTCTTTTTTTTCAGAACTATCTGTTGTGACGCTCATGTGGTGAAGGCACGGTCAGGGTAGGGCTAGATTGGTTGTTTTGTAGGTTATTATATGTATTATTATTATTATTATTATTATTATTATTATTATTATTATTATTATTATTATCTTTATTATTATATTAATAGGATTATTGCTTTGTGAACATGTATCTGGGCTGGAAGCCTGTTTTGTTCATTAATAATAAATAAATAAATAAATAAATAAATAAATAAATACATAAATAAATAAATAAATAAATAAAATAGATAAAATAAAATATAGGGCCATGGCGCGGGCAGAGAGGAAGGAGGCCCGGCGCCATGACCCACAACCATCCACCAGGTCTCCGTCCCGGCGGGCTTGGCCTCATTCTCCGGGATCGAAAACTGAATACAAGGGACCTCAAGGGGATCGGGCGGTGCGACAGGCACTAGTGGCTATTGCCGCATGGCTCGGCAACCGGCAAGGCCCGCGCTAGCCATAGCAGTGCTTAGAAGGACTGATCCCCTGAATAACTAGAAGGGCGAGGAATAGGCTTACGACTTGTGCATGATACCTATTCCCAACTAACACAATTACCTGGACCTCTCTCCTTGCATGTGCTACTTACAAAATGTCAGGTTTTACATGTAGGCATGTTTCTATTTCCGCCTATGTGGTTTTGTCCTGACCCTTATTACCCGATTACACCACTATTTGATACCCATTACCATATCTGGCCTGGTAACATGCTGAGCTTGGGGACAGGCAGATACTCCAGTAGTATCACACTCCCACTCCTCCCTGCTATCTCTTCTCTTAGAACTATTAGCATGTCGGAGGCAATGTAGATTAGGACGATTGCCACGCGGGGGGAGCGAGCTTCGCCCCCTCCCCCACCGATAACAAATTTTGAAAGGTCATTGTGGCGTTAGGCTACTAGCACCACTCTTGACTAGCGCTCATATTTTACTAGGCGTCATCTTTGAGATGTATAAACACGCCTCCCGAATTTCATTCATCTAGCACAACTCCTCTTTGATGCTGGAAATTTATTTCCCGCCTGTGTATGTACCGTAAACTACCTATTAGCATTTGTACTACCATTTCCTATCACACAAATCGCCATCTTAAGTTCCCTATTTTAGGTTTATCAATATTGCAAACTTTAAATTATTAACTGTGAATTCTGTTAAGGAATGTTCAGAATGGTGGAAGCATTCAGACGAAATTATGTCTCGAAACATTCATTTTATGTCTCAAGACACCACTAGATGTGATGGATCTGACGGACAAGCAGCATCTAGAGGATATGATCCACGATTGCGAGAGATAGAAAGATCCCTCTTATTTCAATTGTTTGTCCAAATTTCAATCTAGCTTTCTTCCCGTGGCCTCATAAAACTTTCAACATGCCACAGCATCAGTCCCATTGAACTGTCACCTCATACGGTACCGGTGCAGTACGTTATTATGAAACAGGTCGATTTAATTAACGAGGAAAGAAATTCTATAATCATCACCTCTATACAACTACAGAGAGTGGTGATGATTATTGTTTTAAGAAGAAGTTTACAAGTAGGCAACCATCCTTTAATAACACTAATCAGAGGGAAGAAACTGAAAGGGTCTGACACTTCGAAAAATGAAGTTATCGCCCAAAGAGAGCGTGTAAATCAAATACTCCCCAGGCCTGGTAAATCTAATACTTTCGGGGTCGGAAAAGAACAAGAGATGACCAAGGGAGGTCGAATAGGTTACATGTAAGCGAGAAGCATGGAACGAGTAAGTGGATGTAATACCATGACTTACCTAAGGACCCGTGGTCGCCAACCCACGCTCCTGGGACCCCTTTCAGTCGCCTCGTATGACAGGCAGGGGATACCGTGGGTGTTATTCTATCGCCCCCACCCACAGGGGTCAACTAAGGAGATTTCCAGGGGCGTGGGCCTCCGAAATAATGAATAAGCCTTGAAGAACCGGTCCAAAATGATGGGAATTTTTCGATTGTTGTTGAGATACCGAGCCAACAGTGGAGACCAATTAATGACCAGTGGTGGGAAGACGATGTCCACAAGTTCTTATTAACACATTCGGTCACTTAATGCAATAAAAAACTGTAGAAAATGTCAGAAAGTCTGTTTTTTTATTCCGTTTTAGCAGATGAAACCACTGACATCAGCCAAATCGAACAGTTTTCTTTCTGTGTACGTTAGGTAGAGGACCAAACCTTCAAAATCAGAGAAGATTTTCTGACATTCGTCCCCGTTTTTGACGTCACTGGAGCAGGTTTGGCCAACACAATATTGGAGACCTTGTCAACATTAGGGCTTGACCTAAACAAAATGAGAGGTCAAGGGTACGATGGTGCTACCACGATGAGCGGACAATTCAGAGGAGTACAAGCTTCCATCAGAGAAAAGCTACCGTTAGCCCTGTATACACATTGTTCTTCACACACTCTAAATTTATGTTTGTCAGATGCGAGCAAAATACTTTCTATAAGAAACTGTATGTGTGTCATAAAAGAAGTCTGTGGATTCTTTGATATGTCAGCCAAAAGAACAAAAATATTGAAATCAATGATTTCTGAATGTTGTCCAGAACAAAAGAAAAAGAAACTTATTTCATTGTGCGAAACCCGATGGGTAGAAAGGCACGACTCAGTAATTTTATTTAAAGGCATTTTGGAGCGTATCTTTCTCTCCCTTTGCAATATAGAAGAGGAATTAAGTGATTAAGCATCTAAAGTTCACACTCTAAGTAGTGCTATTAGTCAATTTGCATTTCTTGTTAATCTTTTTGCTTTGAGCCGGATGCTATCAACCACGCATAACTTATCTGAGGAGTTTGAAAACAAAAATATGGATCTTCCACAGGCCTTGACTAACGTCACAAGTGTCTTCCACCTTCCATTGAAGGAGAGGGCAAATGCTGATGACTTATTTAAAGCCTTGTATAATCAAGTAAAGTCATTTGCTGCCAAACTTAACATTAAAGAAGAGATTCTAAGAATTTGCCGCCTTCAAACAGCACGTAGAATCGTCCTCAACACCACAGAAGAAGAATACTATCGAGTGCCATACCTGGACGATTTTTGTAACTCACTAAAAGAACGCTTTGAATCTCACAAGGAAGCAGTTGCATCCTTACAAAACATCCTTCCACAATTGTGTATCATAACAGATTTCGGTTCATTGGAGGTTGCTTTTAGTTTCTACGAAGAGATAAAGAGATTGTGCAAAGTGAGTTTATGTTGTGGAAAGAAAAGTGGAGTCAGGAAAATCCTTCAAATCTTCCAAAAACGGCTGTAAGTTCTGTAGAAAAATGTGACAAGACTTTCTTCCCCAACATTTATACACTTCTCAAATTACTCGCAGTTCTTCCTGTTTCTATCGCAACCGTAGAAAGAACTTTCTCTAGCTTAAGGAGACTGAAGACTTACGTTAAGGAAGAGCACATCTGAAAGTAGGCTTAACGGGCTTGCTTTACTCTCTATCCACAGATACATTATAGTTAGTGACGAAGAAGTTCTTGATAAGTTTTAAGTACCTATACCAAGAAACCTGGATGTCGTTTTGTAACCATTGGTGTACTGTATGTATGTATGTATGCATGCATGCATGTATGTATGTATGTATGTATGAGCCCAAATCAATGTTTCCCTTTTCCTTTCTAAAGTGTTTGAAATCGTCTGACCTCTTAAAATTCACTCTATGTTAAAATTACCTAACCTAATCTTACATTAATCTTGGCCCTCCCCCCCCCCCCAAAAAAAAATATATTCTATATTCGCCACTGAGATTTACTGAGGATAGTCTATTCATGACAACTATGAGAACCACTCATGAGAAGCAGTGATTCATCGATGAATAACCACAAACACACGAACCTTCTTACACCTCATCTTTTTATTCTTTTTTTTTTTTCTATTTGCTCCCCTGCAGTGTAAGAGTCCCTCCACTGATCGAGGGATTTGGCCGTGTGGTTAGAGTCGCGCAGCTGTGAGCTTTCATTCCGGAGATAGTGGGTTCGAACCCCACTGTCGGCAGCCCAGAAGATGGTTTTCCGTGGTTTCCCATTTTCACACCAGGCAATGCCGTGACTGTACCTTAATTAAGGCCACGGTCGCTTGCTTCACACCCTTAGACCCTTCCTATCCTATCGTCGCCATGATACCTATCTGTATAGAAGCGACGTAAAGCAAAACGGAAAAGAAAAAAGTCCCTCCACGTCTCTATCCCTCATATGCAGGTACCGATTTTATTCTAGTCGAGTTAAATGTAAAATTTACTTTGCACACGAAGAAGCATGAGTTCCGGTCGATCTTTTGTACAGTTATTTCAAAATTGTTGTTTCTAAAACTGTCTAATGTACCCACATATTTAATATAATTTGACTGTTTCAATACGTCAGGCGATATTTTGCACTATGAAAGCTGCATAACGTCAACCAAAGAAAATGCAATAGAATCCTGTCATACCATGCTCATGTTTTCATGCGGGGCGATATTATGCATTTGTTTCGATGCGCACGCATCATTCGGAACTAGAAAGCAACAGAAGGGAAGCTTTTGTTGTATTATGAAGTGTGTTAGGGAATCGAGTTTACGTCAATATTTCGTTATAATGTGTCGAGAGCTGACAATATCATGTAACAAATGATATATCGGAATATTGCAAAGTTTGTATTGCTTTATTTTTTACATGTAAAAAGCTAACGGGAGTCATGGACAATTTATCTGGTGGCGTTAGAAAACCAGCTGTGCAAGTTAACAACAGGGGAAATTATATGAGTACTGGATTAACAGTTTCAAGCATGGGAGCATGTTACCATGGGGATGACACTCTGCTTCTGCCTAGAACTCATAGTATCAACAACATCATTTTTCCAGGGAATCTTTCTTACCCAGAAAATAGAATCAAAACCCAGGAACCATCATGTAAGCTTTTTAATGGGTCATATGGGTAGCTAGTAACACAGAATTAGAACAGTCAAGGCACTGACATGTGACACTTGCTGCACGTCTTGTCAGTTGACAGCCTATTATTTTTAGTCGTGAGTGTGAGCGTGACAGTCTGTATGAGAGATGGTGAGGCGCAATTTTAATTTTCAGTGAATTATTTGGTGATGGTAGCATGTAAAATAATTTAATGTTTGTAAATATTATAGGTTATGTCTTGGAACAGCTGATGACTGTCTACAGATGTTGAGATGTCTGAGTAAGCTGATCATTATCACAAGCAGTTCAGAAATCAACAAATATTTAATTTTATATCCATTTAACGAAATGTTGATGTACTCCAGGTGTATTATTTGAGAACTGACAAACAGTTGATATTTTGATAATCTTATAAAAGGGTACTCTCATCACTATCACAGTCTTGGCTGTAGCATGCTTTAGAAAATATTAGGTGTGCATTGTGTTTGTTTTTCTAATCAGTAGTTGGGATATCAGGATGGACTGAATGTGGTACCAGTAACTGCTTATGAATAGAAGGCTGCTGTGGAATGCTTGTGTTAAGCTAACATATGTCTTCTATTTGTTTTGATTGTATCTCTTTGTTTACTGTAACTTTCTTTTCTCACAAGTGATGACCACAAAAATAAATGATTGAATGCTTCAATAATAATAATAATAATAATAACAACTCCGGGCGAGTTGGCCATGCGGTTAGGAGCGCGCAGCTGTGAGCTCGCATCCGGGAGATAGTGGGTTTGAACCCCACTGTCGGCAGCCCTAAAGATAGTTTTCTGTGGTTTCCCATTTTCACACCGGGCAAATGCTGTGGCTGTACCTTAATTAACGCCATGGCCGCTTCCTTCCCATTCCTAGGCCTTTCCTATCCCATCGTTGCCATAAAACCTATCTGTGTCGGTGTGACATTAAAAAAAAAAAGTAATAATAGTAATAACAGCAATAAACACAATAATATGAAATATTTTCATTTAAGCGGTTGAATGCTGTTTGTATCAGTGAAGAAACAGACACCTTTGATATTTTCTACGGACATCATTTAAACAATTTTATGCTTATGATGTTTCTTCTTCTTATTATTATTATTTAGCATATGACATGCATTCATTTAAAGTACAACTACAAGAACACAAAGGGGTACCAGTATAAAAATATAGCCTATGTTCAATCAACTACTCGAGCCTATCTTCCATTCGAGCTGTCACAGTCGTAGTAACTTAAATGTATAGTAACTGTTCAAAACATAGATTGTGATATAGATTGTCTCTAGAGTAGTTGGAGTCAGAAAGTCACTGAAGTTCCTGTTATAAGGGTGATTTGGAATTCCTATAAGTTCTGGCAGCCAGACAATCCTAGTGATCTTGTTATAACAAACACATTGTCTTATGTTTGTATGTTGCTGTACGACCACATTCATTTTGTGTTCACAGGCTTAGGATTCGACTGCGGGTGGCATACAGCCAGCAGGCAGGTTTGTTTCCATACAGAATGGTAGATACTACTAGTTTAGTCATCATACTCCTCATAGTTCAGGTAGCTTGGGAAAGGAAACAATGCTAGAGAGTGAAGAGCGAACGACTGAACATGAGTATCAAGACAGAAAAGGGAGATATGAGTTCAACACTTACACGTCCACTAAGACTTGACTAGCAGGGCTAACACAGCGTCACAACAGGCTACACTAAGCTGCCAAGTAAGGTGCGTCTAGTGACAAGACCGTTTGTCTGGTTTGGTTAGATCATTGGCTAGTGACAAGACCATTGGTCTAGATTGGTTAGACCATTGGCAGTAGTGCTTTAGTATCAGGTTCGAAGTTTGGAGTCTTAGAAAAATACTGCTTAACGATATTTGTAGTAGCAGAGAGGAGATGCTTGCCAAGGAACGACCTGCCCCAAGAAAGTATTCCGTTGAAAACTATATCCCGTGCACCACAATTTTAGTGCCATAGGTTACCACTTGTATCACAACACTTTCGTTCGGAGTGACTCTCGTTTGTATCTCCTGGATGGCGTGATAGGGCGGTGCACAAGGTTGCCAGCCTTTCTACTTAGGAATGAAGATAAGCACTAAATGACGTTTCTTTTGCCATATGGACAGCATGTGCTGCGGCCATAGGAAAAAAACCTCTCGAAGAGAGTGTGGCCCCGAAGGTGGTGGTGGTGGTAATTATTGTTTTAAGAGGAAGGACAACTGGGCAACCATCATCTTTTTTTTTCTTTCTTTATTTTTTTTGCCTCATTGGGCCATTTCAGCCAATCATTTTCTGGTTATTATCTTCGTTTCCTTCCTGAATTGCCCAGTAGCGTTTCATTCATTATGATCTTTTCTGTCGTTTCTCATCTGTAAATGCCCTCTATTAACCCTTAAGTGGGTAGGTAATAAACAAGAAACTCCTGCATAGTGGGGAATCATTTTCAGTAAAAGTTTTCTTTAAAACAGAAATAGTTTTTGCCAATGTTCACCTGCTTTAATATTATATTATGTTAAACTTTGCATAAAAGTATACGTTACAATGTAAAAAGCATTATTATTTACAAATACAACTATTTTGCAGCCGATCCAGTGTCAGTGCAAAAATTACATATGCGCCATTTCATGTTTACTTCAATTCAGAGCACATTGAGATCCTGTGATACACCATGTGCTATGTGCAGACAAGAATTGTCATGTGTAAATATGAATTCTTCTCCAATAAATGGAGCAAAAGCCATGGCACAATCGGCAAGAATCTTGATGTCACGCTGAAGTTACCATTCTCAGTGAACAATTCTGTTTGGACCTTCATGAAGATGCTGCCACAGTCTCCACTAAATGCTGTCCTAATGGAGAAGGTGTATTCTGCATACCATTCAGGTGGTGGTGGTGGTGATTGTTTTAAGAGGAAGTACAACTAGGCAACCATCCTCTATATAACATTAATCAGAGAGAAAATTGGAAGGGGTCCGACAATTTGAAAAATGAAGGTGTTGGCCAGAGAAAGACAAGGGCCACGAAGGGCGTGAAAATGAATGACACCCTAGGTCTCAAATGCTCTAATACCATTGGGGTCAGAAAAGAACAAGAGTTGACCGAGGGAGGTAAGATAGGATAGATGAAAGTGAGGAACCTGGTACAAGTAAGTGGAATCAATACCAGGACCCAGCTAAGGGCCCCGTGGTCGCCAACCTGCACTTTCAAGTTGTGAGCCCCTGAAGCCCCTTTTAGTTGCCTCTTACGACAGACAGGGAATACCGAGGGTGTCATACCATAATCCAGATTTTCCGTACCATCTGGAGGTTGTAGAGAGAATCTGGAAATATCACTTTGCTCTACTGCTGCACAGTCCTTTTGGAGTGCTGATGAGTAGCTTGGTGCTGTCTGGTCATATCTGGCCTCATAGCAGGTTGTCGAGTTTGAAGATTTTGTCCAAGGTGTCTTCGAACTGTTTTCTGGCTCACATTAACACGACACTTGTGCAGTTATTGGGAGATCTCTTAGGACCTGGGTGATGAAAAATCTGTTATCTTGGGTTGATATTTCTTTTTTTTCCAGATCCAAGTCTTCTGGAGTAACTGCACTTCTCAAAACTGTTTTACTGCCTTTACTAACCATTGCTGACAGTTTTTGTGCTTTCTGAAAAAAAAAAAAAAAAAAAAAAAAAAAAAAAAAAAAAAAAAAAAAGAACACCATGTTACAGTGTTTAGTGCAAGAAAAATGCTTGTTTGTGAAGACTTGTTATTTAAAGATAAAAATTTCATGATGTTCCGTATTGAACTGTATCACAATTAAATTGAAATAACAAATAACGTAGTTCAATCTATTCAATACAAATAAATACACATTTTCACAACCGGAACAATTACAGACTAGACCATCAAGCAGTCGGCATCTGAAATCACAGTGCCAGAAATTGACTGTGTTGCGCTGATCTTCAGGAGCTAGCAATTCGCTTCAATCAAGTGACTCATCTTTGACTTCTACACAGTTTTGGGACTTTATATTTATTAAATTGTATAGTGACTTCGCGCCTGATAATATATGCATGCTGGCTCACATAACTGTTCACCTCTTCTCGTAAACATTTTGAGACAGTGCTGAACCTTGCGTGTGTTGTGCTACTATTGAGAAGATCGCGTCTTACTTCTACTTCTTCTAGATTTTACGATTTAAAATTGCACAGTGCCAATCCCCAATCCTCTTTAACTGGTTTTGTGAAAGATTCATTCTTTAATTTCTTATTTACGTATGCATTTGCATTTTATTCGGCTGATGATCACCCAGATTGGGGTCGAAACCGGTACCGCTTCCGCTTATAATTAAATAGAAATGTAACGCTACATTTCTTATTTATTTGTATTGAATAGGTTAAACTACATTATTTGTTATTTCAATTTAATTAAGACTTGTTATTGCATGATAGTGTTGATAAGAAGGGACCATGCAGCTAGTAAAATAAATTAAACCAAACTTACCATTACGTTTACACTTTTGATTGGATTTTTCTGCCCCAGTGTAGTGCAGTGTATAGACAATATGTTACTTTTATCTTCCATTATAGATGATACAGAAGTTACAGTAGTGTTTGTATTTTGTATTTAGGAAATATGTTAGGAAGTTTGTCAGTGATACAGACCACTATCTGATCTGTAGCAAACTAAGTATCTCTAGGCCTAGGATAGAGAAAGTGAAATCTGTCTGCTGACAGATAAGGGTAGAATATCTCCAGGATTCGGAAATTAGAAGTATGTGGATATGATTAGTGAATAGTTCCAAAGAATAGACAGTAAGCAGGTTCAGGATGGTAACCAGGGATGCTGTTGTAGAAACAGCAAGGGATGCCTAGAGAAAAAGCAAACATCGTGGTGGAATGATCAAGTGAGAGCAGCCTGTAAGGGTAAAAAGCCACTAACCTACTATGCTCCCACGTGGCGCGTCCCAGGTGACGGATAGGGGGTGTCCTAACCGGCTTGCCGGCGGACTTGAGGGAAATAAAATACCTCTCGCAGACCAAACACACGACCCCCTGTGGGTGGGAGACGCAGACGAAGAATACACCCACGGTATCCTCTGCCTGTTGTAAGAGGCAACTAAAAGGGGCGACCAAGGTATGATTATATTAGAACCATGAAACTCCTTGTGATTAGTACCACCACACGGGGATCACCATGGGTCGCTTTTCCTTGCGCATAATACCACTATCTTAGGTACCAAATAGGTTTGTGATTAGTAGCACTATATAAGTGACACCATGGGATCACGGAACCCATGGTTCTGGCTTGCCTATGATTAGTACCCACTACATAAGGAACACTACGGGATAGTATGAGTCCCTGTGGTTAGTACACTTAGGTGATGAACACAATAGGTTTGCGTCGCCTTTCAATGGTGCCGCAATGTGCAAAACACAGTAGGTCTGTAATACATGTTCAAATATCATTTACCTGTGAGTAGTACCATAATGTGTGGAATACCGCAAGTCTACACTACTCGTGATTAGTAGCGCCTGACAAATACCACGGTTCTACTTTTCTAGCGAAAAGTACCATTATGAGGGGCCGATGACTTCGATTTTGGACTCCTTTTGACTACAAGCATCATCGATTCACTATCGTGCTATAGAAGCCGTGCCTTGGTCAGTAATATTATTGTTTTACGCCAGCTTCTGTGCATGTGAGGCACTGTGGGTTGGTTCCACTGATCGTTTTTAATTCATATCCATTCATTCATTCTTTGTGCTCACGTTTAGAATTATGGTCAGTGGAGGATTTTGGGTTTTTAATTTGTCATTTCATTTCGTACCATTAGGGGCTGATGACCTAGATGTTAGCCCCCTTTAACAACGAGCATCAATCAATCATTAAGTGTAAAAAGAAGGCATATAAAAAATGGCTCCAGACAAGGACTGATGCAGACAGAGAATTGTACAAGGATGAAAGAAACAGAATGAAACAAAAATAATAGTTGAATACAGGAAGAAAGTAATGAGAAGACTTTTATAATAATCTGGAAAGGCTAGGTCAAGCAGCAGGGAAACCTCCCTGGAGAGTAATAAGGGATCTTGAAGATCTTCTTATTGTTCATGGGAGGAGGACAATGATGTTCGTGAAATGATGGTTGAGGAAGTTAGTTAGTTAGTAAATAAACTCCATTGTCGTAAAGCAACAGGAATAGATGAAATTAGATCTGAAATGGTAAAATATACTGGGAAGGCTGGGATAAAGTGGCTTCAAAGAGTATGGAATATTTGTAAGGTAGCTTCTGATTGGACGAAAGCAGTAATTGCACCTATCTATTGGCAAGAGAACAGGAGGGATTTCATCGATCAGTATAACAGGCAAGGTGTTGACTGGCATTTGGGAAGGGAGGGTTGAAAGTAAGTTGGATGGAAACAGGTATGATTTCAGACCACAGAAGGGTTGTCAGGATCAGATTTTCAATATGCAGCAGGTATTTGAAATATTCTATGAGGGGAGTAGACAGTTACATTATATGTTTTATAGATCTAGAGAAATGGAGCTCGATAGCTCCAGTCGCTTAAGTGCAGCTAGTATCCAGTATTCGGGAGATAGTGGGTTTGAACCCCACTGTCGGCAGCCCTGAATATGGTTTTCTGTGATTTCCCATTTCAACACCAGAAAATGTTGGGGCTGTACCTTAATTAAGGCCACGGCCGCTTCCTTCCCACTCCTAGCCCTTTCCTGTCCCATTGTCGCCATAAGACCTATCTGTGTTGGTGCGACGTAAAGCAACTTGTAAAAAATAAAGATCTATATAAGGTATACGACAGAGTACTGACGGAAATGATGTTATCCATACTGGAGGATTTTGGGATTAACGGTAGATTATTAAAAGGAATCTGAGGCATTCATGTTGACAATTGGGCTGCAGTGAGAATAGGATGTTAGTAGGCTATAGTAAGTGAGATTGAATTAAGGTGCAGCAAGGATAATGCATTGAGCTCACAGTTGCAATCAACAATATTCTGTAAGTCAGCTGCTGAACGAAACCATCTTTGTTGTATGGGAATTAAATTTAGGTAGGCTCAGGATATTTCTAATAATTTAAATAACTAAATGAGGCCTCAGAGAGTTACAAATAAAGGATTGTGGAGGTGTTTAGTAAATTCACAGAGGCTTGCAGACTGAATGCTGATAGGCATAATAACAGTATACAATGAAGGCGTGCATGTGTTTTTATAAAATGAATCTTGGGAAGAAACAGTCAAGAGTCAAATCATACATAGAGAGATTTTTTCCTGTTGTGTATTCCTTTTTGTGTTTGTAAAATAGGTTTCTAGAGCGTGAAATTGTGTTCACCAAGTGAGTTAGTCGTGCAGTTTAGGGTCGCGCAGCTGTGAGCTTGCATTCAGGAGATGGTGGGTTTGAACCCCACTGTCGGTAGCCATGAAGATGGTTTTCCATTTTCGCACTAGGCAAATGCTAGGCTGTACCTTAATTAAGGTCATGACCACTTCATTTCCGACGCTCTGTGGGTGGAGGCGGTAGAATAACATCCACGGTATTGCCTGCCTGTTGTAAGAGGCAACTAAATGCGGCTCCAGGGTCTCTTAACTTGAGAGTGTGGGTTGACGAATATGGGGCCCTCAGCTGAGTCCTGGCATTACTTTCACTTACTTGTGACAGGCTCTTCACTTTCATCTACCCTATCCAATCTCCCTTGGTCAACTCTTTTCCGACCCCGTCGGTATTAGGTTTGCGTGGCCTGGGGAATCTTTCATAGTCACGCCCTTCATGGCCCTTTTCTTCCTTTGGCCGATACTTTTATTTTTCAAAGTGTCGGATCCCTTGCATTTTTCTCTCTGATTATTGTTATATAGAGGATGGCTGCCTAGTTGTACTTCCTCTTAAAACAATAATCACCACCACTACCACCACCACCACCACCACCACCACCACCACCACCACCACCACCACCACCACCTTCCTTGCCACTCCTGGCCCTTTCCTCTTCTTTCGTGGCCATAAGACCTGTCTGTGTCGGTGCAGTGTAAAGCAAATTGTATAATAATAATAATAATAATAATAATAATAATAATAATAATAATAATAATAATAATTCTGTTCCTGTTGTCAAAATTTAGTTTCCGTTATGAAGAATTTTATACAACTAAAATAGAACTGTTGCTCTGCAGTGTATACGTGAGGTCATAATCATTCACCACCGATCTACATTTAGGGCTGTCACCCAAGAGGCATTTTTCTGTCACTTGTTTATCTTGTTGTGTCTTAAATTATTTCAAATTTGGTAAATTATTCCAGTCCCTAATTCCTATTAACAAATATTTGTCCTCTTGAATTCCAATTTTACCTTCATGGCCTTCCTACTTTTAACGCCTCTTAGGCTGATTCGTCTACTAATGCCATCCCTGACAGTTTGAAACATACCATTCACTCGAGCATCTTGTCTCCTTACTCGTAAGTCTTCCCTGTCCAAAGTTTGCAAGATTTTCATTACACTAGTCTTTTGTCCAAAATCATTCAGAACAAATCACACTGCTTTTCTTGGATTTCTTATAGTTCTCAAATCATGTAATCCGGTGAAGGTCCCAATTGGGGACCTCAGCTGCTAACAGCAATTTGTTTTACATCTCACCGAGTATGGTGACGATGTAATTAATCTCATAATAGAACCGTATTGAGGACAATATATTAAAATTATAAAATCCTTTTAATAACAACCACCTACTCAATACATTATATTACTCATTGAATTATAAAATTTTTAAAAGGATGTATGAAGCATGGACTAATTCCCAAATTTCTAAAACACCTTCAAAGAAAAAACTTTTCGACTTCTGATTTACGTAAAACTCAAACGAAAGTTAATGAATTTTGGTTAAAAAACGAAATCAAGGCGCATTACAAAAAGAAATCGTTCCTAAACCTACAGCTTTATAAGACGCATCTTGAAATATCCTCTAGTATGTCCCCATTAGAATGGAGTTCATACTCCATGTTTGTCAATGAAAAGGTACATGACATAGTGAAGAAGAAACAAACAACATTAGACAATAAACTGATACAATTGCAAAACACTAAGAATAAACAGAGTAGTGTCAACAGTAAAACTAACCTCCCTTCCGCCAACTTAAAATCATTTTCCTACTACGGTGAACTTATCTAATACCGACTTTTCAGATAATGAACTATCCCTCCTTGATAAAGACCTGAAATTTAATTGGCCTAACCCGAAAAAAACCGACGATCTGATTACTACAGTCGCGTAAATTGAATCTAACATTCAAAAACTCCCCGTAGAAGTGCATAAAGACATTAAATATGAAATAAAGAAAAAGCTTCCTTTTCTGGCGAAAGAACTGATAACTACCTCGAATCCGACCCTTAGCAAACAAATACATGATGTACGAAATAAAATTAATAATAATAATATCATCGTCACTAAAGCTGATAAAGGTCCCACCATAGTATTACTACATAAAGATGATTACATAAAAAAAAACGAAGATTTCTTCGCTAATAGCAGTTTTACTATTATTAATAAAGATCCCACCCCCAAAATCCAACGAAGTTTGAAGAACCTATTGAAGAATCTGCCGTTCTTACTACAAGAACACGAATATCAGAAACTTATAATAATGAACCCGAAACTTCCAACTGCAAAAGCTTTGCCAAAAATCCATAAAAAAGACGTACCTATACGCCCTATTATCAACTGCATGAACAGCCCTTCTTACAAAGTTTCAAAAAAATTTTTGCATAATTTTCTCAGTAAACACTTTAAATTCAATAATACAGCCTATATAAGAAATTCCGTTGAATTTTGTGAAAAATTATCGAAATTCAATCTTGAGCATAATCATATAATAGTATCCTATGATATTACCAATATGTATTCCAATATTCCGGTAAGCAAAACTGTCAAGATTATTAAATCAAACCTTTTAAAACACAATAACCTTAGCAAATGCGAAATAGATAATTTCATCAGTCTGTTAGAATTTGTACTTAATAACAACTATTTCACCTTCAATAATAGAATATATCATCAAAAGGGCCTAGCAATGGGTGACCCGATCTTGGGCATTCTAGCTAATATCTTTATGGATGATTTGGAAAATAACAAAATAATCAATAATATTAATGGTCTTCAATTATGGTTAAGGTATGTTAATGACACTTTTGCCATTATAGATACACAGAAAAACGATAGTCATAGTGTGCTAACATCCCTTAATGAGCTTGACAATGATGTCAAATTCACTAAGGAAGACGAGATCAATGGTTCTCTAAACTTTTTGGATTTAAACGTTTCAAGAGAGAATAATAAGTTCATTTTTCAAATATTTAGAAAGCCTTCTTGTGCCCCCATCACTATAAGAAACGATTCCTTACATCCGCAATCTCATAAACAGGCTGCATTTTTTAGTCTTGTCTATAGAGCATTAAAAATCCCGCTGACAACTGAAAATCGCAAAAAAGAACTAAACTATATTAAGGATTTGGCCAGAATTAACGGCTATAACCCCTTAATGATTAATAAAATCATTAACAAGATAAAATTAAAAACCGCAACGAATTTGATTCTGGACAAGCCTAAAAAAACGAAATATGCTCCCTTCACCTACACAAATCCAGGCCTATTTCAAGTTACTAACCCTTTAAAGAAATACGATATTAATATCGCTTATACGACCCGATATACGAACCGTAATATATTCTTCAATTCAAATATAGTTAACATTAATCACAATAAATTCTCGAACTCTGGTATCTATAGGCTTCAATGCACCCATTGTGGATTCTCCTACATCGGACAGACTGGACGTAGCGTTTTGACCAGATACCTTGAACACTACAACGCTTCGAAACATAAAAGGTATTCCAGAATGAGCACCCGTATGGAAGAGACTGGCCACAGTTTTACTACAATTGAAAAAGACCTTCAAATCTTGAAATACGTCAATAAAAGTAAACTTATGACAGAGTATGAGAACATTTACATATTCCTAGACCAGCATTTTAACGGGCATCAAAATTTAAATGATACTTCAGAAATTAAAAGTCCAATAATTGAGAAAATTCCAGAACTACTCTCTCTTTTCAATATAAATAATAATAACTTTACGAGAATCTTTAATTATACAACTGTTAATAATACAACAACTACTACTCTACTCCCCTCTCATGCGACACCCCCTCCACGAATACCCGACCCGCCTAAGGAATCGGTCACCCCTCCCCCTCACATGACTCACTCCCCGCCTCTACGTATACATACAATACTAGAAGCAGCAATAAGGTTACTCGCCAGTTTGATTCGCGCAGCCAACGTTAGCGAACACCTCACACTAGTCCCAAGGGTAAGCCTCTTTTTTTTTTTTTATAATATAACTTTATTTTTCCTCCCTTTTCTTTCTTTCCAGATTTCTAACTCCAATTGTGCCATAATCTGCTCCATTCATCTCTGGTTTGCTAGAACTCTCCCTACTTTCAAGTTATAGTTACTTAACGAGTCCAAATTGGTGTCCTACGTTGTATAAGATTAATTCTACTGCTAGCGTGTAAATACGGACTAGTTCAACTGGTATTTCCTTCTGGCATTGTGTTGGCTCTCCTACAGAATTCCTAACTACTGAAGTTCACGTCATTTTAACCTTAGTTTCGTCGCCATGCGCCTTTTAACTGACTCAGTTTGACTCGTACTATTCAATAAACTCTATTTCAACTTTTGTTTTGCTCAATTTAAGAACTCCATAGTCAATAATTAATCCACGCTTCACGCATTGACATATATTTTAAGATCCACTATATCTATCTCTTTTTACTTTAACAACCTCATGTTTGTTTTAACTTTATAGACTACCATCGTTCAAAGTATTCCTCTACATACTTGCTGTTAATCTGTACATATTGTTATAATTTCATGTCTAATGTTATCATTTTACTTTTGATTATGGCTTTGTCACTCTTTTAACAATTTTTATCATTCAGTTCAGGGCCCTAACCTAATCTTTGTAAATTAAGGCTGATGATGTTCGCTATGTCGAACGAAACATGTTCCTTTATTTAAGACACCTCATGATTATTTTATAATTCAATGAGTAATATAATGTATTGAGTAGGTGGTTGTTATTAAAAGGATTTTATAATTTTAATATATGGTGACGATGGTAAAGGGATGGGCTAGGGTTTGGAAGGAAGCGACTATGGCCTTAATTAAGGCACACCGGGCGAGTTGGCCGTGCGTGTAGAGGCGCGCGGCTGTGAGCTTGCATCCGGGAGATACTAGGTTCGAATCCCACTATCGGCAGCCCTGAAGATGGTTTTCCGTTGTTTCCCATTTTCACACCAGGCAAATGCTGGGGCTGTACCTTAATTAAGGCCACGGCCGCTTCCTTCCAACTCCTAGGCCTTTCCTATCCCATCGTCGCCATAAGACCTATCTGTGTCGGTGCGACATAAAGCCCCTAGCAAAAAAAAAAATTAAGGTACAGTCCTGGGATTTTCCTGGTGTGAAAATGGGAAACCATGGAAAACCATCTTCAGAGCTGCCATCAGTGGGGTTCGAACCTGCTATCTCCCAAGTGTGGCCCAAACCATGCAGGCATTTGCTCGGTCACAACACTATGGTTGTTGTACCAGGCTTTCGTAGAGCCCCTGTTTTTCATAGCCGAATAAGTTTTCCTTATCTGTCTTCTATACCTAGAAAAACACTAACTTCTGGATGCAGCTGTCTCATTTACTGCAGTCCAATCAGACATGGTTCATACAGCTTCATGCTACTTCATACAGTTCATTGAAGTAACTTTAATTCATCATACACATCTTCTTTTTTTCTTCTTTTATTCGTTCCACTTTTTCTACCAGGTTTTCCTTTGTTTACCTACAGCTTCTGTACACTGTAGTTATTGTTCCTCATAGCTGACTATTTTCCATAACAGGATTCGTTAGATAATGGAGCTTATCACTAATGGTGGCATAATGGTACCCACAAAGGGAAACTGGTCCTGTTTTTTCTGTTCCCTATCTTACTGGTTCATGGTGTGGGTTACTGTAGTCATGTCCCAGTTCGTGAACCATGGGCAATGGCTGAGTGGCCTAGTAAGTGGTCCGGAGAGTCGGGATATCAGTTGCTATGGAATGGGAGTGGGCATCTCGGACATATCTTGAGTCATGGCCCTCCTTGTGCTCAAGTGGCTATGACTATACAATTCACTGGTGGTCCATAACCTGTTAGAGGAAAGATCCTCACTTGGACTATGTGCAAGTAGGGTAGCATCCTGCTTCATGAATTTACTGAGCTCAGAACATTTTAAGCAAGCCTTGGACCTATGGGAGTAACAGAGTCCCACTCCCATTTGACAGGCGAGGGACTCCTTGGAAACAACTTGGCGAACAAAATGGAATTCGATGGGGAGCTATCAATATTAATGGGGCTTATGGAAGAAAGAAAGTAGAACTGGCTGAGTCAGCAAAGAGGATGCATCTGGATGTGCTAGGAGTAAGTGATATTCGGGTAAGGGGAGATAACGAGGAAGAGATAGGAGATTACAAAGTGTACTTGACGGGTGTTAGAAAGGGAAGGGCAGAGTCTGGGATAGGGTTCTTTGTCAGGAATACCATTGCACGCAACATAGTTTCTGTTAGGCACGTAAATGAACGAATGATGTGGGTAGATTTGTCAGTTGGAGGAATTAGGACTAGAATTGTCTCAGTGTATTCACCATGTGGGGGTGCAGATGAGGATGAAGTTGACAAGTTTTATGAAGCATTGAGTGACATCGTGGTAAGGGTCAACAGCAAGGATAGAATAGTGCTAATGGGCAATTTCAATGCGAGAGTTGGGAATAGAACTGAAGGATACGAAAGGTTGATTGGTAAATGTGGGGAAGATATGGAAGCTAATGGGAATGGGAAGCGTTTGCTGGACTTGTGTGCTAGTATGGGTTTAGCAGTTTCGAATACATTTTTCAAGCATAAGGCTACTCACTGCTACACATGGGAGGCTAGAGGTACCAGATCCGTAATTCAGGAAATCTGTTAGGAATGTACGAGTTTTCCGGGGATATTTCGATGATACAGACCACTATCTGATCTGTAGTGAACTAAGTATCTCTAGACCTAGGGTAGAGAAAGTGAAATCTGTCTGCAAACGAACAAGGGTAGAAAATCTCCAGGACGAGGAAATTAGACAGAGGTACATGGATATGATTAGTGAGAAGTTTCGAAAAGTGGACAGTAAGCCGGTTCAGGATAGAGAAAGTGAATGGGTGGCATACAGGGATGCTGTAGTAGAAACAGCAAGGGAATGCCTAGGAACAACTGTGTGTAAAGATGGGAAAAGGCGAACATCTTGGTGGAATGATGAAGTGAGAGCAGCTTGTAAACGTAAAAAGAAGGCTTATCAGAAATGGCTCCAAACAAGGGCCGAGGCAGACGGGGATTTGTACGTAGATGAAAGAAACAGAGCAAAACAAATAGTTGTTGAATCCAAAAAGAAGTTGTGGGAACATTTTGGTAATAACCTGGAAAGGCTAGGTCAAGCAGCAGGGAAACCTTTCTGGACAGTAATAAAGAAACTTAGGAAGGGAGGGAAAAATACTTGAAAAAAGGCTAAGGATAATAATAGAACCACAACTACAGGAAGAACAATATGGATTCAGAGAACACCGATCAACTACTGATCTCATATTTGCACTTAGAATACTGTTAGAAAAGCATTGGGAGAAGGGCAAAGACTTAACACTAGTGTTTTTGGATCTCGAAAAAGCATTTGATAGTGTTTCAAGGAAGACTATACGGGAATGCTTAAGAAAGAAAAATGTACCCAAAGGGCTTATCCAGAAAGTTAAAATGCTTTACGAAGACTGCTGCAGTTGTGTACAGATAGGAAATGGTAATTCTGATTGGTTCCAAACCACTAAAGGAGTGCAACAAGGCAGTACCCTTTCACCCTTACTTTTTATCACTGTCATGGATGAAGTCATGAAAGAAATTAAGCAGAAGAACAATATGGACATCAATGCATTTGCAGATGATGTAGTAATTTGGGGAAATACAGAGAAGGAAGTCCAAGAGAGGCTGACCACTTGGAATGAACATTTGAAAGCACACGGATTAACAATAAATAAATCGAAAACTGTTACTATGTCTGTCAACAGGCAGAAGGAGAAAGGAAAAATAATGCTGGAAGGTACACAGCTTGAAACAGTAGACCAATATAAATATCGTGGGTGCATCATTTCAAGTGATAACAGATTACAGCATGAGATTAACAACCGCATTCAAAAATCAGCTCAGTTTTACCATTAAGTTTGGAACCTCCCCTGGAACGAACAAGTTCCGTTAAGATCAAAGCAGATTCTATTCCAATCATACTTCACCCCCATAATAACATATGGCCTAGAAACCTGCACAACAACCCAACGAGTGGATAGCAAACTACAAGCCGCAGAAATGAAGTTCCTACAAACTATGGTACAGAAAACAAAAAGGGACAGGGTAAGGAATGAAAGAATAAAGGAGGAAGCTGGTGTGTACCCATCCCTGAATGAAAAAGTGACAAGGGCCCGTTTGAAATGGTTTGGCCATGTCAAACGAATGGACGATGGAAGGACAGCAAAACAATGGCTACACACAGTTGTGGCCGGAAAACGACCGGTAGGAAGAGATGGCAATACCAAGTGAAAGAGGACATAGGAACAAGAGGAGTCGGCTGGGATGTCGTCCTGAGAGAAGAGTGGTACATAGACAGACAGAAGTGAAGAGAGCTCGTAAACCACATCCGGGCAACTGGAGTGGAAAACTGATGATGATGAGGAAGGGAGGGAAAAATGAAATGAACAGTGTTTTGAGTAATTCAGGCGAACTCATAATAGATCCCAGGGAATCACTGGAGAGGTGTAGGGAATATTTTGAACATCTTCTCAATGTAAAAGGAAATCATCCTGGTGATGTTGCGAACAGCCAAGCTCATGGGGAGGAGGAAAATGATGTTGGTGAAATTATGCTTGAGGAAGTGGAAAGGATGGTAAATAAACTCCATTGTCATAAAGCAACAGGAATAGATGAAATTAGACCTGAAATGGTGAAGTATAGTGGGAAGGCAGGGATGAAATGGCTTCATAGAATAGTAAAATTAGCATGGAATATTGGTAAGGAACCTTCAGATTGGACAAAAGCAGTAATTGCACCTATCTATAAGCAAGGAAACAGGAAGGATTGCAACACCTATCGAGGTATCTCATTAATTAGTATACCAGGCAAAGTATTCACTGGCATCTTGGAAGGGAGGGTGCGATCAGTCGTTGAGAGGAAGTTGGATGAAAACCAGTGTGGTTTCAGACCACAGAGAGGCTGTCAGGATCAGATTTTTAGTATGCGCCAGGTAATTGAAAAATGCTACGAGAGGAATAGGCAGTTGTGTTTGTTTCGTAGATCTAGAGAAAGCATACGACAGGGTACTGAGAGAAAAGATGTTCGCTATACTGGGGGACTATGGAATTAAAGGTAGATTATTGAAATCAATCAAAGGCATTTATACTGACAATTGGTCTTCAGTGAGAATTGATGGTAGAATGAGTTCTTGGTTCAGGGTATTTACAGGGGTTAGACAAGGCTGCAGTCTTTCACCTTTGCTGTTTGTAGTTTACATGGATCATCTGCTGAAAGATATAAAATGGCAGGGTGGGATTCAGTTAGGTGGAAATGTAGTAAGCGGTCTGGCCTGTGCTGACGACTTTATCTTAATGGCAGATTGTGCCGAAAGCCTGCAGTCTAATATCTTGGAACTTGAAAAGAGGTGCAATGAGTATGGTATGAAAATTAGCCTCTCAAAGGCTAAATTGATGTCAGTAGGTAAGAAATTCAACAGAACTGAATGTCAGATTGGTGATACAAAGCTAGAACAGGTTGATAATTTCAAGTATTTAGGTTGTGTGTTCTCCCAAGTGAGATTGAATCAAGGTGTCGTAAAGCTAATGCATTGAGCTCGTAGTTGCGATCAACAGTATTCTGTAAGAAGGAAGTCAGCTCCCAGACGAAACTATCTTTACATCGGTCTGTTTTCAGACCAACTTTGCTTTACGGGAGCGAAAGCTGGGTGGACTCAGGATATCTTATTCATAAGTTAGAAGTAACAGACATGAAAGTAGCAAGAATGATTGCTGGTACAAACAGTTGGGAACAATGGCAGGAGGGTACTCGGAATGAGGAGATGAAGGCTAATTTAGGAATGAACTCGATGGATGAAGCTGTACGCAAAAACCGGCTTCGGTGGTGGGGTCATGTGAGGCGAATGGAGGAGGATAGGTTACCTAGGAGAATAATGGACTCTGTTATGGAGGGTAAGAGAAGTAGAGGTAGACCAAGACAACAATGGTTAGACTCGGTTTCTAACGATTTAAAGATAAGAGGTATAGAAATAAATGAGGCCACAACACTAGTTGCAAATTGAGGATTGTGGCAATGTTTAGTAAATTCACAGAGGCTTGCAGACTGAACGCTGAAAGGCATAACAGTCTATAATGATAATGTATGTATCTTACTTAATGTGCGGCACTGACTTCCTGGCCAAATTGGTGTAAGGAGAGATATATTCTCCCACCTGAGACAGACACAGCAGCAACCATAATTGATTCCATATTGGACAAACTTCCTACTAAGATGATGAGATAATAGTGAGGATGTGGTCCACTACCCTGTTGAGTTCCTTTAAATTTCAAATCCTCCAGGTTTTCCATGTAACAATCTCAGCCTGAAAGGCAGAGCACGTATAATGCTGCTACAGAATCTGATATCTCCTAAGCTTTGTAATGACACCAGGCTGCAAGTAAGTCTCTACATAGTAATGTGATCGAACAACCATCTTCAGGGGATGTGGTGTGGGAGAAACAGTTTTTCAACCCCTGCATTCCTTTTGATTCCCTCCGGCTATCACTTCCTATTCAAACAACTGCAAATTTCTGTTAAACTGTGCTTCACAATGGCAATAAAAAAAGTTCAGGGGCAGTCTTTGAAAGTTGCTGGCGTGTATTAATGTACAATTGTTGTTCCCGTGGCCAGTTATACGTAGCCTGTTCACGTGTAAGTTCTCCTGATAGCCTTGTGATTTTGCAGTCACAGGAGCGAACTGAAACTGTAGGTTACTAGGAAATTTTATAAAACAGGCAGACTTCTACAACCACCCTGGACAACTTAATTTGAAGGGCAGTAGAATTCATGTGACTGGCTGTAGGCATTTATAATGGCATTATATTGAGAACTCTCTAACCGTATTGTGCTAATGGGAAGTCTAAGTTCCTGATAAGAGATTTTTTTTTTTCACCCATAGAGCATTTTAAAAATTAGGTGGGCTTCTGATAAATTCACCTGCGTACAGTGGGTAGGGCCTGACACATCCCACTCTGATGAGTCTAGTGTCAGGCTGGTTTATAGAGCACAGATGTAATACCGTATATTTTGAGTGGCAGTAGGAAACGGGTGCCTGCCATTATTATGAAAACTGTCCAACTCAGATGGGACTGGAAGTAGGTAAGGGGACTTACCTTTGTAATGGACACTCCCCAGATCGATTGTGACGGGCAGTAGGGTAGGGAGTCCGCTATTCTAATGAAAACTCCCCAACTCTACCGTGACTTCAACAGAAACCTCAGTGGGCAACATAATTTGAATGGCAGTTGGCAAGAGTGTCTGCCTTTATAATGGCAATGAGAAAAATCACTTGTGACTGGCTGTAGGCAAGGGCCCTGCTATTATAATGAGAACTTGCCAGTGCAGTTTTGTCTGGCAGTAGGAAATGGGGGTCTGTCATTTTAATGGAAACTTCCCAACTCAATGTGATTGGAAGTAGGAAAAGAGGATGTGACTAATTCCTCAAAGTGATTGTGATTGACAGTAGACAAGGGGGGCCTGCCATTATAATCTAAACTGCCAAACTTGACTGTGACTGGAAGCAGGAAATGGGGGCCTGCTGTTATAATGAAATCTTCCCAACCCGGATGTTACATGAGAAAAGGAGTATGGTAAACTTCCCGTGGTGTTTCTCGGATAATGCTAAGATCAGTGCAATCTAATAAAGTCTTACTCACAATGTGTAGCCTATATTATTATACCTAGAATTCTGTATACAGGATAGACTTCCATAGCAAAGCCTAGGTATAATAGCTGTCTTTATATAAATTAATCTATCTTCTTTAATGGGTTTAGTGACCTTATATTTCAGCATGAACTTAGTTATTCCACTCATAGAAAAGAACATTTTTTGAGGACCCAACTAGTGTGATGTACTCTGTACTTTATAGAAAGATAGGCACAGTGACAGTTCGAAATCCGAGAAAGTAATAGAGGTGACATAGATAGCTATTTTCTTACTTGAACTCTACAATCTTCTTCCCCGGTAATAACATGTGATTGAATACTTGTTAGAGCTACGCCAAATTTTACTTTTTACATACATCTTCATTATAGACTGTTATGCTTTTCAGCGTTAATATGAAAACAGACCAATGTAAAAATAGTTTCATCCGTCCCCTGTAGGTGGGGGACGCAGATGAAGAATAATCACGGTATCCCCTGCATGTTGTAAGAGGCAACTAAAAGGGGCGATCAAGGGATGATTGAATTAGAACCATGAAACTACTTGTGATTAGTACCATCGTGCAGGGAACACCATGAGTTGCCTTTACTTGTGAGTAGTACCACTATGTTAGGTACACAATAGGTTTGTGATTAGTAGCAGCAGAGAGTGGTTCACTGTGAGTTTACAGTATCTCTGATTAGTATCACTGTGTGTGGAACACCACAGGCTTCCATCCGAGGCTCGTTCTTAGATTGAAAGCAACACATAACAACACTCTTCTGGACCTGCTAAGCCTAACGCATCAGAGGATTTTCTTCCAGGGTTTACTCCCTTAGCCTTTGTGGACCCCTCCTCTTCCCACAGGGCAGTGGGTTCCTTTTGTGTGGCATGGATGTGCCTGACAGGATTTATCTATGTAGACACAAATCGTCTCCGACACCCCATGGACCGGGTTAAGGAGACTGTCTAATGCCAGCTTCAAGGATCCTCCCCATTATCACGTATAGTCTGGAGAGTTGCGTCATGCATAAAAGAGAAGTAAACTGCAAGCTGTCGAAATTAAGTTCCTTAGATCAGCTGTACAGAAAACAAGGAAGGGCAGAATTAGGAATGATCAGATACGAGGAGACCTGCAGGTCAACCTGACCATGGAAGAAAGGCTGAAGTGGCTAGGATACGTGAAGCAGATGCAGGTGACTTGAACACCAAGAAAGTATTTTGAAAACGTTCCGGGACGAAGACCAGTTGGACACCCTAGAAAAAGGTGGTTAGATCAGATAAGAGAAGACCTAGAGAAGAGAGGAGAAACGTGGGATGCCCCAGAAAGGAAAGAAGCATACCAGGACCGTAATAAATGGAGGCACATCGTCCTTAAACATCCTACTCGGCTCTCTGGAAGGAATTCATGATGGTGATGATGACCACGGGCTTATGTTGCCTGCGATTACTACCACTGTATGAGCAACACCGTGGGTCTGCGTTGCCTGTGATTAGTACCCACTACGTGAGGAACACCATGGGAATACCAGGGCCCGTGATTAGTACACCTTTGTGAGGAACATCATGGGTTTGTGTTGCCTATGAGTGGTGCCGTTATGTGAGAAACACCATAGGTCTGCGTTACCTGTACGACGTATTGTTTGATACGCTCATTTCAGTGATAAACAATCTAAAAAGACCAATAAATCAACCAGTACACAAAATGGTGCGCAATATGCTCATCTACCATCCCCTCCGTAATCCACGCCCTCCCGACCAATAACCTCGCATTACCGCGATCCCCCTTCCCCTACATAACATGCTCTGCCCCTCTTCTAATACTCGTAGTCTGCTTTCTGCCTTTCTGGTAGACAGTTCCTCATCAGCTTCATTCTCGACAACATAGTGCTTAAGGTGAGTTTCTACTTAAACGAAAATAATGCCTATTAAACTTATTCTTACGCTAATACATAGTGTATATATATCTCTCTTCTTAGGTCCGTTTTTAAAGTTTTTAAAGAGTGAAAATTGTTATCTGGACGCTCAATTAACATTTTGTAATATTTATAAAAACTGACAAAAAGCTTTAACTTTAGTCAAATAATTGTATAAAGGAAATAAGTCATATGTCGCATAAAATATGCTACCAATTTTAATCTAAGGTTTTATGGTGTATACCAAATTTTAATAGTCATGTAAGAATATGTTCAATTTTTTTATATATATGTTGTACGTTATGTTAATATTGTACTTAGGCCTTGTCACAAAGTTTCCTATGGCTGATGATGGCATACAAATAATGCCGAAACCAGTCCCAATGTTTGAAAGGTAATAAATATGTGATGAGTTAATGACGTTACATTGTTTTTGTATTGAAAAGGTGGACATAATTATCCTCAATTTATAGTGTAAATCTAGATTCAATACGGACAAAAATGAAGTTCTTAACTTTAAACTCTTCTCTGTTGTCGAGGCCTGTTTGACGGGGAACACTTCACTGCACAGACTGCAAGTCAACTACGCTACACCAGAGTCCGTATACTGGAGTTGATTACTCCGCGCCCAATCACGTGGGGAGACCTGCAGCAACAATCCAATGGGTCTGAAACTTTGATCGTTTACATACCTACATGGCATCGTTCCATATCTTGAAAATCAATACAAACGACCAATGCCTTCATGGTGTTGCAATTTCCATTTTCTGAAGTGTATTGTTTGTATATATTATATGCCTAATATCTTTTAGTTTTAATCCAATGACGGAAAGTGAAGAGAGGAAACATTTTGGCAAAGGTATTCCAATAAAGGGACTAAGTGGGGATGTTATTTGTTATGTATGTGCGTAATTTGAACAGGAGTAAGGTAATAATGATCCTCTTATTTCTGTAAATAAAGTTTCAGGTAGAATTGCAGTTGCGGTTAAGAGCAAGCAAAAACCCTGTAGTTAAAATAGTAAAAGACAACTATGATTATTGTAAACGGGCAACTGTCGTACAGGAATTATATTTATTTTTATTTTTATATATTTGTTCTTTCTGCAAATACTAATCTTAATTATGCATTACATCTTTTTATATTTCACTTTGAATATTTGCTTGCATCATTTGAAATGAAATATCATATGGTTTTTAGTGCCGGGAGTGTCCACGGACATGTTCGGCTCACCAGGTGCAGGTCTTTTGATTTGACACCCGTAGGCGCCCTGCGCGTCGCACAGTGCGTAATTTCAGGAATCTAGCCGGCCAAAAATTGTATCTCGGAAACTAATGGACCGATTTACATAAAACTTAGTATGCAACTGCTATTATTGGAGATAATTAAGTGTTTGGTCAATCAAGTACAAAGAACAAATTACTACGCCAGGAGTAGAATTAGTAATCTTTGTAATTTTAATCATTTTTCGTTATAGCTTTAAGAAATTAAATAGATGTTAATAGTGGGACATGCTGTTTAGAATGTTTAAAAACAGATACAGGAATACATGTACTTAGTCATTAGATGCACTTACATCAGAATCGATAACTTCACTGTCCTTATCTTTTACGGCAGAACCAGATACAGGAGACTCAGACAGTAAGTTGAGCACTTCTTGTGAAAGCGGAATCAACTTCCTCCTCCTTGATTTCCCTAATCTGGTAATGTAAGGGTCCGATGATATAAGCAGCCTGTGGAAAAGGTCAGAATTTGTGTCCTTTCTGGAAGTTTTCCTGTTATCTTTATTCCTGGTCTCCTGGGCTTCCTCGGAGAGTTGTCCAATAGGTATAATACAATGCCTAATTACCTCCTCTCCATGAACCAAGAGTTTGTGTAAAGTTACAGGCATGTAGTACTATTTGTATTTTTGTAAGTACAATTGTATAGTTTCCTTTGCGTACATTCCAAATGTCACTTTATCAATGGCATACCTACACAAAAGAGTTTCTAAGATGAAACTTAGATGGTTTATTCAATTTAGATCTACTCCAATAATATCCGCAGAAGTGGAAGCCCTCTGAAGAATTTTCTAGCGGTTTCAGTCATTGGTATTGCCAACACTTTGCTTCGGATATCAACCAATAGACCCGTTTCCTCCCTGAACCGAACCTGTATATTCTTCTTTCTTCAACCAGTTTCTTCTCCTCGGCATCTCTTATTTGCCACTTTCTTACGTCAAGTCTGTACGCTATATGTAAAAGGCATTCAAAACATGGAATCCATGCATGAAATGGTCATAACCCAAACTTAAGTGTTGTTGGGTTAATTGCTCTTTCAGTCACTTCAGGAATATTATTCATCCCTTTAGGGGACGCGCCACATATATAGCACGTTTGGGAAGACTGATAGGAAGACAATGCACTGCAGACTTTTCCATCCACCACAGTGAAGTGTAGCTGATGTTCAACCGCTCTGTGAACCGCTGGCAGCTCACTTCTGTAGTGAAGTCATCCACAGTATTTATTGCATGTGTATTTTAGGCTTTAAATCAGAGTTATGCGATAAGCCTACGTGTGTGATTTCTTTCTGTAACTTTAATACTGTGATCTTTTATAATCATTTCCAGCATTTATTTATTGCATCTTTTTTATAGCTTTTATTGTCTGGATAAATTTATTAAATGCAATTTAATACATCACCTGCCCCTCGCCCATGAAATTATTTGTCTATTTTCTCCCGCAATTTGCCTTATATTTCAGCGCTGAGGTTTCTTATGTGCCGTAGTTTACCTCTGATTCTGTACAAAACCAAAGTGGCCCCTGTAGACCCCGCATCTCCTTTAGTTCATAAAAATAATTTGTAGCTTAGTTTCTTCAGCTTTTTGTCTTGAACTTAAATACTGAATTTCACAAACATATTTGCCGCTGTTTTCCCGTGATGGCGTTGAGAAAAGCCGTTTGATATGGCAACCCTGTTGTCATAAGAGCAATACTGTTTTCTTAACATGGAATGGGCTATAGTAGGCTAATGGCAGGCTCATCCTGATATTGTTGTGATGAACGTCCTTCTGCAAGGCTTATTCTACGGTCAAACCAACTTTTATTGTACTTCAGCAATTGTCCCTTTTTCTACTATATTTTGTCCAGTGTGATAGAATTTTAGCACACAAAATACTGACTGACTTCGTTATTGACTTGGATATATTCTCGGAACAATCCTCAAAGCCTACATGTTCAATTACAACATTCGCAGTATCACTGTTCCGCTTAAATTCCCTGCTGTTCCTCAACAGCTCGAAAACTGACCTTCAGGTTACAGAATACGTGGCTTTTGAAAAAATAAATTACTCTCATGGTCGCGCCTGGTCGCAGAAAAAAGTCGCAGTTTTCTATTCACTTAAGTATAGACAGTTCCTCCAAAAGACTTTAATTGCAGAAATCAAAGGCAATCCCTTTTGAAAGTCAGCTCAAATTTGTATAATTAGATAGCGCTTGGACACCCTGTACCTGAATTTTAAGTGCATATTCCGGACAAAAAGATAGTAATTTTCAGAAAATGCTACATACTATATAAAATACATACCTTCATCTAATATAATCACATTGCAAGCTAAAGAAATATTTAGTTCTGACATCTTTACTGAGCCTTCACATAATAATAACTGCGCGCTCGCCTTGCCAGAATATGATGCCGTAACGGAGGAGAGAAACTTTATGCCTTTGGTGAGATTAGATAATCAGACTTTTCAATACTTAATTACTGTACCCAAGGGTCTTATGAACACGACTCACAGAAAATGCACACGAAAGACAAAGGTTGAAAATATTATTTTTGGCCGGCTGGATGCTCAAAATTACCCACTGTGCGTCGTGATGAGGATACATTTTTAACGTATGGTAATAACTTTGCTGCGAAGAGGCCTTCGTTCAGTGATACGAAGTGGCAACAGTGAGCATCTTGCTCTCTTAAATGTCAATCCCATTCTAGTTCCACGCGGACTATAGTACTATATGAATACACGAGTTAAATTATCTCAATTCCGATGTAATGATTAGGTGAATCTTATTTCTGTTAATAAAGTCAGAAATAATATGTCACCCTTTAATTTTCTTGAATACTCTTGATATATATGCTATTTCTGGGATTGGAAATTGTGAGGAAATGGCTGAGCAGATTTCATTGAATAACCCCTCATTTTAAATGGTATTTTTTATAGCATTGCCAACTTTCCTACATTATCGTCTTATTTTCTTCAAGTAGTTCCAATGTTGTCTGCTAGATAACATGTGGCAACTGGTATCGTCACTAGTATGGCAGTAGTGAAAGAATCACCAGTTTCAAGCAACATAATGGCAACGTGATGGCTTGAAACTTTCTTGTACAAACTTATCCAGTAACCTATGCTATATAAAAATTAATGTGCAAATCAGTATAGCCTATTGTCATGTCTGCTAGAAGATGACACCAAGGCAGCAGATATTGAGATATTGAGTCCATAGAGTTTCAGCGGCAACAACTACCGTCTATCAAAATATTATATGTACTCAGGTATGGAGGTTGTTTATGAAATAATCAATAGGCCTACAGAAAATCCAATAATGCTATCATTTTCCTAGTTTCGTTTCATGTTAGGTCACTACAGGAAATAGCACAGAAATTGGTGTTGGAATATCTTTTGAAAGGAGAGTAATCGTGTTAACTGACCCACCACTCCTAAACAAAATTTCCATAGGAAATCAAGAAATCTTAATTGTAGATACATTTAAATATCTGGGAGAAATCATAACATATAACCTCAACGAAAAGCCAACATGGCATAACAAAATAAATAAATTGACCAGAGCACAATATGTCACCAAGAATACCTACAACAACAAGGGCCTGTCAATAGCAACAAAATTAAAACACTACAAAACAGTCACTCAACCAGAAATAACGTACACAAGTGAAACCATCTTCAAAACAACTAACACTACACAAATAGACAAAATACTCAAGATAGATGGAAGAATCATTAGAGCATGCATCAACAAATCATACCAAAGAGATGGACAGTGGAGAGTAGCTTCTAATGAAACAATCTACAAGGAAATACAACCAGTAATGAGCACAATCAGGAAGAAACACATTTAATTTTTTGGACATCTAATCAGGACACCAGAGAACAGGATCATCAGGAGAATAATAGAAAAACTGTGGAATAGTAAGTGCAATATTAAGTAGATTACAGAAATCAAGGAGGAAATGGATGAACTACAAATTACAGTGGAAGATCTAAGAAACAAAACTAACAAAATCAGGAAACTCACAGGCAGACAGACAAACAAACCAGACTGCAAACCAGAATCAACAGACAGGAGGAAGGTTGATTTCCAATGAAGAAAGAAAGATCTGAGAGAATGAAGAAGTACTGGTCTGACAGGAAACTGAAAAATTATTTTGTATAAAGTTGGCTAGAGGGCCCAGGAAATGACCTGGGGGAGTCTCTACGAACATCTTGAGACTCTGGCTAGAAACAGGGGTGTGATGCGAATATATGAACTCACCAAGAGAGTTCACTTAGCCTCTCACACCTCAATTCTCCAAATCCTACCTACGCGTGGTGCCCCTGTTAAGCTGAGCAACCCAGTGGAAGATTGGGTTTTCAACCCCAGGGGGAAACTGGGTCAGTGAGCCAACAGGAGTGGAGGACAGTGGAAGGCAATGGGAAACCACCACTGTAATTTTCCCAAGAAAACTCCATGGCTTTGCTCAATTTAAAATATTCCGGAGTTTCAAGTTCCCCAGTCGGATCTCCGGGGGGGAACTACGTTGAGAGAAGATTCAAGAAATGTGCGCTGCTGCAAGGAACAGTACTGTTTAGGAACTTGGAATGTAAGATCCATGTATCAAGGAAAGCCGGATATAGTCAAATGAGAAATGAAGAGACTGGGCATCGATATACTGAGAATAAGTGAAGTGAGATGAATTGGTATTGGTGAATTTGCTACAGATGAGTACATGGTATACTATTCTGGATATGAAAACCAAAGGAAGAATGGAGTTACCCTCATAGTTAGCAACAGGGTGCGTAACACTATAATGGGGTGCAATTTTAAAACTGATAAAATGATGTCTGTACGTTTTCAAGGCCAACTTTTTAACATCACAGTCATACAAATTTACGCTCCAACCGCGGAAGAGGAAGATATTGACCAATTCTATGAAGACATGAGAATTGCTACAGTTAACACCAAAGAAGGATGTCGTCTTCATTATTGGCGACTGGAATGCCAAAGTAGGAAATCAAACTGTAGATGGAGTAACGGGAAAATTTGGCCTTGGCACAACAAATGAAGCTGGACAGAGACTCCTAGAATTCTGTCAAGACAACTCACTGGTCATTACCAACACACTGTTTCAATTGCCCAAACGACGCCTATACACCTGAACCTCGCCAGATGGTAAATGTCGGAATCAGATTGACTACATACCATTTAGCATCCTACATACTTTGTAGTCAGAGGTGGAGGAGCGCTGTACAGTCATCCAAAACAAGGCCTGGGGCTGATTGTGGATCAGATCACAAGCTCTTAATTTCCAAATTCCAGCTCAAATTAAAAAGCATTGACAAAGCCAAACCATCAAGCAGATATGACCTAAATAGCATACCTCTTGAATATACAGTAGAGGTTAGAAACAGATTTAATGGATTAGATTTAAGAGATAGAGTCCCAGAAGAGCTATGGTCAGAAGTACGCTGTGTTGTTAAGGAGACAGCGGAAAAGCATATTTCCAAGAAAAAGAACAAGAAGGCCAGATGGTTATCGGGTGAAGCACTACAAATAGCAGAAGAAAGAAAAAAAAATGCAAAATCAAAGGGGAAAGATCGAAGATGTCTAAATTAAATGCAGAGTTTCAGAAACTAGCTAGAAGAGATAAGAATGCCTTTTTGAATGAACAGTGCAAGGAAGTTGAGGAAAATAACAGGCTGGGTAAGACAAGAGATCTTTACATAAGAATTGGAGACATCAGAGGGAAATTCCAGGCGAAGATTGGAATGATAAAAGATAAAAATGTAAAAGATCTTACTGAAGCAGAGGAGGTTAAAGAAAGGTGGAGGGAATATGTAGGCAATTTGTATAGGAAAGATCGGAATACTTCTGATGAAGTTTACTCTGTTGTCAGAGGCAGAACCAGATATCCTAGAAAGTGAGGTCAAGTGGGCCCTAGAAAGTATTGCAAACAATAAGGCAAGTGGTTATGATGGAATCCCAGAAGAACTGTTCAAAATCCTAGGACAGGATGCTATGAAAGTGCTACATTTAATATGTCAGCAAATATGGAAAACCCAGCAGTGGCCAAAAGTTTGGAAAAACTCAGTGTTCATCCCAATTCCAAAGAAGGGCAGTGCTAAAGAATGTTCAAACTACCGAACAATCGCACTTATATTGCATGCTAGTAATGTTATGCTCAAGATCCTGCAGAATAGGCTGCGGCAGTATGTAGATCGAGAACTACCTGAAGAACAAGCCGGTTTTCGCAAAGGCAGAGGAACCAGAGATCAAATTGCTAATATTCGCTGGATTATGGAGAAAGCAACAGAATTCCAGAAAGACCTATACTTATGCTTTATTGGCTATGCTCAAGCCTTTGACTGTGTTGACCACAATAAATTGTGGCAAGTACTCAAGACTATGGGAGTACCAGATCATCTTATTTGCCTTATGAGAAATCTCTACCCTGATCTGGAAGCTACGGTGAGAACCCTATATGGAACAACTGAATGGGTCAAGATTGAGAAAGGTGTACGTCAAGGCTGCATATTGTCACCTTATTTATTCAACTTATATGCAGAGTATGTGATGAGGAATGCCAAATTAGATGCAACAGAAACTGGAGCTAAAATTGGTGGGAGACATATAAATAACCTTAGATATGCTGATGACACCACCCTGTTGGCAGGAAGTGAAGAACAACTTAAGTATCTACAAATGAAGGTGAAAGAAGAAAGTGCAAAAGCTGGACTGAGGTTGAATGTCAAGAAAACAAAGATCATGGCAACTAAACCTATCACCTCCTGGCATATAAATGGTGAAACAATGGAGGTTGTTCCTAGTTACATCTACTTGGGCTCCAAAATAACTACTGACTGTGATTGCAGCCATGAAATTAAGAGACGCTTGCTCCCTGGGAGGAAGGCAATGGCCAACCTTGATAACATTTTCAAGAGTAGAGACGTAACTTTAAGAACAAAGATTCATATAGTGAAAGCTATGGTCTTCCCAGTAGCAATGTACGGAAGTGAGACCTGGACAGTAAGAAAGGCTGAGCATCGAAGAATAGACACATTTGAACTATGGTGTTGGAGAAAACTCCTTAAAGTTCCGTGGACTGCGAAGAGATCTGATAAGTCCATATTACAGGAAATCAACCCAGGCTGTTCACTGGAAGGTCAAATACTCAGACAAAAACTAAAGTACTTCAGTCATATTATGAGAAAACATGATTCACTGGAAAAGACCTTAATGCTGGGGAAGACTGATGGTAACAGGAGAAGAGGGCGACAACGGATGAGGTGGATTGATGGCATCAAGGAAGCCACAGCTCTCAATTTAGAAAGACTTCGGAAAATAGTATATGACAGGAAGAAATGGCGCACTTTGGTCTATGGGGTCACGGAGAGTCGAAAGCGACTAAACAACTAATAACAAACAACAACAGAGTGGTCCAATGGTGGCCATAAAATGTAAATAATAATAATTAAGTCATTTAGGTTTCAAATTTTTAATTTATATTTAAATCATTTTTAATGTAGGTGGAACACAAAAAATGCCCCTTTTAAAAGTTTCAACCTTGCATCAAATTTAAGACATTATTTTTCAAAACCCTGTCACCTGATCGAATCCAAATTTTAACAAAATAAGCTTATATTGGGGCGTTTTATACATTTCAGAATGTTATGTTTCCAAGAAAAGGTTATCAGTTTTGTAAGGCGACTGTTCCTTGGCTTGGGGTGGTTGGAAAATTGCATTTTTGGTTGTGTTGAGATGCAGTGGTTTTGCTGTGTGACTGAAATATGTAAATTAATTCACTTTTTTTAAATCGGTTTGTTTTAAGTAGAATGATATGGATCAGCAGCTGGCATGTGCAGGGAAAATCATGTAATTACGAATGATTTATTCAGGTAAATTTTTCCACCTGTTCAGTGCAATGTAGTTTTGTAGGTTTTTTTTTTTTACATTTCATGATATTGTTTGGTACTAGTTTCGACCCTACTCGGGGTCATCATCAGCCATAAACATTCAGATACACAATTTAGTCAAAATAGTCAAATTTTTGTCCACACAAAGGAAGGTTATTTCAAAATTAGAGACCAACTAATTAAGCACAATATTGTCTATGGTTGAATAAATATTTGCGAGGAGATTGAAATCTCAGTTCATTGCAGAGCCATCAGCCACGCTTCACACACTGCCGCGCAAGGTCCAATTGCTCCAAATGCAGTGCTTGCACTCTCAGAATTCTACTGGAAGTTATTCAGTGATATGTTTTCATTTGTTACATTAAGCGTATGAATTTTCTCCTTACTTCAATTTCAGCAAGACCCTGTTGTTATTGAAACTCTAATGGATAACATATATATGTCAGCATTTTAAAATAGTGTATAACTTAACAGTGCCAAAACATAGGCCACACTATCAATAGAATCTGCCAGAAAGACTCACTTTTAAACTATTAGTACTTAGAAATATATTATAAAGCATGTTCTGAAGCAATTATTTTATGAACTTGAATCACAATTGTGCTCATTTTATTCAGCGCAAACAATACTTTACCTTTAGAATCATACTACTTGGTTCCAAATGTAGCCATTTTACAACGGCATGCTAGTTTTTGTAATATAGATGTTGATTCCCATAGGGAACATGAAATATTTGTCCTGAATGAGTAAATTTATAATACCAATATATTGATATATCTGATGGCCAGGCAGGCATCAATTTTTGGAAATGAGACAAAATCTCTATAGTGCATTGGCACTGCTGGTGGCTTCAAGTAGCCTATGCAGTGGCCTCCACGGTATGCACTAGCCATGCGTCTTGGTGGGTGTGCTAAGTACCAACTGATAAGCCCAACTTAGCACATGGGGGCGAAACGCAGGTGACCAAGAATGAGGTAGCAGGAAAATTTATAATGTCCAATAACAGACCATTATATTGGTATTATACTAGTTTATACCGGGTAAGCTGGCCGTGCGGTTAGGGTCGTGCAGCTGTGAGCTTGCATCCGGGAGATAGTGGGTTCGAACCACACTGTCGGCAGCCTTGAAGATGGTTTTCAGTGGTTTCCCATTTTCACACCAGGCAAACTAGTTTATGTGATATAGGTGTTGATTCCCATAGGGAACATGAAATATTTGTCCTGAATGAATAAATTTATAATACCAATATAATGGTCCGTTATTGGACATTATAAATTTTTCAGCTACCTGTACCTTAATTAAGATCACGGCTGCTTCCTTCCCACTCCTAGGCCTTTCCTGTCCTATCGTCATCATAAGCCCTATCTGTGTTGGTGCGCAGCAAGAAAAAGGTCATTTAGCAGCTGTAACCTATTTTTGCACATCCAGGCCAATCTCTGTCATGAGAACAACGGGGCCACACTCCCTTCAAGGCTCTTTTCTATAGGCTGCGCGGCAAGAAAAAAGGTCATTTATTGTTTATCTTAGTTCCTAAGTAGACAGGTTGGCAGCCCGATCACGTCATCCCCGAGAAGGAAACAAAATACAGTCGTTCTGCGTGTAGACGTTTGCGATACAAGTGTTGACCCATGGCACTAATGTTGAGGTGTGCGGGATGTAGTTTTAAGGAATTAAGACAAGATGTTGAACTTAACTGGCTACCAGTAGCTTACTGTGAAATGAATGCTACAGAACTGATTTCAGCCTTTGTGAAGAATAACATTGCCAAATTAAACCAAGCGAACACTGAAGAGAAGTAAAAAGGATAACTGTGACAAGAGATCTATGCTAAGAAACCTTACGTTCTATAATACCTGAGCTAATAATGTAAAACAAACCGGGCGAGTTGGCCGTGCGCGTAAAGGCGCGCGGCTGTGAGCTTGCATCTGGGAGATAGTAGGTTCGAATCCCACTATCGGCAGCCCTAAAAATGGTTTTCCGTGGTTTCCCATTTTCACACCAGGCAAATGCTGGGGCTGTACCTTAATTAAAGCCACGGCCGCTTCCTTCCAACTCCTAAGTCTTTAATATCCCATCGTCGCCATAAGACCTATCTGTGTCGGTGCGACGTAAAGCCCCTAGCAACAAAAAAAAAATTCCACTGTCGGCAGCCCTGAAGATGGTTTTCCGTGGTTTCCCATTTTCACACCAGGCAAATGCTGGGGCTGTACCTTAAGTAAGGCCACAGCCTCTTCCTTCCAACTCCTAGGCCTTTCCTATCCCATCGTCACCATAAGACCTATCTGTGTCAGTGCAACGTAAAGCCACTAGCATAAAAATAAAACAAAAGCTAAAAGGTTTCCACCTATTCAATACTATTTATTGTAACCTAAAAAAGTTACATATATTTGATGAAACTAGTTTCGGTCTTGCTAGAGACCATCATCAGTCAGGATCATTAAAGTTAAGGCAAGACATGAATTATAGACAGATAACATTTATGAAGTAAGCGTGTGTTGTTGATATTCGGTGCAAGACAAGTAAAGAGTTGAATGTTAAACACTCATCACGATCACATGTCTTGTGTAAGTTCTCAAAGTTTTCTTCCAATTTGAAGAATGCACTTCACAAAAGACCAGGTGAAAAACATGAATTACTAGCACTTGAAGAATCGTCTTGAATTCAGGTCATCTGAAACAAGTGTGAACAGAATAATGTTGATGGGAAAGGATTGAGATGTTCATTTGTTTCCAATATGGCTCATTGAAAAAGTCGAAAGAGCAAAAGGCAAAGAAATAGAATAGAGCCGAGTTGTAGGTGGGAGGTATAGTGTAGCCTAAGGTGGGGCTGAGGAATGTGAGATGGTGGGTGATTCCTGGAGGGAATTTGGAGAAAAAAAGAGAAGGGGCTTTTGAGTACTTAATTTCTTTTTACTGAAAATAAGAATTAATAGATCATATAAAGGGTTTGGTTTTTCTGATATCTTATTAAGGTTGAAATTGGGACTAAAATATTGATCCAGTTGGATGTAACAATTTTCAAAGATATTGAGCAGAGATTTTTTAGGTCTTGATCAATATTCGTAAATTTATGGTTTGAGTGCATCATATGTTTCCCCATAGCTAAAAATCTGTTACATTTACATGAATTTACATGTAATTTATTACGTATGAATACTTGAGCTAGTCAGTCTTGAAAGTTCCGATTCTGTAAGTGACTGGCATGAATTAGAAATTGATGGTATTTCTGGTGATGAACTGTAAGGTGTATACTGTAAATAGTTAGATATACGCAATTAAAAATGTAAAAATAAAATAAAAAACTAACAATAAAAAATATAAAAACAAAAAGAACATAACAAAAATTAAGCATTTTTAAGACATTCATTTGCCAACTTAATTAAACGTATAAATCATGCCAGGAGCCAATACTTTTTTCTTTCTATTGGTTAGAATGTAGTAGATGGTAGGTAACGGTACAAGTGAAGTTTTTACACATTCACGTGAAAAATCATTGATGACGCACATGTGCTTTCATGGCATTGAAGAGCGGTATAATATCCTAGGTGCCGATAGACCCACATGTGCGTCATCGATCTATGTCAGCATATTTGCATAGCGTTGGAACAAATGATTTTTATAACCTGAACACATAACTCAAACATCAGTCTGAGTGCTGTTACAGAAGGACTGAGTCCAATCACAATGCCGACGAGTAAAGACAAGAAAAACTGGATTATATATAATGGCACACATGTGCGTCAATGGCATGTTTCACAATTAAGTATTTATTTATTTTCCACCTAGTCGATACAATGATTGCTTAAGGCAATTTTTAATGGTTAAAAGTGGTACATGTTTCGTATATTATCAACATCTTCAGCCACATCTGTTTAGATGAAAAATATATAAATTGACAAAGTAATGCTTTAGAGGAAGTGTCCTTAAAATTAACATAACCATTAAAAATTGCCTTAAGCAATCATTGTAACGACTAGGTGGAAAATAAATAAATACTTAATTGTGAATCTATTGAAGTGCGATACGGACCATGAAGCTGATTTTATGTAATCAACGGCATGTAACGTGAGAACAACATGACGTATGTGTGTGCGAGGTGGCAGCCAACATGTTCTAGCTGCCATTGAAGGCAAAGCTGATGGGAAATTTTTTCATGACCTCATTAATACCTTTTATTTCAATGTTAATTAGTGGTAATTAGAAGTTTCATCTGGTAATTAATAAGCAAACGGTGAAACAAATGTTAATGTACATGCAACTTTTAATCAGTAGATTAAACTCCGAGCGAGGCATGAAATGGCGCCGCGATGTATCCCGCTCTATCTCGGCAATGGCGCACGACTTTCCTTGCACCGCCCAGCCACTGAGCCATATTGTTCTACCCAATACAAACTGATATTAAAAAAAGGGAATTCAGTTACATATTTCACAATGCAATAAAGAAGCCAATTTTCCAACCACACAGAGCCAAGTAAGTTACCTTACAAAATTGGTAACTTTTTTCTTGGAAACATCAAATTCTGAAATTTATAAACAATGTTTGAAACATTGTGTTGTGTTAATACATTGCTGACCAGATGCTTGAGCTTATCACATACTCTGTGGACCGGACATTTTTCTACTGAGCATACTAGAGTGTACGTTATTATAAAAATGTACATGTACATACTATGTAGTCAAGATATTATCTTTAAAGTTGGTATGAGTCTTTATAAAACCATCCTCAGCGTCAGTTGCTAATACATCATCAATGTTTACATTGTTATCGTCATCAGAGTCGCTTGAATAAATGAGCACACTATGTAAATTACGACGTGTAGGGGCTTGAATATCACTTCCACCATCACTGTCACATTCAGTTTCCACTAATTCACAATCACTATCCATTTGAACGATCATTGGCATACAATTTTTCTAAAATATCGTCGTCACCTAACAAGCGCTCCATCTTATCATTGACTGAACTGGAGAAAGAAAGTCGACATTTCGAAACTAAATCAAAGAATAAAAGAAGTCGGTGAATAAAAGAAACATGGCAGATATACATCTACGATTTATTCTATTCAATGTGCAAGTCCGAAAATAGTTCAGTGTATGGCCAAGAGATGTCGCAGGGAGACCGGAAACGATGTCATGGATAAACAGAGATTTCTCGTGGCCCGTCTCCTACCGCTAGCAAGCGTACTACGAGATTTCTCGGGGCCCGTCACCCATGTGTTAAAATTTGGATTCGATCCTAGGACGGTTTGTGAGAAACAATGTGTTAAATTTGACACAGGGTTGAAACACGTTTAAAAGCAGGCGCCGCTTGTGTTCCACCTGTGTGCGATAAAAAAATATTAAAATATATACATGAAAAATTTGAAACATGAAATGAAACTAGGAAAATGGTGTTATCGTATTTTCTGTGGACCTACAGTAGGCTATTGGTTATTTCTTAAACAACCTCCAGACTGGAGTACACATAATGTTTTGGTTGATAGGACTCAGTTTCAGTTTTGCCTGGGTATTGAGTGTTCAAGATGCGATTGCACTCAGCCGTGCCAGGAACTAGTGCTTGTTTACTTCGCCTTGGTGATAAGTGGTTCCTTTAGCTAGACCCCAAACTATCAACACACATTCCATTCTTAATTTGCCCTTTTGTTTTTGCATTTGTAGCACAGGGAAATTCTTTTCTATGAATCTTGTCCTGTTGATAATTGCAAGATAAATATTGTATTCTCATTGTTTGAATGATGGTAGTTGTTGGACTTAATTCTGCAGTTTGTCCAAAATCAAACAGTTCCTCTGTTTTAATCTGTACTAGCTGTAAACAGAGACATTGGACATTTGACATTGGAGTATCCACTTGTTTTCTGTAATATTTGCTCCACAACTTCTAATATTATGTAAGATATCCATGGTTTCCTCAACAATTGGGTACAGTCATAGGAAGTAAAGGTGATAATTTTAATTTTCAAGTTGATAAGCATCTTTATCTGATGTTAACAACTTTACCTTTGCTATTTATCTTTGTGAAGTTGGATAAGCTTATGAGTTTAAGTTCTGTTGAAACGGTTTTAAATTTTTATGTGTCATATAGACTTTGAAATTTTCTTGTTTGTGAGAGGAATGAATTATGAAGTTGTGAAAATGGAATGACTTTAAAAGCTTTGTAAGTGGTACCTCCTTCAGTCTTTTCATCCCTACCTTGATTTTTTTCATTGTTGCTATGCTCGTGGAACAGTTATGTTGGTTGTGTTTTCATTGTTTCTCAGGTTTATAGCAAAGAGAAAGTATATAAACTGTAATTGTTGTGATTATGTATATCATGCCTATACTTTGCAAGTATGGTATTAGATTGCTAACATATGTGGCAATATGCAATGAGTGGAAGGGAAGTTCACGAAAACTGCTTAGGAAACTTCATCTGAGGATGTACTGTATCACAATCATGATAAAAGTGAAATGTTACCAAATGCTGTAAAAGTGTATTTGACGATAAACCCAACTCAATAAATGGCCACATTGTTGACTGTGGAATCAGATTTAATTTGCCTGTCATGGTTCGAGTGTACCTGTCACACAGAAACTTCAATACAATACTAACTAATGAAAATAATTCACATAAATTTCGCATTCATGCCATTGAAAGTTATGACTTGCCCATTCTTCATTCCTTGAATGACTGCTGGCTGTGGTACAATTGAAATAATTTAAAAAAAAGAGGGATCTGTGTTCTCTATAAACATCCAAGTACGGACGGTGGGCGGACTCTAAATTTTTCTAAACTATTCTGAAACACTGCTGTACCCACGAAAATGGATATACAGTATATCAGGATTAATGTCTTTGTTCTCCAATTTCCAACCACTACGGTTCTTTTGTGTCACTGACCACATGCGTTTGGAAGGACCTGGCACAGCATTTTCACTCTCACTTTCAAATACTCTTTACATTCAAATAACTTTCACTATTGCTATCACAACCCTCGAACTCTGATTCATTTTTCAAAACTTAATTATTGCCATAACTGCCATCTAAAACTGTCTACAAGCGCATTCTAACTCTCGTCATTGTTGTGATGCTGGTTCTACTGTGTAATGAATACTGAATACATACCGATGAAAATAAACTGTTGTTCAACAATCCCAGTGTCACACAGAAATACAGACAGTATTATTTACCAACAGTACATGTCTCTAGTTCCTTACATTGTGTACTTTGAGAACTTATATTGCAAAGGGAATCAAATGTATGAGATAATCAACACACTGCGTCATTGCAAGCTGCACTTGTCACTTGATTCATGCACGCGACCACAGCTCGTTAAATAATGGAAACAGCACGCGACCACAGCTCGTTAAATAATGGAAACAGGTTAAGTGTTTGACTTTGGGTTTTAATAGCAACAATAAAGGTAAATTCGTGTCCTCATCCCGAGGTGGTGCAGCTTTTTTCAGGCACACCCCCAATGGACGTGAGCTGCAATTAACGAGTCCATGTTATACTTTCATTTGACTTTAAATCAGAAGGTTGGCGCAGGTTCTGATTTTTTTTTTTTTTTTTTTTTCCCAAGTAGTTTGGTCAAATTCATGTTATCTTCATGTTTTTTTACTGAATGTGAGGCTACAAAGGTAAAAATTGAAACTTTTAGATGGAGGGGAGGGGGGTGCGTATTCAGATTACAAAATTAAATAATTTGTTGCCTTGAATATTTTGTGTGAACAGGTACCATACCTTTGAACTATTTGAAACATTTCATAAATTTCATAAAATATAAATACAGTAGTCAGTCGATAATCCGGCATATATCTGACCAGAGCAATGCTGGATTGCTGGAAATTACTAATAACACAATTAAACGGCAAAAGCTATGACTACTGTATTATTGTATGAAACACAGTACAGTATTTTTCAGTAGAGAACACTCAATGAAAGTGTCAGGCATGCAGTAATACTGTATTTTATATTAAAATAACTAGCCTGCCTGGTAGCCATGATTGTAAAGTCATCAAGTCTATATAGTCTAACACTGTGGTTAGGCAATTTGAGTCTCGTTGCTCGAAAAAAGTTTCACCATCAGAATGTTGGCCAGCAGGGTAGGAGAAGTGGTGGTATACAATTTCTAATCAGTAGATTACGTGTCAAAAGCCTGGATTCAATTCTAAACCTCCCTGGCAGTGCTCATATGGAGTGAGGGTATATGACGCTGTTGTTTCATCTGTCGGTGGGGGCGTAAAGCTCTGAGCAGGCCCCTTGGTGTTATTCGACAGGAGTAGGCTACGTGTTGACGCCGGGTTTCATCCTTCCACTACCTAATCATTATCCCCACACGCAGACATGCAGGTCGCCCATGGGCATTGTTCCGAGGTATCTGTGGAGCAGCAGAGGTGAAAGAAGGTGCGGGGGTGAACAGGTCTCAGGCTACGAAATTAAAGTTAATTAAAATTTTAACAAGGTTATATTTTCTTTGCAAAATCAAGAAATAACAAGAATGGCAGGTACAGAGTAGCAAAGCCACTATTCAAGAATGTACAATTACAGAGTTACAGGATTTGGGCTCCGAGAGCCAGACACACAATTCTTGAGCAATTAGCCCAACTTTACGATATACAGAATTCAACAAAGGGGCAGAAGACCCCAATCATGCCCAGGAGCACTTGCTCCCAATTACACAGTAAAGCCTCCTCGAGGCACGCAGAACCAAATTTCAAAAAGAGCAAACTGCTCTCAACGTTCAAGCCTATCAAAGGCCACACCAAATTCCACCTTCAAGCTGTCCTCTAAGGACATAAACACAGGGGTAAAATACCCAACCTACTGAGGCCTATTAAGAGAGAAAAGGTTAATTACATGGCCTCTAAAATACCAATTTGAGAGGAGGCGATCTGCACTTCTAATACATTTGTTTAAAACCTACTTGGCACTAGGCCGTTAATGCAAGGGCTAATCCCATACTAAAGAGGTGACTTTTAGAAGGAAACAATTTACATTATGTTAAGGAAGAACCGGTTGAGACAATAAGTTCACCTCAATACAATATGAGTGGGAGCTCGAGAGGGTTAAGCACTCTCTATCCCAATATGTTGTTAAAACAGAAAGAATTGACACCGAGTGTCTTCACATTATTAAAGGAAAGTTACATGGAAAAGGCTTCGGACCTGCCCCGAGAGTTAAACTGCTGAGCTAGCAAGAAAAGAAGTTATTAAAAGGCCATTACCTTGTGGATGAACTGCTGCCCGAAGAAAGAGGCGCTTCCCGCCCCCTGCTACGTACTTTACACACTGAAAGATGTTACTGAAGTGGCGCGGAGACCCGAAAATCAGCAGTTTATATACTCTCGCGGAAAGTTCGAGGCGTTTCAGGAATGAGAACACCCTCCCACAAAAACTTTATTGGCTAGGGTTAAGCAACATATCCCCTTTGGAGAAGATACACCGGATTGGTCATAAATTAATTAAAGAAATTCGGGATTGGCTAGATTCAAAACAAGGGGAAAGAAAGGGTTATACAGCCAACTTAAACAATAACAGAAAGAAATTTAACAAGGAACAAACTTTTGAAATAAAAATTTCTCCAAAAAACAGTTCTTTCACTTCTCACTAGGGTGCACCATTGTAGTTCTTCAGTAGTGTCCTCTGGAAGAGAATGTTCACACTTCTTACTACAGGCAAAACAAAAATACATCGAAAACGACCCAGTTCAGAAACTTCAAAATTTCCAAGTAGTGACATCTTCTGAGAAACTTGAAAATTAATACAGTAGATAAAGTTCAGACTTCCTCCAGCAGAGGAGTTTCAACTGGCGCAAAGTTTGAATTAGCGGCGTGGAGGTGTACCGCCCGGTACAGGCATCAATTACAAAGACCTGCACAAGGTGAGCCGAACATGTCCCTATACACTCCCGCCACTAAAAGCCATAGGATAAGTAAATTAAAATAACTAAAACTACAATAAAGAAAAAATTAATTGAACTTACAGTAGAGTACTGTGTTGTTCTGTATTGAAAGCCTACATTATTCCATCAACGTAGAAGACAAAGAGTAATTTTCTATTTTATTCTGCTTTTTCACTTTAAATGGCATTTTTAACACTCATTCTTGAAGTAGCTTCAACACTAGAAGAATGTCACTCGTGGAGACTCCATTTTCTTCTGCCCAGGTAAAGGATATAGCAAAGAGATCAATGGTGGTATTATGAGGTATTGTTTGAAAAGCTGGTGTCACTTTCCCATCCCCCTCTTCCAACGTGGTCACATCCTCTATTCTGCCATTGTCTGTCAGTAACTGCTTGTTTTCCTGTTTGTCACCAGTCAGCCACTTGTTTAAGTTGTCTGTTGTCAAAACTGTCTTTGGAATTCAAAACCTCTTCATCAGGGTGAGCAGGGTACTTGTCCAAAATAAGCAGTTTTTTGTGGCAGTTTCTGTTTCTTAAGAAATGTTATGACTGTACAAACAGTTCATGAAACCATTTGACAAACACAGACTTAGTCGTCACCCTTTGCTTTGCTTTTTGTGGTCAGCAGGAAGTTTAACATTCTTAAGGGCCCTAGGTTTTTTTTTTTTTTTTTTTTTTTTTTTTTTTTTTTTTTTTTTGCCAGTCACTAACTTGTTCATCTTATGGGTACCACTTGCATTTGAACAAGGCATAAATGTGACCCTGTCCTTACCTATTTTTCATCCAGAGGCACTAGCTTCAGCACGGTGAACATAAGTTTTATTTTTTGTAAAAGTTACCTAAAAACAAACCACTCCAGTATTCTCCCTAGGACCTTTTTTATTGGGCACACCACCCTGCCATTTTTACAGACCGCCCAGCTAACATATCATAGATACGTGCTAGTTACATAATATTAATGCATATTTGAGCCAATGGGTGTTCCAAATTAAAACGTAAATACTCTAAAACGGTTTATTTAAATGATAAATCATTATTGTCAGCATAATTGCATCAGTTTAGCTTAACTATCACCTAGTGTTGTGCGCGAGCGATGTCTGGAATAGGGTGGAATCGTGTGCGAGCACTCGATTCCGCTTGACGTTTCAAACCCGTATGGTACTCCACAGCAACCGAGTGGTAAGCCCCGGTGTTACATGATTATGCATGAGCTGTAGAACACTAGAAGTTCAAAATACTCTGTTATGTCTCGTTCATGATAGTACCAAAATAGTTCAATTATGCAGTTAATGTTTACCTGCCTGATATTGTTAATGCCCAGAGGGGAATAAATTGAAATGTTATCATATTAAATTTTTACATAGTTTACCCCGCCCGGCTACTCATTCCTGCCACCCGGCTGACTAAAATTTCTGGGGAAAACCCTGCACTCTCATCTGGATTGTACACTTGGTCAGGTTCTTTGTATGGTTCCAGTTAGTTAACATCACATGACAGCTTTTACACTCGCCGTACCCAACAACCGAATACAAAATTCCAATTTTTCCAAGTAGCCCTCACTGGCCTGAAAGTCATCTTTATTCATAATTTTACGGTAGAAATATCTAGCTTTTTCCTTGAGGATGTCTGCAGAAATAGTGGCTACCTTCAATTTGAAGAAACTTGCCAGTTTTCAATATTTTACTCGCGTTTTTCATATTTTCATTTTTGTTAAAGAAAGCTTTTATCTCATCACTGTTCGTCATTATGTCGTGAATTGTAGCTCGACCAATACCATATTCCTTAGCGAGACTAACTAATGTGTCACTTTTTTCATGTATTTTTAAAATTGTTTTTTCTCCACAAGAGATAAAGTTTGTTTACACTGTGCAGACATTTTTAATTCACAGCGTTGCACGTACAAAAAAAAAAACCACTGATGAAATATTGCACGTTAGGAAGCGATTGTAGACTCGTACAGTCAGTATTCTGACATGGAACAGACTGATTGTGGGCGGATAATGCATAATGACCCCTCCCCTGTGGTCAATCTTCCTATTGAACTAGATGCATGTAACAATGATTCGTCTTTAATTCATGCCCAGTAGCTGCCTGTGTAAAAATGCTGAATTACTGGGAGGTCCGGATTATAGACGGAATACTGTCTTTTCATTTAGTTTAGCTTTCGTCTGTTCTTAGTTTCAGAGTGTCATTTTAATGGAAACTCAAACACTGGCCTACTGGGAGAGCCACTCCCGACTTCTAGGTTTTCAAGTCTGAAATTACTGGCGTATTCCACGGTGAAGCAATGACGTGAAGCTGCCTATTGTTGGACAAGACTCCTGGACCATTGCCAATCACTAGCTTGTACAATTTGGCAGGTATTCTCCTCGCAGTCTGGTCTAGCCATAGCTAGGCCGGAACATGGCGAGCAACTAGGTGGTCTAGCCATAGCTAGGCCGGAACACAGTCTACTTATATCCTTAGTTGTCCTGTCTCACTTTTGGATGTAAGGCTCTTCCACCTATAATGATATCCCTCTTCTTGAGTTTCATGATCATGTCTTAGAATGCCTCCTTTGTGCTTGAGTGAGTACACAGAACCATGGACCAAATACTGGAATAATTTAGATTTGGATAGAATATCAGGTTTACAAAATACCTGTACCCATATATAACCAGAATTGAGGAAATCGTTTTTGTACGTTCAGTAAGAGCATTTTCATACTGATATGTAAAGGTTACATTACCATTAAAGACTGCAGGCAAATACGATCATAAAGAAATTGAATTCATACATTAGAATATAAATTATGGAGAGAGAGATTCCAGAGTAAAAGTTCACGAGCATGGGTCACACTAGCGAGCCTAGTCGCACTGAGCAGAGTTGAAAACAAAACACTAAAAACAAAAAAGATCCTGAATATCAAATAAGGAAAATAAATGTTCGTCATTGAAGTACATACTTTCTTCCCATTTTTCCAACTTAAGCAGTGATATATTAGAAGACTAGCTGATGTACCCGTGCTTCGCTACGGGATTCTCAGAAAGACTGACTTTGTGGTTTTCCTAACTGAAATCAACATAGGTCATTCCAAAAACGTAAGTATGAATGTAGCAATTAAAAGCAATGCTATCATATAAAATACTCGATCAAATGGAAAGCCGTATGTTTTATCACTTTTAACGAACAGTGCTGCGGTTAGACTGCGGTGCCAATCTAATAGTCCAAAGTTCCAGAGCTGGGATGACCAGGCTGCAGATTGCCATGAACACTCATCTGCCATTATTCTGTTAAATATGCACACTGTTCATTCCAATCAGTGCCTCAGAGTAGAGATTGAATAGCCCGAATGCTATGATGATCCAGTGTGTTACGTACCAGTAGTATCAGAAAATTTATAAACCAGGGGAATGACATGCTAAAGAAGAAAGTTATCTAACTCCCCAGCTACTTCCCATCAATATTCAGGCAGGCTGTTACACTCTGTACGACTGGGCGAGGTGACTGTGTGGTTAGCGGTACGCAGCTGTGAGCTTGCATCCGAGAGATAGTGGATTCGAACCCCATTGCCGGCAGTGCTGAAGATGGTATTCTGTGGTTTCCCACTTTCACACCAGTCACCTTAATTAAGGCCTAAGGCACTCCTAGCCCTTTCCTATCCCATTGTCGCCATAAAATCTATGTCGGTGCGACGTAAATCAAATAAAAAGTACTCTGTATGCAGCAGTAATCCTGTCTACCGGAGATGAGGGGCAACAGAAGACACAAAGCACATCACAACAAACAATGGTCAATGTAATGGTATTGTTGATCAATGTTATGAGCTTTCTATATTGTAGGCCTTCACATTTAGTTTTCCTTCAACTCTGTGATTTGTAAAATATTTTATACCGTAAACTGTAGTTTCTTATTCTCCAAATTTACATACCGATTTTCATTAAATACTGTTTACCCATTTTTCTCGTTACTCGGTGCTGATATGGACTTTGTAACAAAAATCCAAATTCATGACTATCTTTGTGATCATAGCCAGTACGGTAACAATGTAGAAGACATGAATAATAGGAAATGTAATACTGTATAACCTTAGTTATGTAGCATTCATCGATTACACCTCTAATAAGAAATATTTGAGAATTACATTTTAGGCCTTCCACTAAACTACCATTTCACTCAGCGTGAATAAAATAATTTACAGCCTAGACTATAGCAACTTATTTCCAGACTTTACATACCAATTTTCATCAAGATAGGACTACTAATAATATTTGAGAATTAAATTTTAGGCCTTCCCCTAAACTACCATTTTTCTCAGCTTGAATACAATTATTGATAGCCTAGATTGTAGCAACTTATTCTCCAACTTTGCATATCCATTTTCTTTAAAATACGACCACTTATAACATAAATAGTTGAGAATTCAATTTTAGGTCTTCCCCTAAACTACCATTTCACTCGGCGTGAGTAAAATGATTTATAGCCCAGATTGTAGAGGCTCATCCCCCGACTTCACATACCGATTTTCATTAGACCACTAATAACATAAATAGTTGAGAATTCAATTTTAGGCCTTCCCCTAAACTACCATTTCACTCAGCATGAGTAAAATGATTTATAGCCTAGATTGTAGAGGCTCATCCCCCGACTTCACATACCGATTTTCATTAAATTCTCTTCAACCGTTTTCTCGTGATGCGTGTACATACATACAGACAGGAAGACAGACAGACAGACAGAAATTACGGAAAAGCAAAAAGTGCATTTTCTTGTTACTATGGACATGACTGATACAGAAATACCATTATTTTTCAAATTCTTAGCAATGTACAGACAAAACTCTTATTTTATATATATAGATATCTTGTTAATCAGGACTAATCCACAATAAGTGTTGTCTGGTTATCATGGGACTCCAGAATACATGCATACGACATTCAGCCAAGCCGTCCTGATGAGGTTGTGTAGGCACATGAAAGCAAATGAAAATGGAGGCACTAGATCTTTCCACTGGTTTGTGTGGATGGAATTGTCCTGAACTCGTCTGATGTATGTGTGCTGCTCAAATTCCGCCTATGATTGCCCTAGAAATAAATTAGTTCATATAAGGCTCGCATTAATGTTGTTATATTCTCAGTAATTATCTATTGTAGATACAACAGAGCATAGATTCACCCAATGCATAGCACAGATAAACTGTGATATGCAGGAATTCTATTATTATTATTATTATTATTATTATTATTATTATTATACCGGGAGGTACACCTCAACTCCGCTCATTCAAAATAAGCGCCTTGATAAACTCCTCAATCGATCAAAAGGTGAAACTGATATATGAAGTTGGAACTTTAATCAGATCTCACCACTGAAATATGAAGTAATTGTGTTATTGTGAAGTTACCTAAACTGATTGAATTTCTCCTTGTTTTGTTTGGCTATACATCAAGAAGTCTGGACATTTTTCCACAGATCTCGCTACCAAAAAACTCTGATCACTCTGACCACTCTGTTGCAAGGTGGAAGAATTTATAACTTAAAGTAGTTTCGTATTCCTAGATTTTCCATAACTGAATCTATGTTCATTTATTTTTGGGTTGGCAACACTTCTCTTTCATTCCGCCAGTTTTGAATCTAGCCAATCAGGAATTTTTGTAATTAATTTTCAACCAGTCCTGCACTTCTTGTTCACTTTGACTTAACCAATAAAAATTGAGAGGGTGTGTCCGGATTAATCCTGATTTCTCTCTAACCTTCCCTGAGGGTATATAAACTGCGGCTTTTCAGGGTACCTTGTCAATTGATCGCCGTCTTTCTAAGTGTGTGTGTTAAGGCAGGAGGCTTCGGCCGGCAGAACATCTACAAGGTGAATGGCCACATGAATTCTCTTTTCTGTAGCTACCTCTGCAGCTTTATCCGAGGGGAAGGTCCGAATCCTGAATTATGTAACAAATTTTTCTATAATGTAAATCTTCTTTCGGCTAATGTAAAAATTTCATAAAGTTTTAACTGTAAATTGGGGATAGAGAGTGAGTTACCCTCTCGAACTCCCCTTCATCTTGGTTTGAAGTGACTCCGTTTTTGCAACCTTTCTTTCCTGTAATGAATTACAGTTATTTCCATGCAAGCCACCTGGGTAGTTTGGGACTAGCCCCAGTTTCATCGGCAGAGAGCCCTGTAGGTTTTAATTTTTCATTATCTGAGAGCGCTGTGTACGCCTCCGTTCAGTTTGTGTTCGGGCCATTTATTTAACCTGTTCTTTTCTGCAAAGAAAAAGGTTGGGTACTAGATACCTCTGTGTAATACTATTTCTATTTGTAATTTGTGCCTTGAGAGGCCAGAGAGTGTTAGATTTTGATGTAATGTTGCCTCGCGTAGGCTGGAAGAAACTGAGAGCCTGTTAGCTCTTTTCAAGGTTTTGTAATAATGAAGAGTGCCTCTGGAAGGCTAGATATTGTAATTTAGGGAGCAAGTGCTCTTGAATTAGGGGATTTCTGCCCTTGACTAAATTATTCCTCATTTTGAATTGTAAATTTGAGCTGGTAGCTCAGGAATTGTAAAACTAGGGGCTTGAAGCCCAACATTGTTTAAGTTCTGAATATTAGATTTTTCCAAGTCTTGTTTCAAGATTGCTAATTGTACCTGCCGTTGTTGTTATTTGTTAATTTTTGAAATTCTAAAGAAATATAACCTTTGTTAAAGTTTTAATTCAATTCTTGATGTTGTAGTTAGACCCATTCAAGCCCACACCTTCTTTTACCTCTCTCTGCATTCCACAAATACCTCGGAACAATTATTATTATTATTATTATTATTAGTATTATTATTATTAACCAATATAATATACAAACCTTCACAACATGCAATCACTTGTTTATTATACATCTGGATGTGTTTGATGTTCGCTGATATTCAAAGTACCGGTATATGGGGCTTGTCTTCTGTCCATTTTAATTTGCTCACCACACAACAGGTGTTATGACAGCAGCCGACTACAGATTGCTGTATGCCCCTACTACATGATGAAACGTCAGACTACACAGGTCAGTGCTTACCTCAACAAAACATCAAGTAGCAGATCATATGAACTTAATTATTAGGCCTATCAGAACTACTTAAATTCCTCCTTAAGTATTCAGGTTTTATGCCTTCTTGGATGTGTTTACCAGTATTATACCAGTATGTCATTCATGTACGTCTATTGGTATGCACGTCCTATTATGGCATAATACCGGTATTAACAATGTGTGGTTTCCTGTAGCGGTATTGGCGAATACTGAAATAATACTGGTATTTTACCAATATTTTCTCTAGCAGTATGGTTTCTGCATCATTATGAATGATCATTTCTCCAGATGTCCTTCTCCATAGTGGAATGGTTTTCATTGTTAGCTGCCATCCTCGGAAACCAGACTTTGACTCCTGGTAAGCCTATGCGCATTTTTTTCCGGCAATCACTCTAATCCATCTGCTGTATTGTTATTGTGCTTCCTTGAAAATGTTATTAAGATTGGGTAATTTTTGTAAATGCGATGGTTTTTTTTTTTTTTTTTTTTTTTTTTAAGGCATCTCCAGTTGGTAGTAACTCGCGATGAGCCAAAAACAAACAATACTGGTTGATGTGAGGTTATGTGATTATTGTAGGCCTAGTTGGTTTTGACTTGTGGAGAGCATTAAAGTGAGTTTTTGTGTTAAAAATGGAAGTGAGTGGTGGTGATAACAGTATTTTTAAGAAATGACGTAAGTTATACAGCAATAATACTAACATAAAACATGAAACTGTTAAAATAAGAAGGGCTGAAGGACAAAGTTATGTCAATAGTTCTGGCAAGACAGTTGGAAGAAAGCTAGTTTTAAATGTTACTGAGTGCTGTAAAGAATGTTTCAAGCATTTCTCAATTAAAACAAAGGAAGAGCTCTTTGGAAACCTCTGCAACAGCCAGGATAAAGGTATACAAGATTCTTTTCTATAAAAGTGTATGTCGCAAGCAACTGCAAAATCCGCTAAACTTGATCGGGGGGGGGGAAGATAAATCGTTTGGTCTTATAAGCTGAGCTATGATGATTTTGGAATTAAAACCTGTCAAATGATAATTTGAAAACTATTTTAAATATCAGAGAAAAAGAATACAAGTTATTCAAACAAAACTCGCTTGCATTGAAGACCTAAGAGATCGTAAAGACAGCCAGTGTGATGATAGGCCCCATAAATTAAAACCAAATGTAATGACTCTGATGAAAAGTCATTTGGAATCAATCCCTCATGATGAAAGCCATTATTGTGCCCACAAAACACCACTTGGAATATTTTGACAATCCTCAGCTGAAAGCTTTGTACTTGCTTTTTAAAGACTACTATACATTGCATACAAATGAACAACTTAAAAAGGAATATCCTCATTATTTCAAAGAGGCTCAAAAATTATTACTTTCCTGTAAGGTCACAAAAAACTGACATTTATGACTTACGTGCAGAATACAAGAAAAATCCTGCAAGAGACCTCAGTGACCGTTGTCGAGTAGCATATGCCAATCACATCAGAAAGTGTGAGAAAAGGCACGAATTAAAGGCAGCGTGTATAAATAAAAGTTACCCATTTTTCTTAGTGTACGAGTTTGATTACGCACGAAACTATTCAGTTCCTTGTTTAAATGTTAACTCACAATTCTATAAGAGATAACTGTGAATGTATGCAGTTAACGTACACATTTATAATGACGATTCCTTTTTTATTGCTTCTTGGAGACCCAAGGTGCCAAAAACTCTAACCCTGCTGTGTCATTTTTAAATGATTTTCCCCTGAAAAACTTTAAGACAAGTCCAGATTTCCCCTGACACAGTGTGATGGACATCGTGTATGGAGACGCCATGGTGAGAAGTACATGCCAAATGTTGTCCAGGAAGACGACAGATTCGGACAAGATTCTGTGATGGTGTGGAGTGGCATCAGTATTGATGGCCGTACGGATCTTGTCGTCGTCCATGGTAATCTTACCACTGCGGGGCACATCGAGCAGATACTGCTGCAGCATGTGTTGGTAGCTGCATACGGTGTTGGCTCTGAATTTGTACTCATGCATGACAATGCCAGAGCTCTTGTAGTGCGCGTCACCAGAGCTGTTTTGTGAGAACTGGACATTCAAGAGATGGAATGGCCAGCAGTGAGTCCCGACCTTAATCCCATCGAGCATGTGTGGGATAGGCTTGACAGAAGTGTTCGTGGGCGTCCTGTTCCACCACAGACTCTTTAAGACCTCGAACAGGCTCTCATTGAAGAATGAGACCTGATATCACAATATGACCTCCGTCAACTTATACGGAGCATGCCACGTAGGTGCCGAGCTGTGATAAGTGCTCGTGGAGGACATACACCATACTGAAGCTCTCCAGCTGTGATAAAAATCCATCCTGGAAGACTGTTATCACTTTGTTTTCACCCCTATTTGGACATTTCCGTTTGTATTCTAAAAATAAATGCGGATCCATTGATGTTCTTTTGTATACTTCAACGGTAAAGAATAAAGGTTTAGTTGGTAATGTACCTGGGTGTGAGGTATTGTTTTGTGGAGCATGGCATACATTCAAAAACATGTTCCCCTATTTTTGTTTAACTGTGTATTAATCGCTGCCATTAAAAAAAAGTAAATAGTCTTGTATAGGCGAGATGTATCATCCTGTAGTTCAGACGTGATTGAGCAAGAAAAACAACACTTATCTGTTATACAATGTTAAAAAGTAATTAGCAAATACAGTAGAGTCTCATTAATCCGAACTAATTGGGATCGGAGTCTGTTCGGATTACAAAATTTTCGGATTAACCGGAAACTATTTTCTAATAATAATGTTATTGTTTTTACGTCCCGCTAACTACTTTTACGGTTTCCAGAGACGCCTAGGTGCCGGTATTTTTTCCCCGCAGGATTTCTTCTACGTGCCAGTAAATCTACTTACACGAGGCTGACTTATTTGAGCACCTTCAAATACCACCGGACTGAGCAAGGACCGAATGACATTAGCGAGTGGATGGAAGCTGACTGTCATCAATTACAAACATACCAAGAAATTATAGCTATGGTGGAGAAAAATCTGGAGTTGATGAGGAACAGAATGACAACAAAGAAGACCACAATGAACAACTAGTGTCACATTCAGATGCTGCGGCCGCCTTAGAACTTGCCGTACACTATGTCGAGCAACACTCCGCTGCTACGCCCACCGATTTGATGTAAATGAGACGCTGGTTTGATACTGCATCTTCGAGTAGGTTCCAATCACTATGGCAAAAGAAACTAAATGACCAGTGATTGATGGTTTATGGTGTGTAATTATGTTTACATTAAGTTATTCTAGTAAAATATAACTAATAAAATGCAAGTAAATCTTCATTCTATAATATGTTCTTTCATTTCAATAAGGAGAATTTTTTTTAAAAAATGGAATATTTCAGTTCGGATTAACGGGAGTCTAGTGTATACTTTCAGATCAATATTTTGAAATAAAACGTGGTTTGTCTTGAAGCAATTCCCTCCAAGAGTGTTTATGCAAACATTTATAAATTCTGCCCTGCAGTTTGGATGTGTTGTCATTTCAGAAGATAAACGGCATTATTTCATTTCTTTGATGATTGAGCTATATATGTTGTGTTAACATTGAATAATATAGGCAAGTTGGTCCAAAGAATTCAAGTTATGCTCTGAAGAAGCCGTTAAAATTTGGCAGTAGTATTGACTGAATGTTGGCTTTATTTATATTATTACTGGATTTTCTAAGGTTGCAACTCTTCTTTCCTTCAGGATGGAGTTTCTTTGCATTTGTTCTTGCTATAATCAGTATTTCCCTTGACTGAGGGAAACACTTAAGCACAATATAGTCTAGAAACTCATGCAAAGCGTGTATGGTACCAGATAGGAGGGGATAGGATGACAGTATCCACCTATTTTGAAGTTGAAATATTTAGCAATATCTACAATTTCATAAATTCCTCTCTTTGTTATAACTTGATGAATTCTTTAAGTATTCTTAGCAGCCAATCTGATAGCCTAATATTGTCTTTGTTTAAATGCCTGTTGGAGCTTCATTGGTTTCCTGGCAGGGTTTAGGTTTCACAAAAGATGCAGAATGATCAATATCACCTAACTGTCCCATGTTATGGTATTTGAAAATGCTTAAAAGCATGTGAACTGTTCATGTTGATTTACTGGTACATAAACAGTCCCTTCTTATTCCAGCCTAATAATAGTTGAAGGGGGCCGATGACCTAGATGCTAGGCCTCTTTAAACAACAAGCATCATCATCATCATCATAGTTGAAGGGAACAAGTCTTCCATGGTCAGGTACACAATCTCTCTCTCTGTGTGTGCGTGTGTGTGTGTGTGTGCGTGTGCGCGTGCGTGTGTGTCTGAGAGAGAGAGAGAGAGAGAGAGAGAGAGAGAGAGAGAGAGAGAGAGTATTAGGAAGTATGCTGATATCCCTCTTTTCTTTTCAGATTCTTCATGCGAGGACAGAATGGATCCAATTTATTTATCATACTCTCAAGCGAATGGTGTGCCCCAAGAGTCCAAGCTAGCTACATACATGGTGAGCAGTTCAGTTTCTTTCAATCATAGCAGCATCTACAAGTAAGGGAGTAAATGGACAATGTTGTGCATCAACCGGCTAAGTGACAATTACATGTAACCAATCTCATGATTAGATTTGCTATAATATGCTTACAATATTGTGATTTTTTATATGCCACCTTTTCAATACAATTGGTTTTATGTTGTTAGATCATAATGCTACAACACTGTTTTATAGGGACATGTTTCGCTTGAATTTCAAGCATCCTCAGCCTATATAATCATCTCAAGACCTGTCGTATTTGATTAGTTTTGACAAATTTGTGCTTAATTATAATTCTAACAATAAAGTAATAAAATATATAAACGTAGGAATTTATGAACACATTAATAGTTTAACAATATGAATGACTATACTAAAATTGGAATAACCATTAATTCTAAAGATATTGACATCCAAAACACAGTGTCTTCAAATGTTGAAAATTTGGCTAAAATTGTTTTCTCAAAGTTCTAGTTTATTAAAAATAATTGTAATTTGACTTCTATGTTAAAACTTGAGTCGTAATTATAGTTAAAACTTATTGGTGTCTTAAGATTAAAATCTTGGATCCGTTTGGAATTCAGCTTCATGTTTTAATTTTGAAGCTTGCTACTGTAATTTAATGTAGTTTTGGGCAGTAAAATGTTGAATTAGTTAGTTTCATCGAACTAGTCTTGTTTTTACGATCAGATTTTCCATTGGTAGTAGTTTGTATTTATGAGGTATTTAGTCAAAAGGGCGTACCTTAAAACATAATAAATATTCTGCAATGAGTAACCAAATGAAAGAAACCGGCCGTCAATATATCTCAATAGACAAAGACCTCACAATAATCAAAAGGATTGAAAAGGGGAAGCTAATGATGGAGTTTGAAAATATATATATTTATTTGGACCAATATTTCAATAAGGAAAAAAACCTGAATGACGCGATTGATATAAAAAGTCCGTTAATAGAGCAATTGCCAGTATTATTACAAACTTTCAAATCAGATAATAGTAAATTCTTTAAGATATTTAATCTGAAAACTCCCACCACAGAAACTACTTCGACAACACATAAAGATTCCCCTCCATACAACATGCCAAGGCCCAACGCCTGCAGTCTCCTCCCCTACCCCCACCCCGACAACAGATAAGGACTCCTCACCACATAATACGCCAATGTCTAACGCCCCGCCTAATATTTCTTCCCCTAAATCCCCTACCCGTCCTCCACAACAGCTTTTCCATACGTATAACACAAGGAGTAGAACCACAACAGATAAGTCACCGTAATGTAACAAAGTCCACAAGGTTTCGTAGTAGCAGTCAAAGAGGTTAGTGAATACATACCATCAGATCACTGTAAAAGCACAATAACACACAACATTATTCACATAAATTTCCTTTGTTACAGACGCACCATCATTCAAATATTATGAAAGAAACAAATCAACTCCAAGATTTTGGGTTAACGTCCGTTTTGACTAAATACCTCATAAATACAAACTACTACCAATGGAAAATCTGATCATAAAAACAAGACTAGTTCGATGAAACTAACTAATTCAACATTTTACTGCCCAAAACTGATAAATTACAGTAGCAAGCCTCAAAATTAAAACAAGAAGCTGAATTCCAAACGGATCCAAGATTTTAATCTTAAGACACCAATAAGTTTTAACTATAATTACGACTCAAGTTTTAACATAGAAGTCAAATTACAATTGTTTTTAATAAACTAGAACTTTGAGAAAACAATTTTAGCCAAATTTTCAACATTTGAAGACACTGTGTTTTGGATGTCAATATCTTTAGAATTAATGGTTATTCCAATTTTAGTATAGTCATTCATATTGTTAAACTATTAATGTATTCATAAATTCCTACGTTTATATATTTTATTACTTTATTGTTAGAATTATAATTCAGCACAAATTTGTCAAAACTAATCAAATACGACAGGTCTTAACCTTGAGATGATTATATAGGCTGAGGATGCTTGAAATTCAAGCGAAACATGTCCCTATAAAACAGTGTTGTAGCATTATGATCTAACAACATAAAACCAATTGTATTAAAAAGGTGGGATATAAAAAATCATAATATTGTAAGCATAAGTGACAATTTTCAAAAATCATAATACTGGTACCATCCATCGCCTAAAGATTCCATCTAACTGCTCGAGTGCTCATAGAGCTCAGTTTGAATTTAAACAGCTGTAACGGAAGAAAAACATAAGCGCCACTATCATAATACAATGTTAAAAGTTATGCATCAACCGTCTTATTCAAAGAATTGATTCGCCCAGTGGTATTTGGTGTTCTGTAACATCCTCCCATACATCACAGATATGTAGTACAAGTTACTACTATAGGGCCGACAGTGCATTATCATTAGTTGATGCTTGTTTTTACTGTATCACACTATTAAGTGTACAGTTGGAAATAATTATTTATAAGTCATCCACTAAGGCATTGAAGTAGGTGTGCTAGCACATGTGGTAAATGTGTACCTCGAAGGATGTCGGTTCGATTGCTCATCAGATAGTCAGAATTTAGGATGATACTACCACTTTCTTTTTCTGCTGTTTGTCTTACAAGTTTGACCCTTATTTGCCTGTATGTTTATGTGAAATTCTTATATAATAAAATAGTAATAGGTAATGAAAAGTTAACAACATTCTTGTTGAGTAACTAGATATTCCTTAGCCCTGAGTATCAACAACTTAACTGCCACAGTTCGGCGCTTAGCTGCTTAGTGCGTATCTTTGGTCCACAAACTGTAAATACAGCTAAGTTAAATTTGAAACAAGGAAAATATTGCACGAATGAGTTTTCTTCTCAATAATCGCATTACGCGCACCGCATTATTTATTTTAATTTTTTAGCCAACATAGGACTACTTTAGTCAGATTTATGGAGGGTTTTTTTCTTTTTGTCAGCTCAATACTGTTTCATCCTTTCTGAACGTAATTTTCTTTCTGCTTCTGGAATCACTCTTCCTATTCTCTGCTTGTTGATTTTCGTCTGTAGTCTAGTGTGTTTATCTTTCAATATCCTGAGTGTATTTGCTTTGTATTTTAAATCTTCTGTTGTAATATGTAACACTCTCATGTCTTGTTTAAGTTGTGTGATCCATCTAATATTAGTCTTAATCTTACTCTTCCATAATTTTTCTATTGATTTTCTACTCATTCTATTTTCTGATGACCGTATTAGATGCTTTAAGAATGATATTTGTTTCTTTTTCATTGTGGTTCTATTTCATTATAAACTGTTTTATTGGAAGCTAGTCTGCAGGCTCCATTTACTTCATAATTTTTATTTAAACATGTTCCCACAATTCTCCTTTCTAACATTACTTAACTGTACCAAATGTTTATTTATTTGGACTAAAATATCTCTTCTAGGATGATTTTCAAAATGAAAACCTTTGAACGGGTTTTGCTCAAAACTAAGATTTGAAGCATAGCCGCTTGATGCATAACACCATCCAAGTATGATTGAAACATATTTCTTTGGTAAATAGAGAGTGAGTTTGTATGTGTGAAGGTTCCAATAAACTTTTCACCATCAATGCTATCGGAAAAGCAGGTAGTTAAAAAAAGCTGAGTAAGGTGACCAGGCTCTTAAAATTCCTGTTAAGAAATGGAGCTCACTAACAAGGGAGCTTTTGCACCTTTCAACAACAGTCGTCACAAAACCTTCTGAGGTGAACAGGCTGTTGTGAAGTTCAGCTTTTCACAATCACCTGAAACAAGGCATTGGATTTATAGACGAAGTTACAACCTTCATTTCTGCTAATGCTGTTGGTGCCATCATGGTGTTCAATATGGAATAAAGTTAATTTAAGTATGAATTCATTTCAAATAGGACACTATCAAAAACTGCAGAAAACATGGCTGAAGCTGCTGTTTAAAGTGTTGCATCTACTTCCCTGTCTAGGTGCCTTGCCAAGAAACTCGACTTCTTGCTGTCAGTAAACAGGTGGTAAATTTGGCAAACTTCTTTCTGATAGAACAGCATAAACCAACTTGCAAATACACGAGGGTGAATCAAAAAGTAAGTTACAATTCCAAGTTATGGCCATTTATGAAACCACCTACACATAGGCAACACGGCTGTGACAACATACAATGTAAGTTTACTTTTCCACACAGTACCCAAGAGACTGTACACATTTTTCAGGACGATCAACCAACTTTTCGATTCTGGATGCGTAGAAATTACTTCCAGTGCTATGTAACCACCTGGAGACAGCTGCTTTCACCTCATCATTTCAGAATCGTCATCCACAGAAATCCTTTTTCAACTTACCGAACACATGATACTCTAATTGCATGGCACTAAGCCTGGACTGTATGGAGGATGTTGCCATACCTCCCACTTGAATCGCTCCAGCAGTTTGGACGTTTGGCAGGCTGTGTGAGTGTTGCAATATCGTGCAAAAAAATCACACTGACGTTCTATTTTCCCCGCCACTTTTTTATAATTACCGTACTCAACCGTTTCAGCGTTTGACAATAAGAAACCGAGTTGATTGTCGTGCCTTTCGGCATAAATCCACGTGCACCACTCCCTCTATGTCAAAAAACACTGTCACCATTACCTTTCCTGCTGAAGGTTGGACCTTGGCCTTCTTTTGTTGTGTGCACTCATTCCATTGATGTTCTCTTTGTTTTGGGGGTGAAGTGGTGCACCCACATTTATCCCCTGTGCTGATTTGCCGTAGAAACTCGTTGCTGTCCACAGAATACCGTTGCAAGCATGCCAGTGGTGATTGGAAACGTTGTCCCTTGTGTGCATCGGTGAGCAGATTTAGGACCCATCTTTGACACAGTTTATGAAATCCAAGGTGGTGCTGAACAATGGAGAACACACTATTATACGAAATGTTCAGCATCCTGGCAATTCCCTGCAGTGTTATGTGCCAATTCTCTCTAATGATTCCATCCACATGGTCAGCATTTGCAGCGTTACTGGACGTTGCGGGCCTCCCGTTGCAATATTCGTCCTTGAGATTTTTGCATCCAGCATCAAATTGCTTACACCACTTTACAATACCTGGGTGAGAAATTGCATGCTCACCGTATACAGCAGTGATTTCATGATGAAGTCCGTGCAATTGAGCCGGTTAGCCCATAGAAATCTGATCGTTGCATGCACCTCCATTTTGGAGTGAACATCCAGTTGATGCGCCATTGAGCCTAGCCCACTCTGCATGCACAAGACGACGGGATACCACACCAACCTTCCTATCGGATGTGTCAGCAGTTACTGTAGCTTGCTCTGCATTGGCCACGGTCACGACACACAACATGCTCTCACAGCGAGCTAGTGTAACTGACTTTCTGATTCGCCCTCATAGAATACGTCTGCAGCACCCTTACTGAAATGTCAACAGCTCCTGTACTGTCATGGATGGGTAAAATACTGGAACCGGAACTGAAGGGAGCATTGCCTCCATTGCTGGATTTTTGGTCTGGTCAAACCAACACAAGTTAGTCAACCAAAGCTTTTGGACACAGGAATGTAAATTTGCACACAAATATTAGTACCATAATGACATATTTGGTAGCTCAGTTACAATTGTGGTGTCTGTAACCACTACAGATTACACAGTATCAAAATAGTAAATATAAAAAATTAAAACAAGAATAATAATAATAAACATAATAAAGAAAATTTAAACTTCATGAGATTTGATAAAGTTAAATAAAACACTCACACACGATAAAGGCTGCATAACAACATTGAGATATAAATACCAGGTTAACCAACATGACAACTAAAAGAAATGAGATGGGAAGCAGGCTGGGAACCAAACGAGGTCTGTGAAAGGTAGTTTGTTGCGAGGAAAACGAGATTAACGGTGATCCTCTTCTGAACATTCAAATTTACTGATTATTAAGGTACAAACAAATTCAGAATAGCATATTACAATGTATGTGCTAACACACAAATGTTATGGAAAACATTTCTACCTTGGTTCTTCTAGAAACAGTAATTACAGCTATTGAATTATAGACGATGGCAGGGTATTTACATTTAAAAAAAAATTAAATCAGCGTTAAAATTACAACCTGAAAATAAGGAAGGGCCCTGTTTGAAACATTTACAAATGTCAGAAAGCAGCAGAATAATAAAATTTAACGCAGAGGCCAGTTCGGTTGCAGCCTTTCCTAAAATCCTTCAGTAAAAGACGCATAGTTTCAAACTAGCGTACGTTAAATTTCTACAGAGTTACTGGAGGCATCCCCAGGGGGAAAAAAAAAAAAAAAAGAATAACGAACTACTTAAAAGACGTGAGAACTAAGTGACATTTACGTTAGATCAGTGTTGCCAACTTAGCGGATAGCAGATTTTTTTTTTTTTTTTTTTTTTTTTTTTGCAGAATTTAGCCTTTTATCTATTGTGTGTTTTTAAAAAATTTCTACTCCGGTCTGTCTCCAAGCTATTCTGTATTTCTTGTCAGGAGGTAGCAGTCACATGAGGAAAACATGTTATTTGGAGTTGATGTTATGAGATCATGGTATAATAAATTTGTAATGCGTGGGGGAAGGGCACTTATCTCTTAGTTGACGAATGACGACAGATAATGAAACTATTTATATTTATGCTATGAAGGAAGACCGTCTAATGAACTGGCCTGTTCTGTGTGTGGGCCTTGAGGTAGAGCAGGGGTTTCCAATTTGTAAGGGCTCGAGGGCCATTTTGGAAACCTTAGTCATGTTCGCGGGCCGCACTTGAATAGGCCAATTTTCGTAAAATTCTGCAAATAGTACAGAAACACCAGTATGAAATAATATGCATAGTTGAATTGAAACGAGGGTTTGATTATTTTAATAGCTTAAAACATTATTTTAAAATTGCATAAAAGAGTGAAATTTGGAGCCGGGCTGAGTGGCTGAGATGGTTGAAGCGCTGGCCTTCTGACCCCAGCTTGGCAGGTTCAATTCTGGCTCAGTCCGGTGGTATTTGAAGGCGCTCAAATACGTCAGCCACACCTGTGGGACAAAATTTCGACAAATCGGCGTCTCCGAAAACCATCAAAAGTAGTCAGTGGGACGCAAAAATAATAAGATTATTACTTCGAATTTCGATTTTAAATATTTTAAAATCAAATATAATTTGTTGAGAACAAGTGAATACTTGAAAAGAGGAACTAGTATTAAAGAATAAGTAGTTCTTACTTGGGCCTATAAAACCAAACCAAACCCCATGGCACTACAGCCCTTGAAGGGCCTTGGCCTACCAAACGACCGCTGCTCAGCCAGAAGGCCTGCAGATTACGAGGTGTCGTGTGGTCAGCACGACGAATCCTCTCAGCGCTCCTCAATTCTAATCACGTAGGCTGAGTGAACCTCAAACCAGCCCTCAGATCCAGGTAAAATCCCTGACCTGGCCGGGAATCGAACCCGGGGCCTCCGGGTAAGAGGTATGTACGCTACCCCTACACCACGGGGCCGGCCTTGGGTCTGTAAGGTGTATAAAAATGAATACGTTTTTGAACGAGCTAATATATATGTTTGTGACTTTTCTTCACATTATTTCTCACAGTGCTCTCGCGGGCCGCCATTTGGAAACCCTTGCATACCTGCCAACCCTTCCGATTTACCCGGAAACTTTCCGGTTTTCCGATTTATTTCTACTTCTTCCGATTTTTTACTAATATAACCTCTAGTACTGCCCAATACCCTTACCCTAGAATAAAGGATAAATTCTTATGTGCTTGTATCTCTCTATCTGTGTCGGTGCGACGTAAAGCAACCAGCAAAAATATAATAATAATAATAATAATAATAATAATAACAATAATAATGTCCACCTCTGTGGTGTGGTACTTAACGTGATTAGCTGCCATCCCCGAGTTCGATTCCCACCTCAGCTATCCTCGAAGTGGTTTTCCGTACGGTTTTACGTCTTCGTCCTCCTTTAATATGCTGTATGCTCGCGTGAACGACTCGTGGTTTCCCCACTTCTCCTCCAGGCAAATGCCGGGATGGTATCTAACTTAAGGCCACGGCCGCTTCCTTCCCTCCTCCTTGTCTATCCCGTTCAAATAAATAAACGAGTCGTTCAACTCTACCTGCACAAGGCGCGCACTAACGACTCAGTTAATCGGGACGAAAGAATGAGTTTGTTATTGTGTTGTTCGCGCGCTGTTAACATCGTTTCTGTGCGTAGTTTCGTCGGAGTTGTAGGCCATGTGTTTTTCCTTGCATTTCTATTCTTTCCCCTCTGTGTCAAAGTCGTATGTTAATAATGTATGGGACATATTGAATTGTTTTGTATGTTGTAGTTTCGCGTATTTAAGTGCACAATTTTAATGTGTTGAATGTATTTAAAGAGGTTGTGTCGGTGACGGTTTCTGGTATTTTCTTTTCTCGTTATGGCCAAAAAATATGACAAACGTTATCTCCAAGTGTTCAGAGATGCCTATAAATTTCCGTTCATTTTACCGGCTATTAAAGGAATTCCTTGAATCGCATCCGAAGTTTTCGCCTGTATTTTTCGTCAAGAAAGTGCGTTAATTACGCGAGAAAATACGGTATTATGCATTTTGTTGCGTGTGTCGGTGTGACAAATATTATTCGTATGTATCATAAATGAGTGTGATTAGGTACATTTTCATGTAACCATTTTTATGTTTTCTTAGTTTAAGATTTTAAATTTAATGGTCAATTCGCATTGTAACTGTAGATATGTATGCCTTTTATCCTAACCTTTTTTTTACGTAGACCGTGGTGGAATATATGCGATAAAATCCAAGAATTTAAAAAATCTTCCTATTTTTGGTTTCTAAAAGTTGGCAGGTATGCCCCTGAGGTAGAGGATTCACCTAGTTTGCACCCGGTACTAAAACGCTTACAAGTTTTAGCTCGCCACCTCACAGGCAGGGGGGCAGCACGGACGATCCACGTCCTAGCACTAGCACAGCAACAGACGAGTCCGCGTTTGAACTCCTGACGTGAATGAGGACGACTAATTGACTTTTTAAGAATATTCCTCTCACTAGTTCCAGTGAAACTCAGATCAGGTGAGTGTAGATATTTACTATTATTATTATTGTACCGGGCGGTACACCTCCATGCCGCTTATTTAAAATTTGCGCCAGTTGAAACTCCTCTGCTGGAGGAAGTGTGAACTTTATCTATGGTATTAATTTTCTACTTTCTCAGAAGATGTCACTACCTGGAAATTTTGGAGTTTTTGAACTGTGTCATTTTCGACGTATTTTTGTTTTGCTTGTAGTAAGAAGTGTGAACTTTCTCTTCTAGAGGACACTACTGAAGAACTACAATGGTGCACCCTAGTGTGAAGTGAAAGAACTATGCTTTTGGAGAAATTTTGAATTCATAAGTTTGTTCTTTGTTAAATTTCTTTCAGTCATTGTTTAAGTTGGCAATATTAACCCTTTCTTTCCCCTTCTTTTGAATTTAGCCAATCCCGAATTTCTTGAATTAATTTTCCACCAATTATGTGTTTCTTCTTCATATTGTGTAGGGGTTTTCTTGGTTAGCCAATAAAGTTTTTGTGGGAGGGTGTTCTCATTCCCCAAACGCCTCGAACTTTCCGCGAGAGTATATAAACTGCTGATTTTAGGGTCTCCGGGCCACTTCAGTACTATCTTTCGTGTGTAAAGTACATAGCAGGGGGCGGGAAGCGCCTCTTTCTTCGGCGGCAGTCAACAACCAGGTAATGGCCGATTAATTACTTCTTTTCTTGCTTGCTCAGCAGTTTAACTCTCGGGGCGGGTCCAAAGTTATTCCATTATGTAACCTTCCTTAAAATGTAAAGAAACTTGTATCTATTCTATCTTTTAAACTACATATTGGGATAGAGAGTGCTTAACCCTCTCGAGCTCCCACTCATATTGTTTTGAGGTGAACTTATTTTCTCAACCTATTCTTCCTTAACATTATGTAAATTTGTTTCTTTTCTAAAGTCACCTCCGTAGTATGGGATTAGACCTTGCATCAGTGGCCTAGGGCCAAATTAGGTTTTGAAACAAATACATTAGGAGTGCAGATCGCCTCCTCTCTAATTGTTATTTTAGAGGTCATGTAATTACCCTTTTTCATTTAATAGACCTCAGTAGGTTGGGTATGTTACCCCTGTGTCTATGTCCTGAGAGGACAACTTGAAGGTGGAGTTTGGTGTGTGGCCTTTGAGAGGCTTAAAGTTTGAGAGCGTGTGGCTCTTTCTTGAAAATTAAGTGTTGTATGCCTCGAGGAGGCTTTTCTGTGTAATTTGGAGCAAGTGCTCTTGAACATGAATGGGGTTTTCTGCCCCTCTGGTAAAACTTATTTTGGAGTAAAGTTGGGCTAATTGCCCTAGAAGTGTGAATTCGGGGCTCGAAGCCCAAATACTGTAAATACTGTAATTGCACCTTTTGTTGCCTTGCTACTCTGTACCTGCCGTACTTGTTATTTCTTAATTTTGAAAAGAAAATATAACCTTGTTAAATTTTAAATTAATTTGACTTTCGTAGCTTGAGACCTGTTCACCACCCCGCACCTTCTTTCACCTCTAACTACCACGGAAATCTCCGTAACAAGTGGTAGCAGAGCGTGGTTGAAGGGGTCTCATTTTAGCCCCTTTTGACGGCTAAACATTGTTTTGATCCGAACTCTAACCATTTTCTCAGTTGCTGGAATTTTTTGAGTTTTTCAAAATTGTTCTGTCATCATGCCCGGCCCTCGCGATGTTCTCCATCTTAACTATTTGCGCAAGGAGGAGTTGATCTATGAATTGACTATTAGAAATGTGCAATCTGGAGGCACGGTTGCGGTAGACACAAACAAGCTTAGAGAGTCCCTTGATTTGCCCATTTCCATCCCCACCTTGGGAGAGAAAGAAATTGACGACTCTCTTTCCACGATAGTCGAGAATATTACTGGGCTAGCATCTGTAGTTAGTTTTTTTGATGAAAATGATCCTTCTCCTAATCAAATTAAGCGTGTGCAAGCCAGGCTGTTTCATTTTTCAAATAGAGTTAACGATCTGTTGTCTCTAAAGTTGAATGACGTTCAGAAGAAGGAAGCTAGTACGCTGCTTGAAAATATTTCTGAATTATCTAGCAAGGTCACTCAATTGTTAACTGGGGAGGTTCCTCCCCAAAGCGATCTACCCACCACAGTGAATGTAGGTAGCGAGGAAGAGCCTCCTAAGGGAGAAGTAAATAGGAAAACCATCGCTGCTCAAACAACCTCTGCCCCATTGGACGAGTCTGAACGCCGTAACTCATTAAATAATATACGTTCTGAATTAACTTCCTTGCCACTGAAACCTTTACCTACTATGTCACCCGGGTTCAGCAGTTTGCCTCATCCATTGGCAATGTTGCTCAGAGGTATCTCTAAGTTTTCCGTTAATACCACCAGTGAAGTAATTTCCTTTTTAAGATTTTTAGTTGAATTTCAGGATCATGCCCTTGTGTTTTCTCTTTCTCCATGTCAAATTTTGCAAATTATCTATCCCTATGCAATTGGGATTCTCTCCGACAAAATAGTACGAGCCATTGCCGAGCAATCATCTATTGAGGATTTCCACGCCCACTTGCTAGCTAACTTCATCCCGACTAGGGCCAGGTCCTCCCTTATTCAGAAGTACTATTATCGTGTACAGCGTTTGTTTGAAAACTTGGCAGACTTTATCCAAGATATTAAATTCTATACTAGGGTGTTTGCTCTTCATTTTCCTGAAGACCGGATTGTACAGGCTATTGTAGAAGGAATTTCACCAGCCTATAGGTCATATTTGTGTTTCGCGGCGTGCCCGCAAACCTTCTCGGAACTTGAAGCATTGGCCGTTTCAGCGGAAGGGGTTAGATACGCCGATTCCTTGCGTGTCGCGAAAGAACCCCCACCTTCCTTTAGTAATACTCGGCCTCCACCTCGCCGATCAGTCACTCCTCGTAAATGTTACGCTTGCGGGTCGCCTGACCATCTGCGGAACAAGTGTCCATTGATCAAATCCAGTAGATGGTTATGAATTTCATGTTTTTGGTCCGTATTGAACTGAGAATAATATATAAGTAATAATAATAATAATAACGTAAATGTTTCCACCTTTTCAATACAATATATTCACAAAATTACAAAATTATACGGAACTAGTTTCGACCCATCTAGGGGTCATCATCAGCCGTATTGGAGCAAAGATCATTTGTGGCAAAATCCTAAGACAATATTATTTTAAAGAATAACAAGTGAAATGAGATGTTATGGTAATAGTTAATAATACAAGGAGTTTATAGGATCAAATGTACCACCTGTAAAAAACCTACATCGGGCAAACCGGGAGAAACTTCATTATCAGATACCACGAGCACACTAACGCAATAAAATACAACAAGTTTTCAGCCATCGGCCAACACATGCAAGATTATAACCATAATTTCACCAATATTGAACAAGACATGGACATCCTCGTATTAGCAAACAAGGGCCCTTTACTGAACATAATGGAAAATTACTACATACACCTAGACCAATACTTTAATGCCAGTCACAATCTCAATGAAATCTCAGAGAAACCCAACATACTCTTCGATCTATTTATCACTTTCCTCAGAAACAATAATGCAGCCAACCTAAACTCAATCCTAAATTTAATCAAAGGTACTTTTCCAAGACAATTACACTTTCTCCCGCACCCTTCAGCCCCACCTTAAGCCCTCTTCCTAAGCCATATTTCATTTCAATACAAGAACTTACTGATTTCCATGATTATAATTTTTACAACACCCCATTTATACTTTATTCTTTGTTAAAAACCTCTTAGTATGTATATTCCTTGTATTATTAACTATTACCATAACATCTCATTTCACTTGTTATTCTTTAAAATAATATTGTCTTAGGATTTCGCCACAAATGATCTTTGCTCCAATACGGCTGATGATGACCCCTAGATGGGTCGAAACTAGTTCCGTATAATTTTGTAATTTTGTGAATATATTGTATTGAAAAGGTGGAAACATTTACGTTATTATTATTATTACTTATATATTATTCAAATCCAGTAGGGCAAATAATGGAGCCGGTTCATCACAAGGCTCTTTTAAATGTGGGGCTTTCTCACATATCGCCAAGAATTGCCCAAATTCAAATAGCACCCCCTCCTGCTCAACTTCTGGTGTAAATTCCACCAATGCCAATAATAAAAAATGACTAGTGGCTTCGGCTGAGTCGACTAATCCTTCTTTCCGAGGCTCAGCCCCTGGTAAACAGGTCGAAAATTCAGGGAACGATCAGTCTTCTAATTCATCTTTTGAATGCCCTAAAGAGTGTCTTAGGATTGCGGCGGATACCCCCGCACCGGTCCCCTTTCTCAAAATTGAGGTAAATAACGAACCTATAACAGCTCTATTAGATTCAGGCAGTGTTTGTTCTATTATTTCGGCCGAATGGTATGCAAAATTGAAGTCTGTTTGTAAACTACCTGACTATGACTCATCTCCTGTTCAATATGTTTCGGCTAATTCATCCCCATTAGAAATTCTAGGTTCCTTACAGGTCAAAATTCGTATTTTTAAATTTACATGGAAAATCAAATTGTTTGTGGCCAAGCACTTATATTGGGAGCTGACTTCATTTCCTACACTGGTCTTGTGCTTGATCTCCAGAGTAGGTCGTGCTCTTTCAAATTTGCGTTTAATTGTAAAATCCCATTATTGAAATGTAATTCTGTATCATGTTCATCTATTTCGCCTACCCAGGATGAGATGTTGTTAGACCTTAGACATCTACCTGAGGAGCAGGCTGATAGTATTTGTAAGTTGTGTCAGTCGTTTCCAGAGGTGTTCTCTGATACTCTTGGTGTTACTGACCTTATCGAATACAAAATTGAGGTCACGGATTCGATTCCTGTCCGTTTTCCACCTTATAGGCTATCTCCACCTAAAATGAAGGCTCTGAAAGAAATTATCGATCAGATGTTGAAGGATGGTATTATTAGGCCCTCTAAGTCGGCGTATTCTTCGCCTATTTTTCTAGTCCCGAAACCCCAAGGTGGCTTCAGGCCTGTCATTGATTATAGGGCTCTCAATCGGAAGGTGGTGTTACAATCTGTGCCCCTTCCTGACCTTCATTCTTGTTTTTCATGGTTTCGTAAGGCCAAGTTCTTTACTATCTTGGACTTGAATCAGGCCTATAATCAAATTCCCCTAGCGGAAGAGTCTAAACATCTTACAGCGTTTGCCACGGATTGGAATTTGTATGAATACAACCGCGTGCCTTTCGGGCTCCCCACGGGAGCAGCTGTACTCACTAGGCTACTAGATAGGGTCTTCTCCGACATCAAATTTGAGTACTTATATCACTACTTGGATGATGTCGTCGTATTTTCAGAGACTTTTGAAGAACATCTAGATCATCTGCGAGAAGTCCTCGATCGCCTTCGTAAGGCTGGGTTAACGGTCAAGTTGTCCAAGGTTGCCTTTGCTAAGCCCTCTATGTCATTCCTAGGGCATATTGTGTCATCTGATGGTGTAGCAGTCGATCATTCGAGAACACAGGCCATCCGTGATTTTAAACCACCTAAGGACATCAAAGGTATCGCCAGGTTCATTGGAATGGTGAATTTCTTCAGGAAGTTCATTCCTAACTTTGCTAATAGAGCGGCGCCCTTGAACCTTCTTCGTAGGAAAGGCATCAAATTCGAGTGGGGACCTTCTCAACAAGCCGCTTTTGAAGATCTTAAATTAGCTCTCTGTAATGCCCCTGTCCTTGCTATGCCTGATTTCTCAAAGAAATTCATTGTCCAAACCGACGCGTCGTCGTCAGCAGTAGCTGCAGTCCTTCTTCAAGAGACTGAACTAGGGAGGCGACCCATCGCCTATGCATCTAGGACCTTGTCGGCTCAAGAAGCCAAGTATTCCATCTATGAGCTCGAAGGTTTGGCAGTCTTATTTGCCTTAGAAAAGTTCCGTCTCTATCTGGAACATGTCAAATTCGACCTGGAGACAGATAATCAAGCCTTAAGCTGGGTCTTAGGTAGGCCGCGTCGTACGGGCCGTATAGCCCGTTGGGCCATCCGTATTTCTGCCTTCCAATTCGATGTCAGGCATATCCGAGGCACCGAAAATGTTGTTGCTGATGGACTCAGCCGTATGTTTTCCAACGACGTCGAGACCCATGAACCGGTCAACAGTCCGAGTCCATACTATCTGATGTTAATGCCATCTTAACAGATGCTCCTATGCTCTTTAGGGATATCGAGAAATACCAACGTGAAGATCCGACGCTGGCTCCGATAATGGAAACCCTTTCTTCTGGGGAACATGTGGTCCCTTATGTTCTGAGGAATGGTGTTTTATGTTGCCCATCGAGGCATGATAAGATGATGAAAGTCGTCGTTCCAGCTGTTCTTGTGCCTATGATCTTCAAATACTATCATGAGACCCCATTAGGGGGGCATCTTGGAATCTTTAAAACTCGTGAAAAGATTCGTGAAAGGTTCATCTGGAAAGGTATGGACGGTGAAATCCGTGAACTAGTGAAGGCTTGTAAATCCTGTTTGCTTAGTAAACCAACCATGTCCACCAAGGTAGGCCTTTTGTCTTCTCATCAAGCGTCGCGCCCCATGGAACGCCTGTATATTGATTATGTAGGACCTTTCCCCCAGTCTAAGGGAAATGCTAACAAGTTTATCTTTGTATGTGTAGATGGCTTTACTAGATTTTCCTGGTTATTTCCGACTAAGCTGGCTACCGCTCAGTCCACCATTTCTTGTCTAAATTCTATTTTTGCTTCTTTTGGTCCGTGCCAATATATTGTATCTGATAATGCTAAGGCTTTTACATCTAATTTATTTCGTAAATTCTGCTTTGACCTGTCCATCTCTCATGTGACAACTTCTGCTTATTACCCTCAACCATCTCTGGCTGAACGGGTTAATCGTAATCTCAGGTCCGCGCTTATTGCCTATCATCATGAAGATCATTCCAGGTGGGACACGTCCCTGCATTGGTTAGCTTTTGCTTTGAATTCGGCGGTTCATGAATCTCACAAGTTTACTCCAGCTTCCTTGATGTTCAAGTTCGTTCCCAACACGCCGCTCTCTAACCTCTGGTCTCTGAGTGACATTCTACCCGAGACAATAGATCTGGATAATATTAAAGATCTTTGGAAGAAGGCTAAAGCCAATCTTAAAGTCTCTCATGAAAAGGTTAGGGAAAGATATGATCGTGGACGGAGACCCACCCATTTGAAGGTAGGTGACCAGGTGATGGTCAAGAATTTTGTTCCCGCGGGCAAGCTTGCCCCCAGATTTCATGGGCCGTGTATCATTCTAGATTTCCTTACGCCGGTCACATTATTATTAAGCAATCCAGCCACCGAGAGGATATTTAGGGTTCACCTGTCGCAGGTGAAACCTGTATAATTTCTGTGCTAACTTGCTTCATATAATCTTGAAAGGATTATGAAGGTTATATTTTTTTGAGTTTTCACTTTTAAGGCATTCTGCCCCTTCTATAATATTTTTTTTATATTTAAGCTTTTTTTGTAAACCTCCCCCGATTAGTTAAACTGCCATCCTGTCCTTACCACGGCCATTACCACGCTCCCGTCTCCTGCTCCACTACACACAGTGGCTCGCATCTGAAATGAATTTCTGCACGCCGCTGGCCCCTCAACCTCTCCACCAAGCCTGTGCCCTCAAAAAATGATGATGGTCCAACAATTCTGCCGCCTAGCTTTAATGTTTCAGTGCCCCCGCAGCCGCGCGGCGCCGTGCTGCGACTGGGTTAGAGGAAGGGCCCCCTCTTCCCCAGCGAGGACCACATGTGCACGGCGAGCCGGAGCCCTCCTCCCGGCCAAGGCTAATGTGCGGCGCACGACCTGCTACTGGCCCGCAGCCTGTATATGTACACCGCGGGCGCGGCGTGCTTCAACACCTCTACTCCTCTCATAGTGCGGGCGAGCGGTATCTCAGGGTACTTGTGGGGTCTGAGCGGCCGCCTTTGGATGCAAGCTGCAACGGCCGGTCTGGCCATCCAACTTTATCAACATTAACTATATGGACAATTACTATCAGCAATTACTACACCTGAGAATTCAACAACAATATCTGGTGGACTTAGAAAATTTTTCCTCAACTTTAAAACTAAAGTTTTCCTTCTCAATTCAACCTTCTACAAACATTAAGACAGTACTTCCGCTGTTACTAAAAGAAATTTTGAAACTGAATCAAACTAAATTTCAGCCATTTCGATAAATGCTTTTGCAATCAATCTTCATATCCACATCATAACTTGGACCTTGTTTTCAAACAAATTTCATGTGTCGCCCCTGGAGGAACCTTTGGGGGGGGAGGTCTGTACCGGGCGGTACACCTCCATGCCGCTTATTTAAAATTTGCGCCAGTTGAAACTCCTCTGCTGGAGGAAGTCTGAACTTTATCTATGGTATTAATTTTCTACTTTCTCAGAAGATGTCACTACCTGGAAATTTTGGAGTTTTTGAACTGTGTCATTTTCGATGTATTTTTGTTTTGCTTGTAGTAAGAAGTGTGAACTTTCTCTTCTAGAGGACACTACTGAAGAACTACAATGGTGCACCCTAGTGTGAAGTGAAAGAACTATGCTTTTGGAGAAATTTTGAATTCATAAGTTTGTTCTTTGTTAAATTTCTTTCAGTCATTGTTTAAGTTGGCAATATTAACCCTTTCTTTCCCCTTCTTTTGAATTTAGCCAATCCCGAATTTCTTGAATTAATTTTCCACCAATTATGTGTTTCTTCTTCATATTGTGTAGGGGTTTTCTTGGTTAGCCAATAAAGTTTTTGTGGGAGGGTGTTCTCATTCCCCAAACGCCTCGAACTTTCCGCGAGAGTATATAAACTGCTGATTTTAGGGTCTCCGGGCCACTTCAGTACTATCTTTCGTGTGTAAAGTACATAGCAGGGGGCGGGAAGCGCCTCTTTCTTCGGCGGCAGTCAACAACCAGGTAATGGCCGATTAATTACTTCTTTTCTTGCTTGCTCAGCAGTTTAACTCTCGGGGCGGGTCCAAAGTTATTCCATTATGTAACCTTCCTTAAAATGTAAAGAAACTTGTATCTATTCTATCTTTTAAACTACATATTGGGATAGAGAGTGCTTAACCCTCTCGAGCTCCCACTCATATTGTTTTGAGGTGAACTTATTTTCTCAACCTATTCTTCCTTAACATTATGTAAATTTGTTTCTTTTCTAAAGTCACCTCCGTAGTATGGGATTAGCCCTTGCATCAGTGGCCTAGGGCCAAATTAGGTTTTGAAACAAATACATTAGGAGTGCAGATCGCCTCCTCTCTAATTGTTATTTTAGAGGTCATGTAATTACCCTTTTTCATTTAATAGACCTCAGTAGGTTGGGTATGTTACCCCTGTGTCTATGTCCTGAGAGGACAACTTGAAGGTGGAGTTTGGTGTGGCCTTTGAGAGGCTTAAAGTTTGAGAGCGTGTGGCTCTTTCTTGAAAATTAAGTGTTGTATGCCTCGAGGAGGCTTTTCTGTGTAATTTGGAGCAAGTGCTCTTGAACATGAATGGGGTTTTCTGCCCCTCTGGTAAAACTTATTTTGGAGTAAAGTTGGGCTAATTGCCCTAGAAGTGTGAATTCGGGGCTCGAAGCCCAAATACTGTAAATACTGTAATTGCACCTTTTGTTGCCTTGCTACTCTGTACCTGCCGTACTTGTTATTTCTTAATTTTGAAAAGAAAATATAACCTTGTTAAATTTTAAATTAATTTGACTTTCGTAGCTTGAGACCTGTTCACCACCCCGCACCTTCTTTCACCTCTAACTACCACGGAAATCTCCGTAACAATTATTATTATTATTATTATTATTATTATTATTATTATTATTATGCCCGGCTCCATGGCTAAATGGTTAGCGTGCTGGCCTTTGGTCACAGGGGTCCCGGGTTCGATACCCGGCAGGCTCGGGAATTTTAACCTTAATTGGTTAATTTCGCTGGCACGGGGGCTGGGTGTATGTGTCGTCTTCATCAACATTTCATCCTCATCACGACGCGCAGGTTGCCTACTGGCGTCTAATCGAAAGACCTGCATTTGGCGAGCCGAAATTGTCCTCGGACACTCCCGGCACTAAAAGCCATACACCATTTCATTATTATTTTTACTGCTCATTATTTGAGATCAGATTTCTTGGCGGAATTTAGCGGATTTTTAGTAGTATTTAGCGGATCATGAAAATATAAGTTTTCAACACTGCATTAGATTAGAATGTTCAAATCAAGAAAATGGGATTACCTTAGCGAGGGCTAAGTCATTTGAAGTTAAAAATTGGGGAACGGTAGACACCCCAGGCAAATTCCGGGGCATAAAAATTTAAATTAAGAATTTACATTTACAAGTTAAAATCCAAAATATGAACCAAATGGTGCTCCCCTCGGAGGGCCGGTAGTCCTATCACAGGACAGATGGAGGGGACCGTCTGCTCCCTTCGCTGGTCACAAATTAAAGACGACAGAAACAAGCTTGGCCCTGTCCCAGTCGCCAGAAGCCAGAATTGGGGCAATCGAGAGAGAACCAATTAGCGCATGGGAATTACACTCGAGGCTCTTATATTCACCAATAAGAAACTCCGTTATTCTAGCCAATCGGGGCTCTGAAATTTTTGATGAGAAAAGATCTTTGCAACTTCCAGAAACTTCACCAATAAGAAACTGCGTTATTCTAGCCAATCGGGGCTCCGAAATTTTTGATGAGAAAAGATCTTTGCAACTTCCAGAAACTTCCTTTCTGATGCAACAGGAAATCACTAGAAGCATCTTACCAACACAGGCACGTGAAGCTACACCCTGCCACAATTGCTAATTACACTGTTATTTACATTATAAAATTTTACACAATAACCAAATTAATTGAATAGCATTGCAGAATAATTAAATAACACTAAATATCTTATACATATAATTTCAAGTTACATGAATGATTTATGGGGTTCACATACCCAAATTATGACAAATTTCCAAAAGTTCTTCTTCTTTGCCCTCATTCAAAATGATAATTTTAAATATCACACTCAGTCAATTTTTCAAGGCAAAACAAATGAACATATTCTACAAAATCAAATAGAACAAAATCAAAATGATGACTCTTGTCCTTCAGTAACATACTTTATTGTCTTTTCTTGAGGTTTTCCAAAATAAAATCAAGTGATACACATCTTTCAAAATACTGTTTTCTTGTCTCCATGAGTGTCGAACAACAGTGGTTGGTAATGAGAAAGCAGAGCGCACAATTTTTAGCTTTGTGGAAGCATGCAAGATATAGTCTACCATAAGACCAGAACCCGAATGTCAGTATGGGGTGGGGGATCGTGGATGCGTGAAACAGATGTGGGCCAACATAGAGGTCAGAAGTAGATGGTACAAGAGAAAATATGCCAAAGTCATAAATCATACAAGAAAGGACAAATATTCTATTGAATTGCGACACTAACAATCATTTTATGTCTGAGGAGCTATGTTGTTAGGATATAGGACCAAGAACCATAACTAGACACTCATTTGAATTATAACAATTGAGGTATAATTCCAAATGAAGGATATTTAACAGCAGCATTAACAAGCTACGAGATTACTATACATCTGACAACACTGTTCATTTACTTGGTGGAGTGGTGACCTAGCTGTTAGGCCCCTGTAAACAACAACAATCATCATCATCATCATCATCATTTACTTCTGAGTGAAAACAATCTGTCAACCAGTGACATGCTACAGTTCTGTTAACATTTTAAGTGCTGAGTTACCACTTGACTGTTTGGTACCTCATTGCTGAGTTTTTTCATTCGTATGTAAAACTTTTTGTAGAAGCCTCAATTTTTAACTTATCAGTGGGGTGATTACCTTAAAATGTTTATAAATGTTGTTCGTTTATAAATCTAAATGCAAATCGAAAATCCTACACTTATGTTCAATATTATTTTGAGAGAAAACAAAATTACACTTATGTGCTCATGCATGCATTATCTTTATACAAAGTAAAGAGCCCAAAATAATATTATTTCCTAAAATCTGTAGACAACTAATACATGTAACTTCTTAGAAGTATATAAGTTGATATTTTAAAATACTTTCCAAACCTGGAATGTTGTATTAGTTAAATGTTTTCTACTGTTTGTTGTGATACCGATTTGTTCAACTATCTGCACCAACACCACTGGCACAAAAGTTTCTAAAAATCAATAATTTTCGGGTTGTCATCAAACACTACTTGGCCGTCAGAGCCTGTCAACAGTTACCTGAAACTCTGGTGAAGAAAAGTAATCCGTCTGCCACGAAATCAGTGATAAAAGAGCTTGTGTACTCACCGTGCTTTTCTTCTTTCGTTTAGAAGGAGGCTCTGTTTCTCTCTCACATACAATATTTTCGGCAATCTCTCTATTACTTTCACTTTCAAAATCACTTAACAATTCCTTAGAATGATCATCTCCATCATCACTTTCCGCTGTGGTTAATAACGGAAAGATTCTGTGATCCAAAATAACATTACTTTAAGAGCAACTAAATTGTTGTTCCGCCATGTTTGTTTACATCACAGATGAACTCCACAGACGTCTACAAAAAGCTCTGTAAGTTACTTCCCGAAGCTATAATCTCTGATCAGTTAGTTTTACACAATGCCCAACAGATGGCAGAACATGTCAGAGATCAAATTTGCACTTGAAAGTGAACCGGGAAACTCAAAGAAATTAAAATTCTCGCGCACCGTCTATAGACGGGCGTAGCACTGGTGGACCGGCCGCGTCAGCCCGTCTATAGGCGGGCGTAGCACTCATCGGGTTAACCGATTGAGGCCCGAATTTATTCCGAATTAGTTTGACCCCTGTGACTGAATATTTCTTAGCTTAGTTCTAACGTAAGGAATGACTATCCTGAAGGATGAGAACACTAGAAAATTTACTGGTTTTTAATTTATTATTTATTTATTTATTTATTTATTTACATAGTTTACGCCCACATTGGAGCACTTAAATCAAACCCAAATACATTTATGTTTTTTATTTTTTGACCTAACATAAAAATAGGTTTAGTATGTCCAAACTGACAACATCTCTGTACCAGATTCAAGCAGGTGTCGAGAAATAAAGGGACTGACTCTGCATTGACTGCTGAAATGGAATTTTACCGGATTATTCGGCTTGTAAATCCAGGCCCAATCACTCGCACATACATCGTTTTTGTTTACACACTTCTTACTATCCTCATTGCTTTCACTCAAATTGTCATCAAAATTACCTTTACTGAATTCATCATCATTTACTCGTATATCACAGTCACTTTTATTTAGAACTTCATTCACCCACTCATAAAATTCACCAGATTCGATAGACTTTATTGCGTTCAGGCCTTGCCACCACCATGACCATATAAACAAACAAACCACATGTGGACCTGAACAGTTTCCAATGAAGATAAAATACTTACGTGGACTAATCAATAGTAGTCAAGGAACTTCCTAACACTTCAATACATGCTACATATATAAATCATCAGCACTTTCTATATTTATGAATAAGAAATTTGAGATGCAAATGCCGGACAGGCAGCGCCCCTCTTTCATCATTACGGCAGTTAGGAACCAAGGACGTCTTTAGTCTCCAATCGGTTAAAACAATCTGAGTGTTCTGACAGCTCACAGTGTGGTAGTTCCAGATGGCCGTTACTATGGCAGCCAGTCCACGCCTCCCATTTAAGCCAATCCCAGGTAATCGCACCCTCTCCCTTTCTCTAACCTCCCTGTCTTAGAGCTCACTAAAGCGGCCGGTCCGAGTTCCATGTTGCCAATTCATGGACCTTGGCTAACTGGCTGCTTTTGAGTGATATCATCTGTTTTATGTCTTTTTAAAATCAACCAATTTTGTGTTAATAAGTTTGTTATCAAGACTGTGTATACCATTTTAGCTTAGTATAAATTTTAGTATCATTTAGTAAAACCAAACCCCATGGTGCAACAGCCCGAAGGGTCATGGCCTACCAAGCGACTGCTGCTAAGCCTGAGGTCCTGCAGATTATGAACTGTCTTGTGTGGTCAGCACGACGAATCCTCTCGGTCATTATTCTTGACTTTCTAGACTGAGTATCGTGTAGTATAGAGTAATATTTAATTTTTTTGTTATTTATTGAACTACAGTATGTCTCAAACAGTTCAAAGTGCAGCTCAGTGATGAGGGCGACCAAGAATTCATTCACCTTGATAAAAGGCAAGCATAAAGGGGAGACATGGCTTCATTGTTCATGGTCAAGCTCCCTAAATGGTGTGTGCCTTAACAGGAATATTTCGAGGCTGAAAGGAGTCAAGCTGCAGTAATTAGAATAGAGGGGGGCGGGGAGAGGAAGAGGAGAGAATGTACGTGAACCATCACATGATGGGTTATCAACACCAGAAAAACTCAGCACTGTGCGTCGGATTTCAGTAAAGAGAGGCTCAGTGACTTGTGATCGCAAGATTAAAAGCCATGCAAAGTGACAAGCTTGGAGGACGGACTTTTACTGATCACAACTCTCATCTTATAATGTGCCAACACCTATGACCGGGTCCGACTGATTTCACTTTTTATCCAAAGAAAAGCATGCTCTTAGGTACTTTCCACCCCAGGGACTCTGGAGTGGCGGTTGGAGACCACGGGGCTCTCAGCTGAGTCCTGGCATTGCTTCCACTTACTCGTGCCAGGCTCCTCACTTTCATCTATCCTATCCGACCTTTGGTAAACACTTGTTCTTTTCTCACCCCGACGCTGTTAGGTTTCCGAGGGCTAGGGAGTCTTTCATTTTCACGTCCTTCATGGGCCTTGTCTTCCTTTGGTCGATACCTTCACTTTTCAAAGTGTTGGTTCCCTTCCATTTTTCTCTCTGGTAAATGTTATATAGAGGGTGATTGCCTAGGTTTACGTCCTCTTAAAACAATAATCACCACCACCACCTCTTAGGTACTTCCCCCATCCTCACCCAGATTTGAACGCGGAATATTGAGCAGGCCAGTCTGATTATTATTGGTGATGATGTCAACGGACATTTCCGTGATAATATAAATATAACATATAAAGACAGGTTGTATTTTGTGTCATTCTGCTCCTGAAATCTACATAAAAATTGAAGCCAATTGTCCAGATATAGGCCTGGGAGGAAGGGGATTGAGGAGTATGTCTTAAAGATATTTGAGCCGATAATAGTACTGGTGAACCATCTTAGAATAATATTAACGGTATTTAATATTACCGTTCCTATACAGCGCCTAGTTCAGAGTGAGAATTTAGACAATGGGCTGGAAAATAAAATTCTGCTGTATGATCAAATACCTCACGTGTTAGATTTATTAGGGACTAGCTGATGTACCCCTACGAAATTCTCAGAAAGTTATCTTTGTGGTTTTCCCAACTGAAGTCATTATAGATCATTACAATGACATCAGTAGGAATGTAGCGATTAAAAGCAATGTTTTCATTTAAAATACTCTATCAAGTGAAAACCGCACATTTTCTCATTTTTAACGAACAGTACTACGTTACATGTAATAAATTTCATGATCAGTAGCATTCAGTCGAGCCGGCACTGCAAGTGATACAAGCTTGCCACGGCACAAGGAGATAAGCAAAAAGTTCCATAATATATTTCTTATTTGCGACCATTATCACACCTCATTCTCTAACAAGGGGGCATTCCCTATTCGTCACCACCATTTCCCTCAAATTTATAGAACATGCAGGGCTTGGCTAGAAATGAAAGTACCCGAAGTGGGAACTCCAGATGGCCTAGCGTATAGAAAATAAAAATGTTGACGTTGCTCTTGCACCGTATTAGCCACTTACGTTAGTGCACACGCCGAGCAGTAGTTGGCGTAGTGGTAAGAGCTCGGACTAGTATTTCGATGGTCGTGCGTTAGACTCCCTGTGTGGCGACCTGTTTCTCCCAACTTTTGTCTTATTCATTTTTGAATTAAGCAAAGATGTGAATAATTCATTTTATTTATTTATTTATTTATTTATTTATTTATTTATTTATTTATACGCAAAAGGCATAGAAAAGGTAAAAAATTGGGATTTCATTGTCAGACTTTTCAGCAAAGGATTGTAATTAAAGCGCATACGAAAAGAAACAATAATTATTTCTGCATCTAGCGCAAGTTGTATACGCCGCATTTTTACAACCACATCGTTGTTTCAACGTCTCCATAAAAAAAACATACTTGATTGACATTCATAAAGCATTCTCTCTCATCGCAAAGTTTAGAAGTGAACCACGCGTAACATAACATAACATGTTACAAGTGATTATTTTCATTTTGACCGTATTGAAATTCAATTATTAAATGTTAAACATTAATTTATTAAAACCACCTATTCAATACTGGTTAAGTCTTTATGAATATAACAATGTCATTACATTAAGTTTTAGTATGGTACATGTTTCGCCTGGCATTGCAGGCAGCATCAGCCATTAATTCTATCTCCAAGTCAGAGCTCTGAGTGGATGCTATTTTAGGATTAATCATAGTCAGTATTATTTATATGACAGTGCAGTGGAGTGATCAAGCCATCCATGTTTTAAAGTTCTGATGTGACATTCTACTCTTGTTCTCATTTAATGGAAATATATTGACTGTCAACTTTCGTAATGTCTGTAATGAGAACAGCTTGATGCAAGTGGGATTAAATCATCTGTACATTTTTACAACTCCATTGCACTGTTATATAAATAATCTATATATATAAAATAAGAATTTTGTCTGTACATTGCTCAGAATTTAAAAAGGATGGTATTTCTGTATCAGTCGTGTCCACGGTAACAAGGAAATGCACTTTTTAACTTTCCGTAATTTATGTATGTATGTATGTATGTACACACATCACGAGAAAACGGCTGAAGAAAATTAAATGAAAATTGCTATGCGAAGTCGGGGAAAAAGTCGCTACAATCTAGGCCATAAATAATTTTATTCTTGCTGAGTGAAATGGTAGTTTAGGGGAAGGCCTAAAATTTAATTTTCAAATATTAATGTTATTAGTGGTCGTATCTTAATGAAAATCGGTATGCAAAGTCGGGAAATAAGTAGCTATAATCTAGGCTATAAATAATTGTATTCACACTGAGTGAAATGGTAGTTTAGGGGAAGGCCTAAAATTTAATTCTCAAATATTTATGTTATTAGTGGTCGTATCTTAGTGAAAATCGGTAGGCAAGGTCGGGGAATAGGTCGCTACAATATAAGATGCCCATAATTGTATTCGCGTTGAGAAAAATTGTAGTTTAAGGGAGGGCATAAAATTTAATAGTCAAATATTCATGTTATTAGTGGTCCTATATTAATAAAAATTGGTATGCAAAGTCGGGGGGGGGGGGGGGAAGTCGCTATAATCTAGGCCATAAACAATTTTATTCACGCTGAGTGGAATGGTAGTTTAGGGGAAGGCCTAACATTTTAGTTCTCAAATATTTATATGTTAATAGTGGCCGTATCGATAAATAAAACACACATTTCCTATCATTTATGTCTTATTATACATTGTTACCGTACCGGCTATGACCACAGACACATTCATGAATTTGGATTTTCGTTACTAAGTCCTTATATCAACGCCGAGCATGAGAAAATGGGTAAACAGAATTGAATGAAAATCGGTATGTAAAGTCGGAGAATAGGGAACTACAGTCTATGCTATAAATAATTTTATAAGGTGCCCTAATATCATAGAGTCGAAAGAAAACTAAATGCGAAGGCCTACAATATAGAAGCTCATAAAATTGATCAACAATAACAATACATTGACAATTGTTTGTTGTGATGTGTTTTGTGTCTTCTGTTGCCACTCATCTCCGATAGAGTACTGAGTATTTTTTAATTTGCTTTACGTCGCACAGACACAGATAGGTCTTATGGTGACTATGGGATAGGAAAGGGGACTATAACATTACACTGACCATTGTTGGTTGTGATGTACTTTGTGTCTTCTGTTGCTACTCATCTCCGATAGAGTACTGAGTACTTTTTTTTAAAATTTGCTTTACGTCGCACCGACACAGATAGGTCTTATGGCGACGATGAGATAGGAAAGGGGACTATAACATTACACTGACCATTGTTGGTTGTGATGTACTTTGTGTCTTCTGTTACCACTCATCTCCTATAGAGTAGTCCGGCTCCATGGCTAAATGGATAGCATGCTGGCCTTTGGTCACAAAGGTCCTGGGTTCGATTTCCGGCAGGGTCGGGAGTTTTAACCATCATTGGTTAATTTCTCTGGCACGGGGGATGGGTGTATGTGTTGTCTTCATCATCATTTCATCCTTATCATGACGCACAGGTCGCCTGCGGAAGTCAAATCAAAAGACCTGCACCTGGCGAGCCGAACCCGTCCTGGGATCTCCCGGCTCTAAAAGCCATACACCATTTCATTTCCGATAGAGTACTGAGTATTTTTTTAAAATTTGCTTTACGTTGCGCTGACACAGATAGGTCTTATGCTGACGATGGGATAAGAAAGGGCTAGAAGTGTGAAGGAAGCAGTGTTGCCAACCCATAAATATTTTCTCCGCTAAATTTTAGTTGAAAATCCGCTAAATTCTGCTAACATTTCGAAATAGCATATATCAGTTGTTTTCATTAAAGAGATTAACTCAAAACTCACCAGTTTCAGAACAGGAGTTCATCATTTTGTCCTCCCCGCACTATATGGTCTGAAGCAGATGTGCTGGGCTGAGGTCCTGTGGTTTCATATGAAGCCGCATGGTACCATTATTTCTCGAAGTATATGCTGGCAGTTCAAAGCAGCAAAGCACATACGGAAATTTTCAAATCTATTTCGAAAGTTGTTTTCACTTTCATTACTGTTTTCATTATTTTTGATAAGTGCGGAAAGAAATAATGTCAAACAATTTTGTATTTATATTGCACTGCCAATAGATGCACCGTCGGTATTTGGGATCACTGGGAAGCTCTACCAACTAATGATTTAAAGTTTAATTATTTAACCAATATTTACGAAATATCTGACTAATTTTTAACCTATTCTTTCGACACATTCACGTACCAAAAAGGTCCTGATATCAAAAGAAACGCGTTACCAACACGACACTACCCGGCTCATCAAGAGTACAGCAACGATTGTAACAAATTCTGATTGAGGCTGTGGGCCAGAACTGGTCTAGAAAGCGAGTTGTAGTATGCAGCATAAGTTCAATACAACGGGAATAAGTAGACTATTATGTCATAGTAAGTTCTATATTATTTTCCCCTTGGTGATGAAAGGTGATATAGTTACCGCTGAAAATCGCTAAAAGAAGTTTGAAAATCCGTCAAAAAATCCACTGTCCGCTAATTGGAAAATTTATCCGCTGTTCTATTTAAAAATCCGCCAAATTTGGCCGAAAATCCGCTGAGTTAGCAATGCTGGAAGGAAGCGGTCTTGGCCTTAATTAAAGTACAGCCCCAGCATTTGCCTGGTGTGAAAATGGGAAACCACGGAATACCATCTTCGGAGCTGCCGACAGTTGGGTTCGAACCCACTATCTCTCGGATGCAAGCTCACAGCTGCGCGCCCCTAACCACACAGCCAACTCGCCCGGTCGTACCGAGTGTGACAGCCTGCCGGAACATTGGCAGGAAATAGCTGGGGAGTTGGATAACTTTCTTCTTTAGCATACCATTCCTCTGGTTCATAAATTTTCTGATACTACTGGTACGAACACACTGGTTTATCATAGCATTCGAGCTATTCAATCCCTACTCTGAGGCACTGATTGGAATGAGCCGTGTGAATATTCACGGAATAATGGCAGAGGAGTCTTCACCGCTGTCTGCATCCTGGTCATTCAAGCACTGGAACTTTGGACAGTTAGATCGACTTCGTAGTACTGCATTATTCTGACATGAAATCTTATTCTAAGGAACGTACAATAGTACAATACCATCAATGGATTCCATCAAATAATATTCGGGTACTTACGTAAAGTAGTGGGTGTAACGTAGTCATGTTCCCAATCGCAACTTTACACCCATATGCAGCACCCTTGCAAAACAATTGGCTGCCAGCAAGTAGTCAGACCCAAAACCAGCCACACCAATATAGCACAATAAAACTCATTGGAGTGAAATGTAGTCACTTTTCACATACCGTAGGTCATCTTAAGTTACTCGAATTTCCAAGAAAAACAAAGAAAATCACTCACTCCTTCGTAACAATGCCCATTCACAGAAAGTTCAATGAAAACATTCCAAGACAAAAGGGGTACACAATATAAGAACTGGTTGCATGGAAAAGGATGATCTGTGCAGATTGTACCCAAACAAAAGAAAATGGCAGTCATACTCAGATAATAAGGTAAGGAAAACATTGGTCAGTCCTGCCCCCTCCCGGCTTCTGGCACAAAATAACTGCAGTATAAAATTAAATGGAAACACAAAGAGTTAATAAATTACTTCTTGTTCATAAGTAAGAACATAGTAGAATTAGAACAAGCAATTCCCACCGTAGTGCAAAAAACATGGGCACCACCACCATTCATAAAAGCCATTCAAACTCCCTATAGACATAGTTGAACACTCTCACAGATGCTCAGGACTACTCAATGTTACAAGTAACTATTCTCATCTTGGAACCTGTATTGAAGATCAATTATGATGTAAAAATACAATGGTTTATTACTAAGGCTCAGATGTTTAGGAAAAGTCATTTTTTTTGTCTCTATTTTCTTTCCTGATTGGATTTTGGTGCAAATCAGGTGATTATCGTCACAATGAAGAGACTTATTTATCATATAAGTGCATATTTTGGCAAATTTTTTGTCATAAGGTCATATTTTGAGTTATTTTCGTAGAAACTTCATGTTTCGGTCATATTTCAGCTGTTTGGCGACAGCTGAAACTGTGCAAAATCGTCGTCAACTTTCCGAATGAGAACTAGTATTCACAAAACTTCTTTTTGGTATCACATCTGTAGTTAATACAAGTGTAATACTCTGCCTCTTCTGTCAAGATTGCACAGGAATTGTTTTCCATCAGTTTGTCAAAGTCTGGCATATATTAAGTCAAACTTTGGAATTATATCTAGTGCAATTACTCGCTTAGAAGCTGCTAGCTTAGAAATAAATTCATGCAAGTATTGAAATTGTGAGAAGTGTTGAACTTTCAGCACAACAATCACATGAATAGTTGGCGTTAGTGTAAAACGGAAACTTCAAAACGTGCTTAATCGAAGTGACTGTTTTTGCTGTGTGTGCAAGGTAAATGATCTTCTTAGAGGAGAATATTGCAGTACATTTCAAAATGAGTGCATACTCAACAGCAGTGATGCACCAATAACGTCTTGTGATGTAGAAAGGAGCTTCTCTTCTTACAAGAATGTGTTAAGTGATAATCGGAGGTCTTTCGCACCTGATGCTTTGAAGATGAACCTTGCCATACACTTCAGTACCACCCACGGAGAAGAATGAAAAAATTATGTGAGTTTGCACTATTTGCCCTGCCGCCCTACCATAATGTATCGAAAGAAATCTACTTAATTTGTTTCGTGGTGCTCAATTTAAACTTTAACGCATTTGAGTAATATTAATGTAATCTGGCCTTAAACGTTCCAAAATATATATATATATTTTTAATAGATTGATTTCCTGTTTTCTCGTACCACTAATGAAGGATGTAAACATGTGTCGACTTAAAATGTTGTGTGATCTGATAATCTTAGCGAACTTAGTACTTTATAGATATGTATTCACAAATGTTTGATAAGTGAATCGAGGACAATAGACTGAATAATTTCTAAACATGTATATTCAGAAAATTAATATGAAAATAAGAATAAAGAATTTAGTTAACAAATATGTATCAAAAGAATTGCTGTTTCGATTTATAACTTATTTTGAAATGGCCGTATTTAGATTAATCATTTACGAGTCATATTTTGTGAATTTTACATCATATTTCGTCACTTTTGAGGTCATATTTCATCAGTTTTGAGGTCATATTTGCTTGCTTATTTGTGCTATTTTTAGACATCCGAGACCTATTTATTACAATCCACCTATTCAAAACATAATTAGCTTTTTTTTTAAAATGCTATTTATTCGGGGCGTCGACCTAGAAAGATCTTTTTCCCCTAAATTAGCTTAGTTAGGATTACATCCTTACTAAATTGTTATACATGGTACATGTTTTGCTCTTTTTTCTGAGCATCATCAGCCACTATACTTTCTCTAGGTTGATTAAGATCTTTATAATACTGTACAAACTTATGCCATTTTACCAAATTCTTTGACAAACTTAATTATGATTTTCATGTATGTATTTTAGCTATGGATCTAAAAAACATTACTGTTACATACATATTAAATTTAATCTATTATAGTCTTAAAAAGTCTCTGTTCTATTAAGCTAAAAACATTAATTGTCTAAAATCTTGAAGATAACATTGTCTCTTAAATATAGAAAATGAATGAGACTCTGTTAATGAACTCATTAAAACTTGACTTGAGATCTGGCTAAAATATTTTGTATTCTTAGAACATTAAGGCATCTTTAAATCTTCATGCTTCTTCATCTTATGAATTAAAGCTAATTTGGTTTCAGCATGTCTGTCATAAATTATATTGTAGTTTCTCCCTATCACTGACCTAATGCTGGAATGACTTGTTATATGTCAGAAGTCGGTTTGTTGTTTTATTCCTAAAGCGTTGTGTGCTTGAATGGGGCAATAGACTAAAGGGACACTCCAACTTAAAGTTGAAATTTGATGTGAACACTCCAAATTTAGACTTGAGCTTTTTGATATATCTGTAACAAGGAAAAATTACGTGTAAATATCTTCTATTAGTCTGTGTGAGCCTCGCCTTAAAAGTAATCCTCACTTACCCCTCCGACTGCTGCCTATGTATCTGGTAGTGTTTACAACTTGACAAATGCTTGTCGCTCCATTAGCACTCCTTGTATTGTACGAGTGAGTGTGTTTTGGCGGGGAGTGGGAAGGGGAAGTGGGCGGCGCATTGAAGGCTGGTGTGGTTTGTGGAAGGGAATACCTAGAGGAAACATAGGGAGGGATTGAGTTTGTTTGTGTAATGGAATTATTGATATTTTTAGGAACAAAAATGTTAGAAAATTTATTTATATCAGACTTAAATGTTTGTATTAATTTTGGTAATTGTTCTAATAGGGGATTCTTTACTTTGATCTCATTGTTTAGGATATCTGTGTTAAACTGCTGATCTAAATGAATGTAAATATTTTCCATCTCTGTCGTCAATTTTCCCTTTTAGTTTCTGATTATTCTTAAATCTGTATGGTTGTGAAACAGAGTCCAGTTTCTTGCATGTGAGTACTCATTGCGGAATGTTTATTATGTTTTGCTGCATTAACATGTTCTAGGTATCTAGTAAGAAAACTTCGGCCAGTTTGGCCAACGTACGAAAATTTGCATTCAGCACAAGTGATTCTGTAGATTCCTGATCCTTGATATTGGTTATTGTTTGAATTTACCTTATTATGATTGAAAAAATATTTCGGTTTGTGTGTTGAGTTTTAAAGGCAATATTGATTTCTCGTTTTCTTATAGGATTTGTGATTTTATATGGCTGGATTAGTAAATGTTGCAAACTTAGATTTTTTGGTTTTATCCGGGATGTGATTAGTAGCCATTTTCAGTTTCACCTTTTTAATCATCTTATTGACCATTTCTGTTTTATAACCACCAGGCGAGTTGGCCGTGCGTGTAGAGGCGCGCGGCTGTGAGCTTGCATCCGGGAGATAGTAGGTTCGAATTCCACTATCGGCAGCCCTGAAGATGGTTTTCCGTGGTTTCCCATTTTCACACAAGGCAAATGCTGGGGCTGTACCTTAATTAAGGCCATGGCCGCTTCCTTCCAACTCCTAGGCCTTTCCTATCCCATCGTCGCCATAAGACCTATCTGTGTCGGTGCGACGTAAAGTCCCTAGCAAAAAAAAAAAAAAAAATGTTTTATAACCATTGATTGAAGCTAGGTCCTTTATGAAATTGAGGTCCTTCCTTAACCTTTTCACTCCCACGCCCAAGTTAACTCGGACATCCGAGTGTCTTCCACTGTCCCAACCACGAGTTAACTCGTATTTCAAATGCCCCGCTCTCTCCCGGTGCCGAATTTAGTCGTATGTTCCAGTTCTATCGCTGAACGTGAGATGGCATCATCTGACAATGCTCAGAGAAGAACACAGCTATCTCAATACATCGCAAGCACCTTATATTTAGTCTCGACCGTTACACTATTCTTTGACAGCTGTCTTGAGTCGCCCAACATGGCTGCATCCACAAACAAAGTTTGACAGAAAGTGTTATTTTAGATGTTTTAGGTAATGATGACGAATCTGACTATTATGAGGATAGTGAAGATGATATATTAATGAATGATTCTTTGGAAAGTGATAGGAGTGATTTATGTGAAGGTGGGGAGGAGGAGGAATTAGAAATCCAATCTGATCACATGGTGCGAAAACGACCGAGGTTAGTGCCACCACATGCAGTTTATCGTAGAACCTGGGTAAATGACGCTAATTTTACACCAATAAAACATGATTTTACCCAACCCAGTCTGGCATTAGGGACGAACTTAACCTCAACGAACATTCCACCGAATACGAAGTATTCATTACGTTATACACAAAGGATTTGTTTGCTCACATATCAAATAAGGCAAATATTTTTGCGAGGTGCAGGCAACTCCAAATGTCTCACAACAGCAAATGAACGCATGGCACGATTTAGATGAGGCTGAATTGATTGGTTTTTTTTTTCTCTAACCATGTTGATGGGTCATGTAAGGAAGCCCAGTGTTGCAGAGTACTGGAGCCTACAGTAGATCCTCTCATAAATACTCCAATATTTGGAAACTTCATGTGTTGCAACAGATATCAGATGATTCTAAGAATGCTGCATTTCAATGACAGCAGTACAATGACACCTGGAGATAGTTTACATAAAATTAGACCAGTAATAACAGCTCTGATGCATCCAGATAAAGTGATAGTGCCATTTGAAAACCTTGCCATTGATGAAACTTTAGTGCTTTTCAAGGGCCGTGTGTCATTCCTCCAGTATATACCATCAAAAAGGTCGAGGTTTGGGTTGAAACTCTTTGTGTTAGCTGTCTGTGAAACTGGTTACATTCTGGATTTTATCATATATGTTGGTAAAGGTACAGAAATTGACTTTGAGGAATTGAAAGAGGCTGGAATATCAGGAAGGGTTGTTTTGACACTGATGAGGCCATATTTTGACAAGGGGCATAAGCTTTTCATTGATAATTGGTATATATCTCCATTTCTCTGTGAGAAACTCCACGAGAAAAGTACTAATGTATGTGGAACTGTGAGAAGAAATAGACAAGGCTTGCCAGGACCAGTTGAGAAGAAACTCAAGAAAGCACAGACAGAAGTTCATCATACTGATAAATTGATATTTATTCGCTGGTGTGACAAGAGAGAAGTGTATACACTTTCAACAATGCATGACAATGAAATGGTGACCGTAACAAAGTGTGATAAGCAGACCCTAAAACCCAAACTGATAGTGGATTATAATGAAAACATGGAACCGGTGGATTCTGCTGATATGCAGCTCAGCTTCATTGAGTCGGCAAGAAAGTGTATCAAATGGTACAAAAAACTTTTCTTTCATATTCTGGACATTATTGTTAGGAATGCCTGCATAATAATGAAGATGCTAACAGGATCAAATGTGTACCCGAAGGAGTTCAGACTGAACCTCATTCGCCAAATGCTGGAGCAGTTTGGCAGCCTTCAGGAAACTACCAGGAAAGGAGGCCGTCCATCATCCTGTCCACCACCAATGAGACTTGTGGAAAGACACTTCCTGTCTCATACCAGCTACAAGAAAGGGCCTACCAGAGAATGTGTAGTGTGTTCCAGAACAAATAAGATAAGCCATAAGAGGAAGGAAACTAGATATGAATGTGCCAGGTGTAGTGCTTCACTTTGTGTACATCCTTGCATGGAAATTTACCACACAGTAGTGAAGTTTCGATAAAAATGTGAAGGGATATGTTTTAATTTCATTTTTGGTCATAAAACTTTGTAAATAGTTATAAATATAAAATAAGTATTAGCTTATTTCAGCTAGTGTGAAATTATCCAAAGTAACCCGGGATGGGGCATGCATAAGCAGGAAAGATACTTGGGAGTGAAAAGGTTAAACTTGTTTGCAAGAGGAATTTTTAGGGCTCTGTAAACCAAACTGAAAAAAGCCACTTGTTTGTGAGATTTAGGATGGAGCGATTCATTTTTAATTGTTACAGGGGCATACGTCGGTTTTCTATAAATTTGAAAATCGAATTTGTTTCCTGTACACTTTATATTGATGTCCAGATACATACATGAACATTATAATTAATTAAGGTTGTCAAAGAATTTGGTAAAATAGCATAAGTTTGTAAAGTAGCATAAATTAATTTAAAAGTTAAAGGTCTAGATCTTAATCAACCTAGAGAAACTATAGTGGCTGACTAGATGATGTACCCGTGCTTCGCTGTGGACTTCTAGATTGTATACAGAATTGTAGGTTAGGTAGAGTACACGTTGTGAGCAAGACTGTATTAAATTGCATAGATCTTTCTGTTACCCTAGAAATGCGACGGATAAATCACCAAACGTCTTTTCTCATATGAAGACTGCATTAGGGAATTTTCATTGTTCATTTTTCTTTGCTTACCATCATTTACAATCAGGTTGGGGTTTTCTCTATAATGGCAGACACTCCGTCTCCATCTGCTTTATTACATCCTCAGAAAGACTGTCGTAGTGGTTTTCCCAACTTAAATGAACATAGGTCATTAGAATGACGTCAGTAGGAATGGTGCGAGTGAAAGCAACGATTTCATATGAAATACTCGCTAAAATGAAAAATCGCACATTTTCTCACTTTTAACAAACAATACTACGCTGCCGATCTAACAGTGCAAAGTTCCAGAGCTGGAACGACCGGGCCGCAGACAGCCGTGATATGTGAACACTCTTAGTCTTTTTTTGGGGAGGGGGGGGTCGAATAGTGAAGATTCCCAGGGCAAAAACTATGTCCTTTTACTAACCTGTTTCCTAGGAGTACCCAATGAGTCGGAAAATCTCAAATCACTACACTGGCGGCGGAAAAATCTATCTGACTTGGAGGTAAATTCTTCCTCCAAGTCAGAGGAGAATCCCCCTCTTCACTGCTAATTTTGAATAAAATGAATGTAGAATTTAATAAAAGTTAAGAGGAAGAAGCCCTTTTTTAAGAAACGGCTCTTTTCAGGGTTGAATTTTGAGTTACTTAGTGAATTGTGGTGCTATAATTTGGAATATGCCTAAATTGTAATTCTAGACCAGGTCATACTACGTCAGAGTAGGGATCGAATAGCTAGAATACTATGATGAACCAGTGAGTTACGTACCAGCAGAACGGTATCAGAAAATGTATGACCCAGAGGAATGACATGGTAAAGAAGAAAGTTACCGGGAGAGTTGGCCATGCGGTTAGGAGCGCGCAGCTGTGAGCTCGCATCCGGGAGATACTGGGTTCGAACCCCACTTTCGGCAGCCCAAGATGGTTTTCCGTGTTTTCTCATTTTCACAGCACATAGCAAAAAAAAGAAGAAGAAAGTTCTCTAACTCCCCAGCTATTTCCCGCCAATATTCTGTCATTACAAGTGATGAAAATAATTTTTCGTCCGTATTGAAAGTTTCATAAACTGTATATAGGATAATATCTTTTGTTTATTTCCACCTATTCAATACATTACAAGAAGTTGGCATTTACTTTAAAACATTATTCAGATGAGACATGTTTCGCCTCTCACTGTGAGGCATCTTCAGTCATTATCAAAAACCTTATTATTTTACCAGGCATCTGGTTAAAGATATTCAAAAATGTGTTTGATGATTATAAGAGAGGTAAGATTTACGTTAGTTATAAACATGTTCATGAAGTAACTAAAAATCAAATATATTGATAAAAACATATGTAGTTCTTTGTTGAATAGGACTTGTTTGATTCTACTATAGTAAGAGAAGGTGGCTTGAAGCCGTAGTCGTTAATAGATGTCTAATAGATAGTGGAAGGCATAAAATATCAGTTCTATGAGAATATACATTACATTCAAATGATACTAAAAACTAGTGGATTCAAAGGTAGAACATATAAAATGTTCAATGAAATAACTATAGATCTAATAAAATGATAAACACATATGTAGTTCTTTGTTAATTAGGACGTCGTAAGATTGTACGGCTTAAAGCCGTAGTCATTAATAGATGTCTAATACATAGTGGAAGGCATATGAAATCAGTTCAATGAGAATATATAATACAAACAATTGATACATAAAAACTGGTAGATTCATAAGAGGTACATTTAAAAATGAAGGCGTCATGTGACTATAAAAGACAGTTGATGGCTTAAAGCCGTAGTCAAAGTTTGAAATGTTGGTCAAAAACTGCTAAATATATGGTAAAAAGATATAAGTCAAAATATACAGCTTAGTATAAAAAATATGAAGGAAAAACATTCCAATTGCTTGACAAAAGTTACTTGACGTTGGCATGCGTATGTCCGTGATATTTATTGGTCAACATTTCGTAGGTTATTTTAGATTTATTCGGCAAGATTGCGTTGACAAGAAGTTCACCAGATGTTTATAGTTGGCCTAATTTGTAAAAAGAAAGTTGCAGAGATGATGATGGGTGGAAATTCTCAACGTTGGTATGGTTTTTTTAACGTGAAGGTTGGAGAGCTGTTGTGTTCTTCTTCGATGACAATATATTTTATAAAACATTGATTGTAAATAATTTATACTATTGAAGAGTATTATGGAAGTTTGATGAAGCTGTTGAATTATTGTTGTTATAGAATGGTTCTATGGCGTTGTAGGCCCATTTAACAAGCTGTGTGAGGCGCTATTAGGATACTAATGGTCGACCATATATTTAGCAGTTATTTGACCTACATTTCAAACTTTGACTACGGCTTTAAGCCATCAACTGTCTTTTATAGTCACATGACGCCTTCATTTTTAAATGTACCTCTTATGAATCTACCAGTTTTTATGTATCAATTGTTTGTATTATATATTCTCATTGAACTGATTTCATATGCCTTCCACTATGTATTAGACATCTATTAACGACTACGGCTTCAAGCCACCTTCTCTTACTATAGTAGAATCAAACAAGTCCTATTCAACAAAGAACTACATATGTTTTTATCAATATATTTGATTTTTAGTTACTTCATGAACATGTTTATAACTAACGTAAATCTTACCTCTCTTATAATCATCAAACACATTTTTGAATATCTTTAACCAGATGCCTGGTAAAATAATAAGGTTTTTGATAATGACTGAAGATGCCTCACAGTGAGAGGCGAAACATGTCTCATCTGAATAATGTTTTAAAGTAAATGCCAACTTCTTGTAATGTATTGAATAGGTGGAAATAAACAAAAGATATTATCCTATATACAGTTTAATATTCTGTCAGGCTGTTATACTCGGTAGGCAGCAGTAATCCCATCTATCCGAGTTGAGCGGCAGCGTAAGAGACAAGGAACATCACCACAAACAATGGTCAGTGTAATGTTATTGTTGATCAATGTTATGCGCTTTCAGTGTTGTAGGCCTTCACATTTAGGTTTTTCCGACTTTGAAATACCACTCTTATCATAGTCGGTACGGTGAAATTGAATAAAATATAAATGGTCGGAAATTGTATTCTCTATAACTTGTTATGCAGTACTTTTCGATAGGACCAATAACATCGGTATTTAAAAATGAAATTTTAGGCGCCTTCCCCTCAACTACAATTCAATACAGGGCGAATAAAATTGTTTATAACTTAGTCTGTAGTTTCTTATTCCCCAACTCTATATACAAACTTTCATTAAATTCTGTTAACACGTTCCCTGCGGCAGTGAATTCCGATGACTTAATGTTACGTCGTATCGGCCCACCGGTGACCCGATGCTGCCTTTAGTTATTATCGGTTCGGGTCACCGGTGACCTGACGAATTTGACTTTGTTTACTCCCTAGTATGAAATCCTAAACAATGCAAGGGCACTTGTTGTGTGCGTTATTGTTGAGGAGACATTCCAGCGTATTTACCTGTGCGACAGTGTTCCGATTCAACAATTGCGTGAAACAGAAATGACCCCGGAAATAATTGGGTCACCGGTGGGCCGATCAAAACTAGCAGTATGCCTCGATCCTTTACTTCAATTGGAACACTATGTTGCCATTAGTTAACAGAAATTCGTAACTAGGACGTAGTTACTTACTTCGCAATTCTGGGAAGTTCGCACCGATGGATAAGAGTAACATGTTTCGGGGCACATGGTGACACGAACCGCACGGAACGTAATATAGGCCCACCCCAGTGCTGTCCTAACCCTCTTTCTTTTCCGTGCCGCCGGTGTGTCAGAATGTGAAAGCTCCATACCTAAAAAAGGACGTGAAATTGCTTGTAAATATTATATACGGAAGATAGTAAATATGTCAATAACTATTCCAATAACTCCAATAACCTCTATTGGCTTTCCTAAGAGCAATGTAGAAAGCAGATATCAGAAGGGTGGTACTCCTTAAACAACAATCTACGATCTGCGGGCAGCAACACTCTAGGCTTCATTCACCGTAACCGCGCTAAGCGATTCCCGCGTAAAAATATAGGTCAGACAACAATCGGGACTCAGGGTGACCCGAAGCGATATGAATGGAAGATGAAAAAAACTTCTTTCGGGTCACCGGTGGGCCGATCAAAACTAGCAGTATGCCTCGATCCTTTGCTTCAATTGGAACACTATGTTGCCATTAGTTAACGGAAATTCGTAACTAGGACGTAGTTACTTACTTCGCAATTCTGGGAAGTTCCCACCGACGGATAAGAGTAACATGTTTCGGGGCACATGGTGACCCGAACCGCACGGAATGTGTTAACCCATTTTCTTGTGGCTCGGCGTTGATATGGACTTGGCAACAAAAATACAAATTCATGAATATATGTGTTATCAAAGCCGGTACGGTAACAATGTATGACATAAATGATCAGAAATTTAATTCTATATAACTTTAGTTATGTAGTATTTATCGATAGGACCACTAATAATATAAATATTGGAGAATTAAATTTTAGGCCTCTCCGTAAACTACCATTTCACTCAGCATGAGTAAGATGATTTATAGCTTAGATTGTAGCTGCTCATCCCCCGTCTTCACATACCGATTTTCATTAAATTCTCTTCAGCCTTTTTCTCGTGATGCGTGTACATACATACATACATACAGGCAGACAGAAATTACGGAAAAGTAAAAAGTGCATTTCCTTGTTACTATGGACATGACCGATACAGAAATACCATTCTTTTCAAGCAATGTACAGACAAAACTCTTATTTTATATATATATTAGATGATGCTCAGAAAAAGAGCAAAACACGTATAACAATTTAGTAAGGATGTAATCCTAACTAAGCTCATTATTTATTGAATAGGTGGATTGTAATAAACCATTGTATTTTTACATCATAATTGATCTTCAGTAGGGTTCTAAGATGAGAATAGTTACTTGTAATGTATTGACCAACCAGGCTAATGTTAATATTAGAAATAGATTTATTAATCTCAAGGTTAAGATTAGTAAGATCTCCAAGGACATATGATTTTTAAAGGAATTATTGAAATACAAATTAGTACCTAAGTTTTTAAAATCAGTACAAAGACGTAACTTATCTATACCAAAATAAACTCACAAAGCAAGGTGAATGAGATCTGGCCAAAAAAAAAAGAGATTAAAACACATTATAGAAAGAATATTTTTTGAATTGAAATAAAATACCTCTCGCAGACCAAACACACAACCCCCTGTGGGTGGGGGACGCAGACAAAAAATACACCTACGGTATCCCCTGCCTGTTGTAAGAGGTTACTACAAGGGGTGACCAAGGGATGATTTTACTAGAACCATGAAACTACTTGTGATTAATACCACCACGTGGGGAACACCATGGGTCGCTTTTACTTACGCGTAGTACCCCTATGTTAGGTACCAAATAGGTTTGTGGTTAGTAGCAACAGAGTACGCTGCCGGCTATTACAGTACCTGTGATTAGTACCACTATATGAGCGACACCACGGTTCTGGCTTGCCTATGATTAGCACCCACTATATGAGGAACACCATGGGATAGTGAGAGTCCCTGTGGTTAGTACACTTACGTGATAAGCACTATAGGTTTGCATTGCCTGTAAATGGCACTGCAATGTGCGAAACACCATAGGTCTGTATTACATGTGCAAATTTTATTACTTGTGAGTAGTACCATAATGTGTGGAATGCCGCAACTCTGCGCTACATTTGATTAGTACCGCAACATGACAAATACCATAGTTCTACTTTCATAGCGATAATTACCATTATGAGGGGCCGATGACTTGGATTTTGGACCCCTTTAGACTAAAGGCATCGTCGAGTCAGTATTATGCTATAGACGCTGTCCCTTAGTCAGTAAAACTATTATTTCACGTCAGTTTCTGTGAATGCGAGACATTGCGGATCGGATCCACTGGTTGTTTTGAATTCATATCTATTCATTCTTCGTCCTTACGATTTAAATTCTGGTCAGTGGAGGATTTTGGACTTTTAATTTGTCATTCCATTTTGTCTCATTTCGTACCATTATGGGCCAATGACCTAGATGTTAGGCCCCTTTAAACAACAAGCATCATCATCATTTTGAATTTATGGCGATATCGCATACACTTAGAAATTTCACAGCTTTGTTGGAATGGTATTCAATCCAACAGTTTGCTTGAGAGAAGCTTTTAGATATTTTGGTTAAGAAACAAAAAACTCTAGAAAATAATTATGTTATTTGTTTTACATCCCACTAACTACTTTTACGGTTTTCTGAGACACCGAGGTGCCAGAATTTAGTCCCGCAGGAGTTTTTTTATGTGCCAGTAAATCTACTGACACGAGGCTGACATATTTGAGCACCTTCAAATACCACCGGACTGAGCCAGGACTGAACCTGCCAAGTTGGGGCCAGAAGGCCAGTGTCTTAACCGTCTGAGCCACTCAGCCCGGTGAAAATAAAATTACACATTTAAGAGAGAGCAATATAAAACCGGGGGAACGTAACAAAAGAGTAAGAAATTCTACTTCAGATCCAACAAATATCCCCACTACTGTAAACTTGTGAGATATCAAATTTACTGAAAGTGAAATGAAACTGCTCAATAAAGGTTCAAAATTCAATTGGCCTAATCAATATCAAATAGAAGATGTGATCACTACAATAGCAGAAGTAGAGTCAAATATAGGGAAACTACCTTTAGATTTGCAAAATGATACTATATTTGAAATTAAAAAGAAACTCCCAACTGTAGTAAGAGAAATAAGTAATAATTCTAATCCCATTCTCACAAAGCAAATCAAAGAATTAAGGACTATAATTAATGAAAATAACGTAATAGTAACTAAAGCAAAGGTGAAACAACAGTTCTATTAAATAAACAAGACTATGTTTTAATAAAATAGAAGAATTTTTTTCTGATAGAGCCTACTCAGTAATATAGGAAGCTTCTATAATCAGGATTCAGCGGAACTTAAGGAAATTACTTAAAAATTCCACTTTTATTTTTTATAAACAGGATACCAGAAAATGATAAACATGAACCCAAAGTTACCAATGGCCAAGGCTCTGCCCAAGATCCACAAAGCTAACATACCTATACAGCCTATAATCATCGGTATGAATAGTCCTACGTATAAAACATCTAAATTCATACATCCATTCCTGAAAAAGCATTATAAGTTTAATAATGAATCCGCAATCAGTAATTCAATAGAATTTTGTGACAAACTTAATAAATTCTGCTTACAACCACACTATAAGATGTGTTTGTTTGATATAAATAGTATGTACCCAAGCATACCGATCAATGAAACTGTTAATATCATCAAACTTAATCTAGTCAAACACAGCAAATTAAGCAAGTTTGAAATAGAAGAATTTATTAACTTATTAAGATTCGTTTTAAACAACAATTTTATTTCACATTCAGCAGAAAAATATACCATCAGATGTGTTTAGGAATGGGAGACCCCGCATCAGGTATATTAGCTAACATTTATATGGACCATTTGAAACATAATAAAATATTGACAAACATAAAAGGGCTGTGTCTATGGCTGAGATACGTGGACGACACCTTTGTCATAATAGACAGTAAACAAAATAACAGTGAGAAAATTCTGGTCTTAAATAATCTCGACCGTAACATAAAATTCACTAAGAGGAGGAAAACAATAACTCAATAAATTTTCTGGACTTCAATATAAAGCGTACAGGAAACAAATTTGATTTTCAAATTTAATCTGATGTATGCCCCTGTAACAATTTAAAATGAATCACTCCATCCTCTATCTCACAAACAAATGGCTTTTTTCAGTTGGGTTTACAGAACCCTAAAAATTCCTCTTACAAACAACAGTTTAAGGAAGGAGTTCAATTTCATAAAGGACCTAGCTTCAATCAATGGTTATAAAACAGAAATGGTCAATAAGATGATTAAAAAGGTGAAACTGAAAATGGCTACTAATCACATCCCAGATAAAACCAAAAAATCTAAGTTTGCAACATTTACTAATCCAGCCATATAAAGTCACAAATCCTATAAGAAAACGAGAAATCAATATTGCCTTTAAAACTCAACACACAAACCGAAATATTTTTTCAATCATAATAAGGTAAATTCAAACAATAACCAATATCAAGGATCAGGAATCTACAGAATCACTTGTGCTGAATGCGAATTTTCGTACGTTGGCCAAACTGGCCGAAGTTTTCTTACTAGATACCTAGAACATGTTAATGCAGCAAAACATAATAAACATTCCGTAATGAGTGCTCACGTGCAAGAAACTGGACTCCGTTTCACAACCATACAGATTTAAGAATAATCAGAAAAATCTAAAAGGGAAAATTGATGACAGAGATGGAAAATATTTACATTCATTTAGATCAGCAGTTTGACACAGATATCCTAAACAATGAGATCAAAGTAAAGAATCCCCTATTAGAACAATTACCAAAATTAATACAAACATTTAAGTCTGATATAAATAAATTTTCTAACATTTTTGTTCCTAAAAATATCAATAATTCCATTACACAAACAAACTCAATCCCTCCCTATGTTTACTCTAGGCATTCCCTTCCACAAACCACACCAGCCTTCAATGCGCCGCCCACTTCCCCTTCCCACTCCCCACCAAAACACATTCACTCGTACAATACAAGGAGTGCTAATGGAGCGACAAGCATTTGTCACTAAGTTGTAAACACTACCAGACATATAGGCAGCTGTCGGAGGGGTAAGTGAAGATTCCTTTTAAGGTGAGGCTCACACAGACTAATAGAAGATATTTACACGTAATTTTTCCTTGTTACAGATATATCAACAAGCTCAAGTCTAAATTTGGAGTGTTCACATCACATTTCAACTTGAAGTTAGAGCGTCCCTTTAGCACACAACGCTTTAGGAATAAAACAACAAGCAGACTTCTGACATATAAGTCATTCCTGCATTAAGTCAATGATTGGGAGAAACTGCAATATCATTTATGATAGACATGCTAAAACCAAATTAGTTTTAATTCATAAGATGAAGAAGCATGAAGATTTAAAGATGCCTAAATATTCTAAGAACACATAATATTTTAGCCAGATCTCAAGTAAAGTTTTAATGAGTTCATCAACAGAGTCTCGTTCATTTTCTATATTTAAGAGACAATGTTATCTTCAAGATTTTAGACAATTAATTATTTTAGCTTAATAGAACAGATACTTTTTAAGACTATAACAGATTAAATTTAATATGTATGTAACAGTAATGTTTTTTAGATCCGTAGTTAAAATACATACATGAACATCATAATTAATTTTGTCAAAGAATTTGGTAAAATGGCATAAGTTTGTACAGTATCATAAAGTAGATCTTAATCAACCTAGAGAAAGTATAGTGGCTGATGATGCTCAGAAAAAGAGCAAAACATGTACCATGTATAACAATTTAGTAAGGATGTAATCGTAACTAAGCTAATTATGTTTTGAATAGGTGTATTGCAATAAACCATTGTATTTTTACATCACTACTCAGTGTGGCGAACGAAGGTCATACTCCAAATGCCTTTCCCAAAGACATTCCCATTGCAAATTGCAGCATTGCACTCCAAACATATCTCTGAAATAGACTTTCTTAGATAGTCTCAGAAATCGAGAACCTTTCCGGACACACAACACGAGGATTCATGTTGCCTGAATCAAACCACACAAAATAAAATTCCAGAAGTAGAGAGCCGAACTTATACAATATGTAAGGGTCGACATTCATGCAAACAAACGCTCCCCACTCAAATAGATAATCATATGTCACACTCGACAGCTGAGAGTGCAGAGCCAGATGATAACAGTCTAAGGCAAGATAGAAACAAATATAACTATAGGAAAAAATCACATATCAGGCTCGATGTCATTATAAATTCATATGCTAAAACAAACAAACCGACATCCCTTTAAATAGTACCAAACAGAAAAGTGCCCAAATGCCAAAGGAAGCACAACAAAGATAATGGATGGAGAAGTGTGCAGCGTTATTAACATTTCAAGCGTGTCTTGCTGCTGCTGCTGCTGCTACTACTACTACTTTTTTACTATTACTACTACTACTACTACTAAATGTTTTCATTCCTGCCCTGAATTGGGAGACGGGCCTCCTAGACGGTGATGCCATGTCTCAGACCAGGAGATTTGTACTGGAGAAGGAGATGTGTGGAGAAGGTGAGAGAGTTGGCGACCATGGTCTATGCTAGGAACTGTAGCTTGGATGTTCTTGCAAATAATGCCCGCACTTAGGGTTCGTAGCTCGAATCTTGTTGGTAGTGTGCAAGTTATATATCAGACCTCTTTTGCAGTGAGTAGGTTGCCAGGCGGAGGGGGGAGTGAAGATTCAACTTTGTAGTGGCGTCAGTAGAAGGACCTTAGTGCAGGAGAATGGAAAACCACGGAAAATCATTTTCAGGACAGCCAACCGTGGGGACCAGCCCATCTCCGTCTCCTAACTACAGAGGTGTAGGGCCACGGTAAAACCATGGCCACCCTTTCTCTGCTCTGTTGGCCGGTCAGAGTGCTGTGCTGTCAGACTACGGACCAGCTCTGGCCACTTGTAGGCTGGGGCCCACTCTGCATCGGCCTATCTATTTACTACATATCTATCAATGTTTTCATTCCCTACCCTGAAGGGGTGGGGTGGGCCACCTAGAGGGTTACACCCTCTCTCTGGCCAAGAGATGCGGGCGGGTTGGGGAGATTTGGTGGACGAAGGGGATGGGGAGGGGTTTGGCCTCTTGGCTAAGGGGTTTCAATTTTAATTCATTATCATTTACAAGGTTTTTTCTTTCTAGTCTGGAGAATGAGCATTGTTTCCAAAAGATACTTATATTCTGATCTGAAAGAAAAAAAATACCCAACTTGATGGGAAAGAATTAGACAATACAAAGTAGGAAGAAATCAATAGGAGGATCCTTCTGGAAATCGAAGAGCGATTGGAGAGTGCCAACGATGTGGTGCTGAAGCTTTTTTCTCCCATCACTGTTCTGTTTACTGACTGGATGTTACAATGTTCACAGAAGAGAAGAGTTAGGGGTGGGGGGCAGAATGAGGGACAGGGTTCAGACCAGAGTTTCTAAAGGGGTGAACTGGATGTGAGTATTTAGTCGAGAATGTGAAGTTTGAAAGTGAGCATTGAGGGTTTGGTTTACGGCAGCTTGTAGATGTGTGTTAGGACAAGAGGATGGTGGTAGGGTGAATATTGTAGAGCTATGGTGATGAATCGGGTTAAATCCTAGACAGTAGGAGATGGGAAGAGAGAGCGTCTGGGACTAGTAGGTGAATCGACTGTGCGAATGGGTGCGACGAGTTTGAGGTTGTCAGGAGGAGGGGCGGGATGAGCTTTAAATCTGTGGGTGTATACTGGGTGTGCTTCTCCACACGAGTTACAGACTTGGGGCTGTTTAGTGTTAGGGCATTTATAGCTTGGATGTTCTTGCAAATAATGCCCGCACTTAGGGTTCGTAGCTCGAATCTTGTTGGTAGTGTGCAAGTTATATATCAGACCTCTTTTGCAGTGAGTAGGTTGCCAGGCGGAGGGGGGAGTGAAGATTCAACTTTGTAGTGGCGTCAGTAGAGGGACACCTGAAGCCAACACCCTGTCAAGATCTGCGGTGGTAGGCAGTAGAATTCTCACCATGTAAGTTGGGCCTGTTGCATTCCAGATTCGGAACACTTTACGAGCTGTAATACCTTCGGAGAACAATTTCCTTACCACACCATGTAAAATATAAGGAGAAACATCATGGTGTAGAGCGAGCTTCAACATAAAGGTGGCTTGTACCGACAAAAGTTAAAAAAAAAAAAAAAAAAGTATAAGAATGCCACGTGAAAGGTTAGAGTCTCCATTTTTCTACACATCCTCACAAGAAAAGCCCTCAAGAAAATACCAAATTATCCCAAGGAAAGGAATAAACATATAAAATTTAGCCGAACAAGCTTGCTGCCATCTCATGGGAGGGATATTAAATACATAAAGAAGGAAAAATTACATAGCATAAGAGCATTCTCTGTAGGTTTGAGACAAATGACTTAGGTTTGAGAAATGACTTTGACTTCAAAACCAGTGGAGTTAAAACCTGCAATGAATATTGAATTTTCACGACCGCATTGTAATCGAAACAGACTTTCAACGTATTAGGTCGTGTTACGTACATGTAGTACATGTTGAAGAGATGTTAAGTACAGAACAAAAATGGCCAGCCGGACGCCAGTGGGATCCGAACCCACAACCTCCCGATTTCGCGTCGGTTGCTCTACCAATTGAGCTATGGTGGCCTGTACTTAACATCTCTTCAACTACTACATGTACGTAACACGACCTAATACGTTGAAAGTCTGTTTTGATTACAATGCGGTCGTGAAAATTCAATATTCATTGACATGCCCCACAACGGGCAACTCTACAGTGTGCTAGCAGCAGTGCCAGACCTGTAGCTCAGATCCTTTCAAACAGAACAAAGATGGCCAATTGGTACATCTTTCACACTCTTCTTCTTCTTCCTCTCCCTCCCCTTTTAATCTCAAAACTTATTTTTAAATTACTCTCATCTTTCTCTTTCAGACATCTACTTCACACTGATCCATTGATTAAAAGGTCCACTGATTCAAGCTGTAGATGTCCCCCTCAGCCTTGTAAAACTTAAATTCACACTATCTACTCACCAAGAATTAACTTACTTCAAATTAATCGTTTCCCACAAATATGTTGATCAACTGACTTCAAGCTAAGACAGGAACTAGGAAGCAAATATACGAACAGTGTCACAATTTTAGCAAGATTAATTAATAGAAATAAGTTTTGATGTATTTTTGCACCGTGTTTTTAAGTGTATTGTTCCATATTCACATACTGATGTTCTGGTTATCCCAATGTAGGGACCCAAGATGTTGTACAAGGCCTAATTTAGTTTTTGTAATTGTCAGTTGATCAACGTCACCCTTGTGCAAGACTCGATCTGCTTATGGACATGTTTCATCAGTTTCAATTTCTGTGATAACAAATGTTACGACATACCAAATGTTTTAATTTTATATTTGGTGATTGCTTTTGTTATACTTGATATTATTCCTATTATGGCATCTATGACTGAGAATGACCTCATATGTTAAAACAGGTCAAAACTGGTCCCACATTGAGTAAAGTGTAGATAGATGCAAATAGGTGAATCTTTCTTACTTTTGATTGTCATTATTTGTCAGTACGGATCCAGAATGAAATTTATTACTTACTAGCTTTCCTTATAAACAACATTCCTTGTACTTTATTTCTTTTTTACAATTTTCTTTACGTCACGCTGACACAGATAGGTGTTGGTGTTTGTACCAGATGCACACAATTTACGAGGAACATAGGGATATTCATGTCAAACCAATTATTTATTATTTATTTCGTGTCAGAGTGTTGAGAAACTTAAAAATATAAATAAGGTATTATATACAAATAAAACAGAATACATTTTATGTCACAAAACATGTTTCACACAATGTCTGCCCAGAAATGGGCAACAGAAATTCCCTCTTCAGTGGCTTGAATCAAGTCTTGAAGTGTACAACGAACAGGGCAGGACTGACAGTCATACAGGTGTTGGGTAGTTTGTTGCTCCCCACAATCGCAGAAGTCTGACTGATCTTTCAGATAACCCCATTTTTTAAGGTTATCCTTGGATTTACCTACTCCACTCCTCAAACGATTAAGTGCCTTCCAGGTTGTCCATTCCAAATGATGACCAGGGGGTGGAGATTCAAAAGGCACCATCCAATCAGAAAGATGCTCCATTTTTGCTCGCCACATATCACAACGTGCTGTTCTTGCTGGTTTATCCAGAGCCTTGGAGACATTGAGGAAACTTTTCCTGGACTTCAGTCTTCTGGGTGGAGGTCGATGTCCAAATAACGGGTGGTTGCTTGTGAGATCCACCTTCGACCTCTCTTGCCTTGCAAACACTTCTCGCCGAATGTCTGGAGGAGAAATACCAGCCAAGCAGTAGAGTTTGTCAGTGGGAGTAGGTTTCAGACACCCAGTTACTATTCTACATGTTTCATTAAGGGCTGCATCCACCCGCTTCGTATGGGCTGACCTAAACCATACAGGACACGCATACTCAGCTGCAGAAAAACTCAGAGCAAGAGCTGAGGTTCTTAACAAAGTTGGATGGGCTCCCCATTTGCTTGAGCCAAGTTTACGGAGGATGTTATTTCGGGCTGAGACTTTCTGTCCAGAATTAACACAGTGTTTCTTGTATGTTAAGGTCCGGTCTAAAGTGACACCCAGGTACCTAGGTGTAAAACAATGCTCCAGTTGCTTACCCTCCCACGTCACGCACAGCCGTCTAGTAGCTTCTCGATTTCGAAGATGAAATGCACACACCTGGGTCTTAGTCGGGTTTTGTAGTAGCCGGTTCTTCTGATAGTACACTGAAAGTTCCTTAAGTGCATTTGAGAGCTGCATTTCAGTGGTTTGAAAGTCGTCGCACTGGACAGCTAAAGCCAGGTCATCGGCATAAATGAAGCTTCTTGTATAGGAAGGCCTTGGCTGGTCATTTGTGTAGATGTTAAAGAGGATTGGCGAGAGGACACTGCCCTGAGGAAGTCCGTTCCGTTGGTCCCTCCACCTACTGCACTTTCCTTGAAACTCAACAAAGAACCGGCGATTCTGCAGGAGAGTTTCAACAATCTTCGTGAAACCATAGTCTCTGGTGAAGTTATAGAGCTTGGTGATCAAAGTTCTATGGTGCACTGTGTCGTATGCTGCCGTAAAGTCCACAAATACCACACCTGTGATTTTACGTCTTTCAAACCCATCCTCTATGTGCTGAGTTAAATTGAGCACCTGTGAAGTACAATTCCTTCCAGATCTAAAGCCCGCCTGTTCTGGAATAAGAAGGTGATCTACTTTAGATGTGAGGCGCTCAAGTAGGATCCTCTCAAATATCTTATATAGGTGACAAAGTAATGATATTTGCCTGTAGCTCTTAGGATCTAATGGATCCTTACCTGGCTTCAAAATAGCTATCACTCTAGACTTCCTCCATACCTTAGGTATCTGTTTACTCTGCAGGCAATTGTTTAGAAAATCAACAACCCACTTCCTTGCTCTGGAACCAAAATGTTTTATTTGTTCCACTCTCATATCATCCAGACCTGTAGCCTTGCCATTTTTGGATTTGTTTATGGCTTTCTCTAATTCCTCTAGGGTGATATTATTAGTGAGGTCGCTAGACTCCTTATCTATTTGGCGTTCTATTTTAACTCTATTCATATAACCCCCTATTTTTCCATTGAGCAAAAGTTGATGAGCAATGGCATCTGGGGACAAATTGACGTGTACAGGGGCTTTTGTGAAGTCATTATTAAGCCTCTTTAAAAGTCGCCAGGCTTTCTGACTACTTTTAGACATGTCCAGCTCTTCAAGGGTAGATATCCAACGATTTCGTTTATCTTCCGCTAACATTGTTGTCAACTCTAGACCTTTCTGCACAGTCTCTTCGCCAAAGGGATTCGTCTCAAATAGATCAATGTATTCAGCCATCAGAGCTGAGGAATGTTGATTGAGTCCAGGAACATAATTCATTCTACAACCTCTGGGAATTGACTGTCTGGAGCTCTTGTTCACTGCATCTACAAACAGATCGTAGTCAGTCATAGAAATACCTATATCAGATACAGCATCTTCCAGATATGCAGTAAACTTGTTCCAGTCTGCTTTCTTAAAATTATATCGCCTGCGGAAAGGTACGCTCATAGGACGTACCACAGCAAATACCTGACACATGATGGGTCTATGCTGTGTGTGTGGTATTGGGGTGCCGATGTTCTTTATACACTGCTGAGCAATTCCTTCGCTAACAAAGATTAGATCAGGGTTATAACCTCGTTGCCAACGCCCACTGTTAAAAGAAGGAGGAAGTTTAACATCGTGTAACAGTAGCATCTGGTGGGTCTCAGCCCATTCCAGCACAGCCTCTCCATCTTCATTCTCATGTTCATATCCCCAGACGTTGCTTTGGCTGTTAAAGTCACCAATTACAATGTGGACGGCTTGATTGTCGAAATTCCTTGGTTTCTGGAAATGGAATGCAGAATTTGGTGGTTTATATATAGAGGAAACAGTGCAATGATTTAACTCATCACAACATCTGATGAAAAGGAATACTTACTCAAGTTATGAATGTTCCCCTTCAAGCTACATACAAACCATTACCCATATTATTGTTGAAGAAAACATAATTTATAAATCATCAAGTGGCTCGTCTATACAGATGGGGAATGTCAACTCCCAGATCAACTCAGGAATGTTTGGTTGCTGTAGGAGGGACGACATAGTTCGGTACCAGCTGCAGCAGTTTTGATGGGTCATTTGGTTTCATTTTTGCATGTGTTGTCGGACTTCATCAATGTTTTAAATTTGGATTGTAAATTGAGACATACCGGATTGTTTAGTTTATTATTGGATGTATGTGAGCATATGTTTTGCAGTTGGATCATGGCTGAAGATGACCCAATTGTATATAGGGTCGAAACTAGTCCCAGTTATATAGGACACTTTACAAGCTAATGGTATTGAATAGGTGCCCCTTCTCTACCCTTTGATAGTGGTACAGATAGGTCTTACGGCGACGATGTGAAGAACTGGGGAGGAAGCAACCATGGCCTTAATTAAGGTACAGCCCCAGCACTTGCCTGGTGTGAAAATAGGAAACCACGGAAAACCATCGTCAGAGCTACTGACAGTGGTGTTCAAACCCACTATCTCCCGAATGGAAGCTGATAGGTTACTGACCCAAACCTCGCAGCCACTTGCCCATTGCATTCCTTGTACAACTACCTTTTGGCACATTGCAACATTTAACTGGCCATGGCTGAACACCGGCTGGTGTCACTTGAGGTTTATTGATCGTGATACAAAGTGCCCAGCAAATTAGAAATGGATTTCCTCTGAAAGAAAATGGAAGGGTTTTATTGGTTGTTAAGTCAATTTAAGGGATTATAGCTTTTTGTCCAGGTTTATCTCCACTTATTATTTCCAAATCTAAACAATTTTGATACATACTTCTTAGAATTAGGTTCCGTTTAAGAGCCGTTGGAAAACGTTCCAATTTCTGAGGAGCGTAAGTATGACTCCAATTCTTAGAATAAGAATATGTGGAGGCAAACCATTAATTTGAAGGAATTCAAACATTATGTAGGAAATTTAAGTAGTTAGCTTTCATCTTCAGCATTAATCTGTTGATGCTGATGTATTGTTTTGCACTACTGGGTATAAGCCCAATGACTTTCAAATTAATTAAGATTGGTAACTTTCAAGAAAATGTCTCTCGCAGAAGTGAACGTTTTGCTATAAATTTCGATCACTATACCATCATGCGCTAAAATTCTGGCTTGTAATTCAATAACATTTGATCCATCACCATCTACAGACGGGAAGTCGCCGTTGCCGATTTCTTTAAAAAAATCAGCAAATTCCATTTTTATGTGGTTTTTGCACGCATATTTTCATATAAACGATGTGTTTTGAAGAAGGTTCAAAGAGGAGACTATTTAATACAATTATAACTAAATAATTGTTTGTCAATAAGCTTGCAGCAAAACAGGCAAAACCTTTATGAAATTCCCCAAGAACAATAATTTTCACACCAAAAGGTATGAAATGTCGTTACCTAAAAGACGATTCATGCCATTGGGGGCTTTATCCTACATTTAGCCATTTTTATAGAATATTGTCAGCTGCTTTGGAATTTAACATTTGAAGACATGCACCATACGTAGATGGTAATGTTCCATGGAGGTCAAGCTACGCACGGCGTTGAGTTCTAGTGCTTATATATCTGCTTCAACGTACTACAAACGTTAGCAGAGTGCTCGAAGAAATTCCACAGCGCTTGTTGTTCATTAAAAAAATGCCTGGTTGCAGCACATCATCGGAACCTAATTCTGTTGTGATACTAAGTTAGTACTACTGAAGCAGCTTACATAGCCGCATGGTCTCACGCGCAGACGACTAGAGCCAATTTCCACAATTAATTTAATTTTTCATTTATCAATGATTAGTATGTATGTAGTGCTTCATAAATACATGTTTTTAACATGCATTGTGAAAATTTAAAAAAAAATTGAAAGTAGAAAAAAGGTTTTTTAAATGTATTTATAAAAATTTTGCTCCAATTTTGAAAAACAAGGTATGTATGCATTGCTCAAACGTTGCTGAATCCAAAATAGGTTTATGACTAGGTAATTTTGTATAAAAATGTGAAAACACATTAAAGTGCTCAGTCCACACTGCAAGATCTAACTTCATCTGCTCAGTTTTCATTATGTTAATTTTAATCCAGACACCAGGCTCTCATTTAAATTTAGAGGAATTTGGAATGTAATTTGCATGGTTCGACTGCTGGGGAATAAAACAGAAACTACTCCTGTCCACATTGTACAGCTGACTAGGAAGGTCTGATTGCGCATATGTGCCTACCCCATTCCACACCCCCTATCGTGCCACCTGCTCAGCGCTCTCACGGTTCAGGCGGCCTAGAAGTACTGGCGAGCGCGTTGACCAATGAGAATGCTACATTTTCTTTAATAATTGAAAAATTTATAGCAAATTTTTTATGCTTTCAAAGACACACTGCAAATCTACAGGCCAAGAGCTTTCGTCACAATGCTTTACAATGTCAATCGGTTCAGCCGTTCTCTCATAAATGTAAGAAAAATCAGTCTAGTGTTTTAAATATATAGTTGATTACACGCGTCCGTAAAGTTTGTAATTGTATTCTTTGAAGTGAGCTGCTTCTCGTCATTTGCTATTTCAAAATTATTTCGCAATTTGATTTACACTCGACTCTCGATTTAGCGCAATCGGATGAAGCGCGTTGCGGCTTCACCGCGATATCAAAAACACTAAAAATGCACGAGTGTTAGAAGTTACAGTAATACAGAATTACAAAGGGTCAGGATAATATTGCCGAGTCGTAATAGTAGCAGGGCTGGCATGAACTTGAAGTTATTTGTAGCTGGTGTGTCACCGGCCGCGAGCATCTGCTCTACTTCACACCGCCCCACTCTAAGTTATTGTCTTTTATTTTTGTTCAGTGCACTTTAGTTTGCAAACAATGGCAACTGAACGGAAGTGTGTCGTTTTGACGATTCAACAGAAATTGGATATTGTACAAAATATAGAACGAGGTTTTACCGTTAAACAGATGTGTGTCCAATATAACGTTGGTAATTCTACCATGCGGGGTATTTTATGCAACAAAGACAAACTTCTATCATTTGCTTGTTTGATGCAAACAGTGGTATGGCGAACCGAAAAACTATGAAAAAATCTACGTTTGAGGAGCTTGACCAATGCATGTTGGAGTTGTTTTCATAGCAGCGAGCTATGACTGTAAGTAATTTTGTATAAAAATGTGAAAACTCGTTAAAATACTCAGTCCACGCTGTAAGATCTAACTTCATCTGTATGATGTATTACTAAAGCGAAGTTTTTCTCCAAAGCTCTTGGGATGGAGGGTGATTTTGATGCATCATCGGGATGGTTTACACGCTTTAAACAGCTACGTGGCTTCCGTGATGTCGGTGTAAAAGGCAAGTTGTTAAGTGGAAATACAGAAGCTGCTCAACAGCTCAATTCAGATTTTGAAAAAATTGTTCTGGATGAGGGTTTGGTCTCAAAACAAATTCACAAGATGGATGAGTCTGGCCTGTATTGAAAATGCCTACTTTCAAATAGGAGTGTTGTGCACCAGCCTGTGAAGCATCTAAAGAAAGGATGACTGTTATAATCTGCACGAACTGTACTTTCAGTACGCCTGTTCTATTTTTAACTTTTTGCGGGTTAATCGCGATTTCACTTATCCAGGAAGCCTTACCCCTACATTATCGCTGTTAATCGAGAGCTGAGTGTGCTTCTAATAGCACCTCAATAGGATTGTAATAGTCTTGATATATGTTTTCCAGTATTATGTGTAAGACATTGGGTCTCGACTTTTTAGGTGGAGATAGTTTGCGCTCGCTTCCCGTTGCTCTGGAGATAAAAGTTTTGTTCTGCTTGAACAGCCACCTTCAGGTGCAGGCTCTTCCTCGCCTTCAGAATCACTATATCTGTGCAGCATAACATCAATGCATTTCTGTGTCATCCCCATTATATTTGTGCATTATTATGCTGTATAACATATTCACAAACTTCATATCCTCAATTCCGATTGCATTTCCATATTCACCATATTGCAGCTTTGTCTCTAATATTTTGACAACATTTCATGGGATTCCTTCTTCTTTTGTTGCCAGTGTACACTATTTGCACTGTAACCCGCAGCGAAACACTCCCAAGAGACACGCTTACTGCAGGTCATGGAGCAGATAGAACGTGGCACCGTCTAATGGTGTTAGCAGGCAACTGCTGAGTTTTGCATGGAAAAGTTTTTGTTTTTGTCATGAATGTTCTAAGCATGTTTTTATGCTTTTCAGAGCGTTTGAGGCCAAGGGTGTCCCTTGTAAGACAATTTTTTTGAAAAAAAAATACATCCATTAAGTGGGCAATTTTATTATTATTTTTTAACTAAGGGGAGGTTTAGGGCACATCCATTACGTGAATAAATACAGTATGCATGCACGACAGCACTTCACGAGGAATCGTACATTACACAACCTCTACATCTGATTGTTCGCTACCAACGCCTTGTACACCTGACTAAACCAAGAGTAGTCGCGCTAACTCAAGATGCGTACAGGATGCAGCAACGACCATAGTCTGCATTTTGTGAGTAATGTTTAAAAAAATGATTAGGGCAAGTGTTAAAGAAGGAACCATTATCCATGATTTGGGGTAGAGAAACCGTGGATATAACTACAAATGAGGCGATGAAGCAGTTTCCTTCTTTAAAATACTGTGGAGTTAAATGGAGCTAATATACTGTATCTTTTTTTTTTTTTTTTTTTTGCGATTTGCGATAGGCCTTATGGCGACGATGGGATAGGAGAGGCCTACGAATTGGAAGGAAACGGCCGTGGCCTTAACTAAGGTACAGCCCCGGCATTTGCCTGGTGTGAAAATGGGAAACCACGGAAAACCATCTTCAGGGCTGCCGACAGTGGGGTTCGAACCCACTATCTCCCGATTACTGGATACTGGCCGCACTTAACCGACTGCAGCTATCGAGCTCGGTAATATACAGTATCTAATGATAGTTTAAGTTTCATTACCCAGTGAGGCTAAGCACTAAATTTTCCTTCAATCCCTAAGACTTTGAAAATAAATTGGGCTTCTTTGGTGCTTATTACGGGAAATACTTGCTTGCCTTCTGCTCATTTCTATTGAAACTGTTGAAACATGGTTTTATCCAGTTTTGTGTAAGTAGACAAACACCTGGATATGCAATAGCTGTCTGTGGTTTTCCAGATATCTTGAATTGTTTCACCTGTGACGGGCTGTGTTGAACTGCTTTCTTCCAAGATTATACACTATTTCCAGGTTGTGCTCTTTTGTTAACACTACATATCCACATTTTTCAGGTGTTTTCTGATGCTGACAGAAATCACTGAGTATTACTATGTGCTTATTAAACTGAACTGAACTCCAACACAGGTAAGGCCATTACTCTGTACGCCAACTGTTTGAGAGTCACTGTTGTGATGCACAGTCAACTGCAGTAAGTTTTAGTGGTTGGAACTTGACTTGATTATTTGATTATTTTTTTTCAGACCACAATGGTTAATCTACAATGCTGATAATTGAGTCTGCTGCTATAATTTTTTATTGTTATTTCCCTACTAATAAGAAATATTACTGTATTTCAGAATCGCCAGAACACTAGTACTCCTACAGGAGCTCTCAACCAGTCTCTGGCTGGACTTGGTTTGGATCAGCCAGTAACAATAAAAAAGGTAAAAAAAATGTATATATTTGTCTAGCCTGACACTTATTAGCTCGGTCCCTCCCCTCCTCTTTGTATTTTTTAAGGTTATTGTTTATGTTGTTTAGATACAACAAATTGCACACAAATATTCAAAATTAATTATGTAATATCATCTTCTTTTGTAGTAAGATTGGTTTACAAAGGCTTTCAGCTCTAGGTATGGGGAACGATGGATGATCTGGTCTGGGTCTGTCCATGTGTTGGCGCTGTCGATGGTGCCCTCCAGTAAGGTAGCTGTTCCTGAGGTGTTTGCGGATGGTGTTTCACAAACGGTGGACTCATTTTATCCCGCATGGTAACCTTGTCTACCTAAGAGATTTTGAGGGTCCTCCAGTAGCACCTCATCTCAAAAGCGTCAATTTTCTTCCTTCCCGCTGAATCAAGAGCCCGCACATCACTGTGGTAGATCAGCACACTCCAAACAAATGTCTTCAAGAGCTGTTTCTTTTAAGTGCAGCTTGATGTAATTGGAAGTGAAGAGGTTTTGTGTGTGTGTGTGGTTTTTTTTTTTTTTTTAAGGCTGCATTGTCCTGGTTTGTCCTGCTTACAATATCTTGTCATACTTCGGTTGTCAGATGTTATCCTGTTTCCCAGATAGGGAAAATCATCCACATTCTTTAACCTGTTTCCACCCAGGACCACGGTGGCCTCCATCTCGCACCTGCTCACCTTTGAGGGTCTTGTTTATTGTCGTGTTGTATCAAGTACTAAGTAAAATTTCCAAGTTATTCAGCACAGATATTAACTCCTCCTTGCTGCTAGCCAGGACTGCTATGTGATGTGCAAAGTGCAACGGATCCACATTCCACTATTTTTTCCCCACTTCTCTCTTCCTCCAGTTGTTGGATGTATTGAACGGCAGGGAAGACACCTACTTCTTCCTGATGTTCACCACATCTGATGATAGCCACTTCATCTTTATAGAGGTGCCAAATTAACGTCCTATCCTTGAATTCCACTTCTGCTGATCTCAGCACCTGAAACGGGGGCCACTCCACTCTGTCAAATGCATTTTTTTTTTAAAGCCAATGAAAGCGATGTAGGTGTTGTAGTCTTTCCGAATGTTCTTGCATCACGATAGCCTCGCATGCGCAGCTTCCCTTCCTGAAGCCAAATTGTCTTCAGTGAGCATCTCCTTGATTTTCTATTCCATCCATTTCATTAGATGTTAGGATTTTTGAGGCATCTGATACTAGACTCAGAGTGCTGTGTTGGGTCAGTTCCTGCTGCCGCCGCATTGTGTTTCAGCAGTTGAACTGCCTTGTTAAATTGTCAACCTAAGATGCTGTCTCCGAAGTCATCTGGAGTGATAAGATCTTCATCTACGATATTAACTACACCTGGAGTTCTTCTACCACCTCATAGTTTTTTCCGACTTTGTCCTGTTCATACGCTATGGTATTGCCGTCTTTCAGGAGGCCATTACATTTGTTTCCAAAGAAACCCTTCACCTTCTTGTATGCCATTTTCAAATTGCTAGCGGTAATTAGTTCCTGAACTTTCTTGCAAGTATTCTGCAGTGATTTTTCCTGGAAGCAACACTTGTTTTTTCCAGTTTATAGCATTCCTTTTTTTTCTGTACTGCATTCTTCCTTCCTCTATCACAAAGTTTTATTAGTTCTCTTCTATGCTTGAATCATCAGTCTTCCACATACTTCTGAAGCAACAAGACCACTTCTGCTGCCTGATCCTCTAATTCTGTACTGCCCATGCCTTTCTCTTCCATTCCCTCTGCAAGCAGCATGGATTTAGTTTGTCTAAATTCCACTTTTTATGTTTTGTCCTTCTGTGAAATTTCTTAAATTGAACTCCAAACTGTGGTCCGAGTCTTGTCAGAGCTTGAGTAGGCCGTGCTGTCTTTAATTAGGTTTTTCTAGGAACAGCTGTGTGTAAAGATGGGAGAGGAGTGAAAATCCTGCAGGAATGATGAAGTGAGAGCAGCTTGTAAATGTAAAAAGGTGTATCAGAAATGGCTCCAAACAAGAACTGATGCCGACAGATACGTAGATGAAAGAAACAGAGCAAAACAAAGCCAGTGCTGTAAGCTCGAAATTGTGATAACAGTATTCTGGAAGAAGGAAGTTAACTCCCGTACAAAACTAATTTTACATCCAACTTTGCTTTACGGGAGTGAAAGATGGGTGGACTCAGGATATCTTATAAGTTAGAAGTAACAGACATGAAAGTAGCGAGAACAGGTGGGAACATAAGGGGACTCGGAATGAACTCGATCGATGAAGCTGTACCCATAAACTGGCTTCGGTGGTGGGGTCATGTGAGGCGAATGGAGGATGGTAGGTTAGCTAGGAGAATAATGGACTCTGTCATGGAGGGTAAGAGAAATAGAGGGAGTCCAAGATGATGCAGGTTAGACTTGGTTTCAAGAGGTATAGACCCAAGCGCGGCCACAAAACCAGTTACAAGTAGAGGGTTGTGGCAGCGTTTAGTAAATTCACAGGGGCTTGCACACTGAACACTGAAAGCATAACAATCTATAGTGAAGATGTATGTATGTTATGTATGTATGTGTTGGGACTGTTTTATTGGGTGCGGCATAACTTGGATAGGGGAGATTCTTTAGGATCATTGTTTCTGTTTCATACTTGCAAATTTCTGCCTTACTTTCTCAATTTCTTGGTCTTTTGACTTCAATAGTTGATTCAGAGACAGTAATTTCATCCAATTCTGGTTTTGTTATTGGCAACAAATGTTTCAATGGAGGAGTGTTCTTTCAACACCTTCCCTTATTTTCCTTCCTGTGTTCAAGTTCATTTTTAAGCTGCAATAGCAAATATATAATCAGAATGTGAATCATTGTAAGATTATGTGAGTACATTATTGAATTAAAACTATAATTATCAGGTTTAATGTTTCAGGGACTCAGGATATTATTATTATTATTATTATTATTATTATTATTATTATTATTATTATTATTATTATTATTATTATTATTATTATTATTATTTTAGAATCACCTCTTCTGTAGATAATTTGACTCCTTGCCAGTTAGGTGTCTGTTCAGAAGGAATGACAACCGGTTGCATTGTCTTTTTCAATGGCGACCCTGAAAGTTTGTTCTTTTACGTCTTTCATAATCCTCGGGAAGGAAATGAATGGAACGTGCACTATCAACATTATGAATTACTTCATGCAGGAAAGGCTTTAGTCCAAAACAGTCATTTTTTGGAAAACATAAAAATATTTTGAACCAGTATATCACCCATATCATATTTGAAACACGTGTTAGATAGGTTATAACTCAGTTATGGACTGTATATAGCATCTGTGTAATTTCCATTTAGAGGCTGTAAAATCCACTGAAACTAGGCCCCTTCTGCACAGATCACAAATATTGGAAAGAAAAAAAAAAGTCAAGATTAACAAAATCACTTTCTTCAAAATGCTAATTGGATGTATTAAATATGATTTACAGTTACAGTTATTGATTATTGTAAGCTCTCAACTTTCCTAAGACTGTGATTACGGAACAACTAGAGGCTACCCGCGCCAGCTAGCGCTGCAGTTTATAAACATTGCTCAGTGTTGAAGTGTTTGAAATTCTCATTTTATCATGCATGAGCTGGCACTATCTAGCGCCAGTAAAGCGAGTGCAACTGTCCTCTGTTGGTATCCTTGCGCCAGTTGAAGCTTGTCAGCAGAGCAGTAATCATGGATTGCAAAAAAGTAATAATTGAAGAAAATTTTATTTCATTTCATTCCACCCAGATTTTAACATTTATAATAATTATGTATACTATGAAAGGAAAAATAAAAAAATAAAATATTATTATATTTCTGCAGGTCTCTGTTCTGATGAAATGGAATGCTTTTCTGTGCCTTGTAATAAGGTCTTTTATATTATCTAAAATATAGTAAAATAGAACTGGCTTCATTCGATAATATTCGAGAAATTTTTGTTCGTCATCTTGATGGGATTCACAGAATTCACGTCGATTTTCATGAAGGGTGAACTGAACACCTTCGTGTATGTAAATATCTAGATTTCAGAAAACTGGTTTCATGTAAACACTTCACCTACAGAGAACTCTTATTGCTTCTAAAGAACTCTCTCAGACTCTCCAGTCAACTATCAGGAACAAGAGCGAAAGCATCTACTAGCTATTAGCATGTTAAAGCGCTAGTAATAATAATAATAATAATAATAATAATAATAATATAAGGAAAGATCTTCATTGGGCTAATCACATAAATGGGATTGTAAAAGGGTACAGATTCACAGATTCTGCACATGATTATGAGTAGAGCTGGGATGTTTATGTAATATCAAGTGGCATAATATGTACATAAATATGTAACAAAAAGCACCAAAATATGTAGATTGGGCAAAATATGTAATATCATATAATTTATATAAACTTACCATATTGTCAGTTACAACACTAAACACGCTTTATATTACATTTTGCAGCACAGTGAACAGTTAAGTATTTTTCAATGTTCTTTGGAGTCATATGAATATATCACACACATATTCAATAGAAACTTATTATTTTCAACACTCAAAGCATGCTTATTCCTTAAAGTTTGTAGCACAGTGAACTATTAAGTATTTTTCATTGTTCTCTGGGGTCATGGAAAGGCGTTTGTCACTTAGGATGTTCTTATATGCAGAGAAAGATTTTTCAACATCACATGATTTAACTGGGGCAAATTTTAGGAGAACCTTTTTTGTTGCTGAAATTAATGTATTCACTTGTGGAAACTTAGCTCTAATATCTTCAGCAACACGTTGCAGTCCATGAGCCAAGCATGTAAAATGGAGCCTATTGGGATAAAACTCCTTCAAAGCAGTTGCAGCCTTAAGCATATATGCTGCAGCATCATAATACATCACTAATACCTCTTTCACTTTCATCTCAGTCAGCCACAGAGCTCTTAATCCATCATTCACAAATCTCGCGATGGTTGAGTGATTTGTATAGTCTAGCTCTTTACAGTAGATCAAACATGGCTTTGAGGCGCTGTCAGGTTGTAGCTTCCCCACCACAAGATTTGCAATAAATCTACCCTTAGCATCTGTTGTTTCATCAACAGCAACCAATATGAAAGAATTTCCTATATGCTGTCTTATGTTGCTTGCAGTATTTTTGCAGAAAAGATGTGAATTCAGGCACTTCAAGTTTATACCATGGAATATTGGCTGCAATCATTGCACTGCATAAGTCTTTATAAGAAGGGTTACTTGAAGGTGAAGGCTGCATCTGTGTTAAAAGGATTTGTTTCTTTTGTAGACCTAACTGTTGGTTTTTTCTATGTAGAGCACTTCGTGCATGTTGCTCAAGCTGGGATTTCATGGAACATGCGATATGTTGCTTGCTTGGCAAATCACTACTTTGCCATCAGTTGCAAAGGACTCGTCAACTGCAATCCATGATTTTAACTTTGAAGCTAGCGAGGACGCTACTGATGCCGTATTGACTCTAGAGGAAACTGATGTTCATGAACTATGTTCTTCAGCTGTTCAAAAGAAACTAAAACCTAATTGAGACATTTCAAAGGAAGACAGCTCTAACAACAGATTTGGAAATTCCTAAGTACATAACAAAGAGGTCACAGAAATGCGCTTAGAAAAATATTCCTGGAAACTCCAACATGAAAGTGGCTAGTTGTAAGCAATTAACTCTAAAAGGGGTGAAAGATTTAAGACTGGCACATGTAAAGTAACAGTTTTCCTGCAGCTAATTGGAACCTTTATAGAATAACCTATCATCCTCTCAAATACCTGTCACTCATAATTACCTTAATATCCCTGTTGAGAGAACAGACAACAGCCCCACATTAAGTGTGAAACTTCAATTCAGCAATTTATTATATATGAAAACAGAAAAACGCTAAAATATGTAATTTTATGTAATATCACTAAGAATATGTAGAATGCCCACAAATATAAAAAAATATGTAAAATGAAATTTGGTAATAATAACCCTAATATAGTGTTTTGTGAACATATGACTTTTCCCAGCACCTAAATAGCAAGGAACAAAATATGTAATTACACAGAAATCCCAGCTCTAGTTATGAGGGTATTTAGGGGTTGTAGTAAGGATGTAATGGAAAGGGAATATAAGTCAAGATCCCAACCAGAGTATCGTTCCATTGTATGGGACCCTCACCAGGATTACTTGATTCAAGAACTGGGAAAAAGTCCAAAGAAAAGCAGCTCAATTTGTTCTGGGTGATTTCCGACAAAAGAATAGCATCAGATCAAAAATTAGATGTATGGCTTTTCAGGCGTTTGCTCTATTATCCAGCATTTCGTCTTAGGTCTGACACTAGACTCTTCAGAGTGGGATGTGTCAGACCCTACCCACTGATGCTGGGGTGTATGCAGGTGAACTTATCAGAAGCCTATTTGTGAGGCACAGTCTGATAACTGCATACGGGAGATAAAACTCCACAATGGAATTAATGCCCGCCTAGCAATTCCATTACAAAAATGTTGCAAAGTTGGGGCTGGTAAGAACTGAGAGAAAGAAGACGAGCTGCCCGACTAGGGGTATGTTCCAAGCTAAAAAAAAAAAATAATCATATGGCCTCGGCTACCGGGTGCAGACATTTCAATTTGACGCCATCTGGCTGTCTGCTCGTCAGTTTCGACGTTCCGTTTTACTCTAGGCCGACTAGATGGCAGACCGAGTAAACTGAAACTCTCTTGGGTGTCTATGGCTGAGATTTAATGATTTTTGTCAGGTAAACACAAAATGTGCCACCAGAGAGATCTTTTACATGCCGACATCGTACGACATGGAGTGTCGAATGGACTTTTTTCCGCCCTTCAAAAATCCGACCACGTGTGCCGGGTTTGAACCCGCTATCTTGGGATCCAGAGGCCAACACTCTACCACTGATCCACAGAGGCAGCTTGTTCCGAGCTGTAGTGGAGAGATGGCATGGAATGGCATCAGTAGACGAATAAGATTGAGTGGTGTATTTAAAAGTAGGAAAGATCACAATATGAAGATAAAGTTAGAATTCAAGACAAATTGGGGCATATTTATAGGAAGTTAGGGATTGGAATAATTTACCAAGGGAAATGTTCAATAAATTTCCAATTCTTTGCAATCATTTAAGAAAAGGCTAGGAAAACGACAGATAGGAAATCTGCCACCTGGGGAAATGTCCTAAATGCAGATCAGTAGTGATTTGATTTATGTAGGAGCAAGATGTTCCATAACCGCAGCCTAAGTTACTAGACTGAGGCACCTTCTGTACAAACCACAAACATTTATAGGCAAACAGTGGAAATACAAAAATGTCAACGTTAATACCGTATTTTATTTTAAAATGCTAAGCAGATACATAAAGTATGGGATGTCTAGAAAATGAAAGTCTGACATGTCTCTGCCTGATTCTCTCAGAGGGAGGGTATTCCTTACACTGCTATCAATAAATGAAGAAGTAACTGTTGTACTGGGATATTGTTCCTAATCTATTGTATTGAATAAAATATTATCAGTTACTGTTGTATACATCCTCCGATAGATAGCAGCACCTCAGTTTTATGGAGAAGAGGCTTGAGTCTGTGACTGATGGCCTTTTTTCCTTAAATAGTGCTCATCGACTCCTCGTTTACTACCATGAAGCCTCGACTGAAGCCTCTTGTGCATGAATACATGCATTTAGGAGTGTACAACTGAGCCAAGAAACCTATTCTTGCCTCTTATAAGTACCTGCATGTTCTCTGTTGATTGATTATCCTCTCAGTTTGTAAGACAATCTGTTCTGTGTTACTATTGATATAAGACCTCAATATGGTTGTCCCAACAGATGGCAGTAGGATCGCTCTTGTGATCTCTATGGTCTCTTTTATGTATATCTTTGACCTCTTGTATGACTGAACTGTTCTATTTTCACTTTACAAAGGAAAAAAAGTAAAAGTTGTAATGAACTATTCTATTCCATGATATTTTGGTTATCTAATTGTCGACCCTTGGAAAACTCAATTGGGGATCGTTTGCTGTCAATAAGAATGATGTTTCTCACCTTTATTATGATTAATGCACTAAATAATTCTGCATTCGAGCAGTATGTAATTAATCATTCTAGGTGGAAAGTTCATAAGTTATACTTAGGTTCTTTTAACCTTTCTTATTGGAGAGAAGTTTGTTTCTTTTCGTCTGTGTGGGTGTCTTGATTTCCACGGTAACTTAATATATATGTTTCCTTTTGGTTTTTCATACTGTGATTTGTTTGGTTGCCCTTTCATCCTCCCTTCTTTTTGTGCAGCCAGCTGATTATGAGCGGCAGCAGTATTGTAATTGTTTATCCCTTTTCAGTTGTTATGCTTCGAATATAAAAAACACGAGATACTGTGTTGATATTTGGTTGTGCGTCTGTTCCTTATGTTTTGTTATGACATTTCTGGAGACTTTTCTATGTAGGTATGGACGGTTTGGTAGTACACATTCCGCTGAATCTCCATCGCCAAGTTCTGCCAGCCTAATGTATTATGAACCCTGATTGTGTTCATTTATATGCCACAGAAATATATGTGTTTGTAATGAAAGGATAACGATGTGATTCAGTCGTCGTATTGAATGTTATGAGGAGCTGCTTATAATTGGGCTCAATTGATATGCGGGCTATTTGCATAAAGAATCCGATGGCTCAGACGGTTAAGGCGCTGGCCTTCTAACCCCAACTTGGCAGGTTCGATCCTGGCTCAGTCCGGTGGTATTTGAAGGTGCTCAAATACGACAGCCCCGTGTCGGTAGATTTACTGGCACGTAAAAGAACTCCTGCGGGACTAAATTCCGGCACCTCGGCGTCTCCGAAGACCTTAAAAAGTAGTTAGTGGGACGTAAAGCAAATAACATTATTATTATTATTATTATTATTATTATTATTATTATTATTATTATTATTATTATTATTATTATTATTAACTTCTTGGTCTCCTTATGTTGTTCCTCCCATTCCTCCTCATGTTTCATGTCTTGAGCGATTGAGCTTTGGACGATCGTGTGAATATCTCGGTCTATTTGGTATTTTGTTAAGAAGGAAACCGTACTTTCCAGTGTCAACTTGGTTAAATGTAACTTAAAAGCTCTTAAGTCTGTCAAACACTCAGGTTAAATATAAATATTGTACCAAAACCTACCTGTAAAAAAACACATTATTAAACCAGAGATAAAACTACACACCATTAAACAAAGAATGACATGTTTCGTTCTAAAGAACATCATCAGATTCTATCATGTCACACTCAGATACTTTTTTTTTTTTTTTTTTTTTTGCTAGGGGTTTTACGTCGCACCGACACAGATAGGTCTTATGGCGACGATGGGATAGGAAAGGCCTAGGAGTTGGAAGGAAGCGGCCGTGGCCTTAATTAAGGTACAGCCCCAGCATTTGCCTGGTGTGAAAATGGGAAACCACGGAAAACCATTTTCAGGGCTGCCGATAGTGGGATTCGAACCTACTATCTCCCGGATGCAAGCTCACAGCCGCGTGCCTCTACGCGCACGGCCAACTCGCCCGGTACTCAGATATTTAGGAATATTTATGTTTATCCAAGGGTCGAAAAATACCGGGCGCCCAGTCGCCACGGCGGCTGAATTTTCAAATTCGTTTTTGAAAATTAATTTTTCAAAATCTGGAGTTCCCTTATATGTACGTTCCCACCATTTTATAAAGTAACAAGTCGTATGGTTGTTTGCGTGTTTTCTGTAGCTCATATTCTAATATGTGCAGTAAATATTTTCACTGCTTTTGGCAGAATTTTGAATTCTATAATTGGCTCTTCGTACCTTGGAACTTGATGTTTCAGTTCTGTGCGAGAGCTGCCTAACGGTCATGAGAGACATCATTGTAACCCGTCAAACAAGTAGCCTTTCATGTGGACCTATCATAACAAATCGAGTTCCATTACAGATGGTCAGTAATTGGTAGCCGAGTACAAGGATCAGACCAGAGTTGTGGAGAAATGCAGAGAACTACTACGTTAAATAATTCCACAAACACTACATTACCGCCTGCCATCCCGTGACTAGCCATTCCTAAACTATTGCCACCTAAGCAGTGCTGATAAATTCCCATGGAATTCATTCTTTGCATTTAAAACATACGGAATGCTGCGTTTATCATTTTTGTATTTTCACTGAACATTATTTGTACTTTTAATTTAATCACAGCATCTTGGTAGTGAACGGTTTGCACTTTAGAAGTACAGTTTTTATTCCTGTGTGGTTATGGAAAATTGGCAACGTTGCATCGGACATCAAAGCCCGCGAACTCTGAAGCCATTTAATGCTGGTGATTTATTGTAGTCTGTCACGTGTTTTACATTTCTGTGTTATACTTGCAAAAATTGGCAAAATGAAATGAACAGTGCCGCACAAATTGACTGATGCGAGTAAAAAACCAGCATACTCTTTCAGATTTCTTCATAAGGAAATGTAACACAAAGTGATACAAAGTGATGTACGAAAACACTTGATGGAAGTGCCGATTGTAGTGTTCAGGATGACAGTGACCAGTGTAAAATTCATGGTGTTCAGAATAATAAGTCAAACATTAAAAATACGTCAACATTTTAATTATCAGACAAAATTTCAGCGCTCGTGGCTTGAATTACTACCGTGGCTGCGCTATGAAGAAGGAATTGTGAAGTAAATTTCCTAGTATTAAAAAACTAACCCCATGGCACTACTGCCCTGAAGGGCCTTGGCCTACTAAGCGACCGCCGCTCAGTCCGAAGGCCTGCAAATTACAGGGTGTCGTGTGGTCAGCACAGCGAATCCTCTCAGAACTTCCCTAGCATTGCTGACCAAAATTCTAAAGTTTTATCCGGATCGTCAGGACCATTTAAACTAGAAACTTTTTTTTTTTTTTTTAAAGATGAAAAATCCTCACTCGAAGTGTCAGGAGAATGAAAGTCACAAGAAAAATCCTGAATGTGCACCTTTAGCTAAGTGCGTAAAAAAATAGATGCTATAATGTTACGGCATATGTATGCATTGTTCATGGCATCTTAACATATTACAAAAAATAACAGACCTTACACCGATTTTGAACGTTTGATTGCATTGTTAAGCATACTGAATGTTGCTGATTCAGAGAAGTATGTGAATGATAAAAAATGCAGGGAATTTATTTCATGCATTGCCTCAGATCTTCGTGAAGATTTGATGTGTGAAATTAAGGAAAGTTTGATGGATCAGCATATAAATCTGATGATGAGGATGGATACTTTACATTCGTTTTTAAAAGAAAAAAAAGGAAAAGGAGACATTTCTTTCTATTGTGTCACTGGAGGATGCAACAAGTGATGGCTAATATGGAAGCTCTAGAAACAGAATTTCTTCAGTTAGGGCTTGGAGAACTCTTCATGGATACAAAACTAATAAGTATAGGAACTGATTGAGCACCCTGTATGATTGGTGTCCATAATGATTTAGTCACAAAAATATCTGAAAAAATTGAGAACTTGGTAAACATTCATTGTGCTGCACATCAACTCCAACTCATCGTTCTTCACTCACTGATAAACGTGAAACTAAAATCATTGATGACATTTAGTCTACACTCAGGGAACTATAAGTTTTATCTGCATTCCTCAAAATGACTTTGCCAACTGAAGACAATTTCATAGTTGCAGGAATGTGAAATATCTAAATTGCAGTACTTACACCAAGTTAGATGGGTAGCAAGCAAATTCAATGCTTTGCATGCTGTTGTCAAAACTGGGAATGCCTATAGGTGCATTTAGAGAATATTTCTGAAAGGAAAAGTGAAGAAGAAATCACGGCTAAATGTCTTCTAAAGAAGATTAAGGACTTCAAATTTGTCATCACAATTCACTTCTTGTATAACTATGTGAGTATATTCAAAAGACTTTCATTTGCATTTCAGAGGCATGATGTGATTTAAGTCAAGTAAGAGTACATGTAAATAATGCAATTAATTCATTGCAGCAACTTCTGAACACCAAGGACCCAATGGAAGTAAAATTTGTTTCTTGTACAACACTTTCTGGAGTTTTCAGTAGAATACAGATATCAGGTGTGTCGAATAAGTATTTCACGAGCGACAAGGAACATATTTTGGCAAGTGGGATTAACTTTCTGAAAGACACATTTCTTCAAAATGAGGATATTCGTAGTGCCACTGGTGTTTCTGACACATATTCCTGGCCATCAGGAACACAATTTTAAAATTTTGGTGACAGTGAAATACAGCTTCTTGCCACTCATTTTTCAAAACACCTTCAATTTGAGGAGAATATCTTAGAAGACATACTGAGTGAATGGTACGATTTCAAAGTAGTCGGGAAAGATCTTCGACTGAATGATCTACTTGAAACATCGCGGACTGTGAAAGGACTGTTTCCGATTTTAGAAAAGCTCCTCAGTATAGTGGCAACAATTCCTGTATCGACCTCATCATGTGAGCGAGGGTTCAGCACAGTGTGAATGATAAACAGAGAATTTATTTCATACATTTCCTCGGATCTTCGTGAAGATTTGATGTGTGAAATTAAGGACCGTTCAATGGATCAGCAGGTAAATCTGGCTCCTGATGAAAAGGGGCTGGCTACTGAATTATTTCTATTTTTTCTACCCCTGTGTTTATCTTTATCCTGCTTTATTATTATTATTATTATTATTATTATTATTATTATTATTATTATTATTATTATTATTATTATTATTATTATTATTATTATTATTATTATTATTATTATTATTATTATTATTAAGGTAAGTTCTAGAATTTAAGTTCTTAAATATTAAACAGAAATAAACATAAATATTATTTCTAAATATTTGAGTGTGACTTCATAGAATCTGATGATGTTCTTCGAAGAACGAATATGTCATTCTTTGTTTAATGTGTTTTTTTTAATTACAGGTGTGTTTTAGTATAATATTTATATTTAACATGTGTGTTCAACAAACTGAAGAGCTTTTAAGTTACATTTATTTGCTATTTTCTTTTGCTACCTTATTAATCTCCTGCTCATGTGTACTTTTACATTATTTTCATTTTTTGTTTTATGTATGGACATTTTGATATCGTGACATCAGGTGCCCCTGATAAACATAAGCATTCCTTATCCTATTCTTTGCCCTTTTTTTTCTACGCTTTACACCTAGAGATTGTCGTGACAATGGGAAGTGTAAACGGCGTTTTTGGAAAAAGAAAACAAAAAGGTATAGAAAAACATCTTTGGAATTTGATTGTTTTAACGGCATGATCACAAGGGTGATTTCTATTGGGAGGAATTGATTAAATTGAAATTCTCTCTGATAATCGGGAGGCTCCACCGAATAAACTACCTCTAAGTTTGCACCACTAACCTATATACTTTTTCCTTTACCATATCCTTTATACTCTGCATGAGCATGTAATTGAAACATATTTATGAGCTATGCACCATATCTTTTTTAAACATGTATATCAATTATTGAATTACTGATTACTCTTTTCTTCACTTAATGTAATGTGTATGAATTGTCTTCCTTTTCATTAATAAATCATTGTGGCCTCTGCTTATTGTTTTATGTATGAAGTAGAATAGTTTGTTGATGTTTAGTATAGGTCCTACGAGCCAGGACCCGTGGTATAGGGGTAGTGTACCTGCCTCTTACCCGGAGGCCACGGGTTCGATTCCCGGCCAGGCCAGGAATTTTTACCTGGATCTGACGGCTGGTTCGAGGTCCACTCAGCCTACGTGATTAGAATTGAGGAGCTATCTGACGGTGAGATAGCGGCCCCTGTCTAGAAAGCCAAGAATAACGGCCGAGAGGATTCGTTGGGCTGACCACACGATACCTAGTAATCTGCAGGCCTTCGTGGTGAGCAGTGGTCGCTTGGTAGGCCAAGGCCCTTAGGGGCTGTAGTGCCATGGGGTTGGTTGTTTCTAAGAGCCAGGATCCAGACAGTATTTTAGTCTGTTCTGAGCCAACGATCACGGCCGTATTATATCTACTATTAGGTAGCTATTAGCTATTCGGTGGTTCACAAGAGGTCAATATCAAGAGGAGGAAGGCAACAGAATGTGAAAATTGGTTTTGTTTTATTATTTGTATTCATTTTAAAAGAAAACCACCACCGTTCTGCCACAGTAGATGAACTATTAAGTAAACAAAGTAAAGTACCACGAAAACAATACATGAAAGAGGAAAATACATATCCTCAGCTATGTAAACAAGAACACTTGACGCCATAAGACGGTGCGAAGTAAAGCCACTAGCAAAAAAAAAAAAAAAAAGCCAATTTTTACAAAAAGCAGGGTCTTAAAATAGCCTTTACAACGAACAATGCACTGCAGTAACACATAAGCAAATGCAACCTAAACCAAAAAAACAGTCCCTTTCTCCAAAGTCAGGAATTTATGAACTTAAACGTCAACAGCGCAACTGTAACGCCACACATATATAGGCCAAACAAAGCAGAATTTCCCCACCAGATACAAAGAACACAGAAACACAATAATATACAATCGACATTCACCTTCGGAGAGCACCATTTCACAGGCATCAACACACATCTAAACATTTTACACATCGAAAATAAAAGATCATCATGATGATGATGATTGTTGTTTAAAGGGGCCTAACATCTAAGGTCATCGGCCCCAAAAGGAAGTCATTGAACATTAAGGAAGATATTGGAATTCACATTGTAAAATATGCTTACCTAGAATGACCACATACATGAAAATAATTCGTGAATTTCCACTTCCTCCCATTCAGTACTAAATTAGACCATTCATATTTAAACAGTCATTATATAAACTAACGGTACGTCCAAGATGCATGCTGGTTTTCTGAGTCAGACAGTCGGCATAAGTATATCCTTTGTTGCTAAGCGGGACTGGCCATAATGCACCTGCGCGCAGGAAGCCTGCGCACTGGTAGTCTGACTCAGATGTTTACCGGAATGATTAGTTTATTCTGGTTTCAGACAACCTGCCGCGCAGGCTGTTGATTTTTGTGTTGAGTGTGTTTGACATTTTGTTAACGATGGATATCGAGAATTTGAATTCAAAAGTTCAACTTATTTCTCCGATAAGGGATAAGCGAATTAAAGATCATTCCAATAGGAACATCGTCGATGGCTGTTGGAGAAAGATTTCTGTAGAAATGAAGACTGATGATATTCGAAAAATCTGTTTTCATTGGCAAGTAACTGTACATAAAGGTGTTTGTACTCCCAGTAAATAGATCTTAATTCATTAATTGGATGTATATCACTTTTCATTCGTTTTAACTTGGTTGTAACATTGTCATTTAGGAGCGATAGAGCTGCAGTCTGTTCTCTTGTTAGTTCCATGCTACACTGATCAGTAGTATCTCATATCTTTTCTTTTGTGGCAGCTCTGTCTGCGCTGACTAATGGCCACATCCCACCTGCCGCTCGGAGTCAGAGAGTCAGCGCCGACTGTCTGGCTCAGAAAACCAGCGTGCATCTTGGACGTACTCTAAGACATGTTTCGCCTCATCTTGAGCCATCCTCAACTAGAAACCCAATTGTTTTTGATATGTTTAAATTGGTGCATTATAGTATTGAATACATATTAAAATTTATTTATTTATTTATTTATTTACATAGTTTACGCCCACATTGGAGCACTTAAATCAAACCCAAATACATTTACGTTAACAAAGAATTAACTGAAGATTTAGCTTGCATCATCTTCTTCCTTTCCCAAAACCTCTTCATTCTGGCTGACCTGGCTGCCCTTTCTTCATCAGATATGACATATTGTTTGTGTTGTACAGTTTTTAATGACAATCTTATTTGTTTGTTCTTGAGAATCCTTTTTTCTTCTCTATTTTCAGTTTGCTTCATTGTAATATTCAGCTCTTCTAAATCATTCTGAACTTCTTTAAACCAATTATTTTTTGTTTTACTTTTCCAAAAGTAATTAAATAGTTGTTTTATTATCCTATTATCATTTAATCTAGAAAGATGACAGAAAAAGGCAATTCTTCTTTTTCTCATCGTATCTATTATAGATTCACTTTCCCTATAAACCACTGTATTAGGCAATAATCTCCATTGTTCATCCACCTGATGTTTTTTATTAATGATTATTCTGAGTATCCTTCTGTCAATCTTTTGCAGTGTATCAGTTGTTGCTTTGGTGTTCAATTTAAATAGTGTTTCACAAGCATAAGTCGCTCCAGGTTTAATGACGGAACAGTAATGTTGAAGTTTAGCATTTATTGAAAGAGATTTTTTTCTTGTACGTTGGCCATGTAATTCGTTGTGCTTTTTTTAAACTTAAATGTTCTGCTTTCTATTGATGATTTTACAAAACCAAAAAATATGTATATGAATAAACTAGCTGATGTAGCCGTGCTTTGCTACGGGATTTTCAGAAAGACTGACTTTGTGGTTTTCGTAACTGAAGTCAACAAAGGTCATTACAAAAACATTGGTAGGAATGTAGCGTTTAAAAGCAATGTTATCGTACAAAATACTCTATCAAATGAAAAACCGCACATTTTCTCACTTTTAACGAACAGTACTACGGTGCCGATGTAATAGTCCAGAGTTCCAGAGCTGGAAAGACCAGGGCGCAGAGAGCCGCGAACACTCGTCTCCCATTATTCCGTTAAATATGCACACTGATCATTCCAATCAGTGCCTCAGAGTAGCGATTGAATAGCAAGAATGCTATGATGAACCAGTGTGTTACGTACCAGTAGGCCGTGCGGTTAGGGGCACGCAGCTGTGAGCTCGCATCCGGAAGATAGTGGGTTCGAACCCCATTGTTGGCAGCCCTGAAGATAGTGGCTGTACCTTAATTAAGGCCACAGCCGCTTCCTTCCCATTCCTAGGCCTTTCCTGTCCCATTGTCGCCATATGACGTATCTGTGTCAGTGCAACATAAAGCAAATAGCAAAAAACGACCAGTAGTATCAGAAAATTTATGAACCAGAGGAATGACATTCTAAAGAAGAAAGTTATCTAACTCCCCTGCTTCTTTCCACCAATATTCAGGCAGGCTGTTACACTCGGTACGACCAGGCGAGTTGGCCGTGTGGTTAGGGGCGCACAGTTGTGAGCTTGCATCCGGGAGATAGTGGATTCGAACCCTATGAACAACAGTTTTTGCATATGATTTTAATTGGACTTCATGCTTCATATCATGTTCACGCCGCACCATTTTAACATTGAAGATTGACAAGACGCTATCATGCCGCATCATAGGATACAAAGACTTTGCATTTACTTATTTTAATGTGTCCTCGCCTTATTTTTAATGTTATGCATTTGTATTTGTGACTGAAGATGTCCTATAAGAGGGCGAAACATGTTTCATGAGTGTAATTTAATGTAGTCTTTTTAATAAAGACAATTACAGTATTGTAAAGGTGGAATTATAAAATCTAAATTTTCACAAGTTGATACTTTGACAATACGGGCTCTAATATGAAATTTATAACGTGCAATGCGTGTATATACATACAGACAGTCAGACAGAAATTACGGAGAATTAAGAAGTGCATTTCCTTGTTACTGTGGACACAACTGATACAGAAATACCATCTCATTTAAATTCTGAGCAATGTACAGACAAAATTCTTATTTTATATATATATATAGATGTAACTAAAAGTTTTTAAAATTTTCTCTCATTATTAGATTAATGTTTGAGAGTGACACCACTTGCTGACGGATCGATATAGATTAAAAAAATTAAATGTCTTATGGGTGCTGGAAAATACCACATCGTAGAAAGTTCATTTATTTTGATATTAGATCTGAGAACCTTTTGTCAATAAACAAACCTGTGATGTTTTTGGGTAGGTCTTTTTAAATAGGTTATGTGAACCTAGAATGACAAGCAGAAAATGAAAGGCAAGTGGTTTTTACTGTTAGGGATGTTGAGAAATATGAAAAAGTGCTTGAACTTAAAAAATTTAAATTCTGTCGCTTGTTTTTCACGTGCTGCGGGAAAGTTGAGCTTGTTGATGTTCAATAAATAATTCGTCATGTAAGATGTTGGTTTTTCTCTGTGATTTCATTGAGATTGTACGCAGATTTGAATCTTTGATCTGTCTGTACGTGTAAATGAAGAAGTATTACTTTATTAGCTGTTTAGAGTATCATCATGTCTTCGTTGATGTTGATGAATTTTTTATCTTCATTCATGTGTTCATTCATTGCAGAAAATTGTTTATGTTTATTGCATAATGTGTTTTTTATAATGCATAGTGAAGCCTCTGCCGGTTTGTTCTGTATATGTGGCTTCACATTCTGTGCATTTCAGTTTGTAAATTCCTGATTGTGAGTATTTGTCTTAACTATTAACTGAGTGGGTGTTAAAAAGTATTTTGACACTATATTATTGCTTTTGAATGCTATGATGACATTTTTTTTTTGTAAAATGTTGGTTATTTCGTGGTATTAATAAGTTATTAATTTTATTATTATTTTCACATTTTATGGCCTACATTGGACCACTCAGGTCAATAATACGAAGGATATTGGATTTCCAGTGTTTCTTCATTCTGAGAGATGCTACCTTCCTTTCAATTGAAAACACCCTCCCATTAGTTCTTTTATTGTAGCCTGTAGCCTGCTTTGCGTGTCTTCAAGTATCTTAGTTTTGTCTATTTTTTAAAGAGATAATTTATTGTTAGTCTTTAGTATCATCCTTGCTGGGGCTGTACCTTAACTCAATCAGCGCCAAGGACGCCAATCGAAGTTTTAAAACTAGCGCACTGGCAGTATCAAACACCTCGATTGACGTTTGAGTGCATATGTTCAAATAGTTAATTGTAGCTCCCACAGATGTCATCCATATACAGTCTAACTTTCACAGATTCAAAATGAAGGATCGATGTATCGATCAATACACATGCAAACCACATTCCTTAGTAAAGTAACTTCCTGTTGACATCTGAACATGTGCTATCTTGACTTGTTGAGTAACTGTGTGTTTGTTCTCAGTGTCTTTGCGCTCTTGTAAAATGGCCTGTAAATCGTACAAAAGTGCAGATTACTTGCAGGACTGCGATATAAGAGGTATGTTAGAAGAAGTGTGTGCTTTTTATGAGTCAGAAAATCATTTAGTGCCTTCTATGGAGGAAAGTGATAGTGATTCATCTGAAGTTGCGAGTGCTGAAACCTGATGAGGTATGTCCAGCAATATTTAACGATTTATTTTCGGAGGATATATCTGGTGTTGACTCAGATGACTGGTCAGACACCGATTAACCTGGACACATGCCCAATTATTCAAAGAATGCAGGTATGAGAAAATTACCTAGTGATGAATCTTGCATTGCATACTTCATGTTCTTTTTTCACTCCAGCATTTCTGTCATTTCTCATAACAGAAACTCGCTGTTTTGCGGAACAATTTTTGAGCAGAGTAGCAAGACCATTTACTAAATACTGCAGGTATGATAATTGGAGGCCTGTTACTTTCGATGAGATGAGAAATAGAAGGTGTCCGGGTTAAAGGTATAATAATATAAAATTTAATAACTTGAGAGGTAGTGGAGATATTTAGTTGCGGTTTGATTCTACAAGTAGGGTAACTCAAACTGTTTGTTTACATACCTAATAAACCTCGATATGCGCACCATTAGTGGCGTGACAGACCATCTAATCGATATTCCACTTCTCTCCAAGTGTTCTGCAGTATTGTAGGTGTAACATTTGCGATAGCTGCACGAATGCGATGACGCAGATCTGGTAAATCACGAACTGGTTTCTGGTACACTTGATTCTTGACAAACCCCCACAGGAAAAAATCAAGTGGCGTAATGTCGGGGCTTCTAGGGGGCCAAGCAATTGATGGACTACCTCTCCCAATCCAGCGATCTAGGAACTCACAATTCAAGAAGTCCCTCATAACTTCCGCATAATGGCATGGTGCACCATCTTGCTGAAAGATCACGTCATGAGGAAGTTGTGGCACAACATACTGCTCCAGCATGTCTAGGTAATGTGTTCCATTAACTGTAGGCTCCGCGAAGAGGAATGGGCCAGTGAGCCTGTCCTTCAACAATCCACACCACACATTCACTTTCGGAGAGTCCCGTTCCAACTCTATCACTACGTGGGGGGTTGTTCAGATCCCCTTATGCAGCAATTTTTCTTATTTACCGTGCCGGAAATATGGAATGTAGCCTCGTCCGAGAAACAGACCAAATTGAGGAATGCCTCGTTTCCATCAATTTTAGCTAGAATTGTCTCCATGAATGCCTTCCATAGCGGCCTGTCCTGAGGTTTGATTTTCTGACAAAGCTGCAGTTTGTACGCCCGTAGGCGCAACCTTTTGTGGACGATATCGTGTACTGTCGAGCGAGGTAACTGTAACTGCCTACTTGCTTGTCGAATTGACTTACAAGGGCTCCGCTTGAAGGACTCGTGGATTAAATCAACAGTTGCCTCTGAACTGTGTGTTTGGCGTTGCAGCCCGACATCGACAGCAAGGTCCCAGATTCTTGAAGGCGCCTGTCCCATTTCATGATTGTTACGTAAGCGGGAACATCATCAGTTGGTAACATTCCATACTTGCGCTGAAATCTACGTTGTACTAGTGTAACGGATTTTATCTCCGCGAGTGAAAGTACACAGAACACCTTCTGCTGTGGAGTCCACATGGTTACTGGCGCACTTCTCGTGAACAGTGCAGTTACGCACATGCGCATGTGGTACCACCACCACTGCAAGCGAACACAGAAAACATTTTGAGTTACCCTAGTTGTAGAAACAAACCGCCAATAAATGTCTCCATTATTTCTCAAGTTATCAAATTTTATGTTATTATACCTTTAACCCGGACACCTTGTAGTTTAGGACTCTGGATAGTGATCAGTATAATTTAAAAAAGCCCAAGTTAGAAACGTATTGGACAACAAACATGTTTACTACTCCTATAATCAATGAAGTTATGCCTAGAAATCGCTTGCAGCTCATTTCAAACATTACTGAAGGTAACTTGAAATTTTCATGCTATTATGGGTGTGTACCGCCTATTGCCATTCCTTGATGGATGCAATACTTTTGTATCCGTCTCTTGGCACAGGCCAGAGCAAAGTGTAGCTTCCACTGAAGTCCCATTCTCATCCACGGCTGTGACAATATGGAAGCTGCTGGGGTATGGGTGGTGCTGAGTAATGACACTCGGAGCACAAATAGTGTCTGAGTGTTATGAAAGGTGTTCCTCATAGGGTCAGTCGTGCTGCAGTGGCACATTCTGGCCCAGTGAGGAAAGCAATGGCAAACTACCTCACTCCTCATCTTGCCTAGTACGCCTCATTTGGGCTCTGCCTTTGGTTTTTATGGTTTCCCTATAACTGCATAGCCTTTGGTGGTGCTATTTGAGGATCCAACCAGCCTCTGCGCTGATGACCTAACAGACAGACATGGGTGTGTTCTACTTTTCTTTAGATGCACTTATATATGTGACTATGTCAAACCAGTTCACCTCCCTTAGAAATGTCCGGCTCAGGGCATTTAAATCACCTCACAATGCTTGGCAGTGGATGTGTTAATTAAGGCCATGACCGCTTCCTTCCCACTCCTAAGCCTTTTCTATCTCATCATCGCCATAAAACCTATCTGTGTTGGTGCACCGTAAAACAAATTGTAAAAGAAAAAAAAAAATTCAATTATTCTTCTGCTAATTCTGGTGTCAAGTGTTCTGGTATTATTATTATTATTATTATTATTATTATTATTATTATTATTATTATTATTATTATTATTATTATTATTATTAATGGAATTGAGCTGTTTTAATACTGTTTGACTGTTTGTTATTCTTTGATCTATGATGGTGAATATATCGTCCCCATATCTGGTCAGTTTGTAGATGTCATTAATATTGTTGAGTATTTTTGTGTTTTCGAAATTGTCAGTGAATATTTCAGCTATTATTGCCAAGATGGTAGAACCTATGACCAAAGTTATCTGTGGAACGTCTACAAGTTCAGGCCATGAAAGCATCGTTAACATATTTACACTCGCGAGGATCATGAATTAGAGAAACCTGACTAGTAGTGTATAGCAATCCCTTGTACCTTGATGACAGTGGCAATGCAGCATTGCATAGACTATGAGACACTGGAAGCATTGGGGAGCCATTCTGATCCATGATCGCTACACAGCCTCCCATAAATTCACGAAGATTGCTCGGAGCAGGGTCCAGGGCCCACACAATCCCTCTCGATAGCATCCCAGATGTGCTCAGGGGGATTGAGATCAGGGTTCCTCGGGGTCCAGGCAAGCATCCTCACATCCGTGGTGTGCTCATGGAAGAAGTCGGCCACAGTTTCAGGAGCTACAGGTCACCTGCACGATGCTGGAGATGAACAAAGGGGTGAACATGATCTGTCAGCAGGTTCCTGTAAAGTTATGTCAAAAACATGTCAGATGTAAGGCTTTTGACATGCTCTATTGGTGAAAAATATCTAATTCCCTCCATGGGAATTTAGAATTTTCCATCCTTGTAAAGTTAATCGGTAAGGGACATCGTCATATGTACCAGGGGTCCCATTTCATCCCATACGAGGATACTGCCACCATTTGCCTGAACGGTACCCTGCTGGCAAGAAGAATACGTTGCCTCGTGGTTGACGACACAGTCGTACCCGGCTATCGGCTTGCACTACCTCAACTAGTCTGTCTAGGCAGTTACTATCATAGGGTAGGAAGGGTCCACTTATTCAATACCATTTGAATGTACAGTATATTGTCTTATAAAACTGGGACTAGTTTCGATCCCATATATATATTGGGTCATCTTCAGCCACGTTCCAGTTGGAAGACATAAGCACACATATAACCAATAATAATATAAACACTCTGGTATGACACAATTTACAGTCTTAATTTAAAATATTGATGAAGTCCAAACAACATATCCAAACTTGAAACTAAATGACTCATCGAACTGCTGTGGTTGATGCCGAACTATTTCGTCGTTCCTACAGCAGCCAATGTTATTGAGTTGATCTGGGAGTTGGTATCCTTATCTGTGTAGACGAGCAACTTGATTGATAATTTATGTTTGTTCATTAGTAATATGAGCAATGACTTGTGTACCTTTAAGAGGAACATTCGTAATTTGAATAGGTATTCCTTTTCATCAGATGTAGTGATCTATTTAATTTGTTTTAAAGTGAATGTTCCTATGTTCTTCGTAAGTTGCGTGCACTTGGTATGGATACCAACACCAGACTATTCAAATTACGAATGCTCCCCTTAAAGCTACATGAGTCATTACCCATATTACTAATAAACAAACATAAATTATCAGTCAAGTTGTTCATCTACACAGATAAGGATACCAACTCCCAGATCAACTCAAGAACATTGGCTGCTGTAGGAACGACAAAATAGTTCGGCATCAATCACGGCAGTTTTGATGTGTTATTTTGTTTCAAGTTTGGATATGTTGTTCGGACTTCATCAATGTTTTAAATTAAGACTGTAAATTGTGTCATACCAGAGTGTTTATGTTATTGGTTATATGTGTGCTTATGTCTTCCAACTGGAGCGTAGCTGAAGATGACCCAATATATATGGGGTTGAAACTAGTCCCAGTTTTATAAGACAATATTCATTCTAATGGTATTGAATAGGTGGACCCTTCCTACTCTTTGATAGTGATCAATTGTCAATCCGGACCATACTGAAATTCATAACTTATAATGTCTAGGCACTGTTCCTTTGTCCATGTGACAGGTGTTGAACAGTGGTACCCTTGTGGGACACTTGTTTCTGTACCCCATGGCGTGAGATGGTTCTGGATGGTATGGCTGCTCTTGCGTCATCTTTGTGCAACATTGAATTGACGAGTGATCTGCTGCACTGTGGCTCGCGAATCTGCTCTTACGATCCGAGCTAGCCAGTGGCGGCCCCTGTCGTCAGTGCATTGTACATGATGACAGTTGACCCTGGTGGCAGTGGTATTGTCCAAATCCACTTACTCATGAAAACTCTTGATACAGTGGCCCATGAAAAGCTGGAGTGGCTTATCTGGCCACGTTTAAATGTGCTGAGTCTCGTGTCTTGCACATCCTGTAATCAGCTGCTACTCATACAACCTGTATGAGGTCTGATGTCCTCAATGTTGCATGTCATGCCCTCCTATTACATTCACCGGGCCAAGCACAGCAGCATTTTCCCGCCATGACAGCTATATCTAATTCCATTGCTTCTGAGTGTATTTATAACAGTAAATATTTTCAGAATGTTGTATCTTTGTCAGTCTTTCTAGGTTTTATTGTTGCTGATGACTTTCTTTATCAGCTCTGTATCCTTGTGGTCATACACTGTTTTGAATGTGATCATCTGTTTTATGAAATATAATTAACAAACTGGTAAATTGCCCCACCCCCAACCTGGCAAGTATCTGATGGTGTGTGTTCCTTTTCAAGTTTCTGTTTATTTCTTCATCTACTCAGCATCTCTGAAAGCAGTAAAGATAGTAAGTAGGATATAAAACAAAAACGAACAAACCCAATGGCACTACAGCCCTTGAAGGGCCTTGGCCTACCAAGCGACCGCTACTCAGCCCGAAGGCCTGCAGATTACGAAGATTACGAAGTGTCATGTGGTCAGCACGACAAATCCTCTCGGCCGTTATTCTTGGTTTTCGAGACCGGGGCCGCTATCTCACCGTCGGATAGCTCCTCAATTCTAATCATGTAAGCTGAGTGGACCACGAACCAGCCCGCAGGTCCAGGTAAAAATCCCTGACCTGGCCGGGATTTGAACCCGGGGCCTCCAGGTAAGAGGCAGGCACGCTACCCCTACACCGCGGGGCCAGCATAAAACAAAAAGCATTATCATAATATTAGAAATCAGAGCCACTGTAGATGAATGTCAGTGTCAAACGGCAATGTCACTCTTTTCTTCAGCAGGTAACACCACAAGCTCCAGAGTTTGTGCCAGGAGCTGTTGCTGGTGGCAACGGCTCTCCTAGTTTTCTGAACTCCTTCAGCAGTCCTCCAGGTGCATACGTACGGAGGAGAAGTGTGGATAGTCCTCTTCCTGTGTCCCCACACCTCACGCCACAGCCTTCTCCACCGCTCAGCAATTGCTCTCCTACTCCCAACACCAGTCTGGACAAGACTCCGGTCACGCCAGTGTCTACTTACCAGGTAAGTTGTTCAGTTGTCACAAGTTCGTATGATGTCTGCGTGTTTTTCTGGCAGGATTAACCCCCGACTGATACACCTAAAGTATGTAACACATGAGGTACACCTGTGTCCACTGGACCTATATAACTTTTTTATTTAGTATAAAAGCAAACCACTGGGTGAGATTTAAACATTGTACATTTAATAATGGTTTATTATTACTTTCCAGAATATGTCTTCATTACTTCTGGATATGTTCTACAGAAGTTACACGAATAGATAATTAAGAACTGAAAATGTGAAAAACATACATACATAAAATAATATTTATCAACTGTACAGATACATACCTCCCAACTTTTATGGTTTATCCATAAAATTTATAAAAATTGAGGCATTTTACGGTTTTACAGATGGACAGTATCATTTTACCACTTCGCAGACAAAAATTTAAAACGTTACATTCGATAATCACTCCACTTCCGTACAATCGATTGTTTGCATGGGTCGAAGCATGCTCGCTCTTGGTTGAAGGCAAATCCACGATAGTTGATAACTCATTCTTTGATATGATTGGTATTTTTAACCGTGTGATGTTTGTGTCATCATTAGAATTGAATTTAAAGCCGGGATAACAGTTCTTCTGTGTGAATCTTAGGTGTCGACAGGCTTTGCTTCACAAATTCTTTGTTCCGCTCCGTTCACTTGTTGTGATTTAACCTATATTCTTTGACCATATGTGTTCTTTGTTCACAAAGTTGGCGTTCCTTGAATATTTAGTCTTTTAAGGTTATGACATATTTTAATGAAGTGTTCGAGTTTTTGTGTTATAACTTCATGCTCCGCAGTTTCCTGTATTCGTTGGACTAATTACATTAGTTCCAGTGACTGGGTATACCGCTGTTAGCGAAGCCCATTAAATTATAAAGAGGAATTACATTTGTTCCACGTGTGTGTATGTTTTTTACCATGTGCATATTCTATGTCCCCGAGGTTGGTGTCGTGTTCATTTAATGATTTAAGATTTTGTGTGCTTTGACATATTTTAATGAAGTGTTTGACTGCCTTGAGTGTTTATGTTATAATTTTATGTGACATTCAGTGATCCAGGTTCATTTCGATGTTTCAGTAGATACAGAGACATTTGTTCGCAGACATTTTCATACGCTATACATTAAAAGAATCATATTGTGTTGATTTTCCGTGCATACTAAAATCAAGAAAGGGAGAAAAATTTGCCTTTTGCACGATTTGTGGGTGTGATATTAATATTGCACATGGTGGAAGAAACGATTTAAGTAATCATGTGAAGTGCGGTATACACGTAAGATACGTTAAATCAGTGGAAGATAACAAGAAAATCAACACCTTTTTTGCCAAGTCTGGAAACGTTGACAGTGACGTAATTAGGGCAGAGTGTCTGTTTACTTCCTTTTTGACGGAACACAATGTGCACTTAAGTGCGGCTGATCATGCTGGTGCTTTATATAAGAAGATGTTTCCCACATCAGAAGTTGCAAAGAAATACAGCTGTGGTCGCACTAAAACAACATGCATTGTAAATTAAATGGCAAAAAATGCATCACCTGAAGTTGTTTAGTGCCTTCAGAACGGACCATTTTCTTTGGCAACGGATGGAAGCAGTGGTACAAATGCCAAGTTGTATCCTATTGTTGTTACATTCTACGATATTCTGCTGGAAATAGTAGTGAGCACTGTGCTATCGATACCAGCGTTAGGGGGGAACTCAACAGGGCGAAACATAGGTAACTTGAAGGTATCACAGCTGAATTCTCATAACATACCGATTGAAAACTGTGTGGCTTTCTGCTCTGACAATGCTCCTGTTATGATAGGACACAAAAATGGGGTTTCAGCAGTTCTGAAGGAAGTTCAACCAGGTATTGCCATCATAGGTTGCATTTGCCACCTGATTAATCTAGCAGCTGTTAAAGGTCCTGGAAGATTACCACTTAAAGTGGATGAGATCCTTGTTGATATATTTTATTTCTTAGAGAAGGGTGTCAAAAGGAAACAACACCTTCAGAAATTTCAGAACTTGCACAATAAAGAGACAAAGAAAATTCTGAAGCATGTATGTACTAGGTGGTTATCTTTAGGCTGATGTTTGGATAGACTACTGGACCAGTAGGATCTGCTTCTTTCTTTCTTTCTTTCTTTCTTTCTTTCTTTCTTTCTTTCTTTCTTTAAGGAGGAAGTAATATTATGTACCGGTACCCAAAACATTTCCACAAGCTTGACATCTTTCAGAATACCTAGAGTTGAACAAAGTGGATGCAAAGAGTATCAGAAGAAGAGAATTCTTGATTCTGCTACTACACATGCCCCTAAAAGAATAGCATATTCTTCCAAATGTGACAAACCCATCCTAAAAAGTAACATGTGAGGAAAAATTGTTTATGTTCCTATCCTCAAACTTGAACAAGCCTTTTGCACTTTCCTTCATGTGACTATTCCTGTATTTGACAAACTCAGTGTTGCCCTTCAGACTTCTTCCCCACAAGTTCACTTTTTATTAGAACTTCTAATGGATTTGCTAAAGCAGTTGTTTACTAAATTTGTTAAGCCCAAAATTGTCAAAAGCTCCTCATTGCTTGAAGTTGAGTACAACTTAATTCAAAATCAAAGAAGTTATGATGAGTTAGTTATTGGCATTCAGACTTCGAACATAGTGAATGATCTCCAGGACACAGATAAATCCCTTTTCTTTTCATCAGTGAGAAACTACTTTTGCACTGCCTGTGACTACATCATCAACAAGTTTCCACTCAAGGATGATGTGTTAAAGCATGCTCAAATTGCTAGGTTAGACAAAATTGAAGATGCACAGTTTTCTTCAATTCGTTTTTTTTCTTGGAAAAGTTCCATATCATGTTACGCAAGGAAGAGAATGAAAGTACAGATGAGGTGGTGAATGAGCTTCAAAGGCAGTTCACAGCTCTTCAGGTAGATGACACTTTGGTTGCAAATCAAGATGCTGGGAGTGATTCCAGTTGGGCACAAATATCAAGAATTCATGGAGCCAATGGACTTCTTAAGTATAACCTAATTTCTAGAGTAATGCTCTCTATTCTCACCATACCCCACAGCTGTGCAGAATGTGAACATGTTTTCAGCCTGGTGAAGAAAAATAGAACAGAGTTCAGATCATCCATGTCCAATGAATCTCTGGAGTCTAATTCCATTTTGAAGACCAGGAGTTTGGGTCCCTGTTATGACAAAACATTTTCTCAAGACTTTTTGCAGGAAGCTAAAAAGGCCACAACTATGACTTTAAAGTCGAACTAGCGTGTGATATGCAGTGTGTATGATATTATTTCTTGGCTGTGTTACGTTAAAACAAGTTTTATTGTGTAAAGTCTTTTTCAATTAACACATATCTGCTTAATGTATCAAGGTCGTTGCCATAAGACATATCTGTGTTGGTGAGATGTAAAGCAAATAGCAAAAAAAAAAAAAAAGTATCAAGGAAGTCCTGTTATGTATGCTCCAAACTAATATTCACCACACCTGCTGCTGTTTAACATGGATTTCTTCTTGATTGTTATGTTCATCTACAAATCATTAGCCTTTAATGTAAGTAGGTATGATTTCATTGAAGTATCCTCTTTACAGCATGAATTATTGTATTTTGTAGCCCAGAAGTATTATTATTTTCTTCAAGCTGGGGTGTGTCATGGCCGACTTTACACAAGACCGCGGCGTTCGATCTTGCAACCCCGTACTTCTCTAACCTGGGATGGCCACTGCCAGCTAATGGCACGCGTTTGCTTCGCTACGAAAGGAATTGAAATGAGGAAATAAAGTATTTGTTATTATCAGCGTTAAAGTGAAACGATACTCAGGAGTGAGCATATGGAGTAATAAAACCAATTTCCTCTCAATATTCATTGGACATTTTTACAGAAACATAATACCTCAGGTAGGCCTACTCTAATAAAGAATAGCGAGTGTTAGATTAGTATGAGAAGTTACCCGTTCAGTCTGCAACTTCCTGTAATTGTTTAACAAAATGTTACTCATTGTTAAGACAATACTTGTAACTAATGTCATAACATTACATCCACAGGCACAAGTTTTCTCGGCAATTTCTGACAATTCAATATCTGATAAAATGCCAAATAAACTAAGATGCTGAATTACTTGACGTTGATTGTTACATTTACATTTTAAAAATTGTTCCTCAAACTTATCCGAAATTAGTGCCTGCATAATTCCAACAACATGTTTACACACTGATATAATAAAATCTGCAGGAACTGAAAGTCCACTCCTATTTATTTGATTGAAGTAGCTGTCATTTATTTGCTCTTTATTTCTCAGCAAAGCCAAGCATTCTTCACATTTTATTTTTGAGCATTGCATGAACGAAATGTAACCACAGGTATAAATAAAAACTGATTCATCAAAATGTGTGTTTTCGGTATACTTGTCTTCTAAAATACTGTAAAAGGTATCGTCAACAGTAATTGACGAAACTAAAAAAAAAATTGACGAAAGACTGCTTGTACTTTTTCTTGAATTTGTATCGGAAGAGGGCATTATCATTTCTTTCGAAAAAGTAAGTGCCCCGTACCTGGCTGAATGAAGGCCAAGTACGCTTTTTAACCTTATTTTCAGTTCGGCCTCCATTACCTGAGTAACATATATATATTATAGTTTCCCCCTGTTAATTGACGGTATTGGCAAAACCTGGATTCTAATTGGTCACTCTGTAATTTGCCAATTAGCACATAAGTGGGATTCATAGTATGTAGAGCATAAATAATAATCTCACGTGATACATAGGTTGTTACATATAATGCATTGTAAGTTTCACTGGTTAAACAATTCTTTTTTGAGGAGTCATTTTTGTCATTCTTTTTCCGTGTGGACAACCACTGGAGAAATACGTTTAGAAAAGCCAACCTTTGATCTTCGGGATTTTTGAAAGGCATTTGAAGACTTTACGCTTAACAATATGGGTGAGAGGCCACTTAATATTAACAGTGGACCACCACATTAGGATTATTCTAACAAAAAATGCAGTACCTTTATAATAATGACTTGTTTATGGCAGAAACTGTAGAATCGTTAAAACACGTTTGTAACCAAAGAAACCCTTTGGCGTTCAAGTGAATTTAGATAAACACTTTTAAATGTTAACTTTGGTACAGTCTTAATCAGTAAATCGGACTCCTATTTATAGATCTCTCTTATGTCACTGAATGATGCTTGAGTTACCTCTTTAAAATCAGGTTTACAGTCAACAGACCACTCAGTTTTATGCTCCGCCACTTTGTTTGTATATTAGAAACAAAGGACTCAAAAGTCTTAATTTTGTTCGCTTCCTCAGCTAGGGTCTTCTTACATTCCTCTACAGACTTTGTCCGTTTTTCTTCTTCTTCCCTACTTTCACCTGAGGATTTCTTGGAGGAGCACTTACTGAAGTACGATGGTTAGTTTAGAAATACCTTTGGAACTGCACGAGGTAACAATACAGACTTCTTCCGTGTGAATTCCCGATTGTTCCCATCACCATCCTTGTATTTTTCAACGTAGCTTACGTCTTTAGGAAGAAAGTGTTTAATACATACGAACGAATATTTGGTAGGTACCCAATTGGCTTGAGGAATGGCACGTTCCCATACGGCTTTCAGTTGTGGATTTTTAGGAAACCCAAACACTGTCACATATCTCGCATGTAACTCAGTGGGCTACACAGAGCAGACTGGCCATTCACTGCGGGGTTGCCAATTTTTGCTCACCGCGGCCTTCTGTAAAGTCGCCCATGGGTGTGTCGAAAATCCTTAAGATTTTTTTGTCACACGTGAGTTTTACTGATAGCCCTTTTCAAAAGTTGGCAGGTATGCATATAGTTGAAAATGTTCATTTAAACACAAATACATAGTTCTTCAAAGATATAAATCTAATGTACTGTTAAATTTCAGTATAAACATTTCTGCAAGCATTTTTTATTAGAGAAGTTAGGCAGATGCAGATTGGATCTCGGCCCACAAGTGGCCACGGCTGGTCAATGGTCCAACAGCTCTGCACTCTGACCGGCCAACCAAACAGAGGAGGTGTGGCCACGGCTCTACCGGGGCTGTACGCCTCTGTATTCGGGAGACGGAGAGGGGCTGGTCCCCACCGTCGGCTCTCCTGAGAATGTTTCCGTAGTTTTCCATTTTGCTGCTCTAAGGGGAATGCTGGGACAGTTCCTAATGTAGGCCACAGCCACCAACCTTCTCACCTTCTCTGATACAAATCTCCTGGCCTGAGAGATGACACAGTCTACGAGGCTCACCTCCCCCTTCAGGGGAGGAATGAAAACATTTAATAGTAGTAGTAGTCGTCTTATGAGAGATAAAACTGTATTGTCTTTAGCAAACATTATACTTAAAAATAATGAAAGTACTGATGATAGTGATGACAACCTGCTGTTGTTCATCTTTATGGCAGTAACATATTCAAGTCATCAAAGACACCCATTATACGTGGAAGAACACCACAAGACAATATTATTGCTCCAGTTCACTTTTCAGGAATACAAGGCTCGGTTAGGCAGGTAACCAATCACTCGCACACACACACACACACACACACACACACACTGTCACTTCCACTTATGTCATCGATATGACTGACTGATGGTTCATTTAGAGCATCTATAATGCTGTCCTTATTCATTATTCTGCAAACAAAAGTAATAAAAGTGGTGTTAATAAATAGAAAATTCACTAAAGGCACACGTGGGTTCTCGGGACCATTATAGAAGCAAAAAAGATGTACGCCCAGAAGTGTCCCAGACTGAAAGGCAACTGAGAGGTAGGAGACTGGTGCAGCACAGTGCTATCACACACATTCTGGCACTGATAAAAGTACATTTCCCTGGGTGTACCAGTTACAGAGTAATTAAAACTCTGCCATAGATCTGGTGTACTCTGATGTCTGGTAGAGTAAAATGGAATGTCGATACTGATGTGTAGGCAGCCAATATCAAAGTGCCTGCGCATGGTAGCTGTGGCCATGCAATTACCATCATTATTGTCATCATCATCATCCTAATAAGAATTCCATATATTATCAGTGATATCTTTTCGTTGCTTGTGATCTTGCACCTCATTTTTCATATTTTCTCCCATAAATACATACACATGTATAATTTTGTTATAGACTGTTGTGTTTGACAGATTCAGGCTGCAATCCCTCCCCCTATGGGTTGGGTTGGTATCTCCTGCCTGTCATAAAAGTTGACCAAGAGACTTTCATCCTGGGAGCTTGGGTTGGCAACCACGGGTCCTGTGACCAAGTCTGTTTGTCAGGCTGCTTCAACCTCCCTTGATCAACTGTTGTTCTTTACTGAACCCGACATTATAAGATTTTCGAAGTCTGGGGCTCTTCATGGCCCTTTCCTTTCTTTTGCCAATACCTTAAATCTTCGAAGTATCGGGCCTCTTCCAGTTTCCTTCTGATTACTGTTAATAGAGGATCGTTACCCAGTTGTACTTCCTCTTAAAACAGTGACCACCACCTCTCCTATCCATGTAGCCTTCACAGGGTGTGGTGGCACGTCACGTGCAGTTGCAAAGTTTTTGCCATGCTCTTCTGTCCTGCGTTAGATGCATCGCTTGACGATGTCTTCATCTGGTCAATCCGTCTTGACGGAGCTCTTCCTTGGGTCCTTGTTCTTCTATGATCAGCTTTTCCATATTTCCAGTTCTCCTCGATATGTAGCCAAAGTACCTCAAATGAGCTTGGCTAATCTTCATGAGACGTCCTTGATCTTAAGCTCTTCTTCGTCCACTGCTCGGTGCAGGATACTCTTAGAACTCGGCGGTACACCCACATTTCCTTTGCTTCAATCTTCTTCCGATCAGCTTTATGAATTGTCCAGGTTACAGCTTTGTATGTAACAATGGGGAAAACCACAGCCTGAGTTTGATTTTGTTAGTGATGGCTTTGTCTTTCTAGATCTTCGTCATCTTCACAGTCATATTGCATGCCATTGCAAAGCGTCTCCTGATCTCATCCAAGCCATCCCCGTTGTTCGTTATCACAGCACCATGATAAAGTAATCTCCTAATCACTTCAACGCTTCCTATTTGTCTCAGCTGAGGCAAGTTGTTATTTGTCTGGTCCACGATCATGACCTTTGTCTTGCCAATGTTGATCTCCATTCCACACTCATCGCTGGCTTGTGTGAGCCATTCCATGATAATCTCTGTCTTCCTGGCGCTCGATGTTATGGTGAGGGTATTGTCTGCATACCTCAAGTTGCTGATTGTCTTTCCTCCTACTTGAATGCCATTTCCTCAGTCTTCCAGCACATTTCTCATAATGCACTCGGAGTAGATGTTATAGAGCAGAGACGACAGGATGCACCCTTGTCTGCCGCCATCCTTTTTCTGTGATGGTCCTGAGAGAGTATCTTTGACACGAACATGGGACCTGTTGTTATCGTAAAGTGCCTTGTTAGATTTATCATACATCAGCCTTGTGCTGATAGATTTACTGGCACGTGAAACTCCCAGGGACTAAATTATGGTTCCTCGACATCTCTGAAAACCATAGAAGTAGTTAGTGGGACGTAAAGCAAGTAACATTATTTTATCTCGTGGCTGTTTTCACGATATCAACAGGCCCATAAAACTAGCCTCTGTGGCTCAGGCGGCAGCGCACCAGCCTCTCACCGCTGGGTTCCATGGTTCAAATCCCGGCCACTCCATGTGAGATTTGTGCTGGACAAAGCGGAGGCAGGGCAGGTTTTTCTCCGGGTACTCCATTTTCCGTGTCATCTTTCATTCCAGCAACACACTCCAATACTATTTCATTTCATTAATCATTGCTCCAGAGGAGTGCGACAGGCCTCGGCAGACAGCACAATTCCCATCCTCGCCGCTAGATGGGGCTTCATTCAGTCCATTCCTGACCCGGTCAAATGTCTGGAAACAGGCTGTGGATTTTCATTTTCAACAGGCCCATAAAACTGATGGTCTCATAGCTATGATCATATCACGATATCAGCTGTCGCATAAAACCGAAGGTCCCGTGGCTGTTATCACAATATCAACAGTTTCATTAAACTTGCAATCTTGTGGCTATGGTCATAATTAGATATTGGATTTCTATGCAAATTCATATTTTGTTTGCCGATATGTAGACCTCCAAAACCGACTAGGAAGTGTGTTTGAAGGCGACATTGGACAAATTGTTAAGTTTAGTCGTGCTTATATGAAGAATAGAACACATCTCTTTATTGCCCACACTAGTATACACCATCGGCTTACAGGCAATAAAGACAGAGCGAAACAGAAAAAAAAAATACAATACCTACTATGTAACCTCCAGAAAAGGTAAGGTTACAAGTAATAAGAATAATAATAGTTAAAAATAATGTTTGCTACCGTTGTGCAACCACATAGTTACACACTAACACAAATTAACACCAAGAAACGTGATTATATGTACGAAATAAAAACTATAAGCACTTTAAACACAGAAAATAGAAAATAATAACAACAGGATAACCAACATGACGACTAAAAAAGGATAATTGGGAAGCGACAGGGAACCATATCCTCGCGGTGAAAGGTATTGGCAATACTGAAGAAGCGAAGTCAGTTAATTCTAAACTTTACTTAACAGTTTATATTTAAATTAAAACGCAAAATAATCAACAAAATATCTTTACAAATCAAAGATAATTTTCACATGAAAAACAATTTACCCAGAGTGCAGACTACTTATTCAACTTTACTTTTGAACTTCTCACACAGTGTTCAACTGTACATGGCGAAACATTTAAATTACATAATACTGACGAAAGAAAAGGAAAGTAATATAATACAGTCATGAGCATGTACATATAAGAAAGAGAAACAACCTATAAAATATATATCCTAGTGCAGGGCTCCTTTAGGAGGCAACCCCCTCAAAAACACTTCTGAGAAAGGGTGCCCGTCCCAAATGTGAATACTCCAAGATGAAGCAGGATAAACGAGACAGCCCCAAGGTGAAACTTAAATATTATGATTACATCAAAAGGCGTTGAATATCTAATTTACAAAATCAACAAAAGAAATGGGAACTGTCTCTTAACATAACTCTGATATGACTTGCTGGTAGGCTGTCATTTTACTGAAATTTTTGGCGATTGAAGGAAAAATGGATAAGCTCCGGCAAAAGAAATTAAACGAAATACTACATTTGATTACAACCTGAAAGATTAAAAAGAAAACTAAGTGCTTACCTGTTGGAGGGGCCAAGAAGACCCATCAGCTGCTAAAGGCAACTTCTCCCTTCAGTGGTCTCGATTCAAAGACGCCTCGGAAGAGCTAAGCTATAGCGAAGCGCTTCTCTTTGGAAATTAGGAAATCGTAAAACAACCAGTGAGCGTCCGTTCTTTTTCCTTCACCCACCAATCAAAATTACTTTTATAATGACCAATAGGGGCCGAGGAATAAAATCTGATAAAGAACATCTAGTAACATCCAGAAATGTCGAAATTGATGCAATATTATGAAACCGGAAATATCCCATGCCGATCTGGTGCGTGTAGGCCTACTACAGTATGTACCAGAATTATTACATTTTACTTCAATTTTTCCCATGACAATCAAACAATCTTAAAACCATATTAAAATCAACTAATTCCAAACTTCACACACTGAAAATATAAACCAACACAAAAAGCATAAATAATTACCTGATATAAAATTCCCCAGTCTTACACTTTTAAATAATCACTGCATACTACATTTCTCTTAAAACTACTTAACTATATACTCTTAACTAATTTAGTGGCATGGGCGGGATACCAGACACCATGCACGGCACTACCCTTCACTAAATCTACTGAGCTGCCTCTAACATGGGCAGATATCCTAACCGCTTGTTAGGGCACTCCCTACATCAACTCTAACGTGCTAACTGTTTATTCTACTACCTACAAGTAATTAACAGAAGAACTGGCTGGTCGCGGTATCGCCCTAATAAGGAAACTGCCCGTCCAGCCCGTGATACCACTTCCAGCCACACCTCGAGGGTCAGATGTCTGCCCCCACCTACACCTAGTTGGCAATGTGCTTCCCTCCCATTCTTTGCTTGGCGAATCACATGAGGCGGAAACAGGCTTATTCTTTTCACCCTGGGATGGGTCAGTCCCACCCCACCCTTCCACCTCTTATACCTCTCACTCCCTATCCCATATCTTTCACTCTTCTCTTTCTCACTTACACCCTCCTTTCATCTACCTTATTTGTAACTTATCCTCTACAGTTTACACACCTCTACACATTTTCTTCTACTATGTCCTAGAGTTAATATTTAAACACTTATAACACCGAACTTGCCAACAATTCAACAGTTTCCTTATTTCTCACAGTTCTTCCACCTTATTTACGTCTCTTAGTCTAAAAACCACTCACTAATTGCACATTTCTTTAAACATTACCAACTCAATTATTATATCACCTCTTTATAGGTCCTCTCTCAACTTACTTTCACCTATCTAATTTCTTTATAACAAGGTTTTTCTTCCTCACCCTTATCTAGCAATTACCTACTCATCTCTTGATAGAACCTTTTACCAATATTTACAGGCTGCTTCTTATTATGTCTACATTATCTATAATATCTCACCTTTGTCTAAATCATCCTCATCCCTATCTAGCTAATACCAGCTCTTCTCTTAATACCAATATCTACAATCTCTTCTTAATTGTCACTACATTAACTGTAACATAACACATTTAACAACATCATCTTCACCCTAATCTAGGTACAGTATTACCTATTCTTCTCTTAATACAATGTTCTACCAATATCTACAATTTTCTTCTTATAATATATTCTTTTACAGTATGTACAGATCTCTTCTTATTATATTTACATTATATATAATCTAACAGTTTCGTCTACATCTTACTTCCCATTTCTCTGAAACACCATTCTACCTGTTATTCCCTTAATTTCTTTAAAAATCTAGCTCTAACCGCATTTAAATATTTTGATATATTTGTTCCTCTTTCCCACTCTCTACACAGTCATGTCATCTTATAACACTTTTCTACTTTTTCTATTTCTTTCTTATTCAACAGTTTCTTTTTAATCTCCTCTAACGCACTACACTGGTTAAATATATGCAGGTCCGACCATCCCTCCCCACATAAAATACATCTACTCTTATTTTCTCGACCTACCCATCCCCTGTTTTTCTGAACTCCCATTACCCCCTTCTGCTCTCAAATTTGGTTTTCGGGTTCGTTGTTTCCACCAATTTGTTTAATACTGGTAGCGAGTCTCTTTCCCTACATTCCATTATTAAACTCTGTCTTTCTATGTCTGCCGCTCTCCCTTTTACCATTTTCCATACCTATTCTTTCCTCTCCCCCCATCCTGCACACCCTAGATCCCCTAACCCTAAATTTTGTAATTTATTTTTACACTTATTCGCCCAGTACCCTTCGTTTTCCGTACTTTTCTGGAACCTATACACCTCTTGTATTAAATCCCCTCCCCTCCCTTCCCTTCTTCCAATCTCATCCAGTACTTCATCACCTTCTTAGCTATTGTAATTTTTATCGATTCCTTACATACTAATCTAGCCCATACATTTGCAGTACAGTCTGGAACCCCCATCATAATCGTACTAAATTTTGCCACCACTTGGTTTAGTTGGTTTAGTATTTGTGTACAAAGTATCTTGTGCAAGTTTGGTGTTATGCCATTGTACCACGATGAATACCTCAGTCTGAAACCTATGCCTAATGTACCAGATACACTGTGAGGAACAAATAAAGAGAATGTCTGAATGGAAATTCAATTTTATTTAACTAGTATTTAAGTATCTTTGTTTCTTTTGTGTACAAAAATATAAATGTGCTATTCACAAAGGTAAATGAAGGTCTTTGTTCTTATGTTTTGAAATCCTATTGTTTGTACATTTCTGCTTCTCTCTAGGATTATTTTTTAATGATTAAATATAACAACCACCTTGATGTGATATGGTTACCCACCTTCCATGTGATTTGTGCACAATTTTATTTATTTCAATAATAATTGCTTGAGATTGAGATTCAGCACAACAAAATTGACATCCAAATAGTTACTGCCAAATGGGCCAATGTCACATAAAGAGCCAATGTATTAATTGCAATGTGGTGGCTTCCTGGCAAAAGAGTGAACGTCGCAATTTTAAAATGTATTTTAGAATTGTTTTAGTTACGAGTAATAACAGAAAAAAGGAGTATAAACATAAACAGAAGAGTTGCACACTTTACATGAGCTATCACTTTTAACCTGAAGATAAAGTGACATTTCCTGAAACTTTTTTTGTTTCTGAAAAATTAACAAGGTGTAACTTTGGTCCTTTTGGCTATCAAGGGACGATCTTGTGGCTATGGTCATTATATCAACAGTCACATAAAACTGGTGATTTTGTGGCTGTGGTCGCGGAGACATGAAGAGGGCCTCTTCCTACAGTTAGGCAACACTTTAAACATCTGGCATTAGTGACATCTTGTAGCGATACGCTGGACTAGATCCTACTATGTAGTTCTGAAGTCTACCTTTAGGTATCACCTATTTGTTTAAGGTTGCTATCTAGGGTCCTACATTGGAACTTTTATTTAGAGAGAAATTTAATGGTTAAGGGTATGCACCTCTTAGTGTTGCTCCTACTGTGTTCTCTTCAGTTAATCTAATGCCATCGTGCCATTATAAAAGGGGCTATCTGATTGCTGGTAAAGTTTTTCTTGACCGTCAGATCATCAGCCGAGGTTCACACCATGTTTAAGGTAGCTGGCATTCCCAGGCAACCAATAAGGTAGGCTTTGTAACTCTACAAACCATCAGTGGCTGACAGAGCTAATTATTCTCCAACGTATTGGAATGTAAAGACTAGGATAGTGCCGTATCTACTTCCGTTTTAATGTAGGGACTTAATTTATTTCTGTAATATATAGGTTTTCTAGTTTCTTCGAGCAAGCAAATGTAACCACCCTAATGGGTGTAATGTCTTACAAGGAAGCATGAGTGTGGGCCCCAGTTTCCCTTTTCTCTATTTGTTTCTTGTGATTAGGATTTCCAAAACGTATTTGTTTTTCAGTTGTTAATTTCTTTCCTTCCAGTCACAAGGTAGTATGGGGCTTTTCTCTTGTTCCTCTGGGCTTCATGCCCCATTAGGTTTTACTGTTATGTAACATCCTAGAATTGCTTCAGTGCTTTTCAGCATCCGCTTCTCTTTGTTTTGGCCTATTTTCTAAGTTTCTTTCTTGATCTCTTTTTTATTTAATACTTGGTCTGATTTTCTGTTGTGATCTTAGCTCTTGCATTTTGTTGCCTTCCCTTACGCATAAAAGGGCAGCGAGTGTTAAGCTAAGTTTATACTAGTTTATGCTGATATGTGAAGGGACCTCGGAATATGGGAGCTCAATTCTCCCTTGTAATTAATGAACCTCTGGGACTATTCAGCTTGTTATAAAGTTATTAATCTTGTTATCGATGGTTATTAAGAGTGATCAATCAGCATTGTTGTTACCTAATTTTGTTGCTTGTTTGCAAAAAAAGGAAAGAGAAACAAAAGAGAGAGAGAGAGAGAGAGAAAATATATTAGTTATTTCCATTTTGTGGTAATTTTATTTGTTCAGCCCTGTCACATCTTTCTCTGCTGAAACAGCTTCAATCTCAACAGGCGCATAAAACTGGTGATCTTGCGATTATGATCACGATATCAACAGTTGCGTAAAATTGGGGATCTTATGCCTGTAAAATAAGTTCTCTTGCTCTTGGAAACAATGAGTTCTTATGGCTATTGATTGTGCTTTTGTTCAGATATTTAACTCACAAGTGTGTTGACCAAATAGTTTGTTATATAGTTGTCTACATGTATTCAAGTGATGGTACGAGGGCGAATCAAATATGAATAGGATTTAAGAAAAATTCATTTATTGAAAAACAAAAGGTAATTACAATTTATTTTCCAACATAGTTTCCCACTTTAGAAACACATTTTTCCCAGTAAGAAGGAGGGTTTTTAATCGCAGCATCATAGAATGAAGCTGGCTGCATTAGGAGCCATTTGTTTACGAATTCCTCCATGCCGTAATCTATGAGCTTCATATCCGTATTGATGAATCACACAAATGCAAAGAGGAGAAGAATTCCACCTAATCAATACTTGTTTGTTATTGTTATAAAAAATACAGGACCAGTTTCGACCTTAGTGGGTCATCCTCAGCTGAACACATGTATACATTTAACACATCGTGCAATTGCAAACATTACCATATCTATAGAGGAATATCATGTGACAGTAACATGTCAGGTTGTTTTCATGAGTAGGGCATTCGTCATATTGGAAGTTAAGCATATGTTATCATTTATCTGTGTGACATGCATGAATGCACATCTATGAGAAGTGAATATTCCTAAACTTAAAACTAACTTATAAGTATTCATAAAATAAAAACAATATATACGTAAAACACTTTCATGCTTGTAAATGTTTGAGTTTATGGCTTGCACTGTTCCTTAATTCTTCAGTTTGACTGCTATAATTAAGTCTTATTGTCCATAACTGTGCATTATATTAAAAACTCAATGGCTTGAATTGTAATATGAGTTATACCTTACTAATGTTAACCCTATCATGGAGCTGTTTGTGTTGGTGTGATCAAACCAGTACCAAAAAATACTGAATTAAAACATAGTAGATATGACTTCCTTGTGTGACCTGATTTTTGATCTGGGTGCATGGTGGTTGCTGTGTTAAGAGTTTGTAGTATCCTTTTTTTAAATGTGTGTTCCTGGTCTGCACCAACTCTAAATGCAGACACTGTTTTTTGTTTTAGGAGAATGTTGGTGGAACAACGTACTTTTATCCTACGGCTGCTGGTGAACCTGGCAGTCTCAACAGCAGCGCGTTAAGTACGAGTAGTACTGTGTCGCCAGTGATACTTCCTAACTTCCATGTGTATCCTGGAACGCCTACCCATGTTAGCTCAGTTGACACCAAGACCTCAGGTTTCTACGTATCTGAGAGCATTCGCAATGAAACTATACATAAAAATGCTCTTATATTGGCCCAACCAGATCCAGAGCAATGCCCAGGTAAACTGTATGTGGTTTTATTTGCTATTGAGAGCATTAACGTTCTAGTGCTTGTATGAGAAAGATACAGACGTGCAACTAATTCCAGGCCGCCATTAATGTTGATTGGGCATGACCTCGAAACCTACTAGCCAACACTCTTCTTTACATCCTCCACCCTGCACAGTGCTTTTCCTTCATTAATGTGTATTTTAAATAGTTATTTCTAGTCTTTGTGTTTCTGGTCATGACTTTGGGAAAGGTGAACTGTTGCTGCTCATCAAAGAAAATGAACCAAAATTGCCGATCTTCGGCATCCAGAAAAAGGGCACATAAGTCAAAAGTTGCCTTTGAGGTATTAGCCTTAAATTTTTTAAACACTTAAGAGAGGAAGCAAAGGGCAATTCAGTTGTTAAATATGCTACAAAAATTGTTCACAAATGCTGCACATTTCCCAGTATTTGCATGCTTTGTTGCAACCAGAAGCAACCTCAATAATGTCAGAATTATAATTATAAAATTTAAAAGCAAAATGTTCAAAATTTCCCACCTTTTTAACAATATATCAGTTTTCCTTAGAAATTCAGAGTTTATAAGACTTTTTGTACTTTTTCTTTTTAAAGTGTGTATCAAACCTCCACCTACAAAATGAACCTCAGTCATTAACATTCACTGTGATTTATATATTTTTATCTAGTTTTTATTCTGAGCACCTGAAAATATTAGTATATATTATATAAAATGTAATATAAATGAGGTACTACTGATTGTAGCACAACACTATGGGAGGGAAACAGTGATATGTTGTTAAAAAGATGGGAAATTTTGAACATTTTATTTTAAAATGTTAGAATTCTGACATTATTGAAGTTGTTTCTGGTTGCCAGGAAGCATGCCAATACCAGGATATGTGCAGCATTTGTGAACAACTTTTGTAGCATATTTAACAATCGAATGAATTTTGGCATTTTTTCTTCCTCTGTTAAGCTGGGTCTCCCCTCTAAGATGTGTGTTTGAGTCATCAGTCCATAGACTGGTTTGATGCAGCCCTCCATGCCACCCTATCCTGTGCCAACATTTTCATTTCTACGTAACTATTGCATCCTACATCTGCTCTAATCTGCTTGTCATATTCATACCTTGGTCTAACACTACCGTTCTTACCACCTACACTTCCTTCAAAAACCAACTGAACAAGTCCTGGGTGTCTTAAGATGTGTCCTATCATTCTATCTCTTCTTCTCGATAAATTTAGCCAAATCGATCTCCTCTCACCAATTCGATTCAGTATCTCTTTATTCGTGATTCGATCTATCCATCTCACCTTCAGCATTCTTCTGTAACACCACATTTCAAAAGCTTCTATTCTCTTTCTTTCTGAGCTAGTTATCGTCCATGTTTCACTTCCATACAATGCCACGCTCCACACGAAAGTCTTCAAAAACATCTTTCTAATTCCGATATCCATGCTTGAAGTGAGCAAATTTATTTTCTTAAGAAAACTCTTCCTTGCTTGTGCTAGTCTGCATTTTATGTCCTCCTTACTTCTGCCATCGTTAGTTATTTTACTACCCAAGTAACAATATTCATCTACTTCCTTTAAGACTTCGTTTCCTAATCGAATATTACCTACATCACCAGCCTTCGTTCGACTGCACTCCATTACTTTTGTTTTGGACTTATTTATTTTCATCTTGTACTCCTTACCCAAGACTTGATCCATACCATTCAGCAACTTCTCGAGATCTTCTGCAGTCTCAGATAAAATAACAATATCATCGGCAAATCTCAAGGTTTTGATTTCCTCTCCTTGGACTGTGATTCCCTTTCCAAATTTCTCTTTGATTTCCTTTACTGCCTGTTCTATGTAAACACTGAAAAGGAGAGGGGACAAACTGCAGCCTTGCCTACTCCTTTCTGGATTGCTGCTTCTTTTTCAAAGCCTTGATTCTTATCACTGCAGACTGACTTTTATACAGGTTGTACACTGACTGACAGTGACAATGCAACACCAAGGAGGAGTGGTTCGAAAGGGATGAAAGTTGGGGAAAAAACAGAGACGGCACGGATGAATAATTGATGTTTATTTCAAACCGATATGCAGGTTACACAATGCGCACGGCATCGACTCAGTAGGATGTAGGACCACCGCGAGCGGTGATGCACGCAGAAACACGTCGAGGTACAGAATCAATAAGAGTGCGGATGCTGTCCTGAGGGATGGTTCTCCATTCTCTGTCAACCATTTGCCACAGTTGGTCATCCGTATGAGGCTGGGGCAGAGTTTGCAAACGGCGTCCAATGAGATCCCACACGTGTTCAATTGGTGAGAGATCCGGAGAGTACGTTGGCCACGGAAGCATCTGTACACCTCGTAGAGCCTGTTAGGAGATGCGAGCAGTGTGTGGGCGGGCATTATTCTGCTGAAACAGAGCATTGGGCAGCCCCTGAAGGTATGGGAGTGCCACCGGCCGCAGCACATGCTGCACGTAGCGGTGGGCATTTAACGTGCCTTGAATACGCACTAGAGGTGACGTGGAATCATACGCAATAGCGCCCCAAACCATGATGCCGCGTTGTCTAGCGGTAGGGCGCTCCACAGTTACGGCCGGATTTGACCTTTCTCCACGCCGACGCCACACTCGTCTGCGGTGACTATCACTGACAGAACAGAAGCGTGTCTCATCGGAGAACACGACGTTCCGCCATTCCCTCATCCAAGTCGCTCTAGCACGGCACCATGCCAGGCGTGCACGTCTATGCTGTGGAGTCAATGGTAGTCTTCTGAGCGGACGCCGGGAGTGCAGGCCTCCTTCAACCAATCGACGGGAAATTGTTCTGGTCGATATTGGAACAGCCAGGGTGTCTTGCACATGCTGAAGAATGGCGGTTGACGTGGCATGCGGGGCTGCCACCGCTTGGCGGCGGATGCGCCGATCCTCGCGTGCTGACGTCACTCGGGCTGCGCCTGGACCCCTCGCACGTGCCACATGTCCCTGTGCCAACCATCTTCGCCACAGGCGCTGCACCGTGGACACATCCCTATGGGTATCGGCTGCGATTTGACGAAGCGACCAACCTGCCCTTCTCAGCCCGATCACCATACCCCTCGTAAAGTCGTCTGTCTGCTGGAAATGCCTCCGTTGACGGCGGCCTTTCATTCTTAGCTATACACGTGTCCTGTGGCACACGACAACACGTTCTACAATGACTGTCGGCTGAGAAATCACGGTACGAAGTGGGCCATTCGCCAACGCCGTGTCTCATTTATCGTTCGCTACATGCGCAGCACAGCGGCGCATTTTACATCATGAGCATACCTCAGTGACGTCAGTCTACCCTGCAATTGGCATAAAGTTCTGACCACTCCTTCTTGGTGTTGCATTTGCTCTGTCAGTCAGTGTAGATAATTCTTCGTTCTCGGTATCTGATGCCTATCATCTTCAGAATCATAAATAGCTTGTTCCAATCAACATTATCAAACGCCTTTTCTAGATCTACGAATGCCATGTACGTGGGCTTGTCCTTCTTGATTCGATCCTCTAAGATCAGACGTAAAGTCAGGATTGCTTCACGTGTTCCTACATTTCTTCTGAAGCCAAATTGATCTTCTCCCAACTCAGCTTCAACTTGTTTTTACATTCTTCTGTAAATAATACGTGTTAAAAGTTTGCAGGCATGAGATACTAAACTAATGGTGCGGTAGTTTTCACACCTGTGAGCACCGGCTTTCTTGGGAATAGGTATAACAACATTCTGCCGAAAATCGGATGGGACCTCTCCTGTCTCGTACATCCTGCAAACTAAATGAAATAACCTTACCATGCTGGTTTCTCCTAAGGCAGTCAGTAATTCAGAGGGAATACCATCAATTCCAGGTGCCTTGTTCCTATTTAGGTCACTCACAGCTCTGTCAAACTCTGACCTCAAAATTGGGTCTCCCATTTCATCAGCATCAACAGCCTCTTCATGTTCCAGAACCAAATTATCTACATCGTTATCTTGATACAACTGTTGGATATGCTCCTGCCATCTTTCTGCTTTGTCTTCTTTCCCTAGAAGTGGCTTTCCATCTGAGTTCTTAATATTCATGCACCTAGATTTCCTTTCCTTGATTTTCCTGTATGCATCATCTACCTTTCCTAGGACCATACAGCCTTCGACATCCTTGCACTTCTCCTTCAGCCATTCTTCCTTAGCTACCTTGCACTTTCTATCCACTTGATTCTTTAATCGCCTGTATTCTTTTCTGCCCCCTTCATTTCTAGCATTCTTGTATTTTCGTCGTTCATCAATCAGGTTTAGTATTTCCTGAGTTATCCACTTGATTCTTAGTTGATCTTTTCTTCCTTCCTAACATTTCTTCAGCAGCCCTACTGACTTCATTTTTCATGACTCTCCACTCGTCCTCTATTGTGTTTCCTTCAGCCTTTTCATTTAGTCCTTGTGCAACATGTTCCTTGAAACAATCCCTCACACTCTTTTCTTTCAACTTGTCTAGATCCCATCTTTTTGCATTCTTTCCTTTCCTCAATTTCTTCAACCTCAGATGGCATTTCATGACGAACAAGTTGTGGTCAGAGTCCACGTCTGCTCCTGGGAAAGTTTTGCGATCCAACACCTGGTTTCTGAATCTTTGCCTAATCATAATGAAGCCTATTGGATACCTTCCAGTGTCTCCAGGTCTCGTCCACCTATACAGCCGTCGTTTGTGGTGTTTGAACCAAGTATTGGCAAGGACTAAATTATGATCAGTGCAGAATTCAACCAGCCGACTTCCTCTTTCGTTCCTTTGTCCCAATCCAAATTCTCCTACTGTACTACCTTCTCTTCCTTGGCCTACCACTGCATTCCAGTCTCCCATCACAATTAGATTCTCGTCACCTTTTACATATTGTATTAAATCTTCTATCTCCTCATATATTCTTTCAATTTCTTCGTCATCCGCTGAACTAGTAGGCATATAGACCTGCACTATTGTGGTGGGCATTGGTTTGGTGTCTATCTTGACGACAACAATTCTTTCACTGTGCTGGTCATAGTAGCTTATCCGCTGCCCTATTTTCTTATTCATTATTAAACCAACTCCTGCATTTCCCCTGTTTGATTTCGTGTTGATAATTCGGTAGTCGCTTGACCAAAAATCTTGTTTATCCTGCCAACGTACTTCACTTATACCAACTACATCTAACTTTAGCCTATCCATCTCCCTTTTCAGATTCTCTAACCTATCACAACGATTCAAACTTCTAACATTCCATGCTCCGACTCGCAGAATGTCAGTATCCATCTTCCTGATGATCGCTCCCTCTCGTGTAGTCCCCACCTGGAGATCCGAATGGGGAACTAGTTTACCTCTAGAATATTTTACCCAGGAGGAAGCCATGATCAGTACAGTGGAACCTCGATTCTCCGTTTTTTGAGGGACCACCGTAAAAAAACGTACAACACGGGAAAACGGAAAATCCGGGAATGAATGAACCATGAACAATTTGGCTAAACATCACAAAAAAGAAATATGTATACTTAAAATCTTACAAACACCACTAAACCAAACCAAACTACAGCCCCAATGGGCCTTCCGCCTACCAAGCGACCGCTGCTCGGTCCGAACGCCTGCAGATTATGAGGTGACGCGTGGTCAGTGTGACAAATCCTCTCGGCCGTTATTCCTGGCTGTCTAGACCGGGGTCACCATCTCACCATTAAATAGCGCCTCAATTAAAGGTAATCGTAGAATGAGTGAACCTGGGACCAGTCCTCATATCCAGGTAAAAATACCTGACCTGGCCGGGAATCGAACCTGGGTCCTCCGGGTGAGAGGCAGGCAAGTTCGACCGCGGGGCCGGCTTCAAACATTAATTACTGGTATGCAGCTTAAAAGTCTCGCAACTTTACATTCAGTTTTACCGGGGAAACTTCGTCGGTTTCGTCTGAAAACTTCTTTCAGATCAGCAACTTTGATCGGTCAAACTGTTCGAAAAACCTAATAACATCAAGCCAAACAATCGACCACAAGTATTTTTTAATTCTCGAATCTAATAAAATAACGCGCATTGGATACAAAAGCGCCCAACATGATGGCGAAATCCCTTTTTCTTTAAATCTTCCATTGTAATTTGGTCACCGGTACCTGGGTACTGTTCGTAGTCAGTTGATGGAAATCTTGTACCGCGCAAATTAGGCCTACGGCCTATATCGACTTTTAAAGGTTATGTTGAACTCGGGAATATTGTTTCGAATGTAAGTATCGATTCTCAAGTTTTCGAATACATTATGTTCATTATTGTCCGTCACTAATCACGATTACATTGGAAAGAGAAAAAAATACCCTCAAAACCTCCAAATTTATGGTTATTTGCGACCTTGAGCTCAGCTGGAAAACGCGCTTGCTGTCCAAGTCGGCACGAGAACGAAATGATGCAAAGGTTTTTCCATGTAACGTGCGCAAATAAAACGACTGCAGTTTTAACATTTTAACACAATAACGTGAAATTCCTAGTCTTAGGACCAAAACAGTAAAAGGCAATCCCAAAACCACCCATGCCTGTCTCGATAACGTAATCGTATAGGCTACGATAATATTAAGATACTCAATTTGTGTTACTGTACTTAAGAATGAGCAGTTTAGATTCCTACCTGAAAGCTCAGTGACTATACAGTGCCCTCAGGGAAGTGCCGAAAACCTGTTCGGCGATACACTCGGGAAAAAAAAAGTAAACATCTAACCATAGACATAAAGTACACGCTTTGCAAGTACGAACATTTGACGAAACTCGTTCCGTCTTCAAGCAGAGCTGTCGAAATGCATTCTGTCTCCTTCCAATTGTTGTGGACACTCTTTGCTTTATGATTTTGATTCTCTAAACAATACCACTCGAATGCGATGCTAAGATGGTCCCTTATGCAACTTCACCGCCGATCAATTTTCCTCTTCCTCAGATTACCGCAATGACTGGGCGTTAACACCAAGATCCACAAGTATGCCGTAGCCGTCCTTTCGTGAGATACAGTTTCTTGAAAAACGCGTGATCGAGGATTTAGCGGTGATGGGACTGAAATTTCTGAACGGTTGATGCGGGAAATAGTTTCTTCGAGAAACGGATGATGCGGGATTTTTACAACGTGATTTAATTAGGATGCTCGCGGGACCGCGTAATTTGAACGGATAATACGGGAAAAAACAGTTTCGGGGAACGTATAATCGAGGTTCTACTGTACATCATTCCTACAGAGAGAGCTCCATGTCCTCGGGAGGTAGTTACGGCTGTAGTTTCCCATTGCTTTCAGCCGTGTAGCAGTATCAACACAGCTAAGCCATGTTGAATGTTATTACAAGGCCGCATCAGTCAATCATCTAGACTGCCGCCCTGGCAACTACCGAAAGGCTGCTACCTCCCTTTCGATGAACCATTCGTTAGTCTGGTCTCTCAACAGATACCCATCCGATATGGTTGCACCTGCGGCTCGGCTATCTGCATCATTGGGACACACAAGCCTCTGCACCACGGCAAGGTCACATGGTTCGCAGAGGAGGCCCTCTAAGATATAAATAATTTATTTCATTTTTTATCATAAGCGTTCTTATAACTACAGTCGTTATAGCTAGAATTCACAACAGCGGGAAATTTACTCACTATAACGGATTGTCGTTGTATCCAATTTTTGTATAAAAGTCTGAAAACCCCATACACATTAAAATCGATATGAAACGGTAATCAGTTTGTTCAAAATTTGCGTTTCCACGGATGATATCCATACTACGGCTTACTTGTTTGTTATTTTTCGAAATCTGATACTATGTGAAAGTGTGTGTTTAATTTCATTCTGAAAAAATTACATTACCGTAGGCTACATCTCCGAATCCAAAACAAACCCCACTTTTTCCTTCCAAAAATTGAAATCAGGCTCAAAAAGTGCTTTGTGAAATCATATGAATGCATTTGTTGTACAGTACGCATTCTTAGACCCCAAACATTGGCTTTCGTTATGCCGCATTTTTTGCGGCTGCACAATTATTCTTTATTTCCACGGGTTTAATGACCACTAACTTAAAATTGGCATCATAATACCGAAGAGAACCTGTTGAAAATTTGCCGGCAATACCTATTCCACGCGTCTCTACAATAAGGCGATCAGTCAGGAAAATATTCTTGCTGTGTATAAAACTGTTACTGTACTTTTACTCAGTGTCAGATATAACTGGCTACCGCTACACGCACGTCTCGCTTGCAGGGTTCGGCCAACTTCAGCGGCTAGTGATGTTTAGGCCTAATCGCGGACGTTGAAGGTCAATGAACGAGTTAATTGCACCACGGTATTGCCATTCCGTCCATTGCCTTCTGCGTTCTCATACCTCACAATTTCATTTTCGACTTCTTTAAAGCGTCTTTGTTGCGGACCAGTGAGTGCATTTTTTGTACAGTATACATTTTGTCTAGCTATCTTTGTCTTCACACTAATGCTAAATATTGGCTTTACTTAGGCCTGTGCCATATTTTCAAGCGGCTGCACAATTATTCTACATTTCCGAGTGTTTAATAACCAGTAACTTAAAATTGGCATCATAATATCGACGAGAACCCGTTTGCTGACAGTACCTGTCCCACGTATTTTTACAACTATCCATCACGAAAATATTCCTGCTGTCTATAAAACGTAATTTTACTAAGAGTCAGGTACAGTAGACGCGTTATAACTCTGCCACTGAGTAGCCATGGCCTTTCTAAGAATTTGAAGGCTGGCGTGTTTTGATGCCATTCTGCAGATTTGAGAAACGTTTTTGTAGAGGCTAATAAAATGTCATTCTCTCTTCACTATTTCCCGTTGTTTTGATGCCATTCTGTAGATTTGAGAAATGTTTTTGTAGAGGCTAACAGAATGTCATTCTCTCTTCACTATTTCCCGAGATCCAGTGACGGCACACACAGGCACCACACAACTGGTTGTCACGGATAGCGATGTACAGTATAATAGAGGCGGTCATTATTATATTGTCAACGAATTTTGTGTGTGCGTGAGCGTGCGGGGGTGAAAAGAAGCAGCGTGTTTACAGCGGTAGCATTCAGTGGTATTCATTACTGTTGGGCTGCGAACGCAAGACAGGCCTTGATTTTTCGCATGAGATTCTGAGGAAAAATCTTCGTCTTGGTTTCGGAGAAATACAGTATCACTCCAGAGTTTTTTCTTCAAATAGCGTCACCTAACCTCACCGTATATGTGTCATGAAAACATATTTGAAACGCATGTAGAGAAATGAGTTATCCTTGCTAAAAATGTACATGTGAATAAACTTTCTGAAATTTAACTAGGCGCGAGATAATATGAAATCAGTGATGTACTCTGCCATATCTTGAGGTGTACCACATTCTTAATTAATTTCAGTATATAACATTAAAATTAAGAGATCGTTTTCCAATACTTTAGCTGTTATTTTTAATGAGTTAACAACTGCTGTCGGCCATGTTATTTACGCATTTATTACAAAAAAAATTTATTCTCTTTCATTTTGAATTTTCGTTAGAGAACAGCAGTCGTTGGGTATTACTAATCGACACCAACATCGCCTTTGAATGTGGACGAGAGAACTCGCAAATGAGAAAACTATACCGTACCAAAGATGATCGATCGCATTTTGTGGCAAACGTTTCAGTTTCCTTATTCAAACAGCGTCATCTATACTAACTTAACCTTACTAATGATGAAAACATACTTCAAGCGCCAGTAGAGAAATGGTAACCTTCTCGCTATAAATTTACATGATAATTACCTTTCCGTAATTTAACCAGATGCAAGAAAATACAAAACTAACCTCTGAAATCAGTTATGCACTCTGCCATATCTCGAGGTGTATCCCATTTTTACTTAATTGCAGTATTTGGCATTAAAATTTAGTGATCGTTTAGTCAGCCTTTATTTTTAACAAGTTAAGAACTGTTATCGGACACGTAATTTACGCATTCATTACGAAAATATGTTCTCTTTCAATTAAAATTTTCTTTACGGAACAGCAGTCGACGGGTATTATTAATCGACTCCGACATCGCCTTCGAATGTCGACAAGAGAACTCGCTAGTGGACATAGCGAGGAAACGATATCGAAGATAATCAATTGCATGCAACATAATCGCTGGGATGCATAAATATCGGTAACGGAATAAATCACGCGCACTTAATCGCTCGTAATAACAGATGTGTCAGTGATAGGGCTCTCGCTGTAACCGAAGGATAATACACAGTTTAATATAGGAATTTTTAAGGGACAGCAAAACATTGTCGATATAACGGGGTTCTCGTTATATCCCGTACTCGCTATAGCGGACTTCTACTGTACTTACTTTTATCTGTATTGTGTGTTTGATCTCAAAAATCCCAGTCTTAATTACAGTTCAATAAAATAAGTTTGTTATGTGCCCTTTTACCAACCAGGGGTTAGGTTTAAAATAATTTGTACACTCTTAAGATTTAGGATATTCATTTATTGTACACTGAAAAAATGAAAGGGCATATGGCTTTTAGTACCGGGAGGTGTCCAAGGACTTTGGCTCGCCAGGTTTAGGTCTTTTGATTTAACGCCTGTAGGCGACCTGCGCGTCGTGATGATGAAATGATGATGAAGACGACACATACACCTAGCCCCTGTGCCAGCAGAATTAACCAATGATGGTTAAAATTCCCGACCCTGCTGGGAATCAACCAGGGACCCCTGTGACCAAAGGCCAGCATGCTAACTATTTAGCCGTGGAGATGGACATTCATTGTACACTGAAAAGTATAAAAGTGTAAAATATGTTAATTCTGTGACTTCGAAACAAACTTTTTGGCAAAAATAAGTGTGTGGAAGAAAAAAACTATACTGTAGGTGGTTAAAGACCTTCCATGGTTGACTGTCAAGGTGTCACCTGTGTGGGACTAGGTCCTGAATTACAACTCTGGATGTGATCCAGTGAGGTGATAATGAGGCCGCTCCTCTGGAGTACTACAGACGCCTTGTGCAGCTGCCCCTAATCTGGAGAATAGACACTGCGTTAATGCATTCCAGTGGCATTGCCTTCACTGTGGGGACCATCACCCCACCTAAAGGGGCTCATTCGTCCGAAGCCGTTGGCCCGCTTAGGGAGTCAGGTTATTTCCTGCCGCCCAACACTCAAACCCAAAAACAAAACTCAAGAATACAAACCTCCGCTTTACCCTTATGCGAAACAAACCAACAACAGGCCTATTTTTAACCGAGGAAAGGGCACGAAGATTGGAGCATCTGAAGAAGTACTGGGAGGACCGCAAAGCCCGAACAATCCCTTCAAAAAGACCTGAACGATGGACTGACTCAAGTGATCCAATGTGGTCATAAAACAGAAGAAGAAGAAGAAAAAGGTGGTTAAAGAGGCCTACAAAATCAAATCTCCTGATAACATAAAAGTTAGGTGGTCTATGTTACTGATTAGGCTCATCCAATATTCGTTCAATCGAATCACGGTCTCTTTGGGACAGGTGTGTACACAAATTTCTTACATCTATTTTACAAGCACTAACAGATGCTGCATAATGGATTCCATTGGCATTTCCTCCTCTGTGAGGACCATCACCCCATTCTTCAGAGTTTCTAAGTTGAATGTTGCCAAGTGGGTGAGCGGTGTGTACAGTACCTTGGGAAGCAGTTTTCTGAACACGTTGCACTACCACTTTTAGTATACTTCCTCATTACAAACTTCATTATAGTGAACTTCCTTAAAGTAGACATGATATAGTCTTTTGGGCTTATGCCGTGTCAAGAAAATAGGGTGGTTAAAGGAATAGGTGATCTACCTCCTTAAAGTAGATTTTGGTGCTGGAAGAAAGAAGTTGGATAGTGCAGTTTCCCAATCTTTGACCAAGGCTCGATCCATCATCATTTCAAATCTTGAAGGGTTTTCTCTACACAGTTCTTCGTGTGTTCAACCGAATCTGGATAGAGGGTGAGTTTCCGTCTCAGTGGCGAGAAGGCATAGTCATTCCTGTCCTCAAGCCTGACAAAAATCCTAAGTATGCAGGAAGTTACAGACCTAATTGTCTTACTGTTTGTGTAAGCTATTTGAGAGGATGGTAAATCGCCGACTTGTGTGGTGTCTGGAGAAGCAAGTACTTTTGTCCGAGTACCATTGTGGTTTTCGAGCCATTCGCTCGACCACTGACCACTTGGTACGCCTGGAGAGTTCTATGAAGGATGCATTTCTCGGCAAACAGCATTTGGTAGCTGTTTTTTTTTTTTTTACTTAGAAAAGGCCTATGACACCACATGGCGATATGGTATCCTGTCAGTCCTGCATCAATGGAGATTCCGAGGTAACTTGCCAGTATTTGTTGCAAATTTTTTGCCCCTCTGTCTATTCTGTGTCCGAGTAGGGGGCCATATTCGCAATATCACGTTCAAGAAAATGGAGTTCCACAGGGATTGGTTCTTAGTGTCACTCTGTTCGCAATTGCCATAAACGGTATTGTCGCTGCTGCTGGTTCAGCAGTAATACCATCGCTATATGTCGGCGATTTTGTTCTGCATTATAGCTTGCATAATATGGCAGTCTCAGAACAACAATTAAAGCAAGCTATTAGGAGAGTGGAACAGTGGACTTCAGAACATGGCTTTCGGTTTTCAACTGCAAAGACCTCTGTTGTGTACTTTTGCCGGAAGCGCACTCTTCACTCGCATCCTGAGCTTTATTTAAGAAATGTCGCTCTTCCCGTAGTAGACACTTACCGATTTCTTGGACTTCTTTTTGATGCAATGCACTAAAAAGTTGAATATTTTGAAGCTCCTTAGCAGTACTAACTGGGGGGCTGACCGCACGGCGCTCCTATGATTTTATAGGGCACATATTTTATCCAGGTTGGACTACGGCAGTGCAGCATATGGATCACCAAGGCAAAGCATCCTTGCGAAACTGAATAGCATCCATCACAGCGGGGTTAGGTTGGCAACGGGAGCTTTTCGTACAAGCCCTATTGCTAGCCTGCTCGTCTTTACACCCGAGGCACCAGCAAATGCTTCTGTCCTCTGCTGCAAATTTGTGACAGATGCCACTTCAACTAAGCTATCCTTGCGTCTTCCACAATAGAAACCGTCGGCTGTACGCTACTTATCCTTGAGCAACGCGGCCGGTTGGAATACGCTTGGATAGCAGTGACAGATTGTTTGATGTACCTTCGGTTCCCTGCCTTGTCAGACAATCAAGTGGGGTACCTCCATGGATCATACGACGACCTGAAATAATCCTGGATCTGCACACTGGCCCAAAGGAAAACACATACCCTTCGATTTATTGGAGGCTCTTCCTGTCCGTTGTTGGCCGGTATCCAGGTTCAGTCGTCGTTTATACTGATGGTTCGCGGGCAGAAATGAAAATGGGCTGTGCGTTTGTTGTCGACGCTGATAGGTTTCTTTTCCTGGAAACCTGTAGTGTGTACATAGCAGAGCTCTATGCTATCTGTGAAGCTCTGCGGTATGCACTGTCCGATGAACGCCGACACTTTCTGCTGTGTACTGACTCCTTGAGCTCACTACAATCTATTGAGACCTGTTTTCCTCGGCACTCTTTGGTGCAGCGGATGCAGGACGTGCTGGCCAGGTGTTCAGATCCCGGCACCAGAACCACGTGGCTCCCAACCCACATGGGTGTGGAGGGAAACAAGTTAGCAGATAAGGCTGCCAAGGAGGCAGTTACATTGCCTCCATTGCCTTACAAGGTTCCAGCAAGTGATATTTGCTCTCAGCTGAGACATTTGGTTATGTCCCATTAGGAGATGGAGTGGCAGTCCACTCCACTTCCAAATAAACTGAGAGCGATAAAAGGTACAATGAAGGTACGGAGGACTTCCCTTTGGGCTTCTCGGAGGGAAGCAGTGGTATTATGTCGTCTTGGTATTGGCCACAGTATAACAACGCACTCCTATTTACTGAAAGGAGAGCCCCCTTCGGTGTGTACTTGCGGCGATCATCTTACCGTGGTACACTACCTTATGGAGTGGGTGGACCTGGTCGATCTGCGCCGTAGTCTAAAACTCCCAAGTACCCTCTCCCTCATCCTGCGAGATGACTAGCGGTCAGCAGACCTAGTCATCAGTTTTATGAGGGATAGTGGTCTTTTTTCTCGTGTGTAATAATGTCCTTTGTGTTAGTGTATTTCTGTTAACTGTACTTTTATCCCTTTGACTCTATTTTAGTTCGTGTTTGCGTATTTTAATCTGTTATTTTTACTTCTAACTTAAATTATATATATGTATTGAAACAGGAACGCCCGTACTTCAATTTTTCGGAGAGCATGGGCTGATGAAATTAATGGAGAAATGATCAAGGCAATGGTCATTTCTGGAAAACATTGGATCTACAGACTCTTTCGTAAGATCTGGAAAGAAGGGGACATACCAGTCGATTGGAAAACAGGCATCATAATTCCAATCTTCAAGAAAGGAGACAGAAATGTTCCAACTATAGAGGCATCACTTTAACATCTCAAGTTGGTAAACTTTATGAAAGAATTATAGAGCGTAAAATCAGACCCCTTATTGAAGAGAACCTCTTCGAAGAACAGTATGGATTCAGGAAGGGGAGATCAACAACTGATTTAATCTTTACAGTCCGTCAGTTAATGGAAAAATACTATGAACACAACCGAGATTTGTGGTTAGCCTTTCTGGATATCAAGAAAGCATTTGATGCAGTGAATAGTGGGAAGCACTGAAGAAAATTGGAATACAGGATGACATGATACACCGGATCAAGAATTTGTATGAAGATACCCGAAGTAAAGTCAAAACACCTGTAGGAATGACTGAAACCTTTGATATAAAATCTGGGTTAAGACAGGGTGGTGTTCTGTCTCCTCTTCTTTACATCACTGTGATGAACGAGATTCAGAGAAAAGTTCACCAAACCATTGGAGGTAAGAAAATGAAAGTTATATTGTTCGCGGATGATATATGCTTGTGGGGAGACTCTAAAGATCTTCAAGGACAAATAAACTCCTGGGCAGAATCTGCTAAAGAATATGGACTTATCTTCAGCCAAGAGAAAAGTGAGGTTATGGTCATGAAGAGATACAGGCAACCAATGGGACACATTGAAATGGAGGGGAAACAGCTACAGATGAACCATCAATTCAAATATCTTGGAAGTGTTATCTCTGATACTGGTTCTATAGATAAAGAAATTTCCCACAGAATTCAGGCAGGTAGCAACTTTTACAAAATAGTTAGACATACAGACGTGCCAAGTCTCCCGATTTGAGCGGGAGACTCCCGATTTTTCATCGTTCCTCCTGATCTCCCGATGGCTGGGTCCGATCTCCCGATTTTCAGAGCAATGTCCGTAATTTTCGTATTATTTTAAACTCCCGCGGATTTCCTCGTTCTATCGATATATGGCTGAGTATGGCTGGCCGATAGTAGTTCTAATAATGATACCAGATGGCAGTACGGGGCACGGTGGCCAGTCATGTGCTGCTCTTTGGTCTATAATACAGTCATTCTCTTTTCAAGCGAGTCAAGCGAGTAACATTCTCTTTGGAGTAACCTAACCTCAGAAACATAGTCTTTCTACCCAGGGCAAGACCTGCAGAAGTGCTCGTGTTGTGCCTTAATAATTGTTTTGGCCAAAATGTCAAAAAAAAAAAAAAAAATATGATGCAGTGTTTAAAAGTGCTTGTAGGGAAGAGTTTCCGTGTGTGTGTGAATCCAGAAAGGGACCAACGTTCACATTCTGTACTATATGTAGGTCTGATTTTGCAGTTACACATGGCGGGAAATGCGATATACTCAAGCACATGCAAACGAAAAATCATAAGGAGAGTGTTCAGTGTGTAGAAAGAAACCAGAAACTGAACTTTTCGTGTAAAAAACCAAGATGTAAATCCTGTGACGAATGCCGAGGCGTTATTTACGTCATTTATAGTAGAAAATAACCTGCCTGTAAATTGTGCCGATCACGCGCTACCTTTGTTTCGCAAAATGTTTCCTGAATCGGAAATCGCTAAACGATATGGGTGTGCTAGAACGAAAACAGCGGCTATCATTACAGAAATGTGCATGGAAGAAAGGACGAAAATTGTATCACATTTGCAGGTGAATGCATTTTCTGTTGCTACTGATGGTAGCAATAAAAGCGACTTGAAGATATATCCCATTGTTGTAACATTTTTTAGGCCTGAACTCAATGAAATTCAGAGTTGTCTACTCTCTGTGCCCAATTTAGAAGGGGATGCTACTGGAGCTAACATTACCAATCTTTTGCTCTCAACTTTTCGGTAATTCTGCATTCCATTAAAAAACTGCCTAGCTCTTGGCGATGATAATTCTCCAGTAATGGTAGGATTAATGAATGGTGTGGCAGGATGTTTGAAGCGGGAAAATAGTAACATAATCACCGTAGGCTGCTCTTGTCACCTAATTAATCTTGCTGCCGAGAAGGGTGCGGCATGCTTGCCCGTAAATGTAGATGAAAGTATAATTGATATATTTCATTATCTGGAAAGGTGTGCAAAGAGGAAAGAAAAGTTCAGAGAATTTCAGACTTTACACAACACAGAGATTAGGAAAATTCCGAAGTATTTGCCTACTTGATGATTATCACTAAGAAGGTGTTTAGATATGATTTTGCTTAAGTGGGACCCTTTGGTTACATTATTCAGGAGCGAAATTGTGAGTAAGGGTTCTCAGATGGGAACTTTGAAGACTTACAACATTCCTAAGCACAGTTTAAGTGCAGATGTGTCTTGTTCGTCTGAAAACGTTAAGGATTGTTATAACATTTCACCTCACTCCTCAGTTAAAAGGAAAAGACAGTCATCAGTTTCACTAAAAAAAAATGAAACTATTTATGACACTGTCACGTGAAGAACGACTTTTCATGTTCCTTTCATCAAATTTACATAAATCTTTTTGCCTTATTCTCTCAAGTTTTATGGATTTCTTTGAGAATCCAAATGTAGCTCTTCAGTCAAGTATGCCGCACATCCACTTATTGGGTCAGTTTTGGAGGAACTATTGAAGAATGTGATGGCAAGTTTTGTGAAACCATACGTTATTAAAAGATCCTCCTCTCTCCTTGATGTAGATTATCATCATCATCATCATCATCATCATCATCATCAGTTTTCCACTCCAGTTGCCCGGGTGTGGTTTACGAGCACTCTCCACTTCTGTCTGTCCATGTACCACTCTTCTCTCAAGACGACATCCCAGCTGACTCCTCTTGTTCCTATGTCCTCTTTCACTTGGTCCAGCCACCTCTTCCTAGGTCTTCCTACCGGTCGTTTTCCGGCCACGACTGTGTGTAGCCATTGTTTTGCTGTCCTTCCATCGTCCATTTGTTTGACATGGCCAAACCATTTCAAACGGGCCCTTGTCACTTTTTCATTCAGGGATGGGTACACACCAGCTTGCTCCCTTATTCTTTCATTCCTTACCCTGTCCCTTTTTGTCTTGTGTACCATAGTTCGTAGGAACTTCATTTCTGCGGCTTGTAGTTTGCTGTCCACTTGTTAGGTTGTTGTGCAGGTTTCTAGGCCATATGTTATTATGGGGGTGAAGTATGATTGGAATAGAATCTGCTTTGATCTTAAGGGAACTTGTTCGTTCCAGAGGAGGTTCCGAACTTGATGGTAAAACTGAGCTGATTTTTGAATGCGGTTGTTAATCTCGTGCTGTATTCTGTTATCACTTGAAATGATGCACCCAAGATATTTATATTGGTCTACTGTTTCCAGTTGTGTACCTTCCAGCATTATTTTTCCTTTCTTCTTCTTCTGTAGATTATCATACTCCAGCAAATTTAAAGGGTGATTGTGATCTGATGATAGGGAACTCTGCGTTTGTTTTAGTGAACACCCTGAAGTCTGAGGAAAAGTGCATATTCTTTGGAAAGTGTTTCTCTTCATCGTGTGACTACATTGTACACTAATTTCCATTTAAAGATGAAGTTTTAATTAATGCAGAAGTTGCAAATATTTCTGCTATATGTAAGGCATCATTTTCTAGCCTTAGATTTTTCATAAACAAGTGTCCGAACATTTTGACTAGTGAAACGGAACATTTGGATAAAGAAACTGATATTCTGCACTCCCAGTTCTGTAACTTTCAGCTCGAAGAAACAGACCTGGTAAAAGGAAGAACTGATGTTCATTGGGCATTGGTAGGTCAGATGAAATCAGCTGATGGTGTACTTAAATATGACAGGCCCTCTAAGGTGATGCTTGCTATTTTATCAATTCCACATAGCAATGTAGAATGTGAAAGGATTTTTAGCAGAGTAACAAAGACAAAAACACAGTTCAGATCCTTGCTGTCTGAACAAACCTTGGAGAAACTTTTAACCTTGAAATCAGTTCAGCAAGGCAAGTGCTTTGAGCAAAAATTTAGTTCCGAGTTTCTGAAGAAGGCTAAGTCAGCTACTGGTGTGTTGAACAACAATTAGTCGTAATGTGATCACAATGTTGAAGGATGAGAAGTCACATGTTCCTACAGTTCAGGTATGTCCAGTATTTAGTATTTACATGTAAATGATGGAAAATATATATATGTGCAGATAGAATTGTTAATGTATGAATTATAATGAATTTGTACATGTTCTGCCATCAGTGATGTGTCGTAATACGTCGTGATTCGCTGCGAAATTTCTCCTGATTTTTCACTTTTGAAAGTTGACATGTCTGGACATAATATGGAACAAGAAATACCAACAAAATGTAAGAGAGTCATATATGAAACTTATTACATATCAATCCTGACCTATGGTTGCGAAACATGGACCATGAGAAACAAAGATGTTAGTAGAATTCAGGCAGCAGAAATGAAATTTGTTCGTAGCATGATCGGCAAAACACGGAGGGACAGAGTCTGTAATGAGGAAATCCGCAAGCAGGCTCAAGTTGTAAGACTGCAGGACAAAATAACAGTGCAGCGACTGAGATGGTATGGACATGTGCGACGCATGGGTGATAACAGATTACCAAAAAAATGTACAATCTAAAACTTGAAGACAAAAGACAAAGAGGGCGACCAAGACTCAGGTACAAGGACATGGTGAAGATTGACATTCAACAGAGAGGACATACTTTGGAAAGCATTGAAGAAGGAGCGAAGTTCAGGGACCGCGACTGGTGGAGAAGCCTCGTTTGCCGACCCATCGCTTAAGATGGAACGACGTGGGATATGTATGTATGTATGGATAACGTCAAGGCATGTACGGCTCATGCTTAGAGAGTATGAGAGAAGGGTAGTGAAATAAATTTATGATTAAAGTGGAACTTGCAGTTTATTCAAGAGATAAGCGAAGGAATTATATCACCTTTTACAGATGTATTGTGAGATTGCCCTTGAAGGTGTGGAGGAGATGTTGTTCTGCGGTGTCGGCAGCGTCTTTCGGCGTCGTTGGTGTTGTCTCAGCACTGGACGTTGATGGCGACTCGAACCTGAGGCAGATTGTGCAGCGTGAAATAGTTGTTAAGGAGCGGAGAAATGAAGAACTTCCGCACAGAATGTCAAGGGAATCTGGTGCGACACTTTTCTACTGCACTGCGAATTAAGGCGAAGATATTTGAATAGTTTCCACAGTAAATGGTGTTGGACGCACTTTTGAAACAAAGATGAAATCAAAGTCACAGTTCCGTGAGAATAATGCAGTAGGCACCATCGTACTTGAAATAATAAATAATGAAAGCAATCTGGAACCTTCCGGGATGCAATAATTAAGCACTTCACTCAATCTCAAAAAAATAAATTAAATTCTTTGGATACAGTCTCTGCACTGTATGCAATGAGTACAGCATGCACACTCTCGTTGAAATAAATTAGAGCTTCTACGAAAATATAAAGAAATAGTTTATGACAGTCCAAGTTCTGTTATGTTGTAATTTCTCGGAGGCAAGGTTATCACTGAGGCGTAATTTTAGACAGTTTTATGAGGGGAATTGACATAGTCTTTGAATGAAATGAAGGTTGGCACAGTTTATGCTAGGAAATATTAACACTGTTTTCACGCGGAGTGATAGACACAGTCTTTAAGGGGGAAAAAAGTAGGCACTGTTATTTACAAAATAACGTGACACTGTTCGTAAAAGAATTGTTCAGTCACTAGGGCACAATTTTACGAGATAGCTTAACGCGGTAGAGGAAACAACTACAGCACAGTTTCAAACGTACAGACTCTTTAAATTCACAATCCACAAACGAAATACAATTGCACAGCTCTTCAGACTGATGGAAACGAAAATAAGCTTTCATTGACGCGCAAAGTCAAAGTCTACGGAGAAGGCTTTCAACACTAACACTTTCGAACCCATGTACTCATCCAGACAGAGTGACGAACCATATAGCGAGGCGACGATGTGCTTGCTCGCGCACACACACACTGAGTGACACACGCACTCGCCACGTACTGCACACTGCTTTACTCAAGGCTGGCGACTCCCTTTTATTGCCGAAGGTCGGACGGTGTGGTTGCGCAGGTGGGCATCTAGAAAAATTTATATCTCGGCCATCCTTCCGTCGATTTACATGAAATTTTGGCTAGCAGCATTTATTGTTCCGGCCTGATGTTCTCGAAATTATGATATTACATTCCGTTCATGATGAAATGCCATAGATCAAGAGAGAACCTTCGGTGTGACGTCACTTGGCCTTGGCTGGCGTTCTGGAGCAGTGCTAGTTTGCATGCTGTCTCCCACAATGCCTGCGCTCTCGGCGCTCATTTTGAATGCATACAGTCGGGTGTTAGCGAGTTCCTCTCAAGAAATACATGAACGTGAATGCTCGCAGGGCATTCCTGTTTCAATATATATATCCGTGTGGGGATTTACCGGTTACCTCCATCGGGCGCGTCCCATGGGAATTGGGGAAGCTCGCTGGCTCTGCCGCCAGCAGAGTCAGAGGGTAGTAGGGAAATAAAATACCACCGTGAAAAAAAAAAAACTGGTCCCAATAAAATACCACCGTGAAAAAAAAAAAACTGGTCCCTTGCCAGGGTTACGGCGAAGACTGGTAAATGACCAGAAGCCAGAAAACATCTTGAGGCAACCTGTAGGGCTAACAACCCTAGTTGTAAAAGGATGGGTACCCGTCCAAAGCAAAGTAAAGTCAAAAAGCATGATGGCACAACATTTCGAGAAACATACCCGAGGGGGTAAATCTTCGGATGAATTCCTCGTCGTGAACGCCACGGCGCACGAGTCTTGTTCGGATTCTGGGGGAGACTCGACATCATGCAAGAGACGATTCGGAGCATCTCGGTGTACCCTGAAGAGTCAAAAACTCAGGCCAAAATCTAAAACCTTTGTAGCAACTTTCAACATAAATTCACTTACACAAACTGGCAAGCGGAAAACCCTCACCAAAGCTCTTCACGAAAATCAGATATCCATAATGGCCCTACAGGAAACAAGGTACCCAGATGAAGTGATTTTTGAATCCGAAGGCTACCGATTTTTCAAGAGCAAAGCGCAAAGAGGAATCCTCAATGGAGCTGTGATGCTTGGAACTGCGTTTGCTGTTAGAACCAAGATCCTTAAATCGGTTGCAAATTTCGAACCTGTGAATGACAGATTGTCTATACTCACAATTAAATGCGCGAACAAAACCTACGCCTTAGTTAACGCACATGCTCCTACAAATGATAAGAACAAGTCTGATCCAGAAGAAGTTGATAATTTCAGGGACCTACTGGATGAGAAATTAAACAAAATCCCCAAACACCATGTCAAGCTTCTTTGGGTGACTTCAATGCCCAACTAGGTCGTGAACAGAAGTACAAGAAAGTTATAGGAAATTACCCTGCTCACAAAAGAACCAATCCCAACGGCAAAAGACTGGTGTCCATTTGCGAAAATCACAATCTGCAGGTCATGTCGACCCGCTTTCACCATCTACCCAGAAAGCAAATGACTTGGCGTTCTCCCGTCCAAGCTCTCGGAGAGTTCCAAATTGATCATGTTGCAATCTCCAGGAGAAACAGCCCTGAGATTATGAATGTCAAGGTAAAGAAAGGCATCAGTGTGGCCTCAGATCATTATATGTCTCTTATCAAATTCAAACCAGTTCCCGCAAACACAAGGAAGACAACCAAACAGATCACAAGCTTTGACAATGATAAACTTCGGCAAAGGGTCGAGGAGTTCCAGGAGAAGGCTAGACCAAATGACTGTGACTTTAACAACGCCAAAAGTCTCCTTGTTGAGGCCGCTAAAGACGTTGCAGAAATCAAGAGAAGCAAAAAGCATGCCTCGTGGAATGGTACCTGCGAATCAGTCCTCCAAGAAAGACTCATTGCGTGGAAACAGTACTACTCTATGAAATCAGAAAATGATTGGGAAACCTACAAAACTCAACGTGCCCAAGCAGCTAGGGTGTTCAGAACTGAGAAACGTAAATACGAAAAATCTCCCATTGAAAATATAGAACAGAACTTTAGGAAGAATGAAAGCAGAGAGTACTACAGAGCCTTCAAACGCAAACTCACTGGCTATAAACCACCATCTCTATGCTTTGAGCGAAAGGACGGCACACTGGCGACGTCAAATGAAGAAAATTGCAGCATTCTGGCAGATTACTTCAAGAATTTACTTAACTGCTCTAAACCGCAAAGCGCCATTGAGACCAAGGAACCCTTACTCAGATACCCAGATTCCAGACCACCCGACAGAGATGAAATCAAGCGCCACATTGACCGTCTCAAAAATAACAAAGCGCCGGGAGAAGACTCAGTAGTAGCAGAACTATGGAAATATGCCCCAGAAGAATCACTTGATATCTTGCAAAAGCAAATAGAAGAAATTTGGAACAAGGAGACCCTACCCGAAGATTGGAAAATAGCTTTGATCCATCCATTACACAAAAAAGGCAGCATGAAGAACATCAACAACTACAGAGGAATATCTTTGCTACCCGTGACTTACAAAATTCTATCACTTGCCATCCTGGAGCGTTTGGAAGCACAAGTCGAACATCAAATAGGTGAATACCAAGGAGGATTCAGAAAAGGTCGCTCAACAGCTGAACAGATCCAAAATCTCAAAACGATCATCAGATATTGTACACTAAGGTCCAAGCATTATGTGTCTGTCTTTGTGGACTTTGAGAAAGTGTACGACTCCATTGACCAGGAAGTCCTGCTAAACATCTTAAATGAATTTGGAGTTGATTTGAAACTGCTGGCATTAATTAGAGCCACCCTGACCGATACAAAATCCAAGGTGAAGTTCCACGGATGTCTCTCACATTCCTTTGACATCAAAACAGGTGTCCGACAAGGTGATGGGCTATCCCCGATACTCTTCAACTGTGTTCTTGAAAAGATCATCAGAACCTGGCGGGTGAGATTACAGGAAACCAACTACAGTCCATTGAGAATAGGAACCAAATCCAAGGGGATCGCAACAGACTGCTTAGCATTTGCCGATGATATTGCTGTTCTCTCAAAGGACATAGAAACCACTAGAGCTCAAGTTGAAATTTTAAAGGAAATTGCCGAACAAACTGGTTTGCAGATATCGTTTGAGAAAACAGAAGTAATGACTAACATCAAAAAGGCTCCACCAAAACTCCATACAAAATACGGGGACATCACCCGAGTAGACAAATTCAAATACCTGGGTGAGATCATCATGAAAAATGGACTGGACAAAGAAACACTTCAGGAGCGAGTACGCAAACTGGAAATAGCCTACCAAACATCCTGCACAATCTACAACAAAAAATGCCTTTCCCAGAACACCAAGATACGCCACTATGAAACAGTTCTGAAGCCAGTAGTTCTATATGCAGCCGAAACCTTGTCTCTAAATGCCAACAAAGGACTCCTTGAAGAACTGGAGAAAAGAGAACGCAAAATTGTGAGAGGAATCTTGGGATCAAAGTACAGAAATGGAATCCATTAAAAGAGATCCAACAAGGAAGTCTACAGCAAAATAGAGAAAATTACCGACACAATCAGAAAAAGACGGGCACGATTTTACGGTCATCTGAAAAGAATGGACGGAAGAAAGTTAACTAAAGAAATCTTTCACTTTTTTTATTCAAACCCCAAAACTACAATTCCCTGGTTTAGAAATACCAAAGAAGACCTGCAAATGCTACATATCTCAGCTGAAGACTCCCTTAACAGAGATCTCTTCCGCAAGAAAATATTGACGAACGGGCTAAACCGAGACGAGCAACCGAAGAGAAGACACGGTGCCCCTTGGACAGAGGAGGGTAAGCAGGCCCACTCACAAAGAATGAGGGAAATTTGGGCTCTAAAGAAGGCCAAGTTCAGTGTCAAATGCAAGAAGACTTAATGTGGTCCTTGATAGCCCCAGCGAATTATATATATATCTGTACTTCGAGACAATGCCTTATTCCATTGTCACCTGTATTTTGTATAATTTTTTTTTTTTTTTTTAGAAAATAAGGCATTATAAATTAGATCCACTGATTATTTTAATCTCATAATCATGTTTTATCACCATTTATTTTAAATTCTAGTCAGTGGATACATTTTAAAATTTTAATTATCATGTCGTTTTGTTCCATCTCTTGCCATTAGGGGCAGATGACCTAGCTGTTAGTCCGCTTTGAACAACAAACATCATCATAATTTTCTGTTGAGCAAACAAGACCAAAGTTACGGTCACACTGGCTGAATGAGTGACCACGTACAGGATGTAAATGAACCACTACTATTTTATGAGCTTTTGCAAACCAGGTACAAAATTTAGTCACAGTAGCATTATGCTTCTGTCCTGCCTTCGCGTCAGACATTAAAATGATTGTTTTGGTGTTTGGGAATTTCTGCAGATTTTTCTTCAATGTGTCAGATATAAAGGACACTACCGAGTTGCTGTTTTTACTCGCCTGTGTTTCCATGTGGCAATAAACACATGAACATTAAAGACATATAGCCAAAGGCATCTTTTGTAAAACTGGCTGTTCACACTATGCTTGGGAATAGGATAGTTTTGGCCATAATCAATCTCTACAGATAAGTAAGACACATTGTCATCTTTAGCCTGGGAAATAAACTCTGCCCTTAGAGAGTGATGTTTTTTGTATTTCCTCTTGCGGATTTCCAGATTCACTTTGCAAGGATGGTTTGTATCTCTTGATAGCTTTTGGGAACACTCGCTACAAAAATCATATATGTCTGTCTTAGTACGTGTAAACCTGTATTTAAAATGGCTTTTAAAACAGCTTAGGATGGTGTTCAAATGAACGTTTGAGAAGCCTGTTGGTAGTTTCTTGATAATAGATCTTAAACACATCAAAAGGGCTTTTAGCAGTGAGTTGAGGAATTTTCATAATACTTCAGATTTGTTTTATGAGCACAATAGTGGATAAAATCACGAGGTGTCAGTTCTAAATGAGCTTTCATTACGTCTACAACGTTGCCATGTGGACGGTTATTGTGAGTACCATGCCTTTCCTGAAAATCGGCTCCACTTAAGGACTTACACTGAATATCACAAAGCCTTTTAACAGATATCTGAAAAAGAGTGAGTAAAAACTTTTGACACACCATGACTTGAGTGCCACTCAGCTTCATGGAGTAAGTTTTGAGACGAGGTTTCGTTTGGTTGTTACCAATGTTAGCTGATAGGGTCATACAAGCTGAGAGGTAGGCATGTCGAAGTGCCTTGTTTTGCTCGTTGTAGAACGAGTCAAATAAGTTACACTGGTCTTGAAGTGGAAAATGTTAATAACATCTATTTTTACAACATTTGCTAACCAGTGTAAAAATCTTTTGATGGAACTACTTTACCTTTGTGTGTAACATACTCTTCACCTCGAACTTTACGAATTTTTGAACTTTCTCATTTCTTAATTACATACCTATGCATCAATCATCTAATCTTTTCAATTGGCTCACTGTAGTTAATTAATAATGAACATTAAAGCACAAACTACAAGAACACTGTATCACTAGGTTATGTTATGATTCAACAGGCTCACAACTATCAAACATGTGTTTACAAAAACTGTGCTACTGAACTCTAGTGTTGAGATATTGAACTAAAATTTTCTGAGTATTTTCAACATTATGGCGTATTAGAAGAAATGATGACATGTGCCTTTTTTTCTGGATGCTGCTTCAATTAGACTTTAATGGAAATCAGAAGATGGACTGAGATTAAGGGTATTATTGCTACTGCTTTTTGCAGCTTCCAAAGTAGGAAACTTCTTAGCCGAAGATGTGGCAAATGTTAGTGCAGATGGCTGGAGGAAAGTTGTGCATCATACGCTAATGGTATGTGACGCATGGGAAATTGGTGTAGTCATCTCTTTTGAAGCTGGCAATAGTGATGGAGATGTAGTGACTTTGAGATTAGTGGAGTGGTATAATGCCCTTTCTACGCCATAATCTTTTTCTTGTGCCAGCCATTAGCTGTGAGTAATTTGTTTTTATTTATTTATTTATTTATTTATTTATTTATTTATTTATTTATTTATTTATTTATTTACCATTCTTCATCATCATCATCAATGTCCCACTCCAGTTGCCCAGGTGTGGTTACCCACTGAGGTAATATTTACAATAATTACTTAGGCAAGTCAATAAGTATCTGCAATTTTGCTCTAATTGTCTGTAGGTTGGCTCTATGGCATTGTGTGCTCACCAGCCACTAGATGGCACAGTTGTCTGCATCTGTGGTAGGTTTCAATGTTATCAGATCAGTACAGCTTGCGCTGTTGTACTACTTAAAGATGGCCGCACTGCTCTCTGTTTGCACCAAGGAAGAACAGCGTTCCTTAATCCATTCTTTGTGGTCTGAGAGTTTACCAGGAGCAGAAATTCATAGAAGACTTTCAGCACAATGCAGGGACAATGTTTTGCCACAGCGAAGTGTTTACCAGTGGCTTAAACAGTTCAAAAGGGATCGCATGAGTCTGAAGGATGAGGAAAGATCTTGGCGTCCATTTGCAGCCTTAACTGATGCCAATATTGACCAAGTGTCTGATATGATCCTGAATTACAGAGGAGTGACTGTTGGTGACGTGGCAAATCATATGCATATTAGCCATGGTCCTACATATTAAATCATGCATAACAGGCTTAACTTTAACAAAATCTGTTCGAGATGGGTTCCAAAACAACTCAATGAATAGCAGAAGCACAATCATGTGAGAATCTGTCAGCACCTACTGGACCATCATGCTAACAAAGGTGAAACATTTCTGAAACAGATCATCACTGGAGGTGAAACATGGGTTCAAAACTTCGAACCAGAGAGCAAATGTCAGAGCAAGGAATGGAAGCATCCCGGATCCCCCGTCAAAAAGAAATTCAAGGGTCAACCTTCTGCTGGAAAAGTGGTGTTCACAGCGTTTTGAGACTCTCAAGGGCCAATCCTGGATCATTACTAGGAAAAGGGGGAAATAGTAAACAGTGAACGTTACAATGATATGCTGGTAAACAAACGGAAACCTGCAATTGGCAAAAAACACAGAGGTCAATTGTCGGAAGGAGTTCTTTTGTTGCATGACAATACACGTCCACATACCGCCGCCTACATCGCTCAGACTCTTCAGATGCTGTGTTTAGAGGTGTTGGAGCATCTTGCATACTGTCCTGAACCCACCCCCACCCCGTTTGAATTACCATCTGTTTGGTCCACTTAAAAATGCTCTAAGAGGCCGTCGATTCAGCTCTGATCAACAGGTGAAGGAAGTGGTGCATACATAGCTTGCTGCGCAACCAAAAAACCTTTTTTGCAGAGGATATCAGAAAGCTTGTGAAACAGTAGACCATGTGCATTGAAACACAGGGTGACTGCTGCGTAATTGTTTAGTGTTACTCCTAGCCTCTTGAGAACTACTTGTTCTGTTTGCACTCCTTAAGAAAAATATACCAACAAGCCATTTTGGAACATACGAGAACATTTTAAATCCTATATCACATTAGAAAGTGTTTCATCAACAAGTTTGTTCACGAATAATATTCTCCTATTGACAATATAAAATTAATGCCAATACATTTGTATAAATGTTACTCCAGCAACAACGAGAACAAGTCAAATGTCCATAACATAGACAATTATCAACTGCAGAAAATTGTCAATATAGTTAACGAAGTTTTAACGACAATCATACAAGTTAAGCAACATTGAATCAATACAATTAGCCAGATCTCAAAAGTTTTTTATTTTTTAAATAATTTTAAAGGAATTCAGAAGGCGGTGACTTGAGTGTTAAGAGACACTTCCCGATCTTGATATTTTGACATTTTGTTACGGTTAATATTCATTTTTACTATAGTTTTTCTGGTCTTGGTGATATTTTGAAATATGTTTTATAGTTTACATTGTGGCTTGTATCGTTTTCTGCGTTTATAGTTGTTTTGTCATATACTTATAGGTTAGTACACGTATTGTTTATTTACGTTCATCGAATGGTTGCTATGTTATTCTATATCACGAATATTTTGAAGATTAACTAATACAATCTCCGTTTAGGACAATTGTCAGTCTTTAGGCCCTTATGAGTAAGAATTTTATCATCTCGTGACCATATTGTTTGTGGCTAAACAATCTAATCTGTTTACATACGATACCAACAATCTAGGTTAGGTGCTGCATTTGGACATTTGATTGGATATATATTGAATTTATATAACAAATCTTACAATATAATTAACTGGATGAAAATACTGCGGTAGAACCTTTATGTTATAGTATAGATTATTTTAATGATCTGCACCTGATTTTCCTCCGTTACATTACCAATGTACAACCTCCGTGATAACATTGTGGGGTACCCTCTATGACGGCTTCGTTGATTGATTTCTGTACCACTGTCGTTGAACATATGACGATATAAAAGCAGTATTATTATTCTGACACTTCACATCAGCTATTTACCTTTGTGTTAGCAGTGGAGAGAATCATCTGACTCGGTAAGATCTATCATTCAAAAACAGCATTATTACAGATGAGCCAAACACTCCAAAGCATGGTCGATTCTCGGGAAGCATCAAGCACTTCAAGTGCTGTGCCTACATTTATTGAATGCAAGATATGTCACAGAAAGTTTACAAAGAGGGGCATTAACATACACATAGCAAGAGCTCACGAGCAACTATCTCAGGACTCATCATTGCTAGATAGTGAACAGTTGCACGTTAATTTAGGAATTCCTCAGGCATCTCAAACTCTTCATACAAATTTATCAGCTAGACACAGTGCGAATTCTTCAAACCAGGCATGTGATAACATAAATTGTCAGTGTCCACACTGCGGATGTCATTACTCCAGTTCCCGTGGGGTCAAAATACACATCAGCAGAGCTCATCCTGATATTCACCGTCAAATTTTAGTTTCTAGAAATCGACAGAGGGCTGATCCCTCTCAAAATGTCCAAACAATCGTTCAAGAAAGTGACCCTAATGCTAACACGGAAACTAAAGATGTCAACACACTACCGCATGAATTTAAGCAGAAAATGATGCAGTGGCGAAGTAGATTTTTAAACAATTTGACAGACGAGCAATTTGACAATGAGATTAACATTTGGTGTGAGTTCTTGGCCTCTGCGATTGATCTACTTCCTGGCCCCAAACATCCGTCACGGAAATACTACCAGTATAGGAAAAATAAACAAATCACAGACAACCAAAGGAAATATAAACAGACAACCAACCCTGAACGGGCAACAAAACGGGACCGAATAAAACGCCGCGAAAAATACAAATATCACCTTACCCAGTACCACTTTTACAATCAGCGCAGAAAGGCTATTAGATCTGTTTTAAATTCCAATGCTGAAAACTGTAAAATTCCTTCGGATGAAATATTTCATTATTTCTCTGAAATTCTCGGGCAACCTAATGACATGATTCGACCCGAATACCCATCTCATACAAGTGATATTGATAGGGAACAAATTGACATTTTATTTAATGACACTATAAGCCCAGATGAAATCAGATTTGCTATTAATCATATAGCCGTAGACACATCACCCGGCCCAGACCACGTCCTCGTCAGAGTTATCAAAGAAAGTATTGCAATCGACATAATATCTCACATTGCCACACGTATGTTGAAAACTGGGGTTGTACCTTCTATCTTCAAAAAGGCCAGGACTGTTCTAATTCATAAAGGTGGAGATTCACTCAATATTAAGAACTGGAGACCTATCACAATCTGTTCAGTAATAAGGAGAATAATTGAGCGGGTCCTTGACAGGCGTCTTCGTGAACATGTTGTCTTAAACCCCAATCAACGAGGATTTACCAACTCCTCTGGAACGCATGTCAACACTGCGATACTCGACTCTCTTCTCCGTGAAGCCAAAAATAAACAAGCTAATCTGACTGCTATATTCTTAGATATCCAGAAAGCCTTTGACAACGTTGGTCATGCCCATTTAAATGAGACACTAAAGTCGTTACCAATTCCATCCAAACTTACGAATTTAATCATGAATCTGCAATCAGGAAATGTCACACAAATTCAGACGCAGGGAAGCAAAACAAGACCTCTCTTGATAAGCAGGGGAGTTATGCAAGGTTCTCCTCTGTCGCCAATCCTGTTCAATCTCGCCATCAATCATATTCTGGATGACCTTAGCGAAACGTCGATATCTACCCAATATGGCTTTCAGTTGAGTCCAGATCATGAAGCTCTAACAGTGGTAAGTTTTGCTGATGATGTAGTTATTGTTGGAAAAGATTCTGAGTCAGCTTTAGTACTTGCTCATGCGGCCATACATCAACTACAAGAAATTGGACTTAGCATCAATACTGGAAAATGTAAAGGAATATGCATCAAACATGGTCACCTGTCAGAAGAAAAACTATTCACGGCAGATGAAAAACAGATACCATGTCTGAAGAAAGGAGAATCTATCAAATATTTGGGTGTAAATTTTTCCAATGAAATTACCTTCCAGTCCGTCGAGGTCCTAAATAAGCTCAAAAACACCCTAGAGCTCCTCATTTCTTCACCCCTTTTGCATTCCGATCAAAAATTTGTAATCATAAACACTTCAATCTGTCCCAGTTTGGTATATAAATTTCAGACAGTACCACCACAAAAGATTCCAGTCAAATTTACAAATGACGCCGATATTATGGTTAGGGGGGCATTAAAGGAAATTTTGCAACTTCCCATGGATGTCCCGAATGATATGATATACGCTGAAATGAAATTTAAAGGTCTGGGTTTATTTTGTGTATCATGGGAAATATATCTGCAACATATTAATGCATGCAAAATTTTGAAATCTTCCAATAGTAATTTTCTACATTCAACGAGAAACTTATGTCAAGAAATCAGCACAAGCCTTGCCGTATTAAATGTAGCAGAAACAGAATCTATTCGAGACAAAAGACATGGCTTTGTAGATACAAAGAAAGTCCGACTCGAACTGAGAAGAAGAGCCTTTGACAACTGGAGCAAAAAAGAGCATAAAGGCAAAGGTGTAGTCCTATTTAAACAGTATACTCCAGCGAATACATGGATTCGTGATCATAAAGGATTGTCTTGCAGTGAATGGCGTGATGCAATAAAAATGAACGCCAATGTCTCTGCTGTGCGTACTGTACCTGGCAGATCCCAGGGCAACAGCCTCTGTCGGCGTTGCCACAGAGAGTTCGAAACTCTTTCACACGTCCTGGGAGCCTGTCCACATGGTGAATTACTGCGCACCTCACGCCATAATGTAGTCAGATCAATGATAGCTAACGCTCTTAGAGGACAAGGTTATAATGTCTATGAAGAAGTACACGGTCTCTCCAACAGAGGAAGCAACCGACGCATTGACATTATTGCTTTTAAGCCATCCTGTTCTGAAGGTTTCATCATTGATCCAACAATTAGATTTGAGACCAACGAAAACCAGCCGGAAGAGGTCGATGCAGAAAAAAGAAGAATTTATGAAGAAACGGCGGACTTCTACAAGCAAAAATATAAGCTCTCATCCATTTCTGTAATCGGCTTGATGTTAGGTGCTCGAGGAACAATACCTGCATTTTTTGTCAACTTCTGCAATACCTTTGGGCTAAATAGAGATTTTATCTATAACATCGCCATTACCACACTCAAGAAGTCCATCATGATCTTCAAGAACCATGCTTGCGGACCTCAAATAAATGTTTGACATGCCTCACTCGACTGCCTACATTTAACATCATACGAACACATTATCTATTGTATCCACATCCATTATTGTTGTGAAGGTACTCTTTGTCTTTGGGCAACCTGCAGCTGTTGCAGGAAGATTGTATAATAATAATAATTTGTCAATAAAATGTTAGATAGATTTTAGACAAATATGTTTTAACTTAAAGACATAATTTTATTGTTATATGACTTGTAAAATATTATAAGATTTGTCAATCAGTTTTATAGGCATAATCTTAATCCAAAAGAATTGTTTCATGATCTTATATAATCTTAAGTAAATAATAATTGGCTGATGATGCTCACGAAAAAGGAGCGAAACATGTACCATATCAACATCTTAATAAATATGTAAGTTTGTACTACGTTTTTGTTGTATTGAATAGGTGGTAATTAACAAAATTATAAGAATTTGTATCACATGTCGGAAATGTTCCGATATCAGGGTTTTCTGTTGTGCATATATGTTGGAAATGTTCCGACATAATATTTACTCCAAGAATAACGTGTTTTAACGGAAGAAGTTAAGTAACTAGCGATTCTCAGGCAAAAATCAAGAATTTAGAGAATACGTTGCCTTCAGAATATTATTCTTCGCTTGGTTTGCACAGGCAATCTGTGGATGTATATCGTGCACCGTGTTTACTGTTGGAAGAGCAAAATAGTCTCATGCAAATCAAGTGGGCTTAGCAGTGCTGCATATCGGAAATGTTCCGACGCAACGATTTTCTTTAGTGCTTGTATGTCAGAAATGTGCCATGCCAAGTCTTTTATTCCAGCTTGAGCTTTGTTCAATAAACTGTTTTATCCTGAAGAATAGACAGCCTATAACCATATATATCCAGAAAAATAAATGCCTGTATGGGTATGTCATCACCTAAAGAAATTTTAGCACTAAGTGTTAATATGGATGATTTAATCCAATCATGGATTTCCTTATTTCCACTATTTCAATTGTGTGTTTTTCCTACATCAGTTACAGTTTAAAACATCAATAATTGCTCTGAAAGTATTAAAATAGTATACACTCAGAGAATCACTCTGTATTAATATTGAGTTTTCTGTTTTTCAGATCTCCCTAATGAAATTGATAATTACCATGATCTCTGCCTTTTGAAGCCTGTTCAGCCAAATTCTGTGCATAAAGCTCAGCTGTTGGGTTACCCAATGTCAACCTACAAAGCCACCAACACGAAGACAGGAGTTCGTTATTGCTTACGGAGGGTACATGGTAAGTATTATTGTACACATGATTCAGTTCTCTTTTAGGTATGAACTAAATCTTCAGATTATACATAGAATGCCAGACTGAATTACTACATTATTGCTACAATCAAAGGTTTTCTTTTAATACATAACAATTACCTTTTTTATTTTGAAGCTTCTTTGATTGAGGAATGCAACCTGCTGTAAACAGGGACAAGTTTCTTGACAATTTGTATGGCTTTCTGCTTGCAACATGGAGATTTTCTGTTAGTATTAAAGAATATAAGCAAAAGATGCAGAGTGGATTTAATTCTTGGTCACTGAAAGTATACTTTACGTAATGGACATAATTATTTGTATAGGAACTACAAGAGCTGTGAATTGGTTCAATTTTCCTGTACAAGGAGCATAATTTATTTAAGTTAATATCATTAAGAACTTATTTTTCACATTTTTGGACTTGATACCTTTTCCTTGTAAGCCCACGATATTGTATAATTACCAATATTTTGACTTGAAACTTATTCCGTATTTTAATAAAAGTATGTGTTTACTACTAATATACACAGTTGAAACTAGAACACTTCCGTCAACAGAAGCTCAGATGTATTATGAAAATCAAATGAGATGACTACATTCCAAATACAACAGTTCTAGAGAGGGAAAAGCTGAACAGTATAGAAGCCACTGTCATTGGTCACCAACTCACATGGATTGAACATGTCCAGCACATGAAAGATGACAAGACTTCCTTGAAAAATTCTGTATAGTGAATTCAGTTCAGACAGGACATCCCATGATGGCCCTCTGAAGCGCTGTAAAGATCAGATTAAGAAGCCCGTCAGGAACACACATTGATCCAGGTACTTGGTATACCATTGCAAAAGACCACAGCTGCTTTCGCACAACTGCTGCAACTGCTGTTGCACAATTTGATTGTGAACATCATAGACAGGAAGTAGAGAAACGTCGAGAGTGTAAACAACACCGGGCTCAACCACGACCTCTGCCCTCTATATGGTGCAGCGACTGTCGTCGTTTTATGCCAGGATTGGTCTCCTTAGCCATCAAAACATCTGCATCCCTCAATTCAAAAATATTGAAAGGAGAGATATGAATACTAGGATACAAGTATCAATTGATGATGACGACACGGTCGAATCAGGTTATTATGAGTGCCTAATCCAGTGTAACCAGCTAGGCGTGCTGGCAGTGATAGCCTGGAGCCATGCTGCCTGTAGTGCGTGGCAGAGGAGACACACGGCGAACACTATGGTCGAGGCGGTCCCACAGATGTTCAGTGAAGTGAGATTAGGGCTGTTCAGGGGCCAGGGAAGAACTTTGATATCTTAACCGTGTACTTCCAGCCACGTATAGATCCTTCTAGCTGTGTTGCGAGGTGGATTATCGAGCTGGAAGATCCCATCCTCCCAAGGAAAGACTTGAATCGTCACGTACGAGTGGACATGCTTGCCGAGGATGGATTTGTAACCAAATTGAACAAAAGTGCCTTCCACACAGCTGATAGGACCTAGAGAATATTCCTCGTCCATAACACTACCTCCACCACCTTGTGTTCAGCAATGATTGCAGGGTGTTAGTTCTCAGACATTTCTCGCTGGACATTCTATGTAGCTGAAAACATGACTCGTCGGAAGAGGCTATCCGTTGCCAGTCAGCAGTGGTCCAGTCACCACATTGTCGAGCAACTTCCCGTTATTTCTGTCGATGCACCTGTGTTGGCATGAGTGCAGTCTACTCTGGAACCTCATTTGTTGAAGTATTGTGGTAGAAATGTGTTTTGATGCCCCTTGGTTTATTTGGATGATGAGCTGTTGCACTGTATGTCAGTTGATATTCTCAAACCGTAATAGTCTACGTTTACTTTGAACATAATGGTATGTAAAGCTCTAAAGTTTCCACAATGGTTCTTCCTAGTGGTGCCATTCGTCCACTCACGATATACATTTAAACAAGGGCTCGTGAGAAGTTCACAAACGGTGGTGCCCCATTCCCACATTAGCCCAAGCTGATGGTCTTCCCTTTTGGCAACTCTGTTAAATTGCTTCCCTTGCCCATGACAGCAGGAAGTGTGCTGTGTACAGCCAGCCTGTTGGTTGCATTATATACCTGCTTCTCCAGCCTGCGTCACAAGCTACACACAGATGGCACTTCTAGCAGGTGGTCAACTGTGTGTAACATTCCAATTTCTCTCTAATTCATATCAGTAAGTACATCCTGAACAATTGAACGTAAACACAGCTTGCTGCACAGAAACGAGTGAACTTATGTGTTCCCTGGTAATGTCATGTAACCACACCAGAAACGTGTAGCATGGCAACATATTGTTACCTTGCAGTCTAAGGGAGAAAACCCCACTTTTTGTACAACAAGAACCAGAGTACGAATTAAGTTGCTTCTTATCAACATGCTTTGGGAACTGGAATTTGAGAATGAAACATTTTCTCGGTTACAAAAGAGAGACCATGCCAAATTCTGTTGCTTTAATATTGTAGTCATCTGCAGTATTATCATCACTGTGCGGTGAATCACTTTTTAGAATCTTTCATACCACTGCTAATACAGTAAGTGTCTTGCTCAACCAACCTTCACTTATCCGACACTGGTAGACTTAATTTGAACTTTTGGTGGAGACTAAATTCTGGGACACCTGATGTGGAGAGTACGACCGTGGGATAAGCACTAGCTTGACTGCTGGCGGCAGGACTGGTTTTTTTCTCAGTGACAAATGCAGCGAATCTTCAGTCATTGTTCAGTGTAATATTAATTGGGTGTGGATGTATAGTTTTCAAATCCTCTGTGAGTAAGGCGAGTAAATGGAAGAAAGGGATTGTTTCTATAGAAGACAAGTGTGTTAAAGAGACTGGACAAAGGGGAAACTCTTCAAAAAGTACCTTCAGATTATGGTGTTGGATGTGTTACAGTGGGAGACTGGAAGAAAAGAAAAAGAGGGAGAAAATTGAAAAGTGGTACTCTACCAGAGCTACAAGTGATGCACTGAAAATTAGAAAAACAATTAAAAATGTGAGTACGAAAAAGTGAAGCACTATTCCTTAGTTCACTTTAAACCGGAAAAGGGGCCTGCCAATATCTGGCCCCATTCTGCAAGAAAAGGCAGTGTATTTCCAGAAGGAGTTTAATGAAGGGGGCCCTGATTTTACTGCCAGTGCTTGGTGGCTTGCTCTGTGGAAAAAAAGGTATGGCACTAGGCAGCTTAATATCTGTGGAGAAAAACTGTTAGCTAAATCCGATGAGGTTGTGAAATTTAAAAAGGAATATCAAGAAATAATTCTTGCTGAAGGATTAACCGGTGATCAGATTTTTAATTGTGATGAGACTGAGCTAAATTTCAAGATACTGCCATCAAAAACTCTTGCAGCCCAAGCCAAGACATCTGCACCTGGGTACAAGCGTAGTAAGGAAAAAGTTACTCTTTTTGCCTGTAGTAATGTTACTGGGAACTTAAAAGCAAAATTGCTTATGATCGGTAAAGCAAAGAATCCTAGGGCATTTAAAAACATTTCTGTTAATGCTCTTCCAGTCCATTACACAAATCAAAAGGCTGCCCGGATGTCTGCCGACAACTTTAAAGATTGGTTTTTTACACAGTTTGTTCCAGATGTAGAAAAATTCCTACCTTCAAACAATCTCCCTAGAAAAGCTCTTCTTCTACTAGACAACGCTCCATCGCACCCAAATGAAGAGCAACTTAGAAATGGTGACATCAAAGTCATGTTGCTCCCTCCTAACGTGACATCATTATGCCAGTCAATGGACCAAGGTGTGCTGAAAACATTGAAGAGGAAATATTGGCAGAAACTCCTTACAACTTTGATAGAGGAAATGGACAATGGCAACGACATGATAGAAAAGTTGAAACGAATCAGCATGAAAGACGTGGCATACTGGATAGAGTAGTCGTGGGAGGAAGTTGAAAAGACAGCATTAGCAAAGTCTTGGAACATATTGTTGAGTGAGGTTGAACATCGAGAGGAGGTGGTACAAGAAGACATGGAAAAAATTGTTCCCTTACTGAATTGCATTCCTGGCTGTGAGGATGCTACAACTCAAGATGTGAGTAAGTGGTGTGCACAAGATCAGCTGTTCGAACTAACTGACCCTGATATTATGGAGTTTGTGAATGCTAACAAAAATGAGGATGATGAAGAAGGAGGCATTGCAGAACAAAGGGTGAAAACTGTGACTCACAGTGAAGGAGATGGCATTAACCTACGTTGAGCAACAGCCAGAAGCAACCGTAACGGAGGCGTTGATGTTTCGTTGATGGCGGGATCTCGCAGCAAGAAAACATGAATCAGCATGTACTGTACAATTGAATTGATAATAAATAGAGTACTGTAAAACACATCATTGTTTTAATAGTACAGTATAGGCTTCCTGTTTGTTTTAATTCATTCTCAAAGTTATTCTTCATTATCTGACATTTTTTGTGATCCAATGTACTCCAGGTCCCGTTTAGGTCGGATAATCGAGACTCCACTGCAGTAGCTTTCTCAGAAGATAACCGTGAATTATCCATTTTTCTGTTGCGCTGACTCCAGTGGACAAACCATCACTCACTGATTCACCGGGCGAGTTGGCCGTGCGCGTAGAAGCACGCGGCTGTGAGCTTGCATCCGGGAGATAGTAGGTTCGAATCCCACTATCGCCAGCCCTGAAAATGGTTTTCCGTGGTTTCCCATTTTCACACCAGATAAATGCTGGGGCTGTACCTTAATTAAGGCCAGGGCCGCTTCCTTCCAACTCCTAGGCCTATCCTATCCCATCGTCGCCATAAGACCTATCTGTGTCGGCGCGACGTAAAGCCCCTAGCAAAAAAAAAAACAACTCGCTGATTCCTTAGTCCTTTTAAACTTTGCTTCAACAAAATTATACAGTATTAAAACATTTAAGCTTGTTAGGCCTTTTTCAATCATGAAATTACCACCACTTTGCCCCATTGAATTGCTGGTAACTATTGCGCTGTTGACACCACTGCAAGGACATTGTAGTGTAGGATAAGTATGTACTTCCACATGTAGAAATGCCTAATTCACACTTCATCAATGAACAGCGTTCTGAACCATTGATCTTGTGTCAGTTTATGTGCTCTAGCCCATCAAACGCAAGCCACTCTGTGATGTCGTTGAAGTGGAGGAGTCCTGAGCGGTCTTCTTAAACAGTCCCCCATCACGTTGCCTATTGCACATGATTTAGGTGCTTACAGTAACTCCTATGGCATTTCAACTCCTGGCACAAGCTTAGGCTGCGCATGTAGGGTGTCCATGTGCAGATATGAGTATGTGCCGGTCTTGAGCTGCTGCTGTTTTGTGTTGATGGGCCGTGCAGTGTACATCTGCTACTAAATGGGTGTCTTGGAACTTTTTCCACAATCTGGAAACAACAGTTTGATTCATGTGAATAGTGTTTGCAATGTCAACTTGTCTCATACTCTGTTGCATCAAAGTGATGATTTTGATGCAGTCTGTCATAGCATATGATGAGGCATTTTAGTGCACAGTGCATAGAAGGGAGAGACACCGATAAATTTGCTTTGCTTCGACGTCACCTCAGCTCTAGTGTAATGGATTTGTGTACCAGTTGTGAGTCGAATGCCCTAGCAGTGAAGAAGGCAGGGTTGCTGTGACTTCATGTACTTACTATCTAACCATTTATGAAACATAAATATTAGACATTTCTATTGCACAGCATGTTATTGAGTAAAGCTGCAAGGATCTTAAAGTAATTATTTTGAAAAATTTGAGAATTAATTTCTGTTGCAAGACTATGTCATATGCTCATATTAGGTCTAGGAACACAGCTGTGTCCTGAAAATTCTTCTCATCGTGACTGGTTAATGCCATCACCTGGTTGCAATAACAGTTTGGATTAGGTCCCTCGAACAGTTTGCAGCATGTGCTTAGCAAAGCAATGTGTAATCTTCTTTAGTACAGCAACTATCTTTGTTCTCTTCAAAAGAGACAGGAGCCTACCACTTCATAGGATGTCGCTGAAAACGTTTGTGTGGTCCACAAGGTTTTAAAAATCCTGCGTATAAGCCGTCAAACCCTGCTGCTTTTCCACTTTTTCTTTAAATGTGCCTGGGGTGTTTGAAGTTAATGCTAGCTGTCAATGAATTCCTTTTCTCTTTTCTTACCGCATCTGAGCGGCAGAGTAGTTCATCTGCATTTTATTTATATTCCAGACAGGAATATATTCCTTCAAAGTGTTCTAGGGATATGCTTCTTTACTATGGTTTTTACAAGTCCTACAAATCAGATGTAACTTTCAGTCTCTGGAGGTATCCATTGAATATAATGTTCTATCTTGTTGGTGAAGTCTTTGCAATTAGCCTGTGTGAAGTTTACCAGAGTACAAGGGTGGATCTTATTACAGGGATTTCACTAGTCCGTTCTGGCTGTGAGAAAGAGGTCTTCCTTGCTGACCCTTTGAGACAAAGGCAAGATCAGGATTGTAATGTTGATTCCATCTGCTTGAATGGAAGGAGCCTTTCTCTTTGGCTTCATAAATTAGGAAGTCATCCTCATCCCATTCTATCTGTATTGATGTCTCTGTAATCCCAAGCAGTGCACCTGCTTTTGAAATCTGAGAGGATGGTGTAAAGGTGAATAGAAGCTATTGGAAGACAAAGAGAATGGCTGAAGACAGAACAGCGTGGAGAATTCATGCGAAGACCTGCCGATAGGCAGACCACCAATGATGATGATCTAAATAACTTCATTAAACCAAGGCTGCTGTGGAAGTCTGCTATTTTAATTCTGTTCATGAAGACAGTATTTACTTGTTTGATATTATTTCTGGCATACCGTTCGGTGTCATAGCTTTTATGGAAGGTAGCTGCAGCAAGGCTGAGGTCTGGTGATTTACATCTTGACTTAGGTCTTCACAGTGTGTTTCTGTGTCTACTTGATTGTCATTCAGTTGATTTTAGATCTCTTGCACCCTCAGTATTCTCACTAGTTTACTCTGAAAAGATGGGTTTCTTGGTTTGAATTAAAGTTCATCCTGTAATTGCTGGGATATCGTCAAGTAGAGCGTTTAGTCTTGAGCATAGGATGAAATCAGTCTTCCCCTTGGCAGTTTCAGAGTTGAGTTGTCAATCAGATGCAAGCACGAAAATATCTGAGTAAAATGCAAATGACTCGTTATGTGTCAACAAAAGTTACAACTCGCCAAAGGATTTGTACTCCAGTGATTAACTATTTTCGGCTTCAGAGATACAAACATGTGAAAGAAAATACCCCCAAAATCCGTAATTTCTAGCAAGGGCACAGGCTTCCATGAAAACAAATCAGGTTTAGCTCATTCCTTCTGCATTTTTTTCTTTCTGAATAATCTGTGAAGCATTCAGATTCGTTTGTGTCTTTACATCCTTCACAACCCCCTGTGGGTTGGGGACGCAGACGAAGAATACACCCACGTTATCCCCTTGCCTGTCATAAGAGGCGACTAAAAGGGGCGACCAAGGGATGATTGAATTAGAACCATGAGACTACTTGTGATTAGTACCAACATGCGAGGAACACCATGGGTCGCTTTTACTTATGCGTAGTACCACTAGTTATAATCTATCAGTTTCATGTCCTTATTGATAATAAATAATAATAGCAATAATAATCGTATGGCCTCAGCTACCATGTGCAGACATTTCAATTTGACGCCATCTGGCTGTCTGCTCATCAATTTAGACGTTCCGTTTTACTCCAGGCCCACTAGATGGCAGACCGAGTAAACCGAAACTCTCTTGGGCGTCTATGGTTGAGATTTAATGAATTTTGTCGGGTAAACACCAAATGTGTCACCAGAGATCTTTTACATGCCGACATCGTACGACATGGAGTGTCGAATGGACTTGAACCCGCTATCTTGGGATCCGGAGGCCGACACTCTACCACTGATCCACAGATCCATATTGATACTTGGTATTCACAATCACAAAGAATGGGTACCGTCCACCTAATCAATACTTTATTATATTGTGTTACTATGTAGTACCAGTTTCGACCTGGTCAGCTAGTCATCAGATCTAAAGCTAACTTAACATATAATTTAAAAACATTACTAAATCTAATGAAGAATGTCACATGATATGAGTGATAACATTAAAACGTACAATGATACAATGATATAATGATATAATGTGTCCTCTGGTTTAAAAACAAGCGTCGATATTCTATGGCATGTATATGTTACATAAAATTCTGATGTACTGTTCGTGATTAACAGATAATTTGGTGAAGTACAATTTCTACACTTAAAATGTTTATAGCATTCTTGAGGTACACTTTGAAGTTTAATTCTTATTGGTGAATCGTTGCATACGTTCATTGGTATGTTTGTACTAAGCATTCTAGAATATTCCAAGATATGGATGTGATATAAACTAATAACACATAGTACATTAAAATGCGATATTTTATAACATAAAACGTTCACAGTATTCTTGCAGTACGCTTTTGAGTTATATTAATGTTGGTAAAGAATTATATGCGTTCACAGGTATGTTTGTACCAAGCATTCTAGAATGTTCAACGATGTGTATTGTTTATCTTGTGAGTTCATATAGTAGAGAATGTTGGATGATTTACATCAAAATATTGTGGTGTGTCATTAGTTTCTTTGGTACTAATCTCGTTATAAGATATTGAGTAGATGCAGATGCTCCCTCTTTGTAGTTTTGTTGTTGGACATGCTAGTAATATAGTGCTGTTGACTGGTCGAATGTGTACAAATGTGTAGAAATTGTATTTCACCAAATTATCTGTTAATCACAAACAGTACACCAGAATTTTATGTAACATATACATGTCATAGAATATCAACGCTTGTTTTTTAAACCAGAGGACACATTATATCATTCTATATTTTATCTATTGTACATTTTAATGTTATCACTCATATCATGTGACATTCTTTATTAGATTTAGTAATGTTTTTAAATTATATGTTAAGTTAGCTTTAGATCTTATGACCAGCTGAAGATGACCTCTTTGAAGGTCGAAACCGATACTACATTGTAACAAAACATAATAAAGTGTTGATTAGGTGGACGGTACCCATTCTTTGTGATTGTGAATGATACCACTATGTTAGGTACAAAATAGGCTTGCGATTAATAGCAACAGAGTGCGCTTCCAGCTTTTACGGTACCTGTGATTAGTACCACTATATGAACGACACCATGGGTGGGCAACTCCAGGGTTCTGGCTTGCCTATGATTAGTAACCACTCTATGAGGAACACCACGGGATAGTACGAGTCCCTGTGGTTAGTACATTTCTGTGATGAACACCATAGGTCTGCGTTGCCTGTAAATGGCACCGCAATGTGCGAAACACCATAGGTCTGTATTACATGTGCGATTTTCATTACCTGTGAGTAGTACCATAATGTATGGAATACCGCGAGTCTACGCTACTTTTGATTAGTACCGCAGCATGACAGATACCATTGTTCTACTTTCCTAGCGATAAGTACCATTATGAGGGGCAGATGACTTGGATTTTGGACCCCTTTAGACTGCAAGCATCATCAATTCAGTAATATGCTATAGAAGTAGTCCCTTGGTCAGCAATACTCTTGTTTTACGTCAGTTTCTGTGAATGTGAGGCATTGCGGGTTGGATCCACTGATTGTTTTAAATTCATTTCCATCCATTCATTCTTTGTCCTCACGTTTTAATTCTAATCAGTGGAGGATTTTGGACTTTTATTTTTTCATTACATTTCGTCTCGTGCCGTACCATTAGGGGCCGATGACCTAGATGTTAGGCCCCTTTGAACACCAAGCATCATTATCATCAACATCCTTTATGTCAATGTCAGTTAGAAACACTTTGCTGCAGTTCAAGTCAAAACTTGAGCTATCCAAGTTTGCCAGAACTTTTCTTGGCTCTGTGGTAATTGGAACTGATGGATCCCTATCACCAGTGCTCCATAAATTTCTCTGTGTGTGTGGATCATTTTCTTCATTATCTGAAAAGCTGTTTATGTTTGAAACTGCTTCTTCATCCAAAAATACAGTGAAGAATACAAATTATTTTTATTTGAACTGCCAGTCTTAGCAAAATAACATACATTTAAATGAGTGACCCGTAGAAAGTACAGGCTTGGCAATTTTCAGAAAAACGTGATGCGTATAATCCATGGGCTTGGTAGAGAGAGTTAAAACAAGTTGTACGGAGCTTTCTTGTTTTACTAGAGCAAAAATATTAATAACTTATGTTCTTGTAGGATTTTGGTTATCTCACACAAAGAGCATGTCTATCATTGACACAGCATTCCAACATAGTTCAGTTGAGAGAGGTGTTAAGATCATTTTCTCTTTTAAAGAGGTTGTACAGAACTTTCTTGTTTGAGGAGAGCAGAAGTTTTAATCACTTTGTTCTTGTAGGTTTTCGGTTACCGCACACAAAAAGCATGTCCATCATTGACATGTGGAAACGTTTACAACATTCCAACGTAGTTCAGTTGAGAGAGGTGTTCACAACAAAAGCTTTTGGAGATTACTGTAAGTATGAAACATTGTGAACATTGTTTTGATGAAAATACAAAAATGTGATTTCCTTTCAAAAGAGTACACATGTATTATTCTGTTGTGATTTCAGCCATGATATTTGTGTACGACTACCATCCTGGCTCAGAAACTCTCCTTACGAAGCATTTTTCTCAAGGGGAGCCTGCCAATGGCTACACAGATCCTTTCTCTGCCGACCCGAATGCACCTCGGCCGTACAGCCATCAAAAGAACACACTCTTGAGGCAGCAGCACTCCAGCATGCTGCCGGAGAGTGTTATATGGAATTACATCATCCAGTTAACGGCGGCACTGCGAGTGATCCATGCGGCGGGTTTGGCCTGTCGGACTATGGATCCTAGCAAGATCCTTCTGACAGGACACTCTCGAATTCGGCTAAGCTGTCTCTGCATTCCAGACGTCCTTACATTCGACTCATCATCTGCTCCGAACCCCCTTCAGTTGGTACCCCATTATCAGGTAATATTTCTTTTATGGCTGCTAATTGACTGTGAAATGTGGTCTACTTCAATAAGATGAAGTATGAATGTCGCACGCACAGTAAACGTCTGTTTTTGTTTTGTTTTGTAATTGAAGCACATCTTGTTTGCTTGTTGAGAAGTCGTATGACAATGCAAGAGAAACATTGCCACAAGTATGTTACATTGTTTCCTATTCTTTGAGGCTACAGTAAAGTCAAATGACCTCTTGCTGTATGTCAGTCAGTTGTATTTCCCTCCAAAAAATATATTATTTAAAAGCAAGCTACCTCCAGACACTTTAAGTTACAAAATTACAAAGTTCAAAGGTTTTTGCTAATAGATGTCATATTTTGCACCAGCGTCTGTCTGTCTGTCTGTCTGTCTGTCTGTCTGTCTGTCTGTCTGTCTGTCTGTCTGTCTGTCTGTCTGTCTGTCTGTCTGTCTGTCTGTCTGTCTGTCTGTCTGTCTGTCTGTCTGTCTGTCTGTCTGTCTGTCTGTCTGTCTGTCTGTCTGTCTGTCTGTCTGTCTGTAGAGTAGACTTCAAGATCTGGGTCTTGCTAATGTGGCATTGTGCATATTAACCCTCTTATTGTCAAGTTAATGATATATCATTACTTGTGTCCAGTGCAAAGATTATCAGGTATCATCGCCATAAGACCTATCTGTGTTGGTGCGACGTAAAGCCACTAGCAAAAAAAAAAAAAAAAAAAAAAAAAAAGAAAGTCAGGGTAACGATACATCGGCACCCACTGAAAGCTTGAATAAGTTCTATATTTCATTGTTAAATGGCGCATTTGTGCTAAACTAAGCTAGCCAGATGTCTCCGTCATTGATTCATAGAATTTGCACTGCATTTCTCATTTGTTTACCTTGAAAATAGTTTGTTGTTGAACACGAGATTACCTGGCATTAGTTGTGATTTACCAATGAATTTTGGTGCTATTTTATTGGTTTATGTGTGGAATGTAGTCTGTATTTGTTAACATATTTATGGAAGTGTCTTTTGAAGCTTTTTCTGCATTAGGTTTAGTTTAATTAGCTGTGTCAATCTAATCAATACTTGTATTACTTGTGTTGAATTACAGCATGTTTCAGCTTGTTTCAAGCCATCGTCAGCTGACAAACAATTTTAAAGAATAATGAATGCACATGAATTTGGTGAGGAATGCTATATTTCAAGCACTTGCTAGATCAATTAACATAATGCATTTTCATGTGGTTTGAAGTTACAGAATGTGTGTTATTCATGGAATGGGGCTAAAAACATATTAAAACACTGCACATCTTAGGAAATTCTTAAAGTTAGGGCTTCTTGATGAAGAGAACGTCCTGTTTGAAACACTGTTTCATTGGATGTAAAGGGATTATTATTATTATTATTATTATTATTATTATTATTATTATTATTATTATTATTATTTTAAACAGAACATAGACCTTGGATTCACTGAATTCTTCAAATAGAAGTGAAAATTTGTAAATTGAGATGTTGAGAAATGTAGATATTAACTATGGTGTGGTCAACATGTTGAGAAAACAGATTCTTGATTTGGATGAAATATGTTCTTGGAACAAGGTGGATACTTTCTTATCTTCTGGTGTTCTGACAATATGGTCCAAATTGTTCAGATGGATGTGTTTGGAAAGCAAATGAACATCTGAAAGATGCAAGAGATCTGAGAGTGAGAATAAATGTACTGTAGATGCTAGAGAAATTTATTCTAAAATGTAGATAGAAAACCCACCCAGAAGTTGGCCCCGCTGGGCTCGGAATTGTCCACAGCTTGTGAATGTGTGACAGTTTGAGTGTTACTGTTGTCAGGTTTTAATTGCTGTTAATGGAATGGAAGGGAGTAGGGAATTGTGTCGAGCTGACTCGTGGGGCTGACTTGTGAACTATCGATTTTACTCTTCTTGAAATACGACGGTGGATCATATATAAATGGGAATTATATTTTTTAATTTATTGCATCATCCAAATAACACAATACACATATAGAGATCACTTTTCTACATAGTGCCCTTCCTTCGCTACACATTTTCTTCATCAGATTGGTAAATTTTTGTTGTCGTCCTGATAGAAAGAAGAGGGATGTGTGTGGAGCCAGTTGCGCATAAACTCTTCTACAGTTGCATCATCATCGAACCGCTGTCCTCCTAGGTATTACTTGAGTGGTCCAGACAATTGGTAGTCGCAGGGCAATAAATCTGGACTCTACGGGGGGTGTTCCAGAGGTGTCCAATGAATTTTCTCCATTTTACCCGGCGGTGAAGCAGCAGTTTGCAGCCCAGCATTGTCATGGAGGAGAATGAAGTTTTTGATAGGTTGTTGGTGTTGCTTGTTGCGATACGCAGCTTTTGCTTCATCCAAAAGGCGACAGTAATAGGCTGGATTAATTGCCCTTTGTTCGTGATGAAAATCCACCAGCAAAACGTCTGCGGAATCCCAGAAAACAGTTGCAAGCACCTTTCCAGCAGATGGACGTATTTTGGCCCTGACCGGACCTACTTCGTCTCTTTGCCAACAGTCCATGCTTGCTTGCTTTGACTCTGGGGTGTAATGACGCACACAAGTTTCATCACAAGTCACAATACAAGGCAAGAAATCCTCTCCTTCCTCCTCATAGTGACGCAGAACACTCTGACAATCATCCTGGCATAAAGTTTTTTGATCTTGGCTGGGGAGACGAGGAACCCATCTGGCAGATAATTTTCCGAAATGAAGTTCATCTCGGATGATGGTTTGAACACTTTCGTAACTTATTCGTACAGCTAAAACAATTTGCAATATTTTTATTCGCCGATCTTCACCAGTAATGTCACGAATGGCAGCAATGTTGTTTGCAGCGATGCTTGTCCGTGGTCTCTTATCATAAGGTTCATTTTCCACAGCTTCTCTTCCTGCCACAAATTTTTTAGCCCACTCATTCACTCAAGTCTGTGAAAGTGTTTCTTCCCCAAACCATGCGTGGAGCCATCTCAAAATTTCAGAAGGTTTAGTGTCCTCTTTTGTGAGAAATTTGATAATGATGCGTTGCACAATAGACATGTGCACCTCTAGCTCACTCATGGCGTACTGAAGCAGCCCAGTTCTCCACCGTCTTTCGTGCGCAAACCCCTTCTCCAGACACCCCCACCAACATCCTGGGAAAGCCCCACCTCAGAATTATTACTAACAGCAGTGGTACATTCAAATTCCCATTTATATTTGATCCACCTTTGTACTTGTCAGAAATTAATAGTGTGATATTGTGTAGCAGTGTCATTGATTTCATTCAAGCTGTGAGATCATCATCATCATCATCATCATCATCATCAGTTTTCCACTCCAGTTGCCCGGGTGTGGTTTACGAGCTCTCTCCACTTCTGTTTGTCCATGTACCACTCTTCTCTCAAGACAACATCCCAGCTGACTCCTCTTGTTCCTATGTCCTCTTTCACTTGGTCCGGCCATCTCTTCCTAGGTCTTCCTAACGGTCGTTTTCCGGCCACTACTGTGTGTAGCCATTGTTTTGCTGTCCTTCCACCGTCCATTCATTTGACATGGCCAAACCATTTCAAACGGGCCCTTGTCACTTTTTCATTCAGGGATGGGTACACACCAGCTTCCTCCCTTATTCTTTCATTCCTTATCCTATCCCTTTTTGTCTTGTGTACCATAGTTCGTAGGAACTTCATTTCTGCGGCTTGTAGTTTGCTGTACACTTGTTGGGTTGTTGTGCAGGTTTCTAGGCCATATGTTATTATGGGGGTGAAGTATGATTGGAATAGAATCTGCTTTGATCTTAAGGGAACTTGTTCGTTCCAGAGGAGGTTCCGAACTTGATGGTAAAACTGAGCTGATTTTTGAATGCAGTTGTTAATCTCATGTTGTATTCTGTTATCACTTGAAATGATGCACCCAAGATAGTGTTTCCAACTGTGCACCTTCCAGCATTATTTTTCCTTCTTCTGCCTGTTGACGGATATAGTAACAGTTTTCGATTTATTTATTGTTAATCCTTGTGCTTTCAAATGTTCATTCCAGGTGTTCAGCCTCTCTTGGACTTCCTTCTATGTATTTCCCCAAATTACTACATCATCTGCAAATGCAAATGCATTGATGTCCATATTGTTCTTCTGCTTAATTTCTTTCATGACTTCATCCATGACAGTGATAAAAAGTAAGGGTCAAAGGGTACTGCCTTGTTGCACTCCTTTAGTGGTTTGGAACCAATCAGAATTACCATTTCCTATCTGTACGCAGCTGCAGCAGTCTTCATAAAGCATTTTAAGTTTCTGGATAAGCCCTTTGGGTACATTTTTCTTTCTTAAGCATTCCCATATAGTCTTCCTTGGTACACTATCAAATGCTTTTTCGAGATCCAAAAACACTAGTGTTAAATCTTTGCCCTTCAGCCCAATGCTTTTCTAACAGTATTCTAAGTGCAAATATGAGATCGGTAGTTGATCGGTGTTCTGAATCCATATTGTTCTTCCTGTAATTGTGGTTCTGTTATTTTCCTTAGCCTTTTTTCAAGTATTTTCTCAAATATTTTCAAACTATGAGACAATAAAGTGATCCCTCTATAATTGCTACATTTCTTCCGGCTTCCTTTTTTAAAGAGAGGTATTATTATTCCCTTTTTCCAATCATCTGGGACTTTCCTATCCTTCCATATTGCATTAAATACTCTATGAAGCCACTGTATTCCTATTGCACCAGTTGCTTTGATCATATCTGCACTGACTTCATCAAATCCTGTTGATCTTTCTTTGGACATACTAGGCGTCTCTACCTTCCATGTTGGCGGGCTCTTTTGGTCAGGCTCATCATTGCAGCTTAAACTGACCTGCGTGGTTACATCATTGGAGTCTTTCCCAGTACTGTTGTATAAATTATCAAAGTAGGATTTCATGATCTTCCTCATTTCCGTCTCTTCCCTAACTATGTTACCATCTGATTCCTCTATTGCTGTTATGTATTCATTGTCTCCTCTTATATTTTGTATTGTTCGGTAAAGTAGTTTAGAATTAGCTTTGCTGTCTTGCTCTAGTTTATCTGTGAAATCAATCCAACCCTTTCTGTTTTTCTTCGCCCACAATTTTCTTTACTCGTAGCTTCTGCAGTTCTGCTGCAGTTTCGTTTACTCTAGATTCGTTCCTTTGACTTCCTTTTTGCATTTCTTTGTCTCTGGCTTTCCTGGTTTCATTTTTCGCTTTCACAGCAATCTTCACCCGATCGTTCCACCAAGGAGTTTCTTTTGCCTTCATTTCGCTATTAGTTTTACCACAAACTTCTACTGCAGCTCCAACAATGCTTTCTTTGAATCTAGTCCACTCGATGTTGCCTTCTTGTAATGCATCTGATGGTAATTTATTGGTCACTTTTTTTGTGTATTCAACTTGTTTCTCTGCCTTCTTTAGCTCCCATGTCTCGATTTTTGGTTTCCTGTATTTCTGAGGTCTATAAATTTCAATGTTGCGAGGAGAATTCTGTGGTCACTGTCCAGGCTTTCACTTGGTATAACTCGGCATCACATATGGTCTTTCCTGCTTCATTGTCTGATATAAAATAATCTATCAGAGTTTTAGTATCTCCATTCCAACTATATGTTGTTAGTTTATGACTTAGCTGCTTCTGAAACAACTGTTGTTTATTCTCAAGCCATTCCTTACACATAGATCTAGGAGAGTTTCTCCTTCTGGGTTTCTGTCTCCATAACCATGTGGACCTAGTACATTTTCATATCCAAGCCTGTCTGATCCAACTTGAGCATTTAGAACTCCCATTACTATGATATTTTCCTCTCTTTCTATAGCTTCTTCTAAATCAGTTCAGAATTGTTCTTTTTCCTCTTCGTTACAGCCAGTCTGTGGGGCATACACCTGGACTATTGTCAGCACTCTCTTGTTAAGGGAGATGTTCAACTTAATAATTCTTTCATTAACATATATTACCTCACTGATGATATCAATGTCCTCTCGTAATATAAAACCTACACCATTTTTGGCTTCTGTTTTATTTCCATTCCAATGTAGTTTGTATCCTTTTCTTAGCTTTCTTGTTCCTCTTCCCTTCCACTTTGCCTCACTCAGGCCAAGAATACAGAGGTTCCTCCTTTCCATCATATCTATCAGCTCCTCGCTTCTGCCAGTCAGGGTCAGGATATTTAATGTTCCAATTCTGTGTTTAGGACTCTTTCTTTTGGGCTTCTTCTCAGAACATCGTACTTGAACATCAGCCTTACGGTCATCATACGTTGCAGATGTTTGGGATGTGTCTATCCAGTATTTTTGCGAAGCTGTGAGATGGGTTGCGATATTGATCCATGTAAATATATATGTTCTCCAGTATGTTGAGGAAGATGAACTTTTATAAAATATGTAAATCTTCCAGGTCTGTTCTATTGTAGTGAATTCATGATTAAAATCTAGCATATATTGGCCCATCGCAGAGAATTTGTTGTATTTGATTGCCTGTGATGCTAAACACCTATTAAAATTTCTTCCTGTTTGCCCCACATAACTTGCAGGCTTATTGATTGTGTGAGAGTTTGGGAATAAACTGATGTTATTTGTGTAGTCCTGTAAGAAATGTTGATGTGTTTTCTGAACACTTTAATTAAATGGTAAACGTTGTTATTAGTGAAGATGAAGGAGTAAATCGTCTTGAGTTTGGTATGACTTTCTACAGTGGAGTTAGGTGCAGAATTTATATTATGATTTTGTTGACGAAATCCTTTGGGTAACCATTCTTATTAGCTATGGAATGAATCGTTTCAATTTCTCTGTGGTAATTTCTCTCAATAACGTAACGTTGAATGCTCTGTGAATCATGCTGTAGAAGGCTGCTCTTTTGTTTGAACCTGGGTGTGTGGAATCTTCTCTGATGGTGTTGATTGTTTGTGCAGGTTTTCTGTGCATGTTGAAACCAAGATTGTTGTTTTTCTATGGATTGTGAGAAATGTATATATTTTTAGTCTTCTGATTTGACTGTGAACTTAGTGTGGATCTAATAAGTTGTTGAGTTCTAAAATTGACTTCACATTAGTGGTCTGTTCGTCAATCATGGTGAAAAAATTGTTGATGTGATCTTGTCCAAAGAGTAATGCCTTTGATGATGTTTATTATTTTGGTGTCCTCCAAAAAATCTAGGTTCATCTGGGCTGTTTTATGCATGTCTTTTAGTTTATAAGAGAATTATTATTCTTTACCATTAACAAAAAAGGGCTTTCACGGCTGCAGATCTTATAATCATGGGAATAGAACCAGCTTTTGGGTGGTTAGGCCGTGTGCATTTGGCAGAGTTTCGTCCAGACGTGCCATTTGGACTCATCAGCTGGAATGGCACGCCCCTCCAGGACTCTGCTTAGCAGTGGCAGACCAAACTGTGTGGCCCCGCCGTGTTAGCAAATCTAGTTTGCTAATCTGCTAAAGCTTTCGTTTTCTCCTTTAGCAGGTTAGCAAACTAGATTTGCTAACACGGCGGGGCCACACAGTTTGGTCTGCCACTGCTAAGCAGAGTCCTGGAGGGGCGTGCCATTCCAGCTGATGAGTCCAAATGGCACGTCTGGACGGAACTCTGCCAAATGCACACGGCCTAACCACCCAAAAGCTGGTTCTATTCCCGTGATTATAAGATTCTTTACCATTGTTTGTCATCTGTTGATTGATTGAAACAAGCTGAAACATGTACTCACGAATTGTAATTAATCACGAGTAATACAAGTAACACATTTTTATTTATTTATTAGGGCTGTGTCATCTGGGGGGTGAATATTCTGGAGTATTTGATGATGAGTATGATGAGTATTTTATTTCTGCAAATTGTGGTGGTAGTGATTTAGCTCAACCTAGCGGTGTTTCAGTGAGTGATGTTTTTAGGAATATCGAGTACTTTCATCAGAAAACGGCCAACAGCTTTCATGCATACCACTCAAGAGATTTTTTTTTTTCTGTAAAATCTGAAAGTTGTGCACAGAAAGGGATCAGATCAAGTAGAGGTGTGAATAGTTATGTTGTATGTACAATAGAATTGCTTATGGTACCCAAAGTTATGTATTTTTTCTAAAATTACATTTTTCTGCACGATTTTTTTTTTATATTTCAAAATTTTGCTCGACCTCATTGTTAAGATACAGTCATTAATATTTTTTTCCCCCACGTGCTAGGTAGGTATGCCATGACGGTCATTTTTCTCATGATATCTGTGAATAGAAAATAATGGGTTATTTCATAAGAAAATGACTGGTAGCTTTTATGCATACTGCCCAAAAAATCATGAGCAAGAGTGACAAATCTCCTGCTTGTATGTCATTTTGCTGTTAAGATTATGTAATTTTCTCTAGCAATGGCGAAGTAGCCTACCTAACCATATTGTGCACAGAGATATCTTCATGGGGCCTTTAGCTGAGTCCTGACATTGCTTCGACGTACTTGTGCCAAGCTCTTCACTTTCGTGTATCCTGTCTGACCTCCCTTGGTCAACACTTGTTCTTTTCTGACCCCTACAGTATTAGATTTCGAGACTGGGAGAGTCTTTCATTTTACACGCCCTTTGTAACCCTAGTCTTTCTTTGGCCATTACCTTCATTTTTCAAAGTGTTGGATCCCTTCCATACTTTCCCTCTGATTAGTGTTAATAGAGAATGGTTGCCAAGTTGTACTTCCTCTTAAAACAATAATCATCAGATACATTTGTAGGTCACGGATATTGTGCTTCATTTCATTGCTTGTTTATACACAGAAGTGGAAACATCGGTATAGTGAGAGGAGTGACAGTGTTCGCAAAAGAGTCCCCTTGATGATGAACCAGTCTCTTGGGCTTCCTCGACTCGTGTATCACTGTTATAGTACTACATCCATTTCTGTAGAATTTCGCTTTTGCCGCGAGATGGGAGCACAGTTGGAATGTCAGAAGTTTTGATTAAAACAAAGGTGAGGAATTTTTAAAAAAGTGGTTGAAACAGACTGCCTTGTAACTTGATTATGTAGCTGTCGTGAGCACGTTACATAATGTGACAGATCAATACAAGGTAATTGCTAGTGCCTTGTAACTTGATCATTTAGTTGTGTTGAGCCCATTAGAAGGTGCGACACATCAGTAAAAGGAAATTGATATTGCCAGGTAACACACTGTCTTGTAACTTGACCATAAAATTTAAAAAGTCCTCTTTTTTTAACCCAATGGCTGCCAAGATCTGATGTGAATCGTAATACTGCCGTGATCCGATGAGATCCAATCCCGTAAAGGCCGGTGTTCAAATACAGTTTGTTCAGGTTTGATGCTACATATGACTCACTTATGCAAGCTGGCTGATCCATGGTATCTCGAGCTTCAAGTAAATACCATTTTCTCTCTGACAAAGAGATTATAACATTCTTAATTTCTATTTCTTTGTGAGGTTGGTACACACTGGCTATGTCATGTGCGCCACAAACATTGCGTGGCAAGTTTGTTTGCTGCAAGGTATTGCTTTTATCGTGTTTTTGCGTGTTATGCTCCGAATTTATGTGGGGTAAGATGGTAAAAATTTATTGGGAACACTTGTGTGATGAAGATATTCAAGCGGGCAAGTTGGCCGTGCGGTCAGGGACGCACGACTGTGAGCTTGCATCCGGGAGATAGTGGGTTCAAATCCCTCTGTTGGCAGCCCTGAAGATGGTTTTCCATGGTTTTCCATTTTCACACCAGGCAAATGCTGGGGCTGTACCTTAAGGCCACGGCCTCCAACTCCTAGGCCTTTCGCATCCCATCGTCGCCAAAAGACCTATCTGTGTCAGTGCGACGTAAAGCCACTAGCAAAATGTTGTGTGTATGTTGGGTATTCAACCCGAAGGCTGGTTTAATCCTCTGCAGCTCCGCCAACAGCTGTCATAAATAGCCTAGGCGTCACTGAAGAGGCGTACTAGGGAAATGAGGAGTTAGGTAGTTTCCCGTTGCTTTCCTCACTAGCAAAAAAATATTCAAGCCATGTTGTTAGGAAGTGACAGGGATATTTCTCGTAGCGAAGATGAAAACAGTGAGACAGACAGTGACATTTCATGCAACACAGATATTAGGCTTACAGGCGTTATGCCTCCCCAGATTACTACTGCTACTACTACTACTGCTGCTGCTGCTGCTGCTGCTGCTGCTGCCGCCACCACCACCACCATCATTCTAACCAGCCCGCAGGTCGAGAGAAAATACCTGACCTGGCCGGGAATTGAACCCGGGGCCTCCGGGCAAGAGGCAAGCACGCTACCCCTACACCACCACTACTACTACTACTACTACTACTACTGAAAGTGGAGATAACTATGATCTTAGTGTTAACCAGTGAGATCCTAGTTAACAGTATAACAAACATAACCTCAATTTTCAATTTCAAAAACTAAAATCATTTGGACATTTTTAAACATAGAAATTTAAAACTTTTAACATTAAAAGACAACATAGTTTAGTGTTTATAACAGCGACATTAAAATTTCTGTGAAATAATTATTGCTATGACAAATGAAAATGCCTCTTTCCAGTCATTCGACCGGGTCGGGAATGAAAAGAATGAAGCCCCCATCTAGCGGTGAGGATAGGGAACGTGCTGGCTGCCGAAGACTGACACAATCCTCTGGGGCATTGATTAATGAATGGCAAATGAAATGAAGTGATGTTGGGGAGTGTTGCTGGAATGAATTACGCCAGGGAAAGCTAGATTACCCGGTGAAAAACCTATTCCGCCTCCGCTTTGTCCAGCACAAATCTCACTAGTGTGACCGGGATTTGAACAACGGAACCCAGCTGTGAAAGGCCAGCATGCTGCCGCCTGAACCACAGAGGCTCTGCTGTGACAAATACTAATTCAAATTTGCAAATTTAATTATAGAATCTGGAAATGAATAATTCATTAATTTGTTTTGAAAATAAAGGCATATTTGACTACAAACTAAATCACAGGACATATACATGGATATATCTTGTATCATCAAAAAAACATTCATCTATATAGCTTCAAAACTGAGGCGAGTACAAAATTTTCAGTAAAACCTTACATTTTGCCTTAATTTAGGTTGGCAATTTTAGCAGTACGGTACTACAGCATTTTAGCTTGGCAGGAAAAGTGTTAAATTTTTTCTTCTGGTATTCTTCTGTTTGGTAGTCTAAAAGATAACTTTCAGAACTATACTCTTATTGAAAACAAAAATGCAATTTCACTCATCTGTGTTCCTTTGGAATTTGGGAAGTACCATAATTTATGAAGAAAAAAATATGTTGCTGTTATCAGAGACAACTTATTAACTACAAGAAATGAATGAAGCCACTTTATCAAAATTCACATTTATGCCCTGCATCAGTCTGTTTGGCAGCACACACACTGTAATTAGAGCAAACCCTACACAGTCTTGTCAGTTGGAAGTTCCACTATTCCAAATCACGATGCAACAATTATTTTCGATCCTTACATCATGTTCTTTGAACCAGTCGTATGTCACCTGGCACAACTCTGCCAGAGGGTGATATGAAAGATATGTTTTATAGATGATCAGCTAAATCAAACAATATGTATGCTAACTGGTGCAATCTGACTACTGCCCCCCCCCCCGTCATCGGAACAGCTTGCATCTTGCCTTCTTCAGGCAATAGTACATCAGCACACCTCCATAGATTTTTCTGGGTCAGATCTACCCTGCAGAATGTGGTGACAGCTCGATAGAATCTGTACAAACCACAACAGATGTGTGAGGAAAATTGCCTTTCGCAGAGTGTAACTGCAGCTTCTGTGCTGAACACTTCAGAGATTTCTTGGACTCTACACCAGAGACAGTGGTCTAAGTTATCTGTACCTTTGTAGATATTTTTTAATAGTTCATATCGCTTTATTTTTATACAGTGAGTTTCTCTCATCAGTTGGCCAGTTTATCTGCCTACCCCGTTAACTCATCGCTTCTCGTTACACAGCGCACTTCGCAGTTCAGGTCCGTGTTACTCCAACTGTTCTTGAGTTGTAAAGTATTACTTTGGGATATAATTCTCATAATGCCTCCACATGTGTACACGGTAGAGGAAGGGGTATTTATGTACGATAATTATGTGAAAACAGAGTCTTGCAGGGAAGTTGTTATTTATTAAAGAAACTATTTAAAATAGTTTCTTAAATAGATTTAGACAAGTCAGTACAGGTTCAATAATATACCTATTATGGTTAAGTTTATCAACAGGAAGTCTTAGGCGATACATAGGCAGACCAAGCGGAAACTCGTAAACAAATTGAGAGGAACTGGTTCTTTACTCGATAAGAAGCAAAGTGTTGGACAAGAAACCGGAGTTTCAAAGAGCTGAAGCATGGCAGGCTGTGAAAATGTTAGAATTGAAACCATAGCCTCAATTACGGAAGACAAAGTTATGCGTGTGATTCATTTTCCTGAGATGATGCCAGAAATGTGTGGATGCAGGAAGAGAACATTTCAAACATCTCCTGTCATAAGGTATGAGCTTATTTTCGTAAATGTTAATTACTAATTTTCTTAATTGTAATTATCTCATGTCATGCACGGATAAAGTGAGCGAAGTGCTGTCCTTGTTGCGGGGAGTGATGAGTCATCGGGCCTGTGATTAGTACAATTATGAGGGGCTGGTGACCTGGATTTTGGACCCCTTTGGACAACAAGCATCATCTCAGAATATGATGCATTGTGAATTGGATCCGCTGATTGTTTTTCATTTCTGGTCATTTTTTCATCATCATTCGTTTAAGATTCTAGTCAGTGGATACATTTTGGAGTTTTAATTATCATTTCATTACGTTGCACCTTGTACCATTAGGCACCGATGACCTAGCTTTTAGGCCGCTTTGAACAGCAATCATCATCATCATCATCAACTGTGTAGTGGTTTCCATATAAAGACATCAGGCCATTCAAACTCTAAAAGACAAGTTGTTTGTCAGTTGATGTGGCCATCAAGGTGAATACAGCTTTCATCTGAAAACGACATGTTGCAGAAGAAATTTGGATCCTCATACATCACAGACAACACTCAGCTGCAATACTGCAATTGGGCCTGCTCATCTCTTTCTGTTAGACACTGAGCAACGTGAATGTTCGTTGTAGACTACGCTTTGGGAATTGCAACACCTGTTGGAATATCCATGATTCTCGTTTGTGGCAAATGTTCTTGGGCGGCATGTTGTCTCCTTTCTTTGACTGATCCCGTATGATAATAATATTAATAATAATAATAATAATAATAATAATAATAATAATAATAATAATAATAATAATAATAATAATCGTATGGCCTCAGCTACCGTGTGCAGACATTTTGATTTGACGCTAGCACATTACTGCATCCGGTGTGCCATCTGGTGACGAACGAACGTACCACTTCTACTTCTATTATAACGTCTAAATTCAAACTTCATTCCTTGAGAAGCCTTTCTCGTCAACAGTCAAGATTTTCTTCTGGTGACGCAGAGCAAAGTTCTCTGCGAAACGTAAAGAATTTCACCTTATTTTCTTGACACTGCATAAGCCCAAAAGCCTATATCGTGTCTATAAGTATAGGCCGTAAAAGCATCAATGGCAACATTTTTCTCCGCTATAATTTGGTTGGGGTTTTTTTTTCCTCTTCCTCCCCCCCCCCCCCCCTCCCCCATTTTTTTCTCTCTCTGGGAAAATGGTAGTTTCATAGCTCTTTCTATCGTGCTATTATATGGTGCTTTCTTCTGTGCACCTGGGTGTATAGAGGTTTGTCTGATGGTGTTGGTGGTGTGAGTAGGTTTTCTGTATATGTCAGCAAAGGATAGTTTGTTGTCATGTTTACGTGTCAGCCAGGTAATTAAGCAAGTTCTTGTTTTTATTTTCAGTGGTAAATTTCGTATGTGAATCAGTGTTGTTCAGTTGTTCTAGTACACTATTTCCGTTATCTGTCTGTGTCTTTAATGGCAAAGATGTCATCAACATAGCGTATCCTATGCTTTATGGCACTTTTTTGTCTATAATTTTTGTTTGCTCTAAGTGGTCTATGTATATATTGGCTAATATCTTGGATGCTGATGATCCCATTGGTAGGTTAATTTGTTGGTATATTGTACTGTTGAAAACAAAATAGTTATTATTTAATGTAAACTGCAGGATTTGAATGAATTCATCAATTTCTCATCTACTTAGTTTGCTAAACTGGGTTAAGTTGTTTTTTATTATTTTGATCATATTATTAATGGGGATATTGATGTACATATTGACCGTCAAATGAATGAAGAGTATGATGTTTTGGTATATTAAAATCTTTAATTTTATTACATAATTCAGTGAAATTCTTCACAGAAATATTAATTTGTCACAGATAGTGTGTTATAGGTTGGGCTGCCTTTAAAGTTTATGGTAGGTCTTATGGGGGTGTCAGCTTTATGGATTTTTGGAATCACTTTTGATGTTGGTAATTTTGGATTCATCGTTATTAGTTTTTTAATCGTTGAATAGAAAGAGGCTGTTCTTAGTTATTGATTTTAGGTCTTTTTGTATTCTATTGGTTTGATCTTTCTTAGCTATGTTAGTTATTCTCTGTGAAAAATGTGTGCACCTTACTTGTGTAATCCTCTTTTTCCATAATTATGATTGTTTTACCTTTATCTGCTTTCATTACTATTAAATCATTGTTTTATATTTTCCTGTTAAGGGTTTTGATCTTCTTATTAGAGGGCTGATCTATGTTTAGTTTATTGATTTGATTGAAGTTAGACAACAATTTATTCTATGTTGTATCTGGGTTCGTTATAGTAGGATGGTTTATTACATGAATTCCTTGAATTTTTTAGGTTATCCCACTTTCTATCTAGTGTTTTTTTTTTCCATTTTTGACAAAATATTGTTTAATTTAATAGCGACATGTGTTTGGAATGATGTCCATTCAAGTGGCATGAGGTGAATGAGGAGTTCTAAGTGGGTCTCGTAAAATCTGCTGTTTAAGATGTATTTCTTTCTTTGTATCCAAATTCCTTTTTTTAATTTTCCGAGCTCGATAGCTGCAGCCGCTTAAGTTCGGCCAGTATCCAGTATTCGGGAGATAGTAGGTTCGAACCCCACTGTCGGCAGCTCTGAAAATGGTTTTCCGTGGTTTCCCATTTTCACACCAGGCAAATGCTGGGGCTGTACCTTAATTAAGGCCACGGCCGCTTCCTTCCCACTCCTAGCCCTTCCCTGTCCCATCGTCGCCATAAGACCTATCTGTGTCAGTGCAACGTAAAGCAACTAGCAAAAAAAGAACACCTTTTTTTAAAATTTGGTATTCACATTTTTACTAAAGATGTCTTCCTGCATTTCCAATCAAACAGTACCTCAACCTTTCCAGAGTTTATTTTGTTACTCTCTGTACATTGTCGCATATCCATAGTTCCATTTAGCGAATACAGAAATAATTATGACCGTTAATGTAATCAACGTTGGCACTTTGCTAAATCCAACCCCCTGTTGCCTTGTGTTAATATTTGATGATACGTATTGGAATGTGCAGGTTCTCAAGTGTTGATATATTATTGTGTGAGTAGCAGGAAGACCTCACCGCCCTGGGGAAGGTAGTGCTTGCCCTGGCATGTAGGTCTCTGATTGCTGTCCAGCGAGAGAACCTCCAGACTTCTATCGATCTCGTCACTCGTACATACTCGCCCGATCTTCGGAATCTCATCATGTAAGTACCAACTTTTGCTTTTGAAACTAATTCACACTCTCTTGAAACAAGCACTATTTGTAATCTAGGGTCAGATCCCGTTATCAATAGTTGTTTAAAATACAAGTTGCACTTGGCCATTCAGGTACAGTAGCACTACTCAGTGACTCCTTGGTGATTCACTTTAATGCTACATGGATTTGTATTTATTGTATTGTTCATTTATTCATTTTTATGTTGTATAGTTTAACGTAGTGTTTAGTGCAAGTCCATTTTGTCCTATCATTAGTGCGAGTCTCATGTGATGTCTATACTCGGTCCATTGACGTCCCCACCTTTCTCTACCATCTGCTATAAACAAACAGTAGAGCCTCCTCACCCACTTGCATTTGTATTCTGAATAATAAATATCCCTGGTTTCGTAACACATTCCTATACCCTGTTATAAACAGACACTACAGCGGAGATCAAACCTCTTGACAGCCTTTCAAAAGAAGTGAGAAAGTGTAAGAACTCGATCAAGTGGGGCACGAAGTTGTAGGACTTCCATCTTATCATTGCCAGTATAATCGTAGAGAACTTGTCTGGGCACAAATAAAAATTTCTAAGAAAAACACTATTTGTTAACGAATAACACTTTGAGTGCTAGACCGAAATTCATGGGATTGCCGTGTAATAGCGTGAGTTAATAACATTGAATTACTCCCTGGTGCCAAAACCTTCACAGGCTTAACCAAGCGAGTGATCACTGAAATGAAGATATATTTATCACATATCAGGTTAACTTCTTATGTACATTAGGTCAAATATTGCCACCCCATATGGAGTCGCACTTATACAGTAGTTAATGTCCCGACGCCTGTCCGTACTTACCTTTGCCTTTGCAGGGACACGTTAGCTTATTCATACTCCGTACAAAAGTACGATCCCGGATTTCAGGTTAGGAAATGTTTGTAAATGACAATCTCCCGATTTTAGGTTAGGAAATTTTCGTATAAAATTTTGTTATATAAAGCAGTGAAAATCATGTGAATTTGGTAAATTAGAATGTAAGGTGAAAGTTGGGGAACATTGAATACGTATATCATTATGTTTGTATAACTTTCATTGACGAATGAAAGGTGGACTATGCACATACTTAGATAGCCAACAGGAGGCAGGAGGAGGCTTTATACAGCTTTGAAACACACAATTATTGCGCACCCAAATGGGTTAGCACAGTTCTTGATTTCGAACAAACTTACGAACCCATATAAGGACGTGAAGTTCAAAAGCTTGACTACTCTCACGTAATACCAATATAAATGGTCCGTTATTGGACATTATAAATTTTCCAGCTAACTCATTCTTGGTTGCCAGCGTTTTGCCCTCGTGTGCTAGGGTGGGCTCATCAGTTGGTACCTAGCACACCTACCAATGCGCTGGCTAGTGCATACCGTGGAGGCCACTGCGTAGGCTAACTGGAGCCACCGGCAGTGCCAATGCACTAAGAGACTTTGTCTCATAACTAAAAATTGATGCCTGCTTGGCCATCAGATGATATAGATGTTGATTCCCATAGGGAATCTGAAATATTTGTCCTGAATGAGTAAATTTATAATACCAATATAAATGGTCCGTTATTGGACATTATAAATTTTCCAGCTAACTCATTCTTGGTTGCCAGCGTTTCGCCCTCGTGTGCTAGGGTGGGCTCATCAGTTGGTACCTAGCACACCTACCCATACGCTGGCTAGTGCATACCGTGGAGGCCACTGCGTAGGCTAACTGGAGCCATCGGCAGTGCCAATGCACTAAGAGACTTTGTCTCATAACTAAAAATTGATGCCTGCTTGGCCATCAGATGATATAGATGTTGATTCCCATAGGGAATCTGAAATATTTGTCCTGAATGAGTAAATTTATAATACCAATATAAATGGTCCGTTATTGGACATTATAAATTTTCCAGCTAACTCATTCTTGGTTGCCAGCGTTTCGCCGGTGGTTCCAGTTAGCCTACGCAGTGGCCTCCACGGTATGCACTAGCCAGCGTATTGGTAGGTGTGCTAGGTACCAACTGATGAGCCCACCCTAACACACGAGGGCGAAACGCTGGCAACCAAGAATGAGTTAGCTGGAAAATTTATAATGTCCAATAACGGACCATTTATATTGGTATTATAAATTTACTCATTCAGGACAAATATTTCAGATTCCCTATGGGAATCAACATCTATATCATACTCTCACGTATTCGAATGTGATCGCTTGGCACTCAGCGTGTCGAATTAATAACATAACTAGGGAAAAGATGAAAGGTAGTTGGAATGGAAAACCTAATTGAAGAATTGAGATGGTGTGGGCATGTAAAGAGGAGAAAAGAATACCAAAACAGATGATGAAGTTCGAGGGAAAGAGAGCGAGAGGGAGACGTAGAGCAAGGTGGATCATTCAGTGAAGAGGAGTGCAGGAGGAAGAAACCCAATCTGGACAAAATGATGGAAGAGGAATGGGGAAAGGAGAGAGGAAGGTGAAGTGCAACAAATGTCTCAACCCAGCAGGAACTGGGTAAGGTGAAAGGAGGAGGATGACCGTTAATATCTGTGTCACCATTTTTGTTCATAATGATAGAGGAGGAAACAAAGGAAAAATATGGGGACAGTGGGCTGTGTTGTAGGAAGCAAATGGACAGGAAGTACAAGCTCAAGTGAGTGTATTGGTGATTATGGGATGAAAATAAGCAACACCACCATGTTGACTAAAGGAGAAAGAGAAGACAAAGGTAATGTAGACATTGAAATTGTTGAGAGCTTGAAGTAGGAGGTGAACTTGGACCTGGAGATCAGTGAAAGAAATGCGAGGAACTTGATTTCGAAGAATAAAGTGGTGATGACATGAAATCTGGACAATGACAAAAAGGCAGTCAGTGAGATAGAGAAACAAGTATGATAGGAAAGACAAGGCAAGAAATAAGGATGGCAGGAAGGAAGAGTAAGGTACAAGTAAGGAGAATAAGAGGTAGAGCCAGACTTGATCAAGAACAGTATAATGAGGAGGAGTTGAAGAGCAGCAATGGTGGTTGCTGCCTTAACATCCCAGCATGCAGGAACTGATGACTCCATGTCATTCCAGGTAGAAGACACTTTCTCTTCTAGTGAAGTGACAGATTCTTTTTTATGTTTAGTTTTCTACTTGAACTCTGTGCACGACTCCTCTTGTAATTGAACCTCTTGATGTCAACGTCAATAAACACTTCTGAATGTATTTTTATTTCCTCTTTCAGGGTGTGCAATCTTTTGTCAGGGTCCTTAAAACTAAAGTGTAGTGAGTGACAGCGCATTGCCCAGCTCTGTCCACAGCTCAATTACCACTCCACGCTCCGTCAGTGAGTAACCATATTTACTCGTGTATTAGACCCCCCCCCCCCCCCCATTAGCTTTTCGAGACGAACAAAATTAGAAAAATAAATCTCGCATACAAGACCTCCCCCAATGTAATTCGTCAGAGAAGAACGATGATTCCGCTTCAAGGCGGGTACAAGCCTTATGCAGCTCTGATGACATCACACAAATTTGTGGATAGTTTTGTTCGTACGAACCACTCAATGAAAACACGCATCAAAGTCATGTGGTACATCTGTGTTTCATAGTTAAGAAATGTCCGCCTCCGTAGCGTAGGCCTACTGCAGCTCTGACGTCGCACAAATAGGTGAATAGTTTTGTGATCGGCCCGCGCATTCCAAGCACGCATCAGCCATGTATATATGTCTGTGTTTTGTAGTTAAGAATGTCCACCAGCGCAATGGTTATCACAATTAGCTGCCGTTCTCGGGAGCTTGAGTTCGATTACCGGTACCTTATTGCCAGAGATTTATGAATGGCAGGAGGTTGATTTGCGGTAAAAATGGTTTGTAATGCATTTCTTCTTTGTGTGTACTTGAGAGATTCACCTGGCAGGTGGCGAGTCTAATAGATCTTCAGGTTTAGGGAGTGCCTGATGATTTGTTCCCTCGTTTGCAACAAAGTGGGACTCACTCGCCAACCTCCTCGGCCACTCGCTGCTCTCGCCAGTGCTCTTTCCATCTGGTAGTTTAGCACACTTTCAACAACACGGCTTTATTCAGGAGGAGTGGCAGCTGGGAATATCACAGACCATCTCCAGAAACTCCCTTCCACTGCGGGCCTGTCTAAAAAAGAGCTTTTATCGTCTCCATAAGACCTATCTGTGTCGGTGCGACGTAAAGCCAATAGCAAAACAAAAAACAAAACAAAAAAAGAGCTGCGCCACCTCAGGATGAGGAAACAAGTTTACTTTAGTTAAGAAATATTCACAGTTGTTGCTAGGCCTATTAATATAGGCAGGCGAGATCATTAACAAAGTGACCATTTAACATCTCATAACTCGGGCCAGTATAGAGTTTTTGGGAGAGAACTGAGTTTAAAACGTGATAAAAACAAACCAATCACAATTGTTTTACTTGCCAACGTAACTAACAAATAATAATATAATATTGATTTTTTTCATGTCCCCACTTTCAACAATTTTCAGAGACGCCAAACAAAACAAACTAGGGTATGCGTTAATAAAAAAATGGGAGACAACGAACGTACGAAATTAAACATTATGATAATAAACGCATTACTGCCACTCCTGTAGATATCCATAAATGCGGCAAACTTTCCTGTTATTTATTTTTATTCATTCTGACATGGAACTTTTGGCACTATCCGAGCAATAGCATTCCTAACCTAAACAATGCGGCCTCTCTTATCTCATTTACAGCTGTTTAGGTAAATCCTGATGTGACAAATGTAGAGAACAAGCATGAAATATACCTAAAAATAAGGGTCTGGCTTTAAACAGCAGCATTTATCAAAAGAATGCTTCCAGTCACTATGTATTACATTCAGAAATAGAGCTTGTAACATACGCTAGTTATGTGGTTTGGGACACTTTTAGCAACACGGCTTTATTCAGAAGGAGTTGTTTCAGCTACACATACACCAGCTGGGAATATCAAAGACCCTCTCCAGAAACCATTTGGGAATAGCTTCACACAGTTTGGACTCTATAGTCTGGAACGAAACTATTTGTAAAAGGTTCAAAAAGACGGGACCTGAAATTTTCTCGGTCCAAATTGCAGTGCATGGCTAATGAGACGACAGTGAAGATGACGTCACTAAAATGATGACACACCGGTAGCAGGGAAGTTAGTGGCACAAGACAATTAAAATGAAAGCAGTGATCGGTTTAGTGTATGGTAGGCCTACTGCTCAACTGACAGAGACAAATGACTGGCCATTGGATTATTTTGTATCAATATTGCAAAATATTATAATATGATACTCTTGTCTCTTTTCTCTACGAGGTCGATTATGAAGAGAGACAAATCTTCATAGTGAGTTTTTACGACCTTATGCCCTTCCTGACGTCGACCTCATCAGAGGAATTACTGAGATGAAACGAATGACGTGATATGAGTAACTAAAATGGATTATATTTACTTTATATGTAGGCCTAAAAGTCGTGTTAACCATTTATTGACTTTTTATATTTAGAAATACTGCCTTCCAACGAAAATAGCCAGTATAACTCAAATACATTCATAAGTTTGTTAAAGAACAGTGTAGAATGTTTGAATGTACAATTTATAGCTCTTTATAGCCTAGATGTCATGTGTTCACTGCACAAAATTTGAGGTTATCGCATATAACCCCCCTCCCACCCAACTTTTTTTTGCTGTAAAGGTGGGAAAGAAAGGGGTCTAATACGCGAGTAAATACAGTACTTTCACTCTTGTAGGTCGCAGTTTCCACTTCTAAGGAGCTCAGCCAACAATTTGCCAGGGCTGTTGCTGCTTTAGTTTCAACAGTCTGCTCTGCAAATCTTGTGTATTTATTGAAAATAGGAGAAACAAAGGATATTCTGTAATATGTGATGTGTAATTGCAGGTACTTGTTGACTAACACCCAACAGCCTCCACCACCGAAGTGCGTCACAGACTTAATGCCCATGATTGGAGCTCGTTTCTATACCCAGCTGGATGCTGTTCAGATCCGAGCAGACATTCTGGAGAACGAAGTGGCCAAAGAATTGGAGAATGGGCGCTTGTTCAGGCTCTTGGTGAAGTTGTGTACAATCAACGAGCGGCCAGAGTAAGTATAATGTGTTCCCCAAGCCAGTAAACTTTGTAAACATTATTTCCCTGGTGAAAGGTCTTTGTTGCTCAGGGCAGTAGATACTGACCATACAAGCTGATTACAGCATGGTGGACAACCTGTAGACAGTGAGACAGATATTGGAAATGGAATTGAGTTCAGCCTAAGAATATATGATGCATTCATTGCCTGTAATAAAGCTAGCGTACAAGTGTTTTACAGGCATGGGCCAACCAAGGTGTATCAGAATTCTGTCTCAGAAATACAAGTATAGTCAAGCAAAAGAAAGGACAAAGGGAGGAGTCCAACATGCTGACCCCCATTTCTTCCAAACTTTCCACGTCAGTAGTAGAGCACAGCTTTCAGAACTTAAAATGGGAGAAGAAGCATGATGTTAATATCAATGGCAGATGATTATCTAATGTGTGATTAAAAGACATAATCATATTCTTTGTTAGATCAGCTTGTGAACTACAGCAAATTATCAAGAACTTAATTTCCAAAGCAGTTCTGTAGGCCTGACAAGGAATAATACAAAAACGAAACTAATGACCAAATGCGGGTACACAACAATGATGTACAATGTGTTTCTGAGGATGTATTACCTTTGACAGTTGGTCATCATAATGCATAAAAGGAGATAACATCTGCACAGTTAAAAAAAATTAGGGGGACATGTTTTTGAACATATGCCATGCTCTTCAAAACAATACCTCACATACAGGTATATTACCAACTAAACCTTTATCCTTTACCATTGAAGTATACAAAAGAACATCAATGCATTCACTTTCATTTTCAGAACACAAGCGGAAATATCCAAATAGAGGCGAAAACAACTGTTATGTCCTCCAGGGTGGATTTTTATCACAGTTGCAGAGCTTCAGTATGGTGTTTGTCCTCCACGAGCATTTATCACAGCTTGGCACCTACGTGGCATGCTCTGTATAAGTCGATGGAGGTCATGTTGCGACATCAGGTCCCATTCTTCAGTGAGAGCCTGTTTGAGGTCTTGGAGAGTCTGTGGTGGAACAAGACGTCCACGAACACTTCTGTCAAGTCTGTCCCACACATGCTCGATGGGATTAAGGTTGGGACTCACTGCTGTCCATTCCATCTCTTGAATGTCCAGTTCTTGCAAGACAGCTGCGCATTTAAAGATAAAAATTTCATTGTTCCGTATTGAAAGTATTAACGTTAAAAATTAAATAATTGAAAAAGAGGTACAACCTATTCAATACATAAAAGAAAGAAATGTAGTGATTACATTCTTATTTAATAGTAAATATAAATGGGACCGGTTTCGACCCTAGTCCAGGTCATCGTCAGCCGTAAAAACATGTGAAACAATGCATATGAAAAAGAAAAAGATTAAGTAAATTCTGGATCGGTATAAGATGAAACATAAATTAACGATGGGGGTAGAAATTGTGAGTCACTTAGAAGAAAACAGTACGTAATATTAAGAATGGTAGTATGGCACACGCAATGATAGACGGAAGTCTCACAATGTTTATGAATATTGGAGAACGGTCAAATGGGTCAGTTTCCACACTGTCAGGCACAAAGTCACAACACTATCAAATAATATATGAAGATCATAATTAACTTGAAGTCGCAGACGAATAGATTTGTAGAAGCAAGCTGCGCGTTACATGAGCCCTGGCATTGTTGTGCATGAGTACGAATTCAGGGCCAACACCGTATGCAGCAACCAACACATGCTGTTGTAGTATCTGCTCGATGTACCCCGCAGTGGTAAGATTACCACGGACGACGACAAGCTCCGTACAGCCATCAATACTGATGCCACCCCGTACCATCACAGAACCTTGTCTGAATCGGTCGCCTTCCTGGACAACATTTGGTATGTACTGCTCACCACGGCGTCTCCATACACCTTGACGTTCGTCACGCTGTGTCAGGGGGAATCTGGACTCGTCTGTGAACAACACAGGTCTCCATTGGCGAAGTTGCCAGTTGACGTGGGTACGGGCAAACAGAAGGTGAGCTACGCGATGTTGCTGCGTCAAACGGGGCACTCAAACAGGACGTCTGGTTCATAAGGACACTTCTCTTAACCTGTTCCTTACTGTCTGGTCAGACACCGTGACTCCAGTGACCCTCCTGAAGTCTTGTTGCAGTTCTCTGGCGGTTGCTGAACGACACTGCAATGCACAAATGGTCAGATATCAGTCATCCTGTGAGGTTGTCATGCGTCCCTGACCTTGTTCAACCCTCCTTGTGAACTGGCCTGTCTCATTGTAGCGATTCCACAAGCGATGAATAGCTGATGGAGAGACATCCACAGCAACACGACGAAAAATCCATCCTTCCTAGATCAAAGTGATGGCCCTTGCGACTTGAACCTCCTTAAGATGTCTCGTGGGATGTGTTGGTTGATGTACAATGTGCTTAAATGACCGCAGTAGTCTGTGTACCTCACGACGACACACGGATGCACCGCTATTCACTTTGTTTTGAGAGGTCACCTGACAGTTTAATGCATGGCTATGCCTATGGATGGAGTATAACGTTTTGACACACACTGAGTAGCTAAGGTCTCAAGGTATGCTGTATTGCCATTGAAACCCAATCTACCAAATTAACGTTCACATACCAGACGTTACAAAACATGCTTCCTCTAATTTTTTTTAACTTGTACTTGGAGGGTATTCTGGTGTCTTAAGTCGATCCTGTTGAAACTGTAAACTCAGATTTGAAGCGCAGAAAACTTGCATATCTCCAGTTTTACAAACGTTATCACTGACAATGGTCAACCATTATAGTCTGACATCGTCGGAGACAAAGTACCGAATGAAATATTCTACATATACCTCCAACATAGCAGAAGGAGCACATGTGATGAGACTGCAGCAATCAAGATGGCCACTCGCAGCCACCTAGTTGGTCAGACATGTCAGTGAATATGGCAGGTAAACAGAGGTCAAGGAGAGCCAGTAGTGAAAAGATCTTGGCACAATTGTTCTTCTGACTGAAATATTGAATAAGCAATTGCTTGTGAGTGACTCCTTTTGGACACTCCCTAGAGGCCTTTGCCCTACAAGGGACACTTCATTCACTGTAAAAGATTTTACACATTGCTCAATTGAGAATTGTCTGATGTGGAATCATTTTGAGCTGGAAGATTTGTGAAAGTATTTCTGGGATGTCACAAAGAGAATGAAGTGAAGGACTTCATACACAGGGAACAAAGAAGAGAATATTGAGGAATTCCTGGAGAAACTAGAAAAGGAGATTTTTTTTCCCCCAATTTGCTTTACATCGTACCGACACAGATAGGTCTTATGGTGATGATGGGATAGGAAAGGCCTAGGAGTGGGGAGGAAGCGGCTGTGGTGTTAAAATGGGAAAGCACGGAAATCCATTTTCAGGGCTGCCCCATCTCCTGGATGCAAGCTCACAGCTGCATGGCCAACTCGCGTGGTAAAAGGAGATCTGATGTGGAAGCGATTATAATGGGCGACTTCAATGGACATGTAAGATATAAAAGACAAGGAAATGAAGAAGTAATCAGACCATATGGTTATGGGAAAAGGAATGAAGGACAGAAACTACCTGAATTTTGTGAGAAGAATTGAATGATGGTGGGCAACACATGGTTTTGGAAGAAAAACAGCAAGAAAATTACAAGATATGGCTGGGGTGATAGAAGAATAAAGTCAGTAATTGATTACTTTCTGATGGAAAGGACAAATCACACACAGTTGATGGATGTAACAGCTTTACTAGGAGAAGCTTCGATTGAAATCATAGAGTTGTGACAGAAAAAGTGAGAGTAGGGAAAATGGAAAAATTAAAGTATATTAGATATAGTGAAATAAAAGTGTAGAAATTAAAAGATAAAAATGTACAGGAAGTATTTCTGGAGAGACTGAAACATCACATTCCAGTTACTCACGTAGGAAATATGGAAGATGAATGGCCCCAACCTCAAAGGGGCATTTTGTAAGTGGGGCAGGATGTATCTGTGGTAGAACATCAACAAGAGTGAATGAAAAGGAGACACCATAGTATAATGAGAAGGTGAGAGAAACATTGAAAGGAAGGAAAGCATGACAAGAATGCAATAGAAATGAAAAAGAAGAAACCAGAAGGAAGAGTCTTGATAATAAAAGGAAATGTAAGAAATTGGTAAGAGAGGAAAAAGTTAGGAAGAATTTACACAAAAGATGGAAACAGATGGAGCTGGCAGTAAAAGAATGGTGTATGGAATTATATGGAAAGAAAGAGTTTATACAAAGCTAATGAAAGAGGAAGGTGCAGAGTTGAGAGCACATCCGGAAGAAATGATGAGAAGGTGGAAGGAGTATTTTCAAATCAAAATCAAAATCTCTTTATTTGCAAATGAGGTGTCTACCTCGGTGGCAAATGGTACACTAAAATACATTATTGTCAAGCACTAAATATTAAATTACCAAGAGAAGAAAATTTTTCCTATAATACAATATTATACAATTTACGCTAACAATGTTTTCTATTAACACACAGCTCATCCTTAATAAATTTATATTGTTTACAAAATTCTAATTATAATATCTCCTGTACTACTTACAAATATAGTCAACTGATATACAGTATGTGGAATTGCTTCAAATGATACTATAAAACTGGTATAACATTAATATTTACATTGCATTTATTTATTTACTTTTTTTTTTTTTTACCCGTTCTGGATCCTAAGTAGCATAACGACCTGCTACGTCTTAACCAGAGCCCCTTTTGCCACCACTTTTCAGAGTTCCTGAAGGGCCTTCACAGCTACCGTAGCGGTCCCAGGGCCCTCGAAGTCCCCACTGTACTTCACCCCTACAGGCAGTCTCCTACTTTGGCTGTCCAAACTCCGTAGACCAGGGGATGGAATTAATTTATTCACACACATTTTTTTTTTTATTTACAATAACCTGCACCGGTCGAATGCCCTCTAACACTTCATTTATTTTCTCTGTTGCTGTTTATTCTCTTCTTGAATATCTGTACAGATTTTGGAAAAGGATCAAACTCTACCGCTGGTAAACTGTTCCACTCCTTCACACCCTTCCCAATGAATGAAAATTTACCCCAATCGCTTCTGCTAAAATTCCTTCTAATTTTATTTTTGTGGTCAGTCCTGCCGATATAATTATTTTCCAACTGAAGCCTCTCACGGATATCTCCCCATGCTTCTTCTCCTGTATAGGCTCTATATAATCCTGTAAGTCTAGTTTTCTCCCTTCTCTTACTTAAAGTTTCCCACCCAAGTTCCTTTAACATTTCTGATACACTACTCTTTCTCCTGAAATCCCCTGTTACAAATCTTGCTGCTTTCCTCTGCACACTATCTATTTCTTTTATTAGGTATTCTTGGTGAGGATCCCAAACACTGTTTGCATATTCCAATAATGGACGAACCATACTCAAGTAACTTTTTTCTTTTAATTCTTTGTTGCATCCTTTAAGTAGCCTCATTATGACATGTAATGATCTGTATGCTTTCCCAACAATGTCATCAATATGACCCTTCCAGTGCAGATTACTTTCAAATCTCACACCTAAGTATTTGCACTTGCCTTCTTTTGGGATAACTACCTCATCCAAAGTATATTCAAATTCAGTTTTAAAGCTCCTGTTTGTAAAAGTTGTAACAGTTGATTTGCCTCCATTAACCTTCATATTATTTTCTTCAACCCATTGTTGGATACTTTCAAGGTCCCTTTGTAATTCTGAACAATCCTCAATGTTGTTTATTTCTCTATAAACAATTATGTCATCTGCATACAATCTTATTTTTGATGTTATATTGTTCCCTAAATCATTTGCGTATATTAAGAAAAGTAACGGACCGATTATACTACCCTGTGCAATTCCCTTCCAAACTTTCTCTTCCTGCGATACATTATTTCCTACTTTGACTTTCTGAACCCTTGAATTTAGAAATGCTTTTATCCAACGTGTAACCCTTACGTCCAATCCTATTCCCTCCAATTTCTTTAATAATATTCCATGTTCCACTCTATCAAAGGCTTTGGAAAGATCTATGGCTATGCAATCTAACTGACCTCCTGAATCCAACTGATCTGATATGTCCTGCTGAAATCCCACCAGTTGTGCCTCACAAGAAAATTTCTTTCTAAATCCATACTGGCTCCTCATGAACCAATTTTTATCATCACATATCCCTCTGATGTACTTCGATATTAAACTCTCCAGAATTTTACAAACTATACTGGTCAGGCTGATTGGTCTGTAGTTCTCTGGTTTCCTTTTATCACCCTTTCCTTTATAAATTGGTATTATTATAGATTCCTTCCATTCCTTTGGTATTACACTATTATTTATGACATAGTCAAAGAGAAATTTTAAATAAGGCACTATGTACCACCCCATTGTCTTTAATACCTCCCCAGTAATTTGATCACTTCCTGCAGCTTTTCCTTGCTGAAGCAGTTGGATTTCTCTGAAAATATCTTCGTTTGTGAATGAGAAGCTTCTTGTTTCCTTCTGTCTCTCTCCCTCTCTATCTTCTGTTTCGGTTTCCAACTCTTGACAATCATCTACTGAATCTCTAAATTCCCTACTAAATAGGTTTGCTTTCTCAGTATCTGTTAAATAGTGTTCACCCCCTTCTCCCACCATTGTAGGAATTTGGACTCCTTTTCCTTTTTGATTCCTGATATATGAATACAGCTTTTTCCATTTCCCTTTGTGGTCATTACCCTCTTGAAGTATGCCATTCATATAATTTTCTTTTGCTTCCTTTTTCACTCTATTCAGTTCCCTCATTAGCTGTTTTCTAGTTTCTCTACTCTCCCTACCCTCTTTGATTTTCCTGTTTACTATTCTACATTTTTTTTTAATTTTCTTATTTCCCTTGTATAATAAACAGGGTCTGAGGTCATTTTACCCTTCTTAACAGGTACAAATCTCTTCTCTCCTTCCCAAATAATTCCTTTAAATTTAGCCCAAAGTGTATCCACGTTACTCCCTTCACTTATCCAACAACTGAATTGTGATTTAAGGTAAGTCCCAAATTCATCAACTTTAGTTTTTCTGTACAATTTCTTGTCTTGTGTAACCCTCTTATTAAGCCTTTTTGGTACGAGTCCTACATCCATTATTACAGCCTTATGGTCTCCTATTCCTTCAATTACCTCAGTTTTATCAACAATTTCCCATGGTTTAACCAAGAATACATCTAGTAAGTTATTGAGACGAGTCGGTTCTTGTACTACTTGTGTAAATCCTCCCTCCCAAATTAACTTATTTGCCAGTTTCTGTTCATGGGCTTCACTTGCAGCTCCTTTCCATTCAACTTCAGGCAAATTTAGATCTCCCCCCATTATTACCATATCATTATTATTGTTTTTATGAGTATAATCTATTATTTTTTCAAAGATTTCCATGTCTCTTTCCTCTCTTCCAGGCCTGTATGTTCCTATAATTCCCACCTCCTTCATATTATCACAAACTAATTTTATCCCTAATATTTCATCCCTTTCATCGGTAAACCATTCATGTGAACAGTAAGTTTCCTTCACCAGAATAAACACCCCCCCCTCCCTTTTTATCTCCTCGGTCTCTACGATAGACTGTGTACCCTTCTGGAAATACTTCTCTATTACCCACCCCTTCTTTCAACCACGATTCCACTCCTATCACCACATCAGTCTCATAAGATTCCATCAATGTACCGAATTTTAATTGTTTATTTACTACACTTTGACAGTTTACCAAGAGCAGTCTCAGACCCCCTTCCTCCCTAAAACTTGACTGTTGCAATTGGGTAACTTGAAATTCCTTACTATCCTGAGTTTCTTTTTCTAGTTGACTGAGCCAGCTTGAAGGACAGCTGGCTCTTTCTACTAGTTTTCCTGGTCAGTATTATAACTCAAGGGAGTTGCCTGTTTTACAGTACATATCTTAAGATTAATAAAATCTAGAACAATATTTGCTATCTTTCGTTTACCTGAATTGTTTAGATGGAGGCCATGTTTTGTATAACAGTATCTCTCAAAACTGCTGCATTCAATAACCTGAGTATTCCGAAAATGTTTACAAATTTTAACAATATCTGTATTGACCTTGTCCACTTCAATATTCACACACGAGTCTCTACTCAAATCATGCCTGTGGGGCACGTTCACTACAAAAACGTTAGTGTGGGTCAGCTTCCCTAGTGTATGTTTAAGTTGTGATCTTACATTCTTGGCGTCGTCGCGAGCTACGTCGTTCGTCCCACCGATGATAAGCACTGCATCGCCGCTCCCGAAGTTCCTAGTTGCTGCTTCTACGTTTTCCACAACACTGCTGATAGAAGCTCCTGGATATATTTCTCCGGTTGCTGCTATATTCTCGTCGTTAATCACTCCCGCAATTCCCCTTCCTTGGCTATCACCAAACACAGCTACCTTCGCTGATTTAGGCCTAACTGGGTCTTGAATCTGAATTCTAGGCCTAAATTTTAAACTCGGCACGGCAACGGATCGCGATGATTTGGTTTCACGCGCGCGATCACTTTCTTCCAGGATTAAATTATTTAGGGCAGAAAACCTATTTCTAATGTTTATTTCCGGAAATTCAGTTGTAGATTTCTTCTTAGCCGGCCATCCACGAACTACTTGACACCACGTGCTCGAGTTTGTTACTTGTACCGGTATATCACTCGAAGAATGGTCAGTCCCAAATTCTAGCGATCGCAGTCTATCTTTTAATTCTTGATTTTCAACTTTAAGAGTCTCATTGTCCTTTTTTAGAATGTTTATAATTTCTAATGCACTTTTATATTCCTCATCGACTGTTTTCGGTGCTTCGTCAACGCCGTCCCCAACAACAACATTCCGAACACACTGCTCACAAATCCAGTCAACATTTTCATTAGTTTTTAGGTCTCTAGGGCAATTTCCGCACTTATAATGCCACCATCGATCACATGAATCACACAACATACCATTTTTCACTAATTTTCGACATTTTCTGCACTTTTCATCACATTTTGCGGTTAATTTACTCGGAGAATAAAACACTACGTCGTCATTACCGGGCGCCATTTTGAAAAAAAAAACATGGACATGTATTTTGACGAACTGCTGAATGTGAGAAATTGTACAGAGGAGATGGTAGTAATACGGTATGACGACTCAACAGTAGAAAATGATATACCAATGTTAGAGGTGGGATTAGCAGTCTGTAGAATGAAAATGGCGAAGGCACTGGGAATGGATGAAATTAGTGTGGAAATGGTAAAGGCTGCTGGACCTGTTGGACTGCAATGGGTGTACAGATTGCTGAAGTGCATATATAAGCAGAAATGTGTGCCAAAACATGTGTGATAACTACAGTAGAACCTTGATAATTCAAAATTGGTTAATTCAAAATCCCGCCTAATTCGAAGAAGCTCTCGTTCCCAGAAACATGAGTTACGGTTTTGCATGTTACTTAAATTATTTACTTCGAAATACAGATAATTCATCATTTGAAGAACAATGTCGGTCCCATTACCAAAATTCAGACTTTTAATTCAAAACTGCCTTTACATTAAAAAAAAAAGTTATATAGAGTGATTTAAATTCAGAATTTGTCTGCATCATGATAGAATGAGTCTTCCGGAACATACAGTAGTAGTTTTCCACGCTTTCATTCACTTCGGTGTGTCAACAGTGTACTTCATATTTGCTAAGTTAGAGTGAAATCATAATTCTTTTGTATTCAATGTTTTTAAGGAATGCCACAATATCACATAGCAGGCAGTGTGCGGGGAAGCAGAATCTGTGAACACTGGTGATGCCAACAGTTGGCGAAAAAGTGTGGCTCCTATAATTACCGTATTTCACGGCATAATCGCCGCCACCGCGTAATCGTCGCATCCTTTATTTTCAATACAAAAATCGGACTTTAAACCTTTAATTACATAATCGTCGCACGTCCAAATTTTGTTCACTAATCTGGTTAAAAAGGTAAATGGAACTGCAACGTAAGTTGCACATGAATGCGCAATTTAAATACGTGTATGGTTTATGGGCAATTTGGCAACACAGTCACGTTTACGACATGTTGCACAACGTATAAATAAATAATACCGGTATATGTACGACGCATGGCTTACCGGTAGACTATCGGCAGTTTGACAACGTGGTCGCGAGACAGTGTACTATTTATTCACCACCTACATATGAGTTCCCATTTGAAATACGTAAGGCTGTAAGTTATCGCTTATCGGCAATGTCGCCAGGAAATACCGGCTAGGTAAGTTGAATGGACCTCGAACCAGCCCTCAGATACAGGTAAAATTCCCTGACCCGGCTGTGAATTGAACCCGAGGTCTCCGTGTAAGAGGCAAGCACGCTACCCCTACACCATGGGGCCGGCTCCTGTGTTATTGCGCACGAAGTGAAATCCAAGACGATAACGCAGATTTCCACGGAATTATTCAGCCGAATTATTTACGATGTCTCAGTTGTCATCGCTAGACTCTTATCTTACTACTACGTCATAAGTGTCCGGGCATGGGATGAAAACTTTTATCCAAGCAGTCAAGATAATTATTATCCAGTGCTATTAAAGTTTTATTTTATAAACTCTTCAGTAATGTAATGTAAAATCATCAATAACTGGGAAGAAATATTAACCTAATTACCGTATGTTTAAAAGAAATTGAAAAAAATGAATGTTTGTTACTGACGTCTCGGAATACAGTCAACTATACAGTAGATCTACACCGCGCTAGCTAGAGCTCCGGTTTGCGAGCTTTGCGCAAGCGCAGTAGTGTGTCGCAACCAACGAGCTAAACTGATAAATTGTTGCATGCTTCCTTGCTGCCTAACAGTATTGGCTGCTCTGGAATGGACAGATCACAGATGCATTTATTTGTTTCAGATTTACGTGATTACTGTAGACATGTGTGCGTGAGAATTTAAGTTTTTAATTTGTGTTTTGGGTGTTTGCAGAAATAATTTGTTTTAATAGTGAACAATTACGGAAAGTCATTTATATCGCAAAACATTAACGTGTGAAGCATTTATGAGCGATTATGGGTAAATATAGAAACTATTCTGCGGGCTTCAAGCTAAGCGTAATTGCCTTTGCTGAACAGCACGGGAACAGAGCTGCAGAAAGAAAATTTTCTGTGAGTGAAAAGTTGGTGCGTGACTGGCGGAAAGTAAAAAAACAAGCTAAAAAGCACAAACCCTTCTAGACGCGCGTTTAGAGGTCCTAAAACAGGGAAGTTTCCTATAATTGACGAAGAAGTGTTTAGGTACGTCAGTGAAATACGTAACAATGGCTGCAGTGTATCATATGAAATGTTACAAATTAAGGGACAAGAGGTAGCGCGCAAACACAACATACCGGTAACTCAATTTAAGGCGACTCGTGGGTGGATTAAGGGGTTCATGCGACGACACAATCTGTCAGTGCGAAGGAGAACAACACTAAGCCAAAAGTTGCCTGCTGATTACACGGACAAGATTGTAAATTTTCACCGATTTGTCATACGTTTGCGCAAGGAAACTTCGTACTTGCTTTCTCAAATCGGTAATGCCGATCGGACTCCAATCTTTTTTGATATGCCTCGCAACAGCACTATTGCGCTAAAAGGATCACGGAGTGTATTAATGAAAACCAGCGGTAGTGAGAAGTTGCGATGCACAGCAATGCTAGCCATTACAGCTGACGGGAGAAAGTTGCCGCCTTACATCATTTTCAAGAGGAAAACGATGCCTAAGAATATACGGTACGAGTGCAACCAAAGGGTTGGATGGACGTAGAACTCATGCTGGACTGGGTTAAAACTGTGTGGAATAGAAGACCTGGTGCACTACTAAAACAACCAGCTCTGCTTGTTTTAGATAGTTTCCGAGGTCACCTCGTGAACGAAGTGAAGCAAATTCTCACTACAAATAAGACACGACAGATAGTCATTCCTGGTGGCCTAACATCTGCTTTGCAGCCACTAGACGTATGTGTTAATAAACCCTTTAAAGACCACTTACGTCGATTTTACAACGAGTGGATGATGAGCGGCGATCAGCAATTGACGCCCGCCGGAAATGTCAGGCGTCCACCCTTGGACCTGTTATGCTCGTGGGTGAAGAAGAGTTGGGATCTTATACCACCTGAACTAGTCTCCAAGAGCTTCAAAAGGACTGGGATTTCGAATGCACTAGACGGTTCCGAAGTTGACGCAGTGTGGCAGGGAGATGAAAAATCGGATACTGGTATTAACAGAGGCGAGGACGGCGCATCAGATAGCGAAACCTGCGATAGCGACACCGAAGATTTGGAATAAATTGCGTACCGGTAAGTCCGCATTTCACAACAAAGCGATAATTTTTTGCAAGTGTAATATTTTAACTTTAATACCCAAATTAATGACAAATTAACTTAATACGTTCATTTTTATTTTCAGGTTGGAAAAACGTTCGCCGAATTGTTGCGAAAAATTATGAATTTTGTTTTAGACTATTTTAATTATTTTGATGTATAAACGCGAGTATTACGTGCATCTTAAATTTGTATCAAATACAATTTAGTTATAAATACATTTTTGAGTAATACAAATACTGGTGTTAAATATTCATCGTATAATGGTCGCACCCTACAATTTTTTCGAAAATTTTGGTATAAAAAGTGCGACGATTATGCCGTGAAATACGGTAATTCATATGCACCAAACAATGTTTTCAATGCCGATGAAACTGTATTGTTTTTTTAATGCCAAGCCCAAACAGACTTATGGTTTTAAAGGAGACAAGGGTGGGGGCCGTTGTACTGTGTTGCAATGCACACGGAAGCGAGAGACTTCCTCCCCTCGTCATAGGAAAGTTTGATAAGTAGAGGTGCCAACTATTACGGATTGTCCATAATCATAACGGATTTCACGTCACGATTATGGAATTACGGTCAAAGGGAAATTATTACAGAAAAGCTGACATTATCAGGGAAAAATAATTTTCTATGAAAAAAAAAATACGGAAAAATGCTCCATAGGATTGAACATTTCTCCTAAAACGTCCTTGTTTCAATGCTTGCCAACTGGCAATGATACTTATTCGATTGTGACTTCCTTTTGCTACCCATAAGCGTTGTAAAATTCATTGCGATTGAAGGAGCTCAGGCGCTGCTCTTCTGCGGTATAAATCCTTCAGTAATGTTGTATTCGTTGTGTTAAGTGTACATGACAGTTGACAGAGAGATTAAGAAAGAAGTGAGACCTACATTAAGCACACCTCACTGGAGTCACTTATGGTTCAGAAGACAAAAGTCTCATCAACTACACTGAAAAGCAGCTACTGCATGAGAAACAAGCTAGAAGGAATGTTTTATCACAGAACTAACAGGTAGTATCCAAATATTATTGTGTAATATGATATACATTGTTTCGAATAGTTTGCTAGAGGGAAGGGGCAAAAGGGGTGTCATTATCAAGAAAGGAGGAGCATGCTTTGGACTTGAAATTTTTCTTGGGGATGGAGGTCGATTACTGATAATCCACTTCAAAGGTTGGCACCTCTGGAAAAGCCACGATGTTTTAAGGGCGTCGGGCACTTTCCGTGCAAGTACAAGGCATCTAAAAAATGCAAATCTAAGTGCATTATTTGAATAATGTAAATGCACCTTGTTGGATACATTTCGGAAATTGTTTTTTTCCATGGCATTTGAAAGTTTTAAACTGTGTATCAAGGTGATTGCATGCATTAATGGGTCTTAGAAAACTTTGTACTGCAGCGAGGGTTAGCATTTTTGAATTACGAGAGAATGCCATAGTGGGAAATCGTACAAGGATAGAGTCACTGTACCGTGTTGTAATGCAGACAGAAGTGAGAGACATTTCCCCTCGTCATAGGAAAGTACGATAAGCCACGATGTTTTAACACTTTGAAGACGATGTCACCCCACGTGGGATGACGGACCCTCATACAAAATATAGTACGTCACCCCTCATGGGGTGACACAGCAGTGTGTCCAGGCCTTTCAACTTTAGGCTGTCGCGCGAAACTAGCGCTACCATTCACTGTTGTATTGCATATGGGGTGACATACGCAACCATCAGAATTCAATTATTAATGGCAAGGAAAATGTTGTGGATTGTAGTCTATTATTGCTTTATTCTTACATACTGGTTGAGATTTAGCACTCAGATGAAATTGTAAACCGGGGCTACGTGTGAATAAAAAAATGTTTCTGCAAACCTGGGAATGTTCCCCAGTAATTGTCACTGGCTGTTGATTCGGTTGAATCATTGCCCGATGCAGCACCGGAATCTTTGCTAGTGTCCTCACTACACAAACTACTGTTGAATTCTGATTCAGAAAAGGTGGCATCACATTGCAAATCCTAAATGTCAACATCTCTTGAATCAACACTCGAACCCTTTTCAGGTTGTTCTTCTATCTCTCTATCGGTAATCATGGCTTGCTCAACACAGAAACACATAACATGAATTAATTTCTTGTCACAAAACTGCGCATTACAAGAAACTCGTTGAAAGGCGCGTAAATCAACAGCTCACAGTACAGAGCACAGTGTTCCACAACAACAAAGGTAAAAAGGCCGTCACCCCTGTAGGGGTGACATGCGCTTTCTCTGTTGCGTAGTCAACCTAATAACCATATGTCACCCCAATTGGGGGACACAAAAATAGTAACTTTGAACATAAAATATGTCTTTGATTATCATCTACGAATGAAATTACGAACATCCGTAGCCCACAACAACCTGAAAAATGTATACTGCATTTCAGCAGTTTACCACGGAAAAGGCAAATGTACACGTCGACGCTAAAGTGTTAAGGGAATCGGATACTTTGCGTGCAAGTACAGGGCATCTAAAATGCATACATGCATGTAATCCAATGAATAAAGCACTTGGACAAGGGAGCCAGCATAGATTTCTTCTCGTCTTTGAATCATGCTTCCTCTTTTTTCTGTTGCGGAGGTTATGTTTGTCAGTGAGTTATCCAAGTACAATATTTGAATTCTGTATAAATCCACCTTGTTGGATATCTTTTGGAAACAGTTTTTTTTTTCATGGCATTTGAAAGATTTAAACTGTGAATCAAGGTTAACTGCTTGTAGTAGAACGGGTCTTAGAATATTTTGTGATGCGGCAATTGGTATTTCTGAATTACGAGTTGGTGGTTAATTCGAAGTACGATTGTTTGCATCTCAATGACTTTGAATTAACGAGGTTTTACTATATACAGTAGAACCTCAATTTTATGTTCCCGGAAACTACTTTTTCCCGTATTCTTCATTCAAATTACGTGGTCCCGCGAGCATCCTAATTAAATCACGTTGTAAAAGTCCCGCATTATCCGTTCCTCGAAGAAACTATTTCCCGGATCAACCGTCCAGAAATTTCAGTCCCATCAACGCTAAATCCTCGATCACACGTTTTTCAAGAAACTGTATCTTATGAAAGGACGGCTACGGCATACTTACAGATCTTGGTGTTGACGTCCCATCATTGTGGTAATTTGAAGAAATACTGTACTGGTAAAGCGATCGGCAGTGAACTTGCATAAAGGATCATCTTAGCATCGCATTCGGGTAGTATTGTTTACAGAATCCTCGGAAATCATGAAGCAGAGAGTGTCCACGACAATTGTAAGAAGACAGAGTGCATTTCGACAGCTCTATTTGAAGACGGAACGAGTTTCGTCAAATGTCCGTACTTGCAAAAGTATTACTTTTTTCGAGTGTGTCGTCGAACAGGTTTTCGGCATTTCCCTCACGGCACTGTATAGTCACTGGGCTTTCAGGCAGCAATCGAAGCTGCTCCTTCTTATGTAACACATATTTAGTATTTTAATATTATCGTATACGATTAGCCTATGTTATCGAGACCAGAACTGATGTTGCACCTTACATAGATAAAGCCATGGGAGGTTTTGGGATTGCTTATTACTGTTTTCGTCCTAACATAAGACTGGGAATTTCACGTTTTTGTGTTAAAATATTATAAAAGCCGGAGTCGTTTTATTTGTGCACGTTACATTCAAAAACTTCGTATCATTTCGCACTCGTACCGACTTGTACAGCGAGTGCACTTTCCAGCTGAGCTCAAGGTCGCGAATAATCGTAATTTTGGAAGTGTGAATGATATTTTTTCTCTTTCCAATTTGATTGTAATTACTGACGGGCAGAACTAAATTTAATGCATTCGAGAACTTGAGGATTGATACTTTCGAAACCATATTCTCGAGTTCAACATAACCTTTAAAAGTCAATGTAGACCTAATTTACTGGGTACAAGATTTCCATAAACTGACTAGGAACAGCATACCGGTGACCCAATTACAATGGAAGATTTTAAAAAATAAGGATTTTGCCATCATGTTGGAGGCTTTTGTACCGAATGTGCTTTATTTTATTAGATTAAAGAATGGAAAAACTACTTGTGGTCAATTGTTGTTTGGCATGGTGTTACGGGTATTAGATGTTTCAAACAGTTTGGCTGATTAAAGTTGCTGAACTGAAAGAAGTTTTCAAAGGAATATGACGAAGTTTTCAGAGGAAACTGGCGAGGTTTCCCCGCTAAACTGAGTGTAAAGTTTCAAGATTTTTAAGTCACGTACCGGTAATTTGAAGCCAGCCCCGCGGTCTAACTTGCCTGCCTCTCACCCGGAGGGCCCGGGTTCGATTACTGGCCAGGTCAGGCATTTTTACCTGGATATGAGGGCTGGTTCCAGATTCAGTCATTCTACGATTACCTTTAATTGAGGAGATATTTAATGGTGATATGGGGACCCCGGTCTAGAGACCCAGGAATAACGGCCGAGAGGATTCGTCTCACTGACCATGCGTCACCTCGTAATCTGCAGGCCTTCAGACCGAGGGCAGTCGCTTGGTAGGCGGAAGGCCCATTGGGGCTGTAGTTTGGTTTGGTTTAGGGGTGTTTGAGATTATAAGTATACACATTTCATTTTGATGATGTTTAACCAAATTGTTTGATGGTTCATTCAATCCCGGATCTTCCGTTTTCCCGCATTGAATTTTTTTTTTTTTTTTTTTTTTTTTTCCGTGGACCCTCCAAAAACGGAGAATTGAGGTTCCACTGTAGATGAACCACACTCTTCTCACAAGTGACAAAAATACTGGAAAGAATATTAGAGAAGAGAATGAGAAGGAAAGTAAGGAGAGTTAATTGAAAAGATGAAGTTCTACAGCATGAGTCAGTTAATGGAAAAGAGTTGTGAATATGGAAATGATCTGGTCATGACATTCATAGATGTAACAGTGTTCCCAGGCAGAAGGTTTGGAAACCATGGTCAAAGTTTGACTGGGTACACAAACTGTAGAAATGGTGCAAGCAATCTACAAAACACTGTCAGCAGTGTACAGACTCCGATAGGAAAGACAGAATGGTTTAGAAATGAAACTGGACTAAGACAGGGGAGTGCGCGGTCACCTCTTTTGTTTCTAATGGTTATGGACAAAATTGTAAAGGAGACAAAAGAAGCATATGGGAACAGGGAGATGAAGTTATTACTGACAATATTGTGGTTTGGGGGAACAAACAAGGAAGAAGTACAAGAACAACTTGATGCACTGAACAAGAAACTGAAAAAGTACGATATGAAAATCAGCGCACAGAAGAGCAAGACCAGGCTGATATCAAGAGGTGAAATACAAGGGAAAGGCAATGTGAAAATTGGTGGTCAAAGCTTGGAAATTGTTGACTTTCAAATACCTGGGGAGTGAATTAATGCATAATTAGAGTTCGTGGTTTATAGCATTTAAAAATCAGAGATTTAGCGTTTTGATTTTCAAATTTAGCGTTTTGTAGCATCTAAATTTCTCAAATTTAGTGTTTTGTAGCAAATTGGTTAAAAATAGGCATAATTTGCTAAAGTGCACACACAACAGTTGGGAGTAAAATCATACTGTTTAATCACACATTGCTCGTCTTGCAGTTTTGAATTCACTATGGAAAATAAGACAAACATCAACATAAGACTGCAAGTATTAACTCACACACAGGAATATGCTTCACAAACACAATTTCAAAGTGAAAAATATTATTCTGAACGTATTTATTTATCACAGTACAACACACCTACAAGGAAGAGGAATTCCAATGATGATTAAAGTACAACATGCCAATTGCTTAAAAGGTGTCCTCCTTCATTTGAGACCGCTCATCAGTTACAATTATGTTGTAGTTGCTAAAAACAACTCTACATCGATACTGTTCGTAGGGGCCCAAATGGACAGAAGTGCTGCCAAGGCAAAGGAAGGACTGCAAAACATTTTTTTTTCTTCATGTCTTTGATTGCAGAGTCGGCACATCAATATAGGCCATCTGTATCGCTTATATAAAAATGTCCCGATTTGTGACTTTTGGCATGCTGTTTGATCGTCACTTCGCTTCTACCCATGGCTACCAGACAATAAAATAAATCGCTACCGTACCTTTAAATGGAACTACTACTCAACACCAATGTCAAGAATAACCGACTATGATCAAGGGTCAACACACAAAGAGAACAAACGTGGTGCTTGAAAGTGTATTTACTGTTTGATTGATTGTTCCTTGCAGTGCTCTTTACCCAGTGAAAGAAATTCCGCACATTGAATTATTTAACTCGTTGGCCTACCATTACTTGTGAAAGGAAATATTCCCTTACATACCATTTATTTTTTCGTCACGTTAACATAAATTTGATTAATCACATAAGAATACACAAAGCAAAGTGAGCTTTTAGCTCGTCTATAGTAACAGGAAACAAATGTTTTTGTTCGTAAGTATTACTGGTTTCAAGGGAAGCAGATAAATTAGCAAGAAATGTAGAGGCATAGGCATTGGTTTGCTTAGTAACATGATCCCAGAACTGTGGGGTTAGAAATTCATTCCCTACGTCAATTTTTTCGTATTATTACCCAACCCCCTCCCCACTATACAGTGAATTTCAAAAACTGGTTTACATGTTACAGAAAGAGGCTTATTGTCAACAAGATCATAATTCTAAGTATCATTTTACTATACTTCTCACCGGCCGAGTTGGCCGTGCGGTTAGGAGCGCGCAGCTGTGAGCTCGCATCCGGGAGATAGTGGGTACGAACCCCACTGTCGATAGCCCTGAAGATGGTTTTCCGCGGTTTCCCATTTTCACACTAGGCAAGTGCTGGGACTGTACCTTCATTACGGCCACGGCCACTTCCTTCCTATTCCTAGGCCTTTCCTGTCCCATCGTCGTCGTAAAACCTATCTGTGTCGGTGCGATGTAAAGCAACTAGCAAAAAAATCTAGACTTCTCACTCGTTCTTGTTACATTCTGGTTTTGTCACGTAGTTTCAATTGGCACTATCATCTCAGAACTAAAATCGGAATCACTTTCATCACTGTCAGTTGAAGGAGAAGAAGAAGTATTTTCACTCTCCAGAGAATCATTTCCACTTTCAACATCACTACTTTCAAACCAGTTACGGCAATAAACTCATCCATGCCGCCATGATTGTTTACAACGGGCGGCAAAATGAGGTGCTTTTTTATTTTCCGTATTTCAGCTCAGAGTTACTATTTACACAGAGAAAATAGCTTCAGGTATCATCTGACATCAATCGGGTAGGCTTCAAAACAAAAAGAATAAATCTCTCCGACCAGCTAATTGCGATAATGAACTTATAAACGTTCCGTGCAGCAGGACGGAAGTGTCCGTTAAAGCATGTTACCGCTTTAAGATCGCAATGGGCGCCGTAATAATCATTTCTCCTGAAATAAATAACAACATATATCTCATTTTTAAGAAAAATGCATCGTTTTTACAAAGATATATTTTTATTTCGTATAAAACTGCGAGTTTCGCATCTATTTCGCATAAATTGTAGAATTTTGCATTTTGAATCAATTTCGCATTTTATCGCTAATTCGAAATCGCTAAAAACCACTCGTACGGATCATATAAGACGAAGGCACATACACTGACAAAGTTTCGACATATTTCGCATTTATCGCAAATGCTAAAAATCACAAACTCTATGCATAATACAAGGCTTGACATTGCAAGACAGTGCAACAGGGCAATGCATTCTACCTGAGTGTAAGAAACCTTGTCTGGAATAAACTCGTGTCCTCATCCCGAGGTGGTGCAGCTCTTTTCAGGCACACCCCCTTTGGAGGTGAGCTGCATGTACCATTTCAACCACATACCAGCCCTCCTACCGTTGTTAAATTTCTGGCAGTACCGGAAATCGAACCCGGGCCCCCGAGGACGGCAGCTAATAACACTAACTGTTACGCTACGGAGGCAGACTTGTCTGGAATAAGGAAATGTAAAGAGATAATGTGGCACCCATATTGACCTATGTGGCTGAGACCTGGACAGTGACAAGTATGGAGGAGAGTAGTATTCAAACCAGTGGAATGAAATGCCTAAGAAGTATGGTAGGAAAGACAAAGAAAGACAGATTGAGAAACAAAGATGTGAGAAAGGAGGTCAGATGAAAAACGTAAATCAGAGAATTGATCGGAGTAAACTAAGATGGTTTGGGCCTGTAAAGAGGATGGAGGAGAAAAGAATACCATTACACATGATGCAGATCAAGTTGAGGGAAAGGGAGACCTAAAACAAGGTGGATTGATTTGATAAAGAGGAGTTCAAGAAGGAGAAGAAGAAGAAGCAGCCTGGACTGGGACAAAATGATGGAAGAGGAATGGTGGAAGGAGAGAGAAAGGTGGAGAAGTGCCCAAAATGACCCGACCCAGCAGTAATTGGATAAGAGAAAAAGAGGAGGAAAATGGTGATGACCTCTGGGCAAGACGAGTTTTGATGGTGCAAACATCAGGACGGTAATTGCTGCATCGATTCATTAAATGAAAGGGATATTCTCCTGAATCCTCTAAAATACGATACATACATGCTATAGCTCTCTCCATTTATCACTTTTTTCTTCCTCAACTTTAGTGCAGTTTTTTTCAGATATTCGTTGTACTGTGTGACAACTGGTGTCGATTCGCCAACTGATAGGATCTGATGGATAATAGCTTTCCCCCAGTCATCATCCCCTTCTTTTGCCTGCTGTAACACAGTTTCTCTCACACTATTCATTTGAACCTGATACACAGCATTACGTTCTCGAATCAGAAGTCATTTTTTTATATTCTAAAAATTAAATATTTCCCATCCATATACAAAGCAGGGGTTTTTGTTGTTTATAAAGCAGGTTTATTTTTTGTTTTTGTTTTTTTAATGAAGGGAGGTATAGTAGAATGTGGAGTTGGGGCTTTGCTCGTAAGTACCGGGGTTGAGCACTTTTCAAGTAGGCAGCTATAATTTTTTCAGACATTTTTCATGCACCTCGATGGATGTTATGGCCATCAAAATATTCACCTTTCCTTGTTCTGCTTGTATACTTGCTTGCCGAAATGATTCCATCCACTTTCCTTTCACCTGTAACACTATGTCCCTGTCACAAATGAAACATATTGCCATGGCACACTCACAATTCTATTAAATGCACACTTACATGGTCGTGTAGAGGAGAATAGATAGGCACAGTTCAAGCGCCACTCCAAACACAACTGGTTCTACTAAATGGGGAGAGAACTACATATAGCCTTTGGGGTGTGTGTATTGTGAAAAGATAAGAAAGGGGGGACAGCAGATAGTATAACGGTGCAGGGGGGATAACGAGGAGGGAAGGGAGGCTACGGGACAATAGATCGCTCCACATGAAACCCCACCGCCCTTCAACATACAGTACATGCTTGGTGTTGATCTTGAATGTCAAAATATTCAAATCATGTTTTCACCTGTTGCAAAAAATATAGTAAAGACCTAAATTATAGAAAAAAATGCACAAAATATAGTAAAGACCTAAATAATAGAAAATTTTGTGCAGATGATTGTAGTATAGAGTGATATTTTACCCAAAGTTGAACGTTTTTGAGTTATATGCAAAAAACAAGTTCTATTCTTTTGGCTGTAACTTGAATTCCAGGAAGAATCCTTGTTGGCAAACTTCAGATCTGTAATCAGCATACCCAACACCATAAAGGAGCAAAAACTCATAACTACTTCACTGTTTGATTTAAACAATCCACCAACGGGACTCGAACCGGTTAACCATGGCGTCAGATCACAAGTGATCTTGGCCACCAGGTGCGAATGTTTGTACTTTCGTTTCTCTGTTCCAGACTTAACCTAGACCACACATGGTCAGAGACTGGTGATCGCTACATGCTGAAGCTGTTCCGAGATTATGTGTTTCATCAGGTGACTGATGATGGTTGTCCATGGCTGGACATGTCCCACGTGGTTCAATGCCTTAACAAGCTGGATGCAGGTGTGACAGAAAAGGTATGTTTGACACTTTACTTAAAGCTGCTGCTTCTTCACTAGGTGTTGGCAACCACTTATTGGATTTCTGTCCAGTTGGTTTCTGTATGAAGTAGCTCACTTTATCTCTCTTGTCTTCGGCTTAACGTTCTGTAATCAACAGTAAAAGGTAATACTTTGTACAGTAGAAGTCCGTTATAGCGAGAATTCACAACGGCGAAAAATTTACTCGCTATAGCAGATTGTCGTTATATCCATTTTTTGTAAGAATCGGGAAAACCCCCAATCACATTAAAGTCAGTATGAAATGGCGATCTGTTTGTTAAAAACTTGCATTTTCGCGGATAATATCCAAAATACGGCTTACTTGCTTGTTATTTTTCGAAATCCGATACTACATGAAAGCGTGTGTTTAATTTCATTCGGAAAAAAATATATTACCTTATTTCTCCGAATCCAAAACGACCCCCACATTTTCCTTCAAAATTTTTTTATGAGGCTTAAAAGTGCTTTGTAAAATCATATGAATGTCTTTCTTATAGAGTACGCATTTTTAGACTATTTGTAGACGTTGAACGTTGACTTTAGTTGTGTATGTTTAGTCCTCAGCCCGAAGGCTGGTTGGATCCTCAACAGTTCCGCCATCAGCTGTCATAGATGGCCTAGGCATCACTGAAGAGGCGTACTAGGGAAATGAGGAGTGAGGTAGTTTCCCGTTGCTTTCCTCACCGAGCCACAAGTTGCTATTACACATCAGTCTGCCAAGCCCACTGAAATGCATGCACCAACTGACCCTATGAGCAATATTTTCACACCATTCATAGCAGGGACTGGCTGCAGAAGGAATGGCATTACTAGCATTACTCATACCTCAGTCACTTTCATTTTGTCAAAGCTAAGGATAAAGCTGAGACAGGTCAATGAAAGTAACAAAATTGCTCTAGCCCATACCAGAAAACATAGTGCACTGTAAACACTAGGTCCTGCCAGCAAAGGCACTGACTTTAGTTATCCCGTATTTTTTGTGGCTGTACAATTATGCTTTCAGCGGGTTTAATAACCATTAACTTAAAATTGGCATCATAAGATCGAAGGGATCTCGGTGAAAATTTGCTGGCAAATACACATTCCACGCGTCTCTATACACTACGACGATCCATCAGGAAAATATTCTTGCTTACTATAAAACTGTTACTTTCACTCGGCGTCAGATATAACTGGCTGCCGCTACTCGCACGTCTTGCTTGCCGGATTCGGCCAACTTCAGTGGCTAACGATGTATAGGCGTTAATCACGGACTTTGAAAGTCAACGAACGAGTTTATTGCACCGCGGTATGGCAATTCCGCCCTTGCATTTTTGTGCACATACCTCACAATTTCATCTTCGGCTTCTTTAAAGCGTCCTTGTTGCGGGCCACTGAATACATTTTTTGTGCAGTACACATTTTTAAGCTGGCGACGATGGGACAGGAAAAGGCTAGGAGTGAGAAAGAAGAGGCCGTGGCCTTAATTAAGGTACAGCCTCAGCATGTGCCTGGAGTGAAAATGGGAAACCACGGGAAACCCTTTTCAGGGCTGCCGATCTCCCGAACACTGGATACTGGCCGCACTTACGCGACTGCAGCTATCGAGTTCGGTACCCTATTTTCTTGTGGCTGCACAAGTATTATACATTTCCGAGTGTTTAATAGCCATTAACTTAAAATTGGCATCATAACATCGACGAGAACCCGTTGAAAATTTGCCGGCAGTACCTGTTCCACGTATCTTTACAATGCAATGATCCATCACGAAAATATTCCTGCTGTCTATAAAACTTAATTTTACTAAGCGCCAGGTACAGCAGACGCGATATAACTCTGGTACTGAGTAGCCGTGGCCTTTCTAAGAATTCGAAGGCTCGCAAGTTTTGATGCCAATTTAAGAAACGTTTTTGTAGAGGATAATAGAATGTCATTCTCTCTTCACTATTTCCCGAGATCCAGTGATGTTACACACAGGCACTGTACAACCGGTCGCTGCAGCTAGCGATGTATGATAAAGAGGTGGTCGTTTATTGTCATCGAGTTTTGTCTGCGCGCGTGGCGGGGTGAAAAGAAACAGCGTGGTTACTGCAGTAATTGCCAGTGGTGTTCATTACTATCAGTCCGCGAATGCAAAACGACCCTTGATTTTTAACATGAGATTGTGAGAAAAAACCGTCGTCTTGGATTCGAAGAAATACGGTATCACTCCAGAGGCTTCCGTGGCAAACATTTCAGTTTTCTTCTTCAAACGCTTCACCTAACCTAACCGTATATGTACCTATCATGAAAACCTATCTGAAACGCATGTAGAGAAATGATAACCCCCTCGTTAAAAATTGACGTACCGGGCGAGTTGGCCGTGCGGTTAGGAGCGCGCAGCTGTGAGCTTGCATCCCGGAAATAGTGGGTTCGAAGCCCACTGTCGGCAGCCCTGAAGATGGTTTTCCGTGGTTTCCCATTTTCACACCAGGTAATTGCTGGAGCTGTACCTTAATTAAGGCCACGGCCATTTCCTTCCCAATCCTAGGCCTTTCCTATCCCATCGTCACCATAAGACCTATCTGTGCCGGTGCAACGTAAAGAAAATAGCAAAAAAAATTGACACGGGAATAGCTTTCCGAAATTTAACTAGACGCGAGAAAATATAAACTATCCTCTGAAATCAGTGATCCACCTTGCCATATCTTGAGGTGTGTCACATTCTTACTTAATTTCAGTATACGGTATACCATTAAAATTAAGAGATCGTTTACTTCAGCCTTTATTTTTAATCAGTTAACAGCTGCTATCGGCCACGTTATTTTACACATTTATTACGAAAACATGTTATCCTCTTTCATTTCGAATTTCCTGTAGAGAACAGCAGTCGACGGGTATTACTAATCGACTCCAATGTCGCCTTCGAATGTTGAAGAGAGAGCTCGCAACTGCAATTAGCGCTAAAACTATACCGTACCGAAGATGATCGATCGCCCTTTGTGACAAACGTTTCAATTTTGTTATTCAAATAACGTCACCTATCCTAACTTAACTGTACTAGCCTATATGTATGATGATTACATACTTCAAACGCCAGTAGAGAACCTACTTGTCATAAATTTACATGATAATAGCCTTTTCGTAATTTAACGGACGAGAGAAAATATAAACTAACCTCGTAATCAGTGACGCACTCTGCCATATCTTGCGGTGTAGGCCTATCTCATTCTTACTTAATTTCGGTATTTAGCATTAAAATTAAGCGATTATCTTTAACGAGTTAACAACAGTTATCGGACACGTTATTTACACATTTATTACGAAAACATGTTCTTTTTCATTTTCCTTGCGGAAGAACAGTCGACGGATATTACTAATCGACTCTGACGTTGCCTTCGAATGTCGACGAGAGAACTCGCTGGTGGGCATAGCGAGAAACGATACGGCATCGAAGATGATCGATCGAATGCAGTATAATGACTGGGTGCATAAATATCGGCAACGGAAAAATCGAGCGCGCATAATCGCTCGTAATAACAGATGCGTCAGTGAAAGGGCTCTCGCTGTAACCGAAGGATAATACACAGTTTAATATAGGAATTTTGAAAGGACGCACAAAAGTTATCGTTATAACGGAGTTCTCGTTATATGCCGTACTCGCTATAGCGGACTTCTACTGTATTTTGCAATATATGTCTAAGATATGTGGTCTTTGTAACTAGTATGTCTTGAACATTATTTATGACAGTCGCCTGGAAATGATACCATAGTGCACCTTCCAACCCTTCTGATTTATGTGGAAGCCTCGTGTCAATAGATTTACTGGCACGTAAAAGAACTCATGCAGGGCTAAATTCTGGCAACTCGGCATCTCCGAAAACTGTAACATTATTATTATTAATTATTGTTATTATTATTATTATTATTATTATTATTATTATTATTATTATTTCGTTTCGGCCAACTAAGGACCACATCATTTCAACTATTTCCCTTGAGCTTTAATGTTGGTCCAGTATTCCTTCATTCGTATACGGTGTTGCTCCTTTCGATCTTTCGTCCATGCCTTTCCAGTTTTCATCTTCGGCTTTGGTTGGAAACTCTGATGTTCTTGGAGTTTTTTCTTAAGTGGGACACACTCCTGGATATCTTCAAATGAGATCCCAATCTCCTGCAGATCTTTCTGTACCTCACTGAAGCATGCCCCCTTTGCCTTTTTCTCTTGAAGGAATGTGAAAATGCGGTTGGTTAACCGTGTTGAATTCATTCGGGCCATGTGTCCATAAAAAGTAATCCTCCTTTTTCGCATCATATTGGTTATTTTCTCCACATGCGAGTACAACTCCTGATTGTGCCGTCTCCTTGACTGGACCTAAGATTTTTCTCAAAAATCTTTCTTTCCTTGCGCTCCAATTTCTCCATCATGCCTTCTTTGTTCATGGCGAGACATTCCACTGCATATAGAGTCTGTGGAAGGATGACAGTGCAATAGTGTTTGATTTTTGCATTCAGAGATATAGATTTTTTGTTATAGACATTTTTAATGGAAACAAGAGAGGTCCATCTATTCAGTAACATGTAATGTTATAAGAAAAATTATAACATTTTATTTTACTCATTACCGGTTTCGATGCTGGTGTGCATCATCATCAGCCAAAAATAAGAAAAATATACATAGACAAGGTTACAATAAACAATGCATAAAGTATACACAAATTTTACAAAACTGGCAACACCTAATTAAAAACGAGGTCCATAAACATTAACCTATGACTTAGACCTAAAAATAGCACCAGCTGTCTTAAAACTTTGAATATACGTCCTCTTGACAAAAGTCCTCTGAATCTAAAAACATTAAACCATGTGCGAGCAGATTAAATTAAGCCGAGGACAAAAAAACCAATGTTTCACTATCATAAAAGTCCAAGAGCATAATTTTAATTTTGTAAGAACATATGTATAAAAGGTTTTCTTGCTGAACATTCACTGAGTATTAGAGTAACCAGTGCAAGAATTAAGAAACCATTTTTCTATTGGTTAAAAATAGCTGTCATTAAAATAACATAACCAGTCAAAAGACGTAACAACTTCCAGTACTGAAAAAGAACATGAAAGAGCTTCAGACAGTGTTTTGCGTAATAAAACAAATGTCTTCTCTAACTTAGCAGACTGAATCCAGCCGCGTTCTTTAAGTATTAAATAACAAGATTTTTTTAATGCAAAATTGGTGGACGCCGTGTTTCCAGGGTACTGAACGATGTTCTCGGTTCAAATTAGGACCTGAAGGAAATTAAAAAGAAAAGAAAGTCAAGAAAGGCTTTTTTTAAAAATCTTGTCGTAAGAATTAACGTCAATAAGACACTCACCTCTGGGAGCGTATATATTATGTGTGTCATTAAGACATTAGGGAAGACACTGAGAGCCGCAAGATACCGTGACCAATGCACCCGCGTTGGATGGGAAGGGAGGGTGAAGCAGAACAACGGAGGCACTGAGAATGAGTAGGAGGGGCCCGGAGCCAGTGGCATTGAAGGAAGGAGGGAAGAGGGAGGGGAATTATGCACGGCAATGTGGCGAGAGAGCGTAACGTGAGAACGTTTTCTGTATGCTATGAAAAACTGATTTGCTATTGGAATCTTTTCTGAGTCTGAAAAACGCTATCAAAAAATTGAACAATGCTCTTGGTTTCTCAGAAATATCATTAAGATTGAAACCAGCATTAAAGTATTGATCCAGGTGAATAAAACAGCTCTCAGTGATGTCAAGCAAAGTACCTTTATTAATAACCTGTAAAACTGAGGGATCCTGATCAATGCTAGTAAAATTATGTTGAAAATCTTTCATATGCTGCCCCATTGCTGAAAACCTATTGTACCTAACGGCATTAACGTGTTCCGCGTATCTGATTTTAAAATTACGCCCTGTTTGTCCAAGATAAGAACTGCTGCATTCATGGCAGCATAATCTGTATACTCCAGAACTATGAAAAACATGATTTCTATTTCATGAAGTGGAGTTATGCAGGATGTCAATACTTCTATTATTAGTGTTATGTTTTTTGAAGATGTTGGTGATGCTGTGTATTTTATTTGTAAAGGTAAAAGTCGAAAAATTATTAACGTTGGGTTTTTCTCTCGAAAGGGTGGTATTAGGACGGTACTTAAACTTGTTAACAATTCTATCAATGAAAGCATTCTTAAAACCATTGTTTCTAGCTATCGCCGGGATTAAATTTAATTCTTTATTCAGATTCTTTTTCGACATAGGAACTCTAAAGGCTCCGTCAACCAGACTATTATATGTGGCATTTTTATGGGCCTGAGGATGGGAAGAATCGTTCCTGATGGCGATAGCAGTCTGAGTAGGCTTTCTGTAGATATTATATGAAAAGGAAGAAAGTGAATGAGTAACCGTTAGGTCCAAAAAATTCAAACGATTATTATTCTCGGATTCTAAGGTAAACTTTATATTCTGTTCTAAACTGTTAAGATTGTCAAGAGTAGCTTTTGCATCTCTGGACCGTTCATCTAGAATTACGAGGGTATCGTCCACAAATCTGGCCCAGAAATAAATATTACTGAAGGTTAAATTTTTGCTTATAGCATTATTTTCTAAGTGGTCTAAGTAAATCTCTGCCAAAATCCTGGAGGCCAGTGACCCTATTGCCAGACCATTCTGCTTATAAATGGTATTATCAAAAGTAAAGTAATTATTATTAATTAGCAAGTTAATAAGACTCATAAAATTTAAAACTTCCAGTTTACTTGGTTGACTATTGGCAAGAAGATTCTTCTTGATGATAGGAAGAAGCTCCTTGGTTCTTATACTGGGAAACATGTTTGAAGAAAACTTGTAATTTTTAGCAAGAAACCTTTGAATAAACTGTGCTAGCTTGTAAAGAGGCCTAGGCCTGTAATTTATAATAGGTCGAATGGGGACACTGGCCTTGTGAATCTTGGGAAGTGATCTCGCTGTCGGCAAACTCGGGTTCATGGTTATTGACTTTTGTTTTTCTTGTTCCGTAAGAAGGAAGGAAGAATCCTTCAGGATTTGTTTTAGCTGTCTTTGAATGAGTTGTGTATGGTCCTTCTGTGTATACTCCGTATACTCTTTACTTTAGGACTAATAAACTTTGGTTAAGAAATGAACTAGAATTTTTGTATCGGAAGAAATCTTTCCTCAATTACCGTTTATTTGAGTCTCACCTCAGAGCTACTGTTTTACTTACTGAAGCCCAGTGGAACTTATTTCAAGAACAAGTTTTTGTTATCAGATATACTAGCCACAAAACAGTCCACACTGGACAAAAAACTTGAAGTACTTTCAGACAAAGCTAATTCAAACAGACTGGAAATCGAGAACCTGAAAACGTTCTTTTGGCTCAGTTCCATCCTCCTTTGATCAATCTCTCCAACATAACCTTGGATGAGGATGAAAGGGCTATTCTTGTTAAAGGTCCTAAGCACAACTGGCCATGTCCAAATCCCGTCAATACGGTTACAAAAGTTGTCATTGAGTCAGAGATGGCTATTAGTAAAATGCCACATGACCTCCAAGAGGAAGTCAGATTTGATGTTAAAAAGCAACGTGAAAAAAACTTTTCTTTCTGATAAACGTGCATTAGCCCCTAATAATAATAATAATAATAATAATAATAATAATAATAATAATAATAATAATAATAATAATAATAATACAGATCCTTTTAAAGTAAATAAGAAAATTCAGGACCTCAAGAGGAAGGTATCTGCTAATAACCTTATCACAAAAGCTGATAAGGGCAATACTGCCGTAGTTATGGATAAAACGGAGTATACACAGAAAACCAAAGCCTTTTTTAATAATTATTCTTTTTCAGTTATAAAGAAGGACCCTACACAAATCATTCAAAGACAGCTACAACAAATCCTGAAGGATTCTTCCTTCCTTTTTACGGACAAGAAAAACAAAAGTCAATAACCATGAACCCGAGTTTGCCGACAGCGAGATCACTTCCCAAGATTCACAAGGCCAGTGTCCCCATTCGACCTATGTGTCAGACCCTACTCACTGATGCTGGGAATTTAGTATTACCATTTTGGAATTGCTAGGCGGGCATTAATTCCATTGTGGAGTTTTATCTCCCGTATGCAGTTATCAGACTGTGCCACATAAAAGGCTTCTGATAAGTTCACCTGCATACACCCCAGCATCAGTGGGTAGGGTCTGACACATCCCACTCTGACGAGTCTAGTGTCAGACCTAAGACGAAATGCTGGTTAATAGAGCAAACGCCTGAAAAGCCATACATCCAATTTTTGATCTGAGCTTTATTATTCTTCAAGGATTGGATAATCTGTTTGACTTTCTCTTTCGTAGGCGGAGCTGAATCTCGGTGGACTGTTGTTTTATCTTCAAATGTGAATCTGGACATTGGGGCCTCGCAGTGAATAAGGGATTCGAAGTATTTTGCAAGGATCCGGCAGTTTCCTTGTCGTTACGGGCTAGTTTTCTATTGGAATCTCTGAACGGTAGGCTCGGTGGGTTGTATTTCGTCAAGTTGCTTTTAAATGTTTTATAAAAGTCGCATGTATTGTTCTTGAAATCCTGCTCAATTTGAGCCAGCTGGTGTTTATCAAAAGCACGTTTAACGCTGCGGATGGTTTTTGCTGCACATTTTCTCTCATTCAAGAAGTTTGTCCAGTTGACTTGGTTCTTTGGCGAGTTCCATTTCTGCCTTCTCAGTTTCATGTCACCAAGTTCCTTACTCAGTTTTGTGTCGCCAAGTTCCTTAGGCATGAACTTCCTATTTGGCCTTGGTGTTCTAACTGCATAAGTCTTGTTATCCAGCAGATGTCTAAAAAGTGTGGGAGAAGTGTACCAGTTGTCCATGTACAGAATTCTCCAACTACCTAGAAGTTCTCTGCACATTTCCATAACTACTTTCTCACTTGCAAGAAATTGGGACTTAGTTCCAGACACATCAGCATCACTAACCTTCCCAGTATAAACCTTGAATATTTAGCAGTAACTATTGTCTGATGAACAAACCTTGTAGATTTTTATGCCAAAGAACTTTTCCACTGGGCATGTACACTCTCGGAATCCTCTCCAAAAGCAATTCCATTACAGGTCTAACTTTCCTGAGTTTATCATCCTCTGTGCTAGGAGAATCAGTGGAGAAGTGGAGGAATTTATTGACAGATTTGTATCTTTTGAATGGCATAGTTTCCCCAAATATTGGGGTGTCTATTACCCTGCGTTTGGACCAATTATCCTGTAATGAAGGCTTCCTATTCTGAGATGTCAAAATACAAAGGGCAGGGTGTGCTTTCATTTCATCAGCAGTAACAGGAAACCAGTGCTTAGCGTTACCCTAGAAACGCGACGGGGAAGTCACCAAACATCTTTGAACCCTGAAAAGAGCCTTTTCTTAAGAAAAGCTTCTTCCTATTCATTTAAATGAAATTCTACATTCATTTTATTCCAAATTGGCAGTGAAGAGGCAGTTTCTCCTCTGGCTTGGAGGGAAAATTTGCCTCCAAGTCAGATAGATTCTTCCGCCGCCAGTGTAATGAATTGATACTTTCCGACTCATCGTACTCCTAGGAAGCAGATTAGTAAAAGGGCATAGTTTTTGCCCTGGGAGTCGCCACTAATGGACCCTCTCCCCACCGAAAAAAGACGAAGAGTGTTCACGGCCCACAGCAGTCTGCGCCTTAGTCATTCCAGCTCTAGATCTTTGGACTGTTAGATCGGCAGCGCAGTCCTGTTCGTTAAAAGTGAGAAAATGTGTGGTTTTCCATTTGATCGAGTATTTCATATGAAAGCATTGCTTTTAATCGCGCCATTCCTACTGACGTTATTGTAATGTATGTCCATTCCAGTTGGGAATTTTGAGTTATTTAGTGAATTGTGGTGCTATAATTTGGAATAGCCCTAATTGTTATTCTAGACCATGCCATACTACTACTACTGTACTAAGTGAGCCTCTGCCTTAAGTATGCCCACTGCTCCATCAAAACAGCACGTCAGAGTGGGGATCGAATAGCTAGAATACTATGATGTACCACTGTGTTACGTACCAGCTGTATCAGAAAATGTATGAACCAGTGGAATGGCATGCTAAAGAACAAAGTTTTCTAACTCCCTGGCTATTTCCGGCCAATATTCAGTTAGGCAGTTATACTCGGTACGCAGCAGTAATCCCATCTATCGGAGTTGAGAGGCAGCATAAGAGACAAAGAACATCACAACAAACAATGGTCAATGTAATGTTATTGTTGATCAATGTTATGCGCTTTCGATATTGTAGGCCTTCACATTCAGTTTTCTTCCGACTCTGAAATACCACTCTCATCATAGTCGGTACGTTAAAACTGAATAAAACATAAATGACTGGAAATTGTATTCTCTATAACTTTTGTTATGCAGTACTTTTCGATAGGACCTATGACATAGGTATTTAAAAATTACATTTTAGGTGCCTTCCCTTAAACTACAATTTCATCCAGGGTGAATACAATTCTTTATAGTTTAGACTGTAGTTTCTTATTCCCCGACTTTATATACCGATTTTCATTAAATTCTCTTTCCCTATTTTCTCGTGGCTCGGCGTTGATATGGACTTAGCAACAAAAATACAAATTCATGAATATCTGTGTTATCATAGCCAGTACAGTAAAAATGTATAAGACATAAATGGTCGGAAATTTAATTTTATATAACTTTGGTTATGTAGTATTTATCGATATGACTGCTAATAATATAAATATTTGAGAATTAAATTTTAGGCCTCCCACTAAACTACCATTTCATTCAGCGTTAATTAAATGATTTATAGCATATGTTGTAGTGGCTCATTCTCCAACTTTGCATACCAATTTTCAATGAGATAGGACCACTGAAAATGAAAATATTTAAGAATTAAGTTTTAAGCCTTCCTCTAAACTACCATTTCACTCAGCATGAATAAAATTATTTATAGCCTAGATTATAGTGACTTATTCCCCGACTTTGCATACTTATTTTCATTAAGTTCTCTTTAGCCGTTTTCTAGTGATGTGTGTACAGAAAGACAGAAATTACGGAAAAGTAAAAAGTGCATTTTCTTGTTACTGTGGACATGACTGATACAGAAATACCATTTTTTTTCAAATACTGAGCAATGTACAGACAAAACTCTTATTTTATATATATAGATTTAATACGATGAGAATTGGGGCTTCAAATTTACGACCTTTAATATTCGTCAATACGATAGGAATGCACTTGTAATGTTTACTTTTATTACGTAAATTACATTACGTGGGTATGTAATTTCAGTAATTATTTTGCAGTGTGGCTCACTCGGACGTGCACAAAATGTTCTGTGTATACCAATATGCTTCATAAAGCAAATACATTGTGCTCGTACAAAACCAGGAGGAGTTTTACTACTAGGATTTAAGTTCTGTAAGCCAGTCGGTTCAGGATACCGTAGTGCATGATAATCAGAATAAAGACGCTACATTGTCCAGACATGATGCTCCGTGATACACCGCCATTACTAGCAAGATTGCGTGCGAGCGAGCGACACATCAGTATACTGCGGTATCGCACCGCCTAACGTTATCAAGCAAGACAGTTTAGCCACCTGCACGCTGCATAGGCTGACATAGAAATTGCTCACAATTGAACTTACATTTCACTGTCAATTTTCTGGTGAGCTTTCACTAGAAGGAAATAAAATACACTAGAGATTGATTTTTGTTTCAAAACACTGTCCTCTCACAATTTCTGTAATTTATTTTCAGACACTGTGTATGACAACAGAAATACATCTTTCTTATCATTATAGTCTCCGTAAGCATGTACTGGTACAGTTGTCTCCTGAATCACATTCACTATCAGAGTTGAGGCGTGCTGAGGAGGAATCGTGCCGGGCTGAGTGGCTCAGACGGTTGAGCCGCTGGCTTTCTGTGCCCAAGTTAGCAGGTTCAATCCTGGCTCAGTCTGGTGGTATTTGTAGGTGCTCAAATACATCCTGCCGAGCTCGATAGCTGCAGTCGCTTCAGTGCGGCCAGTATCCAGTAGTTGGGAAATAGTGGGTTCGAGCCCCACTGTCGGCAGCCATGAAGATGGATTTCCGTGGTTTCCCATTTTCACACCAGGCAAATGCCGGGGCAGTACCTTAATTATGGCCACGGCCGCTTCCTTCCACATCCTAGTCATTTCCTATCCCCTCGTCGCCATAAGACGTATCTGTGTCAGTGCGATGTAAAGCAAAGAAGAAAAAAAATACATCCACCCTGTGTCGGTAGATTTACTGGCACGTAAAAGAACTCCTGCAGGACAACATTCTAGCACCTTGGCTTCTCGGAAAACTATAAAAAAAAGTAGTCAGTGGGACAAAAAACAATATCATTCTAGAAGAAATCATTACAAAGTTCATACATATCATCAGGAATATTGGCACCAGTAGAAAAAGCATTACAGGTATCTCTTGCGCCATTTTCCACCAAAGGTAAAGCCGAAGACAGGTAGTAAAATAGAAAAACAGGTCAGTTTTAAGTATTGGAAAAGAAAAACAAGCAACAAATCTCTTCCTTTTTCCTATCTGTTTCAACTTTCTTGTTATTTTACACTTCCCACTTGAAGCCTGCCCTTCTGATGAACTGGTGAGACAGCAGTGTGTTGTGTTTATCCATGTTCCAATCTTTCTACATATTTGTTATTTGTCCTACCTCCTTTTCCACCTCACTTCTGTTCAATATACTGTATATAACATATGAATGTTAAATATCTCAGAACTGTATACGATGGTATTTTGAAGCAAGATGTAATCATACACACTTAATTGTGTGCTGTCGTTTGTTGTATAATTTGTATTTGAAGTGGTGTGTTCCTTTGATTCTAGATCTGTCTGATGTCTCGGGATGGACAAAGTCTTCTGGTTGTGAGCTATGCAGAACTTAAACATTGCCTCGATCAGTCCTTCAATGAGATCCTTGCTGTTGCTACAAAGCCAAATGCAATTGCATAGTTTTGATGAATGGTGTGTTCTCCGCACAGACTGTGAGCAAGGGTGATCAGTTCCATGTGGGTCTTGAGTTTGAAGACTGCAAGACCATTTATCTTAGGCCGTCAGAATCACTGTGTTTGGAATCCAGTTTGTAAAATGAACTGTTGAAAAATAGCATTTACAATATTGGTGAATATTTTGTCAATTATTTTCTTATGTTTGTGGTGGTCAGAGGAAGTCTTTCATGCCAACTGAGGGCTCGTAGATATTTCCTAATACTTACAGATGAACAAGCATCTTGGTCGTCTTCACTGGAGAATCTATTCCAAGCTCAGGAAATTTTAAGAAACAGATATATGTATATTTTAAGTTATGTATTTTAATTTTATTTATTTATGAAATATTAAAAGTCTATGGGTTCCACATATTATTATTATTATTATTATTATTATTATTATTATTATTATTATTATTGTTATTACTATTTATATTTGAAGATGATAACAGTCTCAGATCACTTGGTAGAGTCCAATTACATTCACATTCCTGCAGGTATTTTACATGATTAACACTTCCAAAGTCAGTCTATACACTATTTTATATTGTCAGTCAGTTGCCAAAACTCCTAGCAATATTGTTTCATCTTATGATTCTTTCAGAAGCACTTGTTGGGATGGAGTCCTTCGAGTTGTACAGAAAAATGACATCCCCCTTCTACCATCCTTCACTTTCCTGTCTCAATATTTTGGGCATCAATGAGGAGAAAATTTAACACCATAACCCCTCGTAAATATTGTCGGCTTACAAACCACGTTACTGCCTAACGTAAACATTAGAATTACGTTGGTGATATATTTTTACTTTTAAAAAACAAATGAATCGTATGTGCCACTAATGTATCGAGAAATAGCATGTACAAGATAATGTACATTCACCATTTTCCCACAAATCTAAACTTATAGGAAGGTTGGATGCAAACTCCGTCTTAGCGATGACAGACTCAATCCAGCAGGTCTCGTTATACCTTGAAATTAGGTTTGGAAATAAGCTGTAGGATGAGACTGAATGAAAAACGAATGCTAAGAGAGAGGTAGGTAAACTGAGTTTATGATCGTCTGCTTAGGTATTGAGGTGGTTTTCTTTTTACTGAAAGTTGACTTAGCGCTAGGAATTCCTTTAATGATAAAATTATGATTGCAGGTGGCTCAGTCATTGCAGTGTGTTTTAGTAGCGTATGATCGGTATATTTCTGTATACTTTTTCATCTTGGGTTGGGTGTACAGAGTCATTTATGTGAACATCACAGGAAAACAACTAAACGTAATTTTTTGATACTCAGTAGCCTCAGAGTGGCGTTACTGAGGGGGCCAAAACAGAAACTGTACATGTGGTGGGATTGGAATGAGAAGGAAGTGGCCTAATGTGAAAACCGTCTTCAGGGTTGCAGATGGTGATGTTTGAACCCACTATCTCCCAAATGTGAGCCACGTGCCCCAAGCTGCGCAGTAAACTTGCTCAGTGCCACGTGGAATTTGATAAGAGAGATATTCACCAACCAATTTTAGTGGAAATATTGTTCCGTCAGTAGGTCATGAGTTAATGGCAATGGTAATTGTTGTGATTTTTATAAGACACGAAACTGCGTGATCATCAATCCGTATCGATCAGGAAGATCGTTAAGATAATCGTCAAAATGAGAAGGAAAAATAATTGCAAGTAATGCATTACATGTTTAGCCCATATTGTAAACTTTGAACAGTTTAAGGATATTAACATTAAAAGTTCTACCTTTACAATGGTTAACAGGAAAAATAATGCAAGAAGAGGGTGTAATGTTATGACAAAATTTGAACACTTTATGTGGGTAATGAAATAAAATATTACCGTATTTCATCGCATAATTAACGCCCTTGCATAATTTACACATCCCAATATTTTTGAGTCCAAAGTGGAGAAAAAGAAATGTTCACGTATTTGACTTCTTCAAACATCCATCATGCAGCTCCGGATGCGTTTCTAAATAAAGATGTCGACTACTCAGGTAGCAGCCTTCCTATTGCAAAACCGGGCATTTTAAATGCCGGGCAGTGTGCTGTTATCAGCCGGTAGGAAATATCACTGCACTACTACAGTGACACTCTATTGCAGTCTAGTACAGACATATTTTAAGAGTGTTTCGGGTATGGAATATGCGTTTTCTGAGACCTCGGAATTGTTTTGTTAGTCCTCAGTGAGCAAGTATTCGAGTAATACTGCATCATATAAACCCGCGGTGATCAGTTACACCGAAACATACGGGAATAGGTCACCGGGCCGCAAGTATTCAGTGTTTGAATGCAACGTGCGCTACCGCAGTAACAGAGAAGTGCACTTCAAGCAACCAACAAGGAATCAATGTCTCGGATTTGAAGGTTAGCCGAGGCAAGATGATTACTTTTATGAAGAGAAATAGACTTTCTCTTTGACGAAGATTTCAACCAAAAAGTAATAGATTTTCATCTCTTTGTCATTGAGAAATGTAAAGTGAAGGAATATTTGCTCTCCCTAATAGGAACTACAGATCGGGCGCCAATCAGTTTCCATATGCCACAAAGTCGATAAGAAGGAGACATTGAGTGTTCTCGTATGCACTACCGGAAGCAAAAAAAGAACAATGTACTGCAATGCTTGCTGTAACAGGTGATGGCAGAAAACTTGCACCTTATGTTGTTCTAAAACGAAAAACAATGCCTAAAGTAAAATTTCTGCGAGAGATTCACGTTCGTATCCAAGAAAAAGGGTGGAAGGACATATCACTCATACAAGATTGAATAGGAACGGTTTGGGGAAATATAAGAGGGTCCCTCCTTTGATGATGCCCAGCCATTTTAGTTCTTTTTTTTGTCGGTATGTCATGATTATGTACTTAAATGAATTGTAGTTTTATTCATACATGTTCGTCACTTCAGGTCGTATTGTCAGCTCATAAGAGGAAGAATATTTTCCAGGGTCGGTACTTCAAACCCACGTATCCGTCCAACTTACTTGATGTACCCTATTTGAGTTTTCACGAAAATCTCACGCTGGAATTCTACGCCAAATGATGATTAACCGCAAATGAGTTGAACTAATGGTGCGCGCGTGCATGCTTGTGTGTGTATATTATATTTGATGTATATTTTAAATGTAAATGAATTGTAAGTCTTTTTTTTTTTAATATCTGAATTCCTCTGATAATTTACGCATCCAAAGTTTTTGCCTGCATTTTGTGTCAAAAATGTGCGTTACTTATGCGAGAAAATACGGTAATTTGAAATAAATATAAATAATGAAATTGAGCTCCACCTGCAAAAGATTTACAGGAGTAATTGACTCTGTAGAGCATGAATGAACTACTACTCCCAAGGCGACAAGTCATCTGGCTGACAAGGCTCCCAACGTGCTTCATTACCTGACCTGTTACTATTTAACCCTAAAAATAAATCTGGGTAGCATGGCAGGTTTTTCCTTACTCCACCAATAAAAGATTTACCACAAGTTTCACTACATGAATTTACCGCTAAAACAAAACAAACACCAACAATAATCAGCACATGATGAGACCAATATAAACATCCAAAAACAACATCTACAAGCTATACATAGTTCTGAAGTTCACACTTCAAATTGATGATTTCACACGAGTAAGACGACTGTCCATTGATATTGTTAACCTCATTTACACTAACTAAATAGCATCATCGCCGTGAAATCAATTTTTGCCGGGTTATAACTGTATGTTAAAAACAAACCCAGTCACCTCACTATACTCTGTTAATCAAACTACTTCACCATGTAAAAAAAACTTCTGTAGACTAGATGCAAGACAAATGCCACATCAGATCACTGAAAGAACGACTGAGCACTGAACACTTGGTATACAATTTCTTCTAGCAATAATCAGTTCTGTGCACAACAGCACAATATCTCCAGATTACAGCTATAAAACACTACCCACAGTGTGCATTTCCTCGGAGAGGAATAATCCAGAGTCTGGCGTCTCTTGGTCAACGCAGTCTTGTTTGAAGTCGGAGCTTTACCAAGCTGCCAATCCGCGAATAGCGATCTTGCACATTCGTCCACATTGATGAATTACCATCTTCAGCATACACTTCCTGGCCTCACCCCAGGTTTGTAAACCACTTGGTGCAACACTTTAACCGACTTCTACCATCTATACCAATACGGTCACCGTTTTCCTTGTTGCACAATCTTCACTGCTAGGCCATGTGCACAGACTCTTATCCAACCAGAAATTTATACAAAATATAACGATTAACATATGCAATATTCAAATTCTTCTTACAATATTATGTTCTTACATCTTAATTTAAGAAACTCACATGATATTCACTACTTTATATTACAAATTATTTTACAAAAAAAATCCTAACCTAAAATTGGGGATTGCACTCTTGTATGGTTACTAAGGAGTTATGAAGGGAAGACTCACTAGACCTCAGGTGCCCTGATATCTCTAAGTCATCCAAACTTTCAATGGCCTACAATGTCTCGATCATCTCTGCTGGATGCAACCACTACAGCCATTGTGATCTTCATCCACAACCTATTTCCAGTTTTGGAACCTTCATCTGGGGAGACAAACATTGAAATGTTCCCGAATATACTGAACTGATTTTTGAGGCACAGTAAAAGTACTTATTTTCCCATCATGTTTGTATTTTCTGTCATTTTATGTGTGGTTCTTTTCATTTTTTATTCTCAGTTGTGAAAACATCCAATTTTTTCAATAGCCAGTCATCATTTTGTAGGAGAAGTGCAGTACAGAAAAGAACGTTTGCAGTGTAGTAAGAAAACTGCAGCTATTCAGTTTTGCACAAAATGCTATATTGAAAAACACTGGAGATCATAAAGAAAAATAATATACAGATCACACAAGTTAAAGCAAGCAGAAGGAGGAACAAACTTTCTCTTCTCTATGCCAGCAATTGCCAAAAGACAGTACTGAAAATGTGGTGGAATACCATCGGTATTTTAAATTCAAAATTAAATTTACATAATATTTCCTCCCCTCATTTTTGAGGTTATAAATGCTAAAATTAAAAGAGTAAATATGGTATTATTTGACTTCCTACATCATCATCCATTTTTGTTTCGATCAGTTAACTGTCCGCTTTGGAAGCCCTGGATCACTTTGTGAGAGGAGGCAATGTGTTAAAACTCGCTCTCAACCCAATTTCCAGGCTTCTCTCGTACAATTGGACCCGCCTTCTATCTTCTCACTTTGATTACCTCTATAGAATTTAGATTGATTCTTTCATAGCCCATATTGATGGATCATTCAGGATTATGCTGTGTCAAAGAAAAGAAAGAGACATTTTTTAACGTTTCATGGAGACTTTGCTCCATGTCTTAAGAAAACACATCTGTCAACAGCGAAGACTTCTCTAACAGTGACAGTTTAATCTTTGAAATACTTGACTGTTGGTCTGTTCTGATACTTTCATTCGTCACCAGATGGCTCGCTGTGCGCTAACCTCCTGAGTGGGATATGACGATGTATTCGTAGCTCAATTCAATTAGAGAAAAGAAAGGGTTCCACCTGTCCAGTAAACTTTTAATTAATAATGTAAGTGCTTAAAACATTATGGCACTAGTTTCAACCCCCATTGAGGTCATTTTCAGCCACGACAACCATAAAATAAGACTAGTCAAAGACATGAATATCTATATATAAAAGGCTAACTCCAGCTGACTGTAATCAACGCTCAGCCAAAACTACTCGACATAAAGAAATGACGTTTTGGGGATACATTTATATTACAGTGTAGGTACTCACTGACTGAGAATTTTTGGATATTCCTTCGCTAAGGGGATGAAAAGGTGGGTGAATTGTTTAAATGAGTACATCTATATCTCAAAAACTTACCAGTTTGCAGGTGTAAAAATTAATGATCAGAATCTGCTTTAAAAATTAAAAAACACATTTTTTTGTTTTTGGAAAATCCACTTACGGGAAAGTGAAAAAGGGGGTGAATTTTTAAAATGAGTATATCACGAGTACATTTAAAAAATTTAACATGTTATGGACATGAAAATTGGTATTTGGAATCTCCTATCAAAGTAAAGAAACATGCATAATTTGTTTTTGGAAAATTCACTTATGGGAAAGTGAAAAAGGGGGTGAATTTTTAAAATGAGTATATCACGAGTACATTTAAAAAATTTAACATGTTATGGACATGAAAATTGGTATTTGAATTTTCCTATCAAAGTAAAGAAACATGCATAATTTGTTTTTGGAAAATTCACTTATGGGAAAGTGAAAAAGGGGGTGAATTTTTAAAATGAGTATATCACGAGTACATTTAAAAAATTTAACATGTTATGGACATGAAAACTGGTATTTGGAATCTCCTTTCAAAGTAAAGAAACATGCATAATTTGTTTTTGGAAAATTCACTTAAGGGAAAGTGAAAAAGGGGGTGAATTTTTAAAAGGAACCTATCTACAATATATTTCAAAAAGTTAACATCTTACAGATGTGAAAATTGATATTAAATCTCCTTTAAAAATAAAGCACATTATTTTCTGGAAAAACCACTGAAACAGGGTTATAAAGGACAGAAAATGGTTGAATTATTTTTATTAGGATACTGATATCTCAAGAACTGAAGATGATACAGACATAAAAAATTGGTATATGGAATCTTCATTAAAAATAAAGAAATACGTCCCCTTTTCGTACCATCAAGGTAATCTTCCCCAGGCTAGTATACAATAAATAAGTGTTAAAAATTGAGTTCTGTTGTAAAAACTTCAAGATTAAAATTCATAATCTGGATTACAACACATCATCTAGTTGAGAAGTTACGTCAGAGTTCCGTTCTAGAAACATGAAATAGTTTTCACAGTTTTGGCTTGTTTAAAATAGTGAGCTCAGAATCATACAATTGAATAGTTATGTCATAACAACATGGCAGGTGGTATTTGATTAAAGTGAAACAACATGATTAAATATCCACTCGGGGCGCCTTGATATAGTTAATTTGAGTACATGACTCTGTTGTACAGTTGTCATGGCTCAAGATGACCTCAGTGAAGGCCGAAACTAGTACCATGTTGTTTTAAGCATTTACATTATTAACTGAAAGTCTACTGAATAGGTGGAACCCTTTCTTTTCTCTACTTCAATTGTAATTGCCATTATGAAAATTATAGCTTATGATCTTAGCTCAAAGTAAGATGTTTCCTGCTCAGCACATCTGTGTGTTGCAAGGTGTGCTTTATTTTATTTATTTCTTCTACCGTATTCTTCCCCCATCATCTTTGATTAATCTGATAATATAATGGCATGTGGCCTCTGTATAGGCCTCGTGCAGATCTTTCCAGGTGACCTGTGTATCTGTAAGGTTGGGATCCTACTTATGTTGAATTCTAATGCTGAACACGGCACACAGATCCAGCTCCCGAACCATCGGAATTAACCAATGAAGGTCAAAATCCCAGACCTCTCAGAAATCGAATCCGGAACCCCTTGGACGCCAACCATTTAACTATGGAGCTGGACGATTAATCTTATGACATATTGAACAGGAAACATCTTCCTTTGAGCTAAGATGCCTTTTTTACCCCTCTCGGAAGGGTAGTGCATAGTTCTTATTAAATCTGGTGACGAATGAGATCATTAAAGTAGACCTATGCTCAAGTATTTTTGAGTTCAAACTGTCATTGTTAGAGAAGTCTTCTTCGTGGACAGATTTGTTTTCTCTACTGAAGATGTGGAGCAAACTTTCCACAAAATGTGAATAATTTCTCTGTTTTCTGAGACACGACATAATAGCAAAAGATGATCATGCTTATAGCATTCCTAACTTCTTCACTGCAAACTCTAACCTCATTTCTGTTGTTCTGTATATGTACATGTTCCTGCAGGGCTCTTCAATGCTCACTAAGTCCGTAATTTGGACATCTGAAAGAATATTTCCACAAAAATTGCGTATTCCAGGCAGACAAGCTTCATCTAGGTGCCCATTGTTTACGTTAATGGCAGACCTCTTGGCAGCTGATAAACATGTTCCGGAAAATCAGTTGTCAATTTTAATTGATTACTAAGCTGCCTGACAGCGCGTCGGCCTCTCACCGCTGGATGCCGTAGTTCAAATCCCGGTGACTCCATGTGAGATTTGTGCTGGACAAAGCGGAGGCGGGACAGGTTTTTCTCCGGGTACTCCGGTTTTCCCTGTCTTTCATTCCAGCAACACTCTCCATTACCATTTCATAGCATTTATCACTCATTAATAAATCACCTTGGGAGTGGCGACCCCATTGTAAAAACAGCCTATATATGTTTCATTCATTCCATCCCTGACCCGGTCAGTGACTGGATAACAGGTTGTAGGTTTTTCACTAAGCTGCCTGAAGATCCAGATAGTTAGTCAAAGCCTCACCAGATGTCGGGCAAGCATTATTCGAGAAGAAAAGGAATGAGTTGATGTGTTAAGGAACAATGCACTTGTTGTTGAAAGTTTAGTGACCACCAATCCACGAGATATCTCTCTCATCCATAACATGGAAGAGGTTAAAGTTAGCGTAGTTATACCAGTTTGGTCTGAATAGATCCTCGTAGCAAACTCTTGAGCTAGACTAATTCACTGGTCTATGTCCGAATTTTTCTACCTTTTCAGGCCAAACGGCTAAACAAATTGATCCCTGCATCAGGGTTTGAAAGAAGAAAAGCAAAGGAAAACATAATACCTTGAGTTGAGGTTGCTCTGATAACATTTGGGGTAAGGTTTTACCAAGAACAGTCAAAGGGGATCCACTAGAACTGTTAACTCCAAGAAATGCAGAATACAGAGCTAGATTGCCTGAAGCTTCAGCATTCCCTTACAGAATTTAGGTAAAGGTGCCACATTGCTTTGCATTTCCACACATGAGTAAGGTCTCTGAAGAAAATCTTAAAATGTTTAATTCCAAGGTCCTGGTGGCAACATGCCAGAATATGCAAACAGTGGCAGAAAGTTTTGTTGAAGAAAAGATGCTGCATGTTGACCAAAATACAGTTCATCAAACATACAGTGAGCGGACTGCTCCCAGGCCCTAATGTTGTTCATGACTGCATTTCTGCTGAAAAATCGTTTCATCCTCATTATCTTCTGAATTCTGTTGTAAAAACTTGAAGATTAAAATTCACAATCTTGATTACGCCTCTTGGCATCGGGTCTCCAGCAAGTTGCTGGACTTGCTGCAGTCTTCTTCCCCTCTGCCACCTGTTCATCATCCACTTTTTGAGCTCCTTTCACTAATTCCTAGCAGAAGTATTTTGCATTTCTCCATTTTATCTGTAAGTTCCATCAAAGAGGTTATATTCCATATAGTAGTCCTTTTCTCATGCGATCATATCACGTTTATTTGTGGGGATTTCACCCAGTATGGAGGGGCTGCTTGTCAGGGTTCATCCAGTTTTAAGGCACCAGAAAAATTTCTCCTTCATCCGTCCCCTTAAAGATCAAATATGGAGGCAAGCCTGACTTCTAGAGCATTTTCTGGAATTTACCAGTGATAACTGATAAGCTCCCATTCACCCTTTTCCTCTTTCAGCCAGGTTTCGGGTCAGCTACGATGGAGTTTCATCCCTGACAATGAACAAATCAACTCGCATTTTTTACTTTTATATAAACAAACTTTCTTCAGTTTGTTCCTGAGGTCGCTAGATCCACCTTGGTTCATTTTGATTTTGGCCGCCCTTTCTGACACCGAGTGTTTCCTACCCAGAATTGGAATCAAGGCTATTGAGATGGGAAACGTGTCCTCCAAATGAGAATTTTGCATGAAAACAACACAAAATGATATTCGGAGTAATATGTCTGCTGTGGTTCTGGATGTCTTTGTGAGATGGTTCATACTTCCTCACTCCTTGGTGCTACAGCCCCTGTAGGGCCTTTGCCTCCTGGAAAATTTCCACCCACTCTTCTCTGTTGACTGCTTTGGTTCTCTGTCTTCTAACTCCCATCCTTCTCAGATCATCCTCTACGTTGTCCAACAATCTGATCGTCAGTCCTCCTGACGTCCTTCTGGTTTTCCATTGAAGACTCCTTTACCATCCTGTTCTGTCATTCTTTCTACACGTCCCAACCATCGCAGTCCAAATAAATGTATTTTTTCAAAAGCATCTAAAGCCCAATATCGTTTTTGCTTTCCGTAATGTTCCATTTTATCTCGTGTGTTCTTATTAAAGTCCAAAGATATTTCTTCGTGGGGACTGAGAATATTACTGACAATTCTTTGACAGTATTATTCATAAGGCGAAACAGTTGGGTGTTGTATTTGGTTATTTGCATATCAGTGTACCCTCCACTAAAACAGCTGACCGTGTAGCGTTGGTGATTAGCTCCAATAGTGTTGCTCTGCAGGAGCGTGCTTGAACTTGGTGAATGATCTCGCTAGGTATTCTGTTCGTCATGACGTTGCCAAGTAAAAGATGTGCAGTGTTTTCCTGAAAAAATTAATTAAAACTCAGCCATACATCGCCCTACAGAGGTCTTGTAGAACAAAACAGAATGTCAAAATTGAAACATAAGCAGCCTAAATGGCGTCAGCTCAAAATAGCAGCATTAAATATCACACTGTTCACCTGTTAAGTTGCATCGAGTACATCAGAAAGTTGTGGATTCGGATCCCACTCAAACTTCCCGTCATTCCCGGACGAAGACAAATGCCTCATTCATCTCAAATTAGCTATGCAAAAATTACAACACAGAAAAGTGACTTAGGGCCGGTTCTGCCACCAACGGGTAAAGTAGCGCGTAACTTACCCTGCACGTAAACGAATATTTCCATTCGACTACCGCTGCGTAGGATTATCGGCAGCATAAATCGTAGTTATCCGGCGTGTAATTTATCGGCCACTTCGAGGATCTGATGAGACTTTACCTGCCAGGCAAGTTTTGAGAGCTGAACATTATTAGCTGTATTTTTGGTGACATGCAGCTTAAATTAGCGTAGAATGTTAATAAAAGCATGATACAGTACCAGTGATCGATATTGTATTGCAGGATTTTGAACATTAACGCTTCCCTTGAGTTGTAACTGTCCCACCAGGCTGTCGCATTTACAGAATCGGGGACACACATTATATGTCAAGCTTTTGCGAAGAAACTCTAGAAGGATCAAAATCTATTTGGAAATCATCTCAAATGGGCTTTAATTTTCAAATTTTGATTTTTCAGTTTTCAGACACCGGGTATTAGTTAATATATATATCCAAGTTATTCCAAACGTGCTCATAGCGTAGTGGCTAAGGTACTCGCTTCACAAGATGAGGTATGTAGGTTCGAGTCCTCATAGTGCCGAATATTTTCATAATTCGTTGTTTTATTCATCTGCGTGCCTCTTTATCATTCGTTCTTTTGTCAATGGTATATTTCATCGAATGTTTAATCACAGTATTTTGTCTACTAGGAAAATGCTTTATCAAATTGCTACTTATAGTGATTAATTTCAGGCATCATTAATATGCATTTAGGACTGTCGCCCAGGTGGCAGATTCCCTATCGATTGTTTTCCTAGTCTTCTCGTAAATGATTTCAAAGAACTTGGAAATCTATCAAACATTTCCCTTGATAAACTATTCAGTTTCTGAATTTCTCTTTCTATAAATGGATGTTTACCCCAATTTGATCTTTATCTTTACAAAGTTAGACATTAGAATGAAATACACTATCAATAAATGTGGAACTGGACAAGGTCAAAGAGCTAGTTGCAAATAGAGGATCCTGGAGGTACTTAATCATTTCACAGAAGCCTGTAGATATAATGCTCAAAGGCAAGGAAGATGTTTGTAGATAGTCAATGGAAGCACGTGAAAGAGAATTTAGAACAACAGCAGGGAACGAAAATATATTTGAATTTAAGTTTTTTAAACAAAGAGAACCTGCGTAACTTCTATTTTGGAGTGAGCGCCTTGACCACTCTACTACAAGAATACTTTCCAAAACGCTGCCGTACGTGACAGCTTATAACTGGCATAAGAAAATTTAAACATTAAAATCTCGAGATTTTAAGCCCAATTAGGTACTGATGTTGGACGTCATAGATTAACCTCACGAAAGCTTGGCGTGAATTGTTGTCCATAACTCTACAGACTCCCCTTATTAGGCTTGTTGGTGATAATCAGCAGATGCAAGCTCAGCAAAATAAGACAATCAAAATGAGCTCCATACATCTAACAATAGATAGCACCTCAGTCGAAAGCGAGAAGTTGCTGAAAATCAGTCTAGCCAACCCCGTATATCGGTGTCTAGCTCCGGGTAGTTACCTAACACTTACGCGGAGATGGTAGCACGCAAGCCAAAGTACCAGTTGATTTACACTCCCGGGTAGTTTACCTCCCGCATAGCTGCCATCTAGTTTACCAGCAGATGGTTGAACCAGTCCTTGAAAGAATTTCTCAAAACTCTGTTGTATTTAAATTCAAGTATAGCCGGAGAATGAACTTGGCTGTGTGTATAGCAATATTATTGGCAGCCAAAAAAAAAAAAAAAAAAAGGAAACGTTGAATTTCTCCAATTTACAAAAATAATTTATCAAAAATAATTGAGCCACATATAATGTCCGATAATAACAATGAAAATACAGGGTGCTCACAAATGATTTGAGTGGTTTTGTTAATATGGTGATGGTGTTTTTGATGTTGTAAGGCAAGTATCCCTCAAAGTTTTGTTTTGTTTGAATAGCCCTCCATACATTGTGCTTCCCCCAACGCCCATGAGAGTGCAACAGTTGCAACATCCATAATGCGTTCTCTAGTCCAGCGGTTGCATGATGGCGGCTAACAGTGAAAAAGCGTATGCTGTTCTGGAATTTCATTCCAGCCAATCTGTGACAACCGTGCAACAAAACTTTAGAACAAAGTATTGGAAAGATCCACCCAGTCCCAACTCCATTCGCCGATGGTATGAACAGTTCAAAACCACGCGATGCCTGTGCAAGGAAAAATCAACGGGCTGGCCTAGTGTGCCTGAAGAAACTGTTGAGCGTGTGCGACACAGTTTGGAACGTAGCCCGCAAAAGTCAGCTCATCCACCAAGCAGGGAAATGAACATGCCTCATTCAACCATTTGGAAAGTCGTAAAGAAAATATTGCAGATGCACCCTTACCATTTGCATCTGCTCCAAGCATTGTCGCCAGCTGACAAAGTAAACCATTTTGAGTTTTGTACAAGTTTTCAGGAGCATATGAAAGATGATGAATTTTGTGACAACCTTGTCTTTTGATGAGGCAGCATATTTTCTGAGTGGTAAAGTTAACAGGCACAGTGTGTGAATTTGGGGACTGAAAATCCCTGTACCTGTGTGCAGCACGTTTGTGACTCTCCCAAGTTCAATGTTTTCTGTGGCATCTCGAAATTTGAAGTTTATGGCCCTTCTTCTTCGCTGAAAAATCCATTACAGGGCACATCTACCTGGATATGCTGGAGAATTGCTTCACGCCACAGTTGGAGACTAATAGCATGAACTTCATGAACCTACAGGATGGTGCTCCACCTCATTTCCATGCTGATGTTCGTGACTTTCTGAACAGCGGACTTCCAGAAAGATGGATCGCTCGTATCAGGAATGAAGATCGCGCCCTCATGTTATGGCCTCCACGGTCTCCTGACCTCACCCCTTGCAACTTCTTCATATGGGGTTATGTGAAACACGCAGTTTTTACACCACCATTACAGGCTGATCTGACAGAACTGCAGGCCCGCATCATCAACACCTTTGGTCAAATTGACAGCGACATGCTACGTTGAGTGTGGGACGAACTTGACTATAGAGTTGATGTGTGTAGAGCACATATCGAGCAGTCATAAAAAAGCTTTGTGAATTTTTCTGTCTATATAATTTTGTAATGTTACAACAAATAATAAACAAACAGGAATTTCTTGAAACCGCTCCAATCATTTGTGCACACTCTGTATTTGCAGTTTGCTAAATTTCTCTCTCTTTAAAGTATAAAGCAGAAAGAATTAGATCGAGCATGTTAAGGTCATGAGCTGACTGACAGCTGTGCGTGCAGGAGAAACATCTGTTACGAGCACTAGTCTGGAGAGGTGTACATTACATGGTCATAACTGCAGTACTCCGCCAGTACATGTACATATATTCTTTCATAATTAAATATGTTTAACAGGGCATTTGCATAAAATGGGCAAAAAACCATACTTTGTAATCATCGTGTACTAGAAAAATAAATAATATCAGTACTTCAAAGGTTGCCATAAAGTATCAAGTGCAAAATAAAAAGCTTTCGTGTTTGTTTTGGCTTAACCTTTCCACTGCTGAATTCTTGGCTAGGTTAGTGCGACCCCAGTGCTGGATTATTTCAGCTAACAACCTCAACATACATTATCACCAATTTGAACATAAAGTACAATATTTTAAGATGTTATTTTAACTGTTGTGTTGGAGACACTTCATGTCAGGGATCCAGGGTTCGATGAATTGGCGAAAATTTCGTCCATTAAGAGGATGCTTAGAAATTGTTATTTGCATTATGGGCTGTTTCTACGCACAATACCAATCCGTACACACGATTAACACCAGAAAGATGAAATTAAACGCACACTATTGATCAAAGTAGAGAGGAACTTGCCATCAACTGTCTGTTTATAAAATGTTTTTGCTTCCTCCGCTAACATTATCAATACCTCTTCATTTACAAATACCTCGAAATAATTAATTTCAGGGCATTCAGGGGTCAAATTATTATTTTATATAGCTAGGTTTGGCGTTTGAAATGCGTGCGTGTTCCCTGTGGGTAGACCTAGGTCACTCCCTCTAGCAGCAAATCATCACTACTATCAACATCACTATCACTTGGTACCAGTTCACTAATATCCTCAGTATCACTAAAGAAATCCACATCGGACTCAATCTCCTCTAGAAGTGTAAGATTTCCTCCGGACACATCTTACGTTCGTACGCGGCAGTCATCACTATGCCGCTTCTGTGGCAAAACGTCATGTTTTTATAAACGTAAGCAAAGGAAAATAGGCTTCGATAAAAATAGCATCTCTTCAAGCAACCGTATTGATACAAAATTACACAAATACAAACGCACACTAACAAATTACTGTGCCAATCCTTATACTGCAGCCTGCGTAACTGTATGTTTCAACCATTACTTGTAGACCAAAACAGGTATAACTGGAGCCTGTTACCAATAGGCGTGCGCAGCAGTGTGGGGAAGTACTAGCCGACTGAGGGGAAGTGACTTGCGCTCGAGTGCATAGGTATGTCCTAGCAAGTTGGGCAGAGTTTGACACCCGTGGATTAGATGATATCTAGATTGAAGAGAGGCTTTGTATGTACCAACAAACTAGTATACCGCGTGTCAACAGCAGTCGCTTGGTAGGCCAAGGTCCGTCAGAGCTGTAGCACCAAAGATTTATATTTTACCATCTTTCACTGAATAATCGTCACGCATCCAAATTTTGTTCATCGAGCTGTTCAAAAAGTACCATAAATGGAACTACAATGTAAATTGTATACGAATGCGGTATTTAAATACCTATATGGATTATGGGCAGTTGAGCCACACAGTCACTTTTGTGAGATGTCTCACAATACGTGGGATACATGGCTTATCAGTAGTTTGACTACGTGGTTACGAGACAATGTACAATTTACTCACACGTGACATGAGTTCTCGTTTGAAATACACAAGGCTGTAAGTTATCGCTTGTCGGCAACGTCGCCAGGAGATACTGGCAGTGGACACACTTGTTTTCTAGTACAGCTTTCAAAGCCTTGCAACCAGGTGTTGGAACCCGTAGACAAACTGCAACAAAATGAGTCGTTGAGAATCTAATTCTCGAAAAATAAAGTTAATATTTGTTCTTGTCGGTGGTAAACATAAAAAAGAATGCATTCTTTTTTCATAACATTGTCATGTAACCAGTCCCCTGTGGCCATTCATGTGGTTTGCTGTAATACATAATAGAATGTTCCATTAGGGGGAAATTTGCGAGTAGGTACACCCCTGCTTGCAACACCTCAAGTATGTCTCTCCATGTCCTGGGTGTTTGGTACTCTTGCAGAAGTATCGACAGACACATGTGTTTGTTTGTGAATGGCGTGCGTGCTTGAGAACTAAAGTTTTATTTTGTTTTTGGAATGTTTCAGTGTGGCCACCCGTATGGAAAACCGAGGAAACCGGGAAATGTCAGGGAATTCGGAAAATGACTGGAAAACCGGGAAATGTCAGGGAATTCAGAAAAAATCTGGAAATTCGTTCTGCCATATAAAATTGACATACCGTATTTATCCCTTAATAGAAGCACATTTTTCAATTTTTATAACATTAATCTAGGGCATGTCTTTTATGCCAGGAATAAATTGTAAAGAAAACTGAACAAACATTTAAAAAATCAAGTGTGATCTCGAACGTGAAGTAACCAATAGCATCAGTAGCTATATGGATAGGCTATAGCAAGCAGTAGCGACTATGATAGATCGATTGATCGATCGAATTTTCAATGTTATGATCTGCTTACTATTGAATATGCTGTGTTGTTGGGGAATGGCGAGCATGTTGAATTAGGCCTATATTGCGTTCTCAGTTTTTCTAATCACTTAAATACATGGCTACCACAACAAAATATGCATATAAACAAAATTACACAACCCAACGGATGACTGTTTGTTTAGTGTGTAATGACGTGTGCCATAGTCACTACCTCGTAAAATGTAAAAACAAGACAACAAACACTGACTGAATGCAGGAAAGTGCGAAATTCACTTAAACTTAATACTCATTCGAGTGTTCATGATTATTATTATTATTATTATTATTATTATTATTATTATAATTATGATGAAATGCGCTGATGTAGGTAACACCGTGGGCCGCGCCATGTTGAGTTTCTAACCTAACTTTCGTGAGAGGGGTTCGGTAGTTTTCAGGCACGACTTGTAGCTTGTAATATCACGTGTAATTTTGTGAATAGAGAACAAGATTTAAAATAAAGTGACATCACACTGTAAAGATGAAGGTTGTTTGTTGGTTAGGAGATTTTGAGTTTGTGAAGTATATTTGTATGTATTCGTTCTTGATCCAGTCAATCCCAAACCACCATTCATATCGATTTATATCGGTTGAGCGCAATCTTGAAACCTGTCTGCCAACTGTATTGCCTACATCACCACGTGGTTAAGTTACCTAACTCGGCGTGTGTGGTATATAAGTTTAATAGTGTTCAATGTAGTTGTAATTTTATTTACATCCGTGTGTTGGTTACCATATAGTTCATCTGTGTACCATACCCCTGTATAGTTCGTGCAAGACAAGCGGCAAGAATGTGACTCGGCAAAAATTGACACCGTGGTATCAATCAGCCATAACCTCCTTCTTATGCCGGTCATTAGCCGCGAATAATTTATTTCTTTTACACTTTATAATAATGTACCTATTCTTGTTTTAGTGTATGATATTGTTAGGAAGTTTTGTGAATTTGTTTTCACTTGTGATTTGCGTGTGATTTTCGTAGTAGGGTATTACATTTTACGAGTGCATCAACTGTTATTGAAGCAGTAGAGTGCTGGCAGCATAGGTAAGGCAGTGCTCACTTGTTTTGCGAACTGTCAGTTTACAAGAAAGTCGTGCGGAGTATAGGAATATTTAATTATTTTTTTTACAATATACTTACTTTTTTCAGCTAACAATGTCTTCATCAAAGCCAAGGAAAACTTCGTTTAATGAAAGGTGGCTGCTTGATGATACTTTCAGAACGTGGTTGAAACCCATGCCTCAGGACAAATTTTCAGCATATTGCATAATATGTAAAACATCATTTTCTCTTAGCAACATGGGGAGACAGGCATTAAAAAGTCATATGGTAGGAAAGAAGCATGCCAGTAGTGTCAACTTCAGCCAGTTCTCATCATCCCTTTCAAGTTATTTTAAAAAAGAACATTCGAATAGTGAAGTAAAAAATGACTGAAACTCAGTAGATAATACCCTGGCCGCAAACACAAATTGTCCTCTGCCTGCCACAGCTACCACAACGAACTCTCACATATGACTCCACTGCTGCTGTTTCTTCTTCTTCTTCTTTTTCTTCTTCTTCTTCTTCTTCTTCTTCTTCTTCCATTAAAGAAGGTTCACCAGAGATGAGATGTCTACAGAATTATCTTTCAAGAGAGCAAGTAACCAAAGCTGAGATTATATGGTGCATGCATACGGTCATGCAACACCATTCTTTACGTTCCAGTGAAGCTAGTGTACGTTTGTTCCCAGTAATGTTTCCAGACTCTGAAATAGCTTCGAAAGTTCAACTGCACAGAACAAAAATTGCATATACAATCACTCATGGTTTGGCCCCCTATTTTCATAAGCAAGTTCTTGAGATGTGTCATAAGTGCACACATTTCACCGTTGGTTTTGACGAGTCACTGAATAAAGTTTCTCAGATGGGCCAAATGGATCTTGTAGTTCATGGTTTCAATCCTGATACCAATGAAGTATGCACTTCTGATTTTGATTCCGTATTTCTTGGTCACTCTACCTCCTCAGATTTGTTAAATGGTTTTGTGCGAGCACTGCAGGGACTCAATCTAAAAAAAGCTCTTACAAATTTCAATGGATGGTCCAAATGTTAATGAAAAGTTCCTTCGGGATATTGGTAATTTATTAAGTGATGATCCAGATGCTCCTATTTTGGTGAACATTGGATCTTGTGGCTTGCATACTGTGCACAATTCATATAAAATAGCAGTAAAAGAAACCCAGTGGAATATTGCCGAGTTTCTTCGTGCTCTTCACTTCTTGTTTTGCTACGTTCCTGCAAGACGTGCTGATTATACACATTATTCAGGTTCAAACGTATTTCCTTTGAAATATTGTGCTATAAGATGGCTTGAAAATTCGAAAGTCATTGAACGTGCTATTGATATTCTACCTAATGTTGACAAATATGTGGAAGGAACAAACACAGACAAGAAAATCCCAAACTGTAACAGCTTCAAAATAGTATCAACTTCAGTTAAAGATAAGCTACTTAAGGCCAAGTTGTCATTTTTATTATCTCTTGTTGGAGATTTGGAACCATTCCTAAAACAGTTTCAGACAGATCTTCCATTTGCACCACTCCTATATGAGTCTCTCATTGCAACAATGAAAAATGTCATGACAAGGTTTGTTAAGTCTGAGTCACTGCAGTCTTCAGGAAATGTCCTCAAAATTAATTTAGACAGTAAAGAAAATCTTCTGCCTGCATCTAAAATTGACATAGGTTATGCTGCTAGAGCAGCACTTCGTGGCACTCCTGGATTAGATAGAGATATATTAGTGTTTCGCACAGATTGTCTAAGAGGAATGGTAGCTTTGTGCAAGAAGATACTGGAACAGTCACCACTGGCATATAAACTGACTAAAGGAATTTCTTGTTTTGATCCAAGTGTAGCCAAGCAACCTCTAAGCAGCAAACGGCTAAGGGTAGCTTTAAATGTCTTTGTTGAAAACAAATGGATCTCGGGTAATGAAGCTGATCATATACAAAGGGAGTTCACTTCTGTGTGTGAGAATGATACTTTCAAAGAAGTAATGAATTCTTTGTCTTCTAAAAACAAGAGATTAGATCACTTTTGGCTCCGTACTGTCTTGCCAACAGTAAATTTGAACACAGAAAAGTTAGCTTCATTTCTCAAAATGATACTAATATTGTTTCATGGAAATGCTTCACTTGAACGTGGTTTTTCTCTGAATAAAGAAATTATTGTAGAGAACATGCTACAAGAATCCCTTGTAGCACAAAGAAGAGTATATGATGCTATCTCAAACCTTGGTGGAATTGAAAAGGTCTCCATTAATAAGAACATGCTCCATGCTGCAAGGAGTGCGCATGCTTTGTACATTCAAAATGTACAAACGTGAAGCATTGGAAGCAGAAGATTCTTTGCAAAAAAATAAGAGAAAGGCCACTTTGTTGCTGAAAGAATTAGAAGAAAAGAAGCGGAGGGTGATGGCAGAAACTCGACAGTCGTTGCTCGATATAGATAAGAAATTTCTTCACTGAAGCAGTAATGGTAATAACTTTTTAAAATCTTAAAGTGAATTAAATTGGACTAAATTAAACTTGCAAGTTTTGAAATTTAATATGTACATTAATTACTTATTTTTTGCATGTTAAGGTTTCAAAATATATTTTAATATTACGGCCATACCTGGAAACCTATTATAATTTAATTTTTTTGTCATTGTGTGTCAGGGAAAAAATTGTTTTTATGTCTGGAAAACAGGGAAATGTCAGGGAATTTCAAAATCTGGATTTGGTGGACACCCTGTGTTTGTAGAAATATTTTGTTTCTGAATACAATAATACTGAACAGTTACAACAATAATTTACATAGCAACACATTAACATGTGAACCATACATTTGTGATTATGGGTATTTATAAAAACTATTCTGCAGCCTTCAAGCTAAAGATAATTGCTAAACAGCACAAACACAGAGCTGTGGTAAGAAAATTTCTAGTGAGTGAAAAGTTGGTGCGTGACTGGCGGAAATTAAAAGACAAGCTAAAGAGCACAAACTATTTTAGATGCGTGTTCTTATTTCTTTGAGGAGGAAGCTTTGCAGACTGCTTTAAATAAACCAGTTGTCGGTTCCCATACATGGATGACACTTTTGTGATATGAGGACATGGAGAGGAGGCACTTGTTGGTTTTCTTAAGACTTAAGACATTTGAATAGCATTCATGTACAATTCACTGTGAAGAAGGAAAAGGATGGGGAATTAGCCTTCCTGGACATGCTGGTGAAGAGGAAAAATGATGGATCGCTATAACAAGTATATCGAAAACCAACACACACAGACCAATACTTAAACAAAGATCCCGACCACCATCCTGGTCAGAAGAGCACCATAATGAAAATCTTGGTGGTCCAGGTTCTCCGAGTCTGTGAACCAGAATACATCAAGGAAGAGCTACGGCATCTTGATCAAGCCTTACGATCCAATGACTATACGGTGTAAGAGGTCAGGAGGGCAGCATGCGACAAGAAACGAGATCCACCCAGGAAGAAAGGTATCATTTTCTTGCCGTATATTTGGGACATTACGAATCGTATTGGAAAGCTCCTTAAACGTTAGAATGTTCAGACCATTTTTCAGCTGACAGAGTACTCTCTGCTGTGTCCCGTTGGTGACCGTGATGGTTGCTGGGGAGGCAGCTGTATTTATACCTGAGCGTATCACCTCCAATAGGGTCCCACGGGGCATCTGTCGTCTGACTGGATGTCGGGTCGCACCGAGTGGTCGGCTGACTGTGATGTCACTAATCTGAGTCGGTTTTGGCAGCGAGTTATAAAATGGGGATTATACCAGGCCTTGCTGAGCTTCACTCCTTTCTGTTAAAGTTATCCAGATGTTTGTATTTCAGTAGGTTTCCTTTAGAGACAAGCGTGACATAGCTCTTATCCAGGAAACTCATACTGCAAGAGGCAGAATATCAGGGTAATACATCAGCGGGCAATCTTGCATATGGGGTAGCTACTTATGTGTGCAACACCATCTTGTCACTTAAAACAGCAGATATCACAGTCAACAACAACTGTATTACTCTGGTCAACTCAGAACCTCATCCTGCTGATTATCTGAGCGATTATAGCAGCCACCATGTTAAATGGAAATATGGTACAAATGATGTTAATGGTGAATGTTGCCAGGATGGACTGAGGACCTCTACAGCCGGTAGTGACATGGTTGCAAAGTATCATCTGAGTTGGTGATTTTTGTTTTAAGAGGAAGTACACCTCGGCAACCATCCTCAGATATCATGTGAGAAACACAAATGCAGTGCCAACACTCTAGGGGGGGAAATACATCTCCAGTTGCTATATACATCCTTCCAGGCTTCCATGACCAGCTATGTCAATCTTTGAAAGATACCAACACGCTGTCAACTGACAGAGTTGTATGCTTAGTCCAAGATGTCTAGACGAGTGATTTTGTCAAGAGATCAGGGAGAACGTCGCCACAACTCTGTCAGAGCCAGGATAGCCAACAACATGAAACCCAAGAAACTTCAGGTCAACAAGGAAGTCCAGTGCATAGCAGATGGTGATAGCAATCGTTGCATAGACATAATTGCCATTAAGTGCAAGAAAAGTTCAGCTGATAACAGATCTTTGATTTGAAAACTCTATTTTGTAACCTGAGAAGGTCGACACAGAAAAGAAAAATACAAATATGAGCCAGCAATTCTGTTCTTTCAAAGATTATAATGTCGACAGAATCACCATAAAAGGCCTATTCTTTGGAGCCAGAGGAACAATTCCCAAAGAATTTGTAAAGTGGAGGGAAACAACTTCAAGATCAGATTGTAACAAATGTTATAAACATCTACATAGCACTTGAAATTTCACTAAGCACATATGGCTCAAAATTTATTATAAATGCATGTAAATCACTTGTGTACTCTTCTGCGTCTCATGGCATGACCTTCAGTTCAGTTCCTATGCAGAATGGTATTACCGTATTTCCCCACATAACCATTGCACTTTTTATGCCAAATTTTTTGAAAAAATAATAATGTGCAAAGAATATTTTAATACCAGTATTTGTGAAGCATTATCAAATACTGTAACAATTAAGAAAGGGGTCCTTTAGGGCAGTATTATTGGACCTTTTTATATAAATGATTTGAGTAAAGAACTAGTATCACAGATAAGGTTTTTTGCAGCTGATGTGTTTCTGCTGGCGAGTTGTAGTGTTTACAATGTCTTCTGGTATAGGCTAGAGCAATTTGTTACCTTCACTGCCCTGTCTCAGTCTTATCCTTGGCTTTGACAATATGAAAGTGACCGAGGTATGAGCGATGCTAGTAATGAAAGTATGGAGGTTTCCATGGCCGGAGTCAATATGATAAAAGTCTTCCAGGCTAATCTGGTGTGGTCTACTTCTCTCATTCCCACCAGACATTTCAAATACTGCAATGCTAGTCATCTTCTGTGGCCCTGCTAAGCAGAATTCCAACATTTAGGATCTCTTAAAATCCATAGTAGTTGAAGGAATGCTGAATACAAAAAGATATCAATAGGATACTGTTACTTTTTCTTTTTCTCTTTCTCCCTGGGTAGCCAGAATAGCGGGAGCCTCTTCATGGTTGTGCAGGGAAGCAATAAAATACGCATTTCTGTGACATGGAGGTTGTACTCATCTGTTATTTTCGCAGCCCGAGATTCAGAGCCGTATAATATGGCTGGGCGCACTACCCTCTTATATATTATGACTTCAGCGTGGAGAGGCATTTTCCTGTTGCACAGAACTGCTGTTAGTGGCCACCACACATTATCTGGTTCGTGACATCCCCATCAGCCTGCACCACAGGTCCAAGATAATTGAAGGTGCTGGTTTAAATGACCTTCTTATTGTCCGGCACTTATTTGGCCATCCTTTGAAAATTGGAATTTTGTTTGGGTTTCATTAATCTCCGATAGGTGGCAGCACTATAACTAGCTTCCAAAATGGTGTCTGTAAGGCAGGTGCATACGAAACAGAGAGCAATTATTGAGTTTCTTTTGGCGGAAAACCAGGGCATCACAGATATTCATAGGCCCATGCAGAATGTCTACGGAGACCTGGCAGTGGACCAAAGCATGGGGAGTCGTTGGGCGAGGCTTGTTTTATCATCGCAACACGGTCGAGCAAACCTGTCTGATCTCCTGCGTGCTGGTCAGCCATGCACAGCTGTGATACCTGCAAAACTGGAACGTGCAGACACCCTTATTCGAGGTGATCTACAGATCAGAGTCAAACACCTCACTGCTGAACTTGACATCTCTGTTGGTAGTGCTGACACACTTATCCATCAGTTGGAGTATTCAAAGCTTTGTTCCCGCTGGGTTCCTCAACACCTAGCGGAAGATCAAAAAGAGCAAAGAAGAAACATCTGTGCGGAATTGCTTGCTCGTTATGTGGCTGAAGGTGACAATTTCTTGTCAAACATTGTCACATGTGATGAAACATGGATTCATCACTTTGAACTGGAAACAAAACGGCAATCCATGGAGTGGCACCACACCAACTCTCCCACAAAGAAAAAGTTCAAAACCGTATCCTCAGCTGGTAAAGTCATAGGTATGGTCTTCTGAGACTCTGAAGTGGTTAATCTGTTTGATATTCTCCCTCCTGGTGAAACGATCACCTCTGAAGTGTATTGTGCTACTCTAAGGAAATTGTAGAAATGACTTCAGCATGTTCATAGCCACAAAAATGCAAACGAACTTCTCCTTCTCCACGACAAGCAAGACCTGACACAAGTCTGCCCATCTGACAGGAGCTCTCAAAACTTTAGTGGACTGTTCTTCCTCATCCACCCTGCAGCCCTTCTGACTTCCATCTGTTTGGCCCAAGGAAGGATGCACTCCACGGGTAGCACAACGTTGACTCCGACATCGACCAGTCGAGTGGTACCGTGCGGGCATACAGGCCCTCACGTTACGGTGGCGTAGGGCCGTAGCATTCAATGGAGATTATGTTGAAAATTAGGGTATTTTAGCAAAAGAATTGGGGAATAACATGGTGTATTTGAATCCTGAATAAAACAATGTGTTGCATTATGGATTGAACTCCCTTCGTCCAGGTGTTATGTTGGTAATGCACTTCTCTATTCAGCACCCTGTACCTGCTCGCCACATCACCTTCCCTTTATGAATAACAATGAGGTCAGCACATAGCTCATGACATTTTGAACTAATCTGTCCTACTCGCAGCGATCTGAATACCGCTCCAACAATTGTTGTACATTGCTTGCTTGTATTCAGTCATTCCTTTTCCAAATCCGCTCTGCTTCCTGATGTTCTGACTCTGGGAATACTATCATATGCATTTTCTAAATTGAGGAATCTCACTTAACTGTTCCTTTACAGAAACATGACCAGCTCATTGGCTGAATGGTTAGTGCAATGGCCTTCGGTTCAATGCCTGTCCGCATCTGGTTAATACCTCTACCTTGCAGGCTTTGTAAATGTGTTCACCAGAAACAACGTTCCTCGACATATTCGGAGAAGACCTGCGAGAAGAAGCAGGAGTTGTGCTGACAGTGTGATATTGTTACATAGATCACTTCCTACAAGAAAAACAAAATTTTCTATTTTATGGCCCTTAGATTGTTTCCCACAGGTGCTTCACAGTTACAAAAACAAACTGTTTCATTTTCTCATTGATAAATGGTTTTGGAGAAAAGTACTGTATTACAAGTGGAATGAGCCTTAGTTATGATGCCTGTTCAAACATTAACTCTGTAGGGCAGGCCAGGGGTCAATGTCACTCACGCTGCCCAGGCTATTTCCTTCTATGGTTATGTCATAATCTCCCTCGGTGTAGTCACGGACCGAATGCAAGGTTGGCAAACTCTGCAAAGTGAGCGGCAAATCGGAGAGAGAAGCATCTTCTGTAGTTCACCAAAACTTATACTGACTGACTGTGTGATTGTTCTGTGTCGTATGTCGGTGCAGAGAATATTGAATAAATGCTGCAGTATTTAAATTTTGTGTTTTATTTATTGTTTTGGGCTGCAACTGATCAACAAAACTTGTTAAAATATACAGCATGTTCATCATCACATGAGTTAGATCTGAACCATCTTCAAACATAATTTCTCCAGATTTTTGTTTATATTTTGTTGCAAATATGTGTCCCGGAAATACTTTCATGGCATCCACAAGAAAGAGACAGCTAATTCGCCCGAGTACTCCCTTCCTCTACTAACACGGTTTGATTTCTTCAGTTGACTGAAATGCTTGCCCTTTTGGGGTAAATGGAGTAGCACAGCAATGGACAGCGATGTGTGAGCTGGAGGCTCTTCTCTCAACCTTCAGGTAAGATCTTGCGCTCCACTGTGTGCCTCCCAGCATAAGCAGAAGGGAGCAGGTAATACACTCCCTGCTCACCAATAACTAGGCTTTTCCCAAACATCTTGATGATTGCCTCTGGACCTGTTACCAGCAACAATCTCTTCCTATTTGGAGTCACACTTCTCATACATCTCTAGGACAGCACTGTTCACAATCATCTTGGGATGGGGTGTTCCCGTTTGACTGTGTTTTACGTTCTGCTGCAGAGTAGATTGAGAAGTAATGCACGTTTGTTTTTGAAAAACTCTTTGGGTTTGAATCTTGTGTTACAGAGACAGTACATGCACTAACTATAACGCCCTAAGAGACACGGAGAACCTCAAACTTCTTCATGACAATCCTCGCTCCCACATTGCGGCTTGAAGTTTGCCTGGAAGGCACTCAATCGTCCACCACACAATCAACATCTTCAGACTACTGAACAAATTCCTAGGAGGCCAATGCTTCGCTTTAGATGAAGAAGTGAAGTTGGTTGTGCGTATTCATAGTCAATACAGTAGAATTGTATGAACGAGGCATGTTCACATGGTGGGAGAAATTTCTCAAGAGATTTGGTTAAATGTTGATAAATTTGACCATAATAGGTTCTGTTCATTCCTGTATTGACATGTATACATTCATTAAAAACTATTTAAAATACTATAGTATGCTAGTTAAATCCGCCTAGTCAGTACACTTTGTGTTAACACTTTCAACACTATGCTCATACGGGATATGGACACACTGCTTTGCTGGGTGTGGACGGCGCCCATATACCACATGGGCGTGATTTTAGCGCGTGTTTATAGGCAGCTGCACATATCCCGTACGGTTCCTGTCCCTTGCTTGGAGGTAGTTGTTTATCTATTGTCCACTAGAATGCAGCAGTTATCAAGAAGTTCAAACCTAAACGATAAAAAGGGTAGTTTCTCCTTGCCATGACCTATAATGAAGCACTCGGTGTGCTGTACATTCTGTGTTACTGTATAAACCTGGCCTCATGCCAGCTCAGTGATACTGATATTATTATTATTATTATTATTATTATTTATTTTCCTTAAATTGTACTTGTACAATTTAGGAGTGGTAGATGGAGAAAGGGCAAGCCCACATACACGGAAGTGCCTCCATCTCCACATGTGTACATAAACTCTACTGAATATTTACATACAAACTTGTGTAGACAATTTTAAATTTACATATTTACACTACATGTTGGATATGATGGATGGATATGTTATCGGGAGAAGCAGGTTTAGAAATAGATGACAGTGATGAAGACTCTGCTTATGAACCAGTTAACGTATCAAGTGATAGTTCCGGCAAGATTTTTATTTGTTACGTCGCTTTTGTGTGCAAGTTTCTCTAACTGCATTATTTTACTCTGAATACAAACGATAGAAATACTTCACCTCTCCAGAAATTTGAACTTATTTTTCCGTTTCGACGAAGAGACACAGGCTGATGATTCACCTGTACCATGAAAAGAAAGTAGATGGTGGTGCAAGAAGTGGAAGGCTAGACTGTTTTCAGGGCTACTATACCAAAACAAACTATTCCTAAATAGGTACATTTTGTATTTCAAATGTTCTTGTGTTTGTGTCTTGTATAGCCACGTTTGAGCAGGCTTATTGGTAAAACTTGAATGTAAAAGTTTTTTCTTGTATTTTTTTATGTTTTTCGTAAGACTAGTATAATTAAAATACTTTAGATATGTACTTACTGATTAACTTTTTCATTTTGGATGGCTAGCACGTTCATATGATTTAAAAAATCAAGTATGTTTCGCTGTTGTGTTATAATGTATTAAAAGACCCACTACATTGCCAGGGTCCATGTTAAAACATGGTAGTATTGAAAATGTTAGAGAACATTTTATTCATAATACATGTTTCGAGAACAATAAATATTCTCTTCGTCAGTGACCATACAAACTCTCTTCAACTGTCAAAGTCTAACTTAAAACAGAGATTTTATACAATCAGTGAATGAGAACAATGTAATAATTTTCATTTGTTTGATCATGATGATGATGATGTTTATTGTTTAAAGGGACCTAACATGTAGGTCATTGCCCTGATTTGTTTAGTCTATAGGCCTATCAAAATAACTATATCACAATTTATTATATCAGTGAATAAACAGTTATTAATGGTACATCAGGAAACTATTATAATAAAAACAGTCAATATTGAGATGATGTTAAATGAGATTCTATTCCTAAATATACTCAAGATCTTAAAGTTTTAATTTTTATTTTGAAGTTTTGTGTTACTTTTCAATCCACCCTCATACGTTGCTGTTCATCTGCAAATATTAGGAACTATAGAATGCTCTTGTAATGTGAAGAATATTTGGTTTCATCTTGAGTATTTGCTGTTAGGTTTTGGAAATTTTGGCAAGGAAAGTAATTTGGATTATTTTAATTGTACATTCTTAATTTGATGTTAATTTTTTTTTTGTTGTATAAATTGTCTCCTGACTCAGGGGACAGTTTGAGGTGGTGTTTTATTTGAAACAAGTCCAGTCACCTCGTGTACTGATTGTTGAAACTTAACAGACTTATGTGGTGGTAATATCATCACATATCCTTACAGGTATATTTTTTCTAAATATATATTTTTTTCTAAGAAGACTGGTAACAAATGAGAATGGAGCAAGAGGCTGCATAGCAGGCCAGCAGAAGAGGCTGTTCCTACCATTCTCATAGGATGTAAATATGTTTTTGTGTGAAAGAGGGTGTGTGTGCGTGTGTTGGAGACCTACATGAGCATGTCGTGTTAGTTCCGGGTCAGCTGTGTGAGCTGGTATTTCTCCACAAGTCTGTCTTTTTCTCCTGATAGTTTCTCTCAAGCGTCTCAAGACTTTGATGGTTTGCCGGTGTTGTCAAAAAGAGACTTTCATATTCGATCTGCACCCTGCCACTTTCTTCAGTCTTGGCAATTTTTTTACATGCAACTCTGTCTGTCCAGTTTGAAACAGAAGCAAATGTTGATGCACAACAGTCGCAACTCAAACTAACAGCTGTTGTGCGTCAAACTTTGATTATTTTTTGAAGAGACTTTGTATGTGACGAGTAGTAATCATTTTAACACCAGGCAAATGCTGGGGCCAAGGCTGCTTCCTTCCCACTCCAAACACTTGCCTACTCCCTTGTCGCTATACTACCTATCTGTGTTGGTGCGACGTAAAGAAACTTTTTTTAAAGTTGTAATTATCGGGCTCACCTGGGTCAACACCCTGAACGAATAGCTTTTTTTTTTTTCTTCTTTTTCCTTTTAATCATCAGGGGCTGTTGTTAGTCGGTACTATAAACGAGTTGTTCTCCAATTATTGAAGTTAGTTAATGTCTGTTAAGATAGATCCATACAAATAATTCTGGAGAATGGAAGAGGGGTTTTCAAGTAGACTTAGTGTTGTGTGAACGACACCTCATCTTCTTCAATGCGGACTGTGCCCATCAACACACACTATGAATCTAACACCGGGCTCTCTGAAAAGTCGCTAATTTCTGGTCAGCAATTTTATAAGATTGTTCATCGACCATGTTTGTTGTTATGTGTTATCAGCTTCATTTCCATATTGATAGTTCAGCAGTTCACAATTGTAGTTTTGGAGTTCTTCACCTAATCAATACTTGTATAATGTTGATTATATATATTTTTGTTTAAAAGTACATTATAAGTGCAGGACTAGTTGGGATCATCTTCAGCTGCTAAATGTATCATGAACATAAATATATCAAGATAGTAATACATGAAATTAAAAATATTACACTATACCAGGTATATGCATAAGTTTTTGCCAGTTTTTGTGGTAAAAGAAACGCGTAATTTTTAAGGAAAATTAATTTTTTGTTTATTCAAAATATTGGCCATCGGCTTCTACACGCTTTGCCCATCTTTCAGGTAAGTTATGAATACCATGCCAGAAAAACTGCATATCTTTCGTGGCAAATCACTCATCGAGCCATTTTTCAACTTCCTTGAAATTGCTGAAGTGCTGCTCTGCGAGCGCGTACCGCATTGATGCGAAGAGGTGATAGTCAGATGGCGCCAGGTCAGGGTATTACAGCGGGTGCGGAATGCGCCGTCCCTGCGTCCAGGAGAGGACACATAAGATCCAAGCTAGCTTAACTGGCGATCGTAACGGTTAACATAATCATCTACCCGGGCTATGAGTTCCGAATGTTGAGAAAAACACGTCATATTGAACCTAAGGAATCCCTAAACCATGTCGAAGGACGTCTCCTACACGTTACTGGCTAGAATTCCTTATAACTATCAAGTTGTTACGACATACACACTTAAAAACTAGGTCGCTATACTATGATACACATTGAAAGATGAATTCATGTTCACATACCATATTTATTATGCCTTCCTTTCATTCCAAGTATTGGACATTGAATTATTCTCCCTTAGACTCTAATCAAGGACTTTGCAGGCTTCATCTATATATTATATTCATACTCGACGGGATTAGCTTTGAATTCCTAAAATATAATATATCTCCTATCAGAATGTTTGGTATAATTCCTAAATATTCCATTAAAATCCTCCATCTGTGTCTTAATGTTAATAATCACAATAGCACTTGTCATCATTTGTTGAGAAAACTGTACAGGTTCTGCTATGCCTGACACATATACACAAATTGGTCAAATGTTTGAACAGAGTCTGTGATAAAACATGGATTCAAATCAGTGATGCTGTCACACTCAGTAAAACAGGACTGAAATTGTTTATTCATGATACATTTAGCAGCTGAAGATAATCCCAAGAGAGGATCAAAATTAGTCCTCCACTAATAATGCACTTTTAAACATAAATAGATATAATTAACAACATACAAGTATTGATTAGGTGGAGAACCCCAAATGTACAGTTATGAAATGTTTGTTGTCCTTATTAGATTCCTTCTGTCAGAAAGGGGCACCTGTAAAGGCAGGCCTCATATATAAAGGAGTGAGCACACCAGTGCTTCTTCTTCTTCAAGTGCTGTGCTCGATACATACCCAGCGCAGATCCACCATCTTGTACTTTCTTTTGTGTTTAGTTATTGTAAATACGTATTACACCCTTACTGGGGTTGACTGGGAGACCCAAGCATATTAATGCGTCAGTTTAACCTGACAAACAAGCACGGATAAGACTATATCGAAGAGCGGCCCGAACCACCAACACGGGCTTCGAACCACCCTCTTCCTACTTTCTGTACGAGCCTCGGCAAATAAGAAGTAAATTGACAAGAGGGTCAATACAATATATCAAGTAAATGATATTACATCAGTCTTGGGATTAGGGTGTCAGACACTTAGTGGCCATCTTCAGCCAAATAAAATTAAACAGATTATGTGATAACTAAAAAATATGTTCACCGGACAAAGATAATGTTGCAGGAATAATTATAACATTATAATACATACAATAACAAAAATTATGGTTATGATCTTGTCAGAATATGATGTCTTTGAGTTGACTTAGGACCTCAGGCAAAGAAGTAAATCTGGAATTGATAGCCAGAATTAGGATTGAATAAACATACAGAAAAGAAATGAAAAAGGAAAAAAAATTATTTATGAGACGCACCTCTAATGTCTGATGTAGAACAAGACTTGCTGGAGGAAGCAGGCAAGCCATGTAAACAAAGGAGTGGGTTCAACTATTTAGTGGATACTGCTAGAAATGACAAGAATCGTGTAATGGGGTCACGAATATAAATTTATTCCTGATTTGCAACATAAGGAGAAAAAACACTATCACAATAAAAAGTCTCTACACAAGGAGAAAAAAAAAAAAGTATGTGAAATAAATTGACCCACCTGAACGGCATTCAATGAGCTCAATTCATTATAGACTTTATCTGTCAATGAAGAATAATAAAAATCTGGCAATTAAAAATAATCTATCCTCCTGTCCTTTCTTTCGGTCGATCACCATCACATCATTGGAGAAGATGTCCCCTACATAATACACTCTATTCTTAGCACGTAATTAACCAGTCCCTACGCTACATAATTAATACATGAGAAAAATATTTACATTTAAAAAACCACACACAACCATGAGCAGAATTCTCCAGACTCTAAATCCTGACACCATGACAAACAATGATGAACATCAATTCTGTTTGAACTCAAAGACTTGAAATAATACACTGAACAAAATTATATGTACACTTTATGTATAGATGGGGCCATTCCTGCAAGAAAAAGATGGATATCACTTTCTTCTGCCTCCCGGCGATAGCTTGAGGCAAGCTTGTGCTTGCCGGCTCATCCTGGCCAACACCTGGGTTTGAACAGAGCTCCTTATGACTGAAAGATAGACATCTGGAACTCCCTAGCTATCTGTTGCCTCATACTGTACATGGGGGATATCTTAACTACCATCTAAATTATAATTTAACACAAGTGTTCTTAAACCGAACTATTGAAAGAAAACAGTGTGAAATCCGAGGATCCACGGCCTTAAACAACAATAACATGGCACGCCGCTCTGCACTAGGGAAAAAAGAACGAAAGAAAATATTTCTCTTCTATTGTGCTCAGCTAGGTCAGTTGGATGGTCCTTCCTACTCAATGGCTGCAATGGCCCTAACAGCATCTAGTTCTCCTCCAAGGATACACTTATCGCCCCAATTCATTATTTCATATCACCGCAGAATTCCCAAGGATTATTCATTTACTCTCTATTCCCTCATTCTTCACGTTGATTATGTTGGGGCATTATAACCTTCAAATTCCTCATTTCATGCCTCATCGTAGACTCTTTTGGGTGTTTGGCCTTCTCCTTACTTCTCACATTGCATATCCTAATTCCTTGGCCATAAGGCTATCATTATTCCTTTCTCAACTCTTCATATTTCTCTTCGCTCACCATAAACATTCTAACCACTCTCTCAAGCCCCCAGTACCACAGCACTTCACACTGGTTTCGCACAAGAAAGGAACACTCCAGACAGATTCTAGTAAAAATCAAGGGAAATTTGCATATTGTCCCTCACATTATTTACCTAAATAACACAATTTTGTATATATCTCAGTCAGAACTCTTCACTCTTGATGTTCATGCCTCAACACTAATGTACGTGTCAGCTAGGCATGCATTGTCTAAATGACCCATGAACTCCTGGTTGTCTGTCTTTCCACAACAACCATATTGAACATTAATAGCAACTCATCAGTCACTATTGTTTCCATCCCACTTCGGGAAAACTCAAAATACCATTCTACCCCTATTTCCCATACTCACTACCATATTACTACTTACTGACAATGAACTACTACTTACGAAATATTTACCAGAAAGAAAAATGTTGCTTTGTCCGGTTAGCTCTCTCAATTTTACATTAACATGACAAAAGAAAAATCAAATTCAATATTAGGACATGCATTCTGTACAGCATTTCTCATTAGCTGAATGGTCAGCTTTGAGACCTTCAGTTCAGAGGACCTAGGGTTCGATTCCTGGCTGGGTCGGGGATTTTAATCGCGTCTGATTAATTCTTCTGGCCCGGGGACTGGATGTTTGTGTTTCTCCCAACACTTTCCTCTTCATATTCAGACAACACACTACACTACCAACCACCACAGAAATGCGAAATAGTAATTACATCCCTCCACACAGGGCTGGCATCAGGAAGGGCATCTGACCGTAAAACATGGCCAAAACCGCATGTGCGACACAGTTCTCACCCATGACCCTGCAAATGTGGGAAGAGTGGAGGAAGAAGAAGAAATTCTTTACAGCATTTATGTATTAAATAAAAGAAAATCCTACATTATGTTGCCCGGTTATCCTTTATCATGCTAAGAAATAAAATGACATCAGCTCATCTGTTCGGTGGTCGTTTTTTTTCCTTCCACGGGAAACCCATAGTGGAATTCTACTCGTTCATCCTCTCAGTGCTGTAGACAGGAGTATCATGCTGATCGGCTCGTCCAACTGCTACAAATCTTGAAGTAATCCAATTGGTATCAGCTCCAGCACTCGTCACATGTTCCTTTCTGTTTACAACGACACATACACAGAATTTAACACAGGAGTTTCCCTTATGGAGGCAGGTCACTAGTCAAGGGCGGCATGCATTAACACAATGAGTAGGGTGACTTGTAAGACTTGAGAAACCCTTACTCCAAATAGCGAAATTGTCTCTGTCGACGATATTCTACTGCTGAATTTTACTGCTCTAAATTTGATACCACTAATTGACTGATATTGGGTCATTCGTAACAAATATTTCAGGTTCCCTATGGGAATCAACATCTATATCATCGTAAACTTATGCCGGGCATTGTTCATAGCCAACTCTTGCTATATTTATTCAAATTTTTCTAGCAACCTATGTAATTATGCACAGACACTGAGACCTCTGCCTAGGCTTGATTGGCTATTCAAGTTCCTAACACACAGTTCACAAGATGCACTCCCGGGTTATCTGCTTCATGATCACAACAGACAATCAATTTGTCTTTTGTTAGTTGTCAAGAGACTCGCCAGCGTGGGCCAAAGCCCGCTTTATATTGTCAACTCTCTGGCCCTTGGGGTGGGAAGCTCCTTCATGCTGAATTAAGGAAATCAGCTTCATTAATAACTATAGTTCAAGATATTTAAAGGGTGCTTATTATAGATCTTGAGTCCGTCTTTCACTCGAGCCAGCAATCGGCACTTTTTAGGTAATCAAACTCCTGCTGCCTTTAATTAGAGCAGTTGCGTTCCTTCATGGGAGGAGTTAACTTTGGACGCAATTCTCGGCTCGGGGGATGCAGTATATTCACATGTGTTAACAATACATTACAGCTGGACAAATGGTGACATCAGTTTGCCCCACGAATATAGTATTTCATATTTTCAGTCTGGAATACACAGAAAACTCAGCTTTATTCATTGATGTAGCCTACATATTTTTCTTAAGATTGGATCAGATTATCACATAATTTTGCGTGCCAAAATTCAACGTTGGCACTCATGATACATACAGGAAAACAGGAAGTTTCTTCTGTTAGTGTGGAGCTCTGTAAATAGGCCACACCTCTGGGCGTATTAGACTCTTCGTTGTCTTACATTAGAGAGCGCTTTTCTCGCGGGGGCTAGTTTCAACCCCACCTTTCCGTTGTTTGCCGGGCTATCTTTTGCGGGTCTAGTTCTGACCACATGCCGATTGAACCCCAGACATGTTCCTTTTGCCCAACAAGCTGCAAATAATGCGACTTCTGAAATAATTTTAATGGGATGAAAAGATCTGGATGCTGTCAATGATCTGTACAGGGCACTGTACGGTTTCAGTCTTCATTCTTGTATATGTAGCTGGTTTTATTGCTTCTGACAGAACCAATAAAGATGGATCCAATATAGATCTTGTGAAAAAAAATTACTAGTGGGGGAATCGGACATAGTTTTATGAAAAACACCAAGGTATGTTCGCACTTCAGAATCGATATTGTAAATGATCAAACATACATCTGTGGGTCCTTCTAGCAGGTCTGGTAGGATTTGTGTGATATATATATGCCTCCATCTGTTCCTATCTTTGTAAACCTCTTCTCTTATTACATTTTCCACATCTTTAATCTGATCCAACCACTTACTTCTGGGAAGTTCCAGATGGTCTTCTTCCAGGTACCATCCTCTCTACGTAGTTCTGGGAATCCGTGTCTCCTGCCTTCTCTTTACATCGCCAAACTATTTCAGCCATGCAGCTCTTGGTCTTTTCTCCATCATTAAGTTCATCTGCTTGTCACTTCTGATATAACATGCATTTAACACACAACTTTCCAACCTGTGTGTCGTGATTGGCAGAATGTGTGTTTTTTTCTTTTAAAGGAAGTGCCTTGCCCTAGACTAGATTCCACACTTGGTAGAAGACACAATACTTTTCAACCCCATTACGGGAGACACTTCCAGATTCTTCTTTTTCAGCTTTATTATTTCCACATTAACTGGGGTCACTGGTGCAGATTAATCTCCTTCAGCTGTTCCTGTCTGTGAAAAGGTTTTAGTGAAGATTCCATCTTCCCTTTCTCCTCTAAATGTGGCCAAACCACCTCAGTGTTACTTCCCTAACTTTTACTACCCACACACAATTTTCCGTGGTTGTTTTCATTCCTTACTCTGGCGCAGCCCTGTAGTTACAGGCCACGTTTCTGCTTCATGTACGAGTGCTAGTTTGGCAACAACTTTCATTTTGACTGATGCCCTTTCATTCCAGCCAGACTGGATTCTGCTTCAGATTTCACTTCTGAGATTAGCTTTGTTATTTACAGAAGAGCAAACGTACAGGGTAACTGGCTTGTATGTATAACAAAGTAAAAATTAATAACTTTTGAAGTAATAGAGATAATCATTGGTGGTTAGGTTCTAAAAGTAGAGAAACTCGAAACTTTTACAAAAAACACCAAGCAGTACTGTGGGTCCGTAAAAAGAGTTGCTTGTTATGTGTGCACAATGCGGTATTAATGACTTCATACTCATGCAGGTCTCTAGCGTGTGTGAAAACAGAACCATCTTACTTCGACTTTTATTTCATGGTGTGAGACTTTCTGTTCAAATAACTGTCCTGAGGCACAAATAACTTAAAACTTCCAAAGTGTAAACAATTGAAGTGAGCCATCACATTTGTGATATCAAAAATCTTTGTGCTTTTTGTCTGTTGTGGTAGTATTGGCTTTAAGTGAATGTAGCTCTACACTAGTATTAAATGTCCTCTGTGGTCAGTGCTGTCAGCCCAAGGTTTGTCAGATATTCCCTGTTTTATTTTTAGTTCTTACAAGTTGTGCCTACCAGGTCCTGAGCAAAGATATCACATCTTTTCGTTGTGTTCGTGGTCATTTCACAAGCCCAAACATGATATATAGCTGAAGAAATGTGTTATTTAATATTCTCTTGCCAAAGAACGTAACGTCTCTTCACGGAATCTGTGAAGCACAGTTGCATACAACACCACTCGGGAGAAAGCGAAGCCTGCTCCCTGTACTTTATCTCATTAGTTCTGAGAAGAAAGGATCCAACGTGCATGCAGATCTACAGAACTCATACCAAAACTTCAGAGTATTGCACCTCACTTCTACTGTTATTTAAAAATATTACTATGTAGCTTTTTAGTTTCAGTGAGAAACATGTTCTGTATTTCAAGACCATTGTGTTTCATTCCGTCTACTACACTATTCCTTTTACACTGCTACTTCACAGATTCTTGTATGGTTATGAGGGGTATTTATTTGGTTGTAGTGTCCGGCTCCATGGCTAAGTGGTTAGCGTGCTAGCCTTGGTCACAGGGGTCCTGGGTTCGATTCCTGGCAGGGTCGGGAATTTTAACCATCATTGGTTAATTTCGCTGGCACGGGGGCTGGGTGTATGTATTGTCTTCATCATCAAATCATCCTCATCATGACATGCAGGTCACCTAGGGGCGTCAAATCAAAAGACCTGCACCTGGCGAGCCGAACATGTCCTCGGACACTCCCGGCACTAAAAGCCGTACGCCTTTAATATTATTTGTTGCAGCCACTGCCCCTCACCGGGATTTATTAATTCAACAACTGCAAAAGATCCAAAGGAAAGAAGCACAGTTTGTTCTGGGTGATTTCCAACAAAAGAGTAGTGTTATGAAAATGTTGCTAATTTTGGGCTGGAAAGACTTTAGAGTAAGGAGACAAGGTGCTTGACTGAGCGGATTGTCAGTGGAGAAATGGCCTGAAATTATATTAGTAGACAGATAAGTTTGAATGAAGTTACCATTGATACTTTCAAGGCCCGTACTTATAGACATGATATAGCCTTTTTGGGCTTATGCTGTGTCAAGAAAATAAGGCGAAATTCCTTACGTTTCGCAGAGAACTTTGCTCTGCATCTTCAGAAGAAGATCTCAGCTGTTCACAAGGAAGACTTCTCCCAGAAGGAAAGTTTCAATTTAGGTGGTAGTAATAGTGGTATGTTCATTCATCACCAGATGGCTCACTGAACGCTGTACAGCGCTAGCAGAAGGGGTCACATAACAGGTGTACACACAGTATGACGCTGCCACAACCATCTGGTGATGAGGAACGTATGAACACCGATTGGTAGCCAGTGTCCCTGTTGAAATTGTGGAAATACGTAGAAATCCTAACAGATTCCCGTATAATCCTGGACATGTAGTGTCTAGTGTGGGTAAGAACTCGAGCATCTTGGAACACAACATCATGACCCGACGATAAAGTGTGCTCATCTATTGCTGATTTGTCTGGCTGGTTGCGATAAATATTTCGTTCCTGTTCCTTGATACGAGTACTAATGGACCGGCATGTTTGGCCAATGTATACCTTGCCGCAAGTACAGGGAATTTTGTACATCCCAGGATGTTAACGTGGGGACAAGTTTTCCTTGGTTTTACCTGGACTGTGAACAATTTTAGCGACGGTGCCAAACACGGTTTTTATATTGTGTTTTCAGAGGACCTTGGCAATTCTGTCTGTGGTTTGTGAATGTAAGGTAAACCCAAAAAGCCGATATCATGTCTTGAATGAAGTTTTTAAAAGTAGGAAAGATGAAGATAAATTTGGAATTCAAGAGGAAGTAGGGATTGGAATAATTCACCAAATTTCCAACTTGTTTGAAATCATTTAAGAAAAGATGGAACAAGATGGAGGCCTCGGTTGGTAAATGAATGCCAGGACTAATTTTGTATAAATAAATTTATAAACTACCTGGAAAAGAAAACATGGTAACAGAATTATGCCTGAGAAACTGAAAAAAGTGACTTGTATGATAATGGAGAAATTTCAGCGACTAATAAATTGGTGTACTTAATGCAGGAGAACATTTATTATAAGGGCTCCATATTTCCATGTACACACTATTGAAATTCCTCGGTTTCAAATGTAAGTAAACCATTGAATTCATTTATGTCTTATAAAGACGCTACTGGAAATGTTCCTCAGACTGCACGAGATACTGCTCTACACCGGGCTCATGTCATGAGCATGTGTGAACTTCGTTGTAGGCTTCTGTCACACACATGCATTTCAATTCGGAGTATGTTGTGTTTAAGGAGAATGTCGCATTGGCCTGTTACTGCCACACCACCACTCAGCAGGACGAGCTCGTGTTCATGTGTTTACTATAGGGAATGTGCCCCCTGGGCGACACTGATCAATTGATTGTCACGTGTTCTTCACAACAGCACATCATGCATGGCACTTTACCAAGCTACACCCGTGTCATGCACGGAGATTGAACTGGCATCATTCGTATTAATGTTCCACTGCACGGCTGCGTGGGTCCAAAGAGTCCCAGGTCAAATTTCTGGCAGGGTCGGCTTTGGGAACTCAATGTGTGTGCCGTCCTCAAAATCAGAATTCATCGTAGGTAGGGCCCCATCCTCCCAGACCTGCGTCAGGTATGTCCGGAGGAATTATTTCTCCAGTTGCTCTAAGGCATGTGCGATACTGACAAAACGTAATTTAATTTTTGAGTGCTGTTGGTAATTCTAATTGTGCGATTTTCTCTTGTTCGTACAGATGATTTACATTCTATGAATAGGAACGATATGAAAGTAGCGGCTAATGTGGCCACTGCCAAAGCATATCGAAACTTGCTGAAGAATCAAATTCAACTGTAGGTTTTTCGGGAATTCTCCCTACTAAGACAAAATCTTTAAAGAGCAAGATAAAATCATATTTGTATACAACAGTGGAAAATGACGCTGATCAGGATATGATTTTTGCATACTTAATGTAACATATGTGCGAAATTGACGAGCAGACAGCCAGATGGCGTCAAATCGAAATGTCTGCAAATGGTAGCTGAGGCCATACGATTATTATTATTATTATTTATCGTGCAGACAATACTTGGTGCTTTTCTCTCAAACGTACAATAATATTGAAGACTCAGTACAATACTTTTATATTCCTGTACACTTTATCTTTTAATCATAATCTTTTTCTGTCTTTGTAAACTTCTTCTCTATTACCAATGTCTCTCTCTTTTTTGTTAGATCGTCTTTAATTTGGTCCAATGACCTTGTTCTGGATGGTCCAACTGATCTTTCTTCCAGGCTCTGTCCTCTGTAAGTACTTCTGGGAGTCCCTTTCTCCTGCATTTGCCTTACATTGCCAAACTACAGTCAAAACTGGTTATAACAGCTCTGAAGGGACCGCCAATTAATTAGTCGCCCAAAACTGGTCTTTCTTTTGTATGTGTATGTTAAAAATGTCATATCTCCAAGTTTTAGGCTGCACACTTTCATGGTTAATTAACAGAATTACATTAAAATTCAAAAAACATAAGTAAAATAATTATTGTATTTGCAATACAATATTTGTGGAGCAGGATTGAGAGGAATTTTTCTTGTAATGTTGACACAGTATGCACAGCATTAGTATGACAGCAAAATATAAAATAATAATTGAGGAAAGAAGTAAGAACAATTTAAATTGGTCAGTTATGTTGCACACGGTCTTGGCGAAAAGATGAGATGTCCTTCAAACTTGTGGAATCAGAGATATGGCTTTTTGCAGATGATGTTACTCTGTACAGAGTAATAAATAAGTTACAAGATTGTGAGCAACTGTAAAATGACCTCGATAATGTTGTGAGATGAACAGTAGGCAATGGTATGATGATAAACGGGGTTAAAAGTCAGGTTGTGAGTTTCACAAATAGGAAAAGTCCTCTCAGTTTTATTTACTGCGTTGATGGGGTGAAAGTTTATTTTGGGGATCATTGTAAGTACCTAGGTATTAATATAAGGAAAGATCTTCATTGGAGGTAATCACATAAATATGATTGTAAATGAAGGGTAGAGATCTCTGCACATGGTTACGAGGGTGTTTAAGAGGTGTAGTAAGGATGTACAGGAGAGAGCATACAGGTGTCTGGTAAGACCCCAACTAGAGTATGGTTCCAGTGTATGGAACCCTCACCAGGTTTACTTAATTCAAAAACTGGAAAAAATCAAAAGAAAAGCAGCTCGATTTGTTCTGGGTGATTTCCGACAAAAGAGTAGCGTTACAAAAATGTTGCAAAGTTTGGGCTGGGAAGACTTGGGAGAAAGGAGACGAGCTGCTCAACTAAGTGGTATGTTATACCAATATAAATGGTCTGTTATTGGACATCGAAAGGGGGGTAGCAGCCTTTCGGTAGTTGCAAGGGCGGCAGTCTAGATGATTGACTGATACAGCCTTGTAATAATACTCAACATGGCTTAGCTGTGTTGATACTGCTACACGGCTGAAAGCAACGGGAAACTACAGCCGTAACTAACTCCCGAGGACATGCAGCTCTCTCTGTATGAATGATGTACTGATGATGGCTTCCTCCCGGGTAAAATATTCCGGAGGTAAACTAGTCCCCCATTCGGATCTCCGGGTGGGGACTACACGATAGGGGGCGATCATCAGGAAGATGGATACTGATATTCTGCGAGTCGGAGCGTGGAATGTTAGAAGTTTGAATCGTTGTGGTAGGTTAGAGAATCTGAAAAGGGAGATGGATAGGCTAAAGTTAGGTGTAGTTGGTATAAGTGAAGTACGTTGGCAGGATAAACAAATTTTTGGACAGGCGAATTATCAACACAAAATCAAACAGGGGAAATGCAGGAGTTGGTTTAATAATGAATAAGAAAATAGGGCAGCGGGTAAGCTACTACGACCAGCATAGTGAAAGAATGATTGCCGTCAAGATCGACACCAAACCAGTGCCCACCACAATAGTGCAGGTCTATATGCCTACTAGTTCAGCGGATGATGAAGAAATCGAAAGAATACACGAGGAGATAGAAGATTTAATACAATATGTAAAAGGTGACGAGAATCTAATTGTGATGGGAGACTAGAATGCAGTGGTAGGCCAAGGAAGAGAAGGTAGTACAGTAGGAGAATTTGGATTGGGACAAAGGAACGAAAGAGGAAGTCGGCTGGTTGAATTCTGCACTGATCATAATTTAGTCCTTGCCAATACTTGGTTCAAACACCACAAACGATGGCTGTATACATGGACGAGACCTGGAGACACTGGAAGGTATCAAATAGACTTCATTATGATTAGGCAGAGATTCAGAAACCAGGTGTTGGATTGCAAAACTTTCCCAGGGGCAGACGTGGACTCTGACCACAACTTGTTGGTCATGAAATGCCATCTGAAGTTGAGGAAATTGAAGAAAGGAAAAAATGCAAAAAGATGGGATCTAGACAAGTTGAAAGAAAAGAGTGTGAGGGATTGTTTCAAGGAACATGTTGCACAAGGACTAAATGAAAAAGCTGAAGGAAACACTGTAGATGAAGAGTGGAGAGTCATGAAAATTTAAGTCAGTAGGGCTGCTGAAGAAATGTTAGGAAGGAAGAAAAGATCAACTAAGAATCAGTGGATAACTCAGGAGATACTAGACCTGATTGATGAACGACGAAAATACAAGAATGCTAGAAATGAAGAGGGCAGAAAAGAATACAGGCGATTAAAGAATCAAGTGGATAGAAAGTGCAAGGTAGCTAAGGAAGAATGGCTGAAGGAGAAGTGCAAGGATGTCAAAGGCTGTATGGTCCTGGGAAAGGTAGATGCTTCATACAGGAAAATCAAGGAAACCTTTGGAGAAAGGAAATCTAGGTGTATGAATATTAAGAGCTCAGATGGAAAGCCACTTCTAGGGAAAGAAGACAAAGCGGAAAGATGGCAGGAGCATATCCAAGAGTTGTGTCAAGGTAAAGATGTAGATAATTTGGTTCTGGAACATGAAGAGGGTGATGCTGATGAAATGGGAGACCCAATTTTGAGGTCAGAGTTTGACAGAGCTGTGAGTGACCTCAATAGGAACAAGGCACCTGGAATTGATGACATTCCCTGTGAATTACTGATTGCCCTAGGAGAAACCAGCATGGCAAGGTTATTTCATTTAGTGTGCAAGATGTATGAGACAAGAGAATTCCCATTTTCGGAAGAATGTTGTTATACCTATTCCCAAGAAAGCCGGTGCTCACAGGTGTGAAAATACCGCACCATTAGTTTAGTATCTCATGCCTGCAAAATTTTAACACTTATTATTTACAGAAGAATGGAAAAACAAATTGAAGCTGAGTTGAGGGAAGATCAGTTTGGCTTCAGAAGAAATGTAGGAACACGTGAAGCAATCCTGACTTTACATCTGATCTTAGAGGATCGAATGAAGGAGGACAAGCCCACGTACATGGCATTCGTAGATCTAGAAAAGGCATTCGATAATGTTGATTGGACCAAGCTATTTATGATTCTGAAGGTGATAGGGATCAGATACCAAGAACGAAGAATTATCTACAATCTGTATAAAAATCAGTCTGCAGTGATAAGAATCAAGGGCTTTGAAAAAGAAGCAGCAATCCAGAAAGGAGTGAGGCAAGGCTGCAGTTTGTCCCCTCTCCTTTTCAATGTTTACATAGAACAGGCAGTAAAGGAAATCAAAGAGAAATTTGGAAAGGGAATCACAGTCCAAGGAGAGGAAATCAAAACCTTGAGATTTGCCGATGATATTGTTATTTTATCTGAGACTGCAGAAGATCTCGAGAAGTTGCTGAATGGTATGGATGAAGTCTTGGGTAAGGAGTACAAGATGAAAATAAATAAGTCCAAAACAAAAGTAATGGAGTGCAGTCGAACGAAGGCAGGTGATGTAGGAAATATTAGATTAGGAAATGAAGTTTTAAAGGAAGTAGATGAATATTGTTACTTGGGTAGTAAAATAACTAACGATGGCAGAAATAAGGAGGACATAAAATGCAGACTAGCACAAGCAAGGAGGAGCTTTCTTAAGAAAAGAAATTTGCTCACTTCAAACATTGATATCGGAATTAGAAAGATGTTTTTGAAGACTTTCGTGTGGAGCATGGCATTGTATGGAAATGAAACATGGACGATAACTAGCTCAGAAAGGAAGAGAATAGAAGCTTTTGAAATGTGGTGTTACAGAAGAATGCTGAAGGTGAGATGGATAGATCGAATCACGAATGAAGAGATGAAAATGAAAACCTACAACCTATTTTCCAGTCATTTGACCGGGTCAGGGATGTAATGAATGAAAGATATATAGGCTGTTATTACAATGGGGTCGCCACTCCCAAGGTGATTTATTAATGAGTGATAAATGCTATGAAATGATAATGGAGAGTGTTGCTGGAATGAAAGATGGCAGGGAAAACCGGAGTACCCGGAGAAAAACCTGTTCCGCCTCCGCTTTGTCCAGCACAAATCTCACCTGGAGTGACCGGGATTTGAACTACGGTATACAGCGGTGAGAGGCCGACGCGCTGCCATCTGAGCTACGGAGGACGAATGAAGAGATACTGAATCAAATTGGTGAGAGGAGATCGATTTGGCTAAATTTGATGAGAAGAAGAGATAGAATGATAGGAAACGTCTTAAGACACCCAGGACTTGTTCATTTGGTTTTTGAAGGAAGTGTAGGTGGTAAGAACGGTAGGGGTAGACCAAGGTATGAATATGACAAGCAGATTAGAGCAGATGTAGGATGCAATAGTTAGGTAGAAATGAAAAGGTTAGCACATGATAGGGTGGCATGGAGAGCTGCATCGAACCAGTCTATGGACTGATGACTCAAACAACATTGGACATTATAAATTTTCCAGCTAACTCATTCCTGGCTGCCAGCGTTTCGCCCTCGTGTGCCAGGTTGGGCTCATCAGTTGGTACCTAGCACACCTACCAAGATGCTGGCTATTGCATACCATGGAGGGACAAATATTTCAGATTCCCTATGGGAATCAACATCTATATCATAAGTGATATGTTCCGAGTCGTCAGTAGAGAGATGGCGTGGAATGACATCAGTAGACGAATAAGTTTGAGTGGTGTCTTTAGAAGTAGGAAAGATCATAATATGAAGATAAAGTTGGAATTCAAGAAGACAAATTGGGGCAAATACTTGTTTATAGGAAGGGGAGTTAGGCTTTGGAATAACTTACCAAGGGAGATGTTCAATAAATTTCCAATTTCTTTGCAATCATTCAAGAAAGGGCTAGGAAACAACAGATAGGGAATCTGCCACCTGGGTGACTGCCTTAAATGCAGATCAGTATTGATTGATTGATTGATTGATTGATTGATTGATTGATTGATTGATCGATTGCAATTTTCTAATCTCCGTATTATGTGCAACTTTTCTTCAGTGTTAAACACTTTCCCTTTCTTTTGTGACATCTTCACAGCAATGCTTGCCTCGACTATGTAACAGTCAGACTGATCTGAAATCTACTGAAAACAAGAGTTTGAAAATAAGCATTACATTGTTGTCAGCAATCCCCAAATACGTAACAAACAAAAATCAACATTGGGCGTTATAGTCGATACATTTCTCCCATAATGTGATAAAAATACGCCGTTTTATGCGAGATGTTGTACTAAGTGATTTTTTAAATATAGTGTTTATATCCAATACGTTGTATCCAATACGTCTCTTCTCGTCTTCTGCACAACTGATCTTACAAACTTCATTTCACATGCTTGTAATTTACTAATTTCACTCTCCCTTGCCTCTATGACAGCTCCTAGTGCTGCTGCTGTCAGTGCCTTTCTTACACCCGTTGTGGCACACTGACACAGATCTTGAGATTTTCCGTTTATCAGCCGTGGTAGTTGCAGATATTGCGGGCCTCTTAGATTACCTATTTGATTTTTATTTTTTAAACAAACTTTAAGAATATTAAGAACAAAATTGGTAAATTTCTTGAAGTTACATTCACTCAAAACTTAATGCCAATGTAAATGGTCTGCTACTGGATATTATAAATTTTCCAGCTAACTCATTCTTGGTTGCCAGCGTTTCGCCCCATTGTGCTAAGTTGGGCTCATCAGTTGGTAAATAGCACACCTACCAAGAGCATGGCTAGTGCACACCGTGGAGGCCACTGCGTAGGCTGCTTGAAGCCATCGGCGGTGCCAGTGCACAATGAGAGGCTTTGTCTCGTTTTCAAAAATTGATGCCTGCCTGGCGATCAGATGATATAGACATTGATTCCCATAGGGAACCTGAAATATGAATTTACTCATCCGGGACAAATATTTCAGGTTCCCTGTGGGAACCAGTGTCTATATCACCCAAAACTTACCCAATTCCAGTGCTTGTTGACTAGCTCCACGAGTGATGAGGAAGATTTCTGAAGCTTGTGACCTCAACATGATCCAGTCTTGAGAATGGCTTTCAGAGTTCCTCAGACATTTCCTGGGTTATTTCACACATTTCGCATCCTCTAATGGCGATTAGTGATTTTTGGGAAATTACTATACAGAGATTTCCTCTGGAACAGCATTATTTTTTAAATAGTGTATTACTGGACATGCGCATAAATTCCCATACAAAATCACAATTCATAACGTGTTAAAGAAAGTTAAAAACTGGGCCATTTTACCCACGCTGAGTTTTTACTCAGAAAACATGCAAACTTTGAATGTTCCGTCTTGGAAATTGTGCCGTGTATGGCTCAGCAGACAGGAGTAACTTTGTCGTCTGTTCCAAATGCCACAGAAACCTGCTGTATCCAGTTACTAGATTCTGCACTTGATTTACAACAGTTTAAAACTGATTCTTGTTTCTGGTGAAGCCGAAGGTAGTCAGTTCACTAAAAAGAACTCCAAATTGACACACACAATATAACAGTTAGCATGTGGTGTGCTGAAACATATTGGAATAACCAATCTAAAGAGAGATGTTCCTCATGTTGAATATTTTATCAGACTTAATATTAATGATCATATCCCCTGTGGGCACCCACAACAAACATGCCAGGTTCAGTTGCTTCTGAGAAGAGTTAACTGATGACGAAGAGGCACATACAGCACCTTGAAGATAGAGTTCCCGTGATATCATCCACGGTGATTTTTACTTGTGGAGAAAGCTGAAAGATACAGTGACAAAACATTCGTCACCGCTCTTCATTATCCTTTCAAGTGGTAGCTACTAATACAGTGGCACATTTTCCATAAGGTAACATACAGTGACATATTCTTGTGTATATAGTATCTTTATCAGTACAGACTATGTATCAAGCTGTCAAAAATGATCATAGTACGAAAGGCAAGGCATCTGGCTTGCTGAGGAAAACAACGGGAACTTACGGCGAGATACTTTTGGTTGGTCAGGTATTTTCATCAGGTTTAAAAAAACAAAGTCTCACTTTCAAGCTATTAAAATGATTACAGTGCCAAGGGCAATGAAAGAGAATGTGGCTCAGTGAGGAAAGCAACGGGAAACATACAATAACATAAGAGACTCATCTACAGACACATCGCTTTCAGGTGTGTACACACTTCGGAATCTGCTATTCAAGTGGTCCAGAATAGGTTTAAATTTGTACAGTCTCTTTGGATCCCATGTGGCTTCGTCGTATGCTTCGTTATCGACAAAGTGTAAGAATTTGAGGAGATGAAATCTTCTTTCAGAGAACAGCTCCAGAAATATTGGGGTCTCTAATATCTGTCTACGAGAAAAGCACCCCTTGTTGTCAGGTAACTGAGGAATGCCTTGCAAGTAAAGTCATAATTTCATCTTTATTCGTGTCAGTCCACTAATTCACTCTCGAATATAATTTCAAGGTCAGTGTGCTTTCAAAAACTGTTCAGCATATTAGTTCCACTAATTCAAATATTCTAGCAGATTATTTACATCTTTAATTTGTTCATTTACTCCAGGTTGCGGTGTAAATGTAAATCTCGGCCGTTCAGATCCTACGTTTGTCCCTACACTGACCTGAATATCACCGCTAGTGCTACAGTCACATTCACTTGAGTGGCTTTCACCGTTGCGCTCGCTATCTCCTGACATTTCAACATTAGTCTCACTATCAGATGACATATCACTCCGAATTGTAACAGTGTAATAAATCAAACTGTTCCTCTTCACAGATGTTTCTGAACTCCGCTTGCACTTGCCACTCTCAGCAGCCTGGCGGCCGCACTGGCTGGGTGCGGAACGAAAGAATTTTGCCCGGTCACGTGGTTTTAGGAGAGTGCTGCTGTAGGCAAAGCTCGAAACTAGTATACACACACAAAGGAAAGCAATCTCGATTCCTACGACGGAATAAGTCATCATACCCATCGCCGAAATACATTTACAATGTGATGTCAGAATATTCCGTCAAGCCATGCGGCTATGGCGATTTATTCCGTCATTACCGCTTGAAAGGTTGATTACTAAAGGAAGTGAACATGAAGTTAATCCACAGATATCAGGAACATTTTCTAGCTGACGTTTTCTGTATAAAACAAGTACCATACATTTTCTTTCAATATTTCCCGTCGACCCAGTAAGATGAGCTACAGGTTGACTTCAGCGATCAGTTAGTTGTTCAGTAAATCCTGAGCTTGATGGAGTGAGGCCAGTTTTAATATCCCGTAAGTTGTTTGTGGTCTAATGTCTTTGTTTTGAAAGAAAACTAAAACCATATTCCTTTTACAAGTAATGAACTTCATTCTGGTTCCGAATTGACTTTAACACGTTGGGTGCCACCTGCCGCCATATGGCGTCACGGTGGTCTACAAATTTGAGATGGCGTGACGCCATATGGCGGCACACCGTTCTTGAAATCAGAGTTGGCGTGACGCCATACGGCGGCACAGTTGAGTTTCAGGCGATGCGCCGTAGATAATCAGCTGTGACATCTATGCGCGTAAAATTGGTACTACGTGAAGGGCAAACTTCAGGGTCTATTCCAGCTATGTATTTTTACTGTATGCCACCATGTGGCGCCACAGTATTCTTCCGAAGCCACTGACTGGCCAGTGGTCTTTGTCACAGGTGAAAGCGCGCCAGGCTTTGTTTATTCCTCGTTTACGTACGTATTATCACTCAGTTTATATAGTTGTGCAAAAATATAAAAAAATGGAAGATATTGGTAATAATCTTACGAGGGAACACATACATGTGTTACACTCGGATTCGGTTGAAATTTGGTAGGAATATTCGTGGGAGGCAGTAGAATGCCAAGGTGAAAACTGCATGTACCCAGCGCAAGTTTAAACGCCAAAATTGAGCAAATAAATAGTCATAAAATTAGAAGTACCACGGGAGTATCGGGGTGTGGCGGAGAGGTAGGGAGGAGCGAAGCATCGGACGTGAACCAACCGGGCTGCGTTGAGCTGCGCCAGCAGCCAGGTAGCGTACAGTTAGCGCGTTTCCCTTAACTTCCCGATCAGATGTGCAAAACGTAAATATGAAAACAGCACATGAAACAAGTGTACAAAGGACGATGTTTGAACAACGATGCCAATAAGGTTTGAAAAATTACAACGAGTAACAAGAACTCGGGCATGCCGAGACGCATATTTTCATTGTTTAGAGTTATCAGAAAACTGTTCACAACAATATGTAATGCAATATAAGTACTTGTTTTGCATTTTACTAGGTTTTCATAAATATTGCGTTAATTTGAATTAGGAAATAAATATCCCGTATTGGAAATTCGTATTGAACATTCCATGTCAAAAAATTCCGTGACACCATATGGCGTCACGCTATATTTTATCTTTCCTAAAAATTGATGTGACACCATATGGCGTCACGCATGACCATGGTATGGTGAGATAAAATTTACTTAGTACATCATATAAATACATCCCAAGATTATATAAACAGTCTACAACGCGTACAATTGCTTTGGCACCAGCGGAATGCAGTTCAAAAACATGCCTGGCACCAGTGGAATAGTGTGCTACAATCGGCTCGGCACTTATCTAAGATAAAATTCTAAAAGAATTTAATTGTATGAAGTCCACCTGTTCAGTACATGTTTGCCATTTGATAAATTGTCTCTCTAAAAAGCTACATAGGACATGTTTCGACCTAGCCTAGCCTAAAGGTCATCATCAGCTAAAATAACATAAAGAAGAAAGACATATACCAAAAACAACAGTGATACATAAAAACTTGAGATAAAATACAGTCAACAAATGCAATGGAAATCTTTGTTTAAAATGTACACCGCTTCAAACTTGGACGAATTTAGTTGTAAGTATGGGTCAACCTTATTAATACAACTATTGGTTGGCTGGAGGAAATACTTAAAAATTGTGAATACTGTTAAATGTTGTTCTATTTGTCATGCTTAAGTCCATTACATTTCTTCATGGAGAATACAGGTATAGCCAGGATTTCCTCTTTCCTTGAGTTTGTTCAGATCAAGCGTTGACCTCCACAACACCAACATACTTCACTCTGTTTCCATAAGCATGACAAATAGAACAACATTTAACAGTATTCACAATTTTTAAGTATTTCCTCCAGCCAACCAATAGTTGTATTAATAAGGTTGACCCATACTTACAACTAAATTCGTCCAAGTTTGAAGCTATGTACATTTTTAACACAGGTTTCCACTGCATTTGTTGATTGTATTTTATCTCAAGTTTTTATGTATCACTGTTTTTTGTATATGCCTTTCTTCTTTATGTTATTTTAGCTGATGACCTGGAGGCTAGGTCGAAACATGTCCTATGTAGCTATTTAGACAGACCATTTATCAGTGGCAAACATGTATTGAACAGGTAGACTTTATACAATTAAATTCTTTTAGAATTTTATCTTAGATAAAATCACATTCTGTCAAATGTGACGATAGAGGAACTTTTCAACAACTGCCACAGTGAAGGTTAGCAAGCCTCTTCTCTCCGACCAGCCATGAGGAAAGGCAGTAATACTGGCACAGATCACGGTGACCTCAGGCACATAGTTAGCTATTTATTTATTTATTTTAATAAACTGTCTGTATATTTGTTTTTGTTAGCAACAACCTATAACGGCTCATGGCTTATATTGCATAATGCACTTGTAATATCACCTTCAAGATCCTGGAGAGAGTGCAATAGCCAGAGCTTGTTTCTCGCTTCACCACATTACTTTTTGATGTAAGCACCTACGTCTTTCACTGTTAGATACAAACAGCCTGTGCATTCCCCGGTGCGACTGCATTCTCATATTTCATTTAAAAGTACACTGGTTTATGGTAGGATGAAACAGAAACTTGTCAAGGGAATGTAAAACTGGAATATTTTAGATATGTATTTTCATCTCCATTCTTATTTTGGTTGTTTGATATAATGCTAAATAATCCAGTATTTTCCTTGTTATCTTGTCATGAGAAGCTATAGAGGGTCTCTCTTATAAAGCCAGACCGTCCAGCGGCATTTTTACTCTCGGAGACCTAAGCAGCTGTAGGGCAGGCGCAACAAGTGTGCATCAGTAGCCAGTCTGTATCTCAGCTGTTAACATGGTGAGACAGTTATCATTGCAACATCGTATTTTTGTACGTAAAAGTTATTTTAAGTATGAGTAAGCTAGACAGGTACACGATGCATTTGTTCAGCAATTTTCTGGTGAAGTGCCACCTTCATGAACACAGATTCATGTAATTGTAAATTAATTTAAAACTACTGGCTTGTTGCTCAATAAGAAACGTGTGCACACAAAACAGTTTTAACAGAGGAAAAAACTAGATGACATTGGTGCGAATCTTAATGCTTTCTTCTGCACACAGAGCTACAAAGTGTTATACATCAAACCGTACAGGTTTACACCTGCCCATTTTTTAAAACCTGCTGATCCAGGCACAAGAGTGAGATACTGTGAGTGGTATCTTGCATCATCAAACGATCATTTATTCGACCCACAGCTTGAGTTCTTTTCGGATGAGGGCTGTTTCGTCTTAATGGTCGTGTGAACAGTCATAACTCTCGCAGAAAATTCTAATGGTGTTTATGAAGTCCTTCGTTATGAAGGATGATACATCCAGCAACTTTTATAAGGTAAGATTGTATACATGCAGCTGCTGTAGCACAGAGTACAAACACTGTGGGTTTATGAGAAAGACCCTGTACTTGTCTCCTTGAAGAATGGCTTAAATATCATTGTCTGGGTTTGAATGGATGCATCTGCTCTCCATACGTAGCCATAAAAGTGATGACTGTTACCTTTTCTAATATCTTTTCTCCAAATTGTTATTATTGTCTGTTATTTTTATTACTGAAATAACCAAATTCCTGAGGTAAAATAAATCCTTGCGACCTAATATTACAAGAGTGAACCTTTGTTGCCTCGGAATCAGGACAGTTGCAAAGCCTTGCTCTGAGACAACATTCCTCATTATGGCCGGTTTGATGAAATGTTTTCTTTAGTCTTTCCAGGTTTGTGCAATAGATACTCAGATTGTAGTAGTATTTAATTCTAGATGGGTGTTACGAGGGCATATCTAAAAGTGATCCATTTTTTTAAAGTAGATATTTCCTAATATTATCATTTAGACTTTCACGGCCCGTGTAACTATTCATGAGTTCTATTTTTTGGGCTTATGCCGTGTAAATAATTATAAAACACACTCAACGTTTCAAAAGGAACCTTGCCTTTCTTCATCAGGAGACCAAAGAGAAGAGAAACGACGTATTGATGGTTGCTAGGAGAAAGCAACAAGGAAGCTACAAATGGTGCCCAAAGATGTAAAGGGGACGCCATTTTAGCCCAATGCTAGAGACAATGAATAGTGGCAGCAGAGCATTACTCTCTAATGGTTCTGATTATAGGTAGCCATGATTCACTGAGGTTGTAACCTGTATCGCGGTTGAAATTATCTGGATGTTTACGTATTTCAACCGCCTCCCTGATAATTCTTGGGCGATATTGCTTTATACGGGCAAGAACATCCACTTCTTGGAACAAGACATCATGACCAGGTGTTAGGGCATGGTCAGCAATAGCTGATTTATCAGGTTGGTTGAGTCTGATACTTCTAGTATGTTCTTTGATGCGAGTACACACCGTTCTCGAAGTCTGCCCAATATAAACCTTGCCACAAGTACAGGGAACTCTGTAGATACCAGGTTGTTGTAATTTAGGCAAACTATCCTTAGTTGGTCGCAGGAGTTGTCTAATCTTAACTGATGTTCCAAAAACAGTTCGTACCTGGTACCTGCGTAAGATTTTAGCAATACGATCCGTCGTGTTATGTATGTAAGGTAGGTAAGCAGTTCCTTTTACATCTTTTTTCTTAACAGACGTCCGATTATGTGCCAAAAGGCAGTTCTCGCTAAAGGTCTCAACTTTGCTGTAGCGCCTAGAAGAATTCCAATTGAGGAACTTATTACATCTATAGAATCCTCGGTACATAACCTCACACCTGAAGAGGCTGAGGAAGTTAGACAAGAATGTTCCAAAGTTCTCAAGACCGCTAATCCACCTAAGTCCAACTTAAAACAAGGTGAAATCCGGGCGCTAAAAGATCTAAGGGACAATTCTGATGTAATCGTTCTCCCCGCTGACAAGGGTAACGCGACGGTGGTGATGGATAAAGATGAATATGACAACAAGATCTCGTCCTTGTTAGCTGATCCTATATACAGGATTAACAGTCGTGATCCCACAACTCGCTACTCAAATATGACCGTCAAATTGGTCAAGCAATCTTCTATTCCAGAAGATACAGCAAAGAGTCTCCTTCCAGGGGATGCTATTCCTCCGAGACTGTATGGCCTTCCCAAAATACATAAGGAGGGTGTTCCTCTTAGGCCTATTGTCAGTACGATTGGTTCCCCGACATATGCCCTTTCGAAATATTTAGGTAGTCTTCTTCAACCACGCCTAGGTAACACCCCTTCATATATTAAGGATTCCACACACTTCATTGAGAAGTTAAAAACTATATCACTTCAGCCAGGCGATATCTTGGTGAGTCTCGACGTGGTGTCTCTGTTTACGAGAGTACCTGTTGACGGTGTCATGTCTCTCATTAATGATATCTTTACTGAAGAGATCGCTAGGCTTTTCTATCACTGCATGACCTCCTCCTACTTTCTATGGAATGGGAAATATTATGAACAGACAGATGGTGTGGCCATGGGAAGTCCTCTCTCTCCTGTTGTGGCCAATTTCTTCATGGAAAACTTCGAAGAGAAAGCTTTGTCGTCGGCACCTTGCAAACCGAAGATCTGGTGGCGATTTATGGATGATACGTTCGTCGTATGGACGGAAGGTGAAGACAATCTTGGTCACTTTCTGGATCACCTTAATCGCCAGCACCCTTCCATTTGTTTCACCTTGGAAATGGAATCTGACGGCAAGATACCTTTTTTGGATGTTCTCGTCACCAAGAAAGAGGATGGATCTCTAGGACACAGCGTGTATCGTAAGCCCACACACACCAATAGATATCTCCACGCAGATTCTCACCATCACCCTGCCCAGAAACATGGCATCCTTAGAACTCTGACTACCAGGGCCAGGAGGATTTGTGAAGCGTCAGATCTACAAGAGGAAATTAACACCTTGAGAACCACCTTTGAGAGCAACGGTTACAGCAGAGCTTTGATCTCAAGGGTTCTGAAATCGGCACATAATCGGACGTCTGTTAAGAAAAAAGATGTAAAAGGAACTGCTTACCTACCTTACATACATAACACGACGGATCGTATTGCTAAAATCTTACGCAGGTACCAGGTACGAACTGTTTTTGGAACATCAGTTAAGATTAGACAACTCCTGCGACCAACTAAGGATAGTTTGCCTAAATTACAACAACCTGGTATCTACAGAGTTCCCTGTACTTGTGGCAAGGTTTATATTGGGCAGACTTCGAGAACGGTGTGTACTCGCATCAAAGAACATACTAGATGTATCAGACTCAACCAACCTGATAAATCAGCTATTGCTGACCATGCCCTAACACCTGGTCATGATGTCTTGTTCCAAGAAGTGGATGTTCTTGCCCGTATAAAGCAATATCGCCCAAGAATTATCAGGGAGGCGGTTGAAATACGTAAACATCCAGATAATTTCAACCGCGATACAGGTTACAACCTCAGTGAATCATGGCTACCTATAATCAGAACCATTAGAGAGTAATGCTCTGCTGCCACTATTCATTGTCTCTAGCATTGGGCTAAAATGGCGTCCCCTTTACATCTTTGGGCACCATTTGTAGCTTCCTTGTTGCTTTCTCCTAGCAACCATCAATACGTCGTTTCTCTTCTCTTTGGTCTCCTGATGAAGAAAGGCAAGGTTCCTTTTGAAACGTTGAGTGTGTTTTATAATTATTTACACGGCATAAGCCCAAAAAATAGAACTCATGAATAGATATTTCCTGCTTTAAAGTGTGCTAAATTCAGCCGACATCCATCTAGTCCCCCATAGATTTAATAGTTAGTTGATATACCAACAAAATAAACACTAACTGACATTGTTTTCCAATTAACACATCACATCAGGTATTCCCTGTTCATTCTAATTGCTTTCCTTATATGAATCACTTAAGAACGGGTAGGATTGTCCTATTTTTTAACAAACGGATGGTGTTACACTAAAGAGAGCCACGTGACACTTGAGCACATTCCTACAATCCTTCAGTGTTTGATTTTAAGCTGTGAGCTTGTACTTGGGAGATAGTGGATTCGAACCCCACTGTTGGTAGCCCTGAAGATGGTTTTCCTTGGTTTCTCATTTTCACACCTGCCAAATGCTGGGGTTGTGCTTTTATTAAGACCACGATTGCTTCCTTCCCACTTCTAGCCCTTTCCTATCCCATCGTCGTCTTAAGACTTACCTGTGTTGGTGGGACAAGAAGGAAATTATAAACAAAAGTTTTATTTTATTTATTTCACTATTAATTAAATTTAATTTCAATATACATAGATAGCATCATGTCTTTGCTGGTAGACCTAGTGTTAACATTGCACTATGAGCTAGAGCAGTTTTGTTATTTTAATTACCGAGCTCAATAGCTGCAGTCGCTTAAGTGCGGCCAGTATCCAGTATTCGGGACATAGTAGGTTCGAACCCCACTGTCGGCAGCCCTGAAAATGGTTTTCCATGGTTTCCCATTTTCACACCAGGCTGTACCTTAATTAAGGCCACGGCCGCTTCCTTCACACTCCTAGCCCTTCCCTGCCCTATCGTCACCATAAGACCTATCTGTGTCGATGCGATGTAAAGCAACTAGCAAAAAAAAAAAAAAAAAAAAATCTTTTCATTGACCTGTCTCTGTCTTATCCTTGGCTTTGACAATATGAAAGTGACATAGATACGAGCGATGCAGCAAGTCCCTGCCATGAATGGTGTGAGGGTTGGTTGGTGCATGCATTTCAGTGGGCTTGACAGACTGATATGTAATAGCAACTTCTGGGTCACGAGGAGAACCCGCCAAGTGTAACAACTTAATTTTGCAGAAACTTTACTCCGTCGAAATAAGCGAACACTCGTTTTGGCTTATCTGTAGACACTCAACCGTTTCCGAGCTTCCAGAGCTTTTTAGAGCTTAACAAGTTCACTTGATGCAGTGGCGCAGCGACTATTGCCGCGGCTTTATGCCTTTGCGCCCTGTGTTCAAATCTTGAAGAATTGTGAGGTTTTTTTTCATTTGTCTCTGTCCATTGACGATTACTACCAATGTTTCTTATCAAGTTACTGGATACAAGAGCGTTATGTTGACTGTAAAATTACAACTGGGTTTCACAATAAGCATTGTAAATATATATATATATATATTATCCGTGAAACTTTTAGTGATACTTCGGCTCCCTAGAGCTGAATCGGTAGACCTTGGTTATCTTCGAGATTCGTATTAGCAACCTTTGACACAAAAACTATAAATCGATTATGCATCGCCGTGTGACATCTGACGGTATAATTGCAACACTTTACGTACTGTTGTTATTTATACAGCAAAGCCAAAATATAGGTTAGGATTGAACATGAGTGCGGAAAATATCGAGAGAGACATGTCAGCAGCTAACTTACGACGACTCACCATTGAGGCATTCCATTCAGTATCAGCCACAGATTGGGAGGGGTTTGCAGAAAGGTGAAAGAACTCGAAGAGGAATACTGGAGGCACGACGGTGTCATGGAAATAGCCATGGACGAGATTGTAATCAGTAGTACTGCAGATAGCAGTGACGATTGTGAAAGTGATATTTCTGAGAATTCATGCTAGGAACAACATTCGTATCAAGAAATCTTATATAATATGAGTCTGATACAGTTGTTGGCTTAAGATGATAAAGGTTTAGAAAATTCATATCGATCGATCTCACTATAGACTCAATTCAAATTTCATTTCCGTTCAGTTGGTAGTATTACTGGAAGTGGTGTAGCTCCCTTCTTACAGTACTCCTCACCTCCGTAAAACGAAGTATCACTAAAAGCTTCGCGGATAATACAGTATATATGTGTGTTGTTTTTTTTTTTTTCAGGGGTTACAAAGGTTTGTAGGTTCAATCTTATATTAACATTTTAGTGAGATACGGATCATTCCCCTGGATGTTACCAGCCGTAGAAACATTCAAAACATAGAAATTTCACACAGCACGAGCATCGCGTGAAGGCAGCTCTGCCACAGTTAAATTTTTGGGTGGGAATGTCACTCGGGAAAGAAATGTCGTTACATTATTGAAAGATTTCACGTGTTGGCAACACGTTTGTGACAAGCCACACATAACTGATCATTTGTCCAAAAACTGGCACCTGCAGTTGATCATGAATGTTTATTGTATCAGTCGTGATATCCCTGAGTGTAGAACAATTGATGTTTTAAAATTCATTTACCTGACAACATTAATAGACAATAAAGGACAAGAATATGTTAAAAATGAATCGAACAAAACAAGTTGTGTAGTAATCGTCAATAGACAAAATGAAATAAATGAAACATAAAAACACAGTTCATGGATATCTGAACGTGGGGTGCAAAAGTGTGAAGCTGCGGCGATAGCCACTTTGCCACCACATCAGTTGCACTTCTTAAGGTCTAATAGGCATTTAAAACACGTTCGTAAACTCGACCATCATTTTCTCGGAAACAGACGAGTGTCTACAGATGAGCTGAAACATGTTCCCTTGTTTCAACCCCTGAGTCACTGAGAGAAGTTTCTGGCAAATCGGGTTGTTACACTGGCAGGTTATCCTCGTCAGCGAGGAAAGCAAGGGAAACTACCTCGCTCCTCCTTTCCCTAGTGCGCCTCTTCAGTGATGCCTAGGCCATGTATGACAGCAAATGGAGCTGTTGAGGATCCAACCAGCCTGAGGACTGAACATAGTGAGGTCAGCACCAGCGTGTGCCACACACTGGCGGACTTGTGAGTAGGATCCATATTTCCTGCAATTGTAAAAGTTACAGTGGTTACTAATCAGAAAGAAAAAACAATGATGTTTCCTCCATCACTGAATCTATTGCACTAGTGAGACAAATTTTAGTAGACTTTTGATATTTTTCTCCATTTCAAGTTAGATAGTTACTGTCAGCCTTATGCCACAACAAAAGTGGGAGTATGCTTCTCATTTGCTCCTTTTGTTTTTAAATGTCACTTGGTTCAATTTAACATAAGACCATCCAAATATGTTGGGCCTGTCATTGTTTCTTTATATGATAAAAAATCAAAGTAAAGGACCGTGCCCCATTGATGTAAGATTCATTTTCCACATTTGTAATGTTACATGACGGTTGTTTTACAATTTTATTACATAATCTAAGATAAAGATGTAATATTCTGCTATTCATGGACGTAGATTTCTCTGTAGGGTGCATTGGAAATTCATGGGCCTTTAGGCTAACTTAGACAAGGAAAGTTTAAATGAGTCAAGCACTTTTGACCTTAATATTGTTGCTTGCTCACTTTTTTTTAAAAAAGGTTGTGCCTGACGACCACATGATGTCAAGTAGTGGAGTCAAATTAGGTACGTAACAGGAAAATGGACCCAAAATTAGACCGCTCTGCTTGAATGAAAGTTAACAAATTGATTATCCTTACCTGTTTACAAGGGGAAACATGGGAGAAATTTGCCACGTGACTCCTTTAAACTTTCCCTGTCTCAATTATCCTTGAACCATCTTTTTATGAATGTTGGTCCCAAAATTTGCATTTTCTTTCATTGCTGAAATTCAGTAAATTATCAGTTGTTATACTTGTGCTGCTATCTAGTAGCGCCTCAAGAGGAGGGAGGGATGGATGGTTAGAGATTAAATATATCATTTCTTTTTGTATGACTCTACATCATCTCAAACTGAGCAGGAGATTTGTCCTAATTAATACAACTTATAGAGTTACGCTATGACATACCCGAGTTGACAATGAAAAAGAATATTTTTGTTATTCATCGAATGTCACCCTAGTGTCTGCCAACAACAGTCAAGGCAAAAGTTATTCGTACAATATGTTAAAGGGAACAAGAATTTTTATCAAAAGTATATCTTACTTATATTTTGCAATTTTACAAAATACTTTCCTATTATTTCAAACTGTTTGGAAAGTTAAAATAGTTAAGAAAACAAGGCACAGGGCAGTAGATTCCACAAAGAACCTATAATAAAATTATTCGTAAATACCTTCAGCAGTGATTATTTTGTGAATAATAACCGTCATTGATAGTACTAAAAAATCGCAATGAAAATATAATTAAAAAACAAGATATAATTTGTGTCATAAATGTAAATGAAGCATCTTTTTCCCCTTTGCTCTGCGACTCAAAATTTCCGGAGAATTCTAAGCCAGGTGCACAGGTTTTCTTTACTGCATGCTGTTAAAATTACCTGAAAATTCTTAGGTTTTTCATTTTTCATAATTATTAATTTTGTTTTGCTTGTGATTTAGACTCAAATTGACAGTTTTTACTATAATTGTATGTACACTGTCTGATCAAAATTATCCACACACCCATTTCGAACTGAAGACAAGAGTTTGCTGGTAACATATTCTCTAGTAGTCGCCATTAATACGTTGTTGGTCTGCGTTTTGCCTTTATCACAACCCTGACTCTTTTTTTGGGAGACTCTCCATCAGGTCTCGGAACATTTCCGTGGGAATGGCATCCCATTCTTCCCGAAGAGCCGTAGCCAGAGGACGTGTTGATGTTGGATGGTGGGGTCTGGAACAAAGTTGCCATTCTAACTCGCCCTGCAAGTGTTCTGTTGGATTTAGATCGGGACTATGGGCGGGCCAGTCCAGTTGCAGAATATTATTATCGTGAAGCCATTGGCTTGCAGAGCCCACTTTATGACATGTTGGAATAAGCAAGGTTCATCATTGAACTAATTTTCCATGCTAGGCAGTACGAAAGCATTCAGAATGTATTGATACCCTTCTGCAGTCCTCCTAGAGGGCCGAGTCCTTGCCGTAAGAAACATCCATACACCGTAATGCCGCCTCGTCCAAACTTCTCTGTTGATTCTAAACGTCAGGTAGATAGCGTTCTCTGGGCATTCTGCAACCCAAATCCTCCTGTCAGATTGCCACACTTTATAACATGATTCATCACACAAAGTTACCTGTTAAAGTCAAGTGGCATCACTCTTTATATTTAAGAGCAGATATATTTAGTTGATAGGCAGCTGCTCAACCGTGAAACACTGTTCTTCTTAATCCTGGGCGTATAGTCATGGGACTGGCTGTACTTGATGTTATTGTTTGAGTCATCAGTCCATACACAGGTTTGATGCAGCTTTCCATGCCACGCTATCCTGTGCTAACCTTGTAACTATTGCATCGTACATCTGCTCTAATCTGCTTGTCATATTCATACCTTGGTCTACCCCTACCGTTCTTACCACCTACACTTCCTTCAAAAACCAACTGAACAAGTCCTGGGTGTCTTAAGATGTGTCCCATCATTCTATCTCTTCTCGTCAAATTTAGCCAAATCGATCTCCTCTCACCAATTCGATTCAGTTTTTCTTCATTCTTGATTCGATCTATCCATCTCGCCTTCAGCATTCTTCTGTAACACCACATTTCAAAAGCTTCAATTCTCTTTCTAGTTATCGTCCATGTTTCAAATTTCTTTTCTTAAGAAAGCTCTTCCTTGCTTGTGTTAGTCTGCATTTTATGTCCTCCTTACTTCTATCATCGTTAGTTATTTTACTACCCAAGTAACAATATTCATCTACTTCCTTTAAGACTTTGTTTCCTAATCTAATATTTCCTGCATCACCTGCTTTCGTTCGACTGCACTCCATTACTTTTGTTTTGGACTTATTTATTTTCATCTTGTACTTCTTACCCAAGACTTCGTCCATACCTGCTTCTTGAGATCTTTTGCAGTCTCAGATAAAATAACAATATCATTGGCAAATCTCAAGGTTTTGATTTCCTCTCCTTGGATTGTGATTCCCTTTCCAAATTCCTCTTTGAATTCCTTTACTGCCTGTTCTTTGTAAACATTGAAAAGGTGCGGCAGAAACTGCAGCCTTGCCTCACTCCTTTCTGGATTGCTTCTTCTTTTTCAAAGCCCCTGATTCTTATTACTGCAGACTGATTTTTATACAGATTGTAGATAATTCTTTGTTCTCTGTATCTGATCCCAATCACCTTCAGAATCTTAAATAGCTTGGTCTAATCAGCATTATTGAATGCCTTTTCTAGATCTACGAACACTATGTACATGGGCTTGCCCTTCTTACTCAATCCTTTAAAATCAGATGTAAATTCAGGATTGCTTCACGTGTTCCTACATTTCTTCTGAAGCCAAATTGATCCTCTCCCATCTCAGCTTCAACTTGTCTTTCCATTCCTCTGTAAATAATACATGTCAAAATTTTGCAGGCATGTGATACTAAACTAATGTTGCAGTAGTGTTCACACTTGTCAGCACCAGCTTTCTTGGGAATAGGGGTAACAACATTCTGTACTTGATAACATCTTCAAATTCCCTCGTGATTTTTTAATGTTTGTTGGTCCCTGGGTGTCAGTTGCTTATGTGGCAAACAATGTTGAAAGTCACTAAGCTCACCCAGCATACCCTTGTTGCTGTTCCCTAGTCTCACTAAACAACACAAACCTCCTGCATTTTACGCTGTTATGATGCATCATTTTTTGTAGTTTCCTAGGATGCAGTGGTGTCCGAATACTTTTCATCAGATAGTGTATGTTGAGTCCTGGAACCTCATAACATTTTATAAACTATTAGAACTAGCTGAGCATGTTGTTGCTAGGAAGCACCACCAATTACTTATGAAAGATGAGGATAATAATGGTGTATGGCCTCCTAAGAGGCTGCTCTTCCAAGTTGACCCACCGTGGGCAACCTGATGCCCTTACCTAGGATGGACTCTAATGTTGAAGGAGGCCAAAGTCAGGGGAGCCTCGTGCTAACCACACAGCTGGTACAAAAAGGAAACCCGTCAGCTTTCTAAGGCATCTGTAACATAACTAGCTTTTGTGGAGCTGAATTTGAAAGTTTGCAGTAGCGACATGTGGGAGTGTGAAATGTGGTGGTGGTATTGCTAATACAAACCTGATATATCTGCATTTTTAAGTTAAGAGGTTGAACTGTGCAGAAATCCTTAGTAGAAAAATAAAAGTTGTAAGTACACAAGAACCTCATTTATCAGTGGGACCAGAACTCATCCAGATTGTCAAAAATCCAGATAATCCGGAAAAAAACTAAAAGCAAATACAGTACATGTTATACAGTATAATCTATTAACATAAGTTGTACAGTAATACCCTTTTCAACTGTACAAAAAATATAAGAACACTCTTCCTATATATTTATGACTCTGTTTTATGCACCAAAATAATGTGCGAGTTATTTCTGTTTTACATTTGTATAGCATTTGCGCGCAGCACAATCACGAAGACGTTCTGTCGGTGTGGTTTCAGTCAAGGATTCTAAATAGGCCATCAGTTTGTCCAGCTGCATTGTTGCCTCTCCATGAGTCATTGTTTCTTCTGATGGAGCACCGGTTTCATTTTCAAATTCATCATCAGCGTGAATTAATAGTACGTTGCATTCAGAAGAGCCTGCGTTTGAATCCCACCTCGGCCGTCCTGTGAATGGTTTTCCATGGTTTCCCATTCTCAATTCCAGGCGAACCCCGGGACGGTGCCTTTTATAGACCATGGCCAAATTACTTCCAATTCCTGTCCTTACTATCCTTGGCCGATAAGACATTCAAGAAGAGTCGACGCCGTAAAAGAAATACTGTACAAGTAAAAATAAATTTTTATTATTTTCGATCCCGTTAAACTGGAAATCTGGATTCATGAGGGCCAGATAAATGAGGTTCTTGCGTATGTGAAGTAGCAAGAGAAAGATTGGAGCTGAAAGCAGCCCTTCACATCAGAATATTCAAGTGTCCCTTGCCAGTTTTTTTATTTGTATGTCAGAGAAGAAGGAGGTTTGTTCTTCACTAAATCAGCTCTTATATCAACATCTGTTGCTGATGGAAGTTTCACCAAGACGTGCTATGTACAGTGCCACTTAGAAGGTCTAGGTGATGATAGTGTTTGCTAGTCTGAGAATCAGGGTATCGAGACTTCCTAAACAAGCAGTGCTCCTCACGCACTGGGATATCCTCGGTTCTGCTTTCTGTATAGGATGATCTCACTTGCAGCTCTGAACAGTGGAAAAGTTGGAAGACTGACGACATTGTCAAGAAAAAGGGAAGAGGGTGTAAAAACCTACTTCTGCTGGGGTTGAAAAAAAAAAAAAAGGAGTTGCCTCTCCCAGCTCACGACTAGCGATAGTGTTTGCTTTTAAAATAAATTACTTACATCATATCAAAAAGAGCTGTCTCTAAAAGCAACAAACCAGCACCAAGTGAGATGGAATTTTTAGCCCTATGAAAGACCACGTTTGCTCATTTCTGTTGTAGGATGAGTGAATTACTTGATTTTCTTGACAAGGAATTGAACTAGTCATGTTGGTTAGGCACCGTCAAGTGCTGAAATCAAAGATAGTGTTTCCAGTCCCTTTTGGAATCTTCTGTACCATTTGTATACAGCTCTCTTTCCCAGTGCTTCAGTTTCGTTTTCCACTGCTTAATGTTCAGAGCTGCACAGTAACTGTGGTAATAGGAAGAAAATTCAACATTTTTGGAATGCTGGACAAAGCAGAAGTAGCATGGTCATTTACTTGCATTTCTTTGAACAACAGAGTGAGTACAACTGCCTCTCACCATGATGAAGATCATCCTATACCGGATGCCTTGAACATCCTTGTGGCAGTGTTCTGCAACTTCCATTAAACTTGATTTTACGTGTCATGACATTCAGTACACCTCCATTCAATCACGTCTCCTGTCAAACCTGGTCATGCTATACTTTCTGCACCTTTGCCCTTATCGAGCATTTCCCAGAACTTTTTGATACTACTATGTAGCAGCATCAAATTGGTCCAGAAAAATTCAACTCCTCCTCTATTTTGTAACCTGTGAGTTTCAGATGTCTATCAGGCTTTGAAAACAGTTTTTTTTTTTTCCAACTTCATGAACAGGAAAAGTTGTAGTACAACTGAAGCAAATACTGGGAGCTGATGCATGTAGAAGTAGCAAATGCACAGAATTTTCAGACTGCTTTTAAAGAGAACTTCATCCTGCTTTAAAGCTAGTTGTTTAGAGCCCCATTATGAAACCAAAGTTCCCAAAACTGTCAATTTAATCAAAATTTAAAATAACAAAGTGTGTGGAAAAAGATATCTTCTGGGCTCAATGGTGGCTGATCTATTTTGCATTGTTAACCTGGCCATAATGTGTCATATGTAAGAGGTTTGATGTCAATAAAGTATTTTTAAGAACAACTGTTGCAGAATATCTTACATTCCTAAGAGTGCTTACAAGGAATATTCTTGTGAGAAATTGACTGAGAGAACCATAGAGCTGTTGTCGTTGAGATATTTGCCCATTCTCCTATAGAATCAAGGCGTGCCAGATTTTGGCATAGAATACTATGGGTGCGCGAAGAGATGGCCGGGCAAGCACTTGGGCAGGGAGAGGGACATGCAGGAGCGGCAGAGTTGAGCACACGCACGACATCTGACATTGCTCCTAACGAGCAAATGTTCGACCCAGATGTTCTATAGCTCTTGTGGGCTGACATGGGAATGGGAATGATTGTATTAATCACTGTGTTGTAGGGCGTCATTCGTTGATGCCTTTTATATAATTTATAATTTCTAGTCCTTATTATAGGCCATAGCAAACTAGGTTTAATATACCCATAATACGGCGACAAAGAGACTGAGAGGTAAAACAATTCACAAAGAGGCTAGAAACTTGACTGAAGGAATTAATAAAGTTATATGATGATGAAGGTCAGAATAAATGTCCTCTGTGGCTATAACTAACCCTTAATGTAGGGCTGCAAAGTACTGTTATGTTTCAGAGTGAACAATACGGCGTATTATAAGAAATGAACTTAGTAACAGTGAAAAGGGCAGTCTCGTCCACGCCGGATAAGAAACGGCCATGATCCGAGTCCGTGAAAGCAGAAATAGTTTATCGTCGGGTGATAAATGATACAATTGAAAACTTTTATTTGCGACAGAAGGTAAGCGGTTCGATGTTTTTAGTAGTGTACTGGCGAGAGCTCCTCTCTCCCCACCAAAGTGCTCACCCAGCCATCTTGCCGTGCACCCATAATACTTCCTTCCTGTACTGTGCCACATAGAATTTTGAGTATCACACAGGAATGTAAAGTAAGTTTGGCTTCACAACTATAAATGGTTAATAAACAGGATGAGGACAGTATTCTTTCAAATTCATATCACTAATCGGTGATGTAATGGTGAAATTGAGACTGCCACAACGCAGTGTCGTGAGTGGTATTGTTATACTTTGTCTCGCAGAACTCTGCTACTGTTGGTGACTTCGTGACGAGGTGAGTTATGTTGTTTGTGTCATCGGAGTGGTTTGATGCAGCTGTCCACGTAGCCTTATCGCCCTGTGGGTGGGGGCAATAGAATAACACGTACAGTATCCCCTGCCTGTCGTAAGAGATGACTAAAAGGGACCATGGGGCCCTTACCTGAGTCCTGGCATTGCTTTCACATACTTATGCCAGGCTCCTCACTTTGTCATCCTATCCGACCTTCCTTGCTCAACTCTTGTTCTTTTCCGACCCCGAGACTATTAGGTTCTGAAGGCTAGGGAGTGTTTCATTTTCATGTCCTTTGGGGCCCTTGTCTTTCTTTGGCTGATATCTTCATTTTTCAAAGTGTTGGATCCTCTCCATTTTTTCCCTCTGATTAGTGTGGTTAGGTCGGATGGTTGCCCAGTTGTACTTCCTCTTAAAAGGATAATCACCAGCACCACATTCTGTGCTAACTTTTCATTTCTGCGTAACTTCTACATCTACTCTATATCTGTTTGACATATTGATATTCATACCTTGGTCTACTCCTACCATTCCTACCGCCTATACTTCCCTCAAAAAACTAATCGAACAAATCCACCGGGCGAGTTGGCCGTGCGGTTCGGAGCGTGCAGCTGTGAGCTCGCATCCGGGAGATAGTGGGTTCGAACCCCACTGTCGGCAGCCCTGAAGATGGTTTTCCATGGTTTCCAATTTTCACACCAGGCAAATGCTGGGGCTGTACATTAATTAAGGCCACGGCATCTTCATTCCCATTCCTAGGCCTTTCCCATCCCATCGTCGCTGTACCGGGTGGTACACCTCCACGCCGCGAATTCAAATATTGCGCCAGTTGAAACCTCTCTACAGGAGGAAGCCTGAACTTTAACAAACTGTATTAACTCAATGGTTTCTCGTAAGATGTCACTACTGTAAATTTTGAAGTGTTCTGAACTATGTCTATTTCGATTTGTATTTGTTTGCTCTGTAGCAAGAAGTGTGGACATTCTCTGCTAGATGGTACTACTTAAAAACTATAACTGGGCACCCTGGTGCGAAGTGAACGAACTGTTTTTGAAGAAATTTTGTATCTATAAGTTTGTTCTTTGTTAAATTTCTTTCTTTCATTTTTTGGGTTGGCAATATTGATCTCTGTTTCCGCCAGTTTTAAATTCAGCCAATCCTAAATTTTATAAATTAATTTTCCACCAATCCTAGATTTCTTCTTCAGTTTTGACTTTTAATTTTTAGCCGACCAATAAATGTTTGTGGAAGGGTTGTTATCATTCATGAAAGGTCTCGAATGTTCCACGAGGGTATATAAATTGCTGATTTTTTTGTCTCGGTGCTACTTCAGTAACATCTTTCTCAGTGTGTGAATATATAGCAGGGGGCGGGAAGCGCCTCTTTCTTCAAGCAGCCGTTCATCTACAAGGTAATGGCCTGTTAACATCTTCATTTCTTGCTAGCTCAGCAGTTTACTCTCGGGGAGGGTTCGAAACCTTTTAATATGTAACCAATTCCTTTAAAATGTAAATTAACTTTTCTGTGTATGTAAAAACTTCAAATCTCTTTTACTGTAAAGCGGGGATAGAGAGTGCTTCACCCTCTCGAACTCCCCTTCATTTTGAAATTGAGGTGACTACGTTTTCATAACCGTTTCTTCTCTTCCTTATGCATTAAAGTTTTCTCATACGTGTCACCTCCCTAGCTTGGGATTAGCCCCTGTATATCGGCCTAGAGCCACCTAGGTTTTAAGAAGTGTCATGTAGGAGTGCAAGCTACGCCTCCAGTCAATTTGGTTTTTTGGGCCATTTAATTAACCCAAAGTTTTGTTTTCTTCATGTGAAGGCCCTGTAGGTTGGGTACAAGATACCCCTGTTTCACTGTATGTGTGCCTTGAGGGCAGTTAGGAGTGAAGTTTGTTGTGGCCTTTGATAGGCTTGTAAACTTAAGAGTGGGACTGCTCTTTCCAAATTTTGATCTCTGCGTGCTTCTAGGAGGCTTGACATTCTAATTATGGGCAATTGCTCCTTGGTATGAAGGGGTTTTCTGCCCTTTGGTTGTGAGCTGAGGGCTCAAGGAACGTAAAACGGGGCTCAAAGCCCCAAAACTTGTAATGACTGTAATCTATAATTTCTTAATTTGTTGATTTGCTACTTGGTACCTGTTACACTTTTGTTATTTGTTGTCATTTGTTGATTTTGGAAAGAAAATATAACCTTTGTTAAAGTTTTAAATTAACTTTAATTTGGTAGTTGAGACCTATTCCAGCCCGCACCTTCTTTCACCTCTCCTGTTCCACAGTACCCTCGGAACAGTCGCCATAAGACCTATCTGTGTCGGTGCAAAGTAAAGCAACTAGCAAAAAAAAAAAAAAAAAAAAAAAAATTGAGCAAATCCTGGGTGTCTTAAGTTGTGTCCTATCATTCTCTCTCTTCTCATCAAATTTAGCCAAATCGTTCTCTTACGAATTCGATTTATACCACTTCATTTGTGATTTGATCTGTCCACCTCACTTTCTGCATTCTTCTGGAACACCACATTTCAAAAGCTTCTTATTGTCCATGTTTCACTTCCATATAATACTATGCTCCAGACAAAAGTTTTCAAAGACAGATTGTAGATAATCCTTCTTTCTCGTTATCTGATCCCCATCACCTTTAGAATATCAAATAGATTGGTCCAATCAACATTATACTTATTAAATTACAATTATTACAATGATACTAATTACTTGTAATTCCAATCAACATTATCGAATAACTTTTCTAGATATGTGATTGTGGGATTTTCCTTCTTAATTCGATCTTCTAAGATCAGATGTAAATTCAGAATTGCTTCAGGTGTTCCTACATTTCTTCTGAAGCCAACCTGATCCTCTCCCAATTCATCTTCAATTGTCTTTCCAATCTTCTGTAAATAATACATGTTAAGATTTTGCAAGCATGAGATAATGATTAATAGTGCAATAGTTTTCACACTTGTCAACACCTGTTTTCTTGAGAATCTGTCCAAAATCGGATGGTACCTTTTTTCTTCTTTTTTTTGCTACTTGCTTTACGTTGCACGGACACAGATAGGTCTTATGGCGACGATGGGACGGGAAAAGGCTAGTAGTGGGAAGGAAGTGGCCGTGGCCTTAATTAATGTACAGCCCCAGCATTTGCCTGGTGTGAAAATGGAAAACCACGGAAAACCATCTTCAGGGCTGTCGACAGTAGGGTTCGAACCTACTATCTCCGGAATACTGGATACTGGCCCCACTTAAGCGACTGCAGCTATCGGATGGTACTTGTCCTGCGTCATACATCTTACACACTACTCGCCATGCTGGTTTCTTCCAAGGCGATCAGTAATTTTGAGGGTATGTCATCATTTCCAGGTGCCTTGTTTCTATTTAGGTCTCTCAGAGCTTTGTTGAAATCTGACTTCAAAATTGGATCTCCCATTTCATCAGCATCAACAACCTCTTCTTGTTCCGGAACCTTATCATCTACTTTCACTCGATGCAATTGTTCAATATGTCTTGCCGTCTTCCTGCCTTGTCTTCTTTCCCTACAAGTGGTTCTCCGTCTCAGCTCTTAATATTTATATACCTAGTTTTCCTTTCTCCAAGGTTTCCTCGATTTAGCATCTACCTTTCCTATGACCACACATCCTTCAATATCCTTGCACTTCTTCTTATTCAGCCATTCTTCCTATCTACTTCATTTTTTAATCAAATGTATTATTTTTGCCATCATCATTTTTTCCATTCTAGTACTTCTGCTGTTTATCATCAGGTTTGAAATATTCACTGATACTGTGTCTTTCTTCAGCAGCCCTGCTGATCTCATTCTTCCCCTGCGACGCATGGCTAGTGCATACCATGGAGGCCACTGCGTAGGCTACTTGAAGCCACCGACAGTGCCAATGCACTATGAGAGACTTTGTCTCACTACCAAAAATTGATGCCTGCTTGGCCATCAGATGATATAGATGTTGATTCCCATAGGGAATCTGAAATATTTGTCCCGAATGAGTAAATTTATAATACCAATATAAATGGTCCGTTATTGGACATTATAAATTTTCAAAATTTTATATTGGTACAACTTATGTATGCGAACAGATGTTTTCAATTCTGAATTTTAATAAATGTAGAACTAGGACTTCTCTGTCTGATTGTGTGTTAGAGGCTGTGCTTAGAGTTTCTACTGCCAAATCTATTGTACCCAATGTTGGTAAATTAGTTGCCGCAAAACGATGTCAACAGTTGACTTAAACGCTAAATGTACATTAAGGCAAACACAATGTATGTATAGAATAAATTGTCTGTTTATGTGTTCGCAGGGTTGTCATAAATAATATTGTTTTAGTAAGCTGCGCGATGACTTGACGACCTGTGGTTCTGCCTTTGCCACTTCCCCTCCTTCCCCCACCACCTCACCGGGGCTACAGCACAGTGCTGGGGCTGCTGCCGGGACCATGGGAGCACCTCAGTTGGAATCGCATGACTTACAGGCTCCATCTTAAAATAATTTACTGAATTAAATCTTGTACTAACCACAATTTCAAGCTTAAAGCATTGCATCATAAGTTATATTGTCTGGCTCCATGGCTAAATGGTTAGCATGCTGACCTTTGGTCACAGGGGTCCCGGGTTCGATGCCCGGCAGGCTTGGGAATTTTAACCATAATTGATTAATTCCCCTGGCACGGGAACTGGGTGTATGTGTCATCCTCATCATGACGCGCAGGTCACATACGGGCGTCAAATCAAAAGACTTGCACCTGGCGAGCCGAAGTCTTTCGACACATCCTGGCACTAAAAGCCATACGCCATTTCCATTTCATAAGTTATATTGAAGATAAAAAACTAGTACCTTTAGTTACTGTAATAAATGTATTTTGAATAAGTGGAACTTTTTTCTTCATTTGAATTGTAAAGCTTTGCGAACGAACTCTTTTGTCATGCACAATAAACATTACATTCATTGAATTATCATTATCGTAATATATTAGGCCCACATTATTTTATTATTTATCTATCACTATTATTATCTAAATATATGGCCTGATTCCAGTTGAAGACCGGGCCAGGAATGGAATTATGAACCACTTAACTCCGAGTATTTGAACAGCACCAGCTGGAGAGGTCTGTCAGTAGTAATCCCACCGACAACAGTTTTCACAAGGAAATACAGAATTATTTCTGTCTCACCAGACATAGAAATCTTATGTTTATTTTTCAGTTGATAACAGTCTGGTGAGTTTTATTCAGATCAATTTCAAGAAGGTCCAGGTTCACACAATAATACTTCATAACGACAAGAAAGAGTAAGCGAAAGAATAAACCAACAAACATACAAGAGGCCTGAAGAATTAATAATTAACACACGATTTGCACAAGTACTCTTTTTGATAGTGAAGCACACTGATAAAATCCTCTCTCTGCTGTTTTAAAGAGACTACAATAGTAACTGCACCAACATGCGGTCAAGGCATCTACTGAGTGAGTATGGCGACACCATTGCTGTAACTCGTGCGGACAGTAGTCATAAAACGCGTACCTCCTTTCCCCTTTTCTAACATATGACAACACCGTAGCTGAAGCTCTTCTCCCGCCCAATACCCTCTCTTCCGCTTTAGTCTGCTCACTGAATGAGTAGCCGGCATTAGTTGATTACCAGCCAGATCAGCCTTGTTTTTTTTTTTTTTCTTTTTAAGAACATCCGGCTTCAGCAATCTGCTTATTTCGGAGATAAACAAACTCATCTTAAGGTTAGAGAACACCTCAGTAACAGTATTTAAATTGGATCCATGTTTAAAAAATGTGACTTTTGGAAAACCTACGTTCAAAATAATCAATCTGAAGTTTTTGAAACACTGCACAGCTTCTTAAATCTGAAGAGGTCAGAAATAACACTTGACAGGCCGCAATAATTTCTTTTAGGCAGTATTTCCCTAAACGTGAAGATGGCAACAACTGGATTGCAGACCCATTTAATGCAGACAATTCCCAAAACCGTTAAGCTGTTCATTACTGAAAAGGAAGAGTTTACGAAAATATGAACAGATATTTTGTTTAAGTTGGATTTCAAAAAGAAGACCCTTGGACATTTCTAGGCAAGCTTCAATGAGGAGTATGGACCTAAAAACACTTCAAGTTTTAGTTCAATTTACTAAGACTGAACTACTCTATTTACTCTTACATTAAAACAAATATCGGAACAAGCTCAATGCAAGCCCTGATTTAAGAGTGCCCGATTTCAAAATGTCAAGTGTGTCAAAACAGGCTCAAGGAACTTAATGTACTCTACAAATGACATACGAGGGCTATGCCTAAAGGTTTTAGCAGAGCGTGAGAAAATTTTTTATTTGCAAAACAAAAATTACAACTTTTCAAAATACTCTCCATTAGCACATATACATTTTTCTATTCTTTGAAACCACTTAGAAAATGTCTCAGTCCAAGCTTCTTTCGAGATGTTACTTAGTACTTAGTGCACTCTCGTACGCTGCAATGGCCTCTTCATCTGATGAAAACTGCTGCCCACGAATTTCCTTGGTCTTAGGGAACAGAAAGAAGTCACACGGAGCCAGGTCGGGTGAATAAGGGGGATGAGATAACACTCGCACTTTTTCCTTTTCGAAAAAGTCCATTGTTCTGGCAGCACTGCACCCAGATGCTTTGACGTGATGCAGCAGAAGGTGCCCACTCATGGACTTCAGGTGCTGTGACCTCCATGTGGTGAGGACTTTGGCATTCAGCATTGACTGTACGGGCCGAATTCATATATGAACAGATATTTTGTTTAAGTTGGATTTCAAAAAGGAGACCTTTGGACATTTCTAGGCAAGCTTCAATGAGGAGTATGGACCTAAAAACACTTCAAGTTTTAGTTCAATTTACTAATACTGAACTACTCTCCGTATTCTTACATTAAAACAAATATCAGAACAAGCTCAGTGCAAGCCCTGATTTAAGAGTGCCCGATTTCAAAATGTCAAGTGTGTCAAAACAGGCTCAAGGAACTTAATGTACTCTACAAATGACATACGAGGGCTATGCCTAAAGGTTTTAGCAGAGCGTGAGAACATTTTTTATTTGCAAAACAAAATTTACAACTTTTCAAAATACTCTCCATTAGCACATATACATTTTTCTATTCTCTGAAACCACTTCGAAAATGTCTCAGTCCAAGCTTCTTTCGAGATGTTACTTAGTACTTAGTGCACTCCCGTACGCTGCAATGGCCTCTTCATCTGATGAAAACTGCTGCCCACGAATTTCCTTGGTCTTAGGGAACAGAAAGAAGTCACACGGAGCCAGGTCGGGTGAATAAGGGGGATGAGATAACACCCGCACTTTTTCCTTTTCGAGAAAGTCCATTGTTCTGGCAGCACTGCACCCAGATGCTCTGTCGTGATGCAGCAGAAGGTGCCCACTCATGGACTTCAGGTGCTGTGACCTCCATGTGGTGAGGACTTTGGCATTCAGCATTGACTGTACGGGCCAAATTCATAGACAGCACTTATACATAAGTGACCCTTATAAGCCAGGTTTCATTTCATATTACCTAAAGTGTCCCACTTATTGCTATAAGTGGACCTCCCACACACACTTAAGTGACACTTACGTTGCAGCAAGATGGAGGATAAAGATTTTGCTGAATATGTTGCATTTCATTCACATAATGCTTTCCGTGTACATAGTAGAGATCGAAAATCCTGTCGAAATGTAATGTGACCAAGAATTTAAAGAAGGCTTCGTTTTAGTAAAGTGAGAGTTACGAATATTCTTGTTCGTTTGTTTGAGAGAGTGAACATAACCTCTAGAGGACTCACTATCACACAATTAATGAAGATATTGTTTTCAGATTTTATGCCACCTCTTAATTTCAGGTTGTCATTATTATTATTATTATTATTATTATTATTATTATTATTATTATTATTATAATCGTCATTACCGGTATTTAGCTTAATTAATTGGAAATGTGTTAAAAGTTGATAAGTTATCAAGACTGTAGGCCTATGGAATAGTAAAGAACTATACAGAGTTATAGGAAAAATGAACTTGTTGCACTACCACCATTTATTTTAAGGTTGATTTGTGCCTATTTATCAGGTTAGTCAAACAATCGTTTACCGGATTATATCAGAAGTTTCTGAAATTATGGCATCGCGCATCAAAACATACTGAAAGATATCTAAGGTCCTCAATAAGGAAAGACTCCTGAGCTAACTCATATGCTAGTCTAGATGGAGATGTCTTAGAAATACCTAATATTCTTTTCAGAAAGGTAGCTTTCACTTTTTCAAGGGTAGTTAGGTCTGATGTTGATAATTTGTCCCAGATGAAATCTATGCCATATGTCAGAATGGGTAGTATCTTTGCATGAAAACGTTTCATTGCCGAGCCTATTGATATTTTGGTTGGGTCTATATCGTAAATTCCTCTTATTGCTGCTGCTGCTCTTTTCCTCAAATGTATTTTGAAAGAAGATCCTGACGTTTGTAGAGTGATGCCGAGGTAACAAAACTCATTTACTGTAGTCAAGTCTACCCCTGCATATGAGATTCTATCTGTCGCTGCTATTCTTACTCCTGTTCTGAAAACCATACAGACCGTCTTGTCTTTGTTAATCCGGAAGTCGTTTGTTTCGGCCCATTCCTGTAATCTATCAACCGCGATCTGAAGGTCTTCTCTATTTCTCGATCCTATTATCATGTCACCTACGTAGGCATAAAACACTGTCAATAGATTATCTGTTATTCTTGTGATGTCTGTTATATCTACGTTAAAAAGCGTAGGGCTAATGGGGTCTCCTTGTAACACTCCGTGATGGGGGAAGAGGGTGATACCCCATCATCTATTCTCACACCATTGTAGGCTAGAAGGTTATTTATTACAATCTTAACCCTTTCATTCCCAGTGTTGTTCCTAGACAACATCGTATTTAAAGCTGTTATGTACAGTATTATGTTTATCAATCCTTGAAATACCCTTGTTGTTGAGGGACAACAAGCTTGTAGTAAGGTATTTTGCCACTTGGTGGTGCGTGAATCCAAGGGGGTGCACTGCCTGCTCGATCTGCATCCGATGGCTGCTTAAACTGCCTGCTCATTCCATACTCAAACGTGTAACACGCCTTACAAACAATCTGCCGCTAGATGGCAGCACCAAACGTACCCATTTACCGCGTGAATACAACTAGATAAGCATACCAGCAAAATTTAAAATCTGAAAGTAAGAGAAATATTAAAGAATTTTACGTATAAAGTGGTGCTCTAGAGAGTTATAGCTTCAGGACTTTTCGAGAAAGAGGTTTCGACGAACAAGAAAACCTGGAAACTTTGTCTGTATGGTACTTCCCTACATTACTAAGTAGAGGTTTCACGACTTTGGCCACCACAGTTTCTGACACAAGTTCCTGGTGCTTATTGTTACTAAAACACTTTAAAAACTTACATTGGCACAAAGAAGGTAGAAAGTTTTTATAATCTGGAGCAGACTTGCAGATTTCTTGCAGTACGGTAGAGCCGCCTCAACAAATTTCTGAAGCCTCATAATTAGGGCAATAAATCGTTGCTAGGGCTGGCGCAGCTATCATTGGGGATGAATTAAATGAGGTACAAACGTTATTCAAGCACGTGCTGCATTCTGTTTTTTCTTCGATTACACGCACTAAATAACCACACACTAATCCCTGGTAAGCAGTTTCCGAAGTGACACACACTGACTCAGGGGGCTCACGAAAATCTTCCAGTAAATCAAGTACATACTCAGGGAATAATAATAATAGACGGCCTATTAGGCGACTTGCATATCTGTGAAGATGAAAGCCCAACCTAGGATAATTTCTAATGCTGAAGGTGCCACACACATCCCAGCCCCCGAGCCACTGGAATTAACCAATTAACTAAATAGGCCCTACTTGCGTAAATAATAATAGTAATAAAAAGAGCAGTATATTGACACGATTTTATACTGCTAGCAAAAGACTCGTAATGGAATCTTAATCTGCTTACCCTCCAGGGTTGGCTTTTCCCTCGGATTCAACGAAGGATCTCACCTCTACCGCCTCAAGGGCAGTGTCCTGGAGCTTCAGACTCTGGGTCGGGGGGATGAAACTGGGGAGGATGGCCAGTAGCTCGCCCAGGCGGCCCCACCTGCTATGCTGAACAGGGGCCTTGGAAGCGGTAGACAAGGAAGGGTGAAGGAAGCTCCAGGCATTTGCCTGGAAGAGAAGTGGGAAACCACGGAAAACCACTTCCAGGATGGCTGAGGTGGGAATCGAACCCACCTCTACTCAGTTGACCTCCCGAGGCTGAGTGGACCCCGTTCCAGCCCTCGTACCACTTTTCAAATTTCGTAGCAGAGTAGAGAATCGAACCCGGGCCTCCGGCGTTAGCAGCTAATCACACTAACCACTACACCACAGAGGCGGACAATGGAATCTATGACAGCATATTATTCTGTTTTGTACCTTCACATTAACAGTACAGTGTCCCCAGATATTATATTACTTAGTATGTAATACTTCAAACCTTACGCTTACCATTTTCTGCAATGGTGTTTGAAGAGCTCTTGTTAGACGTCTCTGTGCTTGAATCCCTTCTCTTAATCATCGCTGAAATTAGCGGTTGTTTATAAGCTGGATAATCAGGGAAAGGGCTGGGTACAGATCCTGTTTTTAATTTTCGCGTTTTGCTGGTCACTTTGAAATCGTCATTTACGAAATTTAGACTGCAAACCACGGAATAATCAGAAGAAATCCATTTACTTCCCTTGCTGTTTCCTTCCCTGGATATAATACTTAACCACTTTCGACGCAATTTTGTACTTGAAGGTATATCATGGAATGAAATATCACGGCATTCTGGTTTCCCCTTCTTTGATTTGCAGAAAGGCACGCGGCAGTACACCATTTTCACTGAAAACAAGTACAGTCTATCCTATTTCCCGCTATTTCATTCCGACAGGTCTGGAGCCGGTTGGTGCTGCCACCTGCTGTGGGTATTTGTAAACGGAGTGTTTCATTTAGTGCCATGTTAAAATGTTGTAATGAGCAGGCAGTATAAGCAGCCATCGGATGCAGATCGAGCAGGCAGTGAGGGGGTGACACTTCATAGGGAGCGTTCGAAGCAGTTCCGAGATGGGCTCCTCAATCTCCGCCAACTAGTGAAAACTAAAATTCTCTTATAGAGGGTTAATTTAGTAGGCAGTGGTTGGCATTACACATTCAGTTGCGCGGTACAGCAAATTCAAAACACAACACTGTTATCGTTGCGCGTGAAGGGAACTTGGTCGTACGGTAAGTAATAGTGCTTGTTAGACGAAAATTTGTTGAGATTCTTTCGCATTGAACGAGAATTTTGATCCAGTTTTTTGAGAGTATGGAGTGAAATTACAATTATACGCGTTCTTAGTGTGAAGAAATAGTATTATGATCATGAACGTATTTCACATTGAACTACCTAGCTGTTGCGAGTAAACGTGTGTGTGATTGTGCTTCTTACCTGCTGTTTGGAATAAAATTCAAAATATAAACTGTGTGCATTATGCTGTGTTTTACTTCTTCCTTTCTTTCTCCTGTTTTCCATTCACATACATAAAAGTCGTGGGAAGGGTTTAACGAACGAGCGAAAGAATGAGGTTACGTTAGATCGTAATTTAGGCAAATATGGGCGTCTTGGGGTTTTATATGAATTGCATTAACATTTTCAGTAATCAATGTTGCATTTATTATTTAATAGATGTAAATGTACATTAAAATGCGAACGGTGAAACAACGATACAAGCTAGCATTATAGCAGCATTGCCAACATACAAATACGATCATTGCAATTTGCTTTTCAAGTAAAAGGCACAAGAGAAGCTTTAGATACAACTTTCCTACCGAAATGCAATCATTATCTCTATCACAATTAAAATTTTAACAAAGTAACAACTGTTATTATCAAGTTTATTACGAGGTATTATCGTGGTATTTATTTCCTTATGTTGGCGGAGGTACAGGGGCCACTATAGCTTCCATGACCTGTTTTCTCAGTGAACTATATTATACAGGAGTGACGGATCTATTTCTCTTATATGATCCTTGCGTGAATCTACTTCAGATGTATTAATCTCTTTGACTTGGATGTCAGGTTAAGTTGCTGAAGTTCTACTTGAATCATCGTGCGGTATACTACCTTCTTTGTGCGGGTCAGTTGTGCGCGGCAGTGGTAATCAATTGTGTTCGCTTATGTGTAATGAAGCAGTGGTGAACTATGGAGACCGACAGTGGAGGAACGTTGGTATTGTCCGGGTCTAAATTACGAGTGGAACGTGAGATTGTCATACCCATGGATGAGGAATCCATGACTGATTCACCGAGTAATACGAGACAAATGCAAGGCTCTCAGTCAACTGAGACTGATTCACAGCGTCGTAATGCGGAAGTGTCAGAACGTCCTAATACAGAACAACTTAACAGACAATCCGAGGTGTCAAAAGTAGTTCACCCCCCCCCCCGGAATATTATAATCGCTTTCACCATGGACCATATGTTGTATTCGTGGAATCCAGTAACGATCAAAACATAGGTAGTTTACACCCTATGGCACTTGGTCGTCGATTCTATGAAACTAAGTTAAACGTCAAATCTATCCAACGTAAGGGACGAAATAGACTTCAAGTCACTTTCCATACGGCTTCTCAAGCCAATGCCTTTTTGAGCAGCCCTATTCTTGAAACCCTAAACATTAAAGCCTATATTCCATCTTCGCAGGTGTTGCGAGTAGGAATAATTCGTGGAGTTGAAAAAGGTCTAACTAATGAAGAAATTCTACAGTACTTGGAATCTGAAGTACCAGTTAAAAGCGTTCAACGACTCAATCGTCGCGTAATTCAAGATGGAGAAACCCAATACCTCCCCACGGGTTCTATTAAAATAGTTTTCAGGGCACAAACGCTTCCATCCCATGTTGCCTTATATAAGGTTTATATGGAAGTTGAACCCTATATTTTTTCCCCTATCCGCTATCGCAAATGCCAGCGTTATGGACATACAATACGACAATGTCAGGCCAAAAATGCACGTTGTGGAAAATGTTCTCAGCAGCACGAAACTCAGGCTTGTACTGAGCAATTCACGTAATGTGTTTATTGTAAGAAAAATCCTGTTACGGGTTCCTCAATCAGTCCTGAACACAAGTATCAGGTTCAAATTAAACGGTTAATGAGCACCGAATATCTGTCTTTTCCAGAAGCTAAAGCTCGAACCGCCCTTCCAATTTATCATTCTGAGCAACAGGAAAATCAATTCCCTCCGTTGCCATCGAATCCTCCATCTCCCCCGACATCTAACCCTCGTAAACGTAAGTTTACTCAGGTCATCATGCAATCTCCCCCTCCTACACCTGAGCCGGCTTTGATAAGCAAGGATATATGGCCATACTGCGAAATGAGCATTTGGTTCCAGTAAATTATATCCCATCAACAAGTACAATGCAACAACCTACGCAATTACCATACCCATCAAGTTCGTCACAATCTAATGGGCAGCCACTTTCTGCAGCCCCACAAGGCATAAACTATCCTCCTACGAAGGAACGACTTCATCAGGAAATCCAGCAATTGCTGGTAATGTTACTCCAAAGTATGAGCCTTGAGCCACAGATACACCATGTTCTATATAAACTAAGAGACCATATAATGAACATTCTCGTATGATTCAATTATTACAATGGAATTGTCGAAGTGCCACCTCTAAACGACATGAATTACAAGTTCTAATAAATGAAACGCAAGCTAATATTATTTTCTTACAAGAAACGTGGTTTCAACCACAATTTTCTTTCAGATTAAGAGGTTATCAAGTATTCCGATATGATGGTAATGGTTTTGACGGAGTAGCCACATGTGTACAAGATTCACTACACTTCACACAACTACCTTTGCAATATATTATTCCACACACGTATGCAGTAGGGATCATACACCATAATACTTGTTTTATAAATATTTACTGCCCCCTCCCATTTACGTTACTCTAAATCAATGGACGCAATGTTTCCAGCAATTTGCACAATTCCAGCAACTTTTCATTCTCGGTAATTTCAATTGCCACCACATCGAGTGGGGGGGGGGTACAATGGACACGATAAAAGGCTCCAATTTACCTCCAATCATCAGAATCTGTTTATTTTAAATAATGGTTCCCCAACCCGCTTAACTCCGCCTGGATCCCCACCCAGTGCCGTGGACCTTACATTATGCCGTACAAATATGGTTCCTATAACCACCTGGCACACATTATCCGACACCTACGCCAGTGACCACTTTCCAATTGTTATAACATATGGGCATCGGCCAATAACTTCCCGGTATACGGCACCTTCATTCACAAGTAATGTCCGATCCTATAAAAATTTCAATATTTTAAATTACCAATCATATATCAATCACGTTATACAGCAGGAACACGAGTCACCTATTACCTTTTCAATATTACTCCCTTATTTAACCCAATATTTAAATATGTTTCATCCGTGTAGACCGCTTAAGGTAACGAACCCCCCACAGGAGTACGAAATAAAATGGTGGGATGAAGAATGCCACGATCTCATTCAGAAGAGAAAACAATTATTTAAACAATATCGCCAATCCATGACCCAACATCATTATTTCCAGTTACGAAATCATATAGCAAAAACAAAGCTTGTCTTTAATGCCAAAAAAACGAAAAGCTTGGCAAGCCTTTATTTCTACTCTAAACTCCACAGTTACCAGCCGCGAAATTCTGGAACGTTATCCGCATGATAAGTAGAACATTCCAATACCAAACTCATTTTTCATATTCACGACAAGTTTTAGAAGACTTTCTATATACCCTCGCCCCAGTATCAGTAAATCCTCCCTTTCTACCTAATTCAATGGACAATTCCCGGCAATTTACTTCATTATTAAACCCAATTACATATAATGAACTTCAATCTGTATTATGCACCGTTAATAGTTCATCACCAGGACCTGACGCCATTACTTATCTTATGCTAAAGGCCCTTCCTCCCCACGTCCAAATTTATTTACTACAATATTACAATGGTATTCTCGAGACATTACAAGTACCAATAACATGGAACGATTTTTTCATAACCATTATTTTGAAACCCACAAAACGACCTACACAACCTGAAAATTTTCGTGGCATTGTACTGGGATCATGTATACGAAAAGTTTTCTGTAAAATCCTTATGAAACGAATGGCGTGGTTATCAGCAAAATGGCGGAAACAATCTACCATTGCAGTCTTTTTAGATATTAAAGGCGCCTATGATGCTGTATTATTGCATATCCTCTGGGAGAAATTATTTATTTATGGATTTCCCATCAGATTTCTTTCTATTTTAAATCAACTATTTACCTACCATCGGTTAACCATCAAATCAACTCAACACACAATTGAAAGCCGATATACATCACAGGGATTACCACAGGGATCGATACTAAGTGGAATTTTGTTTGCTCTTTATATGAAAAATCTAGAATCTATTGTGACACCGCATGCTCGAATTCTAGCCTTTGCGGGCGACTATGTCATTTATTATTCCCACCCAAACATTGACAATTGTAGAGCCACAATATCTCATGTTTTGAGTTTAGTTTTTCGATGGTTAACGACCCACGGACTTTCTCTTTCTTTATCTAAGTGTGCAGCGATGATTTTTACTAGTAAACGAACTTTTGATAGAAGTCCTATTACCTTTGACACTTATAGCATCCCCTTTGTCCCACAACACTTATATTTAGGCGTCTATATAGACCAAAGACTTACATGGCAATCCCAAATACAGTATTTAATTAGGAAATCTGATCGCTATATCACCATATTACGAACGGCAACGAAACGTACACGGGGAGCTGACCCCTTGTCCGCATTACAATTATATCGTGCAACCATCCGTTCCACACTTGATTATAGTGCACATATTATCGATTTATCCTCTAAACACAGTTTATTAGCCTTGGATCGTTTACAATTTTCTGCATTACATATCAGCGTGGGTGCCCTCCGAACAACACCTACTAACGCTTTATTAGTGGAAACTACAGAAGAACCGCTGCACATTCGAAGGATAAAAATTTCGAAAAAATTTCTACTTAAACATATTAGCAGATCGAACTCCCTTATCGTCCCCAAATTAAAATTATTATATGAATACTATCAACAGCGACCTCCACCTAATCATTAGTACCCCGCCATATATATGGCATATGCTGAAATGCACCATATTGCTGAGATTTTATTACGAACACCATGCTTAAATATGTACTCATATAGCTACGATATTCAAATATTCCGTCCATCAATTATCATTGTACCTTCTGATTCTTCGAATCAAACAATGCATGCACCTAACCTCATACCATACGCTCATAAGAAATTTAAAAGTTTAATTACTTCACCAGATTATCACATTTTTACCGATGGGTCAAAGTCGTGTGCTGGAGTTGGAGCAGCATTTTTTGATCCACAGACACAAACTAGCTTTAAATATCCGTTGCCTAATAATTTAACTATCTTTACAGCAGAATTATATGCCATATATCAAGCTCTATCATATCTCCAACATTTGCATTCCAGAAAAATAAATATATTTAGCGATTCTCAAAGTGTGCTACAAGCTCTACAATCTTTCTCCCACAATCAAAACACATATGTCTACGAAGTTAAACATCTCCTTTATCAACTCGAAACATCTGGCTTTGTTATAACGTTATTATGGATAAAAGGAAATAGTCAGTACGTAGGCAACGATATGGCCGATATAGCAGCCAAAGAGGCCAGTGCAGATACCACGAACTTATTACAAATCAAAATTCCGGTCTCTGATTTCCTTCCATGTATTAAACACGAAGCTCAACACGCATGGTCCACACAATGGCGTATATCAGCTGGTACGAAAGGCCAATATTATTACCAAATTCAACCGAATATTCCCACACTCCCGTGGTTTGCAAACAGTAAGTACACACGGCGCCACATCACTAATATAATTAGATTACGCTGTATACTTATCTCGATTTCACATTACGAATGACCCAACTTGTTCCTGTGGAGAACCTTATGGCTATAGCGACCATTTATTTTTCCAATGCCCCCAATATGCACACTAACAGGCAATTTTAATGCAGAAATTAATTAAAGTACACGTACCTTTACCTACACGACTTTCAGTCTTGTTGTCTCAACCTTCACCTATTATCATTGCTATTTTAAACGAGTACCTTGATAACACTCATATCAAATTGTAATTACGCTCTAGATTTTCAGTTGTTTTTCCGACATGTTTGCGAAGTGGCATTTCCATACGTTCCTGGTGAGTGTATCTCGCCCCAAGAGTTCTACTTCGTCCCAATCTTGTACAGTGTATTACGTTTATGCTGCTAAAGTTCCAGAGCATATCTGTGTATTCGAACAGTGCATATAGTGTAATACTTTCATGGATCTACACATATAAGTTTCAGTTTATCTATCTAAGTGTATTTGTGTCTAAACGATAATTAATTAGGTAAATGTGTGTTGATGTGATCAAATACAGTAGAGACAATACGCGACACTGAGCGAGATATCGAGGGACAGCTATTGGAGCTCACTCTAGCGTATAGACCTGAACAGTACTGATTCTCTCATAAGAGCACGTGTATTTTTGTGTGAAGTTTTTGGTGTTATTTATGCGTTTTCAGTGAGTTGACATAATTAAATAGTAGCGTGTGTCATTCCTTGATATCTCCTCTCAACATGAGGGGAAACGTATGTGCTGTGTTTGGCTGCAGTAATTACGAAGTAGAGAAAAATGCGCGGTCGTTCTTCAGGTCCCCTCGTGACAAGAACATGTAAGTAATATTGTGTTTGCATATACATACTTCCAATGACAGAGATTTTTATAGTACTTCATAATTTTCTGACCTGCTCGACCCATACCGTATTTTAACTGCCACAAAATGTAATACGCATATTTTATTGTATAGTACAGCAGTTAACCTTCAATACCGATGTGTTGTTGTAGGTGTGATCTGTGGGTTTTGAAATGTCACAGAAGTGATTTGGATAAGGTGTACAAGAAAGAAGGGACGTTACGCTTATATAAGAATTATAAGATCTGTTCAGATCATTTCCAGGCCAGCGACTTTAAAAAGCCTCGACTATACAGCCAAGGGATGTAACATTTTTTACTCTAATTGTACGTAAATATTCCTCAAAGCATCACTATCGACAACATTTTCATACTTTTCTTTCTTTAATCCCTCTTCTCAGATTAAAGCCGCAATTTTATAGATTTTCTTTCTGTTAGTAGGCTTCATGTTAAGAGGAAAATTGTCCAGCTTTTAAATGTTATTTCATTACATCATGCGTGTAAGGAATGTGCCGATATTTTTATTGACAAGTGTCTTAATGTGATCATACAATGTTTTTTAAATGAGAAAAAAGACAAGTCCATCCGAAAAAGTTCAGGCAGGAATGCTAAAGCTTAAAAAGTAATGCATAAATGAAAGATCAAACCATTTCACATCAGCCCATTTCATATCTTGTTTATGTGTCTAATTTTAGTCTTTGAATAATAACCTTTTAAATAATTCTTCATTCATTTATCCAGAATTGCTTTGGCAACTTCGAAGTTAATATCTCAATACCACTTTCTTTCTAGACGTAATTTATTTATCCATTTCCGTATATGCATTTCCATTGATATTTGAATTTAGCGTGATTTGTTCAGGTCAAGTCACTAGGAGCGCCACCGTCGAATTGTCTCCCATTTTAGCAAGGTGAAATCCGTAAGTGTCGCGTATTGTCTCTACTGTATTTGATGTGATACAAGTGAAATATTACGTTGGACTTGTGACTGGGAAATAATATATTGAATCCCAAATAAATATCCTCAAGACAAGACAAGGTTAAGTTGCTGTCTAGAGACGGCTGTTTGTGTGGTGTATTTATAATATTTTTATTGTTATTTCAGCAGTGAATTGTTATTTCTTTGTTTCTTTGGTGAAGGTTATGCTTGCATTATTGCTGTGACATATTAATTACCAATTAAATAGTTTATGAATCGATAATACACCTCAATAAACATGTGTGTTGTCCATGAACAACATTGGGACTACAAGGTTAGTAATTGTCAAGATCCAAATAATACTATATTTGGCTGTTTAGATTGATAAAATGAGAGATAAGCAGAGATTCAATTCTCACAAGTATTCCCATTGTTGTTCCTGAACAACATGATGTAAAAAATAAATTATTTGCTAAAAAATATTAAACAACAAATGTTTGTGTTTAGTGCATTGTATTAATACAGAAAATACTGAATTAAAATTTTTCCACAGCTGAATTCATAATGTGGGAATGAAAGGGTTAAGTTCATTGTCTGCTCCAATCATACCGTCTAATTTTCCCATTAACTTTGGTCTGTTGAGCAAGTCAAAGGCCTCACAGAAGTCAATGAATACAGCATAAAATTTTCCTTTTTGATGCCTAAGTGCTTCTTGCACCTCATCTAGTAAATTAGCGACAGCTTGTAGAGTTCGTATGCCTTTCCTGAACCCAAATTCTTCCTCTATTAATTCGTTAAGTTTTTGATTAATGCTTTTTGTATCACCAAAGCATACTATTTACATTTTCTTGGGGAAGTAATTAGGCCTATTACAACGGGACGGCTACGGATATATTTTTCATATCAATAAAAGCGTTGTAAGCTAGATATTCTACATTTGGATGAATATTTGTATGGGTTCGAGTACCTGGATAACAGTAAACATATTATATTAAGAAAATTAGACTCTGGGCATATTCGTAGTTTGCATTATCCACAAGTTTTTCCCACGTCATTCATATTCTGATGAGAAACTGTGTCGGTCTGCTTGTTCTATATTATGCGTATGTTCTTGCAGGTGCCGTCTCAGCTCGCTGTTTTGTTATCCATTCTGATAACCAAATACAATATAGACGATCTTTTAACCTCAAAAATGTTGTGCGCGGTCGCGCGATGTCCTTCGATAAACAAAACACAATAGATCATCCCACTATTCGGTAGCCAGAACTACACGATCGAGAAAGCACTTACTGTATCATTGAGTGTGCTCTTTAAGTGCTGTCTATGAAATGTAACCTCATAGAAGTGAATACTTATTATAAGTGATTCCTTATTACTTAAGGGTTCCACTTATGTATAAGTGCTGACTGTGAATTCGGCCCTACAACATGTGTCCAAGGCCCCATCTTCTTTCAACAGCTCACTTAGTCGGTGGTTCCTCCCCTGGAAAACACCACACAGAAGACTGTCTCTTTGTTTTAGGGTCATAATGGTAGGCCCATGTTTAATCACCTGTGACGATATTTTAGGTGTCTTCTGACTACTCTCCATTGAATTTTTCTAGCATGAAACGACACCAATCGACCCTCGCCTCCTTTTGGCTTTCTGTCAGGGAATATGGCACCCAACGGGCACATCTCTTGGTAAGGCCTAAATAATTGTGAACGTTGGTCTGCGCTGCTGTTGACCCAATACTTAGGATCTCTTCAATGTCATAAAATGTAAGGTGTGGATCTTCTTTGATCATTTTCCTCACAGCATCAATGTTTTCCTGAGTCACAGCTGTTGCTGGGCGATGGGAGGAGGTTCATCTTCAATTGACTGCGACCCCTTGAAAACTCGCAAAACCAATTTACTGTGGCCCTAGAAGGGGAAGCCTCACCAAAAACATAGCAAAGAATGGCATTCTTCGGCACTTAAATTCTTCTTATAATCATAAAAAGTCATTGAGGGAAAATCGCAGCGCCACAGATCCATCTTGCACCGTGTCTGACTCAGCACTGCATGTGTTTTAATCCCACGCTGTGGAGGAACCACCACTGGGAGGGGTTGCGGGCGCATGTTCCAAGGTCGAGAAACATTGCTCTTTCAAATTAAAAGAATCCCATTGTTCTCAGAATTACAGTTTACGGGCTGCTAAAATCTTTCAGCATAGTCATCATAATATGTAATTTTTTATACTTAATAATACAACATAAAGTACCAGTTCTATATAAAATACTCCCATATTGCAATATTATTTAGTCTTTGATAAAATGCAAAATAAGAATGCCTCATTGACTATATTATTTTTATTTTTGCAAACCCTCAGAAAATTATACATGAATATAATTTGTGAGATTTGTTCAAAGTGCTGAGAAGCATCTGTGAGACTTGTTTTGTATCTGCATTATAAATAATAGGTGACTACAACAAAAACAGCTGTTTCAATACTAGAATTGAGTAGCCCATTTGCAAAACCCGCTATATGCACTATAAGAACTTTTTGGGTATTGATGAAAAATCTGTACAAAGTATCATAAACCTGATAGAAAGTTGATTCCTTTTCCAAAAATTCACAAGAAAATAACTTGAAATATCTATATAGGAGCCCATAATCTCACGAACGTAGGAAGTCAGTTATTTAAATATTGATTCCACACATAACTGGTTTTGCAACTGTATAATGCATATAGCAGCTTTTGCAACTCAATGGGTAGCCATTTTGTTTTTCTGATAGTTTGCAAAACCTGCTATTTTATGATGATAAGGACTTGCAAAAGGATAGAGACGGGCTTAAAAACACCAATATTAGTGAAAAAAATGTATTTCGACGATATATTACCTGTTGAATAACATCCATTAATAAATTACAACCAGTTCACAAACTAGTTTCAAAATTAAACAGGAATAATGTAACATAAAATATGACGAGTTGAAATCTATTGACTTCAAAACGTGTTAGTTAAACAGTCACTTTGCAAAAACTTGCAAATTAAATAAAATAGTCTTTCATATTGAGACAAAAAAACTTGCAAACTAAATAAAATATTCTTTCTCATTGAGACAAAATAAGGAAAACTTTAATTGTTCATTTGGCCGATAATAATACCCATCAGTGTGAAAACATCAGGTGAGCATCCAATAAATCCTTGCTTGTGTGAAATCAACATCCTCTTCCTCCATTAGTTCAAAATTACTCTGACTGTCGTCTTCACAATCGTCATCCATACAGCCTTATTTTGTAGCAATAACATCAGCTGCAAGGAGCGTATTGTAGAACTGCAACTTTTCATTTTCACCCCAGTTTTCACCAATGTGGAGGCACAAAAGTCGCCTGATATCCTTCAGTTTTGCTGCCTTTACTTGAACAGTTTTTTCAACGTTTTCAATACAAGCGTTTTGCCTGAAGTTTTGTCCCTTCCTGCAAAGACTTTTAGGTTTACAAATGTCAATGTTGTAAAACGGATCGCCTTGAACTAAAGTAATGTTCTTGCTTTTGCCACGCGTGATCGTAATTTTCTTTGACTTCTGGAATTTGAAATGCCATTCCCCTGGCTGTTTGAGGATTCCAGCACAGTAGGATTTCCAGTTACGGACTGAACAACTTCGACCCAAATGGATTACGGTAACATAGCTCTCTAACACTTTTGTGTAATCCTCTGGGCTCTCGATCACATCTCTTTGCCTGAATTCCCTCTCCAATTTGCCGAAAACTCTGTCTGGTGGAATGAATGAGTGCCCAACAACAGGGAACCAAATCTCAACAGCTTTCACATGCTGAGGAGCTTCAAAAAGCAGCCAGTGAGACAACATTCCGAGCATTGCTTTATTTTTATTCTGACCGCCGAATCCGTCAGAAAACAAACGTACAGTTGTAATCTCATCTAAAGCAGAGTTGCATAGTCTGTGAAGCTGTGCTGAAGCAATTTGGTTACATCCCTTGGGATACTCATTTTCGGTCCAAAAATAGCTAAAAGTGTTGCTTTTATTTTGTGGTGATAATGATGAACACTAGCATATGGTGAAGTTTTAGAGGTAGAGTTGGTGGGAGTAGTAAGCTGCCTCATCTGGAGTTTTCGGAAGTACTAAATTTTCTGACAATCGTAGCTCATTGTTAGTGCATTTTTCACTTCAAGCCGAATCTTATCGTAGAAAGCATTTGCTCATTTCTCGTGTATTTTTAACTGGAATTTTTAACCATCTCTCTTCTCTGGAGATATTTCTTGCAAAATCTTGTTCTGAGTGCACATGCAAGTAGAGCATTTATCTGAGTATGGACTGTCAAAACTGATATTGAAGTTTTCTGTGAATATCATACGGATAAATTCATATTCAGCGTAGAGATCATCACTTGGTGTATCTCAACATACATTATCCACATCTTTTTTGTGTTCAAATCACTAGGTAAGTACTGTCGTTTAGTTTTCTTTCCCCGACAATAGTGGCTCTGAATTGGTTTCGAAGTTTTAATAAATGCTTTCACTGCTTCACGTTTTGGCTTATGTACTTCAGTTATACGGTCACCGCCTCGTGTTTCAGAAGGTGTAGAAACTAGATAAACAAATGAGTGCCTCGGAAGCTGCTACCTTCATAGAGTAAAGAATCCTATTCTCTGCTCGCTGTCTTCTTGCCTTGATGTTACATAAATATTTATTCCTAGAGAAAATAAATCAATGCAGTGAATAGGATAATTTAGCTGGTTTTGCATCTGCATAATCTCTGACAAGATGGAGGCCATAACAGCTGCGATAAATATAGTGGCTTTTGCATCTCCATATGAATATAACTGGCTCTGCAAATGTATGGCCGATGCACATAGCGCGCTTTGCAAATAACTGAACTTTTCTCTTCCAGTTTCAGAATGCAAATAACGCTTTATGCAACTCAAATGTTAGTGAAATATGTAGGTCTTGGAGTAATGAAGGCTGGAGAACCAAAAACTCGAAATCGAATTTTCCGTCATATAGCGGGTTTTGCAAATGGGCTACTCAATTAGTAAATTAAATTTGGTTGAAAAGCCATTTCTCAGGGCTCTGAACTAATCCTGCGAGCTATATATAGTAATGCTTGTTATTTTATTAACCACTATCTTCAAAACATAGTAAAGTGTAGGAACTACTAAATTGCATTCTATTTAGACATAGTTGAAGACGGTACAAGACAAAAGGTGAAATGTATTGCGGCAATAATTATTGAGCTTTTTATAAAGTTGGTGCCTAACAAAATAATGCACTATCTATATATATAAAATACCGTAAGAGTTTTGTCTGTACATTGATCAGAATTTAAAAATAATGGTATTTCTGTATCGGTCATGTCCATAGTAACAAGAAAATGCACTTTTTACTTTTCCGTAATTTCTGTCTGTCTGTCTGTATGTATGTACACGCATCACGAGAAAACGGTTGAAGAGAATTTAATGAAAATCGGTATACCGGTATGAAGTCGGGGATGAGCTATAAATCATTTTACTCACGCTGAGTGAAATGGTAGTTGAATTCTCAACTATTTATGTTATTAGTGGTCTAATAAAAATCGGTATGTGAAGTCGGGGGATGAGCCGCTATAATCTAGGCTATAAATCATTTTACTCACGCTGAGTGAAAGGTAGTTTAGGGGAAGTCCTAAAATTGAATTCTCAACTATTTATGTTATTAGTGGTCGTATTTTAAAGAAAATGGGTATGCAAAGTTGGGAAATAAATTGCTACAATCTAGGCTGTCAATAATTGTATTCACGCTGAGAAAAATGGTAGTTTAGGGGAAGGCCTAAAATTTAATTCTCAAATATTGTTGTTAGTAGTAGTCCTATCTTGATGAAAATCGGTATGCAAAGTCAGGAAATAAGTCGCTATAGTCTAGGCTGTAAATTATTTTATTCACGCTGAGTGAAATGGTAGTTTAGGGGAAGGCCTAAAATGTAATTCTCAAATATTTCTTATTAGAAGAGTAGTCGATGAATGCTAGATAACTTTCATTCATTCATACATACATTTTTATTCACAATCAGTACGGTATCTTACATATACATACAAAGGTAGTATAAGATACAATGTGAATCCCACATAAGGTAAACTTGTGTGTGGGCTTCAAAAATACAATAGCTAGATTATGTACATCATGGCATCTAGTGAATATCATTTACTCCATTAACATTTTGGTGATATTTAATTAGAGATTTTTTTATGGACTGTTTTTCTGTATTTGGTGTAATAGGCCTAAACAAGAAGCTGGAAAGGAGGGGCATGGGTTAAAGAGAAGGTTGGTTTCTTAGTAGAGAGGAATAGTGTGCTAGTTGATTTAAATATAATAATGGAAATTTATAAGTTGATCTACTTTGTAATAATTGTTAATGAGCCATGTGAATAGCCTTTTCTTCAATGTATTCTGATTGCCAATGATCACGTCCACAGGTAATGCATTGTATATCCGTGGTCCTAGACAACTTAGATTTCTTTGTCCAAGTAAAGTGTACCGACGTGGTATACTTACTCCAGTTCTGTCTTGCAGCCTAGTGCAAATTTTTGGCTTGTGTTCGTTGCAGAAGAGCTTTAAATTTTTATGCATGTATAGGGTCACTGACTACACAAATAGCTGCCGTATGTTAAGTACCATGCTTTGCTGGAACAGTTCGAATGTTGGAAACATCAGTGGCTTTTTGTACATGACTTTCAGTATGTAGTTCTGGCATGTATTTACCTGAGCCAAGTGTGAATCAAGTATTCCACCCCAACTGTTAATTCCATATTGCAGTTGTGATTGAACTAAGGCAAAGTATACAGACTTCAAGGCTTTTGTTGAAATAACATTTCTAATTCTGTAAAATATATAAATAAGTTTCTGAAGTTTAATGATCAAATTTGATGCATGAAAATTCCATTTCAGATAACTATCTATAATTATCCCTAGGTATGAAACATGTATTGATTTCTGTAAAGTATAACAGTTGCAGCTTTCAGTATTTTTGCAAGTTGGTATGTGGAGTTTTAGTGTTAGATTGTCTCAGGGTTGCATTGTTTTATTATGTGAGAAGCAGAGGAATTTTGTTTTATTTTCATTTAAAGTAAGTAGGTGGTTGTTTAGCCATTTCTGAACTATGACTAGGGTTTCTTGAGCTCTGTTGAAGGTGTCCTCCCAAGTTTCACCCGTGACTGTGACTACCGTGTCATCAGCATATGAGTTAATTTTTGCATTACAGTTTAGCTCACACAGATCATTGATATATAACAGAAAAAGAATTGGTCCTAATACTGTTCCTTGGGGTACTCCGATTTTTTACTTGAGCACTTTTACTTAGAGTATCCTTGATTCTTACCTTTTGTATTCTGTTAGAAAGAAAGCTTTTAATTAGATTTTGAGGAATTCCACGAATGCCTACTTTTTCAAGTTTTCTGAGGAGTATATTGTGATCTACGGTATCAAATGCCTTTGTTAAATCCAAAAATATAGAAATAGTCCTTTTGGAGTTATCAATGGTTTTATACAAATAATCAGTTAAGGAGAATATTGCATCTTGAGCACTAATTTTTGGTCTAAAACCAAACTGATTTGGAGACAATATGTTATACTTATTCAGGTAATTAAGTAATCTGGTTTTAATGCATATCTCTAGTAATTTTGAAATGTGGGTTGTGAGAGAAATTGGGCGATAATTGTTTAATTCTCTCTTATCGCCTGATTTATGGATTGGGACTATGATAGCAATTTTGAATGGGTCTGGAAATTGTCCTTTCATTAGTGAAAGATTAAAAATATATTGCAGAGAGTGTAGAATATGTGAACTAATTGTTTTAAGTGTTTTACTTGAGATATTTTCATAGCCATTGGCTGAGTCATCTTTTAGTGCAGCTATGTAATTCATTAATTCTGTTTCTGTTATGGGAAGAAAAAACATTGATTGTGGTTGAGGTATTGCATGAATATCATATGTACATGTGTCATTAGGTTCTTTGCTGCTATTCATTATTTTGTCAGCAAGTTCTAAACCTATACCACTGAAATAATCTACAAATTTGTCTGCAATGATAGTTGGTTGGGTTGTTTCTTGTGAGTCTGTAAGATTTATGCTGTCTATATCTGAATTTCTTTTCTCCTTTCTACATGTTATATCATTTATGTTTTTCCATAGGATTTTAGTATTGTTTGAGCTTGACATAATTTTATTAGAATAGTACTTCTGTTCTGCTACTTTAATGAGCCTGTTTATCCAGTTTCGGTATGTTTTATGTTTCTTAATAGTGTTTGTGATCTCGACATTATTAGAGGACCTCATCTTTTGCTTTACAATTGTCTGGTGTAATTTGTCCCTTATTCTAATGGAAGTTAGGATTCCAGTTGTGATCCATGGTGTTATCTTTCTGAATTTTGATCTTACATGTCTTGTGTTAGTAGAGTGTTCAGAGATATGTTGAGTTAATAGCTGCATAAGGTTATATAGTTATATAGTATTAAATTTCCTATTATTCATGTCTTATACATTGTTACCGTACTGGCTATGATCACCAAGATATTCATGAATTTGAATTTTTGTTACTAAGTCCATATCAGCGCCGAGTAACGAGAAAATGGGTAAACAGTATTTAATGAAAATCGGTATGTAAAGTCGGAGAATAAGAAACTACAGTTTACGGTATAAAATATTTTACAAATCACAGAGTCGAAAGAAAACTAAATGTGTAGGCCTACAATATAGAAAGCTCATAACACTGATCAACAATAACATTACATTGACCATTGTTTGTCGTGATGTGCTTTGTGTCTTCTGTTGCCCCTCATCTCCGGTAGATAGGATTACTGCTGCGTACAGAGTATTTTTATTTGATTTCCGTCGCACCGACATAGATAGGTTTTATGGCGACGATGGGATAGGAAAGGGCTAGAAGTGACTTAAGCCTTAATTAAGGTACAGGCCCAACATTTGACCAGTGGCGGTTCGTGACATTTTACTCTGGCAGGGCTATGCCGTCATCTCGCCCCCCCCCCCCTTCCAACGGCCCAATTTTCACTGTCCAGCACCACGATAATTGTAGATGAAATATAATAATAATAATAATAATAATAATAATAATAATAATAATAATAATAATAATAATAATAATAATCCGATGACACTGGCTAAATACTGTATGTATCTTCTTCCGAGGCAGAACGATCACGTAGCGAAGATCAGATTTCTGTACATAAAAACCGTACTTACACATCGTGCCTTGAAGTTCCACCTTCTGGTGGCATTTCTTGGGATGCCCCTTTTTACCACTTCGTCCAAAACAGCAGTTCGTTTCGCAGATTTTGAAAAAAATTATGAAAACCCTTCTAAATTACTAAAAAAAGATCCTGACCTGCTTATTCTGAGTAGCGCATCGCTCAACAATTAAATTTAATTGATGCGCGTAGCAGTGCACAAAATAAGCGTTTTTGTAAACGACCTTGACCCTTGCTTGAACACCAGTCTGCCTTCCACTCATTACTGAATGGCCGTCGTACGTCTGCGCAATGACTTTGTCCGGAGTTTGGTCCAGCTTAAGTTTTTCCAACTCCTGGAATACTGCAGAATACTTCTGCTGAGTGATTATCAGGCAACACAAAACTTATGAATTTTTCATTTATTTTGCTACCCAGCTCGTACCGTACAACAAAAACAAGTTAAGATAAGGTGGAACAATCGGTGGTTTCATCAACTTGAATTGCCACAAAATTTGTCTGAGAGATTTCTTCCGAAATCATTTGATGGCACACGGCATAGATTGAATTCAGAAGCTCGTTCTGTATGGTAATAGATAACCCAACAAATACTCCATTTGCTATTTCGATATGTTCTTTCAGTGTGCTGTCTAGCTCTGATATTAAATTGACTAAACCTCGAAAAATGCCTGGTTTATCAGACAGACGTGGTCCCTGAGCGCTAGTTCAAACTTCCCACAGAACTTAATAGCATCAATTAATTTACTAAGAATGTATCGATTCTTCGAAACGCGTTCATTTGATTGTTTAATTTTAAGTCTGTATGCGCTGTCTAATTCGCATCGAATATCTACTCTACCAAGCATAGCAAATTCAATACCAGCGTTATATGTTTCTCGCTCATTTTATGCTTTTTCACTTTTTCACCTAGGTGTTTTATGTCTGATACCCCGAATGATGTCCATGGAGCGTCAACGACATTCATTGCTAAACAAGAGTAACAGAAGAACGCATTCTTTATCTCACATCCGCACAGCCAGTCAGCCTGCTTATAAAGTGACGGACTGAATTTCCTAGTATAGGGCCTATGCATTTTTGTTCTTGTGCAATATTCAAATTCGGCCGAGGAGACCCTAATTTCTTCAATTCTATCCTATGTTCAAAACTTAAATTCCCGTCACTACTTAAAATACTATTTTCAGAATTCATCTTCCTTGTCTTCCTAAATTACAACTGTAACATTTAGTTTTCAAATGGGCAGGTAAGAACTAAACACACGAATGAAGATATTAAAACGACACTTAAAACTGAAGGTAGAATTTACAATGTTATTTAAACTATTATGGTACCGTAGTTTTATATACTGGACACTTGCACAGCAACACTACACTACAATGGCATTTAAACATACACACATTAGCCGGCTAACAGCTACTGCAATCACGGCTACTCCTGTTTCACTGATCACAAACAACAATGACATTCACGAGAACAAATAAACAATGCACGCCAGAATTCCTTTCGGCTTCCTCAAATCTCAAAGAAATGTGACCAACGTACAAAAAGTGCCGTCACCTTATGATTAGATTTTAAATATTTATTTTAGCTTACTTTTAGAACTGAATTGTTTAAATAGTCAGTCTAATGGAATCCATTGTTTTGTAAACAGTTTTGGAATTAACCTCTAACAACAGTTAACGTAAGACGTGTGGGAAAAGGCCTAGGTACATGGTAAAGTGGTTGGCGACATTGCTACGGGCTCTGCCGGACAGCCCATATAACCTTCAAGTACTAGGAGCTTACTGGGGGCTCTCCTGCCAGCACCCGACCGCCTAATGTCTAAAGAGAAAACATTGTGCTGGACCAAAGAGAAAACATCGTGCTTGCTGAACGGATGCCACGGTCAGACAGCCTTTGCCTTGTCTTTGAAAATAAAAAAAAGTGAAACGTTTACAGCCAAAACAATAAAGATAACATTGAATAACTGAATAACACAGTACCATAAGTTAGACTTTGCTACATTGTCCATCTCTTTATATAATCAGCTACGGAGTGAAATTATGTTACGTGTTTTAGTGAAGGCGGCGGGGCGGCGCCCGAAAGCCCTTCATGCACGAACCGCCACTGCATTTGACTGGTGTGAAAGTGGGAAACCACGGAATACCATCTTCAGCGCTGCCGACAATGGGGTTCGAATCCACTATCTCTCGGATGCAAGCTCACAGCTGCGCACCGCTAACCACATGGTCAACTCGCCCAGTCGGACAGAGTGAAACAGCCTGCCTGAATATTGATGGGAAGTAGCTGGTGAGTTAGATAACTTTCTTCTTTAGCATGCCATTCCCCTGGTTTATAAATTTTCTGATACTACTGGTACCGGTGCGTAACACACTGGATCATCATAGCATTCGGGCTATTCAATCCCTACTCTGAGGTACTGATTGGAATGAACAGTGTGCATTTTAGCGGAATAATTACAGATGAGTGTTCATGGCAATCTACGGCCTGGTCATCCCAGCTCTGGAACTTTGGACTATTAGATTGGCACCGCAATCTAACCGCAGCACTGTTCGTTAAAGGTGATAAAACGTGCGGCTTTCCATTTGACCGTTTTATATGATAGCATTGCTTTTAAACGCTACATTCATACTTACGTTTTTGTAATGACCTATGTTGATTTCAGTTAGGAAAACCACAAAGTCAGTCTTTCTGAGAATCCCGTAGCGAAGCACGGTTACATCAGCTATTCTATATATATAAAATTGGATATTGGTATGTTTGAAGATAACAGACTCAAAAACTACTGGACCGATTTCGCTGAAATTTTCAGTTTGTTCTTATTGCATCTGAGAGGGATTATGAAGTGGTTTGAATGAAATCTGATTAGTAGTTCGGCACTAAGGGGTGAAAAATAAAATAGGGGAAGATAAGCAAACCGCAAAACAAGTCTGATCAGCGGGTTGCCTACCCAACAGTAGGTGAAGATTATGATGTGTTCCTTAAAACTTATTTCTGCTTTAACTTCTATATCTTCTATGAACTATGACACTCAAAATGCTGTTTAATTTCATCCCGAATAGCACCCCTAGGGGTGGAGTTGAAAGGGGGGTGAAATATTAATGTAGAATCCATAGTTTTTGGGGTTGCTGAGATGAATAAATGCACTTCAGATGTTGTTTTAAGTCCAATTTCAGCTCCAACAGCATGGGCGTGAGAGATGATAGTGGTGATAATTATTGTTTTAAGAAGAGTTACAACTAAGCAACCATCCCCTATTAACTAATCAGAGGGAAAACTGAAGAGATCTGACACTTCGAAAAGTGAAGGTAACGGCCAAAGAAGGAAATGAAGAAGAACAAGAGTCGACCAAGTGAGGTCGGATAGGTTAGATGAAAGTGATGAGTCTGACACAAGTAAGTTGAAGCAATGCCAGGACTCAGCTAAGGACCTCATGTTCGCCAACCCACGCTCGAATTGTAAGAGCCCCGAGACCCTTTTAGCTGACACGACAAGCAGGGGATACCCTGGGTGTTATTATAGCGCTGGATCCTGCAGGGAACATGGAGGTGAGAAGGAGTGCAAAAGAAATTATACTAAACGACTGAGATTACGGAACAATGTGTGTAAACTTGATACACATATGATGTACTATCTGGAAAATAACTGCGGGGTCAACAACTAGTTTGTATATAAACTTACATACCTGTGTGCAACATGGGCCAATGTGGTATGGTTTGGAGGTACTGCTTTAGTAAAATGGGTAGCAAGGGTAAGGTCGGGAACTGCTGAGCTCAAGCAACATGCTGAATGGTGAGAATGAGAAACATTGAAACAAGACTCTTAATACCAATATAGTTGGTCCATTATTGGAAATTATAAATTTTCCAGCTAACTCATTCCTGGTTACCAGCGTTTCTCCCCAGTGTGCTAAGTTGGGCTCATCAGTTGGTAAATAGCACACCTACCAAGACGCATGGCTAGTGCATACCATGGAGGCCACTGCATAGGCTACTTGGAGCCACCGGCAGTGCCAATGCACTATGAGAGACAAATATTTCATATCTATTTCACATCTATATCATCTGATGGCCAGGCAGCAATCAAAGGAAATATTCAAGGAAAATGAAGGTATCAGCAGAAAAGGAGATGCTCTAGGCCTCACAGTCGTAACAGAACGAGTGTGTCGATAGGAAAGATGAAAGCGAATAGCCTGGCACCGTGGTCACCAAGTTGTGAGTGCCTAGTGCTCCACTCTGTGTACAGAAATGGTCTGACAGCAGTGGCAGACGCACCAGCTAGCGATGGGCAGTGCTCTCCCTCGAGACTCTCAAGAGTGATGTTACAGATCTCGAGACCAATTCCCCTGTGCTGCAATTTCATATGGAAACGTGTATGCACCGATAATTATTTTCAAAAGCCTGAGGAAGTATGGCATAATCAACTTTGAGCCCCTTAATACCATTAAAGAAAATGAAAACGGAATAACAGTATCTTATTACAGACTATCGATCTCCCGCAAGCACCGCCCCATTTCCCCAATCCACCTCCTCCTAGCAACACATCTTGTGTTTCGACTGCGGGAGCGAGTCAGTTGAGAGCTGGACTCCATAGTCAAAGAACACGAGTGATACAAGCGGGCCATGTAGCGTAAGTTAATTTTCATTCTTCATAACTTAACATAAAATATTTTCCTGTTAGTCACCATTATTCAACTCTTAATTTGATTTTTATTATCCATTTTACAGACTAGGAAAAAGAAAAATAGATGGTTCAACTTCAATAACAGCCCATGTCTGAACAAAACAACTAAACCAACAGTGTACAGATACTAGTTGAACTACACCAAGGGACAACAAAAACGCCTCCAGCTCAAGACTATTTTAAAAATCACCATCTCACAGTTTAAAAAAAATTTTAATCATACTTTTTAAGAAAAACTTTCTAACCAACATTTCATTTTTGTGTCTGATGCTTTTAATCTATATATATAAAATTGGATGTTGGTATATTTGTAATTAATCGACTCAAAAACTACTGGACCGATTTTGCTGAAATTTTCACAGTTTGTTCTTATTACATCTGAGAGAGATTATGAAGTGGTTTGAATGAAATCGGATAGGTAGTTTTATTACTATGAGTAATTTTATTAAATTGCAAAGCCGCACCAAGATTGACTTGATGGACAAATTGTTGCTAGGCGACAGCAGCTTACGCTATATCCTGATAGTCCGTTAAGAAATGCTGTGTGTAGGAGGATGGAAACACGTCACCATGGTTATAAAGTACCATCCCTCGCTAGGAGCTTAATGAATGACCGTGGCTGTTATTTGAAAGTAGCAATCCAACATGCCATGATCGAGACGTACTTTCAATATATAGGACCAACTTTGATAGGTCTGCCCAGTTTGAAGAATATAGCTATTAGATGTGTAAAATATTTAAGAAACTGTGAAACATATAGAATAGCAAGATTGGAATGACACGAGTTATCACCCACTCCTAACGAAGAGCAACTGGGGGTTCCCAACGAGCAAAGGCAAGTCTATGTAATCTATCTACAGATCTATCTGCATCAATGTCATTGTATGTGGATATTTATGTATTACATCTCCTAAACCACTGGAGCGATTTCAACCAAACTTGGTGCACTTGTGACTTAGTATCAGAAGACAAACTTCGTGGGGCAAAGACACCACAAGCAACCTTAAATGCGAGTGGGGGGGGGGGGGCTGATTTATAAAAATAATCGATAATAGCATAGAATCCATATTCAGGGTCACTGCGATGAATAGTGACACTCCAGATATTTGAAAGACCAAGTTCAGCCCCCTTTGGTGTGGGGGAGGGAAAGTGAGGTATAAAATAATCGAAAGTAGCGTCGAATCCATAGCTCTCGGGGTCGCCGTGTTGAATAGTGACACTCCAGATTTTGTATCCCTTAGGGGTGGGGGTCGAGGGGGAGATATAAAAAAAATCGATGATAGTGTTTAATCCATTGCTTTTGGGGTCGTTGAGATGAACAGTGACACTCTGGATTTTTAAAGTCCAATTTTAGCCTCGTTTGTGGCGGGGGCGAGTGAGATATAAAAATAATCGAAAATAGTGTCAAATCCATAGTTTTTGGGGTCGCAGAGATGAATAGTGACACTGCGGATTTATTAAGGTCCTATTTCAGCCCCCTTTGGGCTGGGGACGAGGGGGAGTGAGATATAAAAAGAATCTAAAATAGTGTTGAATCCATTGTTCTCGGGGTCGCTGAGATGAATAGTGTCACTCCGTTTTTTTTATCACTTACAGGTAGGGGTCGAAGGGAGTGATATGAAAATAATAAAAAATAGTGTTGAATCCATAGCTTTCGCGACCGCTTAGGTAAATAGTGTAATACCGGATTTTAAAAAATCCAAGTTCAGCCCCTTTGAAGTGGAGGTGAGGGTGGGAGCAAGATAAATATAATCAAAAATAGTGCCGAATCCACAGTTCTCTGGGTCGCTGAGATGAATAGCGACACTTCGGATTTGTTGAAGTCCGATTTCAGCCCCGTTTAGGGTGGAGGGGAGGTGGAATGAGATATACAAATAATTGTAAAGAGTTTTGAATCCATAGTTTTCAGGGTCGGTGAGATGAATTGTGACACTATGGATTTTTTAAAGTCCATTTTCAGCCCCCCTTGGGGTGGGGGCGAGGTGGAAGTGAGATATATAAATAATCGAAAATAGTGTCGAATCCATAGTTCTTGGGGGCATTGAGATGGATAGTGACACTCCAGACTTTTTATCCCTTACAGGTAGGGGTCGAGGAAGGGGAGAGGTATAAAATAGTCGAAAATAGTTTTGAATCCACAGTTTTCGGGGTCACTGAGATGAATAGTTACACACCTGGATTTCTGAAGTCCATATTCAGCACCCTCTGGGGTGGGGGGCGAGTGACACATAAAAATAATTGAAAATAGTGTCGAATCCATAGTTTCCTTGATCACCGAGATGAACAGTGACACTCTGGATGTTGTATAAGTCCAAGTTAAGCTCCAATCGGCAGGGACGAGAGAAGGGACGAAGAAATAAAAATGTCCAAATGACCATATATTATGGATGTTTATATGTTGTTCCAGCATATGTGTCAACTAAACTTGGTAAAAATATTACCGACTATCTGGAAAAAATACTGTGGGGGCCAAGACACCCCTAGAAGCCCTAAAGATGGGGCTGAAATATAATTATAAAACTAAAATCGACCTATATTAGTGAATCCAGGAGACAAACTGCGAAGAGGTATGGTAACCCTAGCACTGCAAGGGTGGGGTAGGAGGGGCTGAGATGTAAAAATAATCAAAAATAGTGTCAAATCCATAATTGTCGTGGTCACTAAGAAGAATAATGACACTCCGGACGTCGCTGAAGTCCATCTTCAGTCCCATCGGCATGGAGATGAGAAGGGATAGAAAGGAAATTGCCCAAAACGACCGAAATTACGGATGTATAAGTGTCTCTTCCAACATAGCCCTCATACAAAATTGGTACACATTTTCCTTACTATCTAAAAAAATACTGTTGTGTAAAACACCTTAGCGGAGGTGGTGAAAATATGGTAATAAACAAAAATGACTGATATTAATGTCGAATACCATCATTTACGAGGTCGCTGAGTTGAACTGTGACACTCTAGATGGTACACATATGACTTACCATCTGGAAGAATAATACTATGGAGATAAAACATACCAACCCCCGCTGGGGGTGGGGAATGGGAGGATATGGCATTTGATAATAATAGAAAATAATCGATATTAAAGTCTAATCCAATGTTTAAGTATCGCCGAGATGAATTGTGATGCTCTGAATATCATTTGAGTCCACGTTCAGCCTCCATTGAGACGGGAGGGGTTTGGGGTTTGATAGTAAATAGTCTAATGACCGCGATTAGTGTTGAATCCACTGCTTTTGGAGTCACAAAGCTGATTGGTGAGAGTCTCAAAGAGAGTTGAAATCGTGTAGATCATGTCTGTAGCGCAACTTATACATACATGTAGTTACCGCTTATTAATTTTTTGAAAGGATCAAATACTTCCCAGTCAATTCGAGCTTCCACAAGGATAAAGTTTTACTTGATGATTAAATAATCGAAAGCTTGAAATCAAACACATCTAAATAACTCGAAAGCTTCATAATAGATGTTAAAAATCAATATCCCAAAAATGAATTCTATAAAAATTCACTTTGCACATAACTAACTATTAATACTAATCTTACAAGTAAACATTCAAAAACCTATCAGGGAAGGCCGGGTACTACAGCTAGTTCATTATACAGTATGTCTTACTGAGAATGAACCTATGCCTGGTCGAAACATATCTATGTAAAGTTTCATCTTAGTTGGGTGTAAAATATTTTAGTATTGACAAGGAGGATATCAACATAATTTTATACAATTTTGTAATCAGTATTTTAAACGGTTCACGAGTTACTTGGAGATCTTAGCTGAATAACCCTGTATAATTTGTTAATAAGTGTAGATAGGAAGTACAATCACGTTCACACGAATTCCGGGTAGAAAAGGAAACTGGCCAACCCTGAGGATGAAGGAGCAGTAACCAAGGCAACGTCATGTGTGTTTGTCTTCCAGGAGGTGTGGATTGAGACGTTGCGCACTCAGAGGTCACTCCCAACTCCATTTTTTCGGGAACTGATTAAGATGTTTCTGTGGGTAAACATTCTGGCTATATTAGCTTTTCCTAATCAAGGAAAACAATTAACTGTAATTTGTGATTAAGTGTGCACTGTGTAATCCCACCCCAATATATGGCATTTAATTGTTTGATCAGCGCTGACAATAACTTCATAGGAATGGTTTTCAAATGCCCTTGCATCTCTGATAATCATAATTATTTAATGCCAGGTTATTTTTACTTTGTATTCAGAGGATAAAAATTATTATTAGTAGTAGTACTTAAGAGGGCCTATCTTGACAAAAATAGGGGTCATTCTTTCTTAAAGAGGTTGAGCGCGATGCCATTTGATAATGAATTCATAGTCGAGACCCCTAACATTTCAGCCAGGCCTCGCACACATTTACAAAGAAACTGGAGAACTTGACCCTCAATGAGTTTAACATACACATTACATCTGTTGCCTTGAAGGAGCCATGTGGTACCTCCCTTCATTGTCGAGCCAGTGGGACATGTGGGCAGGCAGAGAAGCAAGTACCATCCCCTCTGTGTGTTTCGTTCATGCTAGATAACCTCGTACTTAGTTTTCTCCACCTCCCCTCACTCTTCAGATGTGTGCGTGTGTTAACGCATCTAATGGATGTGATCAATGAGATAGAGTGTGTAAGCAGGTACTGGGTGGTTCTGAGGGCTGTACCGATTTCTTGCCTGAAATGAATATTTCTGGCCACGAGATACTAAAGATTTCGAGTGTACACCTACCTGGATACGTGGCAACTGTCGACAGGATACCTTCTTGTGATGCAGAATGGGCCGGAGGTGTTCTCTGTGGTAATTCCCCTTCAGTGACATTCTGTGTCTTTAACGGCCAGATCATCCCAGAAGTATTTCTGCTGACATATTTTACTTCTTTTGAACAAACAACACAGCAGGCTGTGCTATGTGGCATCTATTCCAAACGACCCCACATCCACGACTTACATTGCATTTCAGACATCATCTTAAATTTGTCGCGTACAATTAGACACAATTACACATTGCACCGTCACATACCAAAGTACCTAATTATGATGCGAATACTACATAACATTGTAAGGAATTGTTTCCTTTGTCGCCATAATGGGTTGTTAAACACAAACACTGGTCAAATGGATATTGAATGTAGGGTCCGATAAATTATGAGGGATGTACACTTACAGTAGCCACCAGTTTCCATACGTAGCCCAGTCATTTGTGTATACTTAGTGAGTTGGCCATGCAGTTAGGGGCGCACAACTGCGAGTTTGTATTTAGGAGATAATGGGTTTGAACCACACTGTCAGCAGCCCTGAGGATGGTTTTCTGTGGTTTCCCATTTCCACACCAGGCAAATGCTGGGACTACCTTAAGTAAGGCCACGGCCACTTCCCACTCCTAGGCCTTTCCTATCCCATCGTCACCATAAGACTTATCTGTGTCGGTGTGATGGAAAGCAACTTGTAAAACAGAAAAAATTGTGTACTTACCGTTATAACTATATTATACTGCATCAATAATACACCTCTGTAGAAATGAATGACCCAGTTGCTTGTTAATTCGTATTTATGGAATGGAGAAGGCCTATGGTTGGCTATTCACATACTCGGCACAAACAACAATCGGCTCCATCTACCTGTATGCCTGCGACACACTGCTCGCTGCACAACGCTCTCAAGATTTCTCAACATTTCTCGCAAGAAACAGCAGCTTGCGCTACTCTCGAGACCTCATCTCAAACGGTCCATCACTGCATTACAGTGATGTTAGGCACTGAACAACTTAAGTCTTCTAAATGCTGTTCTGAAGAAAGATCATGGAGAATGTGATTTGTAGACATGTTACAGAGAACTGAAAAAGGCGGTGAACCTTGCATTACTCCCAGTCTTATAATGACTGGTTTGTTTTGTTGTTGACTACACTCTATTTCTGTAGTATTTTTTTGCTGCAGCTTCATTATAAGGGTGAATAGTCTCTTCGGAATACCTAGAGATGGGTTTGCTGTAAGACCCATCTGTGTCGGTGCGACGTAAAACAAGTTGTTGTCTTGTAGAGAAGTGTTTGTTTTCATTGGTTTGTCATAAAGAAGCATTACAAAGCATATTTGCTCTCCCAAATTGGAAATGTGGCTCAGTTGTCCATCATTTTCGAGTCTTACTATCGAAGTGAAAGGAAAATTAGTGTTATTGTACGGACGACTAGAAGCAAGAAACTTGAATTTTAAGTAATGCTTGCTGTAATAGCTAATAGCATAAAATTGCTGCCATGCCTTTTCAAAAGAAAAACAGCTTTAGAAATTCACATTGCTAAAAGAGCCAAATTAACCAACCTCAACATATTCACACACACATAATAATCTCCTCCCCCACTCTTAATTCATTTTCAGAACATTTCATACTTTTTTTTTTTTTTTTGCATTATTGCTTAATGAATCCTACAGGAGACTATTCTGACGCTTAACGTCCGGAAATGTGGGTTAGTTTATTCTTATCAGTACTAAATTCTGTGAATTTAGGCAGTGCTCTAGTAGGTTATTAATCATCACTAAAAATGATGTCTTGCAAGGTATTCCTTTATTCAATTCCTGTTTTATTTCCTCAAAATTATTATACAGTAATGCATTTACTCCCTAATACACAAAAAGACATAAGTTGAACGAGCAGCACTTCCCTTCCTAGAGTATCCCATGCCCTGCACATGACAACCACAACCAGTTGTACTTCAGTCCAAAAGTAGTTGCTGAAGGTAACGTATGATGAGCATCCTAAGTACAGAAAACTATCTCACTTGTACCTACCATCAATTCACAATCAACATAAACAACATAATTTAAAGTGATCTCAGTCAAGATGGCAGTGACTTACACGATGTTCGCGTGTAATATTGTCTCTTGGAACTATTGAATAATCGGTCATTCTAAGCTAAAATTTACCGTCTGAAGCACCAGAGTGAAGCTGCTAAGTACTTTTGTAGTGAGTGTGGTTTTAAATCTGCGTTGTGGAGATTAGTGTTCATTAAAGGATCAATCTCATAAGTACAACCTCATCTTGTTAGCTAACCGATAATGGCCGCTTCTGTTGATGGAGGTCGGCAAGTTTTTTCTAACTCAATGAATCTAAATAATGAAAATCAGCAAGTCTCAAGTAACCTCACGAATCGACAGAATAAACAAAGCATAATTCCCACCCGTACCGGTGAACCAGGTAACCTCATGACAACCTCTATTACTGTTCCTAACACACTTAATCAATCTCCTAACAATCCAAGGTTAAGTTACTCTGCAGCAATGCAATCCTACCCGACCAAAGATCAAGCTATTGTTATTGAATCTTGTGATGGTATTAGTATCCGAGATTATATACTAGCAATTGAAAAAGTCACTAGCCCTAGTAACATCCGATTTGTCTCACGGATATCTAATGGAAGAATATGTATCTTCCTTGCAAGTCAAAAGTGTGTTGAAGAATTAATTTCAAAACATCCTAAGATTCTCATAAATAATGTCTCCTTGGAAATAAGACCTCTCCTAACTAAAAACAAACGAGTTATTCTATCCAATGTTTGCCCTGTGATTCCTAATATTGTTATTGAAGAAGAATTTCTCAAACTCGGCATTAAACCAATGTCAAAGATATCACCTATTAGAGCAGGTTTAACAATCCCCGGATTTTCTCACATTCTCAGTTTTCAGAGACAGATTTATATTCAAAATGAAGACTTTAACAAACTTCCAGACTCACTCCAAATCGAATATGAGGGTACCAATTACTGGATTTATTTATCCTCTGACACACCTACTCGCTTTCTTTGTAAAACTGAGGGGCACTTAGCTAGAAACTGTCTTGATAATGATGAAATAATAAATGAAGGCTCCTCATTAAATCAAAACAGTCATTCTCGTGGCAAGATCAATCTAACAGAATTTCCCCAACTAGTAGAGGATGCACAAAAAATTAAAGCAAACTGTCAAGAAAATATTACCTGTACTCCCTCACAAACTACTGTTCAGACAACTGCTACATCTACATCTCTTTAGAGTTCTCAAAAACTATAGGCCTTTACCCTCAGGCGAAACGACTCTAACCTCTCATTTGGAATGCCCTCAAAACCCCTCATGTGTTCATCTTGCTGGATAGAAGAGACCAATATCACTATCTAGCAGTGAAACTACAGGCAGAAAAGACCTTGATTTTAAGGAACCTCCCCTAACAACTGAACCTAAGACAAGTGAACAGACAGGGAAACACAAGACAAAACAAACTTACAAGAAACCAAAGACAGAAAAAGAAAGCACAACTATTAGTGATATGCTTAAGCCAATTAAGCAAGTTCTAGAAGCCAACACTCAGTCCCTTCCCCTCAATTACTTACAACTCCAATCCTTTTTTGAAAACAGTATTGGAGTTAATGACATTGCAGCAATAGCTTCCAATTACACCCAAGATCTAGAGGGTTTAGCCCAAGCCCTTCAAAAACTATATCCATACTACACTGAAAAATCCATTAAGAACAGTACTCAAATAGTCAAGAAACTGCTCAAGGCTAGCAGTGAAAACCGAGGTGAAGCAATTAACAGTTTAGTTCCAGATTACTCCAGCGATGACTCTACTTCCCTCACATAATGATAAAATTCCCTCTACACTTGTTTGTCATTCTTATGATTATATCATTACTTCAATGGAACCTCAACAGTTTTCGATCACAGCGAGAGTATTTACAACTTCTACTAAATAAACATCAGCCTTCAGTTGTCTGTCTACAAGAAACTAACTTTAGAGACAACTTTGTTTCCCATTTAAGACAGTTCAACCTACATTATAAAAACCGAATTAATCCAAATCATGCAAGTGGAGGCGTAGCCACCTATGTTAAAAATAATTTACACCATCAAGAGGTTCCTTTAACTACTGATTTAGAAGCAGTCACAGTTTTATTATACCTACCACAAGCTATATGTGTATGTAATGTTTATTTTCCTACGAATAGTACATCTCACGCTGATGATTTAAGAAACCTAATACACGAACTCCCTAAACCCTTAATTTTGATGGGTGGTTTTAATAGCCACAACAGTTTATGGGGTAGTCGCAATACTGATGCAAAGGGGAAAGAAATAGAGAAGATACTAGATGAATTTACTCTAGTATTATTGAACTCAACTGCTCCAACCCGTTTTGATATAGCACACGGAACATACAGTAGCATAGATTTAACTATATGTACGCCAGACATAGCTGCACTATTTAACTGATCCATTTATTCAACTCTACAAGGAAGTGACCACTTCCCCATCATAATTAATGATGATCAAAGTTCTCCAGACAACACATCAAAACTCCAATACTGTAAATGGAATTTAAATAAGGCAAATTGGCAATCATTTAGAAAGATTGTAAATAACTATTTAAATGATCTAACTCTAACAAATAAATTTCCTTCTAAGCACATCAATGATATTGTTCAAGACTTCACTGAAGTAATAATTAAATCTGCTGACCAGAGCATCCCAAAAACAGCTCCTATGCCCTTCAAGAAAACGGTTCCCTGGTGGAATGACTCCTGTAAAGAGGCTATCAAAAATAAAAACCGTGCTTACTACCTATACAAAAGAAATCCTACGCCTGAAAATAAAATCAATTTTCAAAAACACCGAGCAATAGCAAGAAATAAAATAAAATTAAGTAAGAAAACCTCCTGGTTAACATTCGTCTCCTCCTTAACCTGCCAAACTTCACAAAAAGTTATGTGGAATAAAATCCAAAGAATAAGTGGCAAATACAATATATTCTGTATTACCTCTCCAAGAGATCCAGTCGCTGGGTCAATTGTAAGTGAACCTCAACAAATAGCTGATCAACTGGCTAAATCAGTTTCAAAAATCTCTAGCGATAACAATTATGAACCTGAATTTCTTCGCATGAAAACAACTTGAGATCCAATAGACTTAAGTGAAACTGTACCTACACCGAACTATGCTTATAATGATACTTTACAGTTACAAGAAATGGTTACAGAACTCAACAAATGCAGCAGATCTAGTCCTGGCCCGGACACCATTCCATACGAATTTTTAAAACAGCTTCCACATAGTGCACTCAATTATCTACTTGCTATTTTCAACTATATATGGAGTTCCAAACTATTTCCAGATCAATGGCGTTGTGCTATTGTAGTGCCTATACTCAAACCAGGAAAGGACATTTTGATCCCAGATAATTATCGTCTCATCGCCTTGACAAATACAATGTGTAAGCTACTGGAGAAAATTGTTAACAAGAGATTACGCTGGTATTTGGAACATATACACTTTTTTAGTGATGCACAAAATGGTTTTCGTCAAGCACGTTCAACAATAGATACTCTGATATGTTTAGAATCAGAAATCCGAGAAGCTTTCCTAAATAATCAGCACCTCATAGCTGTTAGTTTAGACACTGAGAAGGCATATGACATGGTGTGGAAAGACTAATTGAAACACTGATGAAACATAATATTTCAGGAAACATGCTTCACTTCATTTATAATTTCCTTAAAGATCGCCGAATTCAAGTCAGGAAAAATGGAATTCTTTCACATGAAGTAACCATTGACAATGGAGTTCCCCAAGGATCAGTCATCAGTGTCACATTATTCCTCGTTGCAATAAATGGCATTGTCTCCAACATTCACCTACCAGTAAAGGCTTGCCTTTTTGCCGATGATTTGACTATACTAAGTGCAGGAAGAAATAAATTAACTACTCAACAGTTACTTCAAGAATCAATTGATAATATCCAAAAATGGGCTAAAGTTACAGGGTTCAAGTTTTCCAAAACTAAAACCAAATGCATACTCTTCTCCAAATGTAAACATACTGTACAAGACCCTGAGCTGTACATGGACAATCACAAAATTGAAACAGTAACAACTATGAAAATCTTAGGAGTTTTATTCGACACTACGTTAAGTTGGATACCTCACCTGAAAAACCTTCAAGATGACTGCTTGCGAAGGCTGAACATAATGAAGATCCTGGCAGCAAAGAACTGGGGGGCAGACTACCAAGTGCTAATGAACACGTACAAAGCCATTATTAGGGCTAAATTAGACTATGGCAGCATTGTATACAATTCTGCAAGAATGTCTTCACTCAAAAACCTTGATTCCATCCAGTCCTCAGCTCTTCGAATTGCTCTAGGAGCCTTCCGTACCAGTCCAGTAACCAGCATTCAAATAGAAGCAAATGAACCACCACTCACAATTAGACGTAGACAACTAAGTTTGACTTACGCGCTCAAGGTAGCAACTATGAGTGAATCAAGAATTAAGTTGTATGCTTTTCCTAACAAGCATCAAGGTACACTCATTAAATCAGGATCACAACCACAGCCTTTCAATGTCAGAATAGCCAAGTTTCTTGAAGAACTAAATTTAAATATCCCTCCAATACTCCTCACAGACAACTCTCTTAATGTCCCACCATGGACTATTACCCTTCCAAAAATTAACTTTGAAATAAATTACAGTGTCAAAGATGAAACTGACAGATCTCACTACCATCAATTATTTCTTGAAATTTCTAATAAATACCCAAGGCACACTGCAATCTATACTGATGGATCAAAATGTGAGGAAAGAAATGGATGTGGGATTATATATCCTGAATGTACCATGCTATACCGATTGCCTGACTACTATACAGTCTTCTCTAATGAGCTGTACGCAATAAAGCAGGCTATGCTATATATTTTGAAAACCAGCACCTGTAATAACTCCATTTTTTCTGATTCAAAAAGTGCATTAAACGCAATAGAAAGTCCATCATCGAAACACATCCTTGTACAAGAAATACAACTGTTGTTTAACAACATCATGAAAGAAGGCAAACAAGTCATCCTTGTGTGGATACCCTCTCATAGAGGTATTCAAGGCAATGAATCTGCTGATCAAGCAGCTAAAGACGCTACTTACCTCCCGCTAGGCGATCTAACAATAGTTACCCCTCACACTGACATTATTGCCTATGCTAAAACAAAATTATACCAACAGTGGAAGATAAAATGGCTTCAAACTTTGAACAGCAAACTCCACAAAGTAACAACAGAATCTACAGTAAAACACTATCTTCACAATCTTCACAGGCAAGATCAAGTCCTAATAACTAGAATACGGATTAGCCACTCCAAGATAAGTCACAGCTACCTCCTTGAGAAGAAACTGCCTCCCATCTGTACAACATGCAATAGTGTGTTGACTGTGAAGCACATCATAACAGACTGTTCACTGTATGAGAAATGGCGCCAGTACCACGATATACCTAAGGATATTAAGGGGACACACTCATCTCCTTCACTGTGCAAACAAATTATCAAGTTTTTCAAAGACACTGGTCTGTATTCAAAAATTTAACTGTTCTGTTTAAAATACCACCTTTATATTTTTTTCATTCTTCATCCTACTGTAATTTAATGTAAATTCTAGTTAGAAGTCACGATAAGACCTTAGGGTTAAAGTGACTCTAAATTATCTTAATAAAAAAAAAGGTGATCTGATAGAATCTGAGGATGTTCTTATAGAATAAACCATGTCATTCATTGTTTATTTTCCTTTTACAGGTATGTTATAGTTTTATAAATAACGTTTTGAAGAGACTGAAAAGCTTTAAAGTGACATTGCATACTGTACTAGCTAACAGCAAATCTTCATCATACAAAACTACCTTTTTCCAGTTTACAGGAAAAATGGAAATTCATAAGGAGATTTCGTAAAATTTGTAATCAGTACCGTTTCTGCACTGCTGTATTATAAGTGCAAATGGCGTAGAAACTGGAAAATCCAAAGGTGAGGACATAAGAAAAAGTAAAATGGATGATATTTATTTGTGAATATACTACAATACAAGATTACAAAAGTATAAAGTTACATATTCTCAATAAAAATTTCAAAATAAAACTTAAGAAAAGTTACAGATCTATCATTAAAAAGATCAACATTTATGGACGGAACGTACAGTCTTCATGGTACACAGATTGTCTTAAGTTGACATAGAGATGACCCATTCATATTAACACATTACTAGGCAGAGTTTTAAGAAATACAGGACAGGCTCCATTTTGAATTCAGTGGGGGAAAGGGACACAACACCCATAAAACAAAATTTGAACATCTTTAGTGTCAGTTTTGCAAAACTGATATAAATTGGACTTATGCCCCTCATGAAGCCAGCAACCCAGTTGCACTGAAATGCCGTAAGGAAACATGCTACGACAGAAGGACTTTAGAATGATAAACAGCAGCAAGTTCTGTTCCAACATAGAGAACAACATGAAATGTTCAATTATGATTTATCACATTTACACATTTCAGAGCCAAACTATTTCCTATAACCATTTCTACATCTATTAATAGTCATTATACAGCAACATGGGTAGGAAAGCTTCATTCAAAACCTAACATCCTTGTTAGAGTAGGGCTGCTATATGTTCCAGATTTTCCAGAACAGTATCAGTGTTCCAACAGTGCTACATGCAACAAAATTTAAAATAAGTACCGGTATTTCCTTCATCAAATGCACACATCTGTTGCACGTATACAAACAATGAAAAATTCAGAAGCATTTCCCCGATGAACCCAACACCAAGAAATCTTGCTGATTGGCTCATTGTAAATCAGGTGTTGTACATTTCAATTCAAAATCAAACAGAGAAAATTCTGAAATTGATCAAACTACAAAGCAATCGGAAAGAGTTAACAGTTGTTTGTCGGCTGTTGGAGTGTAAAGTCTTTCAGTTTAATAATGGGCGGTTTGGTTTTCTGAAGTGTTCCGACTATTGTAATGCCACCTAAATGTAAGTGCAAGTTGAAGATAAGCAACAAAATGAATTTCCATTCTTAAAGAGGTATAATGAAGATGATAAAGAAACAATGGTGTGTTTTCTGTAGCTCAGGATGGACTGTCAGATACTGTGGATAAATTAGCTTTACAATCGGCTTCCACTTACAAAAAGTCTTGTAAACCTGACAGCAACTGTCACTAATGAGCAGCAGAAACTGGCCCATATTTACTCTAGCCAACAGAACACAAGCGTTTCCTGGCAGTACACTACATTCATTATTATTATTATTATTATTATTATTATTATTTGTAGTAGTAGCTGAGGAAAAAAGTTATTTGTTTTTAATTTTGATGCACTTTAGTATAGCAATTGTATGATGGAGATGGTTGGTGGTGGGGGAGGAGAAATTGTTTGATAAAAGAATCACTGGTTTGATGTTCAAAGAGCACAGACATGATGTAGGTGTGCCACTCTTACATGCTAACTGACAGTTTGTTAGTGGCAGGATCACACAATAAGCATACTGAATTTTGTGCGATGTATGAGGCCTGTTCCGGTAAGTGGTACTGTTCTAGCCATTTGCTGCACAATTATCACTCAGCAGTTGCCTGTGTGTTGTTATTGTCGAGATCTGAACATTACGAGCATTACATTCAATTCTGCTTCAAATTGGGTAAAATGTTTACAGAGACACAGTGGTGTGAAGAAAATTCACAGAGACTGAAGAAACTTTTGGCAGGTCAGGTCAAATGAGGAAGTGGTTTTTTTCTCTGGCACTAATGATGTGCTCCTGAGGATCAAATGGTGAAATGCTTGTATTACCTCAAAGTCATGACATGTTTGTGAAAATGTCAGGATAAAATGGGTTGTTAATGTTACAGTTTTTACGTCCCACAAACTACTTTGGACGGTTTGTGGAGATGCCGAGGTGCCAGAATTTTGTCCCAGAGGAGTTCTTTTATGTGCCTGTAAATCTAATAACACAAGGCTGAGGTATTTGAGCACCTTCAAATACCACGGAATTGAGCCATGATCGAATCTGCCAAGTTGGGGTCAGAAGGCCAATGCCTTAACCAGCCCAGCATCAGAAGAAAAATACCAGAACTATGGAGTGTTTGCTATGACAACACATCGCTGTCTGTTTGTGAATTTTTGGACGCTTAGATCCACCCTACTACCTCACCTAGCCCTGGCAACTTTTTTTCTATTCCCTAAACTGAAATAACGTGAGGATGCATGAGCCCCCCCCCCCCCCAACTGCCTACCAGGCTACATTGTGTTGAGTGTTGTGTTATTAAAGGCCTCGTACCTCCAATGGTAGTCGTCATCATATAACCCTCTTCACCCTCAACCCTTAACAATGCTGTGCATCAAAAATCTACCCCGATGAACCATGAAAGACTAAGTACTGAAATACTGATACTGGATTTCATCTTTGTCGGTACACCCTTAAACTGAAACGTCCATTAATGGAAATACTAAAATAGATTACACAGGTAATCCAAAGATGTGTAGCTGGAATAATAAACAGCTTGTAACAGGAATATTAAAAGTATATGAATATTCACGTGTTTATCAATTCAATATCAATGAAATATTGGACTGATGATTCTCAATTTACAAAATGAGAGGAATGAGGAATGACCATTCAGATTAAGCCTATACTGAGACTTATGCAATATTAATATGCAACATGGAAGATGCAAAGTCAAAAGAGAAACTTTTAAAAATTCCTGCACCTGACCAATCCTAAGACTAGCCGAGTCTGAGTTTAAAATGAACGTATCAAAATATAAATGGTGGGAACAAAGTACATAAAAAAAAAAAAAGGTAATGAGTATATAGTTTCAGTTCAGCTGTACCTATGAGCTTTAACACTAAAAATAACAAAAATCTTGTTTCCTACACTAAGCATAGGAAACTTTCTGCTCGTACGTTTTATCCAGCCACTCTTCCTCGGAAGGTTTTGTGGTATGACGAGTTTTGCACAGTTTTGGCCCATACTTTAAAATGATGACAATGATCAAGACAATGAACATTGTCAGGGCGGCGCAAGCTGGCCAGAAGACGTGGAAAGACATTTTTATAGATCGCTCTCTCGTTTCTGTAGTTCCATGTACCCCTCAGGTAACTCGTACACCTTCTGAGGAACAACGTAGCACTTCTCGAGCTCAGTGATGTCCAACGGTGGCTGCTGGTGAGGAGTTTTGGTCCAAATCGACACAAGCCAGCGATTTCCTACAAAGAAAAAAGGTCATTCATACAATAAAGTTAAAATGTAATTACATTCTTTATTACTACAAATGTGCAGTATAAACATTATATCTGAATACATTTCTAATGAGACAACAATTATAATACAATGCTTCACTATAATGTATTGACAAAGATTGCACGTAAATTTTCAATTATAGAGAATCAGCATATCCCACCAAACAGTCATGGGCAGTGTTTATGGGGGCACTAACCAACGCTCCATGTCAAAAGGTGGGGAAAAGATTAGTTACTTTTTAAAGGCTCATTCATGCATTTGATTAAGCTGATTTTTGCTGTTATCTCTTATAGTTTTCACTTCCTACCATTTATGTTTTGTTGTACAAAAGGTGCATTTTACTAAGAAGTATCAGTTCCTCTATCATGAAAATGTCAGTATCGGTTCTTCCATACTGTGCAATTTGAACTTTTAAAAAATTAGTTAGGATAGAACAATTCCACAAAAAATCTGTTCGGTCACATTACTTCCAAACACTGCAGGGGAAAAATATTAAAGAAAGAAATTTTTTACGAATTAAGCTACCAACTTACGAGTCGGTAACTGCAACTTTTGTGAAAATGGAGATTTTTATCTTTCTATATAGTTGTGATTTCTTCATGCACTGACACTGGACACACTACATTATATGATTTCTAGTGTTACAGCAAAATCCAAAATCTGATGTATTCACGGTAATTTGGTGCTATTCACTTATGTCACTGCTTGTATTCTGTTTGTGTCACACACTACAATGGTAGTGACAGAACGACAGAAGAGGTTTCAGGCAGCAGAAAATGTTGAAGGAGTTGAAAGGTAAGGATCCAGATCAAAGGTAGGTGGTGTGATACCTTAAAGCAGATAATATACTGTACCATTCTATTTAATCGCGAGGATGGTTATTTAATGCAGTAAAAATATTGCGCAGTAGGACGCCGCTTGTGAGAGCGTGATGCTATACAGAGCGCGGGAATCGAGAAGGTAATTCCCCAGGCAGAGTGTGGTTGTGTACAAGTGAGAAGGAATATATGTGGAAGAGAGAAAGAGATGAGATTTTGTTATGGGAAGTCCCAGCGCCAACCTAACAGAATCTTAAGCGAGAGTAGACAGGGTCACCACACTACGGGAATCGAGCCCTAATTTGTATAATTGAAGGTTTCTCAGGAAAATAAAAAGATGGAAATAATTGCCAGAATTTTACGAAGCCATAGATACCTCAAGGTTTATTAATATATAATGAGATCAATAAACGTGCAGCAAGCAGAACCACCGTGGGAAGATCTGTAGTGGCCGCATTCCAGACTCAAGTTGTTTCTTGGTGGATCCCCGGGCGTCCTTTGGTATGTTGCCTCCTATAAGAGCTGAGAGTTATGGAAAGGGGCATCCAGTCGACGATCATATTGCTGCCAGTACGCGTCGCGCGTCTGCCTAGATTGCGCCAGAAACCTTTTGTTCAGAACAAAGACAGTCAGTAGTTACTGCAGCGCGGTAACTTTGATCCAGTGGGTCGGTGATCCACAGAGTTATGGGTGGTAGATTCATAGGTGTGACAATGTTCAGATACCTATCAGTGAGGTCGCATGTGGCTAATTGTATAGGCAACAAAGGAACGCCGTACTTATAGACTCCGATGAATAGCGGTAGGGGCGAAGCTCCCGAGGTGCCGAGGAAGTGTGGACAATAGGCTAAGGAGGTCTGTATCCATCCTCGGATAGACTTGTGAATCCAAATTATGCGGGCATGAAAACACAATAACTGAGTAGATAGTTTTCTAGGGCTGAAAATAGTTTATGGCATAGTGCACAAGTTAGAGAGTATTCAGTTATACAAGAATTGAGGACAAGGAGTTGTGATATTGCAAAGTGTTAGAGCTGTATGCTAACTCAACATAAACGAAAGTCCAGAATGATGCGTTGTGTTTAAAGTAAACATTTCATTGTAGTAAAAGGTCGAGGCGTATTCCGAGGGAAGTGAGGTGCAAGAACTTCAGAACGTGACTTCGAAGACGCTACCTTGAACGAGGCATCCCTCAAGAAGAAGGCAGCACCATGGACCAGCGGGACGGGAAGACCGGTCTCCAAGAATCGACCCTGGGCGAGACCTCCACCATGATGGGCTAAATCACTATAGCCTACCCGGAGGGGGAGAAGAGAAGGTCACCGTAACGAGATAAGTGGACCATGATTTTCTAGACATGTAATAGAATTAGGGAGTCACGCAGAGATAGTAGAATTAAACTTGTAAATATTAATATAGGATTTGATTGTGGCCCATCAGGCTGCATATTAAGATTGTTTTGATATACCTAAAGGGTAAGGGTAGATATATTTTTTTAATGTAAAGCAGACAATGATGTAATTTTGTCAACGCAGCAAGAGGTAGTGTGCCTAGTTGATACGTATTGTTTGAGTACGATAGACCGGATATTTTCCTTTGGGTCGGTCGTTAAATACATTTTCCTTGTAGGATTAGGATCACTATGTGTAATTTCCATTATATCCCAGGGGGGAAGGGCAGACATACCTGCGTAATGTAAGGCATGCATGCTGATGGTATTTATTTAGATACGTGGCTCTATTTACGTGCCTTAGACGGGCGTAAACTATAGCGGAGGCGCAGGTTTTACCGCTATTCGACTGTGCTACTCTGCCAAACGTTGGGTTTGAACCTCTGACCTCCAAGGTTACTGTTGACGCGCCGCATATTGACGGTGATGGTTTGATGTGATAGTATGGTAGAACACTTTATGTGATTCAACTGCGACCCGTGTGGGTGGTTAATTGAAGTCAGGTGTGTAATGTGAGATGTGTCTTTCCTCGCTTATTTTGTGGCCATTTGCTGCTATGAGTAGAAGCTTGAAAGTCCCTTTGTGAAAGAATGTAGGGTAAGAGGTCTAGCGGTAGTTTGTTTACAAGTTTTGTTTTATGTAGGGGGAGGCTCCAGACCAGACTGCGGGTCAATGTTCGCCTGCTCTGTGTTGGTGTGAGCTCGGCCATTTTTAAATCGCTCTGGAAGTAGGTCATTCTCCTTTGGCAGAGAAGCATTTTGCAAACACAATGCATCATTTATTTTAACCATTTTACCTGCTTTTCCTTTCTTGTTTGATTCACGTTCTTAGGGTTGCGTATTTTACTAATGTGATCTTGGCACTATGCAACTGTTATGATTGCCCTGTTGACACAAAGTTCTGCTTGGTAGACGTGGGTTCACGTCCATGTAAACATGTAATATAGGGCGGTAGTGTAGGTTATCTGAGATTACTTTTATACTTATTGTGCTGCTATTTTTGTGTATATAAATATCCCGATATGGGAGGAAACTTTCAGAATAGCGCTAATTTCTGCGGATATCCTTAATTCTACCATCATGTCATTTTTATGCCGTAGGCATAGGGATGCTATTTCCATGTGGGGGACACATCCGGTCTTTCTTGGTTCACAGATCGACAAACTTCAGCATAATGTCATCATCCAGATTGTATTTCTTTGTTTTCTTTTAAAACTGTAGATGTGAGCCTTTGGGGCACTTATTTGGGCACTCCAGGTGCAATCATTGTAAATAATTTGAGTTGTGAATACAAACTTATGCTCAAAAATTCTGATTGCAGCGAAAGTGTTCCTCATTTCGTAGTTTAATGTAATTGTATGAGTTCCCCATGATCCTCTCATCATAAGAACCCAGTTGTCGACCATTTCTGCCGACTGCAGCTGAGCTGGTGCCCGTATGTAGGAACAGGTGAGCAGGTAGGTATGATCCTGCAGTGTCGATGTGCCCTGTAGGGTACAATACATTTTGTTTGAACTCAAGTCTTCAGCCAATACATATGAGATATCTCATGCCAACAAAAATACTCCTGCAGACCGATCAGTAACTAAAGATAATTCTGAGATGCAAGAAGACCCGCTACGAAAAGAAAATATTCATTCAGTGTGCCCTTGTTACCTGAAATAAGTGTGGGAATAATGTTATTGTTTTTACACACCACTAACTACTTTTGACAGTTTCCAGAGATGCCGAGGTGCCAGAATTTTTCCCCGCAGGAGTTCTTTTACGTGCAAGTAAATATATCGACAAGAGGCTGATGTGTTTGAGCACCGTCAAATACCACCAGACTGAGCCAGGATTGAACCTGCCAAGCTTGGGTCAGAGGACCAGCGCATCAACCATCTGAGCTGCTCAGCCCAGTAGGCAAAATGTGGACATTAATGAAAGAAAAACTCTGTAATAGATTTGTTCCTTATCAAAGTAAAAAAAAGTTCCTCTTCTAGGTTTAATTTTGGCTTTGGCAGTTCCCATGAAGAGAAATGCCATTATGGTCTCAGTTCCAATGACGGTGAAATCCTGACATTCACCTCCCCGCGGTAGAGAGGGGGCAACGACTGTTTATGACAATTTTGTTATTTGCAAGCGGCTAACGAATGAAGGGACCGTGTATCTTCCGGTATAAGAAGATCCCCTCTACCAAGTGCCAACAGTCTTCTTGAGGGTGGATGAGCGGGTAGAGGTTAGGGCACTCTATTGTCCTTGGGACAGGAAATGGTCCCAAAAGGCGGAAGAACCTACAACTGGTCAACGGCATTAGGATGCAGAAGGCAACGGGAAACCACTGCATTAAAGATCCTGAAGGATATCCCTTTAAGTTCATATAGCATGGCTCTGTTTAACGTGCAGTTATTATCCAAAGTTTCTATTCCCCCATTCGGAACAATGGGGGGGGGGGGGAATGCTTTGAAAACTGATATGACTAGAAAGCCCGGCAGTTCTGGAAAAGATTACGACAACAAAGTTCGAACTGAAGGACATACGTAAACAACTACACTTCAGAAGGTGCTTTCCATGCTGCTACATCACGTTCGGAGCTGGCTATGTGGACCGCCAACCTCCACTAGGAGAAGGCGCCTTAAGAAGAATGAAGATTCCTGTGTTACTTGTTAGAGATGAAGTTGAAAGATATACGTCTCCCCGACCATGAGAAAAATGACATTCAGAGTGAAAAATGTACTCGTCAAAAGAAGACTACTGTAATATTGTACATTCACAAATAATTCCTGCCATCAATTATGTTTCAGTATGAAAATTAACTGCGTCTGCGAGCACCATTTTGTTCTGACATCTAAATGTTGAGGTATGAAAATTGTGTGTCATCCTGTTCGAGACCTTTGGTATAGCCACATGCGAGGAAAAACAGTTGACAATTTAGATTTTTCCCTCCTAACAATCTTTTCAAGTGGATCTGTATTCAAATTTTATTGGCTAACAATTATGATCTAAAGAATCCTAAGTCCTACTGGTTTATTGTTATTATTATGCAATGTAATGTGCAAACCTTCAAACATGCCTGCAGTAGTTTATTATGCATCGGAATGTGTTTGATGTTCACTGATATTCAAAGTAACGGTATATAGGATGTAATTTCTATCCATTTTAGCTTGCTCACCACACAACAGGTGGTATGACTGCAGCCCGACTAAAGCTTGCTGTAATTGTATGCAACCTACTACCTGAATGAAACAGCAGAGTGCACAGGTCAGAGCTTGCCTCAATGAAACAAGAAGCAGTCGATTAGGACAACTTCTTTATCTATCAGAACTACTTAAATCCCTTCATAGGTATTCAGGTTTTATGCTTTTGATCTTGCAGGCTTTTACCAGTATTACCGTATAATGGTATTAACAACGTATGGTTTCATATAGTGGTACTGGCAAGTACCGAAATAATACCAGCATTTTACCAACATTTTCTGTAGCAATACGGTCTCTGTCTGGGATGCCAGGCTTTTTCAGATACTTCCTGTTTTATTGAACAGCTTGTTTATTCAAATGACTATGCATTTTCGGTCCAGGAGGTCCATAGAGTTCTGTCATCTGGCATATAACCTCGGAACAGAATACAATCTAACATAGTGTACTCCTTTCTTCAAAGACAGTCTCACTCCCGTCAATTTCTCTAACAAACATAACACTCGCAAAATAACGAGCATAATTCATCTACATAATTGCATAACTCAAATATCTGCGGCCACCTTGTACACTGCTTCTGTCCCCAGCAACCAAAGAGGTTCTCACTGCCTGTTGTTATTCCCAGTACATATTGATAATGGCTTAACTCCTTCGCTGTCTGCCTTAATACATACTCGGGTTTGTGCAATTTTGCCTTAATTGTTTTGATTGTAGCCGAAAATAAAAGCACATCTCTTGCACATCGTTGGAATCGCAAAAATATTCTCTTTGCAACAGCACTGCTCTAAGTATTTATCCTCCTTATAATGCTGAACTAGAGACAAAAGAAGCTGGCCCCGTTGTGTAGGGGTAGCATGCCTGCCTCTTACCCGGCGGCCCCGGGTTCGATTCCCGGCCAGGTCAGGGATTTTTACCTGGACCTGAGGGCTGGTTCGAGGTCCACTCAGCCTACGTGATTAGAATTGAGGAGCTATCTGACGGTGAGATAGCGGCCCCGGTCTAGAAAGCCAAGAATAACGGCCGAGAGGATTCGTCGTGCTGACCACATGACACCTCGTAATCTGCAGGCCTTCGGGCTGAGCAGCGGTCGCTTGGTAGGCCAAAGCCCTTCAAGGGCTGTAGTGCCATGGGGTTTGGTTTAGTTTGGTTTTAGAGACAAAAGAATGATACTAGTGCTGTTTGTTTATACTATGACTTCCTCATCGTGTGGTGCTTCGTGTTCTTTGCTAAATTATGTACTGAAAGAGAATTGTATTGTGATAATGATTTATTTAGTGAAAGTGAGGTGTTCCAGCGAATCCAGTGGTTATGAAAATCTCAATCGTGATGAAAATGATAGTGGTATTCTCCATATTGTTTTACTGGCAACACTACTGTAAATTCCCCTAAATTTGTAGATTCTGTTCCTATCCCCGATAAACTATAATTTACTGGACAAGCAGGTTTAAAAATAGATATTCCTGTAAAATTTACAGAACTGGACTCCTTTTAATTAATTGTTCAAATGACTTTTATAGTTTTTATAAAATTAATTTTCTACCTATGTTTGTATTTCTTCTTTATGTGCATGAGTTTTTAGAACATTGTGGAGAAAGCAAGGCAATCTGACAGACAGTGAAAAAGTTAAAGAAGAAATTTACTTTTCTTAAGACTCTTGTCCACACTCTTTCATTGTAAGATAGTCTGAATTTTTCCTTACAACTGACAGTTTTGCTGACTTCCTCCTCTTTGTCTTGTTCGCTGAAAATACCTATTTGTCCTCAGACAAGATCTGGTAGTGAAAGTCTTCATCTTCATTCAAGGAGTTGTGAACACAACATTATGAATGGCTTTGGTGCGACATAAAGCCTGGTACAGTATTGTGGCAATGAAAAGCAGTCCAAATTAGTGACAACTGAAATAGCCATGATGCTGGACACTGCAGCCAGGTTAATAGCTCATAAAGAGTACTCAGCACATTAGAAGACGGATGCATAACTCAAAATAGGAACCACAAAAGAAATTGGTTACATGAACGAATTGGGTCCACGAAATGTCACTGTAATATTTGTCCCAAATGAAAGATAATTGCTTTTACTCAAATAAGGTGTAAAATCTGCAGTAAATTAAGAAATACCGTCGTTACTAGAGAAATATGTATACATACTTACGGGCTGTAGACAGGACTCCCTTATGTTGCATTCCACTGCTTGTGCCGTCCTTTGTTTCTTGAGGTCCAGGACTAACACCGACGAATGGGAAAGCTATGTCTGTGAATTCTCATTATCTTTGTCCATATGACTAGCGCAGGCAGTTCAAATAGCATGATCCATCATCATCCTAAACCATCTCCAGTTTCCCGGGTGCGGTATATGAGCCTCTTCCATCTCATTCTGTCCTTGTACCATTCCCCCTCTCCACCAACTTGTCCCAATCATGACCTCTCAGCAGTACATCGTTCTTAACTAAATCTATCTATTTCCTTTGTGGCCTTCCCACGGGTTGTCCTTTTCTACTTTTCTGTCAAATTCCTTCCTTGCAGTTCTGTTAACTGGCATCTTCTTCATGTGACCAAACCACTTTAGTCTTGATATCTGAATCTTATTGAGGAGAAAATCATCTATTCCTACTTCTTCTCTAATTTTCTCATTCCTAATCTTGTCTTTCCTGGTTTTCTGGATCATAGTGCGTAGGAATTTCATTTCAGCTGCCCGGAGTTTGGAATTATCTCTATTGGTCAGTGTTGTGGTTTCGAGACTGTATGTAAGAATTGGTGTATAATAGGACTTGTACACTTGTCATTTTTGTTTTCATAGATATTTGCTCATCCCACAGCAGGTCTCTTACCTGGTGGTAAAATTGTTGCCTTATTGATTCGACTGTTCACCTTGACTGTTCATTTAACATGACTATTGGTTCTGCTCCTTCCCCATACACTTGAATCACCACTGTCTTGGTCTTACTGATGTTTAAACCATATTTCTTAAACTCCTCATTCCAGCTTTGCATTCTCTCTGCCAATTCCTCTTCTGAGTCACTCCAGATCGCAACACAAATGTGAAGGCTTTGATATCTCCATGTTCTTTCCTGCTAATAGATTTAATTACTACATCCATCACAATAATAAATAGAAGTGGTGACAATGAGCTACCCTGCTGCACTCCTCTCTTTATTTCAAACCAGTCCGACAAACCACGCCCTACTTGAATACAACTTCTATTCCCACTATACAACATTTTCACTTCGACTATGAGGCTGGCTCGCACTTGAAGTTCTTTCATGCATTGCCAAATTCTTTCCCTTGGTACACTGTCGTAGGCTTTCTCAATGTCCAAAAATATTAGAAATAAAGGCTTGTTCTCGTGGGTAGGGTTAACTTCCAATAAGTAACCAGGGGAACCTGACCGCTACAGAGCGGGTCCCCAGGTGGCGGATAGGGGGCCCCTACAGTATGTAGGGCTGGTTTGAAATAACTAATACAACCCACAGACCAACAGGTAGCCCAATTCCTGGGGGCTTTAGAATACTGGGACACCCTCTCTCCAGGGGTCATAAATATGGAGGGCCCTTGCCCTGGGTTAAGGCATCTACGGCGGAGAAGATGGAAGAAGATGGTAAAGAGACAGTCTCTCATAATGTATTGGCACTGCCGGTGGCTCCAAGTAGCCTACGCAGTGGCCTCCACGATATGCACCAGCCAGCGTCTTGATAGATGTGCTAGGTACCAACTGATGAGCCCAACCTAGCTCACAAGGGCAAAACGCTGGCAACCAGGAATGAGTTAGCTGGAAAATTTATGATGTCCAATAATGGACCATATATATTGGTATTATGAAGATGGACTTCGGTACGGAGGAGATCTTCAAAGGCTAAGGGTAAAGAAAATCCCCTTATGCGTTAGGCCTAGCAAGTCAGCAGGAGAGTATTGAGTACAGTCGCTTGCAATAAGAAAAAAATAGCATGATCCCTGGACCAATAAATATATCACTTAATGAATGAGTTAGGGCACAAAACGAATGAGCAACATGAAGAAAACGACACCCAATTAATTCAAACAACTTCAGTGAGCAAAGACATCACACGTGAAAGTGTTAGACAAACAAAACACATACGGAAGCGCTGCAACGCAGCAGAAAAATAGTTGTAATGTAGTAAAATATGTATCCATATTATTCTCTACAAGTAAAATAATTCATAGCATTTCTTAATTTACTGCAGATTTTACACTTTGAGTAAAAGCAATTATCATCTTCCACTTGGTACAAATTTAACAGTGACATTTCGTGGATCCAATTTGTTTACGTAACCACAGAAATGATTAAGAATTTCAGAAAACTGATGGCCCAAGGTATAAATGATCCAAGTGTCCTGCACATTAACACATTTCACTGTGGACTTTGAAGTCTGCACCAACCACACTCTTATGGGTCTTCTGAGGTTTTCTCTGGAATCGTTACTGTTATTTGTGGGCTTGTTTATGGATTAGACTGGGTTCATTTTCTGCATTAATTTGGCACATATAAAGGACAACTTGGACAGATTATTTTCAATTTAAAAAGAATACTAACTGACCAACTTTTGTTAAAATAAAAAAAGTCAACCGATGAGTGTTACAGATATTCTTGTTGTAAAAACAAAAGGGGAAGAATATATCTTTTCAATGAGAAATGCTATGAGTAAACACACCCCTCAGAACCACTAACATTGCATAAAATGTCCAAAATTACACTCACGCCTAGCATGTTTCCACGTTGGATAACCATGTTTCTTCTTCTAAGATGGAAACGCTTGAACAGTACCTAACATCACTGACTTGGACGGTAAAACTGCTAATTAATGTCCTTGTCCTGAGGTGGTGAAGCTCTCTTCAGGCACATCCTACACGTACCAATTTAACAGCATACCAATCCTCCTGCCAATCTTAAATTTCTGGCAATACCAGGAACCGAATCCGCGCCACCGAGGACAGCAGCTAATAACGCTAACCATTACACTACGGAGGCAGATAGTACTGCCATTTAGTGACACCCCCTGCCCCTAACTAAAGTTTTATAGATAGAATTTGCTTTATGTTGCACCGACAAAGACAGATCCTAAGGCGACGATGGACAGGAAAGGGCTAGGATTGGAAAGGAAGCGACTGCGGCCTTAATTAAGGTTTAGCCCCATCATGTGCCTGGTGTGAAAATGAGAAACCACAGGAAACCATCTTCAGGGTTGCTGAAAGCGGGCTTCGAATTCACTATCTCCCGAAAGCAAGCCGATAGCTATGTGATCCAAACCACGCGTCCACTTGCTCAGTAAGTTTCACAGAATCTCGTAACATTCCAACGGCATGCATAGTGTACTGTCACAGTGTAATGCAGACTAGGTACACACTTAGACTGGAATGTCCGTCTTAACAGTGCTGGAATTCACAACCCATCTGTACACAGTCGACATAACAGTTTCATACCAGAATTCGAGTACTGTAAAGTATCTATTTTATTTAGTTTGTTCTGAATTAGTTAAGTCACCTTACCCTACCGGAACTGTTGAGTATGTTTCGAGAAGTATACATAGCTTTTAAACGATGACAGATGTAACAATGCAGATACTCACTATCGACTGCATTTCCAACCTTATCGTAGTTAATTTTGTCGAACTTGATACACTGAATATACGTGTGTTTCTCCACCTTTAACCCATTGAACAATTTCCACTCTATTGTCCACAGTGTATCTCTTCCTCTTTTCACCTGCTATTGATCAGTTCGAAGCAAAAAGGTGACCCCGCAGAATGTGCAAATTACCGTCCAATTTGCCTCCAGTGACACACAATAAAGATTTCTGAGAAAATCCTCGATCGACGACTGTGTGATATTGTTGGCATTAGTACCAACTAGTGCGGATTCATCAAGGGTGCTGGAACAACTGACGCCATCTTTGCTGTCAGAATGCTTATTGAAAAACATTGAGAGAAACAATGGCCACTGCATATTGCCTTCCTTGATCTTGAAAAGGCTTTTGACTGTGTTTCACATCATGTGATCTGGTATGCACTTCGTGACCATGGTGTACCAGAAATGCTTATCAATTGGATCAAGATGCTTTACACAAACACAAGTCGTGTACGTTGCACTGTCAGCATTTCAGAGAGCTTCACAGTGCAAGTCGGTGTACACCAAGGCTCCGCACTGTCCCCATTGCTCTTTGTTCTCGTCATGGACACAATTGTCCTTTGGATTCTCATAGACGCAGATGATGTCGCACTTGCTGATACCACCAGAAGTGGATTGCAGCCTCAAGTTGAAGACTGGAACAGCCGTCTCTCACAGTATGGTCTTAGACTGAACAAAAAGAAGACCGAACACCTGGAAACCATCCCAAGCAACGGCTCAATTCAAGTTGATGGAGAGACCTTAACGAAGACTGTAAGCTTCAGGCAACTAGAATCCCACCTGCAGACTGATGGTGGGATACGTGATGAAGTGCGAAGGAGGATAAAGGCAGCATGGGTGAGTCGGAGGGAAGTCACAGGTGTACTCTGCGACAGAAGGATGCTAATACATCCGAAGTCCACAATCACAGGTGTACTCTGCGACAGAAGGATGCTACTACATCTGAAGTCCAAAATATACCGCATGGTAGTACGTCCTGCTGCTTTATATGGTGTTGAATGTTGACCAGCTGACAAAGCTATAGAGCTCAAATTACACACCATGGAAATGCGCATGCTCCGTTGGTCGATGGGCATCACACTCCTGCATGATGTCAAAAATGACACCGTCTGCCAGCAAATGGGCATTGCACCCATCACTGAGAAGGCACAGGAAAAACGTCTCCAATGGTATGGTCACATCTTGCTTGCTGCACCTGGAACAGTTGCCTTTGAAATTACTGGGCAACGACCATGCAGACGTCCAAAGCAGCGCTGGCATGATACAGTGAATGCTGATATGAAGACTTAAAACCTCTTGATGACCAAAACTGTGCAAAATGGCGAGCCAAGATTAAAACAGTGGACCCTGCACCAGCGGGATAATGCTAGTAAGTAGAAGATGACTGATCGGTTCAAACAGACATTGGCAAATACTCTGCCTTTACTGTTTACTATAGATCAGGGGCGGCCACTAACCTTAATTTTGGGAGCTGCAAATTTGGGACACAAAATTGGGAGCATGTTTGGAAAATTGTTTATAAAATGAAGACACGTTTTTCATTTTATAACAAATGAAGGAACCTTTATTTTATATGCTACACAGAACAATATTGTTCAGGTACACATCAAGGAATGAAATTTTACTTTTGAGAATTGCTTTCTCAAATGTTCATTTTTGCTGTTAGTTTCTTGAAATCTAGCTGATAATTTGTAAGCACGGTTCTCACAAGTTCACTTAAATGTTCATCAGTTAGTTCAGATCGATATTTAGATTTAATGAATTTAAGCGTTGAGTACAGTGATTCACACACATATGTAGTCCCAAAGATTACCACACTCTTTTGTTAGTGGGTATTTTTCTTCTGGAGCATTCTTCCAAAATTCTGGGGTAGAAACGCCCCTTCGTTTGAGTCCTTTTACTCCTCCGTCCTCTTGCAGTTCTAGTAGCTCCAACTCTACAGCTGCTGTATCCTTTGTTATTGGTGATGAAACAGGACAGCCATCGCCCACAACATCAACAGAAAAAAAGGATTTTCCAGGAATGAAAATGAAGGTTTAATAGATCTCAAATCATTAAATAACGTTAAACTGCACATCGCTGCTACTGACTGCTGTGAGATGTTAGTTTCCATTAATTATATAAATTAATTTTACTCTAAGCTTGGTGTCAAGAACCGCATGTGGCTCGCGAGCCTCGTTGTGGCCAGCCCGGCTATAGATACCATCTTCACTAGGGTATTTAAGTGGAGGGTTTGGAATTCCACACCCAGATACAGTATAGGAGTTTGAAAAATTATTTTCAATACTGAGGGTATGCAAAACTTGTTTCCAGCTCTGAAAAATTCTCATTTCAATTATAGCACCTGGTTTAAGAGTTAAATCTTTTATTAAACTTATGTGCAACACTTTATCTCGCTTAAGTAACAAAGCTTCTGCCCATTTTGATCTAGCCTTTTCCTTTTAGCTTTTGATCTCAAAGCTAATGCTATAGCGGTGTAAATTTGAAGTTCTTTAACATGTTACTTCGTCCACGACTCGTGAAAACTAACTGTAAGTCTGACAGCAAAACAGAATGTTTGTGTCCTCCTCCTCTTCCGTGTTCCGTCTTACCTGTCATCTCAGAACTCTTTTCTGTTTGAAAACATATTTTTTAAACGTACATCTGCGCTTGCGCAGAAGTAGAAGTCGTCGCCTACAAACATCCTCAAAATGCCATCAGCCTCAGCTAGGACTGAATCCAGAATCTTGGGAACAGAAAAACTACTAATCAACTGCGCCACAGAAGCCAGTAGTATTTTAACATTAAATAAATACGTTAACCAGCCAGTATGAAATCATCTTCCTTCATGGTCAGTGTACTTTCACTATCCTCTGTTACCTCTTTTAGCTCCACATATTGGATCTAACCATCGTCCATTTGGTCTCCCTTTTCTTCTTTTAGGGTACGACCACACTGCCGAGATAAGACGTTTCGTTTGCTTCAGGCTGCCTCAGTCAGGCAGGTTACTTGTTTGCAGCAAACATAATAAGTCAAGGCAAGACTCCTGTTCTACACTCTGTATCCTTGCAAAGATGTAAAAACCAAACTGCAGCTGATAAGATTGCAGAACCTATGATAGCCTTTCTACAGGCAAAAACAAAAAAACTGGCTCATAGGAGACAACAGAAAACCCAACTCTTGGTTTTTTTTGAAAAGTTTAGTTGAAGGTGTAGATAAATTACCTAATGGAAGAAAGCGGCAATTTAAAATAGATGTGATGACACTTCTGAACCGCTTTCTGGATGAGCAAGAGCTGTCATCGAATATTCCACTATCAGAGCCTTCCCCTCCCCATTTCGTCACTCCTGCTCCTGATACACCCTTCGGCAATTTATCAAATGACACTGATCTGTACACTCTTGTGTAACATGATGTACCCATATTAAAAGGAGCAATAAACCCCACTACATGCTCTATTATTCTGTTTCACTCACTTCAATGTCACAAGTTGTTTTTTTCTTCTGGGGCAATGTTTTTCTGAAAATTTGTGTCTTGGAAACTTAATATAAGGTCAAAAGGTGCATGGGTCATTTCGTTTAATTAAGAAATTTATGTTCCGAGTTCCGTAGTTCATTTATCAACGACATTAGCCTATTATTATTACAAGATACTAGAATCATTCCGTATTGGTGGTTTTCACTTTACAATGGAAAAATTAAGTGTATCCTTCTAATTCAATATATCATATAATTCCATCATTAGATGGAGTAATAACATTCAAACATGTTTTGACTTGCCTGAGCCATCTTTAGTGAAAAGAGGGGAGAGGGGGTTTGAAGTAATTTACATGATACAAGCTAAAAATGTGCCAAAAAACATAATGAAGGAACAAATGAAAAACAAAGGAGACATGATGGAAATAAAAACAGCACAATATACAGTATTTACAACTCACTGCGATAAAATTCAGTGAAAACAGGGGTTAATACAAAACATAATTGAATCAAAAAGCTGTGTTAACCTAAGAAGAAAAGGAATGAAAACAAATGATACAGATGGAAACAATAAGTGCACATAGTGAGGTTGCGGACCTCTTAGTTTCAAAAATTTTGGTTTTATAACAATTCAAAACAGGATGAAATCAGTGTTGAAAATTCAGGCTGAAAGCCTGCCTTTGTAGAAACACTATCACATCAAATGGCTAGGAGGGGAGCGGGCGCGAAAAAGTTTGAGGAACCAAGCCTGAGATAACGTGCAGGTGAAATGCATGTGACAAGTGATGGAAAAACGCCGATAAAATTTAAAACTTTAGAACAGCAGCATTCTCAATTTCTTCTTAATCTAGCGGTCCCATTCCCGATTATTGTTTCACAATGTTGGCTGGATTGTTTGCCTTATTTTAAAAGGTCAGGAGCGCCGCGACAAAAATTGAGAAGCTGTGTTAGAGAAGACAACAGATGCATGGTAAACTGAAAGTGACCATAGTGGAAGCCGTCAATGAAGTTCCAATCTGTAATAGAAAAAATGAGGTTGTGTGAGAAACTTGGGCTGATAAGCAAAAAGTGTAAAATGGGTGTGAAGAAAGCTTTAAACTTATGATGTTTAAAAGGGGGTTGCCCTCTCGAAACGGTCTGGCCTTCTCAGAGTTAACGGTCCCGTTCGTACAATCGAATCTATTGTTGGCTCAGCTGTGTTTGCGAGGATGAAAGGAGCGGAGGGGGAAGGGGTGGTGCAGGGCTGGCACGGAGAGGGTGGGGAGGGGGGGAGTGGTGGTGAGTTGGAGAGATGTTGTTGCTATTTTGCTTTACGTGGCACCGACACAGATATGTCTTATGGCGACGATGGGATAGGAATGGCCTAGGAATTGGAAGGAAACGGCCGTGGCCTTAAGGTACAGCCCCGGGCCTGGTGTGAAAATGGGAAACCACGGAAAACCATCTTCAGGGCTGCCGACAGTGGGGCTCGAACCCACTATCTCCCGATTACTGGATACTGGCCGCACTTAAGCGACTGCAGCTATTGAGCTCGGTTTGGAGAGATGGAGGCGGAGTTTGTTTATATTATGGAAGTTCTGACAATATATGGAATGAATGTTTCAAGCAGAATGTTCTTTTTTTTTTTTCCTCGATTTCATTTAAATTGTGAGAGGGGTTCATAAACGGATATAAATCGATATGGATGCTCTTGAGAATGTTTAGCAAGGTGCCTTTTTCCTCATAATGCAAGAATTAAGATCTTCTATTGAAGTGTATTCGTGGCTGGATGCTTTATGATGTTAACTCATAGCTGAAATACGATTATATTTGAGAGCGTTGCGATGTTCGGCGTATCTTATCACAAAATTGTGGCCTGTTTGACCTACAAAGCTGCAATTACAGGATTGTCATTCTAATTTCTAAACTCCAGAGTTCAAATATATATTATTGTTGACAGTGTGTGGATTGAAAATGAGTTTGGAGTTGGTGTGGGAGTTTCTAAATGCTACTATTATTGAAAGTGAATGTGGAAAACCTTTCTTTAGGAGCCAAATCTTTTTCTAGGGTAATCTTGGGTCTGATCTTATATCTATTGATGATTCTGCTGATGAAGGTTCTACTGAAACCGTTGTGTTCTGCAATATTGTAAATAGTATTAATTTCTTGTTTGTAGGCCTAATTCTTGTGAGATAAAGGAAAGTTAATGCTCTGAGGATCATGCTATTGTAAGCTGCTTTCTTATGTATGTCTGGGTGCACAGAGGTTTGTTGGATGGAATAAAGTGTTGTTGCTGTTGCGCATAATGGTCAAGTCCAAGTAATTAAGGGCATTATTGTTTTCTGACTCTATGGTGAATTTTATATGTGGGTCAACGGAGTTGAGAAATTCAAGTACTGTGTTGCTGTTAGTAACGCGGGAGTCTAAAATAACAAACGTGCCATCTACAAAGCATGTCCAGTGTTGAATGCCGTTAATCTTACCAATGATGTGAGAATGTTCTAAATGATCGATGTAAATATCTGCAAGGATTCCTGAAGCTGGTGACCCCATGGGAAGACCTATCTGTTGGTAAATGACATTAATGAAAGTGAAGAAATTGTTATTCAATGTAAACTTCAGAATCCAAATAAACTCATCTATTTTGCCTATACGTAAATAGCTGAACTTGGAAAGATTGTTCTTGATCAATTGTACTGTGCTGTTAACGGGTACATTAGCATACATGTTAATATCAAACAAATGAAGAGTGTGGTGTTTGGATAAATTACTGTAGTGTTCTTTTAACTTTTAAAGGATGAACCCAAAATGTTTGTGGTGGTTTTGAATTTAAGAGCAACCACTGCCACATCACTGGTATGCGTACATCTACATCCTCTTCTCCATACATCTTGACGACTGCCTGAGTTTGCTGCAATGGGTGCACAGAATTGTTTGAAACAGCCGAAACATTCTGCCTGAGGCGGTTTCAGGCTGTTTTGTTTCGTGCAGTGTGGCCGTACCTTTTTTGTTCATGACCGAGTCCATTGTTCTCCTAGGTAACTTATTCATTATTTACATTATCAATCACCACCCATCCTCCTCCATTCACCTCATCTGAAGTCATCACTGAAGCTGGTTTATGCATACACAAAGGTCCCAACTATTGTGGATTGCCTGTAATTATTACGATTTCATCTCATAATTACGGAATTACAGTCAAAGGGAAAATTATTACAGAAAAGCTGACATTACAAAAAAAAAAAAAAAAAAAAAAAAAAAAAAAAAATCTACGGAAGAAAAAAGAAAAATGTTCAATCCTTTCGAGCCTTCCTCGTAAATCATTCTCGTTTCAATGCTTGTGAGTTGGCAGCGATACTTATTCGATCGTTACTTCCTTTTGCTACCCATATGCATTGTAAAATTCAATGTGAATGAAGGAGCTCAGGTGCTGCTTTTCTCCACTATAAATCTTTCAGTAATGTTGTATTTGCTACATTAAGTGTACCTGACAGTTGACAGAAAGAATGAGAAAGAAGTGAGGCTTACATTAAGCACATCTGCACTGAAATCACTTATGATACAGAAGACGAAAATGTCATCACAGTGGGAAGGATGCTTCAAGAAAAACTACACTGAAAAGCAGCTGCTGCGTGAGAAACAAACTACAAGGAATGTTGTTATCACAGAACTAACAGGTTGTGTGCAAATGTTATCATGAAATATGATTTACTTTCCGATAGATTGCTAGAGGCTCCGTGCGTATAGCAGTGTGCTGCTGTGGGTGGAAATTACAAGAACTACCTACGGTCACCTTCATCAACAGCTGAACATAAGAAGCTGGGATATGTCTGATGTTTACATACATATATTCAATCATTTTACTGTGGCCCTCTATCGTTGAATCCCTTTCTATATTTTCGTCTAAAGCCATTATTAAAATCTAAGACCACATTACCTACGTGTTGATCTGGTCATGTTTGTGATGTACAGTAGATAGCCGCCGTGATGGATCACATTGTTGTGAAGAGTAGAATCTCGTATCCCTGTACATTCTCTATCCCAAGTTTTGTTTTCTTTCGTTTTTGACACAGTATATGATACCTACGTATGTTTTTTTCAGCTAATTTCTTATTCCCCCCTAAACAATTAATATATCTTCCTTCATAGTTTTGGCTTTACTCGATGAAATGACTAGTGGCTGGGTATAACGTAAAAACGGAAACCTATAAATAAATTAAGGAGAATAAGTAGTAAATGAAGAAGAATCATTTTACAATGCTGTCTTCACATGATTATATTTTAATGTCATAACGTTCGGGCAGAACTATATGCTTGTTATTGGCTGCATTAATAGATATTGAGAAATGATTTTCTTCACAACCTCATGAAATGCATTTGAAAAGACGGTGGACAATAGCAGTAAATCGCAAGAAGTAATTCAGGATTTATGCATTTTAATTAATACAAAATAAATCTTTAGAACATACATTTTAACCATTTTACAAATAGGTCAACAATTAGAAACAAATTATTATAGCAATGTTACATTTTTAAAGCAAGCTGCACTAGGCCATCTTTTTTTTAGAGCAGACACATCTTAATAGATATACATTATATTGTATTTTACTGTCATAGTCTTAATTATAGCCAGTAGAATAATAGTAACAACAACAACAACAACAACAACAATAATAATAATAATAATAATAATAATAATAATATACTGTACTACAGATCAACGTGTGAAATTTTATAGTATTTCGTCACAACCTAACGAAATGGATTTGGAAAGGCACTAAACAAATATAATTACAGAAATAGGCCCCCATTATGCAATATCAATAGCTCACAGAAATACCCTATTTTACATCTGTAAATTCATGTCCTCGTCCCGAGGTGGTGCATTTCTTTTAAAGTACAACCCTAGTGGAAATGAGCTGCTTGCACCGTTTTAGCCACATACCAGTTTCTGGCAGTGTCAGAAATTCAAGCCCGGGCTCCCGAGGAAGGCAGCTAGTAGCGCCAACCGTTATATTACAGAAGTGGACTTGATCATATTATAAATACAGACACACAATATAAATAATCACTTATTGGCAACTGTAAATGATTCTGAATTTTTCTTCTCATGCAGAATTTTTGATAGTGTACATGCGGTTTCAACATCAGGAATTTCAATAAGTCCAACAACAAGCCTGAGCCTTTTTATCATAAAAAGTTGTAATTCTCTTTCGCTATGTTTGAGATGTGAGGTTAAGACCATTCACACGGTCGATCAGTACGCGAGGTGACATGTTCTGAGCGAAATGCATAAACAACAGCTGAAATACGGTTACATTTTATGGAAGCAATTATCCGCCTTCAAGAAATAACGATTGTTACCAAGGCCTTCCTTAGAAAACATGGTTATGTTCAAAATTTAAAATTAATCGCCTCCCTAGCAGCATTAACTTACGCTAACATGAAACCATATTAGAAATAGACGAAGGATATTTTTCTGAAGACAGCATTGTTCAATGTGTATATGAACACTAACACCGTTATCTCCAATACTAATACATAAATTACGTTGCCTCTATCGTGAAATGGTAGGATATCTAGTGAACCAATGTTTCTTTCTGATCACATTTGCAATTATTGCTCTGCCCAGTGGTTTCTCCCCGGGAACTGTTTTTCTTGTAGAATTATTACATGACCACTTTCTGCAAGTTTGGAATAATGTGGTCAATTGTTGTTGCATAAAACACTCTGAAATCCCAGTGTTATTATTTAGTTGGCCATGGCAGCACGTGGTGGGACGACGGCGGATATGTGCACGGTGAAACACAATAACTTACAATGTTGGCCACTCGCAGCACAATGGTGCATTTCTCCCATCAGCGCATGGAGCCTAAAGGGAAGGGAAAAAGGGGTGTCATTATCAAGAAGGAAGGAGCATGCTTTGGACTTGACTCAATTTTTCTTGGGGACGGAGGGCAATTATTGATAATCAATCCACTTCAAAGGTTGGCACCGCTGTATACAGCTTCAACCATTCAGTATATTCCTAATTTGGTCTTTATCCTCTCATTCCGAGTTCTCTCCTCCAGTTGTTCCCACTTGTTTGTACCAGCAATAATTCTCACTAATTCCGTGGGGTATTTCTAACTTAGGAATAATAATATCTAGAGCCTACCCAGCTTTCAATCCTGTACAGTAAAGTTGGTGTGAGAGCAGACCAGTTCATCCAGGAGCTGACTTCTTTCTTACAGAATCTCCATCTTTGCTGCACCTTGATTCACTCTCACTATACTACTATCCAAGCAGAATACACATTCTAAATACTTAAAATGATCAACCTGTTCCAATTTCATATTCCAGCATGGCATTCAGTTTGCTGATCAACCTGTTCCAATTTCATATTCCAGCATGGCATTCAGTTCGCAAATTTCTTCCCAACCAACATCACTTCAGTCTTGGAAATCATACGAGCTGCTCAGGGAAACGAAACGGCAAGCACCAAAATAGGAGTTTGGAGATACGGTGGATATAAATTTGCAATAGATCCACTGATCCGAATAATTTTATTCTGACATCCATTTTGTTCTAAAGGGCTTTTAATAATACTGTAATGTTATCGACATGATGTAGGTTTTTGGGCTTATGGCATGTCAAGAAAATAAGGTGAAATTCTTTACGTTTCACAGAGAACATTGCTCTGCGTCTTCAGAAGAAAATCTGGACTATTCACGAGGAAGACTTCTCCAAGAATGAGGTTTGAATTTAGACGTTAATAACAGAAGTGGGAGTGGTAGTACGTTCATTTGTCACCAGATGACCAAGTGGAAGCTGACAGAATTTCGTACACCCCAGGATGTAAAAGTGGGGAGAATTTGTCCTTGGTTTTTACCTACACTGCCAGCAATTTTAGTGACGGTGCCACACACGGTTTCTATATTGTGTTTGCGGAGAACCTTGGCAATTCGATCTGTGGTGTTGTGAATATAAGGCAGGTAGGCAGTTCCCTTCACTTCTTTCTTCTATGAGCTATGCTTGCTCATTTCTATGGGATGCATGGTTCCACATTGCTGTAAACATTACCCTTGAACATGGACTTTGAGTGTGTCATCACCACCACCTGAATATTTGATGGCTCATTCCAAGCTTGTGTCAGTGTCATACTTTCATATGTGTATACACTTGTTATTTTATGTGACTCCCTCTCAGACTGATTCTGATGGTTCCATCAGCTTCTGCTTCTAATGCTAGCGCTATACCACGTACGGTGAGCCATCTGGTGATGAATTAACGTACCACTTCCACTTCTGTTATAAACGTCTAAATTCTAACCTCATTCTGGGAGAAATCTTCCTTGTGAACAATCGAGATTTATTTCTGAAGACACAGAGTAAAGTTCTCTGCAAAATGCAATGGATTTCACGTTATTTTCTTGACACAGCATAAAACCAAAAGCCTACTCATGTCCAGAGGTGCCAACCTTTGAAGTGGGTTATCAGTAATCCCATTTTTAACTCACGTACCACCTCCGGTCAAAACGTTTACAAGTCAAACCCAAAGCACCCCATTTGCCCTTAAAGTATATCACATTACACACTAAAATTTGCTCATTACCTATTAGTTCTGTGATAAATTCTTTGTAGCTTGTTTCACACCCAGCAGCTGCTTTTCAGTGTAAGTTTTCTTGAAACATACTTCCCCCTGAGATGACATTTTCGTCTTCAGAACCATAAGCGGTTCCATTGTAGATGTACTTAATGTAGGCCTGAATTTTGTCTGATTTTTCCTAACACTGAAAACTCTTTCTGTGGGAGAGTTACTGTGAGGTACACTTAGTACTGCATACTTAATTTGTCCACTTTCATTTTTAAGCTCTGCAATGATGCCTCAGTTCACATCAATGTTAGGTCTATGTACACTATATTCAGGGAAAGTATCACACTGGTAAACTGCAAATTCCTCTTCAAGTTTGTCATGTTCACTTTCTTTGACCAAACTTGGGAATCTTTGAACAAAATATGTAAGAGATGAACAGGAAACCTTCATTCTGAGAGAGATGTCTACAACTTTGGCATGATGAAGAAATTCATCATCAAGGGGAAATTTCCTGATAATGTAGCTGCAAGCTGCCATATAAAACTCTGTTACAGAATTATAGAACATCTCTTCATCGCAGTCATTATCTTTCAGGTATGCCCAGGTTTTTGCTCCAATTACCAAGTCCTCATTGGCTTTCTGGAATTTCCTCCTCTTGAATACAACACTCAAAAGGGAGGTAGATTCTGACTGAATAGAACATGGTTGAACAAATCTGACCAATAGGTCAGTTAAAAGACCAGTAAGTTTCCTCCTAAGAAGATGTATGGCTGGAGCATCTTATTGCAGAAATAAATTCACTGAGTTAAAGACAGAAGGTGTACTCTGAAGAAACTAGCAAAACAGTTTTGTGTTTGGGTCTTGTATGAAAGATTTTAGTTTCAAAATACTTGGTGCTGTCATTTTTATAGTGGGTCTCACCACAAAACATGAGTATCAAAGCTTCCCACTGCTCAAGAACTCTAATATAGACAGAAGAAGCAAGAGCCAATGGGTACTGACATACCGTATAATCTCGAATACCACCCGCATGATTTTTTTTTTTTTTTAAATATTGCTTCCAAAATTGGGTGCGGGTCTTATTTAAAATTTTGGGATATTTATCTTTCCGAATGCGCGTAAATCGGGCATCATCGCCGGCATGGCTTGGCAACGATGCTCTTTCCGCTCTCAGCATACGCTACTTCCCCGCTTGGCGTCAGTCTCACGCACGTTCTCGGAGTATCAACATGAATTCCACAAAGCGTTTGCGATCTTTTATTGCGAGTGAGAAACTAAAAGTTTCGGGAAGCCGAAATTATTGGAAATCGTGCCGCCGGTAGGAAATACGATATTGACGAGTTGTGTATTCACGATTGGAGAAAGAAGAAAAATGTGCTATTAACATATAGTGATGATCATAGAGGTTTTCGTGGACTGAGAGTACAGTTTCCAGAAATTGAAAAAAAAAACTTTATAAATATATGACAAAGACGGGAATTGTGATATGGTGTGTCAACCGAAATGTTCCGAAGTTGGTACTGATGATGAATGAACTCGTTGGATATTGTTCTGGAAATGTTTGTTTACTTTTATTTGTGTTTTCTAATAATTTGATGTGTGTTTAGTAAAGATTGTAAACAATTTTCACGTCACTTTTTTAAAAATGTTGTCCTTTCAAAATAAGGGTGCGGGCCTTATTCGGTGGTAGGTGATATTCGAGATTATACGGTATTTCAAAATTTTGTGACCCTCTGTGCCACAAACAGCGGATAGATGTGTATGAAATGACATGAACAACCCGGGACATAAAAAGATGAATGCCTGTCCTTCACAAATTTGGCAACACCTTCATTTGCCCCTATCATTGTGTATGCATTGTCAGATGAAAAAGAAATGCAATTTTCCCATGGAATGGCTAAAGAAGACAATTCACTATTAATAACAGAGAAAATTCCCTCACCTGTATTGTCAGTACTATCTAACAAATGACAATAGAAGAGGTGATATTTGGCCTCTCTGAGCATTACAGAAAGAGACAACTATAGGATAAAGTTTAAATTTGGTTGAGCTGCTCGTCTTCGGCTTCTTCATGACTTTAGATCTTCATATTTGGATTGTGTTGTGACTTTGTGCCTGACAGTGTATGCAGTCTGGCTCATTTAACTGTTCTCTGCTTTTCGCGAACATTGTGAGACAGTGCCAAACATTGCGTGTGCCGTGCTGATGCTCGGAAGATTACGCATTACTTCTTTTAAGTGACTTTCATTCCACTTCGTCTGAATTTAACAGTGCCTACTCCCGTCATTTTTATATCGCCTCTTCAACTGATATTGTGTGGACTTGACCGTTAACTTCTTTCTTACTTATGCATTGTTTTTCGAGTTATAATCAGCTGATGATGACCCAGACTGGGGCCGAAACCGGTACCATTTCCACTTTTAATTAAATAAGAATGTAATCTCTACATCTCTTATTTACTTGTATTGAACAGGTTGAACTACCATATTTATTATTTCAATTTAACTGTGATACTTTTCAATACGGAACAATGAAATTTTTATTTTTAAACGTAATGCCATAATCGTGAAGTGAAATCCATAATCATAACGGACAATCCGCAATAGTTGGCACCTCTGCATGTCTATTAAGTATGGGCCGTGAAAGCATCACTGGTAACAATAATGTTTTTACACCCTACTAACTACTTCTGGCGGTTTTCAGAGACGCTGAGGTACCGGAATTTTTTTTGTCCCACAGGAGTTCTTCCACCGGACCAAGCCAGGATCGAACCTGCAATGTTAGGGTCAGAAGGCCGGTGCCTCAACTGTCTGAGCCACTCACCTCGCTAGGACGACTTTCAATCTTCTTCCATACAGACATAAATAAAACAAGAAACAGAGTACAACACATGAAATTAGAAGTCTTGTATTGGAAATTAATACCTGAGGTATTCCAACACCAAATTTCAGCTCAATTGGCCCAATTGCTTAGATGTGATTGAGCGAGAAATGAAGACACACCATCTCGTTTTATACCATTAATCATATTTAAACAATTCGGCAAATATTATAATTTCAGGTCAATATCTCGAAACAAACATAGCAGAATGCACACTCAACTTCGCAAAAATTGGCCAGCACAGAAATATTCAATTGTATACATTCTCGAAACACGAGGATGTCCATAAGCTGTGGATCCTATTGCAAACAAGATTATTTCAAAAGTAAGTCATCTTCTGTACAGTAGAGTGTACCTGTCGTTAAAAACCTACGTCTACACCAACATCACCCTCTACTTCTTTTACTCTTCAAGGCCAAGTTCATTATTCTTCTCTATAACCTTGCTCCTCCATTCACCTCACATGAACCCACTGCCAAAGCTGGCTGATATGTACAATTCCTAACTTGGCCGGTATCTCCTCATTTCGAGAACCCTCCTGCAATTATTCTCACCCGTTCGTACCAGCAATCATTCTTGGTAGTTTCATGTCTATTACTTCTACACCCAGCTTTCGTTCTTGTACAACACAGTCTGTCTAAAAACAAACTGACATAAAAGATAGTTTCATCCTTGTTTGTAATAGGAAACTGTATAAATTTGGAAAATAATGATACCAACCACATACTTGTAGAATAACATAGCTTAATGTAGTACAATTTGAATTTCAAATCCCTATTGCGTTTTCAAATGAAAAGCTAAAAATATAATGAAAGTCGTAAAAATTAAATTTATTTCTCCCAGATTTGTTAGTAGCTTTAGAGCTTTTAGAGTCATTGCTGTTGCTGTTTTAGAAATCTGAGGTTAATTACCAAAGGTAATTTACTGGTGTAGGAAACCTACATAGACCAACGTATTACTGCCTTCATATCATTACACCTATATGCTTGCTGTGCTTACGTAACCATGGTACGAGAGTAACCTAACATGTGAATACTATATTTTCAAGTGTCTGTTTTGAAATAAAACATGTGACAGACTGACCTGTATTTCCGTCCTCCCAATACTCCTTGTACTTGGAACAGCAGCCAAATATGATGTTGAGTAAGAACAGGAAGGCACCCAGCACAGTGCAGACTGTAATGGTGGTATAAAAAGCACTATAATCACCAAATTCCTTTTCAAATAGAGGCGGAGGGACTTCTGTAGGTTTGTCGGTAGTAATGTTCCAATTGACAGACATTCTGCAAATAACCAAGTCAGATTACAAGCCTCAACTACACAATCAAAATGAGACACTTTTCAGACAAAATCATCATTCTGCTACTTCCTATTAGTTGACTGAAAATGTGGTAAATAATGATTCATATTAAACTTTATCTGCTTGCCTTTAAATGCCATAAAGGAGCACTTTTTCACTGAACATGGCAAATATGTGAAAGATTTGCAGTTTTTCCTCTGTTAACCATGTTTTTTTTAAATATTGCAAACAAAAATACAGTACTACTGAATATAGTAACTCTTCAAATATGATTGGAAAAAGATTACCAACATTTAGGCTATGCATGAATTGTTCCAGCTTGAAAAATAATTCAGTAATAGTTTAGAATTCAACCCAGCATCTTTTGGTTATCTGAAAGCAGAGGTAGCCAGAACACCAATCAGAATGATCGTAAAAAATTATAAAGTATAATCCCAGTCTAGAAAGCCAAGAATAATGAATGGTTGAGAGAATTCGTTGTGCTGACCACACAGCACCTCATAATCTGCAGGCCTTCGGGATGAGCATCGGTTGCATGGAAGGCCAAGGCCCTCCAGGGCTGTTTCCCCCAGGGGTTTATAAAATACGGTATAATAAATAAAGGAATGGTAAAGGTTTCTTTTAAAATTGAGTTAAGAACAATTGTTTCAAACTAAAAGGAATATTCACTCTCGAGAATGCAAAAGAATGAAGAGAGATTGAACATATGCTTTTCGACAATTGTATGAAATGCTCTTTTTCAAAACACAATTCTGCTACACTTGGCATTCCTCATGAACCGTATGTTTGGTCTCCTCCCGCCTTAAAGGACTTGATACCTGTGCAGTGCTCCTAGTGAGCTCATTGAAATTTACTACTATTAATTGTGCGTATTTCTGAATCTCCTAGGCATTGATATTTTGTAATAAATGTGTCTCTCCCTGTTCCTCACTTATGGGTCCATGGACAAGGAATTTATTCCGTCCTGGGGCGTCCCTCGTATTTGCATTTCTTTTCGTATGTCGATCGTCTGCCATGCTCCCTCGCGTGTACTTACCCCCTCCCGGCTTCTCCGAGAGAGGGGGCGTGCTGACGTTGGTCGTGGGTCCTTTCCCTACCGGCGAACCGGTGTGGCTCGCCGGGCGGTGGACCGTCTCACCTGCTGCTCTTGGTGTAGAGCACTACTCTTTCGTTGAACCAAGGACCGTGAGGGGGGCATGGGAGGTAAGATCTACTGGCTTGCCGTACTTCAACCAGCAGGACGACCCAAAGGAGAGCGGGCCAGGGATCTGGATATAAATGAAAGGTCCAACCCAGAGGTTTAATGTCAAGATCCAATTGCAAACAGCTTGACAACAACATTTATTCACAGACAATGGAAAACAAACAAATTCGGAAGCGCTTGGAAATCAACATAACTAAAGGAGGGTTTTGACCCGTTTCCATTTCTCATCCTCGTAAAACATAGAGGAATTCCTCTCCTCCAATAAATGGTCTAACATAACGTAACCTGCGCGCCTTGGTACAAAATAAATGTCTGACTAATCACTACAGCGCTACAACGTATATACAGCTCACCAGTTACAAGGAAAGGAAAAATCTTCTATCAGTGAAGGCACAATGACACGCGTACTTCCTAAACTACACGTCCAGAACATTCTGGAACCTTTCTCTCATTTTCGTGAGCCTTTTTCCTCATGATACAAGAAACATACAACACTTTAAGTTACTTTCACAAAATATCTCGGCACCAAGCCGTCCCTTATCAAATTACAACCTGATGCATGGCGTTACATATCCGTACAAGTTCCTAGTTCCTCCCATCATCCTAACAACACATAGCAAGCCAGTAGATCTTACCTCCCTTGGTTCAACGAAAGAGTAGTGCTCTACACCAAGAGCAGCAGGTAAGTGAGACGGTCCACCGCCGGCGAGCCACACCGGTTCGCCGGTAGGGGAAGGACCCACGACCAACGTCAGCACGCCCCCTCTCTCGGAGAAGCCGGGAGGGGGTAAGTACACGCGAGGGAGCATGGCAGACGATCGACATACGAAAAGAAATGCAAATACGAGGGACGCCCCAGGACGGAATGAATTCCTTGTCCATGGACCCATAAGTGAGGAACAGGGAGAGACACATTTATTACAAAATATCAATACCTAGGAGATTCAGAAATACGCACAATTAATAGTAGTAAATTTCAATGAGCTCACTAGGAGCACTGCACAGGTATCAAGTCCTTTAAGGCGGGAGGAGACCAAACATACGGTTCACCTCACAAGGATGCCTAGAGTCTTAAATTAACGATGGCTTAGTGTTCTGAATATGTACGTTAATTTTAGGAACATCTCAATAAATTAGACTGTTCCTGTTCCAATATCTTGCTCCTACGATTAGAATTATTGATACAATATTATATGGTAATGGATGTTTATAAGCTCACAGTGGTTAAGGAAACATGTCTACATCATAAATGAAGAAATTCCTAAGCTAACTTTTAACAAAAGGTACAATAATGAAATTAACTATTAAAGTGACAGACTTCACAGAGAAGAATGTACAGGTGGTGGTAAATATAGTTTTATATAGAATTTAGACGGATCATTGGATTTCGCCGTTATATCCAATGCATCATTAAAAACGATGTCGCAATAAACAGTTTCGACTGTATAAACCCTAGAGTACCTTTAGAAGAAAATCTGCACCAATAAAAGAACCAGCACTGGACAGGTATCTCCACTGCTCATGTTACTGGAAGGCACCATTTCTCTTGATTCTCACTTACAGCCTCTCAATGGTATCTTGCTAGTTTTCAGACCAGTTCGAAACTTGACGCAGCATCAAATGTTGTGTTGCCCGTGCTGTTTGATGGTGTTGCGCAGGTCTTTGAAATGTAGATGTACTGCCGAATGTTCAACATTCCACGGATAGACCTCTGTACTCTGTCATGCTGGGAATCATCCTTGCAAAACAGAGGAAACCTGTCAACTGAAATGACAAATACAGCCTATCACAATTGATCGTAGAAGTAGTAGACACAAAGTAGGAAAGATTACCCTGTGATGTTGAGGAAGTGGCTTCAAAAGAACTTTACTAACTTAAATTTGGATGAAAAATATCTTGGTTTTTTCCTCCACTTTTTATTGATACTCTGCTGGACATCTTAGCATAACAGAAAGTTAGTTTAGTGAATTCCTTCCTGAGATATAGGTATGGCATTCATATCATTTGACAGTTCATCAGACTTTATTCTGTATGCACATTCCTTGCCGGTGTTGCTGACTTCTAGGAGGTTTTCCTTTCTGGGAGTTTCGTTTTGTCAGCAGTCATATTTTATCCTTCATCCAACGGCAGTAATACTACGCTGCTAGTCTCATGACCCTGCAATTATAACTCAGCAGTCAGCAATGGCCAGAGAACTGTTCCTGGCATTTTTGTTGCTAAATTATAGTCTAATTATTCGACCATTGGAGTCTTCTGTTCCCCTGTCATGTAACGTGGCAAGCCCTCATAAGACAGGTATAGAAACGTGGTTTCCCGGGAGTGGAATTATGAGGTTTCCATTGCCTAGCAACGGTACATATACATGAGTATTATTAATGCAACTGTACATTGTACTATATACAACGCTAATGAAAAAATTGAAGTGAATAAGTGGATTTCAAAACAAAAAGTTTCAAAAAGAGCAATTCAGCATAAGTAAGCTTTTTTTAAATTTTTTAAAATGCTACTTGCTTTACGTTGCCCTGACACAGATAGGTCTTATGGCAACGATGGGATAGGAAATGCCTACGATTGGGAAGGAGGCGGACGTGGCCTTAATTAAGGTACAGCCCCAGCATTTGCCTGGTGTGAAAATGGGAAACCACAGAAAACCATCTGCAGGGCTGCTGACAGTGGGATTCGAATCCACTATCTCTCGGATGCAAGCTCACAGGTGCATGCCCCTAACCGCAGGGCCAACTTGCCCGGTAGTAAGCATTTTTACATGATACCTGGTCAATGGGAGGTACAAACTGATACTTATTTTAGAATAAATAGTTCGGAAAGAGGACTCTGTGTACTATGGTCGTCTGACGAGAAGTCGCGTGCATGCGCCAATCTCAAGTCTCAAGGCCTGACAAGAAACATCGGTTCCATCCACGATGATTCTCGTGAACTAAGGTGATGCTGTGAAGTTTCAAGGTGCGCTTCAGTTACACATTTACTGTAAGTACTGCATAATGAACAGATTAATAACGAACACGCATCTTTTTAGAGAGCTCGCACGGTTTATCACGACTAATGATTGTTGATTATAAGAGTCTGCCCCACAAGGATAGTAACACCAGGCACCACTAGGTGGTGTAGTGGTTGTCACAGTGTCAAATTGTGTGTCAAAGGCAAACTATTTGTTTTTAGGTGCCATCACTGCCTTGAAGGCAGGAAAGAGTATAGGTGGTATGAGAGTGAGGGGAAGAACACCTTCTTTGGTGACTCCATACTTTCTGTATTTGACATTGTCCTTTTTTGTGTCCTTTGGTGCAATCTGCCCAAACTTATCACTCCCACTGTTGAGCACAAATTAGGTTTCTACTCCAACACAATTGTCGACTGGACAAGCTTATCGGGAGGTGTGCATTGGTCCAGGCGTTTTCCTTGAAATCGATGAAAGTAAGTTCAGAATATCCAAGTACCCTCTACTGAGGGTCAGTGGGTGTTTGGTGGTGTGGGAAGGGGCAACTGCAAAAACCTTTTTTTTGTTCCTCCTGTTGAAAAACACGACAAGCATTTGCTTGCAGTCATCAAAGATTGGGTGTTGCCAGGAAGTGTTATAATTTCAGATTGCTGGAAGGCATACGAATGCCTGGAGGACGAAGGTTACCTACATTTACAGATGTGGCCAAATTATTAGAATAAAGTTCAGTTTCAGTCTAATGATGCATAAAATGGCTGAATATGCCTGTAAGTAGATAAGTGGTGGATTCATTCTGATAGGCATAATGGTACTTGATAAATGTTGTACCTCTGGGATACTTTTGCTCGACAACAGTTGGCAAGAATAAAGAACAAATGAATGATGAAGTGCACATGTTCAGCTGAGATTTCCCACCCTGTGACTACTGCCGAGTGTTCATAGCTTTTGTGTTCCTGTTGTTTTGTACTGCAATTTAATCATTGTTTTTGTGTAATACAGTTCAACTAAAAGGTATTTTGAAGTATTCAAAGTATGTTCTAACCCTGATGAGACAGTGGTGTTCCATTATTGTGCGAGTGAAATATTTTGAGGTTATGGGGAAAAAGTGTGACCTTTCCCCAAGAAAAATTGGCATAATAAGGACCTTACTTGCTGAAAAGATTTACACACAACAAGCAATAGCCCAGAAATTAGTTATTTCACAAACTTCAGTGAAGAGAATTAAAAACGTGAAAATGGTGGACAAATATATGCTCAGGACCTTGCAGGCAAGTGTGGACGGAGCAAGATTTTGAGTCCCAGAAGCACGAGAAAACTTAAGAATCTTGTGATTACTAATCGCAAACTTACAAGTACTGACCTGAGCAAGACAATGGAGCAGTGTGAGGTTAATATATCCCCCAGATCTGTGCGAAGGGAGCTGTTCAACAGTGGCTTGAAAGCAAAGAGACCATGAAAGCAGGCTAAGATTATACCTTCCATGGCTTCCTGGCAACTTCAATGGGCCAAGACACATCAAAACCGGTCAGCGGATGAATGAAAGAAAGTATGTAGTATTTCAAAGGTTTTAATCATTTTGTGAGCTAAAACCTGCTAATATATTCGATTTACTTTTATGATCACATGGAATACAAAAATACCTGCCATTGTTTGCTACATTTTGCACCACTGTAACGGGCCAGTTATTAGAGGAAGCTTTATTTCTTTCATTAGGTATGCTTCAGCGATGAAAGTATCTTCTCCAACGAAGAAGAGACCAGCCAATATGCGAGACGAAGGGAGGGAGAGGCGTTCAAGGTCGACTTTATAAAGCAAACCGTGAAACATCCCAAGGCAATTATGGTGTGGAATGTCATGTCATGGCATAGTTGCGGGAAAATGTACATTGTTGAAGGGACAGTGAAACACGATCAGTACATAAAAGTGATGAAAAACAAGCTGATACCGCAAATGGACCGATGGTATGGGGGAGAAGACTGCATCTTTATGCAGGATGGTGCCCCATGCTATAGCAAAAAAAAAAAAAAAAAAAAGTCATGGTTATTTGACCAGAAGGGCATAGAGTTACTGGATTGGCCTGGAAATAGCCCAGACATTAACTCCATTGAAAATCTATGGGCTATTGTCAAGAAAAAATTGAGAAAGACCAAAATAACAACATGGGATGAGCTCATTGCCAAAGTCCAAGAAATCTGGTTTAAGGACGATGACGTCAGAAATACATGCCAAACACTAATTAATGGGATAAAAAGGCAAATCAAGGCCCTCATTCAGTCTAAAGGGTGGCATACAAAGTACTGAAACAACAATCTTCCTCTTTTGTCAATGTAACAAAAATTTAAATCAATAAATTCTGAAAATCCAATTTTATTCTAATAATTTGGCCACGTCTGTACGTGTTAACTACTCCTCCCCCTCTGGGTGGAGGCAGTAGAATAACACACACAGTATCCCCTGCCTGTCGTAAGAGGGAACTAAAACGGGCCCCGAGGGCTCTGAACGGGGGGGGGGGGAGGAGTGTGCGCGCGCGTGCGCGTGTGTGTGTGTGTGTGGGGGTTGGCGACCACGGGGCCCTTAGCTGAGTCCTGGCATTGCTTCCACTTTCTTGTGCCATGCTCCTCACTTTCATCTATCCTATCTGACCACCCTTGGGCAACTCCTGTTCTTTTCCAACCCCAATGGTATTAAAGCACTCGAGACCTAGGGTGTCTTTCAATTTCACGCCATTCGTGGCCCTTGTCTTTCTTTCGCCGATACCTTAATTTTTTGAAGCATCGGATCCCTTTCATTTTTTTCTCTCTGACTAGTGTTATACAGAGAATGGTTGCCTAGTTGTACTTCCTCTTAAAACAAAAATCACCACTACCATCACCACTGTCAACCACTCCATTCAGTTCGGAGGAGTGGGCATGTAAACAGAGGCAATAGAAGGGTGACACGTAAATTATAGGCTACCTGTTCACACCCAAAACATAAAAAAAAGGTGGCGACACATGAAGCATGGCAGTCACTCTATTACAGGATTTGGAAGAAAGAAGGCGCACATTGTAGGTCACCTCGCTGAGTTCTTGTTCCCTTGGAAACCCATGCACATGAGTTCTTCAAGGCCTCCTCTCCATTGAGGTATGTTTCAGTGAGTAATATATTTTGTGATATGTAAATATCTTTTGCACTGTATATTATTATTATTATTATTATTACTACAGTAAAGAAAAGGGGTTCTGGGGTCATAAGCCCCCAGAGTGATTACGGTGATAAGTAACGGGGGTCTGGGGGCATAAGCCCCCAGGTTAAAGGAGGAATTGAAAAGAAGTAAGGTTATCATCCGTGCCATGACACTTTTAAACTTCACTGGCCTCTTGACCATTTATTTTCCTGCAGTGGTTAGTAACGAAATCTCTGCCTTTTCATTGGTGAAAATGGTGTAATCTTCTTCCATAGCTCAGCCAATGCCCATGATACTAGCGCATAAGCAATGAAAAATGGCGCCTACAACAGTATTTTGGTTATAAAAGTAAATATGCTTCTAGGGGCAGGTGGGTTGGTCCCTGGCAAGCGTAACAACACATCTCTCCTACAGAATCATTCCTACGAAAGAATAGCAGCACTCAAACTCACATATAAAATAAGAGTTTTGTCTGTACATTGTTCAGAATTTGAAAAAAAAAAATAAAAGGGTATTTTTTTATTGGTCATGTCTACAATAACAAGGAAATGCACCGTTTAATTTTCCCTCCTTTCTGTCTGTATGTACGGGCATCACGAGAAAATGGCTGAAGAGAATTTAATGAAAATCAGTATGTAAAGTTGGGGAATGAGGCACTATAATCTAGGCTATAAATAATTTTATTTACACCGAGTGGAATGATAGTTTAGGGGTCAGCCTAAAATTTAATTCTCAAATATCTATATTATTAGTGGTCCTTTTTTTTTTTAGAATTTATTACGTCAACTGACACAGAGAGGTCTTATGGCAACGATGGGATAGGAAAGGGATAGGAGTGGGAAGGAAGCGGCCGTAGCCTTAATTAAGATACAGCCCCAGCAATTGCCTGGTGTGAAAATGGGAAACCACGGAAACCATCCTCAAGACTGCCGACAACGCGGTTCCTGGATGCAAGCTACCCACACTGCCAACTCACCCTTGAACATTTTACCATATAACCGATAAATGTATGACTTTTATTTTTGTTGCTAACACCGAGCCATGAGAGGGTTCTAAAATTTAATTTTTAATTAGGCCTAGCTATGTCAATCATCCTATCGAAAAGTAGCTACTACATAAGAAAAGTTATAGAGAATGCAATTTCCGATCATTTAGGGGCCTATGTTTAATTCAGTTTTACCGTACAGAATATAACAGAATTCATGAATTTGAACGTCTCTTAGTCCATATCAACGCCAAGCATTGCTAGCATGGAAGTATTCTTCAATCGTGTCACCTGGCGATGGTTTTGTCATGATTGTCTTAAGGTGTATAACCACGTGATCATCGGTCCGTATCGATATGGAAAATTGAGAAGATGATTATAAAAATAAATAAAATTTCATAAAGGGACGATCCCTTGAAGAATAAGACAAAATGGAGGTATGATAGAACGAAAAACTCTCTTTACAGAGTCGGAACAAAACAAAGAAGGCCTACAATATCGAAAGCTCATAAAATTGATCAATAATAAAATTACGTTGACGATCAGTTGTTGTGATGCGATTTGTCTCTTCTGCTGCCACTCATCTCTGATAGATGTGATTTCTGGTGCGTCCTGAGTAAAACAGCCTGTCTGAATATTGGTGGGAAGTAGATTGGGAGTTAGATAACTTTGTTTCTTTTTTAGCATGTCATTCCTCTGGTTCATAAATTTTCTGATAACTATTGGTATGTAACACACTGGTACATCTATTCGATCCCTACTCTGCGGCGCTGATTGGTATGAGCAGTGTGCACACTTAACGGAATATGTCAGAAGAGCATTCATGGCTGTCTGCGGCCTGTTCATCCTGTAACGAAGCACGGGCAAGTCAGCTAGTTAGGTTATAATCCTTGCGGGGCGGACTCTATATCTCTACCAGTCCCAGGTAAGTATAAAAGGATACGGTATCTCCTCTCTGCTGCTTAGGTATCATTTAATATACTTTCTGCATGATTTTCTCCTCCCTAAGTCCTAACTCCTCCTCCTTGAGCTACCAAGTTATGACTTAATACCCACTGAGAATATGACACTCACTACAGCACTGAACGTAAGTTGCCAGACTTCACTATTTTATCCACAAAATTTGTAATTACTGTACTTATCAGAAATAAAATATAAGGTGTATCCGCTAGTGGTGGTCATGGATCCTTCGGAGAATGAGGGTAACAGCAAAACAGTCCGTGGTCGCCAACCCTCCCTTCCATGAAGTGAACCCCTATAAGTTCTCTTCTCGGCCACCTCTTAGGGCAGCAGAGGTTACCGTGCACGTATTCAACCGCCCCCACCCACAGAAGGTTCAGGCATATTCGAGGCGAAACACAAAATTTGATGGAAACATGATTTTTACAAATACGAGTGGATATTTCAGCTGAAATTTCTCTAGAATTATCTTCGTACAATTTTTCCAACATAAGAAAATATATTTTGTATACATATTACATCATTCTTAACTCCTCTAACGTCCAATTAAAATCATCAAATTAACCAAAAGTAATTCATTACGAAAGAAATATGAATAACTTTTCTACAAACCTTTCCTACAAGAAAATTCTTCCGATCATTTCACAAATTCTTACTTATTTTCATAAAGTTAAGAAATCACAAAGAGATCTATCATACCCACATCCCAGCCCAGTAAACATAAACAACGCCCTTTCCACGCAAACTACAGCAAAGAGAATTTCTTCTTCTTGGTTAGTTGTTGGACATCGTCGTAAGACGCTACGTCCAGTCACTGGTTTGCGGGATAATTAATATCTAGGAGAGGTACCAACATTAGAAGAAATTAAGACACTACAAGATAGTAGGGTTAACTATGTAAAGAAGCTAATGACAGCTGGTAATAATGAAACTGAGGAAAATACCAATAATATGGAGGCTAAACTATCTAGGATAACACAAAAACACTGGGACACAGGGTTCTAATGCTTCACGTCTGTGTGGTCTGCCACGACGTCTTACTACAAACAAACGAAACCGGACCACAAATAAGGGTTGGGATGCGAAAGTTTGTACCTATAGGAAAGGAAAAGATTACAATTGGATGTTACAAGTAACTAAAAAATGAAGTATGAAGTCTACAACTCGAAAAGTCGGGTGAAACACTAAACACGAAACATTTAACGGCAGTTGGTAACCCGCATGAAGAAACTTAGCTATGAATTCGCGACGGTGATGTTCATATGTCTGACACTGAAAAAGATATGGTTGACAATACCTACTGCCCGACCGCATGGACATAAGTTACTTTCGTTAAGATTAAGGCGATAGAGATGACAGGCATACACACATGATTTAAGCGGAGCCGTATGATTGTCGGAATATGACGCCGAGTGTTGTTACCAAAGGCGAACCACGGTTTATGAGAAATATCAGGCATAAGCGTGAATAAGTGCTTACCTTTCAACTGGGAAGTTCGGCGCCATACTGCACATCACTTATCGTGGATGAAGTGACGACAGTGTTCCCATGAGTCTGAGTGTGGAACTGCGATATAGTAATCCAATCCAATACCTTGGGCGGCCTCTTTAGCTAGGATATCCGCTGAGACATTACCGTGTATTCCAGAATGGCCCGGAATCCATACGAATAATACTTTAACATTACGGAGGAACAAGTCATAACTTAATTTGCGTAAATGTTAAATGTACCAATTATTGGTATGTGCGGGATTGTCTAAAGCCATCAAGGCGCTTTAGGAGTCAATACAAATGAGAGCTGTTAATATTCCAGAATATTTTATGATGTGTCTTATTTAATATGCTCCGACAATTCCATTGTAGTATCCGCATGTTTTACTTGGCAGTAGGGGAAGGTCCCAAGGATAGAATACACTTATCATATACTGATTGTAACAGATGCTTCTGTGGGTCGTTTGGGCCCATTTCGGCGAGTATATCTGCAATGTATTGAAAGAAGGTTCGAAACTGTTCATTAGAATTAACGTTTGATTTACAAGCTGAAGCCATGACAGAGGGAGATGCCGATATTGGCGCATGGGGGGCCGAAGGTTGCCCTTGAGGACTTGGTTTCCGTGATGTAGATGCAGGCTCGTTAGAAGTAGCAGGTAGCAAACGCACGACGGGAGTGCCAGAATGTTCTGGAACAGTCTTCGGATTACTGATCAAATTAAGATATGATGCCCTGTCATAACCTGGTTTAACGGGTGGACGGGAAGGGTTACTAACCACCATAGTAAATTTACGCTTTCGCGGGAGAGTTTCTTCCGATTGAGATGAACTATTGGGTAAAGGAGGAAAATGTTGGGGCATCAGAAGGGGGTTAGATAGGGACTGTAATGGGGCAAAATAGTTTTTCACTTCGAAATATGATTTGTTTTCAACACTCATAATGCGTTTAATTTCTTTTTGTTGTTTGTGGATTTCACAATGTTCTGCTCCCGCAGGATGATTTCCGCCACAGTTAGCACATTTAACGACTTGGTGAGAGCAATCTTCAGTAGAATGAGTAAGGGAACACTTTCCACATCTCGGCTCCCTGGAACGACAATTAGTAGCGGTGTGTCCATACCGCTGACATCGTTTGCATAATAAAGGAGAGAATATAAAGGCCTGAACCTCTAACATGACTTTAAAAATGGACACATTTTTCGGAAGTTGTTGACTCTCGAATACAACCTTCACAGTACCTGTAGGGATATATTCAGTTTTTCCGTCTTTAGAGGAACGTCTATTTAGACGTTGTACTTTTACTACAGGATAGGGTGAGTCTAAATAGGTGAGAATGTCGGATTCGGAAATAGTAGTGTCTACTCCCCGTATGACCCCTACTCGCTGAATATTCGAAGACGGAATAAAAGCTGTCAATTTCTTTTCTGTAAGAATGGGATGAGAAAGAAAGGCGTTTGCAGCCTTACTAGACATGAAAGTAACTTGAATTCTATTTCTTCCCTTCCTATGGATGGCCTTGACTTCACCAATTTGCCTCTCGTAGAAAATCCGTCCCAGAGCCATAGGGTGAATATGTCCTATTTTATTTGTAGAGTCAATCGATTCGACAAATACTATGTAAGGGCCAAGATGAGTGGTAGAATAGGTAGATACAGGAACGGGCGGACGCTGATCCGAATCCCGTATTGTATCTTGAGAACTGTCCCGTTGGGTAGGAGTATTACTAACGTCCATGTGTATATCCTTACGCACAGCACCTTTACCAATATCAGGAGGTCGGCCTGCAGGGCCACCGCCACTATCTACAGACATAATAGTCCAAAAAGAATTATCCTACACTAGCACCAGAACAAACACAAAAGAAAATTACTAGGATACAAACACAAACATAGAACACTCTACTCATCTACAGACAGGAAAAAGCCGCTGCACCAGTGACCGGAGCGAGACGTGTGCACCGCATAACAGCCGAACACCGAATGTACAGCAAAGAGAATAAGTACTACAGTATCACATATTGAAATTCATCCAATTTCCTTATTGGTCGCTTCGTTTATAACCATCAGGTACACCAACCTTAGCCTACAAGTTCTGTTCTGTTCGTGAAGTTGATTTGGGCTCGTTATTTCACCCAGACACAATACTGTATGATATTTGTACTAGTTCTACACACGCACACAATTTTAATAAAGTAGTACACCAATGCAGTTGACAATGTTTTCTGAGTACGAAGTACTTGAAGATTGAGGGAAGTAGACCATGCAGCAGACTCACAAAATGGGTTCAAAGCACTTGAAGTAGTTCAGGAAAAGACGTATAACCTAGACAATTGAGAGTGAGGAAATACGTATACAAGACTAGGAGATATAGGAAAAGCACAGGGACACAAGGTATACTAATCTTCACGCTAGAGTGGCCGTCTCAGCGACTTCTACAAAACATACACACCGGGCCAACATATAAGGGACAATCAGGAGAGGGCAGGGGAACGACGGAGGGGTGGATATATGTGAGAGTGTAGGACTTTGGACAGATGGAAAGAAATATCTGAGCAACGTATATGGGGGGATGTAGAGGGGGCAAAGTGTCAGTGAAATCGTAAACAAAAGATGAAGAGGGGCGACAGTGTGTTGATATGAACATCAATGAAAATGTACACGCGATAGGTGGAGGGGGAGATGAGAATAAACGGTAGCTATGTGTCTTGTTTGAAGAGGAGGCGTTAGGGAGGGCGGGAGGCAAATGAGAATATGATGAAATATGTAAGTAGTGTCAATGTATTGTGGGAAAGTGGGGTTAGAGTTGTAAATTAGAGTGATCTAAGAACTGATTTAAGATACGTATGATTGTGGGAGAGGGCTTGTAGACGAGACATGCAATTGACGAGGGGAGTGGATAATTGTATTGTAGTAAGTTGGAGTACAGGCAGCGGCGAGGAGAGTTGTACAATGGACATTGAAAAAAGAGATGATTGATATCAGCATCTACAGATCCACAATGGCATAGGGGATGCGGTTGTAAGCGAAATCGAAATTTATAGAGAGGTATAAGGGAATGGTTAAAGCGAAGACGTATGATGTTGATGATATGACGACGAGTGTAGGTGGCGTGTTGATACCAGAAAGTAGTAGGTAGTATGGGTTGGAGGCTATGATAGAATTTGCCCTTCTGACATGCAGATGTTGTCCATGTGTCTTGCCATATTTGTCGTTGTTGTGTTTTGAGGAGAGATATGAAATCTGTGGCTGGAACAGAAAATGTAGCTGGGGTTGTAGATAAGAGGGAAGCCTCTTTCGCTAAGCGATCGGCTCGTTCATTGCCTGGTATGTTCTTATGTGCAGGTATCCAAATGAGGGTTATTTGGATACCTGATTGGTGTAAATTGAAGAGGATGTGTTTGACATTATAAACATACCAATTCAGCGTAAACTTGTTAGATTTTAGTGTTTGGAGCACGGAGAGAGAGTCAGTGAATATATTAGCAGATTGTATGGATGAATGTTTGATGTACAGTAATGTTTGTCGTATGGCAAGGAGTTCAGCCGAAAAAATAGAAAAGTGAGACGATAAGTGAAACAATTCAGCATACTGAGTCTGTTCGTAATAAAAAGCAGCGCCGACACCACAAGAATTTTTTGATCCATCAGTATAAAAATTGGGACAGGCAGTAGTGGATGAAATGCGAACTTTTTTAGAATGTAGAGGAAAAAATGAAAGCCGGTAAGGGAGCATAGCAAAAGAAGATTCTTTAGAATGAATAATAGTAGGAGTATATTGAATCACGTCGTATGCCACAGAATAGTATGGTAGCACATGACTACGAATAATAGTAGATTTAAAAGGGGAGACAGACTCAAATGCCCATATTAAGGCAGGGGCTCGGCAAGGAGGTCTGATAGGTGTTGAGAATGATTGAGCTAGTAATTGTATTTTGGGGAGAAGGTTATTGGAGAGCACGAGAAGTCGTTTGAGGAGATACTTAGATGCTAGAAATCTGCGTCGAAGGAGAAGAGGAGGGTCACCAGTTTCAACTAATAAGGCATTAGTAGGTGTGGTAGACAACGCACCAAAACAAACTCGTAGTGCTTGGTTTTGAATTGTGTTGAGGGATTGAAGGGCAGATGGTGATGCAAGATCAATTATATGAGCACAGTAGTCGAAACGAGCACGGATGGTGGAGCAGTAGACTAATTTTGCTGTAGCAGGATCAGCTCCCCACGAACGACGTGTAATGGATTTTAGGAGGTTAATATACGTGGTAGTACAGTTGCGTAGGTGTTGTATATGTTGGGAAAATTGTAATTTACGGTCAAGGATAATGCCAAGATATTTATGGTGCGAACGTATGGGAATTTCATAAGTATCGAACAGTAAAGGCTCGGAGTTGTAAACCCGCTTGGTAGTGAAGATTACTGCAGAGCATTTATCGGGTGATAAAGAGAACCCATGAGTGTGTAACCAGGACTGAACTTGAATGAGCAGCCGTGTTATGCATTTGCGAGCAACATCTACGTCTTTATGGCAAAAGTAGAGAACTATGTCGTCGGCATACATACGAATTCGGGCAGATTGGAGGGCAAGTTGTTCGAGGCCGGATAAATATAAAGCAAACAGTATTCCACTGAAGATATCACCTTGAGGGACGCCGACAGTAGCTTGACGAGGGGATGGCGTAGTGAGAGGAGGTTGGAAGAGTAGAGTGCGAGACGTTAACAGATGACGTAGAAGAGTTATGAAAGTGGTTGGGATGCCTTTCTGTGATAACACATCCCATAACATATTCAGGGGGACGGAATCAAAGGATAATTGAGAGGCACCAGTTGTCATGGAGTTTGATGGTGGTGTAAAAGGATGGTATATCGAGGAAGACAGCAATAGTGTGTTCTTTTCGAGATTTAGCTAATAAGATGTCTATTATAAGCATATTGATCGCATCCTGAGCATTTCGACCCTTACAGTAAGCATACTGATACTTGGGAAGGAGGGAATAATATTCTAAGTACCAGAGAAACCTTTGGAGCAGGAGTTTAAGAAATAGTTTGCGTATACAAGACGGCAAAATTATTCCCCTAATATTGTGAGGGGAGGTCATTGGACGTCGAGGCTTTGGAACCGGAACTAGGAAAAAAGTGTTCCACTCGGGAGGAGGAGTCGTAGTATGTAACACAAAATTAAAGTACTGAACAAGCACGTGTAGGGCTTTGGTCGGCAACTGTTGTAACATGGCATAAGAGATATAATCAGGACCGGGAGTGGATGATTTGCAGGAATTAAGAACGGACGTGAGCTCAGGGAGAGTGATGGGACGTGAAAGGACTGAACACTGACGAGTGGAAGCAGAGATAGCTGGAGTATAAGGTGGAAGTGCATGATCTGGAGTGAGGGACCTTAGAAAGTCATTCAGAATAGTTGGCGGGATTTGAGGGCGTGGGACGTGAGTGGAAGCTCGGGTGAGAGCACGGATAGCATTCCATAATTGAGATGCAGAAATATGGTTATGGAAAGAGGATATAAAAGTTTTCCAGGCCTGTCGTCGTTTTTGATTGAATACACGTTTGATATGAGCAATATGATGTATGAGGTGAAAGTAGTGTGAAGGGGTTAGAGTTTTACGATAAATTTTGAAGAGTCTCTTGCGTTTAAGGATTAATTGGTGACATTCACTGTCCCACCACTTTAATTGAGAGGCACCAGTTGTCATGGAGTTTGATGGTGGTGTAAAAGGATGGTATAGGTCCAGATACTGTGTTATTATTTTGAGCAGTGAGTGATAGGATAATTCTGTTACAGGGAAGGTCTCCAATTGGGTTACCATGTAGGAGTTAAAGCACGAAGCATTGAACTGTTTCAGGGAACGTAGCGGAGCGATATAATGGTCGTTAAGTGGGTTTTTAGTAATATACCCGTGGCCATAAGTAATGAGGATAGGAAAGTGATCACTTGTATGAGTGTCACTGAGTACCCGCCACGTGGTTATAGAGGCAATGGAGTTGCGGCAAAGTGATAGATCGACTGCACTAGGCAACGAACCTGGAGGAGTGAGCCTGGTAGGGGAACCATCGTTCAGAAGCAAGAGATTATGTTGAGTTACAGCATGTAAGAACTGTGTGCCTTTGGAGGTGTTGAGCGGGGCTCCCCACTGAGTATGATGAATATTGACATCTCCCAAAAACAACAGTTGGGTATCAGGTGGAAACTGATTAAAAAATTTGAACCATTGGGCAAAAGAGATGTAGTTATCAGGGGGATTATACAAGTTTATAACATACGTGTTCTGATATATAAGACCTAGGGAATAGGTATTTGGTATTATGTATTGTAGATGTAATGGAGTGTACGATAACGAAGTATGTATCATAAGTGCGACACCATCAAATCCTGGTCCGTCATGGCGTTCGATAGAATATACTGGAAAATAAAAGTGAGTTGTATGAGAAAACCAAGTTTCTTGCAAAGCGACTATATGAGGAGATGATTCGTGCATGAGAATTTTGAATTCGTATTGTTTATTTTGTAGGCTCCTAGCATTCCATTGAAGGATGCGTACTACCATTATTAAAGATAACGTGTAAACTTTCGCGAAGTTGACTAATAACTGGTAAGATATTGGGGTGATCTCCAATTAGTTGAGTAAGCTGCAGGAGAAGATTGAGAACACACTGATGAACATGTTCCCGCTGAGGGAGTGTAGTACCTGTTTGAGGATGCTGTGCGGGTTGCAGAGGCATTGACGGGCTCGATGTTGAGGGAGTGGGCTGACTGGGTTGAATGGGGTATTGATAACTCAGAGATTGAGAGGGGCGAGAGGATGTAGTGGATTGCACTAGCTGGAGATACGCAGCTCTATCATAGCCGGGAGAAGGTTTAGGTGGCAAATCCTTAACAATCACTTGTGTGAATTTGCGTTTGCGAGGGGCGTCTGGGATAGGAGAAGGATGTTGAGAGGGTAGGGGAGGAAATTGTTGAATGTTATTATACTCAGAATAAGTAGGTGGAAATAGTCGAGCAGAAGCTTCTGAGAAGGAGATGTTATCAGTGCACATGAGTTTTTTTATTTCCACTTGCTTCTGATGAACAGCACAATCTGATGAACCCGTTTCGTGTTCCCGATTGCAATGTACACATAATTTGACATTAGCAAGGCAGTCTGAGGTAGGATGATTCAAACCACAGTTGCGACAGCGAAAGTTAGTGGACTGGCAATTGCGTATGGTGTGTCCATAACGCTGGCATTTGGAACAAATAATGGGGTAAAATATAAAGGGATTGACTTCTAACATTACATGATAGATTGAAACATATTTGGGCAACGTTTTGGAGCAAAAAACAATCTTTACGGAGCCGGTAGGTAGATATACTGCCTGACCATCTTGGAGGGATTTACGGCGTAGGCGATGAACTGAATGAACTTTGACGTCACTCTGAAGTAAAGTAAGAATATCGGATTCAGTTAGATCTTTCTCAACACCGCGTATAATGCCTACGCGGAAGATATTGGAGTGAGGAATAAAGGCATGCAACTTGTGTGTATCAAGGAACTTATTCTGCAGAAAGTCATTAGCATGATTAGGAGAGTGAAAGTTTACCTGAATCCTGTTACGGCCTTTATACTGGATGGATTTAACAGGAAAGTTCCTTTCATGGAGTAAACGCCCTATAGCCATAGGGTGTAGGTTGCCAATGTTATTACCTTGTTTGGATGAAACAAAAACTAGATACGGTCCTGGGTGGTTTAATGGGTATAAATTACATGCACTAGTATTAGGAGGTTGAACAGGAGGGGGAGGGTTAGTATTGCATTGAGTTGAAGTGTTCAACGAAGGGGTAGGAGGAGAACTATCATTCACGTTTGTATCCATTTTCACTTCTTCTTCCCGTTCAACATTACTATTTGACGCGGGATGAAAGTCCCGAGTACCTCCACTATCAGAACTCATGCCACCACTGCACAATCACACGCAAGCTAGCACTCGAACGCAGGAGTACGTTCTAGAAACTTCAGACACCGAACACGAAACCTCGAACACAACGAACCGTACGGTACGATGTCGTGGACGAGACTACTTAGCCTACAAGGAATACAAGCCTGCTCACTCGCAGTGCTCTCTTGTCTTGTCTTGTCTTGCGGATATTTATTTGGGATTCAAAAAATTCTTTCCCAGTCACAAGATCATTAATATATTACACATATATCACAAAAGCACACGATTACATCACTAATGCCCGATTTTAGCATGATCACACTTAGATAGATGCACTTAAAGAAGAAAAAATATATCGGGTATGAGGAGGTTCATGGAGGTATTACATTCGATACTGAGCAGGGACACAAAGAACTTAGTAAGCTGGAATAGGAGTAACGTGTTACACTGTACAAGATCGGAAAGTAATAAAAACCTTGAGACAGTATCTACTCACCATGGACATTTAGAAGTGCCACCTCACAAACATGTCGGAACAAAACAATTGAAAAACTAAATCATAATTACAATTTGATGTGAGTGTTATCAAGGTACTCGTTTAAAATAGTAATGATCGTAGGCGAAGGTTGGTGCAACAAAACTGAAAGTCGTGTGGGAAAAGATACTTGAACTTTGAGTAGTTTCTGCATTAAAATAGTCTGGTGATGTGCATATTGGGGGCAATGAAAAAACAGGTGATCACTATCGCCTTCAGATTCTCCACAGGAACAAGTTGGGTCGCTCGTAATGTGAAATCGAGTTAAATATACTGGGGTTAAGGCATGATTACAACGTAGTCGGATGATATTGGTAATGTGACGTCGTGTATACGTACCATTTGCAAACCACGGCAGTGTGGGAATACTCGGTTGAATTTGATAGTAATGTTGGCCTTTCGTACGAGCAAATAATCGCCATTGTGTGCACCATGTGTGTTGAGCTGCAGTTTTGATATGTGGAAAGAAGTCGGGAATCGGAATTTTGATTTGTAATATATTCGCGGTATCTGCACTGGCGTCTTTCGCTGCTATATCGGCCATATCGTTGCCTGCGTGCCGATTATGCCCTTTAATCCATATTAGCGTTATAACAAAACCGGATGTTTCAAGTCGAAATAGAAGAGACTTGACTTCGTAGACATATGTATTTGTATGAGGGGCGAGTGAATGCAGAGCTTGTAAAACACTTTGAGAATCGCTGAATACATTTATTTTTTTGGATTGCAACTGTTGAACATATACGAGGGCTTGGTATATGGCATATAATTCTGCGGTAAAAATAGTTAAATTATTAGGTAACGGATATTTAAAGCTAATGAGTAGTTGTGGATCGTAAAATGCTGCTCCGGCTCCAGTATTTGATTTTGACCCATCGGTAAATAGGTGGTAATCTGGTGTAGTTATGGGACTTTTAAATTTCTTATGAGCATATAATGTGGGATAAGGTGCAGACATTGATTGGTTTGATACATCAGAAGGGGCAATGATAATAGAAGGACGGAATGTTTGAATATCATAGTGGTATGAATACGTATTAACACGTGGTGTACGAAATATAGTCTCAGTAAGATGGTGGATTTCAGCATAAGCCATATATATGGCGGGATACCGATGATTGGGAGGAGGACGCTGTTGATAATATTCATATAATAATTGTAATTTAGGGACAATAAGGGAGTTCGTTCTACTAATATGTTTAAGTAGGAATTTTTTGGAAAGTTTTATCCTGCGAATGTACAGTGGTTCTTCCGTAGTTTCTACTAATAAAGCGTTAGTTGGTGTTGTGCGGAGGGCACCCACACTGATACGTAGTGCTGAAAATTGGAGACGATCCAACGCTAATAAACTATGTTTAGAGGTTAAATCAATAATATGGGCGCTATAATCAAGTATGGACCGAATGGTTGCATGATATAGCTGTAGTGCTGACAAGGGGTCAGCACCCCATGCACGTTTCGTTACCGTTCGTAAAATGGTGATATAACGATCCGATTTCCTAATAAGGTGTCGTATATGAGTTTGCCATGTGAGTTTTTGATCGATATATATTCCTAAATATAAGTGATGTGAAACCAAGGGAATGCTATAGGTGTCAAAGTTAATAGGGCTTTTGAAGTTTTTATAAGATCGGACGTTACTTATACAGGAGGGTGTCTGAAACTAGGAATGTGGTGGGTGTATACCATATGTGATGAGAGTTGGGAAATGGTCACTAGTGTGAGTATCAGATAATGTATGCCAGGTGGTGACAGGGGCCATAGTGGTGCGGCAGAAAGTAAGGTCTACTGCGCTGGGTGGAGATCCAGGCGGAGTTAAACGGGTCGGGGAGCCGTCATTTAAAAGAAACAAATTCTGATGAGTTGAAGTAGTAAGTAAATTGGAACCTTTGATTGTATCCACCATACATCCCCATTCAGTGTGGTGGCAATTAAAATCACCGAGAAGAAGAAGATGTGGAAATGTGTCAAATTGTTGGATGAAATGCATCCATTGATTCTGAGTAATGTAAATGTGGGGAGGGCAATAGATGTTGATGAAACAGGTATTATGGTGTACTATTCCTACAGCATAAGTGTGCGGGATGATATATTGTAAAGAGAAATGTGTAACTGATAAGGAAGTATGAACACATGTGGCAAATCCATCAAAGCCGTTACCATCATGTCGGAAAGCTTGATAACCTCGTAATCGAAAAATGGAATGCGGTTGAAACCACGTTTCTTGTAAACAGATAAAATGAGCTCGTGTTTCATTCAGCAAAATTTGTAACTCATGTCGTTTAGAGGCGGCACTTCGACAATTCCATTGGAGTAAAGTAATCATGCTAGTATGTTCATGATAGAGTCTCGTAGCTTATATAATACATGGTGAAGTTGAGGCTCGTGACCCATACTTTGAATGAACATTACCAGCAATTGCTGGATTTCTTGTTGAAGGCGTTCCTTGGAAGGAGGATAATGTATATCTTGAAGGGTTGCAGAGGGTTGCTGCCTAGCAGATATGGGCGCACTTGAGGGATATGCTAGTGGCAGAGGTTGTTGCATGGCACTCGTTGACGGAATCGAATGTACCGGAACTGAAGGTTCGTTTCGCAGAATGGCCATGTATCCTTGACGGTTGAAACCGGTTTCGGGTGTAGGAGGGGGAGATTGCATGATTACTTGGGTGAACTTACGCTTACGCGGGTTGGGAGTCGAAGGGGATGGGGGATTTGACGATAGAGGAGGGAACTGAAGTTCTTGTTGCTCGGAATGATAAATGGGAAGGGCGATTCGGGCTTTAGCTTCGGGAAAAGATATGTGTTCAGTACTCATTAATATCTTAATGGTGACCTGATACTTAAGTTCTGGACAAATTGATGAACCTGTGACATGGTTTTTTTTACAGTACGCACATTGCGTAAATTGCTCCGTACATGCCTGGGTTTCATGTTGTTGCGCACATTTCCCGCAACGAGCGTTTTTTGCTTGACATTGTCGAATTGTATGGCCATATCGCTGGCATTTGCGGCAGCGAATGGGTGAAAAGATGTAAGGTTCAACTTCCATGTACACCTTATATAAGGCGACATGGGAGGGTAATGTTTGTGATCTGAAAACAATTTTTACTGAACCCGTAGGCAGGTATTGGGTTTCCCCATCTTGAATTGCACGGCGATTAAGTCGTTGCACGCTTTTAACTGGTGCCTCGGATTCCAGGTACTGTAATATGTCATCATTCGATAAACCCTTTTCAACTCCACGAATAATGCCTACTCTTAACACTTGTGAGGATGGAATGTACGCTTTAATTTTGAGGGTTTCAAGCATAGGATTACTCAGAAATGCGTTTGCTTGAGAAGCCGTATGAAAGGTATCTTGTAGTCGATTACGTCCTTTACGTTGGATCGATTTGACATTGAGTTTGGTTTCATAAAAACGGCGACAAAGTGCCATAGGGTGTAAATTGCCGATGTTTTGCCCGTTTATGGATTCAACAAATACAAAGATGAAAACGATTATAATATTCCGCTGTAGAAGCCACTTGGGACGCCTCGGATTGATTGTTAGATTGTTCAGAATTAGAACGGTCTACCTCTTCGGTATTACGCCTCTGTACATCAGACTCAGTGGACTGAGAACCTTGCTGTCGTGTCGTATTACTGGATGAATTGGTTATGGGTTCCTCTTCCATAGGTACTACAATTTCACGCTCCACTCGTAAGGAATTCCCGGTTACCGCCGACGTTCCTCCAATGTCGGTCTGCATTGCTTGTCACTCCCGCACCACACGTGAACGAAAACACAAGTGGTTACCACTACCGCGCACCTCTAACTCGCACAAGTAGAGTAGTGTACCGTACCACTATCACTGCGTGACTGATCGCAGTGCTCTCTTCAGAAACATTGTCCGCCTGGCAGTGCGCGTCTTGACCACTGCAACGCTAGTATACCACCTCATATCAGCACTCACTAGCATTGCTAACGGGAGTTAAAACCAGCACAAATTTACCTCTACACTATAATTACAGTATATTATATACGTTATTGAACAGAATGAAGTAGAAAATAATAAATGTTCACCTTTTACCCCTAGGAGTCCAATTCAGCTGTGGATTTTCATTTCAGATAACACGCATAACTCGAAATCTGTCTGGCATTTATAAGGATATAAGTTCTGCACTAGATATTTTTACTATCACACCGTAGATTTTCAGTGGAAAGGAACGTCTTTAACCATTTTTCTTGATATTTTCTTCTCATAAATTGTTTTTCTTCTCAAAAAGTATTCTCGGCGAGACTCATCTGTCATGCAATTAAAGTAATTAGTGACAGACGGGCGCAGAAACTTCTGCAGTATTATTCTGCTTAGTTCCTCAGGATGACCACTTCTCCCACGCTGTAGAATAGGATTTTTAGCAACATGTGGCAACAGTATTTCAGTAAATGTTTGTGCTATTTTTGGACTGCCCAGCGTTACCGATATCATTTCGTCCGTTACTTGCCCCAGTTTCATCAGCAGTGAAACAAAACTTGGCTTTGGATACCGGAGGCCACCTTTGTCTTTGATTTTTATTAATGACGTTAGTGGAGATGGATTCTGGATACTACTAATTTTATCAACACACTCTTGACATGGCATGTGGTCTTCGACAACTCTTACCAAATACCCTCCAATATATGCCATTGCAGCACTCGACATAGAAACGCATGGTGCTCCTTCGGCTTCCTTTTCGATGTTTTCCAGTTGTGTTTGAAAATTTCTTGCTAACTCAGGATTCGTTGCTGCCGGTTCACCCGCGTCGTTTGTTGAGCTAGTACGTTTCCTTGTCGAGTTAGATGTTGCCATCCAGTCACAGCAGGCGGATTCATGTGGCACGTTTCCCGTGAGAGATGCACTAACGAGTCCAGTTGTTAAAATTTTATGTAGGGCCTGTGTAACATTTGTAGCGTTTGTTTGGTCGTTGCTACATCCAAGTTGTCTGATGCAACTAAATAAGCTTTCTATTCATCAGAAGAAAATTTTCTGGTTAGCACAAAGCAGGTACTTGACACACAGGATGGCAGATTTTGTTGTCAGACAAGCTGCTTGATAAGTTTCTTTACTTATAAATTCCACCGGACTTGCTGATGCTTTCTCCCAGAGTTCCAGATAGGAAATGAAGTCGTTCTCCAGCCTTTCCAGTCTTTCATCATCAACTGAGAAGAAATGCATTGCGTCTTCATTCCGACAGCGAATATGCTGCAAAGTGTTCTTCACGTTGAGGATGGTGAACCATTTCTTAACTATCTTTAAGAACTCAATAGTACCTTCAGCATCCTGAAATTCTTTTATTCCAAACTGAGACCCGTGTTGCCTCAAAAAATCGAGCGCCGAAATGACATCTGAAGATAAAATATCCACGGCTCTGCCCACGTGCATCTTCTCAAATGTTGTCGGGTAGACATGTTTGTGTGTCAGTTTTCATACTAATTTTACATTCATACTCTTCTGTAAGTCGTACAACTTCCTGATGAATATACCAGATATGGGTTTCCCATCCTTCACCACATGTTTCTTCACGTCTAGTAATGCATTTCTTAAATTTTTCAATATATGACATTGGTCATAAGAGAGAAATACATTCCGTGAGCTGTCCGAGGGATGTGGCACAACAGGTAAAGGGGTACTACCTCCAGAAAGCAAACGGAAAAGGTTCACATTTGCGGAGTGATTATCTGCCACTATACGTACAACTCGAAAAGAAGCCTTTTCTACTTTAACAATAACTTCAATAGCAAGTTGATGAAGTACTTCAGCCGTTAGGTCCTTAGCGAAAAAGTACGCCACAGGGATTTTAAAATGAGAAGCAAGACAACGAACACAAAACATAGAAGTTTTGTTGCAATCACTTCTTCTAGGCTTAAATCTTTTTCCAGTCCACCCAGTGACACAAGTCCCTGTACTTCATCAGCTGCTTTACAGTAAAGCGTGCGGGGTTGAATAGCCATCTCATCTACAATAATCGAGCCAAATGTATTTATTCCCTCGGTGCGTTTTGCTTCTTCGTGCAGTCTTTACTATTAAGCTTGAAACCATTACACCAGTAGTGCTTCCAACATAACGTTTGATAGTAGACCTAGAAGGCAAGCTTAACAGTTCGCTAATTCGTATAAATCTGTAACCTGCCGGGGACTTACTGTGCCAGATAATGCAGTACCTGACAGTTATATCACTCCACCTGGGCTTTTTTGTACAAATATTTTAAGCTGTTCTTGTAAAAAACTTTGCATTTAAATTTCCTTCAGCACTCGAATCTTCAACTGCGTATAGATTATAATCGACCATTTTTTTCTCTAGCCTACTGACTTGTTTCTTGAGTTGCTGTTGGTAACGCCTCAGTGCAGATATCTTCTGCTTTGCACGTCGAAGTGACCTACGCAGTGTTTGTAATGTTCTATTCCGCGAGTTCATATGTTGCAAATGTAACTTTGTTTGTGTAGACACATCTTTCTTGGCTAAATCACTACCACTTGAGATACCAGTTGGAGGGGCGTGATCAGGAGCACAAGAATTATTCGGAAGAGAACCAGCATTGGAAAATTTCTTGGGTATAATGGATTTTACAATACATCTTCTTGGCAATGAGAGTTTAATTTTCTTACTTGGCGGGTAATCACTAAAGACGCTGGGTACCGCATCAGGCTTTAACCGCTTTAGCTTTAGTTCAGGTCTGTAATCACATTCCTTAAAGTGATTACTGCACACGACGGAGTGGTCACTAGGGTTCCATAACTTATCCTTGGTACCACCTACACAACAGAATGAGAAAACTATTATCATCAGAATAGGAGCAATAATAATACGTAACCTAACTTTTTTCCGTCACATGTTCTGCGTATTTACTGTACCATCCCTTGTCTGCTTATTGCTTTAATCCATAATTCCCTAGTTGGCTCTTGGCAAGGGAATTCGTGGAAACTAGTTCCAGGAACTTTATTTCTGGAGCCTTGTTTACAAAATGGTACGCAACAGTACACCATTGTAATATAATTGACGTATTTTAAGGATACGATGTCACCACTAAGCATACAATGTGTAGAAATACCGCCAACCGAGGTGGTTATGTGAGGTTGAATTGCAGCGCCTCTGGCGGCAAATATACCATCTACAGGGCGGACAGCTACGAGTGGCTATTGGGCAGGTTTTGTATTCCTTGTAGGCTAAGCACCAACACGACAGCTCAAGATCTCGTTACACACACTGCATTTTCTTTGGTGGATCGACAAAAGGAAATTAACTAAACAGAATTTCTAAGTTAAATTTATGCATTTCATAGGAGAGCGCCATAAAAGTTAAATCATTGCATTTGCCCTTCTAAAATGAATGAATGAATGAATGAATGAATGAATGAATGAATGAAGATAATACATACCGGTAATAATAATGCTGAAGATAATAAAGACAAGGAAGAAGAATGAATGGAAAACACATATACAGAGAAAATGACAATCCAAAGTACATCAATGATTATTTCTACACTATGAAAAATACTGGAATTGAAACAAGAATATAACTAGAGTAGTAAGTGACTAGAATAATAAATACGTTAAAGAGCACATACATAGAAAAAGGAGTCTGAATTAATAAATTAGAAATTAGAAACACAGGCCTTTAAATATGTATTCATGAAAGTGTGTGATTCAGAAAATAAATCTATTCCTGCAGCAAATGTGTTGTAAAATCGTAGCATTTTAATAAATGGCGAGTTCAAGTGATGAGATGTTCTAGATCTTGGAACTTGAAATACGGTGTTCATGCGGTCCAGCTCGCGGAACATGAAAGGAGATACAATTGAGCAGTTCCATGAAATTAAATTTGTTTCTTACGATTTTAGTTAACGTTTTTAAGAAATAATGATTCTTCTGTTGCGCAACGACGTGAGGTTAAAGTTACTTCTTGAATACCGTGTTGATGAATCAAAAGGGCAAAATGTCTTATTTGTTTTACAATACAGATACCGCAAAAACTTGTTTTGAACAACTTCAATAGTATGTATTTGTTCTTTAGAACACGGGTCCCAAATTACAGATGCATATTCCAATTTACTCCTAACAAGGCTAGTAAATAACTGAATAACAATTGATGATTGAGTAAATAATTTAGAACTCCTTATTACAAACCCGAGCATACGGCTGGCATCGTTCGTTATTTTTGTAATATGGGCGTTGAATGTTAATATTTAATCAAATATTACACCTAAGTCTCTTATTGCCGAAACTGTTTCTAGTTCGGTATCTTTTATATAGTACAACGCAATCGTACCTTCCTTTTTTCCTGGTAAAATTTACTGACTTATATTTCTTTACATTAAGAGACATATGATTCATATCGCACCATTGTACAACACGATCAATGTCCTGCTGTAGTTCACCCTCATCCTTCTTGATATATATAACTTTAAATAGTTTTACATCGTCAGCAAACAGCAAACATGACGAAGATTATTCGGCAAGTCGTTAATCAAAATTAAAAATAGAAGGGGACCCAAATTAGATCCTTGAGGAACACCGGAGTAGCTAATGAAGTTGCCTGAGATTTCGCCTTTAAGAGACACAAACTGACGTCGATCTTTCAGGTAAGTACATAACATTCGAAGTAGTGGTTCCGAGAACCCAAACTGGTGCATTTTGGGACAAGAATTTTATGATCTACCTTGTCGAATGCTTTTTCGAAGTCTGTATAGACAACATCCGTTCTTCCGTTGTTATCCAATACATCATACAGTGTCTGAGTAAATCCTACAAGATTTATAATAACAGATCTATTAGGTAAAAATCCATGTTGAAATTCTGAAATACCTGCCTAATGTGATTATAGATCTTGAAATATAGGGTGATATAAATAAAAATGAGATGTAACTCGGAGACAAGTCTCGAAGGAGGATTGAGACAGAAGTCACTTGCGAGACAGAACTCGTCATCTATATGAATAAAGTTTGTTTCTCGCTAACGAGACTTGTCTCCTTCCGCTTGAGATGAGTCTCGCACACTGGCTCTGGTATCTGTCAGCTGACGAGTGAATTAACAATCAGAGAGCTACGAAGAGTGGTTTTGTTGGAACAGGTGAAAGTGTTAGATTTAAAAGCGAAAAAGATTGAAAAGCGACAGTGTGTTCTCGAAAAAACAGAAGAACTCATTTCAGTGCAAAAACAGATTTTGCAACTGCAAATGGAAAATATTTTACATGAAAGGGAGAAAAGAGCAGAACAAACAAGTACAACCGAAATGGAACACCCAACGACATTTTTTCATTTAGAATAGTTCTTGACAGACTTTTCTTCTCCTTCAGTTATGTTTCACTTGGGAGCCTATTCTACCTATCAATATTCAATAACCACTAGTTATTATTTCAATTCTTTCTAGGCTTACATAAACGTAGTGGCTCGTACACTTAGTATACTTGAACCCCAGCTTGGGAACGACTGATTTAAGGTTTATTTTCTTGTAAGTTTCCTTCAAGATATTGTGTAAGAAGTTACATTGTATTTATCATCACATTTAGGATCCACATACAAATGCATAATTTTCTGCGGTCATTGAAAGTCATTCAAACACTTTTTAAACACGCTTTGTACTTCATTCTTCACGAATATGAGGAGTTTATTGATCATACCTGTGCATAGCTAGGGGCGTTTCTGCATATAATGTACTTTTTCTACAATTTGTTTTACGTCGCACCGACATCGATACGTCTTATGGCGACGATGGGACAGGTTTAGGATTGGGATGGAAGCGACCGTGGCCTTAAGGTACAGTCCCAGCATTTGCCTGGTGTGAAAATGGGGAACCACGGAAAACGATGTTCAGCGTTCCCGACAGTGGGGCTTACACTCACTATCTCCCGGATGTAAGCTCACAGCCGCGCGCCCCTAACCACACGGCCAACTCACCCGGTATATAATATACAACCAATACCTATATAATGTTGCATAAACTGCCGAAATTTCAAACTTTCAAAACATAGAAATAATACAAAATGCTATCCATATTCATTAACGAATATAACTAATAAGGGAGTTGTTTGATTTGGACCGGACAAATTGCAATGAAACTTAGTAACATGATGAGCTATAGACATGCGGAACTCAATGGTGATAACCGTTCTGCCTTGAAATATCATTTTCGTACCGGTATTTATTGACAGTAAATTTTTGCTCCAGTTGTACATGGAACGTGGTGTGTAGATGGCAGCGATTTTAATGAAACATGGTAGGATGATCAATTAAGACATCAGAACATCGCTGCATGATTGACGTTGTTGCCCTCAGTGTGACAAAATGAATCACTCTCAACAAGAATCCGAAAGTTTAAGGCTATTTATAGCATGTAAGTTATATACAAATGACGAGGCTTTGATATTACATATTTTAGCTTCAATTGTAAACGACAAAGAAGTATTAAAAGCCTAATATTTTGAAATATTAATATCCTGTGCATGTTAGTAAAATGGGTCTGAAGAGCAAGACATTCTGTTCATGTTGTCAAAATCTAATTTTCACTCTATAGCGCACTGTCTAATGTAACTTTTAAAATAGAACTATCAGTGCATTTCTACAGTGCATACGCGAGGTCAATACAGCTGCAAGCCACCCAGCTGTTCTTTAGCAATTAATTATAACAATATCGTTGATTTTATGACAAAGTGAATATCAACAATAAATTTAAGATAGGTAGATTGACAATTCATGGAAGTTAAATCGAAATCTGTCTGATCCAAACCAAATGCTTCCCTCGTGGTATTCGGCGCAAGTGAGATCTTGGTGCGATGGTTGAGAAAGAGCAGCACTCATAGAGGCAGCAAATCATTGGCCGAATAACGTCATTATGCGAATCTGTTAAATGTTGTGAAACCAGTTACAGAATATTTTTTCAAGGGCACGAGCCGCCGGTTGAAACTTTTAAATAAACTTAGAAACAGTGCAATCGAAAAAGGCATGGGCAGGGAATTTTACGGCACTTAAACATAAATGGGATAGCTTTCACTAGGACCAAAGATACTCGCACATTCGTTCAATACCATTTGGCCAACATGTGATAGAGAGCGATAATTTTCAGACTTGAAAAAATATCCTTCCAGATATCAAAATAATAATAATAATAATAATAATAATAATAATAATAATAATAATAATAATAATAATAATAATAATAATTTCGTGTGGCTATTTCTAGCCTAGTACAGCCCTTGTAAGGCAGAACCTCCGACGAGGATGGGTGGCAACTGCCGTGTTATTGTAATGGAGGATAGTGTTGTGTGTGAGTTGCAGGAATGTTGAGGATTTAAGGTTAAAATCTCTGACCCGACAGCGAATCGAACCCGGAGGCCCCTGAACCGAAAAGTACCACGCTGACCATTCAGCTAAGGAGCAGGACAAAGTGAATAATGAAATCCTTGAATAAATGTAGGTCATATCTTAAACATAGCTATGTTTTGTTTCTGCCTTTTCCGTGATTGTGAATTAATTTCATTTATAAAATGTTAGTCGTATTTTGTGAATAGAAAAAATGTTAACGTACAGAAAAAATCACAAATGTAGAATAGATTAAGCATAATTAAATTAATTTAATAATTACTAAGAAAATTATCAGGATTGTATGTTGCACGGTTTTGCATATTTCTGGTTTGATTTTGAACATCTTAGACTTTATGATGCATGTAAATCCTATCGCAAATGGCTATCATCGTCATCATCTTTATCGTTATTGTTATGTGAATATCTCGTGTATTGGCTCTAGAAAATGTGCTAACCATTCCACATTTTCTTTCCGGTAACGGTAGAGATCTTTATAATCATGTTCGAGAGAATTTCTTCGTGCTTTATAAATTTTTCTTATCCGTTGTAAAACCATCATAAATTCCGCCATCACGTTTTCAGCCTGATTCTATCGGCTTGAGTCACCTTCTGGGCTGTCTCAAGAAATTCTGAGACCAGTCTCCATTCAGAGAGACTAAACTCCAGTTTATTCATATACATTTGGAGATGTGTCTCCGGAAGAATCCGCTAACGAGCTGTGTCTCAAGGAGCAAAGGTCACTGCTGAGACATCGCTTTTTTATTCATATACATTTGAGACATGTCTTAATATTTATGAGACAAGAGATACGTCTCCGGTTTATTCATATCACCCATAGTATATATGTTCGTATACTTTTACAAAGGCGTCAATAATGGAAACAGGGCGGTAGTTAGATATATTTTCATGAACGCCTGCCTTCGGAACTGGTGTAATTTTTGATATTTTCCACCTTTCAGGGAAGCAAGACTTTTTAAATGAAAGGTTGAAAATGAGGGTTAGCTGTGGAGCCAGTATTTCTGCACATCCTTTAGTTATATAAGGTGGGATTTATCTGGACCGCTAGCCTTTTTATGTTTTAGTTTTCCAATTATGGCCATTTTTACCTCTTCTTCTGATATAGAAGTAATATTGAGCACAACCACAGTTGTAATACAGGAATCTCATCCAAGTCCATGTTATCGATATTATAATTAAAGTCCGGGATGGTATACACCGATTAGAAATATTATTTCCAGTTTCATACCTGTTGTCGTTATAGAAATAGGCATTATCACCTATTCGCGTTACTCATTTACTACTAGTAAACGTCCAGAAATTATTAATATTGTGTTTTATTCCATTTTCTAAGTTGTGAACATATATTTTATATGCAATGTTTATTTTAGATTTTAGTTCACTTCTACGCTGCCTAAATTGATCGTCATATTTTGAAAACTTTCTCTTCCTGGCACATTTATTTTTACGCTTTAGAGTTTGGATAATATAGTGTGTAAACCATACGGAATATTTGGATTTTTGAATGAGATTCCTCTTGGGAATGCATACATCAGAACATTTGTACAGTGAGGTGTAAAAGAAATCCACTGCAAGGTCAACGTTCTCAAAGGAATACAACGGGTTCCAGTCAAAGTCACGCATTTCACAGTAAAGTTTCATAAAATGGATTAATTTAATTTTGTATTATAGTGTTTTATTATTGAGTGTGAATGTAATTGAGTGCATGAAAAGCCGGCGCGATATCAGAGGAAATACGCAGGTAAGAAGCATGTATTCTTCTTGGTATTCTGCTTTGTGTGGTGAGTACTGTTATAACCACTACCAGCTGTGGACCTGACTGTCCCACTACCCCTAACCTCTCCTATCCGAGAACGGAGACACCCCGCTGCCAAGGCTCATTAGTGAAAGTATTTCAGGCCAACGCACGTTCATTGAACTGCATTCATTTAAATTCTCAATCCCTACCTGCTCACCATGAGGAGCTAACAGCTCTCCTTGAAAACAGTAATGTACACGTAGCTTGTATCAGTGATAGCTGGTTACGCGCAACTATCCCTAGTAGTATGGTACACATAACGGGCTATAATATTTACAGGCATGCCCGAATAGATAAAAGAGGTGGAGGAGTAGCCTTGTACTGTAGAGATGATATTACATGTAAAATCGTATGCACATCTGACCACTGTGCTGACCCGAGACCTGAGTTCATTTTTGCCGAGATAATTGTGACAAGAGTTAAAGCCCTAATAGGAGTTTTTTATCGGCCACCACGGGTAGGTCACCTCTCAGACATTGAAGACATCCTGCAGAGACTATCACCTGCTTATGAACATATTTTAATATTTGGAGACTTCAATACCAATTTACTGGAACAGGCTGGAGATACAAAGCAACTGTTAAGTATTTTCCAGACGTGTGACATGACAATACTTCCACTAAAACCGACAAATCATACCTCATCTTCACATACACTAATTGACTTAATGGTCACTAACAAACCACAGAAAATAGTATCACATGGACAAATTCCTACCCATAGCATATCGTCACATGACTTAATATACTTATCTTACTCGCTCAAAGTACCGAAGTATAAGTCCAGATACATCACATTCAGGGACATTAAACATATAAACTTAGATCATCTGAGAGTTGACGCCTTGAATAGTCCTTGGGATGACGTAAAAATATAAACGGTATCGATAAGAAAGTTGAAACGTTAAGTTCACTTATACTTGGTCTCCTTGATAAACATGCACCTAAGCGTACGGCCAAAGTCTCCCGACCTCCTTCTCCATGGCTGACCGATGACATTAAACAAATGATGTCTCACCGTGACGCGTTACACCGGCTCTACAGACGCACACACTCTTCCAGAGCGCTTGAACAGTATCGGACACTTCGGAATAGAATTAAAGTAATAATTCGAAATAAGAAATTTTCTTTTTACAATCACCCGGCTCGAAATTTAAATGTGTCAAACACTTGGAAACAACTTCGTTCCATTGGAATTGGGAAAGGTTTGTCCCAGCCATGTAATCCAGACATCTCTCTGGAGAGATTGAATGCTCATTTTTCTGAAGTAAAAATTAAACCGGAAATACACACAATATCACGGACTATAAAATCTCTTCTGAACCAGCCACCACCAAATAGGCCATTCTTTGAATTTCGCGAAGTCACAGAGATTGATGTGAAACGCGACGTATTATCAATCACATCATCTGCTGTAGGACCTGACGAAATACCCATACTCATAATACAACACATCATTGATATTATTCTTCCTGCCATTACTCATATATACAACACGTGCCTCACAAGTGGCCTCTTTCGAAAAATGTGGAAAAATACCATTATAAATCCTGTTCCCAAAACTTCCTCACCTGTACTTATAACAGATTATCGACCTGTTTGTATACTTTCATCTCTCTCCAAGCCTCTTGAACGCATAGTACACGTGCAATTAACCGACTATTTAAATAAATACAAACTACTTGACCCTTTACAATCGGGTTTCAAAAAAGGACACAGTACGGCCACTGCCCTGCTGAAAGTTACAGACGACATGAGACGCGCTATGGACGAAAGGCAGGTGACGTTACTTACACTTCTTGATTTTAGCAGTGCTTTTGATACAGTAAATATAGACGTACCGGTTGCTAAATTGAAATCGCTTCACCTTGGACAGACAGCTCTAGAATTCTTTCTCTCATATCTTACGGAACGAAAACAACGCGTAATTATTCAGAATAGGTCATCCGAATGGGTAATGAAATTTTCAGGAGTACCACAAAGCTCTGTACTTGGACCACTTCTCTTTGTTATCTATATTAACGATATATCGACACGGCTAAGACACTGTAAATACCACTTGTATGCTGACGATCTACAGATCTATTATCATTCCAAAATTTCAGACATCAATCAAGCAATAGGTTATATGAACTCTGACTTAAGTAATATCTGTGCATACGCTCATGAAAACTGCATTTTAATTAATCCATCAAAATCTAAAGCTATTATTGTTGGGCAGACGAAACAAATCAGTGCAGCAAAAAACAAAAACATTCCTCCACTAACTTTATCTGGTAAAATTATTCCGTACGAAAACTCGGTAAGAAATTTTGGTGTAATTATAAACGAGAATCTTAACTGGGGAGAGCACATTACAAATATCTGTAGAAAAGTGTACGCGTCCCTTCACCCACTAAAATATCATCAAAATATGCTGCCACTAAACATGAGAATTAGGCTTATATATACTCTTATCCTCCCTTTATTTTCCTACTGTGACGTAGTACTAATTGATGCCACGAGAGAACAACTAAATCGATTACAACATGCTATGAACTCGTGTATTAGATTTATCTTTTCCTTACGCTATGATGTCCATGTTACCATTTATTATCGAGAACTTACTCTTCTAAAATTTGAACAATATAGAAACCTCCACGTGACAGTATTAATCTTTCGATTATTAAAAGAGAATATCCCATACTACTTATCTTCACAACTCAAATTCCTATCCTCTTTCCACCAGCATACCACACGCTTTGGCAGTACACTTGCTATCCCTCTCAGCAGGTCAGCAGCATTTAGCCGTTCCTTTGTTGCAAATGGAGCTAGAATATGGAATTCTCTCCCCCACAACATTAGAGCCATAAAATCCTTAAATTCCTTCAAGTTGTCTTGCCATGAGCATCTCCTCGATGTGTGCCGCCAGGCTGAATGAATCCGGTAGAGTGAATGTGTGTATGAATGTACGTTTACTGTGCTTATGGTATTTAGTGTCAATCAACTTTTAATTTGTAACGATAGTTTTAAGACATGACTAAGAGTATTTATAGAGTTTATGTTATTTTTTTCATATTTTGTTTCTAGTTTGTAATGGTAGTTTTAAGATAAGATTATGAATATTGCTCTCAGATAAACAATGTTAATGAAGTGTGGTTAAGTGTAAGAGAGGACCATGAGTCCTAACTTCGCCACTACAAATAAAGGCAAATATAATATAATAATATAAAATCTGCATTTTTGAAGTCATAATATTCACGGCAATGTTCTTAAAAATGGGAAGTTCCCTGGTTGGTAACGATAATAAAGAGAGTGCGCGATGGTGCAAATCTTCTGGTACCAGTACGAGTTCTTCATGTTTTATATTAATTGGTATGTTGGCCAAAACCAAGTCTAGTGTTCTAGAGTTAAAATTGAGAACACTGTTATATGATTTCAAGCCTAAATACGACATGAAATTTGCTAGACTATGACTGGCCGTTGATCCTTCAGATAATTTAGATCATTAATTGCAGCTAAGTTAAAATCACCCATAATGATGCAATCAGACATTATAAGGTGATTAATGTTTTAATGTAATCCTGATATACAGAGTAGCCAGAAAAAGGAGTTATATAGACAACATTTATAAATAACTTTCGATTATTACCAAGAATTTGAAGAGAAAGAGATTCACATTGTTGACTATTGTAAACAGAGGATAGCTTTACACGGTATCCCTTTTTAATAGCTATTAATACTCCACCTCCACGTGACTTTCCTGTTAGTGATCTGTCCCTATCATTTCTAAACACTACATATCGATCATCAAATAATTCACTATCAAATACACCATTCGCCAAGAACGTTTCAGTTAACACTAGTATATCAAATGAACAGCAAAGAAGATTTTGAAGAAATAACTCACGCTTGGTTCGAAGTCCTCTAACGTTTTGGTAATAAACTGACAAATTGTTCACAGACATTTAAAAAGCAATAAAAATGTTAAATAAATGTAGGAGTTTACACATGACTGATCATTGGAAAATATTCATACATTAAGGGTAGTAAAGGAAACCAAACCGCATTACAATTTACCTAAATCTTCGACACTACGAAGGACATGAACAGGACTTCCGTCTCCTTTCCTAACGTGCAGGTCACCTATAGGGCGTCAAATCGCAAGACTTGCACCAGGCCTGTTTCTTGCCACATCTACTCTACGTTTTGTTCTTTATTGTCCTACATGTTATACAATCTATCTATCTACAGGAATACTGTATATATTAAGCAGAATATATGTCTGTCTGAATGTTCCTTACACATATCCATACCGTTCCACAAATCTGAACCAAATTTTGTATAGCTCACTTTTAGGACAATACGTGTAACCCTATCTTCAAGAAAGTTTAACAGCTCTCTCTCTCTCTTTGCTGGATTTAAGCCTTTTGGCACATTAACAAAACCTAACATAGCGAAATATCGAATTTTCGTACAAGGACGAGGCAAAGCTCATTTTAACCCTCAAGATACAAAGAAAAAAATTCGGTATTTTCCTACGAGACAATAAACCATGTTTTAAGGTCTTAAAACTAACCGTTATAGAGATATTGGCACCACACTACCCCGCTCCAGGAATCGAATGAAGACATGAACGGGCGTAGCCATGGGAATGTCAGCTCAGGGATAATGCAGTAGAACATATGTCTGGTGTTCGAAGTAGGCACGTGCGTGAGTGTAGGCAATGCCAATGAAAGATACTGCTTAAACATTTTAAACTCATAACTAGTGTTAATGTGCAGAGATAGTAATTGTTTTTGAAAACACATTCCCATTTCTTAACAGCAAAATTATTGTGAATAACACAAAAGAGCTCTCGCTATTTACAGGACTGATTTGTAACTAGCGTTAATCTGCCTAGATATTCACGGCTACTGGATCTACATTTCCATACTCTTATCAGCATAGGTAATGATTCTGAATAATGCCAAAAATATTTTTAAACTCATTGAATGAGATAATCGCCAAGATACTCTTTCCGGAGACTGGATCCACATTTCCACATTATTATACGGATAATGATTGTGAACGGCATATAAGTCTTTCTGACGCTGTTTACAAGAGATGATGTCTAAATATTTTACACTTATAAATTTGTACACATATTACTTACTGTCTTGAGAAAAGCGCTGTGGGGATAAGACACCCCTCATCCCTAGGGGTGGAGGTGGGAAGGGGGCATACTGTATAAAAATGGAAAACTGTCGAATCCATAGTTCTTCGTGGTCGTTGAGATGAACAGTGACACTCACGATGTCGTTCAAGTCCAAGTTCAGCCCCATCGGTATGGGGGTGTGAAAGGGTTAAAAAAGAAAATGTGCAAAGTTACCAAGATTAAGGATGAATGTGTATATATCCAGAACAGCTCTCAACCAAATTTGATACATATATGACTTTCTATCTGGATAAACGACTACGGATGCAAAATACATTTAGGAAAGGGGGTAAATTGTAAAAAATAACGAAAAACGATCGATATTAGCATTGAATCCATAGTGTTCAGGGTCACCGAGATTAATTGTTACACACTGGATGCCGTTTAAGTCATAGTTCAGCCCCAGTCGGAATGGAGATTGAGAAGGGTTGAAAAAGACTGCCCAAAATAACCGACGTTATGGATATAGCCTACAGGGTGTTTAAATCAAGGAGTCTGATATTGCAATAGGGGTTGGGATTGGTCAAAATGAGAAGAAATGTTCCTATAAGCATTTCTCCAGAAAAGGATACCCGTAGAGATATGAGCCATTTTACTTGTGTTTAGTATATACACTTAAGACAATGGACGTCCTACCAGCTATTTCTAATAAACACATGACTGCCACACAATGGACGTCGTTTTGCCAGCTAATTCTAATGTACTCGTGACTGTCATGCAATGGACGTCATCCTACCAGCTACTTCCAATGAACACATGAATGTCAAATATGTTGCACAGAACACGCGTTGTGCAACTAGCCATCAACACCACCAACCAGGAGCTGTGATTATGTCAGCCCGTCTGTCCGCAGGTACCATCTGCACGTTACAGGAGACGCTCCATATGGTTATCACGCAATTGTACACATGCTTCGGCTCTTCTTCGCAAGAAATCCGAACGCGTCCCATGACGCTTGGCTTCTCGCGGATGTGGGCACACGCATTTGCCACACGCTGCTTTAACATCTGAACATTGTCGTTGAGTGTGGCATACATCAATGTCTTTGAAGTCCCCATAGTCATAAATCCAATGGACTGAGGTCCGGCGAACAGTGAGGCCATGCTACTCGACCTCCTCAACCAATCCATCGTACAGGAAATGTTCGGTTTAGGTATTGTCGTAATGCGTAGAAAATGGGATGGTGCCCCCATCCTGCATAAACCACATGCGTTGGCGTTCTAGAAGCAACCGCCCTCCAGCAGTCCGGGTAATTCAACGCACAGGAATCGATGATACACAACACCTGTTATTCTGTTCGGTAAAATGCGTGGCCCTATTACTTTGTCGCCCGCAATTCCTGCCCACATTTTGAAACTGAAACAATCCAGATGCCTCGACTCCCTGACAGCTCGAGGATTTGCATCTGCCAAACGTGCGTGTTGTGGTAATTTAATATGCCATTTCTGGTTAAATAATCACATGGGAAGAATTTAACCTAGCACTAAAACAATTAAAGGACAATAAAGCAACCGGACCGGGCGACAAACCAGCAGAACATCTCAAGGGAATAGGAGAAAGAATGAAACAACAACTGTATAATATCATTGCAAGATGCTATTACAATGGTGAAATTCCTGGAGACTTTACTAAAAGTAGTACAGTTACCTTACCAAAGATAGGAAATGCTACTGACTGTTCCAACTATAGAACACTAACACTGCTATCGCATGCATCTAAAATACTGCTTAACGTAATTAATAACAGGATTAGAAAGAAAATTGAACTATATACATCGCAAGATCATTTTGGTTTTACAACAAGGAAGGGAACAAGAGAAGCTCTTCTAGCATTAAGAACTATTCTAGAAAGAAGACTGAGTGTTAACAGGAAACCATACCTACATTGCATTTGTGGATATAGAGAAAGCCTTTGACAAGGTAAACTGGAAACAACTCTTTAGGAACATGAATAATATAGGACTGGACTGGAGGGACAGAAGACTCATTTTACTCCTGTACAAAAATTAAAGCACAACAATAGAAATCAGTGGTAATGTTAAGACAGCATCCAATAGAAGGGGAGTGAGACAAGGTTGTGCGCTATCTCCATTTTTGTTCAACATGTTCATTGAGGAGGCCTTATCAAAACTTAAGCAAAAAACCAAAGGAATCAAAATTAACGGACAACAAATCCACTGTATAAGGTTTGACGATGATATTGCATTAATTGCAGATTCAGAGAGGGAAATAAGTAAAATGCTACGAGTTTTAACATCAACGCTACAAGAATCAAAATTGAAACTGAACACCGCGAAAACAAAAGTATTAGTTGTCAAGAAATCAACTGAGGAAATACCAATAAACATTAAGGTAGGCGATGAAAATGTACAACAAGTAAGTCAATTTTGCTGCTTGGGAAGCATTATCACTCACGACAACAGGTGCACCACAGAAAACAGGAGTAGGATTGCTCTAGCTAAACAAGCCTTCAGTAACAAGAAACAGCTTTTGACAAGCAGGAGCATTAACATTAAATTTAGGAAAGAAATTACCAACATGTTTGTGTGGAGTGTTTTGTTGTATGGTTGCGAAACATAGTTCTTAGCAACACAGGATATAAAACGCCTGGAAGCAATGGAAATGTGGATATGGAGGAGGATGCTGAAAATGAGTTGGACAGAGAAAAAGTCAAACAATTTGGTCCTTAAGGAAATAAACGAAACAAGGGAATTGATCAACACTGTAGAAAAGAGGAAAACCAAATTCCTTGGCCACACACTTCGACATAACACATTCCTCACGACTATGCTTGAAGTAAAAGTTCTGGGTAAGAAGGGAAGAGGAAGGCCGAGGAAGAAGTATCTGGATTCCGTGATGGACAGGCTGAATTTGGAAAAATATGTTGACCTCAAACGCTCAGCAGAGGAGAGACAAATGTGGTTGCAGCGACAAGGCCTTGCCTTTAGAATATGAATGAATGAATGAATATCTGGTGAATCCTGCCTGTAAATTGTGGATCTTCCGCACTCTGACGTAGAAAACATTGACAGAACTGTGCCCTGGCACGGTGGTCAGGAGGCCGAAGAGCTTCAACACGTTGGACATGGTACGGATACGTGTAACTGCTCATGTAGAACAAACCACGCAAGAGCATGACTGATCCTTCAGCAGCTGCAATTATTCGCACACTTGTTTGAAGATCACGTTCTACGCGTTGCAACACCCGTTCCTCAATTTCTGGCGTTCGAACATGACGTGGTCTACCGCAATGCGTTGTCCTGGCATCAAATTAGCCCGTTTCTGCAAGTTGCTGGAATAGCCGAGCGAAAATGCCGATGTAATATTGCGGTGTGGATGTCATTGAGCGTATATGATACGGGCCTGTTGTCCACTACAGTTCGCTAATCCATAGCCAAAAACTACATCTGACATTTCCCTCGAGAAATACCCCATCACACTGTTTACGTCGACCACACAGCACAGGACCACTAGTCCGGTTTGGGTAAAGCAATGCACTTCCAGCATAACCGCATACTATGACGGAACATCAGACTCGTACAAAGACCTTCAACGGGAAGATGCATACGATGAATGAACCAAGACCAACTATAATACCTCAGACCGTAATCTAGAAGAAACATGGCGGTCATCGGTGGGCGATGTGAGAGGTTGAGGGGAAGGTTATGCGTCTTTATTCCGAGTCACCTAAAGAAAAGATCACAAGTCGAACGTCATGAAATGCAACTCACTAACTCAAAATATGAATAAGAAAACGCCAAAAGTAGCGTTATCGCGTATTGTAAGACTAAATGTAATTCCATAGGGGAAAATAACGAAGGGAGAATCATTGTATCAACATCAGGTTGAAACAGACATAGAGTATAAAAATATTTCACATATGAAATTCCGGTCAGCAAATAACATATATATATATCAACAAAGAGCATTATTAACCTTACATGAAATACTATGTCACGCCATCAACCACAGCCCATTATGTAAAACACGCAAACAAATTTCTCCAACAAAATGTCAACCCTCCAAAATCCACCTGGATTGTTGAGTAGGTACAAGCGATATTCGTATGATACACTTAACCATCTAAAGCATTCGTCACCTTAAAACTCACCATAATTGATGGCACAATTGTATTTTATATAAAAAGAAATTAATCCTCATATTCACTCACGGGAAGTGGGGTTAGGTTTAGTTTACGCACGTTCATTGTAAAACGTTGAAAATTAATTACGGTACATCATTCTTGCACCACCGTTCAAGATTAATTAAGTCTCTAAATTATAATTGTTACCGAGTTTTAGTGGTAGGTAGAGGTGAAAGAAGGTGCGGGCGTGAACGGGTCTCAAACTACGGAATCAAAGTTAATGTAAAATTTAACAAGGTTTTATTTTCTTTTTAAAATGACGAAATAACAAGCATTGCAGGTACAGAGTAGCAAGTCAACAAAATGTATGTACAATATTTACTAGATTTGGGCTCAGTGCCCTTGCTTCACAATTCGTGGGCAATCAGCCCAACCTTACTTCAAAATAAGTTTTACCAGAGGGGCAGAAAACCCCATTCATGTTCAGGAACATTTGCTTCAAATTACACTGAAAAGCCTCCACGAGGCATACAACACTCAATTTTCGAAAAAAAAAGCCACTCGCTCTCAACTCTAAGCCTCTCAAAGGCCACACCAAACTCCACCTTCACGTTGTCCTCACTGGACATAGACACAGGGGTAAAATACCCAACCTACTGAGGTCTATTAAATGAAAAGGGGTAATTACATGACCTCCAAAATAACAATTTGAGAGGAGGCGATCTGCACTCCTAATACACTTTGTTTTTAAAAACCTAATCTGGCTCTAGGCCACTAATGCAAGGGCTAATCCCATACTACAGAGGTGACTTTAGAAAAGAACAATTTATTTTACGTTAACTAAGAATAGGTTGAGAAAAATAAGTTCACCTCAAAACAATATGATTGGGAACTCGAGAGGGTTAAGCACTCTCTATCCCGATATGCAGTTTAAAAGATGGAATAGATACACGTTCCTTTACATTTTAGGGAAGGTTACATAATGGAAAAACTTCGGACCCGCCCCGATAGTTAAACTGCTGAGCAAGCAAGAAAAGATGTAATTAATCGGCCATTACCTGGTTGTTGACTGTCGCCGAAGAAAGAGGCGCTTCCCGCCCCTGCTATGTACTTTACACACTGAAAGATGGAACAGAAGTGGCCCGGAGATCCTAAAATCAGCAGTTTATATCCTCTCGCGGGAGGTTCGAGGCGTTAGGGGAATGAAAACACCCTCCCACAAACTCTTTATTGGGTAGGATACAGCAACAAATTCAAGTTGGAGGAAGATACCTCGGATTGGTCAGAAATTAATAAAAGAAATTCGGGATTGGTTAAATACAAAACAAGGGGAAGGAGAGGGGTATACAGCCAACTTAAACAATAACAGAAAGAAATTTAACAAGAAACAAATTTTTGAAATAAAAATTTCTCCAAAAAAATAGTTCTTTCACTCCGCACTAGGGTGCACTATTGTTGATCTTCAGTAGTGTCCTCTAGAAGAGAAAGTTCACACTTCTTACTACAAGCAAAACAAAAATACGTCGAAAATGACACAGTTCAAAAACTCTAAAATTTCCAGGTAGTGACATCTTCTGAGAAACTTGAAAATTAATACCGTCAATAAAGTTCAGACTTCCTCCAGCAGAGGAGTTTCAACTGGCGCAACTTTTAAATTAGCGGCGTGGAGGTGTACCGCCCGGTACAATAATAATAAATCTTGGTCAAGATTTTCCGGATCTTTCCGGGACTGATTTAATTTTCTTTGTAGTAAGGGGCGTTTGCCGATAGGGCAAATGCAAGGATATGCAGCATTAGTTTCAACTTCGCGCGCCACGCGAATTAGATCACCACCTTCTAGGGGTATAGTATCTTCCCTAACAATGCATTTGATTTCAAAAATGATAAAATGATTAATGCACACAACATTATTAGGCCTATCATTCGGCTCGATATTTTCCTTACGAATGTTAATCCAATTTTTCTTCAATACTAGGTCTTTTGGAAACGGGAACACTGAAGTTTGTACCCTACCTCTTCCTTATGTCCAGGCACCAGTACATTAAACTATAAACATAATGTATAGGTAACTAAAAATAAAGAAAATTCTTTCAGAGAAGAACACGAGAATCAATATTAACTTAATCACCACCGATATTGTTGGAATAAATAAGCTTTTTGAGAAAAAACAGCTTCTTACGGCACTGAAATAGGATCTATAACATTCTTAAGGTTATAAATAAATATAATGTACGATTAATAACATTCAAATTTCCGAAAAGATTTGGTAACAACACGATTTACACAACTCAGACCTTAACTGACCTATCGAAACTGGCCATAATGGCGGCAGCTGGAGTGCTAGCATGCGTTTGTTTTGATTTGTTCTCTTAAGGTTGGTCTCCACTGATTAAAATTTAACACCAACATGTTAAATTTATCATGTTACAATTGGCATGCATATTGTGGAGGTGCTGGTTGAACACCATGTCTATGCAAACATCTTAGGCAACGAAAGAAAAAACAAATGAAGTGCGCAGAATCAAAAACAGTGAAAGCAGGAGTATGTAACCGTGCAAAAATGAAAAATACAGTAGTTTACAAAGGAATTTGAGAATCATCCAGATATTGATTGATAGCATGTATTACGACAGGAGACATATCGGTAAGCAAACAGGAGACGTTGGTGGGGAGGCATTTTTGGAGACTGACAAGACGAGAAATAAAAGCCGGATGAAAAGAATCATACACCGGGCATTAGAATAATAAATGATTTACATCAGCAATCGGAGTACCACATACACAGGAGGAATGAGGGGAGAGGTTAAATCGATGTTTATACAGAGGAGTAAGGGCATGATTAAAGCGAAGGTGAATAATGTTTGTAATGTGACGGCGAGAATAGTTACCCTTCAGATACCAAGGATAGGGGGAATACAAGGCTGGATATTGTAATAAAAGCGACCTTTATAAGAAGCAGAACCAGTCCAATCTTCTTACCACTGACGATAAGCAGAATGTTTAAGTAGAGGGTAAAAATCGGGTAAAGGAACGGCAGGTTGAAGTAGGGATTTCCCATCACGAGCAGCTCGCTTAGCGATCAAATCCACTTGTTCATTCCCATAGATACCCATATGACTAGGGACTCAGACGAAGGTGAGAGCAACTCCAGATTGATGCAAGGTATAAATGAGACTTTTAACATGATACAAATACCAGGTGAAAGAAAGATGAGAGGACATTAACGATTGGACGTCGCTGAGAGAATCCGTATAAATAGCTGCTTTAGGTATAGAATGATGCACGATGTACATGAGAGCTTGACGAATACCAAAAAGTTTTCGCAGTACAAATAGAAAATTCACTGGGTAAACGATAGGTTTCAGCAACATTGGTATTGGCAATTGCTCCAACGCCGGAACAGATATTTGCGCCGTCTGTATATATATTGAAGCCGGAATCGCTTAAAGCAACACGTAATTTTTAAGAGGAGGGCCAATCAACGAGAAACTAGAAATAAAGGAAGAAAAACAAGATGTAGGGGAGATAATGATAGAAGGGACAAAAATGAACAGTCAAAATGAATTAAATAAAATGGAGGAGAAAGAGTGCGTAAGATAGCATTTTTATATGAGAGAAGAAATTGATACGCATATAACAAAGCAGGCATCTTACAACGGCGGGCATGCGAAAGAAGGGAGTAGTCATTTAATAAGCGAAATTTAGGAAGCAATGTGTGTTGAGCAACGGCAAATCGTTTAAATAAATATTTAGATGTTATCATTTTACGGCGAATTGGAAGAGGGAGCTCACCGGTTTCAACAAGGGGTAGATAACAATGCTCCAACACATGTTCTCAGGGCTTTGAATTGTACAGTATTTAAGTGTTTAAGAGAAGAATCAGACGCTGTATGTATAACATGCGCGCAGTAGTCGAATCTAGAGCGAATAGTAGCCGAATATAAATACTGAGCTGTGCCAGGATCAGGCCCCCATAATCTTCTAGTAACCGCTTGGAGAATTTTAATATGCGCATCAGAGGAATTTCGTAACCGATTAATATGATGTTTTCAAGATAAAGAGCGATCCAACTGAACGCAAAAGTCAGGGGCGTATTCTCCCTGAATGCAAGGCATTCATTGCATGCGTTATGATAACACAAAGAACTGTCTGATGTACGATTTTAGGTTGTTTCAAGTCAAATATTAACGATTTCATCCCTCAGAAGTTCAAAATGTCCGCGCAACTGTATTAGTTCCGTTGCTTGACTATGTGTGGTGCTGGTGTAGTCTCGCCGTCTATTCCACTATAGAAAGAAAGAGACAGCAAATGGAGGAGTTAAGAATGTAAGGCATTCAATCTTAAAATTGCATTCGGTGGCAGGCGTAGTTCTGAAGCCCACCGAATGATGTCGCTGAAATTGAAACTTGATCAGAATTTGTCACCCCATACCCGTGCTACCCTCTGCCATCTGTCAGCAACTTGAAGAAAGTCGGCATGTATAAACTTATAGCGAACGGGACCCACAGATTACCCCCCAACGAGAACCCAACGTGACGAAACTGACCAGTGCCACTGGGGTGACTTACTTCCAGTGCTTGAGTTGTGGCTAACTAGTGAGTTAATTTATTGTGTGTTTTGCTGATAAGTGAGTTCATTTTGAGTGTGCTGTTCCTGTGCTATTCGTCGTTTTCGGTGTTTTATTCTATTTTGCGCACATGTGGTATTAAAGATGGATGAGTCTAAAACGGATATAATTGTAAATCAGTTTGAAAAGCCATTTACTGGCCGTTCGTTTGATGAAAAGATTCAAATAGTTAAAGCCGGGAGACCTCTACCTTCTCTCGTAAATTTAAAAACAGAAAACAGGAATTGTGTACGCACGTTCAATCCAGAAACTTACAGTAAAGCTGTTCGGCTCGAATTCACCTACATGTAATTAGGGTGAGTAGATTTGAAATTTACTTAATACATTGTGTTAACTGCATGGTTACTAGTTGCATGCCTCTGTGGAGATTCCAGGATACGCCACTGGCCAAGGTATTTATGGGAGGAACAAAAGTGAATGATATGAGACTAGAAAACAAGTGGCTCAGAATTAAACCTATTCTTAGAAGTTAAAAGCATAGCACAGCATTTAGAGGTGGGAAGTTGAAGACCATGGAAAGTAAGCCACGTAATGACTTGCTCCAATAGCTGATGTATATGGTGACGACGCACATCGACATTACTGTGAGAATAATAAATAACAATATCATCAGCGTAAGAGAGAATGCGGTGTTGTTCTGTAACCAATTGTTCAAGATTACTCATATACAGGGCGAACAAAAGACCACTTAAAATGTCTCCCTGAGGAACACTGACAGATGACAGACGAGAAGGAAGAGAGGAATAAGCGGATTTAAGTGAAAGTTTCCGATATATGAACAAAGTACGCAAGATATGGAAAAAATAAGCAGGAAAAACTTTCTGCGCAAGATTGGCCCAATGAAGATGAAGGGGTATGGAGTCAAAGGCACTTCTTATGTCCAAGAAAATAACAATGGTACTGTCCTCACGAATTTTCGCTAATAAGATATCTAGAATCAAAATGTTAATAGCTACTTGAGCACAACCACCTTTAAAGTAGGCGAATTGATATTTGGGAACTAAATTATAATATTCAAGAGACCACAGGAGTCGTTGAAGGAGAATTTAAAAAAAGTCTTTCTGATACACGAACCAAGGACAATTCCTCTAAAGCTGTTAGCATCAGTGGAAAGTTGGCATGGTTTAAGGATAGGCACCAAAAAATTCATTCCAAGAAGTAGGAACAGAAGTAGTGAGAAGTATGTTTTTATAGAGAGCTAATAAAGCTTTTTTTAGCACGTAGGGAGAGGATGCGGAGCATATCATATGATATATAATCAGGACTTGGAGACGAACTCTTTGCAATACTCAAGGTGGCCTCAGTTCAGGAGTTTTGAAGTAATACAGATCAGCGGGAAGAGAAGGGAGACAGGGGAATATTAAGATCGGGCACGACATAATCAGGTGTGAGGGAATTGAGAAAGATTGATAGGATCTGTGGGGGGAGGGGTGACAGAGGGTGGAATGTGTTCAGAAGTTTGGGTAAATGAGTGAATTGCACTCCATAACTGAGGAGATGAAATATGAGGGTTTAAGGAGGAAATAAAGGATCACCATGCAGCACGGCGTTTAGAAAGAAAAACTGGTCTAGCATAAGCAATATGTTGTTTAAGACGGAAATAATGATGGGGGGCTAATGTTTTCCCCTATATCCGAAATAAGCGGCGTAGTTTGAAAATGAGATTATTGCACTCAAAATCCCACCATCGCAAACAGGAATAGGGTCGAGAAGAGTGGGAGGTAACAAATTTATAGCGATGGTAAAGATCGAGATAATCTTGTATAATTTGAAATAGAGTAGAAACGGGCAAATATTATCCGAAAGAAGCTCAAGACGACGGGTAACATAAGAGATGAAAGATACTCGATCAAAATGACGGAGGGAGCGAACATTACTGACACATGTAGGAGTAGAAGAAGAACTAGGAGTGAAGATAGGGTATAATATATTAGATAGTATCTTGCCGGTTATATTCGTGTTTTTCTTCGTGTACGGCAATCCTTTTGATACTTAAGCATTTAACCAAACGCAGTGTAGTGTAGTGTAGATACATTGTAGTATAGATACAGTACATTTAGATAGTGCCGTATCTTGCCTGCTATATTCGTGTGTTATCTTTCGTGTGTATCTATTAGACCCTAATACTAATAATAATTTGTCTAAGCATTTAGCTTCGTTGGTAATCTTTGAGTACAGTAGTTCTTGCAAATTTCATTTCTGTTGTGATTAGTAGTGACATACGGTACGGTACCGGTATCGTAATTAGGATACGTCTGAAAGTAGTTTAAAAATTACTGTAGTGTACTGTACAGTAGTATACGAGTAATATCCTATTAGAATTTAGTGTGCTTATTTTATTATTGTAAAATATTTGTGTAGTACTGGTGAAGTAGAGGTATCCGCAGAAACTCTTACTAAAATATTGTTGAAATTAGGATAGGCTTAATTGCAGTTTGGAATTGTGTAGTTCTTGTGTATTACTTTCGATATTCAGTAATTAACAGCAGTTTTTATCCTGTTAGGGGTTGTAGGATAAAAAAATAGAGCACGACTAAGTAGTATTGTAGTGTAGTCGTATATTAATTACCTTATTGTTGTGTACTATCCCAGACAATATATCCCTCCGTTCATTTATTTTTTTGCAAATAAGTTACTTTATTTTTTAATTTAAAATCCCCCCCCCCGTAAAGAATGGCTAAGGAGCGCGAGTGTACTTATTGTGGGTGTGGTGAGGCATTGAGGGGTATGAGGGAGGAGTTTGAAAGTTTGAGGGAGATAATTAGGATTCTCACAGAAGACAGGAAGGAAGCTAGGACTCCCTCAAACAATGTACAGGTTACAGTAGGTGTACAAGAGGGAGGAGAAGGAAAGGGAGGAGTTGTAGAAGACAGGTGGTCTAATGTTCTAAGGGGAAGGAGATTGCAGGCCAAGGGCTCTATTCGGGATCAGAATTCAGGACAGGTGTCTGTGCGAAATCGGCACGAGTCACTCCAGGTAGAACAACAGAGGGAAGATGAGGGACAGGGAACTGTTGCTTAGATGCATGGAAGTAGGAGGAAGGGAAAAGGTAGGAAAGGGAAATGTAGAGTAGAGGATAGGAAAAGACAGGGGGAACAGGGTCATGGGAAGGAGAAAAGGGAGGAGGAAGTAGCGTCTGCAGCTATCAGCAAAGATAGGGCTGACCAGGAGGGGAGGGGATCAAGTGAGTTGGGTTGGGTTGAGGCTCTGGTCATGGGGGATTCCATCGTTAGACACGTGGGGAAAGTGTGTGGAGGAAAGGGAACCAGAGTAGAATGTTATCCAGGAAGTAGGTTGAGACAGATGTTGAGGAAAGTAGAAGAGAGGGAGGGAGGAAGGAGAAGGTGGTAGTGTTTCACGTTGGTACCAACAACGTAAGGCAAGCTGATATAAGTACCAACATAGTTGGAGATGTGTGGGATCTGGTAAATGCAACACGGGTGAAGTTTAAGAAAGCGGAGATTGTTATTAGTGCAATACTGTGTAGGAGGGATACTGACTGGAGGGTGATTGGGGATTTAAATGAGACTATGGAGTGGGTATGTGGGAAACTGGGAGTGAAATTTCTAGATCCTAATGGGTGGGTAGGAGATAGGGATCTGCGCTCGGAAGGCCTTCATTTAAACCGCAGTGGTACGTATAAGTTAGGAAATTTGTTTGGAAGGGTAATAGGGAGGTATATTCAGGGAAACGGGATGGTCTAGGGAGCGGTGATAAGGGAACAGGGAACTGGAAATCAAGTACGGATGACATAAAATTGTTAGTGTTGAACTGTAGAAGTATTGTAAAGAAAGGAATAGAATTAAGTAATTTAATAGATATATATTTAACAGATATTGTAATAGGAGTTGAATCATGGCTGAGAAATGATATAATGGATGCAGAAATTTTCTCACGGCACTGGAGTGTGTATCGTAGAGATAGGATAGGAAAGGTGGGAGGGGGAGTTTTCATTCTGGTGAAAGAAGAATTTGTAAGCTACGAAAAAGTTAAAGATGAGACACATGAAATTCTAGGTGTAAGGCTCATTTCTAAAGATAATAGGCAACTTGATATATTTGGAGTGTACAGATCGGGAAAGGGTAGCACTAATGCGGATTTGGAATTATTTGATAGGATAGTCAGCTATGTGGGAAACGACATGGAAAGAAATGTGATTGTAGCGGGAGATCTGAATTTGCCAGATGTAAATTGGGAAGGAAATACGAACGACAGGAAGCATGACCAACTAATGGCAAATAAGTTAATATGGGAAGGACAGCTGATTCAGAAAGTGATGGAACCAACCAGAGGAAAAAATATCCTGGATGTGGTGCTGATAAAACCAGATGAGCTCTATAGGGAAACTGAAGTAATAGATGATCGGTGGAAAACGGTAAATAAAAATGTAAACAGACTCTGGGATGGGTTTAAAGAAATGTTGAGGAATGCGAAAACAGGTTTGTACCTTTAAGGGTGGTAAGGAATGGTAAAGACCCACCTTATTATGATAGAGAAATAAAGAGACTAAGAAGGAGGTGCAGACTGGAAAGAAATAGAGTTAGAAATGGCTGTGGAAGTAAGGAGAAATTGAAGGAACTTACTAGAAAATTGAATCTAGAAAAGAAGGCAGCTAAGGATAACATGATGGCAAGCATAATTGGCAGTCATGCTAATTTTAGTGAAAAATGGAAGGGTATGTATAGGTATTTTAAGGCAGAAACAGGTTCCAAGAAGGACATTCCAGGAATAATTAATGAAAAAGGGAGTGTGTATGTGAGGATCTTCAAAAGGCAGAAGTATTCAGTCAGCAGTATGTAAAGATTGTTGGTTACAAGGATAATGTCGAGATAGAGGAAGAGACTAAGGCCAAAGAAGTAATAAAATTTACATATGATAACAATGACATTTACAATAAGATACAAAAGTTGAAAACTAGAAAAGCGGCTGGAATTGATCAGATTTCTGGGGATATACTAAGGACAATGGGTTGGAATATAGTACCATATCTGAAGTAATTATTTGATTATTGTTTGGTCGAAGGAGCTATACCAGATGAATGGAGAGTTGCTATAGTAGCCCCTGTGTATAAAGGAAAGGGTGATAGACATAAAGCTGAAAATTACAGGCCAGTAAGTTTGACATGCATTGTATGTAAGCTTTGGGAAGGCATTCTTTCAGATTATATTAGACATGTTTGTGAAATTAATAACTGGTTCGATAGAAGGCAATTCGGTTTTAGGAAAGGTTATTCCACTGAAGCTCAACTTGTAGGATTCCAGCAAGATATAGCAGATATCTTGGATTCTGGAGGTCAAATGGACTGTATCGCGATTGACATGTCTAAAGCACTTGATAGGGTGGATCATGGGAGACTACTGGCAAAAATGAGTGCAACTGGACTAGACAAAAGAGTGACTGAATGGGTTGCTATATTTCTAGAAAATAGATCTCAGAGAGTTAGAGTAGGTGAAGCTTTGTCTGACCCTGTAATAGTTGAGAGGGGAGTTCCTCAAGGCAGTTTTATCGGACCTTTATGTTTTCTTATATATATAAATGATATGAGTAAAGGAGTGGAATCGGAGGTAAGGCTTTTTGCGGATGATGTTATTCTCTATAGAGTGATAAATAAGTTACAAGATTGTGAGCAACTGCAACGTGACCTCGAAAATATTGTGAGATGGACAGCAGGCAATGGTATGTTGATAAACGGGGCTAAAAGTCAGGTTGTGAGTTTCACAAATAGGAAAAGTCCTCTCAGTTTTAATTACTGCGTTGATGGGGTGAAAGTTCCTTTTGGGGATCATTGTAAGTATCTAGGTGTTAATATAAGAAAAGATCTTCACTGGGGTAATCACATAAATGGGATTGTAAATAAAGGGTACCGATCTCTGCACATGGTTATGAGGGTGTGTAGGGGTTGTAGTAAGGATGTAAAGGAGAGTGCATATAAGTCTCTGGTAAGACCCCAACTAGAGTATGGTTCCAGTGTATGGGACCCTCACCAGGATTACCTGATTCAAGAACTGGAAAAAATCCAAAGAAAAGCAGCTCGATTTGTTCTGGGTGATTTCCGACAAAAGAGCAGCGTTACAAAAATGTTGCAATGTTTGGGTTGGGAAGAATTGAGAGAAAGAAGAAGAGTTGCTCGACTAAGTGGTATGTTCCGAGCTGTCAGCGGAGAGATGGCGTGGAATGACATTAGTGGACGAATAGGTTTGAATAGCGTTTATAAAAGGAGGAAAGATCACAATATGAAGATAAAGTTGGAATTCAAGAGGACAAACTGGGGCAAATATTCATTTATAGGAAGGGGAGTTAGGGATTGGAATAACTTACCAAGGGAGATGTTCAATAAATTTCCAATTTCTTTGAAATCATTTCGGAAAAGTCTAGGAAAGCAACAGATAGGGAATCTGCCACCTGGGCGACTGCCCTAAATGCAGATCAGTATTGATTGAGGTTGATTGAGGATTGAGGTTAAGAATGGCAAGGCGATTATATGAGATACCGATAACAAACGTATGTGGTATACAATATGAGATATGACTACGTTGGTAGGATATACTACGGTGAATAAATAAAGCAACACCACCGAAATCGACAACATTACAACGCTCAACATTAAAGCCATTTAAATAAAACTCAGAGGAAGGGAAAAACCAAGTCTTCTGTAATGCTATAATGAACGGGGTAGTTTCGGTTATCAAAATTGTAACTCATATCGTTTAGAAAGAATCGTTTAGAATTCCACTGCAGGATTCGTAACATCTAAAGAGAACATAGTATTCACACAATCACGAAGCTGATAAAGTGTATGTGTAACCCGGGGCTGGTCCCCTAATAATTGAGTAAGTTGTAGAAGTAGCTGTTGAATGCCATTTTGGAGATGAGCCTTTTAGCGTAGCACAGGGGAACTAGATGATTGAGAAGGAATTGAAGGGGAACCCTGTAAATTACGGGACATAAAATGAATAGGGGAAGGGGAGGATGAAAACGAGGGGGATGGATAGACCGGGGTATGTGAAGACACTGGATTGGATCTGATGAGATTGAGATACCCAGACTTATCAAAACCAGGTGGTGGAAGAGGACGGGATTCTTTCGTAACCACCTGAGTAAATTTACGTTTCCTTGGGGTTTCCACTGGGGAAGAGGAACTAGTAGGAGGAAGAGCTGGAAAATGATGGGAAGTATAGAACAGGTTAAATTAAGCCGAAGGCATTCTAGAAGATGCTTGGGAAGAGGATAGATTTTCTGTACACATAAGTTTTTTAAGAGCAGTTTGCTGCCGATGAGCAGGACAGTTTGTTGAGCCAGTATAGTGTTGCTGGTTGCAGTGAACACATCTGCGAATGTTTTCCTGACACTCAGATGTAAGATGACTTAACGCACAATGCCCACATCGGGGTGACTTAGCCTGACAGTTTTTGATCGCATGCCCAACCGCTGACGTTTGGAGCATATTATCGGAGAGAATACGAAAGGGTGAACTTCCAAATGCACTTGAAACAACGATACGTATTGGGAAAGATTCTGAGAGCGAAAAACAATCTTAATTGTTCCAATAGGAACGTAGGTCAGTCCACTGGGTTCCACAACCTTGCGGTTAAGCCTCTGTACCGATTTGACAGGATCAGAGTATTTGAGGTATTTAAGAATCAGAAACGTTCTTTTCCACACCGCGTATCAGTCCAGCGCGAAAGATATTGGAGCTGGGAATATACGGTTTCAAAGAGCGAGTTTCAAGCATCGAATGGCACAAAAAGGAATTAGCTTGAATCTGCGGAACTAATTTCCACCAATATTATATTTCGTGCTTTGGGCGTTATACCTTTCACAAAAATATTATTAGTGTAAAACAATCGCCCAAGTGCCACGGGATGCAGCCCACCAATTTTTTTAGAATTAGTTGCTTCAACAAAGGCTATAGATGGACCAAAATGAATTTGTTGATAAACCTCCAAATCCACAGGAGGTGGGGAGGTGGCGGAGCGTCAGTAGTATAATGGGAGAGTTCGGCCGCCTCCTCCTCCCGCGGGAAATTTGAATTCTGGAGGGAAATTTGAATTTTGGCGGGAAATTTGAATTTTGGCGCGAGATTTGAAATTGTAAACAAAGCCACGTGCTTTTTGACAGCTGTCATCGACAACAACGCATCGCTAACCTCACTGCTGCCATCTTGACGGGCCTAAACCTCAATGGTACCAACTTAACCTAACTAGCGCGAGGTAAACAAAGCCACGCGTTTTTTGACAGCCACGTGCTTTTTGACAGACAACAACGCATCGCTAACCTCAGTACTGCCATCTTGACGGGCCTAAACCTCAGTAGTACCAACTTAACCTAACTAGCGCGAGATAAACAAATCCACGTTTTTTTTGACAGCCACGTGCTTTTTTGACAGCTGTCAACGCCATCTTTAATCCAGAGAGCACCGTGCTGCCCACTTTATCGTAGTAGATGTAAATTCATCACCTGTCATCCGCAGTTTTGCCATCTTAACGGACCTAAACCTTAGTGCTACCAACTTAATCTCACTAGCGCGAGATAAACAAATCCACGTGCTTTCCTGACAGCCGTCATCCGCCATCTTTAATCTATAGAGCGCAGTGCTGCCCTCTTTAGCTACTTACCTTTGAAATGTGGTGGCGGATAATTTGAAAAATGCTTTTTTTGACAGCAGCCATCTTTAAGCACCGTGCTGCCCTCTTTAGCTACTTACCTTTGAAATGTGCTGGCGGTAAATTCCACGTGCTTTACAAACCTATATGCTTTTCTGACAGCTGTTATCCGCCATTTTTAATCCAGAGAGAACAGTGCTGCAATCTTTAGTTGAAATGTGGTGGCGGCAAATTCCACGTGCTCTTGTTTGGAAACAAATTCACGTGCTATTTTCTGACAGCTGTCATCCGCCATCTTGCATCACAAACCTCAGTGCTACACTCTTTAGCTAGATACCTTTGAAATGTGGTGGCAGCAAATTCTACATGCTCTTGTTTGGAAACAAACCCATGTGCTTTTTTGACAGCTATCATTCGTCATCTTTAATCCAGAGAGCACCGTGCCGCCCCCTTTAGCTACTTACCTTTGAAATGTGGTGGCGGCAAATTCTACGTGCTCTTGTTTGGAAACAAACCCATGTGCTTTTCTGACAGCTGTCATCCACTATCTTTAATCCAGAGAGAACAGTGCTGCACTCTTTAGTTGAAATGTGGTGGCGGCATATTCCACGTGCTCTTGTTTGGAAACAAACCCATGTACTTTTCTGACAGCTGTCATCCACCATCTTTAATCCATAGAGAACAGTGCTGCACTCTTTAGTTGAAATGTGGTGGTGGTAAATTCCACGTGCTCTTGTTTGGAAACAAACCTATGTGCTTTTCTGACAGCTGTCATCCACCATCTTTAATCCAGAGAGAACAGTGCCGCACTCTTTAGTTGAAATGTGGTGGCGGCAAATTCTACGTGCTCTTGTTTGGAAACAAATTCTACGCGCTCTTCAGCTGTCATCCACCATCTTTAATCAAGAGAGCACCGTGCTGCCCTCTTTGTGGTGGCGGATAATTTGAAAAATTCTTTTCGACAAGCAGCCATCTTTAATCCAGAGAGAACAGTGCTGCCCTCTTTGGCTACTTACCTTTGAGGTGGTTAATTTGAAAAATTATTTTCGACAAGCAGCCATCTTTAATCCAGAGAGAACAGTGCTGCCCTCTTTAGCTACTTACCTTTGAGGCGGTTAATTTGAAAAAATCTTTTTGACAAGCAGCCATCCTTAATCAACAGAGCACCGTGCTGCCATCTTTAGCTACCGCCATCTTACATCGCTTACCTCGCTGCTGCACTCTTTAGTTGAAATGTGGTGGCGGTAAATTCGAACAAGTTTAATCACGCATCGGGGCAAGCTAGAGTAAGCACGTGCTGCAGTGATGACGTCATCATGCATGTTTAGACTTGTCCGTTTTCTAAAGAGTAAGTCGGTGTAAAGGAATGCAATAAGTATGCATCATAAAAACAAGAGTTTGCATGCGCTGCAGTGATGACGTTATTATGCATGTTTAGACCTGATTGTTTTTCTTAAGAGTAAGTCGGTGAAAAGCAATGCAATAAGTACAACATTTTTTGAATGCGGTCAAATATTTATTTACAAATGTACTACAACAGTGTTCGTTTTTGCTGCTGACAAGGTTGGTGTGCTTCTTAACAACGTATGCTTCTGAAATGCCTCCTGCAACATTCAAATTAAACAAAACATTTAGAAATATATTATACTAAGTATGTTATGCTTTACAGAGAAGATCATATACTTCTTACCTTGTTGTTATTCCTTTTCGGAATCATCATCATCATGAGGTACTAGAGAAAGTTCATTCATACACTGTGTACAGTGTTCAATCCTCGGATTTGGTCCATCCCACTCATCATCACCATTTTCTCCTCGATGCTTGTAATGTCGTTCACAAGTTCTGCATAAAGCTACTTCGATCGACATCTTACTGTGTAGAGGAAGGATGTCCCAAAAATTATGTACGTAAGAGGCAGCGTACGTATATAAAAATCCTGGTGGTAAGTATTGAATAAGATGTTTCGGCATCGACGATCTATGTTTATAGAACATCTTAATAGCCTCACTCACTCATGTAAGATAAATAAGATGTTGCGTATGAGCATGCAAACAGCATGCACATTTACAGTTTTGTTCCATAGCGTACGATGTCGAAGCACACACTAATGAAAATGATAAAGATCTATTCTTATTTATAGTCTCGTAACAATATTCGTTAGCGGATGGTAAGTAACATCACTCATATGAATAATAAGACAATAGGCTGCTGTGTTAGCAGGAATGTTTTCAGATGTTTCAAATTCTAAACGAATATCAACTGGAGATTCTTTTATAGATTCTTCATGATAAGAGCAGTCTATAACTACAATCGGTGCTTTATTTTTAAATTCTTGAGGTGTAAATAGCGGACGATCTTCTTTCTGATAATACGATGATTGAAATTTACAAAACATGTCATAGAGCATCCCAAACTTATTTTTCTCAAAGTTAATGTCTATGTTTTCGTAGGGATACGTAATTCCGTTGAGATATAGTCTAACGTGTCTTAATTTACAGTGATCAAACAGTGAGCTATCTTTTTCGTGATTGAATTTACGATTAGTTTGAAATCCAAAAATAATGTACAAGGGCTTCTCAGTAAAACGTGATGTTTTAACAGCCCAGCTATGCTTGTTTGTAGGTGGTAACACAGGATATTCATGCAGCTCCCAACTTCTAAAACGTATAGGTAATGGTGTATCATTTTCTACAATCTTGAGCAATCGAAGCTTTTCACGATCAGATAAGGTTACATGTGGAATCCGCCACAGTATACGATGCAGAGTTATTTTCGATTCTACTTGTGTTTCTACTGCTTTAAGAGAATTGTAATCACTTCGATCACGGATTAGAATAAGCTCTTGTTTTGCGTTGATTATAATACGTGTAAAGTCTTCTGCGAATCCAAAAATATGTTTCAGTGATAACATACCCGTAAAAGTTCCATCCTCATTAATCATCCAGTTGTTAGTAGCTTTTGGACACCATCCAGCCATCCGCAAAAGATTACTTTCTTCATCACAGAAAGAAGGGTAAAGTTTCATTGCACTTGTAATACCAACATTCTTCGTTCGATCTATTTCAACATTATTTACTTCATATCGCGCTTCAGAAAAGGGAAAAGCTAGAGCATTGTTGTTCAGTTGTGAAGTGCTTGGTCCACTTCCATCAGACTTTTCTAGTCGTCCATCAATATAGAGGTAGCTTTCGTGTGGTAAGGTGTAAACATGTTGTTGATTAATAATAAAATGAATTTCATCATTGTTATTTAATCCAAACGTAAAAGGTTGATAGGAATGAAGCTCACTTCGTACTACACCTTCACGACTTTCTACTGTATTCGTAATGTCCAGCATTTCTTCCATTCTGTTGTAGTAGTGTATATCCTAAATCTTGGAGTATCTGCTTATGGGTATCTGTTAACTCGATGAGTCTCTGCACACATGTAGTATGCCTTCGGAATGTACACCGTGTTTTATAGATGGTTTTCATACTGGTTTAAGATGTAGTTTGTAAGCTACGTACGCGTGCTGATCTAAATGAATAAGCTGATTATGTTTATTTACAAGTCTAAGAGTAATGTTGCTAATGTGTTTTACAGACACAGGATGATAAAGAACTACTGCTGGTTTCTCACAAATAGTATATCCACGTTCCTCTGTAACAATAAAGTCGTGCAGGACGTGTGAAGGTTGTAGATTACTATTCAAGTCTGTAATAATATTACAAGTAATGTTCACATTATAATCATCGAAGAGTTTTATAGGTTGATCTGACTCGTAACGTACGTTCGGTAGGAGTTCCCTCGATGGAAATCCAAGCAGTGGTCCAATCGAATCAAGTTGTGATTTGAAGTCTATCTTAAATGATGATTCAATAACACATTTATGTGTAATGTTGCTTATAGTGATTGAGAACTTGTAATTATGATTACTAAAACTATCTTCCCCAAACTGATCAATTAACGTACTTTCAATATAGTCGTGAATATCGTCTACTGTATAACTACCTGAAGGTAGTGTTAGCACTTACTCATCGTAATAGAACTTGTTTAAACCATCACGCACATTATAGATTTTATTGTAGCTTTCAAACGATACTAGTCCAAGACTATGCGGCTGATAACCAAGTTCGATTGGTGGATTAAAATAGACGGTTGTTTCAGGTCCTTCTCCACGTACAGCAAACGTTCTTTCACTGTTCGTCATCACGTAGACACTAATGCACTTTCCCTACTGTCTGGGTTTGATATAAGAACATAAGACATAATCGTCCGCACATGCGTGTATTAAAGTTTTGCACACGATTTTTATTGTAAACAATGTCTGCACTGCTTCCGAAATAACGTATGAGCTCAAAAGGAGGAGGTAAGTCTCCATAGCTATCAAAATACCATACTTTAGATTTACGTTTTACATAAGCAACGTAATGAGTTCCAGGTCCACGACTGTCGTCTAAGTTAATTACGACACTTTCACGTTCACGTGGGCGCGCTGGTAGTTGATCGCGCATATACACTCCTCGAAAATAATGAATTCCTAGTTGTTTAGCAAACGTAAAAACTTCATCATGCGTTAGAGCTCGATATGGCAGTGCATTCAGTAGACGTTTTTTGGTGAAATGTAGATACCAAGCCCTTTCTTGTATGGCGTTAGCTTCATGTTCACACCTTTGCCTCGTAACGCGATTGCCTCCATCGTCTTGTTATGACGTTCACTCTCTTTCAACTGTTGTTTCGCTTCTTCTACAGCTTTGACAGTTCTCGCTACAGCACTAGCACCACCTAGCAATGACCCTAAAGCTGCTAAGCCAGCAAACAGCGCAGGAAGAAATCCTCCTCGTTTTGGTACAGGAATAATTCGTGCACGTTTACTAAATATTGCTCTGCACTTTGGAGAAATTCTCGCTCTTGCTGCGCGTAACGCTTTAGTAATAGCTACACGAGGATTGTATTCCCCTCGAATAGCTTTTTGCGCAGCCTTTATAACATCTTTCCGTCCAACAGTTTTTACTTTCTTCTTCTTCTTCATGTCGTTTGGATATCGTTGTTTCACCATCCTGGACACGACTTTACTAGTCAAGAGCAAATCATAAACTAACCGTTACCTCTTGTTTCGTTTAATATATATATTACTATTACGTACTTTATGATTCAGTTATCATGAAGATTATAAAGCAGCAAGACACGCTACCTGTTACCGACATTGTACCACATCTCTTACCTAGTTCTAGTACAACTACAGGAAAACGTCATGGAACGTTGTTTCCTTTTACTGTTCGATGTATTATATCAGGTCCGTCGGGATGCGGGAAAACAAATCTTTTACTCACACTTATTACTTCTGTAAATGGTGTACGCTTCGAGAATATTTACGTTTTCGCAAAGTCACTCTATCAGCCGCTATATACTATTCTACAAACTGTAATGCACGATCTAGTTAAAGATGGAATAAGATATTTTAAATTTAATTCGCATGAGCAAGTACCATCACCAGACGATGTGCTTCCTAATTCTCTTATGATCTTTGGTGATGTCGCAACAGAACAGCAAAACGTTATTCGTGCATTCTTTAGTATGGTTCGGCATAAATATGTTGATTGCATCTATTTGTGCCAAACCTATTCTCGTGTGCCTAAGCAGTTGATACGCGATAACGCAAATGTTATTGTGCTTTTTCGGCAAGATGAGCGCAACATGCGACATGTGTATAACGATCATGTTAACACTGATATGACATTCGATGACTTTAAACGTATGTGTGCTAAATGTTGGTCATTACACCGTTACAGCTTTTTAGTTATTGATAAAGAAACTGATGTACAGCATGGACGATATCGCATGGGTTTCGATCATTTTATATGCATTAACACAGTATTACAGTAACTACTTGATTAAAAACCATCATCATGTTAACATCTAGCAAGGAGATCACAAAACATATCATCCAAGCTCGAAACAATATTCGACGGAAATTTAAGGAGCTTAACCGTATTCAAGCAGACACGGATTTATTTTTAAAAACACAACTAAGTACACCACTCAAAGAAATTTTTTATTCTACTTCATTACCACAGTCTACTTCAAGTTTTGCTTCTATGCAAACATCATATCATAAAGAGAAGCATGAAGAGGAAAAGCATGAACGAGATAAGGAAGAGAAGAAGCAGGATGTGGATCAAGAAGAGGAAGAGGAAGATAAGGAAGAAGAAGAAGAACAACTTAATGATACATCACCATCTAAGCGTGTTGAGTTTTTAACTACAGATGTTATTGCTGAAACACCTACTACATCAACGCAAAATCTACCATCTTTGTCTGAGGTTATGATTACACCAGAGTATCGCAATCAGTTTAGAACTTTTATTCAAGATACCTATGGATCTCTCTTTGCACCTTATATAGAAAAACTTTTTACAGGACAAACTGACACTACCTACGGTATTCGCTATGAAGATGACTGTTTCCGGATAGGAAATTCAAATGTTAAGATTAATAACAACAAACTCATTGTAAAAGGTGTTACCTATAAACCTACGAAAGGAATCTTAGAACTTCTTTTCTCACGAATACCTGACAAGGGTATAATTTTACAAGATGATCTTAAAAAATATAAAGCAATACTTTTTGCTACTGACGCAACACGACGTAATTACAAGAGAACAGAAGCTGTAAATGCGAATAAGATTTACAAGTATCGTGAGTTTATTTCTAAGCTGTTTCCGACTGCACGTAGTCTTGATGTTATCTACAAGCCTTTGTTGCCGTATGTGGATGTAAGGTACTGGAATGACCCAAACTTACTCGTTGAACGATTACAACTTTTAAGAGCATCGCAAGAGGCTGGTCACACTGGTCACGGATCAGAAATTCTAGAAATAGGAAGTGAAATACGTTATGCCAGTATTATTTTGTAATGGCTCGTCAAGAGAAGATCTCACCTGTAAAGGTAAACATCGTACATGAGTTACATAAACCAGCACGTCGCAACTACTGTCGCAGACGCGTTATTACACGAGGAAAAGATGATCTCTGGCAAGCAGACTTAGTAGAAATGATTCCATATGCCTCTAGTAATAAGGGGTATAAGTATCTACTTACTGTTATCGATGTGTACTCGAAGTTTGCTTTTGCACAACCCATGCGTTCTAAAACAGCAGCTCAAGTTAAAGAAGCATTTAAACATATTGTTGAAGAATCGAAACGCTGCCCAAGGCTTCTTCAAACTGATCAAGGTAAAGAGTTTTACAACAAGGATTTTTCTTCTTACCTCAAGTTACTTGGCATTCAACACTACTCTACGTTCAGCAATCTCAGGGCAAGTGTTGCAGAACGCTTTAATCGTACACTCAAAACAATGATGTGGCGAGAATTTACAGCGCAAGGTTCATATCGTTGGGTTGATCTGCTACCTAGACTTTTATCTACCTACAACGATACACCTCATCGCACTATCGGAACAAAGCCACGTCTTGTTACAAAGAATACACCTCGTATAAATGCTATTCATCTTGTAATTAAAACAGCTGATCCACGTCGCCATCGCTTTAAAGAAGGTGATTTTGTTCGCATCAGCAAACACAAGTCTATCTTTGCAAAAGGATACACACCTAACTGGAGCACTGAAATTTTTCAAATCAGAAGTGTTAAGCTTACTAATCCAGTTACGTATTTACTTCGCGATCTCAGAGGACAGCCTATTGAAGGAGGATTCTACATCGAAGAACTGCAGAAAACAAAATATCCTGATCACTATTTAGTTGAACGTGTTATTCGACGTCGTGGCAATAAACTGTATGTTAAATGGCTTGGTTTTAATAACAGCTTTAATTCATGGATTAATAAAGAGGATGTACTTTAAATCTTGTGTGTGTTTTCTTTTAATCCTCTACGTTTCCTTTCTTTTAAGTCACTAGGACATGCTGTAGGATTAAATAACACCTGTAATATGTTTTGACAATTCATATTTATTTTAGACTATATACATTTTTATCCTTTGTTTATTTTACGGTCTTTGTCACTCAGTTTTCGTTTTATTACACCAACAACGACAAGTGCTGCTGTATTCTTCTGATCAGCTAAAGCACTAGGTAATAACACACACACACACAGCATAACTTTACGAAGCAGATTTTAACAGCTACACGACATACTCTATGCAGCCAGCATGTAACTACGTGTCAGGCGAACGTGTTCTAGGCCCGCAGGGGAGATGAAGCACGAAGAAAAGAAGATCAATCACTCTATTGATGAGTCCACGCCCAACATGCTTCCTCATCTTTCTCCCAGCAGGTTTCTTCACCTTTTCCTTGTTTACTCTCTCCACAGCCATGATAAGTGTTTATAAGCGAAGACAACTCGTTAGTTTTAGGTCCGTGATACAGTTTAATTAGTTGACATGTACGGCACTGTCTCAAAGAAGGTCTTCTACCTAAACTCACGTGTTCATGATGTAAACTACACGTTTGAAGCTCTGACAAAACAGGATCTTGAGTCCACTCACGAGGCACCTTATCCCAAATCTTCTTTACAGCATTCGCAGCTACATTAACCAAAAATGCCTTTGGTAATGCATTTAACTCTTCTTCAGTAAAAGTGTTTAGTTTGTTTTAGCATGCATAAAACTTTACGATCGCCTTTTCAACTGCGTTACACTTAGTATCTGTTAGAAATGACATGATGTCTTTACTCTACACATGTTTCTTTTACACTAAGGTTATTTCGACATTGCAGTTTACATATGTTGTTCACTTCCCGGCATGCACTGCAACACAACCAATCAAAGAGCAAGCATACATGTTGTAAAGACTGTTTACTTGTTTCTCTACTATGCTCTTTCGGAAGAGTTTTAAATGATGGGCACCCCAATTCATGCATGTCGATAACTTCACACGATGATGGTAGAAAATCACGCAACCATTCTTTCTTTTCACAACCCTTTAAAAGAACAAGATCTGCTCTTGACAAATGTGCATTCATCATTAAAGGTAGAAAACGATAAGGTATTCCTTTTTCTTCCCACTTCAAACCTAAATTGTTTTCAATCCACTGAGTCTGCTTTTTATCTTCATCTGTTTGCAAACAGTAAGGGAACGGTGGACTAAATACTAAACTAAGAAGTTTTGGTGCCCACAACACACTGTAATCTAACACAGCCACCTCTTTAAACACAAATTTGTTTCCGTTTACTTTAAAGCCTTGCACATCAACTATTAATGTTTTCGTCATGTTTGCACTCCACTCTCTATCACTGTTTCTCGAAGACTAAAGCTTTTAGTCAACGAACGGGTTTAAACATGCACAATAACGTCATCACTGCAGCGCATGCAAACTCTTGTTTTTATGATGCATACTTATTGCATTCCTTTACACCGACTTACTCTTAAGAAAACGGACAAGTCTATACATGCATGATGACGTCATCACTGCAGCACGTGCTTACTCTAGCTTTCCCCGATGCGTGATTAAACTTGTTCGAATTTACCGCCACCACATTTCAACTAAAGAGTGCAGCAGCGAGGTAAGCGATGTAAGATGCCGGTAGCTAAAGATGGCAGCACGGTGCTCTGTTGATTAAAGATGGCTGCTTGTCAAAAAGATTTTTTCAAATTATCCGCCACCACATTTCAACTAAAGAGTGCAGCACTGAGGTTTGCGATGCAAGATGGCGGGTGACAGCTTGTCAAATAGATTTTTTCAAAGGTAAGTAGCTAAAGAGGGCAGCACTAAGGTTAGCAATGCAGGATGGTGGATGGCAGCTGTGACGTAAAATTTACCCGCAAGATAGCACCACGATGCTCTTTTCATTAAAGACGGCAGCTTGTTAAATAGAATTTTTCAAATTAACCGCCTCAAAGGTAAGTAGCTAAAGAGGGCAGCACTGTTCTCTCTGGATTAAAGATGGCTGCTTGTCGAAAATAATTTTTCAAATTAACCACCTCAAAGGTAAGTAGCTAAAGAGGGCAGCACTGTTCTCTCTGGATTAAAGATGGCTGCTTGTCGAAAAGAATTTTTCAAATTATCCGCCACCACAAAGAGGGCAGCACAGTGCTCTCTTGATTAAAGAAGGGGGATGACAGCTGAAGATCGCGTAGAATTTGTTTCCAAACAAGAGCACGTAGAATTTGCCGCCACCACATTTCAACTAAAGAGTGCGGCACTGTTCTCTCTGGATTAAAGATGGTGGATGACAGCTGTCAGAAAAGCACATAGGTTTGTTTCCAAACAAGAGCACGTGGAATTTACCACCACCACATTTCAACTAAAGAGTGCAGCACTGTTCTCTATGGATTAAAGATGGTGGATGACAGCTGTCAGAAAAGCACATGGGTTTGTTTCCAAACAAGAGCACGTGGAATATGCCGCCACCACATTTCAACTAAAGAGTGCAGCACTGTTCTCTCTGGATTAAAGATAGTGGATGACAGCTGTCAGAAAAGCACATGGGTTTGTTTCCAAACAAGAGCACGTAGAATTTTCCGCCACCACATTTCAAAGGTAAGTAGCTAAAGAGGGCGGCACGGTGCTCTCTGGATTAAAGATGACGGATGATAGCTGTCAAAAAAGCGCATAGGTTTGTTTCCAAACAAGAGCATGTAGAATTTGCTGCCACCACATTTCAAAGGTATCTAGCTAAAGAGTGTAGCACTGAGGTTTGTGATGCAAGATGGCGGATGACAGCTGTCAGAAAATAGCACGTGAATTTGTTTCCAAACAAGAGCACGTGGAATTTGCCGCCACCACATTTCAACTAAAGATTGCAGCACTGTTCTCTCTGGATTAAAGATGGCGGATGACAGCTGTCAGAAAAGCATATAGGTTTGTAAAGCACGTGGAATTTACCGCCAGCACATTTCAAAGGTAAGTAGCTAAAGAGGGCAGCACGGTCCTTAAAGATGGCTGCTGTCAAAAAAAAAAAGCATTTTTCAAATTATCCGCCACCACATTTCAAAGGTAAGTAGCTAAAGAGGGCAGCACTGCGCTCTATAGATTAAAGATGGCGGATGACAGCTGTCAGAAAAGCACGTGGATTTGTTTATCTCGCGCTAGTGAGGTTAAGTTGGTAGCACTAAGGTTTAGGTCCGTTAAGATGGCAACACTGCGGATGACAGGTGATGAATTTACATCTACTACGATGAAGAGGGCAGCACGGTGCTCTCTGGATTAAAGATGGCGTTGACAGCTGTCAAAAAAGCACGTGGCTGTCAAAAAACACGTGGATTTGTTTATCTCGCGCTAGTTAGGTTAAGTTGGTACTACTGAGGTTTAGGCCCGTCAAGATGGCAGTACTGATGTTAGCGATGCGTTGTTGTCTGTCAAAAAGCACGTGGCTGTCGAAAAACACGTGGCTTTGTTTACCTCGCTCTAGTTAGGTTAAGTTGGTACCACTGAGGTTTAGGCCCGTCAAGATGGCAGCAGTGAGGTTAGCGATGCGTTGTTGTCGATGACAGCTGTCAAAAAGCACGTGGCTTTGTTTACAAATTCAAATCTCGCGCGAAAATTCAAATTTCCCGCCAAAATTCAAATTTCCCGCCAGAATTCAAATTTCCCGCGGGAGGAGGAGGAGGCGGCCGAACTCTCCCATTATACTACTAGCGTCATTAGACCCTTGAGGTTCTAATGGCTTCTGTAATGAATTCATATTTGAATTGAGATTAATCAAATCAGTTTTCATACACACAGATTCTTTGTGATCAACATTATCAGTGGATGCGGGATCCGGCGCCTCATCTCCTCCACTATCGGTATCCATCACCGAATCTTACACCGACACTCACTCGCACAATCTCACACACCACTTTTCAATTCAAGCAAACACCAGACTGCAACCAAAGAATGACCCGCACCGTACGAGACACACGGACGGACTGCGTTGGTCTGAGGTATTGTAGTTGGCCTTGACTGAACATCCAACGCATGCAAAAACCTTCAACGGGAAGACGCCTGCACCACAGAACACATCGCTCCTCCACGCGGGTACTATAGCGTATACCTCAACAAGTATTTTTTCCGTACGTTGTGACCAATCCCAACTCCTGTAGCAACCTTTACTTAAACACGCGGTATGTGTGTACGTTTCAGTATACCCCCTTAATAGACGTATATTTAGCAATTCAGCCTCGCAAACGCCATTTATATTCGCCCACGAAGCTATCTAATTGGCTAATTTCATCTGTTGATAAAATGACAGTGGCGTGAGAGATCGATTTTTCGTAGTATTTGTTGGTATGGTCTACCCTCTAACGCTTATATACCCAGGTCACGTTGGTTTTGACCACTCTGTATACGAACGAGGAGACGTGACGGTAGCTCCATCTCGCGTAATAATACACACTTAACTCGATTAAAAATTAGACACAAATTAATTTCGCTGTTTCTTTATTCATATATGGATCAGTATTGAACACAAACGAAAAGACTACGTCATACACTCACTTCATTGGAAGGGATAATATTACTGCAGTTGGAACAACTAACAGATGAATATTGATTTTTTTATTAAGTTAATTTAGAGTTACTTTAACCCTACGGTCTTATCGTGACTTCTAACTGTAGAATTTACATTAAAATACAGTAGAGTGAAGAATGAAAGGAATATACAAGATTTTGGTATTTTAAACAGAACAGTTAAATTTTTGAATACAGGCCAGTGTCTTTGAAAAACTTGATAATTTGTTTGCACAGTGAAGGAGATGAGAGTGCCCCCTTAATATCATTAGGTATACCGTGGTACTGGCGCCATTTATCATACAGTTAACAGTCTGTAATGATGTGCTTCACAGTCATCACACTATTGCATGTCGTACAGATGGGAGGCAGATTCTTCTCAAGAAGGTAGCCGAGACTTATCTTGGTGTGGCCGATCCGTATTCTAGATATTAGGACTTGATCTTCCTTGTGAAGGTTGTGAAGATAGTGTTGTACTGTAGATTCCGATGTTACTTCGTGGAGTTTGCTGTTTGAAGTTTGAAGCCATTTTATCTTCCACTGTTGGTATAATTTCGTTTTAGCATAGGCAATAATGTCAGTGTGAGGGGTAACTATTGTTAGATCGCCTAGCGGGAGGTAAGTAGGCTTTAGCTGATTGATCAGCAGATTCACTGCCTTGAATACCTCTATGAGAGGGTACCCACACAAGGATGACTTGTTTGACTTCTTTCAGGGTGTTGTTAAACAACAGTTGTATTTATTGTACAAGATGTGTTTCGATGATGGACTTTCTATTGCGTTGAATGCCCTTTTTGAATCAGAAAAAATGATGGAGTAATTGCAGGTGTTGGGTTTCAAAATATGTAACATAGCCTGCTTTATTGAGTACAGACAGAGCCATTTACAGTTAAAGCCGAAGGTACGCTTGGCAACGCTGTATCTATCTGTCAAGCGGAGGCCGAGGGAAAAGGATGCGTGTCCGATTTTGAATAACTTCGCCCATATTCACTACATTTAGACCTACACGAAGATTGTGATAAATGCACACTCTTCGTAAAATGGTGCTAAGAAACACATCAGTAAATGCATTCACTGAAGTTAGAAATACAAATTTTACACGAATAAAAACAAAACACTTTAGGAACAGTACTCACAAGGTCGATTATTTTGGAGTGTTGACAGCTCTCTCCGCTTAGTGTTGTTATCCTCACTGCTGACATAACTCGTGTTCTTCATCTGCTTTTAGCACTTATTTAATACGACATTGCAAAATGAAGACAATAAACAATCTATCGCACCATTATTGTCACGCCCACAATGACGGCGTTCAAACCACAACTGTTGATTGTCATTTCTTGCTAAAGCAGTTCAGGATAGAAAAAAAGAGAAATTCTTTATAATTTTCAAAATCCAGATGGTCTTCGTATACCACTGTTCTGCAGACACACACGCAATACAATGTGATGGCACTTCTCTGAAGTTCTTAAAAATAGGGATCACCTGTTTCATTAGTCTGCAGGAGACATAAACAAGTGTCACAGCTTATCCTTGATATTGTCCTTATTGTATGGCCAGAAATGTACTGCATATTCCCCCTCACATCTCAAAATGCCCTCCAAAAAATTCACATGATAAATTATAAATGTGAGTCTAACTTGTTTATTATTTCCATAATGAGCGCAATAACATCTGTCTTGATGGAATCAAGACATTTCTAATTGGCTACAGCCAAACCTCACTTTTCCATACCATCGCCACTACCGCAACGCTAGAACACCCTTAATCCTAATTTTCATTTCACTTTCCAGGACTTGAGGTGCGGTAACATTGTAGTTGCAACCAATAACCTTCTTTCTAAGTTATCACTTTGAAAGTTTCTTGACAGTAAATAATTTGCTTTCACAGTTCCAAACGAAACTTTTTGAGTAGGGCCTAACCCTTTTTTCCTTTTTTTGCAAATAATGATAATAATAATAAATTTAACTTATTATTATTATTATTATTATTATTATTATTATTATTATTATTATTATTGCTGCTTTACGTCCCACTAACTACTTCTACGGTTTTTGGAGACGCCAAGGTGCCGTAATTTAGCCCATCAGAAGTTATTTTACGTGCCAGTAAATCTACCGACACGAGGCTGACGTATTTGAGCACCTTCAAATACTACTGAACTGAGCTAGGATCGCACCTGCCACGTTGGGGTCAGAAGCCCAGGGACTCAATTCTGAGTCACTCAGCCCGGCCCTTTCAATGCAAAGTTCGAATTGTTCCCTGAAACATATGAGGCAAGACAAAGAGTGTGCTTTCACTGTTTACCTCACGATACTCTATGAGATTGTGAAGCTTTTTAATAGATGTATTTGTACACATTTAACACTAACACTTCAAGAAGTGGCTCCTAAGTGGTTCCTATATAATTTAATAAATATGGATTTACTTGAGACCACTTTGATATCTTACCATTTGCTAAACATATCATTTCTTCTACCAACACCTGATAGCATATACAGTGACATTCATATCTTGGTGAATTTTCAATGAATGGGTTACATTTGGCATATCATCCAGCCATACAATACAAGCTATTCAGCCCTGGTTAGCCTTCACATTATTTCGATAATAGACTCTACGTATGCTTATTCTATCACTTATCTGGTTATATATAGGTACTCGAACATATTCGCTAAAAATTAAACGAAACACGAGACGAAGTTCACTAGACATCAACATGCATGGATAGATCCCGCGCTTTCACCCTGGCCTCCACTGGACGTTGCCAAACTTACATGTCTCCGGCTTGTAACTGTAGTCGGCTATGGTACAGCTCATGAGACAAGACTGTATAGTAGTCAGGCAATCGGTATAGCATGGTACGTTAAGGATATAGAGGGGAAGGTGGTAATACAGGACGGGGTTGAAAAATGGGACACGTCAGTTCCAGCTATTCTAATGGCGCGAACATATTGCAGTGGCGCCATTTTGTTTCTGACTCCATGCAGCCTTGTCAGATAATGTAGCGCATCAGTCGCATGAGAGCTGTTGTTGCGAGAGGAGGGTTTAGATATTCAACGAGTTAAAAGTTTTTTCAGACGGATATTTCAGCTTGTATTCCTCAGCGATTAGGTAAATTACAGTCATTTCATCTCTGTGGATCAGTGGTAGAGTGTCGGCCTCCCGATCCCAAGATAGCGGGATCAAACCCGGCAGAGGTAGTCGGATTTTTGAAGGGCGGAAAAAAGTCCATTCGACACTCCATGTCGTACGATGTCGGCATGTAAAAGATCTCTGGAGACACATTTGGTGTTTACTCGACAAAATTAATTAAATCTCAGCCATAGACGCCCAAGAGATTTTCGGTTTACACGGTCTGCCATCTAGTGGACCTAGAGTAAAACGGAACGTCGAAATTGACGAGCAGACAGCCAGATGAGGTCAAATTGATATGTCTGCACACGGTAGCTGAGGCCATACGATTATTATTATTATTATTATTATTATTATTATTATTATTATTATTATTATTATTATTATTATTATTATTATTATTATTGTTGTTGTTGTTGTTACCGAGTTTTTGCGGTAGTTAGAGGTGAAAGAAGGTGCGGGTGTGAACGGGTCTCAAGCTACGAAATTAGAGTTCATGTAAAATTGTTTGTTTGTCCAGCCCTTGTCCCTACGGGGTCGGGTATGAGGTGAGATGAATTTGTCGTGGCGGTTTTTTATGACCGGATGCCCTTCCTGACGTCAACCTCATCAGAGGAGTTAATGAGAGATGAAATGAATGACGTGATATATGATAGTAGGGAGAGGGTGAAACCCGGTGCCGGCACATAGCCTACTCCTGTCGAATAGCACCAAGGGGTCTGCTCAAGGCTTAACGTCCCCATCCGACGGACGAATCACCATCAACAGCGTCATATGCCCTCACTCCATATGAGCACTGAGGAGAGGTTTGGAATTTAATCCAGGCTTTTGGCACGCAATCTAGTGATTAGAAATTGTATACCACCACCTCCCCTACCCTGCCGGCCAACATTCTGATGGTGAAAACGGGACTCGGTGTTAGACCGTTTTAGACTTCAGCGCCTTAACGGGCTAGTTCATGTAAAATTAACAAGGTTATATTTTCTTTTCAAAATAAAGAAATAACAAGCATGGCAGGTACAGAGTAGCAAGTCAACAAAATGTAGTTACAATATTTACTGGATTTGGGCTTCGCGCCCCGACTTCACAATGCTTGGGCAATCAGCCCAACCTTACTTCAAAATAAGTTTTAACAGAGGCGCAGAAAACCCCATTCATGCTCAGGAGCACTTGCTCCAAATTACACAGAAAAGCCTCCTCGAGGCATACAACACTCAATTTTCAAGAAAGAGCCGCTCGCTCTCAAACTTTAAGCCTCTCAAAGGCCACACCAAACTCCACCTTCAAGTTGTCCTCTCTGGACATAGACACAGGGGTAAAATACCCAACATACTGAGGTCTATTAAGTGAGAAAAAGATTAATTACATGACCTCTAAAATAACAATTTGAGAGGAGGCGAACTTGCGCTCCTAATACGCTTTGTTTAAAACCTACTTGGCACTAGGCCGTTAATACAAGGGCTAATCCCATACTAAAGAGGTGACTTAAGAAAGAAACAATTTACATTACGTTAAAGAAGAATAGGTTGAGAAAAAATAAGTTCACCTCAAAACAATATGAGTGGGAGCTCGAGAGGGTTAAGCACTCTCTATCCCGATATGCAGTTTAAAGATAGAATAGATACCAAGGGTCTTTACATTTTAAGGAAGGTTACATTATGGAAAAGCTTCGGACCCGCCCCGAGAGTTAAACTGCTGAGCTAGCAAAGAAAGAAGTTATTAATCGGCCATTACCTTGTTGTTGACCGCTGCCGAAGAAAGAGGCGCTTCCCGCCCCCTGCTATATACTTTACACACTGAAAGATGGTACAGAAGTGGCGCAGAGACCCAAAAATCAGCAGTTTATATACTCTCGCGGAAAGTTCGAGGCGTTTTAGGGAAGAGAACACCCGCCCACAATCACTTTATTGGCTAGGGTACAGCAACATATTCAAGTTGGGGGAAGATACATCAGATTGGTCAGAAGTTAATTAAAGAAATTCGGGATTGGCTAAATACAAAACAAGGGGAAAGAGAGGGGTATACAGCCAACTTAAACAATAACAGAAATAAATTTAACAAGAAACAAACTTTTGAAATAAAATTTCTCCAAAAAACAGTTCTTTCACATCGCACTAGGGTGCACCATTGTAGTTTTTCAGTAGTGTCCTCTAGAAGAGAAAGTTCACACTTTTTACTACCGGTAAAACAAAAATACATCAAAAGTGGCACAGTTCAGAAACTCCAAACTTTCCAAGTAGTGACATCTTCTGAGAAACTTGAAAATTAATACCGTCGATAAAGTTCAGACTTCCTCCAGCAGAGGAGTTTCAACTGGCGCAAATTTTAAATTAGCAGCGTGGAGGTGTACCGCCCGGTACAATTATTATTATTATTATTATTATTATTATTATTATTATTATTATTATTATTATTATTATTATTATTATTATTATTCTGATATTGTACGGGGGATACTAGTAGCTTTATATTTGTTACATGTATTGCCCTAGGAATAAATGTACGTTGGAATATTTTAAGGTTAAATACTCCTAGGCTATTAGTGGCATTATGGGACAGATATGTTCCATATTACAACCACAATGTTTATATGTGCAGGTATCGACCGCTCGCTGGTTAGAGATGCCAAGGACAAAGTTGGGGCCTTCACCGAAGGCAATCCGTAAAAAGTGGAAAGAAGACAACATGAAAGCCGCAATTGCAGCCGTGAAAACAGAAAAATTAAGTGTACGACAAGCTGCTAATCATTACAATGTGCCAAGATCTGCATTGCATCGTTTGGCATTAAGATTGAATCTTCAACAGAAATTGTAACTTTTAGTAGACTAGAACGAAAGCCTATTTTGCCTCCTGAGTTAGAAAACCACCCAGTGCTATAGTTATTGTAGATGGAGAAGACATTTTACGACTTGACAAGAAATGATGTAAGAGGGATTGCTTTCCAATTATGCGTAAGATATAGAATTGATCATCCATTTTCAAATGGAATAGCTGGCCGTGCATGGTTCGACCACTCCATGAACCGCTACAAAGATGTGATTTCCCTAAGAAAACCTGACGGTACCTCCTTTGCTCGAGCTGTTGGCTTCACCAGAGAAATTGTTGACTGTTTCTATGACAGTCTTGAAATGCTGTATGATAAGTTTGGTTATCCGGATGATATAATTTTTAATGTGGATGAGACAGGACTAAGTGTTGTTCAGAGCAAAATACCTAAAATTATGGGCCTAAAGGGGAAACGCCAAATAGGAGCATTACCTCTGCGGAGAGAAGCACCCTTGACACAGTAATAGCTTCAATGAGCGCAGGTGGCACTTTCATCCCACCAAAGCTAATATTTCCACGTGTGGATTGGAGCGATCAGCTAATGAGAGGTGCTCCACCTGGAGCAACTGGGGCTTGTCACCCTTCTGGTTGGGTGCAAACTGAACTCGTCACTCAGTGGTTTGATCACTTTTTGAACAAAACCAAACCTTCTGCAGAATCACATGTACTTTTAATTCTCGATGGGCATTTCTCCTATACACGTAACCTGGAGGTCATAACAAGGGCGGGAGAAAATCATGTGACAATTGTGAGTTTGCCACCTCATTCAAGTCACAAGTTGCAACCTCTGGATCGAACATTCATGGGCCCCTGAAGAGTTATTACAGTGAATGTGTCCGAAGTAAACTGCGTGAAATTCAGCGTCCGTTGACACCATATGACATTGTTGAGTTGTTTGGCACGGCCTATCTGAAAACTCAGACAGGTGACATTGCTGTCAATGGATTCAAAGTCACAGGGATTTATCCTCTGGACAGAAGTATTTTCATAGAATCTGATTTCATTGATTGCAATGGCAAGGAAGAGGAAGTAGCAGATGAAGATCTTAATCATAATGACCAGCCAACTCCAGTTCAACCCAGAATTGATCACAGTGGACAGAGCAATTATGTTAGTCCTCAGGATATTGCACCTATTCCCATTCTGAAGAAAAAGACAAGTAACAGGGGACGAAAAGCATCAGTAGCCACAGTGATCACAGGTTCACCTTACAATACTGCACTTGAAATTTCTCGAGAAAAGAAGAATCCCAAAGATGCCCATCAAAATGCAAGACCTAGCACGTCAGGATACCAAACAACTTCGAACAACTCTTCTAGTGCTTCAAACAGCCAAAAATCAACTTCAAATGAAACTCTGCTACATTTAAGAGGAAGATAAAAAGTAGACCTAAGCTACAACAACAATCTCTGTGTGCAAAAAGAAGACTTCCATTCAGAGAAGAATCTTCTGACTCAGAAGACAATGACGTGTCCATATCATCCGGGGAATCAGAATTATCTCTTCTTCCTGAAGACTCAACACCAGGAGAAGATAATGCAGAATGCATCTTCTGTAGTGAGATGTATAAAGACTCGAAAGCGGGAGAAATGTGGATTAGATGCACAGTTAGTAGAAGATGGGCTCATGTGGATTGCTCGGCATGTGAACAAGCTGTTTTTATTTGTGATTTCTGCACATAGACATTTTGTTTCTTTAAAGAAATCTGGTGTCTTTTTCCTTTTGACACTTCTTGTTATGACAGTTGTGACTTTTTAAACATAAAAAAACAATCCAGGAAAGTTTGAAAGGCTGAAAAATGTGGTTTTATACTAATATGTAAACATTTTGAATGTTATTGATTCCTTAACTAAAAAGTTATAGTAATCCTACATTGAAATAGAATGTCACTCTCTGTGTTCCATATTTCAACCTCAAATTCTTTGTGCTCATCTTTGCAGCATGTTAACCTTTCTTTTTTGGAAGAATGACTATAGATACTTGTAAATTGGTATTTATTATCTTGGAGGTACGAAGTAAAATGATTTTTAGATTGGGATTTACTGTCAGTTACCTTGTATAACATAACAAAACTTGAAAGTATTGAGAAAGAACGTCGCTCGTATTTCTGAGAGCAAGGCATCGGAGACTAACATCGCAGCCCAGGCCTTCGGCCCACTCCCCTCGACCCGCCGCGCGAGGCTTCCTGGCGAATGTCGGAATGGTGCGGGGAACGAGGGCATACTATTCTTGACCTGTGCTAGGCTTCGGTCCGTCAAATCGCCACCGCTAACGAGAGAGACAGCGGTGGAAAAAGAAGGCCCAAAGACTCGACGTTCTTCGGAAGTGTCCGAATTGATGGGATTCACCCATGTGCTACAGTATCACGAGTTTGTTTCTGCATGTGCAGGACATCTTCCGGGTTGCTTATAGTTGGAAATTATTGGTATATTTCACTTGATCTTAGAACAATTTTAGTTTATCTGAAGTTATAGTGTTTAACGTGACTGTGACCTTGTGATGTTACCGGTACTTTTGTGAAATGGCTGAACCATGTGTAAGTTGTTGGATAATCCATTCTCGCAACTGAAATATGAAGATAAATTGCTGATAATTAAAAAATGGTAAGCCTACCCCACCTCTTACACAGTTACAGTGTGAACAGGAGGAGAAAATCAAGAATCCATACAAAGGGGTATTTCAACTTAAGTATGAAAAGTATTTGTGGTTATGTGGCTCATGCGAACTTCACAAACTTTATTGTTGGCCATGCTTATTGTTTGCAACTGAGAAAATAATAATAATAATAATAATAATAATAATAATAATAATAATAATAATAATAATAATAATAATAATAATAATAATAACAATAATAATAATAATAATAATGCATAGCCTCTGGAAAGGCTTGATGGTGACCTGATGAAATGAATGGTGAAGATGTCATAAACACCTAGTCCCCGAGCTAGGGAATTAAGAGTACGATGAGGCTTATTCGTTGGCTACCATCTACATTGATCAGATGTTGAGGATTGGCAGTAGAAGAGGCTATGTCTTGTGAACCATCCTCAACATAGCAGGCTACTCCGATAGCTATTAGCTCCAGCTCAAAAACCTTAAGGCTTGACGTTCACTAAACCAACTATCGAAAATGGGTAACCTAAGTCTAGTGATAGCCATGTATTGATTGCAGCATACGCCACTGAACTCCATATATAGTTGAACATAGCAAGTAGATAATTGAGTGCACCATGTGGAAGCTGTTTTAAAAATTCATATGGAATGGTGCCTGGGCCAGGACTACATCTGTCGCATTTGTTGAGTTCTGTAACAATTCCTTGTAACTGTAACGTATCATTATAAGCATAGTTCGGTGTAGGTACAGTTTCACTTAAGCCTATTGAATCTCGAGTTGTTTTCATGTGAAGAAATTCAGGTTCATATTTGTTATCGCTAGAGATTTCTGAAAATGATTTAGCCAGTTGATCACCTATTTGTTGAGGTTCATTTACAATTGACCCAGCGACTGGATCTCTTAGAGAAGTAATACAGAATTTATTGTCTTTACCACTTATTCTTTGAATTTTATTCCACATAACTTTTTGTGAAGTTTGGAAGGTTAAGGAGGAGACGAATATTAACCAGGAGGCTTTCTTACTTTATTTCGTGCTTTGCTCGATATTTCTGAAAATTGGTTTTATTTTCAGGTGTAGGATTTCTTTTGTATGGGTAGTAAGAACGGTTTTTATTTTTGATAGCCTCTTTACAGGAGTCATTCCACCAGGGAACCGTTTTATTGAAGGGCATAGGAGTCGTGTTTGGGATACTCTGGTCAGTAGATTTAATTATTACTTCAATGAAGTCTTGAACAATATCATTGACGTGCTTAGAAGGAAATTATTTGTTGGAGTTAGATCATTTAAATAGTTATTTACAGTCTTTCGAAATGATTCCCAACTTGCCTTATTTAAATTCCATTTACAGTTTTGGGGTTTTGATGTGTTGTATAGAGAACTTTGGCCATCGTTAATTATGATGGGAAAGTTGTCACTACCTTGTAGAGTTGAATAAATGGATCAGTTAAATAGTGCAGCTATGTCTGGCGTACATATAGTTAAATCTATGCTACTGTATGTTCCGTGTGCTATTTCAAAACGGGTTTGAGCAGTTGAGTTCAATAATACTAGAGTAAATTCCTCTATTTCTTTCCCCCTTGCATCAGTATTGCTACTACCCCATAAACTGTTGAGGCTGTTAAAATCACCCATCAAAATGAAGGGTTTGGGGAGTTGGTGTATTAGGTTTCTTAAATCATCAGCGTGAGATGTACTATTCGTTGGAAAATAACATTACATACGCATATAGCTTGTGGTAGGTATAATAAAACTGCGACTGCTTCTAAATCAGTAGTTAAAGGAACCTCTTGATGGTGTAAATTATTCTTAACATAGGTAGCTACGCATCCACTTGCATGATTTGGATGAATTCGGTTTTTATAATGTACGTTGAAATGTCCTAAATGGGGAAGAAAATTGTCTCTAAAGGAAGTTTCTTTTAGACAGACAACTGAAGGCTGGTGTTTATTTAGTAGAAGTTGTAAATACTCTCGCTGTGATCGAAAACTCTTGAGGTTCCATTGAAGTAATGTTATAGTCATAAGAATGACAAACAGGTGTAGAGGGAAGTTTATCATCATTATGTGAGGGAAGTAGAGTCATCGCTGGAGTAATCTGGAACTGAACTGTTAATTGCTTCACCTCGGTTTTCACTGCTAGTCTTACGCAGTTTCTTGACTATTCGAGTACTCCTGTTCTTAATGGATTTTTCAGTGTAGTATGGATATAGTTTTTGAAGGGCTTGGGCTAAACCCTATAGATTATGGGTGTAATTGGAAGCTATTGCTGCAATGCCATTAACTCCAATACTGTTTTCAAAAAAGGATTGGAGTTGTAAGTAATTGAGGGGAAAGGACTGAGGGTTGGCTTCTATAACTTGCTTAATTGGCTTAAGCATATCACTAATAGTTGTGCTTTCTTTTTCTTCCTTTGGTTTATTTTAATTTTGTTTTGTCTTGTGTTTCCCTGCATGTTCACTTGTCATAGGTTCAGTTGTTAGGGGAGGTTTCTTAAAATTAAGGTCTTTTCTGCCTGGAGTTTCACTGCTAGATAGTGATATTGGCCCCTATGATCCAGCAAGATGAACACATGAGGACATTGAGGACATTCCAAAGGAGAGGTTAGAGTCGTTTCGACTGAGGGTAAAAGCCCTCAGTGTTGATTTTGGGGAACACTGAAGAGATGTAGATGTAGCAGTTGTCTGAAGAGTAGTTCGTGAGGGAGTACAGGTAATATTTCTTGACAGTTTGTTTTCATTTTTGTGTATCCTCTTGACCCGTTACGTAGACAAACACCACAACTACTACCGTAACGGCAGCCCAAAATACGAACTAGCAATTATACTACTGCCCCAATTCATCAGTAACAAGTGGAAGCACAAACTGACACAATTCACTCCACACCAAACAACAAAAAAAACAGGAAAAACTCACATTAAGAAGTGGAGAAGTGTCACAACAAACCGTGGACAATTAAATAAACCACTGTTCTGGACATCAGAACACATAAAATGAGTGAAAGAAAGAACACCTTTACTTTAAGAAATATGAGAAAATTTTAATTCATAATATTAAATGGTAAACCAACAACATCGTCCTTAAAGAAAAATTAACCAACAAGAAAATTATAGTTAGAAGTTACCAGAATTATTGAATTAAAACTTAAATCGCGGATCCGCTATTCTAAATGAAATTAAATCAAAGACTCCAAGAAATAAATAAAATCGTAACCATGAGATAACATCAATAAGGTTCGTGTCTAGTGCAAGTGGGATCTCACATCAGCATGAAAATCCAATTCAATAAAATTAATTTCGGTAAGATAAACACTTTCCTCAGATCTGGAAAACCAAAATGAGCAGAAAATGAGTTAATATGCAAGAAAGCGCACGATGAAAACTTCCCAGAAGCAAGAGTAGGAGAAAAAATTCGTTACACGACCAACATTACATCAACCGAACGACGACCACACTCAAAGAAGATGACATAATAATAATAATAATAATAATAATAATAATAATAATAATAATAATAATAATAATAATAATAATAATAATAATAATAATAATAATTTCGCTTCACATTACAATGGCAACAACAACAACGCAAGTAAACAGGAAACGACCAATCCCGGCATATGTCAGCAACAAAGGTTCAGGCAAAAATAAAACAAAAGAAAATCAACTCACCCAAACAGAATAGAAATACCAGGAAGAAAGAAATATCAAGAGAAAATTTAAGGACCAACAAATTTAAAGCGAATTAGAATTTCATGCTCATGTTCCTCCCATATAGATTAAAGCTGTCCTAACTTGATTAGTGATTTTCCAGATACACAGGTTAAGCCTATTCACGGGTGAAAAACAATTCCATAAATTTACACACAGCTTTTACAAACACAAAAGTTCAATTTTTGGAATTTCCTGAGATACTTTCCCGTCCACATTATCGTTTCTTTCAAACGGATTAAACATACAGTAGGCGCCGCAAGAAGATTACAGTTGCAGATTACAGTTGCACGAAGAACATTAGAAACGCAGAATATTTGTCAATATCACAGAAGATGAAGTTTACGGTGCTTGCAGTACTTACTTGTGTACATCCAAAAGCTTAGTAAAGCATAATACTCACAGAAGTCATCTCGCTGGTCACATAACTAAATAAATTAAGAATATTACGAGGACGATGTCAATAAATTGAAGAATAATGGTATAAGGGTGTAAAACCCACTACAATAGGCTTTAGCCTGGGTCAAAATTCCTCCCAATAATAATAATAATAATAATAATAATAATAATAATAATAATAATAATAATAATAATAATAATAATAATAATAATAATAATAATGATAATAATAATAATAATAATAATAATAATTGTACCGGGCGGTACACCTCCGCTCCGCTAATTCAAACATTGCGCCAGTCGAAATTCCTCTACTGGAAGAAGCCTGAACTTTAACTACAGTGTTAATTCTCTAGTTTCTCAGAAGATGTCCCTACTTGTAAATTTTGAAGTGTTCTGAACAGTGTCGTTTTCGATGTATTTTTGTTTTGCCTGTAGTAAGAAGTGTGAACATTCTCTTCTAGATGGCACTACTGAAGAACTACAATTATGCACCCTAATGCGAAGTGAAAGAACTGTGTTTTTGGAGAAATGTTGTGTTCATAAGTTTGTTCTTTGTTAAATTTCTTTCAGTCATTGTTTAGGTTGGCTGTATAACCCTTCACTTTCCGCCAGTTTTGAATTCGACCAATGAGTAATTTCTGAAATTAATTTTCCACCAATCCTGGTTTTCTTCTTCACTTCTGACATGTAATCTTTTGGTCGTCCAATAAAAGGCTTGTGGGCGGGTGTTCTCATTCCTGAAAGGTCTTGAATGTTCCGCGAGGGTATATAAACTGCTGATTTTCGGGTCTCTGCGCCACTTCAGTAACATCTATCAGTGTGTAAAGTACGTAGCAGGGGGCGGGAAGCGCCTCTTTCTTCGGGCAGCAGTTCAACCACCAGGTAATGGCCGTCTTATAACTTATTTTTTGCCAGCTCAGCAGTTTAACCCTCGGGGCGGGTTCGAAACTTTTATAATGTAACTTTCCTTTAAAATGTAAAAGACTCTTGGTATAAATTCTATCTCTTTAAACTACAAATTGGGATAGAGAGTGCCTACCCTCTCGAGCTCCCTTTCATATTGTTCTTGAGGTGACTACGTCTTCTCAACCAATTTTCTTCGTTTCGAAATGCAATAAGTTTTCCTATCGTGTCACCTCTTTAGTATGGGATTAGCCCTTGCATTAACGGCCTAGTGCCAAGTAGGTTTTAAACAAAATGTATTAGGAGTGCAGTTTCGCCTCCTCTCAAGTTGGTATTTTTGGAGGCCATGTAATTGTCCTGTTTCTTCACTGAATAGGCCTCAGTAGGTTGGGTATTTTTACCCCAGTGTTATTGTAATTGGAGGACAGCTTAAAGGTGGAGTTCGGTGTGGCCTTTGATAGGCTTGTATTTTGAGAGCGGGTTTGCTCTTTCTTAAAAGTTGATTTTGTGTGCCTCGAGGAGGCTTTATTAGGTAATTGGGAGCAAGTGCTCCTGGGCATGATTGGGGTTTTCTGCCCCTTTGTCGAATCTTGTATTTGGGTAAAGTTGGGCTTACTGCTCAAGAATTGTGTGTCTGGCTCTCGGAGCCCAAATCCTGTAACACTGTAATTGAACATTCTCGATTTGTTGTTAAGCTACTGAGTACCTGTTATATTTGTTATTTCTTGATCTTGAAAAGAAAAATATAACCTTGTTAAATTTTAAAATTAACTTTAATTTCGTAGATTGAGTCCTATTCATCCCAGCACCTTCTTTCACCTCTAACTACCACGCCTAACTCCGTAACAATAATAATAATAATTGCTCAATTAATATACACAATCACTCTTCATATGCCACCATACGTCAACTTTCCAATCTCATATCGTCACTTACAGACACCTATCCCCAACTCCACCTCATAACACATCTCAAGATATTATATCCCTCCACATACCATTTCACCACATACATTTAACACTCAAACAAACACCACTTCTCAATTCCCATACCTCTCAATCTACATGTTGGTAGATTTCCAAGCGCGCCCTCTCGCCATTAGCTCCTGCAACGAACTCGTCTCATAATGGCTTCCAGCTTTGTTGCATCAAGCTAGCCGTACACTGATTGGATGAGACAACAGTGGGAGGAGCGTGCAACTTAGCGCATGGTCACAAGGATGCAGTACACATCAGGAATCTTCAATATATTTCACTTTCGTTAGCGAATAAATGTATGGAGTTTTAAACTAGTTCTTTCCTGTCCACAAGCCGGAAGAACACATAATGAGGAACGAGTAATTCCACAATTACAGACAGTACGTGAGAAAATACTTCAGTTACTGAATTGAAAGATACGAATTTCCACAGCTGAATAGGTAGTTCGAAACCATTCCTTGGGAAAGGGGTATTAAATCAGTAATACTGTCTCACTCTACTAGTTGGTGAAATTCCGTTAGATTGATCTTGCCACGATAATGACGGTTTTGATTTAATGAGGAGCCTTCATTTATTATTTAATCATTATCAGGACAGTTTCTAGCTATGTTCCCCTCAGTTTTACAAAGAAAGCAAGTGGGTGTGCCAGAGGATAAATAAATCCAGTATTGGTACTTTATTATTTTTCTCCAGATCTACAGTAATAAATACCCATTTGATCCGTTAAATGAGGAAAACAACAATGTCCAGCCTACGCCAAAATTAATTCTTTCAAACTCCATATACTGTACAGAAAAGAGAAAATTAAAATAATACACGCAATAAACAGAAATGAACAAAACAAAATAATAATAATAATAATAATAATAATAATAATAATAATAATAATAATAATAATAATAATAAGATGATGATGATGATGAAGAAGAATCAAACGTACTCCTTGGACATGCCATGAAATCCCTCGGATACTCCGGAAACGTAACTCCCAGAGTGAGGGTCACCACGGCAGTCATCCTCGGCCCCTTCATGCCACGTCCAACATCTCCCCTGAATATTTCTATTGTCTTTCCAGAATATGCAATTTAAATAAAATATATTTTAAAGACATAATAAAGTTGAAATAAAACAAGCGGTATTAAGAATATCAAATATCTTCATGCCCCTCCTGACTAGACATGCAAATATTTGCACATTCCATTCCTCCTGCAGTTCAGCTTTAGCCACGGTCGAGCGCGGACGTATTGCGTGGAGGGTCCCGGGAGTGGGAGTAGGGAGAGAGAGTGTGGAGTGCTGGAAGGTTGTGTGGAGTTGTAACGACAACGATTGGTGTTGAACAATACAGAGCAACTATAGGAAGATGGCAGGGGAGAAAGAAGAAAGAAGAAACGAAATCAGGTGGGTGCAAAATGGAAATGGAGATTAAAGGAGAATTATTGCATGCAGCGGCGGTGGTTATGATGTTGCTATGGATTGGGGGGGGGGTCGAGCTGAACCCAGGTCCGACATCTAGTAGAAGTGAGGAATGGGCAGACTTTGAAGAATTCAGAAGCCTTGTAAAAGAAGTGGTTGAAGAAGCCTGCCCCTTTGAGCAACTGAAAAATTTGATTCAAGAACAAACCAGAGAGTTCGAGAAAATGAAGGCATGGCTACGGGAAAGGACTGACGATATAACATCTCAAGTGAGGAGTAATGCCGAAGAAGTGGCAACACTGAAAAAGAAAATAGGACGATTAGAAGAGGAGACGCAGAAACTGAAAGCAGAAGTGGAAGCTAACACTTTAAATCGACCCGTTTTCGCTTCGCAAATTTTGTAAGATTCCTTTCCGAACCGGGACCTTTTCTTTGGAATGTATACCTTCCAACCAAGGCGACCTTTCCTTTCGTCTATGGATAGCTGGTCATCCGGGATGTAAGCCTGTTGAAACATTTTTAACAAAGTGATAGAAAACTGGCTTTACCTTGTATAGTTTAGGAGAGATCTGCCCATCGTAGGCCTCATTGTCAGAAAAATGGAGAAATTTCAAGAGAAGGAAAAACCTCTTTTCCGTCATGGTCTCGTAAAATATGGGCGTGGCCAGTAACTTGTTACGAGAAAAATAACGCCCCATTGTAGGTTTGTGGATAATCCCTTGAAGAAGCAAAAGTCCGAATAAAATTTTATTTCATCCTTATTTGTAGGTATCCAGTCTTTTTCCCTACTCCTCCGTTTCATTTTGTGCACCAGTGTTTTCCCACGTATTTTCTGTTGCGCATAAATATTAGTTTGCTCAGCAATATATTGGCATATAGTATAGTCCACAAACAGTTCGTAAATATCCTCTGGAGTCTTTACATCCAAAAACTGTCCTTTTACTCCAGGAATGAACTTTGCTGGAAATCTACTCCTTTTCTGTCCATCTTCTACCCACGTAATACGCCCTGACATATCACTGCAGTTTGAATCTGCCTGTATCTCTCCATCGTCACTGTCGTCATCCGAGGTGTTACTTTCGAACCCGCGACCATTCGCTGTGATAGCACCAGAATGCTGTCCTGTACCACATGTGCCTCCTTCTCCAGAGAACGAATTATATTCACTATCTGAATGGAAGTCACTGAAGTCATCGTCCTCGTTGCTAAACTCCAACATTTCCTGTACAAGTGAGCGAAAGCTGTCATCACGTAATTCTTCAACTCGATGTCGTTTAGAAGACATAATTATGACTGAAAAGTACTCTCATGAAACAACAGAAGTGCAACGCATCTATAAGTTCAAATTCACTCCTCCCCGAAATTACAGTACTCCTTTTCACACTGATATACTATCCTGTTCCCAGTCTCATAAAACACTAAAGCATTCGAGTAAGCGCATAACAAGGACGCAGCTGATTAGCCTAGTTCCCGTGCGAGGCGAACACATAGTGCGCTTTTGCATGGAAGCGAATTATATTGAATGACATACAGCTCTCTCTGATCTGTTTCTGTTAAGCGGAAGTACTTACTAAAATACCACTTGATGACAGGGGCATGCAGGTAACGAGGACTGAATTTCACAACTCTGGCTAAGCTGAGAGAGAGCCCAGGAAAAAAATAAAATAGCAGCGTACGACTCAAGTCGCTCTCCCCACCTGGCTGGTTATTTCCTCGAGCGACTGAAGTCGCGCTCCCCAGTATACGGGTTAAGAGCGAAAAACTAAAAGCGATAGACTTAGGAAAACCTATGGATAGTCTGTTTGAAACACCAAACAAAAACAGAATGTGCACAAAGAATTTTACTGGACTGGACGACTTTAACGAAGGTGCCGTACGTCGTATTGTTAACAATTTTTATTTAGATGAAAAATGTTTAACTACAGTTTCAAAAAAGTGTGCAAAGTTAGTTAAAGACTTAAATTTCAAAGGATCCAGTACTAGAGTAGAACGCAGCCCGGAAGGCGGTTTGAAGAGGGTTGCGCAGTAACATTCGCGCGCTTTGTAGTATGACGTGTTTTCCGCTGAGCCAATAGAATCATTTCAGTAAGAGGTGCCTGTTTGTGCGTGTCACGAGTGAATGTTTAGAGTTTTATTTGTAAATATCATAATCAACGAATTTAGGGAACTATTTGCATGTGTACGATAGATCCAGGAAGAGCAAAAAGACAAGTATTCCGTCGACAGGCGAGGGAAATAGTATTTAAAGAGTATTTGTATTTGGTAAGCATGCAGCAGCAGGCGTTCATAGGCGGAGAAGGTGAGAAACGCCATGTTACCACGCTTCAAAAGAAGACAGCACTCGCGTGTGGTATCGGCCTGCAAACAGTACAGAGGATAAAACAAGCTTCGGAAATAAAAATAATGCGGTGTTCAGGTCGCCAGAGAAGAACCCTTAGAGGAAGAAGCCAGTGACGGTCCTCGATGATTTCAATAAAAATGTTCTGCGTACAACAATATTTGATATGTATAAAAATGGCGAATATCCTACGGCATTGAGACTGGACCATCCATTTACCTTCCTTAATATCTCGAAAATTTTCCTCAACACTTTCGCGGGGTTTGATGTTAAAATTAATTTGGACTTTTAGGAAACGTTTAAGCCCACGAAAAATATAGGTCATCGCTTTGGAATTCAAGATATAACTGGATGAAAAAATGTTTACACATTCATGTTGTTATGCTGTCTGCCCTTCGCCTTTATTTTCTCTCACCTTATTTTTACTTTCCTTAATATCTAAAAAATTTTCTTCAACACTTTTGCGGGGTTTGATGTTAAAAATTAATTTGGACTTTTAGGAAACGTTTAAGCCCACGAAAAATATAGGTCATCGCTTTGGAATTCAAGACATAACTGGATGAAAAATATTTACACATTCATGTTGTTATGCTCTCTGCCCTTCGCCTTTAATTTCTTTCACCTTATATTTACCTTCCTTAATATCTCGAAAATTTTCCTCAACTTTCGCGGGGTTTGATGTTAAAAATTAATTTGAAAGTTCAGGAAACGTTTAAGCCCAAAAAAATTATAGACCATCGCTTTGGAATTAAAGATTTAACTGGATGAAAAAATGTTTACGCATACATGCTGTTATGAGTAGCCACATTGGCATCACCGCACCTCATACTTCTGTCTCTCTCTGCGCAACGAAACCGCCTTCCTAGCTGCGTTCTACTCTAGTGTCAAACGAATCCTTCGATCATTAGGATATCATTGGAAACAGACTAACACTAACAAGCGCATCCTAATGGAAAAACATGACATAAAATACAAAAGATTTGTTCATTTGAAGAAACAAATTGCCCAGTAACGGGCGGAGGATAGGCCTACAAGGATGAAACCTATATACATACGTCCCATGTATCCAGCAAAGGCTGATCTGATAATTCAATATCCGGTATATCAGCGCCCATGTCAAAAGGAAAAAGACTTATAGTTGTACATACTGGCGGTGAAATGGGTTACACCGAGAACTGTCTGCTAATCTAGAAGTCTGGCAGTAAGAGTGGCGATGACAGGAATAGTGACAAGTTTTTAAGTGGGTGGAAGATATGTTTATTCCTAATCTTCCACCTCGCAGTGTTCTCGTGATTGACTACGCGTCATATCACAAGGAGGTAGATCGTGCTCCAACCTCCAGCTCACGTAAAGTGACGATCTGGCTAGTGAATGGTGGTGGTGGTGATTACTGTTTTAAGAGGAAGTACAACTAGGCAACCATCCTCTATATAACTCTAATCAGAGAGAATAAATGGAAGGGGTCCGACACTTCGAAAAATGAAGGTATCGGCCAAAAGAAGACAATGGCCACGAAGGGCGTGACCATGAAAGACTCCCTAGCCCTCGCAAACCTAATAGCGTCGGGGTCGGAAAAGAACAACAGTTGACCAAGTGAGGTCAGATAGGATAGATGAAAGTGAGGAGCCTGGCACAAGTAAGTGGAAGTAATGCCAGGACTCAGCTAAGGTCCCCGTGGTCGCCAACCCAAGTTCCAAAATTCAGAGCCCCTGGGGCCCCTTTTAGTCGCCTCTTACGACAGGCAGGCGATACCGTGGGTGTTATTCCACCACCCCCACCCACAGGGGTGTGGTGTTGGTGATTATTGTTTTAAGAGGAAGTACAACTAGGCAACCGTCCTCTATATAACACTAATCAGAGGAGAAAATGGAAGGGATCCGACACTTCGAAAATGAAGATATCGGCCAAAGGAAGACAAGGGCTACGAAGGGCGTGAAAATGAAAGACTCCCTAGCCCTCGCAAACCTAATAGAGTCGGGGTCGGAAAAGAACAAGAGTTGACCAAGGGAGGTCAGATAGGATAGATGAATGTGAGGAGCCTGGCACAAGTGGAAGAAATGCCAGGACTCATCTAAGGGTCCCGTGGTCGCCAACCCACCCTCCAAAGTTCAGAGCCCCTGGGGCCCCGTTTAGTCGCCTCTTACGACAGGCAGGTGATACCGTGGGTGTTATTCTACCGCCCCCACCCACAGGGGGATGGCTAGCGAATAGGAACATTCCACACCGTGAGACGATGTACAAACGCCAGCTTTATGAGTTTATCAAATTGCACAAGCCGACACACAAAACCTACGTCCTACTCATGGAACAGTACCGACACTCGGTCCTTCGACTGCCCCCATATCACCCTGAATTAAACAGTATTTAAATAATGTGGGCAAAAGTGAAGAACTGGGTAGTTTCTCACAACGTCACCTTCACTATTGACGACGTACGGGAACTCGCTAGAGAGAAATTCGCGTCAATATCCGCCAAAGACTAGAAGCGTAAATGTGAACACACAAAGAAGGTGGAGAAAGACTTCATGAGGGATGAGGAACTATTTGACATTATAGAGTCCTTTGCGATCCACCTGGGAGCCGACAGCACGTCACGCAGTGATGACGACAGAAGTGATGACGGAGGACTCATTGGGATTGAAGAGCTGTAGTGTGCTAATTTTGTGAATAACGTGTCATTATTTTATATATATAATTCTCTGGGGCAATCAAGGACCACGTTAAGTCTTGTTACATTTGACACTGAACTTGGCCTTCTTTAGAGCCCAAATTTCCCTCATTCTTTGTGAGTGGGCCTGCTTAAGCTCCTCTGTCCAAGGGGCACCGTGTCTTCTCTTCGGTTGCTCGTCTCGGTTTAGCCCGTTCGTCAATATTTTCTTGCGGAAGAGATCTCTGTTAAGGGCATCTTCAGCTGAGATATGTAGCATTTGCAGGTCTTCTTTGGTATTTCTAAACCAGGGAATTGTGGCATTTAGAGACAGGGTTTCGGCTGCATATAGAACTACTGGCTTCAGAACGGTTTCATAGTGACGTATCTTGGTGTTTTGGGAAAGGCATTTTTTGTTGTAGATTGTGCGGGATGTTTGGTAGGCTATTTCCAGTTTACGTACTCGCTCCTGAAGTGCTCCTTTGTCCAGTCCATTTTTCATGATGATCTCACCCAGGTATTTGAATTTGTCTACTTGGGTGATGTTCCCGTATTTTGTATGGAGTTTTGGAGGAGCCTCTTTGATGTTAGTCATTACTTCTGTTTTCTCAAACGATACCTGCAAACCAGTTTGTTCGGCAATTTCCTTTAAAATTTCAATTTGAGCTCTAGCGGTTTCTATGTCGTTTGAGAGAACAGCAATATCATCGGCAAATGCTAAGCAGTCTGTTGCGATCCCCTTGGATTTGGTTCCTATTCTCAATGGACTATAGTTGGTTTCCTGTAATCTCATCCGCCAGGTTCTGATGATCTTTCCAAGAACACAGTTGAAGAGTATCGGGGATAGCCCATCACCTTGTCGCACTCCTGTTTTGATGTCAAAGGAATGCGAGAGACATCCGTGGAACTTCACCTTGAATTTTGTATGGGTCAGGGTGGCTCTAATTAATGCCAGCAGTTTCAAATCAACTCCGAATTCATTTAAGATGTTTAGCAGGACTTCCCGGTCAATGGAGTCGTACGCTTTCTTAAAGGCCTCAAAAACAGACACATACAGCTTGGACCTTAGTGTACAATATCTGATGATCGTTTTGAGATTTTGGATCTGCTCGGCTGTTGAGCGACCTTTTCTGAACCCTCCTTGGTATTCACCTATTTGATGTTCGACTTGTGCTTCCAAACGCTCCAGGATAGCAAGTGATAGAATTTTGTAAGTCACGGGTAGCAAAGATATTCCTCTGTAGTTCTTGATGTTCTTCATGCTGCCTTTTTTGTGAAATGGATGGATCAAAGCTATTTTCCAATCTTCGGGTAGGGTCTCCTTGTTCCAAATTTCTTCTATTTGCTTTTGCAAGATATCAAGTGATTCCTCTGGGGCATATTTCCATAGTTCTGCTACTACTGAGTCTTCCCCCGGCGCTTTATTATTTTTGAGACGGGCAATGTGGCGCTTGATTTCATCTCTGTCGGGTGGTCTGGAATCTGGGTACCTGAGTAAGGGTTCCTTGGTCTCAATGAGGCTTTGCGGTTTAGAGCAATTAAGTAAATTCTTGAAGTAGTCTGCCAGAATGCTGCAATTTTCTTCATCTGACGTCGCCAGTGTGCCGTCCTTTCGCTCAAAGCATAGAGATGGTGGTTTATAGCCAGTGAGTTTGCGTTTGAAGGCTCTGTAGTACTCTCTGCTTTCATTCTTCCTAAAGTTTTGTTCTATCTTTTCAGTGACAGATTTTTCGTATTTACGTTTCTCAGTTCTGAACACCCTAGCTGCTTGAGCACGTTGGTTTTTGTAGGTTTCCCAATCATTTTCTGATTTCGTAGAGTAGTACTGTTTCCAAGCATTGAGTCTTTCTTGGAGGACTGATTCGCAGGTACCATTCCACCAGGCATGCTTTTTGCTTCTCTTGATTTCTGCAACGTCTTTAGCGGCCTCAACAAAGAGACTTTTGGCGTTGTTAAAGTCACAGTCATTTGGTCTAGCCTTCTCCTGGAACTCCTCGACCCTTGTCATTGTCGAAGCGTGTGATCTGTTTGTTTGTCTTCCTTGTGTTTGCGGGAATTGGTTTGAATTTGATAAGAGACATATAGTGATCTGAGGCCACTTTGATGCCTTTCTTTACCTTGACATTCATAATCTCAGGGTTGTTTCTCCTGGAGATTGCAACATGATCAATTTGGAACTCTCCGAGAGTTTGGACGGGAGAACGCCAAGTCATTTGCTTTCTGGGTAGATGACGAAAGTGGGTCGACATGACCTGCAGGTTGTGATTTTTGCAAATGGACACCAGTCTTTTGCCATTGGGATTGGTTCTTTTGTGAGCAGGGTAATTTCCTATAACTTTCTTGTACTTCTGTTCACGACCTAGTTGGGCATTGAAGTCACCCAAAAGAAGCTTGACATGGTGTTTGGGGATTTTGTTTAATTTTTCATCCAGTAGGTCCCAGAAATTATCAACTTCGTCTGGATCAGACTTGTTCTTATCGTTTGTAGGAGCATGTGCGTTAACTAGAGCGTAGGTTTTGTTCGCGCATTTAATTGTGAGTATAGACAGTCTGTCATTCACAGGTTTGAAATTTGCAACCGATTTAAGGATCTTGGTTCTAACAGCAAACGCAGTTCCAAGCATCACAGCTCCATTAAGGATTCCTCTTTGCGCTTTGCTCTTGAAAAGTCGGTAGCCTTCGGATTAAAAAATGTCTTCATCTGGGTATCTTGTTTCCTGTAGGGCCATTATGGATATCTGATTTTCGTGAAGAGCGTTGGTGAGGGTTTTCAGCTTGCCAGTTTGTGTAAGTGAAATTGTGTTGAAAGTTGCTAGAAAGGTTTTAGATTTTGGCCTGAGTTTTTGACTCTTCGGGGTACACCGAGACGCTCCGACTCGTCTCTTGCATGATGTCGAGTCTCCCCCAAAATCCGAACGAGACTCGTGCACCGTGGCGTTCACGACGAGGGATTTATCCGAAGATTTACCCCCTGGGGTATGTTTCTTGAAATGTTGTGCCATCATGCTTTTTGACTTGACTTTGCTTTGGACGGGTACCCATCCTTTTACAACTAGGGTTGTTAGCCCTAGAGGTTGCCTCAAGATGTTTTCTGGCTTCTGGTCATTTACCAGTCTTCGCCGTAACCCTGGCAAGGGACCAATTTTTTTTTCACGGTGGTATTTTATTTCCCTACTACCCTCTGACTCTGCTGGCGGCAGAGCCAGCGAGCTTCCCCAATTCCAATGGGACGCGCCCTATGCAGGTAACTGGTAAATCCCCACACGGGCATTATTTTATTATTTATTATTTCAAGTACAATTCAAGTTATCTTTGTATACATATGTTGTTGCCTTTAGCTCAGCATATATAGACACTTTATAGTGTTTCTTTTTATGAATTTCTTTTTTCTGTACCTGAGAAGAATTATATGTCATATCGTTAAGTCACATTTCTTATCTCACAAGAGAGCAACAAAATATTGACATTAAGAAGCTAGGGACAAACGATGATAGTCTAACACTGCTTTCTCGCCTTATAGCAAAAGTACTTATTATTATTATTATTATTATTATTATTATTATTATTATTATTATTATTATTATTATTATTATTATTATTATTATTATTATTATTATTATTATTATTATTATTATTTTATTATTATTTTGTTTCACCCTCTTTGGGGTACGTTGGATCAATTCTTTTCCTGTGTGTTTTTCTTTTCTTAGTGCCCAGTATTTCTTCATTTTTCTGATCTTCTTTTCCGCTCGTCTTCCGAGATAATAGGTTTGGCTTTTAATGTAGATTTGTTTTGGAATCTTATATTTTCTTCTTTAGTTATTACTTTATCTGTTCGACCGAATAGTGAATTTTCTGTATTTTTTAATTCTACCAGGTCTTTTTCAGTTTCTATAAACCAGTTCGGTTTTGTTTTGGGTTACGGAAGAAGTCAAAGTTTTGTTCGGTTAATCTATTAGAGTTCATTCTGAGGAGAAGATGACCATAAAAATATCCTTCTTCGCATTGTATCTGAGAGTTTTTCAATTTTCTTGTAGCGTGTTTCATTCTTGATGTATATTATCTTATTATTATTAATATTAGTATCGAGTTCTTTTACATGACATGCCTCAGGTTATGAAGCCTAGTGTTATAGCAAACCATATTCTACACTGTACATCTTTAGGGTCGAAAGTTAATTTTATATCAAATTGTTATCAGGACTACGCAAATTGATACACGAAAACGATTTTGACAGCTACTATTGTTCCGAGGTATCTGTGGAACAGCAGAGGTGAAAGTAGGTGCGGGGGTGAACAGGTCTCAGGCTACGAAATTAAAATTAATTTAAAATTTAACAAGGTTATATTTTCTTTTCAAAATCAGGAAATAACAAGCATGGCAGGAACAGAGTAGCAAGGCAACAAAAGTACAATTACAGTATTTACCGGATTTGGGCTTCGGGCCCCGAACTCACAATTCTTGGGCAATTAGCCCAACTTTACTCCAAAATATGTTTTAACAGAGGGGCAGAAAACCCCATTCATGCCCAGGAACACTTGCTCCAAATTACACAGAAAAGCCTCCTCGAGGCATACAACACTCAATTTTCCAGAAAGAGCCACTCGCTCTCAAACTTTAAGCCTATCAAAGGCCACACCAAACTCCACCTTCAAGTTGTCCTCTAAGGACATAAACACAGGGGTAAAATACCCAACCTACTGAGGCCTATTAAGCGAGAAAAGGTTAATTACATGGCCTCTAAAATACCAATTTGAGAGGAGGCGATCTGCACTCCTAATACATTTTGTTTAAAACCTAATCTGGCTCTAGGCCGATAATGCAAGGGCTAATCCCATACTAAAGAGGTGACTTTAGAAAGAAACAATTTACATTACGTTAAGGAAGAATCGGTTGTGAAAAATAATATGAGTGGGAGCTCGAGAGGGTTAAGCACTCTCTATCCCAATATGTATCTTTAAAGAGAATAGATGCTAAGAGTCTTTACATTTTAGGGAAAAGTTACATGGTGGAAACGCTTCGGACCCGCCCCGAGAGTTAAACTGCTGAGCTAGCAAGAAAAGAAGTTATTAAACGGCCATTACCTTTTTGTTGAACTGCTGCCCGAAGAAAGAGGCGCTTCCCGCCCCCTGCTACGTACTTTACACTTTGAAAGCTGGTACAGAAGTGGCGCAGAGACCCGAAAATCAGCAGTTTATATACTCTCGTGGAAAGTTCGAGGCGTTTCAGGAATGAGAACACCCGCCCACAAAAACTTTATTGGCTAGGGTTAAGCAAGATATTCAAGTTGGAGAAGATACACCTGATTGGTCAGAAATTAATTAAAGAAATTCGGGATTGGCTAAATTCAAAACCAGGGGAAAGGAAGGCTTATACAGCCAACTTAAACAATAACCGAAAGAAATTTAACAAGGAACAAACTTTTGAAATAAAAATTTCTCCAAAAAAGCAGTTCTTTCACTTCGCACTAGGGCGCACCATTGTAGTTCTTCAGTAGTGTCCTCTAGAAGAGAAAGTTCACACTTCTTACTACAGGTAAAACAAAAATACATCGAAAACGACCCAGTTCAGAAACTCCAAAATTTCCAAGTAGTGATATCTTCTGAGAAACTTGAAAATTAACACCTTAGATAAAGTTCAGACTTCCTCCAGTAGGGGAGTTTCAACTGGCGCAAAGTTTGAATTAGCGGCGTGGAGGTGTACCGCCCGGTACGGACCTCCCCCCCAAAAGTCCCTCCAGGGGTGACACATGAAATTGTTTGAAAACAAGGTCCAAGTTATGATGTTGCTATGGAGATTTATTGCAGAAGCGTTTATAAAAATTGTCTAAATTTGGTTTGATCCAGGTTCAAAATTCTTGTAGTAACTGTTGAAGTAATGTCTTTATGTTTGTAGAAGTTGAATTCAGGAGGAAAAACTTTAAATTCTTGAAAGAGAAGAAAATTTTTAAGTCCACCAGATATTGCATTAAAATCCAAAAGTGTGATAATTGTTGAACAGGAATGTCCATATAGCTGAATATGTACTTTAAACGTTGATCAGTTTGACGGCCAGACCAGCCGCCGCTGCTTGAGTTCAGAGGAGGCCGGTCGGACCCCTCAAGTACCCTGAGATACCGCTCGCCCGCACTATGAGAGGAGTAGTGGAGTTGAAGCACGCCGCGCCCGCGGCGAACATGCAGGTCGCGGGCCAGTTACAGGTTGTGCGCCGCATATCAGTCATGGCCGGGAGGAGGGCTCCGGCTCGCCGTACACAGGTTGGCCTCATTGGGGAAGAGCGGGCCCGTACCCTGCCTCAGGAGCGGTACGGTGCCGCGCTGCTGCGGGGGCACTGAAACATTAAAGCTCGGCGGCAGAATTTTGTTGGACCATCATCTTTTTTGAGGGCACAGGCTTTGTGGAGAGGTTGAGGGGCCAGCGGCGTGCAGATATTCATGGCATTTATAAGCCACTGTGTGTTGTGGAGCAGGAGACGGGAGCGTGGTAATGGCCGGGGCAAGGACAGGGTGGCAGTTTAACAGTGCGGGGAAGGTTTACAATAAATAATTACACACAAAGGAAACAGATTCCAAGAGCAGAAGGCCTTAAAAGTGACACGCCTCAAAAAAAAAAAAATAACCTTCCTATTTCTTTCAAAATTATATGAAGCAAGTTAACACAGAAATTACACCGGTTTCACCTGTGACAGGTGAACCCTAAATATCCTCTCGGTGGCTGGATTGCTTAACAATAAGGTAACGGGAGTAAGGAAATCGAGAATGATACACGGCCCATGAAATCTGGGGGCAAGCTTGCCCGTGGGAACAAAATTCTTGACCATCACTTGGTTGCCTACCTTCAAATTGGTGGGTCTCCGTCCACGATCATATCTTTCCCTAACCTTTTCATGAGACACCTTAAGATTGGCTTTAGCCTTCTTCCAAAGATCTTTAATCCGGATCTATTGTCTCAGGTAGAATGTCACTCAGAGACCAGAGGTTAGAGAGCGGCGTGTTGGGAACGAACTTGAACATCAGGGAAGCTGGAGTAAACTTGTGAGATTCATGAACCGCCGAATTCAAAGCAAAAGCTAACCAATGCAGGGACGTGTCCCACCTAGAATGATCTTCATGATGATAGGCAATAAGCGCGGACCTGAGATTACGATTAACCCGTTCAGCCAGAGATGGTTGAGGGTAATAAGCAGAAGTAGTCACATGAGAGATGGACAGGTCAAAGCAGAATTTACGAAATAGATTAGATGTAAAAGCCTTAGCATTATCAGATACAATATATTGACACGGACCAAAAGAAGCAAAGATAGAATTTAGACAAGCAATGGTGGACTGAGCGGTAGCCAGCTTAGTCGGAAATAACCAGGAAAATCTTGTAAAACCATCTACACATACAAAGATGAACTTGTTGGCATTTCCCTTTGACTGGGGGAAAGGTCCTACATAATCAATATACAGGCGTTCCATGGGGCGCGACGCTTGATGAGAAGACAACAGGCCTACCTTGGTGGACATGGTTGGTTTACTAAGCAAACAGGATTTACAAGCCTTAACTAGTTCACGGATTTCACCGTCCATACCCTTCCAGATGAACCTTTCACGAATCTTTTCACGAGTTTTAAAGATTCCAAGATGCCCCCCTAATGGGGTCTCATGATAGTACTTGAAGATCATAGGTACAAGAACAGCTGGACGACAACTTTCATCATCTTATCATGCCTCGATGGGCAACATAAAACACCATTCCTCAGTACATAAGGGACGACATGTTCCCCAGAAGAAAGGGTTTCCATTATCGGAGCCAGCGTCGGATCTTCACGTTGGTATTTCTCGATATCCCTAAAGAGCATGGGAGCATCTGTTAAGATGGCATTAACATCAAATAGTATGGACTCGGGAGGTGATGAACTGTCGATCGGTTCATGGGTCTCAACGTCGTTGGAAAACATACAGCTGAGTCCATCAGCAACAACATTTTCGGTACCTCTGATATGCCTGACATCGAATTGGAAGGCAAAAATACGGATGGCCCAACGGGCTATACGACCAGTACGACGCGGCCAACCTAAGACCCAGCTTAAGGCTTGATTATCTGTCTCCAGGTCGAATTTGACATGTTCCAGATAGAGACGGAACTTTTCTAAGGCAAATAAGACTGCCAAACCTTCGAGCTCATAGATGGAATACTTGGCTTCTTGAGCCGATAGAGTCCTAGATGCATAGGCGATGGGTCGCCTCCCTAGTTCAGTCTCTTGAAGAAGGACTGCAGCTACCGCCGACGACAACGCGTCGGTTTGGACGATGAATTTCTTCGAGAAATCAGGCATAGCAAGGACAGGGGCATTACAGAGAGCTAATTTAAGATCTTCAAAAGCGGCTTGTTGAGAAGGTCCCCACTCAAATTTGATGCCTTTCCTACGAAGAAGGTTCAAGGGCGCCGCTCTATTAGCGAAGTTAGGAATAAACTTCCTGAAGAAATTCACCATTCCAATGAACCTGGCGATACCTTGGATGTCCTTAGGAGGTTTAAAATCACGGATGGCCTGTGTTCTAGAATGATCGACTGCAACACCATCAGGTGAGACAATATGCCCTAGGAATGACATGGAGGGCTTAGCAAAGGCAACCTTGGACAACTTAACAGTTAACCCAGCCTTACGAAGGCGATTGAGAACTTCTCGCAGATGATCTAGATGTTCTTCAAAGGTCTCCGAAAATACGACTTCATCCAGGTAGTGCTACAAGTACTCAAATTTGATGTCGGAGAAGACCCTATCTAGCAGTCTAGTGAGTACAGCTGCTCCCGTGGGAAGTCCGAAAGGCACGCGGTTGTATTCGTACAAATTCCAATCCGTGGCAAACGCTGTAAGGTGTTTAGACTCTTCCGCTAGGGGAATTTGATTATAGGCCTGATTCAGGTCCAAGATAGTAAAGAACTTGGCCTTACGAAACCATGAAAAACAAGAATGAAGGTCAGGAAGGGGCACAGATTGCAACACCACCTTCCGATTGAGAGCCCTATAATCAATGACAGGCCTGAAGCCACCTTGGGGTTTCGGGACTAGAAAAATAGGCGAAGAATACGCCGACTTAGAGGGCCTAATAATACCATCCTTCAACATCTGATCGATGATTTCTTTCAGAGCCTTCATTTTAGGTGGAGATAGCCTATATGGTGGAAAACGGACAGGAATCGAATCCGTGACCTCAATTTTGTATTCAATAAAGTCAGTAACACCAAGAGTATCAGAGAACACCCCTGGAAACGACTGACACAGCTTACGAATACTATCAGCCTGCTCCTCAGGTAGATGTCTAAGGTCTAACAACATCTCATCCTGGGTAGGCGAAATAGATGAACATGATGCAGAATTACATTTCAATAATGGAATTTTACCATTAGACGCAAATTTGAAAGTGCACGACCTACTCTGAAGATCGAGCACAAGACCAGTGTGAGAAATGAAGTCAGCTCCCAATATAATGGGGCAAGACAAGTGCTTGGCCACAAACAATTTAATTTTCCATGTAAATTTAAAAATGCGGATTTTGACATTTACAGAACCTAGAATTTCTAATGGAGATGAATTAGCCGAAACATATTGAGCAGGGGATTAGCCATAGTCAGATAGTTTACAAACAGATTTCAATTTTGAATACCATTCAGCCGAAATAATAGAACAAACGCTGCCTGAATCTAATAGAGCGGTTACAGGTTCATTATTTAGCTCAATTTTAAGAAAAGGAACAGGTGCGGGGGTAACCGCCGTAATCCTCAGACATTCTTTGGGGCATTCAACAGATGAATTTGAGGACTGAATTTTCCCTGAATTTACGACCTGTTTACCAGGGGCTGAGCCTCGGGAAGAGGGACTAATCGACTCAGCCGAAGCCACTAGTCATTTCTTATTATTGGCATTGGTGGAATTTGCACCAGAAGTTGAGCAGGAGGGGGTGCTATTCGAATTTGGGCAATTCTTGGGGATATGTGAGAAAGCCCCGCATTTAAAACAGCCTGGTGATGAGCCAGCTCCATTATTTGCCCTACTAGATTTGATCAATGGACACTTATTGCGAAGATGGTCAGGTGACCCGCAAGCATAGCATTTACGAGGTGTGACAGGTCGGCGAGGTGGAGGCCGAGGATTACCAAAAGAAGGAGGAGGTTCTTTCGCGACACGCAAGGAATCGTCGTATCTAACTCCTTCCGCTGAGACAGCCAATGCTTCAAGTTCAGAGAAAGTTTGCGGGCACGCCGTGAAACACAAATATGACCTATAGGATGGTGAGATACCTTCCACAATAGCTTGTACGATCTGATCCTCCGGGAAGTGAAGAGCAAACACCCTAGTATAGAACTTAATATATTGGATGAAATCTGCCAAGTTTTCATCCAAACGTTGTACACGATAATAGTACTTCTGAATAAGGGAGGACCTTGCCCTAGCCGGGATGAAGTTAGCTAACAAGTGGGCGTGGAAATCCTCAATGGTGATTGCTCGGCAATGGCTCTTACTATTTTGTCTGAGAGTATACCAATTGTATAGGGATAGATGATTTGCAAAATCTGACATGGAGAAAGAGAAAAAACAAGGGCATGATCCTGGAACTCAACTAAAAACCGTAAGAATGAAATAACTTCACTGGTAGTGTTAACAGAAAATTTAGAGATACTTCTAAGCAACATTGCTAATGGGTGAGGTAAGCTGCTGAACCCAGGTGACATAGTAGGTAAAGGTTTAAGTGGCAAGGATGTCAATTCAGAACGTACATTATTCAACGAGGTTCGGCGTTCAGACTCGTTGTCCAATGGGGCAGAGGTTGTTTGAGCTGCAACGGTTTTCCTATTGACGTCTCCCTTAGGAGGCTCTTCCTCGCTACCTACATTCACCGTGACGGGTTGATCAGTTTTGGGAGGAACTTCCCCAGTTAACAATTGGGTAACTTTACTGGACAATTCAGAAAGATTTTCGAGAACCATACTAGCTTCCTTCCTCTGAACGTCATTCAACTTCAGAGACAAGAGATCGTTAACTCTATTTGAAAAATGAAATAGCCTGGCTTGCACACGCTTAATTTGATTAGGAGAAGGATCATTTTCTTCAAAAAAACTAACTACAGATGCTAGCTCAGTAGTATTGTCAGTGATCGTGGAAAGAGAATCGTCAATTTCTTTCTCTCCCAAAGTGGGGATGGAAATGAGCAAAGCAAGGGACTCTCTAAGCTTATTTGTGTCTACCGCAACCGTGCCTCCAGATTGCACATTTCTAATAGTTAACTCATAGATCAACTCCTCCTTGCGCAAATAGTTAAGATGGAGAACATCGCGAGGGCAGCGCATGATGACAGAACAATTTTGAAAAAGGAAAATGTAAAAATTCCAGCAAGTGAGAAAATAGTTAGAGTTGTAATCAAAGCAACGTTTAGCCGTCAAAAGGGGCTAAATTGAGACCCATTCAACCACGCTCTCCTACCACTTGTTCCGAGGTGCCTGTGGAACAGCAGAGGTGAAAGAAGGTGCGGGGGTGAACAGGTCTCAGGCTACGAAATTAAAATTAATTTAAAATTTAACAAGGTTATATTTTCTTTTCAAAATCAGGAAATAACAAGCATGGCAGGAACAGAGTAGCAAGGCAACAAAAGTACAATTACAGTATTTACCGGATTTGGGCTTCGAGCCCCGAACTCACAATTCTTGGGCAATTAGCCCAACTTTACTCCAAAATATGTTTTAACAGAGGGGCAGAAAACCCCATTCATGCCCAGGAGCACTTGCTCCAAATTACACAGAAAAGCCTCCTCGAGGCATACAACACTCAATTTTCCAGAAAGAGCCACTCGCTCTCAAACTTTAAGCCTATCAAAGGCCACACCAAACTCCACCTTCAAGTTGTCCTCTAAGGACATAAACACAGGGGTAAAATACCCAACCTACTGAGGCCTATTAAGCGAGAAAAGGTTAATTACATGGCCTCTAAAATACCAATTTGAGAGGAGGCGATCTGCACTCCTAATACATTTTGTTTAAAACCTAATCTGGCTCTAGGCCGATAATGCAAGGGCTAATCCCATACTAAAGAGGTGACTTTAGAAAGAAACAATTTACATTACGTTAAGGAAGAATCGGTTGTGAAAAATAATATGAGTGGGAGCTCGAGAGGGTTAAGCACTCTCTATCCCAATATGTATCTTTAAAGAGAATAGATGCTAAGAGTCTTTACATTTTAGGGAAAAGTTACATGGTGGAAACGCTTCGGACCCGCCCCGAGAGTTAAACTGCTGAGCTATCAAGGAAAGAAGTTATTAAACGGCCATTACCTTTTTGTTGAACTGCTGCACGAAGAAAGAGGCGCTTCCCGCCCCCTGCTACGTACTTTACACTTTGAAAGCTGATACAGAAGTGGCGCAGAGACCCGAAAATCAGCAGTTTATATACTCTCGTGGAAAGTTCGAGGCGTTTCAGGAATGAGAACCCCGCCCACAAAAACTTTATTGGCTAGGGTTAAGCAAGATATTCAAGTTGGAGAAGATACACCTGATTGGTCAGAAATTAATTAAAGAAATTCGGGATTGGCTAAATTAAAAACCAGGGGAAAGAAAGAGTTATACAGGCAACTTAAACAATAACAGAAAGAAATTTAACAAGGAACAAACTTTTGAAATAAAAATTTCTCCAAAAAACAGTTCTTTCACTTCGCACTAGGGCGCACCATTGTAGTTCTTCAGTAGTGTCCTCTAGAAGAGAAAGTTCACACTTCTTACTACAGGCAAAACAAATATACATCGAAAACGACCCAGTTCAGAAATTCCAAAATTTCCAAGTAGTGACATCTTCTGAGAAACTTGAAAATTAACACCTTAGATAAAGTTCAGACTTCATCCAGTAGGGGAGTTTCAACTGGCGCAAAGTTTGAATTAGCGGCGTGGAGGTGTACCGCCCGATACATCTATAATAGAGGTTAAATTATGTTCTAACTCCTTCAATCCATCTGTCATCTGTAACACTTCTAAATACATTCATTCCGGCTAGGTATGTCTGTAATTTACAGCTGGAAGGGAATTCCACTAACTGAAAATCTGCGGAGTGTTATATGTCAGTTACAACAAATATTTCGGGTCAACTGTACGTCACCACAACACTGAGCGAGAAGGGGAAGTCAGCGTTCTCGCTCCCACGGCTTCTGCTTTCTCACTCGCACACTTCCCCTCACCGGATGTCTTCCTAGCTGGCCCGATCTCTACCTCCAAACACATTTTACCATTAACTTCCCTATACAAACACATATTTCATTACCTACCAAAAACTCAATCCAATTCCACAATCATTCATTTACACTCCAGATTCACTATACAGACACCAATAGTACATCAACTTGCCAATCTCATACCGCTACTTCCATCTCTTCATCCTCAATCTCATACCGCCACCTCAATCTCTTCACTATAGAAACACATACCTCCATACTACATTCCAATTACAACTTAATCCATTAATTAACTATACCTACTATACCAATACATACCACCATCACCATCCAATTCACTATACTTCATTACCCACCAAAAGGAAACTCCATCCAGGCCCACAATAATACACTTAACACTCCAAATCTATTCCAAATTACCTTACTTCATACCGATTACAACTTACTCCATTAATTGATTATACCTATTATACCAACACATCCCACCATCACCATCAAATTCACTATACTCTCATTCCTTCTCAACACTTAAATTCTGCCATTACGTATTCCACCACTTCTTCATTTCCACACTTAAATTACATTTTACCATTAACTTTCACTTAGACTTAACACTCCAGATCAATTCCAAATTACCTTACTACATACCAATTACAACTTACTCCATTAATTCACTATACCTACTATACCAACACCAAGAACAGCAATATAAACAAAACACTAGCCCTAAATTACTTACTAGCTTTACTTAGTTTTTGACTCCTAGTTACTATACCTTCTTCTCTTTTATCTATCTATCTATCTATCTTTTAGGCTCTCTTTATGTAGAACCTTATTTGTATTGATTTCCTCACTCTTATTACATTTATCACCCTGCACAACACATTCACTCACACTTGGGCTTAAACAGTCCTCACCATTGGACTCTCCTCTTATTTCTATACTTAATTCTCTGGACCATATTTTCGTTTTCTCACTGTCAGACCAAAACTCGTCGAAATTTTGTTGCCTTCTCTTTCTTTCATTCGGACTCAATTCCACATTAAGATCACTCAACTCACTGTTTCCCTTGTTCGCATAGGTTCCTGGACTTGCCTTTTCATAATGTCTGTCTTCTCCGGCACTCGTTTCAATCTGTTTTAAACACTGTTCCAAAGAGTGAAGTTTCGGCACCGTCCAATTGCGGGTCCACTTACCACCGGACACCACCATTAACTGACCCTTAATATGTGCCCGCAGACCTTGCATTCTTGCCTTAACCAAATGTTTCTCCAGAAGTTTAAAATTTTGACTCCCCTCTCTTCCCTAGTCCGGCTTAATCCAAATTTTTTCTTTCTGCAAGTTTTCAAAGTTTCTGATTACTATGTCCGCCATTAGTGATGATAGCAGCGTCACCTTTATAGGTCTGCGCCCGCTCATCTTGCCTACCCTCTCAACGTTGTCTATTTCTACCTCACTAAAGTGAATTTTCATTATTTTTTGTATGACATCTACCACTTTATAGATAATGTCCACTTTTGCTTCTCCCTTATCTTCTTGTAGACCGTACATGAATAAGGTTTTCTTCCTCCGTTCTAGATTGTGGGCTGCTACTTCTTTCTTCAAATGCATTACTTCCTCTTCCATATGTTCTATTTTTTCCCTTTGCAATACTATTTCTCCCTCACTTTTTCCACTCTTCCTTTAACTTCGTTCGAGTTTTCCTGGATCCACAGCCTCGTCTTCTCGTGTTCTTTGACTTGCTCTTGAATCATCTGCTTTAACTGCTCAAACGGGCAGAGTTCCTCAAGTACCTCCTTTACCACTTTCTTTATCACCTCTATGTCCTCCCAATTCATATTTCAACTGCTCTGAGGGACTGGATTCACTTCTACCCCCCTCCCAATCACCAAGAGCACCGAGACCACCGTTACCGCCAATAACATCTCACCCTTCAATCCCAGTTCCACACTCCCTTCCTTGCTTCTGGTTGTATTCTTCTTCATTCTTTCCTGCCATCTACCTATCACGGCTCTATATTGTTCTACGCCGATCATCTTCCTTGTCACACTCTACTCGCCCCGTCAGCTCCCCACACTTGCTCCGCTCACCCGGCACACTCCACACAGCACGACCGTTCGTTCCGCTTACATAGGCTCGACTGAAATAAATCCAGTATTTGGTGCCCTCATATTCGATTTGGAGTGAGTCTGGAAGTTTGTTAAAGTCTTCATTTTGAACATAAATCTGTCTCCGCAAACTGAGAATGTGACAAAATCCAGGGATTGTTAAGCCTGCTCTAATAGGTGATATCTTTGACATTGGTTTAATGCCGAGTTTGAGAAATTCTTCTTCAATAACAATATTAGGAATCACAGGGCAAACATTAGATAGAATAACTCGTTTGTTTTTAGTTAGGAGAGGTCTTATTTCCGAGGAAACGTTATTTATGAAAACCAATGGGGTGAAGTCGATCAGGTGGTGTGAAGTCTATCATTGTGACATCTCGACGTTTTTTAATTGATGGCATCTTGTAGGTAGATGGAGAAGTAACAAGTTGAGCTTCTTTGGAATGTGGAAGCTCCATGCAATTTATGCGATATTCTTTAGATGTTATAATGATAACAAGTAAAGTGTGGTTATGTATTCAATAAGTGTCCTTGTTTAGCATAGTTTGAAAAAGGTCGTAAAAAATCTGTCGTCCATCGGTACAATTAATAACCTGACCTCATCACTTACTTCCTTTTGGTAACTTAATGTGTTGTTCTCTTTTCCTGCACTTTGGATTACATCCAATTTTCTCCGCATTCGGGCAATGATGCAATATGCCTAATGTTTACATTTTATTGGGTGAAGTCGATCATGGGACGAATATACCAAAAGACGCCAGGTCCTGTCGGTAAACGATATTATAATATGGAAGATGAAGAAAATAGGTGTGTTACCCAAGTGTGAGTTTCCTTCCATGCTCAAGAAGGCATTCAGTGTTGTCGGAGCCCATGACAGCTCAACTACTATTTCTGGTTTCAAGGCTTGTCGGATTGTTCCAATAAATCGAGAAATGGTCTTGAAGAAATTGCCAAGCCTTAACCAGGATTCCGGAGATTCGCTAATAGGAGCAGAAAAGAGATGGAGTGATACACTTGTGGAACATCTGCACCAGGCACGAAATGGAGGAACAAGACCTACTGAAAGACGTCCAGCAAGAGAAAAGAGAATGAATATTGCTGCTGGTAAGGGAATAGTGGTAAATGACCTCCTTGATTCTGATGAAGAAGAGCTAGTTGAGACAACAGCATTGGAGGAATACTATGATGATGAATCTTCATAATGCCGAAGATAATGAGTCACTCTGATGTGAATGAGAATACAATTGCAGTTTAAACAATCAAAGTAATGTCAAAGGTGAACTAGACATTTTTTGTGTTGATGATTTCGTTGTGGTTTCATTTCCAACTGAAAAGAGACAGAAACTTCGTAGGACAAATTGTAAAGGAAGTTTATAATGGCCACGAGATATCGTATCTGAAAAAAGAGGTGTCAAGCAAATCATTTCCAGATGTGCCCGATATTCAAGAAACATCTGGTAGACAAATAATAATGAAATTGTCCTCAAAAAGTTTGCAAAGGGGACGCTATATCTTTCCAAACATAGATGTCTCCAGTATTGAATGATATCGCAGAAATGTACAGAACATTAATTTAAATTAAATAGGGATTTTATTTGGTGATTTATATTCCATACTTGGAGGCTAGGCCTCCAGGTGTCAAATATTAGTTAAATGTAGACATTTTGTCATTTTTAAAATGTTAAATATTTAATGAAACATTTTTAAAACTAAACTGATGATCGATGTCACCCCACATCATTTATAAAGTCGTTTTTAGGCTGAAATAGATCTGTGCTCGACTTCACCCCACCTAGTGAGGTGAAGTCGATCACACTTTAGACAGTAATAACTTTGTAATTTATTGAGATTGTCATTTTGTTACGCAACCTTTAGAAAGATAAAGATTCATTACATATATGTACGTTTTTTGAGAATTGCTTTCCTCTATTTTCATCCCGTAATATGCCAAAAACTATTTATTTTGATCGACTTCACCCCATTGTACGGAATCTTGGGATGTTTTGAAATTAATTCTTCAACACACTTTCGACTTTCAAGGAAGATACATATTCTACCATTAGATATCCGTGAGACAAATTGGATGTTACTAGGGCTAGTCACTTTTCCAATTGCTAGTATATAATCTCGGATACTAATACCATCACAAGATTCAATAACAATAGCTTGATCTTTGGTAGGATGGGATTGCGTTGCTGCAGAGTAACTTAACCCTGGATTGTCAGGAGATTGATTGTGTTAGGAACAGTAATAGAGGTTGTGATGAGGTTACCTGGTTCACCGGTACGGGTGAGAATTATGCTTTCTTTATCCTGTCGATCCATGGGCTTACTTGAGACTTGCTAATTTTCATTATTTAGATTCAGTGAGTTAGAATAATCTTGCCGAACTCCATCAACAGAGGCGGCCATTATCGGTTAGCTTACAGGATAAGGTTATACTTATGAGATTGGTCCTTTAATGAAAACTGTTACCGTGTTTTAATGGTAGGTAGAGGTGAAAGAAGGTGCGGGCGTGAACGGGTCTCAAACTACGGAATCAAAGTTAATGTAAAATTTAACAAGGTTATATTTTCTTTTCAAAAACAAAGAGATAACAAGCATGGCAGGTACAAAGTAACAAGTCCAAAGGGTAGTTACAATATTTACAGGATTTGGGCTTCGCGCCCTGACTTCACAATGCTTGGGCAATCAGCTCAGTTTTACCCCAAACACAAGTTTCAACAGAGGGGCAGAAAACCCCATTCATGCCTAGGAGTCCTTGCTCCAAATTACACTGAAAAGCCTCCACGAGGCATACAACACTCAATTTTCAAAAGAAAGAGAGCCACTCGCTCTCAACTCTAAGCCTCTCAAAGGCCACACCAAACTCCACCTTCGAGTTGTCCTCACTGGACATAGACACAGGGGTAAAATACCCAACCTACTGAGGTCTATTAAATTAAAAGGGGCAATTACATGACCTCTAAAATAACAATTTGAGAGGAGGCGATCTGCACTCCTAATACACTTGTTTTTAAAACCTAATCTGGCTCTAGGCCACTAATGCAAGGGCTAATCCCATACTACAGAGGTGACTTTAGAAAAGAGCAATTTGTTTTACGTTAACGAAGAATAGGTTGAGAAAATAAGTTCACCTCAAAACAATGTGAGTGGGAGCTCGAGAGGGTTAGCACTCTCTATCCCAATATGCAGCTTTAAAAGAGAATAGATGAAAAGATTGGTTACATTTTAGGAAAAGGTTACATGGTGGAAACGCTTCGAACCCGCTCCGAGAGTTAAACTGCCAACCTAGCAAGAAACGAAGTTATTAAGAGGCCATTACCTGGTGTTGAACAGCTGGAGAAGAAAGAGGCGCTTCCCGCCCCCTGCTATGTACTTTACACACTGAAAGATGGAACAGAAGTGGCCCGGAGACCCAAAAATCAGCAGTTTAAATACTCTCGCGGAAGGTTCTAGGCGTTTTAGGGAAGAGAACACCCGCCCACAATCACTTTATTGGCTAGGGTACAGAAACATATCCAAGTTGGGGGAAGATACATCGGATTGGTCGGAAATTACTAAAAGAAATTCGGGATTGGATAAATCTAAAACAAGGGGAAAAAGAGGGGTATACAGCCAACTTAAACACTAACAGAAAGAAATTTAACAAGAAACAAACTTTTGAAATAAGAACTTCTCCAAAAAAAATAGTTCTTTCACTCCGCACTAGGGTGCACTATTGTTGATCTTCAGTAGTGTCCTCTAGAAGAGAAAGTTCACACTTCTTACTACAAGCAAAACAAAAATACGTCGAAAATGACACAGTTCAAAAACTCCAAATTTTCCACGTAGTGACATCTTCTGAGAAACTTGAGAATTAATACTGTCCATAAAGTTCAGACTTCCTCCAGCAGAGGAGATTCAACAGGCGCACATTTTAAATTAGCGATGTGGAGGTGTACCGCCCGGTACAGACCTCCCCCCCCCCCAAAATTTCCTCCAGGGGTGACACATGAAATTGTTTGAAAACAAGGTCCAAGTTTTGATGTAGATATGGAGATTAATTGCCAAAAAAATTTATAAGATTTTCTTAATTTGGTTTGATTCAGTTTCAAAATTTTGTTGTTGCAGGTGAAGTACAGTCTTTAGGTTTGTAGAAGTTGAATTCTGAAGATAAACTTTTAATACTTAAAAGTGATGAAAAATTTTGCAATGTCCACCAAATATTGCTGTTGAATTTCCAAGTGCAGTAATTGCTGATAGTAATAGTTCATGTAGCTAATGATGATTAAGTTGGATGGCCAGACCGGCCGTTGCAGCTTGCGTCCAAAGGAGGCCGCTCGGACCCTTCAAGTACCCTGAGATACCGCTCGCCCGCACTATGAGGGGAGCAGAGGTGTTGAAGCACGCCGCGCCCGCGGTGAACATATACAGGCTGCGGGCAAGTAGCAGGTCGTGCGCCGCACATCAGCCTAGGCCGGGAGGAGAGCTCCGGCTCGCCGTGCACATGTCGTCCTCGCTGGGGCCGAGGGGGCCCTTCCTCAAACCCAGTCGCGGCACGGCGCCGCGCGGCTGCGGGGGCACTGAAACATTAAAACTAGGCGGCGGAATTTTGTTGGACCATCATCATTTTTTTGAGGGCACAGGCTTGTTGGAGAGGAAGAGGGGCCAGCGGCGTGCAAATATCCATGACATTTAATCTAAGCAAGCCACAGTGTGTATAGCAGGAGACGGGAGCGTGGTAATGGCCATGGTAAGGACAGAATGGCAATTTAACGGATCGGGGAAGGTTTTACAAAAAATGCTTACATATAAAACAAAATAGAAGGAGCAGAATGCCTTAAGAGTGTAAACTCAAAAAAATATAACCTTCATATTCCTATCAAATTATATGAAGCAAGTTGACACAAAATTTACACCGGTTTCACCTGGGACAGGTGAACCCTAAATATCCTCTCGGTGGCTGGATTGCTTACTAACAATGTAACCGGCGTGAGAAAATCGAGAATGATACAAGGCCCATGAAATCTGGGGGCAAGCTTGCCCGCGGGAACAAAGTTCTTGACCATAACTTGGTCACCTACCTTCAAAGGGGTGGGTCTCCGTCCACGATCATACCTTTCCCTAACCTTTTCATGAGACACTTTAAGATTGGCTTTAGCCTTCTTCCAAAGATCTTTAATGTTGTCCGGATCTATTGTCTCGGGTAGAATGTCACTCTTGCATCCGGGAGATAGTAGGTTCGAATCCCACTATCGGCAGCCCTGAAGATGGTTTTCGTGGTTTCCCATTTTCACACCAGGCAAATGCTGGGGCTGTACCTTAATTAAGGCCACGGCCGCTTCCTTCCAACTCCTAGGCCTTTCCCATCCCATCGTCGCCATAAGACCTATCTGTGTCGGTGCGACGTAAAGCCCCTAGCAAAAAAAGAATGTCACTCAGAGACCAGAGGTTAGAGAGCGGCGTGTTGGGAACAAACTTGAACATCAACGAGGCTGGAGTAAATTTATGTGATTCATGAACCGCCGAATTCAAAGCAAAAGCTAACCAATGCAGGGACGTGTCCCACCTGGAATGATCTTCATGATGATAGGCAATAAGTGCGGGCCTGAGATTACGGTTAACTCGTTCAGCCAGAGATGGTTGAGGGTAATAAGCAGAAGTAGTTACATGAGAGATGGACAAGTCAAAACAGAATTTACGAAATAAATTAGATGTAAAAGCCTTAGCATTATCAGATACAATATATTGGCACGGACCAAAGGAAGCAAAAATAGAATTTAAGCAAGTAATGGTAGACTGAGCGGTAGCCAGCTTAGTCGGAAATAACCAGGAAAATCTAGTAAAGCCATCTACGCATACAAAGATGAACTTGTTAGCATTTCCCTTTGACTGGGGGAAGGGTCCTACATAATCAATATACAGGCGTTCCATGGGGCGCGACGCTTGATGCGAAGACAAAAGGCCTACCTTGGTGGACATGGTGGGTTTACTGAGCAAACAAGATTTACAAGCTTTTACAAGTTCACGGATTTCACCGTCCATACCTTTCCAGATGAACATTTCACGAATCTTTTCACGAGTTTTAAAGATACCCAGATGCCCTCCTAATGGGGTCTCATGATAATACTTGAAGATCATAGGTACAAGAACAGCTGGAACGACAACTTTCATCATCTTATCATGCCTCGATGGGCAACATAGAACACCATTCCTCAGAACATAAGGGACAACCTGTTCCCCAGAAGAAAGGGTTTCCATTATCGGAGCCAGCGTCGGATCTTCACGTTGGTATTTCTCAATATCCCTAAAAAGCATGGGAGCATCTGTTAAGATGGCATTAACACCAGATAGTATGGACTCGGGAGGAGCTGAACTGTCGACCGGTTCATGGGTCTCGACGTCGTTAGAAAACATACGACTGAGTCCATCAGCAACAACATTTTCGGTACCTCTGATATGCCTGACATCGAATTGGAAGGCAGAAATACGGATGGCCCAACGGGCTATACGACCAGTACGACGCGGCCTACCTAAGACCCAGCTTAAGGCTTGATTATCTGTCTCCAGGTCGAATTTGACGTGTTCCAGATAGAGACGGAACTTTTCTAAGGCGAATAAGACTGCCAAACCTTCGAGCTCATAGATGGAATACTTGGCTTCTTGAGCCGACAAGGTCCTAGATGCATAGGCGATGGGTCGCCTCCCTAGTTCAGTTTCTTGAAGAAGGACTGCAGCTACTGCTGACGACGACGCGTCAGTTTGGACGATGAATTTCTTCGAGAAATCAGGCATAGCAAGTACAGGGGCATTACAGAGAGCCAATTTAAGATCTTCAAAAGCGGCTTGTTGAAAAGGTCCCCACTCGAATTTGATGCCTTTCCTACGAAGAAGGTTTAAGGGCGCCGCTCTAATAGCAAAGTTAGGAATGAACTTTCTGAAGAAATTCACCATACCAATAAACCTGGCGATACCTTTAATGTCCTTGGGAGGTTTAAAATCACGGATGGCCTGTGTTCTCGAATGATCGACTGCAACACCATCAGGTGACACAATATGCCCTAGGAATGACATAGAGGGGTTAGCAAAGGCAACCTTGGACAACTTGACAGTTAACCCAGCCTTACGAAGGCGATTGAGAACTTCTCGCAGATGATCTAGATGTTCTTCGAAGGTTTCCGAAAATACGACGACATCATCCAAGTAGTGGTACAAGTATTCAAATTTGATGTCGGAGAAGACCCTATCTAGCAGCCTAGTGAGTACAGCTGCTCCCGTGGGGAGCCCGAAAGGCACGCGGTTGTATTCGTATAAGTTCCAGTCCGTGGCAAACGCTGTAAGGTGTTTAGACTCTTCGGCAAGGGGAATTTGATTATAGGCCTGATTCAAGTCAAGATAGTAAAGAACTTGGCCTTACGAAACCATGAAAAACAAGAATGAAGGTCGGGAAGGGGCACAGATTTTAACACCACCTTCCGATTGAGAGCCCTGTAAACAATGACAGGCCTGAAGCCCCCTTGGGGTTTCGGGACTAGAAAAATAGGCGAAGAATACGCTGACTTAGAGGGCCTAATAATACCATCCTTCAACATCTGATCGATAATTTCTTTCAGAGCCTTCATTTTAGGTGGAGATAGCCTATAAGGCGGAAAACGGACAGGAATCGAATCCGTGACCTCAATTTTGTATTCAATAAGGTCAGTAACACCAAGAGTATCAGAGAACACCTCTGTAAAGGACTGACACAATTATCGAATACTATCAGCCCGCTCCTCAGGTAGATGTCTAAGGTCTAACAACATCTCATCCTGGGTAGGCGAAATAGATGAACATGATACAGAATTACATTTTAACAAAGGAATTTTACAATTGGACGCAAACTTGAATGTGCACGACTTACTCTGGAGATCGAGCACAAGACCCGTGTGAGAAATGAAGTCCGCTCCCAGTATGATGGGGCAAGACAAGTGCTTAGCCACAAACAGTTTGATTTTCCATGTAAATTTAAAAATACGAATTTTGACCAGTAAGGAACCTAGAATTTCTAATGGAGATGAATTAGCGGAAACATATAGAACAGGAGATGAGACATAGTCAGGTAGTTTACAAACAGATTTCAATTTAGAATACCATTCAGCCGAAATAATCGAACAGACACTGCCTGAATCTAATAAAGCGGTTATAGGCTCATTGTTTAACTCAATCTTAAGAAAAGGAATAGGTGCGGGGGAATCCGCCGCAATCCTAAGACACTCTTTGGGACATTCAAAAGATGCATTTGAAAATTGCTCGTTCCCTGAATTTACAACCTGTTTACTAGGGGCTGAGTCTCGGGAAGATGGATTAGTCGACTCAGCCGAAGCCACTAGTCACTTTTTATTATTGGCATAGGTGGAATTTGCACCAGAAGTTGAGCAGGAGGGGGTGCTATTCGAATTTGGGCAATTCTTGGCGATATGTGAGAAAGCCCCACATTTAAAACAGCCTTGTGATGAACCAGCCCCATTACTTGTCCCACTCGACTTGATCAGTGGACACTTATTGCGCCGGTGGTCAGGCGACCCACAAGCATAACATTTACGAGGGGTGACTTATCGGCGAGGTGGAGGCCGAGTATTACTAAAGGAAGGCGGGGGTTCTTTCGCTACACGCAAAGAATCGGCGTATCTAACTCCTTCCGCTGAGACGGCCAATGCTTCAAGTTCCGAGAAAGTTTGCGGGCACGCCGCGAAACACAAATATGACCTGTAAGGTGGTGAAATCCCTTCCACAATAGCTTGTACAATCTGATCCTCAGGGAAATGAAGAGCAAACACCCTAGTATAAAACTTAATATCTTGGATGAAGTCTGCCAAGTTTTCATCCAAGCGCTGTACCCGATAATAGTACTTCTGAATAAGGGAGGACCTGGCCCTAGCAGGGATGAAGTTAGCTAGCAAGTGGGCATGGAAATCCTCAATAGATGATTGCTCGGCAATGGCTCTTACGATTTTATCAGAGAGAATACCAATAGCATACGGATAGATAATTTGCAAAATTTGACATGGAGAAAGAGAAAAAACAAGGGCATGATCCTGAAATTCAACTAGAAATCTTAAAAATGAAATTACTTCACTGGTGGTATTAACGGAAAACTTAGAGATACCTCTGAGCAACATTGCCAATGGATGAGGCAAGCTACTAAACCCGGGTGACATAGTAGGTAAAGGTTTCAATGGCAAGGTAGTTAATTCAGAACGTACATTATTTAATGAGTTACGGCGTTCAGACTCGTCCAATGGGGCAGAGGTTGTTTGAGCAGCAATGGTTTTCCTATTGACTTCTCCCTTATGAGGCTCTTCCTCGCTACCTACATTCACCGTGACGGGTTGATCAGTTTTGGGAGGAACCTCCCCAGTTAACAATTGAGTGACCTTGCTAGATAATTCAGAAATGTTTTCAAGCAGCGTACTAGCTTCCTTCCTCTGAACGTCATTCAACTTCAGAGACAACAGATCATTAACTCTATTTGAAAAGTGATATAGCCTGGCTTGCACACGCTTAATTTGATTAGGAGAAGGATCATTTTCATCAAAAAAACTAACTACAGATGCTAGCCCAGTAATATTCTCGACGATCGTGGAAAGAGAGTCGTCAACTTCTTTCTCTCCCAAGGTGGGGATTGAAATGGGCAAATCAAGGGACTCTCTAAGCTTATTGGTGTCTACTGCAACCGTGCCTCCAGATTGCACATTTCTAATAGTTAACTCATATATCAACTCCTCTTTGCACAAATAGTTAAGATGGAGAACATCGCGAGGTCCGGGCATGATGACAGAACAATTTTGAAAAACTCAAAAAAAATTCCAGCAACTGAGAAAATTGTTAGAGTTCGGAATAAAACAATGTTTAACCGTCAAAAAGGGCTAAATTGAGACCCATTCAACCACGCTCTGTTACCACTTGTTACCGTGTTTTAATGGTAGGTAGAGGTGAAAGAAGGTGCGGGCGTGAACGGGTCTCAAACTACGGAATCAAAGTTAATGTAAAATTTAACAAGGTTATATTTTCTTTTCAAAAACAAAGAGATAACAAGCATGGCAGGTACAAAGTAACAAGTCCAAAGGGTAGTTACAATATTTACAGGATTTGGGCTTCGCGCCCTGACTTCACAATGCTTGGGCAATCAGCTCAGTTTTACCCCAAACACAAGTTTCAACAGAGGGGCAGAAAACCCCATTCATGCCTAGGAGTCCTTGCTCCAAATTACACTGAAAAGCCTCCACGAGGCATACAACACTCAATTTTCAAAAGAAAGAGAGCCACTCGCTCTCAACTCTAAGCCTCTCAAAGGCCACACCAAACTCCACCTTCGAGTTGTCCTCACTGGACATAGACACAGGGGTAAAATACCCAACCTACTGAGGTCTATTAAATTAAAAGGGGCAATTACATGACCTCTAAAATAACAATTTGAGAGGAGGCGATCTGCACTCCTAATACACTTGTTTTTAAAACCTAATCTGGCTCTAGGCCACTAATGCAAGGGCTAATCCCATACTACAGAGGTGACTTTAGAAAAGAGCAATTTGTTTTACGTTAACGAAGAATAGGTTGAGAAAATAAGTTCACCTCAAAACAATGTGAGTGGGAGCTCGAGAGGGTTAGCACTCTCTATCCCAATATGCAGCTTTAAAAGAGAATAGATGAAAAGATTGGTTACATTTTAGGAAAAGGTTACATGGTGGAAACGCTTCGAACCCGCTCCGAGAGTTAAACTGCCAACCTAGCAAGAAACGAAGTTATTAAGAGGCCATTACCTGGTGTTGAACAGCTGGAGAAGAAAGAGGCGCTTCCCGCCCCCTGCTATGTACTTTACACACTGAAAGATGGAACAGAAGTGGCCCGGAGACCCAAAAATCAGCAGTTTAAATACTCTCGCGGAAGGTTCTAGGCGTTTTAGGGAAGAGAACACCCGCCCACAATCACTTTATTGGCTAGGGTACAGAAACATATCCAAGTTGGGGGAAGATACATCGGATTGGTCGGAAATTACTAAAAGAAATTCGGGATTGGATAAATCTAAAACAAGGGGAAAAAGAGGGGTATACAGCCAACTTAAACACTAACAGAAAGAAATTTAACAAGAAACAAACTTTTGAAATAAGAACTTCTCCAAAAAAAAAATAGTTCTTTCACTCCGCACTAGGGTGCACTATTGTTGATCTTCAGTAGTGTCCTCTAGAAGAGAAAGTTCACACTTCTTACTACAAGCAAAACAAAAATACGTCGAAAATGACACAGTTCAAAAACTCCAAATTTTCCACGTAGTGACATCTTCTGAGAAACTTGAGAATTAATACTGTCCATAAAGTTCAGACTTCCTCCAGCAGAGGAGTTTCAACAGGCGCACATTTTAAATTAGCGATGTGGAGGTGTACCGCCCGGTACAAAACTAATCTCCACAATGCAGATTTAAAACCACACTCACTACAAAAGTATTTAGCAGCTTCACTGTGGTGCTTCAGGCGGTAAATTTTAGCTTAGAATTAGCGATTGTTCAATAGTCCCAAGCGACAATATTACACGCGAACATCATGTGAATATTGTTTTTGTCACAGGCTTGCAATCACTTAATCAAGCTACAATATTTTATCATACCTTTGCAATTTGAAATACTTTCAGGTCCATGGAAACTACAAAATATTGCTTCAAAATCAGTTGTTGTGTTCAACCATTCCTTTGTATGAGAAATAATCCCTACTTAAATATAACCGATATCCAGTTATTGCAAGTGTCTTGCTGAAATCTGCACAGTTCTAGAGAATCAGGTAGACAGATATTTATTTCAATAATTAATTCCATGGGCCAAAGGTTCATACAGAGGAATTGTACAATGAATAATATATTCAATTGCCGATCTACAAACTCTGATACTTACAATGATATAATCAGGTGACTTACAAACAGAAAGTGTAAAAAATAAAATACCATTCTATAGTTCCCTTAATTATACTAAGATACTTGAACTATTTATTACTAAAAGTGAGTAACAATGCAACAGGATGATTGACAAAGCGGGGCGGGTGGTTATTTTAAACATTACCTATTTATATACATTGATCCATGACGTATCTATTCCATAGATTTTCCTTTGCCTTTTTTTAAAAGTTATTAAGGTAGGGGCAATTTTTATGTCAGCAGGAAGTTTGCTGCATGCTTGAATTGCTGAGAATTTACAACTATTCTTCCCATATTTTGAAGAGTGGATATGATACAAGGTCAAATCATCTGCATGTATAGTTTGATACCTGTGGTTGTCTGAATTGGTTATTAAAGTAGTGTTGTAAATATACATTAGTATGACAGAATTAAGCTCAGTAGCCTAATGCTGAGAGGTAGAATTTTGGTCTGAATGTTCAGGTCTTTTACTAGGGTGTATAATGGTAAGTTAAATATTTTCGTTATTGCGCTGTTTTGTATCACCATTAGTTCACTCAAGGCAATTGATTTTCATGTAAACGCAAAGAACGCCGCAATGTATTTCAGTGCATTAGGAGTTATGTCTCTGTTCATAACATCTGCAATTGAACCGTACTTACTTACTTACTTACTTACTTATCCGGCACTACAGCCCTGTGTGAGCCTTGGCCTCTTCTACGATAGTCCGCCATCTACTTCAATCCCGAGCGGCTGATCTCCAGGGTGGATGTTCATTGCTCTCAAGTCGGCTTCAACTTCATCGCTCTATCTATTACGGGGCCTCCCTTGTCGCCGTCTTTTATCTACTCGGGATTTAACTACTTTTCTTGGCATTCGATCTTCCTCCATTCTTTCCACATGGCCAAGCCATCGCAGACTTTGTGCCTTAATAAATCTAACTGTATCCTCCTGGTCTAATATGTTCTGTATTTCAGCATTCTTCCTTATCCTCCGACCATTGTGGTCTTGAATTGGGCCATATATTCGTCTAATAATCTTTCTTTCAAATATTCTTAATTTATTTGCATCTTCAACTAAAAGGTTCTGAGCCATATGCCACTACAGGTCTAATAAGGGTCTTATATAGTTTAAATTTTGTAGGTTTAGACAATAGACGAGATTTAAATAATGTAAGATTTGCATAATAGGTCCTGTTTCCATCTATTATTCTACGATGTATCTCCTCACTTATTCTATTACTGTTTGTCAACATGATTCCCAAATACTCAAAACTTAGTACATTCTCAAAATTATGCCCATTTATTGTCAGATTATCTTGACTTCTTCTGCCCTCTATAACAATCACATGCATATACTTGGATTTACTGTCATTCACCTCCAATGCCATCCATTTTCCTGCTTCCTCCATTTCAAGAAACATTTCCTTCAAATATCTATCATTCCTGACAATTAACACTACATCAACTGCATACGCACAAATTTGTTTAGATTTATATACAATATTTCCGGTATCCATTATTTTTTCAAGGAATTGGTTAATTGTCAGATTAAACAAAGTGCTGAGAGTGCATCACCTTGTCTGACTCCTGTATTAATAGCAAACTCATTTCCAATTCTTTCATCCACCATCACCTTTGCCCTTATTTCTTCTAAAGTGATTCTGAACATCCTAATCAGTTTCGGTGGTATTCCTATTGTCTCCATATATTCATATAGCTTATCCTTGTATATACTTCAAATGCTTGTCTAAACTCTACAAACAACATATGTAGATCTATATTATGCTCATAGCATTTTTCCATCGTTTGACGTACCACGAATATTTGATCTACCGAGCTCCTATTTCGCCTGAAGCCACACTGTACTCCATCCAATCTTTCTTCAGCATATGGAGTCAGATATTGTAATAGGATATTTGAGAATACTTTATAGATGATATTCAGTAATATAATTCCCCTATAATTAGTGCATTCGTATTTATTTCCCTTCTTATATATTGGGAAAATTATTTCCGTATTTCACTCATCAGGTATCCGTTCTTCCTCCCAAATCTTAATAATCAGTTCATGTATCTCTCGTAGCATTTCTTTGCTACTATTTTTAATCAGTTCACTTGTTATTCCGTCTTCTCCTGCTACCTTATGGATATTTAATTTTGGAATAGCATTTTCTACATCTTTCAATGTGGAGGCATTTATCCATTGTTCTGGCCCGCTCTGCTCCATATGCCTTTCACTTTCTTCCACATATTCTCTTTCCTTGTTAAGGAGCTCTCGGAAGTATTCGGTCCATCTTTCACTTATTTCCTCTTCATTCTGTAATAGCTTACCTTCTTTAAACTTACAGCCAGTCAACCTTGGCTTCCTGAAATAATTAATTTCATTATAGAATTCCTTTGTCCTCTTCTGTAACCTTTGTGTCTCTATACTCTCTAGTTTCTTCTTAATCATCTCTCTTTTCTTCTTCTTCTTACAGATGTTATTAGCTTCACGTCTGCATTTCTCATAATTTTCCCTATTTGACCTTGTATCTCACTGTAATATTTTTGCTCTTGTTGCATTCTTCTTTCCAATCGCTTCCTCACACTCCATATCAAACCAAATATTCTTTTTAGCTATACCCAGTGTTTCTTGTGCCGCATTTTGTATGCACCTTTCAACTTTTTCCCACCTTTCCTCTATTCCAGAAACTTGTCCAATCGTCTGTAAAGTATTATTCATTTTTGACTGGAATTCTTGTTTTCCTTCTGGTTGTTGTAGTTTTTCCAAATTCCATTTCCTTCTTTCCGTAGGTTGTCTCCTCTGTCCTATTGCCAATTTTTGTCTCACTATTGCTTTTACTAAATAATGATCAGAATCACAGTTTGGCCCTCTGCATGTCCTTACGTCAATAATGGATGCTGCATGCCTCGTCGTCACTAGTACATGATCTATTTGATTTACCACTGTGCTTCCTGGCATCTTCCACGTTCCTTTATTTATTTTCTTATGATCAAAGCAGGTGCTTTTAATTATAAGACCACTCGTAGTTGCAAACTGTCCCAAGTAAAAACCATTCTCATTTGATTCTTCATGTAGTGTATATTTCCGGGCTATTGGTCTCATAAACTCTTCCTTTCCCACTTTGGCATTAAAATCTCCTAAAATAATAATCATGTCATATCTTGGTCCCTCTTCAACGGTTTGTACTAACTCATCATAAAACTGTTCCTTCCTTTCCTCATCCGCATCTTCAATTGTGCATGTGCTAATATAACAGTTATGTTCCTAAATCTCCTCTTGATCCGAAGCATACATATTCATTCTGAGATCGGTTCAAATCCTATTATACTCTTCTTCAATTTCCCATGTACTATAAATCCCGTACATAACTGTCATGTCCTTTCTTCCGGCCCACTGTATTAGAGGTTATCATCTTTCTTTTCAATTAGTGACAAATAATCCCCATAAGGCTGTCAAGCACGGACAAATCTCTGTCCCTGGTATCTCTACACACGATCTTATCTATCTGTAGTACTCATTGCGGGTGCCGAAGTGTAAAGCTAAGTATGTAAACTACAGAGACATGAAAAATATAGACTTAACTCTACTACAATATGACGCATATAATTTACCTTGGGACGACATACGTCAATTGCACAAATACAACGATTTAACTCCTTTTTGTTAGGACTCTATGACAAGCATGCTCCCGTTCTGCAGGCAAGGATTACTCGCCCTCCTGCTCCATGGTTAAACACTGATATAAAAGCAACAATGGCCCGCCGTGATGCTTTGTTTCGCCGGTACAGAGCAACAAATGAGCAAACGGATTTCGAACAATACTCTCGTCTACGGAACAAAACGAAACAATTAATTAGAAACAGTAAATTTAAATATATCAGAAATCAAACAAAAAATCTCAATACAGTCAATGCGTGGAATCAGTTACGTTCAATAGGAATAGGAAAAATTAAAGAACCTCATATACCAACAATATCGTTGGACATACTTAACTCTCATTTCACTGGTAATGAAATCAAAGAAACTCGACCCCAATCCGGAATCCCGTTAAACGAAGATGGCAATTACTTGAGTATTGAACCAACATTCTCATTGCGAACTGTCAATATAAACGAAGTAAAACGAGTCTTAAATTCCATTAAATCTCAAGCGAATGGAGCAGATCATATGCCAATAGCCTTCATAAAAAATGTCATCGGCGCAGTAGTACCGATCATTACTCATATCTTCAATTACTGTATAAACTCAGGAACTTTTCCAGACAGTTGGAAGGATGCTCTAGTGATTCCAGTATTAAAGAACACCACATCAAATTATCCATCAGACTACCGCCTTATATCAATACTCCCTCCGCTTGCGAAAGCCCTTGAACGACTTATTCACGAGCAACTAACTGAATATCTCACAAATCATTCACTACTAGACCCGTTGCAATCTGGCTTCAGGAAGGGCTATAGTACGACGACAGCAATCCTTCGGGTAACAGATGATATCAGGCTTGCTATGGATAAGCGACAGGTGACGGTACTCGCGCTCCTTGACTTTAGCAGTGCATTTGATACAGTCAACATACAACTACTCCTTTCAAAATTGCGCTTCCTTGGCTTTGACCGGAATGCGCTCAATTTCTTTATAGCTTACCTCACAAATCGTCGTCAGTGCGTCTCAGTAAACGATGTTACGTCCAAATGGGCTATCAGATTATCTGGCGTGCCTCAAGGATCTGTGCTTGGACCTTTATTATTCACCCTGCATATCAATGATATTTCATCCCCACTTGTCCACTGTAAATACCATCTGTATGCTGATGACCTACAGGTATATTACCATACCAGTGTAGATAGTATATGCGAAGCGATCCAGCATATGAATACAGACCTACGACGACTCACAACGTATGCCAGGAACAACGCCTTACTCATCAACCCACGAAAGACCCAAAGCATAATAATTGGACACAAAAAATTACTATGTGCTCTAAATAGTAATCACAATCCTTCTCCAATTACCATGGATGATACCGAAGTGCCATACTCCAAGATTGTTACAAACCTCGGGGTCACCTTAAATGAGACTCTGACCTGGAATGAGCATATAACCAATGTGTGCAGAAAAGTACACGCATCTATTTATCCTTTGAAGCGTCATAAAAATGTTCTCCCACTGGACCTTAAATTAAAACTCATACAAACATTTCTATTTCCAATCTTTGACTACTGTGAGAGTTTATTGACTGATCTAACCTGTGAACAAGCAACAAAGCTACAACGTGTACAGAACTCTTGCATTCGATATGCCTTCCAGCTCCGACATGATGCTCATATAACACCATACTACGAAAAGGTGGGATGGCTACGTTTAAATAACCGTAGAAAAATGCACCAAATGACCCTTGTCTATCAGTTGCTTTCTTCAAACAGCCCCAGCTACCTGTCGTCCAATTTTAGGCTTCTTTCTTCGTTCCACGAAATTAACACTCGTTCCGGATCACTACTTGAAATAGCACCGCATCGAACGAATACCTACAGCCATTCATTTCCGGTCTCCGCTACGAGGTTATGGAATACGATCCCGGACGATATTAAAAAGTCTTACTCGTCTAGGACATTTAAAACAGCCTACCGTAAATTCCTCCAGAGTACATACAGTTGACTCGAATGAATGTAAGAGTGAATGACGTGTGAATGAAACAAAAAATGACGTACTAGATTTAAGTTCTTAGGCTATCCCATTTACGTCCTTACTACTCTCATTTAAGGCTATACACTGTTCATAGAAATAGACTACATAGTAACATTGATTTTAGTTCACTCAGATCGTAACATACAAGTTAATTTATTTTAGCCTTATATTTGAATAAGTTTTTTTAAGCAAGTTGTAGATATATTCTTTAGGTTATAAGTCGATATATTTTTTTGTTATTATCCACTCTCTATTTATCCTATAATTTTTAATCAGTAGTAACCTTAATTAATTGTATTATTGTAATTCCTTATCTGACATACATATCTCAATAACAGTAATTGATTACAATGATACTTTAGAATAATACTGTAAAAATAAAACAATGTATGTGGTTAAGTGTAAGAGAGGGCCAAGAGCCCTAACTTCGCCACTTAATAAAGACACAAATAAATAAATAATAAATAAATAAATAAATAAATATTCAGCATGTATGAAAGAGTGATATGTCGCATAATGGGGTAACTGTGAAAACGCAGCTTACTTCGTACTTACTGCTTTCGCCGCTCAAATGTCACACTTCAACTCTCGTGGGTCCAACAATATAGTTATGGACTTATCCTCTCATTCGACAGAACCATACATTCCAGTAGTATAACTGGAGAGTTCTGCGGCCACCGCCACCGCGGGCCCCACCGCAGAGGCCTCCACCGCGTTGACTGCGCTGACTAAGAGAGCGAGCCTAACCTCACATGCGCCATCTTGGAGGGGCTTAACCTTACTTTTGATGTGTAAGAGAACAAGCCTAACCTCATGGAGGAGCCTAACATCAGTTTTACGTCCCGATGGCCTTCGCGACGCTATCTTAAGTAGTAGGGCAATGGGTATTCTCGAGACGTTAATTTGAGTAGTAGGGCAATGGAGATTAGCATAAGAGAGAACACCTAACCTCATGGAGGAGCCTAACCTCAGTTTGACGGCCGGATGCCCTTACCAACGCCAATTGCACAAGATGGCTGCTGCTCTTATGAGACGGCTTAAGGGTGCTTGCGCAAGATGGCGGCTGCTCTTAGGAAACGGGGTAGGGCGCTTGTATAAGGTGGCTGGTGTACATAGGTTCCTACGAGACGCTCTAGGAATGCTTGCGCAAGATAGCGGCTACCTAATTCTACAAGATGGCGGTTATACATCGCTTCTTATGACACGGCTTAAGGGCCCTTGCACAAGATGGCTGCTGTACACAGGCTCTTATGAGACGCTCTAAGAATGCTTGCGCAAGATGGCGGTTATACATGGCTTCTTATGAGATGGATTAAGGGTGCTTGCACAAGATGGCTGCTCTACATAGGCTCTTATGAGACACCCTTGGGAAGCTTTCGCAAGATGGCGGCTATCTAATTGCTCAAGATGGCGGCTATATATAGCTTCTTATGAGACGGCTTAAGGGTGCTTACACAAAATGGCTGCTATACTTAGGTTCTTATAAGATTCCCTAGGGACGCTTGCGCAAGATGGCGGCTATCTAATTGCTCAAGATGGCGCTAACAGCGGCCATCTATAATCAACAGAGCACCGTGCTGTTACCTTTACGGCTACTACCTTCAGCACGTGGTGGCGGGCAATTTGAAATTCCACATGCTCTTGTTTTTAAACAAAGCCACGTACTTTTTGACAGCTGCCATCTTTAATCAACAGAGCACCGTGCTGCTATCTTTACGGCTACTACCTTAAGCACGTGGTGGGGGCCGATTTGAAAAATTCCATGTGCTTTTTTTTGACAGCTGTCATCCGCCATCTTTAAACAACAACGCATCGTGCTCCCATCTTTAGAGCACTAAACCTTATCCTTAGGCATGTAGTTGCGGGCAATTTAAAATTCCACATGCTCTTGTTTGTAAACAAAGCCACGTACTTTTTGACAGCTGCCATCTTTAATCAACAGAACAGCGTGCTGCTATCTTTACGGCTACTACCTTAAGCACGTGGTGGCGGGCGATTTGAAAAATTCCATGTGCTTTTTTGACAACTGCCATCCGCCTTCTTTAAACAACAATGCATCGTGCTGCCATCTTTAGAGCACTAAACCTTATCCTTAGGCATGTAGTGGCAGGTAATTTGAAAAATTCCACGTGCTTTTTGACAGCTGTCAGCCGCTATCTTTAACCACATGCACATGGCTTACTGCTATATTGACGGAAGTAGATTTTATAGCGCGGGACTTAGCCAAGCCGCAAGCAAGCAAGCTGCCCTTCTCAATATACTGTTATCTTAGTTTTTAAACCAAGATGCTGTTAGAGATTACGGCTATGGGCGATTGCACAAGATGGCGGCTATACACAGACTCTTATGAGAAAGATAGCTGAGAGGCTACTGCACAAGATGGCGGCTGCTGTTATGAAGAAAGCTAACTTAGAGGCTACTGCACAAGATGGCGGCTATACATAGGCTGTTATGGCCATTTCCTCTTCCTCCTCTGTTAAGATAGATCTCTATCGAACAAGTTTAAACACGCATCGCGAAGGCACGAGTGTGCACGTGTTGCAGCGATGACGTCATCATAGTCGTGCATGTTTAGACTCGTTCGTTTTCTCAATCCTTTAGAGTATATGTAAGGAATGCAATAAGTACAACATTTTGAATGCAATCAAATATTAATTTACAATGTGCTACAACGGTGTTCGTTTGCTGCTGAAAAGGTTGCTATGCTTCTTAACAACGTTGTGCGAAGGGGTAACATGCTTCCAAAATGCCTCCTGCAACATTCAAATTAAAGAAAACATTTAGAAATATATTATACTAAGTATGTTACGCTTTACAAAGAAGATAATGCATTTCTTACCTTGTTGTTATTCCTTTTCTGAATCATCGTCATCAGGTACTGGAAAAAGTTCATACATACGCTGTGTACATTGTTCAATCCTCGGATTTGGTCCATCCCAATCATAATTGTACCGGGTGGTACACCTCCACGTCGCTAATTCGAACTTTGCGCCAGTTGAAACTCCTCTACTGGAGGAAGCCGGAACTTTATCTACTGTGTTAATTTTCAAGTTTCTCAGAAGATGTCACTACTTGGAAATTTTGAAGTTTCTGAACTGGGTCGTTTTCGATGTATTTTTGTTTTGCCTGTAGTAAGAAGTGTGGACATTCTCTTCCAGATGGCACTACTGAAGAACTACAATTATGCACCCTAGTGCGAAGTGAAAGAACGATGTTTTTGAAGAAAGATTGTGTTCATAAGTTTGTTCTTTGTTAAATTTCTTTCAGCTATTGTTTATGTTGGCAAAATTAACCCCTTCTTTCCGCCAGATTTGAATTTAGCCAATCCCGAATTTCTTTAATTAATTTATGACCAATCAGGTGTATCTTCATCAACTTGGATATGTTGCTTAACCCTAGCCAATAAAATTCTTGTGGGAGGGTGTTCTCATTCCTGAAACGCCTCGAACTTTCCGCGAGAGTATATAAACTGCTGATTTTCGGGTCTCCGGGCCACTTCAGTAACATCTTTCAGTGTGTAAAGTACGTAGCAGGAGGCGGGAAGCGCCTCTTTCTTCGGCCAGCAGTTCAACCACAAGGTAATGGCCGTTTAATAACTTCTTTTCTTGTTAGCTCAGCAGTTTTACTCTCGGGGCAGGCCCGAAGCTTTTCCACCATGTAACTTTTCCCCTAAAATGTAAAGACACTTAGTATCTATTCTATCTTTCAAACTACATATTGGGATAGTGAGTGCTTAACCCTCTCGAGCTCCCACTCATATTGCATTGAGGTGAACTTATTTTTCACAACCGTTTCTTCCTCAACGTAATGTAAATTGTTTCCTTCTAAGTCACCTCTTTAGTATGGGATTAGCCCTTGCAGTAACGGCCTAGTGCCAAGTAGGTTTTATATAAAGTGTGTTAGGAGTGCAAGAACGCCTCCTCTCAAGTTGGTATTTTAGAGGCCACGTAATTAACCTTTCCTTACTTAATAGGCCTCAGTAGGTTGGGTATTTTACCCCTGTTTTCATGTCCTTGGAGGACAACTTGAAAGTGGAGTTTGGTGTGGCCTTGGATAGGCTCGTACTTAAGAGCAGATTGCTCTTTCTAAAAATTTTGTTTCCTGCGCGCCTCGAGGAAGCTTTACTGTGTAATTGGGAGCAAGTGCTCCTGGGCATGATAAGGGTCTTCTGCCCCTTTGTTGAATTGTGTATATCGTAAAGTTGGGCTAATTGTTCAAGAATTGTGAGTCCGGGGCTCGAAGCCCAAATCCTGTGAATACTGTAATTGTACATTTGTTACCTTGCTACTCTGTACCTGCCATTCTTGTTATTTCTTGATTTTCGCTAAGAAAATATGACCTTGTTAAATTTTATCTTAACTTTAATTTCGTATTTTGGGATCTGTTCACCCCCGCACCTTCTTTCACCTCTGCCGTTTCACAGATACCTCGGAACAATCATCATCATCTTTTTTCCCCTCGATGCTTGTAATGACGTTGACAGGTTCTGCATAAAGCTACATCGATTGAAATCTTACTGCGTAGAGGAAGGATGCCCCAAAAAGCATGCATATAAGGGGCAACTAACGTAGATAAAAATCCTGGAGGTAAGTATTGAATAAGATGTTCTGGCATCGAGTTTCTATGTTTATAGAACATCTTAATAGCCTTACTTATTCGTGTGAGATAAATAAAATGTTGCGTATGAGCACGCGAACAGCATGCACATTCACAGTTTTATTTGTTGTACTCTTTCGGTTCCATGGCGTACGATGTCGAAGCACACACTAATGTTGATGATAAAGTACTATTCCGTAGGAGAAGGGATTGAGGTAACCTCAGTAACTGCGAGGGAGATGAGGAGGAGGAGGATGAGGAGGAACGTAGCTGACCTGTGAGGCGGAGAAGGAACACGGCTATATCCGATCGGAGGTGGGGGAGGATGTGGAGGAGGAGGAAGCTGTTATCTTAACAGCTGATACATTAAAAGTAGTGTAGGGAAGGGATTGTGGTACACAATAATACGCTTACGGCGTAATTCGTCTTCTATTTCTTGAATCCCTCGTACACACACTGTGTATCCAGCATCTTGATAAGCTCTTATGAGTTGTAATCGTTCAACGAGTAAGTTAACATTTTTACAGTATCTTATATGTGCATAGGGGAAGAGAGTTTTGCTAATACGTGTAGAGAGTTGATGTGTAGAAAAGGGAAGAACTTGTTTTGATGCGGTATGTGCTTCTGCAATGTTATCAGCAGATAAAAACTTAACATGGTTTGATTGAAAAGAAGCGGTTAAATCTTCTTCTTTTTCTTCTACTCGTGCATCTTGCTTCTCTTCTTGAGGTGTTTGTACAGTTACAGAACATGTTGCTAGGTTAAAAAATAAAGTGGAATGAAAAAGCTCTGATGGTAAAGAAACGTTGTATTCTTCTTTATGCATCTCCTCTTTATCTGGTGGTGTGAGGTTAGTAACAGAAGTTGTAGTAAGCTGTGATGATGTTATATCGTTTCGATCACGCTTCTTTAAACAAATGTGTTTATAATTTACATGTCGTGTGAGATTATAACGTCTGTTGAATATAGCAGTACATTGTTCGCATGCATATATTTCGAAGTTATGCTTTGCAGCTTTATGTCGTTCAAGATTGTCAAGTCTTGAAAACCTCACACTACAAAGATAATAGATGTTTTACAGTTAGATATGATGTATAGTTTTACACTGCAACCAGAAAATAACAACACCGGCAAAAAACAACTGCCTATCTATCTGTAAAACTGCGTCTAATATGGAGAAGGAGGATGAGGAGGAAGCTGCTATCTTTACAGCTGTTTAAGGTACGCCCTGCCATGTGAGATGAGGAGGAAGCTGCTATCTTTACAGCAGTTTAAGGTACGCCCTGCCATGTGAGAGGAGAAGGAGGAGGAGGGGAGGAAGCCGCTATCTTTACAGCTCCTTTACAATTTACGCATGTAATCTCGTTTCAGCTGATGCTGCTAAAAGTTCTAACCTGGGAATGATCAATCCGATGCCCTATTTTCCACTTGGCGCAACTCTTGACTTGGCAGCCACCAAGTGAAAACTCAATTCAACCTCTTGCTCAACACGAAGATATGGAAGATATACAGCGCTACATATGATGTCTGGCAGGCATAATCAAAGACTGAAATTAGACATATTCACGATATGAATGCACTTGGCATCAAAGAAACGACAATCTTCGCTCCCTATCCAGTTATACCTTCCTCATTATAAGGAACCTCACCTTGTGGCCAGCAGTCCTTATTCTCTCTCAACCAACCAGGCCCCTCCCACCAACGGTATTGTAACATCATCTTCAAAAACATCCACGTTGTGGAAGATGTGAAGACTTTTCTTTGCCAGGAACATGCTGCCATTCATAACCAACTGACAGTTCCCGAGTATCTTTAATCCGATTCACGACTCGTTGAATGAATGATCAGCGTACTGGCCTTCGGTTCAGAGGGTCCCGGGTTCGATTCCCGGCCAGGTCGGGAATTTTAACCTTAATTGGTTAAGTCCAATGGCTCGGTGTGTGTGGCGTATTCAACATTAGAAATCATCCTAGGTAGGGCCCTCATTTTCACAGATATGCAGGTCGCCTAATAGGACGTCTACTAGAGAAAGATCTGCACCAGGCCTCTCCGGAGGCCATACGCAATTATTATTTTTTCGACAAGAGCATCCTGTGCTTCACTTCGTTGAATCCAAGCGAGAACAGTTGTAACATCTTTCCAAAAAATGCATTGATACCGGGAAAGCAATACTCCTTTACAATTTATTCATATAATCCCGTTTCTGCTGATGCTGCTAAAAGTTCTAACCTGGGAATGGTCAATCCCTTGCCCTATTTTCCACTTGGGGCAACTCTTGACTTGGCAGCCACCAAGTGAAAACTCAATTCACCCTCTTGCTCAACACGAAGATATGGAAGATATGCAGCGCTACATATGATGTCTGGCAGGCATTTGAATAAATCCGAAGTGTCCAGGGGTCACCTAGGCTGTTGCTGTTAAGACACCCAACGAGGAATCTTAACTCGAGCTCACAGAGGAACATCTTCAAGCCAACTCAAGAATTTCATTTTGATCTCTTCATTGACTTCTTCATCCCATGTCAAACTTCCCTCCAAGTTTGTTGTAAGAAAAATTTTGGTATTAATACTACACTACGTGTGACATCCACCGGATCAACAGTTCTATAGGCAGGGCTCGAAATAGCATTCTTTGTTATTTTCTCAAAGCTAATAGAAAGAAGGTTATCTATGTTGATTGCTACGGAATCTTCGTACCATGAGTCCAAACACATTCGTAGGTCCGGAAACGACATTACTTCCGATCTTCTCACACCCACGAAGGCAAAATTGCCTTCCCCTCATGATACTTAAAGCTTCGTCAATAAACTTTGCACTGGGCGAGATGGCCGTGCCGTCAGGGGAGCGCGGCTGTGGGCTTGTATCCGGGAGACAGTGGGTTCGAATTCCGCTGTCAGCAGCCCTGAAGAGGGTTTTCCGCGGTTTCCCATTTTCACACCAGGCAAATGCTAGGGCTGTACCTTAATTAAGGCCACGGCCGCTTCTTTCCAACTCCTAGGTCTTTCCTCTCTCATCGTCGCCGTAAGACCTATCTGTGTCGGTGCGACGTAAAGCAACTAGCAAAAAAATTAACGTCGTCGTCCAAATTGGCAAGGCAATTATCAACGTAGATATCCCACAAATGACCTGGGTCATGGAAACTTCCCTTTATCACATATTGCTAATATATTTTCAAGGTGACGTTTGATGCATGATTCTAATAGGGAGATATTTTGCTAGTGGTTTTACGTCGCACAGATAAGTATTATGGCGACGAGGGGATAGGACAGGCCTATCAGTTGGAAGGAAGCGGCCTTCATTAAGGTACAGCCCTAGCATTTGCCTGGTGTAAAAATGGGAAACCAAGGAAACAATTTTCAGGGCTGCCGACAGTGCGATTCGAATCCACTATCACCCGGATGCAAGTTCACAGCTGTGTGCTCCTGACCGCACCACCAACTCGTCCGGTGAGAGACTTGGAGATACTCCAAAAACAGACTGTATCTTGCGATTTCCATTTTTGTCTACGCATAAGAATCTCCAAAAATTCTGTCTTTCTCGTGAATGTTAATCTCGAGGAAAGCACTTCTTCTATCTCCAACAACTCCCACCTTCTTCCATCGGAAATATGCCAACACAGAATGTATTTTTCGATTAAATTGGGACCTTTCTCAAGACATTGATTGAAGCTGGGCTGTTTACTTTCTTTAGACGAGGCATCGAACACGAGGCGCACTGGTTATTGAACAAGGTTTCACAACATCATGGTGAGTCGAATAGTGGCATTGGGCATCCATTTCCTGAGGAGGCACTTGCTCTATCACCCCCTTCCCTCAGCCAATCATCTAATTCTTCAGTATTCAATTTCGTAACAGTAGACTGCAGTCTCTTCAGTTTACTGGTAGTTATCAGGCACCGGAAAATTGTTCTCAAACAATGGAGGTGAAATCCAAAACGTTATTCTTTGCTGATTGAGAGTGTATCAAGTAAATGTTGCTGTTAGTAGACTCAATCCCAATCCTGCTCAGTTTCTCCGATGGATCACTATTCGCCAAAGTATCTAGAGTCCACATATCCGTGATGGTGGCCTCTTTGGTCAGCATGCAAGATACCACCATGGCTAGGATCTCATTACTAGGTGTGATTTCAGGAGTTTTCAATGTCAGTGTCCAACCAGGAATTGTCTACATTGCTACTAGTCATGAACTGTTGTTCCAATCTACCTGTCCAAAGTCTGCCAGCAAAATCAGCTCCAACATAAATCTCAATATCTGCCAAAAAGCCAACATCACCTAACTCTATGTGCTGCAAATCAAGTTCTGTACCCAAGGGCCATCAATAACAGGGCATACCTTCCGTTGTCCAAGCACGTAAAAATGACAATATCCAGTTTAGAAAGGTAAAGAGTGAAAACATTGTGTTGCACCACTTCGGCGGTAGCTCCTCCTAAAAGTGAATGCTGAATGAATTCCTGAGAATATGTTACATACCCATGACCTGGCAATATATACGAGCGAAGAAATGCTGAGTCGCTCGAAAGACTGGCCTTACGTATTAGATACAAGTGTTTGCATTAGAACATTGTCATGGCCTTCTATTGCAGCACGGGGCCTCGTTTTAATAGCAGTATCATATAGCTTATATTGGATCACTTGCCGAATAACTTCATCCCCTACATCGCTCTTTCTGAACCTCTGCACACATTAATGAAAAGTGTCCCTTTCCACGATTCCTACATCTCTTAGCTGGTTGCCCGACTTGCGGAAAACAGACATAGGCCCTATTTTATTCGCCACTTGTTGTATTTCTAATGATGACAACAAAGACAAAACGTGAGTTTTAATAGTCTTGAGGACTGTGACCAGAAGAACAAATTAGGCATTTTCTCTTATCTTTAGAGGCGGCGAGCAGCCTTGCAGCAATGGGAATATCATTTAAAACAAATGTGGTTTGCCTCACTGCACCCATTAAAATAGGCTTTGCGACTTTCCCTCTAAGATTTTTCCGCATCCCTGCGATCGAAACCAGCAGTTGCCATAGAATTCTCTGTTCCCTTTCGATCTCATATTTAAAAAGTCCATGAGTATCTCATCGGAGCTTTTCCGGGGTCCTCACCGTGTGTGTTGCCTCTCGTAGATGTGAAACTAGAGATTTCTGCCATGCTCATAGAAGTTTTTCAGGCAAACAAGACTCCATTAGAGGAAACATCATTGCTTCACACTTATCCGTGGTAACCTTTAAAGTTTTCGGAGCCCTCAAGTAACTTTCAAGCTGGTCATATAATGAACATAAGGTCATGCCAGAAGATAGGTTACTAGCGTGGAAAACTTGTTACTACTTCAAGTCAAGGCTTGGAAGTGGAGACCTGGCCCACCCATGCTTCCTCCACATGGGTGATACTGTGGTTCAGGTGAAGTGGGGTTAGTGATTGAGGTGAAGGCTCACTGTGGGCTGCTGGAACCAACACATCACTTTGCTCTTTGTAGCCTCGACGAGCCGCGGGTTGGGAAAGGGCCGATCCCAACCTAGGAGGAAAGTCATGGCTGTGAACTCAGTTATGATAGTACCAAGTGGAGACCATGTGAGTAGGCCTACTAAAGGGGGAACAAACCTGGCCAGGTTCGGGCCACGGGAGGACCGATGGATGGACGACTGCGGGGCGTGGTCTCTGCTACGGAGAGAACGACGCTCAGCACCCTAGAAGGGGCAAAAACCCTATCATTGATTGAAATACGGATGCTTATAAAGAACCAGTTTCAAAAGCTTAGACATCAAGGGAAGCCATAAAAGCTCCAGTAGAGCAGATCCATGAGCAAGCCCAAGATGAAAAATGGAGACAGAAGTCCAAATTGTACAGGCTGTCGTCGACTCAAGATAAGGAATGGCAACAGAAGCTCCAGTTGAGCAAACTGTTACCACAAGCAAACCAGGAACGTCCGTGGAGACAGGACTGAAGATTACTGCATCGAAAATCAACAGATTTCATATCGACAGACCACCTTGCAACAGTGCATATTACAAGGAAAGGAAGAGAGCGAGGAAGGAAGCCAAAATAGCGGCTGGAACTTGGACGGAGAAGAATCCAAGGAACAGGGATCGGCGAGAGGCTATCCCTGCGACAACGCCTAAAATGCCAAGGTCGGGGGATAGTACGCCATCAAGTTAAGTTAAAAACCGCCCGCCAAGAAGCAGAAAGAAGACATGGTCATGTCCTTTTCGGAAAGACTAACTTCAATCAAGGTAGCAATAATACCTAAAACCTTTCCAGACGGGAAACTGAAAGAGGAAGACGTGCAGGAACTTTCATCTGCTCTGATAGCGCAAATGAAAGCGCTGTTGGACGAATGCCTTTCAGCCCTCTAGGGGCTAGAAGAAAAACAAGACAGTTTGAGTAGGAGACGAGGCGGATTGAGAAGAAGGAGAGGAAGACGACAGAGAAGACGAAGAAGATGAGGCAGAAGAAGAGGGGAAGGAGATGAAGAAGAAGATGCCATAGGAGAAGAAGAAGCCATGGAAGTAGATGTCCAAATGATCCGGCCTACACTAATAGCCAGACCATGTTCAGAATGTGGAAACCCAGACAGCGACGTCCTGGAGTTCATAGCAATGATTCGTCAGATAGAACAAGAGAACGAGGCACTTCGAAAGGAGAATCCAAGGAACTGATTGAGTTTAGAAGGATGTCAGAAAACAATTGATGACGCTATAGTGATACCAACGTTATTAAAAGTTTCATGTATGCACAAAATTTTTAAACATAGCGTGGGAAATAATGCGCCCTGGTGGGGGTGTGATAAGCGTCATGCAATTATAATTATTTATGGAGGAATATATATTTCATTTTCAGAAGCGAGAAGATCGTACTGTACATACAGTAAGAGCAGGCCAGGCCGAGATGGTACGGTGAAACATGCACAGACTATTGTCTCCACTGAGATTAACAAACACAATGAACGGCAGAATTAGAATTCTCAGAAATTATGACGAAGGGGGAAAGAGAAAGGCACGAGTTGTTGATAAGTTGCGGAAGGTTTTCATAGCCCCGGGCAGACTAGGTAGAAGCAACAGCGCAAAGAGCTGGCTGCAAATTTCTGAGAAATGACGTAGGGGTATCTCCATGTACTAGCGGGAGTTGAACGCAGGGTTGGCACTAGAAGAAAAAAATATGAGCCTTCACGGTCACGTGGATTAGGTGGACCAATGGAAAAATTCACTTGACCAAAGCAAGGAGACAACTTCGTATTGTAAGAAGCACTAGCGAGGCTAACTCCGCGGATTAAACTGATAGAAGGGAGTGAGTTATCAATTCAGAATAAGGTGGAATTTGGGAGCCTTACTATATTATAAAACTTATAAAAAGTTAATCATTGCGGGAGATTGCATGGTGTAATTCTGAGAATTCATGAATGCTATCCGATGATTGGGTGGAAGCAAAGGACGCCACAATAGAGCGCGAAATCCCAGGCCGGGATACGGCAGCTAAATTCGCAAATATATCCATTACCAGCGAACGATAATAGTTGAGAATTGGTATAGAGCATTTGAGAACATAAGTACATCATTGGATATCATATTTAAGCCACTGGCCGAACCGCAAATTGTCGTATGAGGGTATCGGAACTGCGCGTCCTAAGATGACCTCCTCTGAACTCGGAAGAGAGGGGATACAAGTATAAATATGAGGTCGTGGACAAGGACTAAAAACTACTTTTGACAAAGCGTTCGAGCGGATACCACGCCTGGGGTGCGTGACAACTTCTGATATTTTGTTCGAGCCGTGGTTACGCCAGGGGTGCGTGTGTGTACTTACTCGTGGAGTAGGGTTCGAAGTATTATATTGTTACATAGTACAGTGATTCATGACGTGATGTAGCTCATATTACAGTCTTGAGCAGTCTACTAGTACGAAGTGTTTCAAATAGACAGGACTCAGTAAAGCATAACTTACGGAGTGTGAGATTCTACCAACAGATTAGGAAGTGCGTTACGTGAGAACGGTCACAAGTGTTTATGTCACCTAGTTAACAGTCGATTCTAAACTGATACCTGGTCAGCTACACAACTAAGAGACGGGAAATTCAAGTGCGCGCACGGGCCGTTGTAAAGAGGATCCCGAGGTATCCCATGTTCCTAGTGTCCGGGAAAGGAATGAAGAATGTATATCTACATTAAGTGGGCTAGATACAAGGCCGAGAGTGTAAATTTGTGAGTAGAATTTAGGGTGGAAATTATTCCAGAGTGCAACAGTTATATTATTTGTTTTTATTCAAAATGTGTAAAGTTGAAAAGGGTCAAGGATTAATTCTTCATGAATACCAGTGGAATGCAGTGCTAAAAACCGGAGGGGCTAGGCTCCATGTCCGGTTTTAGCAGACTACAAGGGCAGAGATGAGTAACCTTTTCAAATATTTGTAGATTGCTATCGTTAGGGGGAGGAAATCATATTATTTTATCATGGTAACTTGATTGTGAAACGAGCCGTTTCCGGCTCGTATAAATTCAAAGATAGATAGACAAAGGGACAAATTAATATGTACATGATTAGATCGAGCACTCATCATAATTTTGATTATTAAATAGAGTATAGTAGTGTTTATTTGTTCATTCAAGTGCTTGAGTTGTTTGATATGATATGGAGCACGATTCACGTAAAGATAATGTTAATATTCATTTAGAAGTGCTTCCAAAGTGTTTTTCCGGTATCGGAACTTTTATAGATATTAAGGCATGTTGTTAAGATAATCCAGACGTAGGATTGCCAAGTGATATAAATTATTGTGGGACGGAATGAAGTCCATTGATTTGTTTGTAAATATCCCGAAGTTCGCCAGTGGACAAAATAATAATAATAATCTGTACAAGTGTCGAAGTAGTTACATTAATATTGGGTAATGTGTAAAGGCGTGTTTAATAATAATCTTTGAGAATAAAGGCACGGGCCTAGTTGGATAGAATTATTGCAAATTAAAGTAATTTAAATGTGGAGATATTATGTGGCATGAATATTTTATTTGGGCAGTGAATCCGATTTTAACACTAATTGTTGATTTAACGTTTTTGGACTCCATAATAATCATAAATAATTTTGGTAGAAACGAGATAGGCATTTTGATAATATGGTCACGCTATGTTTGGGGCTGAGAGTGATTTGAGCCAAAAGTTGAGATTTGGAGTTTTGTGGGACAGAAATCCGGCCCGAAGTGAAAGTGAATTGTACTGATGTTGATGAAGAAATAGATGGATCTTAAGGCCTACATAGAGGTTGTATTTCTATACCGGTGTATTGAGTGGCAGAATAGAGTCCACACACCGAGGGTTAATTAGTGAAAATGTTTTGAAGAGTTCTGATGGATAAATGGACTTCAAAATGTAAAAGGAAGGAATAATTTAACACTTGCAGAGATTGGAGGTATTTGCCTAACTGCGAGGTGTTATGGGATTTGAGAATTGTCTTAGGAGCATATGGTCTCCAGGAATTAACGACAGTACGAAAATAAGGTTGCGGGTTCGAACACTATTATGTTCCGACCGATGTGAATTCAGATCTTGGTGATTTCTGTTTGGAGAGAACGTATGACTAAATTATAAAGATGGGGCATAAACATAAAAATTCTCTAAAGAATAATAATAATAATATTCCAAGTAAATCATATCTGGATTGATTAGTGCCAAAATAAATCGGAATTGTAAAAGGGGTTATGCGTTAAACATATTAAGAGTGGACTACCGTGTAACAAGCGAAATTAAGTTTTTTGAAGAAGAACAAGAAGAATTTTTTAAATTTATGAAAACAATAATGATGGTGGGAATTGAATTGAAAATATTGAAATTTTCAAACCACTTTAATAATGATAATATTTGAAGTATAAAAAAAAGAAGCTACTTTTTTTTAAGAAGAAGAAGAATTTATTTTTTTATATTTTGGACATAATGATGTTGGGAGTTGAAATGCAAAATTTGAGATTTTTAACTAATAATAATAATGAGAATATTTGAAGGAGAAGAATAAAAAAGGAAGCTACTTTTTTATTTTTATTTTTATGATGAGAATAATAAGAGCGAGAAGTTGAAGTATTATAGCGAGGATGATTATGGGTAACGATAATCACGATTTCCACTATTAATAATAATGTTGATAATATTTTTTAATATTTTTATTTTATTTTATTATTTCGGATGCTGATGATGAATGATACTAGGGAAGTCAGCTGGCGAATTAACGTAATAATGTCAAGTGTTGTGAATAATAAGTTAATAGTTGTAAAATGAAGGCAAATCCCTGCATCTGGACCATTAGGTTAGAGTCGCTTTGTCGTTTCCTTCAACTAACGATTAGCATATCTTGGTTAGGAACCCGGGGAGATTTTGTAGTTTCCTGGGTTGGTCTCATCTCAATCAAAGTGGAGGCGATAACATAGTCCATGTGATCGCGCCCACTTAGCCAACAGGTAATTGGTCCACGACCTAATATGGTCATGATGTTAACAAAGGTAAATCTGATACCTTCAGATATCAACGGTTCCATCACCCAAATGGAAGGGTGGTCAAAAGTAATAAATATTATGTAAAAAATTTTCAGGAATAATTTGCCAAATTACCGGCAAATCAAGGGTCAACAGATTTTGATTGTGTGTAAAAATTATTTTGTTTACTTAAATAAAATGCTCCTTTAGCATTTGCAAGGAAACAGTTCCAGGTTCTTGTTCTTGTAGAACAGTAAACCCTTGGTGACCGTTTAAATATCCGTCCCCATCCCTAGGATGGAGCCTTCATAATTTCCCTTTGATCTGAATAGATATATAATTTGTGTTTTATGATGAGCCTTAAAGTTAAAGATTAGAGTGTCCCGTTCAACCCTGTAGTACTGATTGGATGGCGCCCTTACATTTAGTTTGAGATCTTATATCTCAAAATATAAATTTATTGTTTATTAGTTGCGATAGTTTTGGACCGTAACACTCCCTGAGATAAATGCTGGTTGGGACTCAGGCTTTGAGCAGGTTCAGTATGGTGCAAAAAGGAACTGGACAGTGATTAATATAAGTGATCATAGCAATGTACAAGGAATGTTGTTGTTGCGTGCAAACACAAGTTGGTAGGACATGTTGGTTTAAAATTATTAGTGGGCTGAGACAGGAAAGTGTGCTATCGCCAATCCTGTTTACAAAAGTAATGGATGGCATCATGACAAAAGCAAACACAACATATGGAGGAAGAGAAATGAACATTATGTTATTTGCAGATGATATTGTGATTTGGGGAGAAGAGGACATGAAGGTTCAAGAACAGTTGTATGTGGTGAATGGGAACATCAAAGAATGTGGACTGAAAAAATAAGTGTAGAAAAGAGTAAAACTCTTGTTATGACTAGAGGGGAGACAGAAGGGAAAGGTCAGATTAGACTTGCAGACAAGCCCCTGGAAGTAGTGGAGATGTTCAAATACCTGGGGAGTGAATTAATGGAGAATGCTTGACTGGATGCTGAGGTTAGTAAGAGGATTCACGCAGAAGTTGTTTCTATCATAGGGTAAGAAACATGTTATGGGACAAAGATGTGCCAATGGAAGCAAAGGATACTATGTATAAGATGTACTACGTACCCATAACAACTTACGGAGTAGAAACTTGGACAATGACAAAGAAGGATGAGAGTCGAACATAGGAAGCCGAAATGAAGTTCTTGAGGAGTATGATACAGACGAGTAGAAGAGATAAAATAAGGAATGAGAAAATCCAGGAAGAAACTGGAGTGGAAAAAATGAATGACAGAATAGAGTTTAGCTGACTAAGATGGTTTAGGTACATAAAGCGAATGAGTGATGAAAGAATGCCAAAAAAGGTGATGGAAATGCAAATGCAAGGAAGGAGAGGCCGTGGATGGGAAGGACACAATCCAACGCAGTATTAGAGAAAGAAACCTGGACTAAGGCACAGTGTTGGAGGAGGAGTGGTGGAAAGACCGAAGAAAGTGGAGAGAAACCATATTTGCCCCTACCAGCTACAGATGGATAAAGGGAAATGATGATGATGATTAGTTTTGAAAATATTCATTGATACTTTCAGGTAACTAATTTAGAATACTGGACTTACCATGCTCCCATGTTTAAGGTACTGAATTAAAAAAAAAAAAAAAAACTCGTGTATATCTCACATGATTCTCCCTGTAAGTTCGAGTTTATAGGGATGCAGGTAATTAAGATATCAAGCTAGATTAAAACTAACCTTATTATTTAAAGAACCAACCTGGGCAAATGGAGTGGGACATTGATGATGATGCTTGTTGTTTAAAGGGGCCTAACATCGAAGGTCATCGGCCCTCAAGCATTACAACTTTATGCAATATTGTGATGGGTTTTCATGGTCAGAGCTAGCATATTTTACCATTTACAGTTACTTACAAGTTATCCACTTCTGATGCATCAAACTCCTATTCTCCACAGCACAGTTCATTTAACAATTAACAAGCCTCGACTCGCAACTGGCTCAATCAAGACTAAGTTCTCTCATTATATAGACCTGCCTGCTCCATTGTTCGCCTTCAACGAACTTCCCTATCATTCATGAGCCTTAACAATTTGCTGGCACTGTTGTTGTTTCACTCGCTGCTGCTGCTCTCCCCAATCTCTGCCTTCACTGTCACAACATATTACTTTCTTTCTTGCTAGTGGCTTAATCAAATAATTATTCCTTTAATAGGAATCTATTATATTCCCACCATTCAATACTTTGTAAGAAATAAATACAAAATATTAGAATATGTTTCAGACTGTGAGACCTTCTTCAGCTAATTAATCAACTGTAGTGGCTTAATGTCGCATGAACACATCAAATATTTTTTCGGCAACACAAGGATGGTAAAGGGTTAACACTGGGAACGTAGCGGCTGAGGCCTGAATTAACCCCTTAACTGAACATTAGAGTAGAACTTTGATTATCCGTCCCCAGAAACTATATTTTCCCGGATTATTCATTCGAATTACGTGGTCCTGTTAGCATCCTAATTAAATCATGTTGTAAAAATCCTGCATTATCCGTTCCTCAAAGAAATTATTTTCCGGATCAAACGTCCAGAAATTTCGGTCCCACCAATGCTAAATCCACGATAAATAGAATTTTCAAGAAACTGTATCTCACGAAAGGATGCTTATGGCATAGCTATGGATTTTGGCATTAACACCCCATCATTGTGATAATTAGAGCCAGTTTGTTACTAAGAAAATGTTAAAATATTGTCAACGGTTCTTTTTTTTTTTTTTGGCTAGTTGCTTAACGTCGCGCCGACACAGATAGGTCTTATGGCAATGGTAGGACAGGGAAGGGCTGGGAGTGGGAAGGAAGCAGCCGTGGCCTTAATTAAGGTACAGCCCCAGCATTTGCCTGGTGTGAAAATGGGAAACCACGGAAAACCATTTTCAGGGCTGCCGACAGTGGGGTTCGAACCTACTATCTCCCGAATACTGGATACTGGCCGCACTTAAGCGACTGCATCTATCGAGCTCGGTTGTCAATGGTTTGGAATTATCCCCAAAGTTAGAATGAATCCCACTATTGCCAGTAAAATCTAATCTGTAGTGCAGCCCTCCAAACGTAACCCAGTTGGTCTGAAAGTCTTTAATTTCTTCACATTTGTGCCTGTCGTCATGGAATTCATCACTCAATTTGGAAGAATAGTCACTTTCGTCTTCATATTTATTGTAAAGCAAGATCATTTGCTCAATACCATTGTTTCCTAAATTACTTTGTTTGTTTAGACTTGGGAGTTTTAGTGCAGAAGCCATATTACTTTGACTGTTACCACACGGAAAACATGTGCACGGCCAAATTAATTCTACATGGAATATGATATTCCATGGAAATAAAATATAGTACAGTCGAAAATGGTGAAGACGCCCCTCCCTAGTGCACTTCTCTGGTCATTACGCTGTGCCCGTTCACACCTCCGCGACAGTTTTCAAAATGGCGCCAAGTGAAGGTATGGCCCATTTGATCTATAGGCAGCAAAGAATAGACACCAGTTGCGGTGACATAGAAGGCCATACACGTCATGGAACGGTCGAGTATTGAGAGTGAAACGGACAGTGGGATTGTTAAAAAAACTCGATCTTAATTTTTCTCAACGGAGAGTGAAGACGGAACTACCGACCGCGCTAATATTTTTAAGGAAGAAGAAAGGATCAGAAGCTATACTAAAGGAAAAAGCGTCGGAAAACGAGAAGAAAACAAGTTAACTCACCGAAAAATAAGCAGAGTTGATTAGAGATATTAAAAAAAAAAAAAAGGAATCAGCCAAGTACCACGAGATACGCGTGGGTGGATACAGAGCGCAGTTGATCAATACTCTACAAAGGGAGACCAGGCCAGCATCTAAAAAAAAAATCTCATACGAGGTTTGTCCGGAAAATACGTATAAATCAGTCGGGGTGACATATCACGTATCGTGGAGGCGCCGCCAGGTGGCACTGCTGTTGTTGCCAATCTTCTCAACGCTCAGTTCGAGTCGGAGAGCTCTGCGTGTCAGTAGCAGTGTGCGGCTGCTTGTTGAAAGTTACCCGTTTTCACCTGCCGTCGGTATGGAGCTCTCTCTGATGGAGGAAGAGCGCAACAACATCAAGTTTCTTGCCAAACTAGGTAAGAATGGCCGTGAGATTTTTGAGTGTTTGCAACAAGTTTACGGAGACAATCCCTCATCACGACAATGCGCCCGCTCACACGTCGCTCATTGTGCGTGAGTTTTTGGCCCGAAGCTCAATCACCGTGACAGACCACCCGCCTTATTCACCCGATTTAGCCCCTTGTGACTTCTTCCTGTTCCCGAAATGCAAAATGGTGCTTCGGGGGCGGCGCTTGGGTGATGTGGAAGCCATCAAGGGAGAAACGACACGGCAACTGAACAGCATCACAACTGAAGACTTTCAACAATGTTATCAACAGTGGAAACGGCGTTGGCAGAAGTGCATCTTATCTCAGGGAGAGTACTTTGAAGGAGACCATATTGTAATACCTGAATAATTGTCAAATAAAGTCATTATTCAACTTTTATACGTATTTTCCGGACAAACCCCATACAAGAAGAGATACATCTCGATTTATTGAATCAGAATAAAAATAAGTTTTCCCAAGATCTACAAGAAGCGGCCGACAGAAATAGATTCACTGAAATCAACACCAATGAGATCGAAGATATACGTCGGAGAGCCACAAAGGAAATAATAAATTTAAGGATTACAAACTTCAAAAGGAATTATATGATGGCTGTTCACTGCACTACAATCCTTATTTTAGTTGTTGACAAGAATATCATGAGGATGATGTGCTAAATATACATGATGGACCAAGCTGGAGACCAGTACATCTTGCTATACGACCGAGCCATGATGAGGAAGGCGACGGGAAACCATTCGACCAACCCATGATGAGGAAGGCAACAGGAAACCAGACAGCAATCCCGTGATGAGGAAGCAGAGGACGTGCCAGATGACCAACCCATGACCTGACCGCAGACCCAACTACATCCATTTGGGAGCAGAACAGCTGGACCCGGACAAACCATGAGCGAGCTAAGTCATCTACAATACTTATTCGCATAATTTTTGGTTTGCCTACACATGTGCCTTAGGCATGTGCCGATGGGTTAAATATAAACCGATATATAAGAAATGCAAGTGAATGTTACCAATGAAGTGTGAGATACTTAAGTCCGTAGTTACATGATCTAGCAATATAGCATAAGATTCTAATGTGTTTGATATATACGTCATCGTATGTCGGTCAAAATACACGTATGTAACGAGAGGTTTGAAAAAGAATTTTGGAAACAGCTGATACTAATGACATACTGGCAGATTACAGATATTTCGTATTGGTAATGCTACAAGTCGACGTCACGTTTGGTTGCGCGCGGTGTAAAATAAACATATGGAATCATGCATTTTTTGCTTCACAATAAGGGCATTGAACTCAATCATAGGTTATGAGATATAGCAACTTTAAAATGTTGTTTTAAGAAACATAGTGTGGTAGCTTTGACATGGTCATGTATTTGGGAACGCGACGAGTTAATATTGAGGCTACGATGTTAAGATATTATATGAATGTTGAAATAAGGTTACAATTGTGCTAACTGGAGGAAAAGTACGAGTTATATAGTGATATGAGGAGTTTTATACGCACTACGTAGGGGCCATTGAGTGCCTGCAGTTTAAGATATGCCACGCTACATTCTTTAGATTCGCATACGTGAGAATGCCCACACCGCAGGATTGACCTAAGCCAAGGTATGAATAGAATTTACTATTGTAGAATTATGCTTGTGACGGGATCGTATGTCAACTTTAGATGTGCTGTAATGAATATCGGAATACTACGATACGTTTTATAGCTGTGTTTTGACCAAATGCATTCACTACACCGATAAATATGATATTATGTTTCTGAATACAGCGACATAGCGCTTGCATTGTAACTGCGTATGAATAAAATAGCTTGCATTGAAGTAGAATGTTATGGAATATAACGAAGGAAAGGGACATTGAGCCTAAAAGACATGTGTATGACAGCCAAAGGTTGTGCTGAAGTTAGATAGCTGAATAGATTAACGTATACTCTGTTTGAACTTGCATTTTCTCAACGAACAACATCTAGGGAAATGTTAGAGTAGGAGCCGAATTTAATAGGCACTAGGAACAAATGCCTTAGCCTGTAAGTGGTTATCCATGCACAACGTGAAAGTAGTAATAAAGCAGGAGTTCGGATTTATTCATATGGATTTATGCATTTAAATTACGCATCTAGATTTACTTATTCAAGTTTACTTACATGGATTTACTTATTAGTGACTCGTGATTTACTGAGTATCAGCTACAATTTACTATTTAATATTCTCAACGCTCAATTCTAATAGGATTGGCGATTAAATATAACTGTGATATACAGTTCACTCCTGCAATTTAAAGTTATAATTTGGTTCAATTTCAAGTTTGAGCTTATTAGTGGACTTTATATACACTTCAGCTTAACCGTGTGTTTTATTCAAACTTGTTTAATTAGTTTTAAAGCAAATGAGCTCTCGTAACAACTTAATTATGTTGGTGTTGTATCTATGACTTGACTGCAATATGGACCTTAGATGTCCAGTGATCGATTGAAAATATGTACATACTCAATTTTTATTTCACGATGGAACTGATCTACATAGTTTAATACTAGATATTATTTTTCTTTCTACGAGCCAGCGCTGACTCACAATCCACACTTGTTAATACGCAATGACAAGTAATACCTTGGATAAAATTCCAATTTAATAGTCCAATATTTAGTCAATAAATATCTTGTTTATTTTTCTATAATTTTATGTGTCACGAATTCTTTCATTATAGACTAGTTGGTAAGTTAGTTGCTTAGCTAAGAGAAATGTTGATTAATTAAGTACTCCATTTAGTCATGACCGGTTCTCACACAGTTATATACTCTGATTTAAAAAAGTGGTTGACAGTTATTACTATTATGTCATGAGTTTCTATAGGCGTCACCCGTGAGTTGTTAATCTCTTCATACTCACGTAAAGCGTATCTTGAAGTAAGATTTCATGTCTTACTTGGCATTTGAACACCCTGAGGTATCCACTGAGCGACCCCATTTCATCTGATTAGGCAGCCCAACTACAAGTTTGAAATGGAGGTATCGGGTAAAGAATGATAACGTTCGAATTGACGCCCGACGTTACATTTAACTGGCGTTCCAACGTGGAGCAGAAGAGAAAGACACCGCGGGAATGTGATACATTTAATTGACCCTCCAAAGGGGGACTCGAAGAGAAAGACACCGCGGGAACACTAAGAAATCAATCGTTACATTTAACTGACTCCCAAACGCGTGGCTACAAGAAGAGAAAGACACCGCGGGATCGTCAAGAAAGAGATTGACTATTAGTATATTTTAGCTAGCTCCCATACTTGAGGCTAGAAGAGAAGGACACCGTGGGAACGTATTACGATGGGAAACCATAGAATGAGAACAGATAATTGTACAGTTTGAGATAAAATCTGGCTGAATATAGATAGTAATGTAGAGGTATTGCATGGAAAAGATTCCTTAGGAATGTAACATTCGCACGACACATGATGAGATTTAGTGAAGGAGAGGAAGGTGTAGTAAACATGAGTATACAGTCGTATCAAATGAAACTGACAATGATGAGGAGTAATTGATCGTTGTCAAATGATTTTTCCCTGGTTATGTTAATAATACAAGTTAATTTTAAGTTTATTTTAATTGATACTGAGCAGATATTAAAGACTATGTAGGCTTATGAATATTTGAATGAAGGTTAGATGCCACATAGTAAAAATTTAGTTACTTCTCTTGAGATCAGTTCCGAAATGAACTCAAAATGATAAATCCGAACTCATGGTCTAGTTGTTCAAGGTCTACCTGGTAAGATGATGCTGTTCTCCAGCAAGGTCCGTCCATATCATAAGTGATTGAAAACAGAAAAACTTTAAACTAGTGTACAATAGTGGTACAGTGGACTATTTTAGCATAAGTAGATTAAGGAATTGTTGATTGTGTCATATATATGTGTTTATATCTTGTAAACTTAGAGAATTACTAGGAAACTTAGAGAACCGTAGGAAAAATAGAGAAACTGTTAGGAATTTAGAGAAATCATATTAAATAGAATTACACTTAACGGAAACATGGCAATGCAAGGAAGAGTACAGACCAGAAAGGGACAAGAAGAAGAAAGGAGAGAAATACAGGAAAGACACCAGGGAACCCCAATATGTTTCCTAGAGTATTTGAAAAAACAGGAAGAAGAAAAACAGAAGGAGAAAAAGGAACGCGAAGAAAAACAGAAGGAGAAAGAGGAACGAGAAGAGGAAAGAGAGAGAGAAACAAGAACGTGAGAATGAAAAGAAGAGGCAGGAAGAGGAGAAGGAAAGAAGACGAGCAGAAAAGGAACGAAGATTAGAAGAGTGGTAACAAAAACAAGCTGAGGATAGAGGAAAGGAGATACAGGAATTATATAAGAAACAAGAAGAATGGCAACAAAAACAAGTTGAGGGTAGAGGAAAGGAGATACAGGACTTATATGAGAAGCAAGCTGAAGAAAGAAAAAAAGAACGTCACGAACTAATACAGGAGTTGGATAATAAACAAGAAGAGTGGCAACTGAAGCAAAAGGAGACTTTGGAGGAAATCGTTAGCAGAATAGAAAGTGAACATAAAGGGATGATCCAAGAATTAAAAGGGAAACAGGTAAAGATGACTGAAGAATTTTTGAAGTCAGGAATGAAATCCAAGGTTTGCGTGCCGAATTGACCGAAACCATGGAGAATAAAAATAAAGAGATGTGAGAGGAGATAAACAGAATGAGAGCAGAGGTGGCACAGAATCCAAATATCATCACAGCACAGGTGGATGAAGAAATTGCCAAACTGACTACTAAGCTGGAGGAAATCAAAGGCAGTAATGAGAAGAAATGGGAAGAAGTAAACGAAATTAAGAAAAAGATAACAGAAAGTCAGGAGACCATCAAGATGTTAGAAGAAGAGAAGATAAATGAAATAACGAAGGGCATGGAAGGACTAAGCATGAAACAACAAGACTTAGTAGGAAAATTTAATCGAGCTTCAGACCAGGTAGCTGACAAAATAAACGAGCTAAAAGAGAAAATAGAAAGTGATAAGGCTGATTCGGAACGGAAGATGGAGAAGACCGAACAGGAAATGAAGCAAATAAGGAAAGAACTACAGGAGATGAAGGTGGAAAACCAATCAGCGAAATCTGTGATTTCGAACTCCAGCGAACAGCAAAGAGCTATTGTGTCATGTCAAATACGTTGTTCCAAGAATTGTCAAAGAGAATAGAAATACCAGTAATACCCGTATCTGGAGTTAAGATCAGGGGTGTCATACCAGATAAATCAGTGGAGTGCAAGACCCAAGCATATCTAACCATAAGAATAGGCAGACACGAATTCGAACACCCATTTCTGGTAATGAAGAGGATAAAGTACAGTATAATATTCGGAATAGACTTCATGATGAGTTCCCAAAAGACTAGATATGGAACGTTGTGAAATTCGATTCCCTATCATAGAGAATGATGGGAATAAAATAGTAGAAACGATCCAACTTAAAGACACGTTGCAAGCTGAGGAATACTTAAAAATTGAGGGAAAGGAAGTTGACGTATTAAGTAGAGAGGACCTAGCTTCGGTAGAGAAAGATGGTGAGCAAGAAATAGACACCGAAATGACTAAAAGAATTGAGGAAATCGTAACCATTGAGGAAGAAAATGATGAAAAAACAGAGATCTGGGAGGCTCTTGCTCAAGCCGACGTACCACCAGAAGGAAAGCGAGTACTGTATGGGATTATCAATAAGTATATCGACGTTTTTGATGACAAACCGGGGCAAATACCGCACTTCAAGTACAGGCTAATAGTAAATGACTGGACCCCATACAAGGGCAAAGTATATGACGTACCAGAGAAGTACTTCAGTGAAGTGAAGACGATTATCCAGCAAATGTTAGCCGATGGTATAATCATGAAGACCATCACACGCTACGTAAATCTGATCGTAATTGTAAGGAAAAACAACGGGAAACTGAGATTGTGCCTAGACGCGCGAGAACTCAACGAAAAGCTAATTCCTGAGTATAATAGGGCTCCTAAGATCAAGGAGATAGTAAAGAAATTTCAAGGTCAAAGGTACTTTTCGACCATGGACTGCACGGCCTCATTCCATCACACTGTCCTCGAGGAAAGGTCACGGTTATTAACCGGGTTTATGTTCAACAACCAGACTTATGCCTACTGTCGTCTCCCATTTGGATTGAAAAATAGTTCTGCTGTTTTGGTAAGAGCATTGGACAGGAGCCTTACCAGCGAAGTGAAGGAATTTGTTAACTGTTATGTCGACGACATAGTCTTCGGGAGTACCACCTTTGAAGAGCATTGCGTTAACCTAGAGAAATTGCTGAACAATCTCCAGAAAACTGGCTTCAAAATAAATATGTCAAAATCAAGATTTTGCCAAAGCCAGGTACTTTTTGTCGGACACGTAATCGACGGCGAGGGAATAAGACCTAACCCTGTCAAAATTAAAGCTATTTGCGAGTTTCCACGGCCGACAAAGGTCAAGCACGTCAGACAATTCTTAGGAATGACGGGATTTTTCTCAGACCACTGTGAGGGGTATACTGAGACAGCTGCACCACTACACAATTTATTAAGAGCCAATAACAAATGGAAGTGGAGTGACAAGGCTGAACAGGCTTTCAACAAGATGATGAAACAGAGCATAAAACTGCGATATCCAGACTATGAAAAGAGATTTGTAATTCAGGCAGATGCATCGGGTGTTGGTGTAGGGGCATGCTTGTATCAGGAAGACGAAGAAGACCAGAAAAGAACATATCTGGCATTTACCAGCAGGAAGTTAAGGAAGCATGAGATGCACTACACTACCACTGAACTCTAACTTCTAGCGATAATCCACGCGCTACAACAGTGGAGACGGATCATTTATGGATACCCAGTTACCATAAAAACTGACCATAAAGCGTTGACTTTTGGGTTGAAGGCAGTCATGGTAAGCGAAAGGATAACACGCTGGATGCTATACACGCAGCAATTTGACTTGAAGATAGAGCATTGCAGTGGAAAACAAAACATCCTAGCTGACTCGTTGAGTAGAAACCCTCCCGAACAAGAAGAATACATCTTAGAGATCGAGTTGGATATTCGAGACCAAGAACTACTGAGAAAACTCGAAAATCTAAAGGAATTCCAAGAGTCTGACAAGGAATTAAAACTTATCGACACGTTAACAGACAAGGAACCGGAATCTGAGTGGCAGAACAACTATGAGATTGTAGATGGAATACTGATCAAAGTAATGGACAGAACTGACCGAAAGAAAAGGATTATAATACCACAAGTATTGCAAAAGGAGCTGATTTGGCACACCCATAACATTACGGGACATGCAGGCATAGACAAAGTGATCAGTACGTTAAAAGAAAAATTCACTTGGAAGGGATTGCGAAAATCTGTCAGGAACCTAGTTAAAACTTGTGACATATGCCAGCGAGTCAAACACAACAACTATGTATGCGGGCATAAACCAGTACCAATCATTCCATTAAGAGCACACGAGATATATGCAGTAGATATCTTTGGGAAATTACTGACCGCAAAGAGAGGAAAAAGATACATACTGGTGGTTGTTGACATATTCTCCAAGTATATTTCACTCCAAGCTATACAGAGAGCCAATGCCAAACAAGTCATACGGGCCCTAGTGGAAAAAGTTTTCCCTGAGATGGGAAAGCCAGAAAAAATACTCACAGATAGGGGGACACAGTTTACATCTCAGATATTCCGCGAGCGTATGAAAAATGAAGGTATCAGACACACGTTGTGTTCGGTACGTCATCCAGAAGCGAACCCTGTAGAAAGATACATGAGGGAAATCGCCAAGTTCGGCAGAATATATTGCAACCAACAGCATTGGAAATGGGTGGATATATTAAGTGTTATTGAAAGGAGCTTGAATAATACCATTAATCAATCCATCGGACAGATTCCCAGCATAGCTCACAAGAATATACATCCAGAAAGGAGTTGGGACAGAATATTCACTATGCCCTTGGAAAGGAAGCCAGATCCACAGCAAATAGAATCAATGATACGGGAAAGACTACAGGAACAGTCACGAAAACGATTAAAGAGAGTGCAAAACAAGAAATTCCATGCACCATACGAACAAGGTGATCTTGTATTAATTAAAACTGTACCGATGTCTAGTGCACCAAACAGAGTGTGTGCGAAGTTCCTACCATTGTACAATGGCCCATATAAAATTGAGCGTGTGCTAGGAAACAATGCATACGAATTAGCGAGCATGAATGGAAAGTACCGTAATGTACACAATGCTTGTAACATCAAGCTTTATCACCAAGAGAATGAGCCTAAAGGAACGGAACTAGAAGAACAGAGGGGCCAAGAATGAATAAACCACATACCATTGTGAAATTTGCATTTAGAAGTCATTTGAAACTTTCATTTAGTATGTATATACGAGGAAAGAATCAGCTGATTATGTGTGTTATGGAGTTATCCATGGTAGTTAGAGGTGAAAGAAGGTGCTGGGATGAATAGGTCTCAACTTACGAAATTAAAGTTAATTTAAAACTTAACAAAGGTTATATTTTCTTTTCGAGATCAAGAAATAACAAGTACAACAGGAACTCAGTTATATATATATATATACATATACATATAGACAAGTTAAGAATGTACAATTACAGTTTATTAATGGCTTTTGGGCTTCGAGCCCCAGAATCACAATCCCTGAGCAATGAGCCCAACTTTACTTATACACAAGGGTCAACCAAGGGGCAGAAAACCCCAATCATACCAAGGAGCTCTAGCTCCCAATTACCCAGTAAAGCCTGCTCGAGGCACACAGAAGCCAAATTTAAGAAAGAGCAACCCGCTCTCAAAGTTAAAGCCAATCAATGGCCACACCAAACTCCACCTTCAAGCTGTCCTCCGGACACATAACAACAGGGGTAAAAATACCCAACCTACTGAAGCCTATTCCATAAAGAAACAGGACAATTACATGGCCCCGAAAAAACCAACTTGAGTGGAGGCGTAACTTGCACTCCAAATATACCATTTTAAAAACCTATTGGGCTCTAGGCCGCTTATGCAAGGGCTAATCCCATACTACGGAGGTGACACGATAGGAAAATTTTATTACATTATGAAACGAAGAAAAACGGTTGAGAAAACGTAGTCACCTCAAAAACAATATGAGAGGGAGCTTGAGAGGGTTAGGCACTCTCTATTCCGATTTGTAGTTAAAGTTACAGAATTTATACCAAGTGTCGTTTACATTATAAAGGTAAGTTATATGATAAAAGTTTCATACCTGCCCCGAGGGTTAAACTGCTGAGCTAGCAAACAAAGGAGTTATTAAAAGGCCATTACCTGTTGGATGAACTGCCGCCTGAAGAAAGGGGCGCTTCCCGCCCCCTGCTATATAATCACACTAGGAAAGATGTCACTGAAGTGGCCAGGAGACAAGAAAATCAGCAGTTTATATATCCTCGCGGAAAATTCGAGACGTTTCAAGAATGAGAACCCACACCCCCCTCAACTTTATTGGCTAGGGTCAAGCAACATATCCATAACGGAGAAGACACACATTATTGGTTAAAAATTAATTAAAGAAATTCGGGATTGGCTAAATTCAAAACAAGCGGAAAGAGAAGGGTTATACTGCCAACCCAAAAAATGACTGAAAGAAATTTAACAAAGAACAAACTTATGAACACAAAATTTCTCAAAAAACAGTTCCTTCATTTCGCCCCAGCGTGCACAATTGTAGTTCTTCAGTAGTGCCATCTAGAAGAGAATGTTCACACTTCTCACTACAGAGAAAACAAATATAAATCGGAAAAGACACAGTTCAGAACTCTTCAAAATTTACAATAGCGACATCTTCTGAGAAACTTTAGAATTAACATGGTTATTAAAGTTCAGGCTTCCTCCAGTAGAGGAGTTCCAACTGGCGCAATGTTTGAATTAGCGGCGCGGAGGTGTACCGCCCGGTACAATGTGCACGGTCAAGCAAAGCAAAGGGCATCTATAAAATCAGGATCGATAACAACCAGTTGATATTTTGGAAATCGATTAGCCAGTCTATATACGACAAAGAACCTGAGAAGCAAAGGCACATTTATAATTCGAGTTTAAGAAAGGAAAATATATTGTGACCAATATATTTTGTCCGTGACGGGGGACAATAAATGTGCCCATTCACACCTCCGCAACAGTTTTCAAAATGGCGCCAAGTGAAGGTATGGCCCATTTGATCTATAGGCAGCAAAGAATAGACACCAGTTGCGGTGACAAAGAAGGCCATACACATCATGGAACGGTCGAGTATTGAGAGTGAAACGGACAGTGGACTGTCTACTGTATTGTTTTACGAAAAAAAGTAGAAAACTTGGGATTGTTAAAAAAACTTCATCTTAATTTTCCTCGACGGAGAGTGAAGACGGAACTATCGAACGCGGTATAATTTTTAAGGAAGAAGAAAGGATCAGAAGCTATACTAAAGGAAAAAGCGTTGGAAAACGAGAAGAAAACAAGTTAACTCACCGAAAAATAAGCAGAGTTGATAAAAGATATAAAAAAAAAAAGGAATCAGCTAAGTACCACCAGATACGCGTGGGTGGATACAGAGTGCAGTTGATCTATACTCTACAAAGGGAGACCAAGCCAGCATCTAAAAAAAAAATCTCATACAAGAAGAGATACATCTCGATTTATTGAATCAGAATAAAAATAAGTTTTCCCAAGATCTACAAGAAGCGGCCGACAGAAATAGATTCACTGAAATCAACACCAATGAGATCGAAGATATACGTCGGAGAGCCACAAAGGAAATAATAAATTTAAGGATTACAAACTTCAAAAGGAATTATATGATGGCTGTTCACTGCACTACAATCCTTATTTTAGTTGTTGACAAGAATACCATGAGGATGATGTGCTAAATATACATGATGGACCAAGCTGGAGACCAGTACATCTTGCTATACGACCGAGCCATGATGAGGAAGGCGACGGGAAACCATTCGACCAACCCATGATGAGGAAGGCAACAGGAAACCAGACAGCAATCCCGTGATGAGGAAGCAGAGGACGTGCCAGATGACCAACCCATGACCTGACCGCAGACCCAACTACATCCATTTGGGAGCAGAACAGCTGGACCCGGACAAACCATGAGCGAGCTAAGTCATCTACAATACTTATTCGCATAATTTTTGGTTTGCCTACACATGTGCCTTAGGCATGTGCCGATGGGTTAAATATAAACCGATATATAAGAAATGCAAGTGAATGTTACCAATGAAGTGTGAGATACTTAAGTCCGTAGTTACATGATCTAGCAATATAGCATAAGATTCTAATGTGTTTGATATATACGTCATCGTATGTCGGTCAAAATACACGTATGTAGCGAGAGGTTTGAAAAAGAATTTTGGAAACAGCTGATACTAATGACATACTGGCAGATTACAGATATTTCGTATTGGTAATGCTACAAGTCGACGTCACGTTTGGTTGCGCGCGGTGTAAAATAAACATATGGAATCATGCATTTTTTGCTTCACAATAAGGGCATTGAACTCAATCATAGGTTATGAGATATAGCAACTTTAAAATGTTGTTTTAAGAAACATAGTGTGGTAGCTTTGACATGGTCATGTATTTGGGAACGCGACGAGTTAATATTGAGGCTATGATGTTAAGATATTATACATGAATGTTGAAATAAGGTTACAATTGTGCTAACTGGAGGAAAAGTATGAGTTATATAGTGATATGAGGAGTTTTATACGCACTACGTAGGGGCCATTGAGTGCCTGCAGTTTAAGATATGCCACGCTACATTCTTTAGATTCGCATACGTGAGATTGCCCACACCGCAGGATTGACCTAAGCCAAGGTATGAATAGAATTTACTATTGTAGAATTATGCTTGTGACGGGATCGTATGTCAACTTTAGATGTGCTGTAATGAATATCGGAATACTACGATACGTTTTATAGCTGTGTTTTGACCAAATGCATTCACTACACCGATAAATATGATATTATGTTTCTGAATACAGCGACATAGCGCTTGCATTGTAACTGCGTATGAATAAAATAGCTTGCATTGAAGTAGAATGTTATGGAATATAACGAAGGAAAGGGACATTGAGCCTAAAAGACATGTGTATGACAGCCAAAGGTTGTGCTGAAGTTAGATAGCTGAATAGATTTTTAAATTTTTTTTTAAAATTTTTACTAGGGGCTTTACGTCGCACCGACACAGATAGGTCTTACGGCGACGATGGGATAGGAAAGGCCTAGGAGTTGGAAGGAAGCGGCCGTGGCCTTAATTAAGGTACAGCCCCAGCATTTGCCTGGTGTGAAAATGGGAAACCACGGAAAACCATTTTCAGGGCTGCCGATAGTGGGATTCGAACCTACTATCTCCCGGATGCAAGCTCACAGCCGCGCGCCTCTACACGCACGGCCAACTCGCCCGGTAGCTGAATAGATTAACGTATACTCTGTTTGAACTTGCATTTCCTCAACGAACAACATCTAGGGAAATGTTAGAGTAGGAGCCGAATTTAATAGGCACTAGGAACAAATGTCTTAGTCTGTAAGTGGTTATCCATGCACAACGTGAAAGTAGTAATAAAGCACGAGTTCGGATTTATTCATATGGATTTATGCATTTAAATTACGCATCTAGATTTACTTATTCGAGTTTACTTATATGGATTTACTTATTAGTGACTCGTCATTTACTGAGTATCAGCTACAATTTACTATTTAATATTCTCAACGCTCAATTCTAATATGATTGGCGATTAAATATAACTGTGATATACCATTCACTCCTGCAATTTAAAGTTATAATTTGGTTCAATTTCAAGTTTGAGCTTATTAGTGGACTTTATATACACTTCAGCTTAACCGTGTGTTTTATTCAAACTTGTTCAATTAGTCTTAAAGCAAATGAGCTCTCGTAACAACTTAATTATGTTGGTGTTGTATCTATGACTTGACTGCAATATGGACCTTAGATGTCCAGTGATCGATTGAAAATATGTACATACTCAATTTTTATTTCACGATGGAACTGATCTACATAGTTTAATACTAGATATTATTTTTCTTTCTACGAGCCAGCGCTGACTCACAATCCACACTTGTTAATACGCAATGACAAGTAATACCTTGGATAAAATTCCAATTTAATAGTCCAATATTTAGTCAATAAATATCTAGTTTATTTTTCTATAATTTTATGTGTCATGAATTCTTTCATTATAGACTAGTTGGTAAGTTAGTTGCTTAGCTAAGAGAAATGTTGATTAATTAAGTACTCCATTTAGTCATGACCGGTTCTCACGTAGTTATATACTCTGATTTAAAAAAGTGGTTGACAGTTATTACTATTATGTCATGAGTTTCTATAGGCGTCACCCGTGAGTTGTTAATCTCTTCATACTCACGTAAAGCGTATCTTGAAGTAAGATTTCATGTCTTACTTGGCATTTGAACACCCTGAGGTATCCGCTGAGCGACCCCATTTCATCTGATTAGGCAGCCCAACTACGAGTTCGAAATGGAGGTATTGGGTAAAGAATGATAACGTTCGAATTGACGCCTGATGTTACAACGCTATTATTCAGAATTTTTTGTTGTTGTTTTTTGCTAGTTGCGTTACGTTGGGCCGACACAGATAGGTCTTATGACGATGATGGGACAGGGAAGGGCTGGGAGTGGGAAGGAATTGGCCGTGGCCTTAAGATACAGCCCCAGCATTTGCCTAGTGTGAAAATGGGAAACCACGGAAAACCATTTTCAGGGCTGCCGACAGTGGGGTTCGAACCTACTATCTCCTAAATACTGGATACTGGCCACACTTAAGCTACTGCAGCTATCAAGCTCGGTTTATTCTGAAGTCCCAGGATGTGTCCTATTAAATACATGCTAAAGAAACCGGGATAACACATTTATGTTATTGTTTAGTATGTTCGGAACTCCCACCATAAGAAATTTAAATTATTCAATCTTCAAATTCTAGGAAGTTCTATGTGGCTGAGCACTGGCAACCAGAAAAGAGGAGTAGATTTTACTGTGCCACTTATGACATGCATTGTTTCATTCAGGACCGTGTCCACCTTTTTAGCATGAGAGCTGTTGATCCAAACTGAAGAACAGTACTCAGCTGTGGAAAGCACCAACGTAAGTAGATGCAGAAGCTCCCCATGTGGAGCCAGCTAGTTTGTGGATGATGATGTTGCGTGACCTTAATTTGGCTGCTAGGTTGGTTAGATGTTTCCTGTATGATAACGTTCGGACGAGAGCAATTCCAAGATATTTGGGGTTGACATTGTGAGGGAGAAAACTTCCATTAAGTGACACTTTCAAGGTGATATTCGCTTGCCAGTTATTTAGATGGAAGAAATAGGTTTCTGTTTTACTAGGGCTTGGTTTCAAGCACCACGTTTTGAAGTTTTCTCTATCACATTAGCATACACATGCTGACTAATTATTGCCAGATCGTCGGCATAAGCAAATTGACGAGAGCTCGTGACAGGTATGTCTGCAATATACAGACCAATCGCCTTAATGAGTGTCTGCTTTAAGCTCTTGGAATGGCTTTTCTACAATAGAATAAGTCCTCTAATTTTTGAAATCATTCCAATCGAACAGGCTGGTTTTAGACCTCAACGTAGTTGTGAAGATCAGGTGCTTGCTCTGACAACACATATTGAGACAGGTTTTGAAAAACAATTAAAGAGTGGAGCAGTGTTTATTGATCTAACAGCTGCATACGATACAGTGTGGCGAGAAGGTATTGTGTGTAAGTTCTTTAAACTGACAGTGTAGTCAAATGTTGCATCTAATTAACAATATGCTCTCAAATAGAATTATCCAGGTAGTCATGCATACACATCACAGCAAAATAAAGGTACTTAACAATGGTCTACCTCAAGGATCTGCTCTCTCTCCATTACGGTTTAACCTGTATATGATGGTCCATATTTATTAACCACACTGAAAAGAGTGTTGAAAATGATCCGCTGGAGAGCGCTGGGAGTTTTGCACAACTCGACCTGTTGTGTGTGTAACAGTCAGCGGAAGCAGGTGCGCCCGCGCATACACACGGGCTTGTTTTACTCCCACGCCGTCTGAAAGAGGCCTGAGTGACCTAGGCCTACTGTACTTACGTATACAGCTGACATGTTGGTGCTTATTTCTACGTTTGTGAATGAATTGTGTAACAACGTACATAAATTAGGCCTACTATACTTACACACAGGGGTTTGCAGGACATTCAGTTACGGAGAAGAAGAAAGCTAAGACAGTTTACAGATGATGAAAAATTAAAAGTGGATGCTAAACAACACATGAAACGTGCACAAATCGCCCTGATGTTGGATATTCCTGTGATAGATTGATTGACTGATTGATGCTTGTTGTTTAAAGGGGCCTAACATCTAGGTCATCAGCCCCTAATGGTACGAAATGACATATTGAAAACCCAAAATCCTCCACTGACCACAATTCAAAATGGTAGGCCGAAGAATGAATGGATGGATGGATATGAATTTAAAACGATCAGTGGAACCGACCCACAGTGCCTCACGTGCACAGAAGCTGGCGTAAAACAATAGTATTACTGACCAAGGGACTGCTTCTATAGCACGATACTGAATCGATGCTTGTAGTCGAAGGGAGTCCAAAATCCAAGTCATTGGCCCCTCACAATGGTACTTATTGCTAGAAAAGTAGAACCATGGTATTTGTCATGTTACGGTACTAATCAAGAGTAGCGTAGACTCGCAGTATTCCACACATTATGGTACTACTCATCACAGGTAATGAAATTCGCACATGTATTACAGACCTACTGTGTTTCGCACATTGCGGCGCCATTGACAGACAACGCAAACCTATGGTGTTCATCACATAAGTGTACTAACCACAGGGCTAGTATTATCCCGTGGTGTTCCTCATATAATGGGTACTAACCACAGGCAAGCCAGAACAATGGGTTCCTTCATCCCATGGTGTTGCTCATATAGTGCTACTAATCACAGGTACTGTAACAAAGAATACTAATTTGCTACTAATCACAAACCTATTTGGTACCTAACATAGTGGTACTACGCGCAGAGAACAGCGACCCATGGTGTTCCCCGTGTGGTGGTACTAACCACAAGGAGTTTCGTGGTTCTAATATAATCATCTCTGGGTCGCCCCTTTTAGTCGCCTCTTACAATAGACAGGAGATACTGTGGGTGTATTCTTTGTCTGCGTCCTCCACCAACAGGCGGTTGTGTGTTTGGTCACCGAGAGGTATTTTATTTCCCTCAAGTCCGCTGGTAAGCCGGTTAGGACCCCCCCTATCTGCCACCTGGAATGCGCCATGTGGAAGTATCACCTCTCCTCCTGCTACGCCAGCGTAGTAGGTTTGTGGCATTCCTGTGACAACTTTAAATATAATTGTAAGCAACATGTATAGTTTGCGATTCTAAGAAAGTTTTTCCTTGAAGTTTTACTATGTTGGTGTTCTTAAAATGTATTATTTCTTTACTTATTTCATTAATTATAATTATAAACACTTGTTTCTTTGTTTTTATCATAATTATTTTTATGTTCAAACCTAAACTTACATTTAACAGTAAAATTGTTTTAATTTTTGTAAAGCACGTTCCCTCTTTATGACGTTCTTTATTTTTTCGGTCGCCACAAAAACGTACTAACCAGTTTTGGTTGTACTCTGTTGCAAAATAAGGCCAACAGATGTCAGAAGAATCTATAAGCGGTTGAAGCAATCTGTAATAAACATACAAACTTGAAAGACGCTTATAAGCGATTCATGCAACTTGCGAATAATGACCTTGACGCTTCTAAGCAGTTGATGCTGGGAAGGGGTTTAAGTACAGCCCCAGCATTTGCCTAGTGTGAAAATAAAACCACGGAAAATATCTTCAGGGCTGCCAGCGGTGGGATTCAAACCCAATATTACATTCCTTGACATGATGATCAATATTTACCATTGTATAAAAGTAGGTAGGATTCCATTCTCAGCCGAATCTCTCCTCTGCCCTTTCTGTCTCGCATTTCACTATTCAGAAGAAGAAAAGCATTATAGACATGATATAGGCTTCTGGGCTTATGCTGTGTCAAGAAAATAAGGTAAATTCTTTACGTTTAGCAGATAACTTTGCTCTGCGTCATCAGAAGAAAATTTTGACTGTCCACGAGAAAGGCTTCTCAAAGAAAGAGATTTAAATTAAGATGTTATATTAGAAGTGGAAATGGTATGTTTATTCGTCACCCGATGGCTCCCCGGACGCGGTACAGCGCTAGCGTTTGAAGCGGAAGCTGACTGAACCATCAGAATCAGTTTGAGAGGGTCATATAATGGGTGTACGCACATATGAAGGTATGACATTGACATAAGCCCGGAATGAAACATCTGGTGATGAGGAACATACGAATTTGGAAAACACCGAAACAAAATAACAATAGTGAAGGGACAGGGAAGGGACCTACCTATGTAAATCCTTAATGGCTGGCAACCAGGTATTACTTAATTGATAGCCAGTGTCCCTGTTGAAATTGTTAGGATTTCTACGTATTTTCACAGCTTCCCATATAATCCTGGACCTGTAGTGTCTAGTGTGGGTAAGAGCTCGAGCATCTTGGAACACGACATCATGACCCGATGATAGGCCGTGCTCGGCTATTGCTGATTTGTCTGGCTGGTTGAGACGAATATTACGTTCATGTTCCTTGATATGAGTACCAATGGACCAGCACGTTTGGCCAATGTATACCTTACTGCAATTGGCATGTTCCTCCGCAAAGACAATACAAAAAACGTGTTTGGCACCGTCACTACAATTGCTCACAGTCTGGGTAAAACCAAGGACAAAAAGTCCCCACTTTTACATCCTGGGGTATACAAAATTCCCTGTACTTGAGGTAAGGTATACATTGGTGAAACATACCAGTCTATTGGTACTCGTATCAAGGAGCATGACTTACTATGTAGAAAACATTACTGTGGAGGTCAGATACACCTAGCCCCCGCTGGTGTTGGGGAATGAGAGCATGAACATAATATTCGTCTCAACCAGCCAGACAAATCAGCAATAGCTGAGCATGCTCTATCATCGGGTCATGACGCCATGTTCCAAGATGTAATATCATAAAAAAAAAGAAAGGTTCCACCTAATCAATACTTATTTATTATCACATGTATAATAGGACCGGTTTCGACCTCTTACAAGGTCATCCTCAGCTGCATTAGAATCCTATGTTTGCATTTTGTATCATGCCTCATTCCTAAAAGCTTTATGACATATTCTGAAATTTAACAACATTATGTTGATTACACTTTTGCTAAGAGTTCCAATGTTACAATATAGCTAAAATTATAACAAGTTAAATACTCTTATTACATAATATAATGACCCATTATACACATGTAATTATAATAAAATGGATTTGTCTTTTCTTTCTAATGCATAATGTAAGAATAATTTACCATAGGCTTTGCCTATTCAGTTAAAACAAGTTCCATTCTTATAAATGTTTAGTCATGTATGGGGCGAGCTTTGTTGATATTTGTGAATATTACAGCAGTAAATTAGCAGTAAAATACGCCAGTCGAGTGTAATTATATGCTGATGGCTCAATAAAATATTACATATCTACATTAAAATATTAGCAAACATGGTTGAACGTGCTTAAATGATCTTTGAAAGTCTAAAACAGTTGATAACAATAAATCTTGCGTTGTTTTGCGTTATGTATTACATTGAAATAATGTGAAATTTGCCTATTATACAAACATATATATATATATATATATTTTTCTAGGGGCTTTACGTCGCTCCGACACAGATAGGTTTTATGGCGACGATGGGATAGGAAAGGCCTAGGAATTGGAAGGAAGCGGCCGTGGCCTTAATTAAGGTACAGCCCCAGCATTTGCCTGGTGTGTAAATGGGAAACCACGGAAAACCATCTTCAGGGCTGCCGACAGTGGGATTCGAACCTACTATCTCCGGGATGCAAGCTCACAGCCGCGCGCCTCAACGCGCACGGCCAACTCGCCTGGTACAAACATAAACACATTAAAGTAGATTATTACAGAACTCGCACAATAGTATGCAACTTATATTAAAAATTTCTAATTTGTTTATTTCGACTTACAGACATTTATCAACACCAACATCATAAGAAAGGAAAGAGCCACCAACAATTACGACCTTGTCATTCAAACTGAACAATTTCCAGAACATCAGCCAAGTCAAACAAGCCAGGTTCAAGTCACGAAAACAAAATTAAAAAGATAAAGTGATTGAGTTTTACACAAAGTGTATCGGCTAAGGCTTATGCAAATTCAGACTTTTAACTCGCATGTTCATCAGTCTTTTTTTAAAACAACATAAGAATGTGCTGTCACTTGTTAATTTAAACTACAGACAGACATTTGCGTCTAAGCATACCATGTAATGTTTTAAATACTTTGATGTGTTTATATGTTTGTATAATGGGCAAATTTCACATTATTTCAATGTAATACGTAACGCAAAACAACGCAAGATTTATTGTTATCAACTGTTTTAGACTTTCAAAGAGCATTTAAGCACGTTCAACCATGTTTGCTAATATTTTAATGTAGATATGTAATATTTTATTGAGCCATCAGCATATAATTACACACGACTGGCGTATTTTACTGCTAATTTACTGCTGTAATATTCACAAATATCAACAAAGCTCGCCCCATACATGACTAAACATTTATAAGAATGGAACTTGTTTTAACTGAATAGGCAAAGCCTATGGTAAATTATTCTTACATTATGCATTAGAAAGAAAAGACAAATCCATTTTATTATAATTACATGTGTATATTGGGTCATTATATTATGTAATAAGAGTATTTAACTTGTTATAATTTTAGCTATATTGTAACATTGGAACTCTTAGCAAAAGTGTAATCAACATAATGTTGTCAAATTTCAGAATATGTCATAAAGCTTTTAGGAATGAGGCATGATACAAAATGCAAACATAGGATTCTAATGGAGCTGAGGATGACCTTGTAAGAGGTTGAAACCGGTCCTATTATACACGTGATAATAAATAAGTATTGATTAGGTGGAACCTTTCTTTCTTTTTATGATATTTGGTGGCTATCAATACAGAACAAAAATGAAATTTATAAATCAAGATGTTCCAAGATGCCCGAGCTCTTATCCGCACTAGACACTACAGGTTCAGGATTATACAGGAAGCTGCGGAAATACGTAGAAATCCAAACAATTTCAACAGGGACACCGGCTATCAATTAAGTAATACCTGGTTACCAGCCATTAAGGATTTACGTAGGTAGGTCCCTTCGCTGTCCCTTCACAATTGTTATTTTGTTTCAGTGTTTTCCAAATTCGTATGTTCCGCATCGCCAGACGTTTCATTCCGGGCTTGTGTCAATGTCATACCTTCATATGTGCATACACCTGCTATGTTATGTGACCCTCTCAGACTGATTCTGATGGTTCCGTTAGCTTCCGCTTCGAACGCTAGCGCTGTACTGCGTCCGGGGAGCCATCTGATGATGAACGTACCATTTTCACTTGTAATATAACATCTAAATCAAACCTCATTGTTTGAGAAGCCTTTCTCGTGGACAGTCAAGATTTTCTTCTGATGACGCAGAGCAAAGTTCTCTGAGAAACATAAAGAATTTCACCCAATTTTCTTCACACGGCATAAGCCCAAAAGCCTATAACATGTCTATAAGTACGGGCTGTGAAAGCACTGATGGCAAGAAAAGCATTATTTTCCAGAGCATCTTTCTAGCAGCTCCATTCAACCCCAACACATTAAATTCTTGGTGTGCACGCAGTGACTGTCTTTTTATGTGAATTCAATCACTCAAAGTACAAAACTTGCTGTAAAAGTTGGATGCAGATGAACAAAATCAAGCTGAAAAGTAAATTATCAGGAATAAAGTACACAGCTCCATATCTTTAACTGTATGCCTGGCACAGTTCTACTGAAGTTACTCTGACAGTGTGACTTTCTGTTAGTTCCTTAGGCCAGGAGTCACACAATACTAATCCAAACATGGAGACACTAGTAGATTTTGAACAGAATGGTGCGCGAGCATGCATGTTACAGAGTGTATTCTTGTTGTATTTACATTGACATCTGAAGACAACTATCCCAGATATAGTGAGGATTATCATAATTTAATTCCGTAACAAAAATTAGGGTGCGTAACAATATATGCCAGTAAATAGTGTGTAACATGGTTACTGTGATTTATGAAATAACTTCAGCAGAAAATTTTACCAAAATTTAATTTTTAAAAATAATTGCAATATACTGTAGTTCATTAAATAAAAATGGTTATTCTTTAAACACAATACAACTAATTGATGCCAGACATCATACATTCATCCAAGGAAAAAACAAAAACTCTCTACACACTGTATAGAATGCAGTTCATTCATTGTTATCACTGGTATGAAAAAATGAATTCTCAAACATATCTAGTCCTCAGTCACCATGGCATCCACACAATTGCAAGTTTCTGTACAATGTTTAATTCCTCCTACAAACTCTTCACTCTTATTTGACCGGAACAAACTGAATGAGTCTCTTGATTCGTCGTACAAGCGCTTCAACAAAACCTTTGTCTGAAGCTGTCTTTTCCTGTAGGAGAAACAGAAAAAAAGCAGTAAAAACTTCAGAAACATAAACCAGCACTAAATATATCCATGGTACAATATGATCAGGATAGCCTCAGAAATATACAACTAGGTAATAAACCACATTGCACAATGAAATATATCAGTTTCGAGAATTTGGTGTAGCACTTTCAAGTGGCCATGTTGCAGATAAAGGCTGTACTCAAATGGACTACTGGATTACAGATACTGAATCCTACCAATACAAACAGCCCCTCGCCCATCCCTAACAACTGTTCAAATTAACCAACGAGTGCTATACAAGTCACACACACTGCCCTACAGAAGAGCAGAGCAGGAAAGTGAGTAACATATCGTCGTTGCCGGGACGAAACCTCCTATGTGTTAATATTTTTGGAGATATACTGACCCGCAGCACATACATTATGAAGAGCAAGAATGCCTTGACAACTGTCACACAATATTGCACCTTAGATGACAGAACCTTACCGGCCAAAGTTCTAAGCTAAAATTTTTCACATAGGAGTTTTTGTCCCAGCAACGACGATATTTTAAATTTATACATGAAAGGCCTTGCTTTTATCCACACAATTTTTTCATGTCCTATTCTTTTACTTTTAGACTCAACATATTGGAACTTTCGGCGGATTACAACACGTTCCACAAAAACACAGTTGTTATCTGAAGGAGTTTTCCCTTTGACATTTTACTCATTTTTAGGAACATTTTAAAGACATAGTCAGTTCCTAAACTCGGACTGCTATAAATAATTTAAACGGTATCCGAATGGATTATTTATTATTTACATAGTTCACGCCCACATTGGAGCACTTAAATCAAACCGAAATAGATTTATGTTAACAAAACCTCTTCATTCTGGCTGACCTGGCTGCCCTTTCTTCATCAGATATGACATATTGTTTGTGTTGTACAGTTTTTAATGACAATCTTATTTGTTTGTTCTTGAGAATCCTTTTTTCTTCTCTATTTTCAATTTGCTTCGTTGTAATATTCAGCTCTTCTAAATCATTCTGAACTTCTTTAAACCAATTATTTTTTGTTTTACTTTTCCAAAAGTAATTAAATAGTTGTTTTATTATCCTATTATCATTTAATCTAGAAAGATGACAGAAAAAGGCAATTCTTCTTTTTCTCATTGTATCTGTTATAGATTCACTTTCCCTATAAACCACTGCATTAGGCAATAATCTCCATTGTCCATCCACCTGATGTTTTTTATTAATGATTGTTCTGAGTATCCTTCTGTCAACCTTTTGCAGTGTATCAGTTGTTGCTTTGGTGTTCAATTTAAATAGCGTTTCACAAGCATAAGTCGCTTCAGGTTTAATGACGGAACAGTAATGTTGAAGTTTAGCATTTATTGAAAGAGAATTTTTCTTGTACGTCGGCCATGTAATTCGTTGTGCTTTTTTTAAACTTAAATGTTCTGCTTTCTATTGATGATTTTTCGTTGGTGTTCCAAGTTATAATTTCACCAAGATATTTAAACTTATTCACAATTTTAATTTGTTTGGTATTGGCTAAGGTAATGGTTGGTGCTGTAACAGGGAAGGTTGGCATTATGCCTGTTTTTTCATATGAAATTTGCAATCCAACTTTTCTTGCTATGTTATCAAGTTCTTCTATTTGTAATTTAACTTCTTCCATATCATTAGCAAGTAGTGCAAGATCATCAGCGAATGCTAAACAATTGAGTCTTATTTTTCTGCCAATCTTGATGTTAGGTTGACACATCTTATTCCATTCCCGCATCATTTTTTCCAACACGCAATTAAACAATAATGGTGAGAGTCCATCTCCCTGCCGAAGTCCAATATTAATGTCAAATCGCTTTGAGAGTTCATTTCTAAATCTGACTTTAGATTTAGTGTTCTTAAGGGTAATTCCAGTAAGGCGAATAAGTCTTGGATGTAAACCAAATTCTTTTAGAATATTCAATAATGACTCACGATGGATACTATCATACGCCTTTTTAAAATCAACAAAAGTGATAACTAACTTTTTGTTTCTAATCCTATGATGCTTCAAAATCCACTTTAAACTAATAATTTGATCCGGACAACTTCTCCCTGGACGAACGCCTCCTTGGTATTCTCCAAGTTCACAGTCAAGTTGTTCTTGAATTCTTATGTATAATAACTTCGAAAAAATTTTGTAAGTGATATCCAGCAATGATATCCCCCGATAATTGTTGGGATCTATCACCTTTTTTATGTAAAGGGTGTATTATCGCCATATTCCACACTTCGGGCATTTTTTCAGTATTCCAAATGTCTCTGTGGTATTTATGTAAATTCTGAATGGTTTGTGTATTAGCATTCTTCCATATTTCTGCAGTTAGTTGATTCTCCCCTGAAGCTTTGTAATTTTTAAGTGAATCGATGGCTTTCAACACTTCATTGTAATCTGGTGGTATAACCTTTTCTAATGGTGTTTTATTTTTTGAATGAAGGTCATACTCTAGGTATTGTGTTGGTTCTTCGCTATTAAGTAATTCTTGAAAGTATTGAGCTAAAGTTTCTGCATTCTCTTGGTTACTATGTGCCAGTTTTTCATTTGTATTTCTCATCATAAGTGTTGGTGGAGTATAGTTTGATTGGTATTGTCGAAACGTTTTATAAAAATCCCTCGTCTTATGTTGTATGAATGCTTCATCTATGGCATTTAATGATTCTTTGTGATAATTTCTCTTAACCCTTCTGATTTCTTTGGCTGTTTGTTTTCTAGCATTATTTAGTTCTTCACAGGACTTTTCTGTTCTCTTTTGTTGATCATTCAACCATGCTTTATGCCTGTTTTGAATCGCTGTGTCACACTCCACATACCACCAAGCATGTTTCTTTTGTTTTTTTTAAGAGGAGCAATTTCTTCAGCTATGGTTTTTAATTTTTCAATTACCGCCCCCAAATTGTCGCTTAGAGGAGTTTTAGACATTTCAAAATACAGTTTATTATTAATTAAATAACTACGGTCATACTTCTTCCTCCTATTGGATTTGGATATTTTGTTCTTTTTTGGCGTTAATTTTATTTTAATCTTGGAAATATAGTGATCTGAATCTATGTCTACCCCATGGAGTACTTTCACATTATAAATTTCTTTGTGATAATTCTTGTCCATGGCCACATGGTCAATCTGGAACTCCCCCAATTTAATATTAGGGCATTTCCAAGTCATTAGTTTGTGTGGTCTTCTTTTAAACCTTGTAGATTCCAAAATTAATCCAGGATCTATACAAAAATCAATTAATCTTTGACCATTTTTATTTGTAAATTTATGCGCTGGCCATTTACCCACTACTGTACGAAATCGTTTTTCTTTTCCTATTTTAGCATTACAGTCACCAAGTAAAATTTTAATATGCGTATCAGAGATACCTGATATCAACTGGTCCAATTCTTCCCAAAATTTTTCTGTTTCTTCCTTTTCTTTGTTATTTTTGTCATTCGTTGGGGCATGTGTATGTTTTATTCTCTACTTTAACTGTTGAGTGCCATTCTTGGGGAGGTCGAAGAAAAAGCTTCAATTGAATCTAATATGCTGTTATGGACCAAGAATCCTACTCCAAATTGAGGAACATTCTTCATCACTTTTCCCTGGAGGACCTTTGTAAAGGCAATATCCTCCTGATTCTAATGGGTCCTGATTTGTATTGTGCAATTCTTGAAGAGCTGTTATTACTATCTTATGCTGGTCCAATACATCTGTTAAATGTTTTAACTTGCCAAATTTCATAATTGAATTAATATTTAATGTCCAAAAAATGAAAATTGTCCTGGTTTATTGAATTTCAGTCTTTTCTTAACCTGATGTGTCTGCATGTCATCTGTTGGGCTTCCAGGCGGTCCGACTCGCCTTGATCTTCTATGTGACACCCCACCGTATCCGAGTGGTGTCTTTGTTTGGACCTGCTGATTTTGTATGTCCAAACCGGTGGATTTATTTGTGAGAAGACTAATCATATTTGGCTGATTATCTGATCAATGTTTCTGACCGTAGTCAGGGTTTACCATTCCAGATGTGATCTGGAAGGATGATTAATGAAATATTGATTGATGAATGATGAATTCGTGGAGTGGGTCTTTAATGGAGTGGTTTCCCGTTGCCTTCTCCATCCTATGCCGTTGGCCATCTAGTGGCTCTTCTGCCTTTAGGAGCAATTTCTCACTCCAAGGGCAAAAGAGTGCCCTTCCTTCTATCCGCTCATCCGTCCTCCTAGGAGGCCATTGGCACTTGATAGAGGGTGGTCTCCTTATACCGGGAGATACTCAGTCCCTTCATTCGTTAGCCGCCTGTACATAATCTATATATACAGCCGTTGCCCCCTCTCTACCACGGGGAGGTGAATGTCAGAATTTCACCATCATTGAAACTGGGACCAAAAGGCATTTCCCAATTTCTCCGGTATGGATTATATTTTATATGATTTTAATTCTAAGTGTGTGTGTTCACATAGAATTTAAGCTTGGTGCTCAAGATACAATTTAAATACTTTATCATCCATATAATTTTAAGGTTATCCTTTCAAAACTGAATTTCGGTGTGTGTATGCATAGACCCACTGTAATAGTGCTAAGAGTTGTCCTTGTAATCTTATGCCTATCTTTTAAGGAACTGAGGATGTCTCCACAAGAGACGAAACATGTATTCCTACTAATATATAACGTACTTCACTTTTCTGGATCCAATTATATCGGAATGTTTGGTCCAAAACGAGTTAATATCAATTGCTAAAACGTAGAAAAGATTCATTAGACACACAGTATTTGTCTCCTTGTGGAAAGAGAATCCACATGGAAAAGAAGAAATAATAAGACCATGTTTTACAGGAAGGTAACTGCAAGGACATTGGATGGAAAAAGTGTTCTTACTGAGTTAGCTTTCAGAAATTTCACTGCCATACTCTCTCCTTAAGTTCAATGACTAAAATTATATACAGCAAAACCTTGTTAACACGTTTCTGCAGGGGCAAGGAAAAAGAATGTGTTAAGCGAGAAAATGTACTACTGAATATACAAATAAAAACCACCCAACAGGGATATGGAAACACTATATACAACTTTCCGACATGAGGGCATTTTACGTTGTGTGTTTGAAGGTACAGTTAAAACTATATCTAGCATTTCTAATGATAAGAGGAAAGTTTGAAAAGGTGTGAAAAACACGAGAGAACAAATCGTCGGCGTTCTGGCAGAAGTTACTAAGTCCAGAAACATAGTTTTGAGATAAATGGGTTTTAAGAAATCAGTGATTTATGATTCTGTATTACTGCGAGGCTATCGCACCTTTTGGCCTAGTTCTTTTTGCAATGCCTTCTAGTATGTTACATATTAAGTGATTAAGTCCACTTAGTCACTATTGCCTGGACATCAATCTTAAAAAATGGATTTCACATTAGAGGGTAGGAACCCGCACTCCCAAAATGGTTCATTCTATTAAAACAATGACCATGCCATCGTGTAGAACGTGTTTTCTTTACCCCAGCAGTGCATTTAACTCAAATTCGTAAAAAATGGACTTAGTCACTTCTGCCTGAACGCCGACAAAATATGAAAACCTTTTCCACTGGGGCTTATAAAATAACAGTGCACTGAAAGGCGTGAAAAACATCAGACACCAAATATGAAAACATGCACGGGGGCCAATAAAAATATCCGAGTATTATTGCAGATCACACTTTCTAAAACAAATGTTAGTAGAAGCCTTTTATTTTGGATCAGAGTAGAAGAGACAAAATAAGGAATGAGAAAATCCAGGAAGAAATTGGAGTGGAAAAAATGAATGATAGTATAGAATAGAATAGAATAAGATTGTTTGGGTGCATAAAGCGAATGAGTGATGAAAGAATGCCAAAAAAGGTGATGGAAATGCAAATGCAAGGAAAGAGAGGCCACGGACGACCACGATTGAGATGGAAGGACACAATCCAATGCAGTATTAGAGAAAGAAACCTGGACAAGGACACAGTGTTACAGGAGAGACCGAAGAAAGTGGAGAGGAACCATATTTGCCCCTACCCAGCTACAGCTGGATAATAGGAAATGATGATGATAATGACTGCAGTGGGTTATATTAAATATTTTCTGGTCACACTCTTAGGGCTGAATGTATAAACATCACTGAATGGAGATCAGTTTTAATCTAATTTCAGAAAATGATACGAGATCAGACCGGTGTCGTGTTGTACAACTCTGATCTAAGATCAACTAATCGTTCAATTTTGATCCCAGTTCATATGCGAGTGCTTGGCAATATCACAGAAACAGGTGAGTATCGCCGGTCGCCGTGCGCGTTGTCAGACTGTTTTCCTTCCTATTCTTGTGTGCTGTGTGAAAAGAAGAAAAATAATTAATGACTGAAATTAAGCAGAAAAAGGACCATTCTCCTCATTTTTTCAAGGAAGATAAGTATTTCCTAGTTGAAATACTTTTGGGGAAATATAAACATATTATAGAGTAAAAAATGACGGATGCAATAACATCCGCGCAAAAGCAGGATGCTTGGAAAAATGTTGCTTCAGATTTCAATTCTCTTAACATACATCGGCCTAATTGGTCTTGGCAAACAAAGTTGTGCTACAAGAATATAAAAAAGAGAACGAAGAAAGCATTTGTCGTTGATAAGGTAAGTTATAAAATATAATATGGAAATGTTATTTTGTTATCAAAAACAATGCAAATACTAACCTAAAACATTTTTCAAAGATGCAACTGAAAAAGACAGGAGGTGTTAATTTTAACAGACCAACCATGGATGAGACGGGACAGAACTTGGTTGCTGCCCTGCAGGCCCAATTTTTTCCCGTGGCCAATCCATATGACGACGATACCAATTTTCATTCTGAGGTTGTCAGGTGAGCTACATTTTACTGTATAAGATGCTACCTTAAGAGACCTAAATAACTGTATCACCTGCCTTTTAAACCAAAATAATTTTGTTGTTACACTTCAACAAAAGTTCCTGTTGATGAGATATAGTCTTTTGCTGTTTTGTTTCAGAGTTGCACGGTGGCAATGACTTTATTTCCGTCTCTACCTCTGATGAGTCACAAGCTATTGCAGCGCAGGAGGGGGAACATTTGATAGTTTTTGAAGAGATACCAGTCCATACTGAGGTTGTAGAAAGTATCTGTATTGAACAAGTACATTAGTCCCTTTAAGACATTAAATTTCTTGGCAAGCAATAGGCCTACACATCTTTATTTCTTCTATTTCACGTTCCTGAATCAAAACCAATAGGCCTACCAGCTGATCTGCACACTGCTCTTGCTTCGACCTCGAAAACAGCTGATGAAGTCACGAAGTTAAGATCGCCGAAGAGAAAGAAGACTGAGGACAGTGTACTTGATATACAGAGTGTGTTTTATAAAAGAAGATTAGAATGTTTAGAAAGTGAGCACAAGATGAAAATGGAATGTTTACAAGCTGAACATAGGGTGACAATGGAGACCTTAAACCTTAAATCAAAGAGTTGGAAATTTTAGAGAGAGAGAAAAAAAAAAATTATAGGCTTGGCCAAGAAGGAAGACTGGGATTAAATGCACAGTACAGTGATATTAATAGGGGCAAGTATTGTAAAATATATTTTGTTTTAGCTTTTGTATTTAAATTTATTTTTGTTGTTGTAGATATACTACAGCAATAATTAGGTTAGAATACAGTATATTAGGTTAGTTGAACAGCTGTATTATGCACTTTTCACTATAGCCCAACTGTATACTTTCGTAAATATTATTACATTATTAATAACTGCTATCCTCATAACATTGTTCTCTCTTTCATGAAAGTCGTTTGCAGCATGTACTGGAATTTCTTCATATGCTTTTCTTGCAGCGAACACAGGTGAAGGAAAAACGGATATCCGACTTCCCTCAGTCAACCCTTGTTTTTTTCCCCTGATCCTCATGGTATTAGGTTTGCGAAACCTAGTGAATCATTTTCACGACCTACGTAGCTATTCTTTCTTTTAATTTTTTGAAAAAGCGATTAATTACAAGTAATGAAAATCATTTTCCGTATTGAAAGTATCTTAATTTATAAAAATATAAGAAATTTATTTTAACTCAACCTATTCAATACAGTACAAGATGTTAACGTATTCGTTAAAGATCGTTGAGACATGTTTCACCCCTTCTGTGGGGCATCATCAGTCATATCAAATACCTCAAAATTCTACCAGACGTCTGGTTGGAAATGATAAAAATATGTTGGACACTCTCTGTGAAGAAGGAGTGCCTAATGCATGTAAACAACAGTTGATATTTGATTCAAAAGGAACCATGTTGAAAACAGTAAAAATAATGGCTCGAATGAGGGAGGTTAAGTCTTCCCAATTGACTAGTGTTTTTAAGTTTCTCCGTGTGTTTATGTTGTTGTTGAAGTATGGGATTGCAGTTTTATTGGTTGAATGGGCGACAGTCAAGACGTTGTCCGATGTAATTAATGTTGAGCTGTCTTATGTATGTGAAAATCTGAAAGGAAGGATAAGTCCTTAATTAGTTGCGTGAAATGACGGGAAAAGACAAAGAATGAATGCGTTGGACAGTTGAGACTGTGAAGTTAAAAACTTGCCTTAAGTGTTGTTGGGCTGTTACCTTATTGCTAAGAGGTTTTTGAAGCACTGGCTGTCACTAACATCTTGCTCCTCGTATTGTATGTGTGACATCTTGTTGGAGGGGAGTGGGCCTGAGAAGGCGCATGGGAAGGTGTTGTATGTACTGGAGGGAGAACAGGGGCGTGATAAGTTGAACGGCTTAGTGGGGGTACTTGAGGAGGTTGTTTTGAGGACGTCAACTAATCTTTTGTCTTTCAGATTTAACTTGTTGAACGAAATTATTAATTGTTCATAAAGAGGGCTTCGGTTGTCAATTGGATCATTTAAGTTTTTATTACTATTGTATTTTTGGTCCAAGAAAATGTACAAATTTTCAAACTCGGTCATGAGTCTGACTTTATCTAGTCTTTTTAAAATTTGGAGATCTTGTTCGATTGTGGTGAAACTGTGTCCTGTGTCCTTCAAATGGATGCTCATTGCCGAGCGTTTGTTGCGTTTCTGGGCATTAAAATGTTCTGTATATCTAGTTGTGAAGCTTCTTCCGGTTTGACCGATGTATAAAGTATTGCATTCAGCGCATTTCAGTCTGTAAATGCCGGAACCCAAAAATTTATTGTTGTCCGAGTTTATCTTGTTGTGGTTGAAGAATAACTTTTGATTTGAATTTTGTGTCTTAAAGGCTATCTTAAAGTCATGTTTCCTTAAAGGGGTAGCGATTTGATGTATGATGGGATTAGTATAGGTAAAGGTTGCGTACTTTGATTTGTTTTTTTCCATTGGGGAGAGGTTCGTGGTCAATTTCAATTTCACTTTATTGATTATTTTATGTATGATTGAGGGATTGTATCCATTGAAAACAGCTATTTCTTTTATGGTATTTCTTTTCTCAAGTTGGCGGTTGACATGGGAATTTTTAGCGCTCTGTACACTAAGCTGTAAAATGAGGCTTGTTTGTGTGACTGAGTGAAGAGAATTTTGTTTTATGGTTGTGGGAGTGAACGAAGGTTTTCTGTAAATTTGGAAATCGAAATTGTTTAAGATCCTGGTAATTGTAATGTCGAGAAAATTGATTAAATTATTATCCTTGTCCTCTCTGGTGAACATGATGCAGTTGTCTAGGCTATTTAAGTAGGTTAGTATGTCTTCACTATTGTTGCAATTTTTATCTATTATTGCTAATGTGTCATCGACATAGCGTAGCCAAAGACACAATCCATTAATGCTATTTGTTATTTTATTATTTTAGAGATTATCCATGTAAATTTCGGTGAGTATTCCCGAGTTGGGATCTTCCATGGCTAGACCTTCTTGTTTGTATATCTTGTTGTTGAAAGTGAGTGTTTTTGAGAGTGTCCAATGGAAGCGATTAGCCCATGCATACTTTGACAAACTATTTTGTTTGAGTCTAAAATATAATTAGTCAACATAAACATCCAAGTTGAATTATGATGTAATGCAAAATTTTTACATGAGCTGATCATTAATCACATACAAAATTTCACATCTTGAAGCCATTTCTGATTAGACTGCACCAGGACCGTAATATTGAGGTCCGGAGTAAAAAAAACCTTTTTCTTCCATGGATATTAATACAAATTTGGAATGTTTTTCTCACATGATTTTACAATATAAAATACATGTACAGTAAATTGCAATTATATGTATTCTGCATTCATTCTCAACATTTGTACATAAATTTTTAAACTGTCTTCGAACTTAGCACCAAATAAGACTTTAACTACCATTATTGTCAATACTGTACAATAGGACGGCCTTGTTTTGACTAAAAATTCACCAACGTGTTCACTAGTGTAACATTTTATATTTCATTTTGATATTTTGTTAATGATAAGATCTTGTAAATGTGTTTTAATGTATTCACTCAGGTAACATATTTTTATCATTTCCAACCAGACGTCTGGTAGAATTTTGAGGTATTTGATATGACTGATGATGCCCCACAGAAGGGGCGAAACATGTCTCAACGATTTTTAACGATGTTTAACTAATACGTTAACATCTTGTAGTGTATTGAATAGGTTGAGTTAAAATAAAGTTCTTATATTATTATAAATTAAAGGGATTAGTGTTAAGAAGGGATAATTGCCAACTAGGCTCGTTTGGCGTTGATGATGATGATGATTGTAGTTTAAAAGGGGCCTAACATCTAGGTCATTGGCCCCTAATGGTACAAAATGAGACAAAATGTTATGACAATTTAAAAATCCATAATCCTCCACTGGCCAGAATTCAAAAACGTGAGGACGAAGAACGAATGGATGGATATGAAGTTAAAACAATCAGTGGATCCGACCCGCGATGCCCCACATTCCCAGAAACTAGTGTTAAAAAATGGAATTACTGACCAAGGGACTGCTTCTAAAACATAATACTGAATCGATGATGCTTGTAGTCGAAACGGGTCCAAAATCCAGGTCATCGGCCCCTCATAATGGTACTTATCGGTAGGAAAATAGAACCATGCTATTTGTCGTGTTGCGGTACTAATCATAAGTAGCGTAGACTCACGGTATTCCACACATTATGGTACTACTCACAGATAATGAAATTTGCACATGTAACACAGATCTATGGTATTTCGCACACTGCAGCTCTATTTACAGGCAACGCAAACCTATACAGGGAAAACAAACCTACGGCTTTCCTCACATAAGTGGACTAACAACAGGGACTCGAACTATCCTGTGGTGTTCCCCACATAGTGGGTACTAAGCATAGGCAAGGTAGAACCATGGTGTCGCTCATCTCATGGTGTTGTTCATCTAGGGGTACGAATAACAGGTACTGTAAAATGCATCCTGAGCCACACACTGTCACTAATAATCACAAACCTGTTTTGTACCTAACATAGTGGTACTTTGTGCAAGTAAAAGCGACCCATGGTTTTCCCTGCGTGATGGTACTAATTACAAGTAGTCTCAGGGTTCTAATTTGATCATCCCTTGGTCGCCCCTTTTAGTCGCCTCTTACGACAGGCAGGGGATTCCGTGAGCGTATTCTTTATCTGCGCCCCCCACCCACAGGGGGTTGTGTTTTTGGTCCATGAGAGGTATTTTCTTTCCCTCAAGTCCGCTGGCAAGCCGGTTAGGACCCCCTTATTCGCCACCTGGGACACGCCACGTGGGAGTATCACCTCTCCTCCTGCTACATCAGCATAGTAGGTTCGTGGACATTTGTTTGGTCATGTGTGGTTTAATATCACGGCAGGATGAAAATGTTGTCACTTAGAGCCCGGTGCACGTCCGTTTTTCCTTTACCGTACCTGTTACCTATGGTGATATTAAAGAGGTTTTGCATCATAAATTTAGTCATAGTGCTTTTATGAGCACAGCAGAGCGAATACGTAGCTGTCAGGAAAAGGTGAAGCAAGTCTGCATGTCAATGGCTAGCTCATGTTTCATATGTAGCGCGAATCAAACAGGGCATTCCCCAGCTGGCAAATGAAGCATGTTTGAATATGTTACATATTCTCGAGAAGTAGTTGGATCGATTTTCGGAATAATCAGTGCCGAAATTATAATATTTGTAGATTTAAGGCTAGGTGTAAAGAAAGGTCTAATTCCATATTAAAAACAAAGTTACTGGTAATAGCATTGTTTCAGAGGATATTGACGCTATTCTATCTTGAACGGTCCATATGTTATTTGAGATGGACAACTTAGCTGAATGACCCTCTATCAGACATCTGTAAAACATGAACGAGATAATATAATATCGTAAGCAATTTCATAGAGGGTATGTTTCACTGCATTATTGGAAGCGTAATATTGCTTATATTTATTACATAAAATCAGCTTCATGGTCCGTATCGCACTTCAATAGATTCACTACTAAGTATTTATTTATTTTGCACCTAGTCGATACAATGATTGATTAAGGCAACTTAATGGTTAAAAATGGTACATGTTTCGTATATTATCAACATCTTCAGCCACATAACACTGTTTAGATGAAAAATACATAAATTGACAAAATAATGCTTTAGAGGAAGTGTCCTTAAAATTAACATAAGATTGACAACATTAAAACAAACAAAAAAACTCAAGAGAAAATATATAAATTATTTCTGCAATTGAAAGCAGTTGTCAAGGAAACACTTGTACAATATTCCATAGAGAATATGTCCTAATGAATATTCTTTTCTTAATAATTCATGAAAAACGGTCAATTTATAAATAAAAAATTATACAATTTGAAAGTAATTGTCGAAATGAAGAAATCTAGATATCACAATGTGGCTCTTATTACTAATGCAGATGAAAATATTACTGATTCCTAGTTGTCAATTCTTATTAAGCCTGCTTTCCTTTGGAATAGTAACTCCTGTCATTCTTTCACAGTCTTGTGTCTGGTGTAATATCGATGGTGCGTTCTTCCTTGCTCTTGCACCTGAGGAGGTGGAAGAGTGGGGGATATACGTGCGTCAAGAACCTCCTTGCTGTCATCTATAGCTTCAACTGAGGAGGAATAAGTTGTAGGACTATCTGTAGGTGGAGAAATTCCTATTCTTTTTTCTTGATCTTTCTCAAGCATTTTCAAATATACTAGAATTTGATATATAAAGGGTTCTTATATTCTACAGCCTCATTAAGGTTATCATTTTTCTTTACAAGTTGGTCTAGATAACTGTATAGATCTTCATGTGCGTTCATTAAGCTGCCCTTTTATTTTTTTATGATGGTCAGGTCTTGTCCTATGTTGGTAAATTTATGACCTGTGGCAGTCGTGTGATCCCATAGCTGAGAATCTTCTACGTTTTTCAGCATTCACATTTTCTAAATATCTTACTTTAAAATTGCGGCCAGATTGTCCTATGTATGTATTCTTGCACTCAAAGCATGTAAGTTTATATATTCCCGAATCAAAAAATTTATCTTTTTCCGAGAGATTTAGTGTATCATGGTTGAAGATACTATGTTTCATGTTGTTATTGGTGGAAAATGCAATTTTAAATTTTTTCTCTTAAATAAATTTGTTATTACGTGTATGTTTGGATGTTTTACTAGGTTCGATTGCTAATTTAGATTGTGGCTTCTCTGAAAATTTATTAATTAAAATATCAATCATGTTATTGTTGAAACCATTCAAAAGGGCTTGTTGTCGGATAAACAACAGTTCTTTATTCCTTTCAGATTTGGATAAAGGAATACTAAACGCTCTGTTAACATAACTATAATATGCTGATCTTTTCTGTGCCTCAGGGTGTAATGAGTTGTTTTTGATAGTGGTCAGTGTGAAAGTGGATTTTCTGTGTATTTTGAAAGAAAATCCTTTTTCTCCCTCGTTGTGACTACGTCCAGAAAATTAAGTGATCTTTCTACTTCTTCTTCTAAACTTTTTTGCTATCGGTGAGTCTATCTATTATAGCGTAAACATCGTCCACCAATAACAACATGAAACAGAGTATTTTCAACCACGATACAATAAATCTCTCGGAAAAAGATAAATTTTTTGATTCGGGAATATATAAACTTACATGCTTTGAGCGCAAGAATACATACATAGGACAATCTAGCCGCAATTTTAAAGTAAGATATTTAGAAAATGTGAATGCTGAAAAACATGGAAGATTCTCAGCTATGGGATCACACATGACTGCCACAGGTCACAAATTTCCCAACATAGGACAAGACCTGACCATCATAAAAAAATTAAAAAAGGGCAGCTTAATGAATGCACATCTATACATTTATCTAGACCAACTTGTAAAGAAAAATGATAACCTTAATGAGGCTGTAGAATATAAGAATCCTTTATATGATCAAATTCTAGTATATTTGAAAATGCTTGAGAAAGATCAAGAAAAAAGAATAGGAATTTCTCCACCTACAGATAGTCCTACAACTTATTCCTCCTCAGTTGAAGCTATAGATGACAGCAAGGAGGTTCTTGACACACCTATATCCCCCGCTCCTCCACCTCCTCAGGTGCAACAGCAGGGAAGAACGCACCATCGATATCACACCAGACGCAAGACTGTGAAAGAATGACAGGAGTTACTGTTCCAAAGGAAAGCAGGCTTAATAAGAATTGACAACTAGGAATCAGTAATATTTTCATCTGCATTAGTAATAAGAGCTACATTGTGATATCTGGATTTCTTCATTTCGACAATTACTTTCAAATTGTATAATTTTTAATTTATAAAATGACCTTTTTTCATGAATTATTAAGAAAAGAATATTCATTAGGACATATTCTCTATGGAATATTGTACAAGTGTTTCCTTGACAACTGCTTTCAACTGTAGAAATAATTTATATATTTTCTCTTGAATTTTTTTGTTTGTTTTAATGTTGTCAATCTTATGTTAATTTTAAGGACACTTCCTCTAAAGCATTATTTTGTCAATTTATGTATTTTTCATCCAAATAGTGTTATGTGGCTGAAGATGTTGATAATATACGAAACATGTACAACTTTTAACCATTAAGTTGCCTTAGGCAATCATTGTATCGACTAGGTGGAAAATAAATAAATAAATAGGTACTTAGCAGTGAATATATTGCTTATATTCGGACGACAACTATAGCTAACAAAGTATTAGGATAGTCTTTTGTGAGTTTTCTTATGATTCACTGTAACAACACAGATAATATGTTCACAATCAGCTGTTCTTGTATCTTGAGTAGAAACAACTCCTTGAACTGAGATCAAAAGTTTGATAGGGGAAATTTCTCCAGTCAAAGTGAATCCTAGTTCAGTGCTATTTGATCTTAGATTAACGTTTATACAACCTAAATATCCGAGTTAGCGTGAACTGAGATCAATTTCGTCTCTGATCTAAGATGAAATGGTTTATACAATCGGCCTTCAGACAATGAATTGGAAGGTCCTCTCAACCATGTGCTACTGCAATGCATGACTTCGGCCACCATTTTTAATCCGACAAAACTTCGACTGAACAATTTGAATGATCGAGTCGAAACTGCCTATCTTTATCTTGAACTAGTCAGAAGATATTTGAAGTGGAATGCCATGAGATTCTTCTACTCATTTAGCACTTGTAGCTTAGGGGAGTAAATCTACCTGTGCACAGAGATCTGCCCACTCTTAACTCCAACACACCAACTCATGACGTGATCATGCTGACATGATTACAAGAACTTGTAACCCACCCCCTCAAGGAATGGAAAAGTCAGTGGGAACCAACAACAAGCCACGGCAGCTGCATATCAGACCATATCAATGACTGTGATATCCAGAGATATTTCTTATGACATTCAGTTTTAATGAACGAGAGCCCTTGCTGGCCCGTGTTTATTTGTTTTATTAGCCATGCACTAAGTAAAATTATTACACAATTTACTTTACCTGTTTTGTTTCTAACAACTGTTTACTGAACGTGTCATTAAAGACTGACACTAAGCCCTGTTTGAGCTGGCTAATATCATCAGCTGAAGTCTTCCATGAAGTTTCCGTTGTGGACAGAATAGTTCCTGAAACATAAAGGTTTTTCTTACACAAAAATAACAGAATTTACCTCTGAGTTGCCTCATTACTTAATCTAAATGCTAAAGTAAATTAAGTTTTCAACAAGGGTTGTTTTGTCCCTTAAATTACAACCGACCTAAGGAGAACTGTCGACTGCCCATTCTTATCAGCACCTCCCGTGTACCAGCAGTGTATCTGCCAGTACTCAGAGAGAAAATATTCCTATGGTGAGGTAAGTCCTCTAGATCTAAAGGAAGACAGCACGATTTGTTCTTGGTGATTTTCGACAAAAGGTGTAACAAAAATGTTACAATCTTTGGGAGTAAGAAGAAGGAGCTGCTCCACTAAGCAGAATGTTCTGAACTGTTGCATAAAACTGCCGATAGAAACACAGAACGACGTTAAATTTGAAATAAAAATGATACTCCAAAAATTTAATAAAAGAAATGAAAACAGATTCTAATCAGACCCTATCAAAAAGCAAATATAGGATTTAAAAACCAAAATAAAAGTTAATAACGTAATTTTCACTAAGACAGATAAAAGCAAAACAATAGTTCTTATAAATAAAAACGACTACATTAAGAAAACCAAAGAATTTTTCCCGGACAATTCCTATACGGTTGTGAACAAAAACCCAATCCCCAGAAGCCAAAGAAATTTAAAATCTATTCTTAAAAATTCTGATTTTATATTCAAAGAATAAGAACAACAGAAACTGATAAACATGAACCCGAAAATACAAAAGGCAAAAGCTCTACCTAAAATACACAAAAACAACATACCCATTTGACCAATCATAAATAGCAAGAATAGCCCCATATATAAGACATCAAAATTTATACACCAGCTTCTAAAAAGCATTACTAATTCAATAATACTTCAGTCAAAAACTCAATAGAATTCTGTGAAAAACGAAAAAAGTTTAACCTGCAACCCCATCACAAAATTATCTCCTTTGATATCACTAACATGTACTCCAACATACCTACTAACGAAACAGTCAAAATAATTGTGTCCAATTTATCCAAACATAGCAATCTAAGTAAATTAGAAATAAACAAATTTACTAAACTACTTAAATTTGTATTGAACAACAACTATTTCTCCTTCAATAACAAGATCTATCACCAATTAAGCTTGGCAATGGGGGACCCCAGCTCAGGGATATTAGCCGATATCTATATGGATAACTTGGAAGAATAAAAAATTAAACTGAATATAGGAGTATGCCTTTGGTTGAGGTATGTTGACACGTTCGTGATAATAGACCACCGAAAAAATAATAGTACAAAAATTCTAGAATTTTTAAACAAGGTAGATAGTTGCATAAAATTCACCAAAGAGGATGAAAACAATGGTTCATTAAATTTCCTGGATATAAACAGAACACGTACAAATTTTGGATTTGACTTTCAGATATATTGAAAACCGACACACACCCCATTTACAATAAAAAAAATTATTCCCTTCGTCCGAAATCACATAAACAAGCTTCTTTCTTCAACCTAGTATACAGAGCTTTCAAGATACCTTTATCACCAGTTAACCTAAAGAAAGAACTTAGATTTATAAACGAACTAGCATTAGTTGTTACAAAATAGAGACAATTAATCGAATCATTAAGAAAGTAAAACTGAAACTGGCCACTATGGGTGGGCCGGTGTAAGGTTGCACATGACAGCTGTGCACAATGTCACACTGCAATGGCGCACAAAGCCAAGTTGCCACCGCAACAACAGCCGATTGCACGACATGTGAGTTTTTAAAAACATGGGAGAAATTCTTTTAATGTCATCACGATGATACACAATACAAATGAAATCGGCCAACAAAAATCAAACTTTCAACACACCGATTAAGTTTACAATAAAATACACAAAAAACACAAAATGATACGAGATGCATATACTATGAAGTGCTTATTATCGCGATGTTAGAAAATAAGGAAGAAATCGGCTGACAAGAAGCTCACTTTAAATACACCAATAAATGTTAGAATAATATACACCGGTGCTAACACAAAAGGTTTCAAGCAAAATCTATAAAATTTACGAAAATTCAGAAACCTTATTTTCATACCTGATTCATACAGATAGAGGCTCGATACCCTCCAGATCACTGTTATCACTACCGTCGTCTTCGTTGTTATTGTCATCATCGTCTAGGCAGATCATCAACTCCTGACAGTCACGGTTGATTCCATGTATTGCCATTGCCGAGTTAATGAATGTTGCGACATGGCTAACTTTCCTCCTCCACAAAACCGCATCCATTCGAACAATACTCTCCCGGAACAGTCCTTCCACTTCAGTAATTATTGTGAAGGACTTGTTATTAGTGCGTAGGTAATGTTTTACTTCACCCCATACCGTACTGGTACCAACTCAATGAGGATGAAGTGACAGTGGTACGGCGGCAACCTCGTTACTTCGCTACCTCATCGACTAATTTAGTCATACACATATGAGCTGGGATATTTCTTTCCTGCAGAAATTCCACTAAGAGTTTTTTATGAGTGCTCGAAGTAGGAGTCTTGTCCATTATTACGGAGTGGTAAGGTGCATTGTCCATAGCAATGACAGAAGGGACTTTGAGCTCTAATAATCGTACACGTGTATTCGTATTGCATCAGTCTGGAAAGAATTAATTCCTGTTACAGGAGATAGCTTCAATCGTTTCTTTCCCGAAGTGATGTGAAACAAGTCCCTACTATCAGCCCTGTTTCCACTACTGCTACGGTTCATAACTATGTTCTCGTTTCCGTGACATTGCACTGCATTTGTTAAAATAAAATTTATTTCACAATTATCTCACAAAGAAAAAAACAAAACTTTCACAAACTCGCAAATCACACCTGATCACGTGCTAGCGACGACAGACGAAACGGCAATACTTCAATACGGTAGTCAAGCTAGATATAGATGGCACCACTATACTACCCATATTGCCAACAAAAATCAACTGAAAATAGTTCGTATTTATTTTTTGGCTCGCTTAAACCTTATGTTTTTTAAATGCTCATATTTGTATAAGCAAATCAAATATTATAAGCACTATACAGTATGAAATACAAATTTTATTCATGTTAAAATGCGTAACTGTATCCGACATAAAATATAGTAGATTGGTAATTCTGATTGATGGGTGACGTTCTTAATTTCATTTCTGTAGTGGTGCCAACAAGAATTACAACTGTCAAGTGCAACCTTGTGCCGGCCCACCTATAATCTTACTCTAGAGAAGACTAAAAAATCAAAATATGCTACTTTCACCTACACCAATCCTGCGATTCACCAAATTACAAATTCCTTGAAAAACAAAAAACAAAAACGAGATCTACAAATAGCACTAACAGAAATATCTTCTTTAATCATAATACAGTTAATGTAAATAAAGATGAATTCTGGGAACCGGAATATATAGATTAACATGCACACAGTGCAATTTCTCATATGTTGGCCAGACTGGGTACAGTTTTCTCTCAAGATATATGGAACACTATAACGCATTAAAATGGGTAATAAGTATTCCACAACGGCTAACCATATGAAAGAAACCAGCCATCAATTTAGCACAATAGATAAGGACCTCATGGTAACAAAAAGAATTGAGAAAGGAAAGTTAATGACTGAATACGAAAACATTTATATTTATTTAGATCAGCATTTCAATAGGGGAAAAAACCTAAACGATGCAATCAAAATAAAAAGCCCATTAATAGAACAATTGCCAAAATTGCTACAAACTTTTAAATCAGATAACAGTAAAATTTCAAAAATTTTCAACCGTAAACCTTCCAATACGTTAACAAATACAACTCCCACCACAATTCCTTCCCCTACGCCCTGTACTCACCCTCCTCATGTCACGCCAATGCCCAACACTCCGCCCATAGCCCTTTCTCTTTCCCCTCCACAAGGTAGGCTAGTATCCAATACGCGCCCCACAATTTCCTCTCCTACGCCCCCCCCCCGCCTGCCCCGCCCACTCCTCCTCCTCCACCTACTCGCCCTCCACCACACCTGCCTCATTCATATAACACAAGAAGTAAAAACACGACGACAAATAGCCTCAGTATTGCAACAAGCACAACTAAACAAAAAAGCGTGAAACAAAAGAGTAAGGCTGATGACACACGGAGCGGTTTTCGCCGAGTCGGCGCATGTTTCTATTGTATCAGATGGGATGAAACAGACAGAGCGGTGCTCGCCGACAGGCGGCAGATTTGCCGACTCGGCCTGTCGTGTAGCTGGCGGTGCAGCGAGCGTTTTGAAGACTTTGTGTGCGCTCTAGCACCATAGATTTAATACATTCAGCTGAATCACGGCCGACTTGATGCTTCGCTCTAGTCGGGCGTGGCTGAATTTACGCGACGATTGCATCATTGGTAGGTATTCTTGTATTAGATATCATGAAGTATCTTTGAAATTCAATAATATACACGTAAAAGGACATATAGAGTAAGTATCATCCATAGCGTTGCAGTATACAATACAACACATCACATCTATGTAACAATTATTGGTGTCCCTTCAAACTACGCTTATCAACAATCTGACCAGTAAATATAGGCCGAATAAAAACAGTTGAAGATTGTGAAGATTACAAGTATAATGCACACAACAGAGTATAAACCTTCAATGGTCCATTAATACTGATGTAGTTCTCAAAACACAACAGAAAAAATACTGCAAGTTTAATCCTTTAACTTTCACCAATTTCATTTGAAACTCTGATAAATACACTAACAGTATTTGAAAAATCAAGAAACAAACGAGAATTAGCCAAATCTTTCAAGTTAATTGGCATATATAATATGACTTGGACATCAATATTACGTCACTAACACCTAGTCCATTAATGATACATTTTAATTAAAAAAAATTTAGTTTACTTTTTAAGTAGTGATGATATTTCATCAACATTATGTAATTAATGTCTAATCTATTAATGATACAGTTTAACTGTCAATTTTACTTGATTACTTATTAAGTAGTGACGAAAATTTATTGTGTAAAACACTTTCAATGAACAAAATTATTGTAAATAAGGTTTAATGTATGACTCAACCTTGAGAAAATTGTATAATAAGATGGCTGAAGATGCTCGATACAGCGAGCGAAACATGTCCCAATTAATGTTTGTATTGTAATGTCCCTTTAGAGACAAGAAACATTTTGTTGCCATCGATGCTTTCACGGCCCGTACTTATAGACATGATACTATATAGGCTTTTGGGCTTATGCCGTGTCAAGAAAATAAGGTGAAATTCTTTAAGTTTCGCAGAGAACTGTGCTCTGCGTCATCAGAAGAAAATCTAGACTGTCCACGAGAAAGGCTGAAGCCTGTCGCACTCCTCTGGGGCAATGATAAAGGATTGATAGATGAAATGAAATGTTAACGGAGAGTGTTGCTCAATATATTTCCAACTTCTTTGACATCGTGTAAGAAAAGTCTAGGTAAACAACTGATAGGGAATATGCCACGTGGCAGACAGCCCTAAATGCAAATCAATGATGACTGATTACACATCTGCTACAATTTCCTACCGCTTGGAGATCACAAGTGTTTAGAGCTTCTGCTATGAGCTGTCTCAGACTCATCCTTGGCTTTGACAATATGACAGTGACTGAGCTATGAGATGAGCCAGTATGAATGGTGTGAATGTCAGCTGATGTGAGCTTGGCAAATTGATTCTAGCTCTGTGAGCTCGCTCAACATTTCCCTAATACGCCTCTTCAATAAAGCCTACGTTATCTATGACAGCTGGTGGAAGAGCGGTAAAGGAGCAATTTCTCCAGATCTGCTGACTCAACTTCATCAGTAAATCAGAATTTTGGCAAGCTGTACTTGAACCAAAATTCTGACTTTGGTTTAGAAATTCTTCTCTGATTTTCTTTACCACCTATTCTATAAGAACAACAAAGAGAAGTGGAGACAAACAGCCTTTCCCCACTCCTTTCTAGGATGGCTACTTTTTTTTTGCCTGCATGGTTCCTGATTCTTATCACTGCAGACTGATTTTTGTACATATTGTAAAGAATATGGGATGGAAACAACAATAACAAAGCTAGTTTCGACTTGCTACAGTAATTTACACCAAAACTTGTAGGAAGATAAAAATGGAATCATCTATAGCAATGGTGTAAAGAAGTCTCCGCACCCTTGCAGAATGTAGGCATTGCAAAGTAAAACTCTCTTCAAGGGATCGCGTGTTACAGGGAAGGCAACCAAATTCCTAGTATAACAGGAATGTAAAACATTGTTGAATCTTGGGACTGACCTTCCCCAAGTCTTTGCATTTCCCATGTTTTATATTCTGCTGCTGCCATCCTCCCAACAATGCAGTTTTAGTGATTGAATCGCAATTCTTTATTATTGTCCTTAATGTTGACGATGGGTGCCTAATGAGCTAGCATGTTGTTTCCAATTAAGAACTGTATTTTCATCATGGTAATTTATCTGACTCATTCACAGATTCCCTTCAATATAGAAATGTGAGTGAGAGATGTGATCTGTACAGCCAGCAAGTAAAGGATAGAATATTTTGACAGTAATGTAAATTTAACTTTCCTTTCAAGGAAGTTTTACAAGTGGCTTTACGTCACACCGACACAGACAGGTCTTCTGCCAATGATGGGATAGGAAAGTGCTAGGGGGAGGGGGAGTGTGTGTGAGAGAAGCGGCCATGGCCTTAATTAAGGTAAAGCCTCAGCATTTGCCTGATGTGAAAATGGGAAACCAAGGAAAACCATATTCAGGACTGTCAACAATGGGCTTCAAACCCACAATCTCCCAAATGCCAGCTCACAACTGCGTGCTCCTAACCGCACAGCCAACTCGCTCAGTTTTTCTTCCCAGCAATGTTGAAAATGAATTGAAAATTTTTCACAAATGAATCATAACAGGCGCAATTCCACCATAAAATCTTTATACAAGAGATGTGCAGGGACTGGAGAAAATAACACGTAATAACTTACCACTTTTATGCTGCATATGTTTTTGAAAAATTTGATTGCAAAAATGAGGTGCGGGTTTGATTTGCGTCAAGTCTGGCAACACGCTTCTGGTTCACATAGTTTTTGATGTTGCGTGTACAGTTATACTTTGTGTAACTACAGATGGAAGAAAACTGTCCCCATATGTCATATTTAAATGGAAAACAATTCAGACTTGTAATTCAAAACTGCCTTTAAATAAATAAAAAATAGTTTTTACAGAGTAATTTAAATTCGAATGTTCTAGGTGTCACGATAGAATGCATCTTCCACAATGTGCAGGGGTGGCTTTCCGCACTTCTGCTCGCTTTGGTATGTCTACAATGCGTTTCATAGTTGCTAAGTTTGAGAGAAATAGTAATTCATTAGTATTCAGCGTTATAAGGATCGCCACACTATCACGTTTCAGGCAGTGTATGGAGAAACAGAATCCAGTTGACGAAAAAGCGTGGCTCACGGACAATACTGTCAATGCTGATGACATTGTGTCTTTCTTTTTTAATAATGAGATTAAACGGACTTACAGTTTTAAAGGAGATGGGGGTCACTGTACCGTGTTGCAATGCAGACGGAAGCGAGACTTCCTCCCCTCGACATAGGAAAGTTCGATAAGCCACGATATTTCCGTACAAGGCATCTAAAAATGCAAACAATACAGCATCTTTCTTTTTTAATACTGAGATCAAACGGACTTACAGTTTTAAAGGAGATGGGATCACTGTACCCTGTTGCAATGCACACAGAAACGAAAGACTTCCTCCCCTCGACATAGGAAAGTTCGATAAGCCACGATGTTTCCTTACAAGTACAAGGTATCTAAAAATGCAAACAGTACAGAATTCCAAGAAATAAGGCACTTACACAGGGGAGCTGGCATAATTTGTCCTCATCTTTGAATCTTGTTTTTTTTCTTTCGTTGCATGAGGTTATGTTTGCCAGTGATTTACCCAAGTGCTTTATTTGAATAATGTAAATGCACCTTGTTGGATACATGAAGGAAATAGTTATTTCCCATGGCATTCGAAAGATTTAAACTGTGAATCAAGGTGATTGCATGCATTAATGGATCTTACAATACTTTTCGATGCGGTATGCGTTGGCATTTCTGAATTAGGAGAGAAGTGCCATGGCAGGAAATCGTACAATCATACTGTCGTGTGTTCAATGCACAACGGAAAGGAGAAACTTCCTACTTCCTCCCCTCGTCATAGGAACATTCGATAAGCCACAGTGTTTTAAGGGCATCGACTATTTCCTGTGCAAGTACAAGGCATCTAAAATGCATAAAATGCGTACAGCATCACGTTTTTTATTCTTGTCAGTGCATGATTTTGAACTTTTAAATTGTCGTTACATTTCATACCATTAGGGGCTGATGACCTAGATGTTAGGTCCCTTTAAACAACAAGCATCATCATCATCAAATGCATACAGTACAGTATTCCAATGATTAAAGCACTTGCACATGGGAGCCAGCATAGATTTCTTCTCGTCTTTGAATATTTTTTTTCATTTTTTCTTTCATTGTGTAAGGGTATGTTTGCCAGTGAGTTATCCAAGTACATTATTTGAATACTGTAAATGCGCCTTGTTGGATACATTTTGGAAATAGTTTTTTCTAGTGGCATTTGAAAGATTTAAACTGAGAATCAATGTTAATTGTGTGCAGTAACGGGTCTTATATTATTTTGTGACGCGGCAAGTGTCGGTTAATTTGAAATCACATAATTTAAAGTCACATTTTTGCATCCCTACGACTTCGAATTAACAAGATTTTACTCTATCGCAAAACTAACAAACTGGTTTGCAGGTGTACATGTTTCAAGTGCACGAAAAGAATTATCCACCACTTGTGTTAATTTTTGAGTAAAAAGAGATCGCGTGTGAAAAATGTTTTAGACGTGGACTGTGCTGAATTTGTAATTTAGGAGAGGATTCTAGTGATGCAATAGACAGAGAATCTTCCGATATACAGCAAATCAAGTCTATTGCAAGTTCAGATTAATGAAATACCTGTCACGTACGAAGACCTACTTGCTAATTTCCATGGCAAATATATTTTATCATTTCAAATATGTTCATGCAAAGTAGCTAAAGCCATCATGTTCATATTTGCGTAAAGACCACGTGGAACTTGCGGAGTGATATAAAATGTTTGTTTACGCCTCTTTCACTGGAAGAAATTTTAGTTCATTTAATCCTCCCTAAAATTAGGGTGTGGGGATTATTAGCGTAAATACGGTATGTGGGATGGTATATTAAGCACGAGTGTATTCACTGTATAACATAAGAAGTCTAGTAGGAAAGCTGAGGAGTAGCCAATAATTTCCAGATAATGAATAAATTAAGGCAAAACAAAGTCAAAGAAGTGTGAGGAGAAAATCAATGCATTGTTGGATAACATAAAAAATAGACAGGAATTCCCAACACTAAGCGCCTTTCAGCTATCATCTAGTTTTCATCGCAGTGTTCACTGCCTCGGAGACGGCTGCTTTCCGTTCTTATTACCCAGGTGTACAAGCAGCATAACGTGAGGATGGCTCTCGCTTATTACTTACCTGTCACAATATCCTTGTTGTACGGGGTGCCAAAACAACTCTTGGGTAGCGCTCGGAGCATGTAGTAATCGAGATGCGACCAAACAATGTACAGACAGTTATCTATTAAGTATGAACAGTACTTCAGTTCTTGTCGCTTGTTGCTAATCCGACTCTCTAGATTCTGAGCTGCTTCCACGCGGCTTTCTTGGACGTTCCCACTCATTGCTGATTCAGGTACAAACTGGAAAATAAAAGAAAACAGACATCCCATTTCAATATTGTTTTGCTCAACACAACTGTGATGGAACAAACTGTTCGTATTATTCTGGTTATGGGATCACATCTTAAGCCATAATGTAATATTCATAATATTCATCACCACCAGGGAACTTGGCAATACTAGACTCAACTACACCACCGACTTTAACAGTCTGCCATACAGTTATGTAATAAAAAGATCAAGGTCATAATTCATCTGATGACATTATTCATTTAGCACACTGTGTTCTCTCTTGCTATTTAAGTCTGCCAGTGCATTGCAAACTTAGGTGAGGGAGCATCCACTCTTAAATCCCTGCCAAAAAAAAGTCAAAGTGGATCCAGAAGCCCCAGAAAAACCTGCATTAGGCTGAAGAAAGCTTTGATCCTGGTACACGCAATGCAGATAGTAACTATGGCTTAGTCTACATTCTGACCCATGAAAAATGAAATGTCGTATGGCTTTTAGTGCCGGGATATCCCAGGACGGGTTCAGCTCGCCAGGTGCAGGTCTTTCTATTTGACGCCTGTAGGCGACCTGCGCGTCGTGATGAGGATGAAATGATGATGAAGACAGCGCATACACTCAGCCCCCGTGCCATTGGAATTAACCAATTAAGATTAAAATCCCCGACCCGGCCGGGAATCGAACCCGGGACCCTCTGAACCGAAGGCCAGTACGCTGACCGTTCAGCCAACAAGTCGGACATTCTGACCCATCATCATCACCATCATCTGCAGTTTCCAGCTGTTGGCCAGGTCTGTTGGGAACATCAGCCTCTCCATCTCTTCTCGACTTGTCTTTTCACCACTTCTCTCTCCTCACTCTTGCCCAGTCCTCTCCTTTTAACTGCACACACTTTTCCACTCCATGTAACCACAGGTCTCTTATTCTGACCATCGCGGAATATTATTTTAGTCACAAACTAGGTTCACAGCAGGCGGATAGTCCAAAAGAGTAGTGTCACGAAAAATTCATCATGCACAATATTATCAGAGGTGAGGAGGCGATGCTGACCATCACTGTGAAGCTGCGAGAATATACAGTAGAAACTCAATAATTCAAAATCTTAAAGAAGCTCTCGTTCCCGGAAATATGAGGTACGGTTTTGCATGTTATTTAAATTGTTTAATTGAAAAGATGGATAATTCATAATTCGAAGAATGATGGTCCCATTACGAAAATTGATACCTCAATTCAAAACTGCCTTTAAATAAAATAAAAAAAGTATTTTACAGAGTAATTTAAATTCAAAATTACTCCGCGTCATGAAAGAACACTTCTTCCAGAATGTGCAGGGGTAGCTTTCTGCACTTTCACTCACTTCGGTGCCTCTTCATATTTGCTAAGTTTGAGGGAAATCGTAATTTATTTATTTATTTAATTAATTAATTAATTAATTATTAGATACAGCCTATGGAGGGCCATTTTACACTAATAATAATAATAATAATAATAATAATAATAATAATAATAATAATAATAATAATAATAAGTTTAAATACGTATAAAAGATAACAAAGGTGTAAACAACAATATTAAGTAACCACAATACATTAACAATTTTAACAGTAACAACAATGACAACGGTAAATGGCAAGTGTCGGTTACTGAAATTAAGAAGAAGAAGAAAGGTCGAGGGTTGGAGGGACGGAAGAAAGTGAAAACCTGGGGAGGACTTAGAGGAATCTTCTAATTTTTTGTTTGAAGGATGCGAAAGATGTGAATATGTCAATATCGGGTAGTGAGTTACCAAGAGCAGGGAGACGGTGGAAGATAGAGCATTGTTTAAAGTTAGGTGCGGATGGGACACATGATGAGTGCGCCGGTTGCGTGTAGGGCGGAGAGGAACGCGTATAGGGAAGTACGCCGGAAGAGTATTACATTTGGTGTAGCCTATGATTATTTTGTGAAGGTAACATAGATCAGAGAACTGTAAACGGCTTCTCAGGTCAAGTATAACCAGATAGTTCATAATGTAAGATTTAGTTTTGTTCTTAAAAACAGGATTGTGAGTCTTAACAATGAAAGTGAAAAAGTTAAAGATACTATTTAGTTGAGATATGTTGTAACTTTTACTACAGTGGTTACACAAAACAAAGAACTAAACACAATAAGGGGGAAAGTAAGAGCAACTACACAATGTCAGAAAAAACTACACACTCAGCGAAACATCAGCTGAACTACACGGATCTCCGCCAAAAACATAATACGTAAATATCAGTAGGGCCAACTAGTGGACAATAAACCGGGAGTGGAAGGAACTACGACCTACTGAGGGCATGGACATGGCTTAGGTTGCGGTTTCCGAAATAATTTGCCGTGAACCTTAAATTTGAAAAATATTATTTACAAGTGAAATTTTACAAATACGTTCCGAAACAAAATCCACCAACTTACAACTTACGAACTATAAGCTCCGTGATACACATATCTTAGAGGTTCTTTGATAATGGCTTCACTACAAGTTTCAAACTTCAAACCAACTATACATCTAGTTACAAATTCAGTTGTACAATGCAATTTACAGTGAAGTAAATGTACTCTCCAAAACTCTAGCGTACATCAAGTGACACTGAACTACCAGAGGCAAACCTCAAGGTAAATATATTAAATTACAATCTACATATTTAGTGAAATAAGAAATGGGAATGCCTCGAAAACAAACAGGCAAGCCCAGCTGAAAAGCTAAGGCGTCATAAATAATTAATTTGGCGAATCTAGGTTAGGCTAGGGCAGACTCCTGTACGAAATAGCAACCGAACATTATGGAAATTTTAGCCGGAATGGAATTCAAGAGTGCTTACCCGAAGGTGGCCCATCCTGGTAGTGAAGCGTCGCACACGACGTAAAACTTCAGACAGACCAAGACAGACTAAGGCAGACCAGGCCAAGACAAGACCAAGACAAGTCCGAATTATCAGGAATGCAGCTTCACTCTCTATATATAGGTAAACCCAGGGCCTTGGAGTAGCCAATCAGAATGCATGAGTCCGCCCATCCCCACCTAGTTTCACCAATCACAATTCCTACTTTCAGTCACAAACTTTAACTAAACTTCTCGAATATGCATGTTCGCGAATTTTCCATTTCCAGAATAGTTAGAAAATGCCTTCTAAAAAACACATAACCAACAAAAGGCAACACACCCTGTTCAAAAATTCATGTAACTTTCTGGAACTGAAATCTACTATTTACACATACCATATATTACAAATATTACACAGTACAGGTTAGTTCATTACAAATAAAACATATTAACAGCAGATGAGGACCAAATAAGGGAACAAATGTCAATAATGGGGAGAACATACGAGACAAAGTATAATTTTAAGGCGTTACTATCATTAATTTCAGCAAACCTGTAAAGAATGCCTAGAGTACGCATAGCACAGGATTTTATAGAGTGAATGTGAGCAGAGAAGGTTAGTTTACAGTCTATTATAACGCCTAGGTCTCTTACCTGAGAAGCCGATTGCAATGTATTTCCCTGGATGGTATATGCAGTGTTCATTTTTTGCTTTAGCAATGAAAAGGAGATTGTATTGCACTTCTTAATATTGGGAGAAAGATTCCATTTCTTAAACCAGTCACCAAACAAATTGGGAACAGTCTGTAATTCATCACAGTCATCAGGTGTAGACACTTCTCTTAGGATTTTCAGGTCGTCAGCGCACAAGAGGAGGGAACACTGACTATTTTGGGTGCAAAGAATTATGTCGTCGATATAGAGAACAAAGAGTAGGGGTCCCAGAATACTGCCCTGAGATTCACCTGATAACACAGATAACCATGATGAGGCAGATTCAGGGAGTACCACTCTTTGTTTTCTGCCGGAGAGGAAACTTGTTATCAATGACAACACGGGGCCATGGATATTAAATCTGGTAGCGAGCTTATGAAGAAGAAGTGCATGATCTACTGAGTTGAATGCCTTGGCCAGATCTATATAGATTACATCTAACTGAGATTTATTTTCCATTGCTGTATTGATGTGGTGATTGAAAACAGTGAGGTTAGTGAGGCATGATTTTCGGGGAGTGAATCCGTGTTGTTCTTCAGAGAGGTACGGCTGTGTGAAAAAGAGGAGTCGGTGGTGGATTATTCTTTCAAGGACAGAGGATAGTATTGGAACGATAGATATTGGGCGGTATGATGAGATATGTTTGTTGCCAGATTTGAAAATAGGTGTGATATCAGCTTGTTTCCAACTGTCGGGGCATATACCAGTAGCCATACACAGGTTTAAAATTGTAGATAACGGTGCACAGAGATATGCAGAAGTATTTTTGAGGAATATGGGGCTAATATCATTGGGCCCGGTGGAGCGGTTTGTTTGGTGACTACTGAGAATATTTTGAACTTCGTTAGGGGTCACTGATATTTGCGACAGAGAGGAACTGCAAACACTATTGATCTGTGGTAGTTCCGTGAGAGGTGCAGGAGGGGTAAAGGTGGAGTGAAAGTACTCATTGAATTTTTAGACCTTAATTCAGTGGGGACATCATCACTATGTATTTCAAGATTCAGTGGTATCCGGGGTGACTTTCTACGTGATGAAATGAGGGTCCAGAATTTTTTAGGGTTGTTTTTAAGGTTTCCAGTTATAGGAGTGATGTGCCAGTTGTAGTCACTTTTAAGATGCGATTTTGAAATTTTCCTGAGGTGTTTATAAAAGTATTATACGTGTGTGAATTGGGAATGGACTTCCAGAGTGACCACGCACGGGTTTTGTTCTTTAGTAGTAATTTAGTTTCGGCACTCAGCCAGGGGGGATATTTGTGTGTTCTGGGTTTGGAGAAAGGTACGTGCTGTTTAATAGTGGTAAATATTAAATCCTCAAACAGGGAAACCGCACTGTTGATGTCACACTCAGCTGATAACCAGCACCAAGTAATTCTTTTGTATTCAGCATTTTAAGGAACGCCACAATATGATGCAGCAGGCAGTGTGCGGAGAAGCAGAATCTGTGAACACTGGCAACGCCGACAGTTAGCGAAACAGTGTGGCTCATATAATCAATTTGTACGTACTGAACAATATTGTCAATACCAATGAAACTGCATTGTTCTTTTTAAATGCCGATCCCAAACGGACTTATGGTTTTAAAGGAGAGAAGTGCCAGCTGGGAAATTGTACAAGGGTGGGGGTCATTGTACTGTGTTGCATTTGCAATGCACACGGAAGCGAGAGACCTTCTTCCCTTGTAATATGGAAGTTTGATAAGCCACGATGTTTTAAGGGCATCGGGCACTTTCCGTGCAAGTGCAAGGCACCTAAAAATGCAAACAGCACAGTAATCCAAGAGACAAAGCATTTGCACAGGGGAGCCAGCCTAATTTATCCTCGATTTTGAATTTTTTTTTCTTTCGCTGCACGAGGTTATGTTTGCAGTTTTTTATCTAAGAGCAATATTTGAATAATGTAAATGCACCTTGTTGGATACATTTCAGAAGTAGTGTTTTCCATGGAATTTGAAAGGTTTAAACTGAGAATCAAAGTGATTGCATGCATTAACAGGTCTTAGAATACTTTGTGACGGAGCAAGGGTTGGCATTTCTGAATTACGAGGGAAGTGCCAGGGTGGGATATCATACAAGGATAGATTCACTGTACTGTGTTGTATTGCAGACGGAAGCGAGAGACTTTCTCACCTCGTTATATGAAAGTTTGATAAGTCACAATGTTTTAAGGGCATAGCATACTTTCTGTGCAAGTACAAGGCATCTAAAATACATACATGTATATAATCCATTGAATAAAGCACTTGCACAGGAAAGCCGTTATAGATTTCTCCCTGTCTTTCACACATGGCTTTTTTTTCTTTCGTTGCTTGAGGTTATGTTTGTCAGCGAGTTATCCAAGTGCATTATTTGAATGCTGTAAAATGCATCTTGTTGGATGGATACATTTTGGAAATAGTTTTTTTTCCATGGCATTTGAAAGGTTTTAACTGTGAACTAAGGTTAACTACATGCAGTAATGAGTCTTAGAATATTTTGTGATGCCGCAAGGGTTGGTATTTCTGAATTACGAGTTGGTGTTTAATCTGAAATCATGTATTTCAAAGTCTGATATATGCGTCCCAACGACTTCGAATTAACGAGGTTTTACTATACTATATTCCGCATCAAGTAATGTACAGAGAGATCAGGCTTCAACAGGAGGGCATCTTGACAGATCTTCAGTCTTCAAGAAGTTGGATAACCACAGCAAAAATTAAAGACACATTCAATATATTTTGTGCTATTTGAAGCCATTTCTTTTCATTCTTGACTTGGATTCTTCAGTCTGTCGAAACTAATATACAAATAAGCAAATTTAGAAACAAAGTGAATACTAAAATGTATCAATATTCATAGGATAAGTATAATTATCCCCTGTATTTACATTTATCTTTCATATAAGCTTATTCAGCATTCTTATCTAGAACAGTTAAGTGTCGAAGCCCCCACTCCCCGACGAAGATGAAAGGCAGAAATGAGATCGTCAAGGGATGTAGAACTGGGAATGAAGAGATGGCAGTGTGTGAAGATGTGGAGACTATCCTCATCCTTACATGCTACCTTTTTAACCACTCAGGCCGGTTCAACGTACCACTAACGGCCAGTGCAGGCGGAAGTTAGAATACCTATTATTCATGTAACACTGCTGCTTTGTGGGATTTGTTTTCACCTTATGAATGAAGAAGTTACGTACTTTCATACCATCTCTGTTTCATAATTAGAACTAATACAAAATTGATTGATATTTGTTGCTTTTTAATCATATCAATATGGGATACAACATGCGACTCGCTCTATTTAGTTTCAAGGTATCCACATCCTTTTCTGCCATCTTGAGAATATTTTGCAAACTATATCTAACTTGAAAATTCTTGCCACTTATGAAGGGGAAGCACCAAAAGCAAATACTGTGCAGATATTTTTTGGCTTCGCAGGCAACCGGCAACTCAGTTGCAGAGGAATGGCTGGGCCGTCTCAATCCCTTACGGGTGCGGAGATTACTGGTTTGATAGATGACAGCAGTGGAAGCGATGTATCGGGAAGCAGTATTTTTAATAGTGATACGGACAGTGACTATGCATAGAAGAGGTTACTGGAGAAGTGGCAGACAGCGCAGATGAAGAAAAAAATAGCTTCAGCCATAATAACTTCATCTGCTGTTCAGTGGTTGTGGTGAGAGGTAGATCTTGTCACGAGCACACAAAAGATCCCCTTCATGGATGTGCCAGGTACAAGAAAGCATTTTGCACCTATTTTAGATGTTTTTTGCCATTTTTCGATGACAACTTGAGTGACATAATTGTTTGGGAAACAAATAGGAAAAAAAAATAGGACCTTTAACTTGATGGTGTCTAAACCTCTGCTGAACTTCAATTTAAATTCTGCCTGAGAAGTGAGCAGCTCCTTTGTTGCATGGTCTGCCTGCTTCCTCCAGCAAGTTAGTGCTTGTTCTACATCAGACATTAGAGATTTACTTCTTTGCCTGACGTCGTAAGTGAACTTAACCCTTTGACCGCCAGCCTTATACGCGGTGTCTATGTCCTATACCGCCAAGGCCTAATGAGCACTTTTTACCTTGCAGTAAATTATTCATAATAATTTCTGTTCAAATTATGTAAATTGGATGAGCATTTTTTTGTTTTGAAGGTAATGCTTCACACATTTCATTGATGTAACTTAACCCATATGCATCCACCCGCCCTTTGCCCTGACATTGCTAGGAATCCGCCAACTTTTTAGTATGCAACCTGGGTGTTGCTCTCTTTCGGTTAAAACAGTATAGTGGGTGATCGACTGCGCGTATTATCACGGGACCTGTTGTATATTATTGAGAAATTCCACACTATTGCTCATGACACCAAAAACAGAACAATACAGAAATATAACACACACACACACACACACACACACACACACACACACACACACACACACACACACACACACACACACACACACACACACACACACACACACACACACACACACACACACACACACACACACACACACACACACACACACACACACACACACACACACACACACACACACACACACACACACACACACACACACACACACACACACACACACACACACACACACACACACACACACACACACACAAAAACCCTTTGAAATCTTAAATTTTTCATTACCTTATCTCACCTTGGAAGTTCTTTAGTGTGTGTTATGGCCTTAATTGTACGGCACGAGCCTAACATTTGCCTGATTTGAAATAAGGAAATAATAGGAAACCAATACATGAGACTAACATTTGCCTGATTTGGAAATAAGGAATTAATGGGAAACAAATCACGAGTAAGTGAATGAAGAGATTCGAACATACATCCTAAATACGAACTTACAGCCGTATGTCTCTCTCGGTGTTGCACCATCCTGAGGGGGGGGGGGGGTTCTGTCATGCACCATATTGGGCAACCATTTCTAATATGTGCGTCCCATTGGGTGACCTAACAATTGCTCCGGCTATTTTCCCCCCAATCACCCATCACTCTTACAGACCATTAAACGGATGAATGCATAATAAAATTGATGCTAAGTGTCGTTGGCTAAGTTCGGTTTAAATCTTCATCGTATAAACAGTTATCGCATCATAGAATTTTAGCGATGTCGTAACCTTCAATTTTCCTATCAGAATATTTGATATGGTAATCCTTACATTGCCACGCGACACCTCTCAGGGATAATTAAATTGCATCCACGAACCATAATATTTTACGTGAGATCAACTGAGACACCTCATTTCCTCTTCAATAAATTATTATCGATACCATTCATCATGCTGAATCAATATTAGGTTTTTCAAGTCCAATCATCCGAATATAAGTGAAGAAAATAAATAAAATATATTTTTTTAAATGGATTAATTCAAAATTACTTAAATCCTAATAATATTAGCCTATCTCCTAAAATAATAACATCTAAATTGGGTAATCTATAATTTATTTCTTGATTCCGGAATCATAAAAGAAAATCTACTAATAATTATCATCATCAAATATCTTCCTCTTCTCTAACAAAGAAAATAAAATTTAAGTTAACTTCAATCTGATTCAACTATTCTTCTCCATTAGTTAAGCGCATCACAAAAATAAGGATAAGTTTTCTTGATTATAAAGTTGAAAGTTGAGCCACACCCTCCCTCAAGAGGAAACTGCACGTGAATCACGGTCAAGAAGGGCGTATAAATCTGCCCTGAACTGGAAATGTTATTCACCTAATTAGTTCTAGCATTAACTAACACTACTAAGAGTCGAAACCCGAATAAGTGATAAATGAATGTTTATTGAAAAGCAACGTTAATTAAAGAATTAATTGAAAAAGAAAACATAAGATATAATAGGGTGATACATACGTATATGGGTTAACACCAATGACAATTAATCGTGATATCCATATCTCATCAATATGTACATGCACAGTTGCAGAATTACGCAAGGGATCTTAGCATTTTTACTCACGAAGATTTCGCATATAACAATTGCGAGAAGAATAACTAATGAGGGTCAATATATGATTACAAATCGGGAGTACCTTATTCATTCCACCCCCTACTTCTTATCCGTTCTCTCTTCTCTCTTTTTTTTTTTTTTTTTAAACAATACTATGATCTCCTTTCATTAGGATCCCCCACACACCAAGGAGCGCACACACCCAAAAAAGGGTAGACCAGAAAAGAATAACCCCAGCGGGCAAAGAGAAAAAGATACACAGGATGGATCAATCAGATAAAGACGGGCCATCGTGCGGCCAAGGAACAAAAATAAATCAACATGGCGACGCCCAGGTCGAAAAAGATCAGGGCGCGCACCAAATAAAGAGAAAAATAGAACCCGAGATAAAAGGGGCAAATAACGAAAAGTTAAACATAAATAACTAGGCCGACACTGCTACATCAAAACACTCGACTCATTCATTAATTCATCCATGACAGCCATACGAACAAATCGCCTCGAGGGCGGATAACAGTGACAACTGGTGCGAATGGATCAATCCAGCCAACTCGTAGAGTGCAATATTACCTAACATCAATGAGGCCAAACGTCAATAATAGTTGAACGACAACAGCACATGTCGTGGCTTCAAGGCCACGCGTAGATCTGTCACAAACATCGCTGTGTACGGCCATAATAATACGACGGTCGACACACAGATTATAATTTCAAACGAGAGCAAAGATGTCTCATTGAGAAATTCATTATAATGCACAGAGACTCAGATTATGAATGCACCACTGTTATATCAACAACACACTTTCACACACGCCTTCCACTCTCCGAGTATCAAGACGGGTTACGGTCGGCCAATAAAAAAGGGAGAAATACAAATACTAAATGGTAGATCACCCACAATATCAAGCATCAGAACACGTTAATCGTGCAGCGATCTAGCACGGTTTTAAACTTACGATACATCCATTTGAAAAGCGTTAACATAGCTCCTGTGTGTGAGGGTCCCATATTATTATAAGCTACCATCTTCCGAACAGAATATAAACCAAAGAGAAGATAGTTAAAGACTTAGTCGAGGAAAGATCATTAATGTTCTCGACAGAGGGGGCTGTCCTCTATCGATTAAAACCGGAAGCACATATAATAACAGGTCGAAACCAATTCAGTGAAACATAGGTAATAAATTATGGAAACCATGCTGAAGCAGCATGTTTCAAAGTACATTTTCTTTCTATTGAAAAAAAAAAAAGTATCATATTTTTAGGTTGAAAATAAATCTAAGTCCCTAATCCTAATTAAACTTCATAATAAAATTGTATAGTTTGAGTCCATCAGTTCTTGTTTCTTTCTTTTATAAAAAAAATGCTTATTTTCATCATTATCACATCAACATTCTGTCACAATGATTCACTTGTTTTGATGTTATAACGTTAGCAATCACAAGTAAGTTCCAAATATATCGGCCCAAAAATGGCTATTTCAAATATATATTGTTCTTTAAATGAGAAATATTGCTCACCTCGACCATGTCATTTAGTTAAAATATTCAAATAACACCTTAAAACTAAATGTAGGTATCGTACAAAGACTAATTATAATCGTAGTCCAAATAAAAATTGTACCTAACATGTTTTATGGTTTAGCAATATTTAATCAGGTATCTATAATTCCGTAGGAATGCATTCGGTAACCTATTTTATTTAATTGTGGTAGAGATTTTAAATTATGGGATTGTTCTATGAATTAAATTCATTCTTGACAACATGCTTCCAATAATATTCAGCACAACGTTGATATATATTATCTATGAAGACAACAAGTTTCCCTTCTCTTATTTATTCCCTACTTGGATATTTCCTTTGAAGACAGTTTATGGTAACCCATGTATGAAATCCGCGATGTATTTCATTGTACTCGTGTACCACTAACCCAATATATCTCGCATACCATATATATATATTTTGCCGCGTATGGCAAACATCACCATCGGCCCATAATACGCCGTATTTACCGCCACAATTATCCATAATATGTCATTATTCATTCTCATAAACATATCACAGTGAATAATTATTCATAATCCCACATTAACATGCCACTCAAATCATAATTTCTCTACGTAAACATTTATCATCATGAACATGACGGCAAATCAACTTAACACCACATTACTGTTCTATAACGGTATTCTTTTGGGTTAGAAATCATATATTATGCGCATAAACACATTAGCCTAAAAATGAAATGCATATATAAATCAAATAAGTTAATATATACTCACATTTCATTGCGTCGTATCAGCAAACACATATAGGTTATTCAGAAATCAACTATCTTCTTCAAGAATATAAAATTAGGGTTACGTCACTTTAAATACGATGTTTTTGTCCCATAATGGTTAAAAATTACATTCTGAATCTCTCCTTGCTCAGTTATAAGCATTCCTATCTTATGGCATTGATTGTAACTCCTGAAGAAATACCTATTCCCACATTAATAATAAGAAGTCAACAAGGACAATCTCATTGCGAAGATGGTAACGACTGTGATTTTATCACGAAGAACTACGTAAAAACAACATACCAATGTTCACTATAATTACAACTACTATATTTACTGCATATTAATTTCAAGAAAATAAAGTAACTCTTTGGAACTTATCTTGCGATCACTGACGTTAGATGACTGGCTCTGGCTTCGATGTTGTCATCTTAGGATTGCGTAGAACGACTCCATCCTTCGTTATGTCACCATCAGGTCGTAGTTCTGGGACTCGGGATAGTAGAAACAGCTGGGCGGTTTCCGTCAGACATAATACCTATGGGAATCAACATCTATATCTTCCGTCAGACAGCCGGCTCCATCTCCGATTTAGCCTCTCATCATGATGTTGCAGTCAGTCATAAAAGAAAGAAACATTTCCAAATCGGGAGTTAATTTCACATCCATATTCTCAGGAATGTATATCAAGTTTGTACCTAAGATCAGGTTTTTAGGACAGTAACTCAAGGTTAATTCTTTGTAACAATTTAACAGTTAGAATATATCAAGTTAGCTCTCTAAAAATTTCTTTTGTTCGGCTAATCAACCTATACTGCGTTATATTCAACTTGATTCCTCGTACGGTCTTGAGCCTATACTCCGACTACTGTTTGGGTATTTTCTAACTCGCTCTTCACTATATTCCTTCGTATATATTTGATTTCCAAATATTCTTTCGCTTCGACGGTTCTCCAGCCGGAAATTACTGCAATATCTCCCTTCTTATTTACTCAAAGATTGGCTTTACTTCTCGAGGATAAATTTACGTCGTTTTTCGTAACGGATTTTTTTTTTGTTCAGCTACTTCTTCTTGTTTTAACAATCTTGAACACCTTCTATTATTTTTTTTACGGCCGCATGGATCCTTTATAACTTTCCGTCTCAGTCCGTGATCTAGGCATCTTTAATTCATCAAATAAATATCTGCCGTCACGTGCATGGCCTTCTTGAATATATACGTTCGTAAAATGTATACACTTCGAAATCACGGCCTATTTTACTTAATATATGCATTCTTTTCTGACGTATGGTCCAATTACGTAATCTTCGCGATCATTACCGTGCATGGCAAACTTATAATTTCGTACGACGACCTTTATTCCGATATCAGGACGATGAAAACGGTACAGTGTATTATTATTATTATTATTAAGGGGATCAGTGGTAAAGTGTTCACATCTAGGTACCAAGATCGTAGGTTCAAATCCGGCAGTCGCAATCGGATCTTGAGGGGCGGGAGAAAGTTCATTCGGCATTCCATGTCGTACGATATTACTACGCGAAAGATCTCTGGTAATATATTTCGTTTTCATTCATGCACAGGATCACCAATAACTTCTTCCTCACTAATACTGCTGAAATCAGAGCCTAAAACATCAAATATGCTTTGAATTTCGCTATTACTGAGCATTTTGAGCGAGCAAGCAACTTCCTTCTCAGTCAGCCATCTTGTCAACAACAGAATACAGATTTCTCGATCGATATTTTAATCAATTCTCTTTGCCAAAGTTGCATACCAGAGCTCTCTGGTTCAGACACCAAGAACAGATTTCAATTAGAAACGTTTCCGGAAAATGCCAACAAATGTCACAAATGTCTCCAATATGCGACCTTGCATCCCGGCGTACCAGTCCGCTCGTGGAATCCTGGCCCAGCCGCTCGAGTGCGTACCAGTCCGCTTACGGATGCATAGGGGTTAATGTACCTCCATTTTATAAATTTTTATTTTATGATGTGATAATTCAAATAAATATTTCCTTTCCTTGAAAAAAGAAGTATTTCATGATCAAAAACATTAAGAATAAATATTTTTATTACCAAAAATTGCATTATTTTAGAGAGGTGGTGTTTCCTATGCCACATTAACGTGAAATTTTCTTATCTCACATTATATGCAAATGCTGCAGTTTCGGGTTTGTTTTAAGTAAAAACATATCACTAACGTCTATTTCACACAAACTTAAAAATATGATACAAGGAACTATTTACTAATATTCATGAGTTATATTTTTGGGCTTATGGCGTGTAAATAATTGTAAACACACTCAACGTTTCGAAAGGAAACTTGCCTATCTTCATCAGGAGACAAAAGAGAAGAGAAACAACGTAATGATGGTTGCAAGGAGAAAGCAACAACGAAGCTTCAAATGGTGCCCAAAGATGTAAAAGGGACGCCATTTTTGCCCCATGCTAGAGACAATGAAGAGTAACAGCAAAGCATTACTCTCTAATGGTTCTGATAATAGGTAGCCATGATTCATTGGGGTTGTAACCCGTATCGTGGTTGAAATTATCTGGGTGTTTACGTATTTCAACCGCCTCCCTGATAATTCTTGGGCGATATTGCTTTATACGGGCAAGAACATGCACTTCTTGGAACAAGACATTATGACCCGGTGTTAAGGCATGATCAGCAACAGCTGATTTATCAGGTTGGTTGAGTCAAAATCAAATCAAATCAAATCAAATCAAATCAAATCAAATCAAATCAAATCAAATCAAATCAAATCAAAATCTCTTTATTTGCAAATGAAGTGTCTACCTCGGTGGCAAATGGTACACTAAAATACATTATTGTCAAGCACTAAATATTAAATTAACAAGAGAAGAAAATTTTCCTATAATACAATATTATACAATTTACGCTAACAATGTTTTCTATTAAACACACAGCTCATCCTTAATAAATTTATATTGTTTACAAAATTCTACTTATAATATCTCCTGTACTACTTACAAATATAGTCAACTGATATACAGTATGTGGAATTACTTCAAATGATACTATACAACTGGTATAAGATTAAACTTTACATTGCATTTATTTATTTACGTTTTTTTTTTTTTTTTAAATCCTTTCTGGATCCTAAGTAGCATAACGACCTGCTGCGTCTTAACCAGAGCCCCTTTTGCCACCACTTTTCAGAGTTCCTGAAGAGCCTTCACAGTTACCGTAGCGGTCCCAGGGCCCTCGAAGTCCCCACTGTACTTCACCTCTACAGGCAGTCCCCTACTTTGGCTGTCCAAGCTCCTTAGACCAGGGGATGGAATTAATTTATTCACACACATTTTTTTATTTACAATAACCTGCACTGGTCGAATGCTCTCTAACACTTCATTTTTTTTCTCTGTTTCTGTTTATTCTCTTCTTGAATATCTGTACAGATTTTGGAAAAGGATCAAACACTACCCCTGGTAAACTGTTCCACTCCTTCACACCCTTCCCAATGAATGAAAATTTACCCCAATCGCTTCTGCTAAAATTCCTTCGAATTTTATATTTGTGGTCAGTCCTGCCGATATAATTATTTTCCAACTGAAGCCTCTCACGGATATCACCCCATGCTTCTTCTCCTGTATAGGCTCTATATAATGCTATAAGTCTAGTTTTCTCCCTTCTCTTACTTAAGGTTTCCCACCCAAGTTCCTTTAACATTTCTGATACACTACTCTTTCTCCTGAAATCCCCTGTTACAAATCTTGCTGCTTTCCTCTGCACACTATCTATTTCTTTTATTAGGTATTCTTGGTGAGGATCCCAAACACTGTTTGCATATTCCAATAATGGACGAACCATACTCAAGTAACTTTTTTCTTTTAATTCTTTGTTGCATCCTTTAAGTAGCCTCATTATGACATGTAACGATCCGTATGCTTTCCCAACAATGTCATCAATATGACCCAGTGCAAATTACTTTCAAATCTCACACCTAAGAATTTGCACTTGCCATCTTTTGGGATAACTACCTCATCCAAAGTATATTCAAATTCAGTTTAAAAGCTCCTGTTTGTAAAAGTTGTAATAGTTGATTTGCCTCCATTAACCTTCATATTATTTTCATCAACCCATTGTTGGATACTTTCAAGGTCCCTTTGTAATTCTGAACAATCCTCAATGTTATTTATTTCCCTATAAACAATTATGTCATCTGCATACAATCTTATTTTTGATGTTATATTGTTCCCTAAATCATTTGCGTATATTAAGAAAAGTAACGGACCGATTATACTACCCTGTGCAATTCCCTTCCAAACTTTCCCTTCCTGAGATACATTATTTCCTACTTTGACTTTCTGAACCCTTGAATTTAGAAATGTTTTTATCCAACGTGTAACCCTTACGTCCAATCCTATTCTCTTTAATAATATTCCATGTTCCACTCTATCAAAGGCTTTGGAAAGCTCTATGGCTATGCAATCTAACTGACCTCCTGAATCCAATTGATCTGATATGTCCTGCTGAAATCCCACCAGTTGTGCCTCACAAGAGAATTTCTTTCTAAATCCATACTGGCTCCTCATGAACCAATTTTTATCATCACATATCCCTCTGATGTACTTCGATATTAAACTCTCCAGTATTTTACAAACTATACTGGTCAGGCTGATTGGTCTGTAGTTCTCTGGTTTCCTTTTATCACCCTTTCCTTTATAAATTGGTATTATTATAGATTCCTTCCATTCCTTTGGTATTACACTATTATTTATGACATAGTCAAAGAGAAATTTTAAATAAGGCACTATGTACCACCCCATTGTCTTTAATACCTCCCCAGTAATTTTATCACTGATACATCTGGTATGTTCTTTGATGCGAGTACACACCGTTCTCGAAGTCTGCCCAATATAAACCTTGCCACAAGTACAGGGAACTCTGTAGATACCAGGTTGTTGCAATTTAGGCAAACTATCCTTAGTTGGTCGCAGGAGTTGCCTAATCTTAATTGATGTTCCAAAAACAGTTCGTACATGGTACCTACGTAAGATTTTAGCAATACGATCCGTCGTGTTATGTATGTAAGGTAGGTAAGCAGTTCCTTTTACATCTTTTTTCTTCACAGACATCCGATTATGTGCCAATTTCAGAACCCTTGAGATCAAAGCTCTGCTGTAACCGTTGCTCTCAAAGGTGCTTCTCAAGTTGTTAATTTCCTCTTGTAGATCTGACGCTTCACAAATCCTCCTGGCCCTGGTCGTCAAGAGTTGTAAGGATACCATGTTTCTGGGCAGGGTGATAGTGAGATTCTGCGTGGAGATATCTATTGGTGTGTGTAGGTTTACGATACACGCTGTGTCCTAAAGATCCATCCATCCTCTTTCTTTGTGACGAGAACATCTAAAAATGGTAACTTGCCGTCAGATTCCATTTCCAAGGTGAAACAAATGGAAGGGTGCTGGCGATTAAGGTGATCCAGAAAGTGACCAAGATTGTCTTCACTTTCTGTCCATACGACGAACATATCATCCACATATCGCCACCAGATCTTCGGTTTGCAAGGTGCCGACGACAAAGCTTTCTCTTCAAAGTTTTCCATGAAGAAATTGGCCACAACAGGAGAGAGAGGACTTCCCATGGCCACACCATCTGTCTGTTCATAATATTTCCCATTCCATAGAAAGTAGGAGGAGGTCATGCAGTGATAGAAAAGCCTTGTGATCTCTTCAGTAAAAATATCATTAATGAGAGACATAACACCATCAACACGTACTCTCGTAAACAGAGACACCACGTCGAGACTCACCAAGATGTCGCCTGGCTGAAGTGAGATAGTATTTAACTTCTCAAGGAAGTGTGTGGAATCCTTAATACACGAAGGGGTGTTACCTAGGTGTGGTTGAAGAAGACTACCTAAATATTTCGAAAGGGCATATGTCGGGGAACCAATCGTACTGACAATAGGCCTAAGAGGAACACCCTCCCCTGGAAGGAGACTCTTTGCTGTATCTTCTGGAATAGAAGATTGCTTGACCAATTTGACGGTCATATTTGAGTAGCGAGTTGTGGGATCACGACTGTTAATCCTGTATATAGGATCAGCTAACAAAGACAAGATCTTGTCATATTCATCTTTATCCATCACCAGTGTCGCGTTACCCTTGTCAGCGGGGAGAACGATCACAACAGAATTGTCCCTTAGATCTTTTAGCGCCCGGATTTCGCCTTGTTTTAAGTTGGACCTAGGTGGATTAGCGGTCTTGAGAACTCTGGAACATTCTTGTCTAACTTCCTCAGTCTCTTCAGGTGTGAGGTTATGTACCGAGGATTCTATAGATGTAATAAGCTCCTCAACTGGAATTCTTCTAGACGCTACAGCAAAGTTGAGACCTTTGGCGAGAACTGCCTGTTGGGTTTCATTCAAAGGCATATTTGACAAATTTACGACAACTTTGTTGGAATCATGTCTAATGGCACGTGGTTTCTGCATCTGACATAACCTTTCATATTTGGAAATATGCCTGCCCCTAACCTGATCTAGTATGCTGTTGGCTTGCACTGCAGTAATACGATCAAAAACCTTCCATAATTCTTCATCTACGAAGTTCGAGAGGCGTAGATGCAGCTGTAGCAACTCTCTCGAGATTGAATCCAACTCCTTACGAGTCTGCTGTATCCTCTCTATCAATAACGCCTTGCTAGTATGACGATAGATTCTCATAGCTTTTGGTGGTGATACGGAACTCGTGCACGCTGATTGGCTGCCTCCAAGGCCGGAAATTCCTATATATAGTGAGCGAGGCAGTGTTCGAATGAATTCTGTATCCTGAATTCTGTTGGTCTTGGTCTATCTGTCTGCGAGCAGCCTAGCTGGTTGACGTCCCCTGGTTTCCGGGATGGCACACTCCTCGGGTAAGCACTCTTGAATTCCGTTCCTGCTAAAATTTCCGTAATGTTCCGATTTGCTTTTAATACAGGAGTCTGCCCTAACCTCGCCTAGATTCACCAAATTAGTTACTTATGACGCCTTAGTTTTTCAGCTGGCCATACCTGTTCGTTTCCGAGGCATTTCTATTTCTTGTTTCACTAAAATATGTAGATTGTAATTCTGTATCATTTGAGGTACGTTAGATTTTGGATAACCTGTTTCACATCACTGTATATTTGCATTGTACAACTGCATTGGTAACTAGATGTATAGTTGATTTGAAATTTGAATTTACACTGCAACGAAATAAGCTATGTATATCACTGAACTTATAGCTCGTAACTTGGAATTGTATTTGTAATGTATTTGTAAAATTATTTTGTAAATAATATTTTTCAAATCCAAGGATCACGGCGATTTATTTCGGAATCCGCTATCTAAGCCATATCCATGCCTTCGGTAGGTTCCCAGCCTTTTCACCTTCCCGGTTTATTGTTCACTAGTTGGCCCTACTGATATTTACGTACATGTTTTGTTGGAGATCCGCGTAATGCCAGCTACTGTTTTTTCCGAGTGTGTAGTGTTTTCTTATATTGTGTATGGTGCTCTTACCTTCCCCTTTTAACTGTCTTTGTGCCTTGTTTGGTGTTACCACCATAGTAGAGGTAACACTTTCATTTGATTATTGTCTTGTGTCGCCAACTTCCCTGCTACCGGCATGTCGTCATTCCAAATGACGTCATCTTCACTGCCATCTCGTCGACCATGCATCGAGAGCATTCGAGGTCCCGTCTTTCTGAAACTTTTGAAAACAGTTTTGTTCCCGACTATAGAGTCCAAACAGTGAGAATCTATTCCCAAATGGCTTCTGCAGAGTTTGTGTATGTGTAGCAGAATAACAAACAATAAAGGAGAGTACAAATGATCCACCTTATTTCAATACAAAATATGCTGCTAATACAAGATTACAACATTTTTATTAGGGACTGGTTTTGATGTCCTTGGACACCATCATCAGCCACAATAGGTCAAATGAACAAAGATATATACGGGGTTATTCACCTAACATGTTACACAGAAATAACTTCTAAACCAATAAAGATATCGGCATTCTGTTTTCATATTCGTAAATGGTACCCTGGGCCTTGTAAAATAACGTGCTACTTAGTCTCATGGGGTGATTAATAACCGAGATATTGATACTGCACCGCTCCCGCGTCCAGGTGGGGATACACGAGTTCCAGACTAGCTCTTAACAACGATTCCATCTACCAAATATTGCTGGGTTGTGAGTTCTGCGTGAGAAAGTACACCGACGGCCTATGGTAAATCCCAACCTATGTAGAAGGACGTCTCCAACACGCTATCAGTCGGATACCATACTTGCATGTTGCCGAAATTTATCGTAAAATTCAGGTTATTACGGCTTGTCAAGAAATTCGTACATGTCATCATCAAAATCGCAATCAGAATTAGTCATTATAGGCTTATATCTAGCACTTATTCTAAGTAGGCATTAAAAGAATTTTAATATTTTCACTACTCAGCTTTTATTAACAAATCAGTCTAAGTATGATTTGAAAATCACGTAGAGTATTTTGAGAAATTATTTTATACAATGTGGCTGGTTTCATACGCAATCAACATCTCTAAGTGCCGTAGTTATGTTGCATTGAAAAGAAACAGGTTTGGAAAACCTTTAACAAATAAATGGAAATCAGGCCTCATTCATCAATATGCTAATCCTGGCCTGTTGAAAAAAAATATGTCGTAATTAAGTAATATCCGTGAAAATTAAATGAAAAGGAAAAATTAAATTATATATATAATTAAGTGAAAAATTATTCAATATAATTGTAACAATCAGATGCATCCAATTGGTTTAAGTAAAACAAACTATACTCCTTACTATATACAATATTTCAAATTGGGGTTTCAATTGAAAATATGAAAACGCGATGAAGGTGGCCAATAATTAATCAATTAATTAAGTAATTAAGATCTGGAATCTTTCCTTATTGAGCTGGATTGCTCCTCAAAATTACCAAAAAAAAAAAAAATCAATCATTTGAACCTAAATTCACATGTGACTTGAGAAATGCATATCACTTGGCTGAAAACTTCACATCAATGTCCATGCACAGTAGGAAAATCGTGTGAGGAAATAATGTTTGTTCTCAAGGATATCCACTAGTTTAAGTTTCAAGTTTTCGTAATGTTTCATATTTCATATTAACTGACCTCCATATAAGCAAATCTAAGTCCACTTTAAGTCGTAAGTAATCTCAAATTAATTCTATCGTAAGGCTTATGTGGCTAAAATCATTCAATTATTATTTTAATTCATGGTTGCAATTCAATTAAAGTGCGTATATGGCTGAATATAGGATTGCCAAGTGTATTTAACTAACCTTCCAACGAATAATACCATAGGTGGAAAAATTGACACATTAGAAGACTCTATCTTCATCTAAAGTCCATATATGAAAGACTAAGTTACCAGTGATGTGTCAAACTGCTCCCATAAAACCATAAGTTAAGTTGCCGTATGTGAGAATACATGAAAACGATCGTAGATATGTCAGTGAAGGCCTAAATATTGACGTAATTGGCCTCTCGGCTCTTCAGATGATCCTACATACTCAATTAGTTCTATACTGATGGCATTGAGATCGTATCCTAATCTATATTATATATTAGGGAATAAAAATAGCAATTGAAAACAGTACGTCTCAATATATATACCTTAGCATGTGCAATTAACACATACTATCATCTCTCGAAGAATACTATGACCAACTTCCTAAATAACAATAACTATCCCCATCATAATCTACTATCAACTCATATGATTATTTCATTCACCATTTATCATTTCAATTATTACGTAGCATTCATATTTGTACGTCTCAAAGCACTCGTTTCATCAAATACGCAGCATATGTGCCATAACCTACACATATAAAACCATTATCATTACTGTCATAGTATCAAAGAACAGCACATCACAACATTAAACTGTGCTACTATATTTTGTCGTAAACATTCCTTAAATACGATCTCTACGCTTGTTATTTTGTTAAAGCCATCACGCATGTATATTAACTTCCACTTAATACTCTAAACTTCACTGACAACGATCTAAAAAAATATCAATCACTTCTTTAACACCATATTGACAAACTTGCGAACGGCATTCACTGGTATTTTACACCTATGTATGGGATTTACGGTAACTTCAGATGAATACCTATTTCCTTGTAACTACACTTGTATATTAACTACGCACACACAATGTCATAATGCACATCACATATTAGCCAAAAGAATAAAGGTTTCTACTTACGACACGACTCATAGGGGACCTAACTTTGCTTATTGGGTAGTGACTTCCATCTCACTGTTGTTCGTCAGGAATGGTAGGCCTCGCTCCATGATTCGGCTTAGGTAATCGGGTCCATCTCGTCCTCTCAGCTGATTACCACCCTCCTGGGTCATCAATCTCGTGAAGCGCCACCATAGCCGGAGTAGTCTCTGCCTCAGCTTCTTAGAACATCATAGTGGTCTTCATTACGTCAGGGACAGAATAACATAAGGCATTAGTTGATTTATACATGTTGTAATCTGTTTCGTTGTGCTAATGAGAAAATAATATATGTATTCTGGTCCGTCTAATTTGCTTATAGCAGCTCTAAATGTTCTCTTATTTTCAATTGCCTTGCTCGCCGAACAGATGTAAATTTTATGTGCTTTTAGAATTGCACTTTATATCCCGTTTAATTCTGCTCTCTTCACGTTGTGCAGTATCGGGCAAATATAATGTTTCCGAGCCCAACCGTGACGTAGTACAGAACCAACTTGACGTTTTCTTACAGCTGGTCTATAATCTCACGTATATGTGTCAACCTACAGCTGACGTTAAGCGGGCTGTCGCAGATTTAATCTCTTCTTCAATAATTGATTAAAGAATCCGATAAGTAACTGGTTTCTTTACACGACTCCGTCCTTTCTTCGATGCAGTGCTGGATTGATATTTTGTTCTAATGGAAGTCTTTTTTCAATAATCAGTTTAAATAATCCGCTCTCTTCATTCTTTCGCACCGCCTTCTAAGAGTGGTTCTTTCCGTGATTGCCGGTTGAAATTATTATCTTCTCGGCTCGTACCGCTGCTGATTCCTTTTATAGTGATACATTAATAACTGGAACGCCATTTTTGTTCCTAATACTGCAACTATAGAACGGTGAAATGGCACAATACTAACTCCATATTTTTAAATAGAACGACACAAATTCATACAGCTGGCCTAAAAGATCAACTACGTACAAGGTCAAATATGTAAGTATTTTCAAAATCGGACAGTTACTTTTTGAAATATAAATAAGAACAGCATGCGCGGTTTTGCTGCCGCATTAGACGGCGTGAAGTCGGACAAGGACATATTGAGGCACAAGCTGCTTCCTGGCCTTGATTCCAGCCACAGAACGGATACCAGGCATGTAATATAAACATAATGTGATGTACCGTAACATACCCTGGAAGTGCAACGTTATTGTATGACTGGCTAACACACAACGGGGAAGGGCGATTAAAGTTGTATTGTTTTGTTTTGACATGTAATAAATTGCGCTCAGTTTGGCGTTTTTTTCTCATGGATGGGAATGGGAAGGATTTGGAAAGGAAGTCGGGTGTGGCCTATCACAAAGGTACCTATCCGGTATTTGCCTTGTGTTAAACATGGGATACCATGAAAATCACTTTCATGTTGGGCGAGGCAGGACTCGAACCTACACTCTCCCGAATGCACGCTATTACAGTCGCGCTGGAGCTCTGCGGAGATTAATGTGTGTAAAATAAAACATAAATAATAGTGTTGCTGCCATCTCACCACGATCAGCTCTGACCATTTGCTTTTCTAGAAGGAGGTCTTCCGGTGTTTTGTGTTATGTTTATGTCTCAACTCATAGAGTAGTATGAACTGTGTGCTAAAACCAGTGACAATTATAGCTTTTGTTATGTTCCTTTAAAGGCAAAGTACTTATTTTATTCCTTTTAAACACATCAACTCTTTCTGTCCTGTGTTCGTCTGTCATACACACTTTGCAAACCCATCACATGTGTACGAGGTGCTTTCATGCCTGGTATACATTCTGTGGCTGAACTCACTCCCAGGAAACTGCTTGCGCCTCAATATGTTCTTGCCCGACTTCACGCCGTCTAATGTGGCATGCAAAACAGCACGTCGTAAAGTAATTGTCCGATTTTGAAAATACTTACACATTTGAACTTTTATGCCGATGAACTATTAAATCAGCTGTATGAATTTATGCCGTTCCATTAAAAAATATGGAGTTAGTATCAATATCTCGTTTGTTAATCACCCCATGAGACGAAGTAGCACGTTATTTTACAAGACCCTGCGTTCCATTTACGAATATGAAAACAGAATGCTGATATCTTTAATGGTTTAGAAGTTATTTCTGTGTAACATGTTAGGTGAATAACCCTATATATATACCAGTAAAAGAGCCCGACTTTAAGATTTATTTTCAACGTAAGCATGGAAGAGTTCTCAGGGCTAAACTGGATGAATATTAGCTACGGCTTGGTACAGGAGGCAGGGTCCTATCTACAAGAAAAGTTTGAATCTGATTGATAAGAGTTTATTCATGTAATGCATATTAAATTGCACATCACCTCATGGTAGATAAGGGTTGTCTTCCACATTGTCCTTTAAATGGCCCGGGTCTCCAGCTCACCAGGCCGCACCGGCTGGAACACATTCCAGAAGATGCCCAAGTACTCCGTCAAGATGCGGACGGACCATCCAGGTTGGTTGCATGGAATACGCCTCAAATTCCCGATGCTCGGCATGACCTCCGATGGTTCCTGACGATGTTGCAGGTAATCACATTACCCAAGTACAATGAGGTTGATAGAATCAATGCCCACAAAACTCCGAAAATGTGTTCTTCGTCACTCGCAGAATTTATAAGTCAAAGTTCATGAAAACCTTGAATAATTAGTTTTCTCACCACTAGTAATATCACTAGTAAATGTTCATAAAAACTTTCAAGAATTCACTCTCTAACACTCATGGAAATGACAAGAAAACTTCAAATAAATTTAGAGTTCATCACTCGTGAATATTGCAAGTCTTTGAATAATCACTGGAGAAAATTTAGAGTCCATCACTGGTAAATATTACAAGTCCCATTTATAGACTTAGAAGAATTCAGAGTTCCTCAACACTCGTAAATATTACAAGTCCCATTTATAAAGACTTGGAAGAATTCAGAGTACCTCAACACTCGTAAATAAAGACTTCGAGGAAATTCAGAGTTCCTCAGTGAGACTATAACCACACGAAGATAGCCTCCGACGATTATGGCAGCGAGTAGAGCCACACTGACTACTCGACTGTGACTGACTGACTCAGATATCAGGCTATATTGAGCCCTCCTTATATTCGGTTTGGGGACATCTACGTCACATATGCCGTGAAGCTGGTTATCTCCTGAATCCCTCGACGGATTTTCTTGAAATTCAAGCACTGCGACGTTTATGTCATTCCCTTTAAAATGACATGATGCTCAAGTCGCTACCATGATTATTATTGGAGTTTTAAATTTTTTTCTGTCGAATCTTCGGGAAGGTGTGACGCTTGAATCTAGAACATACGAGTTCAAGCCAGCTGCACATGGCATGACAGGCGGGTGATCTAACTAGCCCCTGCTGCTACGTCACACATACAGCTGTACTCAGCTTGCTCGCTCGTCCCGCTGAATGTAAACAAACCAGTCTTGCACGGAGTAATACGCGTGATGATTAAATACAATTAACTCACAAAAAATATGCATGTACAGGTCGTAACCGGTACAATATATTGAATAGGGAATGCCCTGCGAGCATTCGCGTTCATGTATTTCTTGAGAAGAATGCACTAACACCCGACTGTATGGATTCAAAATGAGCGCTGAGCGTGAAGGCATCATGGGGAACAGCATGCAAGCAAGTGCTGCTACAGAGTGCCAGCCAAGGCCAAGTGACGTCACACCGAAAGTTCTATTCGATTCTATTGCATTTCATCACGAACGGAAGGTTAAATCGTAATTTCGAGAACGTCACCTTGTAGGCCTGGACAATAAATGCTACTACCCAAAATTTCATATCTCGGCCATTTTGCCCAGAAAATTCTCGATCCAATGCGGGACCTTGATGGGCCTGTTTGTATGGAGAAAAGAGAGGATCGAGAACTTTGTGGTTTCACAGCAATAATTCTGTCAATACCATTAACATGATCCACTTGCTTAAATACTTTATAATTTATTGTTTACCTCATGAAAACTGATGATACAGGCCACTACCAAGTTACATATTCAGGGTGTCCACCAAATCCAGATTTTGAAATTCCCTAACATTTCCCTGTTTTCCAGACATAAAAACAATTTTTTACCTGACACACAATGACAAAAAAATTAAATTATAATAGGTTCCCAGGTATGGCCGTAATATTAAAATACATTTTGAAACCTTAACATCCAAAAAATAAATGAGTAATTAATGTACAAATTAAATTTCAAAACTTGCAAGTTTAATTTAGTCCAATTTAATTCACTTTAAGATTTTAAAAAGTTATTACCATTACTGCTTCAGTGAAGAAATTTCTTCATCTATAGCGAGCAACGACTGTTGAGCTTCTGCCATTACCCTCCGCTTCTTTTCTTCTAATTCTTTCAGCAACAAAGTGGCCTTTCTCTTATTTTTTTGCAAAGAATCTTCTGCTTCCAATGCTTCACGTTTGAACATTTTGAATGTACAAAGCATGCGCACTCCTTGCAGCATGGAGCATGTTCTTATTAATGGAGACCTTTTCAATTCCACCAAGGTTTGAGATAGCATCATATACTCTTCTTTGTGCTACAAGGGATTCTTGTACCATGTTCTCTACAATAATTTCTTCATTCAGAGAAAAACCACGTTCAAGTGAAGCATTTCCATGAAACAATATTAGTATCATTTTGAGAAATGAAGCTAACTTTTCTATGTTCAAATTTACTGTTGGCAAGATAGTACGGAGCCAAAAGTGATCTAATCTCTTGTTTTTAGAAGACAAAGAATTCATTACTTCTTTGAAAGTATCATTCTCACACACAGAAGTGAACTCCCTTTGTATATGATCAGCTTCATTACTCGAGATCCATTTGTTTTCAACAAAGACATTTAAAGCTACCCTTAGCCGTTTGCTGCTTAGAGGTTGCTTGGCTACACTTGGATCAAAACAAGAAATTCCTTTAGTCAGTTTATATGCCAGTGGTGACCGTTCCAGTATCTTCTTGCACAAAGCTACCATTCCTCTTAGACAATCTGTGCGAAACGACTAATATATCTCTATCATTTAATCCAGGAGTGCCACGAAGTGCTGCTCTAGCAGCATAACCTATGTCAATTTTAGATGCAGGCAGAAGATTTTCTTTACTGTCTAAATTAATTTTGAGGACATTTCCTGAAGACTGCAATGACTCAGACTTAACAAACCTTGTCATGACATTTTTCATTGTTGCAATGAGAGATCTGTCTGAAACTGTTTTAGGAATGGTTCCAAATCTCCAACAAGAGATAACAAAAATGACAACTTGGCCTTAAGTAGCTTATCTTTAACTGAAGTTGATACTATTTTGAAGCTGTTACAGTTTGGGATTTTCTTGTCTGTGTTTGTTCCTTCCACATATTTGTCAACATTAGGTAGAATATCTATAGCACATTCAATGAAATTTCAAATTTTCAAGTCATCTTATAGCACAATATTTCAAAGGAAATACGTTTGAACCTGAATAATGTGTATAATCAGCACGTCTTGCAGGAACGCAGCAAAACAAGAAGTGAAGAGCACGAAGAAACTCGGCAATATTCCACTGGGTTTCTTTTACTGCTATTTTATATGAATTGTGCACAGTATGCAAGCCACAAGATCCAATGTTCACCAAAATAGGAGCATCTGGATCATCACTTAATGAATTACCAATATCCTGAAGGAACTTTTTATTAACATTTGGACCATCCATTGAAATTTGTAAGAGTTTTTTTAGATTGAGTCCCTGCAGTGCTCGCACAAAACCATTTAACAAATCTGAGGAGGTAGAGTGACCAAGAAACACGGAATCAAAATAAGAAGTGCATACTTCATTGGTATCAGGATTGAAACCACGAACTACAAGATCCATTTGGCCCATCTGAGAAACTTTATTCAGTGACTCGTCAAAACCAACGGTGAAATGTGTGCACTTATGACACATCTCAAGAACTTGCTTATGAAAATAGGGGGCCAAACCAAGAGTGATTGTATATGCAATTTTTGTTCTGTGCAGTTGAACTTTCGAAGCTATTTCAGAGTCTGGAAACATTACTGGGAACAAACGTACACCAGCTTCACTGGAACGTAAAGAATGGTGTTGCATGACCATATGCATGCACCATATAATCTCAGCTTTGGTTACTTGCTCTCTTGAAAGATAATTCTCTAGACATCTCGTCTCTGGTGAACCTTCTTTAATGGAAGAAGAAGAAGAAGAAGAAGAAGAAGAAGAAGAAGAAGAAGAAGAAGAAGAAGAAGAAGAAGAAGAAGAAACAGCAGCAGTGGAGTCATATGTGATAGAGTTCGTTGTGGTAGCTGTGGCAGGCAGAGGACAATTTGTGTTTGCGGCCAGGGTATTATCTACTGAGTTTAAGTCATTTTTTACTTCACTATTCGAATGTTCTTTTTTAAAATAACTTGAAAGGGATGATGAGAACTGGCTGAAGTTGACACTACTGGCATGCTTCTTTCCTACCATGTGACTTTTTAATGCCTGCCTCCCCATGTTGCTAAGAGAAAATGATTTTTTTACATATTATGCAATATGCTGAAAATTTGTCCTGAGGCATGGGTTTCAACCACGTTCTGAAAGTATCATCAAGCAGCCACCTTTCATTAAACGAAGTTTTCCTTGGCTTTGATGAAGACATTGTTAGCTGAAAAAAGTAAGTATATTGTAAAAAAAATAATTAAATAGTCCTATCCTCCGCACGACTTTCTTGTAAACTGACAGTTCGCAAAACAAGTGAGCGCTGCCTTACCTATGCTGCCAGCACTCTACTGCTTCGATAACAGTTGATGCACTCGTAAAATGTAATACCCTACTATAAAAATCACACGCAAATCACAAGTGAAAACAAATTCACAAAACTTCCTAACAATATCATACACTAAAACAAGAATAGGTACATTATTATAAAGTGTAAAAGAAATAAATTATTCGCGGCTAATGACTGGCATAAGGAGGAGGTTATGGCTGATCGATAACACGGTGTCAATTTTTGCCGAGTCACATTCTTGCCGCTTGTCTTGCATGAACTATACAGGGGTATGGTACACAGATGAACTATATGGTAACCAACACACGGATGTAAATAAAATTACAACTACATTGAACACTATTAAACCTATATACCACACACGCCGAGTTAGGTAACTTAACCACGTGGTGATGTAGGCAATACAGTTGGCAGACAGGTTTCAAGATTGCGCTCAACCGATATAAATCGATATGAATGGTGGTTTGGGATTGACTGGATCAAGAACGAATACATACAAATATACTTCACAAACTCAAAATCTCCTAACCAACAAACAACCTTCATCTTTACAGTGTGATGTCACTTTATTTTAAATCTTGTTCTCTATTCACAAAATTACACGTGATATTACAAGCTACAAGTCGTGCCTGAAAACTACCGAACCCCTCTCACAAAAGTTAGGTTAGAAACTCAATATGGCGCGGCCCACGGTGTTACCTACATCAGCGCATTTAATAATAATAATAATAATAATAATAATAATAATAATAATAATAATAATAATAATAATCATGAACACTCAAATGAGTATTAAGTTTAAGTGAATTTCGCACTTTCCTGCATTCAGTCAGTGTTTGTTGTCTTGTTTTTACATTTTACGAGGTAGTGACTATGGCACACGTCATTACACACTAAACAAACAGTCATCCGTTGGGTTGTGTAATTTTGTCTATATGCATATTTTGTTGTGGAAGCCATGTATTTAAGCGATTAGAAAAACTGAGAACGCAATATAGGCCTAATTCAACATGCTCGCCATTCCCCAACAACACAGTATATTCAATAGTGAGCAGATCATAACATTGAAAATTCGATCGATCAATCGATCTATCATAGTCGCTACTGCTTGCTATAGCCTATCCATATAGCTACTGATGCTATTGGTTACTTCACGTTCGAGATCACACTTGATTTTTTAAATGTTTGTTCAGTTTTCTTTACAATTTATTCCTGGCATAAAAGACATACCTTAGATTAATGTTATAAAAACTGAAAAATGTGCTTCTATTAAGGGATAAATACGGTATGTCAATTTTATATGGCAGAACGAATTTCCAGATTTTTTTCTGAATTCCCTGACATTTCCCGGTTTTCCAGTCATTTTTCGAATTCCCTGACATTTCCCGGTTTCCCCGGTTTTCCATACGGGTGGCCACCCTGATATTATCAACAGAGGAACAATGATTTACATCAGCTTTTAGATGTCAACATTCATCCTGTGTTTATTCACGCCATGCTCAAGACTTTTAGGCATTACACAGTGACAAAGACTTTTTACAACCATTTGTAATTTTTTTCACTTCTATTTTATTATTCGACCATCAAGTTCCTAACTTGTAAATTTTGTAAGAATGACGTAAGCACCATCATGTATATTTCATCCATTTAAAGTCATATTATTACTAATGGTCTACATTTTGTATTATAATCTTTGTTCATTTGACCTATTGTGGCAGATGATGGTGTCCAAAGACATTGAAACCGGTCCCTAATAAAAATGTTGTGATCTTGTATTAGCAACATATTTTGTATTGATATAAGGTGGATCAATTGTACTCTCCTTTATTGTATGTTAGTCTCCTTTCAATACGGACCAAATATGAAGATTTTAATATTAAATGTGTAGCAGAAGCCAAAATGCCATCCAGGCAGGCAAGAAAGCCGACTTTTATTGCAATCTCAAAATAAAGGTTGCCAAATTATAATGCTTGATCAATAACTTAACCCCCAAATTTTTAAAACTCACCAAGAAAACTCATAGGAACACAGCAAAAACTCGCACAACTCGGGTTAAAACGGAGAAAATTTAGATTAAAGACGAAATCAAATTTCTCCATAAAAAGAAATCTCTTCTGAACCACAGACTATATGCAACTCATTTAGAAGTTTCCACTCTCTTTTGCCCTCTCGAATGGACATCCTTCCAATTACACATCACTAACAAACCTAACCTTACTTTGTTAAAGAAACAAAACACACTTGATAAAAACTGGAATGTTCTTTCAAAAACAACACTTAGCAAACATAACATCCCAAACGACATAAAGCCAAATGATTTTCACCAACCTGTAGTAAACATAAGTAAAATCAATCTTGATGCCGATGATCTCGATGTGCTGAGCAAGGGATCTAAACATAATTGGAATAATCCTTCTAACCATGATAATTTAATTTCCACCATAGCTGAATCAGAATTACCCATTAAAATACAAGAAGAGGTCCGATATGAAGTCAAACCCAAACTATTTTCTATCCTTAATCAACAACAAACCATGACATGAAACTATTCACCTATTTGTGTGACGTCAGCAGAGCTGCACTAGGCCTACGCTATAGAGGCGGACATTTCTTAAATACGAAACACAGATGTACCGCATGACTTCGACGAGTGTTTTCATTGTGTGGGTCATACAGACTGCAGAAAGGCTTGTACCCGCTTCAAAGCAGAATTGTTGCTCTTCTCTGATGAATTACGTTGGGGGTCTTGTATGCGAGATTTATTTTTTTAATTTACTTCGTCTCGAAAAGCCATGGGGGGGGGGGGTCTAATACACGAGTAAATATGGTATTCATACTGGTGAAAGAAGAATTTGTAAGCTATGAAAAAGTTAAGGACGAAAAACATTAAATTCTAGGCGTATGCCTCATCTCTATCACCTCAACAGTTTGGGGGTTGTACAGATCTGGAAAGGGTGGCGCTAATGCAGAATTATTTTATAAGATAATGCCCGTCGGCTATTGTTGTTCTGTACTCAACATCTCTTCAACATGAGCTATGTATACAGTACACGACCTAATAGGTTGAAAATAAATTTTGACTGTCTCTCTTTCAAGCAAAATTACTCAAAATTAGTTTTGGCAGACTGAAAACTTAACAGATATTAAAGAGAGAGAGAGAGAGAGAGAGAGAGAGCTAAATGCACAAAAACTAAATGACAAATTGGAAAAAAACAGATTGGGAGGTGGTTTGGACATGTTAAGCAGATGAAAGACTGCAAAGACAAGCATTGGAAAGACAATGACAGGGAGGAGAGGTCGAGGGAGACCAAGATTACAATTAATAGACTCTATGAAGAACAGTATAGGACAACAGAACCTGGATTGGAGCACAGTGTTAGATGATGAATGCTTGGAGAGACAGAACGGAGTGAAGAGGAACCATATTTGCCCCCACCCGGTGTCAGCTGGTAATTTTTTATTTTTATTATTATTATTTTTTATACAATCTGCTTTATATTGCACCTACACAGACAGATAGGTCTTATGGCGATAATGGGATAGCAAAGGGTTAGGAGTGGAAAGGAAGCAACCTTGGTCTTAATTAAGGTACAATGCCAACATTTGCCTGCTGTGGAAATGGGAAACCATGGAAAAACATCTTCAAGGCTGCCGACAGTGGGGCTCGAACCCACTGTCTTCCGAATGCAAACTGACAGCTATGTAAACCAAACTGCACAGCCACTTGCTCGGTACAAGGGTAATTGATTATTATTATGATTATGATATTGTGAATTTCCACAGAGTTGTTATCGGTTTGTGGCAGTGAAATTTCAGTAGGAGTCTGCTATAGCGAGTACAGCATATAACGAGGACTCCACTATAATGACAATATTTTCCTGTCCCTTCAAAATTCCTATATTCAACTGCGTATTAACCTTCGGTTACAGTGAGAGCCCTATCACCGATGCATCCGTTATTACGAGTGATTAAAAGCGCGCAAATTTTTCCGTTACCAGTATTTATGCACCCCAGTGATTATGTTGTATACGATTGATTACCTTCAGTATAGTTTCCTCGCTATTTCCACTAGCGAATTCTCTTGTCTACATTCGAAGGCGACGTCGGGTTCGATTAGTAATACCCGTCGACTGCTGTTCCGTAACGAAAATTTGAAATGGAAGAGGACATATTTCGTAATAAATGCGTAAATAACATGTCTGATAACAGTTAACTCGTTAAAAATAAAGGCTGACCAAACGATCACTTAATTTTAATGCAAAATACTGCAATTAAGTAAGAATGAGATAGGCCTACACCTCGAGATATGGCAGAGTGCATAATTATTTTATATTTTCTCGCTTCTGGTTAAGTTACGGAAAGGCTATTATCCTGTAAATTTATAGCGAGAAGATTATAATTTCTCTACTGGCGGTTGATGCGTGTTTTCATTATACGTATAGTACGGTTAAGTTAGGATAGGTGAAGCTAAAAAAACGGAAAAGTTTGCCACAAAATGCGATCGATCATGTTCGGTTTGGTATAGTTTTCTCACTATGTGCATTTGCGAGCTCTCTCGTAGACATTCAAAGGCGATGTTGCAGTCGATTAGTAATACCCGTCGACTGCTGTTCTCTAAAGAAAATTAAAAATGAAAGAGGATAACAGGTTTTCGTAATAAATGGGTAAATAACGTGGCCGATAGCAGTTTTCAACTTGTTAAAAATAAAGGCTGAAGTAAACGATCGCTTAATTTCAATGTTATATACTGAAATTAAGTAAGAATGTGATACACCTCAATATGGCAGAGTACATCACTGATTTCAGAGGATAGCGAAAAATCAAGGGCTGTCTTGCATTCCCGGCCTGACAGTAACGAATACCACTGGCTACTAGCGCGGTAATCACACTGCTTCTTTTCACCCCCGCACGTGCATGCATACAAACAACTCGTTGAAAATAAACGACTGCTCTCTTTATTATACATCGCTAGCCGCAACAACCGGTTGTACAGTGCCTGTGTGTAATGTCACTGGATCTCAGGAAATACCTAGTGAAGAGAGAATTATGTTCTATTAGCTTCTACAAAAATGTTTCTCAAATCTGCAGAATGGCATCAAAACGTGTGAGCCTTCAAATTCTTAGAAAGGCCACGGCTACTCAGTGGCAGAGTTATAACACATCTACTGTACCTGACACTTAGTAAAATTAAGTTTTATAGACAACAGGAACATTTTTGAGATGGATAGTCGTATTGTAAAGATACTTGAAACAGGTATTGCCAGCGAATTATCAACGCAATCTCGACGATATTATGATGCCAAAATTTAAGTTAATGGTTATTAAACACTCGCAAATGTAGAATAATTGTGCAGCCGCAAGAAAATACGGTATAGGACTAACTAAAGACAATATTTGACGTTAGCGTGAAGACAAAGATACCTAAAAAAAGGTGTGCTCTACAAAAAATGCATTCAGTGGTCTGATACAAGGACGCTTTCAAGAAGAAGATGAAATTGTGAGGTATGTGCACGAAAAGCTCAAGGGCAGAATGGCCATACTGTGGTGCAATAAACTCGTTCGTTGACCTTCAAGTCCGCGATTAGGCCAGCCGCTGAAGTTGGCCGAACCTGGCAAGTGAGACGTGCGTGTAGCGGTAGCCAGTTATATCTGACGCTGAGTAAAAGTAACAGTTTTATAGGCAGCAAGAATATTTTCCTGCTGGATCGTCGTATTGTAGAGACACAATGAATAGGTATTGCCGGCAAATTTTCAACGGGTTCTCTTCGGTATTATGATGCCAATTTTAAGTTAGTGGTCATTAAACCCGCGGAAATAAAGAATTGTACAGCCGCAAAAATAATGCATAACAAAAGCCAATGTTCAGCGTCTAAAACTGCGTACTGTACAACAAAGGCATTCGTATGTTTTACAAAGCATTTTTTGAGCCTAAATTTTATGAAGGAAAAAGTGGGATTTGTCTTGGATTCGGAGAAATACGGTACCTACTATAATTTTTTCAGAATGAAATTAAATACACACTTCCACAAAAAATAACAAACAAGTAATCCATAGTGTGGATATCATCCGCGGAAACGCAAGTTTTGAACAAAATGATAGCTCTTTACAAACCGATTTTAATTTGTATGGGGCTTTTTCCGACTTTCATACAAAAATCGGGCATAACGACAATCCGCTATAGCGAGTACTTTTTCCGCTGTTATGAATTCTCGCTATAACGGACTACTACTGTATATTTCATTCACAAATTGGTAATGCAGATCAGACATGTATTGTACTGTAGCAAGAAGAAGAATTAGTTAACTGATAACCAGTGTCCCTGTTGAGATTAGTATTTTTACTTGGAATGCTAGTGCTGTGCTAGCATACAATGAGCCATCTGGTGACGAATGAGCATACCTCTTACTCCAGACTAAGGGTAGAAGCATTGTTAAATTCAAACCTTCACTACTGGAGGTCTTCTTTGTGAACAGTCAAGTTTTTCTTCTGAAGATGCAAAGCAAAGTTTTCTGCAAAACGGAAAGAAATTCGCCTTGTTTTCTTGACACATTGCCCAAAAACTTGCATCATGTCTACATGACCTAGTACATTGAAGGTTTATTTTGAATAGCTAAATCAAGGTTGAAATGGTTTGGACACGTACTGAGAATGAACCCAAACCGAGTTGCACAAGAATGGTTTGAAAAGGATTTGGAAGAATAAAGACCTAGAGGGCGACTGAGGAAGGAGATGTGGAGTGGTGCTAAGTGCAAAGGGAAGAATCGTACCTGGATAGGCAGAGAAGGAGAGCACTCTTACACTCTACCTGGGCAAATTAAGTTCGTTACATAATGATGATGATTATGTACTGTCAAATATTGTACATCAAAATATTTAATCATATTAGAGAAATACAGTAAAACCTCTGACAAGTAAAATTGGTTTAACTGAGAAATATAACTAAATTTTTATAAGGAAACTTGGTAAAATGTATATACATAGACTAAGCAGAGGTCAACACAATCACCACTTGCCCTCCACACGGCAGCTGGGTTTGCCCCTACCAATGATTTGAAACAGAGAGTTTCACTGAGATTTGGTCAGTTGAGCTGTGCACAATTTTGTTGAGCGTTCAATATGTCGGTAGAACTAACAGGGGGTCGTAATGACTACTGACAAAAATCTTCAGCCAGGACAATGAAAAGGGGAGAAAGTTTGTGAACTGCAGTGACATAAATGATACCTATTTTTATCCAAAATTTTGCTTATCTGAAATGGGGTCAGCTCTCATTATTTCAGTTAAAAGAGATTTTACTGCATAAAAAGAGTTTGTGTCATCTTTTAAATAAGTTTAATTAAGTAATTTTACCTCTTTCAGCTCTGTACTATTCATACTAGCAAGAGACATCTGTTTGCGCAACAGCAGGTCCAAATTTGCTTTCTCTCGATGATAATGAGCCACGCTCTGAACCAACTGATACACCACGATTCCTAAGGTGGGGGAAACACTCTCCCCTGAATGTTGAAACTCTGAAAAAATAGAGAGCATTAACATTTGAAATAAGACAGCTCAGTTTAGTGAACAAGGAGTCTCTTACGAGGTAAAAAATAAATTGTTAAAACATCACCTCCTAAAAAAGTATACACAATAACATTTTAAAAAACATTCTAGTATATTCCGCTACAAAAATTAAAGCAAATCCCCCACTTCTATACTCCATATTAAAACTTTCACAAAGAAAAGCATATAACATACAGCAAGGTGAACCCAGAAAATACATTTATGGGAACACTTCAGGTTTTTTGAGAAGGACTTTTACTTAAAGATTCTTGTTTACACTGACGATGATGATGCTTGTTGTTTAAGGGGCTTAACATCTAGGTCATCGGCCACTTGTTTACATTCTTAAGGGCTTTACCCTATCTTTAAATACGGTGAAAAAGATACAAGTCGAAAGCTACACCATACCGTGGTCATGGATAATTTCAGAAACTAACAGGATTTCTACAGTCAAAAGTATGTATATCTTTGTTATATACTGTTATGCCTATCAACGTTTAGTCTGCAAGCCTCTGTGAATTTACTTAACACCTCGACAATCTTCTATTTTTTTTTTTTTGAAATTAGCTCTGTAACCATACCTCTTATAGACTTCTTTGACCCTCTATGACCAAATCCAATATTCTCCTAGGTAACTCATCTTCCTCCATTCACTTCATCAATCAAGTTAATTCCAAACTTAGCCTTCTTATTACAAGTACCCTCCTGCCATTGTTCCCACTTGTTTGTACCAGCGATTATTCTCACTACTTTCATGTCTGTTACTTCTATACTTGGGGATAAAACATAACGACCTCACCACTACTCTCCAGCGACAACCTGGAGTCTACTACGTCTACTGTAGCCAGAATTCCCAAATCGTCCAATGCACTCGACACGACGGAAGGGTAAAGACTGAATAGTGTGTGGAAGAAAGTGGTTTGGCAACCTCTCCACACCAAATAAGGATTACTTAGAAGTCATTAACTCAGCAGGGTGCAGGGTGTGATTGACTGCTGGCTTCCAGCTCACTTCCAGGAACTGATGCCGTTATGTTTTATCCCCAAGTATAACTTATGAATAAAATATGCTGAGTCCATCCAGCTTTCATTCGCAAACAGCAAAGCTGGCCTGAAAACAGACTGGTGTAAAGATAGTTTTGTCCAGGAGCTGATTATTCTTTTACAGAATACTGTTGATTGCAACTGAAAACTCACTGCATTAGCTTTGCTGCACCTTGATTCAATCTCACTACTCATTACCACCCTGGGAAAATACACAGCCTAAATACTTGAAATGATCTACCCGCTCTGCTTTGTATTCCCAACCTGGCATTCAATTAATTCTGACACCACTTTAGTCTTGAAAAGGCTAATTTTCATATCATACTCATTGCACCTATTTTCAAGTTCTAAGGTCAAGTTGCAGGCTTTCAGCACAGATTGCAATTAAGACCAAGTTGTCAGCATAGGCCAAACGGGTTATTACAATTCCATCTAGCTGAATACCTCAGTAGATGTTCCACGTAAACTATGAATAACAAAGATGAAAGATTACAGCCTTGTCTAACCCTTGTACGTACCTTGAACCACGAACTCATTCTACCATTGATTCACACTGCAGCCCAATAGCCCCCTCTATGGATCAGTTGTAGAATGTTGGCCTCTGAATCCCAAGATAGCTGGTTCAAACCAGAAGATGTAATAGTATGTTTGAGGAGCGGAAAAATGTCTATTCGACACTCCATGTTGTAAGATCTCTCGTAATACATTTGGTGTCTACCCAACAAAATTCATTCAAACCCAGCCACAGACATAAAGAGAGATTTAGTTTACTCTGCCATCTAGTACCCTAGCGTAAAACGGAGCACTCAAATTGACAAGGAACAGGCGTCCGATTTAAATGATTGCACACGGTAGCTTAGGTCGTGTGATTATTATTATTTACTGGAGCCCAAACATCAAAATAAATACCTTTGATTGCTTTTGATAATCTATTCTTAATCCCAGAGGATGGTTAACATCTTTTCCCTCGGTACTCTCGCACATGCTTTCTCTCAATGTACGAAACAAACATAACTTGACATCGATTTCAATTCCATCATCTGATGGCCTAACAGGCATCAATTTTTGTAAAAGAGATCAAGTCTCTCATACTGCATTGTCAGTGCCCGACGCTCCAAATGGCCTGTGCAGTGATCTCTACTACATGCACTCGCCATGTGTCTTCGTAGGTGTGCTAGTTACCAACCGATAAGCCCATAGTAGCACACTGGGGAGAAATGCTGGCAACCAAGAATGGCTTAGGTGGAAAATTTATAATTTCCAACGATGGACCAATTATACTGCTATTATAAACACAAGTGTCCATTCCTTTTGTAGCATTTTTCAATTACCTGGCATATTACTAAAAATCTGATCTTGACAGCTCCTCTGCGGTCTGAAGCAATGCTAGTTTTCATCCAACTTACTCTCAACTACTGAATGAACCCTCCCTTCTAAGATGCCAGTGAACACCTTGCCTGGTATACTGATCAATGAAATACCTCGATAGCTGTCGATCTGGTGCTCCTACCCTCCCATGTGCAGCGGTGAATAGCCTTATACTTGAAGAATGTATCATCCGCTAATCCTATACTAGCACAGAAGTCCAGTAAACTCTTCCAATTCCTAACAGCTTCTATATCTCATCACCTCACGTCCTTCAGTTCTATTTCCAACTCTTGCACTGAAATCGCCCATCAGCACTATCCTATCCTTGCTGTTGACCCTGACTACAATGCCACTCAATGCTTTATAAAACTTGTCAACTTCATCATTATCTGCACCCTCACATGTTGAATACACTGAAACAATTCTTGTCCTAATTCCTCCAACTGCTAAGCCCACATCATTTGCTCATTTACATGCCTAACAGAAACTATGTTGTGTGCAATAGTATTCCTGATGAACAGTCCTTCCCCACTCTTGATGAACAGTCCTTTCCCACTCTCCGGATCTCAAAATAGCCGGTTCAAACTTGACAGAAGTGGATTTTTAAAATGTGTTCTACTTTCTACTTTTTGTTTCCTTGTTCTTCTAAGAAAGAAAGAAAGAAAGAAAGAAAGGAGAACATGCTTTCAAGAACCTTCAATTTCCCTCATCAGCTCACAAATTCAAAACCTCTTTAATATATTAAAATTACATGATCATTAAAAGTACTTAAAAATACAGTCTAAAAAGTATGTTTGTAAGGTTCTTGTGTTCCCTGCGAAGCATGATATTGCTCAATTTAATGTTTGTGTTTAAAAAAAATTTTAATCTGCGATATGAACATGTATGAAACATAACTATTTCGCTTGCTATTGAATTTCATTTTGTTTGCCAAGATTTTCCAAGAAGTCAAATGGATGTGGGACTCATTATTCCGATAGGTCCGAGGCTTGCTTAAAACATTCAGAGCAAGTAATGATTATAAAAAGCTTAAAAAGCAAAATCAAGCAGAAAGAAAGAGCAGTATTTATTTAACATATGACAGCTATATATAAAACACAGAAAACTTTGTATATTGTTATATCTAAATGTCCGAGGCCTCAATAAAGTCACAGCAATATGTCGGTTAGTTTGAGGATCACCAGGCACTTGACCACAATGAGGGAGGGACCAAGTTCTTCCTGTGTTTAGGTGAAGCAGAGGCCAGAGGAATTCTTGTGCTCTTCCTTCCATTGGGGTTAAAATTACTTTCTGTCAGCTTCATTTTTTTTTCTCTGGAGATCAGGAATACAGGAATAAACGGGGAGGTCAGAATTGTTGTTCCCTCAGCAGTTCTCTCTCTAGGCTCAATTTAATGTTTGTGAACTGACCTACCTGTGTTTTTAACAAATTTTAATCTGTGTTACAAACACGTATGGGACATCATAACTATTTAACTTTCTATAAGATCATGACATGTCATTCATCAAATTTGTGTTTGTAAGGTGTAAGTACCATGAGAACTTTACAATCATACTTTTTAAACTTTAGTTTTAAGTACATTTAATGATTATGTAATTTTAAAGGTCTGGATATGTTAAGAGAATTTTGAATTTGTGTGCTGATGAAGAGAACTGAAGGTTCTTGAAACACTCCTTATTTTAGCAGTATTCTATATAAACCAATTAAAATAATTAAGAATAAAAGACTGAACAAGTAAATTTTTTTTTTTTGCTAGGGGCTTTACGTCGCACCGACACAGATAGGTCTTATGGCGACGATGGGATAGGAAAGGCCTAGGAGTTGGAAGGAAGCGGCCGTGGCCTTAATTAAGGTACAGCCCCAGCATTTGCCTGGTGTGAAAATGGGAAACCACGGAAAACCATTTTCAGGGCTGCCGATAGTGGGATTCGAACCTACTATCTCCCGGATGCAAGCTCACAACCGCGCGCCTCTACGCGCACGGCCAACTCGCCCGGTACAAGTAAATTTAAATCCATAAAATCATGTATTGAAATTTTCAGTAAGTGGCAACGTTTTTGTTTTTCAGCCAATAAAATATTGTCTACGGGAAAAATGTAGAAAATCATCTAACTTAAATTTATTATCTGAAACGTGTTTCCATGGGCGTTTGCTTTCATGGAAAATGGCCTGGAAAGTAGCCGTATAAATGTCGCTAGCCGAGTTTGTTCGGGTTGTGCGCAATAGCGCAGGACACAGTAAATACTTTCCGATTACATATTAATCTGTATTAATTGTATTCAATTATTTGTTTATGGTTTACAATATAACTTTAAATAAATTCTATATATTGGACTGTATGATACAGAAAAGAGAACGACTTTAAAGAATACATGAACCTGGAGCGGACCAGCTTCAACTACACAGCACAATCAGCATTGCCAATACGTGCTCAGAGGTAAGCGGCTCTCGACCATATGTAGCTTCACCATTCTCATATACGACAACAACGCAGTTTTCCTCACCTGCCTAATTCAGTGACCGCAGGTTTAACTGTGCAGCCAACTCACTCTGTTTCATGTCCTTTAGTGTGACCGTGAAAGCTTCAGAGTAATTGGAACAAGCATCTTTCAGCAACCTCAGGTTCTTTTCCACCATTTCTGAGTTATTCTTATCTACAGTGACCCTTGAAATGCAAGGCTATTTTATTTGGCAGAATATTCAGTTTCTCTTTAACACCTGCTGAGTTTACACCAAAACTTCCTGTCTTCCTAAATGAATGAGAAAAATTCAAGTCAACAAATATTTCTGTACATTTCTGTCTGTGATTTTCAATCAAGCTTTGTAACAGCTTCTTGCCAGTCGCATGGGCACCTGTTTCAAAGCAGTCATTATACAAGACCACTCTGTTCACTCCACTCAGGAACATATCCCTTCCTGTAACCTCTCGGTATAAATTTTTTCGTTACATGCTACAAAAGTCCAACAAATCTCTCACAGCCACAGCAGGAACCTATTTGATACTTTTATCCAGAGTTGGAAAAGGATGTGCATTAGTGATAAAAGGGGGCTACATGGACTTGTAAGAAGAAGAGTCTACACAAAACAGATGAAAGGGGAAAAAGGACAGAGAATAACACAATCAGAAGAGATAAGGAAAAGATGGAAGAATTACTTTGATGAACTCCTCAATGTGAGAAGGGGTGTGTTGACAAGGTGATAGACGTAGAGTGTGAGGAAACAGAATCCATATGTGCAATCACAACAATAGAAGAGGTGAAAACTGCTGTCAAACAAATGAAAGTGGGAAAAACAGCAGGATTGTATGAACTGTGTGTGGACATGATAAAAGCAGTAGGATCCATTTGTCTACGATGGCTGTTTAGGATATTTAGATGTATTTGGAAAGAAAATTCGGTACCGAATGACTGGAGTAGTAATAATGCCTATAATTAAGGAGAAGAAGGAGAAGAAAAAGCTTTTCACCATGTGGAACATGAAACATTGATCCATATCTCCTATGATACTGGCCTGGATGGTGGACACATCTGAATTATTGCCAACCTGTATTTGAATCAAACCGCACCAGTTAAGGTTGATAACATTGACAACACCAACACCAGTGCTATTGAAATAAAGCAAGGAGTGAGGCAATGTTGTTACAAGTGAACTATGTAGCATGAGTGGAATGTAATTTTTTTTTAACACTTTATGGGCGAAGTACTATATAATGTTTTATTTATCATGACCTAACCTGTACTGTTATTTGTAGAGCATAAGATAATTTAATGACCTAACCTGTACTGTATAATGTTGTAACATAGGCATTTGTAAATAGTAGAATTCTGTCTATAGTTCCTGGAAAGATCCAGAAAGTTACATAACTTTTGTACAGGGTGTGTTACTTTGTTGGTATGTGTTCTGTCTATTCTGGAAAAATACGACTTTCGCGATCATGCGTATTCTAGAATGTTAGTCAAAGTTCACGATCGAAAGTAAGGTTGTGATTGGTGAGTCTAGGTGGCGATAGGGAACACGTGCACGCTGATTGGCTGCCTCCAAGGCCAGTAATTGCTATATATAGTGAGCGAGGCAGTGTTCGAATTAATTCTGTATCTTGAATTCTGTCGGTCTTGGTCTATCTGTCTGCGAGCAGCCTATCTGGTTGATGTCCCCCGGTTTCGGGATGGCACTCTCCTCGGGTAAGCACTCTTGAATTCCGTCCTGCTAAAAATTCCGTAATGTTCCGATTTGCTTTTCACACAGGAGTCTGCCCTAACCTCGCCTAGATTCACCAAATTAGTTACTTATGATGCCTTAGTTTTTCAGCTGGACTTACCTTTTCGTTTCCGAGGCATTCCCGTTTTGTTTCACTAAAATATGTATATTGTAGTTTAATAGTATTTCCCTTGGGGTTTGCCTCTGATAGTTCTGTATCACTTTAGGTACGCTAGATTTTGGATAACCTGTAAATTGCATTGTACTACTGCACTGGTAACTAGATGTACAGTTCATTTGTAATTTGAATTTACACTGCTACGAATAACCTATGTATATCACTGAACTTATAGTTCATAACTTGGAATGTATTTGTAGAATTATCTTGTAAATAATATTTTTAAAACTAAGGATCACGGTGATTCATTTCGGAATCCGCTATCTAAGCCATGTCCATGCCTTTGGTAGGTTCCCAGCCCTTCCATCTTCCCGTTTTGTCAATCACTAGTTGGCCCTACTGATAGTTACGTACTTGTTTTGTTGGAGATCCGCGTTATGCTAGCTACTGTTTTTCCGAGTGTGTAGTGTTTTCTTATATTGTGTATTGTACTCTTACCTTCCTCTTTTAACTGTGTTTGTGCCTTGTTTGTGTTACCACTGTAGTAGTAGGTAGCAATGTTGTATTCCATCTCTACTCCTCTTCCATATCATTAAAGGGTATTTTGTGGGGCACTCGAAGGAAAACAGGAGGGTGTCATTGTTAACCCAATGGACTCTCATTTAAACAACCCTGGGTGTCACACTGACTCAGATTTAAATCCCAGTAGAGAAGCTGTTTGTGCAGCACAATGGAAAATATATTGTTAAAAGAAAACTATACAAGATATTAACGAGAAATTTTGTCCGGTCCCGCAGTGTAGGGGGCAAACGCGTTCGCCGGTCACCCGTCGACCTTGGGTTCGTTTCCCGGCCAGATCAATGGTTTTTAATTTTAATTAATATACCTGGCCTGGGGACTGGGTGTTCATGTCGTCCTTAACGTTCCTTTCCTCACATTCAACACTTTACACTTCTGCCATTTACAAAATACATGCAGGTTCCTCACATGTCATTTTGTCATAAGGAGGTGAACGAATACATTTATTCACCTAAAATGATGTTCTTGTGTGATAGATTAGTTGTGGAGGCCTGGCGTGAGGTTTTGCTCATCACTCTGAGTCATTAGAGATATATAGATTTCCTTACTCATTAACACTACACTCAACAATTCCTCATACAAATTATCGTCTTCTAATTCCTGAAGATCTTTACTTACACTGTCGTTGGAATAACTATCTAAAACACTGTTAATTAACTTCACTAATTCTACGTGTTCAGAAACGAGCACACTGCTAGTTGCCATACTGACTACTGGCTTGAAAGGAATTTGAAATATTTCCGAGTCACCCTATACACCTGGTGTGAAGGTCAAACAACAAGGGGAAACTTCGACATACCCTCGCGTCAACCTTCTAGTATACGAAAATCTTAACGCAAGAGCCATCTGTTACAAACTGAGTGGACTACAGAAAGATATCTGAACATTGGCAATGTGCAGGCCCAACTCGTCATCCGAGTTGTAGGCCACGTGCGTGCAAGCCTCATCATCCGAGGTCATTGCGTTAATGCAATCACAATAAATAATCTGCAATATGGAGATGAAATTGTTCTGCTTGCAACAAGTGCTGAAGATCTACAAACATTTCTGAACTGTGTGGTTGAACACAGTGCTATAGCAGGTCTATGTTTAAACATGAAAAAGACCAAAGTAATGATCATAAGCAAACATGTCATTCAACCTGTTAACATGACAGTAGCTGGCACATCACTGGAGCAAGTCCAATGCTTTATGTATTATGACGGCTTAATTGATCACAGCTGGAACAACACTGTTGAAATCAGGTCCCGGATTGAACAGACAAGGACTGCATTCAAGAGAATGAGCAAACTTCTCTGTGACAGGGACTTTAAGATCAATCTCAATGTCGTTTACTTTTGTGTTTTGTATTTCCTGTTTTATTTTATGGTACCCAGACTTGGACCCTGGTAGAGAACACCACAAAAAAAATTTGATCCTTTGAGATGTGCTACCAACACCACTCAGAATATCATTGGGTTGACAGAATACGTAACACTGAAGTACTACAACACCTGAACAAAGAGCTGGAGGTCATGCACAACATCAAAAAGAAGAAACTTGAGTACTCTGGCCATATCATTCAATATTTTACATATAGACTTCTTCAGCTTACAGAAGAAGGAGAAATAGGGGAAGAATAATAATACCTTGGCTACAGAATCTATGAAAATATTATAGGTTCCGTATGGGAATCAACATCTACATCATTTGATGGCCAGGCAGGCATCAATTTTTGAAAATGAGACATAGCTCTCATAGTGCATTGGCACTGCTGGTGGCTTCAAGTAGCCTATGCAGTGGCCTCCATGGTATGCACTAGCCTTGCGTCTTGGGTGGTGTGCTAAGTCCCAACTGACGAGCCTAACTTAGCACACGAGGGCGAAACGCAGGCAACCAAGAATGAGTTAGCTGGAAAATTTATAATGTCCAATAACGGACCATTATATTGGTATTATAAATTTACTCATTCGGGACAAATATTTTAGGTTCCCTATGGGAATCAAAATCTACATCATGTAAGGGTAAAGCGGAGGTTTGTATTCTTGAGTTTTGTATTCAATTTTATCTTATTTGTGGTGTCTTCTGTTGTAAGGCCTATTTCCTTCAGATCCTCTCTTACTTCTCTGATCCATTTACATCCTGTTGCGGTATTTTTTGAGATGAGATTGTGTTGTACTATATGATTTTTCACGAGAGTTTAATCCCGATGTAAACAAATAGGCGGAGCACCTTGGCTTTGCACGTGGACACAGACGTAGTTGATTGGAGAAGCAACCGTCGCACTCACTGGACTGTATGCGAGCTCGAAGAAAATTAATACGTGGCATTAATTTAATTTTATCTTAGTTTATTACATTTAGATAGTCTGAAAGAGTACGTAATCAAATTAAAATATGGTTGTCATATATACCGGTGTGTATCTATAATTTTTTTAAATAAAACAGTGATTAAATAACGAGATATGAAGGCAGAAGGCGTGGTGTAATGCAGGAAGTCTTCTCATAGCGAGGGAAAGTCCCAAGCTGTACAGTGTGGAGATAAGGTGTTGCATCTTGCAGCAGCTGTCAGTGTCAGTATTCACAGTGAGAGAAATGTAGCAAGAGGTGCTCTAGCCTACGATAGCTGCCTTTAATATTCAGAAATGAATAAATAAATAACGTAGGCCCTACTCTTCAGCAGTAGATCTCCCTTTAGACCCCTCTGTTTAGTTTCGCACAGCTCAAAAACTGTTCCTCGTCTATTTTAGGTAATATGCGCAGAACTGTATGTCCGAACACGAGACGTTGACGGGGCGGAGGTCGATACTACACGCTCAGCGAATCATAACTCTTTCTTTGGCTGAGGCGTGGACATGCCTTGTTTACATCAGGATTAAACTCTCGTGAAAAATCATATAGTTGTTTCAAAAGTCTTGAATCCTCATCATATGTCCAAAGAATCCCAGTCTCCTCTTACGCATAATATCTGTAATGAGTTCTAGCTCTTTGTACACGACTTTGTTAGGTATTATCCGCCACTGTCCATCTTTCTGGTATTTTTTTGTTGACGTAGGTTCTTCCAATCCTCCTTTCAATTTTCTGAAGTCTGAGTCTTTGATTGTTTATTATTATGTTCTATTATAAGAGCTATAATTAGTACTAGCATATATGATAATAGACTGCTTAGAGATAGCTATAAGTTTCATACTTAAATTAATGTTCAACAATGTTTCATGAACTAAGCTTTGTCGTTGACAAGCCACAGACATAACTTTCTTCATGTTTCAACTTGATCTTTGTACAATCTCCAGCAGCTGAGTGTACCTCTCACATCTCTTCCTTAACAAGACTGAAAATATGATCAAGCAATTATGATTTCCTTGGGTTCAAATGTAACCCTCTGCATCCCAGAAGACTGCACTACCTTTGCCTTCTTTGATGGCAAATTCTGAAGGTGCCATTCCATACTCCGCTGTTTTATTTCTAGTTCAAAATGAGGCAACCAGCTTTTATTACCTGCCACAATATTACTTCATTTCAATATCACTGAAGGTCCTGATCAATGACATTGTGATCTTCCGTCAAACACGAGGCTCGGGAGTTCAATAGCCGAGGCTTGCAATAATTTTTTTGGCACTACATTGTGTCCTATTCTTAGTTTCATTATTAGGGAGCCCCCACTGATAACAAGCCATGAATCTGAAGCAAGAGCAACACCAATTAGCAAACGGAGCGACAAAGAAACCAGAAGTTGACTCTGCAAAAATTAACATAGCCTCTGTAGACAATGGTTCTGTTGCATAGGCCTCCAGTTCCTCTTGCAGTATCAAAGTGTCCATAATGAGGCACTGGAGAGAAAGAGAGAGACAGTGAAATAGTAAACATGGCAAAAGCAGGGAACCCCTTCCCCAACAATATCTATCACTCTACAGAAGTGGTATGAGGGCAGGATTCTAGTTCTTAACTCATGAAACTGAGATGGCTTCAAGTTTTGCAGTAACTGTATACACTGAGATATGTTTATCTTCTTTAATTAAGCTGTCAACTCTTTCCAGGGTGCACTCAGTGGAGGTAGTTCGAAGGTGAGTGTAGTACTTGTGTTTTCATCTCCTAACACTGCTAACATCCACAGTGGTCAATTTTAGTGGGAGGAATATCCTCTTTAACAAGCAATTAAATGACAGCACATCAACAACATGATTCACCACTATTAGCCCTCTTGTAACAACACGCACAATACCTCAACTTGTGTAACATCAGTAGGTTACTTGTACTTACCTCTACCTCGCATGCTGGCAGCTATAGAGTCTCCGAGCGCTGCACGGAACAGAACGTTTGTGGCCCGATGATCTAGGTTCTTACTGGCAATAATGTTATGTACATACTGCACCAGATTACACGCAACCTGGAAAAAGCGGAGTACAGCCTCCACTTTCTCTTCATTATCAGGCACGGCTGGAAGTCCAGTGCCGCTCACGTGTCCCGTCAGATCACGTATGGTACTTTCTGACACAAGGAAACGTGGCATTAGTCCCAACATCAGCATATGAATACGTTTCACATGGGCCAATGTATCCACAGCAGTTGTTTTCCATGTATTTATCATTTCTGAAACAGAGGAAAAGAACCTTGGAGTACGAACAACATGAGATAACTAGAGGCATCTGTTTTTGGTGAAGCATGACATATTTGCAATATTTTACAAATTTGGCTTAAAATGCAAAACTTTAAGCAAAATCACAAAATAATTGATGAAATTATGTGGAATCACTCTTGGATTCAACAAGCATAAAGAAATGTGATTTAAAATATGATGAATTCTCTCATCTAATAAAGCAAATTTCTATCCTACGAGAACTTACATCACAATATCTTGAACCACACACAGAGTTTAGGTACCCAGTTGGCAGTTTATATAGAGCTGGTAAAGATGTCATTCTTCTTTCCATAAAATCAGAATTTGGAAGCATCAGTGAAGGCTTTATGGACTCCAGTCGGTAATAGTGATTGTGAGAGGTCATTTTCAGTGTATTTTAATATAATATCTGACAAGAGAACAGCTCATGGTTCTCGTACATATGTAAAAAATAAAATATGATGTTTTACTGCAAATATGCCGTCAAGTATCTTTTGGTTTAGCTTTACTGCTGAAAAGTGGAAATAAAACTTAGCTATGTTATTATTATTATAATTATTAATTATAAATTATTATAATTATTAATTATATTAATTAATAATTATAATAATAATAATACCCGTGTGGGGATTTACCGGTTACCTCCATCGGGCGCGTCCCATTGGAATTGGGGAAGCTCGCTGGCTCTGTCGCCAGCAGAGTCAGAGGGTAGTAGGGAAATAAAATACCACCGTAAAAAAAAAAAAAAAAAAAAAAAACTGGTCCCTTGCCAGGGTTACGGCGAAGACTGGTAAATGACCAGAAGCCAGAAAACATCTTGAGGCAACCTCTAGGGCTAACAACCCTAGTTATAAAAGGATGGGTACCCGTCCAAAGCAAAGTCAAATCAAAAATCATGATGGCACAACATTTCAAGAAACATACCCTAGGGGGTAAATCTTTGGATAAATCCCTCGTTGTGAACGCCAAGGCGCACGAGTCTCATTCGGATTCTGGGGGAGACTCGACAGCATGCAAGAGACGAGTCGGAGCGTCTCGGTGTACCCCGAAGAGTCAAAAACTCGGGCCAAAATCCACAACCTTTCTAGCAATTTTCAACATAAATTCACTTACACAAACTGGCAAGCTGAAAACCCTCACCAAAGCCCTTCACGAAAATCAGATATCCATAATGGCCCTACAGGAAACAAGGTACCCAGATGAAGACATTTTTTAATCCGAAGGCTACCAATTTTTCAAGAGCAAAGCGCAAAGAGGAATCCTCAATGGAACTGTGATGCTTGGAACCGCATTCGCTGTTAGAACCAACATCCTTAAATCGGTTGCAAATTTCGAACCTGTGAATGACAGATTGTCTATACTCAATTAAATGCGCGAACAAATCCTACGCCCTAGTTAACGCACATGCTCCTACAAACGACAAGAACAAGTCTGATCCAGACGAAGTTGATAATTTCTGGGACCTACTGGATGAAAAATTAAACAAAATCCCCAAACACCATGTCAAGCTTCTTTTGGGCAACTTCAATGCCCAACTAGGTAGTGAACAGAAGTACAAGAAAGTTATAGGAAATTACCCTGCTCACAAAAGAACCAATCCCAATGGCAAAAGACTGGTGTCAATTTGCAAAAATCACAAGCTGCAGGTCATGTCGACCCACTTTCGCCATCTACCCAGAAAGCAAATGACTTGGCGTTCTCCCGTCCAAGTTCTCGGAGAGTTCCAAATTGATCATGTTGCAATCTCCAGGAGAAACAGCCCTGAGATTATGGATGTCAAGGTAAAAAAAGGCATCAATGTGGTCTCAGATCATTATATGTCTCTTATCAAATTCAAACCAATTCCCGCAAACACAAGGAAGACAAACAAACAGATCACACGCTTCGACAATGATAAACTTCGGCAAAGGGTCGAGGAGTTCCAGGAGAAGGCTAGACCAAATGACTGTGACTTTAACAACGCCAAAAGTCTCCTCGTTGAGGCCGCCAAAGATGTTGCAGAAACCAAGAGAAGCAAAAAGCATGCCTGGTGGAATGGTACCTGCGAATCAGTCCTCCAAGAAAGACTCAATGCGTGGAAACAGTACTACTCTACGAAAGCAGAAAATGATTGGGAAACCTACAAAACCCAACGTGCCCAAGCAGCTAGGGTGTTCAGAACTGAGAAACATAAATACGAAAAATCTCTCATTGAAAAGATAGAACAAAACTTTAGGAAGAATGAAAGCAGAGAGTACTACAGAGCCTTCAAACGCAAACTCACTGGCTATAAACCACCATCTCTATGCTTTGAGCGAAAGGACGGCACACTGGTGACGTCAAATGAAAAAAATTGCAGCATTCTGGTAGATTACTTTAAGAATTTACTTAATTGCTCTAAACCGCAAAGCGCCATTGAGACCAAGGAACCCTTACTCAGGTACCCAGATTCCAGACCACCCGACAGAGATGAAATCAAGCGCCACATTGACCGTCTCAAAAATGACAAAGCGCCGGGGGAAGACTCAGTAGTAGAAGAACTATGGAAATATGCCCCAGAGGAATCACTTGATATCTTGCGAAAGCAAATAGAAGAAATTTGGAACAAGGAGACCCTACCCGAAGATTGGAAAATAGCTTTGATCCATCCATTACACAAAAAAGGCAGCATGAAGAACATCAACAACTACAGAGGAATATCTTTGCTACCCGTGACTTACAAAATTCTATCACTTGCCATCCTGGAGCGTTTGGAAGCACAAGTCGAACATCAAATAGGTGAATACCAAGGAGGGTTCAGAAAAGGTCGCTCAACAGCTGAACAGATCCAAAATCTCAAAACGATCATCAGATATTGTACACTAAGGTCCAAGCAGTATGTGTCTGTGTTTGTGGACTTTAAGAAAGCGTATGACTCCATTGACCGGGAAGTCCTGCTAAACATCTTAAAATACGGGGACATCACCCGAGTAGACAAATTCAAATACCTGGGTGAGATCATCATGAAAAATGGACTGGACAAAGAAGCAATTCAGGAGCGAGTACGCAAACTGGAAATAGCCTACCAAACATCCCGCACAATCTACAACAAAAAATGCCTTTCCCAAAACACCAAGATACGTCACTATGGAACAGTTCTGAAGCCAGTAGTTCTATATGCAGCCGAAACCCTGTCTCTAAATGCCAACAAAGGACTCCTTGAAGAACTGGAGAAAAGAGAACGCAAAATTGTGAGAGGAATCTTGGGATCAAAGTACAGAAATGGAATCCATCAAAAGAGATCCAACAAGGAAGTCTACAGCAAAATAGAGAAACTTACCGACACAATCAGAAAAAGACGGGCACGATTTTACGGTCATCTGAAAAGAATGGATGGAAGAAAGTTAACTAAAGAAATCTTTCACTTTTTTTATTCAAACCCCAAAACCACAATTGCCTGGTTTAGAAATACCAAAGAAGACCTGCAAATGTTACATATCTCAGCTGAAGACGCCCTTAACAGAGATCTCTTCCGCAAGAAAATATTGATGAACGGGCTAAACCGAGACGAGCAAATGAAGAGAAGACACGGTGCCCCGTGGACAGAGGAGCGTAAGCAGGCCCACTCATAAAGAATGAGGGAAATTTGGGTTCTAAAACAAAAGGCCAAGTTCAGTGTCAAATGCACCAAGACTTAACGTGGTCCTTGATGGCCCCAGCGAATTATATAATAATAATAATAATAATAATAATAATAATAATAATAATAATAATAATAATAATAATAATAATAATGTTATTGGCGAAATTAAATAAAAATTGCAACAAATATACCAAAATAACTTTTTTAAATAATGAAATTGGGCAAAAGATATTCACTGCAAACAGGTGCCTCTAGTGACAATTATCATCATCATCATCATCATCATCATCATCATCATCATCATCATCATCAGTTAACAGTCTCCAGTGCTCAGTAGCTAAATGGTTAGTGTGCTGGCCTTTGGTCACAGGGGATCCGGGTTCGATTCCCGGCAGGGTCAGGAATTTTAACCATCATTGGTTAATTTCGCTGACACAGGGGCTGGGTATATGCGTCGTCTTGATCATCATTCATCCTCATAATGATGCGCAGGTCGCCTACGGGCATCAAATCAAAAGACCTGCACCTGGTGAGCCGAACATGTCTTGGGACACTCCCGGCACTAAAAGCCATACGCCATTTCATTTCAACAGTCTCCAGTTTCCCAGGTGCGCTGTATGAGCACTCGCCACTTCAGTCGATTCAGGTACCATTCTTCTTGTACTTGCTTCCAATCCACTCCTCTGTGTTCTAGATCTTGTTTGACTTGTTCGATCCATCTCCTTCGAGGTCTTTTGCCGTCTAAGGTTTTCTCCAACCATTCCTTAGCTACTGAGCAAGAATCCATTCTCATTACATGGCCATACCATTTCAATATTGATCTGATTATTGTATCACATAACAATTCTATTATTTGAATCTCTCGGCGAACCTTCTCGTTGCGGACATCATCTTTCCTGGTTTTTTTGTAGCATTGTCTGGAGGAATTTCATTTCTGCAGCTTGGAGTCTACTTTATCTCTGCCTGTGATGATACAAGTTTCAAGGCCATAGGTTATTATAGGCAATAAGTAAGCTTGATAAAGTGTTTGTTTGGCTAGTATTGGAATCTGGCTGTCCCAGAGAAGGCTTCTAACCTGGGGTAAACGACAGCTCCTCTTTGAATGTGATTTCAGCATTTGATCTGTTATCTTCAGTCAGGACACTACCGAGGTATTGGAAGTGGTCAACTTCGTGCAATTTCTGTCCGTCTACTGTGATATTTGCTCCTGACTTTTGCCTGTTGACTGTCAGAACAACTGTTTTCTTAAGGCTGATTTTAAGTCCAAATTCCTCAAAATGACAGTTGCAAGCATTAATCTTTCCTTGAACTACTTCCTCATTACCTCCCAAATGACTACATCATCTGCAAACGCAAATGCCTTGAATGCACTGTTTTTGCTGTGCTGTTTCACTCTTTTCATTATATCATCCATCACTGTGATAAATAGTAGAGGTGACAAAGTGCTGTCTTGTTGCACTCCTTTACTTGTTACAAACCAGTTGGAATAGTCATTTTCTATCCTTACACAGCTCTGGCAGTGTTTGTACAACATTTTTACTTTACTGATGAGAGATTCTGGAATGTTTCTCCTCAAGCAATCCCAAAGTTTATACCTCAGTATGCTGTCATAGGCTTTTTCTAGGCCCGGAAAGACAAAGATGACATTTTGTCCCTTTTCCCAATGTTTTCCATTATCATGCTAACAGCAAAAATTAGATTTGTTGATCTGTTACTTCGAAACCTGTATTGTTCTTTCTCAAGCTGTGGTTCAATAATCTTTCATAATCTTTTCTCTATCACTTTCTCCATCAACTTAAGTCCATGATACAGGAGTGTGATTCCTCTGTAATTGCCACATATCCGTCTATTTCCTTTCTTGAAGAGGGGGACTATACAACCCTTAGTCCAGTCATTTGGGATTTTTTCATTCCACACAGCATTCATCACTCTAAATAGCCAATGAAGTCCATGAGTTCCAGCAGCTTTAATCATGTCAGAGCTCACTTCATCAAAGCCAGGTGATCTGCCTTTGCTCATAGTGTTCAGAGCATTTTCAAGCTCAAACCAAGTTAATGGGGACTCGCTTTTTCCAGCCTTGTTCTCAGTATCCAATTCCAAATCTTCTTGAGTGATTTCTGCTGGGTCTGTTCCATTATAAAAGGAAGAAAAATACCTTTTAATCTCTTCCTGAATGTCTTCCTCTCTCCAGGTTGTAATTCCATCATCTCTTTCTAATGCTTTAATTGGTACATGAATAGTCCTTTTGTTTTTCACAATTCTGTACAGAAGTTTTTTATTTCCTTTACTGTCTTCTGCTAATTTGTCAGTAAATTCAAGCCAGTTTTTCTCTTTCTCAGATTTAATTACTCTCTTTGCTCTGAGTTTTATGTCTCTATACTTCTGTTCTAGTTCTTTCAGTTTTACGTAATCCTTATTTGTGCCTTTTAGGTTTTCTTTCTCGTCTTGCCGCATTCCTAACTTTTATGGGTTGTTGAACAGAATCATTCCACCAAAAAGTTTCCTTTTCTTTTGGTATACAACTCATTTTTCCTACAATATCAACAGCTGAGCTCGCAAGTATTTTCTTGAATCGGGTCCATTCCTTTTCTCCCGTTTTCTATCTCATCTGTTGGGAGCTGGTCACGGATCCTTCTTTGGTGTTTTCCTTTCCTTCAGGTTCATCCAATTTCCACACCCTTATTTTGGGTTTTTGCCTGGTCTTCAAATTTTCACTGGGATGTTTCTAAAGGTTCCCATCAGTAATCTGTGGTCACTGTCCAAACTTTCTCCTGACAATACTTTCACATTGTAAACAAACCGGCTTCCTTTATCAGAGATAATATAATTGATTAAAGATTTCTGCTGTCCATCTCAGCTGTATCTTGTTACTTTATGGTTGGGTCTTTTCTGGAAACAGATGTTCTTGATTATGAGGTTACTTCTTAACCCTCTTGGAGCCAAGAGCCGATCTGGTCGGCCGCTCCCCATCAGCTGGAAGAGGCCAGAGCTCCGCCTCCATTCTACTACTGTAAAGTGCCAGGCCGTTTTCAGTGGAAATACATGTATTTTAAAATTCGCGTATATCTACCAGTGTATAGTAAATACCGGCATGAAATTTTCTACGTATCGACTACGTAGAATAAGAAACTGGTTTGGATTGATATAAAGAGTCAAAGACGTTTTATTGTTGATTTATAGTTGCCGATAACATTTATTTTTAGGAACAGAAAAATATTTTCGCACTTTCTCTCTCAATATCTACTTTGAAAAAAATAATTTACGATACAAAAGAATATACGTAATTATGTATAATGTATTTCTAAATACAATTCTATAGAATAACTAATTTGAACGAGAAAAATAAAAATTCAAACATATGTCACTAATAAAAACAAGACAATTTTACTCACCGATAAAATTCACGTGTATGTATCGATGTTTGGCAAATACCGACAACAATTTTCTACGTGCGGTCAACACAGTATTAAAATAATTCTGAATTATTAAATAAGTAAAAAATAGTAATTGATATTATAGTTTTTAGTTTTCAGAAAAATTAGTTTCTCGTTTTTGGTTGTAGTATATATTAGAAAAATAATTTCACAATACAACAGAATTTACGAAATTAAGAAATGTATGGCACTAAAGCCGTGATTTACTTTGACCTACTAAGCGACCGCTGCTCAGTTCGGTACCTGCAGTTTACGAAGTGAATCGTGGTCACTGAGATGGATCATCTCAGTAATTATTCTTGGTTTTCCAGACCGGGGTCGCCCTCTCACCCTCAGATATCTCTTCAATTGCAATCACTTAGAGTCACTTAGATTGAGTGAACCTTGAACCAACCCTCAGGACCAGGCGAAAATTCTTGACCTGGGCGCGAATCGAACCCATGACCTCCGGGTGAGAGGCAGGCACGCTACACTTGGCCCACGGAGACCGGCATTTAGGTAATGATAAAGGACTATATGTGACTATACGGTTTAGCAGAGAGTAAGTGAAAAGTAAATTGAAGTGTGATATGGGCGGAGAATCAGATGGTAGGGCATGTTTAGATCCAGGAACTTCCTTGAACGAGACAGGAGGTTGAGGAATGTTGTCGGGTTTACTGGAACAAATTTCCACAAAATGTTCTCCAGAGACATCATCATCATATTCGTTATCACTAGTTTCATCTACCACCATATTCAGAGTAGCTTTAGTGCTGTTAGACACAATTAAACGTCTCTTCTTTAGCTGCGGTGATTCCGCGGACGTGTCCGGTATAATTTCGTCGCTACTCTCTGAACTAAATTCCCTATCGCTATCCGTGTTAACTTCGCATTGTTCTAAATACTGCATTAATTTATTGTCATCAATACCTGCTGAAAAATTATCACGTGAACAACATACCATTTTCCTGTCACAAATCCACTCACTGCAAGGAGCAATCTCTTACTGACCGGTTAGCAGTATTTGTAAACACAGGAAACGACTCTTGTGAAAGGTATAACACCCTCTTACAACTGCCAAAGCAAGGCCAGGCACACAATAACGTGTAGCCCCTTTACTACAGGTTGTAACAAAAGTATGCACGTCACTATAGGTTGCCTCAAAATTATGTATATCACAGAATTTTAAGCCGGCCGATGTAATCGGCTCTGGCAACTTCCGACTGGATTGTTAACGGCTGACCAGATCGGCTCTGGCAATTTACAGGGCGGATGCTCGCACTACCGCCTGGCACCAAGAGAGTTATACAGAAGTCCAGCAGACCTTCTTGGTTCCTGTTTCCAAAGCCATTTGAACCAATAACATTTTCATACCCTGCTCTATCAACATCAACTCGGGCATTCAAATCTCCCATCATGATTATATTATTCTCTTCAATATTCTCTTCTAGTTCATCCAGGAATGTGTCTTTCTCCTCTTGAGTACACCCAGATTGAGGGGCATATACTTGGATTATGGTTAGGACCTCTTTCCCTATATCTTAGCTTAATTATTCTATCATTGACATGTTCTACATCCGACAATATGTCAATGCTCTTACTGATGACAAATGCTATGCCATTACAGGGTTCCTTTTCGTGGCCATGTCCACAGATCTTATAACCCTTCCTCAATGATTTTACATCTTTCCCTTTCCATTTTGTCTCACTCAATCCTTTCCATGAGGTCCACTAGCTCTTCACATTTTCCTGTCAGGGTTATAATATTCAATGTTCCAATTTTTGTTTTATCTTTCTCATGTAGATTTTCCTCTTAGCATATCCTTGCTGATTATCATTGGTCTGCCAGCCGTCATACCTAGCAGAAGTATGTGAGGATGTTGTCATATTCAGGACTTGAATTCCACTGCATATGAGGCACGTTTTAGTTTTGAAAGGGGGCACCAATTACTCTCTTGTTGACTTGCTGGGTCCAACACAAAAGAGGATTTTTTTTTCTGTCAGGGCAATCTCCCTTAGCCTTTAGCAGTCCCCTGCCACATCTACAAGGCAGCAGCTTTTCAGTGAATTTATGTGGCATTTCCTCCACAAAGGTTTCACTCAACCTCCTAAGGAGAACTCCTCCGCCTATAGTCGTTGGTTCATCCTTAGTTTGCCAGGTTTGGTATTAGCCGCCTGACCCCAGCCAGACAGTTGCAGGTTGTACTGTATACTGTCACATGTGGTAGCAGGATTGCTCCTGACCTGACCTGACAATTATCTAAAACATATTTCCCCCCTTTTATTTCTTGACACAGTCCTGCCATAGAATTCTCAACATGTCCTTGTCACTGCCTATATTCTTATTATCTTGTTTCACTACACCAGGAAACTGGAGCTGGAAAAATGATGACTGTGATGATGATCTTGTTGTCTCTTCCCCTTTTGTATGTTTATCCAACTTTCTTTCCACTGCCTGACTGAAGATCTTTCAAAATAACTTAAGGAGTATTGAAGCCCACCCTTCTAATGAAATAGGAAAACAGAAACAAGCTCACCAGGGTTGAGAAACTACAGTGCTACGAACATCAATTTGAATAATACCAATATAAATGGTCCCTTATTGGACATTATAAATTTTCCAGCTACTCATTCCTGGTTGCCAGTGTTTCACCCCCGTGTGCTAGGTTGGGCTCGTCAGTTGGTACCTAGCACACCTAGCAAGACACATGTCTAGTGCATAACGTGGAGGCCACTGCGTAGGCTACTTGAAGCCACCGGCAGTGCCAATGCACTATGAGAGACTTTGTAGCACTACCAAAAACTGATGCCTGCTCGGCCATCTATATATATAAAATAAGAGTTTTGTCTGTACATTGCTCAGAATTTGAAAAGAATGGTATTTCTGTATCAGTCACTTCCACAGTAACAAGGAAATGCACTTTTTACTTTTCTGTAATTTCTGTCTGTCTGTCCGTCTATCTGTCTGTCTCCGATAGATGGGATTAATGCTGCGTACCGAGTATAACAGCCTGACTGAATATTGGCAGGAAATAGCTGGGGAGTTTGAAAACTTTCTTCTTTAGCATGCCAATCCTCTGGTTCATACATTTCCTGATATTGCTGGCACACACTGGTTCATAATATTATTACAGCTATTCGATCCCTACTCTGACGCGCTGTTTTGAATGAGCAGTGTTCACTTTTAAGGCAAAGGCTCACATAGTAGTAGTATTAGTAGTAGTATGACCTGGTCTAGAATTACAATTTAAGGCCTAATCCAACGTATAGCATTCACTAAATAACTTAAAATTCAACCTTGAAAAGAGCTATTGTTTCTTAAGAAAAGCTTCTTCCTCTTCACTTTTATTAAATTCTATATTCATTTTATTCCAAATTAGCAGTGAAGAGGGGGTTTCTCCTCTGGTTTGGAGGAAGAATTTGCCTCCAAGTAAGATAGTTCTTTCCGACGCCTGTGTAGTGATTCAGCGACAGTGTTTTGCAAGTATTGTACTTGCCAAGTTGGGTGGAAAAAAAAAAAGCATTGTGAAACATATTAAATCTGAAAAAACACGTGGGTAAGCAACGCGATAACGAAAGTTCAACCCCTGCTGCTAGTACGTCTCAAAGAAAGCAATTTTCTGTGCTTACACAGATAGTTGTAAACGACAAAAAATTTCCATAGATAACTTCTCGAAACACACAGTTGAAATATTTGACAAAGCAAATATACCTCTGGAAAAACTGGAAAGCGAAGAGCTAAGAGCCTGGATAACTGAGTTTTCAAATGAAGAGCTGCCATGTGTGAGAACTCTACGTGAAGTACACTATGTGATCAAAAGTATCCGGACACCCCTCAAAACATACGCTTTTCATCTTAGGTGCATTGTGCTGCCACCTACTGCCAGGTACTCCATGGCAGCGGCCTCAGTAGTCATTAGACATTGTGAGAGATCAGAATGGAGCGCTCCGTGGAACTCATGGACTTCGAACGCGATCAGACGATGGGTGTCACTTGTGTCAGAAGTATATACGCGAGATTTCCACACTCCTAAGTATCCCTAGGTCCACTGTTTCTGATGTGATAGTGAAGTGGAAACGTGAAGAGACACGTACAGCACGAAAGCGCACAGGCCGACCTCGTCTGTTGGCTAACAGAGACCGTCGATAGTTGAAGAGGGTCTTTAGTGTAACAGGCAGGCATCTATCCAGATCATCACACAGGAATTCCAAACCGCATCAGGATCCACTCTAAGTAGTATGATGGTTTGGCGGGAGGTGAAGAAACTTGGATTTCATGGTCGAGCGACTGCCCATAAGCCACACATCACGCAGGTCAATGCCAAACGACGCCTTGCTTGGTTAAGGAGCGTAAACATTGGACGATTGAACAGTGGAAAAATGTTGTGTGGAGCGACGAATCACGGTACATAATGTGGCGACCGATGGCATGGTGTGGGTATGGCGAATGCCCGGTGAACGTCATCTGCCAGCATGTGTAGTGCCAACAGTAAAATTCAGAGGCGGTGGTGTTATGGTGTGGTCGTGCTTTTCATGGAGGGGGCTTGCACCCCTTGTTGTTTTGCGTGGCACTATCACAGCACAGGCCTACATTGATGTTTTACGCACCTTCTTGCTTCCCACTGTTGAAGAGCACTTCGGGGATGGCGATTGCATCTTTCAACACGATCGAGCACCCGTTCATAATGCACGGCCTGTGACGGAGTGGTTACACAACAATAACATCCCTGTCATGGACTGGCCTGCTCAGAGTCCCGACCTGAATCCTATAGAACACCTTTGGGATGTTTTGGAATGCCGACTTCGTGCCAGGCCTCACCGACCAATATCGCTACCTCTCTTCAGTGCAGAAAGGGCTGCCATTCCCCAAGCAACCATCCAGCACCTGATTGAACGTATGCCTCCGAGAGTGGAAGCTGTCATCAAGGCTAAGGGTGGGCCAAAACCATACTGAATTTCAGCATTACCGATGGAGGGCGCCACGAACTTGTACGTCATGTTCAGCCAGGTGTCCGGATACTTTTGATCACATAGTGTATATTTACGGGTAAGTTTCGATTTCATTGATCGGGTATGGTTCGGGTATTACGACATCGAAACCACGCGCAAAAGTGAAGGATACCGAATTTGAGTGTGTAATTACCATATCGAACTATCTTACCTGTACCCAATTGATCCAGTAATTTTAAATTATTTTGTTATAATTTGAGGTCCTTCTTCCTTTCTAGAAGTTGCATCTGACCACCAGAAAAGAACAGCAGAGGCTCTAGTGGGGAAGAACATAACGTACTCTGTGATGAAACTACAGATAGATTGGGCCGTTGTGCTTTTATAATCATATTCCAAGTCCCAGCCGGATCGAAAAGAGAGCTGCACGCTGTTTCTGTGAATTTTCTTGATGCAGGAAATGCTACAAACAGCTCTCGTGCTGTTTTAGAAGCTCTGCGCAGTTATAGTGTACCATATCATGCAGTTAAAGTGTTTGTTAGTGACAGTGCCCCGTACATGACCCGGTGTTATGATACATTAAATGTAGTCATAGGGGATCATTTAATGCATGTACAGTGCTGGGCACATAAGATCAACAGTTGGGTCGCAGTAATGACAGATTTAAATCATGTGGTTGCGATGGTTAAAGTCTGCATTTTTGAACACAAGAAAGCGAAAATATAATTATCTACAATTCTTAACATCAAAGTATGGTGCTTCAAAGGAAGCAAAGCTTTTTCCTGCACCTGTCATAACCCGATAGAATTGCTGGTTTCAGGCTGTCTTCTATTTAAGTGCTTACTTTACTGATGTTACATTTTTCAAGATGTCTGACATGAAAGACCTCAACAAATGTGGTATTAAGTACCTGACTGATCTGAGTGACCAAAGTGAATAGACTTCACTCCCACATGGTTTTTGTCACAGATCATGCAGCTGGATTGGTTGACCTCCTTACTGAACTTGAAGGGTCTCCTTTACCCCAAACTGCATAACCTTGACACCAGTTTTACCTTCATTTGTGAGGGGAAGTTTTCTGCGGCAACTAATGATGCTTTGATTAAGCTCACTCCTCTACAGCAGGCTGCATTTGTCAAAGCTGCTCATTCTTCACTGTGCAAGCTAGCCATATTGAAAGCTAAAGATCCCAACCATAAGCATTTTGTGTCAATTTCTCAAGCTTTGTATCCCAAAAATATAGTTTTGAATAACTCTGATAAATTAGATGAGCTTGAGAAATTGTTTGCAGTAACAAATCTCTCACAAAATGAAATCTGGTCTGGTTACTGTTCTCTGAAACCTGAAATTCAAACCCAAATGAAAGAAAGTGAAAAATGTGATGTCATTCTTGCATTAACTGCAGTTCAGACAGAGTTCAGCATATTTGCTAAATACTGTCTTGAGTTGTTGTGGACCCCAACCACCAATGTAGATAGCGAGCACGTGCTCTCACTATAACACAGTGATTACAGACAAGACGGTGCAATTTGAAAAAAAAAGCAATGCCGAAGTACTGACAATGCTTTCGTTTGAACAATGAATTTATATTGTGTGTGAACCAAGGACAATAATTGCACTTCATAAACTTGGAATCATTAAAATTAATAATACCATGCGATTATTTTAACTTTGTAAATAGATGCTAATTTTGAAACAAATAGATGCTAATTTTTCATGTCCCTAGTTATAGGTTAAGACTGGTTCAGTGTAAGAAAGGGAGTACATCCCTAACTTTATCAGAATAAGTAAAATATATTATTATTATTACTACCACCATGTTTATCCTAGTATGTGTTCCTATCTCTCTTCATACGACTTGATTTGTCACTTGTTTGTACCACTCCAATATTTGTATTATTCTGCTGGGATCCTTTCATCCCTTTGTGTTTTTCCTGTGTTCTGTCCTTTACCACCTGCTTTCATCTTTATCTTTTTGTCTCTTCTCTTGAGTTTATCTGGCTTTCACTTCCCCTATCTGTCAAGAAAGCCCCTGAAGGAGGGAAAGCAGAAATGAGTGTCTGAGTCTGAGAAGAAAAGTGACTGATGCGAAGAGAGCCACATCGACCTGTTATTGCGTGCTCCGTTTCATGTTCCTATCTCTCTTGTGAACTCAGAAAAGCTGCAGCAAAAGATAACTTACCTTTTGTTGTTGTCCGTGCAATCAAACCAGTAAATAAGGACAACTCCTTCAAGAACTTAGTCTGGATCAGTGGGTTCCCACACCGCAGCACCATGCCTACAGTCTCATTGTGGCTTAGTAAGAAGTGCTGGATCTGGAAAATGCAAATAAGGCTGTCAACTATAGAAAGAAGCAACCTCCGACAAAACCAATTAAGGATTCTATACAATACAAGAATCTCATGTTTGGTTTGTTCCACATTGACTGTATAGTATAAAAAAATATACAACTAAAAGGTTCACCATACTCAATACACAATACATCTGAAAGAAACTTTAATAAACAGTTTTGCCGGGCTGAGTGGCTCAGACGGTTGAGGCGCTGGCCTTTTGACCCCAACTTGGCAGGTTCGATCCTGGCTCAGTCCGGTGGTATTTGAAGGTGCTCAAATACGTCAGCCTTGTGTCGGTAGATTTACTGGCATGAAAAAGAACTCCTGCGGGACTAAATTCCGGCACCTTGGCGTCTACGAAAACCGTAAAAGAGTAGTTAGTGGGACGTAAAGCAAATAACATTATTATAATAAACAGTTTTCCCTCCATAATTATCTATCCAAATTGATCACTATCTGTATTAATTTCATTGGCTTGCAATTATGATACGAGGTATCCTAATTCCTGTTGTATAATTTCAATTTGTTGCCCTTGGGGCAGCTAAGAGATTGTGTGTTGCCTCGTTTCGTTTGTCAATTTTACCTGGGAGTCTATGGAAGGTGTTCGACGTGCCAGGCACCCGTAGGTTCCCAAGGCAAGTAGTTGAAAAGTAGGAGAATGTTTTCTCCCATTTGGTTAGATTATTTCTTTTTGTAAATTTATCTTTGTTGCTTTTGGTTAAGAATTCCCAGATTAGTTTTTTTACCTTGGTTTTGTGGTGGCTAAAGGTGAAAGAAGGTGTGGACATGAATGGGTCAATATAAGACAATCAGAAGATTAATTTAAAACTTCAAAATTATAGCTATATTTCTTTATCAGCTATCTTTTGGTTTCTTTTCAAAGTTAGACTTTACAATTTCAGGCACCAAAAATTTGCTTACAAGATAGGTGACAACATTTAGAAAATGCACTGTGTCTTCTGACATGGGCTAGAATAAATTTGTTACTTTCATTGACCAGTCACAGTCTCCTCCTTGGCTCTGATAATCTGAAAGTGACTGAGGTATGAACGATGCTAGTAATACCATTCCTTATGCAGCCAGTCACTGTTACGAATGGTGTGTAAATATTGCTCATAGTGTCAGTGGGTGCATGCATTTCAGTGGGATTGGCAGACTGATATGTAATAGCAACTTCTGGCTCAGTGAGGAAAGCAATGGGAAACTACCTCACTCCTCATTTCCCTAGTATGCCTCTTCAGTGACACCTAGGCTATCTATGGCAGCTGTTGGTGAAACTGTGGAGGATCAAACGAGCCTACGGGCTGAATACCCAACATACATATACATGAGCACAACTGCTCCCATTAACGAACAGTGAAGGAGAAGGGTCTCCCAAGTTTTTTAACATCAATATGAAGAGCGTTATTGCTCTATCAATTTACACTTAGAAATCTCTTTCCGAAATTTCACACTTTCCAAGCCTATCAAAGGCACAACCTACATTTAAGAGATAAGAATTTCATATTGTTCCGTATTGAAGTGAGTTCACTACTAAGTTGAAAGAAAGTATAAAATGGTTCAACCTTTCAATACTATTAAAATAAGAAATGTACGTTTACATTCCTATTTAATTAAAATTGGTACCAGTTTTGACCAGTACTTTTGGTCATCATCAGCCGATCACAAACAGGTGTAAAACAATGCACAAATAAATAACTGGTGAAGTATAAAGAATTCTGTAGGTTGCTAATAGTGAAGCACTAAAATCTTTAGGGAGCACTGTGCATTGAAAGAGGCACATGTAAGAATATGAAGTTTAGATGATACTGTCAGATGCAGTTTATGAAGCACTATAACACACATATTTATCAGCTGCAGTTTATAAGGCACTGTACAATTTTAAGGATACTGCGTGTCAATCATGAACGTTAATAGACATAAACATTAGAGAGCACTGTATGGGAAGGAGTCCATAAGCAAATACGTATCCAAATATAGTACTGAGCAAATTCTTGACGAGTTCAATTGCAGTTTATGAGACACGGTATAATTTTAGGTAATAGCACTGCCCGTCGATAGATCCAAAAATTATGAAGATCAAATATGCAACTGTACTACGGAGCAAGTTCCCGAAGAGTAGATCGGCACTGTGCTTCCAAAAGTTTCGTAAGTTAGATCAATGAAGTTATTAAAACATATGACATAGAGAAAAAAAAATACTAAAAAGCACAATATTGGAACAGTTGAGAAGCGCGATGACATAGCGTGAGATATTTTTGAAGGTAAGAGTTGAGGTCGAACTTAAGAATAGTGTAAAATATAAATTTGAAAGTTGAAGTAGTCAAAATCATTAGAGATGTTAGAAAATGTAATTCAAAAGGGAGATTGAAAAAGAGGAATGTAATGAGAAAAGAAAAAGTTGAAGCAGAAAAATAATGAATAAAATAAAGGGAAGAATAGGGAAATAAATGAGGAGGTGAAGTAGTTTATGGTGGATCGGGAGGGTGCGTTATAGGCAGTGGAAAATGTTGGTGGGAACTATATAAGGACTGGAATATTGAATCTGGGTTTGTATAGCATTTTTGAAAACGCGGATAAGGAAGTTGAATAAAATATTATGTTTTTCAGAAATATAATTTAAATTCAAATTGGGGTTGAAGTATTGGTCAAGATGAATAAAACAATTTTCAGTAGTGTTTTTATGTCTTTATCAATACTTGTGAAATTATGATTAGAATCTTGTATGTGTTGTCCTATTGCAGAGAGTTTGTTGTATTTTATAGCGTTGATGTGTTCAGAGTATCTGATATTAAAGTTACGTTCTGTCTGTCCAATATACGAAGAGCTACAGTTATTGCATTGGAATCTATACACACCAGATTTATAAAAAACATTAGATTTATTAATTGAATTAGAGTTGTGTAATAAATCAAGATTTCTGTTTTTGGTTCTAAAAGATATATTCATGTTATGTTTTTTTAAGAATGTTGGTGATTTTATAAGCGTTTTGGGAGAATGTAAAGGTGGAAAATGCAGTGGGTTTGGTTTTATCTTTTGTTAATGTGGTTTTGGGGCGGTGTTTGAATTTATTAATAATGCGGTTTATGAAAGAATTGTTAAATCCATTTAATTTTGCAATAGTGTGGATGGTGTTTAATTCATCATTTAAATCTTTTTTAGACATTGGAGTGTTAAATGCATGAAAAATTAGGGTGTTATAGGAAGCTCGTTTATATGCTTGTGGGTGTGTAGAATCTTGTTGGATAGAGGTTGCTGTTTGAGTTGGTTTTCTCAAACCATAATCATTATTATTATTTTGCTGGGACGTACAATATGTTTCCATGATACTACAAGAATGTTGCAAAATTTGGGCTGGGAAGACTTGGGAGAAAGAAGGCGAGCTGCTCGACTAAGTGGTATGTGATATAGATGTTGATTCCCATAGGGAACCTGAAATATTTGCCCTGAATGAGTAAATTTATAATACCAATGTAATAAGCCCAACTTAGCCACACTGGGGCGAAACGCTGGCAACCAAGAATGAGTTAGCTGGAAAATTTATACTGTCCAATAATGGACCATTATGTTGGTATTAAGTGGCATGTTCTGAGCTGACAGCAGAGAGATGGCGTGGAATGACAGTAGACAAATAAGTTTGAGTGGTGATTTTAAAAGTACGAAAGATCACAATATGAAGATAAAGTTGGTATTCAAGAGGACAAATTGGGGCAAATATTCGTTTATAGAAAGGTGAGTTAGGGATTGGAATAACTTACCACGGGAGATGTTCAATGAATTTCCAATTTCTTTGCAATCATTTAAGAAAAGGCTAGGAAGATAACAGATAGGGAATCTGCCACCTGAGGTGATGAGTGGACCTGTCGTTACAACAGGGTTCTCGTTATATCCTGTACTTGCTATAATGGACTTCTACTGTATTTATAAAAATGAAATAAAACAAATACAAATTAAATATAATACAAGTATAATACTCATATGCAAAGTTCAGCATTTTTAGCCCTGAAAATATCTCAAGACAGTCATAGTTTCATCAGTAATAATGTGTTTAGTGTGGAACTTCTCAAAACACTTGCGAGGATGTAATCCAAGCTCTCTTGTACAAGCATTACAGAAAAAGAATGTCTCATGTCGTTGTCCTTCACTTGTTGGTCACTGAAAACTGCAGTCTTTACTTCTCCTCTGAGGATGACAATAACTGAAGTTAAACAACCATTTAGACCAGTAACCTTCTGAATGTTCACATTAGCATACCAGTTAGTTTCATGCACAATCCATCATAACCCGTAACCCGTCAGTCATAAATAACTGAAAAGGTTTAGTCCCGCGGTGTAGTTTGTAACTAGACAAATCTGTGAATGGGATTCGTTTGAAGTCGTAATCCTTCCAGCCATCAGTAGAGAGTTTTCTCGTTATCATGGTTTTCATAACTGAATTCAATAACACAATCTAATTCTGCAATAACTTTGCCAATTAATTAAAAATTGCTCCACTGTCATTCAAATCAACATCACTCTCGTCTAAAAGTCTTGCTAACTACTTCTCATGCCCCTCGAACGATGCCATGCTAAGCAACGACTGTTTACAAACTTGCATGGTCTTCAAAGAACCCTTCACAAAGCCCAAGTTCAAAGAGATTATAGCAATACAGAGCTTCAAATTGCCGTCAACTGATGGCAGTAGCTTACTGTGTGTGTAACCCGACAAAGGAGTTATACAGAGAAGAAAACAGTGTTGGGCACTGCCCGATATAGGATTTGTGCAGGATTATTTATTTGTCAGGCATGGCGCACCACGTGAGCTCTAAGGGTTAAGGTCATTATTTTATTTTCCGTTTTTGTGCTTGACAGTTTCCGATTAACCGAGAATAATTTGCATGACATTTTACACCAAATCAAGGGACTGAGGTAATTTTGCGTTCAAGTTAAATTTCTGTTTAATAGAGGGTACATTTAATACAGGTTTTACTGTATGGTTAGTCCATATGTGCCTAACATAACTTGAAAATCTGAAGTTAGAAATAAAAAAATCTCGTGAGTTATTTATTTTGTTTGATGGTATGTTCATTGTGGGTGTGAAGGGCTCTCACAATAATGGCTGCAAGTGTTTACTTATAGCATCCCTAAGATGATGGCCCACACCAAACATTGTCAGATGTGGAGTGTTGCACTATCCATTGTAAGGATTGTGAACCATACAGGGATAGAAGATGGTTTCCTCTTGTATAGACTGCATCAACCATCTCCTTTCCTATTTAAAAGTATTTATAACAATACGTATATGATTGAATCCACCTTGTCAATACACTTCCTTTCCTACGAGCAACTTGAAAGCAACTGTGATAACCGAGCATGGCGTTCTGACGAGACTGTTCCTTTGCTTGCGACTTCTATGTAATGGGAGAATGTGCAAGCAAGCACGCCTGCAGAAGTTTTAGAACAGTGATTAAGAGAGTTTTTTAATATTTCTCACCGATGGCATCCAAACAAAGGGAAATTTACTATAACAATCCATGAAGTTTTGATTAACACGACAACCGCAGCTGGGTCAGATTTGATCCATCATTGATAATAATGTGTTAACATCTGTTCTTCCATTTAGCTTCTTATACTTTTAGTCCATGTGTCACCGGGATTCTCCAAGCATATATACTGTGCCCAAGCTGGTAACATCGCATTGGCTGCAGAGGAAGGGAGGGGTACGAAACCGCTTGGTCACATCTGAACAATTGTGGAGTAAGGACACTACTCATGCTTTGTTGTGCAATAGTTTTGCAGTATCGGTGTGTAAATAGTGTGTGAATAGACGACAGTGGCTTACTGCTGAACAAAATATTATTGATCCCATAAAAGACATTTCCGATGAGGAATCTGAAGGGGAACCCTTGGATTTTTCGTCTGATGAAGGATCACACAGCTCATACCTTCAGATTCGTCACCAGAATATGGCGTCATGCCACTTGAAGCTGTAGCAAATCCTGATACAGCATGTATGCATCTCTAAACTTTCATTTCACAATTTATGGACCTGCAGGCCTAAAAGTATTTACTTTATAATTTCTTTATCACTGTGATATTTATGCTCGAGCTATTAGGTTTATATAGATAGCCAAGTACATTTTACTTGCTGTAAATATTATTTTCGGGTGGAAAAACTGAGACAGACATTATCATTGTACAGTATCTAACCAAATCTTGCAATGCGTGGGAATTCTCGTGGTTGTCAAAGGAGACGTGGTCAGGAGCACGGTTCAGTTCCTTCATCGGGAAAGAAGGCCATCCCCAATGGTCAAGGAATTGTACAATTTGATGATAACAGAGAGGATGCACCATCAGTGAAACGAGGCAGGTTTTGTGTTGAGAGCCTGATTCAGCTTCCACCAGGTACAGAAATTGTATCTCCAGATGGTACAACCTGGAAAGTTGGGGTAACTGGTGATGTTACAGCTGATAGACGTGGAGCTCAAATTGTGTTCAGAGATCATGCTGGACCTACTGCACATGCTAAACGTAATGTGAATGAGACTTGCGTAAGTGCTTGGCAACTTATGATCATGGACAAGATTTTGAAACATATTGTGAGATGTACTGAGACAGAGGCATATCGTGTACTGATGTCAGATGATTGGTGTCTAAAGATTGAGGAGATGGAAGCCTTTCTTGCTATACTGTACATTTGCGGTGCCATAGGACCTAAAGGCTTAGAACTGGACTCGCTGTCCCCAATGTAGCTATATACCTGGAGCATATATAACGGTTGACAAGCAGCTCTTCCTTTCTAAATGCCACTGTAAATTTACGCAGTTTATGGCCACGAAACCAGACAAATATGGGCAGAAGTATTGGATGGTGGTAGACAAAGACTCCAAGTATGTTGTGAACGCTTTCTCGTATCTCAGAAAGATGATGCTAGGCCAAATAACAAGCGCCTTGATGATTTTGTAAAAAAGAAGTTGATGGAACCTTATACGGAGAAGGGAAGAAATGTCACATGTAACAATTTCTTCACCTCCTTATCTCTCTCTGAAACACGGAAATCAAATGCAACAAGTCGTGTCGGTACATTGAACAAGGCATGCAGGGAAGTGCCAGTATGCGTGAAAAAGGCAAAACACAATTTTCACAGCACAGTATTGCTGAAAAAAACATGATACGTTGTTGACAATCTATCAGGGAAAGAGCAACAAAAATGTTCTTGTTCTCAGCACTATACACCCTAATGTGAAAACAGAGCCTGGTAACAAAAAGAAGAAGCCAGACACAGTCACATTTTACAATGGCACAAAATGTGGAGTAGATGTGGTTGATCAAATGGCTCGCAAATACTCAACCAAGACACCATCCAGGTGCTGGCCAGTTCATACGTTCTACAACTTGCTGGATTTTGCAGGAATGAATGCCTGGGTAGTGTACATCGCACTGAATGAAAAGAAACTGAAAAGCAGGGACTTCATTCTGCAGCTGGGTGAAGAACTCGCTGAGAAATATGCAGCAACTAGGATTGCAAATGCCCCCACCATGGTTCCAGTCGAGATTCCTGAGAGACAGGAAAAGCGCACTTGTTGTCAGGCAAAGTCCAAGTGCAAAGGAAACAAATCGTTTGTGAAGTGCCATTCCTGCTAAAAGACTATTTGCAGCATACTGTACATCACTGACATTCGCCACTTAAGTTACACAATTGTATTTGTATTCCTAATATTCTAAATGTCAAATTATCTAGCACACGTACCGGTATATTCTTTAGTTACCAAATCCCCATCCATTCATTAATAATCACAAAAAAGAGAGGTGGGTCATAAGTGTCCCAGCCGCAGTTCTAGAGGGTATATGGATTACCACGGTACTAGTGTTAACCGATTTCAGTATTTAGTTTCAACAGTATGAAATAATTATATCCCTTTCGATACATTCTAAACTCCAACTTCTAAATTTTCTTTACCAGCTATGAAAGTGTATTATTGGCAGCATAAAATAATATGCTGATGCTACAGTGAGGAAACTTGTAGGCTTATGGTTGCCATCATAAACAAACTTTCTTTAGAAATGTATGAGTCTACCTCAGATTTTTTTCATAATTCTGGATGATCGTGTTAAACATGTGATCATTATGTGGCAACATTTTTAGGTCCTCATCACTGTCTATAAAGTGGAAGCGATTCTTATACAATGAAATGTAGTTTTTATTTTATAATTAACCTGTTTATCCCACCCTCAACAGTATGTTTTAGATGTGAACAAGAAAAGGATTACTCCCAAATCATAGGAAACAACTGTAAATAATTTTAAATAATGGAAACTCTAAATAGGCTTTCAACATCTTAGGTTGTACAACGTGTGAAAATTCATTAAATTGGCTAAGAATGGGTGACTTGTGCACACTCTACAGTAATGTGATAGTAGTAGTAGCTATACTGTTAGCTTACATCCTTTCCAACAGAACAAATATGATCTAGGCATCCACAGTTGAGCTGGTAAGAACATCCTACGTGAAATCGAAAGGTTGAGGATTTGGATCCCACTGGTGTCTGGTAGGCCATTTTTGTTCTGTACTTTAATATCTCTTTGGAATATACTGTATGTGCTGAACACCACCTTATACTTACAGTCTATTTTAAGTACAATGCAGCCATGAAAGGAAACTTTGTCATCCTGGCACCCACCCTTCTTGTTTCATTAGCAGTGTTAATATTTTCCCCCACCAGACATTAATTAAATGCATTAGCACAGAACTGTTTCCAGCCTGTTAAAATGATCTTCAAGTGAGAGATTTGGTACCACTTTTTATCATATCACAGAAATGAACATACCTGAATACAGCAGGACAGATTATCAGGACCCAGCGAAGTCAAAATGTTGTTACACAAGCAAAGAGCAGGAAAGATAATCTGTAAGTAGCGACTACCCACAGATGGAATGAAATCCAAGTCCATGTTCAAGGCACTAAAACGAGAAGATTCAAAGCATGATTAAACCTCCCTCACTGGTCACTCCTATTACAGTGTAAGTTAAACTACTCTTTGCTCTACTTTCTATTGATGTTGTTTCAATATCTTCATTTAAATACCAATTTCTGCCAAGAGATTTTGTGTTCCTACAAGTGTAAGGAAGGACATTACTGAGTATCGTGTAATTTGATCTTCATGTGTGAAAAGCCAAGTATTTATGGTAGAACTAGGTCTATTTACCAGATATTGTAACAGGAATTGAAACATGGCTGAGAAGTGATATGAATGCGGAAATGTTCTCACGGAACTAGTGTTTATAAATAAATAAATAAAAATAAATAAATAAATAAATAAATAAATAAATAAATAAATAAATAAATAAATAAATAAATAAATAAATAAATAAATAAATAAATACTGATCTGCATTTAGTGCAGTCGCCCAGGTGGCAGATTCCCTATCTGTTGTTTTCCTAGCCTTTTCTTAAATGATCGCAAAGAAGTTGGAAACTTATTGAACATCTCCCTTGTTAAGTTATTCCAATCCCTAACTCCCCTTCCTATAAACGAATATTTGCCCCAATTTGTCCTCTTGAATTCCAACTTTATCTTCATATTGTGATCTTTCCTACTTTTAAAGACACCACTCAAACTTATTCGTCTATTGATGTCCTCCCACGCCATCTCTCCGCTGACAGCTCGGAACATATCACTTAATGAAGTCAAATAAATACTAAAATTTATTTGTTCCATCTATTCAATACATAAATAGAGATTTTAATTAAGAAATTATATCTTGAATAAAATTATAGGGACAAGTTTTGCCCTTTAATTAAGGACATCTTCAGCCTTAATCTCAATCTGAAAGGTAATTAATCAGGTACCTGATTGTATTAAAATTACATATGAAAGTGAGGATGATGTTGGAAATGTGCTTCAAATGGTGAGCAAATGGTTAACAATAGTTATGATATTCTTAAAATGAAGCCTTAATAAAGTCTTAAAAAACAAACAGTCGTCAATTTATACACTTTCTTGAATGTCCTTGTTTAAAAATTGGTAACAAATTATATACTGGTAATTTTATAAGAACATAAATTGTTACGTTAAACCTTGTAAAGTGGCGCCCTGTGGAGGTTGAGGGCGTTAGAATAATGATAAAAGAAAAAATGTAGCTGATCATTCCAAATGGAGTATTAAAACATATTAAAGCTAGTAAAGAGACGTTACCGTTGCTCACTTCAAGTGAAGTTTATAATAAAATTGTTACGTTGGAACAAGTAAAGCGGGGCCTTGTGATGGTTGAGGATGTTAGATAAAATTATCGGGTTTTGAACAGTTCAAGCATCAGGATAATGATGAAGAATGTAGTTAATAACTCCGAGTGGAGTTTAAACACAAATTTAAAAAATTAGTAAAGAGACGTTTCTGCTGCTTAGAACAAATGGGGTTTATAATAATATAGAAAGGGTTAGACTGTTGTAACTCTCGTGCGAAGAGATGAAACTGTAGTCTTCTAAAAGCACGAGTGAAGAAGAGTGCTTGATGGTAAGCAGCTGTGTTAAATATTAGCTGGAAGGAGCGATTGTAGTCTCTCTTATAAAGTCGAAGGCTAATTTATCTCCTCACAAAGGATTAACTATAGGCTGGCTCTTTTATTTGAAATCCACTTGATACTGATGATACTGTTTCTCTTTATATTGTTCTAAGAATTAAACTCTTTTCTCACTACCCGCCACGACCAATAACTTATAAACTCGACACACCGCTTCAACCCTCTCCTCCATTAATCTCACATCATCTGTAACACCAGTAACTTAAATATCAGTCATTTCAACGCTACCATAGCAACTATTTAACACTATTACAATTAAAAATAAATTAAATTACACACGTTTTCTCTCCAACTCATCTTTACGTTAACCAATTTCAACATTAATAAAGAGGTAAGCGTTTTTACACACTTTGATTTCTCTTTGAACTCTCCTTTCATTCAAATTCATTCTTTAACACGTAATTCTCCTATTGTTACAGACTTCAAACCTAATTTCCCTTTTGACTTTATACAAGAGACTACAATCACTCCTTCCAGCTAATATTTAACACAGCTGCTTACCATCAAGCACTCTTCTTCACTCGTGCTTTTAGAAGACTACAGTTTTATCTCTTCGCACGAGAGTTACAACAGTCTAACCATTTCTATATTATTATAAACCCCACTTGTTCTAAGCAGCAGAAACGTCTCTTTACTAATTTTTTAAATTTGTGTTTAAACTTCACTCGGAGTTATTAACTACATTCTTCATCATTATCCTGATGCTTGAACTGTTCAAAACCCGATAATTTTATCTAACACCCTCAACCATCACAAGGCCCTGCTTTACTTGTCCCAACGTAACAATTTTATTATAAACTTCACTTGAAGTGAGCAACGGTAACGTCTCTTTACTAGCTTTAATATGTTTTAATACTCCATTTGGAATTATCAACTATTTTTGTTCTTTTATCATTATTCTAACGCCCTCAACCTCCACAGGACGCCACTTTACAAGGTTTAATGTAACAGTTTATGTTCTTATAAAATTACCAGTATACAATTTGTTACCAATTTTTAAACAAGGACATTCAAGAAAGTGTATAAATTTACGATTATTTGTTTTTTAAGACTTTATTAAGGCTTCTGTGCCTGCTGTCATTTCTTGATGGATACAGTACGTTTGCTTCCATCTCTTGGCACAGGCCAGAGTAAAGTGTAGCATCCACCGAAGTCCCAGTCAACATCCATGGTTTGACAATATGGAAGCTGCTGGGATATGGGTAGTGCTGAGTAATGACATTCAGAGCACAACTAGTGCATTTGAGTGTTATGAACGGTGCTGCTCATAGGGTCAGTCGTGCTGCAATAGTACTTTCTGACCCAGTGAGGAAAGGAATGGCAAACTACCTCACTCTTCTTCTTGCCTACTACGCCTCATTTTGGTGCTGCCGTTGGTTTTTTGGGGTTTCCTTATAACCGCATAACCTTTAATGATGCTATTTGAGGATCCAACCAGCCTCTGGGCTGATGACCTAACAGACAGACATTAAGGCTTCATTTTAAGAATATCATAACTATTGTTAACCATTTGAAGCACATTTCCAACATCATCCTCACTTTCATATGTAATTTTAATACAATCAGCTACCTGATTAATTACCTTTCAGATTGAGATTAAGGCTGAAGATGCTCTTAATTAAAGGGCAAACCATGTCCTTATAATTTTATTCAAGATTTAATTTCTTAATTAAAATCTCTATTTATGTGTTGAATAGGTGGAATAAATAAATTTTAATATTTATTTGACTTCATTGTACATTTCAATACGGACCAGAACATGAGAATTATAACATGTAACATATCACTTAGTCGAGCAGCTCATCTCCTTTCTTCCAAGTCTTCCAGCCCATACTTTGCAACATTTTTGTAATGCTACTCTTTTGTCGGAAATCACCCAGAACAAATCAAGCTGCTTTTCTTTGGATTTTTTCCAGTTTTTGAATCAAGTAATCCTGGTGAGGGTCCCATACAAAGGAACCATACTCTAGTTGGGGTCTTACCAGAGACTTATATGCCCTCTCCTTTACATCCTTATCACAACCCCCAAAATACCCTCATAACCATGTGCAGAGATCTATACCCTTTATTAACAATCATATTAACGTGATTACCCCAATGAAGGTCTTTTCTAATATTAACAACTAGGTACTTACAATGATCCCCAAAGGGAATTTTCAGCCCATCAACGCAGTAATTAAAACTGAGAGGAATTTTCCTATTTGTGAAACAACCTAACTTTTCAACCGCACCATATAATTTTATGGTACGTTTGCCTTTTCTGAAGTCTTCATGTTCCTAGCGAACTCTTGTGTCTATGACTGTTACTTTTTCCCATCATGTGTTGTTACCACTATGTAATCTTTCCTTATTCCGGTAGATAGCATCTCGTACGTTTGCATAGGTCAAAGCATTTTTTTCTGCCCCGTCTTGTTGGGTTACCTTTCTGGTGGGTTGTGTGGGGAGTTTTGACTTGAAAAGAAGGAAGGATTGGATTTCCAAGCTGCCTTTGTGGCATATAATGATATTTTAACAGATTCAAGATGTCTTTGTACATATCTCGGCCTTTCGAGAATGTTATTTACTTATGTAATTGAGGTATTTAATTTTCTTTAATCTTCTCTTGGTTTTATTATTGCTTCGTTCTGTGCTCACCATGGTTGGGTTAGAAAGGTTTCACTCATTACATGTGTTTCTAATTTATTTGTGTGTTAACTTTATGTATGTTTACATGCTTCTTTCGGTATTTTCATTACCGATCTTCTATGTTTGTTTTGAGAACAGACACGGATTCATGTGTGTGTGTGTGTGTGTGTGTGTATGAGATTGTTTTCCGTGTGCCGGCCGAGACCTTTTACTCATGTCGCTTCAGTAACATTCCGCTTGAGCTCATGTTGTATTATTTTATCGCGTGTTCTGTATAATTCATGTCCTCTACATAGACTTTGTATGAATACAAGCTAACAATGTGATTGGCCTGTTTCTGTGTGTTTTGGTGTTGGAGACACTCCGTCTCTTTAAGATGGACCACTTTCTGGTTCATATTGTCTGAGCTCGAGAGCGGTTGTTTATTTTGTTATGCGCTGTGCGTTGACGTTCTTATACATCCCTTTATTTCGGCGACCTAACCCCTTAGTCTCTGTGTGTGCGTGGGTGGTTCTGACGCTTGATCCGTGATATCTTTTGTGTCTAATTTACTTATTCATTGCTCGTTTCACATTGCCGTCATTGGCTTTCTTTACCTATTTTCTAGTTTAATATGTTTTATTATTTGCAGGATGCCTTTCCATATTTTTTAGTTGTTTGGCGTGAAACAATGGTTACTTCACCTTTTCTCTTTGCTTTTATTTTATGAGCTCGGTGCACCCTTCCCTCTTCTCCCGTTTTAAGCTCTTTTACTTACCGTAATGATATTGTATTCTTGGAGGATGTGGATTTTTATTGTTGTGAGTTTTATGTCTTACCTTATGAATTGCAAGGGAGAATGTTATGATAAGGTGCTGTTACTCCCTAAACTAATGGTTGTTTAGACCTGATGTGCATAAAATAAATACTTTGTACCCACCTGAATTTATATTCTTCAATTAATGGTGATAGATGCCAAGCCCTTGTACCTAACTTTTCATCACGTCTTTTATCAAGCTGAGCGAGTGTGAAGGTGTCATAAACAATGATTCTTGTGTATTTTGATTATAGGCCATGTATGATTAATATTATCTATTTGATTTTTGGCCCCCTTGTTTCACCTGTGCAAACTTTTTTGATTTTCTCTCCATAATAAATTTATGTTCTTGCCCCTATTCCTGTTATATTTTTATTTCTATGCGTCTCTTATATGTGTGTTATCTCTAAGAGGCCCAGGTCCAGTTCCTGGCAGTTTTTGCTAGTTTTGACCAAATGCACCACACTGGGTCTTCGTCGTGTTCTTAGTGTCAATTCACTTTCAACCCCGTTTATCATCATACCATTGCCCACCGTCCATCTCTCAACACTATCGAGGTCACCCTGCAGCCACTCACAATCTTGTAACTTATTTATTACTCTGTACAGAATAACATCATCTGCAAACAGCCTTACCTTTCATTCCACTTCTTTACACATATCATTGATATATATAAGAAAACATAAAGGTCCAATAATACTGCCTTGAGGAATTAGATAGATAGATAATGCCTTTACTGGTGGCGAAGTTAGGGCTCAAGGCCCTCTCTTACACTTAACCACTAGACGAGTATACATGTACATAACTTATACAGTACTTACAAATACAAATAATATTAATAGCAAAAACAATAGTAATAATATTAAAAATGACAACAAAGGAATCCTTAATTTTAAAATACACAAAGTAAAATCCTCTGCAATAATCCGTTCATTCATCCCATTCGTTCTTTCATTCACTCAACAATTATCCAGCAAGTCAGCAGGATCTACTCAACAAATACTCGCGGCACGCCACTTTAAACTTGCGATGAGAGGGATTGTCCCTAATGTTCGCAGGTAGCAAATTCCATGCCCTGGACGCAGAGATTATAAAGGAGCGGTTGTAAGCAGCAGTGCGGTTTACAGGTATGGTAAGAGAGGAGCCACATCTCGTATTGTGGTCATGATATGAAGAGAGGTAAGAAAAAGGTGAAGAAAGATAGTTGGGAGTATTAGTGGAAAGTATTTTGTGCAGAAGTGATAACATGTGAAATTCACGGCGCTGGTGCACTCGAAGCCATGACAATTCCTTATAATATGGTGATATGTGAGCATCATATCGCAAATTAAATATATATCTTACACAGCTGTTGAGGCTCCGGTCGAGTTTCTTGTTACTGTCGCAGGTAATTTCAGTCAACACAGTGTCACAATAGTCAAGTATAGTGTCACAATAGTCAAGTATAGGTAGTATAAGAGAGTGAACTAGTTGTACTCTAAGTCGAACCGAGAATGCATTGCAGAATCGCTTCAGAGGATATAAGCATTTGTGTACTTTATTACATGTGCTTATCACCTGTTGAGTCCAATTTAGGGTCTCAGTCATAATAATTCCTAAGTTAGTCACTGAAGAAGAGTAGGGTATGATTTCATTGTATAAAATTATTGGAGAGATGTCCCGTTGCTTAAGGGAATATAGGTTTTTACTGGTACCAATAATAATAACTTGAGTTTTATTTGGGTTTATTAGTAAACTGTTTTCATTTGCATAGTCACTAAGATGTTTTAGGTCGGAATTTATTTTAGTAATTGCAGTATCAATATCACTCGGTTTTGAATGACAGTAAATTTGTACATCATCTGCGTACACTTGCACTTTGCAGAATTTAAGAGCTTTCGATATATCATTAATTTGGATGATAAATAACAGTGGTCCCAGGACCGACCCCTGAGGGACACCGAGGGTCTTACTTTGCCACCCTGAAGTCATATTTCCCACTGTCACACGTTGCCGACGATTTTCAAGGTAAGAGGAAAAGAACCGAAGCGACACACTATTAAAATTTAGTTCTCGAAGTTTGTCCAGTAGTAACTGAGGGTTGACAGTGTCAAAGGCACTACTGAGGTCTAATAATGTCAGTACAGTCACGTCCCGTTGGTCCATTGCACGTCTAATATCATCTGTCACTCGTAGTAAAGCTGTCGCAGTGCTATGTCCTTTCCTGAAGCCGGATTGGAAGGGATTGAGGAGGGAATTATTGGTAAGGTATTCAGTAACTTGTGTGTGAACTAGGCGTTCAAGTACCTTGGATGGGGGTGGTAGGATGGATACTGGACGATAATCTGAAGGTGAATCTAACTTGGAGCTCTTCGGGATGGGTCTAATTAGCGCATCTTTCCAAACATCTGGGAACACTCCATTTGTCAGGCAGTAGTTAAATATATGTGTTAGTATTGGCAGAACAGCTCCCAAGATATCTTTAATCACCGATATAGGAATGTCATCATTACCTGTGGCATTAGATGTAATAGAGTATATCACACCTTTAACTTCATTCGAAGTGATATTTCTAAAAGAGAATTGCTCATGCACAGAATGCTGTTGAAACAAGGGTAGTGAACTTTTAGGGAAGGAGGTAGAGGCTATTCTTGGCCGTGCGAAATAATCATTTAAAGCCTCTAGTGATATGCTTGGTACATGTTGTTCTATAGTTTTACCTATACCTAACGTATGTAATTTACTCCATTTTTGTCTCGGGCTGTTAGTGTTCATCAGTTCCTGAAAGTATTTAGAGTTCCTAATTAGTTGCTTTGTTGTGTTTCTCAGAATCCTGTACCGCTCAAAATCATCTGTGTCATGCGTCAGTTTGTATTGTCTGTACAGTTTGTCACGACTGGCCATAGCAGATCTTATCTCGGCCGTTAGCCACCCGGATGAATGGCGAGTGATTCTTACCTGTTTCTTTGGTGTGTGCTTATCAAATATTTCCAGTACCATTGAATTGAATTTGTTTACTTTAGAGTTTATGTTCTGAAAATTACGTATACTGTCCCAAGGCAAGTTATATGCATCATGGCGCAGTTTATTCCAGTCCATATGTCGTAAGTCTCGTATAGTAATGTAGTGTGGTTTGTACTTAGGTATTCGCGTAGAGTAACACATGTACAATAGGTCACGTGAAGAGATGCCAGGAGCAGGGATCTGTCCGTGTTTAATTACTTTCTGAGGTTGATTTGTCGCAAGAAGGTCAATTAAGGTATGACTTGTGCGGTCAGAGTAATGAACGTGATTAGTAGCGTTGAGGGGTAGAACAGTCATGTTTGTGGCGAGAAATAAATTCAGTAGGTTATTCGCTTCACTAGTCTGCTTTAAAAGGTCAGTGTTAAAATCACCCATGATTATAATGTCATCATATGCCGAGATAAGATTTGCTAATGCCTCTTCAAAATCATCAGTCTGTCTTATTTTAGGTGGCTTGTATACAATCCCTATTAATAGCTTTTTATGGCAGTCTAGTTCTACAAACATAAATTCTGGTCGTAGTGTAAGTCTTGGGTCAGAAGTGGAAATTATCTTACATTTCAGGTCATTTCTGTAATAAAGTAGAAGCCCACCACCTATTCTGTCAGTGCGGTCATGGCGTAATATTGAGTATCTGTCAAGGTTAGCTGCCGATGACGGCAAGTCTGTACGCATCCAGCTTTCACTGATTCCAATAATATGTACATTGTTCACTTCAAAAATAGCCTGTACCTCCTCCATATGAGCTAATAACGACTGGCCATTTAGGTGGCAACAATGTAACGATCGCGGGTGGCTACTGAGCTGCTCTTGCAACACAAGTCCTGTTGAAGGTGGTAGGGACAAAAGAGAATGGGTGGGTGAGGGCTGTGGAGAGGAATGCAGGTCAATGGTATTACCGTTGTACTGGTCAATGAACATTTGAAACTAAGCAGTAGGACATACAATTAAACAAGAAGTAAAATGAGCTTACCCAAGCAGCTTGGCGAGTTGATCCACTGACTTTCACAAGCGCGTGCGCACACACATGCACGCACGCGCACACACACACACACACACACACACACACACACACACACACACACACACACACACACACACACACACACACACACACACACACACACACAAATAAAAACTAATTAGTATACACATAATTTCTTTCACTATGTTCACATGTTCAGCCTACTCCCTGCAATGTTTTTTAATTGAGCCATTGTGCATATTTGAATTTTACTTCCATCTTCCCGTAAAACACAAATGCGCCCATCTTGGGTCCAGCATTTCTGCATTCCCCATAAATCTCTTGCCTTATTAAGGATGTTTTTTCTCACACTTGTGAGAGACTCAGTTAGCATGAGTCCACTGCCCTTCAAAGCTCGCTTCGTGCGCCACACTCGATCACGATCATGGTATCGAAGGAACTTGATAATGATCGGTCGATTTCCATGTGAGACCACCTCAGCAGATGTTCAATTACGGCGGCCCAGCCTGTGGCAGCGATCCACATCCAGAATTGAAAGTTCTATTGAGAGTTTATTTTTTAGTGTCTCTAGCATTTTTGTGTAAACGTCCTCGGACACCATGTAATAAAAGGCAGTTCTGGCGACTGTACTGTTCGGCCTCATCCAAAACGTCATCTTGTTTCTGAAGTCGATTTTCCAAAGCCTTCAACTCCCCCTTAAGTTTAGAGATGTCTTCGTTGGCCTGTTTCTTGAATGCCTGGAACTTGCCGCCAAGCGCTTGGAGCACGTTCGGTGGGTTGGCGGCACTGACTGCTGAGCCTAGGCGATCTTGAAAGTCTTTCATGGAATCTTTAAAAGCCGATATCTTCTTAGCTACTTCCTTCAGAGACATGGTGTTTACTTTTTAAGGAAGAAGGCACTTGAAAATATAACTTAGTTCACACGGATTAGCACTTTCTGCAACTTAACTTTCTATTTACGCAGGGTGTATCAAGAGCAACTTTACTCGAACATTTCACTTGCCGCCATCTTGGACTATTGAGGTTAGGAAAGTTATAGGGGGAGGGGGGGTGTGGGTGGGGTGGGAGGGAAGGGAGTATTCATACTGGTGAAAGAAATATTTGTAAGCTACAAAAAAAAAAAAAAAAAAAAAAGTTAAAAATGAGAAGTAAGACTTATCTCTACAAATACATAAATAGGCAACTTGATGTTTTTTGGGGCATACAGAAATGGTAACGCTGGCACTGACCCTGATGTGGAATTATTTGATAAGATAATCAACTATGCTGGGAATGACACAGAAAGGAACGTTACTGTAGCGGATGATCTCAATTTAACAATTGTTAACTTGGAGGGAAATGTGAACGACAGAAAGCATGGCCCACAAATGGTGAATAAGTTAATCCGGGAAGGACAGCTGAATCAGAAAGTGGTGGAACCAACTAGAGGGAAACGTATTATAGATGTGGTGCTGATAATACCAGGTGAGCTCTATGGAAAAACTGAAGTGATAGGTGGTATAAGTGATCATGAAGCTTTTTTATTCATAGTGACAGAGAGGAAGGTTGTAAAAGTAGGACTATACCACGTGGCTGATAAGAGAGGCATGGCGGGAATTAAAAAAAAAAAAAAAGGGATCAGTGGAAAATGGTAAATAAAAATATAAACAGCCTATGGAATGGGTTAGCAATTGTTGAGGAGTTTGAAAACAGGTATTTATCTTTAAAAAGTGGTAAGGAATGGTCTTCTTTTTCATCTTCATTTCCCGTTTCCAGTCTTCTGCGTCAGGTTGTGAATCAAGGACCTCCACAGTTTTCTATCTTTCCACCACTACCTTCCTTCCAGCAATAATTTTTCTACTTTTATGCCTCTTTTCTCTATACTCTCTTTCACCGTATCCCTCCACCTATTTCTGGACCTTCCTTGTTGCCTTCCTCCTATTATTTTCTCCATCAATACTCACTTCAGGACTCTATCCTCTTCCATTTTCATCATGTGTCCATACCATTTCAGCTTATTGGTCTATCTAGTCTCGCAGTTCTGAGAATCAAATTCTCTCTCTCTCTCTCTGATTTCTATGTTTCAGATTTTATCCCTTCGTTTCTTCCCAATTATTCCTCTAAGGAATTTCATCTCAGCTGCTTGGATTCTACTTTCATGAGGTTTTGTTGTTGTCTAAGTGCCTGCCGCATGTGTCAAAATTGCTGTGTAATACAGTGAGTACAGAATTTTCTTGCAATTCTCTGGGATGTCCCAGTTCGACACTACATCTCTCCTCTCACCCACTGGTAAAATCCATTGGCTTGTTGGATTCTTTTTCCAATTTCTCCATTTACTTTCCAATCTTCTGCAAGTATACTCCCCAAATATTTGAAGCTTTTTACAACTTCTAATTGTACGGAATTGTAAGGTATGGTCTGTCTATATCGGTCCCTTAATTCTGAGGATCGTGATCTCTGCCATTTTCATCCTCCACGGTCTTCTGCTACACGGGTAGATTGTAAGTCTTTCTTGCATGTTTTATGCCCTCTGTCCAGCGTATACGTGCTCGCCCACGCTCCCTCTTTCCAGGCATGTTTCCCAAGATTATGTGCTTTTCAAGGCTTCCTTCTCCATGACGCATAATATGACTAAATAATTGGAGAATCCTCTGTTGACATTTTGCTGATAACCTGATACTGATGTTCAGCTCCTTCGGGATGGATTCCTTGGTTTGAAATGCTGTCCAAGGAATGCGAAGCATTCTTCTCCAGCACCACATCTCGAACGAGTTGGTCTTATTTATATCTCAAGCTCCTAAAGTCCACGTTTCAGCACCATAGGGGAAGATAGAGAATACCAGTGTCTGTACTAGTCTCATCTTTAGCTTTACATAAATGGAGTGATCCTTCTCCTGATCTCTATTTCACAGCTGTTGTTGCTAGTTATAATGGCACCCAGGTACAACATTTCTGAAACCATTTGCATTTTGTTGAAGAGACTGAGTTCGTTCAGCTTGCCAGGCCTATCAACTACCATTATTTTTGTCTTTTGAATGTTGATCTGCAAACCCAAACTGATGCTCTCAGTTCTGACACGGTCTAAAAGCTCGTGTCATTTCTTGTCATTTCTGCCTCATCCATGGCAATCAATACAGTGTCATCTACATATTGGAGATTCAATATCTTTCTGCCACCAATAGGAAATCCACCAGTCCATCAATCCAATGCTGTTCTCATGATGTAGTCGCCATAAATATTAAAAAGCTGGGGTGACAATTTACAGCCTTGGCGAACGCCCCTTTGTGTCTTGAAGATTTCAGACATCTTGTCATTTATCCTGACAACTGCTGTGTTAGACTCATATAGATTCTTTACCAACCAGATTTCCAACCAGATTTGGAACTCCCATTTCCAATAACACTTGCCAAAGTTTCTCCCATTGAACACAGTCAAAGGCTTTCCTGTAGTCTAGAAAGCAAATGATCATAGGAAGCTGGAATTCTCTGCTCTTTTTGATTAGTTGTTGGATGTTCAACAGTTGTTCTCTTGTGCCTTTTCCTTTGATGAAACCAGCTTGTTCAGGGGGAATCTGTGAACTAATATAATTTTGGAGTCTGTCTTTCAAGATATACATCTTGCTAGCATGTTAAATTAACGATAGAGTCCAATTGTTATCACATTTTTTATGCAAGGAGATGAAGATGGATGTAACCCAGTCAGCTGGCCATTTGCCATTTCTCCATATTGTATTGCAAATGTCTGTGATTAATTAAGCAACAATATCACTTGTCTCTTTCAGTAATTCAGCTGTTATGTTGTCAGAACCCGGTGCTTTGTGCAGTCGCAACGATGTAACTGCCCTTTTTGTTTCCTGAAGTAAGATGCCTGGTTCTTGTTCAAAATCTCGCCATTCAATCATTGGCTGTACTGTCTCTTCTTTATACAACTCCTCACAGTACTGTTTCCATCTATTCCATACAATTTAAAAATGATGTACCATATGACATTAGAACCTTCTATGGACCATACAAGAGGTTTGTATTTATTTGACAGCTGTCTTCAATTTCTTCACAGATTCCTGACAGATACTTATGTTTGTCTAAGCGGCAATAACATTGAATTTCATGACACAGCTCAAAGTATCTGCCTTGAATGTGCAAGCCTGTTTCTTTCAGTTGTTTCTGCTGTTCTATGAGCTGCCACGTATGATCACTGATCCAACACTTACGATGACTCTGTATTGGAGAAGAATGTTTCATTGCAATGGTCACTATATTTTGTTTGAGGTCTTCCCATGTGGACCCTTCATCAGTACTGTGCTCCCTTCTAGTGTTCAAAAGAACATTTTGGATTTCCACACGAAAACTCCTTAAGTTTTCACCTTCCACCTTCTGCATTTTACGAGGTACACGGCGCATGCCTCTGAGTTTCACCCGGAACACCATAAACAGTAGTTGGTGATCTGTGCCACACATTCACTTGTTATTCCATAATAATCTTACTTTTAAAATTAACATGTTCTTAGGATTTCATCAAGAGTGATCTTTGCTTTGATATGGCTGATGATGACTCCTAGATGAGTCGAAACTAGTTCCAAATGTAATTTTAAAATATTTTGTATTGAATAGGTGGAAACTTTTACTGTGTTGTTACTCTTATGTTATACGTACAAGATTTCTCGGGGCCTGTCACCCATGTGTTATGAATACAATGCCAGAAAAACTGCTTGTCTTTTGCGGCAAACCATTCGTCGAGCCATTTTCCAACTTCCTCGAAATTGCTTAAGTGCTGCTCTGCGAGCGTGCCCCATTGATGCGAAGAGGTGATAGTCAGATGGCTCCAGGTCGGGGCAGTACGGTGGGTGCGGAAGTATGTCCCGTTCAAGCGATTTTCAGGTGTCTTTCACTGGTATTGCTGTATGAGACGGCGCATTGTTGCGCAACAATGTCTATCATGTCTTCTGGCCCATTCCGGTAGTCTTTCAATCAATGCGTGGTTAAAATTAATTATTTGTTGGCTATAGCATTGTGCATGAACAGTTTTGCTGGGCTTCAAGAGTTCATAATACACAATACCGCTCTGGTTCCACCATTATAAGCAATAAAGTTCTTTCTTGTTTTTTTTTTTTTTTCCTGTATCGAAGTGCAATTATAATAATAAATAAAATAAATAAAACATATTTATTCCATACAAAGGCAATGTTAATTTTGATTTGGCTGAAGATGGCCACTGGCTGAAACTAGTCCCAAGAATAATGTATTATCATTTATTTGATATATTGTATTTAATATTTATTCTTACTGGTCCCACCAGACACAAAGCATGGTCTTCTTGCCAAAGCGATTTGGCCTTCGCCAGGAGACAGCCACGATTTTCTCCGCTTAGGGTTTTCAGAATAAATCCACTTTTCGTCACCCGTCACAATTCGGTACAGAAATGATTTCCTTTCGCAGCGTTGAAGCAGCATTTCACAAGTGACTTTGCAATTTTCCATTTGCCGTTCATTCAAGTCGTGTGGGACCCATTTACCGAGGATACTGATCTTCCCCGACATTTAATGCTTGTGCCAACTGCTGTTGAGTTTGAGTTGGGTCATCATCCAGTAACGCCTGCAATTACTCGTCTTCGCACTTTTGTGGTCTATCAGAGCGCACACTGTCTTTCACATTGAAATCACCACGTTTAAATTGTTGAAACCATGTTCACCATATATTTCTACCAGCAAACAATAACTTTCCACAGCCTTTTTCTTTTGATTAAATAAGAAAAGCAATGCGTGCCACAAATGTTATTTTTCAGGCACAAAAGTCGACATGATCACTGAACGATACAACACAGGCGCTAGTGTTTGGCAGACTCAAGTTGCGTGTGTTGATAGGTTAAATGTCAGACGAACAAACTGACATGTGTCAAATTCATATGCTGCGTACCGCTCGCTAGTGCCATTTCTTAGTGAAACCGGAAAAGACTTAAGTATACACCTGGTAGAACTCAGAGAATTAGAGTAGGTGAAGCATTATCTGAACCTGTAATGATTAAGAGGGAGGTCCCACAAGGCAGTATGGCAGTATTATCGGATCTTCAATTTTTTTTATACAGTGGACCCCGATTCTCCGTTTTTGGAGGGACCACAAAAACAAAACTTACAACACGGAAAAAAAAGGTATCTGGGAACGAATGAACCGTCAACAGTTTGGCTAAACATTACAAAAAATGAAATGTGTATATTTTAAATCTTACAAATGCCCATAAACCAAACTAAACTACAGCCCCAATGGGCCTTCTGCCTACCAAGCGACCGCTCTCCGTCCGTAGGCCTGTAGATTACGAGATGCAGATGGTCAGTGTGACGAATCCTCTCGGTCGTTATTCCCGGCTCTCTAGACCGAATTCGCCACATCACCATTAAATAGCTCCTCAATTAAAGGTAATCGTAGAATGACTGAATCTGGAACCAGCCCTCATATCCAGATAAAAATGCCTGACCTGGCCAGTAATCGAACCCGGGCTCTCTGGGTTAGGGGCAGGCAAGTTAGATAACTTAGTCAGTTTATGGAAATCTTGTACCGTGTAAATGAGGCCTACATCGACTTTTAAAGGTTATGTTGAACTTGAGAATATGGTTTCGAATTTTAGTATCAATCCTGAAGTTCTCGAATGCATTATATTCAATTCTGCCCGTCACTAATCACAATCAAATTAGAAAGAGAAAAATATCATTAATACGTCTGAAATTACGATTTTTCACGACCTTGAGCTCAAATGGAAAGCGTGCTCGCTGTGCGAAATGATACAAAGTTTTTAAATGTAACGTGCGCAAATAAAACAACTACGTTTTTTATAACATTTTAACACAAAAACATGAAATTCCCAGTTTTATATTAGGACGAAAACAGTAATAGGCTATGCAAAAACATCCCATGGCTTTATGCATGTAAGGTGCAACATCTGTTCTGGTCTCGATAGCATAATTGTACACGATAATATTAAAATACTAATTTTGTGTTACATAAGGAGGAGCAGTTTTGATTCCTGCCTGAAAGCCCAGTGACTATACAGTGCCCTGAGGGAAATGCCGAAAACTCGAAAAAAGTAAAAAAATAAACATCTAAACCTGGACATAATGTAGACGTTTTGCAAGAACGAACATTAGACGAAACTCGTTCCGTCTTCAAATAGAGCTGTCGAAATGCGCTCTGTCTCCTTCCAATTGTTGTGGGCACTCTCTGCTTTATGATTTCCGAGGATTCTCTAAACAATACTATCCGAATGCGATGCTAAGTTGATCCCTTATACAAGTTCTCCGCCGATCGCTTTTCCATCACAGTACTTCCTCAATTCACCGCAATGACGGGATGTCAACACCAAGATCCGTAAGTATGCCGTAGCCCTCCTTTCCTAAGATACAGTTTCTTGAAAAAAAACACGCGTGATCGAGGATTTAGCATTGATGGGACTGAAATTTCTGGACGGTTGATCCGGGAAATAATTTCTACGATGAACGGATAATACGGGATATTTAACGTGATTTAATTAGGATGCTCGGGGACCACGTAATTTGAACAAATAATACGGGAAATTGTAGTTTCCGGGAATGTATAATCGAGGTTTTACTGTATAAACAATATTAGTAAAGAACAGCAATCACAGATTTGAAGATGATGGTATACTGTACAGAACAGTAAATAAGTTACAGGATTGTGAACAATTACAATAAAACCTCAACAATGTTGTGAGATGGACAACAGACAGATGGATGGTATATGGGATGAAAAGTCAAGTTGTGAGTTCCACAGAGATAAAACATTCTGTCAGTTTTAAGTACTGTGTTGATGGGGTGATAGTACCTCATAGGGATCACTGTAAGTACCTGGTTGTTTGATAGGGAATCTGCCACCCGGGCTACAGCCCAAAATCCAAATGATTGAGTGATTATTTATTTACCGATAAATAGATGTTTGCTTGGGCAAAGCTCTAGCCGCCAACTTTTCCCCTAGTTTCGTATAACACTGATGTGCATTTCTGCCACTAAGAGCTGCAATTTTCACATATGACTGCTGTTCAACTATACTTGGGAGTACACAGACACATTCCATAGAGTTATACTTGACTTATCATGTTCTCACATGTTAGTAAGATATAATACAGCTAGAGCCAATATTGTATTTTCCTCTACATGTATAAAAAAACACACACACACACACACACACACTCTCTCTCTCTCTCTCTCTCTCTCTCTCTCTCTCTAGAGACATATAATTTTCCTTGATTATAAGAAAATATTTGACAAATCGGATCACAGGACTCTGTGGCATGTTGGCTGTTCTTAAATATCTGATGTTTGGCAGAGTACTGTTCATGAAATTGTCAAAAGAATCAAAGTCAAAAGAATGCACACTTGAGAGGAAAGCATTCTGGTGTAATATCCATAACTCACCTAGCTCTAACCTCTGGATGACGATCATATACAGTCATGGAGGATAAACATCCCAACGCTCCTTGCTCTAGTAACATTTCTGCTCCAGCGTGGCTTGATGCAACACGGCACAGCATGGCCTGGAAATATTTAGTCAAATATTCATTAAACAAACTGAAGAAACAAGAACATTACACAGGAAAAAATATGGTAAGAAATATATTTCTACATTGATTACTCTTGGTCACTGCTTAACAATCTGTCAAGACTGGAGCTTAATCTGTGGTTGGAGTAACATAACTTGGTAGGTGCTGGATCGGTAAACAGACAAACAGTTCAAGCTAAGAAAGCAGCTTTCAAACTACAGCAAGCATTCCCAACAGAAGTACAAAGCCACAAAGAAAAATGCAAAGAGCGTCATTGAGGCAGTCGACGTAAAAAGGGCACATTTTGGGGAGGAAAAAAAAAAAAGGAAATGATTTTTTGTTTTTATTCAGTGTTTATTTCTTTTCCATACTGTAGTGCTTGTTATTTAAAATATTTAATTCAGATATGGATAATTAATATGAAATATGACTTAATGGCTTATGAATTAAATAAATAATACTTTTAAAATTGATATTATGAGCCCTTTTTACGCAGACAGCATTTTCGGTGTCAAGTTCAATAAATAAGACTTAAATACAGTGCCTTCAATTAAAGTGAAAGTCCGCTATAGCGAGTACGGCATATGAGAACCCCGCTATAACGATAGCTGTTGTCCGTCCCTTCAAAATTCCTATATTAAACTGTGTATTATCCTTCGGTTACAGCGAGAACCCTATCACTGACGCGTCCGTTATTACGAGCTGTTATGCGCACTCCATTTTTTCCGTTGCCGATATTTATGCACCCAGTCATTATACGGCATGCGATCGATCATCTTCGGTACCGTATAGTTTTTTCGCTATGCCCACCAGCGAGATCTCTCGTCGACATTCGAAGGCAATGTCGGAGTCGATTAGTAATACCCGTCGACTGCTCTTCCGCGAGGAAAACGAAAGAGGAGAACATGTTTTCGTAATAAATGCGTAAATAACTTGTCTGATAACAGCTGTTAACTCGTTAAAGATAAATGCTTAAAGATAAACGCTGAATAAACGAACGCTTACTTTTAATGCTAAATACCGCAATTAAGTAAGAATGAGATAGGCCTACACCTCAGGATATAGCAGAGTGCGTCATTGATTACGAGGTTAGATAATATTTTCTCGCGTCCTTTCCTGTCCCATCGTCGCCATAAGACCTCTCTGTGTTGGTGCGACGTAAAGCAACTAGCAAAAAAAATATCACTGCGAAAATACATTATATCGGATAAACGATACAATTTTTCTTATTTTTTAGTATGAATTATTGTTTTAGTCGTTTAAATTCATTTTCATTAGAACATTAAATTTATAGCGAGGTTTCTCTACTTCCGCTTGAAGTATGTTTTCATCATACATATAGTACAGATAAGTTAGGATATGTGATGCTATTTGAATAACAAAACTGAAACGTTTGCCACAAAATGCGATCGATCATCTTCGGTAAAGTATAGTCTTCGCGCTATGTGCATTTGCGAGGTCTCTCGTCAACATTCGAAGGCGATATTGGAGTCTATTAGTAATACCCGTCGACTGCTGTTCTCAAAAGAAAATTCGAAATGAAAGAGTATAACACGTTTTCGTAATAAATGCGTAAATAACGTGTCCGATAGCAGTAGTTAACTCTTTAAAAATAAAGGCTGAAGTAAACGATCTCTTAATTTTAATTTTTAATTTTAATGAAATTAAGTAAGAAAGTGATACACCTTAAGATATGGCAGGGTACATCACAGATTTCAGAGGATAGTATGTATTTTCTCGCGTCTAGTTAAATTTCGGAAAGCCATTCCCATGTCAATTTTTAGCGAGGAGGTTATCATTTCTCTACATGCGTTTCAGATAGGTTTTCATGATGCATATACGATTAGGTTAGGTGATGCCGGAAAAAGAAAACTAAAATGTTTGTCACAGAAGCCTCTGGAGTGATACCGCATTTCTCCGAGTCCAAGACGACGTTTTTTTCTTAGAATCTCATAACCAATGGCAACTACCACCTCTGTATTATAGGCCTACATCGCTAGCCGCGGCGACCGGTAGTACAGTGCGTACCGGTATGTGTAACGTCAATGGATCTCGGGAAATAGTGAAGAGAGAATGACATTCTATTATCCTCTACAAAAACGTTTCTCAAATCTGCAGATTGGCAGCCTTGCGAGCCTTCGAATTCTCAGAAAGACCGCGGCTACTCAGTAGCAGAGTTTTAACGCGTCTGCTGTACCTGACGCTTAGTAAAATTAAGTTTTATAGATAGCACGAATATTTTCGTGATGGATCGTCGTATTGTAAAGATACGTGGAACAGGTATTGCCGGCAAATTTTCAACGGGTTCCCGTCGATGTCATGATGCCAATTTTAAGTTGCAGCCGCAAGAAAATACGGTAGGCCTAACTAAAGCCAATATTCGGCGTTACCGTGAAGACAAAGGACCAAGGTACCAAGGGGGATGTTTTCATTCCCCTCCCCGAAGGGGAGGGGCGGGCCACCTAGAAGGTTACGCCTTCTCTCTGGCCAGGAGATTTGGCGGGGTTTGGGGATTTGATGGGGGTTTGAAGTTAAGAGGGAAGTAGCTTTGGGATTTGGAGATGTGAAGTGGTTTGGCCTCTTGGCTAAGTGTGCAGTGTCTGCCCTTGTGCTTTTTATTAGGTTAGATACAATGGTGTTACATAGATACAATGGTGTTTCATATTTACATTTGGTTTACAATTACTGGTGTTATGCTAGGGTTACAATTTTAGTATATGTGATTTGGGATTAGGTTTGACTGTGGGTATGGTGAGATGACCATGGTTAGCTTAAAAATGCGTACTGCACAAAAAATGCATTCAGTGGCCCGCAACAAGGACGGTTTAAAGAAGTCGAAGATGAAATTGCAAGGTTTGTGCACAAAAATGCATGGGCGGAATTGTCATACCGCGGCGCAATTAACTCGTTCGTTGACTTTCCAAGTCCGCGATTAAAAGACCTATACATCGCTAACCGCAGAAGTTGGCCGAATCTGGCAAGTGAGACGTGCGTGTACGGGCAGCCCGATCTGACGCCGAGTGAAAGTAACAGTTTTATAGTAAGCAAGACTATTTTCCTGATGGATCGTCGTAGAGACGCGTGAAATGTGTATTGCCGGCAAATTTTCAAGGAGTTCCTTCGATATTATGATGCCAATTTTAAGTTACTGATAATGGTTATAAATAAAGAATAATTGTACAGCCGCAAAAAAAAAAAAAAGGCATAACTAAAGCCAATGTTCGGCGTCTACAGTCTAAAAATGTGTACTGTATAAGAAAGACATTCATATGATTTTACAACGCACTTTTTAAGCCTGATAATTTTTTGAAGGAAAAAGTGGGGGTCGTTTTAGATTCGGAGAAATACGGTAATATATTTTTTTTTCAGAATGAGATTAAAAAACACCTTCACGTAGTATCAGATTTCGATAAACAACAAACAAGTACCGGTAAGCCGCAGTGTGGATATTATCCGCAAAAATTAAAATTTTGAATAAACTGATTGCCATTTCATACTGAATTTAATGTGTATGGTGGTTTTCCCGACTTTTACAAAAAATCTGATATAACGACAATCCGCTATAGCGAGTACATTCCTCGCCGGTATGAATTCTCGCTATAACGGACTTCAAATGTAATCCAATATTAATACCAAAGATTGAGTTTATGGAAAAATGAAGAGGCTTCAATAGACCAGTATTGTCAGAGAATATAATTTTCTGTTCAGTCATAGTTTATTAACATTGTCAGAGAATAATACCAAAAGGCCCTATTTTAATTACTGTTCAGTCTTGGTTTATCATCTCCTCAAAATATGCAACACCGTCATCAGACATAAATTTTACAGCTTTCTTATATCCTTCACTTTCTTTTGGATGAAGTCTGGGAGAGTGGCGTTTTCAATGGTAAAGTTTTCTTGTCTGTAAGAATATTTCCAAATGCAAAAAAACTGAAATTTTCAGCAAAGGTGTGAGAACACAAAACAGGACCATTTCTCATTGTGTTTATGATCACATACTGCATTATTGTGAACGGGACATTATTTCTGGATACTGGCTTGTCCAAAAAGAATGAAGATAAAAGCTTATCCCAGTCTGGCAGTAGGTCCACATCCATTGTAACTTCAAAAATGGAGAAGGGTTTCTGCAGCACAATACCACGGCAGTAAGATAGGGCTTGGTATTCCCAATCACTTCTTTCTGGTTATGTACTGTACTGTTTGATAAGTCCAATGTTCCTATCTCGCTGTGAGAAGCTGTGCCCACAAACTGGAAAAAGTTGAATGGCTAACTTTAAACAGATATAACAACATCAGCTTTCAACATATCCCGCTGAATCTTTTGCCATTAACTAGAGAAAAGTCCGGCCGAGTGGTGTAGGGGGCAACACGTCCGCCTGTCACCCAGCGGCCCCGGGTTCGATTCCCGACCGGATCAGGGCCTTTTAATTGTAAATGATTAATATCTCTGGCCTGGGGACTGGGTGTTTGTGTCGTCCTTAACGTTCCTTTCCTCACATTAAACACTTTACACTTCCGCAGTTTCCAAATACACGGAGGTTCCTAACATATGGTGCAAGTAGGAGCAAAATATCTTTCTAGGTCGACGCCTCAAACAAATAGCATTAAAAAAAAAAAAAAAAAAAAAAAAAAAAAAAAAAAAAAAATAATGGCGGACAAACATATGTATTTGTACAGTTTTAACTACATATTGGATATTGAATACTACATATGTGTAAAAGATAATAAAGGTCAGCGACGACATGTCGGCAATGCTGGTGAGAGCCACTTTCGGTACTTCCTGGAAGGGGCTAATGAGCAAGACGACCAGGGATCTCCCAGCCAGCCTAGAGGGTGGGACAGGCCTTTCCATGTATTGCTGATTTACCAGAGTGTTTCTGAGAGTTGCAGCGAAATTGTTCCATCTCTAGCCACATCGCGAATATTCCGGTACACATCACTCGAGCTACAAAAAGGAGGCTGACTGCTGGACAGTCAGTCAGTGTGGGACTTCATGGTGGAGTCTGATTTGGACTTTGTATGTTGGGGTTTGATGGCTGGGCTGTCGCTAGTGTCCCATCGGAGTCTGAACGAGGAGTTATGTTGGAATGTCGGGTGAGTAGCACGACAGAAGATTGCATACAGAACAGTGGATTGTGAAATGCTTTAGAGTACTGTGTGTTAGTAGTATTGTGAACTGAGGACAGCTGTAGAGTTTCCTAATGTAACATTAATAACTGTTTATTCACTGATGTTATAAATTGTGATATAATAATTCTTTAGAATTAGACTAAACAATAGAAAATGATTACTTTGTTTTACTCACTGATGTTGTAATTATATAAAATCTCTGTTTTAAATTAGACTGACAATTGAAATAAGTTTGTATGATCAATGATGAGGAAAATGTTTATTTCTCTTAAAACGTGTACAATTTGTCATGAATACAAAAAGTTCATTAATGTAAAGTGTATTGACAAGGCAGACCTTACCAGCATACTATTTTAAATAGTTTTCAATGAGATTAAACAATTCAATTCAGGAATAAACTGCACCTATTATAGTCCAATTTATCAACAGTAGTAATAATATTATGTAAAACTGTAGTGTTTCATGAAAACTTGCTTGTTTACTCTAAAGCACGTATGTCCTGGCTGCAGAAATCTCTCGGATCCATGCGTCCGCAAAGGGTTAAACACACTGAATTCTTTACACAAGTCAATGAAATTCAAAACGGAACCAGAAATTAGCAAGAAAATCAACTTTTTAGACAATCTGAAGGAATAATGAAAACCTGTCATACAAAAATTTACAGAAAACCCACTCAGATGTCACACACATTTAACAAGGAATCTAATCACCAATACACACACAAAGTGGCAGGACTGAATACAATGATACACAGAGCAATTTCCGTACCAAGGAGCACAACAGATTTCATGAAGAAATACAAATAATAAAACAAATCACGAAAGAAAACAATCATCCTCCTGACACAATAAACTATTAAATAAACAAAAGTAAAAAAAGAATAAAATTCAGACATGAAAGAGAAAAATATTTTGTTCTCAACTACATTAAAATCTTTGAAGTTACATTAACTGAGTTAACACTAAAAAGTATGGCTTCCTTTCTTGAAAAAATAGTGAAAATCTGATCCTGACTGCCTCGCTGTAGTCTGAACTCACACTGACATTCATCTAACTTACTCTCAATTACTGATTGCACTCTCCCTTCCAGAATGCTCGTGAACCCCTTGCCTGGTGTACTGAGCAATGAAATACCTTGACAATTCATGTTCCTTTGCTTACAGATAAGTGCAGTTACTGCTTTCATCCAATAAGGAGATTATTAACATTCCACGTTAATCTTATAAATTCGTGAAGCCATTTCATACCTGCCTCACCACTATATTTCACCTCTTCATAGCAATTATTTGTTTTGCTCTGTTTCTTTCACCTATAAAGAATTCTGTGTCTGCATTAGTCCTTGTTTGGAGCCATTTCTGATATGGCTTCTTTTTAAGTTTATAACCTACCCTCACTTTATCATTTCTGTCGTCTGTTTGCAAATACGGACAAGTCATTCAGAGTGAAATGTTTGGAAAACGTATAAACTCCCTCTGACTGAAGAATCTGAAATCAATATAATCTTCTCTTCCCAAATAAATCTTTAGGATATGTACATTCAGGGAATGAAGTTTCGTATATCATGTATTAATAACTTTTCTCGAAAAAAATCAAAAATAATATTGGACTTATCCTCGTTTGCAACTTTTTGAAGGACTTGCCCCTTATTGCAGCAGTAAGGAACAAATCACTTAAAATAAATACAGACTATAATTTCCCTTTCTCCTAATTTCATTAGAATATATAACAAACTACATTTGTATACACAAATATATGCACAAAGATTGAAATTATTATGTTAAGAAACAAACCGAAATTAAACAATTCTATTAACTGTTCCAAAATATTCTTTAATTGCTTATAATGCCACAATAATTGATCCTTGTCACACACACAAAATTTTAAACATTTAAAATAATAATAATAATAATAATAATAATAATAATAATAATAATAATAGTGTTATTGGTTTCACGTCCCACTAACTACTTTTATGGTTTCTAGAGACGCCGAAGTACCGGAATTTAGTCCTACAAGAGTTCATTTACGTACAAATAAATCTACCGACATGGCGTTGATGCATTTGAGCACCTTCAAATACCACCGGACTGAGCCAGGATTGAACCTGCCAAGTATAACAACAACCAACAACAAAAATGAAACACTTATGTATGAACACTAATGGATCTTCTATTCACAATAAGGTGACGGGAGATTTAAAGATTTCCATTAGGCTAGTCATCAATGAATATTTTAAAATCCGAAAATGGATCATCTGTTTTGTAAACTATAAGTTTCATGTCCATATTGATGGTTTATATACACAATTATAAAGAAAGAGAACCTTCCACCTAATCAATACTTTATTGGTTTTGCTCCAAGGTTTGGTGGATCAGCAGAGGTGAAAAGACGGTGAGGGCTTGAATGGGTCTAACTACAAATCCAAAATTAATTTTAAAACTTTAACAAGGTTATATTTTCTTTATAACATCAACAAGTAACAGAGTAACAGGTACCAAGTAGCAGAGAAACAAGTAAAAGACCCACAATATTAGTACAATTTACAGTTCATGAGCTTTGAACCCCTCACTTTACATATGGTGAGCTCTTGGCTCCAATTTAGAAGTTATAACTTTACATAAGGGCAGAAATCCCCTAGTACATGGAGCGCTTGCTCCCACCTAACACTGTCAGGCCTCCTAGAGGCACACATCAAAATACAAGAAAGAGCAGACCTGCTCTCAATTTTACAAGCCTATCAAGGGCCACAATAAACTTTACTTCTAACTGCCCTCAAGGCACACTTACAAAGAAACAGGGATACCTTGTACCCAACCTACAGGGCCTTCGCATGAAGGAAAAACAACAGGTTAAGTTGTAGCGGTATAATTTTTGAAATCACCGCTACGCCGGAATAATGCAATATTACTGTGGGCAATTGCTTCGCCACTGGACTTTCATTGAATGTTATTGTCTATGAGCTCGTTAGTTGGTAGCTCTGCTGCTTGATTGTCAACTGTTCTGCACTGCGCCTTCTAGCGGCCGTTATTCCAAACGAGCTGTTCTGCTACAGTGCTAGGCTTATGCGGACGTCATGTCGCTTGGCTTGCTGGTATTTGCTATGGCGGGCAAAAACGACTGGAAACCACCATAGTATGATTGTGAAAGGAAGGCTTAGGCCTGTATATATATTCTTTACGTTTGGTTCAGTTTTTTTGGTGGTGCAATTTAAGCTTGTTAGTTAATGTGGAACGTAACCTCTATGCATGTTTCCGAGTGCCTGCAGCTGACTATTATATCATCCTTGGGAATATTTTTAAAGAAATAAGTGAGTACCTCAGGATTATTATCAACAATCTGGTAAGTGATCGTCTGGTTTAATATTAACTACGAAGGACCTTCCATGTGAACTACTGGGGATTATCCTGCAGTAAGAAAGACGACAACATGGCTCCCTTGTCGCATGTTTTGAATTAATATTATTTCTGGGGAGACGTCTTGTGATCCACAACTTCAACATACTACTTGCCGGAAAGCAACGTTTATGTGCCAAATTATGTCCTGAAAGGATTTCTGTGTGTATCCCTTCGCAAAACTAGTATTTTGAAATACGTTAATAATGATAATAATAAAAGCCTTTCTGTCAAGAACTCATAAAATTTAGTTGAGAATATTGTACTGGTTCGGTAAATATTCTTATGGGTTTCTACTTCCAAAACTGCTACGGTTAATATTTATATCGTGCTACATCTTGGTGATGTGATAAAGATGGGTTTCAAGGCATTAATAAAATATAATATTTTTGAAGATACTTCATGAATATAATAGCTGTTGGACACTCCTATATTTATATTTGTTAAAGTGATATTGTAGGTAGATTCATTATATTTTCTTTCTTCTGAAGTATACGGAAGTTGCTAATGTTCTAACTATTATTGGTCTGGTATACATTGTTATATTAATCTTGTGAACGTTAGGTTGTATTAATCTTGATCTTATCTGTGTTCTCGGTCGCATCTTCCATTATTGAATTCCGCCAATCTAAATATGGCCTACCAATTATGTTATACTTAAACAACTGAATTACTTTTTTATTGATGCACATATTTATGCGTCACGGGAACAGTGTGGTTTAAAATGATCTGCTCTTTTAACTGGAGCTGTGACAGGTGAAAGCGTGTGTAGTCTATTGTGTCTTTAGGCTCGTAGAGGCAACTAAAATTGTAAAATTATTTTAAAACCTAGTGAATACTGAAGCGTGTTTCGGGTTGATCTGTATCTAATTCCATTTTCCGGTTTAAATTAATTTTCTTCCATTATTATTATTATTATTACTATTATTAATATTATTTTATTAAATTTTTCTTGCTTAAGATTTGATTCTATGTTTCGGTTTGTACCTTCGCTCCATTTCTATTCCATTGTTGTCACGGTATGTTCCGTCTTTTGTTTTCTGATAACGGCGTGCTTCAGTTGCATTGTCACGAAGAGAGTCTGTCAACAATACTCGTGGTGTGCAGACGTTCGTTGTTGCATGGCGTGCATATGTTGTTAATGTGATGGGCTGGGTCACAAGATGAGTGTTTATTGTTTCTGCATTATTGTGCTGCATTATTATTATTATTATTATTTATCTCCTTCTATCATTTTGTTTTTTCTTTTGAAGTGGGTTCCTTTTTTTTTTACCTTAATGTTTCTTGTGGACATTGCCGGTCCATTGGATGTTGTAATTCGAAACGCTTTCGGTGTTCACTGGGAAATATCAAACTTTTTTTAACTTTGGGTAAATTGTAAGGTCGCGCGCGACATTTTCAGGTGCACCTAAAATATGAATAACTGAAAATAATTATTTATGGTTTTCCTTAAAGAAAAATGGTTTCAAGCTCGAAAAGACAAAATGTAATAAACAGTAAACTGTAATGAATTTTCAAAAAATCTACTGAAGTTAATGGTGTTTGGGAAATAATGTGGAATTTCTTCTAAAAGAAAAAAATTAATTGTAACTATTGGTTATGGTGACTGCGATTGGTGATTTTGGTATAAATGAGCCTTGTCATCAGTTTTCCCTTTTCTTAAAAGATGATGTTTTGTTTTTTCATTTTCATTTTTTTTAATTGCACCACCCACCTTTATTATTCTTTGAGTATATTATATTTTGGTCTTTTTTAAGTGTTTCAGAGTGTGTCATTATTGTGAATTGCTCTACCCAATTCTCCTTCCACCCTCTGTTATGGTTGTTAACCTATTGGCCTCGCCCAGATTTCCATCGCTTCCCATTCCCTGTGTTTGTGTTCTATTGAGGCCCTTCTCTACGTAGCTGGCGTGATTGCGCTGGGAAGAGTCTCTTATCTCTTTGGTGGTGTGCCACAAAGTTACTGGCCCTAAGTACAGTAGGACTGGAGGCGTGAACTTGCACTCCTAAATACACATTTTAAAACCTAAGTGCCGCTAGGCCGATTACACAGAGGCTAATCCCAAGCTAGGGACGTGACTCATATGAGAAAACTTTAACACATTAAGGAAAAGAAGAAACGGTTATGAAAACGTAGTTACCTCAACTTCAAAATGAAGGGAAGCTCGAGAGGGTAAAGCACTCTCTATCCCCTCTCTATCCCCGCTTTACAGTTAAAGAGATTTGTAGTTTTTACATAGACTGAAATGGGATTTGCATTTTAAAAAGGTTGGTTACATATTAAAGGTTTCGAACCTTCCCCGCGAGTTAAACTGCTGAACAAGCAAGAAAAGATGTTAAACGGCCATTACCTTTTTAAGAGCTGCTTCCAGAAGAAAGAGGCGCTTCCCACCTCCTGCTACGTATCCACACATTAAGCTAGATGTTGTAAGAGTGGCCAGGAGACCAGAAAATCAGTAGTTTTTAAACCCTCGTGGAAGATTCGAGACCTTTCCTGAATGAAACAACCACACCCACAACCTTTTATTGGTCGGTTAAAATTTACACGTCAAAAATGAAGAAGAAACCTGTGATAGGTGGGAAATTAAATACAGAAATTATTGATTGGCTAGCTTCAAAATAGGCGGAAAGAAAGGGTTAATATTGCCAACCCACAAATGAAAGAATGAAATTTAGTAAAGAACAAACTTATGAAAACAAAAATTCTTCCAAAAGTTCCTTCACTTCGCACCAGGGTGCATGATCATAGTTTTTTAAAGCAGTGACATCTATAAGAGAATGTCCACACTTGCTGATCAATGAGAAACAAAAACAAATCGAAATACACACAGTGACATCTGATAAACAGTTGAGTTGATTCCGTTTTTAAAGTTCAGAGTTTCTCCTGTAGAGGAGTTTCAATTGGCGCAAGATTCAAACTTGCGTCGTAGAGGTGTACCGCCCGGTACAGGTTTTACCGATTTCGACCACTATATAGGTCATCTACACCTGATTGTAAAATATGATATTACCATGTGTAATTAAAGTACTGATTAGGTGGAAGGTTCTCTTTCTTTATAATTGTGTATAACAGATCATCTACCATGCTGTTCTGTCGTTCTTATGGTTCTTACTCAATTAACGCGTTCAATGCAGAGGGACCGGATCCGGCCCCTAGCGCGCTTTGTCAGTGCGCATGACACGGATCTGGCCCACGTTGCCACGCCATTTCTAAGCAGTCAGTGTGAGCTCAGCTCTTAACGAAGACACATTGTATATCGTACGCACCTTGAGTAGTAGTGGCGTGATATATTTTCGCTCGTCGTTCGTCGCTCACATCTCTTGGTGATTTTTATGACTGTGGCAGTAGTGGGCCTGTATGTGCATGCAGTAGTGGGCCTATATGTTATAACTTTGAATTATATTTAAATTGTTTTTATCGTGAGTGTGTGATGGCTCACTGTCGTGTTGATTTGTCTGGCAGTGGTGATGAATTTGAACCGGAACTCAACCCAACCTGGTCAACAAGGGTTTTGAATTTCATGTTGTTGGTCCGTATTGAACTGAGATTACATATAAATTATAAACATAAAAGTTTTCAACCTATTCAATACATAGTTATATTTATAATGCGTGTATTTACATTAAATGGGACCAGTTTCAACTCTACTCGGGGTCATCATCAGCCATATTTAAACAATACACAATATTTGACGAAATCCTAAAACATGTTTCTAAGCAGTAAGAACAGTATGAAACAAATATATAATGAACACTATGATGTGTGTGTAACCGGTTTCCAGTGGTTACACAATACACAGTTAAGAAAAGAGGAAAACAAATCGAATTACACAGCACCTTAACATACAATAAACATCAGATGAACCGTGCCAATACACAAATATCAGGTTGGGCAACGTGATGACTGTAATAAAGGAATGTGGAGCAGGTCTGGGGAACCTACCAGGGCCATAGAGATACGAAAGTTGCTGGTTTCCAGAAAAATCAACGCTGATCCCTTGATTCAAGATGTTATTTTCCAAAATTAACATTTACAAGGTAAATTCCGAACAAAATTCATCTATACAAACAATCCAGTTACACAATTTATGAATACAGGATTAGATGTTGTTTGCCAAGAGCTTTGCTATTAGGTCAAGAGGTTAACTAAATATACCTTAGTATAATCCAAGTTCTTCAATACAATTTTGAGGATATGAGGAAACACAAGGTACAAATACAATATTAAATGTAAGTTAACGTGCTTTCTAAGACATCTGAGAAATCGAATGGCAAGTCTGGGCGAGTAGAGCAAACTCCTATGTGAAAATACAAGCAAACATTAAATATAAATTAAAGTGGGACTGAGGTCAACAGGGCTTACACCTGGGTAGCCCATCTCGGGAGCGAGGATTTGCCGACGTGCGTCTGATAGCTGGACTGACGAGAGAACCAAAGGCCATGAAATCTTGCCTCGCTCTCTTAAAAAGGCAAAGCTGGCACCAGTGTGATTACTGAGTGACCAATCAGAGCACAGGAGCCTCCCTATTGCCACCCAGATCCACCAATCAAAACTCTCTATCAAGTCACGATGTTTTCACAATATTCCAGAACATAGGCAGACATTAATCGTGAACTTTCCATCTTCCAGAATTAGTAAGGACATGCTTCTAGAATCGACAGCGTGTTAATTACACCTTCTGTACATAATGTAATTGTCTACGTGTGTGAATTATCAGTATACGTGGGAGATACCGAGTGTGTGAGATTGTATGTGGATACGAATGAGCCTGCCTAGCTGAAGTATATGAGGGGATTCACGTGTGTGCAGGTAGAATTACTTGAATGATGAACAGGTCTTGTGAATATCATGTAAATAAATACTTATACGTAAATATGGTAATAATTGTAACATAAAATTGTAATTATTTAATCTTGTGATTTTAAGTGAAAATGAAGGCACATTCACGTATATGGGGTTATGCCTTTCTCCATTCACCATCCCTACAATTTGCTTCCACTTACTTGTGCCAGGCTCCTCATTTTCATCTATCCTATCTGACCTCTCTTGGTCAACTCTTGTTCTTTTCCTATGCTATTAGGTTTGCGAGGGCTAGGGAGTCTTTCATTTTCACGCCCTTCGCGGCCCTCGTCTTCCTATGGCTGATATCTTCATTTTTCGAAGTGTCGGATCCCTTCCATTTTTTCCCACTCCACAAATTCATCAATCCATATTTCATTAATCATCCTTCCAGATCACATCTGGAATGGTAAACCCTGACTACGGTCAGAAACATTGATCAGATAATCAGCCAAATATGATTAGTCTTCTCACAAATAAATCCACCGGTTTGGACATACAAAATCAGCAGGTCCAAACAAAGACACCACTCGGATACGGTGGGGTGTCACGTAGAAGATCAAGGCGAGTCGGAGCGCCTGGAAGCCCAACAGATGACATGCAGACACATCAGGTTAAGAAAAGACTGAAATTCAATAAACCAGGACAATTTTCATTTTTTGCAACATTAAATATCAATTCAATTATGAAAGTTGGCAAGTTAAAAATTTAACAGATGTATTGGACCAGCATAAGATAATAATAACAGCTCTTCAAGAATTGTGCAATACAGATCAGGACCCATTAGAATCAGGAGGATATCGCCTTTACAGAGGTCCTCCAGGGAAAAGAGTGATGAAGAATGTACCTCAATTTGGAGTAGGATTCTTGGTCCATAACAGCATATTAGATTCAATTGAAGGTTTTTCTTCAACCTCCCCAAGAATGGCACTCCTAACAGTTAAAGTAGAGAATAAAACATACACATGCCCCAACGAATGACAAAAATAACAAAGAAAAGGAAGAAACAGAAAAATTATGGGAAGAATTGGACCAGTTGATTTCAGGTATCTCTGATACAAACATTAAAATTCTACTTGGTTACTTTAATGCTAAAATAGGAAAAGAAAAACGATTTCGTACAGTAGTGGGTAAATGGCCAGCGCATAAATTTACAAATAAAAATGGTCAAAGATTAATTGATCTTTGTATAGATCATGGATTAATTTTGGAATCTACAAGGTTTAAAAGAAGACCACACAAACTAATGACTTGGAAATGCCTTAATATTAAATTGGGGGAGTTCCAGATTGGCCATGGACAAGAATTATCACAAAGAAATTTATAATGTGAAAGTACTCCGTGGGGTAGACATAGATTCAGATCACTATATTTCCAAGATTAAAATAAAATTAACACCAAAAAAGAAGAACAAAATATCCAAATCCAATAGGAGGAAGAAGTATGACCCTAGTTATTTAATTAATAATAAACTGTATTTTGAAATGTCTAAAACTCCTCTAAGCGACAATTTGGGGACGGTAATTGAAAAATTAAAAACCATAGCTGAAGAAATTGCTCCTGTTAAAAAACGAAAGAAACATGCTTGGTGGTATGTGGAGTGTGACAATGATTCAAAACAGGCACAAAGCATGGTTGAATGATCAACAAAAGAGAACAGAAAAGTCCCGTGAAGAACTAAATAATGCTAGAAAACAAACAGCCAAAGAAATCAGAAGGGTTAAGAGAAATTATCACAAAGAATCATTAAACGCCATAGATGAAACGTTCATACAACATAAGACGAGGGATTTTTATAAAACGTTTCGACAATACCAATCAAACTATACTCCACCAACACTTATGATGAGAAATACAAATGAAAAACTGGCACATAGTAACCAAGAGAATGCAGAAACTTTAGCTCAATACTTTCAAGAATTACTTAATAGCGAAGAACCAACACAATACCTAGCGTATGACCTTCATTCAAAAAATAAAACACCAATAGAAAAGGTTATACCACCAGATTACAATGAAGTGTTGAAAGCCATCGATTCACTTAAAAATGACAAAGCTTCAAGAATCAACTAACTGCAGAAATATGGAAGAATGCTAATACACAAACCATTCAGAATTTACATAAATACCTCATAGACATTTGGAACACTGAAAAAATGCCCGAAGAGTGGAATATGGCGATAATACACCCTTTACATAAAAAAAGATGATAGATCAGATCCCAACAATTATCGGGAGATATCATTGCTGGATATCACTTACAAAATTTTTTCAAAGTTATTATACATGAGAAGTCAAGAACAACTTGACTGTGAACTTGGAGAATACTAAGGAGGCTTTCATCCAGGGAGAAGTTGTCCAGATCAAATTATTAGTTTAAAGTGGATTGTGAAGCATCATAGGATTAGAAACAAAAAGTTAGTTATCACTTTTGTGTATTTTAAAAAGACGTATGATAGTATCCATCGTGAGTCATTATTGAATATCCTAAAAGAATTTGGTTTACATCCAAAACTTATTCACCTTATTGGAATTACCCTTAAGAACAGATTTAGAAATGAACTCTCAAAGCCATTTGACATTAATACTGGACTTCGGCAGGGAGATGGACTCTCACCATTATTGTTTAATTGTGTGTTATAGAAAATCATGCAGGAATGGAATAAGATGTGTCAACCTAACATCAAGATTGGCAGAAAAATAAGACTCAACTGTTTAGCATTCGCTGATGATCTTGCACTACTTGCTAATGATATGGAAGAAGTTAAATTGCAAATAGAAGAACTTGATAACATAGCAAGAAAAGTTGGATTGCAAATTTCATATGAAAAAACAGACATAATGCCAACCTTCCCTGTTACAGCACCAACCATTACCTTAGCCAATACCAAACAAATTAAAATTGTGAATAAGTTTAAATATCTTGGTGAAATTATAACTTGGAACACCAATGAAAAATCATCAACAGAAAGCAGAACATTTAAGTTTAAAAAAGCACAATAAATTACATGGCCAACGTACAAGAAAAAAATATCTTTCAATAAATGCTTAATTTCAACATTACTGTTCTGTCATTAAACCTGAAGCGACTTATGCTTGTGAAACACTATTTAATTTGAACACCAAAGCAACAACTGATACACTGCAAAAGGTTGACAGAAGGATACTCAGAACAATCATTAATAAAAAACATCAGGTGGATGGACAATGGAGATTATTGCCTAATGCAGTGGTTTATAGGGAAAGTGAATCTATAACAGATACGATGAGAAAAAGAAGAATTGCCTTTTACTGTCATCTTTCTAGATTAAATGATAATAGGATAATAAAACAACTATTTAATTACTTTTGGAAAAGTAAAACAAAAAATAATTGGTTTAAAGAAGTTCAGAATGATTTAGAAGAGCTGAATATTACAATGAAGCAAATTGAAAATAGAGAAGAAAAAAGGATTCTCAAGAACAAACAAATAAGATTGTCATTAAAAACTGTACAACACAAACAATATGTCATATCTGATGAAGAAAGGGCAGCCAGGTCAGCCAGAATGAAGAGGTTTTGGGAAAGGAAGAAGATGATGCAAGCTAAATCTTCAGTCAATTCTTTGTTAACGTAAATGTATTTGGGTTTGATTTAAGTGCTCCAATCTGGGCGTAAACTATGTAAATAAATAAATAATAATAAGAACAACAACAACAACAACAACAACAACAACAACAACAACAACAATAATAATAATAATAATAATAATAATAATAATAATAATAATATAGTTTGACTCCATTCTAAACAATATCAAAGAACTTAAAGACAAATGAGGACTGTTCCAAATCACTCATTTTGCAACGCCTATGTCTTAATTGAGCATTCAACCAAGTTTCATTTCAATTAAAACTGCAGCAAAAAAATTAGTTTTTTAATGGCAGAATGACTTATGTGTACATTATCTGTTCCAACCCGAACAGTAGATAAATTCAACCATTTTACAGAACCAATAACATATATTTCCTTACCATTTTGGCTTCATAAACGTATAGAGGAGATAGAGTGGCAGGCACATCTTCCAACAGCATGATCAGCTTCTCGTCACTGTCAAGTAGGCTATCAATGAGATACTTGAGGTAGCCACATGTAGAGAGGTGTGAGATCCAGTTTGAATGAGGGTCGTACTCGATTAACATCCCCAGACACGACAGAGCCAACATCTGCAACATCCATCAAATATAATACAGAGATAAGGGTACAGGATGACCAACTACAAGTACTATTTGCACTCAAAAGGTATTTAAACGGGGCTGTGCTTGGGTCACAATCACAGTAAATTCTGACATAGAATATGTATTGCATGATAGGTATTGTTGAAATAAAGTTTGATTCCATTCTAAACAAATTTAAATATCTTAAAGACGAAATCGATGTAAAGTACGTATCAGAAATCACGGTAAAAGTTAACTCTATACTTTTGGAAGCTTTGATGAGTAAATAATTGAGAATGAACTGCATGAGATGTGCTTTCAAGCATGATGGCAGTAGATGTGGTTGGCTAGGGTTCCAGCAGCAGGAATCTCTCCTCACAACGCTCGGCTCAACTCCCGGCAAGTCTTTCGAGGCTTGGCATTGGTGATTTTGGAATTTTTGTAATTCCGAAAAGGTGCTCTATGCCCTCAAATGCAATTCTGATCATTCTGAATCCAATAATTGTCCATATTTTACAAAAGAACGATTGTTTTGCACCACAATTTTCCTAAATGTAACACACACACGCTGGCCCAAGTATTGGACTGTTATAGCCATGTTCATAGGCATTCACTCGCCAGCTCTGCTCCTTGTAGTTGCTGAATGTAGTGGACTAAATCGTTCTTGTATGCCCTGGGCAACTACATCAGATGCACCATTATCTTAGTTCCCAACATCCCTAATCATGGTATCCATTCACAGCCTCGGTGCTGACGGTTCTGCCACCGTTCCAGGTGGTATTTTAATCGGTCCAAGTCTTACATCTGATAAACCTCAAAAGAGCTTGCAAAATGAATGGATGTCATACTCTGCTATCAAATAGGACAATAATGTCCACACTAACAGATGGAGAACATTTCTGAGAGATGGTCCTTATGTTTTGTCTGTACAGAACAAAATTGAAATGGTCTCCGCATAATGTTTTGAAAATGAAGTGTTTCAAACAGAACTTCCATAAAATTTAATTGTGAACATTTTATGTTGTAACAGCCTACTCTCATGTAACTGCAAATGATCCAGGAAATTGTATTTAGCTCATACGCCTAAATCTGACATGCCTGCAGGTGTCTTATACGTACTCCCATGTATTATAGCCGAGGGCGAACGGTGAATTTCGGAAGGAAGTCATTTGATGTAAATACTGCTAAGACTAACCTAAATTACACATTCATGTATAAAAACAACATACATTTTGGGTTTCACTGACTTTCAGAACGGGTGTGTTCCAGGAGCATTAACTTGTTACTGCAAAAATGGCACAAGTATCACCAAACACTCTTACCAGTAAATGTAGTTCTTGAAGTTGTTATTGTACGTTTATTACTGTAATCACAGTTCAGTAACTAAATGAAACAAGAGAGAAACACACAATAATAATAATAATAATAATAATAATAATAATAATAATAATAATAATAATAATAATAATAATAATAATAATAATAATAATAATAATAATAATAACAATAATAATATATTATTATTGTTATTATTATTACTAAAAAAATCAAAGTACAATCAACGAGAAACCAGAAGAGGATAATCTTAACCTTTGTAGTTTTCACAAAGGCATGTGATTCTGTAGACCACAGAATGCTCATGAATGTTCTCCAAGAGTTAGGAGCCGATGAAAAACCCTTGGCTATAACCAGCAAACCCTTACAGACACGTATTCCCAAGTTAAATTTATGGGTGCACTCTCTAAACCATTTAAGATTAAAACAGGCCTAAGGCAAGGAGATAGCCTTTCTCCACTGCTCTTTAATTGCATCCTAGAAAGGATCATCAGGTAATGGAGATCTGAAATGACTGAATATGAAACTCAGAATGGGGTAAAGATAGGTTGTGGCAAGAATGCCCTCATGTTGGACTGTTCAGCCTTTGCAAATGGCATCGTTCTGATAAGAGACAATCCTCACAGAGGCAAGAAGCAAGTCCAAGAACTACAAAATGTTGTGGCCAAAACAGGATGAAGAATTTCCTTTTGAAAAACAGCATTCGTATGACACAGACAGAATTGTAACTCAGTTTGGGGATATTCATTGGGTTCATAAATTTAAATACCTTGGAGAAATTCTCACTCCCAATGGAAATGAAAAGGAGCCATCAAAAGAGAGTGTAAGGAGGATGGAGACAGCCTTCACGTACAAGTCCAAGTTATAATATGTGGTGAGACGGAGAACTGAACTATGGGAAATACAATTTTTAAGTTTTTTTTATTTAACATGCCTGAAGGATTTCATTTTTGGTTGGAGCTCTGGACTCTACTGGAATTATTTTATGTAACGGCAAGAAATATTAATTTAAATATGTGTGTAATAATTTCTTGAATTTCTTTAATTTTCCTGCTTGTTTTGTCTTGTTTTATCTTATCGATGTTAAAAGTTTCTTGCGTTACAGTTCATGTCTTCAAAATTTATGTACTCAATCTGTAGAAGTTTTTTTTTTTTTTTGCTAGGGGCTTTACGTCGCACCGACACAGATAGGTCTTATGGCGACGATGGGATAGGAAAGGCTTAGGAGTTGGAAGGAAGCGGCCGTGGCCTTAATTAAGGTACAGCCCCAGCATTTGCCTGGTGTGAAAATGGGAAACCACGGAAAACCATTTTCAGGGCTGCCGATAGTGGGATTCGAACCTACTATCTCCCGGATGCAAGCTCACAGCCGCGCGCCTCTACGCACACGGCCAACTCGCCCGGTATCTGTAGAAGTATGGGATTCTCTAGACTGAGTACGGTTCAAAATTTGGGTAGCAGAATGGGGTAAAGATAGGTTGTGGAAAGAATGCCCTCATGTTGGACTGTGAGTCTGTCTTGGGTGCCTTCGGTAGGCACACGTGTGTGTACTGAGGCTTAGGGCTTAAGGTGCTGAAAGGTCATTCCTCTCCTGAGAGTACGATATTGGCCCTAAGAGTCTCATTATCGTGTGATAAGTTCAAGTGTACTTGAGGTCATGTTCTGATGTTCTGTCCTTTTTCTTTTGTGAGTACTTCTTGATGTGTCATCGCACGGGTGTTTTTGTGTGTATATGTGTACTGTGTTCTTGTGATGTGAGATGGAGTCAGTATTGAGGTCGTTCGTGCCTTTTCCCATTGGTTGGTTACGGCTGGTTATCTATGCAAATATTTTATATGTATATGACATGGTAAATGAATAGTGACTTACTAACCTCAATTTATTGAAGGTGGTTCCAAGCTAACATAATTAAGTATTTATTTTCCTGTTTTGAGTTCCCTTGCAACATTCTCAATTTTTCCTTTTATTTGTTTCGTTTTTTCTTAATATTGAGTGATTAAGAATGCACACAGTAACTTAATTTAGTAGTTATAAGGGATTTAGTTATAAATAAAATTTTTGTTTTTGGGGTAAACATCCAACCGGATACATTGGCAATTTTATAGGTTATTTAAGAATATTAGTTGTAATAAGCATGGTCGCTGTGACCATGTTATGTATACTTTAATGTTATGTGTTTTGGGGTAAGAGTAGAATTTTATTAATGGGCATAGTTAGGGATTTTGTAATGTTTTTGGTACTAGGGTAAGCTCTGGCAGATTTCCTTTTTGTTTTTTAAATTGTCCTAAATTCTGAAATAGCACTTGCCGAGTGGGCTGGGGTATCCCAGAACTGTGAGGGGGAACCTCCCTAAGGAGGCTTGTTATTGTTACAAAAAAAACCACCCTTGAAACTCAACTTTAAGTCGTCGATAGTTCAGGCAAGTGGCCTTATTTTTTCAGTTCCAAGTTTCTGCTGCACCTGTTTATGTTCCAGTGACTGCAATACCACTGACTCTGTTCAACCTGGGGTAACTGTTTGGAGCCTGCAACGCACCTACTGCCCACTACTATCTGATGGTGGAATGGGAAGGTGGTTCTGATGGTGGCAGTAGGTATTGCTGCGCTAATAACCTTTGCCTGTTTTGGGAGAATTCATTAAGCTGGTGGGCTGTGCTGAGGCTGTAAGAGAGCTATGGTGGGACTGTAATATGGATGGAGACGTAGTTATCGGCCGCGGTCTGCGCCTTCGTTTGACAGCGAAACCAACGTTCTACTTTGCCTGTATAGACGTTCCTGAAGAGAACGAGATAAAAATTTGTGGTGTGGTGCAATTGTGGCAGTGAGAGAATCTTCAAATCTCCATTTAAGCCTCTCTTTTAATTTCATTTAAATTTGTTATTTTTCTTTTTTTTGTCAAGCAGAGATCAACGTTTGGAGGAGGAGAATGTAATATGTAGTAAGACGGAGAACTGAACTATAGGAAATATAATTTTAAAGTTTTTTTATTTAACGTGTCTGAAGGATTTCATTTTTGGTTGGAGCTCTGGACTCTACTGGAATTATTTTATGTAACGGCAAGAAATATTAATTTAAATATGTGTGTAATAATTTTTCTTTTAGGCAATAGGAAAGATATATTGAACAGTATGAACATTGCAAGATGTAAACAGTGATTTTTTGTATGTAAATTTTATGTAATTGATCATTTAAATTAATGTCAGCAAGTATGAGGAAAAGACACTTGGGACGTTTTAACTTCTTGAAGAATTATTTGAAAATTAATTTTCGTAATTCTGTATGTCAAAATTGTAATCTGATGAAAATGTAAAGGTGCTTTAGTTGTGAAATATCCTATACTGCATGTGCGGTTATTGCTGTTGAAATAGGTGTCGCAACAGGAAATCTCGAGAAGTTGCTATGCAATTTCTTTCGCTAGAATAATGAGATTTCCTATTGGCGAAAAGACAGGAAACCTAGTGGAAATTGTTTCTTATTAGTTAATTGTGATCGGGCTATTTCCGGTCTTCTGCCGGCTTCAAAAAAAATTATGCGTGTGCTCGATGTCATTTACATCCGATCGCCCTAGCGAGCGCGTGCGTTCGGGGCCTCGCCCCGGGAACTCCAGTTTTTATTGGTAAGTGTTTGATTTAATTTAATTACTTTGGCATTTCGGTATTTCCTTGCTTAATGTCATTTTCAAAGTTTTAAATTTAACGTGTCCGAGTTTGCCCTAGGTTCCCGTTGCCGTAATTTCAGTTCTATCCCTTACTTGCATTTTAAACTATACTTTGTAATGTAGCATCACCCTTCTATTGTTAAATCAAATTTTCTCCAAGTTACTTATGTATGTCTTGATTCGGTGTCATGGAACTGTATTTTGTTAACAAAACACCCTTCATTTGTGCATAAGTATCAGTTGCTATGTCATGATCTTGTTTCTTGTAATATTGGTTTTGATTATGTTAATATGATGAGTTTCGAGGTGATGATTGTAAGTCTTTTCTTCCCCATAACACCATACCTTCCCATGGACCTCATAGGGTTCCAGCACCTTCCGCTCTCTCTTAGTTGTCATTTTTAGGCCTGTAAGTGTTCCCTTGTATTTGATTTAATTTTGAGTACCGGTATTGATAGTTATCTGTCATATTTCCATGCTCTGATGTGAATTCACCACTTCTGCGTCATTTTACTATTTCTTCATTCACATTTTATGTCAATATTATTATATTTATTATTATTATTATTACTATGTGTAGGCGTAATTGTCCCAAATAACGGTCACAAAGTCCATCTTAATTCAAGCCAAATTGAAACAGTACTGCACAGTGATCAGAACGGAGTGTCTTTATGGAACAGAAACACTGACAAGGCTGGCAGACTCAGAACTTTTGGGTCCAAAGAAGTTGCAAAATGACCAACATACTTTTCGGTTGAGAACAAACCAGGGACTCTATAAAACTACTGAAAAAATTAAGATGAGGATGAGGAAAAGACGACTAACCTTTTATTGACACATTAAAAGAATGAATCAAGAGAGGTTGGCCAACAAAATACACCTCCTACAAGAAAAGGGGGGAAAAAACAGCCTGGGTGGCTTATATAGGTGCACAAAGACCTAGCAGAGGTGAGTGTCAAGGATACAGGACAGAACAACATTTAGGGAAAAGATTGTGGGAGTGAGGGATACACCCAAAAGGCCATTGGCCAAACATCTCTGCGTAAGAAAAAGAAAGGAGGAGTCAAAGACTTAAGGAGAGTGCAAAGAGAAGGGCATTAGTCTGCGTGGCAGAAGGGCAGGGAGAGTGTGTAAACATGGCCCACAGATGGCCGTATCAATGAATGAATTATAACAATAATCATCATCATCATCCTAATCCTGAAAATAAGGCATGCACAGTTCTGAATGTTATTACAGTAAAAATTACTGAATACTGAATAAATACCACATGAAAGTGTCAGCCCAGTAATAATAATAATAATAATAATAATAATAATAATAATAATAATAATTGTACCGGGCTGTACACCTCCACTCCGCTAATTTAAAATGTGCGCCTGTGGAAACTCCTCTGCTGGAGGAAGTCTGAACTTTATTTACCCTATTAATTTTCTAGTTTCTCAGAAGATGTCACCACCTGGAAATTTTTGAGTTTGTGAACTGTGTCATTTTCGACGTACTTTTGTTTTGCTTGAAGTAAGAAGTGTGAACTTTCTCTTCTAGAGGACACCACTGAAAAACTACAATAGTGCACCCTAGTGGGAAGAAAAATAACTGTTCTTTGGAGAAAATTTTATTTCAAAAGTTTGTTCTTTGTTAAATTTCTTTCTGTTATTGTTTAAGTTGGCTGTATACCCCTCTCTTTCCCCTTGTTTTGCATTTGACCAATCCCGAATTTCTGTTATTAATTTCTGACCAATCATTGGGATCTTCCCCCAACTTGAATATGTTTCTATACCCTAGCCAATAAAAAGTTTGTGGGAGGGTGTTTTCTTTCCCCTAACACCTAGAACCTTCCGCGAGAGGATATAAACTGCTGATTTTTGGGTCTCCGGGCCACTTCTGTTCCATCTTTCAGTGTATTAAGTACATAGCAGGAGGCGGGAAGCGCCTCTTTCTCCGGCAGCGGTCAACTATAAGGTAATGGCCGATTAATATATTCTTTCTTTGCTAGCTCAGCAGTTTAACTCTCGGGGCGGGTGCGAAGCGTTCCACCATGTAACCTTTTCCTAAAATGTAAATGTAACTACTCTTTTCATCTATTCTCTTGGAAAGCTACATTCTGGGATAGAGAGTGCTAACCCTCTCGAGCTCCCACTCATATTGTTTTGAGGTGAACTTATTTTTCTCAACCTATTCTTCGTTAATGTAAAACAAATTGTTCTCTTCTTAAGTCACCTCTTTAGTATGGGATTAGCCCTTGTATTAACGGCCTAGCGCCAAGTAGGTCTTAATCTAGTGTATTAGGAGTGCAAGTTCGCCTCCTCTCAAATTGTTATTTTAGAGGTCATTTAATTAACATTCTTTTCGTTTAATAGACCTCAGTAGATTGGGTATTTTACCCCTGTGTTTATGTCCGTTGAGGACAGCTTGAAGGTGGAGTTTGGTGTGGCCTGGGAGAGGCTTAAATTTGAGAGCGAGTGGCTCTTTTGAAAATTGTATGTTGTATGCCTCGAGGAGGCTTTTCAGTGTAATTTGGAGCAAGGGCTCCTAGGTATGAATGGGGTTTTCTGCCCCTCTGTTAAAACTTGTGTTTGGGGTAAAACTGAGCTGATTGCCCAAGCATTATGAACTCGGGGCGCGAAGCCCAAATTCTGTAAATATTGTAACTACCTTATTTTGACTTGCTATTCTGTACCTGCCATGTTTATTACTTATTTATTTTGAAAAGAAAATATAACCGTATTAAATTTTAAATTTACTTTACTGGCACTATAATTTCGTAGCTTGAGATCCATTCACACCCGCACCTTCTTTCACCTCTACCTACCTCTAAAACACGGTAACAATAATAATAATAATAATAATAATAATAATAATAATAATAATAATAATAATAATAATAATAATAATACCACACACAGTCAAAAGTCAGCAATGCCAAGTCCAATATTTGGGAAACCAGGCCCTGCCTGTCACAAGTCAGGACTAACGGTGAGTAATAGAGGAGTAATACCTCTTTAAAAATCCTTGGTCTGGTTGGCCTGACTTCTTACTAGAGTTACGTTGAAGAGGGTCAACAGTTTCTGAAAGAGGACGAGGACAACCATGTCCCAACGGTCGACAATGCGGAGAAATCATCTTCAGATAGCAGCGTCTGTGAAAGGCATCTATTAACCAGCTCTGGAGCTTACAACCTCGGTTCCATTATCGGGAAGGGGCCATCCAACCCATTCTTTCATTAACAACCAAGCATCACGGAAAGTTATCAGAAAAAAAAACACTATCCTAGGTGGAAGCTGTTTACAAAAGTCCACCACTCCTAAGAGTGCAAGCAGACCTTTAGATTCTGCAGAGCCTGCACCTAGATGCTCAGGAAAGACATTTATGACTGGACATAAAAAACTCGAGACTAAACAGAAATACTACATTGGAACACTGAATATTAACTCACAGAACTGACGAAAATGATGGATGACCACAACATACTAGCCTTAGTCTTGCAAAAAACACAATATCAGGATGAAGATATAATCGATATTGAGAGATATAGGGAAAAAGAATGAAGGCAAGGCAGGCAAGCACCTACTGATATTTGGAACGGCGCTTACAGTAAGTGAGAAGGTTATCGGCTCGGTAGTGAACTTTTCTAGTTCTCCAAAGGGACTCTCTCTCCTGATTCTTTGCTGTGGAAACAAAGGATACACATTGATCAATGCCGATGCACCAAGCAATGAAGACAATAGGAGTAAACTAGAGAAAGTTGACAGATTTTGGGATCATCTTGGAAGAACAGATGGAGAAAATACCTAACAAGAACATCAAGATATTGCTGGTGATTTTAAGGCTCAACTGGGGACGGAAGCACAATATACATCAGCAGTAGAAACATATCCTGGTCACAGGATAACCAACAAAAATTGAATAAGACTTGTCGAATTATGTCAGATCTTCAAGTAATGTCGACATCTACAAACACAAACCAAGCAAAAACAGAAGACTTGGCGATCACCAAGTAACTTGAACAGAGAGATACAGATTAACCACACTGCACCCTCCAGCAGGGCAATGAAGGACATTATGAATGACAATGTACTGAGAGGTGCCATGTTTGACTCTGATCACTACTTCTCCAAAGTTAAGAAGTTAAGAAGACTCCAAAAACTGAAAATAAAATTCACAGATACGATGTGATGAAATTTAAGGTCAGTCAAGGAGTTGAGGAGCAGTACCACTAGAACTTGCCTTTTGAATCTAAGAACTGGAATGATATCTCATCTAAAGTTCAATAGGCAGCTCATGCCACAATCCTAGCAGCTCCGAAACAAAAAAATTGATGATGGAACAAAACCTGTGATAATGCACTGGCTCGAAGAACAGATGCCTGGAAGAAATGGAATTTGAGGAAGGAACAGGAAGAGAGGAGGAGTTCTCACTTAGAAACCTTGAGCCTTTGAGTAGGAAATGACACACCAAAATGCTGCTGCCTTGCAGGTGTGGCAGAGGACCGCCAAAGGCTAAGAGAGATCATTCCAACAGAAATTAGTCCAGTGTTAGGCTTAACAAGCCAGCGGAACACAGTTGACGAGTGCACTGCCTCAGATGTAGAAGTGGAAAAAGTAACAGACATGATTCTTCACACAGCTTATGAACCTATGATGACTGGAAATGCAGGAAAAGACTTACATTACACAGGAAGAAACAGCTCAGAATTGGAACTCTCAACACCATCATTTCGCATTATCCAGCTGTAGCTAGGTACGGCCAAATATGGCTCCTCTCCACTTTCTTCGGTCTTTCCACCACTCCTCCTCGAACACTGTGTCCCAGTCCAGGTTTCCTTCTCTAATACTGCGTTGGTTTGTGTCCTCCCATCTCATTCGTAGTCGTCTGCGGCCTCTCGTTCCTTGCATTTGCATTTCCATCACATTTTTTGCATTCTCCTTCGTTTTATGTGCCCAAACCATCTTAATTGGCTCTTCTCTATTCTATCATTCATTTTTTCCACTCCAATTTCTTCCTGGATTTTCTCATTCCTTATTTTGTTTCTTCTACTCTTCTGTATTATACTCCTCAAGAACTTCACTTCGGCTGCCTGTATTCGACTCTCATCCTTTTTTATCATTGTCCAGGTATCTGCTCCATAAGTTGTTGTACGTAACACATCCTGTACATAGTTTCCTTTGCTTCCATTGGCACATCTTTGTCCCATAACATGTTTCTTACACTATGATAGAAACAGCTTCCAGCTTGAATCTTCTCACTAATTTCAGCATCCTGTCGAGCATTCTCCATTAATTCACTCCCCAGGTATTTGAACACCTCCACTACTTCCAGGGGCTTGTCTGCAAGTCTAACCTGACCTTTCCCTTCTTTCTCCCCTCTAGTCATTACAAGAGTTTTACTTTTTTCTACACTTATTTTCAATCCACATTCTTCCATCTTCCCATTCACCACATCCAACTGTTCATGAACATTCATGTCCTCTTCTCCCCAAATCACAATATCATCTGCAAATAACAACATGTTCATTTCTCTTCTTCCATATATCTTTCCAAAGCTTTAGATAGAGTGGAACATGGAATATTATTAAAGAAATCGGAGGGAATAGGATTGGACGTAAGGGTTACACGTTGGATAAAAACATTTCTAAATTCAAGGGTTCAGAAAGTCTAAGTAGGAAATAATGTATAGCAGGAAGAGAAAGTTTGGAAGGGAATTGCACAGGGTAGTATAATCGGTCCATTACTTTTCTTAATATACGCAAATGATTTAGGGAACAATATAACATCAAAAATAAGATTGTATGCAGATGACATAATTGTTTATAGGGTAATAAATAAAATTGAGGATTGTTCAGAATTACAAAGGGACCTTGAGAGTATCCAACAATGGGTTGAAGAGAATAATATGAAGGTTAATGGAGGCAAATCAACTGTTACAACATTTACACACAGGAGTTTTAAAACTGAATTTGAATATACTTTGGATGAGGTAGTTATCCCAAAAGATGGCAAGTGCAAATACTTAGGTGTGAGATTTGAAAGTAATTTGCACTGGAAGGGTCATGTGGATAACATTGTTGGGAAAGCATACAGATCATTACATGTCATAATGAGGCTACTTAAAGGATGCAACAAAGAATTAAAAGAGAAAAGTTACTTAAGTATGGTTCGTCCATTACTGGAATATGCAAACAGTGTTTGGGATCCTCACCAAGAATACCTAATTAAAAAAAATAGATAGTGCGCAGAGGAAAGCAGCAAGATTTGTAACAGGGGATTTCAGGAGAAAGAGTGTGTGTCAGAAATGTTAAAGGAACTTGGGTGGGAAACTTTAAGTAAGAGAAAGGAGAAAACTAGACTTATAGGATTATATAGAGCCTATACAGGAGAAGAAGCATGGGGAGATATCTGTGAGAGGCTTCAGTTGGAAAATAATTATATCGGCAGGACTGACCACAAATATAAAATTAGAAGGAATTTTAGCAGAAGCGATTGGGGTAAATTTTCCTTCATTGGGAAGGGTGTGAAGGAGTGGAACATTTTACCAAGGGTAGTGTTTGATCCTTTTCCAAAATCTGTACAGATATTCAAGAAGAGAATAAACAGCAACAGAGAAAATAAATGAAATGTTAGAGGATATTGTAAATAAAAAAATGTGTGTGATTAAATTAATTCCATCCCCTGGTCTATGGAGTTTGGACAGCCCAAGTAGGGGACTGCCTGTAGGGGTGAAGTACAGTGAGGACTTCGAGGGCCTTGGGACCGCTACGGTAGCTGTGAAGGCCCTTCAGGAACTCTGAAAAGTGGTGGCAAAAGGGGCTCGGGTTAAGACGCAGCAGGTCGTTATGCTACTTAGGTTCCAAAATGGGTAAAATATAAATATGTGAATAAATACAATGTTAATTTTAATCTTATACCAGTTGTATAGTATTATTAGAAGTAATTTCACATACTGTATATGAGTTGACTATGTGTGTAAGTACAGGAGATATTTAAGTAGAATTTTGTAAACAATATAAATTTATTGAGTATGATGTGTGTGTTTAATAGAAAAAATATATTAGCGTAAATTGTATAATATTGTATTCTAGGAAAATTTTCTTCTCTTGTTAATTTAAAATTTAGTGCTTGACAATAATGTATTTTAGTGTACCATTTGCCACCGAGGTAAACACCTCATTTGCAAATAGAGATTTTGATTTGATTTGATGTTACTTTTGCAGTTTTCATGATGTCATCCATTACTATTGTAAACAGGATTGGTGATAGAACACTTCCCTGTCTCAGCCCACTAGTAATTTTGAACAACTTGTCCTGCCAACTTGTGTTTGGATGCAACTACAACATTCCTTATTTTTATTCCTGTCCAATTCCTTTTTACACCAGACGGTCACAAACTTTAGTCCGGGGGGTACTGTCATATGCCTTTTCAATGTCAATGAATGTCATCACCATATCATTCCCATACTCTCATTGCTTTTCCATTAGTTGTTTCATAATGAAAATGAGCTCTATTGTTGACTTTCCACTTCTGAAACCAAACTGATTTTCCTGTATCTGATCTTCAACTCTCAACCTTATCCTACTTTCCAGTATCCTTTCCATTATCTTAGCAGCATGGGATATCAGAGTAATTCCCCTTTAGTTTTTTCATACTTTCTTATCACCTTTGTTCAAAACTGGGATGATTATTCCCTTTTGCCAATCCTCAGGGACCTCCTTATTCTCCCAGACAATTCTGAGAACTCTGTATATCCACTGCAAGCTTACAGCTCCAGCTGCCTTTATCATCTCCACTGAAATTTCATCTATTCCAGCAGTTTTTCCATCCTTCATCTTTCTTACAGTCATTTCAGTTTCATTCACTGTAATTTATTTATCCATTTCTTCATCAACTAATTGCCTTTCCTGGTGGTCCATTGATGCCTGTCATTAGTTCTCATGTTCAGCAACTTCTGAAAATACTCTCTCCATCTATTTCTTATTTCTTCTGGCTTTGTTAATATTATGCCACCTTTATCCTTCACAAATCTGGTGTTTACTTGATCTCTCTTTTTGTTTCATAAGACACCATACAATCATTTCTTGCTGCCCTGCATATCATCTCTCAATTTCTGTGTGAATAAGGCCCAGCTTTTCCTCTTTTTTTCCTCCACTACTTTCTTGGCCAAATTCTTTGCCTCCACTTATTTTCTTCTACTTTCTCCAGTCTCAGATGTTTTCCTGCTTTCAATGCCATTTTCATTTCCTTCACTTTAATCTTTACCCTATTATTCCACCTGTGCCTCTCTTTGTTTTTCACATTTCCCGGTGTTCTACCACATACCTTTTCTGCACATCCAATCAGTGCTTCCTTAAATCTTTTCCATTCATCTTCAACATTCCCCATTTCCTTCCTGGGTACCAAGGGCATTATTTCCCTTTGAAATTCTTCTTGTATGCTTTTCTCCTTCACCTTCCATACTTCAATTCTTTCTCTCATCTTAATGGGGGACTTCAATCTTTCCCACTTTCTCATTCTCACTGGTAAATGCAAAGAAATTGTAGACCTAATGAATTTTAGGGTTGAGACGAAATGGAAAGGTTCAGGAAAGAAAACCTTATGAAATGGTTATATTTTGTGTCATAGCGGAAACCCTAATGAAGCCATAAATGGAGTTGCTTTCGTTCTCCACAAAGATGTTGATGTACAGGTGACATCAGTTATATGAATGACAGAATCCTTAAAATGAAATTGCGTGTTGGCCAGGTATTACATACCTGGCACAAAAAAAAGATCAGTTTCTTGTAGATCTAGAGGACCAAATTAAGGAAAACAACATCACCATTATACAGGAGACCTGAATACCCAAGTTGGAACAGATAGGCAAGGCTGTGAAGACATCACAGACCTCTATGGCTATTGTGCCACACCTAGTGGTCTTAATATTTTATTCCTCAAATGGTCTTGTTATTCTATTCCCTGATATCGATATCATATGTCTGTTATTTGAATATGGTAACTGTACTCTGACTTGACATCTACTTCCTCTCGGTTATGACAGATGGCGCTTCATGCCATTATGAATTTCCAAAGCATTTTTTTCTATCCTAACTTTGTTTTGTATGATTTCTATGAGGAAAGAATGGAAGCCTTGGTTAAAAAGATGGAGAGGCAGAGCTATGAAATGTGTTTCGTATGGTTTAAATGATACTTTTAAAAGATTTATACCATTCCATACGTCGCTCTCTGCTTTGAGTCAATGTACAGGATCTGTTAATATGTGTAGATTCTTATTCCAGGAATTTAATTTTTTTACTACTTCTCTTGGCTTGCCACAGGTATGCTAGGCTAGTGTTTCTTGTGATCCCGGTTATGTTCTTTGTTCTTCATTTTTAATGTGGTGGATTAATTTTCACTTTTCTCTTTACTTTATAATTTCATGATCATCATCATCATCATCATCATCATCATCATAATAATAATCGGTTTGCCCTTCCAGAGAGCCTATTCAAAAAGATTTTGTTGTCCATGACATATTCCCAATTCCATCCTCTTCTCTCCACATCTTCCCTCAGTTGGGCCATCCATCTTCTTCTTGGTCTTCCAGCTGGTCTTCTACCTGTTATTCTCTTTTCCAAATAAGCACATGGTAACTGTGCTATTCGTTCGTTCAACATGCCCAAACCATTTAATACTATATGACCGGAGTCTTTCCTCCATCGATTCATTTAGACCTGGATTTTCACGTGTTCAAGTCTTGTCTTTTGGAGGGCAGTTCTAAGAAATTTCATTTCACATGCTGAATCCTACTACAATACTTTCATGTTAGTGTGTAGGTTTCCAGAAAATATGTAAGGATGGGAATGAAATATGACTTGTACAGGGTCATTTTTGTTCTTTGTGGGACCTTCTTATCCCATAGTAGGTGTCTAACGATACTGTAAAAGTTAGAGCATTTGGTTACTCTGTTATTTCTATCTCAGCTTATTCCTCTTCTTATTCTTTTATGACCGCATAGGATCACTGTAGTCAGTCCATTGTTCAGGTCTCTTTGAGGGGATTGTTCGGGTTTTGCGGTCCTCCCAGAACTTCTTCAGACGCTCCGATCTTCGTGCCCTTTCCTCGGTTGAAAATATGTGTTGGTTTGTTTTGTGTAAGGGTAAAGCGGGGGTTTATAGTCTTGAGTTTTGTATTCAATTTTATCTTATTTGTGGTGTCTTCTGTTGTGAGGCCTATTTCCTTCAGATCCTCTCTTACTTCTCTGATCCATTTACATCCTGTTGTGGCATTTTTTGAGACGAGATTGTGTTATACTAGTTGTTTCAGAAGTCTCGAATCCTGCATCCTCATGATATGTCCAAAGAATCCCAGTCTCCTCGTATGCATAGTATCTGTAATGAGTTCTAGCTCTCTGTACATGATTTTGTTAGGTATTATTTGTCACTGTCCATCTTTCTGGTAATTTTTGTTGATGCAGGTTCTTCCAGTCCTTTCAATTTTCTGAAGTCTGTCAGTCTATTTACGCTTCCTAAGTGTCTGAATTGGTGTACTACTTCAACTTGGTGGGTCTGTATTTTTATGTTGCATTCTGTATTATGTCTGCTGATTTTCAGTGCTACTGTTTTTGATGGGTTCAATTTCATTCTTACACCATGCATTCAGATTATTTTGCACTCCCTCCTCTGTTTCATCCCATATTGCCACATCATCTGCAAACACCAGAGCCTGAAGACCTTCATACCTTTTCCTTTTAGTTCCTTTAAAATGGTATCCATAATTGCTATGAATAGAAGAGGTGATAAGGCACTTCCCTGTTGTACTCCTTTGCTTGTATTGAACCATTCAGAGTGACCATTTCCAATACTGACACAGCTTTTGCAATTAGTATATAGCATTTTGATCTTCCTAATAAGGTACTTCAGTACACCAAGTTTTCTAAGACTTTATAATTTACTTGATACATATATTTGTTCCTACATAGCAACAAAAACGGTAACACTGATTTGTTTTGATAGAGGTGTGTGTGATGTTGTTTGATTATGAAGATTTTTCATTTGAGACCTGTTTCTTTCTCTCCTATTGTGACGTCTTACTTGAGCTCATCTTGAGATGTGTATTTAAAACGCTAGTTCCATACAATTCATGTTTGCTACCAGGGCGATATGAATATGTTCATAGCGTATTTGTGGTTTGATTATTGTAATGACTAGGTGAGCCTTGCCCTGTACTGCGGCCATCCTGATTATTTGATCTGAACACTCAGATCGAGCTTGTGAGCCTTCGACTCATTTCTCTCATGCTACTGCGGTTTTTATCGCGGTGTGTCTTGATTCTGCATTTTATGTTGCTTTGCGCATCTGGTCTCTACCTGTTCATATGTGGATGCGTTCTATGAATGTCGGGTCTGTGTTATTATTTTGGTACCTTATGGATGTTACCTTTTGTTTTACTATTATGGTTGTTTATTTTAGTACCTTGTCTCAGCTCCTGGCTGATTTAACTGTTTTATTTTTATATTTTGGGATCTTTTTCTATATCTTTCATATCATCTTTGACTATATTTATTTACTTCTGTAGCTATGACAATGTCCCGTTTTCTTCCTTCATATAACCTCTTTGTCTTCTGTGATTATTCCCCTCGACTGAAGTGCTTCTATGTAATTTTAAATTCTGAGAGAGGCTACAGTTTGGAGATTGTTGATGTCTTGGGGATTGAAGTTTGGCCTCGTTTTGTTCTGGAGTGGTTGCAAATACTTTTCGGGCTTAAATGCCAATGTATATATATTATTAATCATATATTCATTGGTTGAGGTTCCACTTTCATGAAAGAAATGTTTTGTGACAAATTCAGAGTACAATTGGTTGATATTGTCTGAATCTATTGATACTATCCTTCTCTATGTACCTATAAAAATGAGATAAGTGAAGTTGGTGGGATTATTTCTGAGGAAGTGAAAGACTCCTATGCATTTTAAAAAGAAAATAGCCTCCAAGAATATGTATGTGAGTAACACTTTTCCTTATGTATCGTTTTGTTTGTTACGTGCCCATCTCATATCTGCTTCAGCCAATTTTATGATAATAAACCCTAATCTATTTTAACTTATTTCTGTCTTGGATTCTTACCTTTTATGCTTTATTCATTTGTATAAGAGGCCTGGGTTCAGTTCCTGGCTGTCTTTTGCCAGTTTTGACCAGTCCACAATTAATGACCTCATTAGCAAAGGGTAGTGGATGGACTATGGTGACAGAAACAAGGCAGAAATCAGGAGGGAGAAAACCTGATAAGACTTCTGTGCACAGAATAACCTGAGCATACAAAACTTTTGCTTTCAAAGAAAGACAGCTACAATCACACACTACACTTGGGTTGGGAAGCACAGGACATTAAGAGACCATATAATAATTGAAAGATGTGCTAGCCCAGTTCATCACTGAAGTTAAAGTGAATTTTGCAAAAAATGAATTTCCTTATAAAGCCCGTATTGTCGTACGTATACTTAAAAGGTATGGTCAAATGTTCCACCTTTACAATACTAAATTTTTTAAATTGAATTATTAAAATAACATTTTAAAAAAACGGAACATGTTTCATCCATTTGTAGAAATCATCAGCCGAAAAGTTTTAAGATTAAGCACAAAGGACAAGGACAAAAACACATTAAAAATAATTTGGACTGCTCGAAAAGTTTTAAGATTAAGCACAAAGGACAAGGACAAAAACACATTAAAAATAATTTGGACTGCTAAATGCATCAGTTAAAATGTTGAAGAATATGCTGGAATGTTCTAAGCACAGCACTTGAATACTATTAAAAGTGAAAATTAAAATATTGCACACATGAGATGATTCAATAAAATTGGTAATAGAGTCCTTCTTAACGTGATGATGCTGTGTTGGACATAACAGTTTGCTGATGCGTCGGTAGAAACTTGGTGATATGGAGCACAATGTTTAGTACCAGTAGAATGAAGACGATTGATAAACATATGTTAAACATGATTGAGGGTTCCAGTAAAACAGTATTGAGTTCATCTTGTTGGCGTGATGATGTTAACAATTCTTAATAAAAAAAAGTAGACGGAATATCTGGTCGTGATTTCATAAGTGGAATTCTTGATGGTGACCACTGGCTTTTGGTCGTGCACATTGGGAACGTCCATGTGCACAATGTCAAGCACAAAAAAATGCCAAAGATACAATATCTGCTTGCTAGGAGAAGATGGGAAGAAACAAGAATACTAAAGAAAGATCTCAGCCAAATTACCAAAGAATGAGAAAAGAGGATCAGAAAAAGAGTGGCTGTCATTTAAGAACATCCTGGTTTCAGAAGCCGAATCACTATGTATAAAGATGAGTGCAACAAGCAGGGAGAAAGAAACACCAGGGTGGAATGAGAGAGTGCAAACTGTTGTGAAAGAAAGAAATGCAGCACAGAAGAGGCTAGACAATGCAAAACAAAAATCAGTCCACAATGAAGATGAAACTAACACAAAAATATTTGTGAAGTGACTGATTAAAGAAGGAAAGGTTAAGTGCTGGGACAGATCAAGATCAAGGCATCAGAAAAGAAATGAAGAACTACTTCAATACTTTATTAAATGGAGAAAGTCTTGGAAATGACATCACTGAAGACTGCAGTTGAAGTGCAAGTGAGAGCACAACACCAGCTAACATGGCCAGAAGTGGAGTCTAAGCTGAAGAATGTGAGAAATGGTACGCCCCCCAGGTTTGATGACCTCACTGCTGATAAGATGAAAGCAGCTGGAACACAAGGCATACAATGGTCGTGTAGCCTAGTCTCCGTCATCTGGAAAAATAACAGGTACCAGAGGACTGGATGGTATTATCATCCCTCTGTATAAAAAGGGAACAGGAAGAAATGTGGAAATTATAAGGGTATCACTCAAACTTCTGAAGAAGTTAAATGAAAGAGGAATCAGAAATATAGTAGAGCTGATTGAAGGAGGGGTAGCATGCCTGCCTCTTACCCGGAGGCCCCGGGTTCTATTCTCGGCCAGGTCAGGGATTTTTATCCGCATCTAAGGGCTGGTTCGAGGTTCACTCAGCCTATGTAATTACAACTGAGGAGCTATCCGACGGTGAGATAGCGGCCCCGGTCTAGAAAGCCAAGAATAACGACCGAGGGGATCCGTCATGCTGACCACATGACACCTTGTAATCTGTAGGCCTTCGGGCTGAGCAGTGGTCGCTTGGTAGGTCAGGGTCCTTTGGGCCTGTTGTGTCATGGGGTTTGATTTTTATCTTTATTATGGAAGGAGGAGCAACATGGCTTTGGGAAGAGCCAAAGCACTACAGGTCTTATATTTGCTGTCAAAATGCAAATAGAGAATCATTGGGAATATGGAAAGAACTTAGTGACTGTTTTTATGGACATCGAATAGGCCTGTGACAGTGTCACTAGGGAGATAATCTGGGAATGTCTAGAAGGTGTAGATGTGCCAATCTTAAGTAAAATGCCCGATCAAAAATGCATAATAGGAGAGCATGGATGATATTACCCACAGTTATCAACATTAGTGTATGTTTTGCCAGCATCATACAACTTAATATTGGAAATCGTACTATTGTTCAAGTTTACGTTGAAGGTTAGGTCAAATGTTCCACCTTTACAATACCAAGATTCTTTATTAACTAAATATTTACATGATTTTTAAATATATCGGGACATGTTTCGTCTACCTTGTAGACATCATCAGCCGTAAAAACCCTTGAGAAAAAGCTACAAGGACAAAGTAACACATTAAAACAATTCGGATAACCGAATATGTTATTTAAAATGGTGAAGAATTCAGAACTGTTTTGAGCACAGCACTTAAGAATACCGTTGACATTAAAATTAAAATTGTCCACATGGGATGCTTCAGTAAAAACTTTGCGTTAAAATTCTTCCTTTTTGTGTGTTACTTTGTCCTTGTCCTTGTAGCTTTTTCCCAAGGGTTTTTACGGCTGATGATGTCTACAAGGTAGACGAAACATGTCCCGATATATTTAAAAATCACGTAAATATTTAGTTAATAATATTGTGTGATCAAAAAGGAAGAATTTTAACGCAAAGTTTTTACTGAATCATCCCATGTGGACAATTTTCATTTTAATGTCAACAGTATTCTTAAGTGCTGTGCTCAAAACAGTTCTGAATTCTTCACCATTTTAAATGACATATTCGGTTATCCGAATTGTTTTAATGTGTTACTTTGTCCTTGTCCTTGTAGCTTTTTCTCAAGGGTTTTTACGGCTGATGATGTCTACAAGGTAGACGAAACATGTCCCGATATATTTAAAAATCATGTAAATATTTAGTTAATAAAGAATCTTGGTATTGTAAAGGTGGAACATTTGACCTAACCTTCAACGTATACTCACGACAATACGGGCTTTATAATTAAGTTTATTTTATGTAATAATAACTATTGTTCAAGTTATCGTATGTGCCCATACTTATTGTACAGGTTGGCCTCATTCATAGTTTCCCCACTCACTGATGTATAACATGTTAGGTTAATGAGAAGCCAATGTACATAAGTCTTTACAATAGGAAATACTAACTCACCTTACAAACATCGTGTCCACCTGTGCAATCATGGCACAGAACATCCACTAAACGTTCCCCAAGTCCTTTGAGAACTTCCAAACATGATTGTCGAGACTGGCTGGTTTCCGCCATGGGAGCACGGATCTCAGAACTGTCCAAGCGGCTAACATAGAGGCTTCCCATGATGCTAACATCCCTTCTGTACTTGTCTGTACCACCAACTAGAGCAACCTGCATGAAGTTTAGAAGTGCAGCATACAAGTTGGCTCTCAACTTCTGAGATGACGCACCTGAAAAATATAGAACAAAGCTACCATAAGATAATTCAGGGGCATTCGCACCGGAGTTAGGGCAACCTATTATTGTTTTCAGCCCCAACATACAGAGTCAGTATTCAGTCTGGTAGCCCCTCTCTTGTTTGTATCAGCAATCATCTTGCCACCTACATATCTGTTAATCTCTTCAGCTTCTTCCTTGCTGATATCACTTTAGTCTGGAGATGCTAACTTTCATAACATAGTCGCTGCAACTCTTTTCAAGCATCAAGATATCAGATTGATCCAAGGCTTTCAGCACAGTCTGTCAATAAGACCAAACTGCTTACTACATTTCCTCTTCCAAGTGAATCCCCTCTCTGCCATTTTATACCTGCCAGTAAATGATCTATCTACACCATGAACAACCCCCATAACTACTTTGAACTAAGAACTCATCCCACCATCAATTTTCGCTGCAATCCAACTGTTAAAATAAATGAATTTGACTTTAACAACCTACCCCTAACCCCATAATCCCTCAGTATAGTTACATCTTTTCTCTTGGTACACTCGTCATACCGGGCGAGTTGGCCGTGCGGTTAGGGGTGTGCATTACATGTTATAATTCTCATATTTTGGCCCGTATTGAATTGTACTAAAAAGTCAAAGAAATATTAATGTTTATTTATGTTTATTTTATGTACTGAATAGGTGGAATAAATAAACATTAATATTTCTTAGACTTTATAGGGGTGTGCAGCCGTCAGCTTGCATCCGGGAGATAGTGGGATCGAACCCCACTGTTGGCAGCCTTGAAGATGGTTTTCCATGTTTTCCCATTTTCACACCAGGCAAATGCCGGGGCTGAACCTTAATTAAGGCAGCAGCAGCTTCCTTCCCACTTCTAGCCCTTTCCTACCTCATCGTCGCCATAAGACATATCTGTGTTGGTGGAATGTAGAGCAAATTGTAAAAAGCACTTGTCATATGTCTTCTCTGGATTTATGACACATTGTATACTCCCCAAATAGTGTTCTTCAATTACAACAAAAGTCTCTTTGTAGGCCACAATTGTTTATAGTCTCATTGATGGAAAAAAAAACAAAAAACAAAAAAAAAAACAACACTATCAGAATGTTGGCCAACTTGGTAGGAGAGGTGGTAGTGTACAATTTCCAATCACTAGACTGAGTGCCAAAACCCTGGATTCTATTTCAAACCTCTCTGCAGTGTTCATATGGAGTGATGGCATATGATGCTGTGGCATTGAATAGGGACATTAAGCCTTGAGCAGACCTGTTGGTGTTATTTGACAGGAGTAACCCAAGTGCTGACAGCGGGTTTCACCCTCTCTCTACCTGATTATCATCATCAATAACACAAAGAAAGGAATTTATATCTGACGTGATGAACAGTGCACCTGTCTATGACGTAGGAAACAAATTGTGCAATGTATCACAAGATCACGCATGAGAGCTGCACATAAGATGCCACAAGGGCAGCTGGTTTTGGTTCTTGTTGTTGCTTAACATCAGAATTAATCTTCTTTTATAAATTTCAAGGGAACCAAAGATACTGGTGTAAATAAATGTAAACCAGGGGAAACAACATACAGTATATGTAAAAATGCTCTGGAAAAAGAGGGAAATATTACACAAGTGCATATTATTAATTTATAGAGTATTTCAATCTTAATCCTATTACTTACCTCAAATAAAGGTCCAAAGTAAATTAACTGTTGATACTACACTACCTTTGTAATTCTGCTCATCAACTGACTAAGAGAAGAGTACCAGTAGGTAGTTGAAATATTATATATTCTTTTAATCTGGTGGCCATGATCGTTAAGGCGCTGAAGTCTAAAAACGGTCTAACACCGAGGTTAGCCGGTTCGAGTCCCGTTGGTCGAAAAAATTTTCACCATCAGAATGTTGGCCGGCAGGGTAGGGGAGGTGGTGGTATACAATTTCTAATCACTAGATTGCGTGCCAAAAGCCTGGATTAAATTCCAAACCTCTCCGCAGTGCTCATATGGAGTGAGGGCATATGACGCTGTTGATGGTGATTCGTCCGTCGGATGGGGACGTTAAGCCTTGAGCAGACCCCTTGGTGCTATTCGACAGGAGTAGGCTATGTGCCGGCACCGGGTTTCACCCTCTCCCTACTATCATATGTCACGTCATTCATTTCATCTCTCATTAACTCCTCTGATGAGGTTGACGTCAGGAAGGGCATCCGGTCATAAAAAACCGCCACGACAAATTCATCTCACCTCATACCCGACCCCGTAGGGAAACGGGACAAGGGTTGGACAAACAAACAAACAAACTTTTAATCTGGTTATCCTTTTTTTTGCTAGTGGCTGTGGCTTTATGTTGCACCGACACAGGCAAGTCTTATGGCGACGATGGGATAGGAAAGGCCTAGGAATTGGAAGGAAGTGGCTGTTAATTAAGGTACAGCCACAACATTTGCCTGGTGTGAAAATGGGAAACCATGGAAAAGCAATTTTCAGGGCTGCTGACAGTGGGATTCGAACCCACTATCTCCCGGATGCAAGCTCACAGACGCGCGCCCCTAACCGTATGGCCAACGTGCCCGGTGGTTATCTTTCTTAGAAAGGCTACAGAATTATCTAAGATGTAACACATTTTCATTCTCTGGATGGAATATTTTAATTACTGCTATGCCTTATTCACCTTGCTTGTTTGAGATCGTCTTACTCACTTCCTCGCTTGTGAAGATTGTAATTCTTTCTATCACTTTCCTCTCCTCTAATTTTGGTCTGGTTTCCTTTATACACCTCTCATATGATTCTCCCAGGTCTCCATGGGCATGTCTGCAGGGAATCGCGGCTGCCTTGGTCTAAGTGGCTTATAAGGGTTCTTCTCAGCAACCTTTACATGCATTTCATCTGCCTTTGCTCTAAATTCCCCGCTTTTTCAGCATTAGTAGCGCCTTGAATTTCTTACTTGCTGTCTGCTAGCAAATTCAGGCCACTTTTGTCTTTCGTTCTTCTAGCTATGTACAAGTGTAATTTGCCTTTCAAGGTAAAACTCCTTGTCAAACCATTTTTGTGCTTCATAAAGGACAAGGGGACACAAACAAGCCAGAATCTTACAGAGGTATAATCCTAGAATCGGTGGCATTTCAAATACTCACCAACGTATTAGCACAGAAAATAAGTAACCTGATGGAACCACTGTTACCTGATGAATATTTTGGATTCCAGAAAGTGAGATCCACCCTGATAGCGGCGAGCTGTCTGCTAAAGGACATACAAGAACACAAGCCCACGGGATTTATGAAACATTGAGTGAGAACATAGTCAAGGTCAACAGCAAGGATAGGATAGTGCTAATAGGCGATTTCAATGCGAGAGTTCGAAATAGAACTGAAATATACGAAAGGGTGATTCATAAATGTGGGGAAAGTATGCTCATAGGAATGGGAAGCATTTGCTGGATTTCTATGCTAGGATGGACCCCTGTTAGGAATATACAGGTTTTCTGGGGATTTTTCGATGACAGAGACGGTGCCAGAGACTATTCTCATTTTAGATCCCGTACTGAAAATCAACTGAAAGGAGAATAATAATTGTACCGGGCGGTACACCTCCACGCCGCTTATTTAAACTTTGCGCCAGTTGAAACTCCCCTACTGGGAGAAGTCTGAACTTTGTCTTATGTGTTAATTTTCAAGTTACCCTGAAGATGCCACTACTTGGAAATTTTGAAGTTTCTGAACTGTGTTGTTTTCGATGTATTTTTGTTTTGCTTGTAGTAAGAAGTGTGAACATTCTCTTCTAGAGGACACTACTGAAGAACTACAACGGTGCACCCTAGTGCGAAGTGAAAGAACTGTTTTTGTTGAGAAAATTTAATTTCAAAAGTTTGTTCTTTGCTAAATTTCTTTCAGTCATTGTTTAAGTTGGCAATATTAACCCTTTCTTTCCCCTTGTTTTGAATTTAGCCAATCCCGAATTTCTCGAATTAATTTTCAACCAATAATATGTTTCTTCTTCGTATTGTGTAGGGGGTTTCTTGGTGAACCAATAAAATCCTTGTGGGAGGGTGTTCTCATTCCAAAAACGCCTCGAACTTTCCGCGAGAGTATATAAACCGCTGATTTTCGGGTCTTGGTGCCACTTCAGTACCATCTTTCAGTGTGTAAAGTACATAGCAGGGGGCGGGAAGCGCCTCTTTCTTCGGGGAGCAGTTCAACACCAAGGTAATGGCCTTTTAATAACTTCTTTTCTTGCTAGCTCAGCAGTTTAACTCTCGGGACGGGTCCAAAGCGTTTCTACCATGTAACTTTCCCTAAAATGTAAAGACTCTTAGCCTCTATTCTCTTTCAAAACTACATATTGGGATAGAGAGTGCTTAACCCTCTCGATCTCCCACTCATATTGTTCTGAGGTGAACTTATTTTTCTCAACCGATTCCGTAACAGTAATGTAAATTGCTCCTTTCTTAAGTCACCTCTTTAGTATGGGATTAGCCCTTGCATTAGCGGCCTAGTGCCAGATTAGGGTTTTAAACAAGTGTATTAGGAGTGCAGATCGCCTCCTCTCAATTGTTATTTTAGAGGTCAAGTAATTAACCTTTTTCTCACTTAATAGACCTCAGTAGGTTGGGTATGTTACCCTTGTGTATATGTCCTTAGAGGACAACTTGAAGGTGGAGTTTGGTGTGGCCTTTGATAGGCTTAAAGTTGAGAGCGAGTGGCTCTTTTTCGAAAATTGAGTGTTGTATGCCTCGAGGAGGCTTTCCTGTGTAATTTGGAGCAAGTGCTCCTGGGCTTGATTGGGGTCTTCTGCCCCTTTGTTGAATTCTGTATATCGTAAAGTTGGGCTAATTGCTCAGAATTGTGTGTCTGGCTCTCGGAGCCCAAATCCTGTAATTGTACATTCTCGTTTAGTGGTTTTGCTACTCTGGACCTGCCATTATTGTTATTTCTTGTTTTCTGCTAAGAAAATATAACCTTGTTAAATTTTAAATTCACTTTAATTTCGTAGCCTGAGACCTGTTCACCCCCCGCACCTTCTTTTACCTCTAACTACCACGGAAATCTCTGTAACAAGTGGTAGCAGAGCGTGGTTGAATGGGTCTCAATTTAGCCCCTTTTGACGGCTAAACATTGTTTTGATTCGAACTCTAACAATTTTCTCAGTTGCTGGAATTTTTAAATTTTCCTTTTTCAAAATTGTTCTGTCATCATGCCCGGCCCTCGCGATGTTCTCCATCTTAACTATTTGCGCAAGGAGGAGTTGATCTATGAATTGACTATTAGAAATGTGCAATCTGGAGGCACGGTTGCGGTAGACACAAACAAGTTTAGAGAGTCCCTTGATTTGCCCATTTCCATCCCCACTTTGGGAGAGAAAGAAATTCACGACTCTCTTTCCACGATCATCGAGAATATTACTGGGCTAGCATCTGTAGTTAGTTTTTTTGACGAAAATGATCCTTCTCCTAATCAAATTAAGCGTGTGCAAGCCAGGCTATTTCATTTTTCAAATAGAGTTAACGATCTGTTGTCTCTGAAGTTGAATGACGTTCAGAGGAAGGAAGCTAGTACGGTGCTTGAAAATATTTCTGAATTATCTAATAAGGTAACTCAATTGTTAACTGGGGAAGTTCCTCCCAAAATCGATCAACCCACCACGGTGAATGTAGGTAGTGAGGAAGAGCCTCCTAAGGGAGAAGTCAATAGGATAACCGTTGGAACTCAAACGATCTCTGCCCCATTGGACAACGAGTCTGAACGCCGTGCATCGTTGAATAATGTACGTTCTGAATTAACTTCTTTGCCACTGAAACCTTTACCTACTATATCACCTGGGTTCAGCAGCTTGCCTCATCCATTGGCAATGTTGCTCAAAGGTATCTCGAAGTTTTCGGTTAACACTACCAGTGAAGTTATTTCTTTCTTAAGGTTTTTAGTTGAATTTCAGGATCATGCCCTTGTTTTTTCTCTTTCTCCATGTCAGATTTTGCAAATCATCTATCCCTATGCAATAGGTATTCTCTCAGACAAAATAGTAAGAGCCATTGCCGAGCAATCATCTATTGAAGACTTCCACGCCCACTTGCTAGCTAACTTCATCCCGGCTAGGGCAAGGTCATCTCTGATTCAGAAGTACTATTATCGAGTACAGAGATTGGATGAAACTCTGGCTGATTTCATACAAGACATTAAGTTTTATACTAGGGTTTTTGCTCTTCATTTTCCTGAAGATCAGATTGTACAGGCTATTGTAGAAGGAATTTCACCATCCTATAGGTCATATTTGTGTTTCGCGGCGTGCCCGCAAACCTTCTCTGAACTTGAAGCATTGGCCGTCTCAGCGGAAGGAGTTAGATACGCCGATTCCTTGCGTGTCGCGAAAGAACCCCCTCCTTTGTTTAGTAATACACGGCCTCCACCTCGCCGATCAGTCACACCTCGTAAATGTTACGCTTGCGGGTCGCCTGACCATCTTCGAAACAAGTGTCCATCGATCAAATCTAGTAGGGCAAATAATGGAGCTGGCTCATCACAAGGCTGTTTTAAATGTGGGGCTTTCTGACATATCACCAAGAATTGCCCAAATTCAAATAGCACCCCCTCCTGCTCAACTTCTGGTGCAACTTCCACCAATGTCACTAATAATAAGTGACTAGCGGCTTCGGCTGAGTCGACTAATCCATCTTTCCGAGGCTCAGCCCCTGGTAAACAGATCGAAACTTCAGGGAACGTTCAATTTGCAAATCCATCTTTTGAATGCCCCAAAGAGTGCCTTAGGATTGCGGCGGATACCCCTGCACTGGTCCCCTTTCTCAAAATTGAGTTAAATAATGAGCCTATAACAGCCCTATTAGATTCAGGCAGTGTTTGTTCTATTATTTCGGCTGAATGGTATGCAAAATTGAAATCTGTTTGTAAACTTCCTGACTATTGTTCCTCTTCGATCCAATATGTTTCGGCTAATTCATCTCCCTTAGAAATTCTAGGTTCTTTACAGGTCAAAATTCGTATTTTTAAATTTACATGGAAAATCAAACTGTTTGTGGCTAAGCACTTGTCTTGCCCCATCATACTGGGAGCGGACTTCATTTCTCACACTGGTCTTGTGCTCGATCTTCAGAGTAAGTCGTGCACATTCAAATTTGCTTCCAATTATAAAATCCCCTTGTTAAAATGTAATTCTGCGTCATGTTCATCTATTTCGCCTACCCAGGATGAGATGTTGTTAGACCTTAGACATCTACCTGAGGAGCAGGCTGATAGTATTCGTAAGTTGTGTCAGTAGTTTCCAGAGGTGTTCTCTGATACTCTTGGTGTTACTGACCTTATCGAATACAAAATTGAGGTCACGGATTCGATTCCTGTCCGTTTTCCACCATATAGGCTATCTCCACCTAAAATGAAGGCTCTGAAAGAAATCATCGATCAGATGTTGAAGGATGGTATTATTAGGCCCTCTAAGTCGGCGTATTCTTCGCCTATTTTTCTAGTCCTGAAACCCCAAGGGGGCTTCAGGCCTGTCATTGATTATAGGGCTCTCAATCGGAAGGTGGTGTTACAATCTGTGCCCCTTCCCGACCTTCATTCTTGTTTTTCATGGTTCCGTAAGGCCAAGTTCTTCACCATCTTGGATTTGAATCAGGCCTACAATCAAATTCCCCGGGCCGAAGAGTCTAAACATCTTACAGCGTTTGCCACGGATTGGAATTTGTATGAATACAACCGCGTGCCTTTTGGGCTCCCCACGGGAGCAGCTGTACTCACTAGGCTGCTAGATAGGGTCTTCTCCGACATCAAATTTGAGTACTTGTATCACTACTTGGATGATGTCGTCGTATTTTCGGAGACCTTTGAAGAACATCTAGATCATCTGCGAGAAGTTCTCAATCGCCTTCGTAAGGCTGGGTTAACTGTCAAGTTGTCCAAGGTTGCCTTTGCTAAGCCCTCTATGTCATTCCTAGGGCATATTGTGTCATGAATCACATAAATTTACTCCAGCGTCTTTGATGTTCAAGTTTGTTCCCATCACGCCGCTCTCTAACCTCTGGTCTCTGAGCGACATTCTACCCGAGACAATAGACCCGGACAATATTAAAGATCTTTGGAAGAAGGCTAAAGCCAATCTTAAAGTGTCTCATGAAAAGGTTAGGGAAAGATATGATCGTGGACGGAGACCCACCAATTTGAAGGTAGGTGACCAGGTGATGGTCAAGAACTTTGTTCCCGCGGGCAAGCTTGCCCCCAGATTTCATGGGCCGTGTATCATTCTCGATTTCCTTACGCCGGTTACGTTGTTATTAAGTAACCCAGCCACCGAGAGGATATTTAGGGTTCACCTGTCACAGGTGAAACCGGTGTAATTTCTGTGTTAACTTGCTTCATATTATTTTGAAAGGAATATGAAGGTTATATTTTTTTTTGAGTTTTCACTTTTAAGGCATTCTGCCCCTTCTATAATATTTTGTTTTATATGTAAGCATTTTGTAAAACCTTCCCCGAACCGTTAAACTGCCATTCTGTCCTTGCCACGGCCATTACCACGCTCCCGCCTCCTGCTCCACACACACTGTGGCTTGCTTATATAAAATGCCATGGATATCTGCACGCCGCTGGCCCCTCAACCTCTCCACAAAGCCTGTGCCCTCAAAAAATGATGATGGTCCAACAAAATTCTGCCGCCTAGCTTTAATGTTTCAGTGCCCCCGCAGCCGGGCGGCGCCGTGCCGCAACTGGGATAAAGGAAGGGCCCCCTCTACTCCAGCGAGGACGACAGGTGCACGGCGAGCCGGAGCCCTCCTCCCGGCCAAGGCTGATGAGCGGCGCACAACCTGTAACTGGCCCGCGACCTGCATGTTCACCGCGGGCGCGGCGTGCTCCAACACCACTGCTCCTCTCATAGTGCGGGCGAGCGGTATCTCAGGGTACTTGAGGGGTCCGAGCGGCCGCCTTTGGACGCAAGCTGCAACGGCCGGTCTGGCCATCCAACTTAATCAACATCGAAATATTTAATCAACTACATGGACTTTTACTATCAGCAATTACTACACTTGGGAATTCAACAGCAATATTTGGTGGACTTTGAAAATTTTTCTTCACTTTCAAGTATTAAAAGTTTTTCTTCTGAATTCAACTTCTACAAACATAAAGACATTACTTCAGCAGTTACTACGAGAATTTTTGGAACTGGATCAAATCAAATTTTCACTATTTTGATAAATGCTTCTGCAATTAATCTCCATAGCAACATCATAACTTGGACCTTGTTTTCAAACAAAAGTGTATGTTCTTCCGTGTTACCCCCTTGGAGGAACTTTTGGGGGGGGAGGTCTGTACCGGGCGGTACACCTCCACGCCGCTTATTTAAACTTTGCGCCAGTTGAAACTCCCCTACTGGGAGAAGTCTGAACTTTGTCTTATGTGTTAATTTTCAAGTTACCCTGAAGATGCCACTACTTGGAAATTTTGAAGTTTCTGAACTGTGTTGTTTTCGATGTATTTTTGTTTTGCTTGTAGTAAGAAGTGTGAACATTCTCTTCTAGAGGACACTACTGAAGAACTACAATGGTGCACCCTAGTGCGAAGTGAAAGAACTGTTTTTGTTGAGAAAATTTAATTTCAAAAGTTTGTTCTTTGCTAAATTTCTTTCAGTCATTGTTTAAGTTGGCAATATTAACCCTTTCTTTCCCCTTGTTTTGAATTTAGCCAATCCCGAATTTCTCGAATTAATTTTCAACCAATAATATGTTTCTTCTTCGTATTGTGTAGGGGGTTTCTTGGTGAACCAATAAAATCCTTGTGGGAGGGTGTTCTCATTCCAAAAACGCTTCGAACTTTCCGCGAGAGTATATCAACTGCTGATTTTCGGGTCTCGGTGCCACTTCAGTACCATCTTTCAGTGTGTAAAGTACATAGCAGGGGGCGGGAAGCGCCTCTTTCTTCGGGGAGCAGTTCAACACCAAGGTAATGGCCTTTTAATAACTTCTTTTCTTGCTAGCTCAGCAGTTTAACTCTCGGGACGGGTCCAAAGCGTTTCTACCATGTAACTTTCCCTAAAATGTAAAGACTCTTAGCCTCTATTCTCTTTCAAAACTACATATTGGGATAGAGAGTGCTTAACCCTCTCGATCTCCCACTCATATTGTTCTGAGGTGAACTTATTTTTCTCAACCGATTCCGTAACAGTAATGTAAATTGTTTCTTTCTTAAGTCACCTCTTTAGTATGGGATTAGCCCTTGCATTAGCGGCCTAGTGCCAGATTAGGGTTTTAAACATGTGTTTTTTTTTTTTTGCTAGTGGCTTTACGTCGCACCGACACAGATAGGTCTTATGGCGACGAGTAAACAAGTGTATTAGGAGTGCAGATCGCCTCCTCTCAATTGTTATTTTAGAGGTCAAGTAATTAACCTTTTTCTCACTTAATAGACCTCAGTAGGTTGGGTATGTTACCCCTGTGTATATATCCTTAGAGGACAACTTGAAGGTGGAGTTTGGTGTGGCCTTTGATAGGCTTAAAGTTGAGAGCGAGTGGCTCTTTTTCGAAAATTGAGTGTTGTATGCCTCGAGGAGGCTTTCCTGTGTAATTTGGAGCAAGTGCTCCTGGGCTTGATTGGGGTCTTCTGCCCCTTTGTTGAATTCTGTATATCGTAAAGTTGGGCTAATTGCTCAGAATTGTGTGTCTGGCTCTCGGAGCCCAAATCCTGTAATTGTACATTCTCGTTTAGTGGTTTTGCTACTCTGTACCTGCCATTATTGTTATTTCTTGTTTTTTGCTAAGAAAATATAACCTTGTTAAATTTTAAATTCACTTTAATTTCGTAGCCTGAGACCTGTTCACCCCCCGCACCTTCTTTTACCTCTAACTACCACGGAAAACTCCGTAACAATAATAATAACAACAACAACAACAACAACAATAATAATAAATTAATAACAAGTTAAGTGTTGAATAGGTGAAAAACAAAGTTTAATTATTCTCCTTTCAGTACTACGGTGCCAATCTAACAATCCAAAGTTCCAGAGCTGGAATGACCAGGCCGCAGACAGCCATGAACACTTCTCTGCCATTATTGTGTTAAATATGCACACTTCTCATTCCAATCAGTGACTCCGAGTAGGGATTGAATAGCTCGAACGCTATGATGAACTAGTGAGTTACGTACCGGTAGTATTGGAAAATTTATGAAACAGACGAATGGCATGCTAAAGAAGAAAGTTATCCAACTCACCAGCTACTTCCCGCCAGTATTTAGGAAGACTTACACTCGCACGACTGGGCGAGTTGGCTGTGTGGTTAGGGGCGTGCAGCTGTAAGCTTGCATCCGGGAGATATGGATTCGAACTCCACTGTCGGCACCCTTGAAGATGTTATTGCATGGATTCCCAATTTCACACCAGGCAAATGCTGGGGCTATACCTTAATTGAATCGATTATTTCAGAAACCAGTCAAACGCCAAGTCTGTCATTTTTGGGAAAATGATAAAAACTGTCTAGCATTAGACAAAATGTTATGGTAGGGGTTTTAATATTTTAGCTTTAAAGTATATCATATTTTAATACTTTCTATCGAAGGAAAATATTTTGTGCTTATTAACTTTGCTGTAAAAAAATTCGAAAAATTTTCCACTTAACTGGTTTCTGAAATAAACGAGTGTTGCAAACATATTTTTATGGGATATTTCTTGAATTTTGAAAGGATTTTGTCATAAAACCCATATTTGTGATAATAGAAAATATTTTAATAGGTTTAGACTACATTGCTGATACAAATATAATTATTAAAAGGATGAAATCAGCAATTCCTGCTCATCATGACAGGATGTAATCAATCCTCAAACTCCACAGCACATTCTGTCTCTGTAGTAAGCCATTGTAAAATATTGTCATAAAAGTGTTCATATCCCATCAGGTAAGGTTTTAAGGCATTTAGATCACATATCTTCTTGATATTGATGGGCACATAAAGCAAACAGTAACAAAGAATAGCGTAAGACTCACACTGGGTACTTCCTTGCCTGAGTAAGAATTATAATCTTTCCCTTTTAACCTTGCATTCCGAATAATATTATGCGTGTGACTTTGTTTGTCTGCCACTCCTCGTTTCCTTTCAGATACAGGTTCGTCTCCTGAACTTTCAGACATATCACTACAATTATAAAAACACTGCACTAAACAAAAGAAACACTCTTTCAATCAGTTGTTCACAACACTACGAACATGCGATTCCATAAACAGAACAAGGATTCTGGATTCAGAGCAACAGCGCCAACCGGCAAGGTGCAGTACATCACAAAATGTACTAGCAGTTTACTGCAGAAACCACCCAAGCGGTGTCACTTAACTGGTTTCTGAACTAAAACACGAAATTCAACATAATGCCTGACCATTATAGGAGGACATTTCTTGACTGGTTTCAGCCTCAAAATGTGCGTATACTCTCTTAGTAACATATTCTGCATTTAACTCATTTTTTTCATTTATTGGCACTTGACTGCTTTCTGAAATAATCGATGCAATTAAGGCCAAGGCTGCTTCTTTCACACTCATAGCCCTTTCCTATCCCATCGTCCCCATAAGACCTAACTGTGTCTGTGCGACGTCAGGCAAATTTTTAAAAAATACTCGGAACACAGCAGTAATCCTATCTATCGGAGATGAGTGGCAACAGAAGACAAAGCACATCACAACAAACAATGATCAATGTAATGTTATTGTTGATCAATTTTATGAGCTTTCTACATTGTAGGCCTTCACATTTAGTTTTCTTTCGACTCTGTGATCTTAAGGCGTCTTATAAAATTATTTATAGCATAGACTGTGGTTCCTTATTCTCCAACTTTACATACCGATTTTCATTAAATCCTATCTACCCATTTTCTCGTGGCTTGATGCTGATATCGACTTGGTAACAAAAATCCAAATTCATTAATATCTCTGATCATAGCCGGTATGGTAACAATGTACAAGATATGAATGATCGAAAATATAATACTGTATAACTTTAGTTATGTAGTATTTATCGATACGACCACTAATAACATAATTATTTGGGAATTAAATTTTAGGCTACCCCTAAACTATCATTTCATTCAGCGTGAAAAAAATTATTTATGGCCTAGATTATAGTGACTTATTCTCCAACTTCGCATACCGATTTTCATTAAGATAGGACCTCTAATAAGACAAATATTTGAGAATTCCATTGTAGGCCTTCCCCTAAACTACCATTTTTCTCAGCGTGAATACAATTATTTATGGCCCAGATTGCAGCGACTTATTCCTCGACTTCCCCTACCAATTTTTGTTAAGACACAACCATTAATTACAAATATTTGAGAATTAAATTTTAGGCCTTTCCCTAAACTACCATTTCAGTCAGCGTAAATAGAATTATTTATGGCCTAGATTGTAGCGACTTATTACCCGACTTTATATACCGATTTTCATTGAATTCTCTTCAGCTGTTTTCTCGTGATGCGTGTACATACGTATATACGTACATACAGACAGAAATTACGGAAAAGTAAACAGTGCATTTCCTTGTTACAGTGGGCATAACTGATACATAAATACCATCCTTTTTAAATTCTGACCAACGTACAGACAAAACTCTTATTTTATATATAGAGAGATCATAATAAAATAAAAAGAAATAACATTGTAGTGCATTGTAAAGGTGGAGTCACTCAATTATTAAGACCTTCTATCTTGTTGAGGCTGACAATAGGGATAAATTTCGAAATTTATTTCTTATGATAAACTACACTGTCATAAAGCAGCAGGAATAGATGAAATTAGATCTGAAATGGTGAAGTATAGTAAGAAGACAGGGATGAAATGGCTTCATAGAGTAATAAGATTAGCATGGAGTGTTGGTGAGGTACCTTCAGATTGAACAAAAGCAGTAACTAAACTTATCTGTAAGCAAAGGAAGAGGAAGGATTGCAACAACTATCGAGGTGTCTCATTGATTAGCACACCAGGCAAAGCATTCACCGGCATCTTGGAAGGGAAGGTGCGATCAGTGGTTGAGAGGAAGTTGGAATAAAACTAGTGTGGTTTCAAACCACAGAGCGGCTGTCACGATCAGATTTTCAGTATGCGCCAGGTAATTGAAAAATGCTATGAGAGGAATAGACAGTTGTATTTATGTTTCGTAGATCTAGAAAAAGCATATGTCAGAGTACCAAGGGAAAAGATGTTCACCATACTGGGGGACTATGGAATTAAGGGTACATTATTAAAATCAATCAAAGGCATTTAAGTTGACAATTGGGCTGCAGTGAGAATTGATGGTAGAATGAGATCTTGGTTTGGGGTACTTAAGGGGATTTCACCTTTGTTGTTCGTAGCTTACATAGATCATCTGCTGAAAGGTATAAAGTGGCAGGGAGGGATTCAGTTAGGTGGAAATGTAGTAAGCAGTCTGGCCTATGCTGACAACTTGGTCTTAACTGCAAATTGTGCCAAAAGCCTGCAATCTAATATGTTGGAACTTGAAAATAGGTGCAAAGAGTATGGTGTGAAAATTAGCCTCTCAAAGACGAAATTGATGTCGGTAGGTAAGAAATCCAAGAGAAGTGAATGCCAGACTGGGGATGCAAAGCTGGAACAGGTAAATAATTTCAAGTATTTAGGATGTATGTTCTCTCAGGATGGTAGTAGAGTGAGATAGATTCAAGGTGCAGTAAAGCTAATGCAGTGAGCTTGCAGCTGCGATCAGCAGTATTCTGTAAGAAGGTCAGCTCCTGGATAAAACTATCTTTACATCGGTCTGTTTTCAGACAATCTTTGCTTTATGGGAGTTAAAGTTGGGTGGACTAAGGATATCTTATTCATAAGCTAGAAGTAAGAGACATGAAAGTAGTGAGAATGATTGCTGGTACAAACAGGTGGGAACAATGACAGGAGGGTACGAGGAATGAGGAGATAGAGGCTAAGTTAGGAATGAACCCGATGGGTGAAGCTGTAAGCATAAACTGGTTTTGTTGGCGGAGCATGGGAGGCGAATGGAGGAGGATAGGTTACTTAGGGACTTTGTTATGGAGGGTAAGAGAAGTAGAGGGAGACCAAGATGACGATGGTTATACTTAGTTTCTAACGATTTAAAGGTAAGAGGTATAGAACTAAACGAGACCACACAACTAGTTACAAACAGATGATTGTGGCGACGTTTAGTTAATTCACAGAGACTAGCAGACTGAACACTGAAAGGCATAATGGTCTATAATGATGATGTATGTATGTATATATAAGTCAATAGAGAGCAAAATGAAATTTATAAATTATTGTGATCTGGCTGCCTTGCATACATATATAGCTTGTTTTCTCAAAACTGTATTTTTTAAACCTTTTACATCATTACTGATGTACTGCACTGAGTAAATCAGAAGAGAAATCTTATAGAACTGATTCACAAAAGATGTTATTCTTGGTGGGGCCACACCTTACGCCATTTTCAGCTTATGACAATTATTGTAGAAGAATTCATTAATGGAAGGCAACCGCGAGGAACACCAGGATATACATATCTCGAGCAAATCCAAAAAGATACCGGAATGGGAAACCGTTGCACTGAAAAGGGCTGCAAACATACGTACAGCTTGGCATAATTTGGTGACAACAGACAAGTCTATGGACTGATTATTTGATGATGATGGTGATGATGATATAACTTCTGTAGTTTTCAAGATAATTCCATGATTGTCCTTCCTAGTGTTATCCAGGACCTCATTTTTTAACCAATTTTTAACACTAATTTGTTAAAAAATATTTTCTGATAAAAGTACGTCATAATTTCAAAGTTCTAGAAAAATTTCGTTTCCTTCCTCATTAACATCTTAACCAAAGAATAAAGAGATCATCTCAGAATGTTAAAAATCTCCAAGTAAGATGACTGCTTAGTGAGAATTTTAAAACGATAATTTTGAAAATGCAGCAATCAAGAACTAAGATTGCAAAATACATTTTTGTAGAGATTCAAATATAAGGCACAGTGAATTTAACTGTGATAGGGGTTATGATTTTAGATACTGCATTACAGGAAATCAATGAAACAAAAGGAAGTACCTTATACTATAGTAGAGGAGGAGGAGCCAGAAATGGTGTGAATACAGAAGAGTTGGTGGAAAGTATAAATGACACAATGATTAATCCTAGCTGGACCATGAGTGGAACTTTGTCCCACAAATTAAGCATTCCTTCTGAAACTCAAATATCCTTTGAGTAAGAAACATGAAATTACTAGTTATTGTCATTTAAGGTGTGTACTATCATCATTACATTGTTAGTTGTTTAACACATTACCTGGTGCAAATCTAATACATATACTAGTGATGCCTTTTTTATTTTTCTACAGGCGGAAAAATAGCCCTACAAACAAAGGTACACCTTCCACCAAGTCAACATTCACGCGTACCAACCACGTTTGTTTTCCTGTGGGCCCTCCCCATCTAGTTACTACAGGGTTCAACATCAAAGATACTAGCGCCTTGCAAATAAATACCAATGACCAGTAGGCCCTTGAATGTTAAAAAGTTCAGCATAGTAGCTGCAAAAATTCATATATATTCTGTTATAGCAAACCACATCACATATGAGTGTTCAGGTGGTTATTGCTGTTTGAGTCACCAGTCCATACACTGGTTTGATGCAGCTATCCATGCCATCCTATCCTGTGCTAACCTTGTAAATGTTGCATCCTACATCTGTTCTAATCTGCTTGTCATATTCGAACCTTGGTCTACCCCTGCCATTCTTACCACCTACACCTCTCTAAAAAACCAACTGCACAAGTCCTGCGTGTCTTAAGATGTGTCCTATCATTCTAACTCTTCTTCTGGTTAAATTTAGCCAAATTGATCTCCTCTCACAAATTCGATTCAGTAAATCTTCATTTTTGTGATTCGATCTATCCCTCTCACCTTCAGCAATCTTCTGTAACACTACATTCCAAAAGCTTCTATTCCCTTTCTTTCTGAGCTAGTTACCGTCCATGTTTCACTTCCATACAATGCCACATTCCAGACAAAAGTCTTCAAAAACATCTTTCTAATTCCTATATTAATGTTCAATGTGAGTATATTTCTTTTCTTACAAAAGCCTTCTTTGCTTGTGCTGGCCTGCATTTTATGTCCTCCTTACTTCTGCCATTGTTAGTTATCTTATTACCCAATTAACAATATTCATCTCCTTCCTTTAATACTTTGCGTTCGACTGCACTCCATTACTTTTGTTTTGGAATCATTTATTTTCATTTTGTACTTCTTACCCAAGATTCTGTCCTTACCATTCATCAATTTCTCCAGACCTTCTGCAGTCTCAGATAAATTAACAGTATCATCAGTAAATCTCAGGGTTTTGATTTCCTCTCCTTGGATTGTGATTACCTTCCCAAATTCTCCATTGATTTCATTTACTGCCTGTTCTGTATAAACACTGAAAAGAAAGAGAGAGAGAGAGAGAGAGAGAGAGAGGGGGGGGGGGGGTAGCGGCAGCAAACTGCAACCTTGCCTTACTCCTTTCAAGACTGCTGCTGTTTTTTCAACACTCTTGATTCTTAAAACTGCGGACTGATTTTTATACACATTGTAGATAATTCTTCGTTCTCAGTATCTGATCCTGATCACCTTTATCAAATGCCTTTCCAAGATTTATGAATGCCATGTATGTTGGCTTGCCCTTCTTAAGCCGATCCTCTACGACCAGTCGTAAAGTTAGGATTGCTTTGCGTGTTCCTACATTTCTTCTGAAGCCAAAGTGATCTTCTCCCAACTCCGTTTCAACTTGTCTTTCCATACTTCTGTAAACAATACACGTTAAAATTTTGCAGGCGTGAGATACTAAACTAATGGTGCGTTATTTTTCACACTTGTCAGCAACGGCTTTCTTGAGAACAGGTATAACATTCTGCTGAAAATCGGATAACATTTCTCCTGTCTCATACATCTTACACACTAAGGCCTGGTTTCATCAACACATGTTAGTACTTAACAAGGTGTTAAATCATTTTAACATACGATTTAAGAAAATTTGCGTTTCATCAACAAATGTTAACATTAACAAATGTTAAACTGCGTATTAAAGTTAACATCAGCCATTTCCAATGTTAAATGGCTAACATTAGCATTTAGCAGCCTGTTTCAAAATGGCTGCTGTGAATCTCGCTTTCGAGGCGGAATTGCTCTATTTAGATCTTTTACAAAACAATCCTGATCGAAGAAGAGTTCAGCGACGCCCATTGAAACCCTCGCGGACTTTGCCCGCGCCTCGTCCTTTTCTTTTATTGTCAAGCCATCTGTGCGCTTGCATTCAATAACTTATATATATTTACTAACTAATTCAATTAACAACTCTTTTTCGAAGGAGGAAAAATTAGAACTACGATTCTGTTTCACTTCAAGCGCCATATTTTACAGCTGTGCTCAAACAAAAGCGCATCGGAGCGCGCTGTAAAACAGCATGTTCGTATCACTGCCTCCTTGATTCGCACCAGTTCGCAATATTGGGAGAGTTAACAGTAGATTAGTTAAGATTTCACAAGAAAAGTTTGATGATACGCAAGAAACCTAACAAGATGTTAAATTTCTAACTCCGTATTAACTAACTACTTGTTAGTATATATTTAACATGTGTTGATGAAACCGGGCCTAAATGGAATAACCTTCCCATGCTGGTTTCTCCTAAGGCAGTCAGTAATTTAGAGGGGAAGTCATCAATTCCAGGTGCCTTGTTCCTATTTAGGTCTCTCAAAGCTCTGTCAAATTCTGACCTTAAAATTGTGTCTCCCATTTCATCAGCATTAACAGCCTCTTCTTGTTCCAGAACCATATCATCTAAGTATTTACCTTATTATAACCGTTGGATATATTCCTGTCATTTTTCTGGCTTGTCTTCTTTCCCTAGAAGTCGTTTTCCACCTGAGCTCTTAATATCCATACAACTAGATTTCCTTTCTCCAAAGGTTTCTTTGATTTTCCTGTATGCTGTATCTACTTTTCCTAGGACCATACAACCTTCAAAATCCTTGCACTTCTCTTTCAGCCATTCTTCCTTAGCTGCCCTGCACTTTCTATCCACTTCATTCTTTAATCACCTGTACTCCTTTCTGCCCTCTTCAGTTTTTGCATTCTTGTATTTTCATTTTTCATCAATCAGGTCTAGTATCTCTTGAGTTATCCATTGTTTCTTAGTTGATCTTTCCTTTCTTCCTAACTTTTCTTCAGCAGCCTTACTGATCACATTCTTCATAACTGTCCTTTTTTTCTCTACTGTGTTTCCTTCAGCCTTTTCATTTAGTCCTTGTGGTCATGTTCTTTGAAACAATCCCTCACACTCTTTTCTTTCAACTTGTCTAGATCCCATCTCCTTGCATTCTTCCTTTATTCAATTTCTTCAATTTCAGATGGCATTTCATGACCAACAGGTTGTGGTCAGAGTCCACGTCTGCTCCTGGGAAAGTCTTGCAATCCAACAACTGGTTTCTGAATCTCTGCCTAGTCATAATGAAGTCTGTTTGATACCTTGCAGTGTACCCAGGTCTCATCCATGTATACAGCCACTGTTTGTGGTGTTCGAACCAAGTGTTAGCAAGGACTAAATTATGATCAGTGCAGAATTCAATCAGCCGATTTCCTCTTTCATTCTTTGTCCGAATCCGAATTCTCCTACCGTATTACCTTGTCTTCCTTGGCCTACCACTGCATTCCAGTCTCGCAACACAATTAGATTCTCATTGCCTTTTATATATTGTATTAAATCTTCTCTCTCTTCATATATTCTTTCGAAGTCTTCATCATCTGCTGAACTAATACGCATATAGACCTGCACTATTATGGTGGGCATTGGTTTGGTATCTACTATCTTGACAACAATAATCTTTTCACTAGGCTAATCGTAGTAGCTTACCTGCTACACCTATTTTATTATTTGTCGTTAAACCAACTCCTACATTTCCCGTGTTTGATTTTGTGTTGATAATTCTGTAGTCGCCTGACCAAAATTCCTGCTCTTCCTGCCAATGTACTTTACTTATACCAACTACATCTAACTTTAGTCTATCCATCTCCCTTTTCAAATTCTCTAACCTTCCACAACGATTCGAACTTCTAACATTCCATGCTCTGATTCGCAGAATGTCAGTATCCATCTTCCTGATGATTGCCCCCTTTCGTGTAGTCCTCACCCAGAGATCCAAATGGGGGACTATTTTACCTCCAGAATATTTTACCCAGGAGGAAGTCATCATCAGTACATCATTCATACAGAGAGAGCTGCATGTCCTTGGGAGTCAGTTACGGCTGTAGTTTCCCGTTGCTTTCAGCTGAGTAGCAGTATCAACACAGCTAAGACATGTTGAGTATTATTACAAGGCCATATCAGTCAATCATCTAGACTCCCGCCCTTGCAACTTCCGAAAGGCTGCTACCCAACTTTCGATGAACCATTCTTTAGTGTGGTCTCTAGACAGATACCCATCTAATATAGTTGCATGTGCAGCTCGGCTATCTGCTTCATTGGGACACGCAAGCCTCCCTACCGTGGCAAGGTCACGTAATTCGCAGGGAAGTGGTGAGGTATAAGGTCCAAATAAGAATTATTGGTAAGCCTAAGACATTAAACTTATATTGAACTTTGAAGCTTGATATTTTTCTCACAGAATGCCATAAGGCACTGGTGAATTTTTATCCACCTTAAGTTAGATATGGGAGTGAATGTGTTAAGATAATTATTTCCTAAGTAGGAATGAATTTTTTATACAAGTATTGTTTAGTCATTCTGGGGTAAATCCACTTCCGTATGAAACTTCTAAATTATTACACCTACTCATAAACAAGTCCAGGAGATGACTAATCACAACATTGATAAAATCTAAATGAAACAAGCGGCTAATATCAAGAATTCCAACTACGGCCAGTTAAACTGAAAAAATTGAGAAATTATAAGTGTCACGTATTTATAGTGGAGTGGCGGGTTATTGAAAATTAGTTATTCTATCATACATGTTTCAGGAACAATATGCATTCCCTTCATCACTGATTTTTAATCATTAAAAGTGTACTGACAAGGTGGACCCTACATAAACTATTTTAAATACAGTAGAAGTCCTTTATAGTGAGTACGGCATATAACGAGAACTCCGTCATAGCGACTACTTTTTTCTGTCCCTTCAAAATTCCTATATTAAACTGTGTATCGTCCTTCGGTTACACCGAGAACCCTATCATTGGCGCATCCCTTATTACGAGCGATTAAGCGCACGCGATTTTTTCCGTTACCGATATTTATGCACCCAAGCGATGATATTGCATGCGATCGATTCCCTTCGGCATAGTTTCCTCGTTATGTGCACTAGCGATTTCTCTCGTCGACATTCGAAGGCGATGTCGGAGTCGATTAGTAATATTCGTCGACAGCTGTTCCGTAAAGAAAATTTGAAATGAAAGAGAACATATTTTCGTAATAAATGCGTAAATAACGTGTCCGATAACGGTTGTTAACTCGTTAAAAATTAAGGCTGACTAAACGACCGCTTAATTTTGAGCCTAAATACTATAATTAAGCAAGAATGGGATACACCTCAAGATATGGCAGAGTGCTTAATTGATTTCAGAGGTTAGTTTATATTTTGTCGCGTCTGGTTAAATTACGGAAAGGCTATTATGAAAATGTATAGCGAGAAAGGTATAATTTCTCTACTGGCGCTTGAAGTGTGTTTTCATCATACATATAGTACGGTAAGTTCGGATACGTGATGCTGTTTGAATAAGAAAACAAACGTTTGCAACAAAATGCGATCAATCATCTTCGGTACGGTATAGTTTTCTCACTTTGTGCATTTGCGAGCTCTCTCGTTGACATTCAAAGGCGATGTTGGAGTTGATTAGTAATACCCATCGACTGCTGTTCTCTAAAGAAAATTTGAAATGAAAGAGGATAACACTTTCGTAATACATGCGTAAATAACATGGCCGATAGCAGTTGTTAACTCGTTAAAAATAAAGACTGAATAAACGACATCTTAATTTTAATGTTATATACGGAAATTAAGTAAGAATATGATACACCTCAAGATATGGCAGAGTACATCACTGATTTCAAAGGATATTTCATATCTTCTCACGTCTAGTTACGGCTATTTACATGTCAATTTTTCGCGAGGAGGTTATTTCTCTACATGCGTTTCAAATATGTTTTCATGATAGGCTACATATATGGTTAGGTTAGGTGACACTGTTTGAAGAAAGCTGAGGTGTTTGCCACAGAAATCTCTGGAGTGATACCGTATTTCTCCAAATCCAATACTTTTTTTCTCAGAATCTCATGTGAAAACTCAAGGGTTGTTACATTCGCGGCCTAACAGTAAGTTAATGGATACCACTGGCAACTACCGCATTAACCACGCTGCTTCTTTTCACACGCGCACAGAACTCGTTGACAATAAACGACCGCATCTTTACTACACATCGCAAGCCGTGACAACCGGTTGTACAGTGCCTGTGTGTTTCTCAAATCTGCAGAATGGTATCAAAACATGCGACCCTTCGAATTCTTAGAAAAGCCATGTCTACTCAGTGGCAGAGTCATAACGCGTCTATTGTATTAATACTTGACGCTGGTTTATAGACAGCAGGAATATTTACGTGATGGGTAGTCGTATTGTAAAGATACGTGGAAAAGGAATTGCCGGCAAATTTTCAACTGGTTCTAGTCGATATTATAATGCCAATCTTAAGTTAATGTTTATTAAACACTCGGAAATGTAGAATAATTGTGCAGCCGCAATAAAATACGGCGTAGGCCTAACTAAAGCCAATATTTGGCGTTAGCGTGACGACAAAGAGCTAAAAAAATGCGTACTGTACAAAAAAATGCATTCAGTGGTTCGCAACAAGGACGCTTTAAAGAAGTCGAAGATGAAATTGTGAGGTATGTGCACGAAAAACGCAAGGGCAGAATGGCCATACCGTGGCGCAATAAAATTGTTCGTTAACTTTCAACGTTCGCGATTAGGCCTATACATCGCTAGCTGCTGAAATTGGCCGAACCCGACAAGCGAGACGTGCGTGTAGCGGTAGCCGGTTACATCTGACGCTGCGTAAAAGTAACAGTTTTATAGACAGCAAGAATAATTTCCTGATCGATCGTTGTATTGTAGAGACGCATGGAATAGCTATTGCCGGAAAATTTTCAACGAGTTCTCTTCAGTATTATGATGCCAAAGTTAAGTTAACGGTCGTTAAACCCGCGGAAATAAAGAATAATTGTGCAGTCGAAAAAAAATACGGCGTGACGAAAGTCAATGTTCAGCGTCTAAAAATGCGTAGGCCTACTGTACAACAAGGCATTCATATGATTTTACAAACATCTTTTTGAGCCTGATTTAAATTTTTTGAAGGAAAAAGTGGGGTTCATCTTGGATTCAGAGAAATACGGTACTATATTCTTTTCAGAATGAAATTAAACATACACTTCCATGTAGTATCGAATTACGAAAAATAACAAACAAGTACGCCGTAGTGTGGATATCATCGGCAGAAACGGAAGTTTTGAACAAAATGATTGCCGTTTCAAACCGATTTTAAAGTACATGAAGGGTTTTCCGACTTTTATACAAAAATCAGATATATAACGACAATTTGTTATAGCGAGTAAATTTTCGCTGTTATGAATTCTCGCTATAACGGACTTCTACTGTAGTTTCTTTTTAATAGATTTTTGTGCTCTCTTGTACAGCAGCATCAGGGTCCAGGCATCCATCAGGTACAAGGAGAGCCTCGACAAGACAAGGGATCTTGATTAATTAGTTAATTATAGTAGAACCCCCACGAGAGCACTGCCAACGAACGCAAGCACTGACATTCATCATCTATATTGGACTCAAACAAGAATATAAACATACGTAGACGTATAAATCCATTCCAGTGAAGTGATCTGAGCCATTATAAAGGATTTTAACATGCACTGTATATTTTAATATGTGGTTATAACATGTGTTATGCATTTTATAATGTTCAATATACCTGAACTTTTTAAAATTAGCTAATTTACACAAATTTTAGGCCTAAAAAACAAACTTGCTTTCTACTATCTAGATTGTACCATATAACCAATTTTTACTCTTAAACATGCCCAATTTGAATGCTTGGACAAGTGCTTCCCCACAACTTCTCCTTTTGGAAAGGCAATTCAACCAATATTTGACTTATGTAAAGGTACCAATGTACAGCTGATGACTGTTCAAAAAGTCGAAACCGGTCCTGTATGTTAATCTTATATAAATAAAATTGGTATTGATTAGGTGGAACCTTTTCTTATCTATATTACAAGACAAAGAGAATCGTGACAGTGCTTTAGTGACAGAAAACATACGATCATTTTTTAGAATTACAACATTTTAATAACAACACTCAATCTTATCTAATTTATTCTGAAATATTCAGCTGTTGTTTATAATTAACTGACATTGATTTTATCACATTTGGGACTTGATGTACCCAAAGAAGATTACACTCACTCAAGACTATCCCAGTGATCTGCAAGTTATTATGAACAGGATCCATTTTAGATTTGGATATTTTTAGAATCTAAAAAGAGCATAACTAACAAAAAAAATTTAAACTTTCACGAGTACAGACACTATCTATTCTCGATACTCATACTGTGTAAAGTGTCATTTTTTTATATCATAATTGTAGCACGTTAACTATAAGATGTTTTTAATGTGTAATATAATTTTCATTGTAATCCATGTATGAATAGATAATGTTTCAGACATTTGACCTTAAGGAGCACTGTCTGTTGAAAGTTAACAGACTGGCTACCACTGGTTCAACCTTTCAATACTATTAAAATAAATGTTTTACATTCCTACTTAATTATAATTGGTACCGGTTTCGACCAATATTCTTGGTCATCATCAGCTGATCACAAATAAATATAAAATATTTTTCAGTTCCAGTTCATGAGGCACTGTATAATTTTAGGGGTCAGCACTGCGTGTCGATAGTTCCAAAAATATTGAAGAAGTCGTAAATCAAATACGTAAATGAAGTATGGTGCAAGTTCTTGAAGAGTAGCAAGTTTAAGTATGAAGCCTTTAAATGCTGACGTGAGTAGTACAAAATAGTTGTATATTATATGTCGAAATAAATTCGTATGTTAGATTCTTCAAGTTATTGAAACATATGACATAGAACTGCAACTGACAAATACGTATCTGATTCTAGACTTCTTCATAACATTGAAATCTCAACACACAGTGCTCCCTAAAGTGTTATAGTGCTTCACGAACAGCATCTGACAGAATTATTTAATCTTCACATTTTGTTTATCTGTGCATCATCTTTTATACTTATTTGTGATTGGCTGAAATTTCCACACACAGTGCTCCCTAAAGTACCTGTGCATTGTCTTTCATACTTATTTGTGACCGGTTGATGATGACCAAGAATACTGGTCGAAATCGGTACCAATTATATTGAAGTAGGAATGTAATACTTACATTTCTTATTTTAATAGTATTGAAAGGTTGAACCATAATATATCTTCTTTCTGAATAAATATATCGGGAGAAGGGCAAGGGGGGCTTTTGGCCCATCTCATAGATGTGTAAATGCAAAGAACAGGCATATTTGATTGAATGGAAACATGACAATGACATCATTACCTAACAAAGCAGTTCAGCAGATGCCACGCCCATTTCTGCTGTGTGCAGACTGGCAAACAAAGCATTAGTAAAGTGATAAATTGTTTGAATTCAACGAAATAACTTTGTTACAAGAAAGAAGAAACTCAATCCTTTCCATTTCAGTCAAAACATTTTTTTGTCAAAATGACCAAAATATTGATTTTTATCTCCGGAGTGTCACCTTAATAATATGACCATAGATTCTCAGAAGTGTATAATGACAAAGAGAAAACACTTTGTAAATATAGTTAATTTAATAAAGAAAATTAATAGTCCTGAGATTGTAATGAAGTCACCTGATTAATGCAGGAATTTAGGTTAAAATATATTGTTCAATACAGGTAATCAAATTCTCCTCATGATGTTCTACAGTTATGGTCTTGAAATTCGGCACGGTGTGTGTTTGAAGTTATTCTGACCCAGCGTTATTCATGTGCTGAAGGATAAACAAAATGGTGTTGCATGGATTGTGCGAGAGATGATTGTGACGGTGTTATGAATGAAAACCAGTAACATTCATTAGTTCGCATTCTTGCCAACTAGCTGATGCTGTTTTATTTTGTATTTCTTCTCTCTTATGAGCACGACTTTGTAGATGATTATCTTCTAAGTGTATGATCAAAGTCAAAGAAAGGTTAAACAAAATGGCTGCATTTCAAGACTCATAATTATTAGAAGAAATAAACAGAAATCTTGTCACTGATGGCACAGGTAATGTAGATAACACCAATACATATGAAAAATTTACTTATACACCAAGAAATGTAGTTAAATGCCTCTAAGAGAGCAAACATTAGTTAAGGATGTCATGTATGACAGTGGGGATATCATATAACATGCCATGTTCACAGCCTTAATTTATTTTAAAAATATCTCAAAATATATCTCATTACTCTGTAAAATGTATAACTGGCGTTTTTTTCATTTTGTTAAATTTAAAACGAGAAATGCAGCTGGTGAAATACAGTGCCATAGAACGGCTCCTACTTTGACCTTGGTAGTGTTAAGGTCAGATTGAGACTTGAAACTGGTGTAATAGATATGTTCCACAAACAGGAAGTACAGAAACAGATCTAGAGGAATACCTTGAAAGTGTGGAAAGCCATATCGTTGTTGCTTCTCGAATAATGTTATGTGACAATGTTGAGGGGAGAAATACTGACCTGCAGCACATGTATAACTTACGATGACATTTTGTTGACATAGTTCATGCAATACTGAAGCTCAGATGACAGAACCTTTCTGATCAGAGTTCTAAGCTAAACTATCAGACAGCATTTTTCCTAGGTGCAACGACGATATATAAGACAAACAAGTTGTGAATACCCAAGCAGGTCAAGAAACAAAAAAGAGATATGGGAAGGGAAATAAGGTAGGAGATATTCTGATATACTTTTATAGAAGAAATGAGTTGTTGCGAAGCTGAAATGGCTCAAAGACGTGACGAGAATGCCAAGTTCCAAAGAAAACATTCATGGATACAGTGACTGCAAAGAACCCTAGGGGACGGCCTAAAATGAGATGGAGAATCTCTGAAATGGACCATTCTAAACTAGAGGAGTTGATAGCAATATAGTGCTAGAAAAGGAGTACTGGACAGATAGAGCAAGATCGAGACAATCAAGTAGAAGAAGAACAAAATTTATTAAATGGTCTAATTTTCAATGGTGGAATATTTTGGTCAAATACTTACCACAATTTAATATCCAATCCAGAAGAGCAGAAAGAATTTTATCAAGTCCATGTGGATTGTTATATAAACTGGACGTGGCATCCAGAGCGCCCTCTAAACTTGAAGACAGATCAGCCTGGTACTGAGCTTCCTTCTGTTTCATAATAAAGCAATGTCGCAAATTGAGCACAAGCAACAAGATTACTCCCGACGCCAAACTTGCTATCTCCGGCATTGTTTCTTCAGACTGAATCTAAAAATTTGAAACAGAAAAATTATCGTTAAAAATTAAATAATTGAAAAAGAGGTTCAACCTATTCAATACATAAGAGAAAGAAATGTAGTGATTACATTCTTATTTAATAGTAATTAGAAATGGGACCGGTTTTGACCCTAGTCCAGGTCATCGTCAGCCGTTCAAAACATAAAAAACATGCAAAAACAATGCATATGAAAAAGAAAAAGATTAAGTGAACTCTGGATCGGTATAAGATGAAATATAATTGAGGTAGAAATTATGAGTCACTTAAAAGAAAACAGTAATATTATGAATGGTAGTACGGCACATGCAATGATAGGTAAAGTATCACAATGTTTATGAATAGTGGAGAACGGTCAAATGGGTCAGTTTTTACACTCTGTCAGGTACAAAGTCACAACACTATCGAACAACATATGAAGATCCGTAAATATGTTGAAGTCGCAGACGAATAGATTTATAGAAGCAAACTGCCAGCTCCCGGTGATCAGCGCGGCACTTTCAAGGTCATGCGCTGTGGTCTCGAACGCCAAAGTAGAAGAGAATATCCTGAAGATCCAGTATTTGCCTCGGTTGCGGGAAGTTAAGTACGTATATATAGAAATATACAACACAATTCAGTTTAATTGAACGAGTAATTGTGCTCCTGCTGAGTTCTTGGAAAACAGTTGACTTGAAAAAACAATTGTAAAGAGAAAAAAATATAGTAAAAAGCGCAATATGGGAAGACAAATGAAAACATACATGCACAGTGCGCTATTTTTTAAATTGAAAAAATTTAGGTCATGATTGAAGTAATACCAATATAATGGTCCATTATTGGACATTATACATTTTCCAGCTAACTCATTCTTGGTTGCCTGCGTTTCGCCCTCGTGTGCTAAGTTAGGCTCATCAGTTGGGACTTAGCACACCACCCAAGACGCAAGGCTAGTGCATACCGTGGAGGCCACTGCATAAGCTTCTTGAAGCCACCAGCAGTGCCAATGCACTATGAGAGCTATGTCTCATTTCCAAAAATTGATGCCTGCCTGGCCATCAGATAATACAGATGTTGATTCCCAAAGGAAATTTAAAATATTTGTCCCGAATGAGTAAATTTATAATACCAATACCAACTGATGAGCCTAACTTAGCACACGAGGGCGAAACGCAGGCAACCAAGAATGAGTTAGCTGGAAAATTTATAATGTCCAATAATGGACCATTATATTGGTATTATAAATTTACTCATTTGGGACAAACATTTTAAATTTCCTTTGGGAATCAACATCTGTATTATTATATGATTGAAGTAGTCGAAGTTGGCGCAAGACAAGAGTTAAAATTTGAATGAGGAGAACCGAAATGAAGGTAGGTGGTGTTTTATATATATATATATATATTTTTAATTATATAAAAGGTAGAATAAATTAAAAGAGGAAGAGTGATAGTGAAATAAGAGAAGAATAAGAGAAATTATATCAAAATTTTTACAGATTTTCTTTAGATAATGAAAATATTTGCTATATTTTATTATTGTGTGGACCAGCCTCTGGATCCCAACAGAAGCAGTCCATGTGGTACAAATTCTCAGGTTGTACCAACTAATGGAGACTCACAGGTACAAAGGATAATGATGATGACTGTTGTTTAACGGGGCCTTACAACTATGTCACTGGCCCCCAATGGTACAGAAAATGATAATATAACTGTTCACCTAGTCAATACAACTACATTTAATCTACAATATTTTAAACTGCAAAAACCGTTATTTCAGAGGATTGAGTCATAATGTTGTAACCTGAAAACAGAAATTGGATCTGTAGCTTTTGAATGTTAAAATGTCCATAATATATTGTATAAATGTAGTAAAAGTTCACTCTGTTTGAAGTTACATGTGCTTCGTCTAATAAATATAGTCAAACATCTTCAATAAAAACCAGTTTGTGAAGTTCTACATCATGAAGAGTAGCTTGTTAGCTCTTGTCAATAAAAGAAATGTGTTGAAATCTGGAGTGAGCGGAGGCGCAAGCATGACTTTATAAAGGTCTAAAACTGTCTATAAATGAAGAAGACAAAGGTGAAATTTGAAAGTATTTAATCATTTTCCAGTTATGTTATGCTGCTCACCGCTTGCCAACTGAACTGACACTAAGTCGGCAATACGGTCGCTTACTACAGGAGTGCTAGCAGGATCATCAGAGGAAGGGTGAGCGGGAGGAGAGGGTGGAGTTAAACAAGGAGTGTGAGGTGCATGTGACATGTAATACTTAACATAATTAAGAACTGAGGGGAGTCCGCCTTTTCAATACTGATCAACGTATTTACTAGAAGAAATACAAATGAGTACAAATTACAGTACGTTTCATGTTTTGTCCCACTTCTGGGACATCTTCAACCTTCATAAGGAACTTATAAGTTTTCAAAACATACACAAGTACAATTAAAAGAGTAAGTTAAAAACCACTATGTTATTCAGGAATGCTATTGTTTATTTGATCTTCCAAAGTTGTTGTCAGTTCTTGTAAAAAACAGAGTATGTTGAAATCTGAAATGAGTGGTGGCAGAAGTATGACTTTATAAAGGTGTAAAACCGTCTATAAAAGAAGACAAAGGTGAATTTGGAAGTGATTTAATCACATTCCATCAGCTGTGTTAAGTATTTCTTGAAGATCCTTGAAAATACTATACACACTAAAACTGCAGAAAGTGAAATGATGACAGCACTTAAAAATTATCTTTAAAACATGATGTCCAAGTTAATAAGTGTATAAAGTGAAACCTTGTTAGGACATTTCTGCAGGGGACAAGGAAAATAACATGTTAAGCGAGAAAAAATACTATTGAATATACAAATAAAAACTATCCAACAGGGATATGGAAACACTAGATACAATACATTGTGTATTATTATTACAAGTTATAAATCTCATTTTCCAACCGTATTGGAGTTCAGAGTATCAAATTATTATAATTAATGAACCACCTTTCCAATACACAAAATCCTTATATTTAGGATGAAACCATTTAATCACAAATTGGACATGTTTCACTCAACTTTGTGAGCATCATCAGCAATAGTTAACATAAATCATTGGTGGGTCAGGGCCCTGATCCTGGTGTATATCACAAAAGAATGTCTAATATACATTGATAAAAATATATAAATTTAACACTTTAAAAGTAATCAATAAGATTATTTATGTCTATTAAAACAAAAATTTTTTTTTAAAAATCATTCAGATTGTTTAAAATGTAAAATGGAATGGATGGCTTAAATGTTAAAAATAGTATATGGTAATTAGATGTTCTTAAAAATCGTTGTCCAACATATCTTCGCTCGATTATATTAAGACTGTTTATGATAAAATCAGTTTTTCAAATCAGGGTGAGTTCTTATTATAGACTATGTTGCTGTTTTTTAAGAATAAACATGATGAGAAACGCTAAAATCGCACATGATGGTTGAAAAACGAGTTCACTGGTGATAAAATGTCGTCTAGATCGGCGTAATTTAGCCTTTATGGGACTCCTTGCATTGTAATTTCTGCCATTATTTTATGCAGTAATATGTTGAAATTGTTCTTCTAACGAAAAAATGCTGATCTATTATATCACTGGTGATAAAATGTCGTCTAGATCGGCGTAATTTAGCCTTTATGGGACTCCTTGCGTTGTAATTTCTGCCATTATTTTATGCAGTAATATGTTGAAATTGTTCTTCTAACGGAAAAAATGCTGTTTATCTATGATTATGAATGTATCATCCACAAATCTCAGCCATAGATTTACGCCAATATCTTTATTGACGATATGGAAACCAAATTAATAATTGACAAAATTAACGGCGTAAATCTATGGCTGAGATTTGTGGATGATACATTCGTAATCATAGATAAACAATTGAATAATAGTGACAACGTACTCAGGCTTCTTAACAACCTTAACCCTAGTATTCAGTTTACTAAAGAGGACGAGATCAACAACTCCCTAAACTTTCTAGATTTAACCTTGACTAGAGATAAAGGTGAGTTCACTTACCAAATTTACAGGAAACCATCTGCCGCCCCTATAACAATAAAAAGCGATTCCTTGCACCCTCACTCCCATAAACAAGCTACATTTTACAGCTTGATTCACAGGGCCATGAACATTCCCCTTTCTAAAGCTAATCGAGAAAAATAAATACGTTTCATCAAAGAACTAGCCATGACGAATGGTTTTAAACCTGAAATGATAACCAGAATCATAGGTAAAATTAAACTAAAGAATTCAACTACACTAGTTCCCGAAAAAACCAAAAGAACAAATTTGAGCTATTTTTACTTTCACCGACCCAGCTATTTATAATGTCACTAAACCATTAAATAAGCATAATATTAACATCGCATACCGAACCTATAACACCAATCGTAATATCTTTTTCAATTCTAATTCCGTCAATACAATTTACGACAAATACTCAAACTCGGGAATATATAGACTCAAATGCACACAGTGCAATTTTTCTTATATAGGGCAAACTGGCCGCAGTTTTCGAATAAGATATTTAGAACATTATAATGCCCTGAAACACAGAAAACATTCCGCTATGAGTATTCATATGAGAGACACAGGGCATAATTTCAGTACTATCGATCAAGATATGCAAATACTCAAATACGTAAATAAAAGCAGTCTAATGACCGGGTATGAAAATGTTTACATTTCCTTGGACCAATACTTCAATAAGGATAGTAATTTAAATGAAGTATCGGATATTAACAGTCCCATAATTGAACAAATCCCCAAATTAATTGCTAAATTCGGAATTAATGCTAATAATTTCCTGAAGATTTTCCATTATAAACATGCTTTTAATCCTCCCGTAGCATCAGCAACAACAGTAGCCACTCCCACAACGCTTCCTACCATTGCATCCTCCCCATTGGCCGACAACTCGCGCAATGCCCCGCCTCCCTTCCCCGTCTCCGCGACCGCATTCGTACAATCACGCAGCAGTAAGCCAGTTACCGTCAAACCTAAGTAAATAACCAAGGGACCAGTTCACACACGGGTAAGTGCTTTCCGTTATCATCTCCTTAAGGTGCTACACTCTTTAAATTTTCCAATAGACGACACTCATATTTCCCCCCCTTTTTCTTTTTCAGGATACATTCGATCAATTTCATATAATAGATCAGCATTTTTTCCGTTAGAAGAACAATTTCAACATATTACTGCATAAAATAATGGCAGAAATTACAACGCAAGGAGTCCCATAAAGGCTAAATTACGCCGATCTAGACGACATTTTATCACCAGTGATATAATAGATCAGCATTTTTTCGTTAGAAGAACAATTTCAACATATTACTGCATAAAATAATGGCAGAAATTACAACGCAAGGAGTCCCATAAAGGCTAAATTACGCCGATCTAGACGACATTTTATCACCAGTGAACTCGTTTTTCAACCATCATGTGCGATTTTAGCGTTTCTCATCATGTTTATTCTTAAAAAACAGCAACATAGTCTATAATAAGAACTCACCCTGATTTGAAAAACTGATTTTATCATAAACAGTCTTAATATTATCGAGCGTAGATATGTTGGACAACGATTTTTAAGAACATCTAATTACCATATACTATTTTTAACATTTAAGCCATCCATTCCGTTTTACATTTTAAACAATCTGAATGATTAAAAAAAATTTTTTTTTGTTTTAATAGACATAAATAATCTTATTGATTATTTTTAAAGTGTTAAATTTATATATTTTTATCAATGTATATTAGACATTCTTTTGTGATATACACCAGGATCAGGGCCCTGACCCACCAATGATTTATGTTAACTATTGCTGATGATGCTCACAAAGTTGAGTGAAACATGTCCAATTTGTGATTAAATGGTTTCATCCTAAATATAAGGATTTTGTGTATTGGAAAGGTGGTTCATTAATTATAATAATTTGATATACATTGTGTATCCGCAGGTACAGTGAAGACTACAAGCCTATCTACCATTTCTAAAGATGAGAGGAAAGTATTAAAAGGTGTGAAAAACACCAGACAACAAATATCAAAACCGTTTCTGCCAGAGATTATAAAATAACAAGTACTGATACACTGAAAGGTGTGAAAAACACCAGACAACAAATATGAAAACATGTGCACAGGGGCCAACAAAAATATCAAAGTATTACTGCAGATCACACTTTTTCTAAAACAAATGTTACTAGGAGCCTTTTATTTCGGAGCAGTGTGTTGTTATTATACGTTATTTTCTGGTCACACTCTTAGACGATGAATTGGAAGTTACACTTGACTACGTGCAACTGCGAGGAATGACTTTGGCTGCCAATTTGAATCAAACAAAACTTCGACCAACTAGAGTGATTGAGTCGAAATTCAAATATGCGAGTTTCAATATTCGCGGCCTCTGTGCGCTTATGCCAGTCTACTTTCTGACAGAGTTTAATTTTGTCTTCATTATCAAGGAATTTTACCACATTTTCTGTACCCATAAGTAGGCTATCAAGCGACAAATATGCACCATGCTAGTTAATTTCACACGATTATGTTCCTGATCGAGATATAGGCTACCTATCACGCAACAAATATTAGCTACACTTCACTGTACCACTCAACATGAAATACATTTCTACCTTCTGAATGGAATGCGAAATACAAGTACAAACAGGTGCACCCTGCTATTCAGCTATATCGCTGCTAACTGGCAAGCAAAACTGAACATTCCTGAGCCTAATGGCTTGCTCCCCAAAAGTGCAACTTATCCTTTGAAGTTCAAGAAGGCCTTTTCCCGTAATCACGCAACTGTGGCGACAGCTCTTACCAGAGTTGGAAATTACACTTTTTTCAGAAGGGATGACAAATACAGTAACATTTTCAGGTCTAGGAAAAATGTGATCGTACTAAGCAGTAATAGCGAAAATTCGTGACGCGATAAAGGAGGTATTTTTTATATAGATTTAATACGATGAGAATAAGGACTTTGAATTTAAGATATGCAAAGTGGGAAAACATTAACGAAGAACACACTAACGAGGTTTCACTGTATTGCTAAAGACAGAACACTTCGTCTGTTTTCTTGTTGCCTGGGGGAACACCTCACATGGGTGAATATGTAAAAATCATGGAAAAATTAAAGCATGCATGAACTGGAAGAAATCTGTAGAGATGATAGTTAAGAGGAGGAAGTCTAGAAAGGAAAGAATACTGTACAAGAATGTTTAAAATTAAGAAGAGAAAATAAACAATGCAAGTTTTAATGGAAGAATAAATAGTCACTTCCCTGCTAGTTCCGTCGAATGGTGTGCGAAAAAGCTTTTTAGAAAAGTTCAGCTTCCGCTATGACAATTTGCTCAGACTGCTCCCTCCTTTTCTTAGTTCCTCTTTTTAGCATGTATATACTGTATATCAAAACTTCTAATTCCTGTACTTCAATCAGTTTACACCGTAGGTCTGCTCATTGTCACTATTCACTGTGACTAACAGGTTCAATATCAGATTCACTGTAAATTACTATCATCAGTATCACAATTTTCAATCACTTCCCTCTTCTACAATACTCAAGATAGTACCAGTACTACCCACTGCATTTGCTCGACCAGCCATAGCATTTGTTTACTAAATATTGCATTGTCTTGGCTTTGTCATTTCATGGACAGAATAATACCACAGAAATTAACTACAGCTTCAAAACTTCTCTTTGTAATCTTTCTTATGAAGCAGTTCCACAAGTTTATCAACAAGAAAACCAGCTTTCGTCAGAATTTTTTTTTAATGCTGGCAGTACAGAAATGGAAGGTGCATCAATTTTTTTGACCCTTGGCACTTCTAAGGTTAAAGAACATATAAAATTAAAAGTTTAGTTTAACAGTTCCACCTTTTCAATGCAAATTTTTTGTAATGCGGGTTACATTACAAATGAAACATTTACAGTAGAAGACCGCTAGAGCGAGTATGACATATAACAAGAACTCCGATACAACGACAATATTTTGCTGTCCCTTCAAAATTCCTACACTAAACTGTGTATTAACCTTCGGTTGCAGCGAGAGTCCTGTCACTGACGCATCTGTTATTACGAGTGATTAAGTGCGCGCACAATTGTTTTCCATTGCCGGTATTTATGCACCCCAGTGATTATGTTGCGTGCGATCGATTACCTTCAGTATCGTTTCCTCGCTATTTCCACTAGCGAGTTCTCTCGTCGACATTCAAAGGCGATGTTGGAGGCAATTAGTAATACCCGTCGACTGCTGTTCCGTAACGAAAATTTGAAATGAAAGAGGGCATATTTCATAATAAATGCGTAAATAACGTGTCCAATAACAGTTATTAACTCATTAAAATTAAAGGCTGGCTAAACGATCATTTAATTTTAATGCAAAATACTGCAATTAAGTGAGAATGGGATAGGCCTACACCCTGAGATATTGCAGAGTGCATAATTGATTTCAGAGATTAGTTTATATTTTCTTGCTTCTGGTTAAATTACGGAAAGGCTATTATCGTGTAAATTTATAGCGAGAAGATTATATTTTCTCTACTGGCGCTTGAAGCGTGTTTTCATCGTATGTATAGTACGGTTAAGTTAGGATAGGTGACGCTGTTTGAATAAGAAAACTGAAACGTTTGCCACAAAATGCGATCGATCATCTTCGGTATGGTATACAGTCGTTTTCTCACTATGTGCATTTGCGAGCTCTCTCGTAGACATTCGAAGGCGATGTTGGATTCGATTTGTAATACCCGTCGACTGCTGTTCTCTAATGAAAATTCGAAATGAAAGAGGATAACACGTTTTTGTAATAAATGCGTAAATAATGTGGCCGATAGCAGTTGTCAACTTGTTAAAAATAAAGGCTGAAGTAAACGACCGCTTAATTTTAATGTTATGTACTGAAATTAAGTAAAAATGTGATACACCTCAAGATATGGCAGAATACATCGCTGATTTCAAAGGATAGTTCATATTTTCTCGCGTCTAGTTAAATTTCGGAAAGGCTATTCACATGTAAATTTCTCTACATGCGTTTCAAATATGTTTTCATGATACATAGGTTAGGTGACGCTGATTGAAGAAGAAAACTGAAATGTTTGCCACATAAGCCTCTGGAGTGATAGCGTATTTCTCCGAATCCAAAACAGCTTTTTTTGGGGGGGTCAGAATCTAATGCGAAAAATCAAGGGTTATCTTGCATTCGTGGCCTGACAGTAACGAATAACACTGGCAACTACGGCGGTAAACACGCTGCTTCTTTTCACCCCCACACATGAACGCACACAAAAAACTCTTTGAAAATAAATGACCGCCTCTTTATTATACATAGCTAGCCGCGACAAACGGTTGTACAGTGCCTGTGTGTAACGTCACTGAATCTTGGGAAATACCTAGTAATTACGTTCTATTAGCCTGTACAAAAACGTTTCTCAAATCTGCAGAATGGCATCAAAATGTGCAAGCCTTCAAATTCTTAGAAAGGCCATGGCTTCTCAGTGGCAGAGTTATAAAATATCTACTGTACCTGACGCTTAGTAAACTTAAGTTTTATAGACAGCAGGAACATTTTCGAGATGGATAGTCGTATTATAAAGATACGTGCAACAGGCATTGCCGGCAAATTATCAACGGGTTCTCGTCGATATTATGATGCCAATTTTAAGTTAATGGTTATTAAACACTCGGAAATTGTGCAGCCGCAAGAAAATACGGTATAGGACTAACTAAAGCCAATATTTGACATTAGCGTGTAGACAAAGATAGCTAAAAAATGTGTATTGTTCAAAAAAAAAAACCATTCAGTGGTCCGCAACAAGGACGCTTTAAAGAAGTTGAAGATGGAATTGTGAGGTATGTGCACGAAAAACTCAAGGGCAGAATGGCCATACCGTGGAGCAATGAACTTGTTCGTTGACCTTCAATGTCCACAATTAGGCCTATACATCGCCAGCCACTGAAGTTGGCCGAACCTGGCAAGCGAGATGTGCGTGTAATGGTAGCCGGTTATATCTGACGCTGAGTAAAAGTAACAGTTTTATAGACAGCAAGAATATTTTCCTGATGGATCGTTGTATTGTAGAGATGCATGGAATAGGTATTGCCAAAAACATAAGAGATGTAAGGCTTTTCAGACGTTTGCTCTATTAACCAGCGTTTCGTCTTAGGTCTGACACTAGACTCATCAGAGTGGGATGTGTCAGACCCTACCCACTGACACTGGGGTGTATGCAGGTGAACTTATCAGAAGCCCTTATAAGAGGCACAGTCTGATAACTGCATACAGGAGATAAATCTCCACAATGGAATTATTGCCCGCCTAGCAGAGCAAACGCCTGAAAAGCCTTACATCTCTTATGTTTTTGACATTTTGACATGCTCTATTGGTGAAAAATATCTAATTCCCTCCATGGGAATTTAGAATTTTCCATTAGGTACTGCCGGCAAATTTTCAACGGGTTCTCTTCGGTATTATGATGCCAATTTTAAATTAGTGGTCATTAAACCCGCCGAAACAAAGAATATTGACCAGTCGAAAGAAAACTGCATAACGAAAGCCAATGTTCGGCGTCTAGAAAAGCGTACTGTACAACAAAGGCATTCATATGATTTTACAAAGCATTTTTTGAGCCTGACTTCAATTTTTTGAAGGAAAAAGTGGGGTTTGTCTTGGATTCGGAGAAATACGGTACTATAATTTTTTCAGAATGAAATTAAATACACACTTCCACGAAAAATAACGAACAAGTAATCCATAGTGTGGATATCATCTGCGGAAATGCAAGTTTTGAACAAACTGATAGCCGTTTCATACCGATTTTAATGCGTATGGGGTTTTTTCCGAATTTCATACAAAAATCGGGTATAACGACAATCCGCCATAGCGAGTAAATTTTTCGCTGTTATGAATTCTCGCTATAACAGACTTCTACTGTATTTGGAACTAGTTTCGACGATATATGTACATTGTTTATGGACTATTTAATATGTTGTGCAATTTGTGTTGTTGGCTGACCTTAGGTCAGAACTAGTTCCAAATAAATGTTTCATTTATAATGTAACCTGCATTACAAAAATTTTGTATTGAAAAGGGGGAACTGTTAAATTAAACTTTTATTTTTATATGTAAGCACAGTTCAATAGGGACCATTCAACATGTAGTTTATGTCTCTTAAGAAAGAAAGAAAGAAAGAAAGAAAGAAAGAAAGAAAGAAAGAAAGAAAGAAAGAAAGGGAATATTCTAAGTTAAGCTGAATTTGAAAACTGAACGGGAAAGACCAAATCAAACACGCTTGTAGTTTTACATGACAAGGAATCTGGACTGCAGGAACATGTACTGGCTAGGACAAGCAAAGATGTATAGGGGCTGGAACAGACTCTTCATTATAAAAAGTCTACATAGTATAATGGGAGGAGAAGTAACATCTATACTGCTTGCTGACAACTTTGTAATATGGGGTGATAATGTAGAGGAAGTACAGACACCAGGTTCTATGTGACTTTACTGAAGACTTCATTGCATTTCTGCATGCAAACTAGCTATAGAAATCCATGTTATTGAGTCACACACACAGCAAAATGACCATCACAAGCAAGACAGGCTTTTTTGAATCTGTCTTGAGACAGATATCAACATCGTCCATGAATATCTGTCCCGAGTATCTTGTTTCGCCGGGCTGAGTGGTTCAGATGGTTGAGGCGCTGGCCTTCTGACCCCAACTTGGCAGGCTCGATCCTGACTCAGTCTGACAGTATTTAAAGGTGCTCAAATACGTCAGCCCCATGTCGGTAGATTTACTTGCATGTAAAAGAACTCCTGCGGGACTAAAATAGTTAGTGGGACGTAAAACAAATAACATTATTATCACCTTGTTTCAGTTGTTCATAGCTTCTATCCTGCTTGACATCTGTTAACATTTCAAACCTTCCTCTATCTATTTTTCCCTCCATCACCCTCTGTTGAAGGCAATTTCTGCATAGTATGTGACTCAACCAGGATATTGTCTCTTCTCTAACCCCACCAACCTGGACCCAATGTTTGGGAAGCCAGGCTCTGCCTGTCACAAGTCAGGACAAAGGGCGAGTGATAGAGGAGTAACACCTATTTAAAAAACCTTGGTCCAGCTGACCCGGCTGGTAGTACTATGTAAAGGTCCCCAGCCAGGGTTACGGTGAAGACCTCAACGGTAGTGAAGGCAGAGAAGAGGGACTTCGGAACGGTGGAACTGGCGGAAGGGGCAACCCTCCTATTCTGGGTAAATAAAATAGGAACTGCTGCCTTGCAGTAGAAGTGGGAACTTCAAAGGCTAAGGGAAGAAACCCCGACAGAAAATCAGCCTAGTGCCTCAGGCTTAAGATGGCAGCCCCGTCAAGGCACTCTGAAGCAGTGGGTTAAACACTCGCTCTTCTTAAATAATCTGATTATAGAAACTGAAGCAAAATTACAAAACCGGACGGATTACCTGATGACGATCTTTGGCATGAAGAGGAAAACGAAAATTGGTTTCTGGAATGTGAGGACCTTGAGGGAGAAAGGCAGACTGAATCAAGTGACACGGGAAATGAACTACGGGCTGGACATTCTGGGATTGAGTGAGGTGAGGTGGCCAGGATTTGGCGAGATACAGACAATAGATGGAATTACATTTCTATATTCTGGTAGCGAGGATGAAGAGCACAGGGATGGAGTGGGGTTGCTGCTCAGTAGAAATGCAATGAGAAGTCTTATGGAGTGGAAGCCAATTTCCAGTAGGCTTCTGACTGCTAGGTTCAAGACAAAGATCAGGAATGTGACCATTATCCAATGCTATGCACCTACAGAACAATCAGAGTTGGAAAAGAAGGAAGAATTTTACCAAATGTTGGAAGATGTCACAATGGAAACCAGTAAGGATATTCTCATAGTTATGGGAGACTTCAATGCGAAGGTTGGCTCAAGAAACGAAGGATTGGAACACATCATGGGTATACACGGTCTTGGCAAGATGAATGAAAATGGGGAAAAGTTCATGGAATATTGCGCCAGCCAAGACTTGGTGATAGGTGGCACGGTGTTCCCGCATAGGCGGTGTCATAGGTCACGTGGGTGTCTCCTGATCAAGCCACGGAAAACCAAATTGATCACATTGCGGTGAGCAGGAGGTTCAGAAGGAGTTTGGAAGATGTTAGGAACAAGAGAGGAGTGGACATTGGCAGTGACCATCATCTTGTTGTCGCTAACTTCCGTATAAAGATCGTGGCAGTCCACCAAAAGTTCATCACTCGGCACAAGAAGTTTGATGTTGGTAAGCTAAAGAATCAGCAGACATTGGAACAATTTCAACTGGAACTTAGCAACAGATTCGAGGTGTTGGATTCTGAGATAGAGAAGGATGTGGGGACTGTATGGAATGAGGTAAAGAACATCTATGTGGAAACAAGTGAGAAGCAGCTCGGGTACAAAAACTACCTGCGGAAGGAATGGATATCTGATCAGACCTAGGACAAGATAAATTATAGGAAGGAGATAAAGGCCAAGCTAAATATATGCAAAACTAGACAGCATAAGGCTCAAACACAAGCTGAGTATTCAATAGCAGATAGGGAAGTAAAGAGGAGTGTGCAAAAGGATCACAGGAAGTGGATTGATGAGCAGGCAGAGAAAGCAGAACAGACGGCAAAAGCGGGGGATATAAAGGAGCTTTATGGCATCACAAAGATGCTTTCGAAGAAAGGTTTTAATAAAACTAGGCCTGTGAAGAGCAAGACAGGCGAGATCCTCACTACGTGCGAACAACAGCTGAGAAGATGGAGGGAACACTTTGCGGAGGTTTTTAATAGAGATGTTGGACTGGCAAATGAGCAGTAAGGAGAAGATGAAGAAGCAGAAGGGGATCCAGGCATCGGCCTTGACCCTCCAACCCAAGGTGAGATACAGACAGCGCTGAAGCAAATGAAAAATGGGAAGGCACGGACAACATTCCAGTGGAAATACTGAAAGCAGACCTTGATACTACAATCAAATTGCTGCACCCACTGCTGGAGAAGATAAGGAAAGAGGAGAAAATACCGACTGACTAGAAGAAGGGGCTGATAGTAAAGTTACCGAAAAAAGGGGATACAACAAACTGCAACAACTGGAGGGGTATCACCTTGCTCTCCATTCCAAGCAAAGTGCTGTCGCGAGTCATCCTGAATCGCATAAAGGATTCAGTAGAAAGAAGGCTTTGAAAGGAACAGGCGGGATTTCGGCAACATCGCAGCTGTGTGGATCTCATCAATACACTCTGAATCATCATAGAACAGAGTGTGGAATGGTGGAATATCCTCTACCTTGCATTCGTGGACTTCGAGATTCTGTAAACCAAAGAATCATGTGGAAGACCCTCAGGGAAAACAGAATTCCATCAAAGATTATCGAGATCATGAAAGAGATGTACGAGGGGTACGAGTGTCAGGTTCTTCATGAAGGGAAACTAACAGAAAAGATAAACGTCAAGTCTGGAGAGAGACAGGGGTGTGTTCTTTCTCCCACTCTGTTCCTGCTGGTCCTAGACACTGTGATGAAGAAGGTAATAGGAGGACGGAAGAGGGGTGTTCAATGGGGGATGAGAGACAGGCTTGAAGATCTTGACTTTGCAGACGACATTTGTCTTATGGCACAGCAGTACTGGGACATAGAAGATAAATCGCGTAGGTTGCAGAAGAAAGCGGAACGTGCAGGTCTCATGATCAACACCAAGACTAAAGAGATAAGGATTAATTTGGATGTCATGACCAGCTTGACAGTAAATGGAAAGGAAATTGAGCGAGTTGAGTCATTCCTATACCTTGGAAGTATAGTTACAATGAATGGGGGAGCAGAGGAAGATGTTCGAAGCCATATCCGGAAGGCAAATGGTGCGTTTGTCCAGCTCTACCCCATGTGGAAGAATAGAAACATCTCCAGGAAGACTAAGCTTCACCTCTTCAACAGCAATGTAAAGTCAATTCTTCTATACGGCTGTGAAACATGGAAAGTTACAAAACAGATCAATAACCAGCTACAGGTGTTCATTAATAGATGTCTGTGTCGCATAACAAATGTGAGGTGGCCGGACATAATCTCGAATGAAGATCTTTGGACCATGACCAACCAGCAGCCGACTGACATCCAGATCAAGGAGAGGAAATGGCGCTGGATCGGGCACACACTAAGGAAGCCGGATGGAGCTGTTGAGAGGGCAGCGCTGGACTGGAACCCTCAAGGCTCCAGAAAGTGAGGTCGGCCCAAGAAGACCTGGAAGAGGACGACTGAGAAGGAAACTGCAGAGGTTGACAAGACCTGGAGCGAAGTGAAGAGAATGGCCAGGAACCGTACTGTGTGGAAAAACTTTGCCAAGGCCCTATGCTCCAGAGGGAGCAACAGGAAGTAAGTAAGCAAGTCTCTTCTCTCCTAATCTTTAGCACTTCATTGTTTCTTACCTGATATGTCTTCTTCATTTTTCCATTCTTCTACACAACAATATTTCAAAACTTTCCACATACTTGGTATCTTTCTTTCTTCATGTTCACATTTCAGCTCCATATGACTGCACTCCGCACAAAACACTTTGCGAACCTCTTTCTTAAATAAATACAAACTGCCTTAGACGTCAAAAGCCCTCTCACCTTTCTGAAAGCTTCTTTTCCCACAGATGTTCTGCTTCTTAGTTCTTCTGTACAGCTTCCATTCCGTGTTAACAAACTCCCTAAATATAACTTTACTTGTTCGAATTTCTTTCCTTCTGGTGTTACATTTACTCTCTTAGTGTGAGAGTCGCTGTGAGCAATCCTCAGAAAATGAATCAAACTTGCCAGCGTCGCTCTGAGAGGTAATTCATTTCTTTATTCTTTGAGAGGCTTCTAGACCAAAAATGGCACCTAATCCTGGCACAACCATTAAAGAGAGTTCCAGCTACCATATTCTGACAACATTCTTTTGTTTTCTGTCTATCGATAATCTTTCTCATTCTGAGCGGAGCAATGCCAATGTTATAGACATGCAAGTTATCCTATGTATAGGTCTCTTCGACCTATAGTGAAGAAAAGTATAATTCATATTGACAGTTATGCTAATGGAGATGGCTATCATGCTTTTGAGTTATATAAGCCGGATGAGTCTGGTGTATTATTAGGTTGGAGGATGAACTTGTGTGTTTACAACTTACGTGACAAAGGCGAAGCATGTATGAATATTTATATGTGTGTATTTTGAGATGCTCTTCCTACAATTGAACACTTGTCCGATATTGATGATCAAATTATTGGTTCTAATTTGCTTACCGCTTATGCATCACAGGATGCAATGCTGCTAATAAATTACTGTATTTACGCGAATAATCCCCAAATATTTAAAAAAAAAATTGTGGCACGAAACTGGGGTGCAGGTTTTGTTTACGTCGAGGTTGCCAACACGCTCCTGGCTCACCTAGTTTTCGATGCTGAGTGTACAGTTATGGTTTGTGCAACCGTAGATGGAAGAAAACTGTACTCATATGTCATATTTAAACGGACAACAATTCAGGCTTTTAATTCTAAACTGACTTTACATTTTTTTAAATAGTACCGTATTTTACAGAGTAATTTAAATTGAAAATTTCTCTGCGTCACGATAGAACGCGTCTTCCGGAACGTGCAGGGGTAGCTTTCCGTACTTTCACTCAGTTTGGTGTGTCTATAGTGTGTTTCATAGTTGAAAATAGAGTGAATTTGTAATTCTTTTGTATTCAGCGTTTTAAGGAACGCCACAATATCACATAGCAGGCAGTACGCGGAAAAGCAGAATCCGTGAAAACTGGCGAGGGTTGGCATTTCGGAATTACAAGATGGCTATTAATTTAAAATTACGTACAGTGGAACCTCGATTATCCGTTCCCGGAAAATACGTTTTCCCGGAATATGCGTTCAAATTACGTGGTCCCGTGAGCATCGTAATTAAATCACGTTGTAAAAGTCCCGCATTATCCGTTCCTCGAAGAAACATTTCCCGGATCAACCGTCCAGAAATTCCAGTCCCATCAACGCTAAATCCTGGATCAATCGTTTTTTAATAAACTGTATCTCACGAAAGGACGGCTATGACATATTTATGGAGCTTGGCGTTAACGACGTTAGGGATGATCTTAGCATCGCATTCGGGTGGTATTGTTTAGAGAATCTCGGAAAATCATAAAGCAGTGGCCACAACAACTGCAAGGAGACACGGCGGATTTTGACAGCTCTACTTGAAGACGGAACAAGTTTCGTCAAATGTTTGCACTTATAAAACGTCCATATTATGTCCAGGGTTAGATGTTTATATTTTTACATTTTTTCGATCGTACTGCCGAAGAGGTTTTCGGCACTTTGCTCAGGGCACTGCCGAGTAACTGAGCTTTCAGGCAGGAATCGAAACTGCTCCTTCTTAATACAAATTCAGTATTTTTGATATTATCGTACATGATTATGTTAGCGAGACCAAAATAGATGTTGCACCTTACATTAAAAAAAGAAAGCCATGGGAGGTCTTGGGATTGCCTATTACTGTTTAGGTCCTAATGAAAGACTGGGAATTTTACGTTTCGTGTTAAAATACCAAAAACCGCAGTCGTTTTATTTGCGCGCGTTACATTTTAAATGGTTATCTTTCCTATTTGATTGGATTTGTGACGCGCAGAATGGAATATAATGCATTTGAGAACTTTTAAGAATCGATACTTACATTCGAAACCATGTTTTCGAGTTCAACATAACCTTTAAAAGTCGATGTAGGCCTAATCTGCCCGGTACGAGATTTCCCCAGAAACTGACTACGAACAGTATGCCGGAGACCAAATTACAATGAAAGATTAAGAAATGAACGGATTTCGCCAACATTTTGGGTGCTTTTGTATCTAATGTGCTTTATTTTATTACATGAGAGAATTAAAAACTACTTGTGGTCGATTGTCGTTTGGCTTGGCGTTGTTAGATTTTTCGAAGAGTTCGGCTAGCCTAATCAAAGTTGCTGAACTGAAAGAAGTTTTCACGGGAAACTGACGAAGATTCCCCTGTAAAACTGAATATAAGGTATCGAGATTTTGAACTCGCGTACCGGTAATTAATGCGGTTTCGCTGTCTAACATGCCCGCCTCTCATCCAGAGGGCCCGGGTTCGACTGCGACCAGGTCAAGCAATTTTACCTGGACATAAGTCTGGTTCCAGTTCCACTCAGCCTACGTGATTACCTTTAATTGTGGAGCTATCTAATGGTGAGATGACGACCCCGATCTACAGAGCCCGGAATATCGGCCGAGAGGATTCGTGGCACTGACCATGTGCACCTCGTAATCTGCAGGCCTTGGGACTGAGCAGCGGTCGCTTGGCACGCAAAGTTCTACTGGGGCTGTAGTTTGGTTTGGTTTGGTTTAGGAGTTTTTGTAAGATTATAATTATACATATTTCATTTTTGTGATGTTTAGCCAAATTGTTGATGGTTTTCATTCATTCCCGGATTTTCCGTTTTCCTGTGTTGTACGTTTTATTTTCATGGTCCCTCGAAAAACGGAGAATCGAGGTTTTACTGTACGTGGAAGTCCGATTTCTGTATTACAAAGACTTCGAATTTGCGAGGTTTTACTGTATCGCAAAACTAACATCAGATTTCGCCAGTGTGTCTATTTCAAGTGTTTACATTGCACGAGAGACTGCGTGGGAGAAGTGTTTTAGACGTGGAGTGTGACGAACTTGTAATTTAGGAAAGGATTCTATATAGAGTAGAACGCGGCCGGGTAGGCGGTTTCCGCTGAGCCAATAAAATCATTTCAGTAAGAAGTGCCTGTTTGTGCGGGTCACGAGTGAATGTTTCGAGTTTTATTTGTAAATATCATAATCAACGATCCAGGAAGAGCAAAAGGACAAGTATTGCATTGACAGGCGAGGGAAATAGTATTTAGAGTTTATTTTGTAAGCACGCAGCAGCAGGCGATCAGCGGCGGGGAGAAGGTGAGGAACGCCATGTTGCCACCCTTCACCAAGACAGCACTCTCGTGTGGTATCGGCCTGCAAACAGTACAGAGGATAAAACAAGCTACGGAAATAAAAACAATGCAGTGTTCCGGTCGCAAGGGAAGAACCCTAGGAGGAAGAAGCCATGACGGACCTCGATGATTTCACTAAAAATGTTCTGCGTACAACAATATTCGATATGTACTAAAACGGCGAATATCCTACGGCATTGAAACTGGCCCGTCCATTTACCTTCCTAATATCTCGAAAATTTCCCTCATCACTTTCTCGGGGTTTGATGTTAAAAATTAATTTAGACTTTCAGGAAACTTTCAAGCCGACAAAAAATACAGGTCATCGCTTTGGAATTAAAGATATAACTGGAAGAAAAAATGTTCAAACTTTCGTGATGTTATGAGTAGCCAAACTGGCATCACCGCACGTCATACTTCTGTCTCTGTCTGGAAAATATACTTCATAGCAGTGATAATGTATTTTTATCATCTCAGGCAAAGCAGCTATATCCGTAAATTTACATGTTCATATTTGCGTAAAGGCCATGTGAACCTCGCGGAGTGATACGAAATGTTTGTTTATGCCTACGTTACTCTTTCGATGGAAAGAATTTTAGTTCATTTCAATTTTTTTCAAAATGAGCCTTCCTAAAATGAGGGTGCGGGCATTATTTGATGGCAGGGATTATTTGGGTAAATACGGTATGTTGGTGTTCTAAAAGGAAGGCTAAATTATGGAGGGGACACGTACTCGGTGTTGTAATAAATATAAAATCTGAAGAGTGTTCACTGAAATTAAATTTGTTTGGTAATGCAACACTATACTTTAAAGTATAAGAATTATCCTATTTTGAGACAAACAGGTATGTTGTTTCCTTGGAGAATTTTGAAGTTGCTAAGGGCAAGCACTTGCATCGTTACTTGTATGATGAATGTGGTTGGACATTTGATGAATTGAGGGAATACATGGAATTAATTTGTAATGGGATGCATTTCAGTATTGTAACTACTAAGAAAGTGGAGTCTTTGGGCTCGGTACATTAGTAAATATGATATGATTACAAAGGGTGTTAAGTTTAGTTATTTTTCTGGAGTCATCACCAAGATTGGAATCACTGTCCAGTCACCGCTTGACTCGCACATCATTAGCTATACAGCTCATGTGCAACTCAAAAAAGAACAGCGTCAAAGTGTAAGAAGAGTGGTGTGAGAGAGGAGGAAATTAAGGAATTAATGAGTCCAGGAACTGTTATGGAGCCTGTGAAGGACTGTCCTGGTCAACATTCCTTTCTTCCCAGTCGCTATTAGTATCAACACCATCACTTGTTTATGTACAGTCACATTCCATGCAGGTAAGGTAATTCATTGTCTGAGGCAAAATCGGCACTGGATTCATCACCAAGATTAGAATCATTGTCCAGTCACCACTTGACTCGTACATTATTAGCTATACAGCTGTTTTTATTTTCACAGTCATCACTTACTGTAATGTCCGACTCGTTGGCTGAGCGGTCAGCGTGCTGGCCTTCGGTTCAGAGGGTCCCGGGTTTGATTCCCGGCCGGGTCGGGGATTTTAACCTTAATTAGTTAATTCCAATGGCACGGGGGCTGGGTGTATGTGTTGACTTCATCATCATTTCATCCTCATCACGACGCGCAGGTCGCCTACGGGTGTCAAACAGAAAGACCTGCACCTGGCGAGCCGAACCCTTCCTGGGATATCCTGGCACTAAAAGCCATACGACATTTCATTTCATACTTACTGTAATTGTGTTTACTTGTGTGATTGCCATTGTTGATGTATTTTTTCATGTGCTAGATTTTAGAATTTCAGAGTTTTGACATGCCTGCGGATATTTTTAGAACAACAACAGGCATTTCATGGTTTTTTGTATTATGTATGTGTGCCTTCCAATGTTCATTTTTACTCCATTTGTAAGCGTGTGGTAATAGGAATAATCAAAATTTCCAACTTCCGTTTTCCTGAATAAATTATTTAATTAATAATGTGAGGAATAAATGACAATGATTTGAAATATATCCTGAATTTAGATGACTATATTTTGCACTCCCTGATTAAGTTTCTCTTTCTTATCTTTAAAAACAAAGGAGTTACATTCTTTTTTTCTGAAAACCTAGTTTCCATTAAAACAGCCTTGCACTCGTAGACCTCATTTTTACGAGGGGTGTACTATATTGTTTTACACTTTATTTTTTGTACGTCCGGGTATGGTTCACATTTCACTTTTCAAGGTGGTGAAGTGTAACTAGTGTCTTGTTCCACTGTTTGGTAGCAACACACGCACAGGAGCCAACGAATGCACTCGTCACAGCCACTTCATAACAACACTGTCAGCGTAGGAGCAGAAAACATGAAAAGCAACCGCCAGGAACAGCGCTATTTAAAGAAAAAAATTTAATGATGTTCCTATTGAACTGTATCACAATTAAATTGAAATAACAAATAACATAGTTCAACCTATTCAATACAAGTAAATAAGAAATGTAGTGTTACATTCCTATTTAATTATAAGCAGAAGCGGTACCGGTTTCGACCCCAATCCGAGTCATCATCAGCTGAATAAAATGCAAAAACAATGCATAGGTAAATAAGAAATTAAAGGATAAGATAATGGGGATTGGCACTGCACGATTTTAAATCGTAAAATCTAGAAGAAGTAGAAGGTCAGTCACTTATATGAAGTAAGGCGCAATCTTCTGAATAGTAGCACAACACACGCAAAGTTCGGCACTGTGTCTCAAAATGTTTACGAGAAGAGGTGAACTGTTAAGTACTATCAGGCGCGAAGTTACAATACAATTTAATAAATATGAAGTCTCAAAACTGTGTACAAGTCGAAGACGAGTCGCTTGACTGAAGCAAATTGCTAGCTCCTGAAGATCAGCGCAACATACTCAATGTCCGGCATTGTGCTTTCAAATGCCGGCGGAACTCGGTGAATAGCTTAATGATCCAGTCTGTAATGGTTTCGGTTGCGAAAATGTGTATATATAATATAATTTAATATAATTGAAGTATGTAACTGGGATCTTGTACATTCTTTAGAACAGTTGATGCAAAAAACAATTGTGAAGAGAAAAATGGTAAAAGTTAATAAAAGAAGTAGATAAGAGAAGATTAAAAGGATTGGAAGTCAAAAGAGGATGGGAAAGGATGATAGGGAAATAAAGGAGGGGTAGTTTAGGGTGGGTTAGGAGGGTGGGTTATTGGAGGTAGAAAATGTGGGTAGGAACTGTGTATATATATATATATATATATTTTTTGCTAGTTGCTTCACGTCGCACCGACACAGATAGGTCTTATGGCGACGATGGGACAGGAAAGGGCTAGGAGTGGGAAGGAAGCAGCCGTGGCCTTAATTAAGGTACAGCCCCAGCATTTTCCTGGTGTGAAAATGGGAAACCACGGAAGACCATTTTCAGGGCTGCCGACAGTGGGGTTCGAACCTACTATCTCCCGAATACTGGATACTGGCCGCACTTAAGCGACTGCAGCTATCGAGCTCGGTAGGAACTGTGTAAGGCATGGAAATTTGAATTCAGGTTTAGATATTTAGAATTTTTGAGAAGAAGAATTAGGAAGTCAAATAGGATATTGGTTTTTTTTAGAAATGTCGTTTAAATTGAAGTTAGGGTTGAAGTATTGGCCAAGGTGAATAAAACAATTTTCAGTAGTGTTTAGAAGGGGGCCTTTGTTAATGATTTTAAGTATTTTTATGTCTTTTTCAATATTGGTGAAATTATGCTTGGAGTCTTGCATGTGTTGTCCTATAGCAGAGAATCTGTTGTATTTAATGGCCTTGATATGTTCGGAGTGTGCGTGTGTTGTGCTACTATTCAGAAGATTGCACCTTACACCTTACTTCATATAAGTAACTGACCTTCTACTACTTCTAGATTTTAAGATTTAAAATCGTGCAGTGCCAATCCCCATTATCCTATATTGCTTCTTGAACTGTTTTTGTGAAAGATCCTTTAATTTCTGATTTACCTATGCATTGTTTTAGGATTTTATTCAGCTGATGATGACCCAGATTGGGGTCGAAACCAGTACCGCTTATAATTAAACAGGAATGTAACACTACATTTCTTATTTACTTGTATTGAATAGGTTGAACTACGTTATTTGTTATTTCAATTTAATTAGGAACAGCGGTATGCGACTTGATTCCTATGGGAAGACGGCATGACCACGGCAGTTGGTGGCAGCCTGAGGAGAACATGTGCCGTCACGGAAAACAGTTTACAACTGGGAGGTTCGAAAACAGGGCACACATCAGTGGACAAGGGAACCAGTTCTGGAAAGAGTGTCAACACCAGCCAACATTGCCCGGGTCGAACAGGCCATCCAAGGAAACAAATGCATCACATTTATGGAAATGGAGACAGCCACGGGAATTAGCCGAAACACCCTGTAGCGGATCGTGCACTGCCACTTACAGTTGGGGAAGGTGTCATCCACGTGGGTGCCTAGACTCTTGTCTGGAGACGAAACGCAGAGGCATGTGGACATGTGCAGAGAACTTTTGCAACGCCATGATCAAGATCCAGCTGACTTCATGGCTAGGCTTGTGACTGGTGATGAGACATGGCCCCATTACCATGAGCCATGGACGAAACAAGACTCGATGCAATGGATGCATAGGGGCACCATGTGATTATCAACTGTTCAGGAATATGAAGAAACCTCTGCACGGTCTCCGTTTTGTGGATTCTGCAGAACTGGACACAGCTGTGAAGACATGGGTACGCAGCACTCCGAAAGAATGATTTCAGGAAGGTCTGGAGAGACTGACACATCGATGGCAAAAGTGAATTCAGTTACGAGATTATGTTGAGAAGATGGACTTAACAACTGATGTGTAATGTACTTCATTTGGGTGGAAAAAAAGAAGTGTAAAACAATGTAGTATGCCCTTTATACATTTTCACTTTGCACTAAAAGGGTTAACAGCAATCTCCTCCTTTCCTATTCTCATCACCTTAGTCTTGCCAATGTTGACTTTCGTTGTGAACTCTTTGCCCACTCTTAATATTTTTCAACATGACTTGCAGATCATTTCCTGATTCTGCTAATATCGCCTCATCATCTGCATATTTTATGGCCTTGATTGGTTCTCCACCCACTACAACTCCTCTGGCTTTTACTAGGGCTTTCTGTAACAGTTTTTCAGCATATATATTGAACAAAGCCAGTGACATGCAACATCCCTGCCTCACTCCTCTTCTGATACTTTTTCTGTCTTTCCCGTCTGTATCAATGCCTTTCAGACTCTTCATCAGAATGCACTAGCTCACTCTGTCAAAACGCTTTTACCCAATCAACGAAACATACCTATATTTTCCTATTCACTTCTAACATCCTTTCTACAATCATACTTAGGCATTCAATTGCATCTTTTGTTCCTTTTCCCTTTTTAAAACCAAACTGGTCACCCCCCCCCTCCCCCTCATATTATCCTCTATTCTCCTTTCTATTCTTCTCAGAACTGCTTAAACAACAACAAAACATACCACGTGCTAATTCTGAATAAATCAATATTTGAATGCCATATAAAAGGAGAATACAAACCTTAGTAAGGACCAGCTGCAGTGTATCCAGCAGAAGAAGTTGTCGAGGGTCATACGGTAATACTTCACGAGGTGTAACAGAAAACATGATTTCTGTAACTTGACGCCATCCATCCATGTACCGCACGGTTGCATTACAAGTAGCACGATGTTGGTTTAGTCTGATAGCATACTTCAGAATATTCTGAAACAACATTGACGCTCATGTTAAGCATGCAAACATCCACCTATATTTTTAACCAAGAATGAGCTGCCTGTACACTACAGAGGAATTTCAAGAAACAGTTCACGTAATCAGGAATGAAGAAATGTACTGCCAATCCATCTAGAGTCAAATGCATTTTGCATGCTTTTGACTCTATTTTACAGAGAAACTGAACTATATTAAGAATGTTTTGGATTTTGCAAGTACTGCTGTGGCCGCATAATCTTTTGGCTAGTGTTGGTTGTTAAGCCAATATAGAAAGCAGGGCAGAGTCTATGTTGAAGAAAATAGATGCTGAATTAAGTGCAGTACCTGAAAAATCCATAACATGGATTTTCCTTCTCCCATCCACACCTGGCACCACTGAACCACGTTTGATTGTTTCACAGTTAATGCTCATTAATGCTTTAAAAAACAAATGGACATTAAAAAAAATTATTTTCCAAGAGATGAAGATATGTCCTGTCTTGCAGAGAAATAATTTCTTTGATCTTTCTACTAGATCAGAAGTTACAATAAAAATACCACATAAGTGACATTTACCTGAGATATTTAAATTTCCTGATAATGCCCTCTTCTACGGTTCATTATATTTTGACTATAATTCGCTACTGTTTTGGATTTACCACTCGGATAGGGTTGATAAGGTTGTAGGGTTAAGCTGGAGGGTTATTATTGTGAGTGAATTGTGTTCTTTTGATGACTGTAGCAAGGCAGGAAAAAACAACAAAGTGTATGTGATGAGATGTGTTGGCCACTACCAGCACAGTACATACGGCCCGACAGTCAAAACATATTTCATCTGCCACTTCACAAGTTACTAGGGTGTCAGTATATATATTTAAAAAAAAGCCCTAGCATCTACTAAGGAGGCCAGAAAAGCCAGGAAGAAACTGAGTCTGGAGGAAAACACCAGGAAGTCCAATAAGGAGGGACCAATTTATATGGCTGGGGAGTTTTAGACCTTCACTATCTCTGGGCTACATGGCTCAGACGGTTGAAGTGCTGGCCTTCTGACCCCAACCTGGCTCAGTCCGGTGGTATGTGAAGGTGCTCAAATATGGCAGCCTCGTGTTGGTAGATTTACTGGCACATAAAAGAAATCATGCGGGGAAAAAATTCTGGCATCTCAGCATCTCCGAAAACCGTAAAAGTAGTTAGTGGGAAGTAAAGCCAATAACATTATCGTTATTATTATAATAATAATTATTAGACCTTTACCATAATGTGAAATTTTCATTGCTCAGTTCAGTTTTTAAAAATTCCATTTCCCTAATAACCTAAGAACTTGCCAAGATATACTTAATGTACCCGTTCAAATGGTACCTTATGGGAACAAATGGAGATCTGGTTTAATTTGCATAAATTTCATGCATCTTTTTTTTTTTTTCTTGCTAGTGGCTTTACGTCGCACCAACACAGATAGGTCTTATGGAGACGATGGGAGAATAAAGACCTAGGAGTTGGAAGGATGTGACCATGGCCTTAATTAAGGTACAGCCCCAGCATTTGCCTGGTGTGAAAATGGGAAACCAGGGAAAACCATCTTCAGGGCTGCTGACAGTGGGATTCAAACCCACTATCTCCCAGATGCAAGCTCCTAACTGCACGGCCAACTCGCCTGGTGGACCAGTTATTAGCCGATAGCCAGGCCGTCCTGTTGAGAGCAATGTGAGCCGGAACTGGGTTGAGCGGTCACAAGGACACATGACCTACATCACACCGGTGTACTCGTCATGCAAGAGAAGTTTGGAGAAGGACGACAGATTTCTGGAATGATCTATACTCTTGCAAGAGGGGACAAATCATATTCAAGCTAAAATCTCGACCAATAGAAACTCTAATCGGGAGGCTACGTCGCTTTACTTGTTCGCTGATCGAGGGGTAAACGTTAGTACGGTGTAAAGGAGCGAACAGATACGTTAGTATGGTGTGAGAAAGGCAAAATAGTAGTGCGGTGTAAGAGAGCGAACAGATACGTACAGTGTGAGAAAGGTGAAATAGTAGTACGGTGTAAGAGAGCGAAAAATACAGTCGTCTCCTTGTTTAGTCATGAAGAATCATAAGTATTTGTATTTGAACTTTTAAACAAGAACAGCTCGTTCACTCCAATATGACCTAATGTTCTTGTACTCCTGTGCAAATTGTTATAAAAAAATATTGTTTTAGAATAATCCTAGTAAGCATCCACTCAGAGCTCTGACTTGGAGTTAAAATTCATGGCTGACTATGAGTTAAAATTCATGGCTGACTATGACTGCAATGACAGGCGACAGATGTACCATACTTAATATAATGACATTGTTATAGTCCTAATGACTTTACTAGTATTGAATAGGTGGTTTCAATAAATTAATTGTTTAACATTTAATAATTTAATTTCAATACGGTCAAAATGAAAGTAATCACTTGTAAACATTTCAAGCCGTCGAGAAGAGGTTATTATTTAACGAGTGAACTTGTGGAAATGTACAACAGAGTATTACAGGGCGAGTCGAGAGACAATTTCGAGCAATTTACGGTGTGTGTTACGCAATTGTAGGACATCTAATCAAGAGATCAATGAGGAGTTAGATGTATTGGACATTATTCTATGTGCCAGAGGAAATGGGGCATGAACTGTTGTACATCTTTGCATCAAGTGTTAGACAAGTATAATAGTGCACTACTTAGTGATGTAATACAAGTGGATCAAACCATTAATTTGAATCTCAGTTTCAGCCAGTGGATCAAACCACTAATTTGAATCTCAGTTTCAGCCTGACTAGGAGAGCAAGGTCTTGAGTTATGGAGCAGCGAGGGAGGATCTTCACAAGAATTTCAAGGAATTATCGCCACAACTTCATATTACCTGACTGTGCAGACATCATGTACTTCTAAGCTCTAATTGTGTGAGCCAGCACAATGAACTTGCACGACCCAATGTAATCAAGAGAGGAGACCTGTGTTCATGTCTAAACATCCCAGCTGAATCTGTCTGCATCAAAAACATGAGTACCCACTAAACTATACTTTTTTCTTTTCTGTAGATTTTGTAAGGTTGTATTCTAGACTGATTGATTTCTCTACTATTAGTTAGATTTGAATTTTCTTTCACTTTGGTGTTGGTTAAGGAGAGCCTGTGTGTTGCTAGTTCAATAGTGGTATGTGTGTGTTACTTATGATCTTCAAAGGTTATCACTAGTATAATGAGGCCATGATAATAATAATACATACAGTAGTCGGCATTAAAGTGATGAAAAATTAGAATATTTATAGAAACTGATGCGTATGCTGATTAATTAAATCTGATCGTAAGATTTATTTCATTCCTTGGCAGCCACGTGATAGGTATTTCTTCGGAATATTTCATGAGATCGAGAATAATAATAATGGAAATAAAAGTAAAGATTTAGGATGAGATAATTAAACATGCTGTTGAGAAAACATTTTTGTTGAAGTGATTGTGGAAATGCTGAAAATGTCCAATTCAACTATAATGATGTGGAATTAAGAGACTTGCATAATTCTTACATAATACTGTTGAACGCAACTGTGAGTTCACTGCATTAGCTTTGGTTCAATCTCACTTACTATACTACCATCTTGGGAGAGCACACATCCTAAATACTTGAAATTATCTACCTGTTCCAGCTTTGTATCCCCAATCTGACATTCATTCTCTTGGATTTCTTACTTACTGCCATCAATTTAGTCTTAGAAAGGCTCATTTTCATACCATACTCATCGCACCGATTTTCAAGTTCCAAGATATTACGCTGCAGGCTTTCGGCACAATCTGCCATTAAGACCAAGTCGTCAGCATAGACCAAACTGCTTACTACATTTTCATCTAACTGAATCCCTCCACGTCACTTGATACCTTTCAGCAGATGATCTAGGTAATCTATGAACAACAAAGGTGAAAGATTACAGCCCCTGTAAGTACCTTGAACCAAGAACTCATTCTACCATAAATTCTCATTTGCCAGTGATTTTTTTAGGCACATTCCTACAAAAGTTACTAGGAATATCCCAATCTGCTATACAATATAGAATTGCTATTTTGTGTGCACTAAGATCTATAATGATGCAATTTTCTGAACCTCTAATAGAGGGTCTGAATTCGAACTGTATTGCAAATAGACTATTCTTCTTCTATGTACCATGCCCAGTCTCCTGGATGTTGGCGATCACCACAGCTAAAGCTTTTCGGAAAAAAAATTCTTGGTGATTTGGATTTTAATTGTATTGCAAATAGACTATACTTCTTCTATGTGCCATGCCCAGTCTCCTGGATGTTGGCGATCACCACAGCTAAAGCTTCTCGTTAAAACATTTCTTTGTGATGAGTATTGAATGCTTGTATTACTTGTGCTGAGTTACAATAGGCCAATACATGTTTCAGCTTGTTTAACCCACCGGCTTACCTAACCGTCGAATCGACGGGATGTGCGAGCCTGTGCCTGGCTTACCCAACGGGGTAATGCAGCATCCTGCTTTATCGATGGTAAAGGGAAGGTAGTACATTGAAAACTCAACAGATGGCATTACAATCATTCTTTATATCTGAAGGAAGTCCCTGCCGTCGTATTTGAGTCATGTTTAGGGGATTAACTGCATAAATTGAAGATAGCATTGAGCTGATGTCACGGGTGTTCAGTGAGTGAAGATGAGCATGTGTGAGGCTATTACCGAACGAGAAATCATGGATATTTTACTGAACAGTGATTGTGAAGAAGATTATAATATATCGGAAAGTTCTACCTGTGAATCTAGTGATGTGGATATGTTATCTGTGCTTAGTGAAGTTAGTGATAGTAATAGAGTCAAGAAGCAGATGTAAATATTACAAACATAAATGTTCCGATGCACCGTAAGAATTACTAGGCGAGTTTATAGTGCATAGTTCAAATTTTTCACTGTAATGTAGCACATTCCATTGAAATATTTATTTTTGAGTATTTCTATGAAAGTTTGAGCCAGTAGTTGCAGTGATGATATCATTTAAGCGCAGTCTTGCATGGACTTCATAAACACCAGCATTTAAATGGTAATTTAAAGATCCGGAACTGATGTTTATAAGGTAAGCGGATGGGTCAAAGCCATCATCAGCTGACAAACAATGGTAAAGAATGATCACTCTCTTATAAACTAAAAGACATACATAAAACATGCATCAAAAACATAGCTATCGAGCTCGGTAAAACTTGATCTTTCTATGCCCAAAATGCCAAGCTCTAATCATCACTATCCCGAACATTAAAAAACTTCACAGTAATGATTATTAACACTTATGAACAGAAATTGAGTATCAAAGACTTACCTCAATTTCAGAGAGTAAGAGAGGGCGCTGTGCAACAGCTGAACTGCTCTGAAGCGAAGCAAGGTCTTCGACCAGCAATGAATGAAGCTTCTTGACATCAATCAGCTTCTTATTGCCACAAGCACTGACCTCACATGTTCCTGTAAGCTTCAAAGACACAAATTGTGATTCTGGTCCATAAACCAAAGATCATCAGCACAAACTTTCAAACAGATATAAAACAGGTGCATACCTCATTGATGCGTGATGGTTCAAAACACTGCCATTCAGGCTGAGGAACAGGTGCCACATGAAAATCAAGGATATCGAGCAAAATTAGCAGGACACTTTTCCTGGTCACCTTCATGCTTCCTGAAACAATAGGAATGAGCTGTAGATGAATTAGAAGTGCACAAAGAGAATAGAAAGGTTATGGAACATAAAATGGAAATAATGTAATTTTGTCCATTTTATTCTTTCACAAATTCTTATAAATTGTAAGGTACATGCACTGTAAATATTTTAAAAATGTCTATTGCATGTTTTGCGAGTGTGATAACCAACTTCCCACCCTCCCTCCCTCAGAGATTCCGAAGTGAAACATAAACTGCCGCTCAGGTTGTGGGAAGCACCTGGCCTTAACATTGGATAACCGCTCCCTTTTTCCCATTCTCTTGCCTGTCTGCACCCCTACTCCCCTCACCTCACGCAGTGTCTACGTGCCGCCACCATTCTATCCTCCACTGACGAAGGCTACAGCCGAAAATTTTGGACCCATGTTTTTATTTTATGTGTACTCTATCCATGCAGTCTTACATGGTAAGTTGCTGCTCTCCAACACAGTTTCCTAGACTAATATACACTTCACTCCTGCTAGCTTCCTTACCCGAGCATGTGATCTCATCCCATTCCGTTCATAAAATGTGCAATAGTTACTGAACGAGGATGAAGAAGGTAAGAGCTTGTTTGCTTACCACGGAGCCTTTGAGGTCTTGAGAGATGCTGGCTCATATGTGCATCTTCAGGAGCTTCATTTAATATTTTATCAGCCAGTTTACTTTTCTCTTGCATCAGAATGTTGACAAGACGACTCAGCTGAGAAAACTGCTGGTTACTTGCTGAAGCTCGAATTTCAACAGCAACAGTCTTGAGCAGCCAGGACATCTGAGAAAGCTGAGATGCTAAAAAATAAAATATCTTTGTAACACAGGAAAGAAATCAATACATATGATAACGCTGAATGAAAAATGGACTTAAATGATGTGAAAAGATCAAAAGAAATTACGAGATTTATGCATAAGTAGACATAGGAAACACACTGGTTAATCCTACGAGATATAGATGAGCCTTAGCAACTAGTTGCAAACAGGTTCATTAAAAAAGATTTAAAGACTTGTGTATATATATTTCAACGTCCAGAGATTTGGAAATTGACGGTGATGATAGACAATTTACAATCTTCACTTATTTGTGTGCACCATCTACTTCTTGTCTCTCATAATGCTAGTGTATGTGTTGTGTGGTGTGTGATGACGAGGTAGGGAGAATGTGATATCTAGTGTCTGAACATAGCCTACTCCTGTTGAGTTACATCATACGGTCTGCTCAATGCCGTATCATCATCATCATCATCATCATCATCATCATCATCATATGCCTCACTCCTTACAATCACTGCAGAGAGGTTTGGAACAGAACCCAGACTTTAGACAGAGAATGTAGTGATAAACAATTGCTCTTTTCCTTTCTTCCCACCAGTTTAAAAGGCGTACGAAGTAAGCCAGGTTTCTACGGTGGCAATCAGAAAGGAAAAAATAAAAATGCAGAGGAAGCACCCATGGCTTTAATTAACGTACAGACCCAGCATTTGCCTGGTATGAAAACAGGAAATAACAGAAAACCATCTTCAGAGCAGCCAATGGTGTGAACCAACTCGCTCGACACCACCAACACTCCTACCCTGTTGGCAAAGGACTAACCAACAGGACTAACCGGACAGTCAGACCATAAAGAACGGATCCCTTAATGATTACGGCTAAGAAACAGCCCTGTGTACGTTAGTAAATTTTCCAACACAAAACCGAGCAACGTTGTTCGGCAGAATCGGCATCAAATTATGTATTTTTGACATCTGAAATGAGCCTCTATGGACTGTGTGTTAACAATCAATCAACTATTCACACTTCCAGTGTCTAGTAGATCCTGTTTGTTTGCTGGCTTTGATGTCCTGCCAGTACCTGTTGAGAAAATCAATCAGCATTTTCTTTCGTTCGTCTGGCAGAAGCCCTCTATGTCTTCTGGGTTCTGACCCTATCATAAAGCGCAGATGACTTTTCACAATCCTTGCAAACTATCCCGGTCATTGATGTTATTCTTGTAGCGAATGTTAACATTTGAACTAGTTCTTAGAGCACAGGAAAGTGCCCAAGTGTAGATAAATCTGTATTAGATTGTAGAGAAATCTCTATGATAACATACTACTTCCTTGTAGCGAATGTTAACATTTGAACTAGTTCTTATACTCCACACCGCTTTACTTCTAAATTGATGTTTTAGCCGATTTAGACTCTGTCTGGTGGTTATGTGCTGAGACACAGACATCCAACCAATGCCAAGCTGCCATTCGTATCGACTTATATTGGAAAGTGTGATATCAAAATTTAATTGCCACCTCTAATATTTACATTCACCACATGGTTAACCTATCTCGCTCAGCATGTATGGTATTCGGTACGGTTCACAATCTTTTGCATTTTTCTTCAGTAATTAGTGTTTTTCATATTAGTCTTTATCTCTCTAGTATAGTACAGTATAGCGTAGTTAACAGTTTACCATAACATAAGTTAGTACAATACAGATTTAATAGTTCAGTGCATAAAAATATCTGTAGTTTTATTTATGTCCGTGTCTTGGTTAGTGTACTTAGTTTGTACGTGTTTAGCAGGTCTCAGTCTGATACGGGAAAGACAAGTGGCATGAAAGTGACCGAGATCTGTGGAGTGTTTCCTTTGTAGGCCATAACCTCCTTCCTGTGCCAGCCATTAGCGGTGAGTGATGCATTATTTTCTCATTCTCTTCTATTCTTAATAATTCTCTTTTAGCCTTTCAAGTGGTAACGACGGAATAAATCGCCACAGCCGCATGGCTTCCTAAATGGCCATGATGGAATATTTCGTCATCACAAATGTCGTTTGGCGATGGGTATGATGACTTATCCTGTGTATGATCTGATATCGCTTTCCTTTATGCATGTATGTTAGTTTTGTGCTTTGTCTACAGCAGCAGCACTTTCCAAAAACCACGTGACCAGGCGAAATGCTTTCGTTCCGCACGCAGCTGGCGGCCAGCCAGTACCAGCCTCCAGGCTGCTGAGAGTGGTAGATAGTGCATTATGGCAAGTGCAAGCGGAGTTCGGGGTCTGTGAGAAGAAGAACAGTTTGATTTATTACACTGTGACAATTCGGAGAGTGATGTGTCATCTAATAGTGAGACGAATGTTGAAATATCAGAAGATAGAGAGTGCAACGGTGAAAGCAACTCAAGTGAACGTGACGGTAGCACTAGCGGTGATATTCTGCTCGATGTATGGACAAAGATAGGAACTGAATGGCCGAGATTTACATTTACGGGGCAACCTGGACTGAATGTACAAATTGAAGACATAAATAATCTGCTCGAATATTTTCAATTGTTTATCACGGCTGAATTAGCGGAACTAATAAGTAGGGAAACCAACCGGTATGCTCAACAGTTCATAGAAAGCACATCAACCCTGAAACTATTTTCGAGACTGAATCAGTGGACTGACACAAATAAAGATGAAATTATGACTTTACTTGCATTCTTCCTCTTGCAAGGCATTCATCAGCTACCTGACAACAAGAGCTACTTTTCTCGTAGACAGATATTACAGACCCCAATATTTTTGAAGCTGTTCTCTGAAAGAAGATTTCATCTCCTTCTCAAATTCTTACACTCTGTCGATAACAAAGCATTTTTTTTTTTTGCTAGGGGCTTTACGTCGCACTGACACAGATAGGTCTTATGGCGACGATGGGATAGGAAAGGCCTAGGAGTTGGAAGGAAGCGGCCGTGGCCTTAATTAAGGTACAGCCCCAGCATTTGCCTGGTGTGAAAATGGGAAACCACGGAAAACCATCTTCAGGGCTGCCGATAGTGGGATTCGAACCTACTATCTCCCGGATACAAGCTCACAGCCGCGCGTGATCACACAAAGCATTTTATGAAGCCACATGTGGTCTGAAGAAACTCTACAAATTAAAACCTATTCTGGACCACTTGATAGCAGATTCCGAAGTGTGTACACAGCCGAAAGCAATGTGTCCGTAGATGAGTCTCTTATGTTGTGAAAGGGACATTTGTAGTGGAAAGTTTTCATACTGTCTAAGCGCTCAAGATTTGGTATCAAATCATTTAATTGTGTGAATCTAAGTCTGGTTACGTGTGGAATTTCTTGCTGTATATAGGAAAAGACACCCACTTTGATGAGTCTCTGAAAAATGAACCATATGGTTCGAAATTTGTTTTGCAACTCACAGCACCGCTTCTAAACAAAGGGCAACACGTAACAATGGATAACTGGTTCTCGAGCCCAGATTTGTACAACAAGCTGTGTGATAAGGAGACAGATGCAATGGGTACGTTGCATCAAAATCGACAGGGCGTTCCATCGGAAATAAAAAACAGCACACTCAGGAAGGGAGGAAAAAATGGCAGTTTATAACAGGAAACTCATGATAAGGAAGTGGAAGGATATAAAGGATGTGTGCCTCATAAGAAGGGCAAGGCATTTGATGATTTTGCATCTTTTTTTTATTAAGGCCAAAATATAGCTTGAGTATATGTACATGTGTTTCATGAATTGACTGATTAAATAAGGGCAATTTGTTACGGCATTTTTTTTCATTTTTTGCCGTTTACACGAGATAGGTCATTTTTGGAGCAATTTATGGTCATTTTTGGCATTTTTAATTGTTTTCTGGGAAGTGTTATATTTTGTTATATTTGGATATTTAATTAATATTATTTATGTTTACAATACTTGTCTATTACGTTTAACTTAGACAAATAACTTGCTCAAGAAAGAACGTAGACTTGCAACATACCCTGCTGCCACTAGTTTTCAAGGAAAGAGTATTTTCAACTCGATTGCACTTCCAAGAAAACATACTATAAGCAGTACCTGCTTCCCCTATATGTAAGACGCATAATGGACTCGCCCAAGCTGGGCATTGCTCCTTATCTTCAGCTAGATAAGAAGGAAGTCAGTCGCCCGCGTGCTGAGAGTCGAGTGAATTCTTTGTTGACAAGTACTGTAAGATGCCCAAAGTTAAAATTAAAGGAAGTACAATTGTTAAATTAAAACAATTTGTTACACAATATGGAGAAAATATATTTTCCACTGGTGGGAAAATATTATTTTACAAAGTGTGTGATGTGCGAGTTTCAGCAGAAAAGAAGTTTACAGTTGAACAACATGTGTCGCGAGAAAAACATGAACGTGGTGTGTAGCGACCTGAAGATAAAAAGAAACCGTGGCTTACACCAGACACTACTGGGTGAATCTTCAACATTTTCTCCATTTTGTGAGAAAATGTGTACAGCATTTTTATGCGCCGATATTCCACTGAACAAATTGAACCATCCAAAGCTGCGTACATTCTTAGAAGAGGAGACTGGAAAATCTGTACAAGATGCCAGAACATTAAGAAGAACCTACGTTGGAAGATGCTATGACAAAACATTACAAGAAATAAGGATAAGGGTAGGAGACGGAAACATATGGGTATGCATAGATGAAACAACAGACAGTACGGGACGATATATAGCCAACGTTATTGTAGGCGTCCTGGAAGCAGGGAATGTTGGAGAACCATTTCTACTACATTGTAAGCAATTGGACAAAGCTAACTGGTCAACAATTAGCAAACTGTTTGACCAGTCTTTGAGGCTATTGTGGCCCGATGGCATTCGGAATGACAATGTGCTGCTTTTAATAACAGATGCAGCACCCTACATGGTAAAGGCTGCAAATTCGTTACAAGTGCTCTTCTCGAAAATGGTGCATGTCACATGACTAGCCCATGCGTTACATCGGACCGCAGAAGAGGTAAAACATAATTTTCCTGAAGTTGACAAGTTAATTGGGTGCATAAAGAAAGTGTTATTAAAAGCCCCATCTAGAGTTCTAGCATTCAAAACAGAAGCTCTTGAAATTCCCTTGCCCTTTTCACCTGTTTTGACTAGATGGGGAATGTGGATTGAGGCTTGTTGTTATTACTGCGAGAACTTTGAAGTTGTAAAGAAAGTGGTCGATTCCTTCGACAAAACTGAGGCTGGATCAATAAAAGCAGCCCAGGAATTCTTGGCTGACAAAGAAATTGCAGGTAAACTTTCCTACATAAAAACAAATTTTGGATCCCTTCCTAATGCAATAAGTGCTCTAGAAAAATCCCAAGTGCCACTAGTGGAGCAGCTGTAAATTGTGTATAAAGTTGTGAATGATCTGAATCTCGTGTGTGTGTGTGTGTGTGTGTGTGTGTGTGTGTGTGTGTGTGTGTGTGTGTGTGTGTGTGTGTGTGTGTGGTAAAGTGGGTGAAGTTGTATCCATGAAATTGAATAAGGTGTTGCAAAAGAACAGTGGGTATAAAACTTTGTGTTCTATTGGCAAAGCATTGTCGGGTGAAAATTTTTCTCTTGCCGACTGTGCATTGAATCCGGGAGATATTGCTTGTTTTCAGTATGCACCAATTGTTTCAGTTGAGGTAGAGAGAAACTTTTCCATGTACAAATCGTTACTTGCAGACAATAGGCAATCGTTTTCATTTGAGAACCTACGCAAAGTTTTTATTGTGCATTTCAATTCGAATTTATTGTAAACAGCCACTGAAGTTTGTTTTCTTAAATATTCTTTGTTAATTAAATGACACCTATTTGCTAGGAGAGTATTTGAAGAATATGCCAGTTCTAAAATATTTCATCTTTTTCACCAGGGGTGCAAAGTGGTATTTACTTTGTTAGTAACAAAAATAATTTAAAAATGCATTATCATCCATTAAAATTCTCTCTCAAATCAGCTAATTGTTTCATAAAGGATTAATAAATAAGTGACTTACGATTAATTTATTGGTCATTTTTTTCAAATTTTGTGTCATTTTTTTAACCATTTTTAGGTCATAAATGCATTTTTTATTTTGTATTTTCTTGCTATTTTTTGATCATTAAATGCCTTGCCCTACTCATAAGCATTACGCACGATGATACCATGGTGTCATGAAGGGAGAGAGGGAAAGAAACAATGAAACCAGAGTTAGCTATTGACTACAACTCTCAGATGGGCAGAGTTGACCTAGTGATGCGTATCTCGTGAGCTATCGAAGTACTCGTAAAAGTAGTATGGCACACGCAAAAAATTACGCACTGTTTCTTTTAAGTGACTTACATTTTACTTCTCATGAATTTTACAGTGTCTACCCCCGTCATTTTTTATATCGCCTCTTCTACTGATCTGGAGTGAACTTGATCTTTTATTTTATTTTCCCTATGCATTGTTTTTCATGTTTTAATCGACTGATGATGACCTGGACTAGGGTCGAAACCGGTACCACTTCTACTTATTATTAAATAAGAATGTAATCACTGCATTTCTTATTCTTTGGTATTGAATAGGTTGAACCTCTTTATTTATTATTTTAATTTTAACTGTGATACTTTTCAATACAGAACAATGAAATTTTTATCTTTAAATGTTCAGTTCATGTAAATGTCCGCCTACGTAGCGCAACGGTTAGCATTATTAGCTGCTGTCCTTGGAGGCCCGAGTTTGATTTGCGGTACTGCCAGAAATTTAAGAATGGCAGGAGGGCTGGTATGTGGTTGAAATAGTACATGCAGCTCACCTCCAATGGGGGTGTGCCTGAAAAGAGCTGCACCACCTCAGGATGAGGACACGAGTTTACATATTAGTTGGTGTAAATCACTGCTGTTCAGTCTATGTTCACATGCACACTGCTGTCAAGTCAACACAGCTCTGACACGATTTGACAGGAAGAATATGATGTGTAGAGTTGTAGTTTGCTGACATCTATATATATTTTGAGAACTATATGAGACATATCTTATACTACAGCGCCTATCAATGCACATAGTACGTTTGTTTCGTAGTAACAACAATGAAAACCAGACAGCATGCATAACGCAGGCTTTGTTCTCCGCAATGAATGAGAGTCCATACAGCATACGGCCTTTGACCTCAATGTGTTAAAATTTGTTGGGTAGGCAACCCGCTTGTCAGAACTATAATGTGGTTTGTGTACCTTCCCCTGACATTAGCAACTGGGTAGTTTCGCCCATGTGTTGTCGTAAAGTGTACTGTCCGGTTCAGCCATCATGCCACGGTTACTGAAAGCATTACAGGTTAGTTGTGACACTATTTTAATTCCATTTTTTTCCCATTCTGAATAGTAGATGGTGGGAAGCATAAAATGTTGCAAACATAAATTTGAGTATTTTAATACATTGAGGCCCGGTTTCATCAACGTGGGTTAAATATTCTCTAACCCTGGGTTTGTTAACTTAGGGTTAATATTTTAACTCATTCTTACAAGTCAAGCGTTTCACCAAGCTATTTCGGCAGAGGGTTAACTAACACCGCGTTAACCCTCGCAGGAAACAGCTGTCCTAATAATCAAGGAGGCAGTGACTAAAAATCAGAGATCATGAACACACTTCTTGCGTGGTCCTTTTGTTTATTTCTTGCGCTGCATTACATTTTCTTCCTCAGGTCCGTGGTAGATATTAATCTTTCGTGATCTTGAACGAAAAATGGAAGAAGTGCAGAAGAGAAATAGTGGCACGAATTTTTCTGCTTTAGAAAAATCATTACTTATTGAATTCGCCACCGAGTACCGAAGTATTATAGAATGCAAGAAGATTGATGGTATGCAATTAAAACAAAAGGAGGACACATGGGAAAGAATAACAGGGGAATTTAATAATATTGCCCACGTTACAGTGCGATCTACAAAACAACTAAAACAGTTCTATAAAAATTTTAGCTTCTCTGTGCCAAGAGTTGTTTTGAATGTTGGCACACCTTCACAGCAATAACACACACGAAAGTAAATATACAGTTTAATTTCAAAGTGCATTTCTGTATAACCACTACGTAATACACAGTATAATGTTCATAAGTGTTGTACTATTGAACTGGTGGTGTGCAGTTGCATTCCTATATGCCACTGCAGTGCTGTCGTTATCAATGTGAAGAATGATATCATTCTCAATTCCAACATTCCTGTTCCTTCTCCTTCCTGTGAGATACTGATGCAGAGTCAAGTCCTGTGGGGGAAGTTAATCTCGGGTCTCCACAGCAATATTGTGTAATACCGCTGTTGCTACTATTACAGTCAATGTAGTTTCTAGTTTAGTTCGCAAGCCCAAGTTTGTTTCGATCAGCTGTGTATTCTAACCTCTCGCGAACTTCATCGACGAATTTACTGACAACGGTTTTTGAAGTCTATCTCTTCAGAAATTGTTCCTCAGATTTGCAAAGTCTTTCCTTCTTATTATAGGCCTATTTCTGTTAGGAACACCGTTTAACAAATCTAAATAAAGCAACTCTGCATCAAATGCATGATTTACTGTGGCCATGTTGCTTTTAACCTCGAATAAACAGTTTAACTCAGGTGAAAGGAGGGGTTAACTTAACTCCGGTCTTAACCTAGAGTTAAAAATAACCCTCCTTGATGAAACGGAATGAACAGTCAAATTCAGAGTTAAAACTGTGTAACTCGGGGTTAAGGTTTAACCCACGTTGATGAAACTGGCCCTGAGAGCACAGGAAATCTGAGGGGGACCAACAAAGCATGTTTTAAACGACGGTAAGAGGTTGAATATGGGAAAATAAAAGTGGGGTAATACTTGGTGTATGTACAAAAATGGAACATCAAAGTAGAATTCGACGTAACACCTACCTTGATTTGATCCTCTGAAAGGCAGGCAGTCCAGATGACGACAGAGGAAGTCATTGCAGGCTCGAAGATAACGAAGGACAGGCTGAGAAGTTTTCACATTAGCGCAGAGCATGTATAATAAGCAATATGAAGCCTCCAGTAGGTAATGCTTGGGTGATTCAGCGTAAGGTGCTGATCTAGCATCAATAGATGCATCCAGGAGTGAGAGAACAGAGTGCAGGCATGTTCTAGGAAATCCCAAGACACCTGCAAAGAACACAGTTACTTGAAAAAATTACTAATCAAGAGACAAATACAAAGAAAAAGTGAAATGATCTGTGGTGGAATTGCAAAAGAGCAACAGAAATTTTAAAAATAATTTTGCCAGAAGAAAACAAAATCAAGAAATGCACAAGCAGAATATAGGCAACTTAGTTAAGTTGGGAAAATAAAATGGTAATGCTGGGGGATACAACAATGAGTAGCCCGAACTCGACTTAATTTAATCCTGCAACATACAGTACGATAATAATGCCAGGGAATGTGGTTACTTTTCCATGTTTACTTCTTAATTTGGCAACCAACAACATTAATTACCAACAACATTTGATATCCACTTTAGACTCCTGCCTATTATTCATCTGTAGACTATCCTACGGGAAAAGAAACTCAAAATTTTTCTCTGGATACAGACTCACCACAATTGCTAAGCCTCCATGCCTCCACCATGAAGATACTGAAAAATTCTTCTTCCTCATGATTATTAGACATTTCGCTTACAGGCACATTATTATATTCCAAAATTGTGATACTTTTTAAGGATAGATAATCCAAAACAGGCTTTCTATTTTACAAAAGCAATGTAGGACCTATATACTGATGAAATGGTCGTCAGATAATACGAGAAAGGCCGTCCTTAAAATCTAGTGCTCAGTGCAAATGTATAAAATTAACCCTTGAATTAAATAAGTTGTGGTACTACATTTGAGATTATAACAGTAATACTATTAATGGTATCATAATGCTTCCCTCTTTGTATCCAATATATCCAAAAGGAAAGAATTAGACCAGTAAACAACCATGCTGAATGCTTACCAGGTCTCTGAAACACAGTTTTCTTGATGTCTTTCTTGAGATCAAACCCAAGTAGATAATGTGACAGATTTGGTGCAGGATTATGTAGACACTGTTGCAACAGTTTGAGGATTGCTTCCTTGCATTTGCTAACCACCCCCAGTTCCTCCTCCTTCTCTGGGTCTTCATCAGGCTGAAACAACAAGACTTTCGTCTAATATGGACAAATCAAAAGCACGTCACAAACAAACTACTATAATCCATGAGTTACTTAATGCCTGTCTTCTCAGAATTTATATATGTTTTTTATAAATGTTTTACCATCGCACAGACTCAGTTAGGTTTTTTGGTGACAATGGGATAGGTCTAGGAATGGCTTTAATTAAAATGTGAAAATGAGATATCACAGGCGGGGTTTGAACCCATCATCTCTCGAATGCCAGTGCACCGCTATATGATCCAACTTGCTATGTTTTATGGACATATTTCAGGTGATAAGCAGACTAAACTCTGCATAAAACATGACCATGGAGATAGCACTCAATGGACATTGGGAGTAACTTTTTAAAATTCTATAAATCCGAATAAATTCATTATGATACTCCATATAAGACTGTTATTACTATGAGTTTGCCACATCTCATATGCTACTGCCAGAACATTACAGAGCATGCCACTGGGTCATAGATTTCAATGGCATTTTCGCCATTAGGGAACTACCATTCCTCATAGAAGATCTCGTCTGCCAAAAGTCTGTTGGTTCTGCCTGAGTGTAAAGGTATGTTTATGCTGCAGCTTTGCTGCTGGCACATTGCTAGGCCTTGCTGCTTTTGTGTCAGGCAATGATGAAACAAACCAATGGATCCCCATTGGTGCCTTCACTCTGAAGCCCGGCTTCTCGCTACGCTGCTGACTGCTATCCCCCCACGTCGATGGTCTCAAACATGATTGTTTTCAGATCCTGGCACATCACCGGCTATCCTGTAACTTGGGACTGTGATGGTTCTTTCAAGCTCCCCCACTGTTCCACTCTTCACATTCTATACAGATGTTCGTGATCACTAGCTATATGAACCTGATCTGGTTGCTTGTGTTGTGCTGCTTCATTTCTGCTATGGGTGACTATTTTAAACAAATGCTGATACGTTCTATCTTCGAACGAGATGAGATTTGGAACCAGCGGCATGCGGATACTCATAAGAGGTTCAAATGGGATAAACTCGGGAATGAGGAGATGGCAAACAGCCAGTAGACCTTGTTATCTGTTTTATGAGGAATTGTGTCCTGTTTTAACATGTTTAAAATTGAAGTTTATTTTTTTCTTTTTTTCTTTTCTTTTTAACTACTCTTGACTGTTTTTATCTATCCTTGTGTATTTTTAATTTTAACTAAATGTATGATTTTCCTTCTATGGCAGTGTCTTATTTAATTTTATAGCCCCCTCTGTGGATCAGTGGTAGTGTGCCAGCCTCCGAATCCCAAAATAGCGGGTTCAAAGCCAGCAAAGGTAGACGATTTTTGAAGGGCGGAAAAAAGTCCATTCGACACTCCGGGTCGTACGATGTCGGCATTTAAAAGATCTCTGATAACACATTCGTGTTTACCTGATAACATTCATTAAAAACTCAGCACTGGACACCATCCAAGAGAGACTGGGCCGATTGCAGAAACGGTGTTTAGACGATGTCTAAGGTTAAACAATGCCTAAGTTTGGCTGCCACATTGCAGAGATGTTCTTTATCACTTAGAAACTGTCTAAAACCGATGTTTATACCGGGCGAGTTGGCCGTGCAATTGGGGGCACGCGGCTGGGAGCTTGCATCTGGGAGATAGTGGGTTCGAATCCCACTGTCGGCAGCCCTGAAGATGGTTTTCCACAGTTTTCCATTTTCACACCAGGCAAATGCTTGGGCTGTACCTTAATTAAGGCCACGGCCGCTTCCTTCCAACTCCTAGGGTTTTCCTATCCCATCGTCTCCATAAGACCTATCTGTGTCGGTGCGATATAAAGCCACTAGCAAAAAAATAGATGTTCAACCGGCCACGTTTAAACACTGCCAAGAACACTGTTTAACCTCAAATGAGAGGGGTGAATCACAATCAGAGGTTATGTACCAAGAAACATGTAATTTGTATTATCATGTTGAGACGATTCCGGGAAGAAAGGTTCGCCCGATGCGAAATCACAGCAATTCATTTGAAATGTATGGGGAGATAGAGCCTAAAATAAGATTTTGCTTGTTTCTTGAGACTGGCAAAGGGACAATCTGGTAACTGTCAACATGAATACAATTCTTGGCAACCGATATATTTGATTATACATGGGGTAATTTCCAAGGAATTATAAATCAATTCGACTACATACATGTCAGAATTACTTGTCTCAATCGTAAGAGTGTTGTCGCATACATCAACCGGGAAGGATTCACTTATATTTACTGCCAAGTAAGCACACATAATAGTGAAAACTAAAAAGTAGGTTGTATGGGTTTTTTTTTATATATATATATATAATCGTTGCACTAATTCAGATAAGTTTTCGGCAACTATGAGATAGGAAAAGGCAAGTGGTGGTGATTACTGTTTAAAGAGGAGGACTAGGGAAGAAGAGCTGTGGCCATAACAACAACCCTAGTATTTGCCTGGTGTAAAAATAGGGAAACTACGTAAGACAATCTTCAGGGCTGCCAATGATGCGTTTTGAACCTATGATCTCCAGAATGCACCCAAATGGCCCGTACAACACATTTAGTTACACATTACTACTGTTTCATCTTTCCTTCGTCGAAGCTATTTATGAGTAGATTACACTCACTGTAACAACGCTATAATCAAAGCCACACTTTTCCGCACGGTGGTGTGTCGCTTTAGTGTTGATAATATTACGAGATTTAATTCACATCGATGGCAATATTCTTATCTGTGGGCAAGTCGTGCTCATGCTTAGCCACATTTGAGTAATGTATAGAAAGACAAACAGCTGGCGCACGCACCGACAAATGTCATTGGTTGCGACAAGCAAAGATTTGCATGAAAGATACTTCTATCTCCATTTTTAAACCAATATTGAAACTATAAACGATGTCTAGTTAACACTGGCTGAACATTGTTTATGCATGGAAGATGTGCTCGATTTAGACGTTGTTAAGGTAGATGTTGTCTAAGGCTAGAAACTAGTCATTGTTTTTGCAATCGGCCCATTCATTTTACTCTGCCATCTAGTAGGCCTAGAGTAAAATGGAATGTCGAAATTTACGAGCAAATAGCCAGATGGCATTGAATTAAAATGCTTGCACACGGTAGCTGAGGCTATACGATTATTATTACAGTATTATTATTCAATTTCATCACATTTTACTCAATTTTTTTTTATTTTTAGAAGAAAATAAGGCATTGCGAATTAGATCCACTCATTATTTTACATTATTTCAAGTAGAGGAGCTAGGAAGATTGGCAGCAAAGATTGGGTTGAAAATATCTTTTGAGTAAACAAAAATGATGCCATCCTTTAAAGTTGACACTCCACATATTATATTAAAAAATACTCAGAAAATATAAGTTGTAAATAAATTTAAATATCTTGGTGAAATTGTCACTTGGAATACCAATGAAAAAGTATCCACAGATAAAAGAACTCAAATACTGAGACGACCACAAAAAATTACCCGTTCAGTTTTCAAATTCAGCTTAACTTAGAATATTCCCTGTCTTTCTTTCTTTCTTTCTTTCTTTCTTTAACCCTTAAGAGATATAAACTTCATGTTGAATGGTCCCTATTGAACTGTGATTACATATAAAAATAATAATTTAGTTTAACAGTTCCACCTTTTCAATACAAAATTTTTGTAATGCAGGTTACATTACAAATGAAACATTTATTTGGAACTAGTTCTGACCTAAGGTCAGCCAACAACACAAATTGCACAACATATTAAATAGTCCATAAACAATGTACATATATCGTCGAAACTAGTTCCAAATACAGTAGAAGTCTGTTATAGCGAGAATTCATAACAGCGAAAAATTTACTCGCTATAGCGGATTGTCGTTATACCCGATTTTTGTATGAAATAGCTGCCTCTGTGGATGAGCGGTAGAGTGTCGGCCTCCGGATCCCAAGATAGCGGGTTCAAACCCGGCAGAGGTAGTCGGATTTTTGAAGGGCGGAAAAAAGTCCATTCGACACTCCATGTCGTACGATGTCGGCATGTAAAAGATCTCTGGTGACACATTTGGTGTTTACCCGACAAAATTAATTAAATCTCAGCCATAGACGCCCAAGAGAGTTTCGGTTTACTCGGTCTGCCATCTAGTGGGGGCCTAGAGTAAAACGGAACGTCGAAATTGACGAGCAGATAGCCAGATGGCGTCATATTGAAATATCTGCACACGGTAGCTGAGGCCATATGATTATTATTATTATTATTATTATTTTGTATGAAATTCGGAAAAAACCCCATACACATTAAAATCGGTATGAAACGGCTATCAGTTTGTTCAAAACTTGCATTTCTGCGGATGATATCCACACTATGGATTACTTGTTCGTTATTTTTCGTGGAAGTGTGTATTTAATTTCATTCTGAAAAAATTATAGTACCGTATTTCTCCGAATCCAAGACAAACCCCACTTTTTCCTTCAAAAAATTGAAGTCAGGCTCAAAAAATGCTTTGTAAAATCATATGAATGCCTTTGTTGTACAGTACGCTTTTCTAGACGCCGAACATTGGCTTTCGTTATGCAGTTTTCTTTCGGCTGGTCAATATTCTTTGTTTCCGCGGGTTTAATGACCACTAATTTAAAATTGGCATCATAATACCGAAGAGAACCCGTTGAAAATTTGCCGGCAATACCTAATGGAAAATTCTAAATTCCCATGGAGGGAATTAGATATTTTTCACCAATAGAGCATGTCAAAATGTCAAAAACATAAGAGATGTAAGGCTTTTCAGGCGTTTGCTCTGCTAGGCGGGCAATAATTCCATTGTGGAGATTTATTCTCCCGTATGCAGTTATCAGACTGTGCCTCTTATAAGGGCTTCTGATAAGTTCACCTGCATACACCGCAGCGTCAGTGGGTAGGGTCTGACACATCCCACTCTGATGAGTCTAGTGTCAGACCTAAGACGAAACGCTGGTTAATCCGTCCTGTTGATATATTTTATTATTAAAAGAAAAGAAATTATGGTTCAATACGATTACCAATGGGAGCACCGGCTTCTGGAATTTTAGCTAACATATACCTTGATTATTTGGAACACACTCAGATAGTAGGCCACATTGAAGGACTGGATCTATGGCTACGATGTGTTGACGATATCTATGCCATAATAAATGGAAAAATCAATGACAGTCTAAGTATTCTAAATATTTTAAATGGTTTAGATCCTAACATTAAATTTACAGCCGAAAAAGAAGAAGATGGTATGCTCTATTTTCTAGATATTCAAACAATTTGGAAAAACAACATTTTCCAGTTTAAAATTTACAGAGAACCCTACTTTTACACTGACCACAATAAAAAAGCAATTCTTTACATCCCATTTCACAAAAGAAATCTGCTTACTATAGTTTTGTCAACAGGACCTTTGAAATACCGTTAACAGAAACTGACAGAAAGAAGGAACAATCTTACATTCGTCAACAAGCCCTGCATAATGGTTTCAGTTTGAAATTCAACAAAATCATTTCTAAATGCAAATATCAACAACCAATTAAACTTAAACAGCAAACAGAAAAGACTAAGGGGTATGTCAAATTCACCTTTAATAACCCAAGGATTTATGAAATCACGAATTTATGTAAGAAATACAATGCCAAAGTAGCTTTTTCAACCAAGAACAATACGAAACATAGATTCTTTAATCACAATAGAGCCAATAAACTTCAAGATGACGAATTCCAAGAATCTGGCATTTATAAGTTGACATGTACTCAGTGTAAAAAAACATTTGTGGGACAATCAGGAAGGAGCTTCATAATTAGATGTCACGAACATGTCAATGCAGAGAAATACAGAAGATTCTCTGCTATGGGAGCTCATATGAAAGAAGAGAACCACAAATTCACTAATATCAAACAGGACCTTCAAATCATAAGTAAGATCAATAAAGGAATACTAATGAACAACCTAGAAAACATCTACATTATTCTTGATAAATTAGAAAATGGGGAACGGAATCTTAACGAAATGAATGAGCAAAAAGACCTCTTATACGAGCACATCAGTAAATACATGGAATGGGTTGACAGACAACAAATAAAGTTAAAAATTTCATTGTTCCGTATTGAAGAATATTACAGTTAAAATTGAAATCATTGATAAAGAGAATCAACCTATTCAATACAAAAGAATAAGAAATGTAGTGAATTACATTCCCATTTAATAATAAGTAGAAATGGTACCAGTTTCGACCCTAGTCCAGGTCATCATCAGCTGATTAAAACATGAAAAACAATGCATAGGAAAAGGAAATGAAAGATAAATAAATATTTAATTGCGCACAATGTGCATGAATACAAGTATTACACTGACTCACAAAAGTGTCTCAGAGATTCTGTTCTCAATTTGCACCTTAGTACATGGTATCTCTCACAGAGTTCACCACATCTTCTGCACTTACAGTCATGGCAGGGGTCATGAAATTGCTTGGATTCACACAGTTTATGGTGAAATCCATGCACGGCGAGCCTTGTTGATATATGTCTTAATTTATAACCTCCTTGCATCCACTCTAAATTAATCATTGCGTCACTGAGGTAAAAATCGTTCCTCTTTTGAAGAAGTTCCTGCAGTAGTGCCTTATACGCCGCGGTGGTGGGAAGCAGGAACTTCAGACGCAGCTCTTCTACATAGAACAGTTCTCTTGTCAGTATGTAAGCGAGGCGCGAAGGAGTGTACTTGGATAGACAAAGTACTCTTTTAAGAAATGCTGATTTTACATTCTCTAAACTTTGCAATTGTTCCTTGGTAAGATGCACCCATATATTTTCTATTCCGTAGGACGCAACTGGACTGACTTTGAGATGAAACAACTCTATGGCCGTCGTCAGTGACAAGCTGCTGAGAAGTTTGATGTCACCCATTGCTTTAATGGCCGCGTTTAGTCTTTCTTTGACATGAAGGGAAAATTGTTTTCCAGCCGATCGAAATGTTATTCCCAAGTACCGGAAACTTGATACTGATCTTAACTGCCGGTCTCCATAGTAAAATGTTCCCTTCTTGCCTCCTCTCCTAAAAGTCATCGAGACGGTCTTATCCTCATTCAGTCTCAGCTTAGTATCTTCTGCCCATTTACTCACTTTGTTAAAATTACTTTGCAGGTCAGACTCTGAGATGGACGTTAAGGCCATGTCATCTGCATACATGAGTAATTTGACATTACTAGACGTCATCGATTTTGTAATGTCTGCCGTTGCAATAATGAAGAGCAAAGGACTCAACGGGTCACCTTGGAGTACACCAATAGTTTGTAAAATGGGACCTGATCTGGTAATGCCGTCACTGATTTCTATCCAATTGCTGGTGAGCAGATCTTTGATTAATGGAAGAAGATAGAAACTATGGTCGGTGATATTTTGTAACTTCTCTAATAGAATAGTTCTGTCAATCGTGTCAAAAGCCTTTGAATAATCAATGAAAATGGCATGAAGTTTTCCTCTAGGTTGATCCAAGGCTTCCTCTATGTCCCGTTGAAGGCACCGAACTGCCTGAAGTGTTGACCTACCACTCCTGAAACCAAATTGAGAATCTGGGAGTTTGTCCGCAATGAACTCTGTAATGTGTTTATGAACTAAAGCAGTCAAGGTCTTTAAGAGAATACACTCCAGTGCAATACCTCTATAAGAATTGGGATCTGCTGTATCACCTTTCCCTTTATATAACATCTTAATTGTCGATCGTTTCCAACTTTCTGGTACTCTACCTTGACGCAAACATTCGTTTAGCAGTAGTGATATCGAGTTCTGTAACACTGGGAAAGTAGCTTTCAAATGTTCGTTGAATAAGAGATCAGGGCCACATGCTTTCTTGTCTTTCAGGTTATAGATGGTATCTGATATTTCATCAAGTGTGAATTCCTCGTAATGGACGCTAGCCTCCGTGTGGGGTAAATGAAAGTTAACCGGCCACGTATCTCTCTCCTGTAGGATTGCAGTTAGATGTGTCTCCCATACACTCATCAGTATATTCTTTGGGAATGATGGTTGCCTTGGGCGAAGGGCTTTATATGGATTCTGTTTCGCTTCCTCAATTAGTAGTCTCTCTTCCTTCTCTCTGAACTGTTTCTTAGCTTCTGCGACAATGACTTTATAATCTCTTCTTAACCTAGCGTAAACTGCTAACCGTTCCTTTGTCCGTTGCACTTTTGCATCCTGTAAGGCTTGTAAAGCAATTTTCCTTGCATTGAAACACGCCATAGTAAACCAAGGCTTCGCTTTTCTTTGGCGGATGTCGTTGGAGATGACAGCCTTTTTAATGATCTTTTCTAGTTTTGTTGCTGCCTCTGACAGAATGCCACTTTGTAGTTTTTCAATAATTATCCTATTTTCTGAGTCACCAATTAAGGACAAATCAATCCGCCTGCTCACTTGAGTTGGTAGCAGTTCTGGGCACGAGTAAAAGTTAACTAGTTTCAATCTCGTCTCAACTGGAAAATGTTTTTCCTCTGTTTCTGCTCTGACTACTTGACTGATTAGAGTTAATTTTGAGTTAATGAATACAAGGTCTATCATACTCATGCCATTGTAGCAAATATATGTCCTCTGATCCTTATTATTGAGTAGATGAAAACCCTCCTCCTCTAAGTAACTACTGACCTCCTTTGTTTTCTGAAGTGGAATGTCTATACAGCAGTTAAGATCTCCCGCCAGGATTACTGTATCCTCTCTTTTTGTCACTTGTAAACAGCGGATAATTTCATCAATAATATCCGTTGAACTGGCGTAAGGTTGAAAATAAACACCAATGAGAACACAGAGTCTAGTGCGCACTACAAGAGCATTCTTGGACTTTCGCTGTACAACGAAAGGCGAGAATTTATCTGAGAAAAAACAAGAAATTCCTCCTTTAGGTCTTCCGGCAGGTCCTTTGTCAGCTAGAACATGCGCTGAGTAGTGGCTATTAACATTCCATTCCGATGTTAAAAAAGTTTCCACAAATATTGCAACATCACACGTCTGCAGCATTGCTCGAATTGAATGAGCTATACCTAGTAGTCCTTCAGTGTTCCAAGATAGCAGCTTGATTTCTTGAGGGGAGGGGTCATCCTTTTGCTTAATTGCGTGTATCGAGATGCGTACTGGTTTTTCTAATGGAGCGAAAAGAAAATCGCCTAACCAGCACATCTTTAGGCCAGAAATTTGAACAATTAACCGTGTCTAAGAAGTTAAAATCTAATCCGACACGAAAAGCTTTGTTTGCCCCTTTTGTGTTCAGTTGAGAACAAGATATGTTACAGTTAATCCCATTGTCTTGTAGATATTTCATGAGGTCCTCTGACTCTGTCTCTGGATGTAAACTACCAACATATAACCAAGCAACCCTGGCTGCCGCTTGAAGTTTGTTACCTTGAGTTTGTTTAGATCCTCTAATAAATGGTATACTCGTACGATTGCGTTTAACTACCTCCGACCAAACTTCACATTCCTTATCTTTCTTTTCGTCATCTTCCCCGTCACTGATTAGTGGAGCAGTGAACTGGATGTTGGTATCGGATGCCTGGGAGTAATCCGGCTTGATAGACGAGGCATCAAACCTTGACTCAAGGTCATTTGATGTTTGATTATTGAGCTGTAGAGCAGGTGGTTTAGGCGCAGTTTTCTTCTTGGTCAGACTTCCCTTTTGTCTGTCATTGTATGCTGGAACCAACACAGAGTTTTGGACTTATCCGGAAAAAACAGCTCATCAAGTACGCGGAACGCATCCACTCTATTGACAAATTTATCCTCGAATGTTTTAATGCACTAATAAAATACTTGTAACTACGAAATCGTCGCGATGCATTAAAAACACTTGATCTGAATGTGAGTGCATCTGCTGTAATATGAATTACATCCAGGCATGCAATACGATCGACACGTCCTAATATATCAAAATAGTTTTAAAACCAAATTTCAATAAAAACATCTCTAAACTAACGTTTCCTAATCAAACGAAACCCAACAGAAAGAACTAAACAGATGCTTCGCACATGCTCATGTTTACATTTGAACAAACCGATCGGGCCGCCATTTTTGCTATTATCGATAGCTGCATTAAGGTCTGATATATTGTAGTTGGTCTTGGTCCGACACATCCCACTCTGACGAGTCCAGTGTCAGACCTAAGACGAAATGCTGGTTAACCCCTCAGCGCCGCAGCCGTTTAAAGAGCTTCCTACCCCGCGGCCGGATGGGATTTCAACTACGCGCGACTGAAATACATTGATTCACTTAAAGCGTTACTACTAGTATAAGAGTAGCCCGATATTCACGAAATTTGGAATTCCTTATGGTAGAACTATGTGCATGAAGATAATTACATAATTGTTTCACATTTCCTTAGTAATTTATTTCCGTGTGATAGAGTTCGAAGCACTCTTCGAGACAGAGACCCAATGCACACTCCTGGCAGCAGTACACCGATGTCTTCTTTTCACCGTGTTTTGAACACGCGATACGTCTCTGATGTTTGAATTTCTCACTCTTGGGTGCTAATTTCCTGATAAAACGTATTTCCTGCAACCTTGGAACTGTATTATCTGATGCGCGCTGGCCTTGAATATTTCGTTTCCCGCCCGAGAAGCGTATTTTGTACTACGTAAACAAACCTTCCATCAGCTGAAACTGATAAGATAACTGCTCAATGTATGTCCCTGTGACTTGTCTAAATATTATTGGAGAATCTAGGAATCATAATTCACTCTTGAAAACTTCCCTTTGACCTGTATGCGTATCTATAGTCTCCTACACGAAATTTCCAAGTACTGGTTCCTCCTCATCGTCACTCTCATCATTTACCACTGCATCGGTCACAGCCACATCACCTATTTCATTATCACTACTGCTTATACTGCCACTACTACTTCCGACTAAACTTTCATTTGAATTATACAATATTTCAAGCACGTTACTCTCAGCAGGAGCTAGCCATTGAGCGCGGTGCGTCACACAAGCTGATGAAGCTGCAGCGGGACCGAAAGCAGCAGGACGAAACTGAATGAGGGGAATAACATTTATGACGAATCAAACCAACTCGATACATATTTCAGATTAAAAGGTCGATACATCGTCTTTAAAACGATATATATACCATGCACAACTGCTTCTCGTGTCGTATGACAGAAAGCAGCACTAACTGATGCCTACACAGAGCACACGTGGAGAGTTACGAGAGTTACAAGCTGAGAAATAAAGACAAATATAATAAATAAGCCGCACTCTTAATACAAAATTAGAGCAAAGAACATCACACGAAAAGACAAACTTCTCAGATCATCATTTCTTTATTTTATTCTGTGGGAACGAATGAAGCAAACGGACTATTAAAAAAGCAGGGATTGGTGCTCAGACATAATTGACAAATACTTATCCTTGCAAAAGCAACTACACTTTAACGATTTTCAATTCTTATTTAGAACACTGATAAACCCGAAAATGTCTTCTTGGAAACAAAACAATTTGCAAATCCATAACACCAAAACTCTTGGCGCTATAGCCGTAAATGCGAAACCATGTATGGGTCTATACCACGTTTAGAGGTCGGCGGCTACGGAAGAAAAGGGGGTCTATACCACGTATAGAGGTCGGCGCTGAGGGGTCAATAGAGCAAACGCCTGAAAAGCCATACGTGACAAATTGTTCGGAATTCATTTGTAAAGTCCATTTGTAAATAATATTTTTCAAAATTAATGATCACGGTTGATTATTTCTGAAATTGCAACCTAAGCCATGTCCATGCCCTCGGTAGGTTCCAGCCCCTTCCTACCTTCCTGGTTTATTGCCATTAAGTTGGCCCTACTGATATTTATTGAAGTTGTTATCTGCGGAGATCCGCGTAGTTTCAACTGATGTTTCACTGAGTGTGTAGTGGTTTTTGGTACTGTGTAATTGCACTTACTTTCCTCCCTTTACTGTGTTTAGTTTTGGTTTAGTGTAACTGCTGTAGTAATGGTTACACACTACCGAATATTATTCTCACATCCTTGTCATGGTCGCCACTTTTGTAACTAAAAAGACGCACACGAAATGCTGTCAACTGTGTACAGTTTTATTTACAAATTATACACACACAAACTAATAACTGCTCTCTCGAACAAAACACTGATAATAATAATAATAAGAAGAAGACTCCAACACTTGCATGTCAACCAACTACCAACCCAACAAAGTTCACATACTTGACTTAAACACTTGGCTAAAGACTTCAATACAAGTCTCATTATACAACTCCCAAGACTGCCTCTTTATATACATTGCCTGACCGGGTTTCTAGAAGAATATGACATGATTTCTCGTAATTTCGAGAGTCTCCAACAGCCTATTACAGTGTGTTGCACAACATTACACTAGATTTATACATCATATTTACAGGTGATAATAAATTATATACTACTAATTACGTGTTCTTTCATTAAATAAACTTGTATTAATATGTATACAGCATATGTTTCATGACATAAGCTCACAAATAATACGATCACAATTTATACAAAATAAAGCCCATGCATAACTATGTAAATAAATAATAATAATAATAATAATAATAATAATAATAATAATAATAATAATAATAATAATAATGCTGATGATGAAAACGGCAGAATTGGACTAAGCAATACTGAAAATTGTGAGATATTAGCAAGATATTTTGATCAACTTTTGAACTGTCCTGAACCAAGTCATAAATTAGAATTTCAAGATACTGATGAAAATTTGGAAGAAGACATACCACCAACTATAAAGGAAATTGAAGAAGTAATTAAAACCCTCAAAAACAACAAAGCTAGCGGAGAAGATTCTATTACAGCGGAACTTTTGAAGTGGTCCTTGCCAAATATAGCAAATGAGCTACAATTACTCTTTGAAGAAATCTGGAAAACTGAAAAAATTCCTGAGGAACGGAAAGTAGCCTTGATACATCCACTCCACAAAAAAGGTAATAAACAGAACATTAATAACTACAGAAGAATATCTTTATTAGCAGTGGCATATAAAATATTTTCCAAGATTTTATTAAACAGAGTAGAAACAACACTAGACAATCATTTAGGTGAATATCAAGGTGGTTTCAGGAAAGGAAGATCATGCACAGAACAAATATTTAATCTTAAGTCAATAATTCGCCACAGGTTACTTAATTCAAAGGACATTGTAGTCATGTTTGTAGATTTCAAAAAGGCTTTTGATTCTGTTGACAGAGAAACTATATATAAAATAATTCGAGAATTTGGCATAAAGTTTAAACTGGCAAATCTAATCCGTGAAACACTTACAGACACAGTCTCTAAAGTGATATTTCTGAGAGAGATATCACAGCCTTTCAAAATAAAAACTGGTGTACGACAAGGCGACGGACTATCCCCAATTCTTTTTAATTGTGTCCTAGAGAAAATAGTGAGAATTTGGAACGAAAAACTTATTGAACTCAACATTTCACCGATAAGGTTAGGAAGAGGAAACAAAAGGATCGAAATAAATTGTCTCGCATTTGCAGATGACTTAGCAATACTTTCTGAATATGTGACATCTGCTATAACCCAAGTAACTGTCTTGGAAAGAATCGTCAGCAGAACTGGCTTAAGAATTTCTGTACAAAAAACAAAATTTTTAACAAATATTTGGGATGCACCAAAATTTCTGAAAACAGATATTGGCCAAATAGAGAGGGTAAAAAAAATTCAAATATCTAGGGGAAATAATCCAAGAAAATGGTTTAGAAAAATCTGCAGTAGAGGAGAGGGTACATAAAATGGAGAGAGCTTATGGTGTCACCAAAGATATCTACAATAAAAGATGCCTATCCAAAAATGCGAAAATAAGGCATTACAACACAGTAGTGAAGCCAGAATGCCTATATGCAAGCGAATGTCTGGCATTAAACTATAATTTAGATAAACGAGAAATACTAGAAAGGCGAATCATGAGGAAAATATTAGGCCCACAAAACACAGCAGAAGGTTGGAAATTACGAAGTAATGCTGAAATATACCACAAAATAGAAAATATATCAGATGTAATGAGGAAAAGGAGACTTATGTTTTTTGGACATTTATATCGAATGCAAGATAGTAGATTAACCAGTAAGATTTTCAGATATTTGTGGGGTAAGAAATCAACGACAAGCTGGGTCAATGAAGTAAGAAAGGATTTAGAAAAAAACAATATAACAACAGAAGAAATAAATAATAGAGAAGGCTTTCGGGAAAAAGTATTGAAAGTGGTCTGAAGACAGAAAGAAGAAACATAGTGAACAGATGAAAGCGTACTGGAAGAAAAGGAAAGAACAAAGAAGAAGGAATTGAAATTGGCACGTGGTCCTCTGGTGGCCCATTCGAAATAATAATAATAATAATAATAATAATAATAATAATAAAGCTCGATATTTCCATCATTTGCCCATAGGTTAGATAATTGTTTCCAAGTTATACTAGTCCATTACACTTGCATCAAGGGATATCTATTTCAGGTAACATAAAAACAAATTCAGCTGAAATAATTTTTAATGTTATGCATGGCATTTCATTTTCATCTGTAACATATTTCGAAAGAAAAAGGTAATATATATATACGTATACAGGGTAATCCAAAAAAGTGCACACACTTATATAACTTGCAGGTACACCTTTTGGCACTGAAAGAGTTATGTCATAGCATGGATGACCACCAACAACTTCTATACAATGCCGATGTCACCAAAGCGCAGACCAAACTACAGCTGTCAGTGTCTCAAGTATAATGGCAACACACGACGCCATGATTTTCTAATGTAACTTGTTGATTTTATGTGGGGGCCAATAACCTTAGATGTTAGGCCCCTGTAAACAACAAGCATCATCATCATCAATTGTATGTGGTTTCTATCGATACACTTCATTCTTGACAGTAGCTGCCTCTGTGGATCAGCGGTAGAGTGTCGGCCTCCGGATCCCAAGATAGCGGGTTCAAACCCGGCAGAGGTAGTCGGATTTTTGAAGGGCGGAAAAAAGTCCATTCGACACTCCATGTCGTACGATGTCGGCATGTAAAAGATCTCTGGTGACACATTTGGTGTTTACCCGACAAAATTCATTAAAAATCTCAGCCATAGACGCCCAAGAGAGTTTCGGTTTACTCGGTCTGCCATCTAGTGGTGGCCTAGAGTAAAACGGAACGTCGAAATTGACGAGCAGATGGCGTCAAATTGAAATGTCTGCACACGGTAGCTGAGGCCATACGATTATTATTATTATTATTATTATTATTATTATTATTATTATTATTATTCTTGACAGTCCCCCACAGAGCTCGATAGCTGCAGTTGCTTAAGTGCGGCCAGTATCCAGGATTCGGGAGATAGAAGGTTCGAAACCCACTGTCGGCAGCCCTGAAAATGGTTTTCCGTGGTTTCCCATTTTCACATCAGGTCTTAATTAAGGCCACGGCCGCTTCCTTCCCATTCCTAGCCCTTTCCTGTCCCATCGTCGCCATAAGACCTATCTGTGTCGATGCGATGTAAAGCAACTAGCAAAAGAAAACCAGATAGGAGTCCATTGGTGTCAGGTGACTGAGGCGGGTACTCAGCAGCAGCACCTCTGAGAGCTACTCACCGTCTTGGTAGACTGTCGTCCATCTCGATGGTAGTGAGGTGGGGCTCCTCCTTGTTGGAAGTAAAACATTTCATTGCTTTACAGGGTTTGGATGGCAGGCAAAATCCTTGTCTGAAGTATATTGAGGCACACATGACCAGTTTCGGTACCCTCACAGAAGAAGGGACCAACCAAACTACACGATTGAAGGCCGCACCAATGAGTAAGACCCGGTAGATTCACTGCTTAATCCACATGAACGTGAGGATTCACAGGGGTCCGGTAGACACAATTGTGGCAATTTATTGCACCATTAAGTTTACATTGCACCTCGTCAGACCACACAAATTTCCCAGCAAAAAACCTCATCCTCGCGGACTATGCACTCAAATCAATCGCAGTATTAAAGTCCTTTGATCCAGGTCGCCTTCGTTCATCGCGTGTAGCACGTGGAACGTACTCTTTCGACTTTGCATCCTTAAAAATGAATCTCACACTTGAATGGCTTAGCCCATATTTGTACGTGCCCTGGTAAGTTGATTTTTGTGGTGATCGCGTATCAAGTTGCAACACCACAGTACTGGACGCTGGGCGTGTAGCTGTTCATTGTCAGCTGGATATTGCCTTGTGCACATCATGCACCGTTCCATCAGCTTCGAACTTATCAAAGGGTAGAGAAGGGTCCAGCTATTCAACACCAATAACTTAATATATAATTGGTACTAGTTTCGACCCCATCTATACTGGGTCATCTTCAGCCACGATCCAATTGGAAAACATATGCTCACATACATCCAATAATAAAGAAAATCTGGTATGTATCGATTTAAAAATACCAATTATATAGGACACTATATTAAGCTAATGGTGTTGAATAGGCAAACCTTCTCTACCCCTTGATAGTGATCAATTGTCAATACGGACCACAACGAAATTCATAACTTATGAGCTTCGAACTTATCATGAATACGGGTAATTGTACGACGTGTTGGTGGAAGTGTTCCAAATTCCTCCTGCCACCACCTTTGTACCTCCTGAGTGTTCTCTCACTTCCAGTACCAGTTCAACACAGCAACAATCTTACCGGGGTCACTGTCACTACTCGACTGTCGCCCACTGTTCTGGTGGCCACCACCACATGCGCATGCGCGGCGAACTGCCAGTGTCACCCATGACAAACATAACAGTTACACTATACTTGCGCAAAAGATCAGTAAGTGTAAGTCCTTTAGTTTTGAAATTATTGAATTACAAACAGTGAGTACATTTTTTTTAACTACCCTGTATATTCTCGGTACACTGTCTGAAATTTTATTAAATTTTATTCTAGCATATTTTATTTCTGGTCTAAGATTGAACATGCAAGGAAAATTTCATTGAAATTAGACAAAATCTGATGCATGTGGAACATTTTGAATGTACAAAAATGCAATTCTGAGAAAAGTACTTTTTTTTGTGTTTACTGACAAGCTGCAATAATCATCTGTGTTGAAGTATAAAAATGCAGCTAATTTGTAACTCTTACTTTTCATCTTTTTCTTAGCAGTATAAATTCCTTTGATCGTACTAGGGTCGTCTGATGAGAAGTTGTGTGGATGCGGGGTAAGACGTGCACGGGGCGAGCATGACTGCTGCATGTGCGCGTGTCTCAAGGATCGTCCATGGTGACTCTTGTGAACTGAAGAGCTGTAGTGAAGTTTCAAAGTGGTAGTACAATTGTGCCTTAGTTACACATTCCAGTACCTCGGCGTCTCCGAAAACCGTAAAAGTAGTTAGTGGGACGTAAAGCAAATGACATTGTTATTATTATCATCATCATCATTATGAACAGTTTGATAGTGAATATACATTGATGTAGAGAGCTTGCATTGTCTGTCACGACTGATGTTTGTAGCTAAGAGTGCAGTATCTGTTACTCGTACCGTACCTACAATCTGCAGCAACTGCTAGTCAGACGCAAATAGTGGGCAACGTGATCTCCCTGACAAAAAACAAATGTTGAGGTTTGAACCAGCTTTTGCAAAAACTCTGGTCATAATACTATATACCTTCAAGTCTGCGACATCCTTGTTGAACCTGAATTCTATTTTACAAGGAATGTCATACTTACAACATCATCACTCTCAGCTTCCAGACACTCGACAAAGCCATGGCGAATCTCCAGTGTCAAGGAAGAGGTTGAAGTAAACAATCCCACAAGTTGGTTCTGTGCTGAGGGCAACAGCGACACATCCAACAGAATCCGCACAGCAGCAAGAGCGTGTTCTGGAAGCCAGCTATTGTACGTCACATACCTGGCAGAACAGTGATTTGGTTAGTAGATTTAAGACTAACAAATAAAATAAAAACATCCTTCAGGGGTGCACATAACAATACTGACAACTGCTGAACTACAATACTTGCTTTACTTTATAGTACAATCCTAGGCAATGATCAGAAGGGACAATGTCAGATGTGAATCAGCCTGCCTCCAACTATTCATAGGGCTACTACAATAGGGTCCTTCATATTCTAAAATACACAAAAACTCTTGTCTCATTAAACCTATAGAAAATTTTAAAGAGCACCAAGTTACAATTTAAGCAAACAACTCAACCAAATTCAAAAAGAGAACATCTTACTTGAAGATAGACCACTTAAAAACAGCCTAGAACTAATTAAAGAACTAAATAAACTAAAAATAACAGAGCACACGTATGATATCCTTTGACATCACCAACATGTACACCAATATACCAATAGATGAATCCATTAAAATTTTAGAAAACCTTCTCGAACAAAACACTTCACAAGAAACCAAAGGAATTATTAGCCTTCTTAGAACAATGAAAAGAAACTAATAGCCTTCTTGAAACATCATCATCATCATCATCATCATTTCCCTTTATCCAGCTGTAGCCGGGTAGGGGCAAATATGGTTCCTCTCCACTTTCTTCGGTCGTTCCACCACTCCTCCTCCAACACTGTGTCCCAGTCCAGGTTTTTTTCTATAATGCTGCGTTGGATGGTATCCTTCCATCTCAATCGTGGTCGTCAACGGCCTCTCCTTCCTTGGATTTGCATTTCCATCACCTTTTTTGGCATTCTATCGTCGCTCATTCGCTTTATGTACCCAAACCATCTTAGTCGGCTCTTCTCTATTCTATCATTCATTTTTTCCACTCCAATTTCTTCCCGGATTTTCTCATTCTTTATTTTGTCTCTTCTACTCTTCTGTATCATACTCCTCAAGAATTTCATTTCGGCTGCCTGTATTCGACTCTCATCCTTCTTTGTCATTGTCCAAGTTTCTGCTCCGTAAGTTGTTATGGGTACGTAATACATCTTGTACATAGTATCCTTTGCTTCCATTGGCACATCTTTGTCCCATAACATATTTCTTACACTATGATAGAAACAACTTCCAGCTTGAATCCTTTTACTAATCTTAGCATCCAGTCGAGCATTCTCCGTTAATTCACTCCCCAGGTATTTAAACGTTTCCACTACTTCCAGGGGCTTGTCTGGAAGTCTAATCTGACCTTTCCCTTCTTTCTCCCCTCTAGTCATAACAAGAGTTTTACTCTTTTCTACACTTATTTTCAATCCACATTCTTCAATCTTCCCATTCACCACATTCAACTGTTCTTGAACCTTCCTGTCGTCTTCTCCCCAAATCACAATATCATCTGCAAATAACATCATGCTCATTTCTCTTCCTCCATATGCTGCTTTTGCTGTTCTCATGATGTCATCCATTACTATTGTAAACAGGATTGGTGATAGAACACTTCCCTGTCTCAGCCCACTAGTTATTTTGAACCAACTTGTCCTGCCAACTTGTGTTTGCACGCAACTACAACATTCCTTATACAATGCCATGATCATTTTTATTAATCTCTGTCTAATTCCTTTTTGCACCAGACTGTCCCAAACTTTCGTCCTAGGGACACTGTCATATGCCTTTTCAATATCAATGAATGTCATCACCATATCATTCCCGTACTCCCAATGCTTTTCCATTAGTTGTCTCATAATGAAAATGGGTTCTATTGTTGACCTTCCACTTCTGAAACCAAACTGATTTTCCTGTATCTGCTTCTCAACCCTCAACCTTATTTTACTTTCCAGTATCCTTTCCATTATCTTAGCAACATGGGATATTAGAGTAATTCCCCTGTAGTTCTTCAAAACTTTCTTATCACCTTTCTTGAAAATTGGGATGATTATTCCTTTTTGCCAATCCTCAGGGACCTCCTTATTCTCCCAGACATTCCTGAGAACCAGATATGTCCACTGCAGGCCTACAGCTCCAGCTGCCTTTATCATCTCCACTGAAATTTCATCTATTCCAGCAGTTTTTCCATTCTTCATCTTTCTTACTGCCATTTCAATTTCATTCATTGTAATTTCTTTATCCATTTCTTCGTCAACTAAGTGCCTTTCCTGGTCGTCCATTGAATGACTGTCATCCGTTCTTATGTTCAGCAGCTTCTGAAAATACTCTCTCCATCTATTTCTTATTTCTTCTGGCTTGGTTAAAATTATGCCACCTTCATCCTTCACAAATCTGGTGTTTACTTGATCTCTCTTTTTGTTTCTTAAGATACCATAAAGTAATTTCTTGCTGCCCTGCATATCATCTCTCAATGTCTGTGTGAATAAGGCCCAGCTTTTCCTCTTTTCTTCCTCCACTACTTTCTTGGCCAAATTCTTTGCCTCCACATATTTTCTTCTACTTTCTTCATTCTTAGATGTTTTCCATGCTTTCCATGCAATTTTCTTTTCCTTCACTTTAATCTTTACCCTTCATTCCACCAGTGTGTTTCTTTGTCTTTCACATTTCCTGATGTTCTACCACACACCTTTTCTGCACATCCAACCAGTGCTTCCTTAAATCTTTTCCATTCCTCTTCGACATTCCCCACCTCTGTCCTGGGTACCAAGGGTATTATTTCCCTTTGAAATTCTTCTTGTATGCTTTTCTCCTTCAACTTCCATACTTTAATTCTTTTCTCTCTTCTTAGAACAATGGAAAGATATTAGCCTTCTTAGAACAATATTAAACCAAAAACTGTTTTACATTCAAGTTCTAAAAGTAGCCTTTAGAACGAAAAACACACTGCAGAGACATATGAGCAAGTGCAACCTAATCAAAAGACCCGTTCTCCAAGTGAGGAGTTTATGAACTCAAGTGCCAAGAACCTAACTGCAATGCGACATATATAGGCCAAACAAAACGTAATTTCCACACAAAATACAAAGAACACAAAAACGCAATAAGATATGATCGGCAGTCAGTCTTTGGAGAGCACATATGTGACAGTTCACATCATTTTGCAGGCATCACACAGATCTAAAAATTTTACACATCAAAAATGAAAGTAAATCCTTGAATATTAAGGAAGCAATTGAAATTTACATCACAAAAAAATGCTAACGAAACCAACCTAGATGACCATCTTCATTCTACTTACACAATATCTGGTTAACTCTTACTCTTTAAATTAGTGCTTAACAACCTTTAAAGTATGGTTTATCATAAAAATAATATCTAATAGATATTTCTATTTCAATTCCATACTTTATTTAACACAAAATAATTAAATCATCAACTTGTATTTATCCATAATACATAAAAAACATGAAGAAGGTTAATAACCTTCTCTCCCCTCCAGTAGATGAAGGAAGGTTCCACAATGCTCCCCTCGCTCTGCTCCTACTTCCCCATCCCCTCGCCATGGTACAGTATGCTAGATTATAACATGGAGAACGAATTAACCTCCCCTCTCCAATTGGAAGGATCCACAATGTATGCTAAGCCCAAAACTTTCCACTAGCCTCTCCATGACCACAGTCCTGAAATAGTATTTGGAGACAACGGACTAAGCTTCTACAGTCTAGATAAGTACAGAAGCATTTCATTGTGTTAATACAGTGATGGTTGAATACTTATATGATCATTATTTGTTAATACTTTTTCATACTATCACCTAACTCTCTATCATTGACAAGTTTATGCAACATAAACAATAGTGTACATATATTCGCATGATTTAAGTGATCTAATAGTATCTGAGGATGTTTGTGTAGGAAAAAAAAAAAAAAAAAAAACCATGTCTTTGTATAAGTTAATAGTGTGTATTTTTTTACAGGTATATTTATAATGTTATAATTTATAAAAAAAAAATTTGTGTGTTTGACAGACTGGAATGTTTTTATGTTACATTCTAGAAGAATCATGATTGAAATGGTTTACTCACGTTAAGAGAACAAAATCAATACGACTGTGCGGCAGACCTGGCCAGCAGAAGCATAAAATGGGAGAAGATAATGGAAATGCAAGTGATGGCAAGACTACAGATGTTGTTCATTCTGATGCCTGGTTTGCTAGAGCAGATATGATGATGATGATGATGATTCTCCTACACACTAACATGACCCACAACTCAGTGAAATGGAGCATACCCTTATATTAGGCACGACAAAACCAGATGAGTACAATGTTAATATCATGCAGTTACTACACAAAAATGTTCTATGCTTCATTGAGACTGCATGTGATGTTTGAGGTCATTTATAGAAAGACCTAAGTGTGCTTATTTTCTGGCAGTACACCCCGGGACATGTGCCGTTAAAACTTTCTCAATCCTCAGAAAAACAAAATAAATTTAGACAATACTGGGAAAAGACCTTCTAGAAGACCCCGAAGCAACTGGAATAAGGAGATCAACAAGGTATGCCGGACCCTCCAAATTGATAACTTGGAAGAGCAGGCTCAAGTTCGAAAAAGATGGAAGAGGATTGTGAGATCGTCACGGGAACTTCACGTCCCTCAGAAGCCTAGAGAGAGAGAGAGAGAGAGAGAGTGAGTGAGTGAGTGAGTGAGTGAGTGAGTCCCAAAAAAGGTAATCTGCATTTGGAATAATAATTATTATATAGTCATATGTTGATAATCCATTAGGTATCATGACAGCCAATCTCACAGTCTTCTCAAATAGCGCCGAGAATAGAGACTTCCGCAAACTATTAAAATCGTGGTACATATTGACGCTCTAATCTTCACAGTATAACTTACAATCAAGTCCAATGATATATTTCAATACACTTTTAGATGTCACTGAATGTATCCTCACTAACATATTTGATGTTCTGTTAAGTTCAGGACTGTAGCCAATTTGATGTTCAAAAAACTAGTATGAATTGTTCAGCTCAACTGCATAGGTAGAGACCCAGTTTCTGATGGGACGATATCAGGTTACAGATAACAGAAGCGAAGGATGCCGATTTGGAATCTGCTCTAAACAATTTACTTTTCTAATCTTTTAAAGTTAAAAACGTCATCACTGATCCGTATTGAACTAATAATTACAATGCTAAAAAGAGAAAGATGTTCCACCTATTCAATACAATAATACTGGTGCACAAATTAATGTATCAACATATTAGGTTTGTTCCAACACAATTCCGAATCGATTCTGAACTGTCTGCTCATGCGCAGTAACTCACCGGGCGTTCCAACATAAATGAGAATCGGTTCTGAACTCCCAGCTTGCTGTTCCAACATAATTCAAAACTGATTCGTAACGGTTCCGAACCGGTGAAAAACTATTCTCGGTCTAGAGCGAGAACTACACGTTCTAGTCATGCGCACTAAAAGGTTTGTTTTTGTTCCAAAGAGTTCGGAACGCAATCTGCGCACTTACTGGTAGATTCTGCACTTCGTGTATAACCCTACATTTTGAGATTTTGGAAATTAAGGAAAAAGTGTTTTAGATGGTGACAGTGACCTCTATGAGAACAGCTTAAGTGATGAGGATGAGTTAGAGATGAATGTACTGAGAAAAAAGAATGAAAATGATTTAGGTAACTAACAATTGAAGCTTTATAATTAGGTTAGGCCTATAATATTGAAGCCGAAGTTACAGATGGTGGAAGCCTTCACCTTCCACCACTCCAAGGGCCTTCATGGCCTGTACAGAGGTAACAGTATATAGGTACCTCTGTCCAGGCAAGTATTACGATTTGCTGAGCTGCGATAAATGTCTCATTTTCGGCCAAATTACGGTCAGGCATCTGAGAGTTTGCATTTGGAAGTTAGTGGGTTAAACCCCCCCCACTGCCGGCAGCCCTGAAGATGGTTGTCCATGGTCTCCCATTTTCACACCATGCAAAGCTGCACTTTCATTAAGGCCATGGCTGGTACCGGCACCTTTAATAAAATAAAAAATAAAGAAATTCTGCCTTCTGTAAATCCTCACATGTAAACTTGCCTTGTCCATTAATGTTTCCTGGAATATCCTTCCTGGAACCTGCTATGGAAGTCCCAACAAGATATATGATCTCAGATCGCTGGATTCAGAGTCCAGAGTGCTAACCTTTACACCATAGTTGCATATTCCATCAACTATGTCTGTCCACTTTCAAGCACAAGATGCTCTGGTTATGTGGGTTGGACCCTGTCTTGAATTTTCTTTTTGAATTGCCCAATTGTGATGCTGAGGGGATGTGTTTCCAAAAGGGTATAATATTTATAGGTGGAATAGGGGAAGCAGAGATGCTGGAGTTTTCTTATTAAATAGAAATAATTTCACAAGTCATTAAATATTAAAATTTAATAAAAATGAAATTTTATGCAAACTTAATAAGACTTCACATCATTAGCACAAGAAAGGCAGGCTGGAAATTTTTAGGGAAAAGGAGAGATGTAAAATTAGTGAATGATTTAATACAGTATTGAGGCCGAGAAATGTGGTAGAAGTATTAGGCCTATCACTGGTGGCAACCTAAATATGCAAGACGTGATATGGAAAGGAGATTTAAACTCTGAGAAACATGACCAACATTTTAGCAAACAAGTGGATCTGGTAGGGTGAATATTCCCAAATGGTAAAGGAAAATACAAGGAGCAATAACTTTCTGGATGTATTCCTGGTCAAACCTGAATAAATTTTTATGAAAACAAAGGTACCTAATAGAAGGCATGAGCGATCATAGCGCAGTTATGTTGGAAATTAGCTGGGCTGAGGGGTCAGGTTCCTGCAGGACTACATTCCAGCACTTTAGAGCATCCAAAAACCATAAAATTAGTTTGTGGGATGTAAAGCAAAATGCATTATTATTATTATTTTAAAAATTATTATTATTATTGTTGTTAGAAATCAACACTGAAGCAAGAGAAGGTAAACGAGAAAGGAAGATAGTTAAGATGTATGATAAGGCAGACACAGAAGCAATAGGATCTTACTTTGCAAAAAAAATTAACAAGAGGATAAGTGGATGGAAAAATGTAGAGCTGCTATGGGGAGGACTCAAAAATGTAATTCTGGAAGGGGATTAAAACTGTTGGCAATATAAAGACCCATCATGCTACAATAGGGAGTCAAGAGACTAAATAGGGTGACAAGGAATAAAATTAGAAAAGGAGTATGAAGTAAGGTGAAACTGTAATTGCTACAAAGGGAATTAAATAAGGTTAAAAGAAAAGGAGGCGAAGGATATCCTTGTGAATAAGCTAGTGATAGGGGGGCAGCATGATGAAATATATATAGCTAAATTGAAACACAGAAGGGGGTAAAATATAAAATTCCAGACCTAATATGGGAGACAGGAGAGCTCAGGATGTGTCAGAGGTTTTAGACAAGAGTGAACAGTTGGAATGTATAGCAATAGACTTGTCTAAAGCTTTTTACAGAGTAAACCATGATATACTTACCAAGATAATGAGAAAAATAGGACTGGATAGGAGGCAGATGGATCATTAACAGAACCTCAGAAAGTGGGGAGGGGTGTATGACAGGGCAGTAAACTGGCACCTTTACATTTTTGTAAACAATGTACAAGAAGGATTGATCTCACAAATATATAGAAAAAGTGAACTGTTTAGATGAGTTTAAAATATTGCAAGAGGATCTGGACAAAATACATACAGTATCGGGACTCAGAAAAATGTGATGTAAATTAATGTTGAGAGGAGCCAAGCAGTTCTTCTTTTCTTCATGGGGCCTCTAAATATTAGTTCCTAATTAGCATCGACCTCTAAGAACTTTTGTTACCATGTTTTTTCCTTCATTCCCACCTAGATATACCTGCTCCCTTCACAAAGCTGCAGGTTGTTCTTACTGAGTCTTCTTGGATTTTTTCTCTCTTCACCTGGTAGTTCTAAAGTGGAGAGTCTGATTCTACCCAGCGCCTCACATCCGAAAAGTATGTGTTCAGCTGATTCCCCTGCTTCATTTCCTACATAGGTTGTCTCTTATTACTCCAATTCCATGTAGGTGTTTTTTCAGATGGCAGTGTCGTGTCAACAGTCCTACTACCCATCTTGTATTTTCTCTGCTGAGTTTCAACAGTTCTTTAGTATGCTTCTTCTTTGGTCCTTTTATAAATTCCTTTGCAAGCCTGCACCCTAGAGTATTTTTTCAGTTTCCCATTTTTTTTTTTTTGTACCCACTTTTCCATGTAGTGTTGGGCTTGTCCATAGGAAATCCCGCATACAGGTTCTAGGCCTACAAAATGTGCTTCTGCCCCTCTCCTGGCCGCAAATAGCATGATGACCAGGGAAATATTCATTTGTGGGAAGGGGGGAAAGAGAATGGAACAGCTGAGCAAAGGACATTTCCAGCATTTCAAAAAGTATGTGCATTCATTCATATGTAGAATGAGGTCATGCCAGAAGGAAGTAAGAAAATACCCCATTTGCAAAATAAATTTTCTAATTCTTATGTGTTTAAACCATGATTAAATTCTGGTGAAAAGGACCATAGACTTACCAGTATTGCTTATACCTTTATATTTTCAGAACAAACAGTCCCTCAATATGAAGACGATTCATTTTTAGAACATTTTCGGGTCACACGAGCAGTTGCTGTGAATATTGCTGAGCAGTTTCAGCAAAATCCTCTATTTAAAAGGCACTATGGGCAGTAAGGAAAGCTATCAGCTCTAAATCAGGTTAGCAGTGGTAATTTATAATTGACTACGCTTTGTGCATTAATTTCTCAGCAAAATGCCTATTAATGTATGTTATTCATCTTTGGCATAATACATATGCATTGCTAATTTCAGGTTCTCATATTTCTATGGTTCATGGGGCATTAAACTGCAAACTTCAGAGATGTTGCTGACAGATTTGATATTACCATCAGCTCTTTGCACAGGGTGATCCAAAGAGTTGTTCTGTTTTTGAGCAATCTATCTGTCCAAGTAATAACCTGGCCTACAGAAGATGAAAAAAGGAATAGTGAAGTACACTTCAGAGAAAGAGGGTTTCCAGGTGTTATTGGGGTCACTGATGGCTCTCACATAAGAATCGACAAACCAGGAAATGACCCAGATTCGTATCTAAATAGGAAAGGCTTTTATTCTATACAGGTATTTAGTGTTCCATACATGGTGATATTACTTTATTAGGTAGTCATATGTCTCATTACATGGTTTCTTTTTTAAATATCTTCTAAAGTATTAAAGGTAGTTATGAAATTTTACAGGTCATTTGGTACGTGATATCTTTTCAGAATTTTGCGAATATTATTTAATTTAGTTTCTAAAAACTTAATTGTTCGTAACATCTACCTTTTACTCAAAATCTACCAATGGAACTTGATTCAAATGTATACCTCTTCTTATTAGACGTTTCATGGTAGCATTTTTGTTTTCAGATGCAAGCGGTCTGTGACCATACAAGAAAAATTATAGATTTATTTGTTGGTTACCCGGCATCAGTACACGACAGCAGGGTGTTCAGAAACTCTCCACTTTCAAATACTTTGGAAGAAAAATGTGGGCATTATTTTCTTCTTGGGGATAGTGGATACCCACTCAGGAAAAATTTGTTGACCCTTTTCACAGACAGAGGACAATTAACAAGGAGACAAGTGAACTATAATATTAAATTAGCAAGCAATCGATACATTATAGAGCATTGTTTTGGAACTTTAAAACAAAAATTCAGGCAACTCTATCATGTCAAATTAAAGGATGCCCAATACATTGTACATTTAATAAGAGCAGCTTGCGTTCTTCATAACATATGTTTAAGTGACACTGTATTGGAGGAGAATGGCATCAACATTGTGGAAAGGGCCTTGCCTGAATAGGAAGTAGGTGACATTGAGGACGATGACGATGATAGAGATGCTAAAAGGATTCACAATGACATTGTCAATACATTAAGAATGTAAACATAATTCATTGTTTTATGATTAACTTTATAAAAAATGAGTAGTGTTTTAACTATAAGAATACAGCATACATACATCTTCATTATAGACTATTATGCCTTTCAGCGTTCAGTCTGCAAGCATCTGTGAATTTACTAACCGCTGCCAAAATCATCTGTTTGGAACTAGTTCTGTGGCCTCGTTTGGTTCTATACCTCTTATCTTTAAATTGTTAGAAACTGAGTCTAACCATAATCATCTTGGTCTCCCTCTGCTCTTCTTACTGCCGATAACAGAGTTCATTATTCTCCTATGTAAACTATCCTCTGTTTGGCTTCCATGATGCCACCACTGAAGCCAGTTTTATGTGTAGTTTCATCCATCGAGTTCATTCCTAATTTCTCCCCTCATTCTGAGGCCCCTCCTGCCATTGTTCCCACCCATTTGTACCAGCTATCATTCTCGTTACTTTCATGTCTGTTACCTCCAACTTATTAATGATATATACAGAGTCCACCCAGCTTTCATTTCCATAAAGCAAAGTTGGTCTTAAAACAGACCAATGTAAAATAATTTCATCTGGGAGCTGACTTCCTTCTTAGAGAATACTGTTGATCTCAATTGCGATCTCACTCCATTAGCTTCTTTGCTGCAGCTTGATTCAATCTCTCTTACTATACTACCATCCTGGGAGAACACACATCCTAAATACTTTAAATTATCTACCTGTTCCAGCCTTGTATCTGCATTCTGACTTTAAATTCTCTTAAATTTCTTACCTACCGACATCATTTTAGTCTTGGAAAGGCTAATTTCCATATCATACTCATTGCACCTATTTTCAAGTTCCAATATTTTAGACTGCAGGCTTTCAGCACAATCTGCCATTAAGACCAAGTTGTCGGTATAGGCCACACCGCTTACAACATTTCCACCAAACTTAATCCCTCCCTGCCACTTAATACTTTTCAGCAGATGATCTATGTAAACTATCAACGAGAAAGGTGAAAGAGTACAGCCTTGTATAACCCCTGTAAGTACTTTGAACCAAGAACTCATTCTACCATCAGGTCTCGCTGCAGCCCAATTGTCAACATAAATGCCCCAGTATGGCAATTATATTTTTTCCCTCAGTACTCTGTCATATGCCTTCTCTAGATCTATGCAGCATTAACATAACTGTCTATTCCTCTCAAAGCATTTTTCAATTATCTGGCCCTCACTGAAAATCTGATCCTGACAGCCCCTCCATGGTCTGAAACTGCAATGGTTTTCATACAACATACTCTCATTTACTGATCATACCCTCCCTCCCAGTATCCCAGTAAACAGCTTGTTTGGTATACTTATCAGTGAGATACCTGAGAATCTGTAAAGCAGGATGCTACCCTTACTTGTCCCAGTGAGGATCTCTCCTCTAATGGGTTAGGCACCCCCACTGGATTGTATAATCCTAGCCACCTGAGCACAAGAGGGACTGTGACTCAGAACATGCCCACTCTCATTCCATAGCAACTGGCACTACACTCTCAGCAGGACCACTTACTAGGTCACTTAACCGTTGTCCATGGTTCATGAACTAGGGTGTGACTATTGTCCCATACCACGAATCACAGAATGGAATAGCATACAAAATAATATTACTAAAGTTACAAAAAAATTGCATTAATTAAGGTATTAGATTTTGATTTGTAGACAAAAATAAGTATGTAATAACAAGAATAGAAAATAATATAACTTAATTGCTTTTGAAATTTATTGGCATTAACTAAGGCATTATATTTACCTTTGCAGAAAAAGAAGTATGTAATAACAAGAACAGAGTAGCATAGAAAAATAATATAACTATAATTACTATTAAAATAATTGGTATTAAGTAATGCATGACACTTACAGACAAAAATAAGTGTGTAATAACAAGAACAGAGTAGCAAAGAAACTGATATATAACTATAACTGAATAATAAGCATGTAATAATAAGAATAGAGTAGCATATGAAATAGTATAATTACTATCAAAGTTAACTGGCATTAACTAATGTATTAAATTTACATTTGCAGTCAAAAAGATGTAATAACAAGAATAGAGTAGCAATTAGAGATTAATATAATATATTATTAACTATTATTACAATAAAATATTAATTGGTATTAAATCACCTAAGGCATTACATTTACATCTGCAGACCAAAAATAAGAAGAATAGAGTAGCACACAAAATAATATTTAACTATAATTACCATAAAATATGAATTGGTATCGACTAAGACATTACATTTATAGACAAAAATATGTAATAACAAGAGGGAAGTATACTAAATAATATAATTACTATAAAAATTAATTGGTATTAACTATTATATTTACATTTGCAGAAAAAAATTAGAATGTAATGATAAGAAAAAGAAAGCACAGAAAATATGTAGGCTACCTGGTAACTATACTTACTATCAAAATTAATTGGCATTAACTAATTGTATTGCATTTTACATTTGCACATTGCATTTGTGATAACAATAGAGTATGGTGGTATACAAAATATTATAACTATAATTACAATAAAAAATTAATTGCTACCAGGTAAGGCATTTAATTTATATTTGTAGGCAATCTCTTCTTTCATAATTCTGTTTCTTTCTTCTATTAAAACATTTCTTGTCTTCAGTATCTTCAATTTTTCAGTCTCCAGTTTCACCCTTTTTTCCTGATACGCCTTCCTGTCATTTTGTATGGATTCCAGGATGGTATTCCTTCTCTTCTTGTGACCTCTCTGCTGTGAGATGTTTTTTTCACCACACTGCCCACCACCTGAAGATCTTGGTTGTGCATCATCTGGAGCGCTGTGTTGCACCTCATCTGTAGCCCTTATTGTCTGGTGTGTGCAATAACACAGGATGCACTGATGTTTTGTGTCCATACACAAGTTCCATTTCTTCCACAAAAGGAAAGATTTTCCACCCCCTGCCAGTAGAATTGTTATTACCAATAAATTTATTGTCATTTCTGTCCAAAACTTTCCACCTGTTCTCATAATTACAAGGCGTTACTTTAATGGCCAATTCCTTTCCCAGCTTTTCAGATATAACTTGCCACATTTGCTTTCTATTCTTCATCTCGAGTTTTCCAACCTTACCATGATATTTCTTATACAGATCTATCAGCATTTTCGTTTGGTTCTCCGTCAATTTGAATTAGTTCCCTTCTGCCCCAGCTGACGCAGTGGGTGATGTGAAGATCACGAATTCCTGCAATTCTGGACAACAGGGATTTAATTAGTAATTTTCTACAAAAAGCCTAACAAATTTCATGTAATCACTAGACCTATATTTAAGATCAATACTCCTCGTGGTGGGTTGGGTTATGTTTGATTATGTTTAATACTATGTGCCGTATTACACTTGCATTATAAAATTAAATAAGTTTATTTATTTATTAATAAAATTACAATAATAAGATTGCAATGTAGAACATTTATTGAACCTACCTTTAGATAAATCCATCGCTACTTATTGTAGTTCAAAGAGAATGTGACGATGTAGAGTTTAATTACAGTAATGAACTACCCGCCAAATAAATGATTCGTTTCTCCTGCTCTCGCTAGATGACGCTGATTACACATAGAACAATTCTATTTGCGTTCCAACACACTGCAATAACGAACCGGTTCTGAACGGTACTCAGTTCGCGCTTGCGCATTCACAGTTGTTGGTATCGGTTCTGAACTCGTTCCGAACTGTATGCTGGAACAAACCTATTTAATATGTTATGGGACCGGTTTCAACATATGTCCATGTTATCATCAGCCGACACAAAAATGGCAAGAAGTCAACACAATTGTAACACTTATGACACTTTTCTTGAAGAATTAAAACTAGTAGTTCATGTAGAGGTTCTTGTCAGCATACTTGTTCTCTCATGTGGCTATGTTAGCAACTTAACACTCTCCTAGAAAACCAGCACTGGACAGGAGCAATGACAAGTCGGTGTGGAAAAATGAGAGGACAACTCTACATCTTCATACACAGCTGGGGCAGTCTTAGTATAAGGAATGATTTTCTCTTGGCCAATCACATTAACGAGGTTGTAAGTAAAGATTTCCGCTCTAGTGGTTTAACTCCGCACTAACACATAAAAGGTTTTTGGCGACACAAGGATAGGAAAGGCCCAGGCTTTGGAAGGTAGCAAAAATATGTATGTTTCTTTCAATTCTTTCAGCCTTATTTAGACATTTAGGTTCAGTGCAACAAGGGTAACATTAGCTAACTGTAATGAAATTTGGCACATTATCAAAACACACCAAAAGTTAAAAATAAATAAATAGGGGGTGTGCCTTGAAATCACTTAACATATTTGTGTAATCCCCTATTATGTGTTTCTGTTTATGTTCCTATTTGTTGTTTGTTCCTTTCCCTTGTTTGTGACATCTTATGTCTATACTTCAGAAAAAATACGTACGTGAAAGTATATATCAGACTAAATAAAATTTATACAAACCTAGTCTTAAAAATATATCATGTGCCACATAAGAAAGCTTTATTTAAATTAATGGCTGTTATTAAAATAAAAATAACCAGACATTTCATTTTCAAACCATATTTACTTTTGTATTTTACATACGTTTCTTTATTTTATTTACGCACTTGTCATACCTTAAAGCTAAGTTTTGAAATGAGTGGGAATGAGACTTGTGGCCGAGATTCCCCACGGACAGTATCGCAGCGCTGTTTTTGCCAAACCAAATTTACAAATTTGTCTGTTGCAGCCACCACTGAAAATCAAATCGAGATAATAACTGTGGAACTCAGTAACTGCACCGTTTTGGGTGTCTACAAACCACCAAATGTAGATTTCTCCTTCAAAATTCCAGATAACTACTTCAAGAAAAAGACAAACTTTGTGAGTGGAGACTTCAACAGCCATGACAGCGCATGGGGATATACAGATGATAATAACGGAGAAGCTGTGTTAGAATGGGCTGATGATTTCCAATTACAACTCATTCATGACCCCAAACTACCTCCATCCTTCAACAGCAGTAGATGGCAACGAGGCTTCAACCCAGACCTGATATTAGTGAGTGAACACATGGCACAGCAATGTGTGATCCCATTTCAAATACCCAGCATCAACCCATAATGTGTCAACTTTTCTCAGCAATTCAACCAATAAAGGTTCCGTTTCGAAGAAGATATAATTTCAAAAAAGCAGACTGGCAGAAGTTTAGCTCAACTCTTGATAAAATAATATCAGATATCCACCCAACACCAGAGTTTTATGATCAGTTTGTTGAAGCTGTGAAGGAAGCTTCCCGTGTATCCATACCATGAGGATGCAGAGTTAACTATATACAAGGTCTTAACTTCAGACACAGCTTCTCAAATGATCACATATATTTCACTGTTTCAGGAAGATCCACTAAGCGAGGACACTATCTCAGGCGGAAGAAAACTGCTTTCCTCAATTGCAGAGGCAAAGAAAGATACTTGAATCAAACTCATGGAGGAAACGGACATGTCAAGGGATAGCCGATAGGCTTGGAAGCTTCTCAAACGACTTAGCAACAATACAACCAAAGGACCAGTCCATGCAAATGTTACGGCAAACCAAATCGCAAATCAACTTGTCATCAATGGGAAAACAAATCACCCAATAAGGAAAATGGAACATAATATCCTAAAAACCAAGGTAATGAAGTCCAGTAACCTATCCCGGTCATTTGAAATAACGGAAATACAGAAAGCGATTCAATGTAGCAAAAATGGAAAAGCGGCGGGATTAGATGATATCACAATAGAACAGATAAAACACTTCAGTTCAACCACACAGGCATGGCCCTTAAACTTCAAAAACTGTTTAACTTCCCTAAAAATACCAAAAATATGGAGAAAATCCAGGGTGATCGCATTTGAAACCTGGAAAGGAACCTTTGGACCTCAAAAATTTCAGACCAAACTCCTTACTCTGCCACCTGTACAAAATAATGGAAAGAATGCTGCTCAATTGCTTAATGGAAGCAGTAAACAAAGTCCTAATCCCTCAGCAATGTGGCTTCTGCCCAGGAAAGAGTTGCACAGCACAGATTTTACATCTAACCCAGCACATTGAGGACGGGTTTGAAATGAGGAAGATCACTGGTGTGGCTTTTGTGGATCTCTCAGCCGCCTACGATACAGTAAATCACAGGATACTATTACACGAACTTTATAGAATGACTACAGACATCAAGGTAACCAAAATGATAGCTACTCTCTTGGAAAATCGTCGCTTTTTTGTTGAATTCCAAGGACGCCGAAGCAGATGGAGAAATCAAAGGAATGGACTACCTCAAGGAAGTGTACTGGCTCCTATTCTTTTCAACATCTACACAAACAATTACAACACCAGCTCTAGCTCTATGCTACTCTGCAGGAGAATATGCCTCCCCGGTTTGGTACAGGTCAGCTCATACAAAGCAGGTAGACATTGCTCTAAACGAAAGCTGCAGGATCATTACCGGATGTTTGAAACCTACACCCATTGAGAAGGTCCAACTTTTAGCTGGTATTGCTCCCGGTGAGATTCGTAGGAAGGTAGCAGCTAAATGAGAAAGGCTCCAATCATCATCTTCAGAAGCACATCCTCTCTATGGATACCACCCAGCCACACAGAGGCTAAAATCTAGAAAAAGTTTTTTCCGCACATCAGTTAACCTTGAGGGGAAAGCAGAGAATGCTAGGGTCAAAATGTGGAAAGAAAGAATCAACCAACTAGATAAAGCCAAAGAAAAGTCTTCCATGTAGACACCAGGAGAAGCCCTTAGCAGACTCTGCACAGAAATTGGCAAAACAAAAGTAAATTTGCGGAAGTGGGGTTTCTCAAGTGATTCATCACTTTGTGATTGCGAAGAGCAGCAGACAATCCAACAACTATGTCAGTGTGTTTTATGTCCTTCAATGTGCAATATGAAAGACTTGATTGCAGCCTCCCCCAACGCTACTGACGTCGCCCAATACTGGGCAAGAATTATCTAGCTCTTGAACGGTTGCTTTATCTGTGACTGTATAATAGACATGTATATCTGTATAGTAGGAATGTAGATATGTTTTTTTTTAAATACTGTGACTGTATATTTGTATAGTAGGAATGTAGATATCATGTTTTTTTAAAAATATCTGCAAGTAAGGTTGATACTTCTGACAAGAATAAAGAAAGAGTTTTGAAATCCCTCTTCAAAGAAGTCTGCCAACTGCTCTGTCAGCCAGAGTTCATGGCCTTTTTCACTTCATTGTTGGTGAAGCGATGCCCGCCAAGATGATGTATCAGCTGCCCCCCCCTAAAAAAAAAGTGAAAATCGCTCGGAGCAAGGTCAGGGCTATACGGTACGTGATACAAAACTTCCCACCTGAAAATGTCTGGAAAAGTCAATCAGTTCCCAAGTCTGGACAGCAGTGTGAGGCCTTGCGTTATCATGAAGGGACAAAATTCCCTTAGTCAACATGCCACATCTTTTGTTCTGAACTGCAAGTCGGAGTTTGATTAAGGTTGCGCAGTAGGCTTCTGTGTTGATCAGCATTGTTCACGGCATGAAGTCCACCAGCAAAACACCACGCCTGTCACAGAACACAGCTGCTATGATCTTGCACTGTGATAGCGTTTGTTTGGGTTTGATGTTGACAGCAGAGGTTCAGTGTCGCCATTCCATTGACTGTTGCTTGGATTCAGGGGTGTAATGGGATACCTACGTTTCATCTCATGTGATGACTCAATTTAACATGCCATTCCCTTCTTGGGCATAACGAGTCAAGAAAGTGAGGGAAGTGGCAAATCTCTCATTTGTGGTGTTCGGTGACGAGTTTGGGTACCCATCGAGAGCACAATTTCCTGAAGTTTAGGTTTTCAGACACAATTTTATAAAGTACAATCCTAGACACCTTAGGAAAATCCATTGTGAGAGTGGTTATTGCAAATCTTCTGTCCTCATGAATTTTTGTGTTAATTGCAGTCACCAAATCTTTGCGATTACAGATGGTCGATCTGAGCGTTCTTCATCACGAGTATTTTCAAGGCCACTTTTGAACTCTCTTACCCATTTTCGCACTTTGCCTTCACTCACTGCATTATTACCATACACTTCACAAAGCTGATGATAAATGTCTGCAGCCGACATGTTTCTCACACTCAAAAAACTTACAGACCATACCTCACACATGGCAGGAAATTCAATAATCTTGAACATTTAAAAAATGCACAGTTCAGCGCACAGGTTACCTACACAGCTGCAACTGATGCCTGCTTGATCGCAAAAGATGCCGGGAGGTAGCGCGCATGCTTGTAGTGGCACGCACGCCAACTACAGGATTATAGTCCAACATCACTGATTGCTTTATCTTGGATGCAGTCACACCGATCTTCCCAATCATGATAGTTGTGTCACAATCTAGTCTGAGACATTGCAGACTTCAAATATGATCATAAAAGTATACGAAACAACAAAACAAAAACATATCAATTAAATGAGCATATTTATCTATTCCTTCCATAATCTTGCTAATAGTCAGCCGATTTAGATTATGCTGAACATATTGAGGCTGTTACCACTTTATTCAACATCTATATATATAAAATACGAGTTTTGTTTGTACATTGCTCAGAATTTGAAAAGAATGGCGTTTCTGTATCGGTCATGTACACAGTAACAAAGACATGCACTTTTTACTTTTCCATAATTTCTGTCTGTCTGTCTGTATGTATGTATGTATGTATGTATGTACATGCATCACAAGAAAACGGCTGAAGAGAATGAAAATCGGTATGTGAAGTCGGGGGATGAGCCACTACAATCTAGGCTATAAATCATTTTACTCACGCCGAGTGAAATGGTAATTTAGGGGAAGGCCTAAAATTTAATACTCAAATATTTATATTATTAGTGGTCCTATCAATAAATACTACATAACTAAGTTATACACAATTAAATTTCCAATCATTTATGTCATACATTGTTACAGTACCGGCTTTGATAACACAGATATTCATGAATTTGTATTTGTGTTGCCAAGTCCATATCAACGCCGAGCCACGAGAAAATGGGTTAACAGAATTTAATGAAAGTCGGGGAATAAGAAACTACAGACCAAGTTATAAACAATTTTATTCGCCCTGCATAAAATTGTAGTTTAGGGGAAGGCGCCTAAAATTTAATTTTTAAATACCTATGTTATTGGTCCTATCGATAAGTACTACATAACAAAAGTTATAGAGAATACAATTTCCGACCATTTATGTTTTATTCAATTTTACCGTACCGGTACCGACTATGATAAGAGTGGTATTTCAGAGTGGGAAGATAACTAAACGTGAAGGCAAACAATATTGAAAGCGCATATCAATGATCAACAACAACATTACATAGATCATTGTTTGGGGCGATCTTTGTCTCTAATGCTGCCGTTCAACTCCAATAGATGGGATTACTGCTGTATACCGAGTGTAACAGCCTGACTGAATATTGGAGGGAAATAGCTGGGGAGTTAAAAAACTTTCTTTTTTTTAGCATGTCATTCCTCTGGTTCATACATTTTCTGATACCGTATTGCTGGTACGTAACTTACTGGTTCATCATAGTATTCCAGTTATTCGATCCCTACTCTGATGCGCTGTTTTGAATGAGCAGTGTGCACTCTTAAGGCAGAGGCTCACTTAGTAGTAGTAGTAGTAGTAGTAGTAGTAGTAGTATGACCTGGTCTAGAATTACAATTTAGGCATATTCCAAATAAATTATAGCACCACAATTCACTAAATAACTCAAAATTCAACCCTGAAAAGAGCCGTTTCTTAAAAGAGCTTTTTCCTCTTCACTTTTATTCAATTCTACATTCACTTTATTCAAAATTAGCAGTGAAGAGAGGGTTTTTCCTCTGGCTTGGAGGAAAAAATTGCCTCCAAGCCAGAGAGATTTTTCCGCCGCCAGTGTAGTGAATTGAGATTTTCCGACTCATCAGGTACTCCTAAGAAACAGATTACCCTGGGACTCTCCACCACTTGACCCCCGCCCCCGATAAAAGACTAAGAGTGTTCACGGATCACGGCTGTCTGCGGCCTGGTCATTCCAGCTCTGGAACTTCGGACTGTTAAATCGGCAGTGTAGTACTATTTTAAATAACACTAGAATGTTTATATTGTTCTCCCACCTATTCGATACAATACAATCTTAAAAGTTAGCACTTTGTCCTTATCAAAATATTAGCATAAAATTAATACATTAGATGGTACATGTTTTGCCTATCAATTGTAGGCATCATCAGCCATATTTTACCTTATGAATAGATCAGGTACCTGATTGGGAATGACTTACGAATACTGTTAAAAACTATATATTGTAAAATGGATTGGAGATCGTTAGACAACTAATACAAAATAAAATGTGGTATACTATTACTTAACAATATTGTGTTAATATTTGAGTCTAAAAGGGTGACATTCATTTGAAGGTTACAATATTGATATTAAACTTGAAGAAAGTTGAGCATTGGTAGTGGTCGTTGGTTCTTGAAGTTTCTATTTATATGCTTATATATTTTGAAGAATTTACATATGGTCTGGTTCTTTTTAAGATGATAATATCAGTTGATATGCTGGTGCCATAGGCTATATTGAAGTTTGTGTAGACGTCATTAGGCCATCTTCTTTGAAGTAGTGATAGGTGTAGCTTTTATTGTTGAACAAGTTGAGGTGAGCATACTAATCAAAAGGGAACGTTGTTGTCAGTCGGTGGGTAGCCAAGTGTGTGATGAAACTCCCTTTGACCGCTGAGATGTTAACTTATGTTGATGGCTTTAGAGCAACTAGCAGTCACCGATCTTTTACTTCGTGTGTTGAATTTGTGAAGTCTTGGTGTAATAAGCGTAGTACTGTTCATTAAAAGTGAAAAAATGTGGATAATTTTTCATTTTATCGAGTATTTTATGTCAAATCATTGATTTTACTCACGCCATTCCTACTAACGTCATTGTAATGACCTATGTTCATTTCAGTGGGGTAAACCACTAAGACAGTCTTTCTGAGGATGTAAAAAGCAGGTGGAGAGTGAGTGTCTGCCATTATAATGCAATTCCCCAACCTGATTGTGTCTGATGGTACGCAAGCGGGCCTACCGTTACAATGAAAATTCCCTAACACAGTCTTCATATGAGAAAAGACGTTTGGTGATTTCTCCGTTGCGTTTCTAGGCTAATGTTAAGAGCTATGCAATTTAATACAGTCTTGGTCACAACATGTACTCTACCTAACCTACAATTCTGTATACAATGTAGAATTCCGTAGCGAAGCATGGGTACATCAGCTAGTAATAAATATACATTGAAACCTTGTTAATGTGTTCCTCATTAACACATTTTCCCACTTAGCACGTCATAAATTTGAAGTCCTGATTCTCATCTTATTAAATCTATATAAAAATACCTCACTTATCACGTCACGAATATTCACTGTTGCCACTTAGTATGATCATATTTTTCCTAGCTCTGAAAACGTTACTGTATTTGTCATCTCTTGTGAAAAAAAAAAACGTGATTTCCAACTCGGGTAAATGCCGTCGCCACAGTTGCGTGATTATGGGAAAAGACCTTCCTGAACTTCACAGGATAAATCATACTTTGATGCTGCTTGATGATGCTTGTTGTTTAAAGGGGCCTAACATCTAAGGTCGTGTGTTTTCTGTTACGGTTTTGTAACATAGACTTAAACAAATTCATTCAGTAAAAACTTGGAGGAACTGGTAAATGTTGATTCTGTAGTCAGATCATCATATCTACATGTGCCGCCCTGACAATGTCCAACAGCATTTCAGCATGATTTTAACAAGCACTACGGGAACATGAGTCTGGATGATGAGCATACTCCAGATGCTAAGATTTTAGAGCCTAATTCATTTTTCAGATTTTACTTATAGTTCATCCCAGATTAATGTTATTTGTCTGTTTGTACATTAGTTTGTTATGTCAATTGTGTGTTTGTACATTTGTTTAGTTATTAGATGTATTACATTAAAGCTGAAGATGGCCAGCCAAGGCTGAAACTAATCCCTAGTTCAGTAATGTAATTCAATAATACTGCATATTATAGTATCGAAACAGGTGGACCATTATGACACTAATTTAATTATTATTGTAATCACAATTCAATACGGATCAAAACCATGAAGTTTATATCCTATGATTACTTGTTTAATGTCGTACTAACACACTGGAAGGTTTATGCCGACGGAGGGATGGGGAAGGGCTAAGATTAGAAAGGTATCGACCGTATCGTTAAGGTACACTCCCAGCATTTGCCTGGTGTGAAAATGGGAAACCATGGAAAACAATCTTTAGGGCTGCCGATGGTGGAAATCGAACCCACCTTCTCTCGAAGGCAAGCCGACAGCTGTGTGACTCTCAATGCACGACCAACTCGCTCGGTTGTTTCGTTCTTTACTCTACATTTGACTCGATTAGAAACGCGGTGTACGTTCTCAATTCACCATCCATGAATTTTTTAATCAATTTGTGAAAAATAAATCAATTATGGAAAATTAAATTGTAATCATGAGCTTGAAGTCGGCTCCCAGCTGACGAACCGTAATCCGCACACTGTAGAGAGGACAGGGGGTGACCTTCGTTATCTTGGGAAGAATGAAGGGATGCACCAATACAAAGGCTTTCCTTTAATAGCAGTGTTTGTAATATTCCGTCAATTTTTAGTATAGACTTCAATAACTGCCAGTTGTTAAATTTGAAAACAAACGTTCATTCGGTATTTATACCGAAAAACAATGACTGAAGAAACTCTTGAAATTTGTGGAATGTTAGTATTTAATTCAAACGTACGAACAAAACTTACATCATTTGATCTTTTCTTGACAACAATATCGACACTATCGCTGGTCTAGTTATTTAACAGAACACTGTAATATTGGTTAGGCTATGCACATTCATTTGCATAGGCATAATATTTTAATTTCATTTATGTCTCTCAAATAGGCCTAATAGGCCTATATCAAACCAGGTGTCCGGTTCCATAGCTAAATGGTTAGCGTAATGACCTTTGGTCACAGGGGTCCTGGGTTTGATACCCGGCAGGGTCGGGAAGCTTAACCACTATTGGTTAATTTTGCTGGCATGGGGGCTGGGTGTATGTGTCGTCTTCATCATCATTTCATCCTCATCACAACGCCCAGGTCGCTTACGGGCGTCAAATCAAAAGACCTGCATCTAGCGAGTCAAACTTGTCCTCGGAAACTCCCAGCACTAAAAGCCTTACGCCATTTCATTTCATTTCATTAAAACAGGTGACAGGTAATAATTGACACTGCTTTGAGTAATTAATGCTACAGGATGCTAATTTTAATGCATATCAATCTCGTTATAAACATAAAAAAATAATGGTGCAATGTCATATCTCTGTTATGTTAATACAGTACTTGTTCCTTTTAGTAAAAAAAAAAGTCATTAACTGTTTTTTGTTTCATCAAAGCTTTGTGTTTCAGATGAAAAAAAGCCTTCTCTACTTGCATAATGTTCTCTTCTTCACGATCACTGATATTGTGCGAGTACATAAAGGATTTCACCTTGGCAAGGTGGCGTGGGCTTCGGCGAAACTTAGGACGACTTCGGGCTCACGATCGTCTTCTTCCCCTTTATCACTCTCCTCGCCCGCGCAATCATTATACATCTCTTCAATTTTTTCCACTCCACATGTGGCAACAAGAGAATTGATCAGCACAGTCTTCAAAATCAACGGGGACAGCATTACTTTCACCCTTTAATTGTTCCCAGTCTTCATTAAAGGCATCATCAACAGAGAATTTCAGCAGAGTCCATTTCCGCCTAGTGTAGCTGACAGCTGAAACCACATTTACGAAAGCTGCTACCGTGAAATGAATCGCCGGTAGTAAACTGATTTTCTTGCTCATTTCTTTCCCGGCATCCAACAAGCACACAGCAGTTTGCTCTAGGCGCTTACGGTATAGTTGCTTGAAACCTTTTATTACTTCAAGATCAAGAGGCTGCAACACGCTGGTACAATTTGGAGGGAAATGCACAACATTCACATTGCGAAGAAATGAAGTGTCCTGTGGATGAACGACTTTTCTTCCTTGTGCACCCACAGAGGCATCAAATGACCTTAAAAATTGTGAACAAATTTCAGTGGTCATCAAAGCAGTTTTGTTTGCATGATACGTCATTATGACTGACACTCTTATCACTGCCATAACTGTTCACACACAGCAGAACAGTTAGTCTTTCTTTTGAACTTTTCCCCCCATGGCAACATTCAGCCTTCAGTGCCAATTTTCTCTCTAAAAGGACACTGTAAAAAGAAGTCCAGTCTCATCTGCATTATATATGTCACGCGGCTCGTACCCCTCCAGTAGCGAAGGCAGTCTCTCTTCAACAGCTCCTTAGCTTCTGTGTCCTCAGAAGCACTTACTCAGAAAACCATATCGCACTTTAAATTGAGCAATCCATCCATTCGATGCAGTAAAATGATCAATTTTCAATCTTGCAGCTATATTCTTGGCTTTCTCCTGTAATATGGTTCCATCCATAGGGATATTGGAAGCCCTTGCTTGCTGGTACCAAGTGAAAAGACATTCTCCAGCTGAGCGAACGTAGATTCTATTCCAGTTTTTTTCTTGAACTTCCACTTTTATCAATTTGCTCTATTATTCCTTCTTTTAGGCAAATATGGAGTTTTTTTTACAAGTTGCTTTACGTCGCTCCGACACAGATAGGTCTTATGGCAACGATAGGAGACGAAAGGGCTACGAATGGGAAGGAACCGGCCATGGCCTTAATTAAGGTACAGCCCCAGCATTTACCTGGTGTGAAAATGGGAAACCACGGAAAGTCATCTTCAGACCAATAATAATATATTATTTTACTCTATTGTAATCACAGTTCAATACGGATCTATCATTATGAAACTTATTTCTTTTAATTATCTTCAGAGTTGCCGACAGTGGGGTTCGAACCCACTATCTCCCGAATACTGGATACTGGCCGCACTTAGCGACTGCATCTATCAAGCTCAGTAATATGGAGTTTAAAGTTGAAGATGCTAACTCAAGACATTTAATGGTATCTACTCGTTTTTTGAACAGATCAACTTCAACTTCTTCTATCATTTTCAGTCGTTCTTCCAGAGTTCTTACTTTTTTCACAGGACGTGACATGTCATGATTAACAATAATACAAAGGAACTCAAATGAGATAAACACTGTAATTACAAAACAATAGACAACATTGTAATCGCCACACAAAACCAAGACACAGCACAGTCCACTCAGAATGAAACGAAACAGCACAATGATGACTTGGCGCTTAGAGCAGAAGCCTTGGCGCCAGGAGGCTCGCAGGCGTGGTTAGGCCTATATAGTATGGTTGCGCGTAAATAATCAGCGCACTTCAGTCCAGCCTACATGAACCTTGCTTCAGCTGAGAAACTTGCTCAAGCCTAGAAACTCCTAATCAATCGTAGCATGTACATTCTCAAGTAACAGAATGCCGCTGTTCCATGCAGCTTTAAATTCAAACAAATGCTTGCGTATGTTTTTCTTATAAACGACCAATGCGTGAGAGTTGTGGCCCAGGAGTAGTCATTTTTTGACGATCGATGAAAAAAAAAAAAAAAAATGATAGTTTGAGAAACAACAGATGTGGGAAAATTTAACATTAGTTTATATGGAACATTTTCGGGACTAAATAAATTGAACAATTCATATGGGCAAACCTAAGTTCCAGGAACGACGCATCGTGATTCTACTGTATTTGTTGTCTGGTGTTTTTTCACACTTTTCAACGTGCTTATTATTTTATAATCCCCACCAGGAAAGCTTCACATATTATTTTGTTCTCTCGTGTTTTTTACACCTTCCTCATATCTTTAGAAATGGTAGATAGGCCTATATCAAAATAAAAATATCTTTATTTCCAAATGAGGTGTCTACCTCGGTGGCAAATGGTACACTAAAATACATTGTCAAGCACTAAATATTAAATTAACAAGAGAAGAAAATTTTCCTATAATACAATATTATACAATTTACGCTAACAATGTTTTCTATTAAACACACAGCTCATCCTTAATTTATATTGTTTACAAAATTCTACTTATAATATCTCCTGTACTACTTACAAATATAGTCAACTGATATACAGTATGTGGAATTACTTCAAATGATACTATACAACTGGTATAAGATTAATGTTTACATTGCATTTATTTATTTATTTTTTACCCGTTCTGGAACCTAAGTAGCATAACGACCTGCTGTGTCTTAACCAGAGCCCCTTTTGCCACCACTTTTCAGAGTTCCTGAAGGGCCTTCACAGCTACCGTAGCGGTCCCAGGGCCCTCGAAGTCCCCACTGTACTTCACTCCTACAGGCAGTCCCCTACTTTGGCTGTCCAAAATCGTTAGACCAGGGGATGGAATTAATTTATTCACACATATTTTTTTAAATTTACAATAACCTGCACTGGTCGAATGCCCTCTAACACTTCATTTTTTTTCTCTGTTTCTGTTTATTCTCTTCTTGAATATCTGTACAGATTTTGGAAAAGGATCAAACACTACCCCTGGTAAACTGTTCCATTCCTTCACACCCTTCCCAATGAATGAAAATTTACCCCAATCGCTTCTGCTAAAATTCCTTCTAATTTTATATTTGTGGTCAATCCTGCCGATATAATTATTTTCCAACTGAAGCCTCTCACGGATATCTCCCCATGCTTCTTCTCTTCTATAGGCTCTATATAATCCTATAAGTCTAGTTTTCTCCCTTCTCTTACTTAAAGTTTCCCACCCAAGTTCCTTTAACATTTCTGATACACTACTCTTTCTCCTGAAATCCCCTGTTACAAATCTTGCTGCTTTCCTCTGCACACTATCTATTTCTTGTATTAGGTAATCTTGGTGAGGATCCCAAACACTGTTTGCATATTCCAATAATGGACAAACCATACTCAAGTAACTTTTTCTTTTAATTCTTTGTTGCATCGTTTAAGTAGCCTCATTATGACATGTAACGATCTGTATGCTTTCCCAACTATGTCATCAATATGACCCTTCCAGTGCAAATTACTTTCAAATCTCACACCTAAGTATTTGCACTTGCCATCTTTTGGGATAACTACCTCATCCAAAGTATATTCAAATTCAGTTTTAAAGCTCCTGTTTGTAAAAGTTGTAACAGTTGATTTGCCTCCATTAACCTTCATATTATTTTCTTCAACCCATTGTTGGATACTTTCAAGGTCCCTTTGTAATTCTGAACAATCCTCAAAGTTGTTTATTTCCCTATAAACAATTATGTCATCTGCATACAATCTTATTTTTGATGTCATATTGTTCCCTAAATCATTTGCGTATATTAAGAAAAGTAACGGACCGATTATACTACCCTGTGCAATTCCCTTCCAAACTTTCTCTTCCTGAGATACATTATTTCCTACTTTGACTTTCTGAACCCTTGAATTTAGAAATGTTTTTATCCAACGCGTAACCCTTACGTCCAATCCTATAGTTTTCACTGAACCCGCGGATACACGACATGAAATGCCCTTATGTCAGAAAAAGTCTTATCCAGTGTTTACATACTTCTTTGGGATAGTTTTTATTCATGATATTCATTAGTACGCTTTCTTGGCTTAACACGTTCTTTTTCTTGTCCCCTGCAGAAATGTCGTAACAAGTTTTCACTGTATTTCACAAATCATGGATTCTTCTGAAAATATTCCTTTGGAAATTCTCCACCCTCCAATGAATAATGAATTGAGATAAAATGTCACAAGATACTTTACGTATTATGGACTATATCCAACAATATGGCCAATGATTTAGCATTATTATTTATAAGTTTCATATTCCGTATTGATTGGATTCAATGTAATAGACAAGAAAAATGTTCCACTGATGAATACATTTATTGTGAATGAATTATTGCACTAGTACCGGTTTCGACCTATCTTGGCCATCATCAGCTAGCACACAAATTTACAGTCATAGGACAAAATTACAAAGATGTTACGTAAGAGCATCCGGATGTCTGATAAAAAATGGAAGTAAAATATATTGCAGTATGTTGCGTTAAAATATCTCTGATTAAAAGTGGTGATGGTTAGAATAAACTAAAACCTATTGATTGAGCATGGACATGAGTACATAAATACATTAAAATATAATTATATCCCACATCATAAGACACTAAAAAATATAGCACATTAAACACATTAAAACATGGTATATTTTAAAAAGTCTATTAAAATTTGAGTTCATGTTGCGTTGCATTCATTCTTCAATCCTCTTGTAGTTCTTGTGTTGACTAAGTTGAATATCAAGAATGTTCTATGGCTGATATACTTTGTATTGGTATGTTATAAGAACTCTTGTCAGTAAAATTTGAAAATTGAGTACTGTGCAATTCAACTGTTGATGTAGTCAGGTAAGATTTATATATACAGCAAGATAGGGTTTAGAGCAGTTGGTGGTGATACTTCTCTCGTCTATGCACGTTATATGGTTGTTATCTGTAAAGAAAAGCTAATATGAGTATAGCGTATGTATGAAGGAATGCCTGGATGTATGTGTGAAATGAAAAAAGTACTTACTGTTGTTGCTGTGAAGGTTGTGTACCGATATGTTTGGAGATTTGTTGTGTTCTGCTGCGGGTACGTCTGGGGCTCACGTGAGCTGTGTGGAGGGATGTTGGTGGAGGGGATGGAGGAGTGGCTATTGTGAAGGTAGGGGCGGGGTTAGGTTTGTGATTCGTCGGTTTGTTATGACGTGTTTACTAATTTGAGATAGTCGCTTTTTATTGCAGGAATGACTTTGTCAAAAATGATACTGGTTTTCTCTGTAATGTCGTTAATGTTATGATTGGGGTTAGCGTATTGATCCAAAGAAATATAGAAATCTTCGGTTATGTTGAGCAGGGGCCCCTTAGAGTTTATGTTTAATATCATCATGTCATTATTGATGTCTGTGAAGTTGTGCTTAGATTCTTCTACATGTTGGCCTATTGATGAGAAATGGTTGTGCTTTACTGCATTTATATGTTCATTATAACGGACGGTGAAGTTTCTACCTGTACGTCCAATGTAGCTTGTGTCACAGTTGTTACATCTGATGCGGTAGACACCTGATTGGTTGTATTTATTATTATTGTTACGGAGTTTTCCGTGGTAGGTAGAGGTGAAAGAAGGTGCGGGTGTGAATAGGTCTCCAGCTACGAAAGCAAAATTAATTTAAAATTTAACAAGGTTATATTTTCTTTTTAAAAACAAAGAAATAACAAGCATGACAGGTACAAAGTAGCAAATCAAAAAGGGTAGTTACAATATTTACAGGAATTGGGCTTCGCGCCCTGATTTTACACTGCTTGGGCAATCAGCTCAGTTTTACCCCAAACACGAGTTTTAACAGAGGGGCAGAAAACCCCATTCATACCTAGGAGCCCTTGCTCCAAATTACACAGAAAAGCCTCCACGAGGCATACAACACTCAATTTTCAAAAGAGCCACTCGCTCTCAAAATTTAAGCCTCTCCCAGGCCACACCAAACTCCACCTTCAAGTTGTCCTTACTGGACATAGACACAGGGGTAAAATACCCAACCTACTGAGGTCTATTAAATAAAAAATGGGCAATTACATGACCTCTAAAATAACAATTTGAGAGGAGGCGATCTTGCACTCCTAATACACTTGTTTTTAAAAACCTAATCTGGCTCTAGGCCACTAATGCAAGGGCTAATCCCATACTACCGAGGTGACTTTAGAAAAGAGCAATTTGTTTTACATTAACGAAGAATAGGTTGAGAAAATAAGTTCACCTCAAGACAATGTGAGTGGGAGCTCGAGAGGGTTAGCACTCTCTATCCCAATATGCAGCTTAAAAGAGAATAGAAGAAAAGATCGTTACATTTTAGGAAAAGGTTACATGGAGGAACGCTTCGCACCCGCCCCGAGAGTTAAACTGCTGAGCTAGCAAAGAAAGAATTTATTAATCGGTCATTACCTTATTGATGACCGCTGCCGAGGAAAGAGGCGCTTCCCGCCTCCTGCTATGTACTTTATACACTGAAAGATGGAACAGAAGTGGCCCGGAGACCCTAAAATCAGCAGTTTAAATACTCTCGCAGAAGGTTCTAGGCGTTAGGGGAATGAAAACACCCTCCCGCGATGATTTTATTGGTAGATCAATAAACCCCCTACACAATACTAAGAAGAAACACATAATTGGTGGAAAATTAATTCAAGAAATTCGGGATAGGCTAGATTTAAAACAAGGGGAAAGAAGGGGTTAATATTGCCAACTTAACCAAAGACTGAAAAAAATTTAGCAAAGAACAAACATTTGAAATAAAAATTTCTCCAACAAAATAGTTCTTTGACTCCGCACTAGGTTGCACTATTGTTGATCTTCAGTAGTGTCCTCTAGAAGAGAAAGTTCACACTTCTTACTTCAAGCGAAACAAAACCACATCAAAAATGACGCAGTTCAAAAACTCAAAATTTTCCACGTGGTGACATCTTCTGAGAAAGTAGAGAATTAATAGCGTAGATAAAGTTCAGACTTCCTCCAGCAGAGGAGTTTCAACTGGCGCACATTTTAAATTAGCGGAGTGGAGGTGTACCGCCCGGTACAATTATTATTGACTGTTTTGGTGTTGTGTATAGTGTTGGTGCTGTTGTGTGTGGTTTTGAATGCTATTTTCAGGTTGTGCTTCTTAAAGATATTAGTTATAGTATATATATTGGTGTTGTTGAAGGTAAATAGGACATAATCTTTTTTCGGTTTGGCTGTTTTGATTAATTTAGTTTTAGGTTGGGATTTTATTTTGTGGATGATTTTGTTGAGCATTTCTTTGCTGTATCCATTGTATTTGGCTATGTCGTGGATTAATTTTAATTCATTATTTTGATCTTCTATTGTCATTGGGATATTGAAAGCTCTATGTATCATACTACAGTAGAACCTCGATAATTCGAAATCGGTTAATTCAAAATCCCGCCTAATTCGAAGAAGCCCTCGTTCCCGGAAACATGAGATACAGTTTTGCATGTTATTTCAATTGTTTAATTCGAAATACGGATAATTCGTAATTCGAAGTACAATGTCGGCCCCATTACCGAAATTCAGACTTTTAATTCGAAACTGCCTTTACATTTTAAAACAATAGTATGTTACAGAGTAATTTCAACTCGAAATGTATCCGTTCCGCGTCATAATAGAACGCGCGTTCCGGATCGTGGAGGGGTAGCTTTCCGCACTTACACTCACTTCGGTGGATCTACAGTGCGCTTCACGATAGCTAAGTTGAATGAACTCGGAATTATTTTGAGTTCAACCTTTTAAGGAACGCCGTAATATCACGCAACATGCAGTGTGCGGGAAAACAGAATCCGCGAACACTGGCGATGCCGACAGTTGGCGAAAAAACGTGGCAGATATAAATTCGTAGGCACCGAACAATATTGACATTTCCGGTGAAACTGCACTGTTTTATTTTAATGCGAGCCTAAACGGTCTTATGGTTTTAAAGGAGAAATTGCCAGCCGGGAAATCGTACAGTGTGAGCGATGGGGGTCATAGTAGTGCGTTGCAATGCACATGGAAGCCAGATACTTTATCCCCTCGTCATAGGAAACTTCGATAAGCCACAATGTTTTAAGAGCGTCGGGCACTTTCCATGCCAGTACAAAGCATGTATAATAAAAATGCAAACAGTAATGAAATCCAAAAGATAATGCATTTGCACAGGGGAACCGGCATAATTTATCGTCTTTGAATTGTGCGATTTTTTCTTTCGTTGCGTGAGGTTATGTTTGTCAGTGATTTATCCAAGTGCATTATTTGAACATTGTAAATGCACCTTGTTGGATACATTTCGGAAATAGTTTTTTCCATGGCATTAGAAAGGTTTAAACTGTGAATCGAGGTGATTGCATGTATTAATGGGTCTTAGAATACTTCGTGACGCGGCAAGTCTAGGGGGGTTGCACTCAGCCATGCGCAGAAGGTGTTGCATTTTCCTCGCTTAGCGCATGACGTCACGGTGGAACAGCTAGCCATGCGGGACCAGGGTAGATCGAGGCAAATTCTTCAGTTATCACATGTATCGGATGTATTTGTTTAGCTTTAAAGTGCGTGAGTGTTTAAAAGAGTGCCAGAGGACCTAGTTTCTTTTTTCGTTTGTGCTGTTCAAATACATGGAATCTTTCGGCGTTAAGTACATTCTCCCCCAACTTGGCAGGTTCGATCCTGGCTCAGTCCGGTGATATTTGAAGGTGCTCAAATACGTCAGCCACGTGTCGGTAGATTTACTGGCACGTAAAAGAACTCCTGCGGGACAAAATTCCGGCACCTCGACGTCTCCGAAAACCGTAAAAGAGTAGTTAGTGGGACGTAAAACAAATAACATTAATTATTATTAAATACATTCTCACAGCAAGTTTGAATCAAGATTGCCTGGAAAATTTATTTTCGCGCCAAAGAGGTCTTGGGCATTTTTACGATCATCCATCTCCACCTGATGTGAAAAATAGCATCAGACTGTTGTTGTTAGGAGCCAATTCCAGCGATATTCCTCATTCCAATGAGTCGGCTCCTGCCGAAGGAGGAGAATTTGTTACATCGGCTATGTTTGGCAACATCCTCCCGGATATGACAAGCTCTGGCGATGACTGAGGGTGACAAGGACATGAATGACGTTGAATTGCCAGCTGTTGATAGTGATGATCTATCCGTACAGGAAAATACTGACTGTAGTGTGGAGGGATTAAAATACGTTGCAGGGTTCATCCCATATCGCTGCCGAAAATTTGACAGGTCCCTGGGCACGCCTACAGGAGAGTTGTTGATACCACCTGATGACCCGAGTCTGGGGTGGGTACACGTGCTGTTTCGGGAAGGTTTGCTCGTCCCTTCCGATAGTTTTATGGAAATTATCACTAAATTCGAACTGATATTTGCTGAAATTCACGGACGAACAGATTTGAACAGGGAACCAGAAGTTGTGAACAATATGTTTGTGAAGTTGAAAAGCCGTTTTCCTGACGTCCATCCACAAGTCTTGAAATCATGTGCTAAGATCCGAACCTTACTTCGTTTGCGTTGGTTGGCTGCAAAACATAAATAAAAAAATAGAGGCTTCCCGTAATAATAATTAAATTAATTAATGTTATTTGCTTTACGTCCCACTAACTACTTTTATGGTTTTCGGAGATGCCGATGTGCCGGAATTTTGTCCCGCAGGAGTTCTTTTACGTGCCAGTAAATCTGCCGACACGAGCCTGACGTATTTGAACACCTTCAAATACCACCGAACAGAGCCAGGATCGAACCTGCCAAGTTGGGGTCAGAAGGCCAGCGCCTCAACCGTCTGAGCCACTCAGCCGGCAAAGAGGCTGCCCGTAAGCGAAAAACGAGAATGTGGCATTTATCAACAAAGTAAATGTCAAGAAATGTTCGTTACCGTTGTATTTGTTGTTTTAAACTTCGTGTGCAAAGCCACGGGACCTTTGCCTTATGTGCAGAACTCGGAAAAGAACTTATTTCATACCCTGTCTCGCTTTCATTGACTACGATAACTGTAGCCCTTTTGATGAAAATCGGATAGATAGTGAATATACTAGACTGTGATACTCTTCTAAACTTATGTTAACGGAAAGAAAGACAAACCGTTTATTTGGTGCTAGTGTTCCAAGACTTGAAATTATTACATATCGCAATGCATCCTGTAAGTTTTCACCGTGAAGTGTTGAACACATGAACAGTGTTTGTGATATAAAACAAAACCCATCTGTCAGTCAGAGTGAGGTGAAGACTCCATGCATTTCGTCAACATCATCTTCACTGAGGTAAGAGTGAATAACAGTAAATAAAAATAGTCTTATTTGTCCCGAATCTGTTGATTTAAACCTAACATATCGCGCACTTCTAAGTACCTCTTATTTTGGAGCGCTACGATGTTATACGTACTTTATCTTGTACAGAATGTATGTTTCTATAGAATACATTCTATGACGTTCAAAAATTCTAAAATATCACTTCGGTATATTATTAAAATGTGAAACATTACCCGCGCGCTAATACAGTCTGCCGTCAGCGGCTACCAGCGATGTTCCATGGTGACGTCACAGCGACAGCCAATGGCAGCCCGTAACGCGGAATGACTACCCTTACTGTTCTCTATTAACCTTGGCGGCAAGTGTTTACATTTCTGAAGTACGAGAGAAGTGCCACGGCGGGAAATCGTACAAGGATAGAGTCATAGGAAAGTTCGATTTTAAGGGCATCGGGTACTTTCTGTGTAAATACAAGGCATCTAAAATGCATACACTATAGTAATCCAATTAATAAAGCACTTGCACATGGGAGCGAGCATAGATTTCTCCTCGTCTTTGAATCGTGCTCTTTTTTCTTTCTTTCGTTGCGTGAGGTTATGTTTACCCGTGAGATATCCGAGTGTATTATTTGAATACTGTAAATGCACCTTCTTGGATACATTTTGGAAATAGTTCTTTTTTCTTGGCATTTGAAAGGTATAAATTGTGAATCAAGGTTAAATGCATGCAGTAACGGGCCTTAGAATATTTTATAACGTGGCAAGGGTTGAATTGCGGATTGGCGGTTAATTCGAAATCACGTAATTCGAAGTCCGATTTTTTAGTCCCAACGACTTCGAATTAACGAGGTTTTACTGTATAATAGGCTGCTCTTTTATGTGTGTTAGGATGAACGGAGTCATTTTTTATGGTATTTAAAGTGCGTGTGGGTTTCCTATAGATCTTGTAAGATAAGTGAGTGTCATGTCTGGTTATTGTTAAGTCCAAGTAATTTAAGGTACAGTTATTTTCTGTTTCTTTAGTGAATTTAATTTGGGGGTCTAAATTGTTAAGTTTGTCTCGTATAGTATCTGCATCAGTGAATATATTATCTATAATTACGAAGATATCGTCGACAAATCTACACCAAAAATATATATTATCTATTTTATTAATTGACGTGTGTTCTAGGTGGTCGATTTATATTTCTGCTAATATTCCGGAAGCAGGAGATCCCATAGGTAATCCTTGTTGCTGATATATGGTATCATGAAATTTGAAGTAGTTATTGTTTAAGGCGAATTTAAGCAGAATCACGAATTCTTCTATTTCTAAGGTGCTCAAGTTACTATGGTTTTTTAGGTTAGATTCAATTATTTTGACTGTTTAGTAGGAATGTTAGGGTACATGTTTGTTATACCAAATGAAGTAAGGGTATGATGTTTTTCAATCTTTAGTTCTTTGGTTCTGTTGCAAAAATCTATTGAGTTTTGTATTGTTTTGTTTGCTAAAAATGAACAATGCTTTTTCAAAAATTTCTGAATGAATTGTGATAACTTATAGGTTGGACTGGCTTTATAGTTTATAAACGGTCTCGTGGGTACATTTTCTTTGTGTATTTTAGGGTAGGCCCTTGCGGATGGTAATTGGGGGTTCATAGTTATAAGTTTAGCAGATTCTGTTTCGGTGAGAAACTGCTCTAAAATTAAACCCTATCTTGCTGTATATATAAATCTTACCTGACTACATTAATAGTTGAATTGCACAGTACTCAATTTTCAAATTTTACTGACAAGAGTTCTTATAACACACCAATACAAAGTATATCAGCCATAGAACATTCTCGATATTCAACTTAATCAACACAAGAACTACAAGAGGATTGAAGAATGAATGCAACGCAACATGAACTCAAATTTTAATAGACGTTTTTAAAATATACCATGTTTTAATGTGTTTAATGTGCTATATTTTTTAGTGTCTTATGATGTGGCATAAAATTATATTTTAATGTATTTATGTACTCATGTCCATGCTCAATCAATAGGTTTTAGTTTATTCTAACCATCACCACTTTTAATCAGAGATATTTTAACGCAACATACTGCAATATATTTTACTTCCATTTTTTATCAGACATCCGGATGCTCTTACGTAACATCTTTGTAATTTTGTCCTATGACTGTAAATTTGTGTGCTAGCTGATGATGGCCAAGATAGGTCGAAACCGGTACTAGCAATAATTCATTCACAATAAATGTATTGATCGGTGGAACATTTTTCTTGTCTATTACATTGAATCCAATCAATACGGAATATGAAACTTATAAATAATAATACGGAAGCCAACCACGTAAAACGTAATGCATACAAATACCAAAAACCTAAAAATCAAGCTAATGAATGCAACCAAAAGCATTGCCTTTCAAACAACTTAACACCGTAATTTCTCCAGAAATACAATAATAAACATAGACGAACTGCTCAGACACGCAAAACACTAAACAAGACTAATGAAATTTGGTTAAAAGAAGAAATAAAATTCCTATATCGTAAGAAACAACATCTCAATAATGAACTTTATTCAACACATCTCAAAGTATCCCATGAACTCCCACATAGCTATTGGAATTACTTTTGTACCGGGCGGTACACCTCCGCTCCGCTAATTCAAACATTGCGCCAGTTGAAACTCCTCTACTGGAGGAAGCCTGAACTTTAACTACAGTGTTAATTCTCAAGTTTCTCAGAAGATGTCCCTACTTGTAAATTTTGAAGTGTTCTGAACTGTGTCATTTTCGATGTATTTTTGTTTTGCTTGTAGTAAGAAGTGTGAACATTCTCTTCTAGATGGCACTAGTGAAGGACTACAATTATGCACCCTAGTGCAAAGTGAAAGAACTGTGTTTCTGGAGAAATTTTGTGTTCATAAGTTTGTTCTTTGTTAAATTTCTTTCAGTCATTGTTTAGGTTGGCCGGATAACCCTTCTCTTTCCGCCAGTTTTGAATTCGGCCAATGAGTAATTTTTGTAATTAATTTCCCACCAATCCTTGTTTTCTTCTTCAGTTTTGACATGTAATCTTATGGCCGTCCAATAAAATGATTGTGGGCGGGTGTTATCATTCCTGAAAAGTCTCGAATGTTCCGCGAGGGTATATAAACTGCTGATTTTCGGGTCTCTGCGCCACTTCAGTAACATCTATCAGTGTGTAAATTATGTAGCAGGGGGCGGGTAGCACCTCTTTCTTCGGGCAGCGGTTCATCAATAAGGTAATGGCCTTTTAATAACTTCTTTTCTTGCTAGCTCAGCAGTTTAACTCTCGGGGCAGGCTCAATACCTTTTACCATGTAACCTTCCTCTAAAATGTAAAAGACTCTTGGTATAAATTCTGTCTTTTTAATCTACAAATTGGGAAAGAGAGTGCCTAACCCTCTCGAGCTCCCATTCATTTTGTTTTGAGGTGACTACGTTTTCATAACAGTTTCCCTTCTACTCGTAATGTCATAAAGTTTTCTATCGTATCACCTCCGTAGAATGGGATTAGCCCTTGCATAAGTGGCCTAGGGCCAAATTAGGTTTTAATAAAGTATATTCGGAGTGCCAGTTTCGCCTCCACTCAAGTTTGTATTTTGGGGCCTTGTAATTTTCCTGTTTATTTACTAAATCGGCCTCAGTAGGTTGGGTATTTTTACCCCTGTGTTTATGTCCTTAGAGGACAACTTGAAGGTGGAGTTTGGTGTGGCCTTTGATAGGCTGGAACTTTGAGAGCGGGTTGCTCTTCCAAAGAAATTTGTTCCTGTGTGCCTCGAGGAGGCTTTTGCTATGTAATTGGGAGCAAGTGCTCTTGAGCAGGATTAGGGTCTTCTGCCCCTTGGTTGAATCTTGTATACGGGTAAAGTTGGGCTTACTGCTCAAGAATTGTGTGTCTGGCTCTCGGAGCCCAAATCCTGTAACACTGTAATTGTACATTCTCGATTTGTTGTTAGGCTACTGAGTACCTGTTATATTTGTTATTTCTTGATCTTGAAAAGAAAATATAACCTTGTTAAATTTTAAATTAACTTTAATTTCGTAGATTGAGACCTATTCATCCCAGCACCTTCTTTCACCTCTAACTACCATGGATAGCTCCGTAACAAGTGGTAGCAGAGTGTGGTTGAATGGGTCTCAATTTAGCCCCTTTTGACGGCTAAACATTGCTTTGGTTTCGAATTCTAACAATTTTCTCGGTTGCTGGAATTTTTTGATTTTTCCGTTTGTTTTCAAAATTGCTTTGTCATGAAGCCCGGCCCTCGCGATGTTCTCCATCTCAACTATTTGCGCAAGGAGGAGTTAGTCTATGAATTAACAATTAGAAATGTGCAATCTGGAGGCACGGTTGCGGTAGACACAAATAAGCTTAGAGAGTCCCTTGATTTGCCCATTTCCATCCCCACTTTGGGAGAGAAAGAAATCGACGACTCAACTCTCTTTCCACGATCACTGACAATACTACTGAGCTAGCATCTGTAGTTAGTTTTTTTGAAGAAAATGATCCTTCTCCTAATCAAATTAAATGTGTGCAAGCCAGGTTATTTCATTTTTCTAATGAAGTTAACGATCTGTTGTCTCTGAAGTTGAATGACGTTCACAGGAAGGAAGCTAGTGTGGTTCTTGAAAATCTTTCCGAATTGTCCAGTAAGGTTACCCAATTGTTAACCGGGGAAGTTCCTCCCAAAACTGATCAACCCGCTACGGTAAACGTAGTTCAAGAGGAAGAGTCTTCCAAAGGAGAAGGAAATATGAAAGCAGTTGGAGCTCAACAAATCTCCGCCCCATTAGACAACGAATCTGAGCGTCGTACCTCGTTGAATAATGTACGTTCTGAATTAGCTTCTTTGCCACTTAAATCTTTACCTACTATGTCACCCGGGTTCAGCAGCTTACCTCATCCATTAGCAATGTTGCTCAGAGGTATTTCTAAGTTTTCAGTTTACTCTACCAGTGATGTTATTTCATTCTTAAGGTTTTTAGTTGAATTTCAGGATCATGCCCTTGTTTTTTCTCTTTCTCCATGTCAGATTTTGCAGATCATTTATCCCTATGCAATTGGGGTTCTCTCAGACAAAATAGTCAGGGCAATTGCTGAACAATCATCTATATAAGACTTTCACGCACACCTTCTCGCAAACTTCATTCTGGCTCGAGCTAGGTCATCACTTATTCAAAAGCACCACTATCGGGTACAGCGTCTGGACGAAAGTCTTGCTGACTTCATCCAGGACATCAAATTTTATACTAGGGTGTTTGCTCTTCATTTTCCTGAAGATCAAATTGTTCAGGCTATTGTAGAAGGTATTTCACCACCTTACAGATCATACTTGTGTTTTGCGTCGCGCCCGCAAACTTTTGCCGAGTTAGAGGCTATGGCCGTCTCAGCGGAAGGAGTCAGATACGCCGATACCTTGCGTGTCGCAAAAGAACCCCCTCCATCCTCTAGTAGTTTTCGGCTCCCACCCCGCCGACCCATCACACCCTGACCATCTTCGCAATAAATGTCCATTAATCAAATCTATTAGGACAAATAATGGAGCGAGTTTATCCCAAGGTTGTTTTAAATGCGGCGCGTTTTCTCATATTGCCAAGAACTGCCCTAATGCTAGCAGCACCCCCTCCTGCTTGACTTCTGGTGCAACTTCCACCAATGCCAATAATAATAAGTGACTAGTGGCGTCGGCTGAGTCGGCGAACCCTTCTTCTCGAGGCTCAGCCCTAAGTAAACATAATAAAATTTCTGGGAAAACTCAGGCGTCAAATTTATCTTTTGAAGCTCCCAAAGAATGTCTTAGGATTGCGGCGGACACCCCCGCAACTGTGCCTTTTCTCAAAATTGAGTTAAATAATGAGCCTATAACTGCTCTTTTAGATTCAGGCAGTGTTTGTTCTATTATTTCGGCTGAATGGTATTCGAAATTGAAATCTGTTTGTAAGCTTCCTGACTATTGTTCGTCTTCGGTTCAATATGTTTCGGCTAATTCATCCCCATTAGAAATTTTAGGCTCTTTAAATGTCAAAATTCATATTTCTAAATTTACTTGGAAAGTTAAATTGTTTGTGGCTAAGCATTTGTCTTGCCCCATTATATTGGGAGCCGACTTCATGTCCCATACTGGTCTTGTGCTCGATCTTCAGAGTAGGTCGTGCACTTTCCAATTTGCTTCTAATTGTAAAATCCCCTTATTGAAATGTAATTCTGCACCATGTTCATCTATTTCGCCTACCCAGGATGAGATGTTGTTAGATCTTAGACACCTGAGGAGCAGGCTGACAGTATTCGTAAGTTGTGTCAGTCGTTTCCAGAGGTGTTCTCTGATACTCTTGGTGTTACTGACCTGATCGAATACAAAATTGAGGTCACGGATTCGATTCCTGTACGTTTTCCACCTTATAGGCTATCTCCACCTAAAATGAAGGCATTGAAAGAAATCATCGATCGAATGTTAAAGGATGGTATTATTAGACCCTCTAAGTCGGCATACTTTTCACCTATTTTTCTAGTCCCAAACCCCAAGGTGGCTTCAGGCCTGTCATTGATTATAGGGCTCTAATTGGAAGGTGGTGTTACAATCTGTGCCCCTTCCTGACCTTCATTCTTGTTTTTCATGGTTTCGCAAAGCTAAGTTCTTTACCATCTTGGATCTAAATCAGGCCTATAATCAAATTCCTCTGGCTGAAGAATCTAAACATCTTACAGCGTTCGCCACGGATTGGAATTTGTATGAATACAACCGCGTGCCTTTCGGGCTCCCAACGGGAGCAGCTGTACTCACTAGACTGCTAGATAGGGTCTTCTCCGACATCAAATTCGAGTACTTGTACCACTATCTTGATGATGTCGTCGTATTTTCGGAGACTTTTGAAGAACATCTAGATCATCTAAAGGAAGTTCTCAATCGCCTTCGTAAGGCTAGGTTAACTGTGAAATCATACAAGGTCGCCTTCGCTAAACCCTCTATGTCATTCCTAGGGCATATTGTCTCGCCCGATGGTGTCGCAGTCGATCACTCTAGAACACAGGCCATCCGCGATTTCAAGCCTCCCAAGGACATCAAAGGTATTGCCAGGTTCATTGGTATGGTGAATTTCTTCAGGAAATTTATTCCTAACTTCGCTAATAGAGCAGCGCCATTGAACCTTCTTCATAGGAAAGGCATAAAATTCGTGTGGGGGCCTTCGCAACAAGCCGCTTTTGAAGACCTGAAATTAGCTCTCTGTAATGCCCCTGTCCTTGCTATGCCAGATTTCTCGAAGAAATTCATTGTCCAAACCGACGCGTCGTCGTTAGCTGCAGTCCTTCAAGAGACTGAACTAGGGAGGCGACCCATCGTCTATGCATCTAGGACTCTATCGGCTCAAGAAGCCAAGTATTCCATCTATGAGCTCGAAGGTTTGGCAGTCTTATTTGCCTTAGAAAAGTTCCGTCTCTATCTGGAACATGTCAAATTCGACCTGGAGACTGATAATCAAGCCTTAAGCTGGGTCTTAGGTAGGCCGCGTCGTACTGGTCGTATAGCCCGTTGGGCCATCCGAATTTCTGCCTTCCAATTTGACGTTAGGCATATCAGAGGTACTGAAAATGTTGTCGCAGAAGGACTCAGACGTATGTTTTCCAATGACGTCACGACCCATGAATCGGTCGATAGTTCATCACCTCCCGAGTCCATGCTATCTGAGGTTAATGCCATCTTAACAGATGCTCCCATGCTCTTTAGGGATATTGAGAAATATCAACGTGAAGATCCAACGCTGGCTCCGATCATGGAAACCCTTTCTTTTGGGGAACATGTTGTCCCTTATGTACTGAGGAATGGTGTTTTATGTTGCCCTTCGAGGCATGATCAGATGATGAAGGTTGTAGTTCCAGCTGTTCTTGTACCTATGATCTTCAAGTACTATCATGAAACCCCACTGGGGGGGCATTTAGGCATCTTTAAAACCCGTGAAAAGATTTGTGAAATGTTCATCTGGAAAGGCATGGACGGTGAAATCCGTGAACTAGTAAAGGCTTGTAAATCCTGTTTGCTTAGTAAACCCACCATGTCTACCAAGGTAGGCCTTTTGTCTTCTCATCAAGCGTCGCGCCCAATGGAACGCCTGTATATTGATTACGTAGGACCCATCCCCCAGTCAAAGAGGAATGCCAACAAGTTCATCCTTGTATGTGTAGATGGTTTTACAAGATTTTCTTGGTTATTCCCGACTAAGCTGGCTACCGCTCAGTGCACCATTACTTGTCTAAATTCAATCTTTGCTTCTTTTGGTCCGTGTCAATATATTGTGTCTGACAATGGTAAGGCTTTCACATCTAATCTATTTCGTAAATTCTGTTTTGACCTGTCCATCTCTCATGTGACAACTTCTGCTTATTATCCTCAACCATCTCTGGCTGAACGGGTTAATCGTAATCTGAGGTCCGCGTTGATTGCCTATCATCATGAAGATCATTCTAGGTGGGACACGTCCCTGCATTGGTTAGCTTTTGCTTTGAATTCGGCGGTTCATGAATCTCATAAGTTTACTCCAGCTTCTTTGATGTTCAAGTTTGTTCCCAACACGCCGCTCTCTAACCTCTGGTCTCTGAGTGACATTCTACCCGAGACAATACATCCAGATAATATTAAAGATCTTTGGAAGAAGGCTAAAGCCAATCTTAAAGTGTCTCATGAAAAGGTTAGGGAAAGATATGATCGTGGACGGAGACCCACCAATTTGTAGGTGACCAGGTGATGGTCAAAAATTTTGTTCCCACGGGCAAGCTTGCCCCCAGATTTCATGGGCCTTGTATTATTCTCGATTTCCTTACACCCGTTACCTTATTGCTAAGCAATCCAGCCACCGAGAGGATATTTAGGGTTCACCTGTCGCAGGTGAAACCTGTGTAGCTTCCGCGCTAACGTAGCTGATTTTATATTTGCTTTAACATTTTTGAAAGAATTCGGAAGGTTATATTTTTTTTTTGGTTTCATTTTGAGGCCTTCTGCCCTTGGAATCAAGTTCTTTGTATTTAAGCATTTATCGTAAAACCTTCCCCGACCAGTTAAACTGCCATCCTGTCCTTACCATGGCCATTACCACGCTCCCGTCTCCTGCTCAACAACACACAGTGGCTATTCAAATGAAATAAATATCTCCACGCCGCTGGCCCCTCAACCTCACCACAAAGCCTGTGCCCTAAAAGAATGATGGTCCAACAAATTCTGCCGCCGAGATCTTAATGTTTCAGTGCCCCCGCAGCAGCGCGGCGCCGTACCGCCACCTGAGTGGGGTATGGGGCCGCCCCTCTTCAGTGAGGCCAACCAGTGTACGGCGAGCCGGAGCCCTCCTCCCGGCCAAGGCTGATGTGCGGCGCACAACCTGCAACTTGCCCGCGACCTGTATGTTCGCCGCGGGTGCGGCGTGCTTCAACTCCACGACTCCTCTCATAGTGCGGACGAGCGGTATCTCAGGGTGCTCGAGGGGTCCGAGCGGCCCCCTCTGGACACAAGCAGCAGCGGCTGGTCTGGCCGTCCAACTTAATTAACCTTGAATGTATTTAATCAGCTACATGGACATTTAATATCAACAATTACCACAATTTTTGAATTCAACTGCAATATTTGGTGGACTTAGAAAATTTTTCTTCACTTTCAAGTATTAAAAGTTTTTCCTTCTGAATTCAACTTCTACAAGCATAAAGACATTACATCAAAAGTAACCACAAAGAATTTTGAAACTGGATCCAATCATTTAAGAAAATTTGGTTGTAAATACTTCTGCAATTAACTTCTATATCAACATCATAACTTGGACCTTATTTTAAAACAAAAGTTTATGTTCTTCTGTGTTACCCCTTGGAGGGACTTTTGGGGGGAGGTCTGTACCGGGTGGTACACCTCCGCTCCGCTAATTCAAACATTGCGCCAGTTGAAACTCCTCTACTGGAGGACGCCTGAACTTTAACTACAGTGTTAATTCTCAAGTTTCTCAGAAGATGTCCCTACTTGTAAATTTTGAAGTGTTCTGAACTGTGTCGTTTTCAATGTATTTTTGTTTTGCCTGTAGTAAGAAGTGTGAACATTCTCTTCTAGATGGCACTAGTGAAGGACTACAATTATGCACCCTAGTGCGAAGTGAAAGAACTGTGTTTTTGGAGAAATTTTGTGTTCATAAGTTTGTTCTTTGTTAAATTTCTTTCAGTCATTGTTTGGTTGGCCGGACAACCCTTCTCTTTCCGCCAGTTTTGAATTCGGCCAATGAGTAATTTTTGTAATTAATTTCCCACCAATCCTGGTTTTCTTCTTCAGTTTTGACATGTAATCTTTTGGCCGTCCAATAAAATGATTGTGGGCGGGTGTTATCATTCCTGAAAGGTCTCGAAAGTTCTGCGAGGGTATATAAACTGCTGATTTTCGGGTCTCTGCGCCACTTCAGTAACATCTATCAGTGTGTAAATTATGTAGCAGGGGGCGGGTAGCACCTCTTTCTTCGGGCAGCGGTTCATCAATAAGGTAATGGCCTTTTAATAACTTCTTCTCTTGCTAGCTCAGCAGTTTAACTCTCGGGGCAGGCTCGATACCTTTTACCATGTAACCTTCCTCTAAAATGTAAAAGACTCTTGGTATAAATTCTGTCTTTTTAATCTACAAATTGGGAAAGAGAGTGCCTAACCCTCTCGAGCTCCCATTCATTTTGTTTTGAGGTGACTACGTTTTCATAACAGTTTCCCTTCTACTCGTAATGTCATAAAGTTTTCTATCGTGTCACCTCCGTAGAATGGGATTAGCCCTTGCATAAGTGGCCTAGGGCCAAATTAGGTTTTAATAAAGTATATTCGGAGTGCCAGTTTCGCCTCCACTCAAGTTTGTATTTTGGGGCCTTGTAATTTTCCTGTTTATTTACTAAATCGGCCTCAGTAGGTTGGGTATTTTTACCCCTGTGTTTATGTCCTTAGAGGACAACTTGAAGGTGGAGTTTGGTGTGGCCTTTGATAGGCTGGAACCTTGAGAGCGGGTTGCTCTTCCAAAGAAATTTGTTCCTGTGTGCCTCGAGGAGGCTTTTGCTATGTAATTGGGAGCAAGTGCTCTTGAGCAGGATTAGGGCCTTCTGCCCCTTGGTTGAATCTTGTATACGGGTAAAGTTGGGCTTACTGCTCAAGAATTGTGTGTCTGGCTCTCGGAGCCCAAATCCTGTAACACTGTAATTGTACATTCTCGATTTGTTGTTAGGCTACTGAGTACCTGTTATATTTGTCATTTCTTGATCTTGAAAAGAAAATATAACCTTGTTAAATCTTAAATTAACTTTAATTTTGTAGATTGAGACCTATTCATCCCAGCACCTTCTTTCACCTCTAACTACCACGGATAGCTCCAAAACAAAAATAATTAATAAATTTTCGGAGAAGCAGCATTCCAAATTAGCAATCGAACCTAGTAAAACTGAAAAATACGTCAAGTTCACATATAATAATCCAAACATACACGTAATAACAAATTTATTTAAGAGAAAAAATTTAAAATTGCATTTTCCACCAATAACAACATGAAACATAGTATCTTCAACCATGATACAATAAATCTCTCGGAAAAAGATAAATTTTTTGATTCGGGAATATATAAACTCACATGCTTTGAATGCAAGAATACATACATAGGACAATCTGGCCGCAATTTTAAAGTTAGATATTTGGAACATGTGAATGCTGAAAAACATAGAAGATTCTCAGCTATGGGATCACACATGACTGCCACAGGTCATAAATTTACCAGCACAGAACAAGACCTGACCATCATAAAGAAATTAAAGAAGGGCAGCTTAATGAACACATATGAAGATCTATATATTCATCTAGACCAACTTATAAAGAAAAATTATAACCTTAATGAGGCTGTAGAATATATAAGAATCCTTTATATAAGTTAATCAAATTCTAGTATATTTGAAAATGCTTGAGAAAGATCACGAAAAAAGAAATGGAATTTCTCCATCTACAGATAGCCCTACAACTTATTCCTCCTCAGTTGAAGCTATAGGTGGCAGCAAAGACGTTCTTGACACACCTATATCCCCCGCTCCTCCACCTCCTCAGGTGCAAGAGCAAGGAAGAACGCATCATCAATATTACACCAGACACAAGACTGTGAAAGAATGACAGGAGTTACTGTTCCAAAAGAAAGCAGGCTTAATAAGAATTGACAACTAGGAATTAGTTATATTTTCATCTGCATTAATAATAAGAACCACATTGTGATATCTGGTTTTCTTCATTTTGACAATTGCTTATGAACTGTATAATTTATAATTTGACCTTTTTTCATGAATTATTAAGAAAAGAATATTCATTTAGGACATATTTTCTATGGAATATTGTACAAGTGTTTCCTTGACAACTGCTTTCAATTGTAGTAATAATTTATATATTTTCTCCTGAGTTTTTGTTTGTTTTAATGTTGTCAATCTTATGTTAATTTTAAGGACACTTCCTCTTAAGCATTACTTTGTCAATTTTATATATTTTTCATCTAAACAGTGTTATGTGGCTGAAGATGTTGATAAAATACGAAACATGTACCACTTTTAACCATTAAATTGCCTTAAGCAATCATTGTATCGACTAGGTGGAAAATAATAAATACTTAATTCTGAATCTATTGAAGTGCGATACGGACCATGAAACTGATTTTATGTAATACGAGACGAAGTTAGACACGAAATCAGTAGAAAGATCCCGCAATATATCAATAATGTTCACAATAATAACCTAAACATGAATACCGCCAATAAATCGAACCTAAACAAACTCAAAAACAAAATAAAACAGAACAATCTACTAATAACAAAAGCCGACAAAGGCAACACTAAGGTCATTATGGATAAGAATGAATACATAACAAAGACTAAAGAACGTTTCCAGGACAACACTTTTTCAATTAAACGCCGAGATCCAACCAATAATATACAAAGAAATTTAAAAAATCTACTCAAGAACACACACTTTATTCTCACCGAAACAGAATCTGCTAAACTTATAACTATGAACCCCCAATTACCATCCGCAAGGGCCTACCCTAAAATACACAAAGAAAATGTACCCATGAGACCGATTATAAACTATAAAGCCAGTCCAACCTATAAGTTATCACAATTCATTCAGAAATTTTTGAAAAAGCATTATTCATTTTTAGCAAACAAAACAATACAAAACTCAATAGATTTTTGCAATAGAACCAAAGAACTAAAGATTGAAAAACATCATACCCTTACTTCATTTGATATAACAAACATGTACCGTAACATTCCTATTAAACAAACAGTCAAAATAATTGAATCTAACCTAAAAAACCATAGTAACTTGAGCACTTTAGAAATAGAAGAATTCGTGATTCTGCTTAAATTCGCCTTAAACAATAACTACTTCAAATTTCATGATACCATATATCAGCAACAAGGATTACCTATGGGATCTCCTGCTTCCGGAATATTAGCAGAAATATATATCGACCACCTAGAACACACGTCAATTAATAAAATAGATAATATATATTTTTGGTGTAGATTTGTCGACGATATCTTCGTAATTATAGATAATAGATTCACTGATGCAGATACTATACTAGACAAACTTAACAATTTAGACCCCCAAATTAAATTCACTAAAGAAACAGAAAATAACCGTACCTTAAATTACTTGGGCTTAACAATAACCAGACATGACACTCACTTATCTTACAAGATCTATAGGAAACCCACACACACTTTAAATACCATAACAAATGACTCCGTTCATCCTAACACACATAAAAGAGCAGCCTATTATAGTATGATACATAGAGCTTTCAATATCCCAATGACAATAGAAGATCAAAATAATGAATTAAAATTAATCCACGACATAGCCAAATACAATGGATACAGCAAAGAAATGCTCAACAAAATCATCCACAAAATAAAATCCCAACCTAAAACTAAATTAATCAAAACAGCCAAACCGAAAAAAGATTATGTCCTATTTACCTTCAACAACACCAATATATATACTTTAACTAATATCTTTAAGAAGCACAACCTGAAAATAGCATTCAAAACCACACACAACAGCACCAACACTATACACAACACCAAAACAGTCAATAATAATAATAAATACAACCAATCAGGTGTCTACCGCATCAGATGTAACAACTGTGACACAAGCTACATTGGACGTACAGGTAGAAACTTCACCGTCCGTTATAATGAACATATAAATGCAGTAAAGCACAACCATTTCTCATCAATAGGCCAACATGTAGAAGAATCTAAGCACAACTTCACAGACATCAATAATGACATGATGATATTAAACATAAACTCTAAGGGCCCCCTGCTCAACATAACCGAAGATTTCTATATTTCTTTGGATCAATACGCTAACCCCAATCATAACATTAACGACATTACAGAGAAAACCAGTATAATTTTTGACAAAGTCATTCCTGCAATAAAAAACGACTATCTCAAATTAGTAAACACACGTCATAACAAACCGACGAATCACAAACCTAACCCCGCCCCTACCTTCACAATAGCCACTCCTCCATCCCCTCCACCAACATCCCTCCACACAGCTCACGTGAGCCCCAGACGTACCCGCAGCAGAACACAACAAATCTCCAAACATATCGGTACACAACCTCCACAGCAACAACAGTAAGTACTTTTTTCATTTCACACATACATCCAGGCATTCCTTCATACATATGCTATACTCATATTAGCTTTTCTTTACAGATAACAACCATATAACGTGCATAGACGAGAGAAGTGTCACCACCAACTGCTCTAAAATTAAACCCTATCTTGCTGTATATATAAATCTTACCTGACTACATCAACAGTTGAATTGCACAGTACTCAATTTTCAAATTTTACTGACAAGAGTTCTTATAACATACCAATACAAAGTATATCAGCCATAGAACATTCTCGATATTCAACTTAATCAACACAAGAACTACAAGAGGATTGAAGAATGAATGCAACGCAACATGAACTCAAATTTTAATAGACTTTTTAAAATATACCATGTTTTAATGTGTTTAATGTGCTATATTTTTTAGTGTCTTATGATGTGGCATATATATTTTAATGTACTTATGTACTCATGTCCATGCTCAATAGGTTTTAGTTTATTCTAACCATCACCACTTTTAATCAGAGATATTTTAACGCAACATACTGCAATATATTTTACTTCCATTTTTTATCAGACATCCGGATGCTCTTACGTAACATCTTTGTAATTTTGTCCTATGACTGTAAATTTGTGTGCTAGCTGATGATGGCCAAGATAGGTCGAAACCGGTACTAGTGCAATAATTCATTCACAATAAATGTATTGATCGGTGGAACATTTTTCTTGTCTATTACAATGATTTAGCATATGATATTTTGAAGTTATGTTTGCAAGATAGACCTACCTATCATGGTCTACATGGCCACTGACTTAGCACACAATTTTATGTTCACAAATATTTGCAAGATCATCTATGTCCAACAACTCAGCCTCTCATTTAAACAGAGTTATTAATATGCAGCCCTGTTCCTGGGAGCTTTATAATGTTCTGTCCATCTCTCCCACGGTCATAAATATGGAAAGTCCATGTTCAGCGTAATAAGTGAAGACCTCAATGGTAACAACGGTCGAGAAGATGAACTTCAGTACGGTGTAGGTGGTGGAAGAGGCATCCCAGTACTAAGGATTAATATGAGTAAAAGAGGAAGAATGGTCTCCAGAGGTTGGGAAGGCAGCGAGTCTAGAGGAATAAACCCTGACAACAAACCTACCAGAGCTCACAACCTCAGCAGTAACATAAGCAGGGTCCACTCAATATTATCTTCAACAAAAATCATGGAAGACAAAAACATAAAAGATATTATTACCTGTCATCTTTCATTCCAGCAACACTCTCCATTAACATTTCATCTCATCTGTCAGTCATTAATCATTGCCCCAGAGGAGTGCGACAGGCTTTGGCAGCCGGCACATTTCCTACCCTAGCCACTAGATGGGGGCTTCGTTCAATCCATGCCTGACCCAGTCAAATGACTGGAAAAAGTCTGTGGATTCTTTCGATTCTGTGGAGCCCGCACTAACATGCTGTAAGGACGAGTCTAAGTGTCCTGGAACCTATAATAACAAGATACGACACAAACAATGTAACTGCTTTGCTGTATTGAACATCGACTCTTGGCTCAAGATGGGTGAGCTTAAGTACCTTACAGACACACTGAAAAAACATCAAGTATTACTCACAGCAGTACATGAGAACAGGTATAAAGACGAACATGCCTTTGAGTCCGAGGAAAGATATTCCACACCTGAGGACAGTCAAAGTATTCTGAATTCAGTTACTAACTTTCATTCTCCCAATAGCCAAATGTCCCTACTAAGCTTTATTGAAACAATAAGGCCTACACGGTTGTCAATGTCAAGACACCAAGTGGAACCCAGAAGGCATAGAAAAATTTTGGGAGGAATTAGAATATGTCATCAGCAATGTCCCTGAGTAACATACAATCATTCTAGTGGGTGATTTCAATCTCCAGCTGCGGAAGGATTGCAAATACTGTTACACAATGGGAGAGTAGCCTGCTCACAAGCGAACCAACAGGAACGGAGAGTGATTAATAGAACTTTAAACAAGTAATGATGTAAACTACACAGAGACATCTACCAAAAAAGCAGAAGACATGGGCTTCACCCATCAACAACTCAAGAGAGTTTCAGATGGAACACGTGCCTATTTTGAGGAAGTCCAACAGAGAAATCCAGAACATCAGGGTACTAAGAAGTGCCAACCTGGACTAAGAGTACTACCTGTCAATAGTAAAATTGAGGTTCTTTCACAGAAACACCAGGAAATTTGACTGGGAAAAACTCAAGACATGCAAAGAATTTACAGAAAAAATGGAAGTAATGGGACATTTGGGACCAACTAAGTGACAACCTACTCGAAGTTGCCCGAGACTGCCTCATTAATAGAACAGAGGAAACATCCCTGGAGGACAATTGATTGTGACTACGCGGTCACCCAAAGACAAACAGTCCAGTATAGATAGAGTTCACAGAAATCCCAAACTATCTGCGATAACTTCATCGATCAGCACAGACTTCTTTCTTAGATTCAACCGTTGGCACTTGTCACTGCGAGCTCACGACATTAGCTTTGTTGCACACTTCCTATACTACCATCCTGAGAGAATACACATCTTAAATATTTGAAATGATCCACATCTTCCAATTTTGCATTCCTCATCCTCTTGGGTTTCTTACCTTAGTCTAAGATATCAGAATGTAGGCTTTCAGCGCAGTCTGCCATTAAGTCCAAGTTATCGACATAGGCCAAACTGCTTACTACATTGCTATCAATTGAATTCCTCCCTGCCATTCAACAGCCTTCAATAAATGATCCATAAACAACAACAGCCTCGTCTAAACCCCTTAACGACTTTGATTAAAGAACTTGTTCTAACATCAATTCTCACTGTAGTCCAACTATCAATATAAATGCCTTTGATTGCCTGTAATAACATACCTATAATTACCCATACAGCTAACAACTGTTCCCTTGGTACTTTGTCAAATGCCTTCTCTAGATCTATGAAACAAAGATAACTATTTCCCTCGTAGCATTTTTCAATTACCTGATGCATACTGAAAATATGGTCTTAAACCATACGGGTTTCCATCTGACTCTCTCCCCTCTGTTTAAATCAGTGAAAATTAAAAACTTACTTTGTAATATTGAGGAGGTGATCAGGTTTTCCACTGCGAGGATTCATACCCAGTAGCAGTTTATTAAGACCAGTTAGTAAGAGTGAGCTATCGGAACTGCTCAACAAACTGAAGAACTTGTACTGCATCGAGAGAGCCTGTTCCAAGAGCGTGAGACAACTGAGGATAGCAGCTTCCAGGCTCTTCTTACCCGGAAATGGTGCATAGGAATCCAGCAGGTGAGTGCCTTCGTCCAACAGAAACAGCACCTAAAACAAAGATACTATAAGTTCTTTTACAGCTCCATTAGCAACACTCAATCTTAAAATGAAATGGGGAACCTGAAGGAAGCGCGAATCAAATGTGCTCTAAGAAGTTTAGTGAACATCGCAGAAGCAGGAGGCTGCCTGCGCAAAGACGTAAAGAAAACATACATCAAGCGATGAATGTCAGCAGGGAATGTTTTATAGCAATGAAATGGGTAATAGACTATAAGAACGAGTGTAAGGAAATGCCATAAAATGAGGTTAAGGAAAAACAAACCCATCAAATAGAAGGGGGAACAGCCAGCCAGTCAGAGGGACAACCAGCGACATCTGTTGGCTCAACGCATGAAACTACAAGGAGTAGCAGCCTGAGTCTGAAACCTAGCACCCAATCAGGACAACTAGCGACAGCTTTTGATTCAACGCATGAAACTACAAGGAGTAGCAGCATGATCCTGACACCTAGCGGGAAAAGCCAGTACGGAGCAGACAGTCGATCAGAGGAACGGGTTAGAGAAACCTACCGACCCAACTTAAGACACTGCAAGCGGCAGTATGAAAAAGACAGACGACCGAAGAGACAACTAACAACACCTGTTGGACCAACACGGGGAAACTGCAAGTAGCAGCAACCTAAATCCGAAACCTAGCGGGGAGACCCAATACAGAGAGGACGGCAGGAAGGCAATCACTGGACAAGAAGGACAGATAGCGACATCTACAGACTCGGCGCACGAAACCACAAGCACAAATAATACAAACCCGACATCTAACGGGGAAATACAATACGGAGAAAATAGCTGCAAGAAATCAAGCGACAACCCGCTTGAAGCAGATCTCAATAGTCGAAACGCACCTGCTACCATAGATACAGCACAGCATAGAGGGAGCAGTGGCAGCAAGTCAACGGCAGACAAAGAGCAAACCAGGGACGACAACAGTGACTGGTTGGAGACGCCAGTGGGCGAAGTAAGCAAGGGTGACAAAGCACTTAAATAAAATCAGCTTCATGGTCCGTATCGCACTTCAATAGATTCACAATTAAGTATTTATTAATTTTCCACCTAGTCGATACAATGATTGCTTAAGGCAATTTTTAATGGTCAAAAGTGGTATATGTTTCGTATATTATCAACATCTTCAGCCACATAACACTGTTTAGATGAAAAATATATAAAATTGACAAAGTAATGCTTTAATTTTAAGGACACTTCCTCTAAAGCATTACTTTGTCAATTTTATATATTTTTCATCTAAACAGTGTTATGTGGCTGAAGATGTTGATAATATACGAAAGATGTACCACTTTTGACCATTAAAAATTGCCTTAAGCAATCATTGTATCGACTAGGTGGAAAATAAATAAATACTTAATTGTGAAAGCACTTAAAGACGAGGAGTTGGAAGAAAAAATTATGGAAAAAATCAACCGGCAACTACAAACCATGATGGAGGATATCGCAAACAGCATTAAAACTGTACCGAGCGGTACACCTCCACGCCGCTAATTCAAACTTTGCGCCAGTTGAAACTCCTCTGATGGAGGAAGGCTGAACTTTATCTACTGTGTTAATTTTCAAGTTTCTCAGAAGATGTCACTACTTGGAAATTTTGGAGTTTCTGAACTGGGTCGTTTTCGATGTATTTTTGTTTTACCTGTAGTAAGAAGTGTGAACTTTCTCTTCTAGAGGACACTACTGAAGAACTACAATGGTGCACCCTAGTGCGAAGTGAAAGAACTGTTTTTTTGGAGAAATTTTTATTTCAAAAGTTTGTTCCTTGTTAAATTTCTTTCTGTTATTGTTTAAGTTGGCTGTATAACCCTTTCCTTCCCCTTGTTTTGAATTTAGCCTATCCCGAATTTCTTTAATTAATTTCTGACCAATCCGATGTATCTTCTCCAACTTGAATATCTTGCTTAACCCTAGCCAATAAAGTTTTTGTGGGCGGGTGTTCTCATTTCCGAAACGCCTCGAACTTTCCACGAGAGTATATAAACTGCTGATTTTCGGGTCTCTGCGCCACTTCAGTACCAACTTTCAAAGTGTAAAGTATGTAGCAGGGGGCGGGAAGCGCCTCTTTCTTCGGGCAGCAGTTCAACAACAAGGTAATGGCCGTTTAATAACTTCTTTTCTTGCTAGTTCAGCAGTTTAACTCTCGGGGCGGGTCCGAAGCGTTTCCACCATGTAACTTTCCCTAAAATGTAAAGACTCTTAGTATTGATTCTCTTTTAAAGCTACATATTGGGACAGAGAGTGCTTAACCCTCTCGAGCTCCCACTCATATTGTTTTGAGGTGAACTTATTTTTCATAACCGATTCTTCCTTAACGTAATGTAAATTGTTTCCTTCTAAAGTCACCTCTTTAGTATGGGATTAGCCCTTGCATTAGCGGCCTAGAGCCAGATTAGGTTTTAAACAAAAGGTATTAGGAGTGCAGATCGCCTCCTCTCAAATTGTTATTTTGGAGGTCATGTAATTAACCTTTTTCTCACTTAATAGACCTCAGTAGGTTGGGTATTTTACCCCCGTGTCTATGTCCTTAGAGGACAACTTGAAGGTGGAGTATGGTGTGGCCTTTGATAGGCTTAAAGTTGAGAGCGAGTGGCTCTTTCTTGAAAATTGAGTATGTATGCCTCGAGGAGGCTTTTCTGTGTAATTTAGAGCAAGTGCTCCTGGGCATGAATGGGGTTTTCTGCCCCTCTGTTAAATCTTGTTTTGGGGTAAAGTTGGGCTAGTTGCCCAAGAATTGTGAGTTCGGGGCTCGAAGCCCAAATCCCGTAAATACTGTAATTGTACTTTTGTTGCCTTGCTACTCTGTACCTGCCATTCTTGTTATTTCTGAATTTTGAAAAGAAAATATAACCTTGTTAAATTTTAAATTAACTTTAATTTCGTAGCCTGAGACCTGTTCACCCCCGCACCTTCTTTCACCTCTGCTGTTCCACAGATACCTCGGAACAAAAACGTTAATAAAAGAGGAAATACGGAATGAGACCGGAAGATCAATGACATCACAACAAACGGATGCAAACACACAGGAAGCAATAAACCCTATCATGGAGAAGAGAGAATACGAAATAGGGAAGAAGAACGCAAGGGAGAAAATAGCGATTGAGATGGTTACTGGAACCGAAAGAAATGCTAAACCCAATGCGGATGAAAACGTAAAGCGGAGGGAAGAAGAACGACAGTGGACAAGAGTGATGAGAGAAAGAAAGGGACACAGCAGCGGACGAGTATCAGAGGGGGAAGGAGAAAGAAACAAGAGAAAGGATAAGGGGCACAAGACAAGGGGAAAGCAAGTTGAAGGCGGTGCAGGGAGATGCATGGCTATATTTGGGAAATCTGACCCTGGAAACCACAGAAGAAGACATAGAAGAATACCTAAAGGAAAATGGGGTGTCTGGAACAATAAACTGTTGAATGGTTAGTGACACCAATACCAGGAGAGCGTTCAAAATAGGCATCCCAATGAAAGAACATGACAAGGTATATGAGGGGGCATTTTGGCCAAAGGACGTCATATGCCAGCCCTTTCGAGATCCCTGGAGGTACAGGAATAGATCATAAGATGGAACCGGATCAAGTGAAAGTTCTCAACTGGAACGTAGAAGGGCTAGAAGGCGTCTTAAGACAGATGCCGAGAGACATTTTCAGCGAGTTCGACATCTGTACATCGACAGAGACATTCATTACCGTGGAATCAAAGTGTGAAGTGAAAGGATTCTATAACATTCACACATTTGCGAGGAAAGGCGATAGAGGAAGGCCGTCAGGTGGAATAACATGCCTAATCAACTCGAAATTTGTCCCCTTTGAAACAACTCTCAAGGAGAATCAATAGGTGATTAAAACAAAAATAGGAACATTAGTAGGCGTATACTACAGACCAGAGTACTGCGCAGTAGACATAGTAAACGGTATACAGAGAGCATTAGACACTATACAGGCGAATGAAAGAGTGATTATTGCAGGCGACCTGAACTGCCCAATAAATAAAGCAAATAAAGCGGAAATAGTACTGGACTATCTGCTACGGGAAGGACTCACATTAGTGAACGGCAAAAGGGCACTCACATACATATGCCACAACGGAGGAAGCGCCATAGACCTCACACTCATTAGAGGTTTTGATGCATTGGAGCATAAGGTCCTAATAAGAAATGAGGCAGCGTTAATCAGGAAACATATACCAGCAAGAATGACACTCAAGACAAACACACACATGAATAAACGAATAAAAACACAAAGTATACAAAGAAGGTTGGACCCACATATGCTCCAGGAGAACACTGGTAAGATACCACGCATACTACAAGACATCAGCGAGGGAAATCTGGACGAGGCCATAGCAGGAATAATGGAATTCATCGAAGAAGGAAATGCAGCAAGGGAGGACACCAGGAAAGCGCAAAAATGGTTCGATAAGGAGTGTTACATTGAAAGGCAAATTACACTAGAAAAATTGCACATAGCTAGGAGAACGAAAGACAAAAGAGACCTGGAATGCTACCAGACAGCGAGGAAGAAATTCAAGGCGCTACTAAAGCTGAAAAAATGGGAATTTAGGGCAAAGGAAGATGAAAAGCTTGTAAAGGATGCTGAGAAGAACCCTTATAAGGCACTCAGACCACGACAGCCGCGATTTCCAGCAGACATACCCGTGGAGACCTGGGAGAATCATATGAGAGGTGTGTTAGCCCTTAAGGAAACCAGACCGGAGGAGAGGAAAGTGATAGAAAGAACTACAATCTTCACAAGTGAGGAAGTGAGACAGGCCATCTCAACAAGCAAGGTAAACAAGGCACCGGGAATAGACGGACTTCGCGCAGAACATCTAAAAGCTACATTACCCTAACTAGAACCAGTGTGGACAATGCTAATGAACAAGTGCGTGGAATCTGGTAACATACCTAATGCATGGCGGAAGGCAGTCTTAAAGATGCTATATAAAGGACAAGGGGACACGAGCAAACCAGAATCGTACAGAGGGATAGCCCTGGAGTCGGTGGCATTTAAAATACTCACCAAACTATTAGCACAGAAAATAAGTAACCTGATGGAACCACTGTTACCTGATGAACAATTTGGATTCCGGAAAGCGAGATCCACCCTGATAGCGTTGAGCTGTCTGCTAAAGGACATACAAGAAAGAACACAAGCCCACGGGAAGAAGTATGTAATCTTCATTGAATACACCAAAGCCTTTGACACTGTCAATAGAAGGAAATTAATCGAGAAACTGGAAAGCCTTGTCGGATGATCGGATATGACGAATTTAATAACTAACATACTAGTGGCAAACCAAGTGCAAATCAGTGACGGGGTATCCCAATCAGACTGGATAGATCAGACCATCAGAGTGCTACAAAGGGACCCCTTGAGCCCTTTGTTGTTCAATGCGCTGACCCAGGATCTCCCTACAAAAATCAAAGAGGGAGCACAAAATGTAAGCGTATACATATATGTGCATGATATGGCACTAGCCGCTGATAACATAAAAGATTTGCAAAACGGAATGGAGTTTGTCACACAATGGGCAGATGACAACGAGCTAAGGACGAATCTAAAGAAGACAGAATTAATGGTATTCAGGAGAGAAGGACGCTTATCGAAAGGTGACTACATTGTATGTGGGGGACACACATTAACACTGAAAAACCAGTTCACGTATCTAGAAGGCACGTAAAGCACCTCCTGAAGGAAAAGAAACATTCGGCTCAACGATCCTCTGAATTCTCTGCCCCATTTCAACTACAAGAAACTAAGCAGGCCTTAGAAAGTCTAAAACCTGGCAAAGCGGCAGGCGCTGATGGTATATATCCAGAGTTCCTTCTTCATCTTGGACCAGCTGCTGCTAAATGGCTTACTAACTTCTTCACAAACATACTAGAGACAGGTAACCTACCTTCAGTCTTCAAGAAAACAAAAATAATAGCTGTATTGAAAACATCTAAGGACCCAACAAAAGTTGAGAGTTACCGGCCAATAGCACTACTCAGTGTTACAATGAAGCTTATGGAAAGGCTGATATATAACAGGATTTTTGCGACAATAAACCAGCATATTCCAGTCGAGCAAGCTGGATTTAGACCTGGACGAGGATGTGAAGAACAGGTTTTAGCACTAGTTACCCATATTGAAAATGGATTTGAGAACAAAATGGTAAGCACGGCCGTCTTCTTAGATCTGACAGCTGCATATGACACCGTGTGGCAAGATAAGCTCCTTCTCAAATTTATCAGCATCATCCCTTGTCTGAAACTCTCCACATTACTCAGTAACATGCTGAGTAATAGGTACTTCCAGATTTTTTCCGAAGACTCCAGAAGTAAAGTACATAAGATAAATGGCGGACTCCCTCAGGGCTCTGTATTGGCCCCTCTTCTATTCAACCTGTACACACATGACCTTCCTGTAACTAAATCCAGAAAATTCATCTACGCAGATGACATCGCATTGGTTGCCCAACATCAACGCTTCGATGAGTCTGAGTCGACGCTTACATCAGACTTAAAGATTCTAGACAGTTACTTTTATCACAACAACCTTAGACCAAACCCCAAGAAAACTGTTGTGTCTACCTGCCATTTGCGGAATAGAAGTGCTGGGTACAAACCAACCATACCATTCAAAGGAGAGAATCTACAGTACTGTAGTAACCCAAAATACCTGGGAGTCACCCTGGACAGGTCCTTGACCTACAAGAATCACCTCTATAATGTGTCAGCCAAGATCAAGACCAGAAATAACATCCTCCAAAAGCTGGCAGGTACATCCTGGGGTGCTAATGCCCAAGTCCTGAGATCCACTGCTCTTGCACTCTCTTATTCCGTCGCTGAATATTGCTGCTCTACCTGGCTTAACAGTGCTCACACTGGATTAGTAGACACCCAGCTGAACCAAGCAATGCGTATCATTACAGGATGCATCCGACCAACTAACACACACTGGCTTCCCACCCTAAGCCACATACCACCTCCATCCCTAAGAAGATCACAGTCACTGCTTAACTTGTGGAAGAAAATTGAAAACAATCCTCACCTTCCTATTCATTCTGACATAGCAGCTTCCCCAGCTAAACGACTGAAATCCAGACACCCTTCTTGGCGTACTGCAATGAATTTACAGGACACCTCCTTCAATGTATCGGACGCCTGGAAAGAACAATGGCAACAGCAATCCGCATTACCACATCACCACATCATTGAGAACCCATGCAAGTGCCCAGATGGTTTTTCTCTTCCCAGACAGCAGTGGAGGATGCTAAATCGAATTAGGACCGGCCAAGGTAGATGTGGAGCCACTCTCTTCAAATGGGGATGGAAGACATCACCGCAATGTGAATGCGGACAAGGGGAACAGACAGTGGAACACCTTGCATTTGAGTGTCCTTTGCGTAGTTACAGAGGCTCTATTGAGGACTTAAACTGTGTCTCAAACGAAGCTCTTCTCTGGCTATTAAATTTTGACATGGAACTTTAGTTACGAGCTTGAGATGGTAGTTGTATATATTGTAAATAATATTGTATTCATCATACGCTAAATAAATAACTACAAGTCTCCGGAATGACCTTCTCAGTACACATAAGAGATTAGCTGCTGCACTTAGAAGCATAAGTGAAATCAAACATCTGCAAAGAATGTCACTGGAGACGGCCATGAAACATTTCCAAGTCAAAGTGCTACCAACGCTCACATACGGATTAGAAGTAATAAGGGAGTACCTATCATGTAAACAGCTACGAGAACAGGAAAGCATGAAACCAAGATACCTTAAGAGGGTCCTAGGGGTATCTAAATTCACCCGATTCCGGTACGTATATGTTTTAGCACGGGAAACCTTCTTGATAGAGGATTTAAGACTACAAATGCCTCTACAGCAAACTCCGGCATACGAGGAACTGTTACGAGAACTACAAGAGAAAAGGGACTTGATCGAGGAAAGCTTTTACAGTACAGACACACTGATAAATAAGGATTGGATGAAAGAGGAATATGAGTTGAGACATTTGGTGACACGCTTTGCAATACACGGCTTTTGTCACCGTATCTGTGCCAAGAAATCCCACCACCGGGCCAGCCAGGAGTGTGTATGTGTATTGTGCAATGAACAGTGTGATACATATCACGTAATGATGTGCAAGAAGAGAACAGTCTCTCTGAATCAATTTTGCTCTGAACAAAGTGCTCGTTGAGTGAATTGTAATTTACTTGATGTAATATGCAAATTTTGCATTGTGCGCAATTTAAAAAAATTATTATGAATCATCCCACTAAATGTGGTTGGTAAGTGTACAACACGGCCAAGAACCCTAATTTTTCCAATAAATAAATAAATAAATAAATAAATAAATAAATAAATAAATAAATAAATTTTAAAAAATATCACCATAAATAAAAATACCACCTGAAGAACCTGTATCAACAAAAAATACCAGAAAGATGGACAGTGGCGGTTAATACCTAACAAAGTCGTGTACAAAGAGGTAGAACACATTACAGATACTATGTGTAAGAGGAGACTGGGATTCTTTGGACATATCATGAGGATGCAGGATTCAAGACTTCTGAAACAACTAGTACAACACAATCTCGTCTCAAAAAATACCACAACAGGATGTAAATGGATCAGAGAAGTACGAGAGGATCTGAAGGAAATAGGCCTTACAACAGAAGACACCACAAATAAGATAAAATTGAATACAAAACTCAAAATACAAACCTCCGTTTTAGCCTTAAAAAAAAAAAAAAAAAAAAAAAAAAAAAAAAAAAAAAAAAAAAAAAAAAAAAAAAACCAACAACCAACCAACAACACGCATATTTTCAACCGAGGAAAGGGCACGAAGATCGGAGCATCTGAAGAAGTACTGAGAAGACCGCAAAGTCCGAACAATCCCTTCAAAGAGACCTGAACGACCGACTGACTAAAGTGATCCTATGTGGTCATAAAAGAAGAATAAATAAATAAATAAATAAATAAATAAATAAATAAATAAATAAATAAATAAATAAATAAATACTCGTAAATAAATACAGTTCCAATTTTAAGTAAACAGCTCCCAAACCACGTGACCAACATAATCTGTGATGCTACTGCTGTTGGAACAAGCAAATAAATCACTATTAATATTTAATACCCAGAAAAGCAAACACTTCTTAGTTGGTGGATCAGCATACTGGCCTGGGTTCGATTCCTGAACAGGTTGGAGTTATAACCGAGTGTTTGTACTTGTTTTCATATGGAAAAACATCCTTCTATATAAAAAAAAGAGTGTGTAAATTAAAAATGACTTATGTTAACAAATCACCAACTTGAGTTCAGAAAAAAAAAAAGTCACCTGAAATGGGTTTTAGAGCCTAACAATGCATATTTCCATTTAGTTAATGTGCATTTTATTTTTTGGGCAGCAATTAAATAGCAAGTTCTGAATAGCATAAGGTGGGTTTGTTTCAACCTCACTAAACTGGACAGCCAGGCTTTGGCCATCACAAACCAGGACAAAGAGGAGTAACATCTCAGGTGTTAGGCTGGTAGTACCTTGTGAAGACCCAGGAGTTCTTTACGGCTATGAAAACTGCTTATGGGCCAAGTTTTCAGGGAGTGAACGCTGTTTAGACCAAGGATAAAACTGTACTTATGACAGCCGTTTTTCAGATCTCCTAAATGGAGACACAGGTGTGGATGATCATACCTTTGATGTTATTCCTCACAAACCAGCAAGAGTGGAACTTGAGCTATCTCCCACACTTAATGAAGTACAGACAGAATTTCAACAGAGTACTAAACCTGCTGGAATTGTTGGCATCTCTGCACAAGTTTTTAAGAAAAATGCTAATGTACCCCCACCTACAATAAGTAATATATTTCAGGTATATTATCTTCTTACTCAAGTTTGGTGTCTCTGCTTCAGATAATGGTGTCTTTTTTGCCCCAGTCTTATTGCTATGGCCGGCCCAGCATACTGCCTCTGTTCTACTGTCTGCCTCTCTCTACCTTACTTTTATCCGACATCACCACAAGACGTGATCAACATTCAGTGGCTTTCTGCACGGCCCTTTCTTGAACTTTTGGTCATAATATGTAGGTCGAGTCATAAGTCATGGCAACTAATTTTTTCTCGCGAACAGGAGACAACACAGAAAATCTTAAGATATGCATTTGGAAACATACGGTATGTACTTGCGTATGATGCCACTAGATGATGTATGTAAATAACAGCGTGGGTCTAAGCATGCTCCCAAGTACAGTGTGCGAGTGACAGCGTCACAAAATGAAAGTCAACAAGCAGGAGCAACGATCGTATACTAAAATAGCAGTTCTCTGCAGCAGGAATGCACGCCAATGCCATGCAGAGCTGCGGAAAGTATTAGGTGTGCATGCCATGCCCTATAGAACAGTGGCGAGGTGGGTGGAGATGTTCAAACGGGGTAGAGTATCAACTGCCGATTTACCTCGCCCAGGCTGTCCAGTGTCCATGGACAAAGATGTATGGATAACGGTGATCGATCAGTATTTACATGAGGACAGGTGCTGGACTCCATAATCCTACATGATAACACGACAGCTCACACAGCAGCCATTGTTCAGCAACGCTTACAATGGTGGAGATGGGAGGTTCTTCCACACCTGCTTTATTCGCCTGATCTGAGCCCATGTGACTATAATCTAATCCCCAAAGTCAAGAAGCCATTATGTGGACAACGGTTTGCTAACAAAGAGGACATCGTAACAGCATTTCGGACAGAGGTGTCACACGTTACCGATACATATGCAGCGAATGGTATTCAGCGCCTGCCCCACCGCTGAAAACGCACAGTGGAAACCTTGGGTGATTATTTTTGAAGGTCTGTAACCAGTGGAGACCTGTCCTTTGTAAGTAGTCTTGTGTATTTGCTGTCTATACCACAATAAAACATGTTTACCAATGGCCTGTGTTCCATCACTTTCCTATAAGAATCTCCTGAAGTCAGAATTTGTTTTCAGGCAGTATGCATAAGTACATACCCTATATTTCCAAATGCATATCTTAGATTTTCCGTGTTGTCTCCTGTTCGCGAGAAAAAAAATAGTTGCGATGACTTAGATTCGACCCTTGTATATAAGCCCACATATCTCTAAGAAGGGCAATTCCAGTGACGAGGTACTACTGAACTGTATGAGCTAGCTCTCCTTTGTATCCCACTGCCAACAGCATGAGGTGAGGTTGAGAGACAGACCTTTGTTATTCTTTTAATATTCCAGTACTTCCCTTTCTGTCAGCAGTCGTCCCTGTTCGCCACCATCAAATACTCTATGCTATTGGAAATTGTTTCAATTTCACCAACTATGCACTAAGAAAGGCTTGAACTAACCACAGAACTTTTTATCAAAGACTGTGTTAAACGCCTAGTACTTTTTCCAACATTTGTTTTATGGGACAGTTCCTTATAAGAGATATGTGATATGCACACTTATTTGGTCAAGAGGGGAGTATTTCTTTTTTTCATTCTTTACCTTCTAAGCAACATCGAGTGCTAAGCTGCTGTTGACATGGTTGCGTATGTTGAGGTGTTTGTCGTATTGAGAAGGCATGCCGTAGAGGGTAATAAATGCAAAATTATTCTATGTAAGGCATGTAATACTACACGACAGAATAACATCGCAGTGGCTGAGATGGTATGGACATATGTGATGCATGGATGCTAACGGATTACTGAAACTAATGTATGATCTAAAACTTGAAGACAAAAGGCAAGAGGGCAACCAACACTCGGGTACAAGGACATGGTAAAAACTGACAGTGAAGAGCAAGGACATACCTTGGAAAGCATACCTTTTCTTTTCTCTTCTCTATTTGAAATTTGTTGCATTGTAATATTCAACTCTACTAAATCATCTTGGACTACTTTGAACCAATTAATAATTTGTTTTACCTTTCCAAAAGTAGTTAGTTGTTTCCATAATCTGGTTTCATCTAAACTTTATATATGACACAAAAAGACAATTCTCTTTCTCATTGTGTCTACTGGTGGAGAAGCCTTGTTTGCTGACCCATCGCATAAAATGGAATGACATGGGATATGTGCAGTATGTATTATGGTAGAAGATACATCAGAGTAATAATCTAGCTCAATTTCTTTTGGATTTCTTCAAGCCTATGTGTTATGGCCTAGTTCTGAGGCTAAGTGGAACCATAAACAAAAATAATGCTCTACGTACTTTGCTCATATGCAACCTATCAGTATACATGGTGTGCACAAAATAATATTGAAGTTTTAAGTAGTTAGTATAGCTATGTAGCCAATCTTAGCTGTCTGTTTCATAAATAGGATGAGACAGCAACTGTGAAAGTTTGTATTACACACAAAAAAATTGTGATTTCCTCACCCTGTTGCTTGACAGTGCCATATGTAGAGTTCCAGTTACAGATGGCGGCTCCTGAGTGTAAAGCATTCTATGTACTGTAGTTTGCGAAGTGTAATTTGGTAATTACAGTTCAGCATCTGTTTCAGCAACAGTATGTATGTGATCCTCCATATAATAACATCATTCAGTGATGGTATAAACAGTCCCAGACGACAGGATGCGCCTGTGTAAAGGAAAGAGCTCCGGACGACCTTGAACTTCAGGCAGACAGTCCTCCTTTGAACTTACTTCCTCCTCCTTACATTCTCCGCTTTCTTCCCTCCTTCCCATAGCTCCCCTCCCATCTCCTTCCCCGCCATGCCACAAGTTCAAAGCTACTGTCGACACTGACAGCTGTGCTAGGTGTTCTCACAGGAACGCCGACAGGTAAGTTTCTTCTTTCTTTTGTCCACTTGCATTCCCATAACTTTTATATCAATTTGTACTAAAATTTATTTTTTCCTTTTTATCTTTTCTTTCTTTTAGATATCCCTCATTAATGCCCTTATGGAGGCATAAAACTTGCTTTTAAAACATCGGGATAGCCTTCATTAATTTTAACTTAGAGAAGATTGAACCTTTTATTTATACAGCAGTCAGCATGTCCTCAACAATGAATAGATTTTACCTGTATCAATAATATGGTTCATGATGTGGGTTACTGTAGTCTCATCATAGTTCGTGAACCACGGCCAATGGCTGAGTGGCCTAGTAAGTGGTCCTGAGAGTCGGGATACCAGTTGCTACAGAATGGGAGTGGGCATCTCGGATATATTCTGAGTCACGGCCCTCCTTGTGCTCAGGCAGCTGGGAGTATACAATCCACCGGTGGTCCATAACCCGTAAGAGGAGATATCCTCACTTTGACAACGTGTAAGTAGGGAGTGCCGGGAGATCCCAGGACGGGTTCGGCTCGCCAGGTGCAGGTCTTTTGATTTGACACCCGTAGGTGACCTGCGTGCCGTGATGAGGATGAAATGATGAAGAAGACAACATATACACCCAGCCCCTGTGCCAGGGAAATTAACCATGGGTGATTAAAATTCCTGACACTGCTGGGAATCGAACCCGGGACCCCTGTGACCAAAGGCCAGCACGCTAACCATTTAGCCATGGAGCCGGACGTGAAGTATAGTGGGAAGGCAGGGATGAAATGGCTTCACACAGTACAGTAAAACCTCGTTAATTGGACTTTGAATTATGGGAGTGTGAATTAACCGCCAACTCATAATTCAAAAATACCAAACCCTACTGAGTCACAAAATATTCTAAGACCCGTTGCTGCATGCAATAACCTTGATTCACACTTAAAGCCTTTCAAATGCATGAAAAAAAAAAATCTAAAATGTATCCAACAAGGAGCATTTACAGTATTCAAATAATGCACTAGAATAATTCACTGGCAAACATAACATCACGCAATGAAAGAAAAGAAAAACACGATGAAAAGATGAAGATAAATCTATGCTGGCTTCCTTATGCAAGTGCTTTATTCATTGGATTACTGTATTGTATGCATTTTAGATGCCTTGTACTTGCATGGAAAGTACCCAATGCCCTTAAAATATCGTGGCCTATCGGACTTTCCTATGACGAGGGGAGGAAGTCTCTAGTTTCTGTCTGCATTGCAACATGGATAGTGACTTATCCTTGTATGATTTTTTGCCATGGCACTTCTCTCCTTTAATACCGTAAGTCCGTTTGGGCTCAGCACTGACAATATTGTTCGGTGTGTACAAATTGATAACATGGGCTATGGGTTTTCGCCAACTATCGCCATCAAATGTCATAAAAGAAAGAAAAGTTCCACCTGATCAATACTTATTTATTATCACATGTATGAAAGAATATCACATGTATAATAGGACCGGTTTCGACCTCTTACAAGGTCATCCTCAGCTGCATTAGAATCTTATGTTTGCATTTTTTTGTATTATGCCTTATTCTTGAAAGCTTTATGACATACTCTAAATTTAACAACATTATGTTGATTACACCTTTGCTAAGAGTTCTAATGTTACAACATAGCTAAAATTATAATGTTAAATACCTTATTTACATAATATAATAACCCAATGTACACATATAATTATAATGAGTTCATCTTTTTCTAATGCGTAATGAGTATGTAGGAATAGTTTACCATTGACGTTACGTACTGCAAAAGAACACAAGATTTATTGTTATCAGCTGTTTTAGACTTTCAAAAAATGCATTCAAGCATGTTTAACCATATTTGCTAATATTTTAATGTAGATATATGTTTTATTGAACTATCAGTATATAATTCCATTTGGTCAGCGTATTTTACTGTTATTTTACCGCTATAACATGAATCACTTCACAAATATCAACAAAGCTCGCCTCATACATGACTAAACATTTATAAGAATGGAGCTTATTTTAACTGAATAGGCAAACGCCTATGGTAAACTATTCCTACATATTCATTACACATTAAAAAAAGACGAACTCATTTTTTTATAATTATATGTGTACATTGGGTTATTATATTATGTAAATAAGAGTATTTAACATGTTATAATTTTAGCTATGTTGTAACATTAGAACTCTTAGCAAAGGTGTAATCAACATAATGTTGTTAAATTTCAGAGCCATGTGGATCGCCAACATCCGAGGTGGACAGGCATGCTAAGAAGAATAATAATAATAAGAAGTCATAAAGCTTTCAAGAATGAGGCATAATACAAAAAAAAATGCAAATATAAGATTCTAATGCAGCTGGGGATGACCTTGTAAGAGGTCGAAACCGGACCTATTATACATCTGATATTTCATACATGTGATAATAAATAAGTATTGATCAGGTGGAACTTTTCTTTCTTTTATGACATTTGGTGGCTATCAATACGAAACAAAAATGAAATTTATAAATCAGGATTATAAACTATCGGCATCACCAGTGTTCACGTGTTCTGTTTCTCTCCAGACTGCCTGTTACGTGATAATGTGGCATTCCTTAAAACGCTGAAGCCACCCGTTTGAACACAAACTTCAGTCCCAATATTTATGCCAGTTCATTCGCATTCCCCTGAATAACCTCGCCATCAATGGGGATATTGTTCACTCGAACATGCCAAAAACCACCATTGCATAGCGTGGAGGCCACTGCGTAGGTATTATTATTATAAATTTCCTCATTCGGCACAAATATTTCATATTCCCTATGGGAATCAACACCTATATCATCTGATGCCCAGGCAGGCATCGATTTTTGGAAATGAGACAAAGTCTCTCATAGTGCATTGGCACAGGCATCGATTTTTGGAAATGAGACAAAGTCTCTCATAGTGCACTGGCACTGCCGGTGGCTCCAAGTAGCCTACGCAGACCATGGCACGTGCTAACTTCTGCATGGAAATTAAGAAAGGGATGAAAGGTGATGAAGGTTTCCTTAACCATGTAATCTTCAATGATGAATCAACATTTCACCACAGTGGTAACGTGAATACACAAAACACCTGTATCTAGGAGCTGGAAAATTAAATTGCAACAATGGAATATGAAAGGAATTCTCCCAAAGTTAACATTTTCTGTGCATAAACTGAATGAGAGATTTATGGGCCATTCATTTTCCAGGGAAGAAACTATCACAGGAAAGGTATGCCTTGCTATTCTTCAGAATTGGCTCTTCCCTCAGATACAGCATGGACTTCAAACAATCATTTGGCAAGAAGAAGGGCGAGGACAAATTATGTTGTGCAAATGCTTTATATTTTTGGTTTACTATACTGTTTGCATTTTTCGATGCCTTGTACTTGCACAGGAAGTGCCCGATGCTCTTAAAACACTGTGGCTTATTGAACTTTCTTATGACGAGGGGAGGAAGTCTTTCGCTTCTGTCTGCACAGTACAGTATCACAAGTCCGCTTGGGCTCGGCATAAAAAAAAATTTAAAAAAAAAAAAAGCAGTTTCATATACATTGTCAATATTGTTCGGCGCGTACGAATCGATTATAATTATGAGCCACGCTTGTTCGCCAACTGTCGGCATCGCCAGTTTTCACGGATTCTGCTTCTCCGCACACTGCCTGCTACGGGACATGGTAGCGCTTCTTAAAACACTGAATAAAAAGAATTACGATTTCACTTGAACTTCAACTTTGAAACACACTATAGACACACCGAAGTGAGTGAAAGTGCGGAAAGCTACCCCTGCACGTTCCGGAAGACTTGTTCTGTTGTGACGCGGTGAAATTTTGAATTTAAATTACTCTGTAAAATACTAATTTTTAATGTAAAGACAGTTTAGAATTACAAGTCTGAATTTTTTCCTGTTTAAATATGACATATGAGGACTTTTCTTCCATCTGCGGTTATACAAAGCATAACTGTACACTCAACATCGAAGAAAGGTGAGCCTGGAGCTTGTTGCCAACCTTGATGCAAATAAAACCCGCACCCGAATTTCATGCCTCAAAAATTTGCAAAAATATGCGGGGATTATTCACATAAATATCATAATTTCTTTTGATGCTACACTATTTGAGAATGAATTATTTGTCAGATGATTGAAGTTAATAAACTGGTTGTGGCGGAGGAGAACCGAGACGGGAAGGGGAAACGGGATGTGCTCACGCGGAAGGATACTTTTCCTCAGCTCTTGAGTGACGTTCATCATAGCCACTGAATTCGACCGAACCCGGCAAGCGAGACGTATGCGTAGCGGTACACAGCTGTACGTGATGCTGAGTAACTGTAACAGTTTTATAGACAGCAATAATATTTTCGTGATGGACCATCGTATTGAAGAGACGTGTAAAATAGATATTGCCGGCAAATTTTCAGTGGGTTCTTTTCGATATTCTGATGCCAATTTTAAGTTAATGGTTATTAAACCAGCAGAAAGACTAATTGTGCAGCAAAAAAACAGCCTAACTCAAGCCAATGTTTGGCGCTGGAGTGAAGACAAAGATAGTCTAAAAATGCGTACTGTACAAGAATGGCATACATGTAATTTTACAAAGCACTTTTTACGCCTGATTAAAATTTTTTGAAGGAATAGTGAGGGTTGTATTGCATTTAGGGTCGTCTTGGACAAAATTAAACAGACAGTTTCACGTCGTATCGGATTACGAAAAATAACAAGCTGTAGTGTGGGTATCATCTGCGAAAACGCAAGTTTTGAACAAACTGATAGCCGTTTCATGCTGATTTTAATGTGTATTGGGGTTTTGCCGACTTTTACAAAAAATCGTGTATAACAACAATGCGCTATAGCGAGTAAATGTTTCTCTGTTATGAATTCACACTATAGCAGACTACTTCTGTAATTTTACTTTTAAATAGCTTAAAAACTTCTAACGATTGAATTAATAAACGCGAGTAAAGTTGCGGGTACATGTTAGTTGGTTATGATCTTTATAAAACAAATGTATTGTTGAATTGTTAGTTGAAGGGGAAGAGAGGATGAGTACCAGAGGCTGTTATCACGATGTTTCCTCTCTCTCTCTCCACTGTATAACTTTAATGGGAATAAGTTCACATACACTCTTCCGGGATTTTGTTTGCAGAATAACTGCATGACTTCCGGTAAGAGAGCACATTCATTCCCGTAAGCAAAATGCCAAAGATATCAGGTGAATTTTTTTTGTTACAGGGAAATTCATCTAAAAAATAAATCAGTTGATAACCTCTTCCCAAATTTTCTGTCATAATTGTCTTGAAAATCAAGATTTCCACCAGCTAAAGAAATGAAATTATCAGCCTGTACTGCCAAGCTTAACTTTGTAATAAAATACAGGGCGTACACAAAAGAATATTACGGTTTTGAAGGTGTATAATTTCTATTACTGCAGTAAAACCTTGTTAAGGCATTTCTGCAAGGGACAACAAAAATGAATGTCTTAAGTGAGAAAACGTACTACTGAGTATATGAATAAAAACTATCCAACATGGTATGGAAACACTAGATACGATTTTTTCCGACATGAAGGCATTTTATGTCGCTTATCCGTGACATATATGCGCGACTTATATGCAACATAAAAATACAGGACCAACAAGTTGAAGTAGTACACCAATTCAGATATTTAGGAAGCGTAATGGCTAGTAATAATAGAGCTGAGATAGAAATAACAGAGTAACAGTATCGTTACATGCCTACTATGGGATGAGAAGGTCCCACAAAGAACAAAAATGACTCTGTACAAGTCATATTTCATTCCCATCCTTACATATTCTCTGGAAACCTGCACAATAACATCAAAGGATTGTAGTAGGATTCAAGCCTGTAAAATGAAATTTCTTAGAACTGCCCTCCAAAAGACACGACTTGATCATGTGAAAAATGATGAGATCTGATCTAACCTAGGTTTAAATGAATCGATGGAGGAAAGACTTAGGTCATATAGACTTAAATGGTTTGGGCATATTAAACAAATGAATAGCGCAAGGTTACCATGTGCTTATTTGGAAAAGAGAATAACAGGCAGAAGGCCAGCTGGAAGACCAAGAAGAAGATGGATGGACCAACTGAGGGAAGACGTGGAGAGAAGAGGATGGAATTGGGAATCTGTCATGGACAACAAAATGTTTTTGAATAGGCAACTTTGGAAGACGCTCGTTTTCAAACGCCCTACCCGGCTCACTGAAAGTGCAAACCAATGATGATGATGATGATGATGATATCCGCGGGTACAGTGAAAACTATACAATTTCTCAAGATAAGAGGAAAGTATTAAAAGGCGTGAAAAACAAGAGAGAACAAATATGAAAAGCTTTTCTGTTGGGGCTTATAAAATAAGTGCACTGAAGGGTGGGAAAAACACCACCACCACCACCACCCCCCCCACCATCATCATCCTCCCAAGTATTGGGCCATGTATCCCATTACGGTCTTGCATTTTCCCTCCATCTCTTCATCGGACGTCCTACAGATCTTTTTCCTCTGGGTTGGTATCGAAGAATCTCTTTTGGCAATCTACTAGGTTCCATCCTTTGTATTTGACGTTTCCAGCTTTCCTGAGAACTGTAGATGTATAGTTATCGGTTGTACTTTCAGTTCTTTAAGCACCTCTTCATTCCTTTTATAGTCTTATGTTGTATACCATGCTGTACGACGCATGAATGTTAATTCTCTTAACGTCCATGCCTCACATCCATAGCAGTGTTAGTTTAGCTAGGGTATTATAAAGGCCCAATCGAGTATGTTTCTAAACAAGTGATAGTTTCATGATGTTGTTTACTATTCTTGTAGTTTTTGTAAATTTATTAATTTTTGCTGGTATATCTAATTGTGATTGGTATGATAAGTTGTGTAAGCCTCCATGGCTCAGGCGGCAGCGTGTCGGCCTCTCCCTGCTGGGTTGCGTGGTTCAAATCCTGGTCACTCCATGAGAGATTTGTGCTGGACAAAATCAGAGGTGGGACAGTTTTTTCTCCGGGTACTCTGGTTTTCTCCTGTCATATTTCATTCCACCAACACTCTCCAATATCATTTCATGTCATCTGTCATTCATTAATCATTGCCCCAGAGGAGTGTGACAGGCTTCGGCAGCCGGCAAAATTCCTGACCCGGTCGAATGGCTGGAAACCGGCTGTGGATTTTTATTTTCATGATAAGTTGTACCCAAGATAATTGAACACATTTACTCTTTCCAATTTCCAACATATTTTACTAGGAATTGGTTCTCTTTTATTGAAGGTCATTATTTTTGACTGTTCTGTTGAAATAATCATATTAAAATGTGAGGAAACTCTTTTTAGATTGAAAACTGATCTTTGTATGTCATCTTCCATCATAGCCAGCAATGCAACATCATCAGCATATAATATGGCTTCCTGGTGTTCGAGTGATCCATAGCATCCTTGTTTCCAAGTTTCCATTATTAGTGAAAAACACCAAACAACAAATATGAAAACATATGCACAGGGGCCAATAAAAATATTCCAAGTAGTATTGCAGATTACACTCTATTTAAAACAAATGTTAGTGGAAGCCTTTTATTTCAGAGCAGTGGGAAACATTACTTTCTGGTCACACTCTTAGACAATGATTTGGAGGATATACTCAGTCATGTGCGTCTGCAACAGAATGACTTTTACCGCCAATATGAAAATTTCGACCAAGTCGAATCGATCGAGTTGAAACTCAAAGGCGTGAGCTCAACATTCGCGACCTCTGATCACTTAAAGATGCGGATGCCAGTCCACTTTCTGAAAGTAGCTGTCTTCAATAGAAAGGAATTTCACTTTTTCTGTATCCATAACTAGGCTATCACAAGACAAATATGCGCCACGCTAGTCAATTTCACACAATTATGTTCCTAATCCAGATATAGGCTACCATATCACGCAAAGAGACTTCACTGTACCACTCAACACAACATAAATTTCTAATGTCTGCAAGGAACGCACGCACAAATAGGCTCACTTTCTCTGCAGTCAAGCAACTGTGGCGATGGCTCTTATCCGAGTTGTAAATCATTTTTCTTTCACAAGGGATGACAAATAACACGACTCATATTAAGCGGTAATAGCGAAAATTTGTGTTGAGATAGATATGTTCATATGTTCCTAATCCAGTTATAGGCTACCGTATCACTTGACAAATAATCGCTACACTTCACTGTACCACTCAACACAAAATAAATTTCTAACTTCTGAATGGATTGCGAAATACAAGCGCAAATAGACTCACTGTGTTAATCAGCAATCTTGCTGCTAACGGGCAAGCAAAATTGAACATTCCTGAGGCTAACAGCTTGCGGCCTGAACGTGCAACTTATCCTGCGAAGTTCAGGAATTTAAGGCCTTTTCCCGTATTCACTCAATGTGGCGACAGATCTTCCCCGAGTTGGAAATCATGTTTGTTTCACAAGGGATGACAAATAACATTTTCAGGGCTAGGAAAAATGTGATCATACTAAGCGGTAATAGTGAAAATTAGTGATGCAATAAATTAGGTACTTTTATATAGATTTAATACGATAAGAATTGGGACTTCGAATTTACGACGTGCTAAGCGGGAAAATGTGTTAATGAGGAACGCACTAATGAGGTTTCACTGTCTAATAATGCATACATGGGCTGAAAGACTAACTGTACAGTACAAGTTTTCATAGCACACACTAAAGGGGCTCAATGTGAGAATCTTTAGTCACACGACACACATCCAACCGATAGTCCAGCTCTTTTGACACTTTGGTCAGCATGTTCGGAGTCATGGACATGACAGCTGCAGCAACTCTGTCTCATTTCAGGCAGACTGGCAGGTGGCGGTGGTACAAGCACGTGATCTTAACATACCCCCGTAAAAAGAAATCACACAGAGAAAGGCTGGGGCTATTTGCAGGCCAGCAAAGGAAAGCCTTATCGTCTGGACCATGATGACCGATCCAACGTTGGAGAACAACTTCGTCCAACCATTCCTAAACGGAGTGAGAAAAATATAAACTATCCTCTGAAATCAGTGATGTAGTTAATTTCAGCATACATACATACATACCTACTTACATAATCACTATAGACGCTATGCCTTTCAGTGTTCAGTCTGCAAGCCTCTGTGAATTTACTAAACGTCGTCACAATCCTCTATTTGCAACTAGTGCTTTGGCCTCATTTAGTTCTATACCTCTTTATTTTTAAATCGTTAAAAACTGAGTCTAACCATCGTCGTCTTGGTCTCCCTCTATTTCTCTTACCCTCCATAACAGATAAAATTGAAATAATAGAGGTTCAACCTATTCAATACAAAAGAAATGCAGTGATTACATTCTTATTTAATAATAAGTAGAAGTGGTACCGGTTTCAACCCTAGCCCAGGTCATCATCAGCCGATTAAAACATGAAAAACAATGCATAGGAAAAAGAAAATAAAAGATCAAGTTCACTCCAGATCAGTAGAAGAGGCGATATAAAAATGACGGGGGTAGACACTGTAAAATTCAGAAGAAGTAAAATGTAAGTCACTTAAAAGAAACAGTGCGTAATTTTCTGAACAGCAGAATGGCACATGCAGTGTTAGGCAAAGTCTTATACTGTTTATGAAAAGCGGAGAATGGTTAAATGAGCTAGCTTGTATAAACTGTCAGGCACAAAGTCGTAACACAATCGAACATATATGAAGATCGATAATCGTGCTGAAGCTGAAGATGAGTGGATCAATTGAAGTAACTTGCCAGCTCCCGGTGATCGGCGCGATATATTCGACATCAGGAACTGTGGTTTCAAACGCCAACGTAAAATGAAGAACAGCTTAATGATCCAGTATTTGCTTTGGTTGCGGTAATGTAAGTATATATATCTATTCAGAAAATTAAGCACTGTTTCTTTTAAGTGACATTTTACTTCTTCTGAATTTTACAGTGTCTACCCCCGTCATTTTTATATCGCCTCTTCTACTGATCCGGAGTGAACTTGATCTTTTATTTTCTGTTTCCTATGGATTGTTTTTCATGTTTTAATCGGCTGATGATTACGTGGACTAGGGTCAAAACCGGTACCACTTCTACTTATTAAATAAGAATGTAATCACTGCATTTCTTATTCTTTTGTATTGAATAGGTCGAACCTCTTTATTTATTATTTCAGTTAATTTATTATTTCAATTTTAACTGTGATACTTTTCAATACGGAACAATGAAATTTTTATCTTTATCTCCATAAGAGAGTCCATTGTTCCCACCTGTTTGTACCAGCAATCATTCTCGCTACTTTCATGTCTGTTACTGTTTTTTTTTTTGCTATTTGTTTTACGTTGCACCGACACAGATAGGTCTTACGACGACGATGGGATAGGGAAGGCCTAGGAATGGGATGGAAGCGGCCGTGGCCTTAAGTAAGGTACAGCCCCAGCATTTGCCTAGTGTGAAAATGGGAAACCACAAAAAACCATCTTCAGGGCTGCCGACAGTGGGGTTCGAACTCACTATCTACCGGATGCAAGCTCACAGCTGCGCGCCCCTAAATGCACGGCCAACTCGCCCGGTCTGTTACTTCTAACTTATGAATAATATATCCTGAGTCCACCCAGCTTTCGCTCCCGTAAAGCAAAGTTGGTCTGAAAACAGACCTATGTAAAGATAGTTTCGTCTGGGAGCTGACTTCCTTCTTAGAAAATACTGTTGATCACAACTGCGAGCTCACTGCATTAGCTTTACTGCACTTTGACTCAATCTCACTTACTATATTACCATCCTGGGAGAACACATAACCTAAATACTTGAAATTATCAACCTGTTCTAGCTTTCTATCACCATCTGACATTCAATTTTGTTGAATTTCTTACCTATTGACATAAATTTAGTCTTTTAGTATATAACATTAAAATTAAGAGATCGTTTACTTCAGTCTTTATCTTCGACTTCTGTAAAGCGCTCTTGTTGCGAGGCACTAAGTGCATTTTTGTATAGTACGCACTTTTAGCTATCTTTGTCTTCACGCTAACGCCAAATATTGGCTTTAGTTAGGCCTATGCCGTATTTTCTTGCAAATGCACAATTATTCTACATTTGTGAGTATTTAATAACTATTAACTGAAAATTGGCCTCATAATATCGATGAGAACCCGTTGAAAATTTGCCAGCAGTACGCCTACCTCTTCCACCTATCTTTATAATACGATGATCCATCACGAAAATATTCCTGCTGTCTATAAAACTTCATTTTACTAAGCGTCAGGTACAGCAGATGCATTATAACTCTGAGCCGTGGCCTTTCAAAGAATTCGAAGGCTCGCGCATGTTTTGATGTCATTCCTGCAGATTTGAGAAACGTTTTTGTGGAGGCTAATGGAACGTCATTCTCTCTTCACTATTTCCAAAGATCCAATGACATTACACAGTGGCATTATACAACCAGTTGCCGTGGCTAGCGATGTATAATAAAAAGGCGGTCGTTTATTGTCAATGAGTTTTGTGTGTTCATGCATGGGGGTGAAAAGAAGCAGCGAGGTAGTTGCCAGTGGTGTGCATTACTGTTAGGTTGCGAATGCAAGACGACCCTGACTTTTCACAGGAGATTCTGAGAGAAAAAATAAGTTGTTTTGGATTCAGAGAATTACGGTATCACTCCAGAGGCTTCTGTGGCAAACATTCCAGTTTTCTTCTTCAAATGGTGTCAGCTAACCTAACCGTATATGTATCATGAAAACATATCACACGCATGCAGAGAAATGACAGCTTCCTTGCTAAAAATGTACATGGGAATAACCTTTCCGAAATTTAACTAGACGCGAGAAAATATAAACTATCCTCTGAAATAAGTGATGTTCTCTGCTATATCTCGAGGTATATCACATTCTTAGTTCATTTCAGTACATAACATTAAAATTAAGAGATTGTCTACTTCAGCCTTCATTTTTAATGAGTTAACAACTGCTATTGGTCATGTTATTTATGCATTTATTCTGAAAACATGTTATCCTCTTTTATTTCAAATTTTCTTTAGAGAACAGCAGTCGACAGTTATTACTAATTGACTCCAACATCGCCTTGAAATGTTGACGTCAGGGCTCGCAAATGCACGTAGTGAGAAAACTATACCGTACTGAAGATGATCAATCCCATTTTGTAGTAAACGCTTCAGTTTTCTTATTCAAACAGTGTCACCTATCCTAACTTAACCATACTATACATATGATGAAAACATATTTCAAGCACTAGTAGAGAAATGATAACCTTCTCTCTATAAATTTGCATGATAACAGTCTTTCCGTAATTTAACCAGATGCAAGAAAATAAAAACTATCCTCTGAAATCAGTGAAGTACTCTGCCATATCTTGAGGTGTATCACATTGTTAGTTAGTTTCAGTATATAACATTAAAATTAATAGATTGTTTACTTCAGCCTTTATCCTTAAAGAGTTAACAGCTGCTATTGGCCATGTTATTTACTCAATTATTAAGAAAACATGTTCTCTTTCATTCTGAATATTCTTTTCGGAACAGCAATCGATGGGTATTACTAACTGACTCCGCATTGGCTTCAAATGTCGATGAGAGAGCTGGCTAGTGGACAGCCAGGAAACAATACCGAAGGTGATTGATCGCACGCAACATAATTGCTGGGGAGCGTACATATCGGTAACTGAATAATCGCGCACGCTTAATCGCTCACAATAACAGATGCTTCAGTGATAGGGCTCTCACTGTAACTGAAGGATACTATGCAGTTTAATATAGGAATTTTGAAGGAGCAGATCAAAATTATCATTATAAAGGGGTTCTCATTATACGCCGTACTCACTATAGCGGACTTCTACTGTATATTTATTAACACACACACAGTTTTTACATAAATTACATGAAATATAATATTTATTTTTAATTATATTGTTACTTTCAATGCTTAGGATACTCGGTTGGTGGATGGTACATATAATACCGTATTTACTCGCATATTAGACCCCTTATTACTGCATTTTTTACAGAAAAAATGTAAAGGGGGGTCCAATATGATATAACCTCAAATTTTGTGACGTGAACACGACTTCTAACCTATGAAGAGCTATAAATTGTACATGTAACCATTCTACACTGTTCTTTTAAAAACCTACGAACGTATGAGTTATACTGGCTATTTTTATTGGAAGGCAGTATTTCTAAACGTAAAAAGTCAATAAATGGTGAACACGACATTTAGGCCTACATATAAAGGAAATATAATCTGTTTTAGTTGCTCAGATCACGTCATTCGGTTCATCTCATTAATTCCTCCGATGAGATCGATGTCAGGAAGGGCATATGGTCGTAAAAACTCACTACGAAGATTCGTCTCGCTTCGTACTCGACCCCGTAGAGAGAAGGGATAAGGATATATGTCATATGTCTCTGTTAGTTGAGCAGTAGGCCTACCACACAATAAACCTTATCACTACTTTCATTTTAATTGTCTTGTGGCAGCATTTCGTTATTCCAAGTGACGTCACCTCCACTGCCATCTCGTCAGCCATGCACTGCAATTGAGACCGAGAGCATTCGAGGTCCCATCCTTTTCAACTGTATAAAAACAGTTTCGTTCCTGACTATAAGAGTGCAATCTGTGTGAAGCTATACCCAAATGTTTTTCTGGAGATGGTCTCCGATATATTCCCAGCTGGTGTATGTGTAGCAGGAGCCACTCCTTCTGAAAAAAGCCGTGTTGTTGAAAGCGTGCCAAACCACCAGCTGATAACTAGCGTATGTTATGAATTGTATTTCCAAATGTAATACATAGTGACTGGAAGCATTGTTTTGATAACTGCGGCTGTTGAATAGCCCGACCCTTATTTTAAAGTATATTTTATGCTTGTCCTCTACATTTATCACATCAGGATTTACCTAAACACCTGTAAATGAAATAAGAGAGACCGCGTTGTTTAGGTTAGGTATGATATCGCCTGGATAGTGCCAAAAGTTCCACGACGGAAAGAATAAAAATAAATAACAGGAAATTTTTCCGCATTTATGTATCTACAGGTGTGGCGGTAATGTGTTTTATTGTCATAATGTTTAATTTCATACGTTTGTTGTCTCCCATTTTTTAGTAACACCCTAGTATGTTTTGCTTGGCATCTCCAAAAATCATTGAAAGTAAGTGGGGACATTAAAAAATCCATTTTTTTTAAACATCGTTATGCCCTACTCAGGAGCACGGTTGAACTTGCTTAGTTGTTGATGTGTTGGCGTTCTTTTCCTCGCAAAATCTCTTCATCCTCTCATTCTTCTGTCCAAGTTATAGTTGTTGTTTTTTTTGCTAGGGGCTTTACGTCGCACCGACACAGATAGGTCTTATGGCGACGATGGGATAAGAAAGGCCTAGGAGTTGGAAGGAAGCGGCCGTGGCCTTAATTAAGGTACAGCCCCAGCATTTGCCTGGTGTGAAAATGGGAAACCACGGAAAACCATCTTCAGGGCTGCCGATAGTGGGATTCGAACCTACTATCTCCCGGATGCAAGCTCACAGCCGCGCGCCTCTACGCGCACGGCCAACTCGCCCGGTCCAAGTTATAGTAGCTCTGGTGTTGGGTTTGTCTTCAAAGTGATGATTGCCGATTTTGGTTCTGAATTTACATCTGTCCTGTACAATGTCTTCCAAGATGTTGATTTCCTGGAGATCTGTTTCAATTTCACGAAGCCAACTGTTCTTGGTTTTAGACGAAAGGGCCAGGGTGATAATTCTGTTAGTTAGCTGTGTTAGTGTTCATTCTGATAATGTGTCCATAAAATTTCAATTGTCTTTTCCAAAAAGTGTGAGAATTTTTTTCAGAATGACATATCTCCTGGGATGATTTTTTCTCCATATTCTATCTATACAAACTGGGCCAAAAATTTTTCGGAAAATTTTCCTTTCTTGTTTCTCAATGTCTTTGGTTAAAGATCCGCTACCAATGATTAATGTTTCTGAGGCATATAACGCTTCAGGTTTGATCACTGTATTATAGTGTCTAAGTTTTGCATTCCGAGATATTGATTTTTTATTATACCTGTTTCAAGTGATCCTGTATGCTTTCTGTAATTTGGAAATTCTTTCTTTATTTGCTTCGCGGTTTAAACCAGAGGGCTGAATAATTTCTCCCAAATATTTAAATTGGTTCACTTGAACAATTTTGCCGAATTCAGTTATCATAGGTTGTCAATCTAAGTATCGTGAGGCTCCTTCCATATACAGTAGAACCTCGATAATTCGAAATCGGTTAATTCAAAATCCTTCCTAATTCGAAGAAGCTCTCGTTCCCGGAAATATGAGATACAGTTTTGCATGTTATTTTAATTGTTTAATTCGAAATACGGATAATTCGTAATTCGAAGTACAATGTCGGCCCCATTACCGAAATTCAGACTTTTAATTCTAAACTGCCTTTACATTTTAAAACAATAGTATGTTACAGAGTAATTTCAACTCGAAATTTATCCGCTCCGCGTCATAATAGAACTCGCGTTCCAGAGCGTGGAAGGTTAGCTTTCCGCACTTCCACTCACTTCACTGGGTCTACAGTGTACTTCATGATTGCTAAGTTGAATGAAATCGGAACTCTTTTGTGTTCAACCTTTTAAGGAATGCCGTAATATCACGAAACATGCAGTGTGCGGGAAAACAGAATCCGCGAACACTGGCGCTGCCGACAGTTGACCAAAAAGCGTGGCAAATATAATAAATTCGTAGGCACCGAACAATATTGACATTGCCGGTGAAACTGCATTGCTTTATTTTAATGCGAGGCCAAACGGTCTTACGGTTTTAAAGGAGAAATTGCCAGCTGGTAAATCATACAGTGTGAGGGATGGGGGTCATAGTAGTGCACTGCAATGCACATGGAAGCGAGACACTTTATCCCCTCGTCATAGAAAACTTCGATAAGCCACAAGGTTTTAACAGCGTCGGGCACTTTCCATGCCAGTACAAAGCATCTATAATAAAAATGCAAACAGTACAGAAATCCAAAAAAATAATGCATTTGCACAGGGGAACCGGCATAATTTATACTTGTCTTTGAATTGTGCGATTTTTTTCTTTCGTTGCGTGAGGTTATGTTTGTCAGTGATTTATCCAAGTGCATTATTTGAACATTGTAATTGCACCTTGTTGGATACATTTCGGAAATAGTTTTTTCCATAGCATTTGAAAGGTTTCAACTGTGAATCGAGGTGATTGCATGTATTAATGGGTCTTAGAATACTTCATGACGCGGCAAGTGTTTACATTTCTGAAGTACGAGAAAGTGCCATGGCGGGAAATCGTACAAGGATAGAGTCATAGGAAAGTTCGATTTTAAGGGCATCGGGTACTTTCTGTGTAAATACAAGGCATCTAAAATGCATACACTATAGTAATACAATTAATAAAGCACTTGCACATGGGAGCGAGCATAGATTTCTCCTCGTCTTTGAATCATGCTTCCCCCCCCCCCCTTCGTTACGCGAGGTTATGTTTACCAGTGAGATATCCGAGTGCATTATTTGAATACTGTAAATGCACCTTCTTGGATACATTTTGGAAATAGTTCTTTTTTCATAGCATTTGAAAGGTATAAACTGTGAATCAAGGTTAAATGCATGCACTAACGGGCCTCAGAATATTTTGTAACGCGGCAAGGGGTTGGTACTTCTGAATTGCGAATTGGCGGTTAATTCGAAGTCCGATTTTTGAGTCCCAACGACTTCGAATTAACGAGGTTTTACTGTACTGAGTTTTCTCATACGAAATTTGAAGTCACGTTTCGATGGAAATTTTATGTAGTTTTTCAATGGAATGAATTGCTTCATGCCTATTATTGGAAAGGACTGCTATGTCATCAACAAATACCAGACACTGCAGGTGAATTCTGTCTTTACGTAGTCTTACAAGGGTTATCCCTTTAGTTTCCTTTTCCCAGGTCCTGATTACTTTCTCAAGTACCATGTTAAACAGTAACGGCGATAAACCATCCCCTTGACGGACCCCAGTGTTAACAGGAAAAGGCTCAGATATTTCGCCTAGGAATTTAACTTTTGAAGTAGTGCCAGTTAATGTTTGTTTGATTAATTCTCTTATTCTTTTATCCACTTGAAATTCTTCTTGAGTACTGAAAAGTGTTTGACAGTCTAGAGAGTGTTATGTTTTTCTGAAATCTACAAAAGTCATGACCGTTTGTCTGGTTTTGCGCATTTGGAGGATAGTTTTGAGATTAAGGATTTGTTCTGTACAAGGTCTTCCTTTTCGGAAACCTGCCTGGTATTCACCAATTAGATGGTCTGCTTGTTTCTCAAGTCTAGTGAGCACGGCTTTGGAAAAAATTTTGTAAGCAACTGGTATCAAGCTAATTCCTCTATAATTATTGATGTTCGTTTTATCCCTTTTTTTGTGTAGTGGATGGATAAGCGCACATTTCCAATCTTCCAGGATTTCCTCAGTGATCCAGATGTTCTCAAGAATCGAGTGGATTTTCCGGGCTACGCTGTCACCTCCTATCTTCAGCATTTCGGCAATTACCGTATTTCACGGCATAATCGTCGCATCCTTTATTTTCAATACAAAAATCGGACTTTAAACCTTTAATTACATAATCGTCGCACGTCCAAATTTTGTTCACTAATCTGGTTAAAAGGTAAATGGAACTGCAACGTAAGTTGCACATGAATGCGCAATTTAAATACGTGTATGTTTTATGGGCAATTTGGCAACACAGTCACGTTTGCGACATGTTGCACAACGTATAAATAAATAATACCGGTATATGTACGACGCATGGCTTACCGGTAGACTATCGGCAGTTTGACAACGTGGTCGCGAGACAGTGTACTATTTATTCACCACCTACATATTATGAGTTCCCATTTGAAATACGTAAGGCTGTAAGTTATCGCTTATCGGCAACGTCGCCAGGAAATACCGGCTAGGTAGGTTGAATGGACCTCGAACCAGCCCTCAGATACAGGTAAAATTCCCTGACCCGGCCGTGAATTGAACTTGAGGCCTCCGTGTAAGAGGCAGCACGCTACCCCTACACCATGGGGCCGGCTACTGTGTTATTGCGCACGAAGTGAAATCCAAGACGATAACGCAGATTTCCACGGAATTATTCAGCCGAATTATTTACGATGTCTCAGTTGTCATCGCTAGACTCTTATCTTACTACTACGTCATAAGTGTCCGGGCATGGGATGAAAACTTTTATCCAAGCAGTCAAGATAATTATTATCCAATGCTATTAAAGTTTTATTTTATAAACTCGTCAGTAATGTAATGTAAAGTCATCAATAACTGGGAAGAAATATTAACCTAATTACCGTATGTTTAAAAGAAATTGAAAAAAATGAATGTTTGTTACTGACGTCTTGGAATACAGTCAACTATACAGTAGATCTACACCGCGCTAGCGAAGCTCCGGTTTGCGAGCTTTGCACAAGCGCAGTAGTGTGTCGCAACCAACGAGCTAAACTGATAAATTGGTGCATGCTTCCTTGCTGCCTAACAGTATTGGCTGCTGTGGAATGGACAGATCACAGATGCATTTATTTGTTTCAGATTTACGTGATTACTGTAGACATGTGTGCGTGAGAATTTAAGTTTTTAATTTGTGTTTTGGGTGTTTGCAGAAATAATTTGTTTTAATAGTGAACAATTACGGAAAGTCATTTATATCGCAAAACATTAACGCGTGAAGCATTTATAAGCGATTATGGGTAAATATAGAAACTATTCTGCGGGCTTCAAGCTAAGCGTAATTGCCTTCGCTGAACAGCACGGGAACAGAGCTGCAGAAAGAAAATTTTCTGTGAGTGAAAAGTTGGTGCGTGACTGGCGGAAAGTAAAAAACAAGCTAAAAAGCACAAACCCTTCTACACGCGTGTTTAGAGGTCCTAAAACAGGGAAGTTTCCTATAATTGACGAAGAAGTGTTTAGGTACGTCAGTGAAATACGTAACAATGGCTGCAGTGTATCATATTAAATGTTACAAATTAAGGGACAGGAGGTAGCGCGCAAACACAACATACCGGTAACTCAGTTTAAAAATGTCAAAAACATATCAGATGTAAGGCTTTTCAGGCGTTTGCTCTATTAACCAGCGTTTCGTCTTAGGTCTGACACTAGACTCATCAGAGTGGGATGTGTCAGACCCTACCCACTGACTCTGGGGTGTATGCAGGTGAACTTATCAGAAGCCCTTATAAGAGGCACACTCTGATAACTGCATACGGGAGATAAATTTCCACAATGGAATTATTGCCCGCCTAGCAATTCCGAATGGAAAATTCTGAATTCCCATGGAGGGAATTAGATATTTTTCACCAATAGAGCATGTCAAAAATGTCAAAAACATATCAGATGTAAGGCTTTTCAGGCGTTTGCTCTATTAACCAGCGTTTCGTCTTAGGTCTGACACTAGACTCATCAGAGTGGGATGTGTCAGACCCTACCCACTGACTCTGGGGTGTATGCAGGTGAACTTATCAGAAGCCCACTCTGATGAGTCTAGTGTCAGACCTAAGACGAAACGCTGGTTAATAGAGCAAACACCTGAAAAGCCTTACATCTGATATGTTTTTGACATTTTTGACATGCTCTATTGGTGAAAAATATCTAATTCCCTCCATGGGAATTCAGAATTTTCCATTCGGAATTGCTAGGCGGGCAATAATTCCATTGTGGAAATTTATCTCCCGTATGCAGTTATCAGAGTGTGCCTCTTATAAGGGCTTCTGATAAGTTCACCTGCATACACCCCAGAGTCAGTGGATAGGGTCTGACACATCCCACTCTGATGAGTCTAGTGTCAGACCTAAGACGAAACGCTGGTTAATAGAGCAAACGCCTGAAAAGCCTTACATCTGATATGTTTTTGACATTTTTGACATGCTCTATTGGTGAAAAATATCTAATTCCCTCCATGGGAATTCAGAATTTTCCAACTCAGTTTAAGGCGACTCGTGGGTGGATTAAGGGGTTCATGCGATGACACAATCTGTCAGTGCGAAGGAGAACAACACTAAGCCAAAAGTTGTCTGCTGATTACACGGACAAGATTGTAAATTTTCACCGATTTGTCATACGTTTGCGCAAGGAAACTTCGTACTTGCTTTCTCAAATCGGTAATGCCGATCAGACTCCAATCTTTTTTGATATGCCTTGCAACAGCACTATTGCGCTAAAAGGATCACGGAGTGTATTAATGGAAACCAGCGGTAGTGAGAAGTTGCGATGCACGGCAATGCTAGCCATTACAGCTGACGGGAGAAAGTTGCCGCCTTACATCATTTTCAAGAGGAAAACGATGCCTAAGAATATACAGTTTCCCCGTCGAATTCATGTACGAGTGCAACCAAAGGGTTGGATGGACGTAAAACTCATGCTGGACTGGGTTAAAACTGTGTGGAATAGAAGACCTGGTGCACTACTAAAACAACCAGCTCTGCTTGTTTTAGATAGTTTCCGAGGTCACCTCGTGAACGAAGTGAAGCAAATTCTCACTACAAATAAGACACGACAGATAGTCATTCCTGGTGGCCTAACATCTGCTTTGCAGCCACTAGACGTATGTGTTAATAAACCCTTTAAAGACCACTTACGTCGATTTTACAATGAGTGGATGATGAGCGGCGATCAGCAATTGACGCCCGCCGGAAATATCAGGCGTCCACCCTTGGACTTGTTATGCTCGTGGGTGAAGAAGAGTTGGGATCTTATACCACCTGAACTAGTCTCCAAAAGCTTCAAAAGGACTGGGATTTCGAATGCACTAGACGGTTCCGAAGTTGATGCAGTGTGGCAGGGAGACGAAGAATCTGATACTGGTATTAACAGAGGCGAGGACGGCGCATCAGATAGCGAAACCTGCGATAGCGACACCGAAGATTTGGAATAAATTGCGTACCGGTAAGTCCGCATTTCACAACAAAGCGATAATTTTTTGCAAGTGTAATATTTTAACTTTAATACTCAAATTAATGACAAATTAACTTAATACGTTCATTTTTATTTTCAGGTTGGAAAAACGTTCGCCGAATTGTTGCGAAAAATTATGAATTTTGTTTTAGACTATTTTAATTATTTTGATGTATAAACGCGAGTATTACGTGCATCTTAAATTTGTATCAAATACAATTTAGTTATAAATACATTTTTTGAGTAATACAAATACTGGTATTAAATATTCATCGTATAATGGTCGCACCCTACAATTTTTTTCGAAAATTTTGGTATAAAAAGTGCGACGATTATGCCGTGAAATACGGTATACCATCTTCCCCCGGGGCTATGTTATTTTTTAGTCCATGGATTGACTTCTTCTTTGACTTCTTCCAGTGTTGGAGGTTCTGAATCTTGATTAGATAAGTGTTTCTCAAAGGTGAGTTGTTCTTTAGGGGATTCACAGTTTAAAAGATAGTGGAAATAAACTGCTAGAAGTTTGCAGTTCTCTTGATTATTTGTTTCCAATGTCCCATCTGGGCATTTGAAGCAAAGACCAGGTGCATGACAATTTGATAATTCTTCTCTGAAAGTTTTGTAGAAGTTTCGTGTATTGTTTTTTTGTAAAATCTTGTTCAATTTCTGCCAGTCTGTAGTGTTCGTATTTGCATTTTTCAGACCTGATAATTTTTTATGTTTGTTTCTGTATTCCTGCCAGGTTTGTTCAGTTTTATGAGAATTCCAATTCTGCCAAGCTTTAGTTCTAAAGTTTATGGCCTTGTCGCAGGTTTCATTCCACCACCTATGTTTGCGTTTCCTGGGTGGTGTGCCAACATTTCGAGAAGTCTTCAAAAGTATGTCTTTGAGTTCTAACCAGTTTGAAGGATTGTGAGTAGGAATACTTTCAAGGAAAGTACTAGTGTTCTGTTTAAGAAATTCCAGATTGACACGCAGGATTTTTGTTATTCTGGGTTTGGCCCCCTTTGGTTGAAATTTGGCCTTGATTAAGGATAGATGGTGTCAGAGTCAACGATCCCTTTTTTAACATTCATCACTTCTTTTTGATTATTCTTGGAAATAGCCACATGATCCTGTTGAAATTCTCCCAAGTGAAAATTTGGGGATCTCCAGGTCGTTTTCTTGTGTGGAAGCGCCCGGAAATGTGTTGATATTAATTTGAGATCAAAATTTTTGCAAAAATCATTTAATCTTTCTCTATTTTTATTAGTTCTATTGTGCGCTGGGTATAGTCCTACAATGGTCCTGAATTTCTTTTCTCTACCAATTTGGGCATTGAAATCTCCTAATAGAATTTTTATGTGATGATCTGGAAGTGTGGCTGTAGTTTCTTCTAACAGTTCCCAGAAGTCTTCCACAATTTGTGGATCTTTGTGATTGTAGTTATTGGTGAGTGCATGCGCATTAAGTAATGTATAAGCTTTGTTTCCTGATTTAATGGATAGCATTGAAATTCTTTCAGAAGGCGAAGAAAAGTTAAGTACCGATTTTACAATGTTTCTTCTTACAGCGAATCCTGTGCCAAATTGTAGTGGTCTCTTATGAAGGGAGATTGCTGACTTGCCTTTGTAAATTCTATAATTTCCTGAGTCAAAATGATCTTCATCCGTGTATCTGGTTTCCTGAAGTGCTAAAATTTGGATGTTTAAGTTATCTAACATGTCTGTTAATTGTTTTAACTTCCCAGTTTTTGGAAGCTATTGATGTTTAGACTACCAAAGAAAGTTTTGCATTTTGGGCGAAGAGATTTGGGAAGGTCCGATACATTCCCGCATGATGTTCTCGGTCCCCTAGAATCTGATGACCGAGAAAAACTAGTATGTCTACTAGGGCCTGGGGCAGTTATATTGTAGGTTGATTCCATCATGCTATCAAGTTAAAAGTATTGGGGACATCGATCTATGTCTGTGTCATGGTTACAACTGAAGTAATGAACTTCAGAGGTTGCTAAAGATGTTGGCGAGCTGTGCCTGTTTTTGGTCCGCGAGAGGTATTTTAAATGGAATGAATTATTATTATTATTATTATTATTATTATTATTATTATTATTATTATTATTATTATTATTATTATTATTTGTTAGGTACACTGATGAATAAAACAATTGTGATTGGATTGCTTTTATCACTTTTAAACCTATTTTTCTCCCAAAAATCCCTTTACTGGCTTGAGTTATGAGATATTAAATGATCACTTTGTTAATGATCTCGACTGCCTATATTAATAGCCCTAGCAGCAACCATGAATATTTCTTAACTAAAGTAAACTTGTTTCCTCATCCCGAGGTGGTGCAGCTCTTCTGTAGACAGGTCCTCAGTGGAAAAGAGTTGCATGTACCATTTTTACCGCAAATCAACCTTCCTGCCATTCGTAAATCTCTGGCATTACGGTGCTGGGAATCAAACTAAGGCTCCCGAGTATGGCAGCTAATTGTGCCAACCATTACGACATACATATATACATGACTGATGTGTACTTGCAATGCGCGGGTCGGACATGAAACTATTCACCTATTTGTGCGATGTCATCAGAGCTGCAGTAGGCCTACGCTACAGAGGCGGACGGACATTTCTTAACTACGAAACACAGATGTACCACATCACTTCGACACGTTTTCATTGTGTGGGTCATACGGATGAAACTATTTACAAATTTGTGCGATGTCATCAGAGTTGCATAAGGCTTGTAGCTGCTTCAAAGTGGAATTGTTGTTCTTCTCTGACGAATTACGTTGGGGGGGGTTTTGTATGCAAGATTTATTTTTTTCATTTTCTTCGTCTCAAAAAGAGAAGGGGGGTCTATATGCGAGGGGGTCTAATACACGAGTAAATGCGGTATTAAAACAATGATAAAGACAATATTGTGTAAAAACAAAGATAGAAAGAAGAGAACACTAATTTTAGCTTCTGGATAAAATCTACTAAGTATCCTTCCATTTGGAGCTATGATGTGCAGTGTGTTTGCCTTTCCCACTCTTGAACAACCCGAATACAGTTGACCATGGGAGAAGCATCATTTGTGAAGATAAGTGTCATACAAATTTAAACGACTGTCCTGAATGAAAATGACACTGATCGATAGATGTTACTCTTTCTTATTTATTATCATCAATCTCGTGTACTATATGTTTTCTCTAAGTAAAATATAAGATTGCATTTGCTGAAATAAAATATGGTTCTACAAGTTTTATTGCTGGTATAGTGAAATCCTCGTATTCCCCCAAATTTTAAGTAAACAAAATGAATGTCAGGTAAATAAATAAATAAAAAATAAATAATCCATGAAAGCAGATCTTTACCAGTATAAAGATTCATCTAAGAATACACCTATGTTAAAAATTTCAGATCTCTGTATGCCGTACATTTGGCTGGGCATCGAAAACAAATACACAGTCAAACATTTCCAGATATTATGGACCAAATAAGGCTCCCTGTGTCCAGGACCAAAAATGGCTTCCTACGCCATTGACTTAAAATGGTTCCTTGTCTTGTATTACCTATCTTATGTACGCTGCCTACCAACAGTGAATCTTGATGACAACACGCTGGATTGTCATATCTCAACATGTTTTCTGCTGGTTTTGCATTCATAACTCGTCAATGAATGTGAAAATTAAAATTCTGGCTTTGAAGTGAATTTGGAACCCCTACCATCCAACTATATTAAAAATTTCAGATCACTGTATGCCACAGATTACGATGCACATATCTCTCACTCTTTTCTGTTTATTACTATAGATAATATGTTGATACCTTTATAAGCCACCATTTTTTTTGCTATCTGTTTTACTTCACAATCACTGACACAGATAGGATTCATGGCGACGATGGGATAGGAAAGAGCTAGGAGTGGGAAAGAAGCGGCCGTGGCCTTAATTCAGGCAAAGCCCCAGCATTTGCCTGGTGTGAAAATGGGAAACCACGGAAAACCATCTTCAGGGCTGCCGACAGTGGGGCTCTGAACCCACTATCTTCCGATTACTGGATACTGGCCGCACTTAAGCAACTCCAGCTATCGAGTTTATAAGCCCCAGTACAAATATTTTCATATTTGTTGTCTCATGTTTTTCACACCTTTCAATACACTGTTATTTTATAGGCCCCAGCAGAAAAGATTTTCATATTATATGTTTTCTTGTGTTTTTCACACCTTTTAATAATTTTCTCTGATCTTCAGAAGTGGTAGATACTGTCTTCACTATACACGTACATACATGCACACATGTTAAAAATAAACGTATCGAGTGTTTCCATATCCCCCTTAAATCATTTTTAATTTGTGTAATATACTGTACATTTCTTTATCGCGTTCTCGTTCCTTGTTCCGTGCAGAAATATCTTAATGAGATTTGATTGTACATAGTAATATATTCAGCACTTTCAGTGATTATTCACCGATGGCAGATGCAGGAAAACCTTGAAGATTGAAGTGACACAAAGAATGCATTTTTTAGGACAACTGGTTATAAGATAATGTTCTAACATCACACTGCCATTGGATACATCAAACCTTCTGTGTAATGAAACAGCATCCACACACAGTACATGTTGAACCAGCTCAAGGGGTTAATGGTCTGCTTACAGTTGTGAAACAAAGTACATTATAAGGTTTTGGTCTGGCACACATTTCCACATTTCAAGGGATTTACACGAATAAAATAAGTTCCAAATTTTACAAGGGTGAAGGAGCCTAGAGATACATACCAGTCGCAGCAGTTCTGTTTTTGAGTTGAGATGGACCATGATATGGTAGCCAGGCACAGGGTTCACCTGGTATGAGCCACCTCCCTGCAATTCCACTCGCTGAACACTGAAGTCTGATGCTTGTGGTTTGTACTGCATCAGGAGCTTACAGAGGAGATGCAGGCAGCTCTTAGCTACCTCCCACTAAAACATAAAACATATGTAAATTGTATATCCAACAATTACCTGTGGCAAGTTTCCATAATATAAAATAAATTCACCTTTTCTTCAGGGTGCTTGTATGAGCGAGTATTGAAGCGGAGGAACACAGAGTTGACAATGAAGTTCAGGTACGGGTCAAAGCCAGGAGTACGTGTTCCCACACCCAACAGTCTGGGCACTGGAATATTTGTCAGCACATCCAACAAACGAAGAAGGGCACGGGTCAAAGGGTATTCTTCATTTCGGGACTCAATCTCTTCTAATTCAGTCTGAGAGAGAAAGAAAAAAATATATCATTGCAGTTAGTTCAAACAATCAAAATAAAAAATGAAAACATGCAGAAAATTAATCTTTCAAAGGTATGGTTCTCCAACACAGTCCACATTTAATATTACTCAAGAGATAGTGAATCGTACTACTACACATGAGCTCAATACTTTTTCAATACTTTGTTAATAGAATACTATAAAATTTTAATTAATACTGTCAATCTGCCAGAAGTGGCAGATTTTAAATTGGTTGCAAGGAGCACAACTCTCAACTCACAAGCTCATTTATAGCTCTACAGATCCTATGACAAAAGGAACCTCTGTCCACATTTCTGCAGATGTTCTGGTGCTAGTACGTCCGAAGTACAAATTTCTAAAAAAAATCTTGTACTAGGGCCATAAAATGCACTGAATTGTGGATTGAGGAAGATATCTTCTAATGTGATGTTGAACTAATTTGTAACATTATTTATTTTAAATTAGGAGAGCTATGGAAAAGCCAAACTCCACCTACAAAACAACCTAGTTCTGAGTGTTACCAATAAAAAGGACATAAGCAAACAAATCCTGTTTACAGACACTGAAGTGTTACATAAAAATGTCTATTTAATACATCATATTGTATTTGGAAACTTTTATTTTACTATTTTATTTCAAGAAAGGAAGTATCAGAGTATCAACACAAAAAACATACTGTTATTGAATAACAATAAAAACTGGTATCAACTCATCTCTAAATATATTTTCTCAGTTCTCAATGCTAATTTTTCCCTTCTAAAGCAGATACACCATTTCTGCTTCTTTATTATATGGCCAAGTCTAAACTTGTTTAATTACAGTCAAAACTGGTTAAGATGTCCCTCTATAGAGCGTTTCCCTGGTTATTATGCCATTATTCAAAAGTCCCCGTCCATGTCCCATTAAGTTGTTGTTTCAAGATGGCGTCAGCGAAGGATGTAAGTGAAGATAGCTCCCAGTTCTCTTGCGAAATAATCGGGAATAAGTGTGGTGTAAACAAGAAGCGAATGAAGAATCCAGTGTGAAAGGTGTTTAATTTGGTACCATTTTGAGTGTATATGTAGTGCTGGTTTTGCTAAAAATGAAGATCTTGGACCTGTGTTAGCTGTGGCGAGAGCAATTTGAATAGCGGTAACAAACCTAGGCCTACAACGGACAACGAATCGCTGGCGCCTCATTCCTTAGAGGATGGAGGTAATGATAATGTACTTGTAATTCTCTCTTTATTGCAACAGGATTTACAAGCATTAAAAGCGGAGAATGAGATTTTAAAGGAGAAGGTACGTTTACTGGAATTGAAAGTACCGGTACCAGTAAACACTCAGAACACAGGTGACTCTGTGAATTCTAGCGCGTGGTGTCAATGTGCTTCAGATTCTAGGAGGAAAAGTGTACACTTAAATAAGGACAATTTTGTAATTGACACCAAAAATAGATTTTCAGCCCTGAGGGAAGTAAGTAATACGCAAGCAGTCAAACGTATAGCGCAAAATCCGTTACGAGAAGCGGCAAAGTTAGGCCTAAAATCCCACACAGTGCACTGGCTAAAGTGTTGAACATTCTTATATTTGGTGATAGCCAGGCAGGGGGAATTGCGTAGAAAATGAACAATAAAGATATTGCAGCATCGGCTGTTCTACTCATAAAAACAATAATAATGATGTGATAATAATTGGGGGAGATCTAAACTTGCCGGAAGTTGAATGGAATGGAGCTGCAGGTGAAGCCCATGAACAGAAACTGGCAAATAAGTTAATTTGGGAGGGAGGATTTACACAAGTAGTACAAGAACCAACTCGTCTCAATAACTTACTAGATGTATTCTTGGTTAAACCATGGGAAATTGTTGATAAAACTGAGGTAATTGAAGGAATAGGTGACCATAAGGCTGTAATAATGGATGTGGGACTGGTACCAAAAAGGCTTAATAAGAGGGTTACACAAGACAAGAAATTGTACAGAAAAACTAAAGTTGATGAATTTGGGACTTACCTTAAATCACAATTCAGTTGTTGGATAAGTGAAGGTAGTAATGTGGATACACTTTGGGCTAAATTTAAAGGAATCATTTGGGAAGGAGAGAAGAGATTTGTACTTGTTAAGAAAGGTAAAATGACCTCAGACCCTATTTATTATACAAGGGAAATAAGAAAATTAAAAAGAAAATGTAGAATAGTAAACAGAAAAATCAAAGAAGGTAGGGAGAGTAGAGAAAGTAGAAAACAGCTAATGAGGGAACTGAATAGAGTGAAAAAGGAAGCAAAAGAGAATTACATGAATGGCATTCTTCAAGAGCATAATGACCACAAAGGGAAATGGAAAAAGCTGTATTCATATATCAGGAATCAAAAAGGAAAAGAAATCCAAATTCCTACAATGGTGGGAGAAGGGGGTGAACACTATTTAACAGATACTGAGAAAGCAAACCTCTTTAGTAGGGAATTCAGAGATTTCAGTAATGATTATCAGGAGTTGGAAACCGAAACAGAAGATAGAGAGGGAGAGACACCGAGGGAAACAAGAAGCTTCTCATTCACAAATGAAGATATTTTCAGAGAAATCCAACTGCTCCAGCAAGGAAAAGCAGCAGGAAGCGATCAAATTACTAGGGAGGTGTTAAAGGTAATGGGGTGGTACATAGTGCCTTATTTAAAATTTCTCTTTGACTATGTCATAAATAATAGTGTAATACGAAAGGAATGGAAGGAATCTATAATAATACCAATTTATAAAGGAAAGGGTGATAAAAGGAAACCAGAGAACTACAGACCAATCAGCCTGACCAGTATAGTTTGTAAAATACTGGAGAGTTTAATATCAAAGTACATCAGAGGGATATGTGATGATAAAAATTGGTTCATGAGGAGCCAGTATGGATTTAGAAAGAAATTTTCTTGTGAGGCACAACTGGTGGGATTTCAGCAGGACATATCAGACCAATTGGATTCAGGAGGCCAATTAGATTGCATAGCCATAGATCTTTCCAAAGCCTTTGATAGAGTGGAACATGGAATATTATTAAAGAAATTGGAGGGAATAGGATTGGACGTAAGGGTTACACGTTGGGTAAAAACAGGGTTCAGAAAGTCAAAGTAAGAAATAACGTATCGCAGGAAGAGAAAGTTTGGAAGGGAATTGCACAGGGTAGTATAATCGGTCCGTTACTTTTCTTAACATACGTAAATGATTTAGGGAATAATATAACATCAAAAATAAGATTGTATGCAGATGACATAATTGTTTATAGGGTAATAAATAAAACTGAGGATTGTTCAGAATTACAAAGGGACCTTGAGAGTATCCAACACTGGGTTGAAGAGAATAATATGAAGGTTAATGGAGGCAAATCAACTGTTACAACATTTACAAACAGGAGTTTTAAAACTGAATTTGAATATACTTTGGATGGGGTAGTTATCCCAAAAGATGGCAAGTGCAAATACTTAGGTGTGAGATTTGAAAGTAATTTGCACTGGAAGGGTCATGTGGATAACATTGTTGGGAAAGCATACAGATCGTTACATGTCATAATGAGGCTACTTAAAGGATGCAACAAAGAATTAAAAGAGAAAAGTAAGTATGGTTCGTCCATTATTGGAATATGCAAACAGTGTTTGGGATCCTCACCAAGAATAACTAATAAAAGAAATAGATAGTGTGCAGAGGAAAGCAGCAAGATTTGTAACAGGGGATTTCAGGAGAAACAGTAGTGTATCAGAAATGTTAAAGGAACTAGGGTGGGAAACTAAGTAAGAGAAGGGAGAAAACTAGACTTATAGGATTATATAGAGCCTATACAGGAGAAGCAGCATGGGGAGATATCCGTGAGAGGCTTCAGTTGGAAAATAATTATATCGGCAGGACTGACCACAAATATAAAATTAGAAGGAATTTTAGCAGAAGCGATTGGGGTAAATTTCATTCATTGGGAAGGGTGTGAAGGAGTGGAACAGTTTACCAGGGATAGTGTTTGATCCTTTTCCAAAATCTGTACAGATACAGTAAAACCTTGTTAATTCAAAGTCGTTGGGACTCAAAAATCGGACTTTGATTTACGTGATTTTGAATTAACCGCCAATTCGCAATTCAGAAGTACCAACCCTTGCCGCGTTACAAAATTTTCTAAGGCCCGTTACTGCATGCATTTAACCTTGATTCACAGTTTATACCTTTCAAATGCCATGAAAAAAGAACTATTTCCAAAATGTATCCACGAAGGTGCATTTACAGCATTCAAATAATGCACTCGGATATCTCACTGGTAAACATAACCTCACGCAACGAAAGAAAGAATAATTCAAAGATGAGGAGAAATCTATGCTGGCTCCCATGTGCAAGTGGTTTATTCATTGGATTACTATACTGTATACACTTTAGATGCCTTTTATCAAATACAGTAGAGACAATACACGACACTTACGGATTTCGCCTTGCTAAAATGGGAGACAATTCGACGGTGGCGCTCCTAGTGACTTGACCTGAACATATCGCGCTAAATTCAAATATCAATGGAAATGTATATACGGAAATGGATAAATAAATTACGTCTAGAAAGACAGTGGTATTGAGATATTAACTTCGAAGTTGCCAAAGCAATTCTAGATAAATGAATGTAGAATTATTTAAAAGGTTATTATTCAAAGACTGAAATTAGACATATAAACAAGGTGTGAAATGGACTGTGAAATGGCTTTATCTTTCATTTATGCATTACTTTTTTAGCTTTAGCATACCTGCCTGAAATATTACGGTTGGATTTGTCTTTTTTCCTCATTTAAAAACAATGTATCATCACATTAAGACATTTGTCAATAAAAATATCGGCACATTCCTTACATATATGATGCAATGAATTAACATTTACATACCTGCCAACTTCTAGAAACCAAAAATAGGAAGATTTTTTAATTCCTGGATTTCATCACACATATTCCACCACGGTCTAGGTGAAAAAAGGTCAAGATAAAAGGCATACATATCTACAGTTACAATGCGAATTGACCGTTAAATTTCAAATCTTAAACTACGAAAACATAAAAATGGTTACAAGAAAATGTACCTTATCATTATCATTTATGACACTTAAACGAATAATAATATTTATGTCACACCGACACACGCAACAAAATGCATAATATCGTATTTTCTCGCGTAATTAACGCACTTCTTGACGAAAAATACAGGCGAAAACTTCGGATGCGTAAATTATTCAAGCAATTGAGATATTTACAATTCATTTACATTTAAAAGATACATCAAATATAATATAAAAAAACAACTGGTTCAACTCGTTTGCGGTTATCGTCATTTGGCGTAAAATTCCGGAGTGAGATTTTTCCTGAAAATTCAAATAGGGTACATCAGGTAAGTTAGACACGTGGGATGGAAGTACCGACTGGAAAATATTCTTCCCATTACGAGCTGACAATACGACCTGGAGTGAAAACATGAACTAATAAAAGTACAATTCATGTAATGCCATAACAATGACACACCGGCAAAAAAACTGTCCAACACGAGAAGGGCCGGGCATCGAAGGAGGGACCCTGCTACATTACTCCAAACCGTTCGTATCCAATCTTGTACGAGTGACGTGTCCATCCATCCTTCTTCTTCTTCTTGAATACGAATGTGGATCACTCGCGGAAATTTTGCTTTGGGCATTGTTTTTCGTTTTAGATCAATGTAAGGTGTAAGCTTTCTGAGATCAGCTGTTATAGCAAGCATTGCAGTACATCGTTGTTTTTTGCTTCCGGTAGCGCGTACGATAACACTGTATGATCCTTTCTTATCGATTGTTCGACTTTGTGGCATATGGAAACTGATTGGCGTCTGACCTGCGGTTCCTGTAAGGGAGATCAAATATTCCTCACTTTACGCTTCTCAGTCACAAAACGATGAAAATGGTTTAAATCATTCGTCAATTTTGGCATGATGATGTTCTTCGCCGAAGAGGAAGTCCATTTCTCTTCATAAAATTAATCAAGACTGACTCGGCTAACCTTCAAATCCGAGACACTGATTCCATGTGCAGCGGTTATTTCACATTCTTTAAAATACTGCATTTCGTGAGAAATTGCTTATCCAACGTTGCGTCACAAAATCATATATTTAAGTAGATCCTTCTCTACTTGCGGAAACTTGCTGCTTTTTGGTCCGCGAAATGCTTTGCGAGACATGTTGGCCGCTTGAAGTGCACTTCTGTTACCGCGGTAGCGCACTTTTCATTTGGGCATTGAATACTCGCTGCCCTCTTCCCGTATGTTTCGGCGTAACTGATCACCGCAAGTTAGTATGATGCAGTATTACTCGAATACTGTGGACTGACAATTTTGAGATCACAGAAGGTCACGTACCCGAAACACTCGTAAAACTAGTGCCGGCTAATAACAGCACGTTGCCCTGTATCTGGAATGCCCGCTTTCGCAATAGGAAGCCTGCTACTTGAGTAGTTTCGAAACGCAACCGGAGCTGCGCGATGGATGTTCGAAGTTGTGGGAGCGTCAAATACGTGAACATTTGTTTTTTGTCCACTTTGGACCCAAAAATATTGGGATGCGTAAATTATGCAAGGGCGTTAATTACGCGAAAGAATATGGTAGTTTCTTTATCACACGGTAAAATGAACGGAAATTTACAGGTATCTCTGAACACTTGGAGATAACGTTTATATTTTTGGCCTTAACGAGAAAATAAACTACCTGAAACTGTCACCGACACAACAGCCTTAAAAACATTCAACTCATTAAAAGGATGCACTTAAATACGCGAAACTACCACATACAAAACAATTCTATATGTCCCATACATTATTAACATACGACTTTGGCAGTGGGGGAAAGCATACAAATGCAAGAAAAAAAAGGGGCCTAAAACTCCGACGAAACTACGCACAGAAACGATGTTAACAGCGCGCGAACAACAATAATAAACTCATTCTTTCATCCCGATTAACTGAGTCGCTAGCGCGCGCCAGCCTGTCTTGCTTGCAGGACAATTGCCGCCCCGAATCCTCAGCTGTATAAAGCGGACACGCTGCTGTGGTGAGCGGGAAACACGATACACGAAGGCGCAGGACGAAATACTCACGAAATAAAGCATCAAATAAATACTCTTGAAAATGAGGTTTCGTAAATTACACAAACACAGGGGAAGAGTATTGGCCGTACTAGAAGTTATATTGGTCAAAAATAGGAAGAAGTAAAAATAAATCGGAAAATCGGAAGACGAGTTAAAAACCGGAAAGTTTCCGGGTAAATCGGAAGGGTTGGCAGGTATGCATTTAATAGCTGGACAATTTTCCTCTTAACATGAAGCCTACTAACGGAAAGAAAATCTATTAAATCCCGGCGTTAATCTGAGAAGAGGGATAAAAGAAAGACAAGTTTGAAAATGTTGTCGATAGTGATGCTTTGAGGAATATTTACGTACAATTAGAGTAAAAATGTAACATACCCTTGGCTGTATAGTTGAGGATTTTTAAAGTCGCTGGCCTGGAAAGGATCTGAACAGATCTTATAATTCTTATACAAGCGTAACGTCCCTTCTTTCTTGTACACTTTATCCAAATCGCTTCTGTGACATTTCAAAACCCACAGATCACACCTACAACAACACATCGGTATTGAAGGTTAACTGCTGCACTATACAATAAAATATGCGTATTATATTTTAAGCCCGTTAAAACATGGGCCGAGCAGGTCAGAAGATTATGAAGTACTATAAAAATCTCTGTCACTGGAAGAATATATATGCAAACACAATATTACTTACAGTACATGTTCTTGTCACGAGGGAACCTGAAGAACGAGCGCGCATTTTTCTCTACTTCGTAATTACTGCAGCCAAACACAGCACATACCTTTCCCCTCATCTTGAGAGGAGATATCAAGGAATGACACACGCTACTATTTAATTATGTTAACTCACTGAAAATGCATAAATAACACCAAAAACTTCACACAAAAATACACGTGCTCTTATGACAGAATCAGTACCGTTCAGGTCTATCCGCTACAGTGAGCTCCAATAGCTGTCCCTCGATATCTCGCTCAGTGTCGTGTATCGTCTCTACTGTATTTGCTTGTATTTACACAGAAAGTACCCGATGCCCTTAAAATCAAACTTTCCTATGACTCTATCCTTGTACGATTTCCCGCCACGGCATTTCTCTCGTACCGGTACTTCAGAAATGTAAACACTTGCCGCGTCACGAAGTATTCTACGACCCATTAATACATGCAATCACCTCGATCCACAGTTTAAACTTTTCAAATGCCATGGAAAAAAATATTTCCGAAATGTATCCAACAATGTGCATTTACAATGTTCAAATCATTCACTCGGATAAATCACTGACAAACATAACCTCACGCACCGAAAGAAAAAAAAAAATTGCACAATTCAAAGACGAGGATAAATTATGCCGGGTCCCCTGTGCAAATGCATTATTTTTTGGATTTCTTTACTGTTTGCATTTTTATTATAGATGCTTTGTACTGGCATGGAAAGTGCCCGACGCTCTTAAAACATTATGGCTTATCGAAGTTTCCTGTGACGAGGGGATAAAGTATCTCGCTTTCATGTGCATTGCAACGCACTACTCTGACCACCATCCCTCACACTGTACGATTTCCCGGCTGGCAATTTCTCCTTTAAAACCATAAGACCGTTTGGGCTCGTATTAAAATAAAGCAATGCAGTTTCACCGGCAATGTCAATATTGTTCGGTGCCTACGAATTTATTATATTTGCCACGTTTCTTCGTCAACTGTCGGCATCGCCAGTGTTCGCAGATTCTGTTTTCCCGCACACTGCATGTTGCGTGATATTACGGCGTTCCTTAAAAGGTTGAACACAAAATAATTCCGATTTCATTCAACTTAGCAATCATGAAGCGCACTGTAGACCCACCGAAGTGAGTGTAAGTGCGGAAAGCTACCCCTCCACGTTCTGGAACGCGCGTTCTACTATGACGCGGAGTTGATAAATTTCGAGTTGAAATTACTCTGTAACATACTATTGTTTTAAAATGTAAAGGCAGTTTAGAATTAAAAGTCTGAATTTCGGTAATGGGGCCGACATTGTACTTCGAATTACTAATTATCCGTATTTCGAATTAAACAATTAAAATAACATGCAAAACTGTATCTCATAATTCCGGGAACGAGAACTACTTCGAATTAGGCGGAATTTTGAATTAACCGATTTCGAATTATCGAGGTTCTACTGTATTCAAGAAGAGAATAAACAGTAACAGAGAAAATAAATGAAATGATAGAGGGCATTCGACCAGTGCAGGTTAATATAAATAAAAAATATGAGTGAATAAATTAATTCCATCCCCTGGTCTAAGGAGTTGGACAGCCAAAGTAGGGGACTGCCTGTAGGGGTGAAGTACAGTGGGGACTTCGAGGGCCCTGGGACCAATATGGTAGCTGTGAAGGCCCTTCAGGAACTCTGGAAAGTGGTGGCAAAAGGGGCTCTGGTTAAGACGCAGCAGGTCGTTATGCTACTTAGGTTTCAGAATGGGTTAAAAAAAAAAGCAATGTAAATTTTAATCTTATACCAGTTGTACAGTATCATTTGAAGTAATTCCACATACTGTATATCAGTTGACTATATTTGTAAGTAGTACGGGAGATATTGTAAGTAGAATTCTGTAAACAATATACATTTATTATGGATGAGCTGTGTGTTTAATAGAAAAAATTGTTAGCGTAAATTGTATAATATTGTAATAGGTATAAGAAAATTTTCTTCTCTTCTTAATTTAATATTTAGTGCTTGACAATAATGTATTTTAGTGTACCATTTGCCACCGAGGTAGACACCTCATTTGCAAATAGAGAGATTTTGATTTTTTTTTTTTTGAAGTACATGCTAAAGAAACCTGGATAGCACATTTATGTCACTCTTTAGTATGATCGTAACTCCCACCATACGAAATTTACATTAACATTCCCAACCACGCTGCGTGCCCGATGCGCCAGTGATGACTAGCCTGGGTAAGAATTTGGTAGAGAACTTAATTTCACGGCCCTCATGTGCCGGCCTACAGCTGCAGGGAGCATCAGTTTCAAGTCAGTCTTTGATGTGGGTGTCAGAGATGCCAACTTTCAAGAAAAGAAATTTGTAATGCGGCCGTTCGGGCAGGGGGGAGAAGGGGGGGGGGGACTGTACAATTTTTTTTCATAACTTACATATCACTGAAAAATCACTGATCAACATACAGTTCAACCAGATATTCAAAGACTGGCATATGAAGAGTGGATGATTCTTACTTGCTAAAGAAACAAGTGATCTGCAGTACATATCTGAGTGGAGGTTGAAGGCTCATTTCTTTTGTTGAGTACTGTAATTGCTCTCTTAGCAGCTTGTAGTTGCTGGTTGGTAAACGTACACTGGTGACGTGCTTTTTCCTTTTGATATCATGTGCACCCTCTGCACTAACAGACCACTTAACAGTTCGGTGTTCATATTAGCGCGGAACTCAGTCTTGTTCTTCTTCACCACGAAAATGAAAATCCACAGCCTGTTTCCAGTCATTCGACAGGGTCTGGGATGGAATAATGAGGCCCCCATCAAGCAGCAATGATAGGAATTGTGCCAGCTGCCGAAGCCTGTCCCACTCCTCTGGGGAAATGATTAATGAATGGCAGAAGGAATTAAATGATACTGGAGAGTGTTGCTGGAATGAAATATGACAGGGAAAACTCTGAGAAAAACGTGTCCCGCCTCCCCTTTTTTCCAGCACAAATTGCACATAGTGACCGGGATTTGAACCATGGGACCCAGCAGTGAGGGGCCGGCGCGCTGACGCCTGAGCCACGGAGGCTCTGTTCTTCCTCACCATGCGCAACTGAAAAATCGCAGCTACACACACTACAGAACACGTGAATAAGGTGTTAAGGAATGCAGTAAACAGGGCCATTCTTTCCAGTATTCCTCCCTAAATTTTGAACTATTGGGTTTAGTACTAGCGTCACTAATCACAGTAACGTCACCACATGTAATTTTTTTTAAAATGCTAGTTGCTCCACGTCGCACCGACACGGATAGGTCTTATGGCGACGATGGGACAGGGAAGAGCTAGGAGTTGGAAGGAAGCGGCCGTGGTCTTAATTAAGGTACAGCCCCAGCATTTGCCTGGTGTGAAAATGGGAAACCACGGAAAACCATCTTCAGGGCTGCCGACAGTGGGGTTCGAACCTACTATCTCTCGAATACTGGATACTGATTACATAAAATCAGTTTCATGGTCCGTATCGCACTTCAATAGATTCACAATTAAGTATTTATTTATTTTCCACCTAGTCGATACAGTGATTGCTTAAGGCAATTTTAAAGGTCAAAAGTGGTACATGTTTCGTATATTATCAACATCTTCAGCCACATAACACTGTTTAGATGAAAAATATATAAAATTGACAAAGTAATGCTTTAGAGGAAGTGTCCTTAAAATTAACATAAGATTGACAAGATTAAAACAAACAAATAACTCAAGAGAAAATATATAAATTATTTCTACAATAGAAAGCAGTCGTCAAGGAAACACTTGTACAATATTCCATAGAGAAATTGTCCTAATAAATATTCTTTTCTTAATAATTCATGAAAAAAAGATCAATTTATAAATTAAAAATTATACAATTTATAAGTAATTATCGAAATGAATAATAAGAGCCGCACTGTGATATCAGGATTTCTTCATTTCGATAATTACTTATAAATTGTATAATTTTTAATTTATAAATTGATCTTTTTTTCATGAATTATTAAGAAAAGAATATTTATTAGGACAATTTCTCTATGGAATATTGTACAAGTGTTTCCTTGACGACTGCTTTCTATTGTAGAAATAATTTATATATTTTCTCTTGAGTTATTTGTTTGTTTTAATCTTGTCAATCTTATGTTAATTTTAAGGACACTTCCTCTAAAGCATTACTTTGTCAATTTTATATATTTTTCATCTAAACAGTGTTATGTGGCTGAAGATGTTGATAATATACGAAACATGTACCACTTTTGACCTTTAAAATTGCCTTAAGCAATCACTGTATCGACTAGGTGGAAAATAAATAAATACTTAATTGTGAATATACTGGATACTGGCCGCACTTAAGCGACTGCAGCTATCGAGCTCGGTCACACGTATTTTCCTGCACAAGAAATTATTTCAAACTTTTCTCCTTTTGTAACACACGATTAGCATATATCCTTGTATGTAAATTTGGCAACCAAAATCACAACAAATACTTCAACAGTCATGCACTCACTACCCACAATTAAACGATGTTTGTCACCATTTTGCCACCAAAACAACGACAAACGAACTCGCATACATGCATGGAAGTCTGGTCATGTGACGAACAAAGACAACAACTCCGCAAGATATACCACTTCACAGGTACCTATTTTTTCGGTACTGGAAGCACACACTGCGGTCGGCGCGTGAAAACTCGAAATAGTCTTATACGAGGGACAGGAAAGGGGTATAAATTATTGAGTAATCTGAAAATAATATTCTGAGAATTCATGCTGTAATGGCATTCCTTGTGTATCCTTTTGAACACTTCATACACTTACATTTAAAAATCAACAAAAAAAATCATAATTTGTGATGTGTGATTCGTAAAGGTGTAATTGTGATGGGTAATTCATAATTATTATGATTGAATCGTAATAGTTGGCATCTCTGGGGTGTGCATTTGTTTGAATCGTGCAACAGTAGCCCGTGTGACGTGTTGATGCTAAATTTTACGTTCGTACGTGAATGTTGAATAATTTAGCCTACTGTACATACGTATACAGCTGACGCATTGGTGCTTAATTTTATGTTCGTAAGTGAATTGTGCAATAGCGTGCATAAATTAGGCCTACTGTACTTACGCACAGTGCTTTGCAGGACAGGCAGTCATGCAGAAGAAGAAAGCTAGACAATTTAAAAATGATAAAAAATAAAAGTTTATTGAGAAAGCTGATGCCAATCCACATATGAAACGTGTGCAAATCGCCCAGATGTTCGATATTCCTAGAATAACTTCAAACATAATTGTAAGCAACGTGTATAGTTCACATTTCTAAGAATGTTTATCCTTGATGTTTTACTATGTTGTTTTTAAAATGTATCTATTTATTCATTTATTTCATTAATTATAATTGTAAAAACTTGTTTCTTTGTTTTCATGGTACAGTAGAAATCTACTATAGTGAGAATTCATAATGGTGAAAAATTTACTCACTATAGCTATACTCATATCCAATTTTTTGTAAAGTCGGGAGAAACGACATACATGTTAAAATCAGTATCAAATGGCAATAAGTTTGTTCAAAACTTGCCTACTCTTTTGTTGTTGTTATGTTTTGAAATCCGATACTACGTGAAAGTGTATGTTTAATTTCATCCTCAAAAAATTATAGTATCAATACAGAGACCCCAGTGGCAAACGTTTCAGTTTTCTTCTTCAAACAGCATCACTCAAAATTTAACCAGGAGAAAATATAAACTAACCTCTGAAATCAGCGATACGCTCCGCCATATCTAGAGATGCATCGCATTTTTAATTAATTTCAGTGCAGAGAATTCTCAAGTTACATTATAACGAGTTAACAACTTCTATCGACCACGTTATTTACGTATTTATTATGAAATCATGATCTCCTCTTTTATTTCTGATTTTCTTTACGGAACAGCAGTTGACTGGTATTACTAATCGACTCCAACATTGCCTTCGATGTCGACGAGAGAACTCGAAAATGCACATAACGAGATAACTATACCTATTCCTTCTCGCATTGTGTTTGGCGCTCCTACAGAATTCCTAACTACTGGAGTTCACGTCATATCAACCTTAATTTCGTTGCCATGCGCCTTTTAACTGGTTCAGTTTGACACGTACTATTCAATAAACTCTATTTCAACTTTTGTTTTTGCTTAATTTAAAGAACTCCATTGTCAATAATTAATCCACGCTTCACGCATTGACATATTTTAAGGTCCACTATACCTATTTTTTTACTTTAACAACCTCATGATTGTTTTAACTTTACAGACTATCATCGTTCAATATTCCACTACAAATACTTGCTGTTAATCTGTACATATTGTTACAATTTCAAGTCTAATGTTATCATTTTACTTTTTATTACGGCATTATCACTCTTTTAACATTTTTTATCATTTCAGCTCAGGGCCCTGACCTAATCTTTGTAAATTAACGGCTGATGATGTTTGCTATGTCGAACGAAACATGTTCCATTATTTAAGACACCTCATGATTATTTTATAATTCAATGAGTAATGTATTGTATTGAGTAGGTGGTTGTTAATAAAAGGATTTTATAATTTTAACATATTGTCCTCAATACGGTTCTATTATGAGATTAATTACATGTAACATAACTATACCTTACCGAAGATGATCGATCGCATTTTGTGGCAAACATTTGTTTTCTTATTCAGTCACCTAAGCTAACTTAACCATACTATATGCAACATGAAAACACATTTCAAGCACCAGTAAAGAAATGATAACCTTCTCGCTGTAAATTTACATGATAATAGCCTTTCCAAAATTTAACCAGGCGCAAGAAAATATAAACTATGCTCTGAAATCAATGATGCACTCTGCCATATCTTGCAGTGTATCCCATTCTTACTTAATTGCAGTATTTAGCATTAAAATTAAGCGATCATTTACTTCAGCTTTTACTTTTAACGAGATAACAGCTGCTACCAGACATGTTACTTAAGCATTTATTATGAAAACATGTTCTCCTCTTTCATTTCCATTTTCTTTATGGAACAGCAGTCGACGGGTATTACTAATGGACTCTGGCATCGCCTTCAAATGTTGACTATAGAGCTCGCTAGTGGACATACCGAGGAAACTATACCAAAGATGATCGATCGGATGCAATATAATGGCTGGGTGCATACATATCGATGACAGAAAAAAATCGCTTGTATAAATGGATGCGTCAGTGATCGAGCTCTCGCTGTAACCAAAGGATAATACACATTTCAATATAGGAATTTTGAAGAGACAGACAAAAGGTGAAGTTATAATGGGGTTCTCGTTATATGCCGTACTTACTATAGCGGACTTCTACTGTAATTGTTTTTACGTTCAAACCTAACCTTAAACTTAACAGTTTATAGTGGAAACTCGATTCTCCGTTTTTGGAGGGATCACGGAAAAAAATGTTCAACACGGGAAAATGGAAAATCTGGCAACGAATGTGTCGCCGGTGGTGAGTACATAGTCGGTGGAATCATGTAATTCTTGACTTGTCATGAAACCGTCATTGAAGGAAACTAAGGAACTGACATTTTTGAAGAATTCGATTAAATATTTTTTTGTTGCTGTAAATTTATGTAAAATTTTATGCGTTTTATTTCTGGTGAAATTTTGTGATTTTAAAGAAATTTAAGGACTAGCAGAGAAGACAATTATTTACTTAATCATTGAGTGTTAAAAGAAAAGACACTGATTTTTGTAGTGAAGATCTCCAGTAATATGTTTGTTGTAACACATTTTTTGTATCATCCTGTAGTTGCCACGTGGAGGCTTCGATCAAGAAATTGCCGAGTTTCGCAATCGAAACCTCCAGAATAAATTTCCCACATTACCATATATGGTGCTGTAATGCTATTGGCGAAAATAACGCTAAATTGTATGGGTGAAACTTCGGGTCGAAACATAGGTAGCTTCCCTGATAGGCTGTTTGAGTGTTTCACAATTTCCGGCCTTCTGGCTCCTTAGCAGGAGTAAGGCTCTGTTCAGCGTCTTTGGTTTTCGTATGTGTTAACGATCGGATGCACCTTGTTAGGTGGTCCGCTCAGCGGCTCCAGCCATCCCGGGGTAAGCATGTTTTCTTTTCTCAAATGTTAAATTTATATGTAAATTTATTGTTCGGAATTTACCTTAGACCCTGGTTTTCAATGTTTGGTATTGTAAATGCCTTAGTTCGTCAGCTAGGCATATCCTTTGTTTTGGAGGCAATTCCTTTTATTAACCTTTTGTGTAAATGTAAATTTTTCCTTCCAAGTTGCCTCCAGTAATTCCGCGTCAATTTAGTGTACACCTGTTGAGCTATGCGTCTCTCACTGATGTGTATTAGGAGAGGACTGCACCTCCAAAGGCCTCTGTGCTAAATTTAAATTTCCGTTGTTTTCTTTCCTTGTAAACTCTGGATTTGCCCTATAAGATGATTGTAATTATGTCACATTCCCTGTTAAATTTACCTTGTAAATTTGATTGTCGAAGTTTTGCTCACCTTCTTAAATGTAATTGTAATATTGTGTTATATGATTTCCTGAAGAACCATCGAAAGGCACCTCGTGGTTTGATTTAAACCTTTCCTTAATACATAATGTTATCCTTTTAATCAGTGTTTTATACCTTGTTAAAAGTCTTTATTGTGAGTAAATTAGACTAAAGGGATAATGCTTTCACGTTTCTTTCCCTACAACGTCACGTAAGATCTTGTCCTCTGTAGGGTTTCCCGGCCTGCTTCCCATATATCCTTTCTCTAGTTGTCATGTTGATAACCCTGCATAGCCCCATGTATGTTATTGAAATTTAAGATATTTTTCTTGGTGTATCATCAGCTGATGTTGTTCATTCAGATTTGTCAATTTTGGATTATTATATCATTACGTGTTTTATATGTAACTGATATTACGTGCTCTCTTCTTCAAAAGAGGGGGGGGGGGGGGGTGACAGAATGAAAACCATCAACAATTTGGCTAAACATCACAAAAATGAAATATGTATAATTATAATTGTACCGGGTGGTACACCTCCACGCCGCTAATTCAAACATTGCGCCAGTTGAAACTCCTCTACTGGAGAAAGCCTGAACTTTAACAACCATATTAATTCTAAGGTTTCTCAGAAGATGTCTCTACGGTAAATTTTGAAGTGTTCTGAACTATGCCTGTTTCGATTTGTATTTGTTTGCTCTGTAGTAAGAAGTGTGAACATTCTCTTCTAGATGGCACTACGTAAGAACTACAATTGTGCACCCTAGTGCGAAGTGAAGGAACTCTTTTTTGAAGAAATTTGGTATTCATAATTTTGTTCTTTGTTAAATTTCTTTCAGTCATTGTTTGGGTTGGCAGTATAATCCTTCTCTTTCCGCCAGTTTGAATTTGACCAATGAGTAATTTCTGTAATGAATTTTCCACCAATCCTAGATGTCTTCTTCAGTTTTGACTTGTAATCTTTAACTAAGGTTAAGTTATGAGTAGGTTCCCACCTTCCAATACTTATCAATTTCTATATAATAGGTTTATTAATTACATAATATAAACCATATAATTTCTAGTACATGTTTCGTTCCGATTATGGAACATCTTCAGCTAAAATTTGACAAAATGGCAAGACAATTAAAATACATTGATGTTATGATACAAAAGCTAAAAGATATGATAAAATGGCACGAAGATTAAAACATTTAATTATGATGATGAAATAAAGTTCATTCATGTTGGTTAAAAATTCAACAAGTCAGTGTTCAAATGACGAATTAAAAACGGCGGTAAGGTTCTTCTTCATGTTGGAGACGTGTACATTTTGTTAATCTTGAAGATAAATTGGAGAAATACAAGATTTTCTTAATGTATATTTATCGGGGGAACTCTTGATAAAATAACCGTAGCTGAAGTTGAGTTGTGGTTAGATTATTGAAATGAGTCTGAAGCGAGAAAAGAATGAGTAAAATAGAAAATATTTTAAGGAGAAAACCTTGTTAAAAATGTATGTTCGCGAGAATGAAGGATAATGGAGTTGATTACCTTATAGTCAGTCGTGTCGTATTTAACGTCCTCCCTTATTGATGGTTATGAATTTCATGTTTTTGGTCCGTATTGAATGAGAATAATCACATCTTTAAGAAACAAGGCGTTAAAATAGCCTTCAAAACTAACAATAAGAACATGAACCTTTTATACAATACTTCACACATCAACAAGACCCCTGTAAAAAAACCTACATCGGGCAAACCGGGAGAAACTTCATTATCATATACCACGAGCACACTAACGCAATAAAATACAACAGGTTTTCAGCCATCGGCCAACACATGCAAGATTATAACCATAATTTCACCAATATTGAACAAGACATGGACATCCTCGTATTAGCATACAAGGGCCCTTTACTCAACATAATGGAAAATTACTACATACACCTAGACCAATACTTTAAAAAACTTATATATTGTCCTCCCTTATGTCGTGTTGTTAACTGACTGAGTCCTGTGTACGTGTGTAAGGCACTTGCGGTGGGCGGGGAGTATTGGAAGGAGAGGTAAGTGACGTGAGGAGAGCGGGAAAAATGTTGTGTAGGGTGGAGCTAACTGAGGAGTGGCGTTGTGATAGGCTAGGGGAAACGGAAGGAAAGGTAGGGGGACACTTGTGTAGGGTGGAGCTAATCTGAAGGTGTGTTGGTTGTTTGTTGGGATTCTTTTTGATGGTTTTTCTAGATGAATCTAATTTGGTAGCCTCTTCTAATAATATATTTATATTTTCCGTAATTTCGTTAACATTCTGGTTGGGATTTCGCTTCTGATCAATTTCAATATAGATATTTTCAAGAATATTCATTAATTTGCCTTTGTTTAGCGTTCGTAGAATGGTTAAGTCCCTTTCTATCGATGTAAAACTGTGTTTATATTCGGTCATGTGAAGACTCATGGCCGAGTACTTCCTGTGTTTTTTGGCATTAATATGTTCTTGATATCTTACTAAGAAATTACGGCCTGTTTGTCCGATATAAGAATTGGCACAATTTGAGCATTTAAGCCTATATATCCCGGAATTTAAATATTTGTTATTACTTGCAATGCTTTGATGATTAAAAATTATACGTTGATTGTTGTTATTGGTGCGAAAAGCAATTTTAAAATTGAATTTCTTAAAAATGTTAGTAATCTGGTAAATGTTCCCGTTATTATAAGTAAAGGTAGCGAAGTTTTTCTTTTTATGTTCTTTTACCAGCTGCGTTTGAGGTTTATTCTTCATTTTATTCATTAATCTATCTATGTAGTGTTTTGTGTATCCATTGCTTATCGCTATTTTGTAAATGAGATTAATTTCTTTTTGGAGGTCGTTTTTGGACAAAGGAATGTTAAAGGCTCTATTTAACATGCTTAAAAAGGAACTCCTTTTATGTGCCTCAGGATGGTACGAATCTTTTCGTATGGTATTTATAGTTCGAGTCGGTTTTCTAAAGATTGTAAAGGCTAACTTTTCTTCTTTCCTTTCGATTGTTAAATCAAGGAAATTTAGTTTTTTATTGTTCTCGGTTTCTAACGTAAATTTTATGAAAGGGTCTAAACTGTTGATCTGGTCTAATAAATTAGTGCTACTATTGATTTGTTCATCTATAACTGCAAAGATGTCATTGACAAACCTTAGCCAGATAATGATACCTTTTTCATCATTTAAAATTTTATGTTTTTCTAAGTGATCCATGTATATTTCAGCAAGGATACCTGACGCTGGAGATCCCATAGGAAGACCACTTTGTTGATATACTGTGTTATTGAAGGAAAAGTAATTATTGTTAAGTGTAAATTCTAGGAGTAACATAAATTCTTCTATTTCATGGTTACTAAGTTTTCTGTGTGTCTTTAAGTTGTTCTTAATTATATTTAGAGTTTCTTTCGTGGGGATCGTAGAATACATATTAGTGACGTAGAATGAGTTCAAGGTGAAAGATGGTTTTAATTTTGTGTTCTTGATAATTTTACAAAATTCTATTGAATTATTGATTGTGGTTCTGCTTTGGAAAGTATAGTACTTTTTTAGGAAGCTATTGATAAATTTAGAGGTTTTGTAGGTGGGGCTATTTTTAAAGTTAATAATTGGTCTAATGGGTGTGTCAGGTTTATGTATCTTAGGCAAAGCTCTTGCTGTTGGTAGTCTTGGATTCATATTAATTAGGTTTGATATTTCGTTCTCATTAAGGATGAAATTAATGTTTTTAAGTATTTGTTTTAGTTTTCTTCAGACAGAGTTAGTCGGGTCTTTTTTAATTTTTGTGAAAGTATTATCTGAAAAAAATGCTTCGGTTTTTTCTATATATTTTTTTTATGCATAATAAATGACACATTACCTTTATCCGCCTTTGTGATTATAAGGTCATTATCTTTTATTTTTTGTTTTAGGCCTTTTATATCTGTAGAGGGTAAATGGGGTGTGTTAACTTTCTAATCTTTAAATAATTCTTCAAGTTTCTTTTTGACTTCGAATTTAGTTTCAAGTTGTCGATCTATTGGAAGCTGAGCTATGACTTGTTCTACTTCAGCAATGGTTGTTATGTATTGCTTCTGGTTGTATGGATTAGACCAATTATGTTTGGGTCCTTTGTTGATAATCTGCAACTCTTTGTCCTCGAAAACAACGTCAGTTAGATTCTTAGTTGGGGGGTGAAAGGTTGAATTGGGTTCGATGTTAATGGACGATTCTTTTGACTGATTTATGTTTTTTTTGATTTAGAGTAAGAATGTAAAGTTTTTTGTTCAAGGTTTCTTGTTTCTTATCTAATATATTTTGAATTTTAGTATCACCATATTTCAAAAAGGAATCCCATTCAATAGGGGCCATAAGGGAGGAAGCTTCTAGATGAGCATTATATAACTTAGAGTTTAAAAAAGACTTTTTTCTGTATAGAAATTTAATTTCATTTTTGAGCTATAAGTCGTTAGTTTTTTCTTGAGTAGCTTTATGCCATTTTGTTGTACAAGGCTTTCTCTGTACTGAATTTAGAAATTTAGGAACGAGTTTTTGATGAAAAATTTGTTTTAAGAAATTTATTTCTTTGCCAATTTTTGACAATTTAATCTTTAAGTTCAAATAGGCATTTGATTGTTTTTTTGCCTGGTTGGCTAAATTACAGCTTATAAATCTCATATTTATTCCGTATTGGCTCAGCACAACTAAGGTTAAGTTATGAGTAGGTTCCCACCTTCCAATACTTATCAATTTCTATATAATAGGTTTATTAATTACATAATATAAACCATATAATCTCTAGTACATGTTTCGTTCCGATTATGGAACATCTTCAGCTAAAATTTGACAAAATGGCAAGACAATTAAAATACATTGATGTTATGATGATACAAAAGCTAAAAGATATGATAAAATGGCACGAAGATTAAAACATATAATTATGATGATGAAATAAGGTTCATTCATGTTGGTTAAAAATTCAAAAAGTCAGTGTTCAAATGACGAATTAAATCGGAACGAAACATGTACTAGAGATTATATGGTTTATATTATGTAATTAATAAACCTATTATATAGAAATTGATAAGTATTGGAAGGTGGGAACCTACTCATAACTTAACCTTAGTTGTGCTGAGCCAATACGGAATAAATATGAGATTTATAAGTTGTAATCTTTAGCCGACCAATAAAATTTTGTGGGCGGGTTGTAATCATTCATGAAACGTATCGAATTTTCCGCGAGGGTATATAAACTGCTGATTTTCTTGTCTCGGGGCCACTTCAGTAACATCTCTCCTAGTGTGATTAGGTAGCAGGGGGCGGGAAGCGCCTCTTTCTTCGGGCAGCAGTTCATCCATAAGGTAATGGCCGTTTAATAACTTCATTTCTCGCTAGCTCAGCAGTTTAACCCTCGGGGCAGGTTCGAAAACTTTTCTCATGTAACCTATCGTTAAAATGTAATAGACACTTGGTAAAACTTCGACTCTTTAACTATAAATTGGGATAGAGAGTGCTAAACCCTCTCGAGCTCCCACTCCTATTGTTTTGAGGTGACTTTGTTTTCACAACCGTTTCTTCCTTTCTTAATGTAATAAAGTCTTCTTATACAAGTCACCTCTTTAGTATGGGATTAGCCCTTGTGTATACGGCCTAGTGCCAAATAGGTTTTAAAAGTGTATTAGGAGTGCAAGTTACGCCTCCAGTCAAGTTGGAATTTTGGGCCATGTAATTAACCTGTTTTTTTACTGAATAGGCCTCAGTAGGTTGGGTATTATTACCCCTGTTCTTGTGTGCCTGGAGGGCAGATTGAAGGTGGAGTTTGGTGTGGCCTTTGAATAGGCTTGAACTTTGAGAGCGGGTTTGCTCTTTCTTAAAAGTGGATTTTCTGTGTGCCTGGAGGAGGCTTTACTGGGTAATTTGGGAGCAAGTGCTCCTTGGCATGATTGGGGTTTTCTGCCCCTTTGTTGAACTGTGTACATAGGTAAAGTTGGGCTCATTGCTCAAGGATTGTGAGTCTGGGGCTTGAAGCCCAAATCCAGTAACAAACCGTAATTGTACTTTCTTAATTTGTTGATATGCTACTGTGTACCTGTTGCACTTGTTAATTCTTGATCTTGAAAAGAAAATATAACCTTTGTTAAATTTTAAATTAACTTTAATTTTGTAGTTGAGACCTATTCCACCCAGCACCTTCTTTCACCTCTGCTGTTCCACAGATACCTCGGATCAAGTGGTAGCAGAGCGTGGTTGAATGGGTCTCAATTTAGCCCCTTTTGAAGGCTAAACATTGTTTTGCTTTCGAACTCTATCAATATTCTCTGTCGCTGGACTTTTCTTTCTCATTTTTCAAAACTGTTAATTTTTTGTCATCATGTCCGGCTCTTGCGAAGTCCTCCACCCCGGCTACTTGCGCAAGGAGGAATTAATCTATGAATTAACCATTCGAAATGTTCAATCTGGAGGCACGGTTGCGATAGACACTAATAAGCTAAAAGATTCCCTGGATTTACCTATTACCATCCCGACTTTGGGAGAAAAAGAGATTGACGACGCTCTCTCCACGATCAATGATAATACTACTGAGCTAGCATCTGTAGTTAGTTTTTTTGAAGTAAGTGATCCATCTCCTAATCAACTCAAAAGAGTACAGGCCAGGTTGTACCACTTTTATAATAGGGTGTTTGATCTATTTTCTCTGAAGTTAAATGACGTTCAGGGTAAGGAAGCTAGCGTCCTTGCCGAAAACTTGTCTAAAATGTCTAGTAAAGTTAGCCATTTGTTATCTGGATCTGCTATTCCTAAAGTCGACCAGCCTATGGTAGTAAATATTGTAAGTGGGGAGGATTCCTCTAAAGAGGAAGGAAGTAGTACTGCGGCGGCTACCCAACGAACATCTGCCCCATTAGAAACGGAGTCCGGTCGTCGCACGTCCATTCCACCCTTTGTGTTAAATAATGCTCCCTCTGAAACAGCTTCTGCACCCCATAGGCCGTTACCTACTATGTCACCAGTGTTCAGTAGTTTGCCGCATCCATTAGCAATGTTGCTCAGGGGTATTTCTAAGTTTTCCGTTAACTCCACAAGCGACATTATTTCATTCCTAAGATTTTTAGTTGAGTTCCAAGATCATGCCCTTGTTTTTTCCCTTTCTCCGTGTCAAATCCTTCAGATTATTTACCCGTATTCTATTGGTGTTCTATTGGACAAAATAGTTAGGGCAATTGCCGAACAGTCATCCATAGAAGACTTCCACGCCCATCTGTTCACTAATTTTATTCCAGCTCGAGCTAGGTCATCTCTAATTCAGAAGTATTATTATAGAGTCCAGCGACTTGATGAAAACCTGGCAGACTTCATACAAGACATCAAATTCTATACTAGGGTATTTGTCCTTCATTTTCCCGAAGATCAAATTGTTCAGGCCATAGTGGAAGGTATTTCTCCATCATACCGATCATACTTGTATTTTGCATTGCGTCCGCAAACTTTTGCCGAGTTAGAGGCTATGGCTGTCTCAGCCGAAGGAGTTAGATACGCCGATACCTTGCGCGTCGCGAGAGAACCCCCTCCATCCTCTAGTAGGTTTTGGCCTCCACCTCGCCGACCCATCACACCCCGTAAATGTTACGCTTGCGGGTCGCCTAACCATCTTCGCAATACATGTCCATTGATTAAGTCTAGTGGGACAAGGAATGGAGCACGGTCATCTCAAGGCTGTTTTAAATGCGGCGTGTTTTCCCATAGAGCCAAGAATTGCCCAAATTCGAATAGCACCCCCTCCTGCTTAACTTCTGGTGCAACTTCCACCAATGCCAATAATAACAAGTGACTAGTGGCTTCGGCTGGGTCGACCTTCCGAGGTTCACCCCCAAGTAAAACTGCCGAATTCCCAAGGAAAACTCAGTTTTCAAATTCATCCTTTGAAGGCCCTAAAGAATGTCTTAGGATTGCGGCGGATACCCCCACACCTGTTCCTCTTCTCAAAATTGAATTGAATAATGAGCCCGTAACTGCTCTTTTAGATTCAGGCAGTGTTTGTTCAATTATTTCGGCTGAATGGTACTCTAAATTGAAAACTGTTTGTAAACTTCCTGACTATTGCTCATCTTCAGTTCAATATCTTTTGGCTAATTCTTCTCCATTAGAAATTTTAGGTTTTCTATATGCCATAATTCGGATTTCTAAATTTACTTGGAAAGTTAAACTGTTTGTGGCTAAGCACTTGTCTTGCCCCATTATATTGGGAGCGGATTTCATGTCTTCTACTGGTCTAGTGCTCGACATTCAGAGCAGGTCGTGCACATTCAAATTTGCTTCTAATTGTAAAACCAGTTTGTTAAAGTGTAGTTCTGTATCATGTTCATCTATTTCGCCTACCCAGGATGAGATGATGTTAGATCTTAGACATCTACATGAGGAGCAGGCTGACAGTATTCGTAAGTTGTGTCAGTCATCTCCAGAGGTGTTCTCTGATACTCTTGGTGTTACTGACCTTATTGAATACAAGATCGAGATTACTGATTCGATTCCGGTCCGTTTTCCACCTTATAGGCTGTCTCCTCCTAAAATGAAAGCCTTGAAGAAAATCATCGACCAGATGCTAAAGGATGGTATCATCTGGCCCTCTAAGTCGGCGTATTCTTTGCCTATTTTTCTAGTCCCGAAACCCCAAGGTGGTTTCAGGCCTCTGATTGATTATAGGGCTCTCAATTGGAGGGTGGTGTTACAATCTGTGCCCCTTCCAGACCTTCATTCTTGTTTTTCATGGTTTCGTAAAGCGAAGTTCTTCACACTCTTAGACCTCAATCAGGCTTATAACCAGATAACGTTAGCAGAGGAATCCAAGCACCTTACAGCGTTTGCCACGGATTGGAATTTGTACGAGTACAACCGTGTGCCTTTCGGGCTCCCCACGGGAGCAGCTGTGCTTACGAGGCTACTAGACAGGGTCTTCTCCAACATTAAGTTTGAGTACTTGTACCACTATCTTGATGATGTCGTATTTTCGGAGACCTTCGAAGAACATCTAGATCATCTGAAAGAAGTTCTCAATCGCCTTCGTAAGGCTGGGTTAACGGTGAAGTTGTCCAAGGTCGCCTTCGCTAAGCCTTCCATGTCATTTCTATTACTAGACATCCTTCTTCTTTATCTTACAAAATTTTCAGAAAACCAACCCAAACAGCAACTACAATAAGACAAGATTCTTCGCACCCCCAAGCTCATAAACGTGCTACTTATAACAGCTTAATTTTTCGTGCTTTTAACACCCCTATGTCCAAAAAAGATTTAAATAATGAATTAAACACCATCCGCAACATTGCTAAATTTAATGGCTTTAACAACTCCTTCATTAACCGCATCATCAACAAATTCAAACACCGTCCAAAAATCACTTTATCTAAAGACACAATTAAACCAACTGCTTTTTCCACCTTCACTTTCACTCAGGATGCTTATAAAATAACTAATATTTTAAAAAAACATAATATGAAAATTTCTTTTAGAACTAACAATAGAAGTCTTGATATCTTACACAACTCTAAATCTCTAAACAAGTCTAATGCTTTTTCTAAATCTGGTGTATACAGATTTAAATGCAACAACTGCAATTCCTCCTACGTCGGACAAACTGGCCGCAACTTCAATATCAGGTACTCTGAACATGTCAACGCCATTAAATACAACAGATTCTCTGCCATAGGACAGTACATACAAGACTCCAAGCATAGTTTCACCAGTATTGACAATGACATTAATATACTTAAAATCATTAACAAAGGCCCCCTCTTAAACATTACTGAAAATTGCTTTATCCACCTTGACCAGTACTTCAACCCTAATTTCAATTTAAACGACATTTCTGAAAAACCCAATATCCTTTTTGACTTCCTAATTCTTCTTCTCAAAAATTCCAAATTCCAAAACCCCAATTCTATTTTCCATGCCTTACATAGTTCCCACCCACATTTTCTACCTCCAATAACCCACCCTCCTAACCCACCCTAAACTACCCCTCCTTCATTTCCCTATCTTATCCTTCCTCATTACCATCTAACTTCAATTTCTTTTATTCTTTCTCTTATTTCACTATCACTCTTCCTTGTTTAATTTATTCTTCCTTCTCTATTTAAAAAAAAAAAAATCCACGACCTTCATTTCGGTTCTCCTCTTTCAAATTTTAACTCTTGTCTTGCGCCAACTTCGACTACTTCAATCATAACCTAAAAATTTTTCATTTAAAAAATAGCGCACTGTGCATATAAGTTTTCATTTGTTTTCCGATATTGCGCTTTTTACTACATTTTTTTCTTCTCTCTACAATTGTTTTTTCAAGTCAACTGTTTTCCAAGAACTTAGCAGGAGTACAAGTACTCATTCAATTATACTGATTTGCGTAGTATATTTTTATATACGTACTTAACTTCCCGCAACCGTGACAAATTCTGGACCTTCAAGACATTCTCCACTCTACTTTGGCGTTCGACCGCAGCGCATGACCTTGAATGTGCCGCGCTGATCACCAGGAGCTGGCGGCTTTCTACTACAAATCTATTCGTCTGCGACTTCAAATTTATTTTTGATCTTCGTATATTAGTTGATAGTGTTGTGACTTTGTGCATGACAGAATGTGGTGTCTTGTCTTTGTGCCTATCAGAGTGTGAAACTGACCTCCAATATTCATAAACATTGTACATGTTTTTACGGCTGATGATGACCTGGACTAAGGTCGAAACCGGTCCCATTTAAATAGGAATGTGATTACTGCATTTCTTTCTCTTAAGTATTGAATAGGTTGAACCTCCTTTTCAATTATTTAATTTTTAACATCGCCCGATGGTGTCGCAGTGGATCATTCTAGAACACAGGCCATCCATGATTTCAAACCTTCTAAGGACATCAAAGGTATTGCTAGGTTCATTGGTATGGTGAATTTCTTCCAGAAATTTATTCCAAATTTCGCCAATAGGGCGGCGAAATTTATTCCAAACTTCGCCAATAGGGCGGCGCCCTTGAACCTTTTTCGTAGGAAAGGCGTCAAATTTGAGTGGGGACCTTCCCAACAAGCCGCTTTCGAAGACCTCAAATTAGCTCTCTGTAATGTCCCTATCCTCGCTATGCCCGATTTCTCTAAGAAATTCATCGTCCAAACCGACGCGTCGTTGTCGGCAGTGGCTGTGGTCCTTCTTCAAGAGACCGAACTAGGGAGGCGACCCATCGCCTATGCATCTAGGACTCTATCGGTTCAAGAAGCCAAATATTCCATCTATGAGCTCGAAGGTTTGGCAGTCTTATTTGCTTTAGAAAAGTTCCGGCTCTATCTGGAACATGTCAAATTCAACTTGGAGACCGATAACCAAGCCTTAAGTTGGGTCTTAGCTAGGCCGCGTCGTACTGCTCGTATAGCCCGGTGGGCCATCCGAATTTCTGCCTTCCAATTTGACGTTAGGCATATCAGAGGTACTGAAAATGTTGTGGCAGACGGACTAAGCTGTATGTTTTCCAATGAGGTAGAGACCCTGGAACAGGTTAATAGTTCTTCTCCTTCCGAGTCCATACTACCCAAGGTTAATGCTATTCTTACTAATGCTCCCATGTTGCTTAGGGATCTTGAGAAATATCAACGTGAAGATCCAACGCTGGCCCCTATCATGGAAACCCTTTCTTCTGGGGAACATGTCGTCCCTTATGTATTGAGGAATGGTGTTTTATGTTGCCCGTCGAGGCATGATAAAAAAATGAAATTTGTAGTTCCAGCTGTTCTTGTACCTACGATCTTCAAGTACTATCATGAGACCCCATTAGGGGGGCATTTAGGCATCTTCAAAACCCGCAAAAAGATTAGTGAAATGTTCATCTGGAAGGGTATGGACGGAGAAATCCGTGAATTGGTAAAATCTTGTAAATCATGTTGGCTTAGTAAACCCACCATGTCCACTAAGCAAGGGCTTTTGTCTTCTCATCAAGCGTCGCGCCCAATGGAACGTCTCTACATCGATTACGTAGGACCCTTCCTCCAGTCAAAGGGGAATGCCAACAAGTTCATCCTTGTATGTGTAGATGGTTTTACAAGATTTTCTTGGTTATTTCCGACTAAGCTGGCTACCACTCAGTCCACCATTACTTGTTTAAATTCCATTTTTGCTTCTTTCGGTCCATGTCAATATATTGTGTCTGATAATGCTAAAGCTTTCACATCCAATCTCTTTCGTAAATTCTGTTTTGATCTGTCCATATCTCATGTGACTACTTCTGCTTATTATCCTCAACCAACTCTAGCGGAACGGGTCAATCGTAATCTGAGGTCGGCTCTTATTTCCTATCATCATGAAGATCATTCTAGGTGGGACACGTCCCTGCATTGGTTAGCTTTTGCTTTGAATTCGGCGGTTCATGAATCCCATAAGTTTACTCCAGCTTCCTTGATGTTCAAGTTTGTTCCCAACACGCCGCTTTCAAACCTTTGGTCTCTTAGTGACATTCTACCCGAGACAATAGATCCTGATAACATTAAAGATCTTTGGAAGAAGGCTAAGGCCAATCTTAAAGTGTTTCATGAAAAGGTTAGGGAAAGATATGATCGTAGACGCAGACCCACCCATTTGAAGGTAGGTGACCAGGTGATGGTCAAAAATTTTGTCCCCGCGGGCAAGCTTGCCCCCAGATTTCATGGGCCGTGCGTTATTTTAGATTTCCTTACCCCAGTGACGTTGTTACTAAGCAATCCAGCCACCGAGAGGATATTTAGGGTTCACCTGTCGCAGGTGAAACCTGTGTAACTTCCGCGCTAACTTAGCTGGTTTTTATATATATTTTTTTACATGTTGCAAGAATTCGGAAGGTTATATATTTTTTTTGGTTTCATTTTTAGGCCTTCTGCCCCTTGAATTAGGTTCCTTGTATTTAAATATTCATTGTACAACCTCCCCCGACCAGTTAAACTGCTATCCTGTCCTCGCCATGGCCATTACCATGCTCCCGTCTCCTGCTGAAGCACAACAGTGGCTAATTAAAATGAAATAAAAACTTCCACGCCGCTGGCCCCTCAGCCTCACCACAAAAACTGTACCCTAAAATCGTTATGGTCCAACAAAATTCTGCCGCTGAGATCTTAATGTTTCAGTGCCCCCGCAGCCGTGCGGCGCCGTACCGCTACTGTAGTGGAGCACGGGCCCGATCTACTCCAGTGAGGTCAACCAGTGTACGGCGAGCCGGAGCCCTCCTGCCGGCCAAGGCTGATGTGCGGCGCACCACCTGCAAACTGCCCGCGGTCTGTAAACAATCGTCGCATGTGCGGCGTGCTTCACCACCACTACCCCTCTCATAGTGCAGGTGAGCGGTATCTCAGGGTACTTGAGGGGTCCGAGCGGCCTCCTCTGGACACAAGCTGTGGCGGCTGGTCTGGCCGTCAAAGTAATAGGCAACTAATGTACTTATCCAGCTACATGGACATTCCATATCCACAATTACTACATTTTTGGATTCAACTGCAACATCTGGTGAACTAGGAAATTTTTTTTTCTTTCAAGTATTAAAAGTTTTTCTTTCTGAATTCAACTACTACAAGCATAAAGACATTTCATCAAAAGCTACTACAAAGAATTTTGAAACTGGGTCAAATCAATTTAAGAAAACTTCGGATACGGAAAAATGTATGTCCTTTTGTGAATCCTTCTGCAATTAATTTCTATATCAACATAACAACTTGGACCTTGTTTAAAACAAATTTGGTGTTCTTCTGTGTCACCCCTTGGAAGGACTTTTGGGGGGGGGGGGGGAGGTCTGTACCGGGCGGTACACCTCCAAGCCGCTAATTCACACATTGCGCCAGTTGAAACTCCTCTACTGGAGAAAGCCTGAACTTTAACAACCATATTAATTCTAAGGTTTCTCAGAAGATGTCTCTACGGTAAATTTTGAAGTGTTCTGAACTATGCCTGTTTCGATTTGTATTTGTTTGCTCTGTAGTAAGAAGTGTGAACATTCTCTTCTAGATGGAACTACAGCCCCAATAGGGCTTCGCCTACCAAGCGATGATGGCCTGCAGGTTACGAGATGACGCATGGTCAATGACACAAATCCTCTTGGCTGTTATTCCTGGCCCTCTAGACCGGGGTTGCCATCTCAATGTTATATAGGTCCCCAATTAAAAGTAATAACGTAGGCTGAGTGGCTCTGGAAAAAGCCCTCATATTCTGGTAAAAATGCCCGACTTGGCCGGGAGTCGAAACCAGGCCCTCCAGGTGAGAGGCAGGCAAGTTAGACCGTGGGGTCAGCTTCAAACATTAATTACCGGTACACAAGTTATAAATCTTGATACTTTACATTCAGTTTGACCGGAGAAACTTCAGTCGGTTTCCTGTGAAAACTTCTTTCAGTTCAGCAACTTCGATCAACCAAACTCTTTGAAATATCTAATAACGCCAAACCAAGCAACAATTGACCACAAATAGTTTTTGATTTTCAAATCTAATAAAATAAAGCACATCCGATACAAAACCGCGGAACATGGCGAAGTCTCTTTTTTTTAATCTTCCCTTTGTAATTCGGTCACCGGTACATTGTTTGTAGTCAGTTTCTGCAGATCTTGTACCATGTAAATTAGGCCTGCATCAACTTTTAAAGGTTATGTTGAACATGAGAATATGATGATGTGACCGTATGCTTCTGACCAAGTGGCTGAATGTAGGGTTGTGTGACAAGAGTCTGGTTCTTTTGTTGGCACCGCATGTGCTAGCTTTCTGGAGAGAGGAGGCAACATGTTTCAAACGAGAAGGGGAGCGAACTAGTTTGGATCAGAAAATAAAATTTTAAAAAAGCGGAGAGAAAACAAATAGCTGGAACATGTCCACGTACAGCTGTACCTTATAAATGTGAAGAAAATATTATTAGCAATGTTGACGGCATTATATTTGTACTTATGAATGTGTATAACATTGAAATTAGACTGAACAGTGATAATGATATCATGTTTAAATCACAATATTAGTAATGGAATTTATGTTTGATTCTGAATGATGTTTGTGTGGAATTTAAGAATAATTAATTAAAGGAGCTGACAAGAATTCAGTACTTCAACTGACTTATACTTCCTACGATCAGTGGGGTAAGGTACTACTTAAAGGAAGCCATATGCGTGCTCATTCTCATTTATTCTCCGTCTACGCTCAGTACACTGGTCAACGAGAACGTCGCTACACATCGAGGGAGAACGCCATTCGATATTCAGTCGTCACCAGGGACAGTGAGGACGTATATCCAGCGTCTATCCTACACTTGGAAAATTGTGCCAGTCTCTACTACTACGATTAAATGTACTCGACCAACAGACGTTGAATGGAGGCAGATAAAAAGTAATAAGTACGTGTTTTTCAATGTCAATTCGTAGCATTGTGCCTAGAACTCTCTCTAATTTATTCTGTACAAGTTTCAGCAAAATCACCTGGAAGTGTGGAGTTGAAGAGGACCTCAACAGCCTACATCGCAAGGAGACGGGATTTACTACTGCATTCTTCCCATATTTCACCATGAACTTCTAAATCTGCAGAACGTCGCCAATGGAGGAGAAATGCAGGAATTTCAACCCTAGACTGTTAGATACATAGATAAATTAAGGACGTCCAGAGCTCGACATGAAGCCTACAGTATAAGTTAAGCCGACTACGTCTTTATTTATATTAGTTCTCTGTAGTAATTTATTTCTTTGTCTAGTCTTTTGGTGTGGTCTCATAGTCTAGCAGTTGATCTATTCCTTATATTATTTCATTTAATTGTTCCCAAATGTCCAAGTTAAGACATGAAATTTTGTTCGAGCCTGTGAGTCATATTCTTAACCACGTGTTACAGAGTTCTGAAATGAAGGATCATTGGAAGTTGATCCATGTGTTATCATAACTATCCTTTCTTATTTAATGAATTTTACTGCATTAGTGAGTTAATGTGTCATAGGAATTTATTGAGATGCTATTTTCCATATATTATTCAATATTTCAGTGATACTTGGACTTACATTTGTACCTCGTGGCAATTGTGGTATGTCATCAGGATGTTAATTCTGGAATAAGTTCAGGGATAAATTAGGAGTACGTGAGTAGAAATATATGATTTCGAATGGTATATTTAATCATTGAGACAAATTTAATGAATGTAAGACTTGTTTCTAGGACGACAGCATACTGTATGTTCTTATGTGAATTTTTGACTACATGTTTTGTGATATACAGTTATGGAGAATGATAGTCGTCGTCGTAAGGTTGTAATTGTATTATGAATTTATGGTGAATTAATATATGTGATAAGAGTCGTTTGTAGTGAATTACGACGTGTTTTGTGCGACGATATTTTTAATACATGATAGTGAAGGCAGATGGAAATAGATGATAATTCTTTGAGAACACAAAATTGTAGTCGCTTTGATAAAGTCTTCTGATGATGATAATAAGAATATGTCAGTAGGTGTACTCCAGAATTCTGATTTAATTTTAGGAATAGGCTTATCACGTTGTAAGTTGTGGAAATCATTGATTAGAAGCCACGAATGTTTGTGTGAATATTTACTGGAAAGTGATTGAATTTGGATATAGATTCTCAGATAAATATCTAGATCAGTCTGTAGTTTGATATCAGGCAAACTCACTTTAATCGCACTAATTCTTAACCACATGGAGACTTCATATATTCAGTAATATCTCAGAAAGGAATTTATTGGAGAGTGAGAATGTTAATTCATGCGTGGACGTGATGTAAATAACGTAAATACTTCTTCGATAGAATTTTTCCTGTAGATAGTTGGTAGAATTAGCCAGATTTTGTAGTATTAGAAATGTCTTGTAAATTTCAGATGTATGAGTTTTATTGACAGATGGAATAATCAGTAATATTTTAGTTACTTATTATTCACGTTTTTGGACCGTCGATAAATTTTCGATCTGATTAGTTCTTGAGGATTAATAATTTCGATTCATTATAAATGACCACTTAACAATAACATTAAATACTAGTTCTCAAAAGGAAATAAGTGAGAATAATTTAGAGCAGATATACTCGATGTCTCGATTTCATTTTTACTTCTTTTCTAAAGCACTTTCAAGTTATAATTGTAATGAATAATTTCAAGAATGTAACTTCACTAAAACGTCATTATGAGGAAATATAATTTTGTACATTCTACATATTTCATATTCCATTCAGAATTGTTCGAGGAATTGGACCCAACGACCTCATTTCTCAAGATTCAAAATTTAATATTGTTAAAATAATTATGACTGACAAAACAAATGTATGTTCATAAATCAACTCTGTTAGAACTGCAGGGCAAATAAGTCGAATGTACCATCCCATTTGTTTGAATTATTTTTGTCACATCAAGAATCGTCAGTAATTTAATTTAATGTAGCGATCATTTTCCATAATCAGAGCTAGTCAGGATGGCAAAAATATTTTTATTTTTGAATAAACTATGTTATAATTCCATCTAATATCGATTCATTTCTTATTTCCAAACCTACTGTTTAATCCCGCCATTTGTGTTTATTCAGCCAGTCATGTCATGTTTGAACTGAGCACCCCTGGGGTGTCTTCTTCTCCGACTTGTCTATACAGACACAATATCGAAATATCGATTATCAAAAGTTCTCGAATGCATTATATTCAGTTCTGCCCGTCACTAATCAGAATCAAATTAGAAAGAGAAAAAATATCATCAAAACTTCAGAAATTACGATTAATTATGACCTCGAGCTAAGCTGCAAAGTGCGCTCGCTGCACATATCGGTATTTTTCAAAATGTAACCTTGTGCAAATAAAATGACTACGGTTTTTATGACATTTTAACACAAAAATGTAAAATTCCCAGTCTTATATTAGGACCAAAACAGTAACAGGCAATCCCAAGACCTCCCATGGCTATGTGTATGCAAGGTGCAACACCTGATCTCGATGACATAATTGTATATGATAATATTAAAATACTAGATTTGTGTTAAGAAAGAGCAGTTTCGATTGCTGCCTGAAAGCCCAGTGACTATACAGTGCCCTGAGGGAAGTGTCGAAGATCCATTCGGCGACACAATCGAAAAATGTAAAAGCTTTTAAGCCTGGACATAATGTAGACATTTTACAAGTACAAACATTTGACGAAACTCGTTCAGTCTTCAAACAGAGCTGTCGAATTGTGCTCTGTGTCCTTCCAATTGTGACTGCTCTCTGCTTTATGATTTCCAAGGATTCTCTTAACAATACCTCCCGAATGAGATAGGGCCGGTGACCTTAGATGTTAGGCCCCTTTAAACAACATGCATCATCATCATCATCATCAGCGAATGGGATGCAAAGAACATGCATCATCATCATCAGCGAATGGGATGCAAAGATGGTCCCTTATGCAAGTTCCGCACCAATTGCTATTCCAGAGTACTTGCTCTAATTATCACAATGACGGGACGTTAAAGCCAATATCCATAGGTATGCTGTAACTGCCCTTTCGTGAGATACAGTTTCTTGAAAAACACTTCATTGAGCATTTAGCGATGATGGGACTGAAATTTCCGGAAATCTTTATTTGAGGAATGGATAATTCAGGATTTTTATAACGTGATTTAATTAGGATGCTCGCAGAACCACTTAGAACGAATAATCTGGGAAAACGTAGTTTCCAATAGCGAATAATCGAGGTTCTACTGTAATTCTTTTCATTTTTTAGCACATTCCCTCTATGACTTTTTTTTTTTCAGCCTCTACAAAAACATCCTAACCAGTTTTGGCTGTATCTCCTTCCAACTGTATGATCATGCATTTCCGGTAGTCATTTTGTGGGTTAAAACTGACCTCAATTCATACCAAAATGATCTGTTTTGTGCTTCCTCCTCATTACTACTGCTACCTAGTATCTTTGTTATTAATACTCTCAGGTCCACGCTACTTATTTGTCCCCAGAATCCAAGCAATTTCAGTGATTTCCAAAAATTTGATGAATTTACCTACCATACAATGGGATGAATGCGAATGGTTTTATAGTATTTTCCGTCGCTGTTTATCTTAATTTAGATAATTTCATCAATTTCAGCATGTGGCAGTGTTGATAAGGTCACATATGGTACATGAAATAAACAGTTTGGTAAAAAGAGTTATGTGATAGTGCCTGAAAAATGAATACTTAAGTGTCCCGTTTAAACATATTCTCCTCATACTGGGGTTAAAATCTTTTCAGAAAAAATTGTTTATCTGAAAAACGCATAAACATTAAAACATAACACAATAAGGGAATATGTCATTCTACAACATGTTACCAAAATTTACTTTGAATTTAACGAGTCCCCTTCGCAACAGCTTAAGGTGTTTTCCTAGAAGCGACTCCAGCAATAATCGCTCAGCGATCATGGTTCAGTGACCATCGCTGGCACAAAACACTTGAGGTGTTTACCTGCATGCTTCTGTCGGGGTTATTACAGCAGTTTGTTAGTAGATAATTAGTTGATACAATCGATAGTTCGTAAATTTTATGATGAGCTTGAAGAAAAGGCAAATTCTTACATATTTATTAATAGAGGAAGATGATTTAACATTAAGAATTTAATTAATTTAATATTAATGTAATATTACTGTAGGGGTCACGATTAATGTAATATATCTTTGTATAGTTATCCTGGCTGATGATGACATCAAACATTGTCAAAACCGGTACCAAATGTAAATAAACGTGATGTTTTAATGTAAACCTTCACGTAATATATTGTATTGAAAAGGTGGATATTAACTTTCCCATTTCTCTATTGAGAGGAAGATGATGATGATGATGATGATGCGACTGCTGAATATGTGATGCGTTCTTCCAGGAAAGGAGTACATCAAATGTTCAAAGCAAGAAACAAGGAGGGGTTTTTTTTTCTTGCAACTCATTAAAAATCATTTGAGGGAAGATGTAAAAAAGTTACGAGAACATTGTAGATTGAACCCTTCGCAGTTTGTTTTATTTTGAATTTAATTGAAGGAAATATCAAGAAGACAGCATACAATAGAAATCTCTACCCAATCAGTCCAGCAGGAAAACTTGCTGTAATTTTGTGGTAAGTGGATAATAATCACGGTTCATACAGTTTCTCAAAGCCCCCTACTTTTTTTTTTTTTTCTTTTTCTTTTGGAAAGGCATCTTTAAATAAGTGAATTCTAAGTAGGCCTAAATGTAAAAAAATACAGTAAAAATTCCGTGCATATCAAACGATCAACATAAATTTAAAAGAGAAGCGTCTACAAATCAGTTCTCACTGTCTTATTTAGTACAACATCTGCATCTCCTTCAGTGCTATATGTATGTACCTGTAGTGAATTTTCACCAGTACTTCCAATATTTGATACAACTGATGAAATTGTCATATATGGAGGGGAAACATTTGTTGCTGAATATGTACTGACTGGTGTGGATGACGAGGATAAACTTCTAGTTGTAACCCAGTGCGAGGTCTGCACTCTGTTCTCAAGGTTGGCAAGAAGATGAAAAGTTCGCAATTTGACCTTAGTTTGGAGATCTGGACGCAACTTCTTAACTGACTTGGCGATACTGTTAAAAAATAAACATCATCATCTTCTTCTCCAAGTAGATGTTTGAAGATTTTGTTCTGTTCTTTCTTTCTTTCTTTCTTTCTTTCTTTCTTTCTTTCTTTCTTCTCTCAAGAATGCTAGCAAAGCCTCTCTTTATTCCCATTGATGGAATGTTTTCTTTTGATGTGCAATTTACTACCTTCTTTACTAGCTTATCTGTGGTTTCAGGATGCGAGTAAACAGAGGGATGTGGAGAAGTAACATATTTTTTTTGTTGCTATTTGCTTTACGTCGCACCGACAGAGATAGGTCTTGTGGCGATGATGGGGCAGGAGAGGCTAGGAATGGGAAGAAAGCGGTCGTGGCCTTAATTAAGGTACAGCCCCAGCATTTGCCTGGTATAAAAATGGGAAACCACGGAAAACCATCTTCAGGGCTGCCGACAGTGGGATTCGAACCCACCCGAGAATAACATATAAACTGGTAGTAAATGTACTCTAATTATTTGGGTCAACAAAATCTGATACTTGGGGGACATCCATTTCCTTTTCCTCTTCTGTGACGTCTTCTGTGACGTCTTCTGTGACGTCTTCTGTAGCTGTATATTCTGAGCGGGTCAGGATGGAGATACTCTTTCTTTGATTACCCGCAGACTGATGGAATGACAATTTCTTTGCCAACTGCCATTTCCTTCTTTTCTTCTCACATTCAGCCTCAGAGCCTGTTGGTGTTTTCTCCCTCTCTTTTCGTTTATACGTGTCCTTGATGTTTTTCAACACTCCTTGCACTCTGCAACTGGCTAAGAGAGAACATGTCATTAGTTATATTATAAAAGACGAATATACATATATTTTTTTGCTAGTGGCTTTACATCGCACCGACACAGATACGTCTTATGGTGACGATGGGATAGGAAAGGGCTAGGAGTGGGAAGGAGGCAGCCGTGGCCTTAATTAAGGTACAGCCCCAGCATTTGCCTGGTGTGAAAATGGGAAACCACGGAAAACCACTTTCAGGGCTGCCGACAGTGGGATTCGAACCTACTGTCTCCCGGATGCAAGCTCACAGACGTGCACTTCTAACCGCACGGCCAACTCGCCTGTGTGTTTTTTTAAAATGTTTTTTTTAAATTTATTATTATGCAAGTTTCTGGCAAGGGGGAATCCTATCACTCACTGTCCTTTCAATTTTGGATATCTACTGGATAACTTGGTAAGATTGTTGCTATGATGTTGAGTGCGCTACGTGGAAAGCTTACATTTATATGTTTACCATCTTTATCACCAGGGGAACTAAAGCATAAAGCAAATAAGTTCTATAAAAGATGGGATTTTCCAAACTGTGCTGGGGCTATAGATGGTAAGCACATTCAAATTGTCTGCCCTGAAAAGACCGGTTATCTTTTCTTCAATGACAAATGATATTTCTCCATTCTTTTACTTGCTGTTGTTGATGCCAACTACAAATTTTTGATAAATCAGAACAATTTGAGGCTGGAACTCTATTTTCACCTACACATAAGCTACCATCATCATCATTTCTTCGGTCCAGCAAGCCGGGTGCGGTTGTGTACGAGCCTCCTCCAGTTTGTTCTATCCATCCACAGATGCTGCTCATATATGCGACACCAGTTCGCATCTCTAATTTCAAGGTCCTTCATTATCTGTTTTTCCTCAAACATCACGAGGTCTTCCTCTTGGTTTCTTCCCAGGAACATTGTGGTCAAAGTATGTTCGAGGAGTCCTGTGAGGGTTCATTCTTTTCATGTGACCATACCATTGCAATCTCTTCACTTCTAGAGTCTCCAGCAAGCTTCTTTCCAATCCAAGCTGTTGTCGGGTATCCACATTCCTTATTTTATCCATTTTTGATTTTTGTAGACAAGAACGGAGAAACTTCATTACTGTTGCCTGAAGATGACTCTTTGTTGGTCCAGTAAGTGTTGCTGCCTCCAGGCCATACGTCAGTATAGGTACTAGATATATTTTGTACAAGCTGATCTTGAAAACTACTGGAAATGTTTCATCCCAAAGTATTTGACATACAGTGTGATAGAATTTGAAAGCTTTCTGCATTCTGTTACTAATCTCTTGATGTATGGTATTGTCTGATGACAGAACACTACCTAAATACTGGAAGTTGTCTACAATATCCATCTTCTCATCTCCAATTCTTAGATGAACAGTTGGAGAGTTTCTACTCATCACCACGCCAACTGTCTTCGTCTTGCTGATTTTGAGACCTAAGGTTGTAAAAGCTTCATGCCAGAGATCTAGTCTAGTTTGTACTTCCGCTTCTGTCTCACCCCATACCATTACATCATCAGCAAAAACCAGGGCATTCGTTGTTGGATCATTTCTCTTAACCACTTTTAAAACTTCATTCATTATGATTATGAGAAGTGGTGAAAGACAACTTCCTTGCTGGACTCCACTCATGGTTTCAAACCAACCTGACGTTCCATCCTGGACCTGGATACAACACTTGGTTTCATCATATAATCGTTGTACTTGTTCTATGATGTCATCGGGCACTTTCTTATGTCTCAAACATTCCCACATATGCCTGCATGGTCATATGCTTTCTAAATGTCCAGAAAAACAGTTATAAGTGTTTTACCTCTCTCCCAATACTTCTCATAGAGCATTCTGGTGGCAAAAATGAGGTCTATAGTCGATCTATGAGGTCTAAATCCATATTGTTCCTCCTCAAGTGTAGGTTCAACATATTTTCTAAGCCTGCTCTCAAGGATGGATTAGTAGATTTTGAGGCAATGTGACAGCAAAGTTATACCTCTGTAGTCGGTACATTTCTTTCTATCACCTTTTTTCAACAATGGGATGATGACTCCTTGCTTCCAGCCATTGGGTATTACATTCTCTTTCCAGATTCTATTTAGTACCCTGTACATCCACTGTTGTCCTACCTCTCCTAGTGCTTTGATCACCTCAACACTTAATTCATCTGATCCAGTTGATGTGTTGTTCTTCAGCTTAGATATTGCTGTCTCTACTTCCAACCATGTCAGATTAGTGGTATTTGTGCTGCCAAAATCACAAGGTTCCTCGTCTAATAGGGTGACATTTTCATAACAGTTCAGCAAAGTTTCAAAGTGTCTTTGGAACTCCTGTAATATTTTGGTCTTATCCCTAGTCACCTCACCATTATGAAGTTCTACAGATTGGATAGATTCATTTTGAATTCTTCTATTCTTAACAATACTGTATAACAGTTTTTTATTTCCATCCTGCATTATTTTGGTAGCCAGATCTTCCTTGCATTTTTGCTTTTCAGCTACAACCAACTGTTTGCTGTGTAATTTTTTATTTCTGTAAAGTGACAGCTTCTCCTCTATTTCATGTTGATCTCCCCACGTTCTTGCTTGATATAAGGATCTTTTTGCACGGTTTCTGTCATTGATAGCCTTTTTAATATCATCATTCCACCAGGCAGTTTCTTTAGGTTTTCCTATTTGACTCTGTCGTCCACAAACTTTTTCTGCTGTACCAACCACAACCTTCTTTAGAGTATCCCATTCTTCATCTACCAATTTCAGTTCTTCTCTTGGCAACAACCTGCGGACACCTTCCCTGAATTCTTCCTTTACACTTGGCTTGGTTAGTCGCCAAGTTTTTATTTTTGGGACTCTTTTGTTACAGACTTTGGGAGGTCTTTTCTCTGCAATAACTGCAACCAACAGTCTATGGTCTCCACCAAGGTCTTCACTTGGAATGACCTTAACATCACTGACATTTTTCCATACATTTTGATCTATCAGAAAATCTATTACTGTACCTATTTTATCATCCCAGCTATATCTTGTGATTTTATGGGAGTCTCTTTTCTTGAACCAAGTGTTACTCACTATCAGGTTGTTTCTCAGGCATAGATCTAGCATATATTCTCCCTCTTCATTTCTGTTTCCCATTCCATGAGGGCCCAGTATGGATTCATATCCTGTTCATTGTGAGCCAGCTTGTGAATTCAAATCACCCATTACAATTAGATTGTCATACTCAGTGTGTTTTTCCAAGTTATTAAAGAAGTTGGCCTTTTCCTCTTTCGAGCATCCTACCTGTGGAGCATAGACTTGGATCACGTCGTACTTTTTCCCTCCTAAGTTCACAGATAACTTAATTATCCTTTCACTAACAAACTCAACTTCACTACAAGCATCTATGTCTTTATGTATTAAAAATCATACTCCATTCTTAGACTCTACTTCATTTCCAGACTGGTAGAGACTATAGTCCAATCTGATATTCAATTTCCCAGTTTTCTTCCACTTTGTTTCACTCAGGCCCATGATCAGAAGTTTCCTCCTTTCCACGAGCTCTTCAGTTTTGTTTGTCAATGTCAGGATATTTAATGTTCCCACTCTGATACTTTGTCTTCGTTTGGTTTGGGTAGCTGGTGTAACATCGGGCTGTAAACCGTCATTCGCACCAAACTGATGTCTACTTTTAGGTTAAGTCAATATTCCACCTTTACAATACCATAAGTTTATTGTCTATTTATTTAAACAACATTATTAACTATAACGGGACATGTTTCGTCTAACTTGTAGACATCATCAGCCGTAAGATATTTAAGAAAAAGCACAAAAAAGACAAGGACAGAACAACACATTAAAATAAATCGGGTTGCCAAACACGTCAACCAAAATAGCGAGTATGTTCCAGATTGTTCCAAGTATGAACATTCAAAAGCTGGAGATTTTCTTTCAGGGTTTTCTCCCTTAGCCTTTGGTGTCTAGTCACCTCAACCTACAAGGCAGCAGGTTGTACTCATATTAATCCATGAATACAGGGCTGCCTCTTCCGCCATCTCCACCGTACCGAAGTCCACCTTCTCCGCTGTAGAAGTCGTTGAGGTCTTCACTCGTAACCCTGAGCTGAGACCCTTACCAGATGTTACACACCGGGTCAGTGTGCTCTGGGACTCACACAGGCACGGGCACCACTCCCTGGGTAGGGCTGCCTCTGAAAAGGGTCCCTACCTGCTACCATCTGCTATCTGCTACACGTAAGCTACCGAAGTCAGAAATGGTGCTGCATTGTGTATATCTTAGTGATGGATATGATGGAACCCTATCTGAGAGATGATACAGCAGGTGATGAATGTAAAGCCTTTTTCAATTATAGACTCAGCTGTGCTTGTAGAGTTTCTGAAAATGCACAACCTACTCGGAGACTACTACCTCGAAAATCACGGAAAAGCAAATTATGACCCTGACACAGTTCAAGACCTTCCAATAGAAAATCTTATTGGCCTGGCTGGGATTGTTGGATTTGCGAACCACGATGGGTTTTCAGAGAGAGATTCATTCTCAAGCTAATTTTCTCGAGAGGACAGTGTGGGATGGCAGAATTTTCATGGTGAACAGGACAGACAATAACTAATTACTAACTGAATTGCTTTAGTGAATCTGTTAAACATTAACGTATTTGGTACTTCACTCTTATTAAACTTACCTGGTCCTTCAACATATTCTGCAATCTCCTTCCAAATACCGTCCTTCACTAGCATATCACGGTTGCATATCATGTTGCATATCATTTATAATGGATGTTTTCGCACTGACTGAGTTTTTCATCTTCTTCAGCGGAAAAATGAACCTTTGCATTCTGAGATGACATTTTTCGATGATTAAACATGTGCTGAAATCGCATAGAAACGCTAGCAACTGTGGTTATGACTGCTCCTAGAGCAACGCCTGCAGTCACTAAGCGATTGGTGCTAGCGACTCTAGCGATCATAGGAAAATCATAACATGCAAACTCAGAAGAGGAGTCCTCCGTAACGATCGCCAAGCGTGTATCGCAGAGCGATTATCGCTGGAGTCGCTTCTAGAAAAACATACCTTTAGGGTGCTTTACCACACCAACAGCACTTGACTTATCAATTCCACAGACATCTTCATGTTTGGCCCACTTAAAAATCTGCCTGTTATCAATTTTAATTGGCATATAATTCAGAAATGTTAGTGTGAAGCATTCATTGTCAATACTGATGACTGTTCCAATGAAATATGATCGTTCTGAAGAACTTGGGTGATTTGATAATGATGCGGATTGAGAAGAAAAATCTGCCATAACCCAGTTACCTTCTTCATACACACACCTCTTATAATTTCCTCGTCCGGATAAGGCTCACAGTTGCAGTTCTGCCATAGGTGTGACTCAGAGCTCTGATTCTGGCTTCCTTTGGTTGAGATGGGCAACTCTCTCAAAACTAACATGTCTCAGGACTGAACTTCATATCATTGAGACAGCTGAACTTTTGATCAACTTTGTCAAGTAAACCCCAAACCTTGTACCATATGGAATGTTGAATGGCCCTTCAAAAAAGCGTCTCTCTTTGAACCTGGGATCTTGTGATCAAGAGGCTGACACTACCAATAATCCACATTTTTCATGTGTCTCTCTAACTCCTCCTGTTGGAGTACAAATACTGAGAGGCGTAAGTCATTTGGTTCTAATCAGCATTCCCCTCTTAGTTTAGGAACAGGAAGTTGTAGGAAGAAAGTAGACAAGTTACATACCTGCACTCCTCGTGGCTGATAACTGCTCGTACTAGGAATGGTGGCCAAAATCTGGGAGGCCTCCAAGTTATACCACAAGGTGGTTGCAGTGACAGGAGACATTGACAAGGCTGCCAGAGTAAGCAGCAGCTCAGCTTTCAATGGGATAGGAACAGAGCAGCTGACAAGACCCAGTAGGATGGTTAGAGGAGCCCACTGAGGGTTATCACACAGCGCCACCCGTGATACAGGGTCATGTTCTGAAAATATACAACTTACTACACTCCAACTGAATAACTACACAGCTTTAACATGAGAAAATTGATTAAATATCTATACATATCATAAAATACAGTCCTCAGCATGTTTGTGATTGAGGACTAATATTAAGAACCACTAACAGGATTTTGATGTGGTTTTCATTTTTCAAGGAACGTTTACATGCATGAAACATAAATCTACAACAAAATGTAGCAGACAGGCAGCAATTTTAGTGGAGGAAGTCAGAGGAAAATGACCATCCAAGTGCTTTCCTGGCTTACATTGCCTAAACCGTCAATAACGGATCCCAAGTACGAGTGGAAACTACTACTTCTAGGTCCTAACTGTTCTGGATGGAACAACCATCTTGGCTGTGCTTTCTCTGTTATAAGCTGCTTGGAATAACTCTGCTGAGGTCTATGAGAGTCCATCCTCAGAGTTTTTTTAGCCAGGAGATTTGTCTCCTGCCAACACTTCTCTTTCCAGGTGTATTTCTTTGCAGAATTTCTTGCAGTAGATGGAATCTGCTTCTGTTTTTATGATGTGACCTAGGTATTGAAGCTTTCACATATTTAAAACATCATTTACAAGTTGCTTTACGTCGTACCGACACAGATAGGTCTTATGACGACGATGGGAAAGGAAAGGACTAGGAATGGGAAGGAAGTGGCCGGGGCCTTCTCATTTTTACAGTGGTCAGTATTTCCTCACCCTTTCTCATTTCTCGAAGAATCTCTGCATTTGTGACATAATCTGTCCGACACTGAGCATCAGTAGATCCAAATCGAAGGCCTCTAAGTTTAAGTCTATGTTACAAAATTGTAACAGAAAACACATTGCAGAGAAGAGGCCTCACATTTGTAGCAAGTGGTAAAACATGATTTTAAAAAAGATTTTCCGTTTTGTCGCACACGGTCCTGGTACTGAAATATGTGTATTTCCAGACTCATTCAACAGGTTTCAGATAGATTACAAGATAGCATGTAGGGATAAATTTTTGCGTATGACCATAACTTTGGTTTTCTTTATATTAATATCAAGACCATATTCGTGGCTAGTCAGTTCTGTACTGTTGATGAGGTACTGTAAACGTTCAAGACTGTCTGCAAAAATTAGTGTCATCTGAATATTTAATGCTGTTTATCCATTGGCCAGCTAAAAGCACTCCAATTTCTATACCTTCAAGTTCTTCCCTCAAAATATATTCTGATTAATGTTAAATAGTAATGGAGATATCACAGAATCCTGCCTCATACCCCGCTGAATATGTACATCTCCCATGTTTCCCAAACTTACGAGGAGGGTTTGAAAAGTTCTCGGAATCACTGCTAGATGTCAGTGCTAGAGCAATGAGGTTCCCGCGCAATAATCACACATCCTTTGTGAGTGAACACGTGGCGCGTCAGTGCTCTAGCTGCAGGAGTGTGGTAGTGACGACTCTTTGTTGTTGTTCCCACGTAGTGATTTGTGACAATGGAAAAAATTGAGATTCGAGCCCAGTTTCAACAAGATAACATTCCATACCCTAAGTTGTGCAACAACACTGAATAATCCTCGATTCACAGAAAGTCGGGTATATCAAGCACATGTTAGAGGAAAGAGTCGTCACTACCACACTCCTGCAGCTAGAGCACTGACGCGCCACGTGTTCACTCACAAAGGATGTGTGATTATTGCGCAGGAACCTCATTTACTTTGTAAAGAAAGGTGTGAAAACAAAGGAAATTCATGCCGACTTTCAGAACACACTCGGGGACTCTGCTCCTTCATTTTCAACTGTTGCCAAGTGGACCAGCGAGTTTAAATTTGGTTGGGAGAGCTTGGATGATGATCTGCGTAGTGGACGGCCAAAAAGTGTTACGACCCCAGAATTTATCGCAAAAGTGCATAAAATGGTCATGGAGGGTCGTCGACTGAAAGTGCAGGAGATTGCTGAAGCTGTAGGGATGTCTTCTGAACAGGTATCTTATATTTTAACCGAAGAATTGGGTATGAAAAAAATTATCCGCAAGATGGGTGCCGCGGCTCTTGACATTGGACAATAATGCACCAGATTGGAAATGTTCGAACAAAGTCTGGCCCGTTTTCAGTGCAACCAACAAGACTTTTTGCGCCAGTTTGTGACTACAGATGAAACTTGGGTCCACTACTATACCCCAGAGACAAAACAGCAGTCAAAGCAGTGGAAACATGCTGATTCACCACCACCAAAGAAAGCAAAGGCAGTGCGTTCAGCCGGAAAGGTCATGGCCTCAGTTTTCTGGGATGCAAAAGGCATTCTGCTGATAGATTATCTTCCTACTGGCCGAACAATTACGGGGCAATACTATGCAAACCTCCTAGACCAACTGCAGGAAAAGATACGCGAAACAAGGCCCGGTTTGGCAAGGAAAAAGGTCACCTTTCATCAGGACAACGCTCCGCCGCACACAAGTGTTATTGCCATGGCAAAACTTCATGAACTGGGGTACGAATTGTTGCCACATCCACCTTATTCACCTGATTTGGCACCATCAGTCTTTCATCTACTCCCCAAGCTGAAAATTTTCCTCGGTGGACGGAGATTTTCTACAAGGGAAGAACTGACAGCCGAATTGGAGAGGTATTTTGCAGGCCTGGAGGAATCTCATTTTCGAGATGGAATCAAGGCATCGGAACATCGCTGGACCAAATGCATTAGTCTACAAGGAGACTATGTTGAAAAATAACAGCAGTTCCACCGAGGTAAGATACTTAATTCTAGTACATTCTGAGAACTTTTCAAACCACCTACGTACATACAAGTAAAAGAATAGCATAGCTGAACATAAACATTTCTACAAAACAATACATGACAATATATGCATATATGTATGTATATGAAGGAACTACAAATCAGGATTTAAAAAACACGACTCATAGAATCAAGACACTCGAACACATAGGCACCAGACTACAGACCAAGATCAACAGACAAACCATGGGAAGAGTAATTTCAGACGAGGAGAGAAAATCAAGATCCGAGAGAATAGAGAAATACTGGGCTGAGAAAAAGTAGAAAAATCCATTGTATAAATGACTCAAGTGGTCCAATGAAGGCCATAAAATATAAAATAAATAAAATAAATATGTATACCCATGTGTAAAAAGGTAGCCCTCAATATGGGTTCTTAAAAAAATAGACTTTAAAATTACAAACCATATTTTGACATTGTGAAACCAACAAACAGTATAAATATTGCATGCGACAAAGGAGCAAGGGAAACAACTAATGTTGTTGTAAGGTCTAGAGTTAACACTTTCAACACTACTATATTTTACATGGATCCTGGCTGTGAACTGGGTCTTTTTGCTCATTTTTAACACGTTATTATGGAACAGCGAAACATATTACATGCCTGATTTTCGTACCGTATGAAGGTTCACAATTAAGTATTTAATTTATTTTCCACCTAGTCGATACAATGATTGCTTAAGGCAATTTTTAATGATCAAAAGTGGTACATGTTTCGTATATTATCAACATCTTCAGCCACATAACACTGTTTAGATGAAAAATATATAAAATTGACAAAGTAATGCTTTAGAGGAAGATTGACCAATCTTACGTTAATTTTAAGGACACTTCATCTAAAGCATTACTTTGTCAATTTTATATATTTTTCATCTAAACAGTGTTATGTGGCTGAAGATGTTGATAATATACGAAACATGTACCACTTTTGACCATTAACATTTGCCTTAAGCAATCATTGTATCGACTAGGTGGAAAATAAATACTTAATTGTGAATCTATTGAAGTGCGATACGGACCATGAAGCTGATTTTATGTAATCCGTATGAAGGTGTCAACCACCCAAAATTAAGATGTTAATCAACAAGTGAACATCTGAAGTAATTTAATTATACTAGTCTTATGTAAAACATGAAAAAAATAGTACAGAAATTTTTTTTTTACATTGAGGTTATACCAATAAGCTTGCTCAAACAACAAAAAAATTATAATTTAATGAGACTACTTAGGCCACAAATAAACACAAATGCAGTGGAATAAAATTGTTACAAGTGAACTATGTAGTGCGAGTGGAATGTATTTTTTTTTTGAAGACTTTATTTGTAAAATATGATATGATGTTTTATTTTTAATGACCTAACCTGTACTGTATAATAGTGTAACATAGGCATTTGCAAATAGTAGAATTCTGTTCTGTAGTTCCTAGAAGGACCCAGAAAGTTACATAACTTTTGTACAGGGTGTGTTAATTTGTTTGTAATGTATTCTAGAAAATATTTCTGACTGTTCTGGAAATAAGACATTCGCGATCAGGTGTATTCTAGAATGTTAGTCAAAGTTCGCGATCGAAAGTAAAGTTGTGATTGGTGAGTCTAGGTGGCGATAGGGAACTCATGCACGCTGATTAGCTGCCTCCAAGGCCGGAAATTCATATATATATAGTGAGTGAGGCAGTGTTCGAATGAATTCTGTCGGTCTTGGTCTATCTGTCTGCGAGCAGCCTAGCTGGTTGACGTCCCCCGGTTTCCGGGATGGCACTCTCCTCGGGTAAGCACTCTTGAATTCCGTTCCTGCTAAAATTTCCGTAATGTTACGATTTGCTTTTCATACAGGAGTCTGCCCTAACCTCGCCTAGATTCACCAAATTAGTTACTTATGACGCCTTAGTTTTTCAGCTGAGCTTACCTGTTCATTTCCAAGGCATTCCCATTTCTTGTTTCACTAAAATACGTAAATCGTAGTTTAATATTATTTCCCTTGGGGTTTGCCTCCGGTAGTTCCGTATCACTTTAGGTACGCTAGATTTTGGATAACCCTTTTCACATCGCTGTAAATTGCATTGTACAACTGCATTGGTAACTAAATGTATAGTTGATTTGAAACTTGAATATACACTGCTACGAAATAAGCTATGTATATCACTGAACTTATAGCTCGTAACTTGGAACTGTATTTAAATGTATTTGTAAAATTATTTTGTAAATAATATTTTTCAAATCCAAGGATCACGGCAAATTATTTTCGGAATCCGCTATCTAAGCCATGCCCATGCCTTTGGTAGGTTCCCAGCCTTTTCACCTTCCCGGTTTATTGTTCACTAGTTGGCCCTACTGATATTTATGTACATGTTTTGTTGGAGATCTGCGTAATGCCAACTACTGTTTTTCCGAGTGTGTAGTGTTTTCTTATATTGTGTATTGTGCTCTTACCTTCCCCTTTTAACTGTGTTTGTGCCTTGTTTGGTGTTACCACCGTAGCAGAGGTAACAAAAATATTTACCTATTTAGGAATAGTTTGTTTTCGTATGGTAGTCCTGAAAACATCTGACTATACAGTCCTGCTTTGCACTCTTTGCACCACCATCTACTCTCTTTTCTGACGCCCTTACCACTTTTCTTCTTGGCCCTGTCTGAGCATACCTTGCAATAACGAGTAGCATTCACTTTATTGTTCGTTGGGGGAACCTTTTCTGGAAAATGGCGAGCAAAAGTCCTGTCAACACTGGGGGAGGTAATAGGTTCCAGCCTTGAGATGTCTCCTCCTCCTTTAGCTGCTAACTGCGAACTGATCACTCTCATGTAATCCACAAGAGATATCTTTGATTTTGAGATCTCTCTATATAGAATGAAACCATTCTCAACAGACATAAGGAACAAATGGAAGAAGAGCTTTTTCCACCATTTCATTGTCTTCCGTGCAAATGGGTAATAACTGTTCAGTTGATCTTCTCTATCAACACCAGTTTTATTTATATTGTAATCGATGACTATGTCAGGCTTTAGTTTCTGTAAGACACCACCCTTCGATCTACCAGAAACAAGTGTAGTGGAAGCTTTATGTTTTGTTGAAAGGCATAAAACATCCTGCTTGCTCTTCCACTTCACAGCAAGAAGGTGCCCTTTCCTCAAAAATATCATCTCGTCCTTCTTCAATTTCTTTGTCTGGAACGTTGGTGGTAAACCCTTCCTGTTTTTCATGACAGTTCCAACAGCCAGGGTTTTCTTTTGCCACAGCATATTCAGTAGGCAGGGGCTAGTAAAGTACCTGTCCATATACGGCTGACGGCGTGACGGCATTTGTGCAAAGAAAAATCAAAGAAAGGCCTGAGTTTATGTAGTGGGTCATGATTAGGTTCCCCCTTCTTGATGAAGGTGGAATTGTCATTTAGGTGTAACATAAATAAAATTTCGGAAAATCTATCACGACTCAACAATCGACTGGCAAATCCTGTCTGATAAAAGGGATCAGTAGACCAATAATCACTACGTTTGGGTAGCTTCACCACACACATATGCAAAATTGTTGCAAAAAACCAATAAATTTTGCGAAGTTTTACTGCAGACCACCGGTGCCACATGGAATTTTCCTTCAGTTTACCCTGACGTTTCATTCCCGCAATTGTCGTACCTGCATATTTGTTAGTTTCTGTTTCTATATTTTTGATCACATCGTCACTAAAAAAATTACTGAAACAATCCATTTCGCCACTCCCTGCGCAAAACTGAGTAGAACTAGATGCCGACTGGAAGACAGGTAGCTGTGGTTGGTCATCTGTTTTTGACCATTCATCATCAGGTTCAGATGATCTAGCAGATGTTCCCTGCACAGGTGAATCATCAGCCTGCGTCTCTTCGTCTAAACGAAAAAAATAAACGCAAATTTCTGTAGGCAAAGTATTTCTATCATTTGTATTCGGAGTAAAATAATACAGCTAAACACTTACGTTCCAAAGTGACGTAATGAATAAAAATCTTACCTAAACTATCGCTTGATACGTTATCCGGTTTGTAAGCAGGGTCGTCATCACTTTCATCCATCTCTGAACCCGCTTCTCCCGATAAAATATCCAAAATCACTATCATTGAGCCGGTGTAAAGACATGTTTACACAGTAACACAGCTGACAGCGTGACAGATTTGGGGCGCGCAGCACACGGCACACCACGTGCTTCGGTAGAGGCCACGGCAAGGAGAAAATACCCTGTTTATCGTTTCAGTTCGAAATTCCCGATAACTGCTGCATTCTAGTGGTCACTAGATGAACTATTACCTCCAACCAAGGGACGGGAACCGTACGTGATACGTGCAGCTGGATATAAACACACGAGAAAATCACGCCCGTATCATATACAGGCGCCGTCCAGAAGCAGGAAACTGTATCCCGTACGGGCATAGTATTGCAAGTGTTAAGAGGAAGATAGCTACAAGAGTCTTGAAGAACAGAGATCAGTACATACATCAGGAGGAAGGTCTGGAGTTATGAGACACATGGCCACAACAGTCTTCGACAAAAGTAGAACTGAGCTCCATTCGTTCATTCATTCATTCATTCATTCATTCATTCATTCATTCATTCATTCATTCATAACTGGTATAAGATCTATCACTATATATTCAAAACTGCTCCTGTGCTATTCCGGGGTGGGTCGCTGTCCACATTATTAGACGTGAGCACATTTTTAACATTTGTTTCATTAATGACTCGCATTCTTGGTCATATAAAGTAGCAAACATTGTTGAGGCATGCTTTGTATGACTGCATTCTTGGCAATCTAATATTTGAAATATATTCTTCTTTAACCCTTTGACCTCCAGCCTCATATGTACTATACGGTCAAGACCTAATGAGCACTTTTTACTTTGCAGTAAATTATTCGTAATAATTTATGTTCAATTTATGTAAATTGGATGGGCATTTTTTTGTTTTGAAGGTAATGCTTTGGGCATTTTATTGATGTAAATTAATGCACCTTTATTTTGTAATTTTCCATTTTATGAAGTGATAATTTAAAAAAATCTTTTCTTTCTTTGAAAAAGTATTTTATGATTAAAAACAACGCTACGGAAAAATATTTTTACTATCAAAAACTGCATTATTTTAGAGAGGTGATGTTTCCCATGCCACATATAAAAAAATAGAGCTTTATATACAATATTATAGTTACAATAGTTTTTATTATTATTATTATTATTACTACATTAATGTGAAATTTTCTAATCTTACATTATATTCAAATGCTCCAGTTCCTGGTTCGTTTTAAGTAAAACATGATTACTAATGTCTACTTCACACATACTTAACACTCAAAAATTCACTTTTTTCCTTAAAAATATGTTACAAGAAATTTTTTAAATAATATTTACATATATTTATGATGTGTTCTTACGAATGTGCTTAGGAAGGCACGAAGGGTGTACACCTTTCTTATACACTTTACAAATGTATCTGGTCTTTTTCCATTTACCACGTTGGCTAGCACTAATCTTTTTGCATACGGAACAGTTGCGTTCTTTATTTTTCGGTAAAAGAGTAAGGGGTTCGTTGCCCTCCCATGGGAGCTGAATTGCCGCTTGGTCACCAAGCCACTCGGCAGCAAGTTCCTCAACTAAACTTGTTGTATATAGTCTTATTTAATCCAATTCTAGTCCAAAACATGTATTATACATTATTAAAACGAATAAATAACTTGGAAAATATTTTTTTACAGAACGTCCAATCAATCGGACATTGGCGTTTTTGAACTGAACCTCGAACGCCCGATCAATCGGACGTTGGCGGTTAAAAGGTTAAACATCTTGTCCTATCCATCATCGAGATATGATTTCACAAGTTCTTTGGGTCTGTCTTCCGGCCCGCATGTTATGGGCTAGTATTGAGCACCTATAGTTTCTCTGGATGCATATTAGATATTTTCATTCAACTGAGTGATAAAAACAGGGATTTCAGGACTGTGGTGATTATAAACTCTTTGATCAATAGATCATTACCGTTATGATATAATGGTCAAATAAGATGCTGTTCACAAAAAGGAAGCTGCACATCATATGTAAATACTTTTTCCAGCCTCACACAGATAATATATTAAATGTAGAAGCAGCATAGAATATCACAAATCAAAAACCAGTAGATAACTTTGACAGAGCACAACGTACACCACCATTATCACACACATGCTTGTGATGAACATCTTGACAAGTTGACCAACCTCTGCAGATAAAAACAAAGCTCCCAAGGAACAAAAGATATCTGGCAAACAGTTACTTAGTAAATCACAGAAAATACAAAAGTTAGTGATTCCAATAGGAATCAACGACCTGGAGACTGTTAAGGAACAGAGAAACTACTCACGAGTTACATCTAAAATGGTCAGGTATCCAACTGCAGCACTGTCACATCGTGACGAATATTAGAACAAGTGTGAAGACTCATCGAGTTCAAGCACTCCCCGCCAGGTAACGCTAGAGTGGGCTATATCCACAGTACCGATCAGCTGGTCTTAGGAATTGTGCCATAACTGATAAATATAAACAAGTATAAACACTGTCTTTTAAAACCAATGAGAGACTAAAATATTTCAATACCACGGTAGAGTACAATGGAAAAAATCATACACGGAAATAAGAGCTACGACCTTCATCACGTTACTCGAGTGTACATATACAGATAAATAACACACAACTCGCAGCATATTAAAACAAACACCCGTGAACTATTTACCAATTAAGTTTGATGGTTACTGGACTTTCGAAAGCTTGCGTGAAGATTTGGCAGATGTTCGAGATTGAAAATCTCAAGTGATAAAAATCATTGTTAATCCGTATTGAAGATACTGAATGTAGGATGCTAAAGGGTTTATTGTGTCACCTATTCAATACACATAAATTTTTAAACATTTAGGAATTTATTATTAATTCCATTTGAGACATGTTTCGCCCTTCATTGAGGCATCATCAGTCAAATTACCTCCTCAAGGCAAAAATCAGGTACCTGATTAGTAACTAAATTGTAAACATTAAGATACATTACAATGGGAAAATTAAGCAAGCAAGAAAAACTTGTTCACTGGTGATATAGTTAAACAATATAAGTTTATAGACATAGTAGTCGGCACCAATGCGTAAAATCACTGGGTATTTTAGCAGAGTCCAGCAGTGGTGTTTCAAAGAATAATTGACGCACTCATTAGAAAATCATAGGAAATTATAAAGTTTATACAAATATTTACATTAAAACAGTCAGGGGAGAAAGGGTATATAGTATCTGGCGTCAATGTCAGACCTAAGTCGAAACACTGGTTAATAGAGCAAACGCCTGAAAAGCCATACATCTAATTTTTTATCTGATTTTTGACACACTCTATTGGTGGAAAAATATCTAATTCCCTCCATGGGAACTTAGAATTTCCATTTGGAATTGCTAGGCGGGCATTAATTCCATTGTGGAGTTTTATCTCCCGTATGCAGTTATCAGACTGTGCCTCTTAAATAGGCTTCTGATAAGTTCACCTGCATTGAAAGTTAGAAACTTCATTTTGTTCCGTATTGAACTGGGATTACAGTAAAATGAAAATGTTGAAGGTCCACCTTCTCAATACCATGAATGTTTATTGGTGTGAATATGTATCACATAACGTCTAGAGAAGGTTGGTACTAGTTTCGACGCTCATTGCGCGTCAGTGGGTAGGGTCTGACACATCCCACTCTGATGAGTCTAGTGTCAGGCCTAAGACGAAACCACCCACGTGAAAGTCTAATGGGGCTTATGGTTCCAATCTGTAGCTAGCTTCAGGTAGTTTTAGTCTCTCATTTTAGATGGCGCTGGTGGTCATTCATAATGTGTAGATAGTTATATACAGGTTCTGTAGATGGCATGCAAGTAAGCATGAAATGAGTGATGTTAATATATAAAGGCAGTTTGTCTCGAAGTGAAGTATTTCAAGTCTAACCTCAATCAGTGAGCCTCTCTAATAAATTAATTAGTCGTACAACGTCAAGCATTGTGGAGATAATATTGCTGGATTGCATCGAATTCAACTTTACGCAATCGATTGACCTTGTTCGAACTTATATTGATTTTAATCGATAGTTCCCATGATGCTACAGTATGTGTGTTTGAATTCCAAGTGTTCATGTGCTTGAGAAGTAAATCTTTGTTCCTTGTGCGTGTTTATTTGAAATATATCTTCGCCAGTCCTCCTGACATCCTGTATTTCCTGTTTGAGTACACATCAGGGGCTGAAAACTGAATGGTTCTATTAATGTAGTTCTATATATTTCCTGTCTCGGTGCATTTAATTCTGTTATTTTTATTTTCATTTGGTACTTGGATATTGATGTGATACCCCATTGTCTTGCATATGGTGTGCTCTGTTGTCTTGCTTTCGAAGGGATTTCTTATTTGTTATAATATCAGCTTTGTGTTAATGTGTCAATCATTCATTTGAAGTTAAAGCTGCTTTGAGGTGTGAGGTTATGTTCTCAGTAACATAGTATTCCATAAGAACTAGGGGTATCAGATCATTATTTACAACATAGTAAGTACTTGGAAATAAAAATATATGAATTACAATGTATTGGGCACGGAAGTAGTAGAACTGCATTATTATCGCCGTTTAGCGGGGGGGGGGGGGGGGGGGCAGGGGAAAGGAGGGGGAGGAGTCGTAAGCATACCCGGATGTGCGTCGCTGCGCCGGATGTCACTTCTCTGCGCTATCTGTTGATAATAGCGGTAAGATAGTGTACAAAATGCGCACTTTGGCGCTATCTCAGATGAGAGACTGAAACTATTAGCACCGAGTGGCTTGGTACCGAAATTTATCATCGAGTTTCATCTCTATTCTATTCTATCGTCTTTGGACAAAATGCTGGTTAATAGAGCAAACACCTGAAAAGCCATACATCTAATTTTTTATCTGATTTTTGACAAGCTCTATTGGTGGAAAAATATCTAATTCCCTCCATGGGAATTTAGAATTTCCATTTGGAATTGCTAGGCGGGCATTAATTCCATTGTGGAGTTTTATCTCCCGTATGCAGTTATCAGACTGTGCCTCTTAAATAGGCTTCTGATAAGTTCACCTGCATACACCCTAGCGTCAGTAGGTAGGGTCTGACACATCCCACTCTGAAACCGAGGCCGACGAGAAGGACAGGCCGCGGCGCGCATGTCATACAATGAATGTCACGTGACTTGGCCGGTCTTGCTCTAGAGAATTCATCCCCAGGTTCACGCGAGAGACTATCGTAGCGTGGTAAATAAAATACATTTCAGCGTATTTCAACCTACTAAAATAACACTATTGAACTACAGATCAACTGAAACATAGTGTCTCCTACTATCCTTGGTTGAACAACTACTAAAAATCTTACTCAGGTGCAGATATGCACACTCAATAATGTTAATGGTTAATTTACAAGTAATCCTATATTCGCAATAACATTCATGTAAGAAATATCTTATTGAATCCAGGGTGAAATGTAGGCCTACTCTAAGCTATTTACAAGCCTTACATTTGTTCCACTCCATACCTGGCTTCAGCATCATATCTAATACGTAAATTTTGCTACCTTCGTGGAAGTTACCTTGGAACCACCCTATTCATTTAGAAATTAAATAAAATACAGTGTATCTTACTAGCCTTGGTTGACAAAATCTAAAAATCTTACTGCAGTAAGGAGACGTACACTCAGATAAGTCAAATGTTGCTAATGAAAGTGATTAATGTACAATTAAGTCTAGATTTACAATAACATTCATGTAAGGAATATCTTATTGAATCCAAAGTGAAAGGTAGGCCTATTGTAAGCTATTTACAAATCTTATATTTGTTCCACTCCATGCCTGGCTTGAGCATCATATCTAATACTTAAATTTTGCTACCTTCCTGGAAGTTATCTAGGCCTATTTTAAGCCATTTACAAGTCTTGAATTTGTTCCACTCCATACCTGGCTTCAGCATCATATTTATTACTTAAATTTTGCTACCTTCCTGGAAGTTGTCTTGGAACCACCTTATTCAATTAGAAATTAAATAAAATGGAGTGTATCTTACTAGCCTTGGTTGACAACATCTAAAAATCTTACTGCTGTAAAGAGAAGCACACTCAGATAAGTCAAATGTTGCTAATGAAAGTGATTAATGTACATTTAACCCCTCAGTGTCGCAGCCATTTAAAGAGCATCCTACCCCGCGGCCGGATGAGATTTCAACTACGCGCGACTGAAATACATTACTACAAGTATAAGAGTAGCCCGATATTCACGAAATTTGAAATTCCGTATGATAGAACAATGTATATGCAGATAATTACGTAATTGTTTCACATTTCTTTAGTAATTTAGTTTTATGTGATAGAGTTCGAAGCACTCTTCGTGACAGAGACTCAAGTCACAGTCCTGGAAGCAGTACACCGAAGTCTTCTTTTCGCCGTGTTTTGAACAATTGATGCAACGTCTCTGAGGTTTGGATTTCTCACTCTTGGGTGCTGATTTCCTAATAAAATGTCTTTCCTGTAACCTTGGAACTGTATTATCTGATGCGCGCCGGCCTTGAATATTTCGTTATCCGCCCGAGCGAGCGTATTTTGTAAACAAACCTTCCATCAGCTGAACCCGATAAGATAACTGCTCAATGCTTGTCCCTGTGACTTGTCTGAATATTATTAGAGATTTCAGGAATCAGAATTCACTCTTGGAAACTTCCTTCTGACCTGTATAATTATCCATAGCCTCCCACACGAAATTTCCAAGTACTGGATCCTCCTTATCGTCACACTCATCATTTACCACTGCATCCGCTACAGCCACATCATCTACTTCATTATCACTGCTGGTAATACTGTCACTACTACTTCTGACTAAACTTTCATCTGAATCATACAAAACTTCAAGCACGTTACTGTCAGTCAAACCACGCTTGGAGCTAGCCATTGAGCGCGGCGCGTCACACCGACTGATGAAGCTTCAGCGAGACCGAAAAGAGCAGGATGAAACTGAATGAGGGGAATAACATTTATGACTAAAAAACCAATTCTATAAATATTTCAGATAAAAGGTCCAGACATCGTCTTTCAAACGAGATATATGCCATGAACAACTGGTTCTCGTATCGTATGACAGAAAGCAGCACTAACTCATGCCTACACAGTGCGCTCGTGGAGAGTTACGAAAATATTACAAGCTGAGAAATAAAGACAAATATAATAAATAAACTGCAATCTTAACGTAAAATTAGAGCAAAGAACATCACGCGAAAAGACAAACTTCTCAGAATATCACTTCTTTATTTTATTCCGTAGGAAAGAATGAAGCAAACAGACTTTTAAAAAACAGCAGAGATCAGTGTTCAGACTTACTTGACAAATACTTATCGTTGCAAAAAAACTTCATTTTAACGATTTTCAATTCTTATTTACAACACTGATAAACACGAAAGTGTCTTCTTGGAAACAAAGCAATTTGCATATCCATAACTCGAAAACTCTTCACGCTATAGACGTAAATGCGAAACCATGTATGGGTCTATACCACATAGAGGTCAGCAGCTATGGAAGAAAAGAGGGTCTATACGACGTATAGAGGTCGGCGCTGAGGGGTTAAACATATATTTACAATAACATTCATGTAGGCGTAAGGAATATCTTATTGAATCTGGGATCAAAGGTAGGCCTATTGTAAGCTATTTACAATCTGGTTTCAGCATCACATCTAATACTTAAATTATACTCTCTTTCTGGAAGTTATCTTGAAACCACCCTATTCAGTTTGAAATTAAATGAAACAGTGTCTCCTACTAGCCTTGGATGACAAAAACTGAAAATCTCACTGCAGTAAAGATATGCACACTCAGATAAGTCAAATGTTGCTAATGAAACTGGCTAATGCAGAATTAAGCTATATTTAAAATAACATTCATGTAAGGAATATCTTATTGAATCCGGGGTGACTTGTAAGCTATTTACAAGTCTTACATTTGTTCCACTCCGTACCTGGCTTCAGCATCATATCTAATACTTAAATTTTCATTTTCATATATCTGTAATTAAATAGGATATGAATGCATTACCTCTAAATCGTCAGCACTGGTGTTGTAATTTATCCAACTCGTGTATTGCAGCCCAACATTGCTGAATGATGTAAACAACGTTGAGGTTATATACACATTTTTGTAAATTAATACTTACTTACACTTCCGCACACAACACTATGAATGTAAGGAACTGTTGCACAACGCCAACATATTCACATAAACACAAAATCTCCGTTATTTCCTTCCATAATCCACAATAAACTAGCAATAACACCGCAAGAACACGTGTAATAACCGGCTTCACTCTACCATTGCTGGGACTGGACTTCTCACGTGACTTTAACGGGCCGTGGCCTGTCTCTCTCGTTGGCCTCGGACAAAACGCTGGTTAATAGAGCAAACGCCTGAAAAGCCGTACATCTAATTTTTTATCTGACAATTACTGCCGTTGGTTGAACAATTACAGGTTAACAGGGTAACTTACAGAAAATTTACATTCCCCAATTGAACAGTTGAAAAATTACAGCTTATATACATATTTACAAGAGAGCAGCTTGGTGAGAAAGGATATAAGATGTCTAGCATTAAGTGCGTCCCGTTGTTTTAGTCGTTGGATGACGATTGCAGCATTAACCATCAGTAATATGCAGAGCGGTCCAACCTTGGTTTATAATCACAGGGGGCAGGGAAAAATATTCCATAGTTTTATTTATAGATGTCAAATGAGGTTCTACAGAGGTAGTCAAATTGAAAGTTGTCTGGTTGAAGTCCCGGGTTCAGTACGGTGAATTTGGTCGGCGTGGACAGAGACTTATTGGGTGTCACTGAGTACATGGTGCATTTGAATGGCAACAATGATGGCAGTTATTTAATGGAAACAAGAGAGGTCCACCTATTCAATATCATATAATGTTATAAGAAAAATTATAACAGTTATTTGTTGATAAAAGTAGGTATTTATTGGGAATATGTTGCGAGTTAGAATCTTTCGCTTTTTAGTTTAGTTAATTTCATGTAGCTTTGAATATTATGTGAAAACATCAGTGTGAGATGCTAGTGAGACTTTAAATTGATAATATTTCGTAAATGAAAACATGAAGGACATCGGGATGAAGTTATTGTTTTGTGCTGCTGGCCTGGTGAAATAGATTGGAGTTGCTTATGGTATAAACTGCAGTGGAGAGATTAGAATGTATTACTACTGAGTCAGAGCATCGTAGTTGGGACGAGGCATCTTCTTTTTCTGTTTGTGGAGAGGAGCCGTAGTGGCACGCCATGTTCATGCCGGTGTGCGCTGCATTCTAGCGTGTTGTTAAAAGTTGTGTTGTATGAAGTGGAAGTTATCTGTAATCGAGATGTTAATATTATTAATTGGTGTGTAAAGAAAATATCATGGTAAGTAATGAACAGTAATTGCTGTGTTACATACCTGGTGTGTCACTGAGAAGATATTTGTTGGTGAGTGTTGGTTGACAATGAAGGACGCTCAGTCAGTAATACGCACATGTGTTTGGCGTTTGGCAGCGGGGGGTGGGGGCTTTGGGAGGGAGGAGCATGGCTGGAGTTCATGAGCAGAGGAGAGCTGATGGAATGGAGGGAGTTAGAGTGGAGGGGTGAGCTTGTAATGTGTTGGGAGTGTTGGTTGATAAGGTGTTGGTTGAAAAAAAAAAAAAAGTGGGTGGGGAATGAATGGACTCGAAAATTACGTGGATAGTGTTGATGTCTTTTTACTAATGCGGTTGAAATGCTATTTGCTTCTGTTGGGTGTTGTTGTGTTTTGGGAATGGGGGCGGGAGGGGGGAGGGGGGTGACTGTCAACGTGTTGGGTGAGTTAGTTGATGTGGTATTAAAGAGTTTAGAAAAGTTGTTGCTTTGAAAATTCATTTTTTGTAGTATGGTGGGAATTTGGCCATAAAGGGGTTTTTTAATATCTATTATTTCATTGAGGTTTTTGTCTTTATTGAAGTGTTGGTCTAGAAAGATGTATAAGTTCTCAAATTCAGTCATTAGTTTGCCTTTCTCAACTCTTTTTAGGATTTTTAAGTCTTGTTCTATTGTGGTGAAGTGGTGGCCAGTGTCCCACATGTGGGTGCTCATTGCAGAAAATTTATTATGTTTTTGTGCATTATAGTGTTCTAAATAACGGGTTTGGAAGCTTCGGCCAATTTGTCCGATGTACAAGCAATTGCATTATGAACAGGTGAGTCTGTAAATACCTGAGCCCGCGGAGAGATTATTTCTTAGGTTGACAGTTCTGGTTGCAAAATATGTTCTGGTTCGTGTTCTGCATTTTGAAAGCAATGTTGACTGTGCTTTTTTAGGGGGTTGGCTATCTGGTGGGCAACTGGATTAGTGTATGTGAAAGTTGCGTATTTGGGTTTATTGGGTTTTAGTGGGGAAAGTTGCGTTGTTAATTTTAGTTTTACTTTGTTGATGATCCTGTTGATCGTGTTGGTGTTGAAGCCGTTGAATTTGGCTATTTCTTTTATGTAATCAAGTTCTTTTTTTAGATTGTTAGGTGAAAGGGGAATTTTTAAAGCTCTGTATATTAAACTGTAGTAAGAGGCTTGTTTATTAGAGTTGGGGTGTAAAGAATTATTGTTTATTTTTAGCGGAGTGAAGGAGGGATTTCTGTGTATCTGGAACTCAAATGTGTTGTCCATTCGTGTGATGTTGATGTCTAAAAAATTAATAGAGCTGTTGTTCTCATATTCCTTTGTGAATTTTATATTGTTGTCTAAAGTATTTAAGAATGTGAGGATGTTGTCGCTGTATTGCACTGTTTATCGATGATGACTAATGTGTCGTCAACATAGCAGAGCCAAAGATGAATACCATTAATGGAATTTATTATTTTATTGTGTTCTAAATTGTCCATATACATGTTCGCTAGAATTCCAGAAATAGGGTCTCCCATAGCTAAGCCTTTTTGGTGGTATATCTTGTTGCTGAACGTGAAGTAATTATTGTTCAATACAAAAGGTATATCTTGTTGCTGAACGTGAAGTAATCATTGTTCAATACAAAAGTTAATATTTTAATAAACTCTTTGATTTCAATTTTGCCTAGTCCACTGTGTTTGGAGAGGTTGTTTCTTATGATGCTGATGGTTTCAAGAACTGGGATGTTCGGATACATGTTAGTGATGTCAAAGGAACATAGACTGTGGTTTGGTAGCAGTGTAAATTTATTTAAGGTTTGACATAGGTCAACTGAGTTCTTAATGGGGTTTTAGTTGTTGAATTTGTAAGGTTTTTTGAGAAAGTAGTGTAGAAATCTAGAAGTTTTGTATATTGGACTGAATCTACAGTTAATAATTGGTCAGATGGGGATGTCTTTTTTGTGGGTTTTGGGCAAGGATTTGGCTGTGGGTAATGTCGGATTCATGCTGATTAGTTTAAAGATTTCATGGTCATTTAGGAGGAAAGTTTAATTTTTGAGAAGGGTTTTTAAATTGCGTTGTACTTTTGGTATAGGATCTTTGTTGATGATGGTGTAGGTTGTGTCGGAAAAGAATTCTTCAGTTTTTTTGATGTAGTCCTGTTTATTCATGAGGTACAATTGTATTACCTTTGTCGGCTTTTGTCACTATAACGTTATTGGTGTTTATTTTGGTCTTTAAAGCATGGATTTGTTTTGAAAGGGTAGTGTTTTTGCTGGTTCTTAACTCATTAACTAGGGAGGGCAGTTTCTTTTTTATTTCGTGCCTGACATCATTTTGTTTTTCTATCGTGACTTGTTTATTAATGTTGGATTCCACTTCTGCAATAGTGGTGGTTAGGTCATCGAACGTATTGGGGTTAGGTCAATTATGTTTTAAGCCTCTGTTTAGGAGACTCATTTCATTGTCAGAGAAGGTGGTATCAGACAGATTAATGGTAGTAGGGGTGTTGTTTGAAATAATGGATGTAGTGTTAATGTTCTTATTGTGGTCTGAAGTGCTTGGTTTAGTTCCCTTCAGATGGGCTAGTTTGAGGATTAATGCTTTTTGTTTCTTTTCCAGTACATACATACATACATTATCATTATAGACTGTTATACCTTTCAGCGTTCAGTCTGCAAGCCTCTGTGACTTTACTCAACGTCGCCACAATCCTCGATTTGCAACTAGGGTTGTGGCCTCATTTAGTTCTATACCACTTATCTTTAAATCGTTAGAAACCGAGTCTAACCATCGTCGTCTTGGTCTACCTCTACTTATCTTACCCTCCATAGCACAGTCCATTATTCTCCTAGGTAAACTATCCTCCTCCATTCGCCTCACATGACCCCACCACCGAAGCCAGTTTATGCGTACAGCTTCATCCATAGAGTTCATTCCTAATTTAGCCTTTATCTCCTCATTCCGAGTACCATCCTGCCCTTGTTCCAACCTGTTTGTACCAGCAATCATTCTTGCTACTTTCATGTCTGTTACTTCTAATGAATACAATATCCTGAGTCCACCCAGCTTTCGCTCCCGTAAAGCAAAGTTGGTCTGAAAACAGACCGATGTAAAGATGGTTTCGTCTGGGAGCAGACTTCCCTCTTACAGGATACTGTTGATCGCAACTGCAAGCTCACTGAATTAGCTTTACTACACCTTGATTCAATCTCACTTCTACATTACCATCCTGGGAGAACACATAACCTAAATACTTGAAATTATCGACCTGTTCTAGCTTTCTATCACCAATCTGACATTCAATTCTGTTGAATTTCTTACCTACTGACATCAATTTAGTCTTCGAGAGGTTAATTTTCATACCATACTACTTGCACCTATTTTCAAGTTCCAAGATATTAGAATGCAAGCTTTCGGCACAGTCTGCCATTAAGACCAAGTCGTCAGCATAGGTCAGACTGCTTACTACATTTCCACCTAACTGAATCCCTCCCTGCCATTTTATACCTTTCAGCAGATGATCCATATAAACTATGAACAGCAAAGGTGAAAGATTACAGCCTTATCTAACCCCTGTACGTACCCTGAACCAAGAACTCATTCTATAATCAATTCTCACAGAAGCCCAATTGTCAACATAAATGCCTTTGATTGCTTTTAATAATCTACCTTTAATTCCATAGTCCCCTAGTGTAGTGAATATCTTTTCCCTCGGAACCCTGTCATATGCTTTCTCCAGATCTACGAAACAAACACACCTGCCTATTCTTCTCGTAGCATTTTTCAATTACCTGGCGTATACTGAAAATCTGATCCTGACAGCCTCTCTGTAGTCTGAAACCACACTGGTTTTTATCCAACTTCCTCTCAACGACTGATCGCACCCTCTCTTCCAAGGTGCCAGTGAATACTTTGCCTGGTATACTAATCAATGAGATACCTCGATAGTTGTTGCAATCCTTCCTGTTCCCTTGCTTATAGATAGGTGCAATTACTGCTTTTGTCCAATCTGAAGGTACCTTACCAACACTCCACGCTAATTTTACTACTATATGAAGCCATTTCATCCCTGCCTTCCCACTATACTTCACCATTTCAGGTCTAATTTCATCTATTCCTGCTGCCTTATGACAATGGAGTTTATTTACTATCCTTTCCACTTCCTGAAGCATAATTTCACCAACACCATTTTCCTCCTCCCCATGAACTTGACTGTTTGCAACACCACCATGATGATTTCCTTTTACATTGAGAAGATGTTCAAAATATTCCCTCCACCTCTCCAGTGATTCCCTGGGATCTGTTATGAGTTCACCTGAATTACTCAAAACACTGTTCATTTCCTTTTTTCCTCCCTTCCTAAGATTCTTTATTACTGTCCAGAAAGGTTTCCCTGCTGCTTGACCTAGCCTTTCCAGGTTATTACCAAAATCTTCCCACGACTTCTTTTTGGATTCAACAACTATTTGTTTCACTCTGTTTCTTTCATTTACGTACAAATCCCTGTCTGCCTTGGCCCTTGTTTGGAGCCATTTCTGATCAGCCTTCTTTTTACGTTTACAGGCTGCTCTCACTTCATCATTCCACCAAGATGTTCGCCTTTACCCATCTTTACACACAGTTGTTCCTAGGCATTCCCTTGCTGTTTCTATTACAGCATCCCTGTATGCCACCCATTCACTTTCTATATCCTGAACCTGCTTACTGTCTACTGTTCGAAACTTCTCACTAATCATATCCATGTACTTCTGTCTAATTTCCTCATCCTGGAGATTTTTTACCCTTATTCGTTTGCAGATAGATTTCACTTTCTCTACCCTAGGCCTCAAGATACTTAGTTCACTACAGATCAGATAGTGGTCTGTATCATCGAAAAATCTGCGAAAAACTCTTACATTCCTAACAGATTTCCTGAATTCAAAGTCTGTTAAGATATAGTCTATTACTGATCTGGTACCCCTAGCCTCCAATGTGTAGCGGTGAATAGCCTTATGCTTGAAGAATGTATTCGTAACAGCTAAACCCATACTAGCACAGAAGTCCAGCTAATGCTTCCCATTCCCATTAGCTTCCATATCTTCCCCACATTTACCAAACACCCTTTTGTATCCTTCAGTTCTATTCCCAACTCTCGCATTGAAATCGCCCATTAGCACTATTCTATCCTTGCTGTTGACCCTGACCACGATGTCACTCAATGCTTCATAAAACTTGTCAACTTCATCCTCATCTGCACCCTCACATGGTGAATACACGGACACAATTCTAGTCCTAATTCCTCCAACTGACAAATCTACCCACATCATTCACTCATTTACGTGCCTAACAGAAACTATGTTGCGTGCAATGGTATTCCTGATAAACAGCCCTACCCCAGACTCTGCCCTTCCCTTTCTAAAACCCGTCAAGTACACTTTATAATCTCCTATCTCTTCCTCATTATCTCCCCTTACCCGAATATCACTTACTCCTAGCACATCCAGATGCATCCTCTTTGCTGACTCAGCCAGTTCTACTTTCTTCCATAAGCTCCATTAATATTGATAACTCCCCATCAAACTGCATTTCGTTCGCCATGTTGTTTCCAAGGAGTCCCTCGCCTGTCAAATGGGAGTGAGACTCCGTTACTCTCATAGGTCCGAGGCTTGCTTAAATTAGTTAACTTATTATCGGTATGTCTTAGGAAAGATTGCCATTCAAGTGGGGATAAGTGTTGTGCAAGGGTTAAGTGTGTTCGATACAACTGTAAATTTAAGAATGAATTTTTTCCTGTATAGTTGTTTAATCTCGTCTTTCAACCACATGTTATTAACTTTCTTTTGGGTGACTGTTGAACTTTGAGATGGAATGTTTTTCCTTTGTAGTGGTTTCAAAAATTTAGGTACTAAATCTAGTTTAACACATTCTTTAAGGAAATTAATATCTTTGGAAATTTTGCCGATTTTTACCTTGAGGTTTAGGTATTTGTTGGTTTTCGCTGTAGCCTGATTGACTTTGGCGTTGCAAGTGATAAAAATCATTGTTAATCCGTATTGAAGATACTGAATGTAGGATGCTACAGGGTTTATTGTGTCACCTATTCAATACACATAAATTTTTAAACATTTAAGAATTTATTATCAATTCCATTTGAGACATGTTTCGCCCTTCATTGAGGGCATCATCAGTCAAATTACCTCCTCAAGGCAAAAATCAGGTACCTGATTAGTAACTAAATTGTAAACATTAAGATACATTACAATGGGAAAATTAAGTAACCAAGAAAAACTTGTTCACTGGTGAAAATGAAATGTTGAATGGCTTTTAGTGCCAGGATATCCCAGGACGGGTTCGGCTCACCAGGTGCAGGTCTTTCCATTTGACGTCCGTAGGCGACCTGCGTGTCGTGATGAGGATGAAATGATGATGAAGACAACACATACACCCAGCCCCCGTGCCGTAGGAATTAACCAATTAAGGTTAAAATCCCCGACCCGGGCGGGAATCGAACCCGGGACCCTCTGAACCGAAGGCCAGTACGCTGACCGTTCAGCCAACGAGTCGGACGTTCACTGGTGATATAGTTAAACAATATAAGTTTATAGACATAGTAGTCTATGTATTAAATGTATATTTTCTGTAAGTTACCCTGTCAACCTGTAATCGTTCAACCAACGGCAGTAATTAATGTTACGAACATTGACACCAGATACTATATACCCTTTCTCCCCTGACTGTTTTAATGTAAATATTTGTATAAACTTTATAATTTCCTATGATTTTCTAATGAGTGCGTCAATTATTCTTCGAAACACCACTGCTGGATTCTGCTAAAATACCCAGTGATTTTACGCATTGGTGCCGACTACTATGTCTATAAACTCATATTGTTTAACTATATTACCAGTGAACAAGTTTTTCTTGCTTGCTTAATTTTCCCATTGTAATGTATCTTAATGTTTACAATTTAGTTACTAATCAGGTACCTGATTTTTGCCTTGAGGAGGTAATTTGACTGATGATGCCCTCAATGAAGGGCGAAACATGTCTCAAATGGAATTAATAATAAATACATACATACATACATACATACATTATCATTATAGACTGTTATGCCTTTCAGCGTTCAGTCTGCAAGCCTCTGAGAATTTACTAAATGTTTAAAAATTTATGTGTATTGAATAGGTGACACAATAAACCCTTTAGGATCCTACATTGTAAATCTCGCCGAATTTATTTCATTTTGAAGAAAAATCAGCACTTCAGGTAATGATAAACAAGTCTGAGGAGTATATCCATAACATGTTGAAGACAACCGCCAGCTCCTGAAGGACCAACTGAAATTTTGTCTATGGAATCGATACAATCAAAACATATTTCACCCTACATAGATTTTCAGTTCAGTTTTCCACTAATTACTTTCTCAGCCTGGAAAAGAATGGCACATATACTTTTCGAAGGACGTGTTAAAAACACTTCATTATTGCTTGAACCGTAGTCTTTTATTTCGGTGAGAAGTGAAAAGGTACTTTGATTATTATCACGTAGAGAATGGGCACAGGGTGAACACTTAATAAATTTAGAAGAGTGATTAACAACGTACCCAGTCAAATTGTACACTAAACACTTTTCAATCAAAGAGTTTCGAACTGCGCTGTCAAATTCAGGTACAGAGCTTTCCCAGTATTCGCTATTTACTGCATCTTGAACAACGAATTTTTGCTTAATAGAAGTTTCCACTGTCTTGTTATGCTATTTCCACATTCCAGACTAACATATCAGGTCAAGATCATCTCCCGTTTAGGTTCCCAATTCCTCCTACATTTAAAGCCTGCTTTATAGGGATCTAGCTCGAATTAAATTTCTATTAGCATTTTTCAGGCACCTTTTGAGCGACAATAACTGTGCTAAAGTTCCGGCATCAGAAAGTACACTAGAATAACCCAAATTTTGATCAACATTACACTGACCTTTTAATTCTCCATTCGTTGCTGCAATGCCGTCTTCAATCTTCTTTCTTCCTATCCCGGTGGTGTCTAGGTTCTTTTTCCTGTTGGGAGTTTCACGGGACATAATCTCACTTGGAAGGTATTTCGGCCAATTAGGGAAAACGTGAGGCACTGCTCCTGGACGTAATTTTCATCTCACACAAGATTTACTATCAAATCATCAGAGAAATGAACTTGACAAATTCTACTATTATGCGTTAACTCGGTATCCTTCAGTGAAATAGTTCTGGCACATTTTTCAAATTGATTTCTATTCTTCAGTGATGAAAAGAATCGCATATCATCAATTACTCTACCATCGCCTGACTTACAGCCTGGCACAAGACAGTACAACATGTTGAACTATTAATTTAATCAAGCCACATAAGATACGTGCTTTAAGTACACAACATACAATGAACTGAGTTTAGGAGCTAAAAGCAAAGGAAATTCATCTTACTGACTGAAATATCTCACACAGTAACGTCTCTCGCAATTTCCTATACCCGGCTTGCCGGAACTACTGGAGCACGTGTTGGAGGAATCGTTTGCAATGGCAGGGCCACAAACTACCATGCTATAACGGCTGAGTCCTCACACTTGGTTCTTCTATTCGTCATGGTCACACTCCAAAATGCCTGGGAGTGACCCCTGAGAGAGCTCTTACATTCAAAACCCATTCAAAGAATAATAAGATAAAAATCTCCATATGAAACCTTATTCGCAAACTGGCAGGGTCACAATGGGGCTCTCATCCTCAAACAATCTGCACTTCAGCAATGGCATTGTGTTTTTTCTACTACTGAATATGCTTCTCTAGTCTGGTACAGTTCATCACATGTCAGACAGGTAGATACAGTCCTCAAAGAAACCTGCAGGTTGATTACAGGTGTTTTAAAGCCTACTCTGACAGATGATAAGCTCTACTACCTGGCTGGAACAATGCCACCCTGTGTAGGTAGAGAACTAGCTGACAATGCGGAGAGGCTTAAAGTGGAGACAGAACAGCCCCACCCCTATTGCATGGACATAGTCCTCCTCAGCAGCGGCTGAGATCCCAGAAGAGCTCCCTGAGAATATTTGAGGTGCTTACAGTCTCACCAAAGAAGGCAAGGCTGGAGCTGTGGAAGAAGAGGATCCCTCACCTTCATGGATAGATACCAGCTGCTGAGCTGTTACCACCTGGACGTAATTAAAGCTGTGTAGAAGTCCCTGAACAGGCTATGATCAGCAGTGAGAAGATCAAGGTATAACCTGAAGATACAGAGGTTCAGTACATGTGATACAAGGTGTGAATGTGGACAGGAACAAACCACGACCCACATGCTTCAGTGCCCTCTGTGTTCAGCATCTTGCACAGAGGATGATCTATTACAAGCCACTCCAAGTGCACTGGATATTGCAAAATACATGGCACATGTAATATGAAGATCTCAGATATTATGTTATGTTTCCTTCAAAAATTTTTGCAGCACTAACTGTAAATTTGTATGTTTTCAAGTCGAGAATAACAGTAATTCAAGAAAATGGCTTAGAAAAGCCTGCTATGGAAGAAAGGATACACAAGATGGAACAGGCGTATGGTATTGCTAAGAAGTTTCACAATAAAAAAATGCAGTGAAACTGGAATGTCTATACACAAATGAAAGCCTAGTATTAAATTATAGATTAGCTTGAAGTATTAGAAAGAAGAACCTTAAAAAATCCTGGGTCTAATCAAAAGTACAGAATTGTGGAAATTAAGAAGTAATAAGGTTATCTATCAGAACATGCAAAACATATCATCAGCATTAAGAAAAAAGAGACAGGTATTTTTAGGTGCATCTTTAGGATGAATTATAACTGTACTGGCAGGTACACCCGCCTCGTTCATTCAAATGAAGTGCCTTGAAGAATGCCATCTGATAGAGTATATGAAGTTTGCAACAACTAGTGCAAGAAGTTTAGCCTTTTCTCTACAGATGTTTCTACCAAAAAAAATTATGTCAGTCCCTCTGGTGTGAAGAGGGATTATTAAGATTGCAAAGTACTGTAATTTGTTACTTTAAGGTTTACTAAACTGAATCACTTATTCCTTGTTTTTGGTACATTAAAGTTTACAACACTTCTATCTCGTCCGCCAACTTCAAATATTGACCAATAGGAAATTTTATATATGTATTTTTTCCACCAATAACATACATCTTGTGCCTATTTAATTACCCAATGGAAATAGGGGGTGTGTTGGACCTTAGCCCAGAGTTTTCTGGATCTTTCCTCACGGGTATAAAAGCTGGCATACTTTTCGACCAGGTTGGCTTATTCATCGCTCCAGTCTAGAGTGTGGTTGTGAAGGGAGGTGGGTTTGCCGCTTTCGTCATCGTGATGTCCATCAGATCAAGGTAATGGCAGTCCTGGCTTAATAAAGTAACAGTCTTAGACAGCTAGCTCGAGGGGAAGGTTCCAAAACTTAAGAATGTAACTTCAATTTTCCTAAAATGTAAATTTCAAACAAGCCTAAGAAACTTAGCCGAAATTCGGTAATAGAGAGTGTGAAAACCTCTCGCGTTCCCTATCAACTTGACCTTGAAGTGACTATGACTTTGTAAGAGTTTTCCGTCTGTAGCTTTTGAAACAAATTTTCTCCATCTAGTCATCTCAGTAGTATAGGCTTAGCTTCTGAAACTTCGTGCCAGAAGCCCAAATAGGGTTTTAATCTCTTAATCGCAAATTTCAAGGACTGCAAGTATCTGCCCTCCACATCATTTTGATTTTTGGGCCAATAACTTTAACCTGTTGTTTTTTTCCCCACAAAGGCCTGGTAGTTTGGGTATTTGATACCCCTGAGAAATTCTATTTCATTTTGTGTAAATATGTTAGACAGTTGTGTATCTAAGACAGTAAATACTGTTGGAATTGTAAAAAGTAGGTTGTGCCTTTGATAGGCCTGAACATTTTGTTGAAAATGCAAATTTTATAGCGCGAAGACGCTCTGGGTTAGGGTTGGGCACTATGTCCCTGTTTTGGCAGACTGTGCTGGTGAACAGTTAGGTTTCGCTGTTCCAGAACACCGAATGTCAACTGTTCCGAAACATTCTCAAGTGAGACCGAGATGCGACTCGCTATCCCGTCAGAAGCGCCACTATGCACTGCCCTTCTCCTACTAGCTGACTGGAGCTGTGTGCCGCCAAGTGCTGGCGTGTTCCATGTTCCGTGTCCTGTGACATCCTCTTTGTTCTGTGAGTTCCGTTGCACCAGCAACTGGCCTCTGGTACAAGCGAATAACATAATGTGTTCTGTTTTGTTTTCATCTGTTTTGTAAGAGAGTTTTCATTGAAGCCTAGTAATATAACCATACAAAAGACTGTAAACTTTGTATAATGTTGCATCGGAGTCCTGTTTAGGACATTTTTTTTACTACAGTATGCGCTCAAATATACAGTAATGGAAATTATGTTAGTCGTATTGTCATTACCTTACTTATCGAGATGATAGTGTAAATGTTCAACATGTGCTCCATTGCGCTGTAGGCAGTGTTCATAATGATCACGTAGATTTTCCAGCATATTCTAGAACATAGGTTGCTGCAGGGTCCCGAAGAATGAGACGATCTTCTGATGTAATGCAGGCACAGTTTTGAATGGATCTGGACATTTGAAAATTTGCTCCTTTAACATTCCCCACACGTAAGCATCAGGTGGTGTGAGATCGGGGTAATGTGATGGGTAGGGGAACTCAGCCCCGCGGGATATTACTCGTCTGGAAAGGTTTTTTGCAGCATAGTCATAGTCTGTCGAGCGGTGTGGCAGGTCGCCCCGTCTGTTGGAACCACTGTCTATTCATCTGCACGTTCCTGGCACGACATACCTTCTTAGATCCTGAATAAATGGCCTGATCACCATGTTCCTATAGCGTTCCTGGTTAACAGTAAGAGGTGCACCATCATCCTTCTCTATGAAATACGGACCTAGCACACCATTTCCTGACACTGCACACCAAATCATCACACGCACACTATGTAGCGGTTTCTGGACTATAGTGTCTGGCCTCTCGAAACCAAGAAAGCGAGTTGTTTGGCGATTGATAAAACCGTCCAAGTGAATACGACTTTCGACGGAGAACCACACGTTGAACAAGAAATCTGGGTCGTCATTCACCATGGTAAAAAAATGTGCACAATATTCCACCCTGACATGCCTATCGTGCTCCGTCAATCGTTGCCCAACCTGTATTCAGTATGGAAATCCACCTATTTCTTCAAACAATCGTCGAAGTGACGTAGGGATGATGTATAATTTCAGGGCTGTTCGCCGAAGACTTCGCTTTGGAGACTGCAACACCTGATTGAGGACACGTCCATGATTTTCATTTGCGGACACAGTTACTGACCTACCAGACCTTCCCTTGCGTACACAATAAACTACCCGTACAACAAAATTTTTTAACAATAGATAGCATAACTGTGTTGCTAGGTGCTGGCTTATTGAAGTGTTCACGATATTGTTCCGCCACTAACTTTAAACTCGGCCCACCTTGATAACCATTTCCGTACAAGCGAAAATAATACTCCACTACAAACACTTCTTCCTCCATCGCGAGACCCATTCTCACTTCCAGTCGCAGAGCATAACGTTCTTTACACAACTAACGATTCATCATGGCGATGTAACAACACGCAGATGCTCAGGTGTGCACATGCGCACTGCGTGAAAATGAGTACTGTATATTTTGGTGCATACCGTAGAATAAAACCGGAGAGAGTGAAATGCAATTTATGTTCTTCTATTTTGTCTGCAAAGGGACCTTCAACCGGCACAATGACAAGATATTTCAAAATTAAACATCCCACAATATTTATTTTCATGTTCTGCTTGTATAGTTTTACTTTTAATCTTCTGTTCCGCTTGTATATAGTGTTTAATTTTTATCTTTGTGTTTTGCTTGTATGGCTTAATTTTTATTTTCTTCAACTGTACCAGCATATCTTTCATTGGTTATATTTGACATTAGTAAACACATCTACTGCCAGTGTAATTGTGACAGGTGTATTTCAGAATGAATGAAAACATTCTTATCCTAAAGACAACATTTAGACATGATTTTCTGGGTGCATATTTCAAAGTTCAGACTGCTCTTTCATGCGCCGTGAAGTTTTATCCTGGCCCTAATTACTCACAATATGGCTCATACATTCAACTGGTGAAAATATCCCTGTATTAGTTACTTTTAAACACATGTACTCCTATTGTAACCGTGTTATGAGTATTTCATATTGACCAAAACATGTTAACCTAAAATCAGCCTTTAAACGTGATTATTGGGCATGAATTTCAGTGTTCCAAATGTTCCTTCACGTTACGTGCAGCTTTATGCTGGCCGTAACTACACACAGCATGTTTGGTACAGCAGCACTTTCCTGCTGACGTGGAGCATATCATGTTGCCTCACGAAGTTCTCTCTACTGCACAGTTACTGTCCTGTGTGCCGGCATTCTGTACCAAAACACTCCACCTCAAACTCCTAATGTTGCGGAACAACTGACTGTTCCGGTTTGCCCAACCCTACTCTGGGTATTAATATAAATGTTGAAGGATGTCTTTGGAAGGCTGTAATGGTGTGTGGAGAATAGTCTCCTAGACTATTTTGTGGAGCAAAAGGGGCTCTTGAAACACTGTATATTTTGAATACTCTGTAAAAGAAATTGGGAGGGTCGTTTTTGAAAGGAGCCGCAACGCTCATTGGAGAATGTATGATTAGCGAGCTTCAAGCTCAAGGTTGTTATTCAATTTTCTAAATTGTTACGCTAGCTTATGATCCTTTGTACCTGAATTTTGTAAAGTCATATTTCTGGAGGAAAAAAAAAAAAAAAAGATAGCTGAAAAAGAAATATAACCATAATTTTAAAGTTTTACATCAATCTTCTGATGGTCTTTGATAGACCCATTCATGCCGGCACCTTCTTTCACCTCTGTGATCCACAAAAACATGCAAACAATAACAAATTAACAAAAAAAAAGATATTTAGGAAGTAGAGTCAACAACAACCTAGATTCAACAAGTCAAGAGAAATATGGAAAGAAATAATACAAGAGCAGAAAAGAATCAAAGAAAGAGATGTTTTAGAAATAGTGTTAAATGTGGAAGGATTCCAGGGCAAAATGGTAAAGAAAATCGCTACAAAGTGGTCTGAAGTCAAATAATGGATGAGTACTGGAAAGAAAGGAAGAGAAAATATCGAAGGCAACGGAACATTTGGTACTAACAGAATACACCCACTACAGATCACATATCTTTGATTATAACAAATTTGCTACCTGCAACAGTCCTGATTACAGAGAGGACAGCTTGTAAACCCTGGATCTCCTGTGGAGTTATGCCTCGAGGATAGTTTCTGTGCTGATGGTATACAGTGTCTGTACTAGGAGGTAGTTCTTGACGCAGGTTACTGTAGTACCTAAAACGAAAGAAAGGTGTATCACTGATCTGTATGTTCTAATGTTATTATTCAAGCTGAACAAGATTTATTTATTTATTTATTTATTTATTTATTTATTTATTTATTTATTTATTTATTTATTGAATATCCTAATAGTTTGAACCCTGTTTAATATGAGCATATTAGAGTTATAGTTTATGATCAGTTAATTAACTACTGTTCCTTGACTAAAGGATTGAAGATGTGATTAATGAATTTGAGAACTGTTTGTAACAGCACGATCTTATAAACAGATGGTATAATGGCTTTGAGAGTTCCACATTAAATTGTTCAGGGTACACTCAAGATTGAATCTTGGCCTTCCAAACATGGCACAGTCGAACAGTAAATGGTCCTCTGTTTGAGATGATCCACAAAAATGTAGATAGTTGTATGCAATATTAATTTTAAAGCGTCCAAAGTAATACTTGAACTTTCCGTGGGCAGAGAGAAACTGAGTGAGAATGAGTTTGAGTACTAATGTTTTGCACTGAAATTGGCTATGTATGTTGGGAATGACTGACACCTTATACTTTAGGTCTGGACGTTGTTCCACTGACTTAATAGATACATTTTGATTTGGGCTTTTGTGTAGCTTTGGAGCGATGTGTTGTAGGTAACTTCTATATTGGATGAAGGGGCTGCTTTTGTGAGGATGTCTAACTTTTCATTTCCAGGAGACCCAGTTTGTCCTTGGGTCCAGGAAAGACAGACACGGTGGCAATGCTATTCTGTAGATCTTACAGTACCAGCTACTAGTTTGAAATTGTGCCTGTTGTTGACTGAATTCAATGCATCCTGCAAGCACAACTGTTTCAGACCACTCCACAGCAGATTTGATGGCCCATAGCTTGGCTTTGAAATGCTGAACAGGCAGATGACAATTTAAACTGGGCTGAAAACACTTCGCTGCTGTTCCCACAGACCACGAATGTGCATCCCTCTTTGTCAGATTCAGAGATATTGCGTGTGAGAGCCGTCTGTGTACATGTAATAGTCACGGCTATTGCCAAGTGGCTATTGCAAACTTAAGACTTGAAGGTATTAAGATGACTGGACTCCAGGAAGTGAAAATTTATCCCCATAGTGTTTTCGGTAACTGGTGCAGGATATGTTCTGTTTTTCTTCATTAACTTAAATTCAGCCGTATAATGCGGAGTATTTCTGAGTTTAGTCCCCACGACGGTCTGCACTCAACAGCAGTGGCCTGAGGAACTTTATCGATATAAACTTTAGTTTATTGAAATATGACCGAAAAGTCACTCCCAAATATAAAAGTTGAACTTCTAATTAGATTTCCTGCCCAATCATCGTGACCTATGGCTTCATCAGATTTCTTCTTATAACAGCCTTTGTTTGCAGCTTGCTTTTTGAACCCCAGTTGAATAGAATATGTAGCACTGTGTTCACTCGAGCGCTTAAATCACCATCAGCTTCAAGTAACAAAAGTGTGTCATCAGCATAAGCCATATTCAGAACGTTCTCATGCAAGATATTCCAAAATCCTGGGCTGCATCCCTGGAGGAATCCTTTGTTGATGTATATAGTTGAAATTGCTGATCCGATTTGGAAGTTTCTCACCTCTGCTGCTGAAGTATGCTTCAATGATTTTGTACTGATGGGGACATTCCCTTTCCTTTAGCTGATACAGAATTTTCGGCAACCAGGAGTTATCAAACACAGCAGTTATGTCTGAAGATATTAATAAGCTTATCTTTCACCATAAGAAGATGCCCCAAATCCATTCAGTTGCATAGAGAACAGTGTCTTTGGTAGATTTATGTGGGATAACAAACTGGGATAAGAGGCCATGATGATGCACGTGGTAAATAAATCTGTTTATTATTAGTTTCTCCAGAATATTTCCTAAAACTGGCAGGAGGCAGACAGGTCTGAAAGATTTAGCTGGAAATTTTATTTAGGTGCTTTCTTTAGGAATTACGTTCACTACTGCAATTTTCCATAAGGTAGGAATGGCTCTAAGATAGGCACATATTGAACAGTGTAACGAATAAGGATGGAAGACAAAAATGAATATTTTTTATTATGTTGGCTGATATGTCATCCCAGCCTGATGCTATCCTATCAGTTTGTTGTAGAATGATGCGCTCAACTTCTTGATGTGAGAATACAAGTGTTGGCTACTGAATGCATGATTCGAAGCAAATGTATCGATTCATTCAAGTGTCCGAGTGAATCGATTCACAGGAACGGCAAGCTCACGGCACACGATTCAGCTTACTCCCAGCAGACAGTGCTGAGTGGCGCACTCACGGCTCACTAGCGGGACACTGGACGTTGGCGGGGAGCCGAGCTTCCGTTGTAGCGTGACGGTGAATCATGGCACACCGAAAGAATCGTGCGCAAAGCATGGCTCAGTGAGGCACAAGATACACAGGACTCCTTATCGGCACACTGGACACTACATGTAATATCATTTTTGGTCCGTATTGATGATATTTGATTGAAATAATAACAGTAAGTTATTTATTAGACCACCTAATCAATACAAAATCTAGTCTTGGATGATTTACATAAATTTGTTAACTAATAGTGGTACATGTTTCGCCTTCCCTGAAGGCATCATCAGCCATAGTCTTAACCTTAAATTAAAAATAAGCGTCTAAATAACATGTAATAATGAAATGAATTTTAAAATCTTGAAGAGATTTGAAGTAAAATAACATTAAAAATAACAATGATGGTTTAAAAAAACAATGTGATGAGACATAATAGTGGAAGTATTAACAAAAATTAATATTAGAAGGCTGCTAAAATAAGTGCAATGGATAAAACAACAGATTGTTATACAACAAGTAGTAAGATTGCATAAAAATAAAGTTGATAGTCTGGCGGTTATAATTAGACGATGGCGAAAAATCGTATATAACCAAAGTAAAGAAGAGAGAATAAAAGTCAAAGGTTAGTCGAGAGATCCGAAATTAATCGCGATCTTGAAGATAAAAGACGAAAGTCAGAGGCATATGGTGAAGTAGAACACGTTGAGGATGTGAAGTTGTAGAACAGAAGTTGAAGAACAGTTTCAAATAGGATCTCTATGGACCATCTCAAAATTTGAAGTAATGCTCAAATGTTGCAAATTGTGAGTTTGTAGACATTCTAGTTGAAAAGGCATATAATAGTGGAATCTGTAAAAGGAAGCAAGAAACGTAGAGTTAATTGTGTGAAAAGATATTTGAATATATTGAAGTAGAATCGTGTGCACTTACCATTTGATGGTGACAAAGATAGTTTGTAACGTTATGAGGTAGAAGTATTTGCAACAGTAGACTTCTTGCTATGTGTGTTATAGCTGAAGGTTTGTGTTGGAGGGGAATCTGTTTGCTTTGACGGAACTATTGGAGGGGGGCTGCCATTGGTGGGAGGGAAGGAAGAGAGTGTATTACAGCGCGTGTTGTATCGGTGTAAGGCCATTGGAGGGAGCGATGTTACGGTGGGTGTGGCTATGGGTTTATTGGTTGTATTTGAATTAGAGGTACTAGCGGTGGGGGGAAGGAAGGGGGGTATACTAGCTGTAGGGGAGGTGGGAACGCTAACTGATGTGAGGTTGAAGATTTTTAAGAATATGTTGGTGAGGGGAGTTGATTCTCGTAATAAAATAAGGATCTGTTCATACAAGGGGCTTTTTTTATCAATAGTGTCATTTAGGTTCTTATCTTTATTGAAATGTTGGTCGAGGAAAATAAATAAGTTTTCATATTCTGTCATGAGTTTACTTTTAAAGACTCTTTGTAAGATATGGAGGTCTTGTTCTATTGTGGTGAATTTATGCCCTGTGTCCCTCATGTGGTTGGCCATTGCCGAGAATTTGTTGTGTCTTTGGGCACTGTAATGCTCGGCGTATCTGGTGGAGAAGCTGCGGCCAGTTTGGCCAGCATAAGAAAAATTACACGTAGAGCATTTCAATCTGTATATTCCTGATCCAGAGTAACTATTGTCTGTGATGTTAATAGAGTTGTGATTAAAGAATAAATTACGATTAGTGTTTTTTGTTGTGTAGGCTATTAGGATGTGCAGAAAAGGTGTGTGGTAGAACATCAGGAAATGTGAAAGACAAAGAAACACACTGGTGGAATGATAGGGTAAAGATTAAAGTGAAGGAAAAGAAAATGGCATGGAAAGCATGGAAAACATCTAAGACTGAAGAAAGTAGAAGAAAATATGTGGAGACAAAGAATTTGGCCAAGAAAGTAGTGGAGGAAGAAAAGAGGAAAAGCTGGGCCTTATTCACACAGAAATTGAGAGATGATACGCAGGGCAGCAAGAAATGACTGTATGGTATCTTAAGAAACAAAAAGAGAGATCAAGTAAACACCAGATTTGTGAAGGATGAGGATGGCATAATATTAACAAAGCCAGAAGAAATAAGGAATAGATGGAGAGTATATTCAGAAGTTGCTGAACGTAAGAACTGATGAGTTATTCAATGGACGACCAGGAAAGGCAATTAGTTGATGAAGAAATGGATAAAGAAATTACAATGAATGAAATTGAAATGGCAGTAAGAAAGATAAAGAATGGAAAAACTGCTGGAATAGATGAAATTTCAGTGGAGATGATAAAGGCAGCTGGAGCTGTAGGCCTGCAGTGGACATATCGGGTTCTCAGGAATATCTGGGAGAATAAGGAGGTCCCTGAGGATTGGCAAAAAGGAATAATCATACCAATTTTCAAGAAAGGTGATAAGAAAGTTTTGAAGAACTACAGGGGAATTACTTTAATATCCCATGTTGCTAAGGTAATGGAAAGGATCCTGGAAAGTAGAATAAGGTTGAGGGTTGAGAATCAGATACAGGAAAATCAGTTTGGTTTCAGAAGTGGAAGGTCAACAACAGAGCCCATTTTCATTATGAGACAACTAATGGAAAAGCATTGGGAGTACGGGAATGATATGGTGATGACATTCATTGATATTGAAAAGGCATATGACAGTGTCCCTAGGACGAAAGTTTAGGACAGTCTGGTGCAAAAAGGAATTGGACAGGGATTAATAAAAATGATCATGGCATGATATAAGGAATGTTGTAGTTGCATGCAAACACAAGTTGGCAGGACAAGTTGGTTCAAAATAACTAGTGGGCTGAGACAGGGAAGTGTTCTATCACCAATCCTGTTTACAATAGTAATGGATGACATCATGAGAACAGCAAAAGCAGCGTATGGAGGAAGAGAAATGAACATGATGTTATTTGCAGATGATATTGTGATTTGGGGAGAAGACGACAGGAAGGTTCAAGAACAGTTGAATGTGGTGAATGGGAAGATTGAAGAATGTGGATTGAAACTAAGTGTAGAAAAGAGTAAAACTCTTGTTATGACTAGAGGGGAGAAAGAAGGGAAAGGTCAGATTAGACCTGCAGACAAGCCCCTGGAAGTAGTGGAAACGTTTAAATACCTGGGGAGTGAATTAATGGAGAATGCTCGACTGGATGCTGAAATTAGTAAAAGGATTCAAGCTGGAAGTTGTTTCTATCATAGTGTAAGAAATATGTTATGGGACAAAGATGTGCCAATGGAAGCAAAGGATACTATGTACAAGATGTATTACGTACCCATAACAACTTACGGAGCAGAAACTTGGACAATGACAAAGAAGGATGAGAGTCGAATACAGGCAGCCGAAATGAAATTCTTGAGTAGTATGATACAGAAGAATAGAAGAGACAAAATAAGGAATGAGAAAATCCGGGAAGAAATTGGAGTGGAAAAAATGAATGATAGAATAGAGAAGAGCCGACTAAGATGGTTTGGGCACATAAAGCGAATGAGTGACGAAAGAATGCCAAAAAAGGTGATGGAAATGCAAATCCAAGGAAGGAGAGGTCATGGACGACCACGATTGAGATGGAAGGATACCATCCAACGCAGCATTATAGAAAGAAACCTGGACTGGGACACAGTGTTGGAGGAGGAGTGGTGGAAAGCCCAAAGAAAGTGGAGAGGAACCATATTTGCCCCTACCCGGCTACAACTGGATAAAGGGAAATGATGATGATGAGGCTATTTTTATTTCGTGCTTCATTAATGAATTGGTTATCGGATAAATGCTATGGTTAGTGAATGTGAATTTAGCGTATTTTGGTTTGACGGGTTTCAATAGAGTTAAATTTGTAGCTAGTTTCACTTTGGTTTTATTAATGATTTTATCAATCATACTTGTGTTAAATCCATTGAATTTAGCTATTTCCTTAATGAATAGTAATTCTTTCTTTAAATTAATAGAGGACATAGGGATCTTTAATGCTCTATATATTAAACTGTGATAAGTGGCTTTTTTATGTGAGTTGGGATGTAAAGAATCATTTTTTATGGTTGTTGGAGAAAAGGTGGGTTTTCTGTATATTTGGAAGTCGAATTTGTTCAATGTTCGTGTGATTTTGATGTCTAAGAAGTTCAAAGAGTTATTGAACTCATCTTCTTTAGTGAATTTAATATTATTATCTAAGTTGTTGAGAAATGATAGTATGTTATTACTGTTGTTGATTTGTTTATCAATGATAGCTACGGTATCGTCAACATAGCGATGCAGATTCCGTTGATGTTATTAATAATCTTACTATGTTCGAGATTATCTAAGTATATATCGGCTAGTATTCCAGATAACGGATCTCCCATCGCTAGACCTTCTTGTTTGTAAATTTTCTTATTGAAGGTAAAATAGTTATTGTCTAAAACTAAATTAAGTAATGTTCACCATTCATCAATTTCGATTTTACTCAATGTGCTATGTTTCAACAGATTGTTTTTTATGATGTTAATAGTATTGTTGATACGGATATTAGTATACATGTTGGTGATGTCAAAAGAAGATAAAACGTGGTTTGCTTGTAGACTGAACTTATTTAGGGAATTACAAAGTTCGATCGACTTCTTTATGGGGTTGGAGTTGTGAAATTTGAAATGTTCTTTCAGGAATTTGTGTAGGAATTGAAAGGTTTTATAGGTAGGACTATTTATACAATAGGGAACATGCATGATCCGGGGTTTTAATTAAAAATCTGCTAATCTGATTCAAAATTTCATGCAGAATTCAAAAATGTGATCAGAATGTACAAATAATAACTCCAAACATGATAAAAATCTAAATCAATGCATGAAACTGTCACGTGACGCAAGTACGCGATCTCATTGGTCTGATGTCATCGTACAGGTTGACTGAATTAGCAGACGAAATAACACATAGTGTGCTGTGAGAAGCAGGATACACTTCGCGTTTTCTACTTTATGTTAGTGTCTGGTATAGTTAAATTCGAGGTCTATACATTGGATAATAATCTGAGTGGTATATTTTAGACTTAAAATGAATCCTGCGCAGACAGTGAGGCAGAAAACTTATAAATGGTGTAGAGTTCCGATGTGCAATAGCACATCGCATACCATCCCAAACAAATTGTTTATAAATGTTCCAAAGACGCTAAAACTAGGGAGAAATGGATTTTGGCGAGCCGGAGAAATGCTGGTGATATATCGGAAAAGTCTACAGTTTATTTTTTTGAAGATTTTAACGTAAGATGAATTTGTTTGAATTTTCAATCACTTTTCCATGTCAGCTGTTCTAGTGGTAAAACTTTAAATTTTAATGTATGATGCGCTATTTAAATGCTTCAATTACATCTTGGAATATGAAAGTAATAAACAGTGCATTCATTAATGCTGATTATTAAAGTATTCTCCAAATCTAACTTTTTTTTTTTTTTTTTTTGGGTGATCCATGTCAAGATAATACTGTAAATCAAACCATTTTGACAGCTCTAATTCTACCAATTTATCTTGGCATGCGACAGTTATTTATGTCTTTATTGAAGAGCTTAATTTGTAAAGAAATTTAGGCTATAGCTAAATACTCTATAATATAACAAAAAATAGGCGTGTACATCATGAAAGGAAACAACGTGAATTTAACAAATGTATAACTCTACACAAAACCAATGCTTGTCTGTTGGGGTCTTATAAGTTAACAATGCTAAATTATAATTATCATAATATTAATGAAATAAATTACATAATTGTACACAGGTGAAAATAGTGATGTTGGTGCTTAAAATATTATCCAACTTAGCCTAAGTTTTAGGTTATACAAGCCAAGTCAATAAACAGAAGGGTAAAAATACCGAGCGAGTTGGCCGTGCGGTTAGGAGCGCGCAGCTGTGAGCTCGCATCCAGGAGGTAGTGGGTTTCGAACTCCACTGCCGGCAGCCCTGAAGGTGGTTTTCCGTGGTTTCCCATTTTCACACCAGGCAAATGCTGAGGCTGTACCTAAGGCCACGGCCGCTTCGTTCCCATTCCTAGGCCGTTCCTGTCCCATCATCACCATAAGACCTATATGTGATGATGTGACATAAAGCAAAAAAAAAAAAAAAAAGAGAGTAAAAGTCACAGCACCCAAAGACATTCCTGTATTGAACGACTGAAATGTTATCAGGACACTTTTCTCACATGATATGCTCAGCTTATTAAAAGCCAAATGTAATTAATATTATTGGCTTTACGCCCTGCTAACTACTTCTACGGTTTTTGGAGACGCCAGACGCCGATGTGCAGGAATTTAGTCCTGCAGGAGTTCTTTTACGTGCCAGTAAACTTACCAACACGAGGCTGACGTATTTGAGCACCTTCAACTACCACCGGACTGAACCAAGATCGAACCTGCCAAGTTGGGGTCAGAAGGCCAGCACCTCAACCGCCTGAACCACTCGGCCCGACTTGTGAAAACTATTACATAAAATCAGCTTCATGGTCCGTATCGCACTTCAATAGATTCACAATTAAGTATTTATTTTCCACCTAGTCGATACAATGATTGCTTAAGGCAATTTTTAATGGTCAAAAGTGGTACATGTTTCGTATATTATCAACATCTTCAGCCACATAACACTGTTTAGATGAAAAATGTATAAAATTGACAAAGTAATGCTTTAGAGGAAGTGTCCTTAAAATTAACATAAGATTAATCTTGTCAATCTTATGTTAATTTTAAGGACACTTCCTCTAAAGCATTACTTTGTCAATTTTATACATTTTTCATCTAAACAGTGTTATGTGGCTGAAGATGTTGATAATATACGAAACATGTACCACTTTTGACCATTAAAAATTGCCTTAAGCACTCATTGTATCGACTAGGTGGAAAATAAATACTTAATTGTGAATCTATTTTTTGTGAAAACTAAACGAAGCCATATTTATCTCTATCACACACAAAGATATTTAATGATTCTCTTACATGGGCCCTGGAAGTGGGTAGGCCAGCTGTCCCAACCACAAACATATATATTTTTTGGGGGAATGATAGATTATAGCCCTATAGTACTATGATCTTTCTTTTCTCTCTTTCTTTCTTTCTTAATCAGTTTATCCTTCAGGGTTGGTTTTCTCTCGGACTCAGCGAGGGATTTCACCTCTACCGCTTCAAGGGCAGCGTCCTGGAACGTGAGACTTCGGGTATGGTGATGAAACTGGTGAGGAGGGCCATTACCTCGCCCAGGCGGCCTCACCTGCTATGCTCAACAGGGGCCTTGTTGGAGGATGGGAGGATCGGAAGGGATAGACAAGGAAGAGGGAAGGAAACGGCTGTGGCCTTAGGTGCCTGGAGGAGAAGTGGGAGAATATGAAAAACAACTTCGAGGATGGCTGAGGTGGGATTTGAAACCCCTCTACTCAGTTGACCTCCAGAGGCTGAGTAGACCCCGTTCCAGCCCTCGTACTATTTGTTTTCAACTTTCATGGCAGAGCCGGGAATCGAAACCGGGCCTCCGGGGGTGGCAGCTAACCACAGAGGCGGACTAGTACTATAATGCTACCTATATGTTTATGTTAGTGCTGAAATCCGTTTTCTTACTTTACTAATGCTGAAAGCCCGAAAATGTAATGTTATTCTTTAATATGGGAATCAGTCTAGAAGGAAATGTTGAAAGTAATGTGATTTCTATCCAGGTTCGTTGTTATCCTAATACGATGGGTTACAGTACATTGCACGTATGTAAAAGACGCCACTTAAAAACTTGCTTTTTATCCGCGAATTTCTGCGGCCACAAAAGTCACTATTTTTTAAGAATGATGACATTTGCACATGGTAGATTTTCTGACTATGCTGTTTTGAACCTTTCTTCTGTCATTTCGAAGTTATTCGCGATCATGAATAATAAACAATCGGCTTTTAGTAACGGCTGATGCACAACGGCTGGTAGAGCTGCGTGCGGTACTGGATCGTGACGTCACAGCGCGCCGCTTACGTCAGAGGCTGTTTCACTCGCCTTGCGGAAAGGCACTATTAAATATGTTTTTAATGGTAGAAAACAAGGCAACTTACCACAATGTAATACGTTTACGTACTGTTTCATTGGTGTACTTTTCAAAAAAAAAAAATTTTGAAAATTATGCATGTTCCCTATTAATTACAGGCTGAATGGGGACATCCTTTTTATGAATTTTGTAGGTAATTTTGGGTTCATTACAGTTAATTTCTGATAATCTTGATCATTTAAAATGAAGTTAGAATTTTTAAGAAGGTTCTTTAAGTTACACTGTATTTTGTTTGTTGGATCTTTGTTAATTAAGGTATAGGTATTGTCTGAAAAAAAGTTTCAGTTTTATTGATGTAATCTTGTTTGTTCATTATTACTATGGTGTTGCCCTTATCTGCTTTTGAAATTACTACGTTGTTATGGATTTTGGATTTCAGGTTTAAAATTTGTTTCGAGACGTGGTTATTATTAGATGTTATCTCATTAATAAAAGTTTGGAGTTTCTTTTTTACTTCATAACGTACGTCATTCTGTTTATCAATTGGGATTTGTTTATCGATATTAGTTACGGTTTCAGCGATGGTAGTGATGATGTCTTCTGCTTTTTTGTGATTAGGCCAATTATGTTTGATGCCTTTATCTAATAGATTTAATTCTTGGTTAGAGAAGGCTGCATTAGATAGGTTGATTGTAGTGGGAGTGTTAGTCAAATGGGAAGGGGACATTTTGTTGTTTGTATTTTGGTCAGGAGTTTTACATTTGTTTTCTTGAAGACAAAGTAATTTATGGTTTAGGGTTTTCTGTTTCTTGTCTAATATGTAAGATAGTTTAAGGTCAGTGTACCTTAAAAATGAACTCCATTCAAGTGGAGGTAATTTTTGAGAGATGGTCAAATGGGTCCTATATAATTGTAAATTTAGTAGAGACTTCTTCTTGTATAATAGTTTAATTTCATTTCTCAACCATATGCTGTTTACTTTCTTCTGAGTGGCATTAGATTTTGAATAGGGATGACCTTTTCTTTGTAAAGATTTGAGAAATTTAGGTACCAACTCTAATTTCAAGCAATCTTTAAGAAACTTAATATCTCTAGAAATCTTGCCTATTTTAATTTTTAGGTTCAAGTACTTGTTAGGTTTTTTTTTTTTTCTAGTTGCTTTACGTCGCACCGACACAGATAGGTCTTATGGTGACGATTGGACAGGAAATGGCTAGGAGTGGGAAGGAAGCGACCATGGCCTTAATTAAGGTACAGCCCCAGCATTTGCCTTGTGTGAAAATGGGAAACCACGGAAAACCATTTTCAGGGCTACCGATAGTGGGTTTCGAACCTACTATCTCCCGAATACTGGATACTGGCCGCAATTAAGCGACTGCAGCTATCGAGCTCGGTACTTGTTAGGTTTTACTATTGCCTGGTTGGCATTGACATTACATGTAATAAATATAATTTTTGGTCCGTATTGATATTTGATTGAAATAATAACAGTAAGTTATTTATTAGACCACCTAATCAATACAAAATCTAGTCTTGGATGATTTACATAAATTTGTTAACTAATAGTTTCGCCTTCTCTGGAGGCATCATCAGCCATAGTCTTAACCTTAAATTAAAAATAAGCATCTAAATAACATGTAATAATGAAATGAATTTTAAAATCTTGAAGAGATTTGAAGTAAAATAACATTAAAAATAACAATGATGGTTTAAAAAAAACAATGTGATGAGACATAATAGTGGAAGTATTAACAAAAATTAATATTAGAAGGCTGCTAAAATAAGTGCAATGGATAAAACAACAGATTGTTATACAACAAGTAGTAAGATTGCATAAAAATAAAGTTGATAGTCTGGCGGTTATAATTAGACGATGGCGAAAAATCGTATATAACCAAAGTAAAGAAGAGAGAATAAAAGTCAAAGGTTAGTCGAGAGATCCGAAATTAATCGCGATCTTGAAGATAAAAGACGAAAGTCAGAGGCATATGGTGAAGTAGAACACGTTGAGGATATGAAGTTGTAGAATAGAAGTTGAAGAACAGTTTCAAATAGGATCTCTATGGACCATCTCAAAATTGGAAGTAATGCTCAAATGTTGCAAATTGTGAGTATGTAGATATTCTAGTTGAAAAGGCATATAATAGTGGAATCTGTAAAAGGAAGCAAGAAACGTAGAGTTAATTGTGTGAAAAGATATTTGAATATATTGAAGTAGAATCGTGTGCACTTACCATTTGATGGTGACAAAGATAGTTTGTAACGTTATGAGGTAGAAGTATTTGCAACAGTAGACTTCTTGCTATGTGTGTTATAGCTGAAGGTTTGTGTTGGAGGGGAATCTGTTTGCTTTGACGTAACTATTGGAGGGGGGCTGCTATTGGTGGGAGGGAAGGAAGAGAGTGCATTACTATTAGTTAACAAATTTATGTAAATCATCCAAGACTAGATTTTGTATTGATTAGGTGGTCTAATAAATAACTTACTGTTATTATTTCAACATTGGACACTAAAGAAGTAAGTATAAATAACCACCTAATCGATACTTTATTAATGCCTCAGGCAAAATTGAATAAAATTAAAACTTACAGGACATGTTTCGACCACTTAGTGGTCCTCTTCAGCTGTATAAATAAAGAACTGAAAAGAAAAACATTGACAATAAGCACAAATAAAAGTTCTTTGGAGACTCCTTTGATAAAAATGGAGGTCGTCAGAATAGGTCATCTTGCCTTTCGTTCTTGTTTGGAAAAGATGTTTATTCTGCGCTGTCTAGAGGGTCTGTCTTTGAGCGCGACCTGGTGAAGTAACGATGTGATACAGTTTGACAGTTCATGGAAAGCTCTGGAGAGAAGGGAAGTAGAGTTTCATCGTCATCTAAAATAACATGTGAGGGAGGAGGGAGATAGGGCTGTGCTTCTGCGATGTCGTGTTTGATTATATCTCTTGTTCGTCTAGTCTGTTTCATGTCTACCCATTCTAAGTATTTGCTAATATTCTCATATAAGATGTTTTTATGCTCGTTGTTTTCGTTGAGATTCTCTTCACCGTTTTCCAATTTATCAAGAACGATGTGGATATTTTCCAGGTTGTTCATAAGATTACCTTTATTTATCATACAGATAATTTGAAGGTCCTGTTTTATATTGGTGAATTTGTGGTTGGACTCTTTCATATGGGATCCCATGGCAGAGAATCTTTTGTATCTTTCAGCATTGACGTGTTCTTGATATCTAATTGAGAAGTTCCTTCCAGATTGTCCCACGTAAGTTTTTTTTACATTGAGCACAAGTCAGGTTATAAATACCCGATTCCTGGAATTCCACAATTCTTCTCCGCTGTATCATCCATCTCCTTCCTCTTTTCTTCTTCATCTTTCTTATAATAACCACCTTTGATTGTTACAGTTAATTTTTAATGACCACTCCTTTGGATATTCTGCTAATTTATTCATACTACTCTGCAATCCCCCTCTTGTTAGAGAGATTAACAATATATCATCCGCGAATATCAAACCTGGGCTCTCTATATTATTCACTGCTGGTACAGCCCAATTTGCTCCTTTGTGCCCTTCCAGTATATCATTTATAAATAATAAGAATAATATAGGTGATAATTTGCATCCTTGCTTTAGGCCCACCTTACACTCTATTTGCTTGCTAATTAAATTTCCCTCTAGTTTGACACTGCTATAAACTTTCTGATATAATGCTCAATTGCTCGGATCATCTTCCCAGAAACACCCACCCTCCCCAATTTTTCTGTTAACGCTCTTCTGCTCACAGTGTCAAAAGCTTTCTCCAAGTCAATTGCTGCTAAAAGTGCACTACCTTTATCCCGTACCATGTATTTGTCTGTTATCATCTTCATAGTCATGATGTTATCTATCATTTGTCTCCCTTTCCTGAAACCTCCTTGAAATCTAGATATTATATCATTCTCTTCAGACCAATCCCTTAGTCTATTAGCCAGAACTCCTGTGTAAACTTTGCTCAATGTGTGTAAGAGAGTTATCCCTCGGTAATTATTAGGGAGGTTTTTATTCCCTTTCTTCTTATATATTGGGCAAATAATACCATATTCCCATTCTTTTGGTACTGAGCCTCCGTTGAAGTTCTTATTAAATAATTTTACAATTCCCTCCCTCATCTGCTTGTATTTACTTCTTTCCAAAATACATTACTGCTACCATTCCCGCCCACCCGTCGATCTCCTCTTCAGTTTATCTATCACCCCTTGAACTACTTCTATTGTAAATTCCTTATCTAGTTCATGTATACTAACTTCTAAATTTCTCCTTATGACCTCGCTTCTATGCTTATAACCCCCATTCGTCTCTTTCTCCTAGTACATTGGAACCTCGATTCTCCGTTTTTGGAGGGACCACGAAAAAAAAAGTACAACACGGGAAAACGGAAAATCCGGGAACGAATGAACTATCAGCAATTTCACTAAGCATCACAAAAATGAAATATGTATACTTATAATCTTACGAACACCCCTAAACCAAACTAAGCTACCGCCCCAGAGGCCTGCAAATTACAAGGTAACGTATGGTCAGTGTGACATACTCTTGGCTGTTATTTCTGGCTCTCTAGACCAGAGTCGCCATCTCACCATTAAATAGTTCCTCAATTAAAGGTAATCGTAGAATGAGTGAACCTGGAACCAGCCCTCATATCCAGGTAAAAATGCCTGACCTTGCAGGGAATCAGACCCGGGCCCTCTGGGTGACAGGCAGGCAAGTTAGACCGCGGGACGGGCTTTAAACATTATTTACCGGCACACGACTTAAACTCTCGAAACTTTACATTCAGTTTTACCGAGGAAACTTCGTCAGTTTCCTGTGAAAACTTCTTTCAGTTCAGCAACTTTGATCAGCCAAACTCTTCGAAAATTCTAATCCCCATAACGCCAAGCTAAACAACAATCGACCACAGTAGTTTTTAATTCTCTAATCTAATAAAATGAAGCACATTAGATACAAAAGCACCCAACATGATGGCAAAATTCCTTTTTTTTAATCTTTCATTGTAATTTGGTCACCGGTATACAGTTCGTAGTCAGTTTACGGAAATCTTGTACCGCATAATTTAGGCCTACGTCGACTTTTAAAGGTTATGTTCAACTAGAGAATACAGTATGGTTTCGAATGTAAATTTCGATTCTCAAGTTTTCGAATGCATTATATTCAATTCTGTCTGTTACTAATCACAATCAAATTGTAAAGAGGAAAGATATTAACACTTCCGAAATTACGGTTATTTGCGACCTTGAGCTCAGCTGGAAAGCGCGCTTGCTGTACAAGTTGGTACGAGTCCGAAATGATACAAAGTTTTTAAATGTAAGCTGCGCAAATAAAACGACTGCGGTTTTTTATAACATTTTAACACAAAAATGTGAAATTCCCAGTCTTATATTAGGACCAAAACAGTAATAGGCAATCCCAAAACCTCTCATGGCTTTATGTACCGAATGTAAGGTGTAACATCTATTCTGGTCTCGATGACATAATCATAGGTATACGATAATATTAAAATACTAAATTTGTGTTACTTAAGAAGGAGCAGTTTCGATTCCTACCTGTAAGCCCAGTGACTATACAGTGCCCCGAGGGAAGTTCCGAAAATCTGTTCGGCGATACACTCGAAAAAAAGTGCTAAGAAAAAATTAACATCTAACCCTGAACATAATGTAGACGTTTTGCAAGTACGAACATTTGACGAAACTCATTTCGTCTTCAAGTAGAGCTTTACAAAAACAATATAAATATTTCACCACCTTATCAATACAAAATTTATTCACATTCAGCTAGTAAATATGGTCAAGACCGGTTTCAGCCCCTAGGGGGTCATCTTCAGTTGACATGCATAAAAGATATATTTTACAAAAACATCACATATAATGATTAAAACTTAAAATAAGTCCAACTGATCATAAATGTTGGTATGTATGTCTTGGTACATTTGAGCTATTGTATGTGTCAATCCTAAGTTTCCCAGCATACAGTGTCAAGGTAAGTAGTTAACTAATATACATCATCCATGAAATTACATGCTATTTTTCATGTTATCACTATCTAATTTGGGTTGTACAATGTGGAATGAGATATACATACATTTGTGTAAATTAATAGTAGTAAGTTCAGTAACATACATTAAAAATTGGTTCTTAAATTACATTAATTGATTATTGATCAGTCATATGAAAATGTAGAATTATTAGTTTGGACACTTGTGATTAAAATATTAGTATGCAATACCTTGTTGGCATATATCTTAAATACTAAAGTATCAGTTTATAAAGGCTATTATTCTTATTTTATGTCTTGGAATAGGGTTGAACTTTTAGAAAATTATTTGTTTTGTTGAGCATAGGCATTGGATAATCTTGTTAAATTGGACACATAACTAAAACAGTGGTAAATATATACCTTGTTAAAAAATACATTGTATTAACATTATTAATATGTGGTGCTATATATACATTGCTTGGGGTAAAATGGGATTAACGAAGTTTTCACAACAGTATTTGATTAGTTATGATGTTCTGATATAATGGGTCCGTAAAAATATATAACTATATACATAATTGCGGTTAGATAAGTATTTGTATAATCTGCTTGCAATTTAGGTAATATTTGGTTGTAATGTTTGGCGATATTTTGGGCAGCTGCTGTTGTTAGAGCTATTACGAGTCTTGAATATTATTGATGGAACATGTTCTTCTTTTCGTGTGCCGTAATATGTTGAGTAGGTGACATTTGTAAGAACGCGTTGAATGTTATGCGTCCTGGTAGGGTGCACGTTGATTTTATCGTAGAAGCATATATGTTGTGAAAACAAAGTATCTGGAAGTAGAAATAATGAGTGTGAAAATGATGTGGTATGAAAGTGTAATAGTAGATCGTATGTCGTTTCACTTACGTTAGGTGTTGGAACCGTGCATTCTGTGTAGCTGCCTGTTGAGATCTAATGCGTGTTGCTCTGAGATTGTATTTGGCGACAGTAGAGGGGAGGTTTGGGGGGGTGGGTGGAGTGTTAGTAACGGGAGTGGGGTTGGAGGGGAGGAGGTCTTGGAGCGGTTGATTTGAACGTATGGATTTTTGTTTATTAATTCTTTTAAGGTAGTAATCTTTTAGTAAGGTAATTACTGCATGAAAAAGAATATTGTTTCTGTCTATGTTTTCATTTAAGTTGGAGTTCGGATTGACGTATTTGTCTAAATTTATGTGAAATTCTTCTACTATACTGAGCAAGGGACTTTTTGGATTCATATTGAGGATTTGCATGTCACTATTAATGTCCATGAAATTGTGTTTCTGCTCGTCAATGTGCTGACCCATAGCTGAGAAGTGTCTGTGTTTAACGGCATTTACATGTTCATTATATCGTATTAAAAAACTCCTACCAGTAAGCCCTACATAGCTGGCTCGGCAGTCGTTGCCTTTGAGGCGATAGACTCCTGAGTGGTTGTATTTATTGATGTTGTTAACCGATTTGGAATTGTATAGTATGTTGGTGTTATTGCGTGTAGTTTTGGATGCTATTTTTAGACCTTGTTTTTTGAAGATATTGGTTATGGGATGTATATGGTTATTGTTGTAAGTAAACAGTGCATATTCTTTTTTATCTTTGGTGATTCTGGTTAGCTTGGTTTTCGGTTGGTTTTTGACTTTGTTGATGATCCCGTTTATCATTTCTCTTTTATATCCGTTATGTTTTGCTATTTCATGGATTGTGTTTAATTCTTTATTTAGATTTTCCTTTGAAAGTGGAATGTTACATGCTCTGTGAATCATACTATAGTATGCAGCTTTCTTGTGAGTATGTGGGTGGGTGGAGTCTATCTTTATTGTATTTGATGTATGGGTAGGTTTTCTATATATGCTGTATGTTAGGTGGTTGTTATGTCTGGTTATGGATATATCCAAGTAGTTTACGGTGTTGTTATTTTCAGTGTCCATGGTAAATTTTATATGGGGATCTATTTTATTTAGTTGTTCTAAGATTATGTTTTCATTGGTATGTCTATTGTCCATGATTATGAATGCATCATCGACAAACCTGCACCAATAGATGATATTTCCTATTTTTTTGATTTCTTGGTGTTCTAAATAGTCTATATATATATCAGCTATTATGCCTGATATTGGTGATCCCATGGGTAATCGTTTCTGTTGATAGATAGTGTCATGGAACTTGAAATAATTGTTATTGATAGCAAATTGTAATAGTTTTATAAATTCATCTATTTCCAATTTGCTTAGCTTACTATGGTTATAAAGACCGGATTTTATGATAGTAAGAAATTAAATTTATGTATAGAAAGAAACAACACCTCAACATACAAATGTATGAAGCACACCTTAAAGCCTCACATGAACTACCACACACATACTGGAACAACTTCCAACAAATAACTAACGAAAAGATAGAAAATATAGCCATACAGAAACAGTACACCCTGAATAAGAAAGTCAATGCACTTAAGACACCACTAAACCAAACCAATCATACACAGAACAGACAACACACTACCGTTTTTACTGAAAGCAACATATATTCCATCCGCCACTCAAAAACCTAACTAACACAGTATTCAATGAAAAAGAAACTGCTATACTGAGCAAGGGACCGAAACTTAACTGGAAAAACAATTCAATTTTTGAAAACATTACTACTATTATTACTGAAGCGGAAGATGCTCTAAACAAAATACCTCAAGGAAAACAAAATGAAATTAGATATGAAATTAAAAAAAAACACTACCACAATATATCAATAAAATCACCAAAAAACCTCAAAATCAAGATATTACAAACCAAATACAAATTAAGGTACTCAAAAATAAAATCCAGCAAAATAACTTACTAGTAACAAAGGCAGACAAAGGAAACACTACAGTCATTATGGATAAAGAGGAATATGACAAAAACAAAAACCTGCTTTCAAGATGAACTTTTCAAATTAAGACTAAAGATCCCACTAACAGTATCCAAAAGAACTTAAAAACTCTCCTAAAAAACATCAATTTTCTCTTGAACGAACAGGAAACTACAAAATTAATCACCATGAATCCAGGGATACCTACAGCTAAAGCTTACCCTAAAATCCATAAAGACAACATTCCCATGAGACCCATAATAAACTACAGGCCAAGCCCCATCTATAAATTATCCAAATACATACAAAAATTCCTCAAAAAACATGTCTTTCAAGCAAATAAAACCATAAAAAACTCAATAGAATTTTGCAGCATTACTACGAATATAAGAATAGAACATTTCTACAAGCTAGCAACATATGATATAACAAACATGTATCCTAATATACCCACACACAAAACTATTACTATCATAAAATCCAATCTTTATAACCATTGTAAGCTAAGCAAATTGGAAATAGATGAATTTATAAAACTATTACAATTTGCTATCAATAACAATTATTTCTAGTTCCATGACACTATCTATCAACAGAAATGATTGCCCATGGGAGCACCAATATCAGGCATAATAGCTGATGTATATATGAACTATTTAGAACACCAAGAAATCAAAAAAAATAGGAAATATCATCTATTGGTGCAGGTTTGTCGTTGATGCATTCATAATCATGGACAATAGACATACCAATGAAAACATAATCTTAGAACAACTAAATAAGATAGATCCCCATATAAAATTTACCATGGACACTGAAAATAACAACACCATAAACTACTTGGATATATCCATAACGAGACATAACAACAACCTAACATACAACATATATAGAAAACCTACCCATACATCAAATACAATAAAGATAGATTCCACCCACCCACATACTCACAAGAATGCTGCATACTATAATATGATTCACAGAGCATATAACATTCCACTTTCAAAGGAAAATCTAAATAAAGAATTAAACACAATCCATGAAATAGCAAAACAAAATCCTCAATATGAATCCAAAAAGTCCCTTGCTCAGTATGGTAGAAGAATTTCATATAAATTTAGACAAATACGTCAATCCGAACTCCAACTTAAATGAAAACATAGACAGAAACAATATTCTTTTTCATGCAGTAATTACCTTACTAAAAGATTACTACCTTAAAAGAATTAATAAACAAAAATCCATACGTTCAAATCAACCGCTCCAAGACCTCCTCCCCTCCAACCCCACTCCCGTTACTAACACTCCACCCACCCCCCCAAACCTCCCCTCTACCGTCGCCAAATACAATCTCAGAGCAACACGCATTAGATCTCAACAGGCAGCTACACAGAATGCACGGTTCCAACACCTAACGTAAGTGAAACGACATACGATCTACTATTACACTTTCATACCACATCATTTTCACACTCATTATTTCTACTTCCAGATACTTTGTTTTCACAACATATATGCTTCTACGATAAAATCAACGTGCACCCTACCAGGACGCATAACATTCAACGCGTTCTTACAAATGTCACCAACTCAACATATTACGGCACACGAAAAGAAGAACATGTTCCATCAATAATATTCAAGACTCGTAATAGCTCTAACAACAGCAGCTGCCCAAAATATCGCCAAACATTACAACCAAATATTACCTAAATTGCAAGCAGATTATACAAATACTTATCTAACCGCAATTATGTATATAGTTATATATTTTTACGGACCCATTATATCAGAACATCATAACTAATCAAATACTGTTGTGAAAACTTCGTTAATCCCATTTTACCCCAAGCAATGTATATATAGCACCACATATTAATAATGTTAATACAATGTATTTTTAACAAGGTATATATTTACCACTGTTTTAGTTATGTGTCCAATTTAACAAGATTATCCAATGCCTATGCTCAACAAAACAAATAATTTTCTAAAAGTTCAACCCTATTCCAAGACATAAAATAAGAATAATAGCCTTTATAAACTGATACTTTAGTATTTAAGATATATGCCAACAAGGTATTGCATACTAATATTTTAATCACAAGTGTCCAAACTAATAATTCTACATTTTCATATGACTGATCAATAATCAATTAATGTAATTTAAGAACCAATTTTTAATGTATGTTACTGAACTTACTACTATTAATTTACACAAATGTATGTATATCTCATTCCACATTGTACAACCCAAATTAGATAGTGATAACATGAAAAATAGCATGTAATTTCATGGATGATGTATATTAGTTAACTACTTACCTTGACACTGTATGCTGGGAAACTTAGGATTGACACATACAATAGCTCAAATGTACCAAGACATACATACCAACATTTATGATCAGTTGGACTTATTTTAAGTTTTAATCATTATATGTGATGTTTTTGTAAAATATATCTTTTATGCATGTCAACTGAAGATGACCCCCTAGGGGCTGAAACCGGTCTTGACCATATTTACTAGCTGAATGTGAATAAATTTTGTATTGATAAGGTGGTGAAATATTTATATTGTTTTTGTAAAGCTCTACTTGAAGACGAAATGAGTTTCGTCAAATGTTCGTACTTGCAAAACGTCTACATTATGTTCAGGGTTAGATGTTAATTTTTTCTTAGCACTTTTTTTCGAGTGTATCGCCGAACAGATTTTCGGAACTTCCCTCAGGGCACTGTATAGTCACTGGGCTTACAGGTAGGAATCGAAACTGCTCCTTCTTAAGTAACACAAATTTAGTATTTTAATATTATCGTATACCTATGATTATGTCATCGAGACCAGAATAGATGTTACACCTTACATTCGGTACATAAAGCCATGAGAGGTTTTGGGATTGCCTATTACTGTTTTGGTCCTAATATAAGACTGGGAATTTCACATTTTTGTGTTAAAATGTTATAAAAAACCGCAGTCGTTTTATTTGCGCAGCTTACATTTAAAAACTTTGTATCATTTCGGACTCGTACCAACTTGTACAGCAAGCGCGCTTTCCAGCTGAGCTCAAGGTCGCAAATAACCGTAATTTCGGAAGTGTTAATATCTTTCCTCTTTACAATTTGATTGTGATTAGTAACAGACAGAATTGAATATAATGCATTCGAAAACTTGAGAATCGAAATTTACATTCGAAACCATACTGTATTCTCTAGTTGAACATAACCTTTAAAAGTCGACGTAGGCCTAAATTATGCGGTACAAGATTTCCGTAAACTGACTACGAACTGTATACCGGTGACCAAATTACAATGAAAGATTAAAAAAAGGAATTTTGCCATCATGTTGGGTGCTTTTGTATCTAATGTGCTTCATTTTATTAGATTAGAGAATTAAAAACTACTGTGGTCGATTGTTGTTTAGCTTGGCGTTATGGGGATTAGAATTTTCGAAGAGTTTGGCTGATCAAAGTTGCTGAACTGAAAGAAGTTTTCACAGGAAACTGACGAAGTTTCCTCGGTAAAACTGAATGTAAAGTTTCGAGAGTTTAAGTCGTGTGCCGGTAAATAATGTTTAAAGCCCGTCCCGCGGTCTAACTTGCCTGCCTGTCACCCAGAGGGCCCGGGTCTGATTCCCTGCAAGGTCAGGCATTTTTACCTGGATATGAGGGCTGGTTCCAGGTTCACTCATTCTACGATTACCTTTAATTGAGGAACTATTTAATGGTGAGATGGCGACTCTGGTCTAGAGAGCCAGAAATAACAGCCAAGAGTATGTCACACTGACCATACGTTACCTTGTAATTTGCAGGCCTCTGGGGCGGTAGCTTAGTTTGGTTTAGGGGTGTTCGTAAGATTATAAGTATACATATTTCATTTTTGTGATGCTTAGTGAAATTGCTGATAATTCATTCGTTCCCGGATTTTCCGTTTTCCCGTGTTGTACTTTTTTTTTTCGTGGTCCCTCCAAAAACGGAGAATCGAGGTTCCAATGTACTAGGAGAAAGAGACGAATGGGGGTTATAAGCATAGAAGCGAGGTCATAAGGAGAAATTTAGAAGTTAGTATACATGAACTAGATAAGGAATTTACAATAGAAGTAGTTCAAGGGGTGATAGATAAACTGAAGAGGAGATCGACGGGTGGGCGGGAATGGTAGCAGTAATGTATTTTGGAAAGAAGTAAATACAAGCAGATGAGGGAGGGAATTGTAAAATTATTTAATAAGAACTTCAACGGAGGCTCAGTACCAAAAGAATGGGAATATGGTATTATTTGCCCAATATATAAGAAGAAAGGGAATAAAAACCTCCCTAATAATTACCGAGGGATAACTCTCTTACACACATTGAGCAAAGTTTACACAGGAGTTCTGGCTAATAGACTAAGGGATTGGTCTGAAGAGAATGATATAATATCTAGATTTCAAGGAGGTTTCAGGAAAGGGAGACAAATGATAGATAACATCATGACTATGAAGATGATAACAGACAAATACATGGTACGGGATAAAGGTAGTGCACTTTTAGCAGCAATTGACTTGGAGAAAGCTTTTGACACTGTGAGCAGAAGAGCGTTAACAGAAAAATTGGGGAGGGTGGGTGTTTCTGGGAAGATGATCCGAGCGATTGAGCATTATATCAGAACGTTTATAGCAGTGTCAAACTAGAGGGAAATTTAATTAGCAAGCAAATAGAGTGTAAGGTGGGCCTAAAGCAAGGATGCAAATTATCACCTATATTATTCTTATTATTTATAAATGATATACTGGAAGGGCACAAAGGAGCAAATTGGGCTGTACCAGCAGTGAATAATATAGAGAGCCCAGGTTTGATATTCGCGGATGATATATTGTTAATCTCTCTAACAAGAGGGGGATTGCAGAGTAGTATGAATAAATTAGCAGAATATCCAAAGGAGTGGTCATTAAAAATTAACTGTAACAATCAAAGGTGGTTATTATAAGAAAGATGAAGAAGAAAAGAGGAAGGAGATGGATGATACAGCGGAGAAGAATTGTGGAAGTAGAGAGATTAGAATAGCTAGGAGTGCTGCTTAATAGCAGAGGAGGGTGGGATGATCACATCAAGGAGTCGCAGTCCTCGCAGCAGTTAAAATTCTGGTAGCTAAATCACCAAGGATAAGTTATAAGGTACTCAGACTGGTGTTGAAGACATTAGTTCTGAGCAGAGCTCTATATGGGGTAGAATTAAGGGGTTCGGAAAAGAATAGGGTCAGTCTAAACCAAATATCACACAAATTTAGCAAGATAATTATGAGATTACCGCAATGTACGGCTAATGTTGGGGCATTAATAACATGCGGGGAGTATCTCGAGGTGGACTGGGTGAAAAGAGTATTGAACTATTGGATGAGACTTAAAAAGGGAGGGGAGTGGTATTTTGCTTCAGAGAACATTTAAACAAGAATTGAAAGGAATGTATAGGGATTGTTGGTTGGCTAAAATTAAAACCTATGTGGAGAACATGGGTATGGGATATATTTCGCGACAGATATGGAAGGGAAATGACAGCAATAATCGGAGGGCCACGATAATGAGAATTAAAGATATTCAAATGCAAAAATGGTTAGAGGCATGTAGGGAAAGGCCTTCGCTCAGCTTATTCTATTAGGTTTTCCAAATCTCCAGATTAAGCATAAAATTCGGTGATTGAAAGTTGAAGGACGGGTTATTATGGTGGTTGATGGGATTGCACAGAAACAAAGGAGCAAAGAAAACTCTAAATGTATCCTATGTGAAGAAAAGATTGATGATTTGCAGTTACTAGGCGCCTGTAAAGAGACTGAGAAGTTGAGGGCAGTGTTTCTAAGCTTGAATCAACAAGAAATGTGCAAACAAAATGATGAAGAAAAGATTTTAGTGTGGATAACGAATGTATAGTATAATGAAGGTAATTTAAATAAGTTTTTATGTGCAGTTAAAAAACTCTGTGTAAGTAAGGTGAAAGGTATGGTATGATGTAATTATGCAAATGCACAGGTGGGCTGGAATGTAAACAGTGAGGTGGCCAGCATAAGTAGGTCAGTAGTTGTTTGGCACTCAGCGAATTTACAATGTTTTGATAACGTTAGCGTGCAGTGGTATATTGCTAACAGACACGCTAACGGGGTCAGTTGGAAGTGTAGAAGTAGGTTGGTTGCTAATTTTTCCTTTTCCACTTTTCCTTGTTGTGTTAATTCCTGCTATTGTAGCAATTCTGTCACATTTGTTAGCCTAGTGCCGACTTTACCGAGTAATGTTTTCTAGTTTGACCTCTAGGTTACGTAACCTTTGGTCCATAGGTTACAGGTATTATTTCACCTTGTACACGTTTGTTTAGTACATACAACTTTATACAGTAGAACCTCTATTATATGTTCCCGGAAACTACGATTTCCCTATTATTCGATCAAATTACATGGTCCCGCGAGCATCCTAATTAAATCACGTTGTAAAAATCCTGCATTATCCGTTATTCAAAGAAACGGTTTCCCGGATCACCCGTCCAGAAATTTTGGTCCCATCAATGCTAAATCCTCGATCACGCGATTTTCAAGAAACTATCTTACGAAAGGACGGCTACAGCATACGGTACTTATGGACTTTGGTGTTGACGTCCCGTCATTGCAGTCATTTGAAGAAGTACTGTACTGGAAATGCGATCGGCGGTGAACTTGCATAAGGGATCATCTTAGCATCGCATTCGGGTACTATTGTTTAGAGAATCCTCGGAAATCATAAAGCAGAGAGTGCCCACGACAATTGGAAAGAGACAGAGCACATTTCGACACCTCTATTTGAAGACGGAACAAGTTTTGTCAAATGTTCGTACTTGCAAAACGTCTAGATTATGTCCAGGGTTAGATGTGTATTTTTTTTTACTTTTTTCGACTGTATCGCCGAACAGGTTTTCGGCAATTCCCTCAGGGCACTGTATAATCACTGGACTTACAGGCAGGAATCGAAACTGCTCCTTAAGTAACACAAATTTAGTATTTTAATATTATCGTATACGATTATGATACATACTGGTACATAAAGCCATGGGAGGTTTTGGGAATGCCTATTACTGTTTTCGTCCTAATATAGGACTGGGAATTTCACATTTTTGTGTTAAAATGTTATAAAAACCGCAGTTGTTTTATTTGCGCACGTTACATTTAAAAACTTTGTATCATTTCGCACTCGTGCCGACTTGTACAGCAAGCACGCTTTCCAGCTGAGCTCAAGGTCGCAAATAACCGTAATTTCGGAAGTGTTAATGATATCTTTCCTCTTTCCAATTTGATTGTGATTAGTGACAGGCAGAATTGAATATAATGCATTCGAAAACTTGAGAATCGAAATTTACATTCGAAACCATACTGTATTATCTAGTTGAACATAACCTTTAAAAGTCGACGTAGGCCTAATTTATGCGGTAGTCCAAGATTTCCATACTCTGACTATAAACAGTATACTGGTGACCAAATTACAATGGAAGATTAAAAAAAAAAAAAAAATGTTGCCACCATGTTCATCATGTTGGACGCTTTTGTATCTAATGTGCTTTATTTTATTAGATTAGAGAATGAAAAACTACTCATGGTCGATTGCTGTTTGGTTTGGCGTTAGAGGTATTAGATTTTTCAAAGAGTTTGGCTGATCAAAGTTGCCGAACTGAAAGAAGTTTCCAAAGGAATATGAAAAAGTTTTCAGAGGAAACTGACGAAGTTTCCCCAGTAAAACTGAATGTAAAGTTTCGAGATTTTTAAGCCGCGCGTCGGTAATTAACGTTTGAAGCCAGCCCCATGGTTTAACTTGCCTGCCTCTCACCTGGAAGGGTCCAGGTCAGGCATTTTTACATGGATATGAGGGCTGGTTCCAGGTTCAGTCATTCTACAATTACCTTTAATTGAGGAGCTATTTAATGGTAATATGGCAACCCCGGTCTAGAGAGCCAGGAATAACGGCTGGAGGATTAGTTACACTGACCATGCGTCACCTCGTAATCTGCAGGCCTTCGGACCGAGGGTGGTCGCTTGGTAGGCGGAAGGCCCATTGGGGCTGTAGTTTGGTTTGGGGGCGTTTGTAAGATTATAAGTATACATATTTCATTTTTGTGATGTTTAGCCAAATTGATGATGGTTCATTAGTTCCCGGATTTTCTGTTTTCCCGTGTTGTACGTTTATTTTTCGTGGTCCCTCCAAAAACGGAGAATCGAGGTTCCACTGTAGTAGTTTTGTTTTGTTCAACTTCAGGGTCTAAATGTGTCATATTATGTCAATACTGATACAAAGGAACTTAATGGCCAGTCATTTGTCTGTCAGTTGAGCAGTAGGCCTACCACACAGTACACCTGAGTAAACCTGATCACTGCTTTCATTTGAATTATCGTCTAGCTTCGCCAAATTCCCTGCTATTGGAGTGTCGTCATTCCAAGTTACATCTTCACTGTCATTTTGTCAGTCGTGTCAGCCATGCACTGCAATCGAGAGTAGGTCCCATCTTTTTGAAACATTTAAAATAGTTTGTTACCAACTATTGAATTCAAACAGTGAGAATCTATTCCCAAATGGTTTCTGGAGAGTTTGTGTGTGTGTAGCAGAAGCCACTCCTTCCGAATAAAGACGTGCTGAGAAAGCGCCTGAAAACCACCAGCTAATAACTAGCGTATGTTAGGGGTTGTATTTCCAAATGTAATACATAGTGACTGGAAACATTCTTTGCATAACTGTGACTATTAAAAGCCGAACCCTTACTTTTTAAGTATATTTCATGCTTGTTTTCCACATTCCGTACCTGAGAAGCAAAAGGGCTTATGTCCAATGTATTAAAGTAAGACATAAGCCCTTTTGCTTCTCAGGTACGGATTTATCATATCAGGATTTACCTAAACAGTTGTAAATAAGAGAGATCACATTGTTTATATTAGGTATGCCATCAAGTGCCCGCATAGTGCCAGCAGCCACTTTTATATATCCTTAACCCTCAACTGGTATCATCTATGTTTGTAACGTAATTGGTATCATACATCTGTCAGACTCCAGATACAGTATTTACTTTTGAATTAAACAATGTGTTCTTAATTTTTTGTTATTTATTCAACTTAATTCCTTTAAATATATGTTTTCAAACATGTCAGTACAAAAGGTAGAAGAAAAAATTACAAATCCAGAAAAAAAATACTAAAATATTAGAATGATGCTCCAAAAATGTAGACGGTTCTGTTTTTCTTAAAAATCTAGACAATATGATTATTACGATAATTTCGCTGATATGTCAGTGTTATACAAAGACCATACAAACAAATAAACATAAAATTACTGGAAAACTCAAAACACAAATTTCAATTTTAAGGTTCAAAATCACTGTTTGTTAGAAAGCACAATTTTCCTTATCACAGGATATGTTACCTTATTTTTACACGTATATAACTACAACTCAAAACATTTTGTGTCCAGATATAGCTATGATTTTCAAAATATATAGAAAAACATGTTAGACTTCAAAAATGTTTCACACACCCACATACGTTCATTCATTTATCCGCAAAGCACTCTCCGCAGATTTTTTGGCGCACTCCAAGCAGATCGCTTTTACCCACTTCTGACACGGGTACGTCGTTCTTCTTTTCAGTTTAGGATCGGAAAAGTAGCACGCTTTACAAACCTCAAAGAATTCAGGCAGTTCATGGAGAATGTCAGTTCAAAGTTTGGTTCATTAGGTCGTAAAACTCGCCGAGATGGTCCTGATTGTGGCTCCATTATTATTTATAGGAATTAAACGCACTGTAAGTAACAACAGTGTTATACTAACTCACAATAATCACAATAAACACTCAATACTGAATAACGTCATTCGTGAAAAATAGTCACGGAACTGGTATCATACGTCTGTCAGACGGCGCGGTAAGTTTACTACGCACTTACTCAAGTGCAAACAAAGCAAGCGGTACATCACCTTCCCTTCAGGGAAACAACATTCCAACTGAGAGGTACACAAGGGAAGAAAGCAGTAGGCTGAGGAAAGGAGAGGGGATGGCCTTGGAAAATTTTTCAGCCGCCTCACAGACGTATGATACCAGTTGAGGGTTAATAGTTATATGACAGCCTCACGTACTTCTTGTATCACTATATTGATCATTTTAAGCTCACATCACCTGGCTGCATAACACGTCCATTATCAGATGGTTTCGGCATGATAAGTTTTTGCACTATTTTTTTATTCTCAACTCCAATTGAATTTTATAAGAAATTATTGGATCTTCAAGTACACAGTGATCTAACGCCACAACAAGAACATAGTGCTCAATATTTTAATGCAAACAGACTCCATTCTATTGTGTTTTATCCTATTCGACTAGATGGAATTTAATTCCATGCATCCACACTTTGATTTTTAAAATGTTAAATTGTATAGGCAATAGTTTTAGATTTCTTAATGGGAGCCCCACTTTTTATTAGGTCTTTTTGTGTACAGGAATTTTAATTTTAATTTGACTAGCTGATGAAGGGGAATGTATATAGATTCCCGAAACATGTACTAGACTTATGTAGATAAATACAAATAATTAATATTTAGTATTTATGGATATCAATATAAATGGTACGTTATTGGACATTATAAATTTTCCAGCTAACTCATTCTTGGTTTAAACATAAGAGTTTCATTTTTGGTCCGTATTGAACTGAGAATGGAAGATAGGAAAAACTAGAAAGGTTCCACCTTTTCAATACAAAAATGTTATAGGTTTATTTATAACATGTATTTGCACTTGGGACTAGTTTCGACGCTGTGTTGGCGTCATCATCAGCCAAAAAATGGGAAAATAGGCCAGTGTGTAGGCATTCATATTACACAAGGTGTTACATTAAACAACACAAATCTTGCAAGGAGATAAAAACATGGATGAATATAGAAACAAATGAATCGTTGAGAAAGCAAAAGTTATACATGTTAAAAAATAACCTTAACCACACATCTTGCAGTGCGAAAATATTCTTCTTGAATGATTCCTGAGTATAAAACACACGCGCACACATTTCTGAAGAGCCAGCAGGCAGGACAAAGTAAAGTGAAACCTTAAGGGATCTTCTGAGAAGAGTTCATCATTTTTCTATGTTCCGATTAAATAATGAAGTCTCCCTTGAGTTCCTGATAAACATACACAACAGGAAATTCTCCTTCACTCTCAACAATAGCTATAAAGACCAACGGTAAATTTCATTTTTCAAAGACGTGAAAGCATGATCTTGAACGTGATGTAACTCCTTTCATTTAACCCATTTTTTACACAAGGTGTTACATTAAATAATATATCTCACGAGGAGATAAAAACAGGGACGAATGTAGAAACACATACACCGTTGAGAGAGCAAAAGTTGTACATATTAAAAATAAGCTTAAGCACATAACTTGCAGTGTGAAAATATTTGAATTTGAAAGATTCTTGAATAAAAGACGCACGCGCACACACTTCTAAAGAGCCAGCAGGCAGGAAAAAGTAAGGTGAAACCTTAAGAGTTCTTCTGAGAAGAGTTCATCATACTTTCAATGTTCCGACTAACTAATGAAGTCTCGTTTTGAGTTCCTGATAAACATACACAACAGGAAATTAAACAATATACATCTTACAAGGAGATAAAAACAGGGAAAGTTATACATATTAAAAATAGTCTTAACCACAAATCTTGCAGTGTGAAAATATTCGTCTTGAATGATTCCTGAATACAAAACACACGCGCATACAATTCCGAAGAGCCAGCAGGCAGGAAAAACTAAAGTGAAACCTTAAGAGATCTTCTGAGAAGAGTTCATCATTTTTTCTATGTTCCGACTAGCTAATGAAGTCTCCCTTGAGTTCCTGATAAACATATACAACAGGAAATTCTCCTTCACTTTCAACAATAGCTATAAAGACCAACGGTAAATTTCATTTTAAATATTGTGCAGAGACGTGAAAGCATGATTATGAACATGATATAACTCCTTCATTTAACCCAATTTTTACACAAGGTGTTACATTAAACAATACACATCTTACGAGGAGATGAAAACAGGGCCGAATGTAGAAACAAATGCATCGTTATGCATATTAAAAAATGAGCTTAACCACACAACTTGCAGTGCGAAAATATTTGCCTTGAATGATACATGAATACAAAAACGCACGCGCACACATTTCTAAAGAGCCAGCAGGCAGGAAAGAGTAAGGTGAAACCTTAAGAATTCTTCTGAGAAGAGTTGTATTTTAAATACTGTGTAGAGATGTGAAAGGATGATCTTGAACATGATATAACTTCTTCATTTAACCACCTATGAAAGTCTCTCTCTATATTACATAGCTTCATTAACACCACCATTCTGTAGATGCACAAAATAATCTTGTAATCTTCACAGGTCCGGTATTCAGCTCAACAAGAATATAAAATTGGTATTCAGGAATACGTTTTTGAGAGTTTGGAGGTTGACTGTGCCAGTATTTGTGGTGTATTGTTGCAGCATTACGTGTAGGGGGGGGGGGGGCAGGTTTCTGTGATGTTTATTGCGGGACATGAGGCGGAAAAGCTATGTCGCGAGATGAAGAAGAAACAGAGCGTGTTGTATAGTTTAGGTCTGGGGAGCGGCCATTGTTGGATTAGGAGGGGGGAGGGGAGGAGTGGTAGGGGAGGAGGAGTGGAAGGAAGGGAAGTATGGAGGGTGATGTGGTGAAAGTGTGTGGCGTGACAAAGTATTATGCATAATCTGAAAGACCGATCTGTTTTTCGGGATATTCATGTTTTTGAAAAATTCAATGAGAAAGTCGAATAGGATCTTTGGTTTCTCTGAGATATCATTTAAGTTTAGGTTGGGATTGAAATATTGGTCTAAATGAATATAGAGGTTTTCAGTGACGTCTAGGAGAGAACCTTTGTTTAGAATATCTAGTACCTCAAGATCTTGATTTATTTCAGTAAAATTGTGCTTAAATTCTTTTATATGTAGGCCGACCGCGGAAAAACGGTTGTGTTTTATGGCATTGACATGTTCTGCATATCTGATTGTAAAGCTGCGTCCTGTTTGCCCTAGGTAAGAACTTTTGCAGTCTTGGCAAGAAAACCTATATACACCTGATTTAGAAAAAGGACTACTTTTATTTATTGATGAAGAGTTGTGTAGAATCTCTGTGCTTCTATTGTTAGTACGAAAGGCTATTTTAACGTTGTGTTTTTTAAGGACGTTAGTGACGTTGTAAATTTCTTTATTGAAGGTAAATGTGGAAAACGTGGCAGTGCTAGTATTGTCTTTTATTAGGGTGGTTTTTGGGCGGTGTCTGAATTTATTGATTATTCTTTCAATAAAGGATTCATTATATCCATTGAATTTTGCTATAGAGCGGATGGTGTTCAATTCTTTATTTAAGTTTTTTCTTGACATCGGAATTTTGAATGCTCGGTCTACTAAGCTATTATATGTAGCCGCTTTGTGTGTTTGGGGGTGTAGTGAGTCATTTCTTATAGTAGTGGCCGTTTGAGTGGGCTTTCTATAGATACTATATGTGAACGAAGAGGGGTGCCTATTGATTGTTAGGTCTAGGAAGTTGATGGAGTTGTTTGTCTCTGATTCTAAGGTAAATTTAATGTCATGATCAATGTTATTGAGGTTTTTGAGGGTGGATGGTGCGTCTACGGAGCGTTCATCTAGGATTATAAATGTGTCATCTACGTACCTCGCCCAGAATTGGATATTAGCAAATTTGATGTTATTGTCGATGGCGGTGTGCTCTAGGAAATCAAGGTAGATCTCTGCTAAAATTCCTGAGGCTGGTGAACCCATAGCCAAACCATCTTGTTTGTAAATGATCTTATCGAATGTGAAGTAGTTATTGTTAATTAGTAATCTTAGTATGGTCATAAAGTCTTGAACTTCTAGTTTACTTAGTTGATTGTTGGCAAGTAAGTTCTTTTCGATGATCGGCAATAATGAGTTGGTTTTTATACTGGGATACATGTTGACTATATCAAAGGAGTGCATTGAATGATATGGTTGAAGCTTGAAACTGTTTAGTTTGTTCACTAATTCTATAGTGTTCCTGATAGATTTATTTGATGAGAATTTATAATGTTTATTAAGAAATTGTTGGATGAACTGAGATAATTTATATAAGGGGCTTGGTCTGTAGTTTATTATGGGTCGAATAGGGACACCGGTTTTGTGGATTTTGGGTAGTGCTTTAGCTGTTGGTAGGCCTGGGTTCATGGTAATTAACTTTTGTTTTTCTTGCTCAGTGAGGAGAAAAGATGTGCTTTTTAGAATTTGTTTCAGTTGCCTTTGAATTGATTGTGTTGGGTCCTTCTTAACTATCGAAAAGGAGTCATTATCTAAGAAAGTTTTGGTTTTTTGAATGTAATCTGTTTTATCCATAATGACTGTTGTGTTGCCTTTGTCGGCCTTTGTAATGATGAGGTGGTTGTCTTTGACTTTCTTTTTAAGATTGAGAATTTGTTTTCTTTCAGTAAGGGAATCTTTGTTGATTTTGGTGATAGGGGTCGCAGTGCGATTATTTGAGAAAAAACTTTTGTTTAATTGTTTTTTTACATCCATTCTGAGTTCGTCTTGTAGTTCATGTGGCATTTTGTTGATAGCAACTTCTGATTCAACTACGAGTTTGGAGGCTGTAAGGGCCGAGTTGAAACAAGGCCAGTTGTGCTTTGGACCTTTCGAAAGAATTCTTATATCGTCCTCATCTAAGTTGGTAGTGGAAAGATTAATTACTGGTGGGTGGAATTGTTGTAGAGTGTCATTAGCGAGGTTAGGCTTGCTGTTCGGTTTTGGAGGGGAGTTGCTGTGTTTTACCTTATTTTTAAGTGCTTCAAGTTTTTTCTCTAGTGTTGTCTGTTTTTTGGACAAAATATTGAACAACTTGAGTTGGACTTCGTCTTGAAAAAGATTCCATTGAGCATTTGAGAGTAAGGTGGCTGCCTCTAAGTGAGTTTCATATAATCGATGATTTAAAAACGACTTTTTCTTATAGAGAAATTTTAGTTCATTTTCTAACCAAAGTTTGTTTGTCCTAACCTGAACATCCTGTTGATGGGGAGGGACGAAACGTTGTTTCGTGACGCTTTTCAAAAAATTAGGGGTTAAATTCTGTGTAATGCCTTGCAGTGCGAAAATATTCTTCTTGAATGATTCCTGAGTATAAAACACACGCGCACACATTTCTGAAGAGCCAGCAGGCAGGACAAAGTAAAGTGAAACCTTAAGGGATCTTCTGAGAAGAGTTCATCATTTTTCTATGTTCCGATTAAATAATGAAGTCTCCCTTGAGTTCCTGATAAACATACACAACAGGAAATTCTCCTTCACTCTCAACAATAGCTATAAAGACCAACGGTAAATTTCATTTTTCAAAGACGTGAAAGCATGATCTTGAACGTGATGTAACTCCTTTCATTTAACCCATTTTTTACACAAGGTGTTACATTAAATAATATATCTCACGAGGAGATAAAAACAGGGACGAATGTAGAAACACATGCACCGTTGAGAGAGCAAAAGTTGTACATATTAAAAATAAGCTTAAGCACATAACTTGCAGTGCGAAAATATTTGAATTTGAAAGATTCTTGAATAAAAGACGCACGCGCACACACTTCTAAAGAGCCAGCAGGCAGGAAAAAGGAAGGTGAAACCTTAAGAGTTCTTCTGAGAAGAGTTCATCATACTTTCAATGTTCCGACTAACTAATGAAGTCTCGTTTTGAGTTCCTGATATAGTATTCATCAAACAATGCATTACACAGAATTTAACCCCTAATTTTCGGCCCTGTTTTCATCTCCTCGTAAGATGTGTATTGTTTAATGTAACACCTTGTGTAAAAATTGGGTTAAATGAAGGAGTTATATCATGTTCATAATCATGCTTTCACGTCTCTGCACAATATTTAAAATGAAATTTACCGTTGGTCTTTATAGCTATTGTTGAAAGTGAAGGAGAATTTCCTGTTGTATATGTTTATCAGGAACTCAAGGGAGACTTCATTAGCTAGTCGGAACATAGAAAAAATGATGAACTCTTCTCAGAAGAACTCTTAAGGTTTCACTTTACTTTTTCCTGCCTGCTGGCTCTTCGGAATTGTATGCGCGTGTGTTTTGTATTTAGGAATCATTCAAGACGAATATTTTCACACTGCAAGATTTGTGGTTAAGACTATTTTTAATATGTATAACTTTCCCTGTTTTTATCTCCTTGTAAGATGTATATTGTTTAATTTCCTGTTGTGTATGTTTATCAGGAACTCAAAACGAGACTTCATTAGTTAGTCGGAACATTGAAAGTATGATGAACTCTTCTCAGAAGAACTCTTAAGGTTTCACCTTACTTTTTCCTGCCTGCTGGCTCTTTAGAAGTGTGTGCGCGTGCGTCTTTTATTCAAGAATCTTTCAAATTCAAATATTTTCGCACTGCAAGTTATGTGCTTAAGCTTATTTTTAATATGTACAACTTTTGCTCTCTCAACGGTGCATGTGTTTCTACATTCGTCCCTGTTTTTATCTCCTCGTGAGATAATTATTTAATGTAACACCTTGTGTAAAAAATGGGTTAAATGAAAGGAGTTACATCACGTTCAAGATCATGCTTTCACGTCTTTGAAAAATGAAATTTACCGTTGGTCTTTATAGCTATTGTTGAGAGTGAAGGAGAATTTCCTGTTGTGTATGTTTATCAGGAACTCAAGGGAGACTTCATTATTTAATCGGAACATAGAAAAATGATGAACTCTTCTCAGAAGATCCCTTAAGGTTTCACTTTACTTTGTCCTGCCTGCTGGCTCTTCAGAAATGTGTGCGCGTGTGTTTTATACTCAGGAATCATTCAAGAAGAATATTTTCGCACTGCAAGATGTGTGGTTAAGGTTATTTTTTAACATGTATAACTTTTGCTTTCTCAACGATTCATTTGTTTCTATATTCATCCATGTTTTTATCTCCTTGCAAGATTTGTATTGTTTAATGTAACACCTTGTGTAATATGAATGCCTACACACTGGCCTATTTTCCCATTTTTTGGCTGATGATGACGCCAACACAGCGTCGAAACTAGTCCCAAGTGCAAATACATGTTATAAATAAACCTATAACATTTTTGTATTGAAAAGGTGGAACCTTTCTAGTTTTTCCTATCTTTCATTCTTGGTTGCCAGCATTTCGCCCTTGTGTGCTAGGGTGGGCTCATCAGTTGGTACCTAGCACACCTACCAATACGCTGGCTAGTGCATACTGTGGAGGAAACTGCGTAGGCTAACTGGAGCCACCGGCAGTGCCAATGCACTAAGAGACTTTGTCTCATCAGCAAAAATTGATGCCTGCTTGGCCATCAGATGATATAGATGTTGATTCCCATAGGGAATCTGAAATATTTGTCCTGAATGAGTAAATTTATAATACCAATATAAATGGTCCGTTATTGGACATTATAAATTTTCCAGCTAACTCATTCTTGGTTGCCAGCGTTTCGCCCTCGTGTGCTAGGGTGGGCTCATCAGTTGGTACAGTGAAACCTCGATTCTCCGTTTTTCGAGGGACCGTGAAAATAAAACGTACAACACGGGAAAACGGAAAATCCGGGAATGAATGAAAACCATCAATTTGGCTAAACATCACAAAAATGAAATATGTATAATTATAATCTTACAAAAACTCCTAAACCAAACCAAACTACAGCCCCAGTGGGACTTTGCCTGCCAAGCGACCGCTGCTCAGCCCGAAGACTTGCAGATTACGAGGGGCGCATCGTCAGTGCGACGAATCCTCTCGGCCGATATTCCTGGCTCTGTAGATCGGGGTCGCCATCTCACCATTAGATAGCTCCACAATTAAAGGTAATCACGTAGGCTGAGTGGACCTGGAACCAGACTTATATCCAGGTAAAATTGCCTGACCTGGTCGCAATCGAACCCGGGCCCTCTGGATGAGAGGCGGGCATGTTAGAGCGCGAAACCGCATTAATTACCGGTACGCGAGTTCAAAATCTCGATACTTTATATTTTATACTTTATACTTTATATTCGTCAGTTTCCCGTGAAAACTTCTTTCAGTTCAGCAACTTTGATTACGCTAGCCAAACTCTTCGAAAAATCTAACAACACCGAGCCAAACGACAATCGACCACAAGTAGTTTTTAATTCTCTCATCTAATAAAATAAAGCATATTAGATACAAAAGCACTCAAAATGATGGTGAAATCCGTTCATTTCTTAATCTTTAATTGTAATTTGGTCTCCGGTATACTGTTCGTAGTCAGTTTCTGGAAATCTCGTACCGCGCAAATTAGGCCTACGTCGACTTTTAAAGGTTATGTTGAGCTCGAAAACATGGTTTCGAATGTAAGTATCGATTCTTAAAAGTTCTCGAATGCATTATATTCAATTCTGCTTGTTACAAATCCAATCAAATTCGAAAGATAAAAGAAATATCAAAACTTCAGAAATTACGGTTATTTGTGACCTTGAGGTCATCTGAAAAGCGCGCTCGCTGTACATGTCAGTACGAGTTTGAAATGACACCAACCATTTAAAATGTAACGTGCGCAAATAAAACGACTGCGGTTTTTGGTATTTTAACACGAAAACATAAAATTCCCAGGCTTACATTAGGACCTAAACAGTAATAGGCAATCCCAAGACCTCCCATGGCTTTCTTTTTTTTAAAATGTAAGGTGCAACATCTGTTTTGGTCTCGCTAACATAATCATGTACGATAATATAAAAAATACTGAATTTGTGTTAAGGAGCAGTTTCGATTCCTGCCTGAAAGCCCAGTTACTCTGCAGTGCCCTGAGCAAAGTGCCGAAAACCCCTTCGGCAGTACGATCGAAAAAATGTAAATAATAAACATCTAACCCTGGACATAATATGGACGTTTTATAAGTGCGAACATTTGACGAAACTCTTTCTGTCTTCACGCAGAGCTGTCAAAATGCGCCGTGTCTTCTAGCAATTGCTGTGGCCACTCTCTGCCCTATGATTTTCCGAGATTCTCTAAACAATACCACCCGAATGCAATGCTAAGATGGCCCCTTATGCAAGTTCACCGCCGATCGCCGAACGCCAAGATCCATAAATATGCCATAGCCGTCCTTTCGTGAGATACAGTTTATTAAAAAACGATTGATCGAGGATTTAGCGTTGATGGGACTGGAATTTCTGGACGGTTGATCCGGGAAATCGTTTCTTCGAGGAACGGATAATGCAGGACTTTTACAACGTGATTTAATTACGATGCTCGCGGGACCACGTAATTTGAACGCATATTCCGGGAAAGCGTACTTTCCGGGAACGGATAATCGAGATTCCACTGTACTTAGCACCTATGGGAATCAACATCTATATCATTTATGAATATCTACTGGTGTGGCGGTAATGCGTTTTATTATCATAATGTGTAATTTCATACGATCATTGTCTAATTTTTTTATTAAAGCATAGTATGTTGTGTATGGCATCTCCAAAAATCATTAAGTGGGGACGTAAAATTATTATTATTATTATTATTGTTATTGTTTGTGAGGTACGTTAGCGAGTTAAACAACAGTTATGACTGGATTGTTTTTATAGCATTTTAAACCTAGTTCTAACCCCAAAAAAACCTATATTGGCCTGAGTTACGAGATATTAAACAATCTCACTGTTAATGATCTTGCCTGCTTTATTAATAGCAACCACCGTGAATATTTAACTAAAGTAAATTTGTTTCCTCATCCGGAGATGGTGCAGCTCTTTTTAGACAGCCCTCCAATGGAAGGGAGTTGCATGTGCCCTTTTTACCGCATATCGATCTTCCTGCCATTCGTAAATCTCTGGCAATACGGTACCGGAAATCAAACTCAGGCTCCCGAGAACGGCAGCTAATTGTGCTAACCATTACGCTGGCAGACATTCTCAACTGCAAAACACAGACACATATACATGAATGATGCGTGCTTGCAATATGCGGGTCGGACACGAAACTATTCACCTATTTGTGCGATGCAAGCAGAGCTGCAGTAGGCCTATGCTACAGAGGCGGACATTTCTTAATTACGAAACACAGATGTACCACATGACTTCGATGAGCGTTTTCATTGCCTGGGTCGTGTGGACGAAACTATTCACAAATTTGTGCGATATCATCAGAGCTGCGGTAAGACTTGTGGCCGTTTCAAAGCGGAATTATTGTTCTCTGAAGATTTACGTGGAGGGGGGGGGGGGGGGCGGTATTTTATGAAATATTTATTTTTTCATTTTCTTGTCACGAAAAGTTGTCGGGGGGAGGGGGGGCGGCTAGTGTGCGAGGGGGTCTACTACATGAATAAATATGGTATTTCATCCATCCCTACTGCTTTTCCTGTTTTCATTTAACAGCCATTTGCACATCCGCCATTGCAACATCGCTCTCCATTTCTGGATCGTTCTCATTTACCACTACACTCTCTTCTGTATCATTTCTCACATTCAGAAGTTTATCAAATTAGTCTTTCCACCTTTTCCTTATCTCCTCTGGGTCTGTTACATTTACACTTTCTTCCTTCACTTGTATTGTGTTGAATTTTTCTTTTCTCTATTTTTATCAATCCATACAACATTCTTTTCCAACTCGTGTGAATCTCTCCCAACATTTCTTTCTTTTCCTCATTTATCACTTTTTTTTTTTTACAGTTTCTTCTTTCCTATCTCTATTTCATTCTTGACATGCTTTCTTCTTTTTTAGCAGGTAGGGTCCCTCTTCAGAGACAGCCCTGCCTATGCGAGTTCTAGAGCACACTGACCTGGTGTGTAGCATCTGCTAAGAGTCCCAGCTCAGAGTTATGAGCTAAGACCTCAACGGAATTTACAGTGGAGAAGACGGAATTCGGAACGACGGAGATTGTGAAAGAGGCAGCCCAGTATTCAGGGAATAGTATGCGTACACTATTCATCAGCAGTGTTTGTTACCCATGTTACGGGCGGCTGCAAGATTCTACATGTGGACTTTAGGTGTAACGGGACCGTAGCTAATGTCAGCTAAATTTTTGCTTATAAGATGTGTACGCAGTGGCTGACCACAAGTGTCATCAAGCAAGTTAAGAGATAGTGAACCAGAAAGGGATAGCGAACCGGGAAGAGAGAGATCGCCAGGCACATCTCTCACCCTACCTATGTGACCACGCCCGGCTGGTCACTCAGAAAGATGTTTACTACGTATTTGGACTATAGTTGGGAGTGTTGGTAGAAAGTATTTTCTGCAACGTGAAGTTCAAGGCGCTGGTACACTTGAAGCCACAACAGCTCCTTATAATAAGGTGACATGAGCATCATATCACAGAATAAATATATATCTCACACAGCGGTCCAAGCTGTGGGCTAGTTTCTTGTTACTGACATACAGTTCAGGAAGAGGAAACATACACTGCCATCTTCAAATCTGTTCTTCAAGGCCTTAAATAGAATGAGTACAAACAATGATTAGTCAAAGCTATTTGAAGATGCCAATGTATGAAAATGTGAAAATTGTCTTTGTCCTTTTGAGTTTGCATGTATACACTTGTCCCTCCTTCATTCTGACCTATCTTTGTGATTATACTGTTATGAGTTCCTACTCATAACTCTATTATAATCTGATTTACCACACAATAGTTTCTTGAACCTAAATTAAAACTACATAGCAAATATAAGTGGTTTAAGATTTCTAACCTCTCAAACGACTTGAAAAAATGTGTCCAAGAGACAGCTGCTGAATTTCCAGTTCCATTCTGCTTCAGAAGGTTGAAAGCATGTTTAGCAGCAGCTGGCGAAGCTGCCAAACTACGTAACATTTTCATGTAAGGCACAAAGAGCCCAGGTGGAAGTACATCGCCACCCAGGCGAACAAACTTGAACAGTGAGGCCTACAACAAACCAAGTCAACAAGTCACTACGCACGACTGCATATGACACTGGTCATAAAATGTAACAACAATGATATGTGGTTTACCTGTCTGGATGGTGATCGATACGGAAACAACTCAACTGGGGCAGACTCCATTGGAGACCAATATTCCAGCCTCAAATCCAGCGACAAATTATTTTCTTTGTAGAGTCGTGCTACGGTTAACAGCAGATGTTCAAAATGATGCGGTAGAGATGATGGTGGCTCCAACCCTTCCTGCGTAAAAAAAAAAAAAAAAGAAAGACGAGTTAATACTAGTATAATTAAGCCTGGCCGGTATAATAATAATAATGATGATGATGATGATGATAATGCACAGAAGAAAGTACACTCCGAAAGGATGAAACCTGGTGGGCCCGCAAGAAGACAAACAGTTGAGATCTCGCGGTCCTTAGTGGCCCTAACGAATAATAATGATGATGATGATGATGATAAATGAGCTTGAAAACAACAAAGCACCAGGTGAAGATGAAATTATTGCAGAAATGTGGAAGTTCGGAGGAGAGCAAAAGTAATCCACGCCATCATAGGAGAAATCTGGAGAGATAAAAAGATCCCCAATGATTGGAAGTGTGCTCTTACACACCCACTTCACAAGAAAGGTCTCCGGACGAACATCTAACTATAGAAGTATCTCTTTACTGCCGATCACATATAAGATACTCTCTAAAGTACTAATGTGAAGAGTTGAAGAACAAGCAGACCATCTCCTTGGCGACTACCAAGCTGGATTTAGAAAAGGACAATTGTGCAGATTAGGGGGACATTCATTAAGTTGGGAAAGGTTCTTTTCAGAACCAAAAATGACCATCTATATATATAAAATAAGAGTTTTCTCTGTACATTGCTCAGATTTTGAAAAGAATTGTATTTCTGTATCGGTTATGTCCATAGTAACAAGGAAATGCACTTCTGTCTGTCTGTCTGTACACACATCACGAGAAAACGGCTGAAGAAAATTTAATGAAAATCGGCATGTGAAGTCGGGGGATGAGCCACTACAATCTAGGCTATAAATAATTTTACCCATGCTGAGTGAAATGGTAGTTTAGGGGAAGGCCTAAAATGTAATTCTCAATTTTTTATATTATTAGTCGTCCTATCGCTAAATACTATATAAATAAAGTTATATAGAATTAAATTTCTGATCATTTATGTCATACATTGTTACCGTACCGGCTTTGATAACACAGATATTAATGAATTTGTATTTTTGTTGTCAAGTCCATATGAACGCCGAGCCACGAGAAAATGAGTTAGCATAATTTAATGAAAGTCGGTATATAGAGTCGGGGAATAAGAAACTACAGTCTAAGCTATAAATAATTTCATTCGCCCTGTATGAAATTGTAGTTTACGGGAAGGCGCCTAAAATTTAATTTTTAAATACCTATGTTATTGGTCCTATCGAAAAGTACTACATAACAACATTTATAGAGAATACAATTTCCGACCATTTATGTTTTATCCAATTTTACCGCACCAACTATGATAGGGGTGATATTTCAGAGTAGGAAGGAAACTAAATGTGAAGGCCTACAATATCGAAAGCACATAACATTGATCAACAACAACAACAACAACATTACATTGACCATTGTTTGTGGTGATGTTCTTTGTCTCTTATGCTGCCACTCAATTCCGATAGATGGGATTACTGCTGCGTACCGAGTATAACAGCCTGACTGAATATTGGCAAGAAAGAGCTGGGGAGTTAGGAAACTTTTTTCTTTAGCACATCAATCCTCTGGTTCATACATTTTCTGACACCGTACTGCTAGTACGTAACTCACTGTTTCATCATAGTATTCCAGCTTATCGATCCCTACTCTGACGCGCTGTTTGAATGAGCAGTGTGCACTCTTAAGGCAGACGCTTAGTAGTAGTAGTAGTAGTATTAGTAGTAGTAGTAGTAGTAGTAGTAGTAGTAGTAGTAGTAGTAGTAGTAGTAGTATGAACTGGTTTAGAATTACAATTTAAGCATATTCCAAATTATAGCACCACAATTCACTAAATAACTCAAAATTCAACCCTGAAAAGAGTCATTTCTTAAAAAGAGCTTCTTCCTCTTCAATTTAATTAAATTTTACATTCATTTTATTTAAAATTAGCACTGAAGAGGGGGTTTCTTCTCTGGCTTAGAAGAAAAAATTGCCTCCCAAGTCAGATTTTTTTCCGCCGCCAGTGTAGTGAATTGAGATTTTCCGACTCATTGGGTACTCCTAGGAGACGGATTAGTAAAAGAGCATAGTTTTTGCCCTGGGACTCTCCACTATTCGAAACCCCCCCCCCCAAAGGACTAAGAGTGCTCACGGATCACGGCTGTCTGAGGCCTGGTCATTCAAGCTCTGGAACTTTGGACTGTTAGATCGGCAGTGTAGTACTGTTCGTTAAAAGTGAGAAAAAGTGTGGTTTTTCATTTGATTGAGTATTTCATGTGAAATCATTGCTTTTCTCACGCCATTCCTACTGACATCATTGTAATGACCTATGTTCATTTCAGTTGGGAAAACCACTAAGACAGTCTTTCTGAGGATGTAAAATGACAGGTGGAGAGCGAGTGTCTGCCATTATAATGCGATTCCCCCAACCTAATTGTGACTGATTAAAGGCAAGCGGGCCTACCATTACAATGAAAATTCCCTAATGCAGTCTTCATATGAGAAAAGACGTTTGGTGTTTTCTCCATCGCGTTTCTCTTTTTTTTTTTTTTGCTATTTGCTTTACGTCGCACCGACACAGATATGTCTTACGGCGACGATGGGATAGGAAAGGCCTAGGAATTGGAAAGAAGCGGCCGTGGCCTTAATTAAGGTACAGCCCCGGCATTTGCCTGGTGTGAAAATGGGAAACCACGGAAAACCATCTTCAGGGCTGCCGACAGTGGGGCTCGAACCCACGATCTCCCGATTACTGGATACTGGCCGCACTTAAGCGACTGCAGCTATCGAGCTCGGTCCATCGCGTTTCTAGGGTAACGTTAAGAGCTATGCAATTTAATACAGTCTTGCTCACAACGTGTACTGTACCTAACCTACAATTCTGTATACAATGTAGAATTCCATAGCGAAGCACGGGTACATCAGCTAGTCATATCTACAAACACAGAAGGTATGTCAACTTGTAAACAACAGCTCTTACAAGAACTTCGCCAAACAACAAACTGTGATGCAATATATGTACAGGAAACTCACAGGGATGTACATCAACCACATCCTAGAATACCAGGTATGAAATTAGCGGCAGAGAGACCGCATGGACTATATGGTAGTGCAATCTTCGTCAAGCCAGATCTCCAGATACTCTCCACATCAATTACAGAAGAAAATGATATAGAATTGATCACAGTGGAATTGAGCAATTCGGTTATAGTTTCCATCTATAAACCTCCTAATGTAACATTCTCATTCATGCCACCTAACAATCTCAATGATCGGAAAGTATCTTTCTTCATTGAAGACTTCAACAGCCATAGCAGTATTCGGGGCTATGAACAAGACAAGAGTGGTGAGAATGTTTTAGAATGGGCTGAGGAACCATCTGTCTCTTATCCATGATAGCAAGCTCCCAACAATGGTAGATGGAAGCGGGGCTATAATCCACACTTAATATTTGTGAGCGAGAAGAAGCACATCAGTGCATTAAATCTGTATGTGCTCCTTTTCTGAATACATAGCATCGCCCAATAATGTGTCAACTGATAGCTGCCATTAGACCTCAAGAGACCGACTTTAAAAGGAGATATAATTTTAAGAAAGCCACTGGGAAAGATTCACCAACTTACTGGACGAGAAGATCAAACCACTCAATCCAATTCTAGAAGCATATCCACAGTTCAATAATATCATCAGGGAGTGTTCAAGAGCTACAATCCCTACAGGATGTAGAACAAACTACATACAAAGTGTAATTCAAGAAACCTCTGCCCTCCAAACAGAGTATCATAAACTATTTGAAGAAAACCCTTTTGGCAATGATATCACAATGGGGCAACAAGTAATTTTTTTTTTTTGAATTAAAACAGGCACAGTGGTTAAGGTTGATGGAAGAGACTGACATGGGTAGGAATAGTCAAAAAGCTTGGCGATTACATAGACAACTCAGTAGTGATTCTAATGAAACTTTAACACATTCCAACGTCACAGCAAACCAAATTGCACATCAAATTCTACAAAATGGACAACCATCTAATCCACGTTGACTTTAGAATAAAGGAATTGAGAGGAATTATGAGCATACGACTGATACACTCACTAAACGTTTTACTTTATCTCAGCTGAACAGAGCAAAAAATCAGTGTAAGAATGGTAAGGCTGCTGGACTAGATGAAATATGTATTGGACAAATTAAGCAATTTGGACCTGTTGCTAAACAATGGTTACTAGAACTGTACAACAACAGTATATAGACCTGCAAGTTACCACGTGTATGGAGGAAAGCCAGAGTAATTGTAATTCTCAAACCAGGTGAAGACCCAAACGATCCGAAAAATTACAGACCTAACTCACTACTGTGTCATCTGTATAAGATCCTAGAACGGATGATCCTTGAAAGACTTACAGTGATCATTGAACCACTTCTCATCCCAGAGCAAGCAGGATTCCAAAAAGGGAAAAGTTGTACTTCACAGGTCCTCCATCTGACACAGTATATTGAAGATGGATACGTGGTAGAGTGTTGGCCTCTGGATCCCAAGATAGCGGGTTCAAACCCGGCAGAGGTAGTCGGATTTTTGAAGGGCGGAAAAAAGTCCATTTGACACTCCATGTCGTATGATGTCGGCATGTAAAAGATCTCTGGTGATACATTTGGTATTTACCCGACAAAATTAATTAAATCTCAACCATAGACGCCCAAGAGAGATCCGGTTTACTCTGGCTGCCATCTAGCGGACTTAGAGTAAAACAGAACGTCGAAATTGACGAGCAGACAGCCAGATGGCGTCAAATCGAAATGTCTGCAAACGGTAGCTGAGGCCATACGATTATTATTATTATTATTATTATTATTATTATTATTATTATTATTATTATTATTATTATTATTATCGTATACTGCTGCACAAACTATACAACATGACAAAGGATTACAAGATGACTGAAGTCATTTGCGATCTTTTCCAAAATCGTAGGTTTATCATCCAATTTCAGGATCAGAATAGTCTATGGAGGAAACAAAAGAACGGTTTGCCACAAGGCAGTGTTCTCGCCCCTATGCTCTTCAATATCTATACGAATGACCAACCTCTTCCAGTTGGCAACAGAAGCTTCACATATGCGGATAATCAAGCTATTGCTACTCAAACAAACTGCTTTGAGGTTGTAGCAGAAAAATTATCAGAGGCTTTTTCTGAACTATCCTACTACTACAGAGGAAACCAATTGAAGCCTAACCCATCTAAAACTCAGCTATGTGCCTTCCATTTCAAGAACAGTAAGCGTCACGAAAATTGCAGGTAGTATGGGAAGATACTCAACTAGATCCTATGATTTACATCCTATGATAAATATCTAGGTGTAGCATTGGATCATGCTCTCACCTACAAACAACTCTTTTTTTTTCATGTGGCTATTTCTAGCCAAGTACAGCCTTTGTACGGCAGACCCTCCGATGAGGGTGGGCGGCATCTGCCATCTGTAGGTAAATGCGTGTTATTGTGGAGGAGGATAGTGTTATGTGTGGTGTGCGAGTTGCAGGGAAGTTGGGGACAGCACAAACACCCAGCCCCCGGGCCACTGGAATTAACCAATGAAGGTTAAAATCCCCGACCTGGCTGGGAATCGAACCCGGGACCCTGTGAACCAAAGTCCAGTATGCTGACCATTATTCAGCCAACGAGTCTGACACAAACAATTCTGCATGAACATCAAGGAGAAAGTGTCAGTTAGGAACAACATCCTTTGCAAGTTGTCTGGAACCAATTGGGGTACACATGCAAAGACAATGAGAACTACAGCCCTGCTCTGTGTTACTCCGCTGCACAGGACGCTTGCCCTGTTTGGTACAGATCCAGTCATGCTAAACAAGTTGACATTTCTCTAAATGAAAGATGTCAACTTATAACTGGCTGTTTGAGACCAACACCACGAGACAGAATCTACTGTTTGGCTGGAATTGCCCCACCAGATATTAGAAGAGAAATTGCATCCATGAATGAGAGAACTAAAGCACTTACCTTATGTGCACACCCATTGTACGGATATGAACCAGCCCACCGAAGATTGAGGTCTACGAGGAGTTTCCTGAATACAACCGAAGATCTAAACGAATCTGTTCAATCCACAAGGTTGAGATTATGGAGAACTAGAATTCCTCAACTTGCTGGTTGGATGTTACCAATTGAACATCTTCCTCCAGGACACAAGGAACATTGGTTTACTTGGAAATCGTTGAACAGGCTTCGCACTGGGGTTGGTAGATCAAGAATCAATATGGCAAAGTGGGACTTTCCTGGCACATCCAGGCTATGTGAATGTGGTGAAGACCAAACCACAGCCCATTTCATGAACTGTAGTAAGTGTCCTTTAAGTTGTACAATGAAAGACTTGATGGCTGTGACACCTAATGCCTGTGATTTGGCAAAATTCTGGGCAGACACTATTTGATATATACATCATTAAGTACCATTATGTTATGTAAAATGTATGCTTCTGATACAAATAAACAAATGTGCAGAACAAATATTTAACCTAAGGAGCATTCTCAGAATAAGAGCTTTGAGAAGCCAGAACACCGTGGTAATATATGTTGATTTTAAGAAAGCGTACGATTCAATTGACAGACAGACGAGGACAACCTATCACCAATTCTTTTTAACATTGTTCTAGAAAAAATCATTACAACCTGGGAAAAAGCTTTGGAAGTGAAAGGAATAAGGGGAATACATTTAGGGAGGAAGGGACAGAGCTTAGAAATTAAGTGTTTGGCTTTCGCAGATGACCTTGCCCTTTTGGCTCACAACCGAGAAAATGCCCAAATTATGCTGAATACTCTACATGAGATCGCTGAGAAAACTGGTCTTAAAGTCTCATATGAGAAGATGAAATACATATAATATGGACCTCAAGGGGAGACACACTTAGAAGGAACCATTAGACTGTAAAAAGAACAGAGAAATGTAAATATCTAGGGGAATGGATAGAACCTAATGGATTGGATAAAGAGGTGAATAGGGCAAGAATTAGAAAACTATAATTAGCTTACAGGTTAACCCAGAACAGATACAGCAAAAGAATAATATTTTACAAGGTGAAACAGACACTACAGCACAGTGGTAAAACCAGAGGGGGTCTCTACACTTCAGAAAGCCTGAGAATGAATAAAAAGGGTGAGCTTCAAGAACTTGGAAAAAGAGAGAGAGAGAGAGAGAGAGAGAGAAGGAAAAATTTAGGATCACAGAAAAATGCTGATGGGGAGTGGAGGAATAAAAAAAATGATCTCTACAAATACACTGAAAAAATCACTGTCACAATGCAAAAGCAAAGGCTAAAATTCTATGGGGATCTAGAAAGAATGGATGAGAAACGGCTAACTAAGAAAATATTCAAGTACATCACTGGACTGAAAGCTCTGACGAAGTGGGTCGAAGAGGTAAAAAGAGATGCATACTTGCCAACTTTATAAAACCGAAAATCAGGAGATTTAGATATTAAAATCAGGAAAAATCGGGATGAATCAGGAGATACAATTGATCAAAACTGCTTGTTCTGCATGTCTTGCACAATACAGGAGTACTACGGTAAACACTTATTGTCTCAAAACCCGATTGATACTATACGAGGCTACCAGGTTAAAAATTACATATCTCTATTCCCTCACAAGAAGTAGGTGAGTGAAATGATCAGTCTTTTGTAAGTCTTCCGAAAATAGTATGAACTCGTGCTCCACACGTGTGAATCAGTCATGCACTTAGATGCCATTACTTAGCAAATGCATATAATATACTGCATCACGCGCCCGCCCGATTATGCGAACCCCAATGTTGTTTTTATCAAGCAGTACATTAAAATTCGCCAGAATTGTCTCCGAATGGCTCATAAAATCTCTAGAAAAGTCACTAGTCGCTATCTTTGAAATTCTGTCATTAAATTATTAAAAAAGAGTCCAAATCTAGCGATAGTCTCTGGAATCGACTAGACTGCTGTGAACGAACACGAACATAGCACGCGAGAACAAGAGATTGACAATCGATATATGCGACGCGATATACCGTTTCAATAAACATCGCACATTAGCACGCGTTTCTCGCATTAATATTCGTCGATATTTCATATGAAAGTGGCAATGAACGAAGGACTTCCGGCCACTTGCGCAGATAGCTGAAATGACGCGATCTGAAAACACATTTTTAAAGTTCATAAAAAAAAAGCTAAAATCGGGAGAAATAATAGAGTAATCGGGAGGCGGGAAAAGCTGTCGAAAATCTGGAGTCTCCCACCTAAACCGGGAAAGCTGGCAGGTATGGAGATGCAATAGAAAGTGGACTTACAATGGATATCATTCGCAACAGAAAGGAATTTAGAAGCCGAGTGGACAGCATCAAAACATTCCAGGAGAAACGACCTTGGTCATATCTGAGAAAGACAGGAAGATTAGAAGTGAAAGGATGAAGAGATTCTGGGAGGAGAAGAAGATTAAGCCTTAGGTTCAATGCGGTCCATAGGCGGCCATATTCGGAAATAATAATAATAATAATAATAATAATAATAATAATAATAATAATAATAATCATCTTTGGGACAAAAAGGCAACAACTAGTTGGATTCAAGAAGTAAAGAAAGAAATAATATAAGAGAAGAAGAAACTATGGACAGAGACTTTTAGAAAGAGGGTAGTAAGTATGGAGGAATTCCAATGAAGACTGAACAAGAAACCTGGTGCAAAGTGCTCCGAGGACAGAAAGAAACAGCATAGTGAAAAGATGGAAGAATACTGGAAGGAACGGAAGAGAAAACAACAAAACATGAAGAATTGAAGTGAAATTGGCACGTGGTCCTTAGCATGCCTCATCGGAAATGGAAATAATAATAGTGATGATGATGATATGAAACATGACAGCTATTTACAATGCAATGAGACTTGATCCACTCTACAGCTCTTGCTGTGGCATCTATCAGTGCATCCCGGTTACCTTCAAAATATCTCCTCGGGCATTCCTCAATAACGCGGGCCGCAGTCTTGTCTTACTTTGGTCATGAACAGTCCTCAAGTGGTTCACTCAGTACCTAGTTCCTCTAGGTAACTCATGTCCTTGTCGTTGGGCTGAAGGTGAAGTTTGGGATGCTCTTCCATGCATCATCAATCTTAATGTAAGTCTAGTAATGCCTCCCTCAGCTAGAGTGGGAGACAAGCGGCGGTCACTATACGTGAATGGATGAAGAGGCAGAATATGCAGCACAAGTGAGGCTGGTCTTTTGTCTGTTCTTGTTGAGTGTCGTGTTGGAAGTGATGGGAAGGAAATTTATGTACTCATGAATGTAAGAATTTCTTCTTCTTCTTCTTCTTCTTCTTCTTCTTCTTCTTCTCCTCCTCCTCCTCCTCGCGTTCCGGCCTTCTAAGAACCATGTTACAATTTCAATTCTTCCTCCTTAGTTGTTCTTTCCTTTTCTTCCAGTATTCTTTCATTGTTTCATTGTGCTTCTTTTTCCTGTCTTCAGTCCACTTTGTGCCTAATTTCTTTTCCTTCCTCCCTTGGAATCCTTCCATTTGTAAGACTTTCTTCCTAAAAATCTTTCTTTCCAATAATTCTTCTTCTCGTATGTTGTTCCTTTCCAGGTCTTTCTTGACTTCTTGGTTCCAAGTGGTGGTTGATTTCTTTTACCAAAGGTACTTGAAGATTCGTTTAGATAGTCTATTGTCATCCATTCTATAAATGTGTTCAAGAAATAGCAATCTCATTTTTCTTATTGTTTCTGATATGTTTTCAATGTTCTGGTAAATTTCATTGTTACTTCTTAATTTCCAAAACTCTGCAATTGTTAGAAGACCTAATATTTTCCTTTTAATTATTCTTTCTAACATTTCTAAATTATCAAGCTTGTAGTTCAGTGCTAGACATTTGCTAGCATACAGGCATTCTGGTTTCACTACTGTGTTTTGTTGATAAGCACTTTTTGTTGTAAGTTTTCTTAGTTATACTGTAAGCTCTTTCCATCTTTTGTATCCTCTCCTCTATAGCAGATTTTTCTAAACCATTTTCTTGAATTGTCTCACCCAAACATTTGAATTTCTTCACCTTTCTATTTGACCAATATCCGTAACTAAAAACTTCGGGGCACTTTTTATATTCATCAAAAATTTTATTTTCTCGGCAGAGATTCTCAAGCCTGTTATGTTGGCTGTCTTTTCAAGGAGACTGACTTGCATTGCTGCACCTGTACGGCTTTCTGAAAGTATGGCAAAGTCATCTGCAAATGCTAGGCAATTTATTGCAACAACTTTGTTCTTTTTCCCCAGCACGATTAGCAACCTGCTTCATGAATTTACCGAGCTCAGAACATTTTAAACAAGCCTCTGATCTATGGGAGTAATGGAGTCCCACTCCCATTTGACAGGCGAGGGATTCCTTGGAAACAATTTGGCAAACAAAATGGAATTCGATGGGGAGCTATCAATATTGATGGGGCTTATGGAAGAAAGTAGCTGGCTGAGTCAGCAAAGAGGATGCATCTGGATGTGTTAGGAGTAAGTGATATTCGGGTAAGGGGAGATAATGAGGAAGAGATAGGAGATTATAAAGTGTACTTGACAGGTGTTAGAAAGGGAAGGGTAGAGTCTAAAGTAGGGCTCTTTATCAGGAATACCATTGCACGCAACACAGTTTCTGTTAGGCACGTAAATGAGCCAATGATGTGGGTAGATTTGTCAGTTGGAGGAATTAGGACAAGAATTGTGTCCGTGTATTCACCATGTGAGGGTGCAGATCAGGATTAAGTTGACAAGTTTCATGAAGCATTGAGTGACATTGTAGTCAGGGTCAACAGCAAGGATAGAATAGTGCTAATGGGTGATTTCAATGTGAGAGTTGGGAATAGAACTGTAGGATTCAAAAGGGTGATTGGTAAATGTGGGGAAGCAGCAGGAATAGATGAAATTAGACCTGAAATGGTGAAGTATAATGGGAAGGCAGGGGAAGCGTTTGCTGGACTTCTGTGCTAGTATGGGTTTAGCTGTTATGAATACATTCTTCAAGCATAAGGCTATTCACCGCTACACATGGGAGGCTAGGGGTACCAGATCAATAATAGACTATATCTTAACAGACTTTGAATTCAGGAAATCTGTTAGGAATGTAAGAGTTTTTCGCAGATTTTTCAATGATACAGACCACTATCTGATCTGTAGTGAACTAAGTATCTTGAGGCCTAGGGTAGAGAAACTGAAATCTATCTGCAAACGAATAAGGGTAGAAAATCTCCAGGACGAGGAAATTAGATAGAAGTACATGGATATGATTAGTGAGAAGTTTTGAACAGTAGACAGTAAGCAGGTTCAAGATACAGAAAGTGAATGGGTGGCATACAGGGATGCTGTAGTAGAAACAGCACGGGAATGCCTAGGAATAACCGTGTATAAAGATGGGAAAAGGCGAACATCTTGGTGGAAGGATGAAGTGAGAGCAGCCTGTAAACGTAAAAAGAAGGCTTATCAGAAATAGCTCCAAACAAGGGCCGAGGCAGACAGGGATTTGTACGTAAATGAAAGAAACAGAGCGAAACAAATAGTTGTTAAATCCAAAAAGAAGTCGTGGGAAGATTTTGGTAATAACCTGGAAAGGCTAGGTCAAGCAGCAGGGAAACCTTTCTGGACAGAAATAAAGAATCTTAGGAAGGGAGGAAAAAAGGAAATGTACAGTGTTTTGAGTAATTCAGGTGAACTCATAACAGATCCCAGGGAATCACTGGAGAGGTGGAGGGAATATTTTGAACATCATCTCAATGTAAAAGGAAATCATCCTGGTGGTGTTGCAAACAGCCAAGCTCATGGTGAGGAGGAAAATGATTGGGTGAAATTATGCTTGAGGAAGTGGAAAGGATGGTAAAAGAAACTCCATTGTCATAAAGCAGCAGGAATAGATGAAATTAGACCTGAAATGGTGAAGTATAATGGGAAGGCAGGGATGAAATGGCTTCATAGAGTAGTAAAATTAGCGTGGAGTGTTGGTAAGGTACCTTCAGATTGGACAAAAGCAGTAATTGCACCTATCTATAAGCAAGGGAACAGGAAGGATTGCAACAACTATCGAGGTATCTCATTGATTAGTATACCAGGCAAAGTATTCACTGGCATCTTGGAAGGGAGGGTGCGATCAGTCGTTGAGAGGAAGTTGGATAAAAACCAGTGTGGTTTCAGACCACAGAGAGGCTGTCAGGATCAGATTTTCAGTATGCGCCAGGTAATTGAAAAATGCTACGAGAGGAATAGGCAGTTGTGTTTATGTTTCGTAGATCTAGAGAAAGCATATGACAGGGTACCGAGGGAAAAGATGGTCGGCATACTGGGGGACTATGGAATTAAAGGCAGATTATTAAAAGCAATCGAAGGCATTTATGTTGACAATTGGGCTTCAGTGAGAATTCATGGTAGAATGAGTTCTTGGTTCAGGGTACTTACAGGGGTTAGACAAGGCTGTAATCTTTTACCTTTGCTGTTCGTAGTTTACATGGATCATCTGCTGAAAGGTATAAAATGGCAGGGAGGGATTCAGTTAGGTGGAAATGTAGTAAGCAGTTTGGCCTATGCTGATGACTTGGTCTTAATAGCAGACTGTGCCGAAAGCCTGCAGTCTAATATCTTGGAACTTGAAAATAGGTGCAAGGAGTATGGTATGAAAATTAGCCTCTCGAAGACTAAATTGATGTCAGTAGGTAAGAAATTCAACAGAATTGAATGTCAGATTGGTGATAGAAAGCTAGAACAGGTCGATAATTTCAAGTATTTAGGTTGTGTGTTCTCCCAGGATGGTAATATAGTGAGATTGAATCAAGGTGTAGTAAAGCTAATGCAGTGAGCTCGCAGTTGCAATCAGCAGTATTCTGTAAGAAGGAAGTGAGCTCCCAGACGAAACTATCTTTGCATCGGTCTATTTTCAGACCAGCTTTGCTTTACGGGAGCGAAAGCTGGGTGGACTCAGGATATCTTATTCATAAGTTAGAAGTAACAGACATGAAAGTAGCAAGAATGATTGCTGGTACAAACAGGTGAGAACAATGGCAGGAGGGTACTCTGAATGAGGAGATAAAGGCTAATTTAGGAATGAACTCGATGGATGAAGCTGTACGCATAAACCGGCTTCGGTGGTGGGGTCATGTGGGGCGAATGGAGGAGGATAGGTTACCTAGGAGAATAGTGGACTCTGCTATGGAGGGTAAGATAAGTAGAAGGAGACTAAGACGACGATGGTTAGACTCAGTTTCTAACAATTTAAAGATAAGAGGTATAGAACTAAATGAGGCCACAACACTAGTTGCAAATCGAGAATTGTGGCGACGTTTAGTAAATTCTCAGAGGCTTGCCGACTGAACGCTGAAAGACATAACAGTCTATAATGATAATGTATGTACTTTGCTCTTATGTCGCATCAACAAAGATAAGTCTTATGGTGACGATGGGATAGGAAAGGGCTAGGAGTGGGAAGGAAGCGGCCGTGGCCTTAAGGTACAGCCTGGTGTGAAAATGGGAAACCATGGAATACCATCTTCAGGGCTGCCGACAGTGGGGTTCGAACTCACTATCTCCTGGATGCAAGCTCCCAGCTGCATGACCTTAACTGCACGGCCAACTCGCCCGGTATGTTTGATTAATTGATTAGCATTTGCGCAATTGTGTGTACACAGTTTCTAAAATAGTTGTAACGAGATTTACATGATATGGTGTTCTAGAGATTACTGTGGAAATGAAATTGATGTACATTACTGGTACTTATGAAGGTAACAATAGGCGTCAGGAGTCTTTGGACAATTCGTGACTTAAAAATATAGTAAGATAAAATAGACAATAAAGGAAATGATGGATTTCAAAAACGTGACATTGAATTATTTAAAACTTGTCAATCTGAAGCGCAACCTGGAAGAATGCGATGAAGATATTTCTGGAACCATGGCCATATTACAGTCAGTACTTCGGACAGCAATAGAAAAAGAATGTAAGGATCCAGATAAAGGTATTTTTGAAATAGCCGGCAAGATAAAAACAGCCTTGTACAAATGTTAGAAGAGGAACTTCTAAAAGACAAGATGAACATTTTAGGTTATTGGAGGAAAGGATTGCAGAATGTTCTCAGAAACAGGTAGAAACTAAGATAACTGAAATTGATAAAGGACTTAAATGAGTAGAAATTAATGTAGGACATAAAATAACAACTATAGAAGATCTATTTGCATCACCGTGGAAAGAGCCCCTAAAAGTGAACAGGTCTGCTGCTGAATTCAGAACAGAATCGGACAATGTTGCGAGGACCATGCGTGTAAACCATCTTCTTACGATGCCAAACTCCGTGGTCCACACATCAAAGGCAATTGGAGGCCGAAGCTACTAACAATGGGTAGAATAGAGAAGACAAAGGTACTCCCTTAGTTAATGTGCTGCGAGATGATACTTTGGATATACTCCAAGCGATTCTAGACAGTGAACAAACTAACTACAATTCTTTGGTGGCCCAATTACAGATGAGGTATGGTGATAAAACACCTTCGACAAGTTTACCATAGCCAACTTTGTAGCAGACATCAGAAACTCAGCGAGACACTACAAGAATTTGAGGACCATCATGCGTCTTGCTCGTATGATATATCCTTTGGCTCCAAAGGATTCGTAGAATACCTGTCTGTGGAGTATTTTGTGAACAGTATAACAGACCCAGAACTGCAATGGGCTCTCCATCTGGCACACCCAGATACATTAGATGATGTATTAGCTCATGCTTTGGAATTAGAAGCTGCTAAACAAACCTCAAAATGTACAGGCACAGCTTCGATGGCTGAATGAAAAAGAGCTTCCAGACAAGAGGGTAGGTAGGATTGTTTTGAAAACCCTGTCCAGTAGGGATGGACAACCTCAAAGGCTGGAGATACGCTGCTGAAATTGTGGTGAGTTTGGACATGTCAGAAGCCACTACCATAAAGACTCGAAATTTCAGGAAAACTAAAAGGGGCCAGTGTTAAGGAACGAGCACCGTAGGCTGGCCCTGCTGCCTCAAGATAGATGATCCATGTCATTTAAGTCGTGCATGAGTTAGATAAGAGGGTGATTTACATGTAATTAATCTCATAATAGAACCGTATTGAGGACAATATATTAAAATTATAAAATCCTTTTAATCACAACCACCTACTCAATACATTATATTACTCATTGAATTATAAAATAATCATGAGGTGTCTTAAATAAAGGAACATGTTTCGTTCGACATAGCGAACATCATCAGCCTTAATTTACAAGGATTAGGTCAGGGCCCTGAGCTGAATGATAAAAATTGTTAAAAGAGTGACAATACCATAATAAAAAGTAAAATGATAACATTAAACATGAAATTATAACAATATGTACAGATTAACAGCAAGTATGCAGAGGAATATTTTGAATGATGGTAGTCTATAAAGTTAAAACAAACATGAGGTTGTAAAAGTAAAAAGATATAGATATAGTAGATCTTAAATTATATGTCAATGCGTGAAGCGTGGATTAATTGTTGACTATGGAGTTCTTAATTGAGCAAAACAAAAGTTAAAATAGAGTTTATTGAATAGTGCGAGTCAAGCTGAGTCAGTTAAAAGGCGCAAAGCGACGAAGCTAAGGTTGAAATGACGTAAACTTCAGTAGTTAGGAATTCTGTAGGAGAGCCAACACAATGCCAGAAGGAAATACAGGTTGAACTAGTCCGTATTTACACGCTAGCAGTAGAATTAAACTTATACAACGTAGGACACCAATATGGACTCGTTAAGTAACTATAGCTTGAAAGTAGGGAGAGTTCCAGCAAACCAGAATGGATGGAGCAGATTATGGCACATTGGAGTTAGAAATCCTTGGGACTAGTGTAAGGTGTTCGCTAACGTTGGCTGCGCGAATCAAACACCTTCAAAGAAAAAACTTTTCGATTTCTGATTTACGTAAAACTCAAACGAAAGTTAATGAATTTTGGTTAAAAAACGAAATCAAGGCGCATTACAAAAAGAAATCGTTCCTAAACCTACAACTTTATAAGACGCATCTTGAAATATCCTCTAGTATGTCCCCATTAGAATGGAGTTCATACTCCATGTTTGTCAATGAAAAGGTACATGACATAGTGAAGACGAAACAAACAACATTAGACAATAAACTGATACAATTGCAAAACACTAAGAATAAACAGAGTAGTGTCAACAGTAAAACTAACCTCCCTTCCGCCGACTTAAATCGTTTTCCTACTACGGTGAACTTATCTAATACTGACTTTTCAGATAATGAATTATCCCTCCTTGATAAAGGCCTGAAATTTAATTGGCCTAACCCGAAAAAAACCGACGATCTGATTACTACAGTCGCGGAAATTGAATCTAACATTCAAAAACTCCCCGTAGAAGTGCATAAAGACATTAAATACGAAATAAAGAAAAAGCTTCCTTTTCTGGCGAAAGAACTGAAAACTACCTCGAATCCGACCCTTAGCAAACAAATACATGATGTAAGAAAAAAGCCAGTTTGATTCGCGCAGCCAACGTTAGCGAACACCTTACACTAGTCCCAAGGATTTCTAACTCCAATGTGCCATAATCTGCTCCATCCATTCTGGTTTGCTGGAACTCTCCCTACTTTCAAGCTATAGTTACTTAACGAGTCCATATTGGTGTCCTACGTTGTATAAGTTTAATTCTACTGCTAGCGTGTAAATACGGACTAGTTCAACCTGTATTTCCTTCTGGCATTGTGTTGGCTCTCCTACAGAATTCCTAACTACTGAAGTTTACGTCATTTCAACCTTAGCTTCGTCGCTTTGCGCCTTTTAACTGACTCAGCTTGACTCGCACTATTCAATAAACTCTATTTTAACTTTTGTTTTGCTCAATTAAGAACTCCATAGTCAACAATTAATCCACGCTTCACGCATTAACATATAATTTAAGATCTACTATATCTATATCTTTTTACTTTTACAACCTCATGTTTGTTTTAACTTTATAGACTACCATCATTCAAAATATTCCTCTGCATACTTGCTGTTAATCTGTACATATTGTTATAATTTCATGTTTAATGTTATCATTTTACTTTTTATTATGGTATTGTCACTCTTTTAACAATTTTTATCATTCAGCTCAGGGCCCTGACCTAATCCTTGTAAATTAAGGCTGATGATGTTCGCTATGTCGAACGAAACATGTTCCTTTATTTAAGACACCTCATGATTATTTTATAATTCAATGAGTAATATAATGTATTGAGTAGGTGGTTGTGATTAAAAGGATTTTATAATTTTAATAAGAGGGTGATCCCGCAAGGCAGTGTTGTTGGACATTTGTGTCTTCTTATGTATATATACATACCGTGAAACCTTGTTAGTACATTCCTGCAGGAGACGGCGAAAACATCTTGGTAAGCGGGAAAATGTACTATCGAATATCCCATTAAAAACTATCCAACAGGGAGATGGTATCACTGTACACATTAGTACGCGCGCGCGCGTGTGTGTGTGTGTGTGTGTGTGTGTGTGTGTGTGTGTGTGTGTGTGTGTGTGTGTGTGTGTGTGTGTGTGTAGTGTTTTAGGAGATAAAGGAGAGTACTAAGAAGTGTGACAAAGTCAAGAGAACAAATATCAATAAGTCCCTACTGGAGCCTGTTAAAGTAACAAGAGACTATTAAAAGATGTGAAAAACTCTGAAAAATGATACAACATTATTTTGCCCTTCAGCTCAAAGAACAGTACCTACATATTATAGCAGATCACTTTCTTCCTAAAACAATTGTATAATGAATTGTTAGTTGAAGCCTTAGGTTTCTGACCAGACACTGTTTTTCTAGTAAAAAGAAGTGATTATTTGTCACATGACAGCCTACTGATGATATAGATGTTGATTCCCATAGGGAACCTGAAATATTTGTCCATTATTGGACATTATAAATTTTCCAGCTAACTGATTCCCGGTTGCCAGCGTTTCACCCCAGTGTGCTAAGTTGGGCTCATCAGTTGGTAAATAGCACACCCACCAAGACACATGGCTAGTGCATACCGTGGAGGCCACTGCGTAGTCTACTTGGAGCCACCGGCAGTGCCAATGCACTGAGAGACTTAGTCTCATTACCAAAAATTGATGCCTGCCTGGCCATTTACCAACTGATGAGCTCAACTTAGCACACTGGGGCGAAACGCTGGCAACCAGGAATGAGTTAGCTGGAAAATTTATAATGTCCAATAACAGACCATTTATATTGGTGTGACAGCCTGTTGCCATTTCTTGACGGATGCAGTACTTTTGTATCCATCTCTTGGCACAGGCCAGAGCAAAGTGAAGCTTCCACTGAAGTCCCAGTCTCAGACGTGCCAAGTCTCCCGATTTTTCATCGTTCCTCCCGTTCTCCCGATCAATGGGTCCGATCTCCTGATTTTCAGAGCAATATCCGTAATTTTCGTATTATTTTAAACTCCCGCGGATTTCCTCGTTCTATCGATATATGGCTGAGTATGGCTGGTCGATAGTAGTTCTAATAATGATACCAGATGGCAGTACGGGGCACGGTGGCCAGTCATGTGCTTGTCTTTCGTCTATAATTCTCTTTGCAAGCGAGTCAAGCGAGTAACATTCTCTTTGGAGTAACCTAACCTCAGAAGTAGCACACCATAGTCGTTCTACCCGGGACAAGATCTGCAGAAGTGCTCGTGTTATGCCTTAATATTTGCTTTGGCCAAAAAGTCAAAACAGAAATATGATGCAGTATTTAAAAGTGCTTATAGGGAAGAGTTTCCGTGTTTGAGTGAATCCAGAAAGGGACCAACATTAACATTCTGTACTATATGTAGGTGTGATTTTTCAGTGGGAAATGCGATATACTCAAGCATATGCAAACAAAAAAACATAAGGAGAGTGTCCAGTGTGTAGAGAGAAACCAGAAACCGAACTTTTCATGTAAAAACCAAGATGTAAATCCTGTGACAAATGCCGAGGTGTTATTTACGTCATTTACAGTAGAACATAACCTGCCTGTAAATTGTGCTGATCACGCGGCACCTTTGTTTCGCAAAATGTTTCCTGATTCAGAAATCGCTAAACGATATGGGTGTGCTAGAACGAAAACAGCGGCTATCATTACAGAAATGTGCATGGAAGAAAGGGCGAAAATTGTATCACATTTGCAGGTGAACACATTTTCTGTTACTAGTGATGGCAGCAATAAAAGCGACTTGAAAATATATCCCATTGTTGTAACATTTTTTAGGCCTGAACTCAATAAAATTCAGAGTTGTCTACTCTCTGTGCCTAATTTAGAAGGGGATGCTACTGGAGCTAACTTTGCCAATCTATTGCTCTCAACTTTTCGGGAATTCTGCATTCCATTAAAAAACTGCCTTGATCTTGGTGCTGTTAATGCTCCAATAATGGTAGGATTAAAGAATGGTGCAGCAGGATGTTTAAAGCGAGAAAATAGTAACATAATCATCATAGCCTGCTCGTGTCACCTAATTAATCTTGCTGCCGGGAAGGGTGCGGTGTGCTTGCCCGTAAATGTAGATGAAAGTATAATTGATATATTTTATTATCTGGAAAGGAGTGTATAATTTATATTATAATTTATCTTAGATTCCTTATATGTGAGATTTAATGTGCTCAGTTCATGATGCGCCTGGAATATGGCAGTCCTGCGGGATATTAATTGAATAATTTATTAATTAGAGAATTTATTAGTGAGTGAATGACTTCTTGTTGTGTCTTTGGGAGCACAATGTGATTTATTATAAGTGGAGCACACATTGAATACATTTCATGAATAGGGAGTAATAATAATGTGATTAAGGCTCACGAACGATACATTTGCGACTTGTAACCCATGTGATGGTGATGATTATGGAATTCAATTAGAATCTTCAAATTAATTTCAGAAATTTAGATGGATCTCCGTTGCTGTTTAATGAGTATTTCATTTCAAGTGATACCATGAATTTCGATCACTAGCCACTATTGGAGTGAGAATATTTCCAGACACAAATTCATCCTCTGGATATTATTGATGTGACCATGCTCAAAATAATGAATTCATTTATAATGGCAGGATTCGGTGTAAATATTGTATATAAAAAGTACATGTTACCTCGTGTGAATGTGGTGTGTGTGTGTGCTGTAATTATGAATATTTTCCATGTTTTCTATTGTTTACTGTAATTTAATCTGGTCATGCATTTATTGAAACAGCACGGATTGTGTCCAACGTTGTTTGCCACCATGACGACTTGTTTAGCACACCTTAAGGAACAATTTTGTGAGATTAGTGTCGAGTAAGACCAGGCTAGGATTTAATTTGCACTTACCAAATATTTAGACGAAAGATTGTCCCGTTATTTTTTTTTTTAGTAAAGGCAAGTGATTTATAAATTAATCCTTAACTAACTCACACGTGGATATGAGAAGATTTTCAATGCATTTATATTAAAATTTCAAATATCTCAAACTGACTTGAAACTTTAAATGCCATGCAAATATAAATTTAATGTTCACAAACGGCATATTCAGCTTGATTTTTTTTTTTTTTTTTTTGCTAGTTGTTTTACGTCGCACCGACACAGATAGGTCTTACGGCGACGATGGGACAGGAAAGGGCTAGGAGTGGGAAGGAAGTGGCCGTGGCCTTTGTACCGGGCGGTACACCTCTACACCGTTTATTTAAAAGTTGCGCCAGCTGAAACTCCTCTTCTGGAGGAAGGTTGAACTTTATCTATTCTATTAATCTACTACTTTCTCAGAAGATGTCACTACCTGGAAATTTTTGAGTTTGTGAACTGTGTCATTTTTGATGTGTTTTTGTTTCGCTTGAAGTAAGAAGTGTGAACTTTCTCTTCTAGAGGACACTACTGAAGAATTACAATAGTGCAACCTAGTGCGAAATCAAAGAACTATTTTGTTGGAGAAATTTTTATTTCAAAAGTTTGTTTCTTGTTAAATTTCTTTCTGTTATTGTTTAAGTTGGCTGTATACCCCTCTTTTTCCCCTTAGTTTGGATCTAGCCAATCCCGAATTTCTTTAATTAATTTTCCACCAATAATGTGTTTCTTTTTCCTCTATGTAGGGGTTTCTTTTCCCGAACCAATAAAGATTTTGTGGGAGGGTGTTTTCTTTCCCCTAACGCCTAGAATCTTCCGCGAGAGGATATAAACTGCTGATTTTGGGGTCTCCGGGCCACTTCTGTTCCATCTTTCAGTGTATTAAGTACATAGCAGGAGGCGGGAAGCGCCTCTTTCTTCTTCAGCCGTTCAACACCAGGTAATGGCCTATTAATAACTTCTTTTCTTGCTAGGTCGGCAGTTTAACACTCGCGGCGGGTTCGAAGCATTTCCATCATGTAACCTTTTCCTAAAATGTAATTACTCTTTTCATCTTTTTCTTGTAAAGCTACATATTGGGATAGAGAGTGCTAACCCTCTCGAGCTCCCACTCACATTTGTTTTGAGGTGAACTTATTTTCTCAAACTATTCTTCGTTTATGTAATGTAAAGTGTTCTTCTCTAAGTCACCTCTGTAGTATGGGATTAGCCCTTGCGTTAGTGGCCCAGAGCCAGATTAGGTTTTAAAAAACAAAGTGTATAGGAGTGCAAGTTCGCCTCCTCTCAAATTGTTATTTTAGAGGTCATGTAATCAACCTTCTTTTCATGTAATAGACCTCCGTAGTTTGGGTATTTTACCCCTGTAAATACGTCCTTAGAGGACAGCTTGAGGGTAGAGTTTGGTGTGGCCTTTGAGAGGCTTAAAATTTTAAGAGCGGATCGCTCTTTTGAAAATGGAGGGTCATATGCCTCGTGGAGGCTTTTCTGTGTAATTCGGAGCCAGGGGCTCCTAGGGATGAATGGGGTTTTCTGCCCCGTTGTTAAAATTTGTATATCGGAAAGTTGGGCTAGTTGCTCAAAAATTGTGAACTCAGGGCTCGAAGCCCAAACTCTGTAATCCCTGTAATTGTACATTTCAAATTGTGTTTCGGCTACTAAGTACCTGTTCTTTGTTATTACTTAATTTTGAAAAGAAAATATAACCTTGTTAAATTTTAAAATTTAATTTCTCTTTAGTAGCTTGAGACCTATTCACCACCCAGCACCTTCTTTCATGCTTAACTACCACAAAAACTCGGTAACAAGTGGTAGCAGAGCGTGGTTGAATGGGTCTCAATTTAGCCCCTTTTGACGGCTAAACATTGCTTTGACTCGAACTCTAACAATTGTCTCAGTTGCTGGAATTTTTTGAGTTTTTCAAAATTGTTCTGTCATCATGCCCGGCCCTCGCGATGTTCTCCTCCTTAACTATTTGCGCAAAGAGGAGTTGATATATGAGTTAACTATCAGAAACGTTCAATCTGGAGGCACGGTTGCAATAGATACTAACAAGCTTAGAGAGTCCCTTGATTTGCCCATTTCCATCCCCAATTTGGGAGAGAAAGAAATTGATGACTCTCTTTCCACGATCGTCGAGAATATTACTGGGCTAGCATCGGTAGTCAGCTTTTTTGATGAAAACGATCCATCTCCTAATCAAATTAAGCGTGTGCAAGGCAGGCTGTATCACTTTGCAAATAGAGTTAATGATCTATTGTCTCTAAAGGTGAATGACGTTCAGAGGAAGCAAGCTAATACGCTCCTTGAAACTATTTCTGAATTGTCTAATAAGGTCACTCAATTGCTAACCGGCGAAGCTCCTCCCAAAACTGATCAACCCGCCACGGTGAATGTAGGTAACGAGGAAGAGCCTCCTCAGGGAGAAGTCAATAGGATAACCGTTGCTGCTCAAACTATCTCTGCCCCATCGAACAACGAATCTGAACGCCGTGCGTCATTGAGTAACATCCGCTCTGAATTAACTTCTTTGCCCTTGAAACCTTTAACGACTATGTCACCTGGGTTCAGTAGCTTGCCTCATCCATTGGCAATGTTGCTTAGAGGTATCTCTAAGTTTTCCGTCAACACCACCAGTGACGTAATTTCATTTTTAAGATTTCTAGTGGAATTTCAGGATCATGCCCTTGTGTTTTCTCTTTCCCCATGTCAAATTTTGCAAATTATCTATCCTTATGCTATTGGTGTTCTATCTGACAAAATAGTTAGAGCCATTGCCGAGCAATCTTCTATTGAGGATTTCCATGCCCATTTGCTAGCTAACTTCATCCCGGCTAGGGCCAGGTCCTCCCTTATTCAGAAATACTATTATCGGGTACAGCGCTTGGATGAAAACCTGGCAGACTTCATCCAAGATATTAAGTTTTATACTAGGGTGTTTGCTCTCCACTTCCCTGAGGATCAGATCGTGCAAGCTATTGTTGAAGGGATTTCACCACCCTACAGGTCATATTTGTGTTTCGCGGCGTGCCCGCAAACCTTCTCTGAACTGGAAGCATTAGCCGTCTCTGCGGAAGGAGTTAGGTATGCCGATTCCTTGCGTGTGGCGAAAGAACCCCCGCCTTCCTTTAGTAACACTCGGCCTCCACCTCGCCGACCAGTCAATCCCCGTAAATGTTATGCTTGTGGGTCGCCTGACCATCTACGGAATAAGTGTCCTCTGATCAAGTCAAGTGGGACAAGGAATGGAGCAGAGTCATCACAAGGCTGTTTTAAGTGTGGGGCCTTCTCACATATCGCCAAGAATTGCCCAAACTCAAATAGCACCCCCTCCTGCTCAACTTCTGGTGCAAATTCCAGCTATGCCAATAATAAAAAGTGACTAGTGGCGTCGGCTGAGCCGACTAATCCATATTCCCGAGACTCAGCCCCTAGTAAACAGGTTGTAAATGCAGAGAACGACCAGCCTTCAAATTCATCTTTTGAATGCCCTAAAGAGTGTCTTAGGATTGCGGCGGATACCCCCGCACCTGTTCCTTTTCTTAAGATTGAGTTAAATAACGAGCCTATAACAGCTCTCTTAGATTCAGGCAGTGTTTGTTCCATTATTTCGGCTGATTGGTATTCTAAATTGAAATCTGTTTGTAAACTCCCTGACTATGTCTCTTCTCCTGTTCAATACGTTTCGGCTAATTCATCTCCATTAGAAATTCTAGGTTCCTTACTGGTCAAAATCCGTGTTTTTAAGTTTACATGGAAAGTTAAATTGTTTGTAGCCAAGCAATTGTCTTGCCCCATTATATTGGGAGCTGACTTTATTTCTCACACTGGTCTTGTGCTCGATCTCCAGAGTAGGTCGTGCACATTCAAATTTGCGTCCAATTGTAGAATTCCCTTGTTAAAGTGTAATTCTGTATCATGTTCATCTATTTCGCCTACCCAGGATGAGATGTTGTTAGACCTTAGACATCTACCTGAGGAGCAGGCTGATAGTATTCGCAAATTGTGTCAGTCGTTTCCCGAGGTGTTCTCTGATACTCTTGGTGTTACTGACCTTATTGAATACAAAATTGAGGTTACGGATTCGATTCCTGTCCGTTTTCCACCGTATAGGCTATCTCCACCTAAAATGAAGGCTCTGAAAGAAATCATCGATCAGATGTTGAAGGATGGTATTATTAGGCCCTCTAAGTCAGCGTATTCTTCGCCTATTTTTCTAGTCCCGAAACCCCAAGGAGGCTTCAGGCCTGTCATTGATTACAGGGCTCTCAATCGGAAGGTGGTGTTGCAATCTGTGCCCCTTCCCGACCTTCATTCTTGCTTTTCATGGTTTCGTAAGGCCAAGTTCTTCACCATCTTGGACTTGAATCAGGCCTATAATCAAATTCCCCTTGCCGAAGAGTCTAAACATCTTACAGCGTTTGCCACGGACTGGAACTTATACGAATACAACCGCGTGCCTTTCGGGCTCCCCACGGGGGCAGCTGTGCTCACTAGGCTACTAGATAGGGTCTTCTCCGACATCAAATTTGAGTACTTATATCACTACTTGGATGATGTCGTCGTATTTTCCGAGACTTTTGAAGAACATCTAGATCATCTGCGAGAAGTTCTGAATCGCCTTCGTAAGGCTGGGTTAACTGTCAAGTTGTCCAAGGTTGCCTTTGCTAAGCCCTCTGTCATTCCTAGGGCATATTGTGTCACCCGATGGGGTAGCTGTCGATCATTCTAGAACACAGGCCATCCGTGATTTTAAACCTCCTAAGGACATCAAAGGTATCGCTAGATTCATTGGTATGGTGAATTTCTTCAGGAAGTTTATTCCTAACTTCGCTAATAGAGCGGCGCCCTTAAACCTTCTTCGTAGGAAAGGCATCAAATTCGAGTGGGGACCTTCTCAACAAGCCGCTTTTGAAGATCTGAAATTAGCTCTCTGTAATGCCCCTGTACTTGTTATGCCTGATTTCTCGAAGAAATTCATCGTCCAAACGGACGCGTCGTCGTCAGCTGTAGCTGCAGTCCTTCTTCAAGAGACTGAACTAGGGAGGCGTCCCATCGCCTATGCATCTAGGACTCTATCGGCTCAAGAAGCCAAGTATTCCATCTATGAGCTCGAAGGGTTGGCAGTCTTATTCGCCTTAGAAAAGTTCCGTCTCTATCTGGAACATGTCAAATTCGACCTGGAGACAGATAATCAAGCCTTAAGCTGGGTCTTAGGTAGGCCGCGTCGTACTGGTCGTATAGCCCGTTGGGCCATCCGTATTTCTGCCTTCCAATTTGATGTACGACATATCAGAGGTACCGAAAATGTTGTTGCTGATGGACTCAGCCGTATGTTTCATAACGACGTCGAAACCCACGAACCGGTCGACAGTTCATCACCTTCCGAGTCCATACTATCCGAGGTTAATGCCATCCTAACTGATGCTCCCATGCTCTTTAGGGATATCGAGAAATACCAACGTGAAGATCCTACGCTGGCTCCGATAATGGAAACCCTTTCTTCTGGGGAACATGCTGTCCCTTATGTTCTGAGGAATGGTGTTCTATGTTGCCCTTCGAGGCATGATAAGTTGATGAAAGTTGTTGTTCCAGCGGTTCTTGTACCTATGATCTTCAAATACTATCATGAGACCCCATTGGGGGGGCATCTTGGAATCTTTAAAACTCGTGAAAAGATTCGTGAAATGTTCATCTGGAAAGGTATGGACGGTGAAATTCGGGAACTCGTGAAAGCTTGTAAATCTTGTTTGCTCAGTAAACCCACCATGTCCACTAAAGTAGGCCTTTTGTCTTCTCATCAAGCGTCGCGCCCCATGGAACGCCTGTATATCGATTATGTGGGACCCTTCCCCCAGTCAAAGGGTAATGCCAACAAGTTCATCTTTGTGTGTGTAGATGGTTTTACAAGATTTTCCTGGTTATTTCCGACGAAGCTGGCTACCGCTCAGTCCACCATTACCTGCCTAAATTCTATTTTTGCTTCTTTTGGTCCGTGCCAATACATTGTATCTGATAATGCTAAAGCTTTTACATCAAATTTATTTCGTAAATTCTGTTTTGACTTGTCCATCTCTCATGTAACTACTTCTGCTTATTACCCTCAACCTTCTCTGGCTGAACGGGTTAACCGTAATCTCAGGTCCGCACTTATTGCCTATCATCATGAAGATCATTCTAGGTGGGACACGTCCCTGCATTGGTTAGCTTTTGCTTTGAATTCGGCGGTTCATGAATCTCACAAATTTACTCCAGCTTCTTTGATGTTTAAGTTCGTTCCCAACACGCCGCTCTCTAACCTCTGGTCTCTGAGTGACATTCTGCCCGAGACAATAGATCCGGACAACATTAAAGATCTTTGGAAGAAGGCTAAAGCCAATCTTAAAGTGTCTCATGAAAAGGTTAGGGAAAGGTATGATCGTGGACGGAGACCCACCCCTTTGAAGGTAGGTGACCAGGTTATGGTCAAAAATTTTGTTCCCGCGGGCAAGCTTGCCCCCAGATTTCATGGGCCTTGTATCATTCTCGATTTTCTTACGCCGGTTACCTTATTGCTAAGTAATCCAGCCACCGAGAGGATATTTAGAGTTCACCTGTCCCAGGTGAAACCGGTGTAATTTCTGTGTTAACTTGCTCCATATTATTTTGAAAGGATATGAAGGTTATATTTTTTTTTTTTGAGTTTCACTTTAAGGCATTCTGCCCCTTCTGTAATATTTTGGTTTTAGATGTAAGCCTTGTGTAAAACCTGCCCCGACCCATTAAACTGCCATCCTGTTCTTGCCACGGCCATTACCACGCTCCCGTCTCCTGCTCCACCCTACACAGTGGCTTAACGAATACCATGAATATCTGCACGCCGCTGGCCCCTCACTCTCTCTACAAGCCTGTACCCTCAAAGAAAATGATTGTCCAACACAATTCTGCCGCCTAGCTTTAATGTTTCAGCGCCCCCGCAGCCGCGCAGCGCCGTGCAGCGACTGGGGAGGGGGATGGGCCCCCTCCTCTCCAGCGAGGACGACATGTGCACGGCGAGCCGGAGCTCACCTCCCGGCCAAGGCTGATGTGCGGCGCACGACCTGCTACATGCCCGCAGCCTGTATCTGTTCACCGCGGGCGCGGCGTACTTCAACACCTCTGCTCCCCTCATAGAGCGGGCGAGCGGTATCTCAGGGTACTTGAGGGGTCCGAGCGGCCTCCGTTGGACGCAAGCTGCAACGGCCGGTCCGGCCATTCGACTCAATCTACATCAACTACATGGACAGTCACCATAAGCAATAATTACATTTGGGAATTTAACAACAATATTTGGTGGACATCGCAAAACTTTTCTTCACTTTTAAGCATTAAAAGTTTATCTTCAGAAATTCAAATTCTACAAACTTAAAGACTTTCATTCACCTGCAACAACAACATTTTGAAACTGAATTAAGAAATCTTGTAAATGCTTCTGCTATCTATCTTCGTATCAACATCATTACTTGGACTTTGTTTCAAACTGATTTCATGTGTCACCCCTGGAGGAACTTTTGGGGGGGGAGGTCTGTACCGGGCGGTACACCTCTACACCGTTTATTTAAAAGTTGCGCCAGCTGAAACTCCTCTTCTGGAGGAAGGTTGAACTTTATCTATTCTATTAATCTACTACTTTCTCAGAAGATGTCACTACCTGGAAATTTTTGAGTTTGTGAACTGTGTCATTTTTGATGTGTTTTTGTTTCGCTTGAAGTAAGAAGTGTGAACTTTCTCTTCTAGAGGACACTACTGAAGAATTACAATAGTGCAACCTAGTGCGAAATCAAAGAACTATTTTGTTGGAGAAATTTTTATTTCAAAAGTTTGTTTCTTGTTAAATTTCTTTCTGTTATTGTTTAAGTTGGCTGTATACCCCTCTTTTTCCCCTTAGTTTGGATCTAGCCAATCCCGAATTTCTTTAATTAATTTTCCACCAATAATGTGTTTCTTTTTCCTCTATGTAGGGGTTTCTTTTCCCGAACCAATAAAGATTTTGTGGGAGGGTGTTTTCTTTCCCCTAACGCCTAGAATCTTCCGCGAGAGGATATAAACTGCTGATTTTGGGGTCTCCGGGCCACTTCTGTTCCATCTTTCAGTGTATTAAGTACATAGCAGGAGGCGGGAAGCGCCTCTTTCTTCTTCAGCCGTTCAACACCAGGTAATGGCCTATTAATAACTTCTTTTCTTGCTAGGTCGGCAGTTTAACACTCGCGGCGGGTTCGAAGCATTTCCATCATGTAACCTTTTCCTAAAATGTAATTACTCTTTTCATCTTTTTCTTGTAAAGCTACATATTGGGATAGAGAGTGCTAACCCTCTCGAGCTCCCACTCACATTTGTTTTGAGGTGAACTTATTTTCTCAAACTATTCTTCGTTTATGTAATGTAAAGTGTTCTTCTCTAAGTCACCTCTGTAGTATGGGATTAGCCCTTGCGTTAGTGGCCCAGAGCCAGATTAGGTTTTAAAAAACAAAGTGTATTAGGAGTGCAAGTTCGCCTCCTCTCAAATTGTTATTTTAGAGGTCATGTAATCAACCTTCTTTTCATGTAATAGACCTCCGTAGTTTGGGTATTTTACCCCTGTAAATACGTCCTTAGAGGACAGCTTGAGGGTAGAGTTTGGTGTGGCCTTTGAGAGGCTTAAAATTTTAAGAGCGGATCGCTCTTTTGAAAATGGAGGGTCATATGCCTCGTGGAGGCTTTTCTGTGTAATTCGGAGCCAGGGGCTCCTAGGGATGAATGGGGTTTTCTGCCCCGTTGTTAAAATTTGTATATCGGAAAGTTGGGCTAGTTGCTCAAAAATTGTGAACTCAGGGCTCGAAGCCCAAACTCTGTAATCCCTGTAATTGTACATTTCAAATTGTGTTTCGGCTACTAAGTACCTGTTCTTTGTTATTACTTAATTTTGAAAAGAAAATATAACCTTGTTAAATTTTAAAATTTAATTTCTCTTTAGTAGCTTGAGACCTATTCACCACCCAGCACCTTCTTTCATGCTTAACTACCACAAAAACTCGGTAACAGCCTTAATTAAGGTACAGCCCCAGCATTTTCCTGGTGTGAAAATGGGAAACCACGGAAAACCATTTTCAGGGCTGCCGACAGTGGGATTCGAACCTACTATCTCCCGAATACTGGATACTGGCCGCACTTAAGCGACTGCAGCTATCGAGCTCGGTCACCTTGAATTTAGGTGATAACGAGTAATGATAATAATAATTAGTTGGAAGGCTAATTAATTAGGAAAATGTGTATTATAATTACCATGAGAATTATTTAGTGAGATACACTAATTTGTAAACATGATCGTGTGGTGATAAAAGTAAAATGCTACACAGATAAGGTTAGAGATTATTAATAATAATAATTAATTATACATCTGGAATTAATTTTAATTTTCCATCAGAATTTCTACTAGTGTTATTAATGGATGTAACACACTTTAGTTATTGAAATTCATCAGAATTTAACATTGATCACTTGTTGAGATTGCTATAAATTAATGGAACCTTAATTTTATTGTGGAACTAGCTGATGTACCCGTGCCTCGCTACGGGATTCTCAGAAAGATTGACTTTGTGGCTTTCCTAACTGAAGTCAACATAGGTCTATACAAAAACGTCAGTAGGAAAGTAGCAATTAAAAGCAATGTTATCATATAAAATATTCGATCAAATGGAAAAACCGCACATTTTCTCACTTTTAACAAATAGTACTATGGTGCCGATCTAACAGTCCAAAGTTCCAGAGCTGGAATGGCCGGGTCGCAGACAGCTGTGAACTCTCCTTTGCCATTATTCCATTAAATATGCACACGGCTCATTCCAATCAGTGCCTCAGAGTAGGGATTGAATAGCTCGAATGCTATGATGAACCAGTATTACCAGTAGTATCGGAAAATTTATGAACCAGAGGAATGGCATGCTAAAGAAGAAAGTTATCGAATTCCCCAACTACTTACTGCCAATATTCAGGCAGACTGTTTCACTCGGTACGACCTGGCGAGTTGGCCGTGTGGTTAAGGGCACGCAGCTGTGAGCTTGCATCCGTGAGATAGTGGATTTGAACCCAGCTGTCGGCAGCCCTGAAGATGGTACTCTGTGGTTTCCCATTTTTACACCAGACAAATGCTGGGGCTGTACCTTAATTAAGGTCAAGGCCGCTTTCTTCACACTCCTAGCCCTTTCCAATCCCATCGTCACCGTAAGACCTATCTGTGTCAGTGCGAAGTAAGGCAAATTAAAATAAAATACTCAGCACGCAGCAGTAATCCTATCTACCGGAGATGAGCAGCAACAGAAGACAGAATGGTCAATGTAATGTTATTGTTGATATTTTTTTTTTGAGCTTTCTGTATTGTAGGCCTTCACATTTAGTTTTCTCCTGACTCTGTGATATTAGGGCGTCTTATAAAATTATTTATAACGTAGACTGTAGTTCCTTATTCTCCGACTTTACATACAGATTTTCATAAAATCCTGTTTACCCATTTTCTCGTGACTCGGCGCTGATATAACTTGGTAACAAAAATCCAAATTCATGAATATCTCTGTGATTATAACCAGTACGGTAACAATGTATAAGACAAACCACTGGGAATTTAATACTGGTACTATATAACTTTAGTTAGGTAGTATTTATCGATACGACCACTAATAACATAATTATTTGGCAATTAAATTTTAGGCCTTCCCCTAAACTATCATTTCACTCAGCGCGAATAAAATGATTTATGGCCTAGATTATGGAGAGTTATTCCCCTACTTTGCATACCGATTTTCATCAAGATAGGACCACTGATAACAAATATTTGAGAATTCCATTTTAGGGCTTCCACTATCATTTCTCTCAGCCTGAATACAATCATTCAGGGCCTAGATTGTAGTGACTTATCCCCCGGCTTCACCTGCTGATTTTCTTTAAGATACGACCATTAATAACAAATACTTGAGAATTAAATTTTTATGCCTTCTCCGAAACTACGATTTCACTCAGCGTGAATAAAATTATTTATGACCTAGATTATAGCAACTTATTCCCCGAATTCGCATACCGATTTTCATTAAGATAGGACCATTAATAACATAAATATTTGAGAATTAAATTTTAGGCCTTCCCCTAAACTACCATTTCAGTCAGCGTGAATAAAATTGTTTATGGCCTAGATTGTAGCAACTTATTCCCCGACTTTGCATACCGATTTTCATTGAATTCTCTTCAGCCGTTTTCTCGTGATACGTGTACATACATACATACATACAGACAGAAATGACGGAAAAGTAAAAAGTGCATTTCCTTGTTACTGTGGACACGATTGATACAGAAATACCATCCTTTTAAAATTCTGAGCAATGTACAGACAAAACTCTTATTTTATATATATAGATAAAGATAATAAGCGAGATAGCTGCCTACTAATTTTGTGTACATTCTCATTGAAGTCTCTGGATACTTTCATTTAAATATTTTAATTTTGAAGGCAGTAAAGGCCTAATCTTTTGTTAATTTTCATTCCAGAACAGTAAAGCTGGAGGACGAGGATTATGTTTTGGTTGTTAATTGCTACAGGAAGACCACACATTATGAAAGCTCATTGTAATTATCTCTTTCCGGTCTAACTGCAAGCATAGCTCGCAGCAGCCGAAATTACGTTCAGGCCGCGCTGCGGGCATAGCCCGTAGTAAGGTTTGACAATTCACTAAAAATCGAGAACGAGCTATGCACGCATGCTGGTGGTCACATCGTGTTTCTTCATGTATTAGTTACGAGAGTATTTAAGCAGATGGCAGTATTATATGTCTAAGTCAGAGAATTTATGATACTTTCGATCAGCATGCATCAGTAGATGTTGTCACTCAGTGAGCTCTAAGACATGGCTTCTCGCGGCAAACATGTGCTTGACAAAAGTGATATTTTCGATATTTTATGATATAAGTTTATGCGCAAATGAACATATTATTGACACATGAATTCAAAACAACTTCTTACATTTCATTATGGAGTTCATTTTATGGCCTAGCGCATGTTCCTGCGCGTTTCATATTTGCGTGAATACGTAAGATTGTCTACATATTAGTAAAGTTGTCTGTTTAGAAGACTGTATTTTCTCTTTCTCAGAAGTCTTTTGTAGTAAATTGAATAATAATTTTACGTTTGAGTAACTTTTGACAAAATTTATCAATTAAAATAAAATTTCATAAGAGCTCCCATTTTCATTATTGTAATTATTACTATTATTATTCAAAAATTATTATTTTTATATCGTACTCCAAAATAGGGTAAATATAGCAGTATTTCAGAAAACCGTACTTGCTTAGTTATCCGTCACACCTTTCCTCCATTCGCAAAACATGGTATAATATATAAACAATTTTAAAATATTATGTGATAGTTGACATGATACAAACAGCGTTTTTCAAAATTAGATGCTCAAACAAGCACAAAGATAAAGGAATCATGCAAATATCTCCTACAGGTAGAGAGATATAAGGTTTTAAATATCCTTAAAAACACCCAGTCCAGAACGTTTGTTAGGGATATTAAGGCCCAGACTGGAATGGGTTAAATCCCAGGAAGGATATTTTTGTGTTTATTCATATTTATGTTAATAAATGTAAGAGTGTTGTTTTCATTTTATTTTATTTTATTTTTTTCTGCTTGGTCGTCACCCCTTTTCCCTTGCATGCCTCCAAAAAATTGAAAGCCAGGAACGAACGGTCCATCCCGGGATCTCTCGCTCACTGGCTGGGCTTAGCTCGGCAATAATGGGGGCACTAGAGTTACACTTCCGTTAGGCCTACACATTTTGTGGCGGTACTTCCGTTACACATAATTTCAGATGACTCCCAGCCATAAGCCATGTATGTCAACGGGACAGCTTTGAAAAACAAAAAACAAAAAAACACCCAACGTCAAAACTGAATTCAGCGCTCCTAGCCGCAGTGGAATCTATTACTGTGCTTTAACTTAGCACTGTCCTGTCTTGTTCTAGTGTAAAGTCTTTGCTGCCCATCAATGACGTAAAACTCAACTTTACGTAAGCTAACGGCTTGCCCCTCGATGGCGCAATATACCCGGTGTTCAAGAATTCAAGATCATTTCCTCTTATCGCGGAACTTTCTCGGACCAACCCGTGATGGGGGCTCTTATCTCTGTAGGAAATCACATTCCATACACAAGGGATGACAAAGAACATTTTCAAGTCTGGGGAATATACGATTGTACTAAGTAGTAAAGGCAAAACATTGTGACGTGTTAAGTGAGAGATTTTTTATACATATTTAATACGATGAGTGTTGGGACTTCAAATTTACGACGTGCTAAGCAGGAAAATGTGTTAATGAGGAACGTACTAACAAGGTTTCACTGTATATTATATGTATAATATGAATAAGGAACTGGAATCACATATAAGGCTCCTTGTGGATGATGTATTACTGTATGGAGTAATAAATAGTTTACAGAATTGTACAGGTTCGATATTTTGATCGATATCTTGCAACTGCAAAAAGATCTCGTCAAAGTTGTGAGGTGGACAGCAGGCAATGGTATGATGGTTAACAGGGTGAAAATTGAGGTTGTTAAGCTTCACGAAGAGAGGTAGTCCTGTGAGAATTAATTACTGTGTTGGGGAATGACCGTAACCATGGGAATAACTGTAAGTACCAAGGTGTTAATATAAGGAAGGATCGTCATTAGGGCAATCACATAAACGGGACTGTAAATAAGGGTTCCAGATCTCTTCATATGGTTATGAGAGTGTTTAGGGGTTGTAGGAAGGACGTAAAGAAGAGGGCGCTAAATCACTGGTAAGACCCCAATTCTTGTGTATAGGACCCTCCACAGGATTACTAGACACGAGAACTGGAAGATCCAAAGAAAAGCAGAAAGATTTGTTCTATGTGATTTCTAACAAAAGAGTAGTGTTACAAAAATATTGCTGCTCGACTAAGCGGAATGTTGATAAGCTTAACCATAATAGGTATTATGTTTAATTCTGTATTGAATTGTCTGAATCTATTAAAGAAACTATTTAAAATAGTTTTATTTTGAGTCCGCCTTCTCAATACACACAAACTGATAAAGGGAATGGATGATTTTCCCAAAACATGTATGGTAAAATAAATAATTTTCTATCATTAAAAGGTGTATTGACAAGGCGGACTCAAAATAAAACTATTTTAGTTTCTTTAATAGATTAAGCGGTATGTTTTGAACTGTCAGTGGTGAGATGGCTTGGAATGACATTAGTACACAAACTTGAGTGGGTTTTTTAACACATTGAGGACAGGCCCTGAACAGAGGCTGCTAACCTGTGCTCACCGGATAGTTCAATCCTCCAAGAAAGACATTACACTGCTACACTTAAAATACTGTCAAAAAGTATTCAAGACATTGATCTCAAACTTGGAACATGTACCAACTAGGTTGCTTAGTAGTCTGTTCAGTGTGATACCTTTCAAAGCAGTACAGTTTGCGGCCCCTTTCAATAGTATTTCAAAGCACAGTGCAGCAGGAATGCCCTGTTTGTGCCTTTCGTGTACTTATTGTATTCAAGTATGCAAGGATTTCTCTTTATGGTTACTTCCCGTTTAGTGTTAGCTGTTAATCATTAGAAATATCCAATTCACTGTTACTCGGTACATACAATTACTGGTCTGCTCATAATTAATCACAAATATTGGTATCTGTCAGCAACTGAATTCGCGGAGCCATGTTGATATCCGCATCGGAGTTCCAGGGACCAGCTCTACATATCCGATATTACAGTATTTTCTTATAAATACATTAAGGTTTAACCCTCTCCCGCCCATAGCGTAGTAATGCGTAGCGCGAAAGCTTAGGGCCTCCCGCCCATAGCGTAGTACTTCTAGTCGCATGTATGAGCCATCTATCAGCCGATAGACAAATATAACTTACTGTTACTAGCATGTGCACTTTCTAGAGACCAAACATATTAGTTTTCTTCTTTTAAAACCTTAGCAGGCATATCAGAACATGAAATACGGAAGGCAGTGACATATTGTAAACAAACATGTCGACGCTTAATTCGTGTGAAAATATTTTATGCGATAACGACATTGAATGTTTGGTGAACGATAATTCTGACTGTGAAACTGTTAGTAGTGGCTTAAGTGAACTCAGTGAAGTGGAAAGTGAAAATGAAAGTGACGATATTTCAGGAAATGACTACGTACACATGCGTGATGACATAGATTGTAGGCCTAACTTTCAGTGGACAAATACATTGTCTTACATCGAACCGGCAGACTTTACTGAAGAGGTAGGACCTTGCCATTCTCTTCCTGTGAGTAATACAGCATTAGTACAGCATATTTCTATGTTCATTAGTTTTTGTACAATATACATTTTTATAAATGTCTGCATTATCATAATGATGGCTGAAAAGAATTAATTTAATTCTGGGGAAAACATGCATTTTAATATGGGCGGGAAAGGGTTAAAGAAAGAAAGAAAGATGTAGCAATAGTTTATATTCCATGTCTATACCATTTGAAACTCAATCTCGCCCACAACTGTTTCAATCAACAAGGAAATACGAGGTGCATAAAAGCGAGAATTTTCGTAGGCCGTCACCTACTGCTTTCTGAGAAACTACGAGAATTCTTAGGGCTCGTTACCCATGTGGCACATCAGATAACGAATCTGCATATAAATGGTGAAATACTCTGTCGTCACACAAGGCATGCTGCCATGGGAGCGCCATACTGACAAATGTCTCTAGATGCGCACATAACATTACCCGTGTATATAGGTTGTTTTCATGGTTACAATGATCGTAAAAGTGGAAAAAAAATATTGGCATTAACGTGATCATACTACTCAATATGATGGCAAGTAGTTTAAACTCTAACAGACAGCGCAACAAGCTGAAAAATAAGCCAGAACATAAAAACAGAGATTTCCAGGGCCTGCCACAACCGCCAGCTGCAGTAATACGGAGATCTCCGGGGCCGGTCTTCCGAATCGGCTTTACGTCGCACCGTCACAGATAGGTCTTACGGCGACAATGGGATAGGACTGGGCTAGGGGCGAGATGGAAACGGCTGTGGCCTTAAGGTACAGCCCCAGCATTTGCCTGGTGTGAAAACGGGAAACCACAGAAAACCACTACCAGGGGCTGGCGGCAGCAGTGTTATAGCTCATAGCTGCATGCTCCTAACCACATGGCCAACTCGTTTGGTTTTCTTAGGACTATACTCTTACTGCCCATGTTTCATGTGCGTATTTTCCAACAATGCTAAACTCTTGACAAGATTTACTGAAGAAGGAAGTTTTTACTCACGATACATTGCAGTCACTCGGTTTACGAACAATTCAAGGCATTGATGACCGCCATACCCATTCCGAGTTGCCGAGTTACAACCTGCAGGAAGACAGGAAACTTAAAAGGGTCCACCTTTTCAATACAATAAATTTTTGCCCCCATGGCAACTAGGAATGAGTTAGCTGGAAAATTTATAATGTCCAATAACGGACCATTTATATTGGTATTATAAATTTACTCATTCGGAACAAATATTTCAGGTTCCCTATGGGAATCAACATCTATATCATCTGATGGCCAAGCAGGCATCAATTTTTTGGTAGTGAGACGAAGTCTCTCATAGTGCATTGGCACTGCCGGTGGCTCCAAGTAGCCTACGCCATGGCCTCCACGGTATGCACTAGCCAGCGTCTTGGTGGGTGTGCTAGGTACCAACTGATGAGCCCAACCTAGCACATGGGGGCAAAACGCTGGCAACTAGGAATGAGTTAGCTGGAAATTTTATAATGTCCAATATCGGGCCATTTATATTGGTATTATAAATTTACTCATTCGGGACAAATATTTCAGGTTCCCTATGGGAATCAACATCTATATCAAGAGGAAGATGATGCTCTAGTGACGGAGCTATTCTCGCGGTTTGATGCTTGTTTTGAATTAAACTCCGATCAAGGAAGGAATTTTGAATTGTTTGTCTTCCAGCAAGTTTGTCAACTCATGGGAATACAAAAAACCAACAACACCAGTACATTGTCAGGCAGATGGAGTGGTCGAACGGATGAACAGGATGATTGGAAAACACTGTTTTGAATTTGTAGCACACAACCAACGTGACTGGGATGAACATCTGCCATTATTTTTCATGGCATATCAGTCTTCGATCCATGAAACGACAGGACAGGCTCGGGCTTGTGTTCTTTTTGGGAGGGAGCTGAATTTACCCTTCGATCTGAAATTCGGCAGTACATCCAGCAAGCACCAGATAACTATGCGAGCCATTTGAGACAAAGAATCAATCAGATTCATGCCCTCGTTCAGAAACTACTAGTGGCCGAATGAAACACGATTACGACATGCGGGCTGAAGTAGGTGGAATTGAAGTGGCTCTTTAATCCATATAGGTGGCGAGGTCTGTCACCTAAACTCCAACGTACATGGGATGGACGGTATGAGGTGTTAAAGAGAATCAATGACGCTATATATTGCATTCAAAGACTTCCCCGAGGAAAGCCAAGCATTCAGTCAGTACCTTACGAAGAAGCAATCTCCTTGGCTAATGGATAACTGAAGACTAGTTAAGATCTGATTTGGGACAGAACAGTCTTGAGGAGGGGCAGTGTTACAAGTCTAGTAATGCCTCTCTCAGCTGGCCTGGGAGACAAGTAAAAGTCACTACACGGGAACGGACAAGACAGAATGTGCAGCAGAAGTGATGGAAAGAAAATGTATGTACTCATTAATTTAATAAAATTTAAGATTGTTGTATGACATTTGATTAAACACGTAGTATTTGAAGCGTAGCGAGCAATAGTGGGCCATACCACATTTTGGTAAAAAATGAGATATCTACATAATTATATTCTATTATGTATTTTCTATCATGTTTAAAAATGTTTTTCATTATAGTAGTCTCTTTATATGATTATTTAGTTAGTCTGGATAAAGACGAAAACGAAAATTCACGTAACTGCTGTGCGACAGTGAGCTATGCCGAACGTCACTTCCCTCAGGCCAATAACGCACTCGCCTTGTAGTTGCATGATTATGGTTTACAACATGGCAGACCGTGAGTGTGAGTCAGTTCAGAGTACCTGTGAAAAATCAAGACAACAGGAAGAGAAATTATGACAATTGGAGAAAGACACAAGCCAAAGTTAGAAGAAATCTAGGGTTAAAATATACTAGCTCTAAAAAAAAACAGGATTGTACCTGAAAAACGGAGTGGTAAAGGTTACAACTGTGTAACGAAAGCGGACAAGTCTAACCTCAAATTGTGTGGTTTTCACACACTCAGTTCAGATGAGAAAGACAGTCTTTTTACTGAGTTCTATAAGACTGGTGACTACAACCTACAAAATGGATATTTACTTAGCCTGATCAGTCATGATGTATGTGAAAGAGCACACGATGACAAAAGAAAAGTAAGTGAAGTGAATAGATGAAAATCTTCATTCATTTATTCTTCGGAATTTCAGAAAGACGTCTGTCGACAGAGGGGACAGGAAAGAAAAATCTGCACGGAAGATCAGCTTGACAAGTGCAGTGATAGCGACAATGATGTGAATAACAAATAAAACATAATATTTTCTCCGCATTATGACAAAAAGAGGACAGCATGGAAAGCAGAAAAAGAAGTATTCAGAACTTAAGAAAAGAGTGATTGAATATATAAAGATATCTCCCCCGTATAATAGTCATTACACGAGAAAGAAGTCTACTAGGACATATATTCAATCAGTGAAATTGGTAGCCGAGATGTATAGGTTATATAATGAATTTTTTTTTTACAAAAATGGAATGAAAAGTGTTGCATATACTACATACAGAACTACAATATATCTATATATTAAAAGAGTATACTAAAAACAGCTTTGGCAAATCTGTCCATCTGCTCTACTGGACCGATTTGCTTCATTTCTGTTTTAATCTCTCCGGAATTACCTGTCGGTGAATCATCAGACATTGATAGGTCTCTAAGTTCAGCCAACTTTGAGTAATCATAAAATAAAATCATTAAATGATCACTCCAATAATTGCAGGCAAAGGCTTACCCTATCAGCAATGCATTCTATACTTTGCAGGTGCTAAGCGACTAACAATTCCATTAATATTCTGATTATATGGTTTTCATTGTTAGTAATGTTATAATCTATCAGTTTCATGTCCGTATTGATACTTGGTATTCACAATCACAAAGAATGGGTATCGTCCACTTAATCAATACTTTACTGAAAGTATTCTTTGTGATTGTGAATCATTAGTAATGCCATTACATGGAGCCATGTTTGATTACAACCTGTCAACCCAGAGAGTATACACTTCCTCTGATCACGGAAGAATACTATTCCCTGCTAGATACTCTTTGATTTTCTCACCTTTCCTAGCTTCCAAACATGTTCAACAGATGGCAGAGCGTTCCTAATAACTTGCATGCTGCTAAGAGAAAAAAAGTCTACGTAGAAACAGACCCCATCAAGACATATGCCTTAGACATTATCTGGGAACATCTATCGAAGGATAACCTAGCTACACTAGAAAGAGTGAAGGCCATGTATCTTAAAGAAATTCTCTGCCTGGCAAAAAGCGCTCCTTCGAGACTAATCTACGAGTTCATAAAACAACCATTCTGTATAGAGGATGGATGGACGGACGGATTCTGACTCTAAACTATGGCATACCAAAACAGGCTTCCTGTTAAAAGTTCATTACAAAAATATTGAAAAGAGCAAGGAAAACAATATGACTGACAGACAAATCAAGATGAGTTATCTGACCTATTTACAACGAATGCTGCAGAACAGCACGGGTTCTCTAGTTTAATAGAAAATTTAATATTTGTTTCAAGATGCCACATATAGACACATGCAAAATATGTAATGCGTGGTTGTCAAAAGAAAACTTCATACCACTTGACATTCGTTTGCATCTGTGTCATGCTACATAGGCATATAATCTTCTCACACAATTTCCGAAGGAGTAATGCAGCGAAGACGGTGAGTACTGCTTGATAACTTCAGACCTACAAAAATGATTACCAACGCCAGAAGTCCCTATTGGAGTGGTGTTTTTATTTACGCCAGTTGTAGGTTTACAACCTAGGCATACACAAGTGCAATAACAACAATGCTGTAATGTGCATGTGACCTGAAAATGTAGCTTCAAGGTGTGCTTCTGAAATAGCTTCTTGTTTACTTAAGGTCCTCAGTAGCCCAGAAAATACATTAGGCAAGAGAAAACCCTGCATATTTTCTGATTCATGTACTGCACAAAATAGGAACAAGACACTTTATATGCTCCATTATATTTTTGTAATAACAGGGGTATTCAATGCCAATGAACATCATTACTTAGTAGCAGGTCACACATTTCTTCCGAGTGATAGTGACTTCAGTGTAACAGACAAGAAAATTCGAAAGACTATGTTGTCACTCCTGAAGAGATTGGTAATGGCTGGTTCAGAATGTAAGTTGGGTATTCAGCCCGAAGCCTGGTCTGATCCTCTACAGCTACACCAACAGCTGTCATAGATAGCCTAGGTGTCACTGAAGAGGCATAGTAGGGAAATGAGGAGTGAGGTAGTTTCCCGTTGCTTTCCTCACTGAGCCGGAAGTTGCTATTACATATCAGTCTGCCAAGCCCACTGAAATGCATGCACCAAACCAACCCTATGAGTGATATTTTCACACCATTCATAACAGGGACTGGTTGCATAAGGAACAGTATTACTAGAATCGCTCATACCTCGTCACTTTCATTCTGTCAAAGCCAAGGATGAGACTGAGACAGATCAATGAAAGTAACAAATTTATTCTAGCCCATACCAGAAAACATAGTGCACTGTAAGCAATATATCCCGCCGGCAAAGGCATGGTTCAGAACAAAGAGGATAAAATAGAATAGAGATTTAACTCAGAGATGAATTTCAGTACCAAGCCTCTAGGCGCTAGTAGTTTCAGTCCCCAATCAGAGATAGCGCCACAGTGCGCCTTTTGTGCAATACCTTACTGCTAATACCAACAGATAGCGCAAAGAAGTAACATCCGGTGCAGTGACGCACATCTGGTTATGCCTACAGCTCCCCTCCCCTCCTTTCCCCTGCCACTTGCCCCCCCCCCCTCCCCCCACCATCGATTATAATGCAGTTCTACTACTTCCATGCCAAATACATTGTAATTCATATATTTTTATTTCGAAGTACTTACTATGTTGTAAATAATGATCTGATACCCTAGTTCATATGGCATACTATGTTACTGAGAACATAAACTCACACCTCAAAGCAGCTTAACTTCAAATGAATGACACATTAACACAAAGCTGATATTATAACAAATAAGAAATCCCTTCAAAAGCAAGACAGCAGAGCACACCATATGCAAGAGAATGGGGTATCACATCAATATCCAAGTACCACATGAAAATAAAAATAACAAATTAAACGCACTGAGACCGGAAATATATAGAACTACATTAATAGAACCATTCAGTTCAGCTCAGCCCCTGAGGTGTACTCAAACAAGAAATACAGGATTTCAGGAGGACTGGCGAAGATATATTTCGAATAAACAAGCACATGGAACAAAGTTTTACAGCACAAGCACATGGGCACTTGGAATTCAAACAACACAAATACTGCAGCATCATGGGAACCAAAGAGACTGGAATATGGGAACTATCGCTTAAAATCGATATAAGTTCGAACAAGGTTAATCGATTGGGTACAGTCGGATTCAATGCAATCCAGCAATATTATCACCATAATACTTGACATGATACGACTAATTCTTTGTTAGAAGGGCCCACTGATTGAGGTTAGAATTGAAATACTTCACTTGGAGACAAACTGCCTTTAATTATTAATATCGCTCATTTCATGCTTACTTGCATGCCATCTACAGAACCTGTGTACAACTATCTACACGTTATGAATGACCTCCAGCGCCATCTAAGATCGGGGACTGAAACTACCTGGAACCATAAGCCCCATTAGACTTTCACCGGGATGGTTCAGAATGCATGAGTGAAAAATCCTTTTCCTGTAGTAAAGATGATGTTTTCGATTTTAAAGCTGCAATATCTTGTACTGGCTGTTACCCACAGCTTCGCTCCCAAGGATTTGGTAAGTTGATAAAAATTAATTGTTTCTCGGTACTGCACTAAGACATCATCTGAAAATCCCTAAAGTATAAAAATCTCACTGAAAAATTGCATTTAAATTACTCCAGAGTCTCTTTGTAAACCACATCTGTGGCATTGGTTTTTGGGGCTAAGATGACCAGGCTACTGGCAGAGCTAAATGTGGAACATGCGACGTGAGAAACAGTCCTCTTTTAAGTCGAAAAAAGGGTTTCTTTATTTCTAAAGGAGATTCCAAATACAGATTTTCACGTCTGTAACATCTTAGTTTTTGAGATATAAGTATCCTCATAAAGAGAATTCAACTCCTCCTTTACTTATTTTTGATCTCCAGCGTAAGTTGATTTTCCGAAAACAAAAAGTACGTGTTTCTTTATTTTTAAAGGGGAAAAAAAATACCAATTTTCATGTCTGTAACATGTTAAGTTTATGAGATATACTGTAGATATATTCATTTTAAAAACTGCCCCACTCCTTGGCTGAGTGGTCAACGTTGAGGCGTTCAGTTCACAGGGTTCCGGATTTGATTCCGGGCTGGGTCGAGGATATTAATCGCGTGTGATTAATTCATCTGGCTCGGGGACAGGTTGTTTGTGTTTGTCCCAACACTCTCCTCTTCATATTAACTCAACACACCACATTACCAACCACAACAGGAAGACGAAATAGTAATTACACATCCCTATACATGGGGTTGGCGTCAGGAAGGGTATCCAGCCGAAAAACATGCCAAATCCACATGTGCGACACAGTTTGCACCCGCGACCCCACAGGTATGGGAAAAGCGGTATAAGAAGAAGATACTCATTTTAAAATTTCATCCGCTTTTTTATTATTTCATCCCCAGTGGATTTTCCAAAAAAAAAGTTTGTTCATTTATTTTTAAAGGAGATTCCAAGTACCAGTTTTAATTTCTGTAAAGTCTTCAATTTCTGAGATATATGTATCCTCATATAAAGAATTCATTTCCTTCATCACTTCTTTTCAACCCACCCCCCTCTCCTAGCCGCTTAAATGGATTTTCTGAAAACAAAAATTTGTGTTGTTTTATTTTTAAAGGAGATTCCAAATACCAATTTTTATGTCTGTAACATGTTAGGTTTTTGTGATATATTTTAGATAATCTCGCTGCTGTAAGAATACTGGAGCTGACGTTGCCATGGTTACGGCAGTTCATTTTGATATCCGATTCCCAGGGCAGGGGTAGTGTGGTGCCAATATCTCCATAATGGTGGGTTTTAGGGCCTTAGAACATGGTTTTTGGGCCTGTAGGGCTTAACGAGTTTTTTCTTTGCGTCAAGGGGCTTAAAATGAGGTTTGTCTTGTCCTTGTACGACAAATTCGATTTCGCCTATATTAGCCTATTATTTTTAAATAATTTATCTCCCCCCATCGCCCCCCACCTCAAATTGTTTTGAAAATAAAATACAGCAATGTAGCTTGCTATAGGTGAAGTAATTTTTAAAATTGGTTCAGTAGTTTTTGAGTCTATCTGTTACAAACAAATATACAAATATTTCCTCTTTATAATATTAGTATAGATTACTATGGCTCATTCCACGTTAAGAAAACAGTATTGCTCTTACGGACCTACAACGAGTGAACATACTCCCTCTGAGACACCCATAATTTCTCATGATTAAGGGATCGTATACTGTACTTTTTAATGTATTATGAAAAATAGATAAAAAGGATGAGGCGTTTTTGCCTGTGAGATATTAAAATAACTATATAACACTTTATTTTTTATAAATACATTCGTAGGGAGGAAGTACAATGGCGGGAACAGCCACCGCTTTATTGCCTTGCTTCATTTGCCTTCTATGTTGCTCTGGTACAAGCATCTGTGAACCGCGGGCAGATGACTTCTGTAGTCAAGTTCTTTATTGCATGTGTGTTTTTAGGCTGTAAATCAGTGCGTACTTGTCTTCTGTGCCTATTTGTGCGATCTCTTTCTTTTAACATTAACACCGTGATTTCTTTTGTAGAGATGTCGTTTACGGTATTTATTTGTTGCATGTGTTTTTCAGCCTTTATATCAGTGTAGAGGCCTGATCATATTCTTTTGAGTGAGTGTTATGTGATTAGCCTACGTGTGTGATTTCTTTCTTTTTAACATTAATAGTGATCATTAATAGTGATTTATTTGCGTTATGGGTGAGAACGTCCATAAAAATAAACAGGGAGAGGTACTGACAAAGAAACAAAAGCAAACTGTGCTTAACATACTTAATTATCTTTCTCGAAGGAATCCAGATAAAAGTCTCAGCTGGGTGGTTAAAGAAACTGCTGAAGCAACAGGCATTTCTGAGAGGACTGTTTATAAAGTGCGATCAGCAGCCACTACAGGATCTTTGGCTTCTCCGATCAAAACAAGAGAACGTAAAGCACCACGGAAAGACAGCAGGTCAGTCAAGTTCAACGATTTTATTCGCACTGGTGTAAGGCGTAAGGTGCACGAGTTTTTCCTTAAAAACCAACCTCCAACCTTGCAGCAATTCCTACAGTCTGTGAAGAATGATAAAGACCTCGAGTTCAAAAGAACAACTTTGCATCGTTTGTTGAGAGACATGGGTTTCCAGTACGAAAGGAAAGGAAATTCAGCTCGTTTGACGGAAAGAGAGGACATTATATCTTGGCGTCACAAGTATCTGTCAACAGTTAAGAAATATCGAGACGAGGGAAGGAACATTTTACACTGATGAGTCGTGGGTTAACGCAGGGCACACTGTTGGGAAAGAATGGAAAGATAAGACCATTTCAACTCCAGGGGATGCTTTTCTGTCAGGACTATCTTGCGGTCTGAAGTCTCCTACAGGTCGTGGTCCATGGTTCGCGTTAGTTCATACCGGTAACGAGAATGGGTTCGTGCCAGGGGTGAAGTACGTGTTTCAGTGCAAGAAGAATACCGCAGATGCTCACGACGAAATGGACGGTGATTGTTATGAGGAGTATTTTAAAGAACGTCTACTACCGAACCTACCGCCAAACTCTGTTATTGTTCTTGACAATGCCTCCTATCATATCCGCAAGGAAGAAGCTCTGCCTACGAAGGCATGGAAAAAAGAGAACCTGCGGTCATGGCTTCGAGAATGTGGTGTAGTGTATGATGAAAACATGCTGAAAACAGACTTGATGGCCCTCGTAAACAGTGTGCGATGGAAATACAAGCGCCACAGAATCGATGAAATGGCAAGAGAAAGTGGTGTCACGGTTCTTCGTTTACCACCATACCATTGTGAGCTGAATCCTATTGAACTTGTTTGGGCGCAAGTGAAGCACTATGTTGCTATGAACAACACCACGTTCAAAACCAGGGAGATGGAAAGACTCATCGATGAAGGTTTCCTACGCGTGTCTACTGAAAACTGGGCGAACTACGTGAAACACGTGAAAAATATTGAAGCAGACATGTGGAAATCTGATTTGATCCAGGACAAAATGGAGCCCTTCATCATTGCTGCCGGCAGTGAATCTTCGTTCGATTCAGATTGATAGAGGACTTCAGTCTGCAGCAGCAAGGAAGTAACATTCGGTGAGTACCATAAAGTTGTTGTCTAATGGCAGATATTTTACTTTGGTTGTATATTGCATAGTATTTGTGTGTGTTCTGTTATTTTCGTACTGTACAGAAGTTGTTACTGAAGATTTTGATGCTGTGGTGTGCAGTGAAAAGTCATGGCATAACTTGTACCGTTACAAAAATTTGCCATGTGTTTTGTTTGTGCTTGCTTTTGTTATTTAGCTGTTCTTTCTTAACCGCATTTAATTTACCACTGTTTTCTTTAAGACCGCTTTTAATTTTTACTATTGTCTTTTGTTAAGCGATACGACAGCACAGTAGAACCCCGAATTGCCTGGGGAAATTTAATAATAATTGCTGCTTTACGCCCCATTAACTACTTTTACGGATTTTGGAAACGCTGAGGTGCCGGAATTTAGTCCCACAGGAGTTCTTTTACGTGCCAATAAATCTACCTATACGGGGCTAACGTATTTGAGCACCTTCAAATACCACCGGACTGAGCCTGGATCGAACCTGCCTGGTTGGAGTCAGAAGGCCAGCGCCTCAACAGTCTGAGCCACTCAGCCCGCCTGGGGAAATTTATTAAATGCAATTAAATGCACCATTCACCCTTCGAGCCCATAAAAAATATTATTTGTATATTTTCTCTGCCGGTTCACCTCACACTTCAATGCTAAGGTTTCTTATGTGCCGTAGTTAACCTCTGATTCTGTACAAACCAAAAATAGCCCCTACTCACTGTCCCCTTTACTTCATACGAATACATTTCAACTTAGTTCATTCCGCTCGTTATCTTGAAGTTAAATATTGAATTTCACAGATGTATATGCCGCCGTTACACCGTGATAGTGTTGCGCAGAGCCGTTCGATATGGCAACCCTGTTGTCATAAGAGCAATACTGTTTTCTTAACGTGGAATAAACTATAGAGAATACAGTTGTCAATCAGGACAGAAGATACAGTTCTGGAAGACTGTTGTTGTGAAAGTAGAAAAGGAAAACCTGGGTTAATCCAACAAAAGACCTATTTTATCATCACTTCCACCATGGGAGGAAGTTCAAGTTATTGCAAATACGACAGGAATACAAGAATGAAAACCAAACAAAAGGAAAATCATTACTTGAGCCACGGCACTCAACGCCCTTGAAAAGGCTGTGACCTGCCCAGTGACTGCTGCTCAGCCCGAAGACCTGCAGATTACGAGGGGCCGTGTGGTCAGCACGACGCATCCTCTCAGATGTTATTCTGAGCTTTCGAGACCGGGGCTGCTATATCACTGTCAGATAGCTCCTCAATTCTAATCACGTAGGCTGAGTGGACCTCGAACCACACTCAGGTAGAGAGAAAAATCCCTGACCTGGCTGGGAATCGAACCCAGGGTCTCCGGGCGAGAGGCAGGCACGCTACCCCTACACCACGAGGCCGGCTCATATTAAGAGTCCAGGACTTAAAAAAAAAGAAGTATCCAAATGGAAGGAAGATTGCTGCTGCTCAACACAAAGATCTCAAGAGCATGCTGCCCTACATCCCTCCAAACCATCATCGTGTCTACAGGGACTCCAGCCACAGGTAGCACTTGGCGATAAAGTTGAGGATGATCCACATTCATGATTGTGAGTATACAAAAATAAATAATCCAAAATTTGTATTAATGTAGTTTAAATATCATTGAATTAAGATTGAGTTCTTTCAGTTTCCTAAGTCACTTCTTTCGTTCTTGCACCCACTTACAAAAGCTTATATTGTATTTCATGGATGTGCATTATTTCTGTTTTACATTTTCTCAAAACCTTGACATCACATTGCCAAAACTATTCTTAAAAATTGTATTACAGATATATTTCTTTCTGTTCAGGTTATGTCAAAATTATGGCCTGTACTTTTCAAGAATATTCAAAAACTATAGCTTGTATATTCAAGAATCGAAACTAACAGAAGTTATGTTAATTTTTAATAATTATTTGGTCTATGTATAAGGTAATGAGGATGAATAAATAATGTTCCAACAGGCTGGATTTCTTTCCAGGAGTCGAAACACTGAATTCTAAATATCTGCGTTGTGTGTGTGTGCGCACGCAAGCGCAAAAATCACTGTCGCTCGCTACGTCTCATTTGCGCAAATGTGTGTGTGTGTACAGTTTCTTAGTGAGTTGTAACAAGATTTACAAGATACGGTACAGTGTTTTAGAGATTGAAGGAAATTTATGTATATTATCAGTACTCACGAAGGTAACGTTAAATCCGTCATGCTCGCTAATGGTCCAGAATTGTTTCCTTGACTTGATGAGAAGGGTGGTGCACTGATGAGAATTTCTTGATAGAGTCTAGGCTGTGGAGGGAGGATACTTGTTGTAGGGTGCTCAATGTTTCACTAAAGTTAACAGTGCGAGTATTATGATGCCAGACTGATGCGCAGCAGCCACTTGTGCTCCCAAGTTCTCCCTGCTAGTTTGGTTTTCAGATTTTATCCACCCATCTTCAGATGTGTACTAGGGGGTGAGGATCATTCTTATCACTTTCACCACTCGAAGTGACTGTATTATATCTTCCAAAATGACATTAGTTCAAAATTTACGAGTGACCACAAAGATTCTGAATTCGAAATGAAACAGATGGAAGACTGTAACTTTAGTTTTTTGGAGCTTGGACATAAACTCCACTGTCTGAAAAAGCAAACTGAGTCCTGCATCAGGTCAGTGCTGATATTGCTCTAAATGCTGAAATACTCCACTATTCAAAAAACAATGGGTATAAGATGAAATGAAAATCCAGAATATTAATAAATCTGGCAATACATTTTATATCACCTATCAATATAAGCATTCTGAGAAGAAAAATATGAGGTTGAGTTACATGACAAGACCTCGCACATTCCTTTGCAAACGAGAGAAACTTCTTTTTATTAATTTTGTTATTTTCAATTTTCAAATACAGGACTAGGAAATTAATTATACTCAGGTTTATATTAGAGCTGACAATATAATTTAATACATGGCTCACGTAAGTGGATGCAGGTCTTGTAAGGTGGATGGCATCTGCTGTTTATACCAACCAAGTGTTACCGTGGTACGTGAGTTGCAGGAATGTTGGAGACAGCACCAACACCCAGTCTCGATGCCAAGGGAATTAATATCCCACAACACAGTCAGGAATTGAAAGGCCAATACACTAACCATTCCACTATGGAACCAGACTAGAGCACAAGATAGCCAAGACGTCAGCTATGGAAACGGACTAGAGCTTATAGTATTTATTAATTGTGTCAGAAGTGAGGAACATTACATTAAAAAGATTTATATACACATATTATACTTCAAAAAAGAAAAATACACAAACTATACTGCACCACAATGAAATAAGTGTGTCACTCAATGAATCATGCTGAATTATCACTGGCTGCATGTGTCCTACACCTCTGGAAAAGCTCCAATGTCTTGCGAGTATAGCAACTTCCGACATCCATCAAGAAATAGCTGCCACAAAAGAGAAGAATAAGGCAATGTTTCTCAGGCCCATCCACTGTTTACTTATTAACCAGTTTGCCAACATCTTAGATCAAGAAGCAGCTTCTTAAGCTGTGCCTGAGGCACTTTCAGGTGGATCACGGCATACAAAAATTAAACAGTGGCAAGCAAGAAGCCAGCATCTAAAAGAATATTTCCCTCCTGGTCCCACAGCAGATTGGGTTACTTGGAAGTCCATCCACAACTTGCCTTCAAGTGTCACGAGATGCAGGTCCAACCTAAAGAGCCACTATAGCACAATGTAGACAAGATGTCAGCTACAGATCAGACGAGAGCTAATGATGAGTCACTACAGCACAACGTAGACAAGACGTCTGCTACTTCGTGAGACTACAGTTAATGCTGAGCCACTACAGCACAATGTAGACAAGACATTAGCTATGGAGTCAGACTACAGTTAATGATGAGCCACTATAGCAAAATGTAGCTAAGATGTCAGCTACTTAGTCAGGCGAGAACTAATGATGAGCCACTACAGCAAAATGTAGCTAAGGTGACAGCTACTTAGTCAGACGAGAGCTAATGATGAGCCACTATAGCACAATGTAGACAAGACGTCAGCTAGTGAGTCAGACGAAAACTAATGATGAGCCACTACAGCACAATGTAAACAAGACATCAGCTACTGAGTCAGACTACAGTTGAAACGAAATGAAATGGCGTATGGCTTTTAGTGCCGGGAGTTAATTGTTACAAGTCAAATATGTAATGCGAGTGGAATGTATTTTTTTTTGAAGTCTTTGTTTGTAAAATGCAATATGATGTTTTATTTTTATTGACCTAACCTGTACTGTACAATGTTGTAACGTAGGCATTTGTAAATAGTAGAATTCTGTCTATAGTTCCTGGAAAGATCTAGAGAGTTACATAACTTTTGTACAGGGTATGTTACTTTGTTGGTATGTGTTCTAGAAAGCGTGTTCTGTCTATTCTGGAAAAATACGACTTTCGCAATCATGCGTATTCTAGAATGTTAGTCAAAGTTCTCGATCGAAAGTAAGGTTGTGATTGGTGAGTCTAGGTGGCGATACGGAACACGTGCACGCTGATTGGCTGCCTCCAAGGCCAGTAATTCCTATATATAGTGGGCGAGGCAGTGTTCGAATTAATTCTGTATCCTGAATTCTGTCGGTCTCGGTTTGTCTGTCTGCGAGCAGACTATCTGGATGACGTCTCTCCGGTTTTCGGGATGGCACTCTCCTCGGGTAAGCACTCTTGAATTCCGTCCCTGCTAAAAATTCCATAATGTTCCGATTTGCTTTTCATACAGGAGTCTGCCCTAACCTCGCCTAGATTCACCAAATTAGCTACTTATGACGCCTTAGTTTTTCAGCTAGACTTACCTCTTCGTTTCCGAGGCATTCCCGTTTTGTTTCACTAAAATATGTATATTGTAGTTTAATAGTATTTCCCTTGGGGTTTGCCTCTGATAGTTCTGTATCACTATAGGTACGATAGATTTTGGATAACCTGTAAATTGCATTGTACTACTGCATTGGTAACTAGATGTACAGTTCATTTGTAATTTGAATTTACACTGCTACGAATAACCTATGTATATCACTGAACTTATAGCTCATAACTTGGAATGTATTTGTAAAATTATCTTGTAAATAATATTTTAAAAACTAAGGATCACGGTGATTCATTTCGGAATCCGCTATCTAAGCCACGTCCATGCCTTTGGTAGGTTCCCAGCCCTTCCATCTTCCCGTTTTGTCGTTCACTAGTTGGCCCTACTGATAGTTACGTACTTGTTTTGTTGGAGATCCGCGTAAAGGCTAGTTACGGTTTTTCCAAGTGTGTAGTGTTTTCTTATATTGTGTATTGTACTCTTACCTTCCCCTTTTAACCGTGTTTGTGCCTTGTTTGGTGTTACCACTGTAGTAGAGGTAACATTTGGTAGCAGAGGCAAGCGCTAGACTGCGGAAGAAGAAAAGTGAACCGAGATCATACCTAACCTAAAACTCCGTAACAGTTGTGGTTCGTATATCACTTGAAATCTTGTTTCTACCTGTCAAGATGGCTCGCGCTGTTCCTAACCCTTTCCATTTAAGAAAGGCAGAACTGATTTACGAGTAAAAAATTCGCAAAATTAATTCGACAGGGAATGTCAGAGATGACACTAGCCTGTTGAAGCAGTCCCTTGACCTACCTATAACCATACCCGAGTTAACCACAGACGAGTTGCGTGAGTCTTCGGCCGTGATTGAAGATAGGTTACCCGAATTTAACGCCATTCTTGTGTCCTTTAGTGCTTCAAAGCCCTCACATGGCCAATTAGCGCGGGTTAAGGGGCAGTTATTACATTATTTAGACAGGATTAAGGATTTGTTGTTTGTTGAATTGCCGGAAATTGAGCGGCAGAAATGTCAAACCTTACTAGAACAGTTTTCCACAATTTTCAACAGAATCAGTGGTTTGTTTGAAGGCAATAACACCGTTTCTCAAATTCAAGTGTCGATCCCATCGGCAATGAGTGACAGTATTAATTGTGGTGAGGCATTTGTTGCTGCTCAAGTGGGCAATCTGACACCTAGTGCTGGTGTTAGGCATATTCAGGAGTCTGAGGTGACTAATGCTGCCCTGGGATCTTCTGTTTCATTGTCTGGACCTAGGACACCTGTAAGTCATTCTGATGATACATCTCTTTTGCATGTTGGTAACCGTACTAGTTTTCCTATGATTCCTGCTAATTCCGTTGAAGCTCAGTGTTTACCTTCTATTCCTAATCAACCCGGGTCTGATTCAATGGTGCATAACCACCCATTCGTCCTAGCGCCACCCGTATCGAGTTGCATAACCTCTACACAACCAGTTAATGCCCAAATGGTCTCTCAAATTAGTGAGAACTTTTCTCAAATTAGGTTGTCTGTGCCCGTAACATTGCAGGATAACGTTAATCCTAACCTATCCTGTACTCCGTCCTTTTCACAAGGGCACCCGAATCAAAGGCACGAGGCCTTGCTAAACCCTCTGGACTATTCTAAGCCTTCCCAAGCACCCCCTACACCTGTCTTCCCCCAGATTTTCTCCAATCTGCCTCACCCGTTGACCACTGTGTTTAAAGCTATCTCGAAATTTTCAGTTAACTCCGTTGATGAAGTTATTTCCTTCCTTCGCTTTCTAACCGAATTCAGGGATCAGGCAATAGTGTATAATCTCAGTAACGACAACGTATTTCAAATTCTATACCCACATGTCTCTGGAGCTCTTTCTGAGCACATTGTCAGGGCCATTACTGAAAGATGGTCAGTAGATCAATTTCATGCCCATGTTCTTGAATATTTCATTCCTGCTCGTGCCTTGTCTGCATTAGTGCAGAAGCACTATTTTAGAGTACAACATTTTAATGAGTCACTATCTGAGTATGTTCAAGACATTAAGCTCCAAGCTAAAATTTTCCAGCTCCACTATTCAGAGGCTCAGATGGTTGCCAACATAGTTGAAGGTCTCGCCCCGAACTATAGATCATATCTGGCCCTTTCACCCCGACCTGCAACCTTCGCCCAGTTGGAAGCAATTACAGTATCCGCTGAAGGCATTCGATATGCTGACCAGCTACGCCTGGCATTAGCCCCACCTCCTATAACCGTACCCCCTACTCAGGATTCTAAAACCACCCCGTCATCTGCTTCCAACGTGCGTAATCCCCGTTCATGTTTCAATTGTGGCTCCACGGCTCATCTCAGGCGGGATTGTCCCAAGGCCGGGACATTAGGCAATAGGAAACCTGCGATGGGTAGAGGCTCTTCTACCAATACTTCTTGCCGTAACTGTGGATCAACTAAGCATTTCTCTAGGCAGTGCCCACGTAACACTTCTGGCTCTGGACCCCCAGGCCGTAGTAGTACTACTAGATGACTAACCGCCTGTTCTGATGACAAATGCCAAAGCATGGATTCTTGCCTTGTCGATCATGACTGTACCTTGGTTGATTTACTTTATTCTGAGGCTGATGATTGCTCCCAGTCTGACTCTGGTCTTCATTTCTTACAATCTTGTAGGATTTCTGCCATACCTTCTTGTAAACTACCATATTTATGCATAGAGGTAATTAATGAACCTGTCTGTGCGTTGCTAGACTCTGGGAGTAGTGTCACCTTGATGAGCGAGACCTGGTATGATTCTATGAAAACAGTTTGCAAGCTACCTACATTACAACCCGTGTCCTTAACCTGCCATACTGCTAATTCCAATTCATTGAATATTGTAGGGTCCCTAGAGGTCAAGATTAGAGTCCGTTATTTCACCTAGAAAATGCCAGTGCTAGTGGCAAAAGATTTATCCTGCCAATTCATATTGGGTGCAAACTTTATTGCTAAAACAGGCATGATTTTGGACCTCCAGTTCAACAGATTCCATTTTAAATTTTGTGCAAGAACCTTTGAGCTGTGTGATCGCTCCCCTATGCTGCCTTGCCATGTTAACGCTGTTCCCGAAGATTCTGATGAACCCAAGGCTTTTGATTTTAATCACTTACCTGAAGAGCAGGCCAATCAACTTAGGAAACTCTGCAATAAGTTCCGTGATGTCTTCACCGACAGGTTAGGTGTCACCACAATGTATTAGAATACAAAATTGAGGTTACGGATAACATACCTGTTCGCTTTCCTCCGTACCGGTTGTCACCTCCCAAAATGAAAGCCCTGAAGACTATCATTGATCAAATGCTCGCTGATGGAGTGATACGCCCTTCCAAGTCAGCCTATTCTTCTCCAATGTTTCTGGTCCCTAAACCACAAGGTGGTTATTGGCCTGTAGTGGACTATCGGATGTTGAACCGTAAGGTAGTCCTCCAATCTGTCCCACTTCCTGATTTGCACTCTTGTTTTTCTTGGTTTGCCAATGCAAAAATTTTCACCACTTTCGATTTAAATCAGGCTTATTAAAAGATACCCCTTGCCGAAGAATCCAAGCATCTCACTGCATTTGCAACCGATTGGAACCTATATGAATTCGAACGCGTCCCTTTTGGCCTAGCAACTGGAGCGGCTGTCTTTACACGGTTACTAGATTATGTCTTATCGGACATTAAGTTCAAGTTTGTTTATAATTACCTTGACGATCTCGTAATTTTTAACGAAACCTTCGAGGAACACCTACTCCATCTCAAGGAAGTGCTTGAAAGACTGTGTAAAGCAGGTCTAACCCTCAAGGCATCCAACGTTTCCTTCGCACAACCCCAGATGTCCTTCTTAGGACATATCGTGTCGGGGAGGGTTGTCTCAATCGATCAGTCTCGTACTGCCGCCATCCAGAATTTCCCCCCTCCAAAGGACGTCAAGGCTGTAGCCAGATTCATTGGCATGGTGAATTTCTTTCGCAAGTTTATTCCTAATTTTGCTGAACGTGCAGCTCCATTGAACGATTAGAGAAGAAAGGATGCCAAATTTGTGTGGGGTTATGCCCAACGTGAAGCCTTCATGGACTTGAAATCTGCCTTATGTAATGCCCCTGTACTGGCTATGCCAGACTTTTCCAAACGCTTCATCCTTCAGACTGACGCCTCTTCCTCAGGCATATCCGGAGTTCTTCTACAGGAATTTCAAGAAGGGCGTCGTCCTATTTCTTATGCTTCCCGTGCCCTGAATCCTGCTGAGCGCAATTATTCCATTTATGAGCTGGAAGCTCTGGCTGTTGTCTTCTCCTTAGAACGCTTCAGAATGTACCTGGAACATCTCCCTTTCGATCTGGAAACTGACAATCAGGCGTTGAGTTGGGTACTGGCCAAGCCGCGAAAGACCGGTCGTCTAGCACGATGGGCAGTGCGCATCTCAGCCTTCCAATTTGAAGCCCGCCACATTCGTGGCACGGAAAACGTTGTGGCTGATGGCCTCAGTAGAATGTTCTATCCAGACAGCTCTGACCCTCAATCCGAGCCAGTAGACTCATCTCCTCAACAAGTATCAGCTTTCGTCAATGTTGTTCTCACTGACTCTCCCTTCCTTTTCAAGGATATTGCCAAACATCAAGAGGATGATCCTGAGTTAAAAGCCATTGTCAACAGGATTAAATCCGGTGAGCATGTTAAGCCCTATATTCTTAAGAATGGTGTCTTGTGTTGTCCTGCTCGTGGTCGGAGAGACCCCAAAATTGTAGTCCCAACTAACCTGGTCCCGGCTCTCTTCAAATACTTTCATGAATCCCCAGTGGGCGGTCATCTGGGCGTTTTCAAAACAAGAGAAAAAATCCGTACCCTTGTCAAGTCCTGTAAGATTTGCAACATCAGTAAACCTGCCCCGAATACTCGTCTAGGTCTCTTGTCTTCTGAGCAAGCTTCTCGCCCCATGGAAAGACTGTTCATAGACTATATTGGGCCTTTCCCGAGATCTCGGAATGGTCATCGTTTCATACTCGTGTGTGTTGACGCCTTTTCGCGTTTTACGTGGCTGTTCCCCACTCGGATGGTTAACGCCAACACCACCATCTCGTGCTTGAAACAGATATTCGCCTCGTTTGGACCCTGTCAATTCTTGGTAAGTGATAACGCAAGAGCCTTTACTTCGGCCCAGTTCCGGAATTTCTGTTTTGATCTATCCATTGCTCATGTAACCACTACCCCGTATTACCCGAAGCCCAATTATGCTGAGAGAGTGAATCGTAAACTGCGATCTGCCCTAATCGCTTATCACTCCTCAGATCACTCCAAGTAGGATTCTTCATTGAATTGGTTGTCATTTGCGTTTAACACTGCTGTCCATGAAAGCCACAAGCAAACCCCTGCTTCGTTGATGTTGGCTTTTACTCCAAATTCTCCTCTATCTAACCTATGGTCAATTAATGATCTTTTGCCCGACGATGCCAGCCCAGAAAAGATCCGAGCTAATTGGCACCGTGCACGAAAGAACTTGAAGGTTTATTACGCTAAGGTCCAGCGTAATTACAACCACGGGCGAAGACCGCGCGATCTCTCTGTGGGTGACCAGGTGTTTATTAGAACACATCCCGTCAGTAGTGCTGCGGACCATGTTATCAGTAAGTTGGCACCCAGATTTCGAGGTCCCTGCACCATCTTAAAGTTCCTCACCCCGGTGACATTATTGGTAAGCGATCCCGAAAGGAAAAGGATCAGCAGAGTACATCTCTCCCAGATCAAGGTACCTTAAGTCTGGTAGGGAAGGGCAAATACCATTGTTGGTGACCTTGTAGATTTAGTTGTAAGTTATTTGTAAGAATTTACTTATAACATAATTTTATGGTGAGGTTATTTATAAGGTTTTAGTTGTAAGATAATAAGTTTCATTGTAAGTTAGTTGTAAGTAATTGTGTAAGTGAATACTTTAGGTATCCTCTAGTGTAATCGATTTAGTATTATAAGTTAGATAAGTTTTAGTTTAGGGTCACTACTTGGAATTTTCTTCCTTTTACGGTCAGGTTTAGGGCACCCTCCTGTAGTTTCTTTTCACCCCCACCATAATCTTGTCATGTGAATTGTAGATAGCAGTGCCTGCCCCGGGGCTAGTGCCCTAATATCCCTGTGTGCAAGGGAGAATCCCTCCTGCATATTCATTAAGCCACCCATGGGGTGACCACGAGATATTGAGCCTAGCAGCATACTTTTACCGCAAGTATTCCCCTGTCTGCTGCGATTTGTGTGTGTTACAGCGGTTGCAGTGACCAGATTCTTCAGGCAGCAACCTGAAGTGCCAAATTGGGAGGCACACTGTGTGCCTTGGGCATCACCATCCGGCACCACTATCCTGCGGGGAACGTCCTATTGGTGGCAGGCGGACTGGACGGTGTCTCACCCCGGCTTATTTGGTGCAAGAGACCACTGAACTGCATCTCGTCTAGGTGTCGGGTTTGGACTGACATTGAATGAAGGCTGGCGGCAAATGACCGTGTCGGCAGCCGCATCATCAGCAAGAACCTGTGGCCTAGCTGTGCTGTGACCGTTGTAGGAAAGTAGTGCAAAAGTGTTAGCAACAAGTGAGGAGTTTTGGTATTTCTAGAATTTGGAAGAAAGTATGGTGTACATGATTTGGTGGACAGACTACAAATTGTCTAATCATCTGCGAAAGAAGGCATTTTGAAGTGCAATGTGACAATCCATGTGGATTTTGTGATATTTATTCAAGAGGTGGATCTATATTATTTTTGAAAATTATATGACAGTTTGTGTTGGTTGGTTATCGCAAAGGTTACTTCAAGAAATCGTGTGTGTTTAAGTAATGTACCTTTACTATTGGTACTGTGTGAAAACGTTCTATCGCTTGCTCCCCAGTGATGTTATATTATTGGTCGAGCAGGGCTCGACTTTCGGGGGGAGGAAGATGTTACAAGTGAAATATGTAATGCGAGTGGAATGTATTTTTTTTTAAAGTCTTTGTTTGTAAAATGCAATATGATGTTTTATTTTTATTGACCTAACCTGTAGTGTATAATGTTGTAACATAGGCATTTGTAAATAGTAGAATTCTGTCTATAGTTCCTGGAAAGATCTAGAGAGGTACATAACTTTTGTACAGGGTGTGTTACTTTGTTGGTATGTGTTCTAGAAAGCGTGTTCTGTCTATTCTGGAAAAATACGACTTTCGCAATCATGCGTATTCTAGAATGTTAGTCAAAGTTCTCGATCGAAAGTAAGGTTGTGATTGGTGAGTCCAGGTGGCGATGGGGAACACGTGCACGCTGATTGGCTGCCTCCAAGGCCAGTAATTCCTATATATAGTGGGCGAGGCAGTGTTCGAATTAATTCTGTATCCTGAATTCTGTCGGTCTCGGTTTGTCTGTCTGCGAGCAGACTATCTGGATGACGTCTCTCCGGTTTTCGGGATGGCACTCTCCTTGGGTAAGCACTCTTGAATTCCGTCCCTGCTAAAAATTCCGTAATGTTCCGATTTGCTTTTCATACAGGAGTCTGCCCTAACCTCGCCTAGATTCACCAAATTAGCTACTTACGACGCCTTAGTTTTTCAGCTAGACTTACCTGTTCGTTTCCGAGGCATTCCCGTTTTGTTTCACTAAAATATGTATATTGTAGTTTAATAGTATTTCCCTTGGGGTTTGCCTCTGATAGTTCTGTATCACTTTAGGTACGATAGATTTTGGATAACCTGTAAATTGCATTGTACTACTGCATTGGTAACTAGATGTACAGTTCATTTGTAATTTGAATTTACACTGCTACGAATAACCTATGTATATCACTGAACTTATAGCTCATAACTTGGAATGTATATATAGAATTATCTTGTAAATAATATTTTAAAAACTAAGGATCACGGTGATTCATTTCGGAATCCGCTATCTAAGCCACGTCCATGCCTTTGGTAGGTTCCCAGCCCTTCCATCTTCCTGTTTTGTCGTTCACTAGTTGGCCCTACTGATAGTTACGTACTTGTTTTTTTTGCTATTTGTTTTACGTCGCACCGACACAGATATGTCTTATGGCGACGATGGGACAGGAAAGGCCTAGGAATTGGAAGGAAGCGGCCGTGGCCTTAATTAAGGTACAGCCCCAGCATTTGCCTGGTGTGAAAATGGGAAACCACGGAAAACCATCTTCAGGGCTGCCAACAGTGGGGCTCGAACCCACTATCTCCCGATTACTGGATACTGGCCGCACTTAAGCGACTACAGCTATCGAGCTCGGTACGTACTTGTTTTGCTGGAGATCCGCGTAAAGGCTAGTTACTGTTTTTCCAAGTGTGTAGTGTTTTCTTATATTGTGTATTGTACTCTTACCTTCCCCTTTTAACCGTGTTTGTGCCTTGTTTGGTGTTACCACTGTAGTAGAGGTAACATTAATGATGAACCACTATAGCACAATGTAGCTAAAACATCAGCTACTGCGTCAGACAAGAGTTAATGATGAGCCACTATAGTATAATGTAGCTAAAACATCAACTACTTAGAGTACAGTTAATGATGAGACATTACAGGACAATGTAGACAAGATATCAGCTACCGAGTCAGACTACAGTTAATGACGAGCTACAGGACAATGTAGCGAAGACGTCGCTTACTGAGTCAGACTACAGTTAATGACGTGCCACTACAGTACAATATAGCTAAGACATCACCTACTGGGTCAGACTAGAGTTAATGACGAGCCACTACAGCACAACGTAGCTAAGACGTCACCTACTGAAGCATTATGTGCCACTACAACACAATGTAGCTGTCAGCCAATGAACCAGACTATAGCTTATAATGAGCCACTGAAGCACAACGTAACTTAGGCGTCAGCTACTGAGTCAGATTAGAGCTAATGATGAACCACTACAGCACAATGTAGCAAAGATGTCAGCTACTGAGCCAGACTAGAGCTAATGATGAGCCACTACAACACATTGTAGCTAAGACGTCAGCCAATAAACCAGGCTATAGCTAATAATGAGCCACTACAGCACAATGTTGCTAAGACATCAGCCATTGAACCAGACTACAGCTACTGATGAGTCACTACAGCAAAATGTAGCTAAGACGTCAACTGCAGAGTCAGACTAGAGCTCATGATGAGTCACTAGAACACAATGTAAGCAGGACGTCAGCCATTGAGCCAGAGTAAATCTGATGATGAGTCCCTAAAACACAATGTATGTAAACTGTTGAATATACTCATTTTTTAAGCATTCATTTCATTAGAAAATTATGTTTTGTTTGTACGTACCTGGGAATATACTTGGACTGTTCGGGAAGTCTCATCTGCATTACTCTTCATTTCTTTCACCTTCATTGGCATGTGCACTATGAAGTCTGTTATCAAGGTATGCAATCGACGAATATAAAATTCCTAGAAATAAAAAAAATCTGTCAAAAAACACAAGAATTAGCTATTTCTCCAGTTCACTCTAGGGTCAATTTACAAATATTGTTACTTCTCTACGAAAAGTTGAACAAAATAATTTTTTTTTTAAGAGAAAAGTATGATCACAAGAACTGTGAAAACACATTTTGAAAATCCATAAATGTAAATTGTGGAGGTCCCTTCAACTTTGCCTTCTCCATGTACATTTACTTCCCTCTTCTCCTATCCTTCCACCTCATCCTCACTCTTCTTAACCTGCTCCAACTATTTTTTAGTGTGTTTTGTGCTCTTTACTTTAATGTCTAACATTTTTCTTCGCTTTTCAATTTCCTCCATTTTCTGTGGCTGCACTAATATGTCTGTTCTGGAAGTCCCTACAGTTAAAAAATCCTTCATAGCATTTTCCTAATTTCATACTACCTTACTTGAGGGCTCTTTCTTATCCTTCTACATTTTCCTTAATGCACATCCTCACACTGGTAATACTTCTTTTCGCATATCCTCACACTCATCTTTGCAAGTAGCTTCCATCCATCAACATTAATTTCATAAGTAGCATTAACTTTACTGGCCACATTGGACCACTTTCTCTTGAAGGTTGTATTGTTTGGTTCTTCCCTAGTACTTTTTCATTCCCAATTCGTCTGAAATTGCTACAGCACTTCTATGCGTCATTTCTGCTGAAAATTTGTGAGTCTTAACCCCTTCAGTGGCGGGTTCTGGCAGACCTCCTGTGCCAGAAAAGTGAGGTTTTTTCGGAGGAAATTATTTAATTTCAGGAAGCAAGGAATGAATAACAATTATTAAGGGAACACATTCATATATTACTCAAGGTTAATAAAAACTTACTTTACACTCTATATTTACACCTTTTACAGTAGGCCTGTGATATGGTTTAATAAAATATTGGTGTTTTGAGAATACTGTCTTGTGAGCAATATATTTTTATTTCAGGCTTTTGTATTATTCCCAACAACACTAATGCAATAAACTACCAAATTTCATAAGAGTTTGTTTCTTTCCAAAACTGTGCCCATGCATGCGGAGATTTATTTATTTACTTTTAGCATAGGGCCTACGAATTTTTTTCGGTCCCTGTCAAATTTAAAATTTCATCCGTTTAGAAACAGTTCAAAACAGTCAATTGCACTCACCTCTGGTAATAATCCATCCCTCACACCAGGATTTCCTGTAAATGGAATTATATTAGATCGGACATTATCCCCAGGCTTACACTTTTTCCACACGAATGTATATTCAACAAGTCCTACCAGCACCTTAGCTTCTGGCGAAATATCTTCTTCACTTTCACTATAAATAATAAGAAGGTAAATCATCTGAAGAATCATTATCACTACTATCAGAAATACTAATGTCACTTAGAGATTCATCTTTGATGTAATTCCTTGTCTTCAGACACATCTTTTCCGTCTCGTGCTTGCCATTTCTGTTTACCTCGTCAGCTGGTCAGAGATTGTATATGTAAAGTAGAGAAGATAAGGCATATTTTAGGCCAGAGACATCATGAAGACAGCTGAAAACCCTCCTGCCATCTGTTGAAAATGCTGGAAAACATTTTCCACAGAGATTACAGTACCCGAGAAATTATTGGGCAATTGCAAAATGAACACTGCACTGAACGAGAATTTCTCGGGTGGTGACGTTATGCGCAAGCGTGCGCAACCTGAGAATTTCTGGGGCGTGCCACTGAAGAGGTTAAGAGGGGTGTTAATTTTATTTTGTTCTCTGCATCTGCTATCTTGACTCCAACTTGAGTTGGTCTGCCCATTGAGATTGGTCTTCAGCTGTCAACTTTTTATTGCCTCTTCTCTCCTGCAATGTTTCTGAAGAATTTCATAAAGTCCATAAGAAAGATTAATCTCGAAACCTTTAAACTTGTCACAACATTAAAAAAAAAAAAATAAATTCAAAAATCAAACAGAATAACATATACAAGCAATCATTCTTGAAGTCTTGATGATGGTTATCAATATGCAAATTATCAAAAATATCCTGTAGAAAAGTCTTTACAGACAATTATTATTATTATTTACAGAGTTTACGCCCACATTGGAGCACTTAAATCAGACTACAACAAATTTGTCTTCCTTTTCTTCTCCCAAAAAGTCTTGAGTCTGGTTGACCTGGCTGCCCTCTCCGCATCCGTTATAACATATTGTTTCCTCTGTACAGTGGTCAGAGGAAGCCTGATGCATTTATTCTTCAAAATACTTTTCTCGCCTCTGTTTTCTATGGTTTGCATTGTAATATTCAACTCCTCCGAATCACTTTGAACTTCTTTAAACCAATTGTTTTTTGATTTACTATTCCAAAAGTAATTACATAATTGTTTTAAAACTCTGTTATCACTTAGTCGAAATATATGACCAAAAAAAAGGCAATTCTTCTTTTTCTCATCGTGTCTGTGATGGACTCACTTTCCCGATAGATAACCTCATTCGGCAACAATCTCCACTGTCCATCCATCTGATGTTTCTTGTTTAAATAATAATAATAATAATAATAATAATAATAATAATAATAATAATAATAATAATAATAATAATAACAGTAAATATTCAGGCTCAGGTGTGTACAGGTTAACATGTTCCCAGTGTGGAATTTCATATGTTGGACAGACTGGACGAAGCTTCTTTATAAGACACATGGAACACTTCAATGCGGATAAGCACAATAAATATTCGGCAATGAGCACGCACATGAAGGAAACAGGTCACCGTTTTACTTCAACAGAAAAGGATCTCTCAATAATCAGGAATACTAATAAAGGTAAACTTCTAAATGAATTAGAGAATTATATATATTTTTCTGGACAAAACACTTAATAAAGATTGCAACCTTAATGATGATACGGAAGTCAAGAGTCCCTTATATACGTTAACATCTAAGCTATTAAAAGCAGTCAATCCAATGCTAAACAAAGTCCTACGCATATTTAAATTCATTAAATGAACAACTCCCTTTATCCCACCGAACACTAAGCCTGCACTTGCCCCTCCAAACAATCCCCCCCTCCCACATTAACACCGACATGTAATGCTCCGCCCACTTCCGCTTCCCCTCAGCATGCCCCCCTCCCTCTATCACATCATTACAACACGCGAAGTAGGAACTCCAGACAGACCAACGCTGCTAATACAGTAAGATAGATAATATACGGCATTTGAGTAAGTACCCCCTTTACATAATACACAATTCTTGGACATTAACATACGATTTAAACAAACACGTCAAACAAGTCTTTTTGTTTCTTTTGCAGTATAACAACACTCATTCATCGATGTTCCACATCTTCTAGAAGGACTACATTTTCACATGAAAATCAAACATAACTTTCAAATACTCGAAATAAACTTGTCTCATAGCAACTTCAACCAGCACACTAACGTCTGTTTGCAACGGTTATATCAGATAATATTTTAGACCAATCAACTTACTGAGGATAACATCATAACATTCGCCTTTTCTCTTAACCAATCTTTTAATGTTGGAATGCAATATATAAACAAAATTCACCCTCAAGTTTATGTTGGCAACTACCGCAGTGAATATATACTGATTTTTATAATGAAGAGGATCCACATCAGTACCAGACATGTGCCGTTTTTAGAACTTTATATTGACACAAATTCTCTTTTAGACATGATTTTAAATTAGTTTACAATAATTTTAGCAGGTGTTGTATGTCCCAATATAATATTTTATAACCAATATTTTGTAAAGTTAACATCATAAGTTCAATTTTTACAATTTACAAATGTCATTGTCCTTTTAACATTGTTTGTTTTAAGATTAAATTAATATGGCTGGTGATGCCCAATAAGAAAGGCGAAACATGTCCCCATAATATTCTGATTTTCTATTTCTAATTAACCACAAAACGTGGTACTGATTGTATTGAATATTTTGAACAATAAATGTACTCCTTTTGTAAACTAAGTGAGATCGCTGTTTTCAATATGGATCAAAAATGAGAGTGATGATTTGTAATATATGGGAAACGACGACATATTGTTGCCTGGCTCTCTACGGGTTAAAATCGGGAATGTGTTGGCACATTGCAGAAGAACGATTGTGCTTTTTGACATTAACATTTTTGTTAAAGGCTGAGAATAAACTCTGAAGTAGGTCGAAACTAGTATCTGACTATGATTATTAAAATATAAGATCTACTAGCAGAAGTACCCGTTCTTCGTACGGATTATCAGAAACTGATTTTAATTACTCATACTATCGGTGTGACTGACTTCATTAGATATTTATATCAATGACGTACTTAAGTACGTAGAAATTATTTGTCATGTTTGAAATTATAGTGTAAGTAAACTGCTGCTAGATAGTACCACAAATATATAAATATTATTGAATGTATTGTTTGATCTGACATGTGGTTACTATTACAAATATCAAAATAAGATTAGGTCTATGTTACTGGCAGGATATGTAGATACGTGCATGCAAAGTTTTAGATCAAGGGCTGCTGTAGTTGTTGTGTGGTTGCACCATACATAAGTAAAACAGACATAAACCACTTTTCTTCTATAATACTAAATAATATACTATTTGTGGAACTTAATTCATTGAACGTTTATACGTAGTCCATGTTACATCTGGATAATGTAGCTTTCTATTAGTGAAAGATTGATTAAAATCGGTTCAGTAGTTTCACAGTTTATCGATTATAGTTTCCCCTGTAAACAATATTTTTTGTTTTATTTTGTGGTAGCAGAATATATTGATTTTCGGGAGCTCAGACCTGCGATAGGCCAACATAAAGTTGGGCATGAGTAAAGCATTCGTTTCGTAGGAAAATCCCTACTAAATTGAAGGTGTGGCCCTGGGATTTGTTAATTGTTAAAGCAAAAGATGTTTTCACCAAAAACTGAAGTCGTTTAAACGGAATTGGCAAATCGGTGAGGATCATGGGTATCCTAGAAATAAGAGCTAACTGACCGGCTGCAGGGCCGGTGATAATGGTCGCTACAATTAAACTGTCCTTCAATTCCTTTATAAGTAGCCTCATCCCATCACACATGCTACGAGGGCTTAAATTTCTCAAAAGCATGATTGGTGTTCTGATTTTTAATGTTAATTCATGAGATGGCAGTCCAGAGGGATTAAGTGCATTTAAAAATTCCTGTGGGTAATGCACTGCGTCCTAGATATTTGTTACCGTGTCGATCGATGCATACTTTTTGATCTGACCAGGTACTTTCTGTATAACTAAATTGTTTATTACGTTGACATTGTAATTCGTAGGCGACATTATTGCTCTAGAACACAGCAAATGAAAGCCCCCTTCTCGTAACTTTTCGATGTCAGGGTATACTGCATCTACTAAACTTCCTAAATTATAGACGATTTGACCTAGAGACTTATCCAGAAGGACGTCATAATTACTGCCTACATTTAAAGAGGGAAAAATTCCTTCTCCAAGTTTTAGCAGGTGTGGGAAATTGCTGTGTGCGTTTCCACAAAGATGAGCTCTAATAAACAAAAAAACAAAAATCATTTATTATTATTCACGCTATCTACTATAGTCTTTTTGATCTGGGACTAATATTGGCACATTTTCATCGACAAATGCTGTCAAATAATTGCTAGTATACTGACGTACCGTTGTGTCTATAGTATTATTCTGTGTACGAATAGAAGAATGTAATCCAAAATTACTTAAACTTTTATCATTTAATTCCAATAGATGATTTTCTATTTGTATCAAACCTTCGTTATAAACGTCTTAACTGAAAGGTATGTGTCTAATATCTTCACACAAATCATCTTTGAATTTATCCCATAATATCAATGGTTCCGATGACTGACAAAATAAAAGTATGACTAGTAACAACTCTCTCGGTTTTGTTGAGCATTGTAGAAACAAATATTCTCTCAGAGCATTTTTTCAATGGTCATCTTTTTCTAGCAAACCTCTGTCACAACAAGCTGCTTGATAGATCTCTTTGACAACCCCATTTAAAGTTTTTAGGTACTCGAATGAGGTCAGACCACGTACGTGATGTAGCAACATTCTAAGATAGAAACACCCTGATTGAGAAGGATGTATACCGTAAACTACTCCTGAAGCGCAATCTTTTTTTTTTTATGCCCAGATGACCAACTACGTCTTCACCACGCCTCCTTCTAGTAAAAATTATTGGCCCATGTATAATACTGTAGGACTTAGTGGTATAGAAGAGTCTTTGAGAATTCATCTTCATTACAGAGCTCAAAAAATGCTAGTTCTTTACGTCGCACCGACACAGATAGGTCTTATGGTGACGATGGGACTGGAAAGGCCTAGGAAAGGGAAGGAAGCGGCCATGGCCTTAATTAAGGTACAGTCCCAGCATCTGCCTGGTGTGAAAATGGGAAACCACGGAAAACCATCTTCAGGGCTGCCGACAGTGGGGTTCAAACCCACTACCTCCCGGATGTGAGCTCACAGCTGCACACTCCTAACAGCACGGTCTCAAAACAATGCCAGCAATAACATGTTACATGGGTTTTGGGCAACTTGTTGAGCCGTTCCTGCTATACAACACACCCTTTAAATAAAGGTACTTAACAAGGATCTGTTCTCTCCATTACTGTTTAACCTGTATATTGCAGACATACCTTTCGCGAGCTCTCGTCAATTTGCTTATGCCGACGATCTCGCAATAATTAGTCAGCATGTGGATGCTAATGTGATAGAGAGAACTTCAAATGCAGACCTGGATGTTCTGTGCACATTTCAAAACATGGTGCTTGAAACCAAGCCCTAGTAAAACAGAAACCTGCTTCTTCCATTTAAATAACCAGCAAGCGAATATCACCTTGAAAGTGTCACTTAATGGAAGTCTTCTCCCTCACAATGCCAACCTGAAATATCTTGGAGTTGCTCTCGACCGAACGCAATCATACAGGAAACATCTAACCAACCTAGTAAAGCAAAGCAGCATTGTCAATTTTGCCATTGGCAGAGTGATGTAAGGACAGGGCTGACAGTAGCAGGCGATTGTTAATGAGGGACTTGCAAGCTCCAGAAGATTGGCGCAGTGTTTACAACGTCAAGTGCTGTAGTTTCATACGCTGACGGAGATTGACGGATAGATTAATGATCAAGAATTTGTTTAGTTCAATATAATCGAATACAAAATTATGATCTTGAAGATTTTTAGAACAGATTTTTAGAACAGTTGACGTGAAAAAACAATAGTGAATGGAAAAAAAATGGTAAAAAGCACAATACCGGAAACAAATGAAAACGTGTATGCACAGTACGTTATTTCTTGAATACAAAAAAATTCAGGTCGTGATTGAAGTAGTCAAAGTTGGCAGACGCAAGGCATGAGTTTAAATTTGAAAGTGAGGACCCAAAATGAAGGTGGCAATGTAGCTTTTTTTTTTTTTTTTTTTTTTTTTTTTAGGTGAAAAGAAAAATAAGATAAGTTAATAAAGAAAGAAGATTAGTGGATAAGAAAAGATTAAAAGGGTTTAAAGTTAAAACATGGTGAGAAAGGATAAGATAGGGATGAAGGAGGGGTAGTTTAGGGTAGGTTAGGAGGGTGGGTTACTGGAGGTAGAAAATGTGGGTAGGAACCCTTACTTACTGGCAGCTTATCAAAGGCCAACCGAGCGAGTCCTCTTCGCTCTACTTCCTCCTACACCGACAAAGAGGAAACTTCGCAAATACAGTAGTGTCTTTTAAAAAAGCACGTGCTCATTACAATTACGTAAAACTAAGTTATATTTCTGTTACAAGTAAAATATGTAATGCGAGTGGAATGTATTTTTTTTGAAGTCTTTGTTTGTAAAATACAATATCATGTTTTATTTTTATTGACCTAACCTGTACTGTACAATGTTGTAACATAGGCATTTGTAAATAGTAGAATTCTGTCTATAGTTCCTGGAAAGATCCAGAAAGTTACATAACTTTTGTACAGGGTGTGTTACTTTGTTGGTACGTGTTCTAGAAAGTGTGTTCTGTCTATTCTGGAAAAAAACGACTTTCGCGATCATGCGTATTCTAGAATGTTAGTCAAAGTTCGCGATCAAAAGTAAGGTTGTGATTGGTGAGTCTAGGTGGCGATAGGGAACTCGTGCACGCTGATTGACTGCCTCCAAGGCCAGTAATTCCTATATATAGTGAGCGAGGCAGTGTTAGAATTAATTCTGTATCCTGAATTCTGTCGGTCTCGGTTTATCTGTCTGCGAGCAGCCTATCTGGTTGACGTCCCCCGGTTTCCGGGATGGCACACTCCTCCGGTAAGCATTCTTGAATTCCTTTCCTGCTAAAATTTCCGTTATGTTCCGATTTGCTTTTCGTACAGGAGTCTGCCCTAACTTCGCCTAGATTCACCAAATTAGTTACTTATGACGCCTTAATTTTTCAGCTGGACTTACCTGTTCGTTTCCGAGGCATTCCCATTCCTTGTTTCACTAAAATATGTATATTGTAGTTTAATATTATTTCCCTTGGGGTTTGCCTCTGGTAGTTCTGTATCACTTGAGGTACGCTAGACTTTGGATAACCTGTAAATTGCATTGTACTACTGCATTGGTAACTAGATGTTTAGTTGTTTTGAAAGTTGAATTTACCCTGCTACGAAATAAGCTATGGATACCACTGAACTTATAGCTCGTAACTTCGAATGTATTTGTAAGATTATTTTGTAAATAATATTTTTCAAATCTAAGGAGCACGGTGATTTATTTTCGGAATCCGCTATCTAAGCCATGTCCATGCCTTTGGTAGGTTCCCAGCCCTTTCATCTTCCCGGTTTGTTGTTCACTAGTTGGCCCAACTGATATTTCGTACATGTTTTGTTGGAGATCCGAGTAATGCCAGCTACTGTTTGTCCGAGTGTGTAGTGTTTTCTTATATTGTGTAGTTTGCTCTTACCTTCCCCTTTTAACTCTGTTTGTGCCTTGTTTGGTGTTGCCACTGTAGTGGAGGTAACATTTGGTAGCAGAGGCAAGCGCTAGATTGCGGAAGAAGAAAAGTGAACCGTGATCATACCTAACCTAAAACTCCGTAAAAAGTGTGGTTCGTATATCGCTTGAAATCTTCCTTCTACCTGTCAGGATGGCTCGCGCTGTTCCTAATCCTTTCCATTTAAAAAAGGCAAAACTGATTTACGAGTTAAAAATTTGCAAAATTGATTCGACAGGGAATGTCAGAGATGACACTAGCCTGTTGAAGCAGTCCCTTGACCTACCTATAACCATACCTGAGTTAACTACAGACGAGTTGCGTGAGTCTTTGGCCGTGATTGAAGATAGGTTACCTGAATTTAACGCCATTCTTGTGTCCTTTAGTGCTTCTAAGCCCTCACATGGCCAATTAGCGCGGGTTAAGGGGCAGTTATTACATTATTTGGACAGGATTAAGGATTTGTTGTCTATTGAATTCCCGGAAGTTGAGCGGCAGAAATGTCAGACCTTATTAGAACAGTTTTCCAAAGTTTTCTACAGAATCAGTGGTTTGTTTGAAGGCAATAAGTTAAATAACACCGTTTCTCAAATTCAAGTGTCGATCCCATCTGGAATGAGGGATAGTGTTAATTGTGGCGAGGCATCTATTGCTGCTCAAGTGGCGATCTGACACCTAGTGCTGGTGTTAGGCATATTCAGGAGTCTGAGGTGACTAATGCTACCCTGGGATCTTCTGTTTTGTTGTCTGAACCTAGGACACCTGTAAGTCATTCTAATGATACATCTCTTTTGCATGTTGGTAACCGTACAAGTTTTCCTATGATTCCTGCTAATTCCGTTGAAGCTCAGTGTTTACCTTCTATTCCTAATCAACCCGGTTCTGATTCAATGGTGTAAAACCACCCACCTGTCCTAGCGCCACCCGCATCGAGTTGCATAACCTCTACACAACCGGTTAATGCCCAAACGGTCTCTCAGATTAGTGAGAACCTTTCTCAAATTAGGTTGTCTGCGCCCTTAACATTGCAGGATAACGTTAATCCTAACCTATCCTGTACTCCGTCCTTTTCACAAGGGCACCCGAATCAAAGGCACGAGGCCTTGCTAAACCCTCTGGACTATTCTAAGCCTTCCCAAGCACCCCCTACACCTGTCTTCCCGCAGATTTTCTCCAATCTGCCTCACCCGTTGACCACTGTGTTTAAAGGTATCTCGAAATTTTCAGCTAACTCCGTTGTGAAGTTATTTCCCTCCTTCGCTTTCTAACCGAGTTCAAGGATCAGGCAATAATGTATAATCTCAGTAACGACAATGTATTTCAAATTCCATACCCACATGTCTCTGGAGCTCTTTCTGAGCACATTGTCAGGGCCATTACTGAAAGATGGTCAGTAGATCAATTTCATGCCCATGTTCTTGAATATTTCATTCCTGCTCGTGCCTTGTCTGCATTAGTGCAGAAGCACTATTTTAGAGTACAACATTTTAATGAGTCACTATCTGAGTATGTTCAAGACATTAAGCTCCAAGCTAAGATTGTCCGACTCCATTATTCAGAGGCTCAGATGGTTGCCAACATAGTTGAAGGTCTCGCCCCGAACTATAGATCATATCTGGCTCTTTCACCCCGACCTACAACGTTCGCCCAGTTGGAAGCAATTACAGTGTCCGCTGAAGGCATTCGATATGCTGACCAGCTACGCCTGGCATTGGCCCCACCTCCTATAACCGTACCCCCTACTCAGGATTCTAAAACCACCCCGTCACCTGCTTCCAACTCGCATAATCCCCGTTCATGTTTCAATTGTGGCTCCACGGCTCATCTCAAGCGGGACTGTCTCAAGGCCGCGACATTAGGCAATAGGAAACCTGCAATGGGTGGAGGCTCTTCCACCAATACTTCTTGCCGTAACTGTGGATCAACTAGGCATTTCTCTAGGCAGTGCCCACGTAACACTTCTGGCTCTGGAACCCCAGGCCATAGTAGTGCTAGATGTCTAACCGCCGGTTCTGCTGACAAATCCCAAAGCATGGCTTCTTGTCTTGTCGATCATGACTGTACCTTGGTTAATTTACTTAATTCTGTGGTTAATGATTGCTCTCAGTCTGACTCTGGTCTTCATTTCTTACAATCTTGTAGGATTTCTGCCATACCTTCTTGTAAACTACCATATTTATGCATAGAGGTAAATAATGAACCTGTCTGTGCGTTGCTAGACTCTGGGAGTAGTGTCACCTTGATGAGCGAGACCTGGTATGATTCTATGAAAACAGTTTGCAAGCTACCTACATTACAACCCGTGTCCTTAACCTGCCATACGGCTAATTCCAATTCATTGAATATTGTAGGGTCCCTAGAGGTCAAGATTAGAGTCCGTGATTTCACCTGGAAAATGCCAGTGCTAGTGGCAAAAGATTTATCCTGTCAATTCATATTGGGTGCAAACTTTATTGCTAAAACAGGCATGATTTTGGACCTCCAGTTCAACAGTTTCCATTTTAAATTTTGTGCAAGAACCTTTGAGCTGTGTGATCGCTCCCCTATGCTGCCTTGCCATGTTAACGCTGTTCCCGAAGATTCTGATGAACCCAAGGCTTTTGATTTTAATCACTTACCCGAAGAGCAGGATAATCAACTTAAGAAACTCTGCGATAAGATCCCTGATGTCTTCACCGACAGGTTAGGCGTCACCAATGTATTAGAATGCAAAATTGAGGTTACAGATAACATACCTGTTCGCTCTCCTCCGTACCGGTTGTCACCTCCCAAAATGAAAGCCCTGAAGGCTATCATTGATCAAATGCTCGCTGATGGAGTGATACAGCCTTCCAAGTCAGCCTATTCTTCTCCAATGTTTCTGGTTCCCAAACCACAAGGTGGTTATCGGCCTGTAGTGGACTATCGGATGTTGAACCGTAAGGTAGTCCTCCAATCTGTCCCACTTCCTGATTTACACTCTTGTTTTTCTTGGTTCGCTAATGCAAAAATTTTCACCACTTTCGATTTAAATCAGGCTTATTACCAGATACCCCTTGCCGAAGAATCCAAGCATCTCACTGCATTTGCAACCGATTGGAACCTATATGAATTCGAACGCGTCCCTTTTGGCCTAGCAACTGGAGCGGCTGTCTTTACACGGTTACTAGATTATGTCTTATCGGACATTAAGTTCAAGTTTGTTTATAATTACCTTGACGATCTCGTAATTTTTAACGAAACCTTCGAGGAACACCTACTCCATCTCAAGGAAGTGCTTGAAAGACTGCGTAAGGCAGGTCTAACCCTCAAGGCATCCAAGGTTTCCTTCGCACAACCCCAGATGTCCTCCTTAGGACATATCGTGTTGGGGAGGGGTGTCTCAATCGATCAGTCTCGTACTGCCGCCATCCAGAATTTTCCCCCTCCAAAGGACGTCAAGGCTGTAGCCAGATTCATTGGCATGGTGAATTTCTTTCACAAATTCAGTCCTAATTTTGCTGAACATGCGGCTCCATTGAACGATCTGAGAAAAAAGGATGCCAAATTTGTGTGGGGTGATGCCCAACGTGAAGCCTTCATGGACTTGAAATCTGCCTTATGTAACGCCCCTGTACTGGCTATGCCAGACTTTTCTAAACGCTTCATCCTTCAGACTGACGCCTCTTCCTCAGGCATATCCGGAGTTCTTCTACAGGAATTTCAAGAAGGGCGTCGTCCTATTTCTTATGCTTCCCGTGCCCTGAATCCTGCTGAGCGTAATTATTCCATTTATGAGTTGGAAGCCCTTGTCTTCTCCTTAAAACGCTTCAGAATGTACCTGGAACATCTCCCTTTCGATCTGGAAACTGACAATCAGGCGTTGAGTTGGGTACTGGCCAAGCCGCGAACGACCGGTCGTCTAGCACGATGGGTAGTGCGCATCTCAGCCTTCCAATTTGAAGCCCGCTACATTCGTGGCACAGAAAACGTTGTGGCTGATAGCCTCAGTAGGATGTTTCATCCAGACAGCTCTGACCCTCAATCCGAACCAGTTGACCCATCTCCCGAACAAGTATCAGCTTTTGTCAATGTTGTTCTCACTGACTCTCCCTTCCTTTTCAAGGATATTGCCAAACATCAAGAGGATGATCCTGAGTTAAAGGCCATTGTCAACAGGATTAAATCCGGTGAGCATGTTAAGCCCTATATTCTTAAGAATGGTGTCTTGTGTTGTCCTGCTCGTGGTCGCAGAGACCCCAAAATTGTAGTCCCATCTAACCTGGTCCCGGCTCTCTTCAAATAATTTCATGAATCCCCAGTGGGCGGTCATCTGGGCGTTTTCAAAACAAGAGAAAAAATCCGTAACCACTTTATTTGGAAATCCATGGATAGTGAGATCCGTACCCTTGTCAAGTCCTGTAAGATTTGCAACATCAGTAAACCTGCCCCGAATACTCGTCTAGGTCTCTTGTCTTCTGAGCAAGCTTCTCGCCCCATGGAAAGACTGTTCATAGACTATATTGGGCCTTTCCCGAGATCTCGGAATGGTCATCGTTTCATACTCGTGTGTGTTGACGCCTTTTCGCGTTTTACGTGGCTGTTCCCCACTCGGATGGCTAACACCAACACCACCATCTCGTGCTTGAAACAGATATTCGCCTCGTTTGGACCCTGTCAATTCTTGGTAAGTGATAACGCAAGAGCCTTTACTTCGGCCCAGTTCCGGAATTTCTGTTTTGATCTATGCTCATGTAACCATTACTCCGTATTACCCGAAGCCCATTTATGCTGAGAGAGTGAATCGTAACCTGCGATCTGCCCTAATCACTTATCACTCCTCAGACCACTCCAAGTGGGATTCCTCATTGAATTGGTTGTCATTTGCATTTAACACTGCTGTCCATGAAAGCCACAAGCAAACCCTTGCTTCGTTGATGTTGGCTTTTACTCCAAATTCTCCTCTATCTAACCTATGGTCAATTAATGATCTTCTGCCCGACGATGCCAGCCCAGAAAAGATCCGAGCTAATTGGCACCGTGCACGAAAGAACTTGAAGGTTTATTGCGCTAAGGTCCAGCGTAATTACAACCACGGGTGAATACCGCACGGTTTCTCTGTGGGTGACCAGGTGTTTATTAGAACACATCCCGTCAGTAGTGCTGCGGACCATGTTATCAGTAAGTTGGCCCCCAGATTTCGAGGTCCCTGCACCATCTTAAAGTTCCTTACCACGGTGACATTATTGGTGAGTGATCCCGAAAGGAAAAGCTCAGCAGCGTACATCTCTCCCAGATTAACGTACCTTAAGTCTGGTAGGGAAGGGTAAATACCATTGTTGGTGACCTTGTAGATTTAGTTTTAAGTTATTTGTAAGAATTTAGTTATAAAATAATTTTATTGTAAGGTTATTTATAAGGTTTTGGTTATAAGATAATAATAAGTTGTATTGTAAGTTAGTTGTAAGTAATTGTGTAAGTGAATACTTTAGGTATCCTCTAGTGTAATCGATTTAGTATTATAAGTTAGATAAGTTTTAGTTTAGGGTCACTACTTGGAATTTTCTTCCTTTTATGGTCAGGTTTAGGGCACCCTCCTGTAGTTTTTCACCCCCACCATAATCTTGTCACGTGAATTGTAGATCGCAGTGCTTACCCCGGGACTAGTGCCCTAATATCCCTGGTGTGTGAGGGAGAGTCCCTACTGCATACTTATTAAGCCACCCATCGGGTGACTCTGCGCGAGATCTTGAGCCCGGCAGCATACTTTTACCTCAAAGTATTTCCCTGTCTGCTGCGGTTTGTGTGTGTTACAGCGGCTGCAGTGACCAGCTACTTCGGGCAGCAACCTGAAGTGCCAAATTGTGAGGCACACTGTGTGCTTGGGCGTCACCATCCGGCACCACTATCCTGCGGGGAACGTCCTATTGGTGGCAGGCGGACTGGACAGTGTCTAACCCCTGCTTATTTGGTGCAAGAGACCACTGAACTGAATCTCACCTAGGTGTCGGGTTTGGACTGACATTGAATGGAGGCTGGCGGCAAACGGCCGTGTCGGCCGCATCATCAGTAAGAACCTGTGGCCTAGCTGTGCTGTGACTGTTCTGGGAAAGTAGTGCAAAAGTGTTAGCAACAAGTGAGAAGTTTTGGTATTTCTAAACATTTGGAAGAAAGTATGGTGTACATGATTTGGTGGTCAGACTACAAATTGTCTAATCATCTGTGAAAGAAGGCATTTTGAAGTGCAATGTGACAATCCATGTGGATTTTGTGATATTTATTCAAGAGGTGGATCTATATTATTTTTGAAAATTATGTGACAGTTTGTGTTGTTGGTTATGACAAAGTTAACTTCAAGAAATCGGGTGTGTTAAAGTAATGTACCTTTACTATCGGTACTGTGTGAAAACGTTCTATCGCTTGCTCCCCAGTGAGGTTATAGTGCTCGACTTTCGGGGGGAGGAAGATGTTACAAGTAAAATATGTAATGCGAGTGGAATGTATTTTTTTTTAAGTCTTTGTTTGTAAAATACAACCTGTACTGTACAATGTTGTAACATAGGCATTTGTAAATAGTAGAATTCTGTCTATAGTTCCTGGAAAGATCCAGAAAGTTACATAACTTTTGTACAGGGTGTGTTACTTTGTTGGTATGTGTTCTAGAAAGTGTGTTCTGTCTATTCTGGAAAAAAATGACCTTCGCGATCATGCGTATTCTAGAATGTTAGTCAAAGTTCGCGATCGAAAGTAAGGTTGTGATTGGTGAGTCTAGGTGGCGATCGGGAACTCGTGCACGCTGATTGGCTGCCTCCAAGGCCAGTAATTCCTATATATAGTGAGCGAGGCAGTGTTAGAATTAATTCTGTATCCTGAATTCTGTCGGTCTCAGTTTATCTGTCTGCGAGCAGCCTATCTGGTTGACGTCCCCCGGTTTCCGGGATGGCACACTCCTCCGGTAAGCATTCTTGAATTCCTTTCCTGCTAAAATTTCCGTTATGTTCCGATTTGCTTTTCGTACAGGAGTCTGCCCTAACTTCGCCTAGATTCACCAAATTAGTTACTTATGAAGTCTTAGTTTTTCAGCTGGACTAACCTGTTCGTTTCCGAGGCATTCCCATTCCTTGTTTCACTAAAATATGTATATTGTAGTTTAATATTATTTCCCTTGGGGTTTGCCTCTGGTAGTTCTGTATCACTTGAGGTACGCTAGACTTTGGATAACCTGTAAATTGCATTGTACTACTGCATTGGTAACTAGATGTTTAGTTGTTTTGAAAGTTGAATTTACCCTGCTACGAAATAAGCTATGGATACCACTGAACTTATAGCTCGTAACTTCGAATGTATTTGTAAGATTATTTTGTAAATAATATTTTTCAAATCTAAGGAGCACGGTGATTTATTTTCGGAATCCGCTATCTAAGCCATGTCCATGGCTTTGGTAGGTTCCCAGCCCTTTCATCTTCCCGGTTTGTTGTTCACTAGCTGGCCCTACTGATATTTCGTACATGTTTTGTTTTAGATCCGAGTAATGCCAGCTACTGTTTTTCCGAGTGTGTAGTGTTTTCTTATATTGTGTAGTTTGCTCTTACCTTCCCCTTTTAACTCTGTTTGTGCCTTGTTTGGTGTTACCCCTGTAGTAGAGGTAACAATTTCACTGACACTTAATACGTATAACAGCGGATTACGTATAAATAAGGTTTAATTAACACGCTTTTAAATTATATTTTGCCGGGACCTACAGAAAATTACGTACAAATACGAATTACGCAGAACTGAGTTATGCATAAGGCAGGTATTTACCGTATTTACTCGTGTATTAGACACCCCCGTGGCTTTTCGAGACGAAGAAAATGAAAAAATCTCGCCTATAAGATCCCCCAATGTAATTCGTCAGAGAACGATGATGAATCTGCTTCAAAGAGGGTACAAGTCTTATTGCAGCTCTGATGACATTGCACAAATTTGTGAATAGTTTCGTCCGTACGACCTCTCTCTCTTTGTCCAACCCTTCGTAAGGGTGTAGTGGCATCACGCGACAATCCTTTTGGTGATCTTCCTCCAGGAGTCTCTGCTTTGGGCATGGCGACTTGCTTGCTGTAAGCAATAAAAAACGCATCAAATCCATACGGTACATCTGTGTTTCGTAGTTAAGAAATGTCCACATCTGTAGCATAGGTCTATTGCAGCTCTGATGACGTCGCACAAATAGATGACTAGGCCTAGCTTCGTGCCCAACCCGCGCATTGCAAGCATGCATCAGTCATGTTATGTGTCTGTTTTGTAGTTAATGTCTGCCAGCATAATGGTTAGCACAATTAGTTGCTGTTTTCGTGGGTCTGACTTCTATTTCCGGTACCGTATTGCCAGAGATTTATGAATGGTGGGAAGGTTGATATGCGGTAAAAGCGGTACATGAAACTCTCCTTCACTGGGGGTGTCTAAAAAGAACTGTACCACCTCGGGATGAGGAAACGAGTTTACTTTAGTTGAGAAATATTTGTGGTTGTTGCTATTTATACAGCAGGCGAGATCATTAACAAAGTGGTCGTTTAATATCTCGTAACAAGATATTAGAATCATTCCGTATTGACGGTTTTCACTTTACAATGGCGAAAAATGAAAGCATCCTCCTATTCAATACATCATATATTCCGTCATTAGACGGAGTAAACAAGTTCAGACATGTTTCGGCTCGTTTGAGCCATCTTCAGTGAAAAAATTAGGGGGGTTGGAATAATTTACATAATATGAGTTGAAAAAATGCTAAAAAACATAATGAAAGCGCAAATGAAAAAACAAACAAAAGAGAGCCTAGACGGAAACAAAATAGCATAAATATACAATATTTACATCAATATGCAGAGCAAAAAACAACTTATTGCGACAAAATTCAGTGATACAGGTGTTAATTTGAAATAATAATTGATACTAAAAACTGCGTTAACCTAAGAAACAAGGGAATGAGAAAACAAATGATGCAGATGGAAATGAATAATAGTAGCACATGGTGAGGTTGTGGACCTCATAGTTTACAAATTATTAGTTTATAAAAACGACAAAACAGTTTGAAATCGCTGTCAAAATCCTAGTGGAAACCCATCACATAAAATTGGTCAGGAGGAGAGCGGGAGCAAACATTTTGAGAGAAACCAAGCCTGAATTAACCTGCAGGTGAAAAGCCTGTGATAGGAGAAAAAACACCTTAAATTTAAGGCTTCAGAAATAGCAGCATTCTTAATATCTTCTCAATCTAGCGGTCCCTTTCTTCATTATTGTTTCATAATGTTGGCTGGTGTTTTGCCTTATTATAGAGGGGTCGGAAGGGCCGCATATAAAAATGAAGTTCATTGACGGTTTCCACTAGATTACTACAATTTACTATGCATCTGTATTCTACCTAACACAGCTTCTCATATTTTTATATGCGGCCCTTCCGACCCCTCTATAATAAGGCAAAACACCAGCCAACATTATGAAACAATAATGAAGAAAGGGACCGCTAGATTGAGAAGATATTAAGAATGCTGCTATTTCTGAAGCCTTAAATTTAAGGTGTTTTTTCTCCTATCACAGGCTTTTCCCCTGCAGGTTAATTCAGGCTTGGTTACTCTCAAAATGTTTGCTCCCGCTCTCCTCCTGACCAATTTTATGTGATGGGTTTCCACTAGGATTTTGACAGCGATTTCAAACTGTTTTGTCGTTTTTATAAACTAATAATTTGTAAACTATGAGGTCCACAACCTCACCATGTGCTACTATTATTCATTTCCATCTGCATCATTTGTTTTCTCATTCCCTTGTTTCTTAGGTTAACGCAGTTTTTAGTATCAATTATTATTTCAAATTAACACCTGTATCACTGAATTTTGTCGCAATAAGTTGTTTTTTGCTCTGCATATTGATGTAAATATTGTATATTTATGCTATTTTGTTTCCGTCTAGGCTCTCTTTTGTTTGTTTTTTCATTTGCGCTTTCATTATGTTTTTTAGCATTTTTTCAACTCATATTATGTAAATTATTCCAACCCCCCTAATTTTTTCACTGAAGATGGCTCAAACGAGCCGAAACATGTCTGAACTTGTTTACTCCGTCTAATGACGGAATATATGATGTATTGAATAGGAGGATACTTTCATTTTTCGCCATTGTAAAGTAATATCTCGTAACTCGAGCCAATATAGGTACATATTTGGAGAGAAGTAAGTTTAAAACGTGATAAAAGCTATCCAATTAAAATGATTGTTTTACTCGCCAATGTACCTAACAAATATAATAATAATAATAATAATAATAATAATAATAATAATAATAATATAATCATTTTTCAGCTATGAGTGAACATCACAAAGCATCCAGCCACAAATACACTTCAATAGATAAAGATCTTAAGATCTTGCATTATGAGCAAAAAGGCACCTTGCTTAACATTCTTGAGAGCATCCACATCGATTTAGATCAGTTTATGAACCCCTCTCACAATTTAAATGAAGTTAACGAGAAAAAGAACATTCTACTTGAAACATTCATTCCATATATTTGTCAGAACTTCAATAATATAAACAAGCTCAGCCTCCATCTCTCCCTACACCAGCCCTGCACCACCCTTCCCCCTCCGCTCCTTCCATCCTCGCAAACAAAGCTGAACCAACAATAGGCTCGATCGCGTGAACGAGACCGTTACCTTGAGAAGGCCAGGCCATTTGAGAGCACAACCACCTTCTAAACACTAAGTTTAAGCTTTCTACACACCCATTCAACACTTTTTACTTATCAGCCCAAGTTTCTCACACAACCTCAATTTTTTCCATTACAGATTGGAACTTCATTGACGGTTTCCACTAGATCACTTACAGTTTACCATGCATCTGTCAACTCCCTAACACAGCTTCTCAATTTTATGTCGTGGCCCTTCCGACCTTTTATTATAAGGCAAACCAACCAGCCAACATTATGAAATGATAATCAAGAATGGGACCGCTAGATTGAGAACGTATTGAGAATGCTGCTGTTCTAAAGCTTTAAATTTCATCGGTGTTTTTTTCCTTGCCACAGGCTTTTCACCTGCACATTATGTCAGGACTGATTTGGAAGATAGGAAAAACTAGAAAGGTTCCACCTTTTCAATACAAAAATGTTATAGGTTTATTTATAACAGGTATTTGCACTTGGGACTAGTTTCGACGCTGTGTTGGCGTCATCATCAGCCAAAAGGACTGATTTCTCAAACATTTTCGCTCCCACTCCCCTCCTAGCCAATCAGATGTGATGGGTTTCTACAAAGACAGATTTTCTGCCTGAATTTTCAACAGTGATTTCATCCTGTTTTGTATTGTTACAAAACCAATATTTTGTAAACTAAGAGGTCTGCAACCTCACTACATGCACTTATTGTTCACTTCCATTTGTATCATTTGTTTTAATTTCTCTTCTTCTTAGGTTAACACAGTTTTTAGTTTCAATTATGTTTTGTATTAACCCCTGTTTCACTCAATTTTATCGCAGTGAGTTGTTTTTTGCTCCACATGATGATGTAAATATTGTATATTGTACTAATTTTGTTTCCGTCTAGGCTCTCTTTTGTTTTTTCATTTGTTCCCTCGTGTTTTTTGTCATTTTTTTAGCTTGTATTACGTCAATTATTTCAACCCCCCTCCCCTCCTTTTCACTGAAGATGGCTCAAACGAGCCGAAACATGTTTGAATTTGATTACTCCATCTAATGATGGAATATATGATGTATTGAATTTGGAGGATACACTCAATTTTTTTCACCTTTGTAAAATGAGCGGATTATACATATTCTCCTGATAACACCGTCCATCTACAAGAACATACCTCTTTGTAAATACATTCGTTCTGCAGAAATGTAGAATGCATGAAGTCAAAAACGTCACGCTCATTGGCAGCATCCACGAGCAACTCGTCCTCATCTGTGAAAGCTAAAACAGAACATAACAGAACAATTACACAGGGACTCCATTATAAAATTATTTGCTAATAACAATCCTTCTCTGCAAACCGTGACCTTTCAGCAGTGGGGAAGCTCGTGTGTCCCAGTGAAGCAGATAGCCAAGCCACAGGTGCTACCATATCAGATGGGTTATTGTTGAGAGACCAGACTAATGATTCATCGAAAGGGAGGGATAACAGCCTTTCGGAAATTGCAAGGGCGGCATTCTAGAGGATTGAATTAAGACAAACTACAATTACATCAGACCGTAAGCCAGAAAAAAAATGGCGGACAATGGTGGGCGACATGAGACATTAAGGAGAAGATTATGTATGATTATTCTGAGTCACTCAAAGAAAACATCACAAGTAAAACGTCATTAAATGCAACTCATTAACTCAAAATATGAATAGTTATGCACCAAAAACAACATTATTGCATAATTCTAATTGTATTTTCAGAGGGAAAGTAACGAAGGGAGAATTATTTTATTAACGTCGTCAGGTTGAAAACAAGCACCAAACCAAACCCCATGGCGCAACAGCCCCGAAGGGCCATGGCCTACCAAGCAACCGCTGCTCAGCCTGAAGGCCTGCAGATTACGAGATGTCGTGGTCAGCAGGATCCTCTCAGCCGTTATTCTTGGCTTTCTAGACCGGGGTCGCCATCTCACCATCAGATAGCTCCTCAATTGTAATCACAAAGGCTGAGTGGATCTCAAACCAGCCCTCAGATGCAAGTTAAAATCCCTCACCTGGCCAGGAATAGAACCCGGGGCCTCCGGGTAAGAGGCAGGCACGCTACCTCTACACCGCGGGGCCAGGCCGGCTTGAAAACACACACACATTATAAAAATATTTTACGTGCGGAATTCCGGACAGCAAATAAGATAAATAAATGTCAACAGATAACATTTTTAACCTTACATGAAATACCATGCAACATCATTAACCACAGACCATTTCGTAAAACATGCAAACACATGCATTTCTTGAACAATACACGTGAATTGTTAAATAGGTACAATGATATTAAGTACTACAAATTTTGTATGATACTCTTGAACAACTAAAGCACTAGTCACCTTATAACTAATCGGAATAAATGGCACATCATCCTCTTGTAATTTATATGAAAAAAGATTGTCATCCTCATTTCAACTCACGAGAAAGGGTTAGATTTTGTACCTTCATTGTAAAACACTAAAAACGATTCAATTACATCTTGTACCCATTTAAAAATGTTTCATATCTCAATCGTAACTCTGAGCCACGATTTTTCGGACTGATTTAATTTTGTAGTTAGCTACATTGGCTGACTGGGGAAAATGCTTCAGAAGTTTGCATGGCACCCAAAATGGATAAACATCTATTATGGGTACAATTTCTTCCCTAACAATACATTTGATATCAAATTAATAATGCACACAACACTAGTATCATTTGCTTCAAAGTTTTCCTTACGAATGCACCTAAACAATTTTCCTTAATACTAGGTCTTTCGGAAATCTGAACACAAACTTTTGCTCTGCCCCTATAACTGGACTTACATCCCGACACAGCACATACGATCCATAGAATTGAACTTTAAACATACTCACAGGTAAGAGAAAATATAAAGAAAACAAGTTTTGAGAAGAATATGCCGACAATCCCCTTATCACCACCGGAATTGTTCCAATACATACGCTTTTTATGAACATAGAACTCCTTACAGCACACTGAAAGATGTCCTATAAGCATTTTAAAGGTTATAAATATGTATAATATTCAATGAACAATATTCAAATTTCCGTAAATATTTGGTAACAACACGACTAATACAAATCAAAACAAACACGCTAGCACTCCAACTGCCACCACTGTTCAGGTCTGAGGTATTGTAGTTGGTCCTGATTGAATGATATGGCCTTGTAATAATACTTAATGGCTAAACTGTGTTGACACTGTTACACGGCTAAAAGCAACGAGAAACTACAGCAGTAACTAATTACCAAGAACAAGCAACTCTCTCTGTATGATGGCTTCCTCCAGGGTAAAATATTCCAGAATTAAAATACAGTAGTCCCCATTTCGGATCTCAGGATGGAGACTACACAAGAGGCAGCAATCATCAGGGAGATAGATACAGACATGTGCAGCAGTTGGTATATGTGAAGCACTGTGCCAGTAAGAGCAGGATTTTTGGTTGGCAACTACAGATTTACATATAAATTATAAACAGAAAAATTTTCCACCTATTCACTACACAGTTATATTTACAATGTGTGTATTTACATTACATGCGACTAGTTTCAACCCTACTCGGGGTCATCATCAGCCATATTTAAACAATACACAATATTTGACGAAATCCTAAAACATGTTTCTAAGCAGTAACAACATTATGAATATATAATTAACACTGATGTGTGGTTGAATTAGGCGAAGTGCTATGGTGCTCAAAATGTTGCAAACGGAAGTGAAATTTTACGACTGACATAGGTGAGCAATATATAATACAAAGTACATTAAACACGTTAAAAAGTCTGGGTATAAACGTACAAGTGATATGCTCTATGTTGTAGATAACTTAAGTAAAATTTTAGACACAGGGTGTTTCAGATAGAATTCAGTAGGTCCTGGTAATATATTTAGGTTGTGGACCGAGTGCTATGGTACTGAGACTGAACAATATAACATGACACACATAATAAAATTATACAAGGATGTACAAATGTTTGATATCCTCTCTAGAAGAATCTGTGAGGAGTTGATTATACATTGTATCAGCTTAAGCAGAAAATCTGATGATTTGGTGTATTAAGCTATGTTCATATGGCTTCATAGTTGATTGTTGGAATTGTGCAGACTGAATATGTTTTAGAATTCTTCTGGAATTGTAAGTAGACACTGCGTGTGGTGATATTAATTGGTGGAACTCTCAGTTCATAGCAGAACCAATGGGACCTATTAAAATTGAGAAAAGCCAGTAAGAAATGCAAAGTACGCAGAAAGAAGCATAGGTGACAACAAAGCGAATGGACACTCACCTTGCGGGGCGGTGTGTGCAAATTAGCTGGTAGTGGGAGAGGGGTGGGAGAAGGGGGGAATTCAAGGCGGTGCTGAAAGGTGTGGGAGAAAGGGTAATTGTTTCGGAAAAGTGCCTTTAATTAGGTTTGAATTCTGGTTGGCTGAATTATTGTTTCTGAGAAAAGTGATAAATGAATCAAAAAGGATGCTAGGTTTCTCTGAGATTTCATTAAGATTGTAATTGGTGTTAAAATATTGGTCTAGGTGTATGTAGTTATTTTCCATTATGTTGAGTAAAGGACCCTTATTTGCTAATTCAAGTATGTCCATGTCTTGTTCGATATTGGTGAAATTATGGTTATAATCTTGCAAGTGTTTGCCGATAGCTGAAAACTTATTATGTTTTATTGCGTTAGTGTGCTCATGGTATCTTATAGTGAAGTTCCTTCTGGTCTGCCCAATAGGACTTGTCACATGTAGTGCATTTGATCCTATAAACTCCTGATTTTAAAAAACTGCTGGTCTTTTTGATATGTGAAGTTTTGCATAAAATGTTCATGTTCTTATTGTTGGTTTTGAAAGCTTTTTTAACACCTTTTTTCTTAAAGATATTGGTTATCTTGTAAATATCATTGTTTAACATGAAGGTGGAAAATGTTAGGGGTTTAGTTATTTCTTTTTTGAGGGTAGTTTTAGGGCGATGTTTGTGTTTATTGATTATCCTTTCTATAAAATGATTGCTGAAACTGTTGGATTTTGCAGTTCTGCGAATTGTGTTTAATTCATTCTTTAGATCCTTCTTGGACATAGGTATGCGGAAAGCTCAATGAAGTAGGTTATTGTATGTAGCTCGTTTGTAGAACTGGGGGTGCATTGAATCTTGGCGAATGGTGGAAACTGTTTGAGTAGGTTTTCTGAATATTTTATAATTTAAAGAATTTAAAGAATTTAGAAAGTTTATTTTTTGATTAGATTCAGTTTCTAGTGTGAATTTGATATGAGGATCAATACTGTTGAGTCTTAGGAGGGTGGTGGAGGCGTTAATTGATTTTTCATCCATAATTACGAAAACATCGTCAACATATTCAGAAAACCTACTCAAACAGTTTCCACCATTCGCCAAGATTCAATGCACCCCCAGTTCCAACAGTTTCAGCAATCATTTTATAGAAAGGATAATCAATAAACACAAACATCGCCCTAAAACTACCCTCAAAAAAGAAATAACTAAACCCCTAACATTTTCCACCTTCATGTTAAACAATGATATTTACAAGATAACCAATATCTTTAAGAAAAAAGATGTTAAAATAGCTTTCAAAACCAACAATAAGAACATGAACATTTTATGCAAAACTTCACATATCAAAAAGACCAGCAGTTTTTTAAAATCAGGAGTTTATAGGATCAAATGCACTACATGTGACAAGTCCTATTGGGCAGACCAGAAGGAACTTCACTATAAGATACCATGAGCACACTAACGCAATAAAACATAATAAGTTTTCAGCTATCGGCAAACACTTGCAAGATTATAACCATAATTTCACCAATATCGAACAAGACATGGACATACTTGAATTAGCAAATAAGGGTCCTTTACTCAACATAATGGAAAATAACTACATACACCTAGACCAATATTTTAACACCAATTACAATCTTAATGAAATCTCAGAGAAACCTAGCATCCTTTTTGATTCATTTATCACTTTTCTCAGAAACAATAATTCAGCCAACCAGAATTCAAACCTAATTAAAGGCACTTTTCCGAAACAATTACCCCTTCTCCCGCACCTTTCAGCTCCGCCTTGAATTCCCCCCTTCTCCCACCCCTCTCCCACTACCAGCTAATTTGCACACACCGCCCCGCAAGGTGAGTGTCCATTCGCTTTGTTGTCACCTATGCTTCTTTCTGCGTACTTTGCATTTTTTACTGGCTTTTCTCAATTTTAATAGGTCCCATTGGTTCTGCTATGAACTGAGAGTTCCACCAATTAATATCACCACACGCAGTGTCTACTTACAATTCCAGAAGAATTCTAAAACATATTCAGTCTGCACAATTCCAACAATCAACTATGAAGCCATATGAACATAGCTTAATACACCAAATCATCAGATTTTCTGCTTAAGCTGATACAATGTATAATCAACTCCTCACAGATTCTTCTAGAGAGGATATCAAACATTTGTACATCCTTGTATAATTTTATTATATGTGTCATGTTATATTGTTCAGTCTCAGTACCATAGCACTCGGTCCACAACCTAAATATATTACCAGGACCTACTGAATTCTATCTGAAACACCCTGTGTCTAAAATTTTACTCAAGTTATCTACAACATAGAGAATCTCACTTGTACGTTTATACCCAGACTTTTTAACGTGTTTAATGTACTTTGTATTATATATTGCTCACCTATGTCAGTCGTAATATTTCACTTCCGTTTGCAACATTTTTAGCACCACAGCACTTCGCCTAATTCAACCACTCATCATAGTGTTAATTATATATTCATAATGTTGTTACTGCTTAGAAACATGTTTTAGGATTTCAACAAATATTGTGTATTGTTTAAATATGGCTGATGATGACCCCGAGTAGGGTTGAAACTAGTCGCATGTAATGTAAATACACACATTGTAAATATAGCTGTGTAGTGAATAGGTGGAAAATTTTTCTGTTTATAATTTATATGTAATCTCAGTTCAATACGGACCAACAACATGAAGTCCATAACCCTTAACTGCAGAATTATCATAAAATCAACTTCATGGTCTGTATCGCACTTTAACAGATTAACAACTAAGTACAGTGGGCGCCGTTTATTGTAATCACGGATAATGTTATCAACTGTATTATATAATCACTTTTATGAAGTCCTGTACGGACAAATACTGAAACATTGTAAATCTTCCATTTATTGTGATTATGAATTCGGTTTATGTTATCACATTTGCTTTCTAGGATTTCGTTCTCAAGTATGCGAGTAGAGTGCATACAACAGAGTTACCAGAAGGAGAGGAGAATGTATCCAACAGGCTTAACGGGAGATGAATATCAGGAATGAATGAACATTGATGAGGGCATCATTACTGATGGGAAACAGACAAAAGATGACGTGAGGCAGTTACTTCCGCAGAATTAGATATGAAGCAGAAGATGATGACGATGTTGCCGAACTTCCCCAACACCAACGAATGCTGAAATGCGACGGTCGCTAGATATCTTGCGATGAGGTGTTCAGCGTAGGTCAGTGGACTTCCAAAAACATTATGAATATGATTCATTAATGGACTTTTGGGAGACAACCAGAAGGAAACAACAATTAGAGACTATTGTACATAGCTGAAAACAGTTAACTGTATTGCAGTGCTGTGTACCGGTATCTGTTTCATTGCAGTGCATGCAGGTTATGAATCAGTGTTTCATTGCAGTGCATGTAAGTTATGAATAAATACAGTAGGCTACATATCAATTTTTATTTTTCGGCTACTGTTATCAATCGGTTAACCCCTTAAGCGGGGAGCTCGGTTCATACTAGCTCACTCCCAGGTAGGGAGCGATTTCTCTGATTGAAGAAAATATTTAATTTCTTGATTAAAAACAATCTTAGACTGAAATGACCTATTGAAGGGCCAAAAGAGAAATATTTACTTCAATATACTGTATTTAATTGTTGAAAAATTAGATTATTTTAGTTTTTCAATACTTTGTGCAAAAACATACTAAGTGTTTTCACACTGTGAAATCGAGATTGCTTCTTCCTAACAGCTAAGCTCTGGTTTTTTATTATACAGTAACTTTCACCTGCATATTTTAGGCAGTTTACTATCAATCTCTGCCTGTAAATAAATGTTTCTGCATATGTAAATTGTAGATTTACAAAGTTTACATGTACTTAAATGGTGTACAATGGAATAAATTGTAATACTCACGAAATATTCTGTTATGTTGATTAGCGCTTTCGAGGGATCAAGTTTATATCGCCTCTCTACAATTCATAAGTGACATAAACGGACTATATTACACTATAGTACAGGTAATATTTACAGTATTTACAGTCTTCACAGTGTTATGTGTTTTACAGCTGTTCATTATGATATACACGGAAGCAGGTGATGTTATATAACCTGTCTCGCCTTCACATAATTTATATAATTCCATTCCGAAACGCGATCGTTTTCTTATTATGTAAACTTTCCACCCTAGCCACCCTTTACATAGCAAGAGGTTGTCATCAATTGACATTTTGCCACCAGGGGTATACGCTTCCGAAAATGTTGCTAACAGGTGGTCAAATACTGGATTTATCTCGTATATTTTGGGAGGAAGTTGTGCATTATTCACCTCATTGTCAGATATATGTAAAAAGCTGTGGAGGAAAATATAATAATAATAATAATAATAATAATAATAATAATAATAATAATAATAATAATAATAATAATAATAATAATAATAATAATAATAATAATATTGGCTTCACGTCCCACTAACTACTTTTACGGTTTTCGGAGACACTGAGGTGCTGGAATTTAGTCCCGCAGGAGTTCTTTTGCATGCTAGGAAATCTACTGACAAGAGGCCGACGTATTTGAGCACCTTCAAATACCACCGGTCTGAGCCAGAATAGAACCTGCCAAGTTGGGGTCAGGAGGCTGGCCAGGCCACTCAATCTGGCGAGAAAAAAATCTCTTCTGTGTCATCACGTCGTAGAAAGTAGGCATAGTGAACAAGCGATTGAGAGAAATAGTGTCCTAATTTAGGTTTCTTTACAATCCCCTGCGGCAACAGTATGGCCATAAGAAGCTTTATTTCGTCCTTATTTGTCCGGACACGGTCTTGATCTCGATTCCTTCCTTCTGTCTTACTAAACTTGGATTTATGTGCAATTTCCTGCTCAGCATCTTTTGTCTGTTCAGCTATGTTCTGGCATATCTCGTCATAGGAAAGTAATTGAAATATTTCGCTCAGTTTTGTTTTCCCTAAAAACACTATTTTTACATCACGATGGAAATTTGGATAAAAGCAGGAATTTCTTTGTCCATTTTCAGTATAAGTTGACGAAGAACTTGCAATGGTTGGATTGTAATCAGTATTATCATCACAACTGTCACTGTCATGATCGCTACTTGAACTGGAATCGAACACGTGTTATCTCTTCTGCGACCTCTGAACATTCGCATCAGCTACGCCCAAACATTGTATATTCGAGCTTATAGTACATTTTCCATGTAAATTCCTGTCACTTACGAATTCCCCTTCGGCAGAACTTTCTTCACTAATATCACAATTCTCCCCACTAAATTCCAACATTTTGTTTATCATGACCCGTAAATCGTCTTCCTCTAACAGTGGGAGCCGGTAATTCATTATAGATATTTTAGCGGAAAAATGTAGAAAAAAGGATCAAATAGAACCCTGGTCTCAGCAGTTTGGCCGGAAATCATGAAATAGGACTGTATTACGGATGCGTACGATAATAAAATGATGTGTAACTCGCGATAAACACACACTCCAGTCGTGAAGGATGAACTCAAGACTGGGGATAATAAATCAGGTCACAGTTCTAAAATGTCATCAGAGAAGTCTGTTCAGTGTCATAATCTCTAGAAATCTCTTCTACAGCAATATTATTACATCCAAGGGACGATTAGGCGATGAGCTAAAGCTTCAACGCGTAGCTATTAGGCCTTAGGTCGTTCTTGCTCGGACTCAGCTGCACTCTTTATGTTGCAACTCGTGGATGACACATTGGTATTGGGAGAACATAGTTTAAAAAATTCACATCACAGGGAAGACTCATCCAGAATACGCTGCTAAAAAGGAAATAAACCTCTGCAGGCAGGCAACTGAGAAAAAAAATATAATTCGAATCGGCGGATATATCCGCGTTCCCCACCGAGCAAGCGACTTGTAGCCGCGGATCTCGCCACATCGCCCACCGAAGGGGTTAATGTTATCAAATTATCTTCGTCCCAGAGTGATTATAATAAGTGGAGTCCACTGTATTTATTATATTTCACCTAGGCTATTTTTAAAGACACTTTCTCTCAAAGCACTGATACTTTGTCAATATATAAATTTTTCATCTATACAGTGTTATGTGGCTGAAGATGTTAATAATATACGAAAGAGAGATACCACTTTTAACCAGTAAGTTGCCTTAAACAACTAATGTATTGACAAGGTAGAAAATAAAAAATATTTAGCTGTGCATCTAGAGAATTATCAACGAAAAACCAAACAAGGCAAATGCAAAAATAAAAAATATGTAGCTGTGAATCTACAGAATTATCAACGAAAAACCAAACAGGGCAAATGCAAAAATAAAAAATATGTAGCTGTGAATCTACAGAATTATCAACGAAAAACCAAACAGGGCAAATGCAAAAATAAAAAATATGTAGCTGTGAATCTACAGAATTATCAACGAAAAACCAAACAGGGCAAATGCAAAAATAAAAAATATGTAGCTGTGAATCTACAGAATTATCAACGAAAAATCCATCCATCCATCCATCCACCCACCCACCCACCCACCCATCCATCTCCCACATCGTTCCATCTTAAGCGATGGGTCAGCGAACGAGGCTTCCCCACCAGTTCTGGTCTTTGAACTTCTCTCCTTCTTCAATGCTTTTCAAAGTATGTCCTCGCTGATCAATGTCAATCTTCACTATGTCCTTGTACCCGAGTCTTGGTCGCCCTCTTGGTCTTTTGTCTTCAAATTTTAGATCATACATTTGTTTTGGTAATCCCTTATATCCCACGCATCACATATGTCCATACCATCTCAGTCGCTGCGATGTTATTCTGTCCTGCAGTCTTACAACTTGAGTCTGCTTGCGGATTTCACCATTACGGACTCTATCCCTCCGTGTTTTACCGATCATGCTACAGACAAATCTCATTTCTGCTGCCTGGATTCTCATGGTCCATGTTTTGCAACCATAGGTCAGGATTGGTACGTAATAGGTTTCATATACGATTCTTACATTTTGTTGGTATTTTCTTGTTCCATATTATGTCTAACTATTTTGTACAAGTTGCTACCTGTCTGAATTCTGTGAGAAATTTCCTTGTCTATAGAACGAGTTGTTGTTGTTGTTGTTTGAGTCATCAGTCCATAGACTGGTTTGATGCAGCTCTCCATGCCACCCTATCCTGTGCTAACCTTTTCATTTCTACGTAACTATTGCATCCTACATCTGCTCTAATCTGCTTGTCATATTCATACCTTGGGCTACTCCTACCGTTCTTACCACCTACACTTCCTTCAAAAACCAACTGAACAAGTCCTGGGTGTCTTAAGATGTGTCCTATCATTCTATCTCTTCTTCTCATCAAATTTAGCCAAATCGATCTCCTCTCACCAATTCGATTCAGTATCTCTTCATTCGTGATTCGAGCTATCCATCTCACCTTCAGCATTTTTCTGTAGCACCACATTTCAAAAGCTTCTATTCTCTTTCTTTCTGAGCTAGTTATCGTCCATGTTTCACTTCCATACAATGCCACGCTCCACACAAAAGTCTTCAAAAACATCTTTCTAATTCCGATATCAATACTTGAAGTGAGCAAATTTCTTTTAAGAAAGCTCTTCCTTGCTTGTGCTAGTCTGCATTTTATGTCCTCCTTACTTCTGCCATCGTTAGTTATTTTACTACCCAAGTAACAATATTCATCTACTTCCTTTAAGACTTCATTTTCTAATCTAACATTTTCTGCATCACCTGCCTTCGTTCGACTGCACACCAATACTTTTGTTTTGGACTTATTTATAGAACGAGTATCAGATTTAAAGAAAATACGGCAGTGGGTAAGCTACTAATGACCAGTATAGTGGAAGGATTATTTCAAAAAAGACACCAAACGAATGCCCATCACAATAGTGGTGTTGGAACCATGTATTAGGCAAGGACTAAATTATGATCTGTGCAGAATTCAATTAACCAACTTCATCTGTCATTCTTTGGTCCGAATCAAAATTCTTCTGCCGTATTACCCTCTCTTCCTTGGCCTACCTCTGCATTACCGTCTCCCTTCACAATTAGATTCTCGTCACATTTAACATTGTATTAAAGCTTCTATGTTTTCATATATTCTATCGATTTCTTCATCATCTGCTGAGCTAATAGGCATATAGACCTTCACTATTGTATCGCTGTATGTGAGGTCCTTGGTTCAAAATCAGACACAAATGATAGTATGACAATGACAATATGCATGTCACACCTAACACATTTTGGTTGGAAAACATAATTACGTGGGTCAAACAGAACAATTTATAGGGAACCCAGGACCTCAAAACAAAGTAGGTGGAGAATTTGTTGATATGAAGGTTTACAGATGAGTATGTGGAACTAATAGTTTGTGAAACAATGTATATGCTGAGCAAAGAATCCGATCTAGGGACTTATTCTTACCACTTTGTTTCAGAATGCAGGATTGGAAACCAGTCATAAAGGACAAGGAATTCGTTGTAATAGCTCTTTTTATGCTTATGGGTGTGATATAAAGGCCTATGCTACGAAGCTATTTTTCTAAAAATTCTATTTTGTTTATGCCAACTTTTGCGTCTTTGTTTCAATGGACAGTTCTGAGTAAATTAGTGATTTCATGCATTTCAGGAACAATAAAGTTGTTGATACATATCAGGGACCTTCCAAACTTTTCAAAATGTATCCAATTATGTCCTCCATGAAAAACAAGTTCCAGACTTTGTAGTTAAAAGAACAGAACATCACAGTTGATGAGTCACTAATCCTATGGTGGGTTAGGTTTTCTTTTAGGCAATATATACCTCTAAAATATGCAAAATTTGGCATAAAATCGTATGAATTATGTGAGTCAGGCTATCTTTGGTCATTTATAACATACACAGGCCCCGTACATGAAACAATACATACATCAACAGACACAAAAACTTATGCTCTTGTTTGATCACTTGTGGAGCCACTTCTCAACGAAGTATGGATGGTATGGATGGATAACTTTTTTTATTCACCTTCTTTGGCTCATTACTAAAAATCATTGAAAACTGACTGTGTAGGACCTTTGCACCTCAACAAAAGGACATCCCGAAAGACGCAATAACCACAAAAATAAAAGGGGGAAGTTAGAGCTCTGCATTCCTACCAGGTTTCCTTCCTAAAGTGGTGTGATAAAGATGTCGCAATGATTTCTACATTCCATGGGGCAGAAACCATCACAAAGAAAACAACGCGGGGTGGAGTCAATCTGAAAGTTCAGTTCCTTCATGGCTGAAATTTAGAGAGGAAAAAGTTGACCAAGTGGTACATTAAGTTATTCTGGAGAATAATGAATGTTGCAATTATTCTACACACAATGATTATTTACTGAAGAAATTCACCAGTACCTAAAATAGATTACAGTATTATACATTTAGAGTGGATGTTGTCAAACAATGCTAGTGGAAAGATGCCTGAACGTCATTCTTCAGGTAAAAATGTGCCCCATCTCATTGAAAGGCATTTTCCTGGGGGAATTCCACCAAATGAGGGAAAGAACAGGCCAAGCAAACAATGTGTCACGTGCTACAAGCAGACAATTTGGAGAAAGTGTTTCCCTGTCCAGAATGCAAAGTGGGTCTCCGCTTTGAGGGATTTCTCACGACATTCGACACCAAGCTCAATTATTAAGTTACGACAGCATCATATTTTCTAAAAGAAAGGAGTTTCTTCAAACATGCATGTGAAAGTATTAATGAAATCCACAAAATAATAAAGTTATGTTCCTTTGAACAAAAATTTGCACAAATGTGAGAAAATTTAAACACCGTGCTTAGAACCCCTCGAGAAGCACAACGATGAACAGGCATTTACTGTAAATCCAACGTGCTGAGGGGTTAAGATGCACCCTATCATTCTATTCTTCTCGTCAAATTTACCCAAATCGACATAGTACCTCTTCATTTGTGATTCGATTTACCCATGTCGCCTTCAGCATTCGTTCTGAAACACCATATTTCAAAAGCTTCTATTCTCTTTCTTTCTGAGCTAGTTATCGTCCACATTTCACTTCCATACAATGCCACGCTCCAAACGAAAGTCTTCAAAAACATATTTTTATACCCTATTTCCAAAATAACCTGGGAGATAAAGTAAATACCAAAATCACTTGGTAAATGTGGTGGTACTGTCTTTTGGTAAGGCGTTAAAAATACTTTACATGTGTTGAGTAATGTTATTTCCGCGCAAAAGTTATGTCATCTAAATCCGTTTTATCTTCACTTTTCACTTTTAAAAAGTTGTTTTCAGTTTCAATTTATAATTGATACTTGTGCATTAAAGTGCCTTTTGAGAGGGGCAATGTGTCAACAGTGTAACAGCCATTGCAGTATTCAGTAGCAGCTCATTTAGCTAACAACCCACGTGCTTTCTGTTTACTGCTGTGTTCAAGATGTTATCGGTGCGCTAGTGACCTTGCATATTAAGAACCTACGTCAGAAAAGTTCCAGGACTAACGTTGTAAAAAATAGAAAAGTTACATTTACCAAGTAATGATCTTAGCTCCTGTAGAAGTAGTCCACTTGGCTATCTGTACACAACTGCCATAGTTTCTGGAGGTCTTGGAAGCAAGCAAGGAAATTGTCAAAGGCGATGTTTGTAAGCTCATGTGTCACAGCCTGTTGGATGTCTGCAGTATCTTGATGAAGCTTTCCTTTCAATCGCAATTTCACTCACGGAAACATGAAAAAATCGTAAGGCGAGAGGTTGGATGAATATGATGGATGTGGGACAACAGTGACAGAATCTCTGGCTTGCCTTGTCATGCAGTAAGAACCAGTCCTGCGAGTGCTACACATCAGGGCGGCGATGTCGAACTGCTTGTCGCAAACGTTTCAAGACTTTGATGTAAAGAGTTTGGTTCATTGTTTCACCTAGTGAAACGTTCTCATGGTGAACTAACCCTTTACTTTCAAAGAATACGATCAACACTGTCTTCGTTCTCGAAGGCTGACGTGTGGCTTTTTTCGAGGCTGGTGATCCAGCACATTGTCATTCTGCACTTTGACGCTTCGTGTGGGGGTCATACTGGTAACACCAACTTATATCCCCAGCAATAATCTTTGTTGGAAATGTGGGATCACGTCTGGCTTTATCCAGAGTTTTGCAGAAATTCTTTGTCTTTCCTCTTTCTCGTCGTCTGTTAGGGTGTGCGGGACGAGTTCTGCATTCAGTGTCTGTTTCCCTAAATCATTGCGTAAAATCTTATCACACAAGTCACAATTCAAATTAAGGTCTTCTGATATCGCATGCACAGTTACACGGCGGTCTTCTCGCAATAACTGCCTTACATGCTCCAACTCTGCATCGGAATGTGCTGTAAACAGGTGGCAAGTTCTGGGATCATCTTGCACCGAATCTCTGCCTTCCCGAAACCTTTTGTGCCACTCGAACACATGACTTCTTGACAGTGCATCGCCTCTATATGCTTGTGTGATCATTGTCCACGTTTCACTAGGGGTTTTCCTGAGCTTGTTCACTGTATGTTCACAATCAGCGTCCACTGCATTGTCACTAAACCAAACAGTGTTGCTAAGCACAGCCCTGCCACCTAGTGCGTGGAAACATGGCCAAAGCCATCTCAGAACATACAGTACACATATCAGGTAACATAAAACCAACATTTGTTCCTTTGTTCGCATTGCAACCTCTGAAATACAACACTTGTCCCAGAACTTTTCCGACAAAGGGTGTATTACGAGTTTCTTTCGTGCTAATATTTAGTAATATATCATTATTAATTAAGTCGGTAGTCGGTCTTTGCCTTGGTGTTAAAGATTTTGTTAACTATTTTAATTTACATTTACATAACCTTTGTTAAAGCTCCGTGTGGAGTGAGGATGGGGGAGTCCGGCCCTTCTCACGTAAAGCATATGAAGGGAAAAGCATTGAGAAGTGGAGAAAAACAGTGTGTTTTCAACGTTCTTAAGAAGTTTAGTGATGCAAATCCTGGCAGTACTCTTGAAAATACCAAGCGAGTTGGCTGTGCGGCTAGCGGCACGCAGCTGAGAGTTTGCATTCGTGAGATAGTGAGTTCGAACCCCACCGTCAGCAGCCCTGAAGATGGTTTTCTGTGGTTTCCCATTTTCACACCAGGTTGTACCTTAATTAAGGCCACGGCCACCTTCCTTCCCACTCCTAGCCCTTTCCTATCCCATCGTCGCCACAAGACCTATCTGTGTTGGCGCGATGTAAAGTAACTTGTACAAAACAAAAAAATATTTCAATAATGTGACAAGGTTAGTAGCGGCTACTACTGGCATTTCTCGGAGTAGTGTTTATCGTGCCAGAAAGGAACTTAAAACTGTAGGAACAGTCATTTCACCGCAAAAAGTCTGAATAAAACGAAGCGGACAAGTAAGATTGTTTCACTACGGACGCAATTCGGTGAAAAGTTCAAGAGTTTTCCTTTAGAAGTGAAATACCAACAATCAACAAGATCTTTAAAGCAACTTCTTTAACGATCTTCTTTCATCCTTAATGAAAGGGAATCCCCAAAACTTATTAATATGAACCCGGGTATTCCGGCGGCTAGGGCCCTACCGAAGGTGCATAAAGAGAATATACCTATAAGACCTATCATTAATTTCAGAAATAGCCCTACATATAAGATGTCTAGATTTATACACAATTTTTTTTTTTAAAAACATTATAGATTTGAGGGTAATAGGTCTATTAAGAATTCCAAAGAATTTTGTGATCGTATTGAAGATTTAAACATGCAGTCAAACCATAAGATGTATTCATTTGATGTCAAAAATATGTTCTTGAATATTCCCGTATGAAAAACGATAAATCTTGTAAAGAATAATCTACTTAAATACAGTAATTTGAGTAGGCAAGAGATAGCCGATTTTATTAATATCTTGGAGTTCGTCACCGCTAATAATTACTTTACCTTCAACGGCCAAATATATAAACAGGAAGGTCTTCCTATGGGGGCCCCAGCTTCGGGAATTATGGCGGAAATTAATATGGATTTTCTTGAAAATAGTAAAATCAATAACATTGAAGGAATAATAAGCTGGTTGAGATACGTAGATGATACGTTTACAATAATTGACCATAGCATTACTAATGGACAGGAGGTATTAGAACAATTAAACAATATGGATTCACAGATTAAATTTTCTTTTGAAAGTGAAAATAATAAATCATTACATTTTCTTGACATTACAATTATTAATGACTCTAATAAACTTAGGTTTAAAATATTCAGGAAACCCACTCAAATGGCAAACGTAATTAGACAAAGTTCTGTACACCCGGCAGCACACAAGAGGGCCACCTTTTACAGTATGATTCACAGAGCTTATAATACACCCATGTCAGAAGCAGATTGTAAAGATTGAGTTGGATACTATTTATTTTATAGCAAAAAGAAACGGATTCAACAGGCAATTTGTGGACAAAATTATTAGCAAAATCGAAAAGAAATCATTTTTCATATTAACCAAGGATACCAAAAAGAAAGAAGATAGTTACGCACTTTTCACCTGTAGTCACAGTAAAATATACAAAATCACGAATGTTTTCAAGAAACTTAATATGAAAGTTTCTTTTAAAACAACCAATAACAACACCCATCTTTTCTTTAATCAGCACACTATCAATAACGGCAATAACAAAATTTCAGAAATCAGGTGTTTACAAATTAAAGTGCCAGAAGTGTTGCACCAATTATATTGGACAGACAGGCCGCAATTTTAACATAAGGTATAATGAACATGTTAATGCATCAAAGTACGGCAGATTCTCAGCATTCGGTTCACATATGGACGATACCAATCATACATTCACGGGCATACAACAAGATCTTCAAATTTTCCATTTATGTAAGAAAGGAAATCTATTGAATATTTTAGAAAACATTTTTATAACAATTGATAAAACATGCAACCCAATTTATAATCTTCATGAGATATCGGAGGATATCAATATATTTTTTGAGGAGTTAATCAATAAATTCTTTTCACAAAGGTGCGTGAGTAATACTCTAACTTACACCTCTCCCCTTACATTAAACTCCCCTCAACCTCCCCTCACAGTCAGTCCTCAACGACCTTCGAGGACGTCACTCAGTTAGCTTTAGCACTTGAGGTAGAGTGGTCGACGTAGGATGGGCAAGGAGGTCAGTGACTGGATGGGCACTTAGTTTATATTTTAACTGAACTTGTTCCTCAATTCTTTCATATTTTTCTTTTTCTTTTTTAGGCCCCTATTGTCAACACATAATCAAGCTCTTAATCAAGAAAGCTATTTTAATGTGGCATTACCACCACACTGTTTTATGTACAAGAAGCATATAATTTTATTCGCACAGCCACTCACGTTGTTTTATAATTGAAAATTCTTTGTTTTGAACAACAATTTAATCTGTGATTTTAATTGGACTTCATGCTTCATATCATGTTCACGCCGCACCATTTTAACATTGAAGACTGACAAGACGCCATCACGCCGCGTCACAGGATACAAAGACTTATTATTCACTTATTTCAATGTGTCCTCGTCTTATTTTTAATGTTTTGTATTTGTGACTGAAGATGTCCCGAAAGAGGACGAAACATGTTTCACGAGTATAATTTAATGTAGTCTTTTTAATGAAGACAATTACAGTATTGTAAAGGTGGAATTATAAATTCAAATTTACACAAGTTAATGGAGATGTATTCAAAGAATGGTTTGTGAATATTCCTACTTGTCTTGAAGCCAATGCGGTAAAAAAAAAAAGATCAGATGTAAGGCTTTTCAGGCGGTTAACTGTTATGGACACTGAGTGTTACCATTCAGTTAGAATTGAGAAACAGCCCAATCAATCGTGAAGATGGGGAGATATAATTAAGTTTCTGGGTGGGAAGGGAATCCCTTAACAAACCAAAAAATGTCATGTTGGAACTTCTTAATGTCATCCCGCAGCATGTTAAGGACTCGTGTGGCGCCATCGATTAGATGATATCGCATTGCAATCGGGAAGGCAATTCTTAAGGTTACTTTCGTACCATTGTTCTTTAAATCCAATTGAAAGTGTGTAGAGCCAAATTAGGGACCATGTGGCTAGGAAGACCAAAACTTTCACCCTTGAGGAAGTAAGAAAACTGCTGCTGGAAGGAATTGAACAAGTGACCCCTCAATGTCGGGAAATGTGTGTAAAACACGTCATCGAGACGGAAGAAAGACGAATGCGGGATATAGAGCAGTTAGTAGACGATGCCATTAAACGGACAGCTACAAACGTGAAAGACTCCGACAATGACGACGACATAGGGGACTGAGTAACCTATCTTTCGTCCACAGGCGACATTGGTGAGTACATTAACCTTCCGAATTGTATTGAATATCATCTTGATCCTTTCTGGTGATTGTATAAATGTTGTATTCTTCTTGTAACATGTTAGTCACAGTTTATTTGAACTAGTTATCGATCTCATGGTTTCTTGACTGATGTTTTTATGTGACTAGTACTGCAATGCACACATGGCCGGACTAGTTACTCTTATCTCCCAGGTAATTTGAGATGGGGTATAATTCCTATATTAATGTTCGAAGTGTGCAAATTTCTTTTCTTAAGAAAGCTCTTTCTCGCTTTTGCCAGTCTACATTTTATGTCCTCCTTAATTCTGCCAACATTAGTTATTTTACTACCCAAGCTCCAACAATATTCACTTACTCCCTTTAAGACTTCCTTTACTAAACCAATATTTCCTGCATAACTTGACTTTTAAATTGAATAGGTTGAACTACATTATTTGTTATTTCAATTTAATTGTGATATAGTTCAATACGGAACATCATGAAATTTTTATCTTTAAATAGCTTGACTTTGTTCGACTGCATTCCATTACTTTTGTTTTGGACTTATTTATTTTCATCTTGTATTACTCCTCCAAAACTGTCAATATCATTTAGCAATTTCTCCAGATCCTATGCAGTTTCAGATAAAATAACAATATCATCAGCAAATCTCAGGGTTTTGATTTTCTCCCCTTGGATTCCCTTTCCGAATTGCTCTTAGATTTCCTTTATTGCCTGTTCTACATAAACTCTAAAAAGGAGGGGGACAAACTGTAACCTTGCTGCTTCTTTTTCAAAGCCCCCAATTCTGATCACTGCAGACTGAGTTTTATACAGGCTGTAGATGAGTAGACAGGATAAGGGCTTTTGGGATTTATGTCGTGTCAAGAAAACAAGGTGAAACTCTTTACGTCTCGACTGTCCACGAGGAAGTCTTCTACAATACTTTCATGGATCTTAATGTTGTCGTCAGCTTCCACTTGGAGCACTGTGTCAGCATACAGCGAGCCACCTGGTAACGAATGAGCGTACTACTACAATTCTCCAACAGTAAAACATTCTTTAATTCAAACCCTCAATATTGCAGAATACTTCCTTGTGAACAGTCCAGATTTTTTTTTTGAAGACGCGGAGCACAATTCTCTGCGAAACGTAAAGTGTTTCACCTTGTTTTCTTGACATGGCAGAAGCCCAAAAGTACATATCATGTCTATAAGTACGCACCGTGAAAGTATCAATGTTAAGATTGTAGATAATCCTTCTTTCTCGGTATGTGATCCCGATTACCTTCAGAATCTCAGATAGCTTGGTCCAATCAACATTTTCGAATGCCTTTTCTAGATTTACAAAACCCATATACATGGGCTTGTCCTCCTTAATTCGGTCCTCTGAGATCAGATGTAAACTCAGTACAGTAAAACCTTGTTAAGACGCTTCTGTAGGGGACAACAAAAACGAACGTGTTAAGCGAGAAAACGTACAACTGAATATACAAATAAAACTATCCAGTAGGGATATGGAAATGCTAGATAAGATTTTTTCCGACATGAAGGCATTTGATTGAAATAATAACATTAAGTTATTTATTAGACCACCTAATCAATACAAAATCGTCTTGGATGATTTACATTAATTTGTTAGCTAATAATGGGACATGTTTCGCCTTCCCTGAAGGCATCATCAGCCATAGTCTTAACCTTAAATTAAAAATAAGCGTCTAAATAACATGTAGTAATGAAATGAATTTTAAAAATCTTGAAGAGATTTGAAGTAAAATAAAGTTAAAAATAACAATGATGGTTTGAAAATACAATGTGATGAGATACAATAGTGGAAGTATTAACAAAATTAACATTAGAAGGCTGCTAAAATAAGTACAATGGATAAAACAATAGATTGTTATACAACAAGTAGTAAGATTGCATAAAAGTAAAGTTGATAGTCATGGTGGTTATAATTGGACGATGGCGAAAAATCTTATATAATCAAAGTAAAGAGGAGAGAATAAAAGTCAAAGTTAGTCGAGAGATCCAAAGTTCATCATGATCTTGAAGATAAAAGACGAAAGTCAGATGCATATGGTGAAGTTGTAGAACACGTTGAGGATATGAAGTTGGTGAATAGAAGTTGAAGAACAGTTTCAAATAGGATCACTATGGACCATCTCAAAATTTGAAGTATTGTATTTTCAAACCATCATTGTTATTTTTAACTTTATTTTACTTCAAATCTCTTCAAGATTTTTAAAATTCATTTCATTACTACATGTTATTTAGACGCTTATTTTTAATTTAAGGTTAAGACTATGGCTGATGATGCCTTCAGGGAAGGCGAAACATGTCCCATTATTAGCTAACAAATTAATGTAAATCATCCAAGACGATTTTGTATTGATTAGGTGGTCTAATAAATAACTTAATGTTATTATTTCAATCTAATATCATCAATACGGACCAAAAATGATATTTATTACATGTAATGAAGGCATTTTACGTCGTGTATCCGCGAGTACAGTGAAAACTATATCTACCATTCTCAAGATGAGAGGAAAGTATTAAAAGGTGTGGAAAACATGAGAGAACAAATATGGAAACCTATTCTGCTGGGGCTTATGAAATAAGTGCAATGAACAGTGTGAAAAACACCAAACAACAAATACGAAAACATATGCAGGGGGGGGGCCAATAAAAATATCCAAGTATTATTGCAGATCACACTTTTTCCAAAACAGATGTTAGCAGAAGTATGTTATTCTGGAGCAATGGGTTATGAAACATTTTCTGGTCACATTCTTAGATAATGAATTGGAGGTTATATTTGGCCATGTGCGACTGCGACAGAACAGAACGACTTTGGCTGCCATTTTGAACAACTTTGACCAAGTCGAATCGATCGAGTCGAAACTCGAAGGTGCGAGTTCAACCTTTGCGACGTCTGCACGCTTAAAGATGCGGATGTCCATCCACTTTCTGAAAGATTTTTAATGTCGTCTTCATTTGAAAGGAATTTCACTTTTTCCGTATTCACACCTAGGCGTCAGACTGTGCCTCATATATATATAGGCTTCTGATAAGCAAACACCTGAAAAGCCTTACATCTGATATATGTTGATAGGTTCCTAATCCTGATACAGGCTACCGTAACACACGACAAACATTCGCTACACTTTACAGTACCACTCAACACAAAATAAATTTCTAACTTCTGAATGGAATGCGAATTACAATAACAAATAGACTTAACTTGCTGCTAACTGGCAAGCAAAACTCAACATTCCTGAGGCTAACGGTTTGCTCCCAGAACGTGCAACTTATCCTCTGAAGTTCAGGAATTTAAGGCCTTCTTCCGTAATCATGCAACTGTGGCAAATCCAACGGTGTTGGAAATCACATTTGTTTCACAAGGGATAACGAATAAAATTTTCATGGCTAGGAAAAATGTGATTGTACTAAGCGGTATTAGCAAAAATTTGTCACATGATAAATGAGGTCTTTTTTTTAAATATAGATTTAATATGATGAGAATCGGGACTTTTAATTCACGACGTGTTAAGCGGGAAAACGTGTTAATGAGGAACGCACTAACGAGGTTTCACTGTACTTCCTCACATTTTCCTACCTTTCTTCTGAAGCTAAACCGATCTTCTCCCAACTCAGTTTCAACTTGTCTTTCCATTCTTCTGTAAATAATATACGGTACCGAGCTCGATAGCAGCAGTCGCTTAAGTGAGGCCAGTATCCAGTAATCGGGAGATAGTGGGTTCGAGCGCCATTGTCGGCAGTCCTGAAGAGGGTTTTCCGTGGTTTCCCATTTTCACATTTTCACACCAGGCAAATGCTGGGGATGTACCTTAATTAAGGCCACTGCCGGTTCCTTCCAATTCCTAGCCCTTTCTTATCTCACCGTCGCTATAAGACCTATCTGTGTTGGTGCGACGTAAAGCAAATAGCAAAAAAAATAAAATAAAAATAATACATGATGATGATTTGTTGTTTAAAGGGGCCTAACAGCCAGATCATTGGCCCCTAATAGTATGAGGTGCAACAAAATGAAACAATAATTAAAACTTCAAAATGTATCCACTAACTAGAATCTAAAACAAATGAGGATGAAAAATGACCACGAATCCAAAACAATCAACAGATCCAATGCCTTATTTTCTGAGATTACAAACCAACAATTCTGCTCAACGGACGACAGCTGAGGGTATAAGCCCTATCTTCACAATGATAAAATACATCACTTTTAAGGAACATTTTCTCAGTAACTGCTTGACATACATACATAATCATTATAGACTGTTATGCCTTTCAGCGTTCAGTCTGCAAGCCTCTGTGAATTCACTAAACGTCGCCACAATCCTTGATTTGCAACTAGTATTGTGGCCTCATTTAGTTCTATACCTCTTATCTTTAAATCGTTAGAAACCGAGTCTAACCATCGTCGTCTTGGTCTCCCTCTACTTCTCTTACCCTCCATAGCAGAGTCCATTATTCTCCTAGGTAAACTATCCTCCTACATTCGTCTCACATGACCCCACCACCGAAGCCGGTTTATGCATACAGCTTCATCCTTTATTATTTATAAGTTTCATATTCCGTATTGATTGGAATCAATGTAATAGATAAGAAAAATGTTCCACCGATCGATACATTTATTGTGGATGAATTATTACACTAGTACCGGTTTCGACCTATCTTGGCCATCATCAGCTAGCACACAAATTTAGTCATGGGATAAATTACAAAGAAGTTACTTAAGAGCATCCGGATATCTGATAAAAAAATGGAAGTAAAATATATTGCAGTATGTTGCTTTAAAATAGCTCTGATTAAAAGTAGTGGTGGTTAGAATAAACTAAAACCTATTGATTGAGCATAGACATGAGTACATAAACACATTAAAATATATATGCCAAATCATAAGACACTAAAAATATATAGCACATTAAACACATTAAAACATGGTATATTTTAAAAACGTCTATTAAAATTTGAGTTCATGTTGCGTTGCATTCATTCTTCAATCCTTTTGTAGTTCTTGTGTTGATTAAGTTGAATATCGAGAATGTTCTATGGTTGATATACTTTGTATTGGTATGTTATAAGAACTCTTGTCAGTAAAATTTGAAAATTAAGTTGATGTAGCAAGATAGGTTTTAATATCAGATTAGTTGGTGGTGACACTTCTCTCGTGTATGCACGTTATATGGTCGTTATCTGTAAAGAAAAGCTAATATGAGTATAGCGTATGTATGAAGGAATGCCTGGATGTATGTGTGAAATGAAAAAAGTACTTACTGTTGTTGTTGCTGTGGGGGTTGTGTACCGATATGTTTGGATATTTGTTGTGCTCTTCTGCGAGTACGTTTGGGGCTCACGTGAGCTGTGTGGATGGATGTTGGTGGAGGGGATGGAGGAGTGGCTATTGTGAAGGTAGGGGCGGGGTTAGGTTTGTGATTCGTCGGTTTGTTATGACGTGTGTTTACTAATTTGAGATAGTCGTTTTTTATTGCAGGAATGACTTTGTCAAAAATGATACTGGTTTTCTCTGTAATGTCGTCAATGTTATGATTGGGGTTAGCGTATTGATCCAAAGTAATATAGAAATCTTCGGTTATGTTGAGCAGGGGGCCCTTAGAGTTTATGTTTAATATCATCATGTCATTATTGATGTCTGTGAAGTTGTGCTTAGATTCTTCTACATGTTGGCCTATTGATGAGAAATGGTTGTGCTTTACTGCATTTACATGTTCATTATAACGGAGGGTGAAGTTTCTACCTGTACGTCCAATGTAGCTTGTGTCACAGTTGTTACACTTGATGCGGTAGACACCTGATTGGTTGTATTTATCATTATTATTGACTGTTTTGGTGTTGTGTATAGTGTTGGTGCTGTTGTGTGTGGTTTTGAATGCTATTTTCAGGTTGTGCTTCTTAAAGATATTAGTTATAGTATATATATATTGGTGTTGTTGAAGGTAAATAGAACAATCTTTTTTCGGTTTGGCTGTTTTGATTAATTTAGTTTTAGGTTGGGATTTTATTTTGTGGATGATTTTGTTGACCATTTCTTTGCTGTATCCATTGTATTTGGCTATGTCGTGGATTAATTTTAATTCATTATTTCGATCTTCTATTGTCATTGGGATATTGAAAGCTCTATGTATCATACTATAATAGGCTGCTTTTTTATGTGTGTTGGGATGAACAGAGTCATTCTTTATGGTATTTAAAGTGTGTGTGGGTTTCCTATAGATCTTGTAAGATAAGTGAGTGTCATGTCTGGTTATTGTTAAGTCCAAGTAATTCAAGGTACGGTTATTTTCTGTTTCTTTAGTGAATTTAATTTGGGGGTCTAAATTGTTAAGTTTGTCTAGTATAGTATCTGCATCAGTGAATCTATTATCTATAATTACGAAGATATTGTCGACAAATCTACACCAAAAATATATATTATCTATTTTATTAATTGACGTGTGTTCTAGGTGGTCGATATATATTTCTGCTAATATTCCGGAAGCAGGAGATCCCATTGGTAATCCTTGTTGTTGATATATGGTATCATGAAATTTGAAGTAGTTATTGTTTAAGGCGAATTTAAGCAGAATCACGAATTCTTCTATTTCTAAAGTGCTCAAGTTACTATGGTTTTTTAGGTTAGATTCAATTATTTTGACTGTTTGTTTAATAGGAATGTTAGGGTACATGTTTGTTACATCACATGAAGTAAGGGTATGATGTTTTTCAATCTTTAGTTCTTTGGTTCTATTGCAAAAATCTATTGAGTTTTGTATTGTTTTGTTTGCTAAAAATGAATAATGCTTTTTCAAAAATTTCTGAATGAATTGTGATAATTTATAGGTTGGACTGGCTTTATAATTTATAATCGGTCTCATGGGTACATTTTCTTTGTGTATTTTAGGGTAGGCCCTTGCGGATGGTAACTGGGGGTTCATAGTTATAAGTTTAGCAGATTCTGTTTCGGTGAGAATAAAGTGTGTGTTCTTGAGTAGATTTTTTAAATTTCTTTGTATATTATTGGTTGGATCTCGGCGTTTAATTGAAAAAGTGTTGTCCTGGAAACATTCTTTAGTCTTAGTTATGTATTCATTCTTATCCATAATGACTGTAGTGTTGCCTTTGTCGGCTTTTGTTATTAGTAGATTGTTCTGTTTTATTTTGTTTTTGAGTTTGTTTAGGTTCGATTTATTGGCGATATTCATGTTTAGGTTATTATTGTGAACATTATTGATATATTGCGGGATCTTTCTACTGATTTCGTGTCTAACTTCGTCTCATATATCGTATGGAATTTTCTGTAAAGCGAGTTCTGTTTCAGTAACGGCATTTATTATATTCTGAAAAGATGATGCATTACCCCAGTTATGTTTGGGTCCCCTGCTCAACATGGCCGTCTCTAGATCGTCAAATACGGTTAGTGTGAGATTTTTTACGGGTGGATGGAATTTATGTTGGGAAGGATCTTTATTTTTAGTTATGTTTAGTGGTTTCGGTTTGCTTTGTTGTTTCAGTGTTTCCAGTTTTTTGTTTAATGTGTTTTGTTACTTTATGGCTAAATCTTCTATTTTATTTCTAGAAATTTGTTGGAAGTAATTCCAATAGCTATGTGGGAATTCATGGGATACTTTGAGATGTGTTGAATAAAGTTCATTATTGAGATGTTGTTTCTTACGATATTGGAATTTTATTTCTTCTTTTAACCAAATTTCATTAGTCTTGTTTAGTGTTTTGCGTGTCTGAGCAGTTCGTCTGTTTGTTATTGTATTTCTGGAGAAATTTTGGTGTTAAGTTGTTTGAAAGGCAAGAAGGCAATGCTTTTGGTTGCGTTCATTAGCTTGATTTTTAGGTTTTGGTATTTGTATGCATTACCTTTTGCCTGGTTGGCTTCCGTATTATTATTTATAAGTTTCATATTCCGTATTGATTGGATTCAATGTAATAGATAAGAAAAATGTTCCACCGATCAATAAATTTATTGTGGATGAATTATTACACTAGTACCGGTTTCGACCTATCTTGGCCATCATCAGCTAGCACACAAATTTACAGTCATGGGATAAATTACAAAGAAGTTACTTAAGAGCATCCGGATATCTGATAAAAAATGGAAGTAAAATATATTGCAGTATGTTGCGTTAAAATAGCTCTGATTAAAAGTAGTGATGGTTAGAATAAACTAAAACCTATTGATTGAGCATGGACATGAGTACATAAACACATTAAAATATATATGCCAAATCATAAGACACTAAAAATATATAGCACATTAAACACATTAAAACATAGTATATTTTAAAAACGTCTATTAAAATTTGAGTTCATGTTGCGTTGCATTCATTCTTCAATCCTCTTGTAGTTCTTGTGTTGATTAAGTTGTATATCGAGAATGTTCTATGGTTGATATACTTTGTATTGGTATGTTATAAGAACACTTGTCAGTAAAATTTGAAAATTAAGTTGATGTAGCAAGATAGGTTTTAATATCAGATTAGTTGGTGGTGACACTTCTCTCGTCTATGCACGTTATATGGTCGTTATCTGTATCTGTTATCATACACATGAGCCCCAGACGTACTCGCAGCAGAGCACAACAAATATCCAAACATATCGGTACACAACCCCCACAGCAACAACAGTAAGTACTTTTTTCATTTCACACATACATCCAGGCATTCCTTCATACATACGCTATACTCATATTAGCTTTTCTTTACAGATAACGACCATATAACGTGCATACACGAGAGAAGTGTCACCACCAACTAATCTGATATTAAAACCTATCTTGCTACATCAACTTAATTTTCAAATTTTACTGACAAGAGTTCTTATAACATACCAATACAAAGTATATCAACCATAGAACATTCTCGATATTCAACTTAATCAACACAAGAACTACAAGAGGATTGAAGAATGAATGCAATGCAACATGAACTCAAATTTTAATAGACGTTTTTAAAATATACCATGTTTTAATGTGTTTAATGTGCTGTATATTTTTAGTGTCTTATGATTTGGCATATATATTTTAATGTGTTTATGTACTCATGTCCATGCTCAATCAATAGGTTTTAGTTTATTCTAACCATCACTACTTTTAACCCCTCAGCGTCGCAGCCGTTTAAAGAGCTTACTATCCCGCGGCCGGATGAGATTTCAACTACGCGCGACTGAAATACATTGATTCACTTAAAGCGTTACTACTAGTATAAGAGTGGGCTGATATTCACGAAATTTGGAATTCCTTATGGTAGAACTATGTACATGAAGATAATTACATAATTGTTACACATTTCCTTAGTAATTTAGTTCTGTGTGATAGAATTCGAAGCACTCTTCGAGACAGAGACCCAAGGCACACTCCTGGCAGCAGTACACCGATGTCTTCTTTTCACCGTGTTTTGAACATGCGATACAACGTCTCTGAGGTTTGGATTTCTCACTCTTGGGTGCTAATTTCCTGATAAAACGTATTTCCTGCAACCTTGAAACTGTATTACCTGATGCGCGCCGGCCTTGAATATTTCGTTTCCCGCCCGAGAAGCATATTTTGTACTACGTAAACAAACCTTCCATCAGCTGAAACGGATAAGATAACTGCTCAATGTTTGTCCCTGTGACATGTCTAAATATTAATGGAGAATCTAGGAATCATAATTCACTGTTGAAAGCTTCCCTTTGACCTGTATGCGTATCTATAGCCTCCTACACGAAATTTCGAAGTACTGGTTCCTCCTCATCGTCACTCTCATCATTTACCACTGCTACATCATCTATTTCATTATCACTACTGCTAATACTGCCACTACTACTTCCAACTAAACTTTCATTTGAATTATACAATATTTCAAGCACGCTACACTCAACAGGAGCTAGCCATTGAGCGCGGTGCGTCACACAAGCTGATGAAGCTGCAGCGGGACCGAAAGCGGCAGGACGAAACTGAATGAGGGGAATAACATTTATGACGAATCAAAACAACTCGATACATATTTCAGATTAAAAGGTCGATACATCGTCTTTCAAACGAGATATATACCATGCACAACTGCTTCTCGTGTCGTATGACAGAAAGCAGCACTAACTGATGCCTATACAGAGTACTCGTAGGGAGTTACGAAAAGACTACAAGCTGAGAAATAAAGACAAATATAATAAATAAACCGCACTCTTAATACAAAATTAGAGCAAAGAACATCACACGAAAAGACAAACTTCTCAGATCATCATTTCTTTATTTTATTCTGTGGGAAAGAATGAAGCAAACGGACTATTAAAAAAGCAGGGATTGGTGCTCAGACATAATTGACATATACTTATCCTTGCAAAAGCAGCTACACTTTAACGATTTTCAATACTTATTTAGAACACTGATAAACCCGAAAATGTCTTCTTGGAAACAAAACAATTTGCATATCCATAACACCAAAACTCTTCGCGCTATAGCCGTAAATGCGAAACCATGTATGGGGCCATACCACGTATAGAGGTCGGCCGCTACGGAAGAAAAGGGGGTCTATACCACGTATAGAGGTCGGCGCTGAGGGGTTAATCAGAGCTATTTTAACGCAACATACTGCAATATGTTTTACTTCCATTTTTTATCAGACATCCGGATGCTCTTAAGTAACTTCTTTGTAATTTATCCCATGACTGTAAATTTGTGTGCTAGCTGATGATGGCCAAGATAGGTCGAAACCGGTACTAGTGTAATAATTCATCCACAATAAATGTATTGATCGGTGGAACATTTTTCTTATCTATTACATTGAATCCAATCAATACGGAATATGAAACTTATAAATAATAATACGGAAGCCAACCAGGCAAAACGTAATGCATACAAATACCAAAACCTAAAAATCAAGCTAATGAACGCAACCAAAATTATTGCCTTCTTGAAGGAATGCCTTTCAAACAACTTAACACCAAAATTTCTCCAGAAATACAATAACAAACAGACGAACTGCTCAGACACGCAAAACACTAAACAAGACTAATGAAATTTGGTTAAAAGAAGAAATAAAATTCCAATATCGTAAGAAACAACATCTCAATAATGAACTTTATTCAACACATCTCAAAGTATTCCATGAACTCCCACATAGCTATTGGAATTACTTCCAACAAATTTCTAGAAATAAAATAGAAGATTTAGCCATAAAGAAACAAAACACATTAAACAAAAAACTGGAAACACTGAAACAACAAAGCAAACCGAAACCACTAACCATAACTAAAAATAAAGATCCTTCCCAACATAAATTCCATTCACCCGTAAAAAATCTCACACTAACCGTATTTGACGATCTAGAGACGGCCATGTTGAGCAGGGGATCCAAACATAACAGGGGTAATGCATCATCTTATCAGAATATAATAAATGCCATTACTGAAACAGAACTCGCTTTACAGAAAATTCCGTATGATATACGAGACGAAGTTAGACATGAAATCAGTAGAAAGATCCCACAATATATCAATAATGTTCACAATAATAACCTAAACATGAATACCGCCAATAAATCGAACCTAAACAAACTCAAAAACAAAATAAAACAGAACAATCTACTAATAACAAAAGCCGACAAAGGCAACACTACGGTCATTATGGATAAGAATGAATACATAACTAAGACTAAAGAATGTTTCCAGGACAACACTTTTTCAATTAAACGCCGAGATCCAACCAATAATATACAAAGAAATTTAAAAAATCTACTCAAGAACACACACTTTATTCTCACCGAAACAGAATCTGCTAAACTTATAACTATGAACCCCCAATTACCATCCGCAAGGGCCTACCCTAAAATACACAAAGAAAATGTACCCATGAGACCGATTATAAATTATAAAGCCAGTCCAACCTATAAATTATCACAATTCATTCAGAAATTTTTGAAAAAGCATTATTCATTTTTAGCAAACAAAACAATACAAAACTCAATAGATTTTTGCAATAGAACCAAAGAACTAAAGATTGAAAAACATCATACCCTTACTGCATTTGATATAACAAACATGTACCCTAACATTCCTATTAAACAAACAGTCAAAATAATTGAATCTAACCTAAAAAACCATAGTAACTTGAGCACTTTAGAAATAGAAGAATTCGTGATTCTGCTTAAATTCGCCTTAAACAATAACTACTTCAAATTTCATGATACCATATATCAACAACAAGGATTACCAATGGGATCTCCTGCTTCCGGAATATTAGCAGAAATATATATCGACCACCTAGAACACACGTCAATTAATAAAATAGATAATATATATTTTTGGTGTAGATTTGTCGACAATATCTTCGTAATTATAGATAATAGATTCACTGATGCAGATACTATACTAGACAAACTTAACAATTTAGACCCCCAAATTAAATTCACTAAAGAAACAGAAAATAACTGTACCTTGAATTACTTGGACTTAACAATAACCAGACATGACACTCACTTATCTTACAAGATCTATAGGAAACCCACACACACTTTAAATACCATAAAGAATGACTCCGTTCATCCCAACACACATAAAAAAGCAGCCTATTATAGTATGATACATAGAGCTTTCAATATCCCAATGACAATAGAAGATCGAAATAATGAATTAAAATTAATCCACGACATAGCCAAATACAATGGATACAGCAAAGAAATGGTCAACAAAATCATCCACAAAATAAAATCCCAACCCAAAACTAAATTAATCAAAATAGCCAAACCGAAAGAAGATTATGTTCTATTTACCTCCAACAACACCAATATATATACTATAACTAATATCTTTAAGAAGCACAACCTGAAAATAGCATTCAAAACCACACACAACAGCACCAACACTATACACAACACCAAAACAGTCAATAATAATGATAAATACAACCAATCAGGTGTCTACCGCATCAAGTGTAACAACTGTGACACAAGCTACATTGGACGTACAGGTAGAAACTTCACCCTCCGTTATAATGAACATGTAAATGCAGTAAAGCACAACCATTTCTCATCAATAGGCCAACATGTAGAAGAATCTAAGCACAACTTCACAGACATCAATAATGACATGATGATATTAAACATAAACTCTAAGGGCCCCCTGCTCAACATAACCAAAGATTTCTATATTACTTTGGATCAATACGCTAACCCCAATCATAACATTGACGACATTACAGAGAAAAACAGTATCATTTTTGACAAAGTCATTCCTGCAATAAAAAACGACTATCTCAAATTAGTAAACACACGTCATAACAAACCGACGAATCACAAACCTAACCCCGCCCCTACCTTCACAATAGCCACTCCTCCATCCCCTCCACCAACATCCATCCACACAGCTCACGTGAGCCCCAAACGTACTCGCAGAAGAGCACAACAAATATCCAAACATATCGGTACACAACCCCCACAGCAACAACAACAGTAAGTACTTTTTTCATTTCACACATACATCCAGGCATTCCTTCATACATACGCTATACTCATATTAGCTTTTCTTTACAGATAACGACCATATAACGTGCATACACGAGAGAAGTGTCACCACCAACTAATCTGATATTAAAACCTATCTTGCTACATCAACTTGATTTTCAAATTTTACTGACAAGAGTTCTTATAACATACCAATACAAAGTATATCAACCATAGAACATTCTCGATATTCAACTTAATCAACACAAGAACTACAAGAGGATTGAAGAATGAATGCAACGCAACATGAACTCAAATTTTAATAGACGTTTTTAAAATATACCATGTTTTAATGTGTTTAATGTGCTATATATTTTTAGTGTCTTATGATTTGGCATATATATTTTAATGTGTTTATGTACTCATGTCTATGCTCAATCAATAGGTTTTAGTTTATTCTAACCATCACTACTTTTAATCAGAGCTATTTTAACGCAACATACTGCAATATATTTTACTTCCATTTTTTTATCAGACATCCGGATGCTCTTAAGTAACTTCTTTGTAATTTATCCCATGACTAAATTTGTGTGCTAGCTGATGATGGCCAAGATAGGCCGAAACCGGTACTAGTGTAATAATTCATCCACAATAAATGTATTGATCAGTGGAACATTTTTCTTATCTATTACAGCTTCATCCATCGAGTTCATTCCTAAATTAGCCTTTATCTCCTCATTCCGAGTACCCTCCTGCCATTGTTCCCACCTGTTTGTACCAGCAATCATTCTTGCTACTTTCATGTCTGTTACTTCTAACTTATGAATAAGATATCCTGAGTCCACCCACCTTTCGCTCCCGTAAAGCAAAGTTGGTCTGAAAACAGACCGATGTAAAGATAGTTTCGTCTGGGAGCTCACTTCCTTCTTACAGAATACTGTAGATCGCAGCTGCAAGCTCACTGCATTAGGTTTACGACACCTTGATTCAATCTCACTTACTATATTACCATCCTGGGAGAACACACAACCTAAATACTTCAAATTATCGACCTGTTCTAGCTTGAAATAATAACATTAAGTTATTTATTAGACCACCTAATCAATACAAAATCGTCTTGGATGATTTACATAAATTTGTTAGCTAATAATGGGACATGTTTCGCCTTCCCTGAAGGCATCATCAGCCATAGTCTTAACCTTAAATTAAAAATAAGAGTCTAAATAACATGTAGTAATGAAATGAATTTTAAAAATCTTGAAGAGATTTGAAGTAAAATAAAGTTAAAAATAACAATGATGGTTTGAAAATACAATGTGATGAGATACAATAGTGGAAGTATTAACAAAATTAACATTAGAAGGCTGCTAAAATAAGTACAATGGATAAAACAACAGATTGTTATACAACAAGTAGTAAGATTTGGCGGTTATAATTAGACGATGGCGAAAAATCTTATAATCAAAGTAAAGAGGAGAGAATAAAAGTCAAAGTTAGTCGAGAGATCCAAAGTTCATCATGATCTTGAAGATAAAAGACGAAAGTCAGATGCATATGGTGAAGTTGTAGAACACGTTGAGGATATGAAGTTGGTGAATAGAGGTTGAAGAACAGTTTCAAATAGGATCACTATGGACCATCTCAAAATTTGAAGTGATGTTCAAATGTTGTAAATTGTGAGTTTGTAGATATACAAAGTACAAAGTACCTTTTCTCCAACAACCATAAAAAATGATTCTTTACATCCCAACTCACATAAAAAAGCCACTTATCACAGTTTAATATATAGAGCATTAAAGATCCCTATGTCCTCTACTAATTTAAAGAAAGAATTACTATTCATCAAGGAAATAGCTAAATTCAATGGATTTAACACGAGTATGATTGATAAAATCATCAATAAAACCAAACTGAAACTAGCTACCAATTTAACCCCATTAAAACCCGTCAAACCAAAATACGCTAAATTCACGTTCACTAACCATAGCATTTACCCGATAACCAATTCATTAATGAAGCACGAAATAAAAATAGCCTACACAACAAAAAACACTAATCGTAATTTATTCTTCAATCACAACTCTATCAACATCACAGACAATAGTTACTCTGGATCAGGAATATACAGATTGAAATGCTCTACATGTAATTTTTCTTATGTTGGCCAAACTGGCCGCAGCTTCTCTACCAGATATGCCGAGCATTACAATGCCCAAAGACACAACAAATTCTCCGCAATGGCCAACCATATGAGGGACACCGGGCATAAATTCACCACAATAGAACAAGACCTCCATATCCTAAAAAGAGTCGATAAAAGCAAACTCATGACAGAATATGAAAACTTATTTATTTTCCTCGACCAACATTTTAATAAAGATAAAAATCTAAACGACACTATTGATAAAAAAAGCCCCTTGTATGAACAGATTCTTATTTTATTACGAGAATCAACTTCCCTCACCAACAAATTCTTAAAAATCTTCAACCTCACATCAATTAGAGTTCCCACCTCCCCTACAGCTAATATACCCCCCTCCCTTCCCCCCGCCGCTAGTACCTCTAATTCAAATACAACCAATAAACCCATAGCCACACCCACCGGAACATCGCTCCCTCCAATAGCCTTACACCGTTACAACACGCGCAGTAATACACTCTCTTCCTTCCCTCCCACCAATAGCAGCCCCCCTCCAATAGTTACGTCAACGCAAACAGATCCCCCTCCAGCACAAAAATTCAGTTATAACACACGTAGCAAGAAGTCTACGGTTGCAAATTCTTCTAACTCATAATATTACAAGCTATCTTTGTCACCATCAAATGGTAAGTGCATACGATTCTACTTCAATATTTTTCAAATATCTTTTCACACAATTAACTCTACGTTTCTTGCTTCCATTTACAGATTCCACTTTTATATGCTTTTTCAACCAGAATATCTACAAACTCACAATTTACAACATTTGAACATCACTTCAAATTTTGAGATGGTCCATAGTGATCCTATTTGAAACTGTTCTTCAACCTCTATTCACCAACTTCATATCCTCAACGTGTTCTACAACTTCACCATATGCATCTGACTTTCGTCTTTTATCTTCAAGATCATGATGAACTTTGGATCTCTCGACTAACTTTGACTTTTATTCTCTCCTCTTTACTTTGATTATAAGATTTTTCGCCATCGTCTAATTATAACCGCCATGACTATCAACTTTACTTTTATGCAATCTTACTACTTGTTGTATAACAATCTGTTGTTTTATCCATTGTACTTATTTTAGCAGCCTTCTAATGTTAATTTTGTTAATACTTCCACTATTGTATCTCATCACATTGTATTTTCAAACCATCATTGTTATTTTTAACTTTATTTTACTTCAAATCTCTTCAAGATTTTTAAAATTCATTTCATTACTACATGTTATTTAGACTCTTATTTTTAATTTAAGGTTAAGACTATGGCTGATGATGCCTTCAGGGAAGGCGAAACATGTCCCATTATTAGCTAACAAATTTATGTAAATCATCCAAGACGATTTTGTATTGATTAGGTGGTCTAATAAATAACTTAATGTTATTATTTCAATCTAATATCATCAATACGGACCAAAAATGATATTTATTACATGTAATACTGTTCTAGCTTTGTATCACCCGTCTGACATTCAATTCTGTTGAATTTCTTACCTACTGACATCAATTTAGTCTTCGAGAGGCTAATTTTCATACCATACTCATCGCACCTATTTTCTAGTTCCCACATACTGTATTAGACTGTAGGCTTTCGGCACAATCTGCCATTAGGACCAAATCGTCAGCATAGGCCAGACTGCTTACTACATTTCCACCTAACTGAATCCCGCCATGCCATTTTATACCTTTCAGCAGATGATCCATGTAAACTACGAACAGCAAAGGTAATAGATTACAGCCTTGTCTAACCCCTGTAAGTACCCTGAACCAAGAACTCATTCTACCATGAATTCTCACTGAAGCCCAATTGTCAACATAAATGCCTTCGATTGCTTTTAATAATCTGCCTTTAATTCCATAGTATGCCGACCATCTTTTCCCTCGGTACCCTGTCATAAGCTTTCTCTAGATCTACAAAACGTAAACACAACTGCCTATTCCTCTCGTAGCATTTTTCAATTACCTGGCGCATACTGAAAATCGAATCCTGACAGCCTCTCTGTGGTCTGAAACCACACTGGTTTTCATCCAGCTTCCTCTCAACGACTGATCGCACCCTCCCGTCCAAGTTGCCAGTGAATACTTTGCCTGGTATATTAGTCAATGACATACCTCGATAGTTGTTGCAATCCTTCCTGTTCCCTTGCTTATAGATAGGTGCTATTACTGCTTTTGCCCAATCTGAAGGTACCTTACCAACACTCCATGCTAATTTTACTACTCTATGAAGCCATTTCATCCCTGCCTTCCCACTATACTTCACCATTTCAGGTCTAATTTCATCTATTCCTGCCCCTTATGACAATGGAGTTTATTTACCATCTTTTCCACTTCCTCAAGCATAATTTAACCAACATCATTTCCCTCCTCCCCATAAGCTTGGCTGTTTGCAACACCACCAGGATGATTTCCTTTTACATTGAAAAGGTGTTCAAAATATTCCCTCCACCTCTCCAGTGATTCCCTGGGATCTATTATGGGTTCACCTGAATTACTCAAAACACTGTTTATTTCCTTTTTCCCTCCCTTCCTAAGATTCTTTATTACTGTCCAGAAAGGTTTCCCTGCTGCCTGACCTAGCCTTTCCAAGTTGTTACCAAAATCTTCCCTACGACTTCTTTTTGGATTCAACAACTATTTGTTTCGCTCTGTTTCTTTCATCTACGTACAACTCCCTGTCTGCCTCGGCCCTTGTTTGGAGCCACTTTTGATAAGCCTTCTTTTTACGTTTACAAGCTGCTCTCACTTCATCATTCCATAAAGATGTCCGCCTTTTCCCATCTTTACACACAGTTGATCCTAGGCATTCCCTTGCTGTTTCTACTACAGGTGGTGGTGGTGATTATTGTTTTAAGAGGAAGTACAACTAGGCAACCATCCTCTATATAACACTAATCAGAGAGAAAAAATGGAAGGGATTCGACACTTCGAAAAATGAAGATATCGGCCATAGGAAGACAAGGGCCACGAAGGGCGTGAAAAAGAAAGACTCCCTAGCCCTCGCAAACCTAATAGCGTCGGGGTCGGAAAAGAACAAGAGTTGACCAAGTGAGGTCGGATAGGATAGATGAAAGTGAGGAGCCTGGCACAAGTAAGTGGAAGCAATGCCAGGACTCAGCTGAGGGCCCCGTGGTTGCCAACCCACGCTCCAAAGTTCAGAGCCCATGGGGCTTTCTACTACAGCATCCCTGTATGCCACCCATTCACTTTCTATATCCTGAACCTGCTTACTGTCTACTGTTCGAAACTTCTCACTAATCATATCCATGTACTTCCGTCTAATTTGCTCGTCCTGGAGATTTTCTACCCTTATTCGTTTGCAGACAGATTTCACTTTCTCTACCCTAGGCCTAGAGATACTTAGTTCACTACAGATCAGATAGTGGTCTGTTTCATCGAAAAATCCGTGGAAAACTCGTACATTCCTAACAGATTTCCTGAATTCAAAGTCTGTTAAGATATAGTCTATTACTGATCTGGTACCCCTAGCCTCCAATGTGTAGCGGTGAATAGCCTTATGCTTGAAGAATGTATTCGTAACAGCTAAACCCATACTAGCACAGAAGTCCAGCTAATGCTTCCCATTCCCATTAGCTTCCATATCTTCCCCACATTTACCAAACACCCTTTTGTATCCTTCAGTTCTATTCCCAACTCTCGCATTGAAATCGCCCATTAGCACTATTCTATCCTTGCTGTTGACCCTGACCACGATGTCACTCAATGCTTCATAAAACTTGTCAACTTCATCCTCATCTGCACCCTCACATGGTGAATACACGGACACAATTCTAGTCCTAATTCCTCCAACTGACAAATCTACCCACATCATTCACTCATTTACGTGCCTAACAGAAACTATGTTGCGTGCAATGGTATTCCTGATAAACAGCCCTACCCCAGACTCTGCCCTTCCCTTTCTAAAACCCGTCAAGTACACTTTATAATCTCCTATCTCTTCCTCATTATCTCCCCTTACCCGAATATCACTTACTCCTAGCACATCCAGATGCATCCTCTTTGCTGACTCAGCCAGTTCTACTTTCTTCCATAAGCTCCATTAATATTGATAACTCCCCATCAAACTGCATTTCGTTCGCCATGTTGTTTCCAAGGAGTCCCTCGCCTGTCAAATGGGAGTGAGACTCCGTTACTCTCATAGGACCGAGGCTTGCTTAAATTAGTTAACTTATTATCGGTATGTCTTAGGAAAGATTGCCATTCAAGTGGGGATAAGTGTTGTGCAAGGGTTAAGTGTGTTCGATACAACTGTAAATTTAAGAATGAATTTTTTCCTGTATAGTTGTTTAATCTCGTCTTTCAACCACATGTTATTAACTTTCTTTTGGGTGACTGTTGAACTTTGAGATGGAATGTTTTTCCTTTGTAGTGGTTTCAAAAATTTAGGTACTAAATCTAGTTTAACACATTCTTTAAGGAAATTAATATCTTTGGAAATTTTGCCGATTTTTACCTTGAGGTTTAGGTATTTGTTGGTTTTCGCTGTAGCCTGATTGACTTTGGCGTTGCAAGTGATAAAAATCATTGTTAATCCGTATTGAAGATACTGAATGTAGGATGCTACAGGGTTTATTGTGTCACCTATTCAATACACATAAATTTTTAAACATTTAAGAATTTATTATCAATTCCATTTGAGACATGTTTCGCCCTTCATTGAGGGCATCATCAGTCAAATTACCTCCTCAAGGCAAAAATCAGGTACCTGATTAGTAACTAAATTGTAAACATTAAGATACATTACAATGGGAAAATTAAGTAACCAAGAAAAACTTGTTCACTGGTGAAAATGAAATGTTGAATGGCTTTTAGTGCCAGGATATCCCAGGACGGGTTCGGCTCACCAGGTGCAGGTCTTTTTGCTTAAAATGTTCTGAGACACAGACACTTGAAATTTTTATATATTATGAACAGGTATATTAGTTTTGTACTGGTGCTAAGATTTTTAAAATTAGGACCACTTTTTGGAAAAAAATATGTATTTTTTTATAATGCAAAATTGTTAGCTAATATTCTCATTAATTTTTTCCAAACCACCTCAGAAATTTTGCAATATGTTTGTTTTTATTGCTTCAGAATGTATGACACTCTTACAAAGGAGTACTGAAAATTTCATAGTGATGTCTGTAATAGTTTTTGAGATAATGTTCCTTCTGCAGGAAAAAAGTAAATTTATGGGAAATCAACTCCAAAGTTTCAACATCAGTTCATGCCTGGTGCATAGCTGGGATTATCAGTATCCTGTTGCAATTCATCAAGAAGCTTCTTCTTGGTCGCTCTCCTGTTTATTCCACAGTTCATGATGTACTTGATAGCATTTTAGGATGATCTTATTCTCTCCATGTCTATAGAATACATAGCATTTACTGTTCAGGAGCCCACCTGCTGCTCTGCCCTTCCCTATTGACCGAAGGCCATAAACTAATCTAATATTTGCAGTTTACATGCTCTTGTCTTGCTGTGAACTATTTACAGCTGAGGAATTGAAAAACTTGACGCTGTATTAGCAACATGTACAGAAAAGTTCTAATTCAGCAGCAAGGCCAATATGTCTGTTTTCAAGGAAATTTCACACTTACCACACTCTTTGCAACATACATTATGTTTTAATATATCAGACAAAATTGATATATCTATCACTTCATTAATTTCCCGTCCAGTACGAAATTTGTCGTATTCTTGTTCGACACCATTCAGTTTTTCTATTAGATGAGCTCTCAGTCCTAGCAGCAGTCTTATCAGATGGGGTTTTACAAATATTTTCACTCACGTTTCTTAGTTTAGATGTACTCAACCCTGTTTCAAACCATGAAGTTTCTAAACAAGGATTTTTGGCACAGTTGAGGAAGTACATTTCTTCTTTTTTCAGGGCACGTTTCCTGAACACTTTGTCCAAAAATCGAGGCATAACTTCCACAAACTTCACATAAACTCACAGAAAGACCTCGCGAAGAAACGTGGCCCAACTTTTTGCTAAACAGCAAACAAAGGACCATCAATAATACAAGCTGTTGCAATATGACCAACGGACAATAATTTAAGACAACATTTCTTTCAAACAAAAAAGTAATTCCTAGATCAGCACGATATGCAAATAAATAATGAAATGTCAAAATGTTGACCGCAAGTCATCCGCCATGCCATGGCAGAATACTCACCGTGCGCAAGACAATTTTTTTTTTAATAATTAAATTGCTTCTATACATTATTTGTTCAAGATTTATATGTCATTTTAAAGAGGAAATTCCGAAGTTTAATAACAATCAAAAAAACTTTTTTTCGATTTTCCCCCCCAAAATTGCTTTCCGTATACCCTTAAGGCGGAAGCAAGCTCTACTAACGAAAGCTAAGAAAATCTTCGCATCACCCTCTTTGCCGCTGCACCAAGAATTCTGCAATCCGTCACAGCAGCATCTGCAATCAAGAAGACCAGCAAGAGTCACTGCAGGGCAACTCATTACAGATGGACTTGATCTAAATGAAAGCTGGAAGCATGAGTGGTCAACAAAAACATCGAGAACAAATGCCCACCATCTTGATCCCACAAAGAAGCCAAACGGTTTTGACCTACCGAGGAACCTCCGGTGCAGTATCAACAGGTTAAGGACTGGACATGGTTGTTGCAATTATTTCAGGTACAAGTGGGGTTTGATCAGTTCACCAATGTGCGATTGTAACCTGGAAGAACAGACGACTGAGCACCTGGTCCAACGCTGTCCTCTTCATTCGTACCCTGATAGTCTTGATGATTTGTTGGCTCTCACACCCGGTTTATCTGAATGGCTGAGAAGGATGGACTTTAAAGTTTGATTTTGCCTTGTATATATATTGTATAAAATCATCATACGATTAAATAAATATTTTGAGATGATGCTTGTTGGCCAAAGGGGTCCAAAATTCATCTCACCAGCCCCTCATAATAGTACTAATCACTGGTAAAGTAGACCCATGGTGTTCCTCATATAGTGGTACTAATCACAGGTAATGTAGTGTTCCTCTCCGAATGATAATCGCAGACCCATGGTGTTCCTCACATACTAATCACAAGTAACGTCGACTCATGGTGTTCCTCACATAATGGTACTTATTACAGGTAATTTCATGGTTCCAAATCCATCATACCTTTGTTGCCTCTTTTAGTCGCCTCTTACAACAAGCAGGGGATACCGTGGGTGTATTCTTTGTCTGCATCCCCCAGCCACAGGAATTTAAATAACACATGTTAGAATTTTGCAGGCATGACATACTAATGATGTAGTACTTTTTACACTAGCACCGGCTTCCTTGGAAATAGGTATAACATTCTGCCTAAAACTTGATGGCACTTCTCCTGTATCTTACATTTATACTCTGTATAAATGATGTACTGACAATGGCTTCAACGTGGAAAAAATATTCCAGAGGTAAACAGATACCTCGTCATGCTCATTTCTCCTAAGACAGTCAGTAATTATGAAGGTATGACATCAATTCCAGGTGCCTTGTTCCTATTTAGGTCCCTCAATACTTTGTTGAATTCTCATCTGAAAACTGGATCTCCCATTCCACCAGCATCAACGGCCTCTTCTTAATCTAGAACCATGTCGTGTACTCCTTTAACTTGACACAACTGTTCGATATGTTCCTGTCTTCTTTCAGACTAGCCTTCTTTACCTAGAAGTAGTTTTCCATCTGAGCTCTTAATATTCACACACCTAATTTTCCTTTCTTCAAAGGTTTTCTTGGCTTTTCTGTATGCAACATCTACTTTTCCTACAACTATACAACCTTCAACATCTCTTTCAGCCAGTTTAATATTTTTAATTTTTTACAATTGGCTTTAAGTTGTACCGACACAATAGGGTCTTACGGTGACAATGGGACAGGAAAGGGCTAGGAGTGGGAAGGAAGCGGCCGTGGCCTTAAGTTACAGCTGACAACAGGGTTCGAACCCACTATCTTCCGAATACTTGATACAGGCCGCACTTAAGGGACTGCAGCTATCGAGCTCGGTCAGCCAGTCTTCATTAGCTGTCCTGCACTTTCTATCTACAGTGAAAACTCGTTAGTGCGTTCCTCATTAACACGTTTTCCTGCTTAGCATGTCGTAAATTCGAAGTCCCGATTATCAAAAAATTAAATCTATATAAAAATACATCACTTATCGTGTCGTCACGAATTTTCACTATTACCGCTTAGTATGATCACATTTTTCCTAGCCCTGAAACTTTTGTCATCCCTTGTGAAACAAACGTGATTTCCAACTTGGATAACATCCGTCGCCACAGTTGTGTGGTTACGGAAAAAGGCCTTAAATTCCCGAAATTCACAGGATAAGTTGCACGCTTGGGAAGCAAGCTGGTAAGACTCAAGAATGTTCAATTTTGCTTGCCGGTTAGCAGCAAGATTGCTGAATAACACAGTGAGTCTATTTGTGCTTGTATTTCACATTCCATTTAGAAGTCAGAAATTTATTTTGTGTTAAGTGGTACAGTGAAGATTTTTCAGGTGATACGGTACAGGAAGCCTATATCTGGATCAAGAACATAATCGTGTGAACTGACTAGCGTGATAGCCCAGGTATGGATATGGAAAAAGTGAAATTCCCTTCTAAAGGAGGCAACATTAAAATCTTTCAGAAAGTGGACTGGCATCTGTATCTTTAAGCACTAGAGGTCGCAAATCTTGAACTCGCACCTTTGAGTTTCGACTCCATCAATTCGACTTGGTTGAAGTTTTTCAATATGGCAGCCAAAGTTATTCTGTTCTGTCACAGTCTCACATGGCTTAATATAACCTCCAATTCATTGTCTAAGAGTGTGACCAGAAAATGTTTTATAACCCATTTGTTTTAGAAAAAGTTTGATCTACAATAATACTTGGATATTTTCATTGGCCCCCATGCACATGTTTTCATACTTGTTTGGTGTTTTTCACACCGTTCAGTGCACTTGTTATTTCATAAGCCCCAGCAGAAAAGGTTTTCATATTAGTTCTCTTGTGTTTTTCACACCTTTTAATACTTTCTTCTCATCTTGAGAATGGTAGATATCGTTTTCAGTGTACTCGCGGATACACGACGTAAAATGCCCTTATGTTGGGAAAAATCGTATCTAGTGTTTCCATATCCCTGCTGGATAGTTTTTATTCGTATATACTCAATAGCACGTTTTCTCGCTTAAACACGTTTGTTTTTGTTGTCCCCTGCAGAAGCGTCTTAACAAGGTTTTACAGCAATTCATTCTTTAATCAACTGTATTCTTTTCTGCCTATCTCAATTTTTGCATTCTTATACTTTCATCGTTCATCAATCAGATCTAGTATCTCCTGAGTTATCCATTGATTTTTAGTTGATCATTCCTTTCTCCTAAACTTTCTTCAGCAGCCCTATTGACCTCATTCTTCATGACTGTCCATTCTTCCTCTTTTGTGTTTCCTTCAGCCTTTTTGTTTAGTCTTTGTGCAACACGTTCATTGAAACAATCCCTCACACACTTTTCTTTCAACTTGTCTAGATCTCATCTTCCTATATTCCTTACTTTCTTCAATTTCTTCAACCACAGATGGCATTTAATGACCAACAAGTTGCGGTCAGAGTCCACGTCTGCTCCTGGGAAAGTCTTGCAATCCAACACCTAGTTTCTGAATCTCTGCCTAATCATAATGAAGTCTAATTAATAGCTTACAGTGTCACCAGGTCTCGTCCCCATGTACAGCTGTCGTTTATGGTGTTTGAACCCAGTATTAGTGAGGGCTAAATTATGATCGGTGCACAATTCCTTCCTCTTTCATTACTTTGTCTCAATCTGAATTCTCCTACTATATTACCTTCTCCTCCTTGGCCTACCACTGCATTCTAGTCTCCCATCACAATTAGAATCTTTACATATCGTATTAAAATCTTCTATCTCTTCATATATTCTTTCGATTTCATCATCATCATCTGCTGAACTAGTAGGCATGCTGTATAGAACTGCACTATTGTGGTGGGCATTGGCTTGGTGTCTATCTTGACATAATCCTTTTACTATGCTGGTTGTAGTAGCTTACTGCTGCCCTATTTTCTTATTAATTATTAAACCAAGTCCTACATTTCCTGTGATTTTTTTGTTGATATTTCTGTAATTGCCTGACCAAAAATCCTATTCTTCCTGCCAACGTACTTCACTTATACCAACTACATCTAACTTTAAGTCTATCCATTTTCCTTTCTGGATTCTCTAACCTACGACAACGATTCAAGATTCTAACATTCCATGCTCCAACTTGCAGAATGTCAGTATCCATCTTCCTGATGAATGCCCCCTCTCCTGTAGTCCCCACCCAGAGATCCAAATAGGGGACTATTTTACCTCTGGAATATTTTGCCTGGGTGGAAGCCATCATCAGTACATTATATATACAGAGAGAGCTGTATGTCCTCGGGAGTTACAGTTGTAGTTTCCCGGTGCTTTCAGCTGTGTAGCAGTATCAACATAGCTAAGCTAAGGCTACATCAGTTAATCATCTCAAACGGCACCCTTGAATTTCCGAGGCTGTTACCCCCCTTTCAATAACCATTCGTTAGTCTGGTCTCTCAACAGATACCCATCCAATATAGTTGCACTTATTGCTCAGCTATCTGCTTCACTGGGACGCAAGGTCACATGGTATGTTATTTGGAGTGCGCAGAACAATCATAAATTTCTGTGAATATTTTCAAAAAGTTTTTACACCGTACTACTGTTCTACTAGAGATGTCAACTGTAATTTTGAGAGATTCACTCCAAATGATGCAAAATCATCTGTATAATTTAGAAGTAATTTGAATAAATAGAATCCAGCTGCCCAAAAATAAAAACTTTAAAAAATTCAAATAAAAATTAATTAAATGTATTGTATTTTCTTATAGTACTTATGGATTAATCAGTAGGCTGAATCTTTGTGGTTTCCCTAGCATTACAGCAGCTATCCTTAGTGGATTCTCTCTCTCTCTCTCTCTCTCATTCTTGAATTTAAGGTGGAAAATCTAGAAAATCCAGCAACTGGTACACTGATATTTTAACAATGCTACAAAATGCTAAATGCTAGAGAATACAATTCTTTTTAATGCTATAAAATACCAAATTCAATTTTTATAATGCTAAATTCATAGTTTAAAAAATGATTTGTCACTTGTTTGTTCCTACTTACAAATGATCTGGTAGTTGCTGGGAGCCATTCTCAAAGTAGCAAGGGAGAGGGCCCATGCCAGCTGAGCCATTCCTTGTAGACCAGGACACTCCCAGTTGGTCTCTGAAGGGATAAGTTCCTTCATCAAGCTGTTCATGAAGTCTGGCTCTGTTAAGAGAGGGAGATTCTTCACAGCATCTGGGGAAGAAGAGGACACAGTGCAGCAGTCTCAAGACGTTACAATCAACTTGGCAACTGAGTAACAGAACACTCTTGGAATTTATATATACTGAAAAGTGAATGATCAAATCAGCGGTGTTTTCATCATTAGCTAGTATGAGTTCAAATGTTTCTGGCAGGCTGAGGATCCATCTTAAACAAGAGAAAGACTGATACACTCAGTGAGGAAATTTGTGAAAATGGCACTACATGAATACAGAGGGGGTTTCTTACGTCCGTAGGAGGTTGGATGGCGTAGATCTTCAATGACCTATCCTTAACATCCACATAGATGAGGCCTATCTTTGTTAAGATCGAAAAGAGGGCTGCCAAACAGCAGTTGTCTTCTTAATAGTTTTCAGCTTGTTGAAAGTACAGATTGCTAGCCAGTCCAACTCCCAGGACGCCCAGATGATTTGGAATAACTGGGATTAAATACCCCTAGCGGGCATGTTCACAGGTCTAGGTGATCCGCTGGTTTGTTGCCTACAATCGCCACGAGGCTAGGAAATCATGAAGCCAGTATCACATCTGATTTACAACAAAGAGCACACAGAAGGAAAATACAGGTGAAAGCAATCAACAACCACATTTGCTTCATTATCCCAAACGAAGGTGTCTAAAAGATCCAGCACAGCTGCAACCAAGTGTACAAAGGAACTACGAAACACAGTATCGCCACCAAACTGAAGGAGCACAACCGACACAGCCAACTGGGAAAAGCAAAAAGGTCATCAGTCGTTGCTCACAGGCCATGATACACACTACAGCAACACCGAAGTACTGTCGACCCTTAACACGCCCGGCAACACACGGTAAATCCTGAAGAATTCCAACAACTTCAACCGCCAGGAGGAATCTGAACAGGTCAACAAAGTCTGGTTTCAAGCACTAAAAACCTCAAAAACCTGGAGGACACGGTGGCCACAGCGGGTATGATAAAGCAACGGGTCATCAGTTGTCTGTCTCCACCAAGGTAGGTAGACTAATGCCTGGCTTCACACTGCTTCTATCACTGACCTAAGAACAGCTAATCAGCTACGCTGCCTCCCACCCCCCACACCAAGGCTACCCGCTACAAAAGGCGAGCAGTGCACTGGAGCTTGCACTATATATTGAGGTGGAATTGAAATTCCACTCCATTCCACTGAGAGTTAAATAGCATAATTTATGATTTTTTAATTCCCATGTTATTTCCCAGTTTCAGTACTGTAGCTTTAATTTTAAATTAGGACACTTCCAGCTAACCAACATTTTAAAAATGTATGTAGAATTTTATCCTATCTCATTTTTACTGTAGTATCAGTTTTGGTCTCTTAACAAAGAAGACCATCCTCAGCTACAATGAATAACTAAGCATCACTACAAATGATATAAATGATAACATTTTAGGTTTCATCTTCCTGAGGGCCGATGACCTCGATGTTAGGCCCCTCTAAACAACAAGCATCATCATCAGCATCATCATCATCTTCCTGAATTACAAATACACTGTAAAGACTTTTTATTTTTTGTCCTACACTTTTATGAGAAACACATTAAACACATTGAAAAACACTAAAGCATATTAAGATACAGTTTTGAGAGTCCTTTTTTTACATGCTATTTGTTTGGGGTGTCGACCCATGTGGATCTTTTGCCCCTACTCGCACCATATTGTATGAACCTGCATGTAATTGGAATGGCGGTAGTGTGGAATGTTGTGTGTGAGGAAAGGAAGATTAAGGACATCACAAACACCCAGTTCCCAGGCCAGGGATATTAATCATTACAATTAAAAACCGCTGACCCAGCCAGGAATCAAACCCGGGGCCGCCGGGTGACAGGCGGACATGTTGCACCCTACACCGCAGGGCCGGACTTTGAGCGTCTTACTGTTCACTCAAACTTACACCAACTTTAACAGTAAGGGATAAGTTTCTAATAGTTACATTACATTACATTACATTAAGTCATATCTTTTCTCACATTTTCCGCTGCAAATTTTACTCTGCTATGACCGTTTGCACAACGATTCTCTAAATACTGTCTATTGTCAATTTTATTTTAGTCGATGTTTATCCTGAAGTACCACATTGGATCATTACTTAATATTTATTGTAAAATGCTGGTCGTTTCAGTGGATCGCCATTTACTTACCATGCTTAGTTTATTCCATTTTGAATAATGGGGAATTTTATTATCACCCCCAACTAATACAATTTTCAATTGTTGCTTTTCACATCCTGCAAGGTATCTTGTATCTATAACCTTACCAAACTGAAGGTACTCTTCAAGCTACCAAAAATGATACAAACTGTCACAGTATTTATGGTAAGACTACTAAATGAATGCACACTCAAAATTACCTTCAATATCATCTCTTCGCTGTAAGATGCTAAGATCCAGCGCATAAAGGAGAGCCATCTGTAAGGTCAATGTTACCGAATCTATGGCTCCTGAAGGATCATCTTCAACTTTCAAGCTCTTCAAGAGTTTGATCAACCTGGAAAACAGAATAAAAAGATATGAAGTAGGCAGTTGTAAAGCAGTTAAATATTCTGAATACAGATTGGCAATAAAAAGCTTCTCTAAACATATGTCCAGCAGATACAGTAAACCAAACTAAGTGATAAGGGTAACAGTCAAGAGGTCAAGTAGCAAAATTTCACATTCATGTTGATATTTTTAAACGTCAGTGGGTTCTCAGAACCATCACCAATGTACATTGAATGGATCATAGTCCAAGTCAAGCTTCTTTGGCACTTTAATACTACCAGCAGATGGCATGCGTTGTATGTACAAGAGTTGTGTTGTGGCAGTTATGCAGCAATGCAGTAACATTATGTCACAAGATTCAACTTGACAGCATACATACGTTCACAAATAAATTAAGAGCTCTCATTTTCTGGAAACTGATGTAATTTATGATAATGTGACAATTTGGCAAGAGTAGACAGAGGGATGAACAACACAGAATTTTGGGTGATAATAAGTAGTTTCTTCAAAGATATGCAAAATGGGAAGTCCCCAGGCTTTTATGATCTCAGCTCAGACATGATAAAGGCAGCTGGAATACCAGGCTTGAATTGGCTATATAGAGTGTTATCAGTGATTTGGGAAAGTTACAAAATTCCAGAAGATTGGAGTAAAGGAGTCATCATCCCACTGTTCAAAAAGGGCAACCGACGGAAATGTGGAAATTACAGAGGCATCACGCTGTTATCACATTCACTGAAGCTGCTAGAAAAGATCATAGAAATAAGACTTAGGAAGATAGTGGAACCTTTGCTTGAGGAAGAACAACACGGGTTCAGGAAAGGTCGAAGTACTGTGGATCTTATCTTTGCAGTAAAGATGCTGACAGAAAAGTACTGGGTATACGGAAGAAATCTTGTGATTGCATTTATGAACATTGAAAAAGCATATGATAAGTGTTCCTCGAAACAAGGTATGGGAATGTCTGGAAGACCTAAAGGTCCCAAGTACTTAATTGACAAAGTCAAGATGCTATACCAGAAGTGCTACAGCTGTGTCCAGATAGGCAACGGACGATCAAAATGGTTTGAAACAAAGAGAGATGTCCAACAAGGAAGTGCTCTGTCACCACTCCTGTTCATAATAGTAATGGACAAGGTCATCAAATCTATCAAGAAAATGGACAGTGAACCAAACGCCCTGGTATTTGCTGATGATGTGCTTTTATGGGGAGAGACAGAAGCTGAAGTTCAGAAGAAACTTAATGAATTGAACAACATATTAAAAAATTTTGGACTGAAGATGAGCAAAACAAAGACAGTGGAAATGACCATCAACAGGGAAGGAACAAGCTCAAATATATTTCTGGAAGGAGCAAAAAATCAAATCAGCTTCCCACTTCAAGCACCTCGGAAGCACAATCTCGAAAGACAACACTGTTAGGCAGGAAATAGGCTACTCAGCAGGACATAGAAAGCATTGAACTTCTACAGTCAAGTTAGAAATCTTCTCTGGGACTACAAAATACCACAGAAAGCGAAAACAATCATGTACCACACTTACTTCGTACCAATCCTCGCGTACAGTTCAGAGACATGTACCCTACTAAACAAAGACTTCAGTAGAATCCAAGCAACTGAAATGAGATTCATTAGGACCATGAACCAAACAACCAGAAAGAACCAGAAATGAAGTGAATAGGAAAGTAGCTGGTATTGAGGTTCCTATTATCAGTGTCATAGAGAAACGGAGACTTCAGTGGTATGGGCACATAATGAGAATGAACAGGGAAGACCTGCCAGAAAATATTTTGACCTTAATCTCGCAGGAAGACCACCCTATCAATATTCATACACTCCACTCCAGGGTTTATATTGAATACAATCGATTATATCCTCCCGTATCAATTCCTTGCTTCATGCACGAGCAAGCTCTCCCCAACATTACTGGAGTCTGTCTTGATTCAAACATGCTGACATCGATTAATAATGCCCCACAACTCCGACTTGTGTAAACAAACACTGTGATGCAATAGGTGCACCGACAGCAGTTGTTAACTCCTTAGAAATAAAGGCTGAAGTAAACGATAGCTTAATTTTAGTACTAGGTACTGAAATAAAGAATGTGATACTTCTCCTTCTCAAGGTACAGCAGTGTGCATAACTAATTTCAAGGGTCAGCTTATGTATTTTCGTGCATAGTTAAATTTCAGAAAGGCTGTTCCCATGTAAATTTATAGTGAAAAGGCTATCATTACTCTACAGGGAGCTTGAAATATGTTTTCACATGTGCGCGGTAAACCAGGGTGGCTCTGTTTGAAGTAAGAAAATGGAAGCGTTTGCCACAAACGTCTGGAGGGGTTCTATTACAGTTTTTAAGAATGAACCTGAATATGCGTGTTCAGACTATTGGAATTAGAAAATACTTTACTACAGTAGAACGCAGCCCGGAAGGTGGTTTCGTTGCGCAGAGAGAGACAGAAGTATGAGGTGCGGTGATGCCAATGTGGCTACTCATAACAGCATGTATGTGTAAACATTTTTTCATCCAGTTATATCTTTAATTCCAAAGCGATGACCTATACATTTTTTGGACTTAAAAGTTTCCTGAAAATCCAAATTAATTTTTAAAATCAAACCTCGAGAAAGTGTTGAGGGTAATTTTCGAGATATTGAAGAAGTTAAATGGAAGTTGAGAGAAATGAAGGCGAAGTGCAGAGAGCATAACAGCAAAAATGTGTAAACATTTTTTCATCCAGTTATATTTTGAATTCCAAAGCGATGACCTATATTTTTCGTGGGCTTAAACGTTTCCTAAAAGTCCAAATTAATTTTTAATATCAAACCCCGCGAAAGTGTTGAGAAAAATTTTCGAGATATTAAGGAAGGTAAATATAAGGTGAGAGAAATTAAAGGCGAAGGGCAGAGAGCATAACAACATGAATGTGTAAACATTTCTTCATCCAGTTATATCTTGAATTCCAAAGAGATGACCTATATGTTTTGTGGGCTTAAAAGTTTCGTGAAAGTCCAAATTAATTTTTAACATCAAACCCTGAGGTGTTGAGGAAAATTTTCGAGATATTAAGGAAGGTAAATGGATGGTCCAGTCTCAATGCCGTAGGATATTCGCCATTTTTATACATATCAAATATTGTTGTACGCAGAACATTTTTAATGAAATCATCGAGGTCCGTCACTGGCTTCTTTCTCTAAGGGTTCTTCCCTGGCGACCTGAACACCGCATTATTTTTATTTCCGAAGCTTGTTTTATCCTCTGTACTGTTTGCAGGCCGATACCACACGCGAGTGCTGTCTTCTTTTGGAAGCGTGGCAACATGGCGTTCCTCACCTTCTCCGCCTATGAACGCCTGCTGCTGCATGCTTACCAAATACAAATACACTTTAAATACTATTTCCCTCGCCTGTCGACGGAATACTTGTCTTTTTGCTCTTCCTGGATCTATCGTACACATGCAAATAGTTCCCTAAATTCGTTGATTATGATATTTACAAATAAAACTCTAAACATTCACTCGTGACCCGCACAAACAGGCACCTCTTAGTGAAATGATTCTATTGGCTCAGCGGAAAATACATCATACTAGAAAGCGCGCAAATGTTACTGCGCAACCCTCTTCAAACCGCCTTCTGGGCTGCGTTCTACTCTAATGAGTAGGGACCTGAAAAATTAGCATCTATTTGTTTCAAAATTAACATCTATTTTTCCAAAATTAGCATCTATTTACAAAGTTAAAATAATCGCATGGTATTATTAATTTTAACGATTCCAAGTTTATGAAGTGCAATTATTGCCCTTGGTTCACACACAATACAAATTAATTGTTCAAACAAAAGCATTGTCAGTACTTCGGAACTGCTTTTTTTCAAATTGCACTGTCTGTAACCACTGTGTTCTAAAGAGACAAGACACCCTCGCTGTCTACATTGTTCGTTGGGGTCCACAACAACTCAAGACAGTATTTAGCAAATGTGCTGAACTGCAGTTAATGCAAGCATGACATCACATTTTTCACTTTCTTTCATCTGGGTTTGAATTGCATGTTTCAGAGAACAGTAACAAGACCAGATATCGTTCCGTAAGAGATCTTTTACTCCAAACAATTTCTCAAGCTCATCTAATTCATCAGTGTTATTCAGAATTATAGTTTTTGGATACAAAGCTTAAGAAATTGACACAAAATGCTTATGGGTGGGGTCTTTAGCTTTCAATGTGGGTAGCTTGCACTGTGAAGAATGAGCAGCTTTGATAAATGCGTCTACATGCAGCCTACGATAGAAGAGTGAGCTTAATCAAAGCATCATTATTTGCCGCAGAAAAATTCCCCTCACAAATGAAGGTAGAACTTTTTTTTTTTTTTTTGCTACCTGCTTTACGTCACACCGACACAGATAGGTCTTATGGCAAAGGTAAAACTGGCATCAAGGTTATGCAGTTTGGGGTAAAGGAGATGAGAGGCAGGATACAGAGACCCTTCAGGTTCAGTAAGGAGGTCAACCAATCCAGCTGCATGATCTGTGACAAAAACCATGAGGGAGTGAAGCCTATTCACTTCTCGGTCACTCAGATCAGTCAGGTACTTAATACCACAGTTGTTGATGTCTTTCATGTCAGACGTCTTGAAAAATGTAACACCAGTAAAGCAAGCACTCAAATAGAAGACAGCCTGAAACCAGCTATTCCATCGGGTTATGACAGGTGCAGGAAAAAGCTTTGCTTCCTTTGAAGCACCATACTTTGATGTTGAGAATTGTAAATAATTATATTTTCGCTTTCTTGTGTTCAAAAATGCTGACTTTACCATCGCAAATCTGTCACCACTACGACCCAACTATTGCCAACCAAGCTGATCTGATGTGCCCAGCACTGTACATGCATTTAATGATCCTCTATGACCACACTTAATGTTTCATAACACCAGGTCATGTATGGGGCACTGTCACTAACGAACACTTTAACTGCATCATATAGTACACTATAACTGCGCAGAGCTTCTAAAAGAGCACAAGAACAGATTGTAGCCTTTCCTGCATCAAGATAGTTCACAGAAACAACATGCAGCTCTCTTTTCGATCTGGCTGGGACTTGGAATATGATAAAAACACAACAGCCCAATCTATCTGTAGTTTCATCAGAGAATATGTTGATGTTCTTCCCCACTAAAGCCTCCGCTGTTCTTTTCTGGTGGTCAGATGCAACTTCTAAAAAGGAAGAAAGACCTCAAATTATAACAGAATAATTTAAAATTACTGGATCAATTGGGTACGGGTAAGATAGTTCGATATGGAAATTGCACTCAAATTCGGTATCCTTCAATTTTGCGCATGGTTTGGATGTCGTAATACCTAAACTGTACCCGATCAATGAAATCGAAACTTATCCGGTAAATATACTTCATGCAGAGTTCTCACACATGGCAGCTCTTCATTTGAAAACTCAGTAATCGAGGCTCTTAGCTTCCCAGCTTTTCCAGAGGTATATTTGCTTTGGCAAATACTTTAATTTTTCGTCGTTTACAACTAACTGTGTAAGCACAGAAGATTGCTTTCTTTGAGACGTACTAGCAGCAGGGGTTGAACTTTCATTATCACGTCGCTTATCCACGTGTTTTTCAGATTTAACATGTTTCAGAATGCTATCCTTTTTTCCCCACCCAACTCGGCAATTACAATACTTGCAAAACACTGTCGCTGAATCTGTGACATATAAACCATCCTTTGCATATTGCTGAGCCCTTTCATGCACCCCATTACCTAAACGATCGCTCGACTTTCTACTCTTCACTAGTTTCAATTCTGAACTTTCATGCGCCCCATTACCTAAACGATCGCTCGACTTTCTACTCTTCACTAGTTTCAATTCTGAACAACAGGAAAACAACGCTGCGTCTATCTCGTTATTTCCGTGACACTCAATTTACGTTTCGATAATAATCGATACAGATCTTATTCCCATTGTAAATATCGATTAAAGTCAGCAAGCAGCAATCTATCGGCTACTTTTCTTCATCGATCAGAACGGTCAAAAGATTTATGCATCATATTTTGAGTACATCTGACGATTTTGCTGAAATATGTTGTTTTCGGGAGTAAAATAGCACATTTTTGCAGAATTTGGACCAAAATCGCATATTCATACTAATTTTGCATTTTGGGTCACAATTCACATTTTGTTGCACTTCTATTTATGCGTAAAAATGATTTTATTCCACATTAGAATTACCGTAGGCTTGGATTCAGTACAAGATTCAAAAATTCGCATTTATCGCTAATGCGATTTTTTTCAAGTCCCTATTAATGAGTAACCCACTGTTTGGAAAACATCCGCAAAAATTTAATACAACCTGATTGCTGTTTCATACCAATTATAATGTGTTTTTGTGCGAGTTTGGTATATTTTCCAAATTTTATGGAAAATTGCCTATTATCTATATATTTAAAAAATTTATGGAAACTAAAGTCAGTCAGTCCAGCCATTCTATCCGGTCGATTTCCTTCATTCTTTTTTTAACTGAAAGCTACTCATGCACAGATTTGTCATGTACCATAAATCACTTAATGTCCGCCTTCCTCAAATTATTTGATTTTTCAATTTTTTGTCTCTTTGAAGCAATCATATCTTTGGTTCTAATTGAGGTACGGAGTTAGTTTTGGCCTAAGAACACTCAGTAGATCAAGCTCTTTCATTTCAGCTCTTAACTATTCGATTTGGTTGTTTCTGAGGAAAGTTATGAGTGCACATTCAATTTGACGTCTCATTTCTTCAACATTTTTTCTCATTGAAGCAATCATATCTTTCATTCTAACTGACGTACTCAGTTCGTTTTGGTCTAAAAAACACCCAGTGGATCAAGCGCTTTATTTGAGGTAATAACTACTTAAATATGTAGATTCTGAGAAAAGTTATGAGTACATTTGTGTCCATGACGATCTTTTAAGGACTTTTTAACAGTTCGGTGCGTAGTGTTGTTCCAAGGAACGTTTAATTCAATTTCTTTGTGTGATATATTTACAGGTGTTTTGACATAATATTACATTCTGTTACCACAGCAGATCATGTGATTTATTTCATTAACTCGAGTCTTTGCAGATACATCCGTGAGGATAGTAACGAACAACACCATACTTTGTATATTGCGGGCGGAGCCAGCGGGAAACTGCTAGTAAGAACCTTAAAACGAAGCACTTTTGCATTCACCGACAAAAATCTACTGTCAAAAGGAAGGGTTACCCATCAGGAATAATAGTGAACATATTCCTAAATAACATCTTAACCAACCAAGAAACGTAGAAAGAGAGAGACCAAGTTTTAAGAGGTGTGCAACTAAAACAAGCTACAGAGCTGGCTGCAAATAGAGGATTATGGAAGCACTTAGTTATTCGCAGAGGCTCACAGACTGAATGCGAACAGGTGTAACAGTGTACAATGAAGATGTATGTATGAGAGAATGTCATCTAGCAACCACATTTCCTTGTGTATGTGACGAGAACCATCAACCATAGCCTTCATCAATATGATTAGCTGGGTTCTGCAAATAGCATTGGTCTGTTAATCTGATGAAAGTACAAAGGAACAAATTTGTTACGTTATACCCAAGCATGCATGCATTAATTATTTATTTTCAAAGAACAATTTGAGCTAAAGCTACTTATGGTGCAATACAGGTCTCTTGCTCAGATAGCAGGGGCAGTTTAACACGAGAGTAATCTTCTGCACAAACAGTACAAAGCTGTAACTACAGTATAGTGTGTAGGGTAAATATCTCCTTGTTTTATTACTGTGACTGTGTAAATAATGTGATGGTGCAATTTATGTTAATAGAGGCAAAGATTTCTGGAAAAGGTATGCTTTCTACTGAAACCTCAATTTAAGATAAACTCCCATTTAAGGTTAAAAAATCAGGTCCCTGTAAAAACTCTAAATAGGGGTTCTACTGTAAACCTATAACATTTGTATGGTATTCACTATAATAACGCTTCTGTTTCCTATTACTACATGCATTTACGTCTTCGTAATCTCCGCTAATAATAACCTATAATAATAACAACCATATGCAAACAATTACAATCCCAATATACCGCTAAAGACTTAAAGAGCTTAAATGTTTTTAACAAAATCTATATTTAACCCAATGAGTGCTACGCCTGCCTATAGATGGGCTGACGCGGCCGGTCCACCAGTGCTACGCCCGTCTATAGACGACGCGCGAGAATTTTAATTTTTTTGAGTTTCCCGGTTTACTTTCAAGTGCGAATTTTATCTCTGACATGTTCTGCCATCTGTTGGGCATTATGTAGAACTAACTGATTAGAGATTATAGCTTTGGGAAGTAACTTACAGAGCTTTTTGTAGACGTCTGTGGAGTTGTTCATCTGTGATGTAAACAAACATGGTGGAACAACAATTTAATTGCTCTTGCAGCGATGTTATTTCGGATCACAGAATCTTTCAGTTATTAACCGCAGCGGAAAGCGATGATGGAGATCATTTTAAGGAATTGTTTAGCTATTTTGAAAGTGAGAGTGATAGAGAGAGTGCCGAAAATATTGTATGTGAGAGAGAAATAGAGCCTGCTTCTAAACGAAAGAAGAAAAAGACGGCTCTGAGGGCCAAGTAGTGTTTGATGACAACCCGAAAATCATTGATTTTTTAGAAACTTTCATGCCAGTGGGGTTGGTGCAGATAGTTAAACAAATCGGCATCACAAACAACCAGTAGAAAACATTTAACTATCACCACGTTGCAGGTTTGGAAAGTATTTTAAAATATCAACTTATATACTTCTAAGAAGTTACATATATTAGTTGCCCACAGATTTTAGGAAATAATATTTTGGGCTCTCTACTTTGTACACTGAAGAAAATGGAAATTGCAACACCAAGGAGTGGTGCTACATTGCTGTAATTGAACATGCAGGACGATTGTTCAGTTGTGATTCGATGATTACACTCTCAGGTCCCTCTGAACGCAACTTTGGATAACAATCAACACAGGATGTGCCCACCACGAGCTGCAATACATTGATGAATTCGTCGAGGCATGGAGTCAATAAGGCCCTGAATCGCTTCTTGAGGAATTGTGGCCCATGCTTGCTGCAGTGCACGGGTCAGTTGTTCCAGAGTTGTGGGTGGCTGAGGACGGTTGGCTAGCTGTCGACCCATCATGTCCCACACATGCTCAATAGGGCTAAGGTCCGGGAATCTGCCGGGCCATTCTAAGGTTGTGATGTCATGGAGAGCTTCTCTGGAGATGCGTGCAGTGTGAACTCAGGCATTGTCCTGCGGAAACATCCCATTAGCAATGTTCGCCATCATAGGGACAACCACTGGATTGAGTACCCTATCAACGTACTGTCGAGCAGTCATAGTGCCTTCAACAATCACTAACTGTGATTTCACATTAAAGCCAATAGCTCCCCAGACCATAATGCTTGGTGTTGGCCCTGTGTGCCTCTCGACAATAAGATCTGGGCGGCCCCTCTCCCCAGTACATCGGCGCACACGATTCCGGCGATCACCGAGAGCAAGACAGAAGCGCGATTCATCACTAAAGACGACCCTATGCCATTCGTCAACCCACGTCGGTCTTTCTCGACACCAGGCTAGCCTTACACGTCGCTGTTGTGGGGTCAATGGAACACCTTCTGCAGGGACACGGGCTCGTAAGCCAGCTGCACGCAGGCGATTACCAACTGTTTGTTGTGTAACGTGGGGTGCCACAGCTGCTCAAATTTGCGCTGCTGTTGCATGGGGTTCTATCCGGCCCATCCGAATGATGCGGCGATCCTCTCTCGCAGTTGTCTGTCGCGCTAGGCCTTTGCCAGCTCTACGAGTGTGGGTACCTTTATTTGACCACTGCTGCCATACACGTTGTACCACAGATGCCTGTCGGCCAACACGTGCAGCGACAGTCCTTAGCGATAATCCAGCCTCACATAGCCCAATTATCCGAGCCCTCTCAAACGGTGACAGTTGTTGATAGCATGCTCTTCTCTGTCGTCGAGGCATGTTTGATGGGGAACACTTCACTGCACAGACTGCAAGTCAACTACGCTACACCAGAGTCCGTATACTGGAGTTGATTCCTCTGCGACCAATCATGTGGGGAGACCTGTAGCAACAATCCAATGGGTCTGAAACTTTGATTGTTTACATACCTATATGACATCGTTCTGTCGTGTCGCTGATCAGGCACTCCCACATTTCATAATTCGTGAGCGAGCGGTTCAAAAATAAATTTGAACCTCGACCTCACAATGCAGGAGTAAAGTAAATTAAGATTCAAGTCAGAAAATGAAATAGAACTTCAAGGTATCAAGGTAAAATAATTATATGTGTAAGAAAACGAAATTGAAATATACATTGTGAATTATTAAGGAGATGCAGTTCTGAGCAGTAGGAGCCATTCAGGCAGTGGTAAAATATTTGATCAAACACAGGATATTTGTCATTTCTTATCACAGTATGTACATGGTCAAAAGGATGACAGGGCATAGCTTGAAGCACACGTAGCCCAAGGAAATTTCCGATGTTCGTCCTTCACGAATAATTGAGAAGGTTTAGAATTTCCTCAGGGAAGGGATGCTGCTAGCCAATGAGAATAAGACAAATCTGAAGTACACAGGGTTCAAAGTTCGGCAGAGCATAGCAACAACGAAATACAAAATTAACTTAAGGGAGAACACAGAGAGGTAGTCAGTTAGTTCATAGCTCACAGTCAGAAGAGGTAGTTGGGAAGTTAGGCTGGAAGTCTGGTGAGACAATAAGCCAGTCAGGTCGCCAACAGAACTTGAGTTAAGTTCTAAGTCAGAATTACCAGCATCGGTAATAGGAATTCTAGGCACTGTGCCAGGAAGTCTAAACATTAAATTAATAGAGTGTCAGGGTAAAAGAGAACGCATCAGCAAACTTGTAATTCAACTAGAATAAACGGGAAGTCCTTAAGAATATTACGCGACCAGGGAAACGTACAGGTATCTTGATCAGCAGTTGGAACATATAATCTCTACTGCTAGCAAGGACTTAAATTACAGGGAGAGCAGTAAAAGACTTTGACTGTTCAGTATTACGAGTGAAGGTCTCTGGAGGAGCCCATTTAATAGTCGCTGAACTACACGGAGGAACTCAAGGGAAGTCAACATTTAAGGGCTCCGAGTATCCTACCATAAAGTTGAGCAGGGATAAGAACTGTACGAGAATTGGACCGGATAGTTGGGAAGAGGTAACCACGGAGCGGCAGTTTCCAGTATATACCGAGAGGTCAACACTAAGGGAGTCACGCAGACAGTAACACAAAGAAATATCAGAACTGCATCTCTTGGGTATTGGTGAAGGAGACCAGTGAACCAATGTGTGTTAACCTGTGAAAGTGAAATTAGGCTTCAAGAAGGAAGACGTCGTGGAAGACTTCATCCTCTCGGAAGATAAGTATTATCTAGTAATAACTGGACTAACCAGGGAACCAAGGACTCAATAGCCAGACAAGATATTGCGTAGAATAGGAAGTTCCCTAACTCAAGATCAAATTAACATTCTAGAGTTGTATATAAACGTATATAATTGTACAGTGAAATAATTTGGGCAATTCAATATAGTGATTCTTGGCATCTAGAGTTGTATATAAACGTATATAATTGTACAGTGAAATAATTTGGGCAATTCAATATAGTGATTCTTGGCATCTAGCCACATTAACTTGGTGTTTTTATTACAGAGTTTGAGAGCATTTTAGAACCCTTTCCAGTCCCCAGCTTGCCATATCCTTAGGATATGATAGTTCCATATCTTGAAAATCAACACAAACGACCAATGTCTTCATGGTGTTGCAATTTTAATTTTCTTAAGTGTATGAAGATAATGCACTCATGTGCACATAATTGTAATTTTGTTTTCTTTCAAAATAATATTGAACATATGTGTAGGATTTTCCATTTGCATTTAGATTTATAAACAACCAACATTTATAAACATTTTAAGCTAATTTCCCCACTGATAAGTTAAAAATTGAGGCTTCTACAAATTTTTTTTACATACGAATGAAAAAACTCAGCACTCAGGTACCAAACAGTCAACTGGTAACTCAGCACTTAAAAGGTTAACAACTGTTCATGAAACCGAGCCTGAATCTATATCAGAGGTGTTCACGCTGGGCATTCCGTCCCACGGGCGCCCAGCACTGTAAGTGGGCGGGCTGGCAGGCGATGAGCACAACCATAGTACGTTGTGGCTACATCACAGACCTGAAGAATGGGCGAAGTTCTCCCAGTCACTCTCAATCACGGCTGTGAAATGGAGGCAGAAATCCACGTCATTTTCAATTTACGTTCTAAGAAAAAAGTTATTCATGTCACTGCAGTTTATGTATTTTGAACAGATACAATAAAAAGTTAAGCCTACTGTACAACCTCAAATATTTTTATAATGTACATAATGAATTCCAATTTGGAGAGTTTAGACATAGGAGAAATAAAGATCTATACAAGGATGAAGAAAATGAAAGGCTGTTAGGCACAATCAGAAAGAGGAGAATAACATTTTTTGGTCACATAATGAGGATAGATAACAGTAGATTGACAAAACTAGTGTTTAGCGATGTTAACAAGAGCAAAAATGGCAACCAGTGGATCCAAGGAGTAAAAAAAGATATGACAGATTGGAATAACAGACAAGACAATACAAGACAGAAACTTTCAGAAGATTGATACAAAATTTCAAGGGTTTCCAGGAGAAGGAAAAGAGGAAAGGTAATAATAACATCTAGACACAAGAGAGGAGGAAACAGCAAAGTGAATGAAGAACTATTGGAAGTCAAGAAAGGCTGGATTAAGATGAATGAACAGGGTTACTTTCCGTAGTCCTTAGATGGCCAAAATCGAAGGAAGAAAGAAAGAAAGAAGAAGAAATACAATTTTCACTATTACATTTTAAGGGGTGCTTTAGAAACAGTTTTAATATAACACGGAGTTAAGGTGGTTAAGCTGTTGCTTGTGAGTATTAGGGTTAAAATTATCTGATAAATTCGTCAACAATCCAATCATGCTTACCGGGAATAACATCAATGAAGTTACTTATTTGAAGGCATACTGTACATTAACTGGTAGATATTGTGCCATTTCACTGTTACCTAAAGATACAACCAGAACAAAAATGGAGTCTAAATTGTCAAAAACGACGATATTTTAAACGTCAGACACTACCATAAGCCGAGATGGTAATATTTTCGTCAAGCGCTCGGAGAAAGAACGAAACATAGAAGGCGGTGAAAAAAGAACAAAGTGAGAAGATTGTTATGAGCTATTATTAAGAAAAAAATTGAGAAAGAAAATTTCATTCATTCACTTAACTTGCTTATGAGAGGAATGACATAGTCTGTTACCAGGAGGAGGATATCAGCGTATCGGAATTCCATTCTGAAGACAGGAGGAAGACTTTATTTATGGCTATAATCTACAGTATTAGCGGGATACATTACTTCGCTCCGCGAAATTAAATTACTTTAAAAAAATACAGAAGATTCCACGGTGATACGTCACACTACATTCTTTAGACGACGTATTAGCCGATACTCCCAATTTTAAACGGCTAAAGGATTGGATTTTCGGCAAAAAAATTGAGAAAGAATATATATAAAACACAATTTTCACATTTTGAATGGAATAATTAATTTCACCTATCCCAAACTGTTAATTATTTCTAACATCAACTCTTCCAAGAACAACGTTTATTCATCATAGGCAAATAGTAACAGAACATAGCCATAAGATGACGACATTGACTGAAATGATGTATTATTCTGTTCCAATTGCTCAAGCCATCACCATGATACTCTAAGAAGACAGAAGGCGAGACTACCGAGATGAATGCACTGTAGGATGACGTTGCCAGCCCCAGGATGACCAGTAACCAGATGAGACGCTCCCAAACGCTCCCAAACACCTAAGGGAGATGAAAGGAGCTATGTCCGCATGTCCAAACGCCCGGACATGAGTTGACTACAGGAGTTGCAGAACAAAGATAAGTCCACTTTGAGTTAAATGTACAAGTAAGAAATTATTCATTTTTTCTTATTATTAAAGTGCTGTTATAGTTAAAGCAAGTGTGATAATTAAATATGAGTAGTTGGTTACCAAAGTTAGGTTAAAGGGTATTAGGTATTCTTCAAACCTTAAACGTCAAATCCATATGTAGGGAACAGTCATCCAGTGATAAGAAAGCCTTCGTTCGTAACGCTGTCAATATAATGTGAGAGGAGGCTAGTTTTTAATGTATTGGTGAGTTTCATACGACGTTGAAATAGAAGTTAGGCATATGTGAGAACTTATGAGACAGAAGAATTGTAGGAAGGAGATCGCCTGTATGCCAAGGGCTTACTATATATATAAATGTAGTAATATCCTTTGGAATTATGAACGGATTAAAGCTATGGCAGGGTAGATAAGTTCATGAACCATGATAAAGGTAAGAGATACGTCGAATTAGAATATTATAAGACATATACGGTGAAGTGAAATGTGATATTTATTTAAAATGTGAAATGATGATTATTTAATGTGAGTAATATGAGATATGGTAATTAATATTGGTGGTAGTTGTTATTCTTCGCGAATGTAGTCATGGTTATGTTGTTGTGGACATAACGTTCCAAGTTACGTATTTTGAAGTGATTAGTGAACTTATTCTGTTTCATTTGATTATTTACCCATGAGTAAACCAAGAGTAGGATAGAATGCAATCACAATGCTGTCTGTATGTTGACATTTATGTGTAAAATCACCAAATGATTTATAATGAGGATGAATTTAAACTAGCTAACACCCTGGTATATCTTCTAATTATAAGATTCTTCTCATGTGTTAGGCAGACTTTGAAGTTAATTCTAAGGCATTACCTAGTATCACTGGTGACTGAACTGCACAAACAAAAGTTATTAATTTGAGGTAGAGTCTTCGCACAAGGTAGACCACATAGTTATCGTATGTTTTGATGGAAGTATGATTATATATGCTTGGTAATACAGTATAATAGCATGGATACGCACTTGAATTTTATGAATAATCTCGAGTTAACAGAGTAATTTATCTAATTTTCTAAATGTGATGTTTGATCGTCCTTTTGAGAGTATACATTAATTTAAAGGGGACTTATCGATGTTTATGCAACAGAATGCGTCAAGAAACATGAGCATTATTTGAAATGCAACATCTGTCAAATATTATAAATACTATGAGGATATTTTCCAGGTTAATTTGATTGTGTATCTAGATACAAAGAATTAGAAGCAAGAGAAGTTATTGCATTTCCGTGAATCAACGTAAATAAGATGAGAGAAAAGAGAACATTTGAATTTAATTTTGTGAGATTTCATGTAGAAAAGATGTGATTCCAATTTCGTTAAGAGGTTTACTGCCAAATACGAATCAGCGTCCTATATTTTCTAAAACCACCCTCAATCTACGACACTATACATATTATGTTGTAATGTAAATATTACTTTTCTTCATTAGATGCATTATCTAATGTTTTACTTATCCAATATTTTATCATTCAGTACTTTAATCATCTGATATGATAATTACTTAATATTGTCATTACCCAGTATTTCTTTATCCGATACTGTCATTTAATTTTAGTTTCCTTTTCAAATAGAGACTTTCTAGACAAGTAGTTCTTTGATTGAGATCTTCTAAGATCGTGATTATTTATTTTCAAGCATCCTAACTGGACATTTCGTTTCTTTCAAGAACCTTAACTTAATGTTATCAGAAATGAACTTTTAGATAAGGGCACAGCCCATCACTCATTACTTTTATTCCCAAAGGAGAAATTATGATATTCTTTCTACGGAATGAACTGAGTTTGTAATAAATGTAGTATGTTAAAATATCAACCTTTCTTTTAATGGCTTTGTAGAGTAGTTACTTACTTGTAAGTACCTATATTTTTGGCGATCTGGTAAACCATAGGGAATTCTAGCTAATGTGCGAGTAGGAGACTTCCTTCTACGCGAGTTAGAGATTTCGTCGAGCATAATTCGGTATCCTTTCTTCTCAACCGGAACTCATAACCCATGAATGACAAATAGTGGCAAAATTTATCATAATTAGAGCTAGTCTGGATCTTGTGCGTCCTTACCTGGACGCGGGAACGGCGCAATATATTTACGTTGTTGCTGTACTTTAATCTTGAATAGTAAATATCTATGTCCTCACTCGTGATGAAACTCCCTCTTGCCATTATTATCACCAGACACCTGTTAAATTTTAAATACTATTTCCAGAAATTCAGTGAACAGGGAAAGTCACACAACACCACAACACTGTGCCAAATAATTGTTGCATTATGTAATTATATTCATTTTTGCTTAATGAATAACAAAAATTTTACTTTTTAAAAAATGAAAATATTGTCATTCCCATGCAAGGAATTGTAAATCGCAGCTTGTACGCTTAAACCCTGTACATTTGTAGATGGTAACACAAACATTATAATGTGACGGTTTTCGCTGAATGAATAAATACAAGAAAATAAAACTGCCTGTTTATATCGAGCGCAGTACAAATCAAACCAGAATATTTTGAAAGGACCAATTTTTTTGTTGCAATTATAGAGTTTTATTTTAAATAATGTATCCCATTCAGCACTTCGGTGAGTAGTGGAGGAGACCTTCATAATCACAATCGAACATCAATGCTCCCTCGCTTCCCTGCAAAGTGTGTTCGCTCTCTCGCTTCACTGTGACGTATGCTTATTATGTAAGCTGCCCGCATCTATGTCACGTCAGCCCGGCTGCACTGGACAAGCCTCAACGGGCGCCCAACTGAGCACCTCTAATCTATATGATGATGAAAACTCGAAAAGTGGTGTCGTCTACTTTACCGGCCATTTTAACAAAAATGATTCTACCGTAGTCTACGGGTCATTTTTTGAACCTACGAAATAATAAAGAAAAGTCAGTTTACAACCAGGTAAATATGGAAAATTTTGACCTTAAACTTGGCGATAGCAATACATTCTTTCATCTTAGTTCGCACATCTGGCAATTACCACAAAAATCTGTAATCAGTATTTCTACTCCTTTTGCATCGTATAAAACATTTCACTTGACTAAACTGAAATTTTGAATGACGGTGGGGGGGAAGCTCTAGGCTCACAGCTCCACAGCAGATGGGTGTTGAGGAACGTGTATAGATAACGATCTTGGGTTTTACATAGAAACAATACTGTATTTACTTGTGTATCAGACCCGTTTTTTTCCCCATTTTTACAGACAAAATAGTATAGGAGGGTCCAATATGCGATAACCTCAATTTTTTTGCAGTGAACACATGTCTTCAAGGCTATGAAAAGCTATAAATTGTACATGCAAACATTCTACAGTATTCTTTAACAAACTTATGAATGTATTTTAGTTATACTGGCTATTTTCATTGCAAGGCAGTATTTCTAAATGTAAAAAGACAAATGGTGAACACGACATTTAAGCCTACATATAAAGTAAATATAGTCAGTTTTAGTTAATCATATCACATCACATGTTTCACCTCATTAATTCCTCTGATGAGTTTGACGTCAGGAAGGGCATACGGCCGTAAAAACTCACTACAAAGATTGGTCTCGCTTCATACTCGACCCCGTAGAGAAAATATGTAATATTGATGGAAAAGAACTTATTGGCCGGTCATTTGTCTCTCAGTCGAGCAATAGGCATACCACACAGTAAAGCTGAGTAAACTGATCACTGCTTTCATTTGAATTATCGTCTTGCACCAACAACTTCCCTGCTACTGGCATGTCGTCATACCAAGTGACGTCATCTTCACCGCCATCTCTTCAGCCACGCACTACAATAGAGTATTCAAGGTCCCGTCTTTTTTTTTGAACCTTTTAAAAATACTGTAGAAGTCCGTTACAGCGAGAGTTCATAATAACGAAAAATTTGCTCGCTATAGCGGATTGTCGTTATATCCGATGTTTGTATAAAATCCAGGAAAACCCATACACATAAAAAAATCTGTATGAAACGGCAATCAGTTTGTTCAAATCTTGCGTTTCCGCAAATGATATCCACACTATGGCTTACTTGTTTGTTATTTTTCGAATTCCGATACTACGTGAAAGTGTATGTTTAATTTCATTCTGAAAAATGTAGTACCGTATTTCTCCGAAACCAAGACAAACCCAATTTTTTCCTTCAAAAAATTTAAATCAGGACAAAAAGTACTTTGTAAAATCACATGAATGCCTCTGTTGCACATTAGGATTGCGCATTATTAGACTATTTTTAGATGCCGAACGTTGGCTTTCGTGATGCCTTTTGTTGTGGCTGCACAATTTTCTTTATTTCCGCGGGTTTAACGACCATTAACTTAAAATACTGAAGATAACCCGTTGAAAATTTGCCGGCAATACCTATTCCATGGGTCTTTACAATATCACAATCCATCAGGAAGTTATTCTTGCTGTCTATAAAACTGTTACTTTTGCTCAGCGTCAGATATAACCGGCTACCACTACACGCACGTCTCGTTTGCCTATGCGGACGTTGAAGGTCAACAAACGAGTTTACTGCGCCACGGTATGGCCATTGCGCCCTTGCGTTTTTTGTGCACATACCTCACAATTTTATCTTTGACTTCTTTAATGTGTCCTTGTTGCAGACCATTGAATGCATTTTTTGTACAGTACGGTACCGTGCGCATTTTTTTAGATCTTTGTCTTCACGCTAACGCCAAATATTGGCTTTAGTTAGGCCTATGCCGTATTTTCTTGCGGCTGCACATTTATTCTACATTTCCAAGTGTTTACTAACCATTAACTTAAAATTGGCATCATAATATCGACGAGAACCCATTGAAAATTTGCCGGCAATACCGTACCTTTTCTACGTATCTTTACAATACGACTATCCATCACGAAAATATTCCTGCTGCCTATGAAACTTAATTTTACTAAGCGTCAAGTACAATAGACGCGTTATAACTCTGCCACTGAGTAGCCGGCCTTTCTAAGAATTCGAAGGCTCGCATGTTTTGATGCCGTTCTGCAGATTTGAGAAACGGTTTTGTAGAGGCTAATTGAACGTCATTCTCTCTTCACTATTTCCCGAGATCCAGTGACGATACACACAAAGCATTTAAAGATAAAAATTTCATAGTTCCGTATTGAAATTATTGATGTTAAAAATTAAATAACTGGAAAGGAGGTTCAACCTATTCAATACTCAAAAGAAAGAAACGTAGCAATCACATTTCTATTTAAATGGGACCGGTTTCGACCTTAGTCTAGGTCATCATCAGCCATAAAAAACATATAAAATGTTTATGAATGTTGGAGGTCAGTTCCACACTCTGTTAGGCACAAAGACACGACATCACATTCTGTCCTGCACAAAGTCACAACACTACTAATCAACATACGAAGATCAAAAAGGCTTGAATTCGCAGACGAACAGATCTGTAGTAGAAAGCCGCCAGCTCCCGGTGACCAGCGCGGCACACTCAAGGTCATTAAAATTATAAAATCCTTTTAATCACAACCACCTACTCAATACATTATGTTAATCATTGAATTATAAAACAATCATGAGGTGTCTTAAATAAAGGAACATGTTTCGTTCGACATAGCGAACATCATCAGCCTTAATTTACAAGGATTAGGTCAGGGCCCTGAACTGAATGATAAAAATTATTAAAAAGGTGACAATACCATAATAAAAAGTAAAATGATAACATTAAACATGAAATTATAACGATATGTACAGATTAACAGCAAGAATGCAGAGGAATATTTTGAATGATGGTAGTCTATAGAGTTAAAACAAACATGAGGTTGTAAAAGTAAAAAGATACAGATGTAGTAGATCCCAAATTATAAGTCAATGTGTGAAGCGTGGACCAATCGCCGACCATGGAGCTCCTAATTGAGCAAACCAAAAGTTAAAATAGAGTCTACTGAACAGCGCGGGCCAAGCTGAGTCAGTCAAAAGGCGCAAAGCGACGAAGCTAAGGTTGAAATGACGTAAACTTCAGTAGTTAGGAATTCTGTAGGAGAGCCAACACAATGCCAGAAGGAAATACAGGTTGAACTAGTCCGTATTTACACGCTAGCAGTAGAATTAAACTTATACAACGTAGGACACCAATGTGGACTCGTTAAGTAACCTGAAATTTAATTGGCCTAACCCGAAAAAAAAACCGACGATCTGATTACCACAGTCGCGGAAATTGAATCTAACATTCAAAAACTCCCCGTAGAAGTGCATAAAGACATTAAATACGAAATAAAGAAAAAGCTTCCTTTTCTGGCGAAAGAACTGAAAACTACCTCGAATCCGACCCTTAGCAAACAAATACATGATGTAAGAAATAAAATTAATAATAATAATATTATCGTCACTAAAGCTGATAAAGGTCCCACCATAGTATTACTACATAAAGATGACTACATTAAAAAAACCGAAGATTTCTTCGCTAATGGCAGTTTTACTATTATTAATAAAGATCCCACCCCCAAAATCCAACGAAGTTTGAAGAACCTATTGAAGAATCTGCCGTTCTTACTACAAGAGCACGAGTATCAGAGGCTTATAATAATGAACCCGAAACTTCCAACTGCAAAAGCTTTGCCTAAAATCCATAAAAAAGACGTACCTATACGCCCTATCATCAACTGCATGAACAGCCCTTCTTACAAAGTTTCAAAATTTTTGCATAATTTTCTCAGTAAACACTTTAAATTCAATAATACAGCCTATATAAGAAATTCCGTTGAATTTTGTGAAAAATTATCGAAATTCAATCTTGAGCATAATCATATAATGGTATCCTATGATATTACCAATATGTATTCCAATATTCCGGTAAGCAAAACTGTCAAGATTATTAAATCAAACCTTTTAAAACACAGTAACCTTAGCAAATGCGAAATAGATAATTTCATCAGTCTGTTAGAATTTGTACTTAATAACAACTATTTCACCTTCAATAATAGAATATATCATCAAAAGGGCCTAGCAATGGGTGACCCGATCTCGGGCATTCTAGCTAATATCTTTATGGATGATTTGGAAAATAACAAAATAATCAATAATATTAATGGTCTTCAATTATGGTTAAGGTATGTTGATGACACTTTTGCCATTATAGATACACAGAAAAACGATAGTCATAGTGTGCTAACATCCCTTAATGAGCTTGACAATGATGTCAAATTCACTAAGGAAGATGAGATCAATGGTTCTCTAAACTTTTTGGATTTAAACATTTCAAGAAAGAATAATAAGTTCATTTTTCAAATATTTAGAAAGCCTTCTTGTGCCCCCATCACTATAAGAAACGATTCCTTACATCCGCAATCTCATAAACAGGCTGCATTTTTTAGTCTTGTCTATAGAGCATTAAAAATCCCGCTGACAACTGATAATCGCAAAAAAGAACTAAACTATATTAAGGATTTAGCCAGAATTAACGGCTATAACCCCTTAATGATTAATAAAATCATTAACAAGATAAAATTAAAAACTGCAACAAAATTGATTCCAGACAAGCCTAAAAAAACGAAATATGCTCCCTTCACCTACACAAATCCAGGCCTATTTCAAGTTACTAACCCTCTAAAGAAATACGATATTAATATCGCTTATAGAACCCGATATACGAACCGTAACATATTTTTCAATTCAAATATAGTTAACATTAATCACAATAAATTCTCGAACTCTGGTATCTATAGGCTTAAATGCACCCATTGTGGATTCTCCTACATCGGACAGACTGGACGTAGCTTTTTGACCAGATACCTTGAACATTACAACGCTTCGAAACATAAAAAGTATTCCGCCATGAGCACCCATATGGAAGAGACTGGCCACAGTTTTACTACAATTGAAAAAGACCTTCAAATCTTGAAATACGTCAATAAAAGTAAACTTATGACAGAGTTTGAGAACATTTACATATTCCTAGACCAGCATTTCAACGGGCATCAAAATTTAAATGATACTTCAGAAATTAAAAGTCCAATAATCGAGAAAATTCCAGAACTACTCTCTCTTTTCAATATAAATAATAATAACTTTACGAGAATCTTTAATTATACAACTGTTAATAATACAACAACTACTACTCTACTGCCCTCTCATGCGACACCCCCTCCACGATTACCCGACCCGCCTAAGGAATCGGTCACCCCTCCTCCTCACATGACTCACTCCCCGCCTCTACGTATACATACATACAATACTAGAAGCAGCAATAAGGTTACTCGCCAGTTTGATTCGCGCAGCCAACGTTAGTGAACACCTCACACTAGTCCCAAGGGTAAGCCTCCGTCTAACTTTTACTAACTTTTTTTTTTTTTTTTTTTCATTATAACATATTTTTATATTTCCTCCCTTTTCTTTCTTTTCAGATTTCTAACTCCAATTGTGCCATAATCTGCTCCATTCAATCTGGTTTGCTGGAACTCTCCCTACTTTCAAGTTATAGTTACTTAACGAGTCCACATTGGTGTCCTACGTTGTATAAGTTTAATTCTACTGCTAGCGTGTAAATACGGACTAGTTCAACCTGTATTTCCTTCTGGCATTGTGTTGGCTCTCCTACAGAATTCCTAACTACTGAAGTTTACGTCATTTCAACCTTAGCTTCGTCGCTTTGCGCCTTTTGACTGACTCAGCTTGGCCCGCGCTGTTCAGTAGACTCTATTTTAACTTTTGGTTTGCTCAATTAGGAGCTCCATGGTCGGCGATTGGTCCACGCTTCACACATTGACTTATAATTTGGGATCTACTACATCTGTATCTTTTTACTTTTACAACCTCATGTTTGTTTTAACTCTATAGACTACCATCATTCAAAGTATTCCTCTGCATTCTTGCTGTTAATCTGTACATATCGTTATAATTTCATGTTTAATGTTATCATTTTACTTTTTATTATGGTATTGTCACCTTTTTAATAATTTTTATCATTCAGTTCAGGGCCCTGACCTAATCCTTGTAAATTAAGGCTGATGATGTTCGCTATGTCGAACGAAACATGTTCCTTTATTTAAGACACCTCATGATTGTTTTATAATTCAATGATTAACATAATGTATTGAGTAGGTGGTTGTGATTAAAAGGATTTTATAATTTTAATATATTGTCCTCAATACGGTTCCATTATGAGATTAATTACATGTAACACTCAAGGTCACGCGCTGCGGCCAAACACCAAAGTAGAGTGGAGAACGTTTCGAAGGTCCAGAACCTGTCACGGCTGCGGGAAGCCAATTACGTATATAAAAATATACGACGCCAATTAGTACAACTGAATGAGCACCCGTACTCCAGATAAGTTCTTGGTAAACAGTTGACTTGAAAAAACAATTGTAGAGAGAAGAAAAAAATGTAGTAAAAAGCGCAATATCGGAAAACAAATGAAAACTTATATGCACAGTGCGCTATTTTTTAAGAAGAAAAAATTTTTAGGTTATGATTGAAGTAGTCGAAGTTGGCGCAAGACAAAAATTAAACGAGGAAGAGTGATAGTGAAATAAGAGAAAGAATAAAAGAAATTGAAGTTAGATGGTAATGAGGAAAGATAAGATAGGGAAATGAAGGAGGGGTAGTTTAAGGTCGTTTTTATTGTCAACGAGTTTTGTGTGTGCGTGCGCGTGCTGGGGGCAAGAAAACAAGCAGAGTAGTTACCGCGGTAGTTGACTGCTAGGCCGCAATTGCAAGACAGCCCTTGAGTTTTCGCATGAGATTCTGTGAAAAAAAACGTAGTCTTAGATTCGGAGAAATACGGTATCACTCCAGTGGTTTCTGTGGCAAACACTTCAGTTTTCTTTTTGAAACGGCGTCACCTAACCTAACCATATATATGTATCATGAAAACATATTTGAAACGCTTGTAGAGAAATGATAACCTACCCGCTAAAAATTTACATGTAAATAGCCTTTTCGAAATTTAACTAGTAGACGCGAGAAGATATGAACTATCCTCTGAAATCAGTGATGTACTCTTGCCATATCTTGAGGTGTATCACATTCTTACTTAATTTCCATATGTAACATTAAAATTAAGAGATCGTTTATCTCAATCTTTATTTTTAATAAGTTAACAACTGCAATCGGCCACGTTATTTATGCATTTATTACGAAAACGTGTTATCCCCTTTTATTTCGATTTTTTTAGAGAACAGCAGTTGACGGGTATTTCTAATCGACTGCAAAATCGCCTTTGAATGTCGACGAGAGAGCTCGCAAATGCACACAGTGAGAAAACTATACTATACCATACCGAAGATGATCGATCGCATATTGTGGCAAACATTTCAGTTTTCTTATTCAAACAGCATCACCTATCCTAACTTAACCATACTATACATATGATGAAAACACACTTCAAGCGCCAGTAGAGAAACGATAACCTTCTCGCTATAAATTTTCATAATAGCTTTTCCGTACTTTAACCAGACGCGAGAAAATATAAACTAACCTCTGAAATCAACTGTGCACTCTGCCATATCTCGAGGTGTATCCCATTCTTACTTAATTGCAGTATTTAGCCTTAAAATTAAGCGGTCGTTTAGTCAGCCTTTACTTTTTAACGATTTAACAACCGTTATCAGACATGTTATTTACGCATTTATTGCAAAAATATGTTCTCTTTCAGTTCTGTTTTTTTACGGAACACCAGTCGACGGGTATTACTAATCGACTCTGACATCGTCTTTGAATGTCGACGAGAGAACTCCCTAGTGGACATAGCGAGAAAACTATACCGACGGTAATCGATCACTTGCAATATAATCGCGGGGGTGCATAAATATTGGGAATGGAAAAATTTGCGCGCGCTTAACCGCTCGTAATAACAAATGCGTCAGTGATAGGGCTCTCACTGTAACCGAAGGATGATACACAGTTTAATATAGGAATTCTGAAGGGCCAAAAATAAATTATCGCTATAACGGAGTTCTCGTTATATGCAGTACTCGCTATAGTGGACTTCTACTGTAGTTTCATTCTTGAAAGTGTGAATCTATTCCCAAATGGTTTCTGGAGATGTCTGATATTCCCAGTTGGTGTATGTGTGGCAGAAGCCACTCCTTCCGAGTAAGGCCGTGCTGTATGAAGCATGTCAAACTACCAGCTGATAACTAGCGTATGTTACAAGTTGTTCTTCCAAATGTAATACATAGTTACTGGAAGCATTCTTTTGACAACTACAGCTGTTGAAAGCCAGAACCTTATTTTAAAGAATACAGTATATCATGCTTGTTTTCCACATTTTCATATCAGAATTTACCTTAACAGCTGTAATAGAGATGAAAGACCGCATTGTTTAGGTTAGGTATGCAATCGCCCTGATAGTGCCAAAAGTTCCACGACAGAAAGAATAAAAATAAATAACAGAAAACTTTGCCGCATTTATGGATATCTACATGTGTGGCGGTAATGCATTTTATTATCATAATGTTTAATTTCATACGTTCGTTGTCACCATTTTTTTATCTACGCATACCCTAGTACCTTTTGTTTGGCATCTCCGAAAATCATTAAAAGTGGGGACATAAAATCAATATTATTATTATTATTATTATTATGTCCGCCTGCGTAGCGTAACGGTTAGTGTTATTAGCTGCCATCCTCGGGGGCCCAGGTTCGATCCCCGGTACTGCCAGAAGTTTAAGAACGGCAAGAGGGCTGGTATGTGGTTAAAATGGTACACGCAGCTCACCTGCAATGGCGGTGTGCCTGCAAAGAGCAGCACCACCTTGGGATGAGGACACGAGTTTACTTTTTATTATTATTATTATTATTATTATTATTATTATTATTATTATTATTATTATTATTATTATTATTATTATTATTATTATTTGTTAGGTACATTGGCGAGTAAAACTATCATTAAGATGGGATAGTTTTTATCACATTTTAAACTTACTTCTCTCCAAAAAATACATATATTGGCCCGAGTTACAAGATATTAAATGGTCATTTTGTTAATGATCTCACCTGCTATATTAATAGCAACAACCATGAATATTTCTCAACTAAAGTAAACTTGTTTCCTCATCCCAAGGTGGTGCAGCTCTTTTTTAAACATGCCTTCAGTGGAGGGGAGTTACATGTACCATTTTTACCATATAACAAATGTCCTGCCATTCGTAAATCTCTGGCAGTACGGTACCGAGAATCAAACTCAGACTCCCGAGAACGGCAGCTAATTGTGCTAACCATTACACTGGCGGACATTCTTAACACAAAACATAGACATATAGCATGACTGATGCATGCTTGCAGTGCACGGTTCTGACACAGGAACTATTCACCTATTTGTGCGACGTCATCAGAGCTGCGGTAGGGATACGCTACGGAGGCGGGCATTTCTTATCTATGGAACACAGATGTACCGCATTATTTCGATATGTGTTTTCATTGTGTAGGTCATACGGACAAAACTATTCAATAAGGCTTGTACCCGCTTCGAAGCAAATCCACTGTTTTTCTCTGACAAATTACGTTGGGGGGTCAAGTATGCGAGATTTATTTTTTCATTTTCTTCGTCTCGAAAAGCCAGGTGGTATCTAATATGCAAGGGGATCTAATACACGAGTAAATGCAGTAATTGTTCCATTTCTAAATTCCTCACAACTGACCTCTTTCAAAAGAAAAGAAAAGCAGCATTTATCACTTTTAATATTTATTGTTTAAATTTCATGTGGCTATTTCTAGCCGAGTGCAGTCCTTGTAAGGCAGACCCTCCGACGAGGGTGGGCGGCATCTGCCATTTGTAGGTAACTGCGTGTTATTGTGGTGGAGGATAGTGTTATGTGTGGTGTGTGAGTTGCAGGGATGTTGGGGAAAGCACAGACACCCAGCCCCCAGACCAATGGAATTAACCAATGAAGGTTAAAATCCCCGACCCGGCCGGGAAAAGAACCCGGGACCCTCTGAAACGAAGGCCAGTACGCTGACCATTCAGCCAACGAGTCAGACACTTTCAATATTAAAAGGGCAAATTACCATACAATCTCGAATACCACCCGCCAAAGATCCGCACCCTTATTTTGAAAGAACAAAATTTTAAAAAAAAGTGAAGTCAAAATGATTTACAATCTTTACTAACACACATCAAATGATTAGAATTGACAAATAAAAGTTAAGCATTTCCAGAACGATATCCGAGTTCATTCATCATCATCATCATCAGTACCAACTTCGGAACTTTCATCACCACCACCTTCCTACAAAATGTCGTCATTGCTGCCATCCATAGCATTAGAAATGCTACATTTCCTGAAGCTGTTCCATATGATGTCTCCAGGGATAAAATTCCATACCGTCAAAATCCACGAACACAGCCGCTGAAATTCCGGACGCTGAATGTGACCAGTTGGCGTCAGTGTGTGATTATCAGCCACCATCCATTCTGTATAGAGCTGTTTCAAGGCTGCTATAAATAGACGGTTCACGCAGACATCTAGCGGCAGCAGCATAGACGTCATCCCGCCCGGAATGACTGCTAGGTCAGTTTTCCCATCCTTGATATGTTTCTTCACAGCATCTGTTGTATGGCCGCGGTAACTGCCGAGAACAAGCAAGCTCTTCTGTCCCAATAATGCACTAGGGCGACGTTGCCAGACACACTTTACCCAGTCTTCCACAAGTGAACTGTCCATCCAGCCGGAGTTCTGAGATCTGACGATAACACCAGCGGGTAGATTTTTACGAAGTGTCTTTCACTTGACAACAACGTACGGCGGTAATTTGGTTCCGTCGAGGAGAATACACAACATTACCGTACACCATTGTTTTTCATTACTACCTGTTCTAATGGTAACACTTTTCGCACCCTTAACATTCACAGTCCTGTCCACTGGCATTTCAAAGTAGATTGGAGTCTGATCTGCATTGCCAATTTGGGAAAGCAAATATGCATTTTTCTTCCGCAACCGAATTATGTGACGATGAAACGACAATAACTTCTCATCGTAGGCACCAGGAAGATGCTGTGAAATTGAGGTATGCCTTCGTACGCTCAACCCATTTCTATTATAAAAATTACAAACCCATCCTCGGCACGCCCGAGAAATTCTCGGGTGGCGCATGCTTGCCCATAACGTCACTGCCCGAGAAATTCTCGTTTAGCTGCAGTGTTCATTTCGCGATCGCCCAATAATTTCTCAGGTACTGTAATCTCCGGAAAATGTTTTCCAGCATTCTCAACAGATGGCGGGAGGCTTTTCAGCTGTATTTGTGAAGCCTCTGGCCTAAAATATGCCGTATCTTCTTTATATACCGTATTTCCCGACATAATCATTGCCTTATAAATAATAATAATCATTGCCACCGCGTAATCGTCGCATCCTTTATTTTCAATACAAAAATCGGACTTTACGTATTTAATCGTATAATCGTCGCACGTCCAAATTTCGTTCACCAATCTGATTAAAAGATAAATGGAACTGCAATGTAAGTTGCACATGAATTTAAATATGTGTATGGTTTATGGGCAATTTGGCAACACAGTCACATTTGCAAGATGTTGCACAACGTATAAATAAATAATACCAGTATATGTACGACGCATGGCTTACCGGTAGGCTATCGGCAGTTTGACAACGTGGTCGCGAGACAGTGTACAATTTATTCACCACCTACATGAGTTTTCATTTGAAATACGTAAGGCTGTAAGTTACCAACACACACTTGTCTTCTAGTAGACAAGAGGTCTGATAGAATTCTGCGTTATTACAACCACCCGCCCCCCGGCGCAACAGTTGCGAAGGACCTTGGCCTAGCAGGCGACCGCTGCTCAGCCCAAAAGCCTGCAGATTACGAGGTGTCGTGTGGTCAGCAAGACGAATCCTCACGGCCGTTATTCTTGGCTCTAGACCGGGGCTGCCATCTCAGCGTCAGATACCTCTTCAATTGTAATCACGTAGGTTGAGTGGACCTCGAACCAGCTCTGAGATACAGGTAAATTTCCCTGAACCCAGGGCCTCCGTGTAAGAGGCAGGCATGCTACCCTTACACCATGGAACCGGCTCCTGCGTTATTGCGCATGAAGCGAAATCCAAGACGATAACGCAGATTTCCACGGAATTATTCAGCTCACAGTCAGCCGATTTATTTACAATGTCTCAGTTGTCATCGCTAGACTCTTATCTTACTACTACGTCATAAGTGTCTGGGCATGGGATGAAAAAGTTTACCCAAGCAATCAAGATAATTATTATCCAATGGTATTAAAGTTTTATTTTATAAACTCGTCAGTAATGTAATGTAAAATCATCAATAACTGGGAAGAAATATTAACCTAATTACCGTATGTTTAAAAGAAATTGAAAACATGAATGTTTGTTACTGACGTCTCGGAACACGGTCAACTACAGTAGATCTACACCGCGCTAGGTAGAGCAATGTATGAAGACATCCGTGCTCTGGTTTGCAAGCTTTGCGCAAGCACACTAGTGTTACATGTGATAAATAGTGTGTCGCAACCAACAAGCTCAACTGATAAATTGCTGCATGCTTCCTTGCTGCCTAACAGTATTGGCTGCTCTGGAATGGACAGATCACAGATGCATTTATTTGTTTGTGATTGACATGATTACTGTAGACATGTGTGCATGAGAATTTAAGTTTTTAATATGTGTTTAGGGTGTTTGTAGAAATAATTTGTTTTAATAGTGATCAATTACGGGAGGTCATTTATATTGCATTTATAAGCATTTATAAGCGATTATGGGTAAATATAGAAACTATTCTGCGGGCTTCAAGCTAAGCGTAATTGCCTTCGCTGAACAGCACGAGAAAAGAGCTGCAGAAAGAAAATTTTCAGTGAGTGAAAAGTTGGTGCGTAACTGACAGAAAGTAAAAAACAAGCTAAAAAGCACAAAACCTCCTAGATGCACGTTTAGAGGTCCTAAAACAGGGAGGTTTCCTATAACTGACGAAGAAGTGTTTATGTACGTCAATGAAATACGTAGCAATGGCTGCAGTGTATCATATGAAATGTTACAAATTAAGGGACAGGAGGCAGCGCGCAAACACAACATACCGGTAACACAGTTTAAGGCGAGTCGTGGGTGGATTAAGGGGTTCATGCGACGACACAATCTGTCAGTGCGAAGGAGAACAACACTAAGCCAAAAGTTGCCTGCTGATTACACGGACAAGATTGTAAATTTTCACCGATTTGTCATACGTTTGCGCAAGGAAACTTCGTACTTGCTTTCTCAAATCGGTAATGCTGATCAGACTCCAATCATTTTTGATATGCCTCGCAACAGCACTATTGCGCTAAAAGGATCACGGAGTGTATTAATGAAAACCAGCGGTAGTGAGAAGTTGCATTGCACAGCAATGCTAGCCATTACAGCTGACGGAAGAAAGTTGCCACCTTACATCATTTTCAAGAGGAAAATGATGCCTAAGAATATACAGTTTCCCCGTGGAATTTATGTACGAGTGCAACCAAATGGTTGGATGGATGTAGAACTCATGCTGGACTGGGTTAAAACTGTGTGGGATAGAAGACCCAGTGCACTACTAAAACAACCAGCTCTGCTTGTTTTAGATAGTTTCCAAGGTCACCTCGTGAGCGAAGTGAAGCAACTTCTCAGTAAAAATAAGACACGACAGACAGTCATTCCTGGTGGCCTAACATCTGCTTTGCAGCCACTAGACATATGTATTAATAAAGCCTTTAAAGACCACTTACGTCAATTTTACAACGAGTGGATGATGAGCAGCGATCAGCAAATGACGCCGTTAGAAATATCAGGCGTCCACCCTTGGACTTGTTATGTTCATGGGTGATGAGTTGGGATCTTATACCACCTGAACTAGTCTCCAAGAGCTTCAAAAGGACTGGGATTTCGAATGCACTAAACGGATCCGAAGATGATGCAGTGGGGCAGAGAGACGAAGAATCTGATGCTGGTATTAACAGCGGCAAGGACGGCGCATCAGATACCAAAACCTGCAATAGCGACACAGAAGATTTGGAATAAATTGTGTACCGGTAAGTCCGTATTTCACAACAAAGCGATAATTTTTTGCAGGTGTAGTATTTTAACTTTAATACTCAAATTAATGACAATTAACTTAATACGTTCATTTTTATTTTCATGTTGGAAAAACGTTCGCCGAATTGTTGCGAATAATTATGAATTTTGTTTTAGACTATTTTAATTATTTTGATGTATAAACGCAAGTATTACGTGCATCTTAAATTTGTATCAAATACAATTTAGTTATAAATAAATGTTTTGAGTAATACAAATACTGGTATTAAAAATTTGTCGTATAATGGTCGCACCCTACTATTTTTTCGAAAATTTTGGTATAAAAAGTGTGACGATTATGCCGGGAAATACGGTATACTATCTCTGGCCAGCTGACGAGGTAAACAGAAATGGCAAGCGCAAAGCGGAGATCTTTGTCTGAAGGCAAAACAAGGAACCACATCAAAGATGAATCTCTTAGTATTTCTGATAGTAGTGATAATGTTTCTATTGATTTTTCAAATTTTGTATGCTAAAATTGCATTGAAAAACTTGTAAATAAATCTCCGCATGCAACGGCACAGTATTGGAAAGAAATAAACTCTTATGAAATTTGACAGTTTGTTGCATTAGTGTTGTTGATGGGAATAATACAAAAGCCTGAAATTAAAATGCATTGCTCACAGGACAGTATTCACTCAACACCAATATTTTCTGAAACCATATTACAGGCCTACTGTAAAAAAAAAAAGTGTAAATAGAGTGTAAAGTAAGCTTTTATTATATTTTTAAAAATTGCTTTATGTCGCACCGACACAGATAGCTCTTATGGCAATGAAAGTTTTTATTAACCTTGAATAATATATGAATGTGTTCCCTTAATAATTGTTATTCATTCCCTGCTTCATAAAACTAAATAATTTCCTCCGAAAATACCTCACTTTTCTGGCACAGGCGGTCTGCCAGAACCCGCCAATGAAGGGGTTAAACGCTTCCGATGAAAGTTCCTTTGCGATCTCTAATGGCTTTAGCTGACACATTTCGATTGACACACCATATCCCAATTCCCGCCTTTCTGTCACATATTTATAAAGTAGTTTTGTTTTTTTTTTTTTTTTTGTTTTTTTTTTCTTCAATTTCTGGAAACTGTACAGTCAGTCCACGAAAAGCTCTACGATCACCACTACATGTTAATAGCACATTTTTCTTCTTTCTCCAATTGCGAATACATGACTAGTCAATATCGTATTTCCTACCGGCGGCACGATTTCCAATAATTTCGGCTTCCCGAACTACTTTCAGTTTCTCACTCGAAGTAAAAGATCGCAAACGCTTTGTGGAATTCATGTTGATACTCCGAGAACGTGCGTGAGACTGACGCCAAGTAGCGTATACTGAGAGCGGAGATAGCATTGTTGCCAAGCTGCGCCGGCGGTGATGCCTGATTTACGCGCATTCGGAAAGATAAATTTCCCAAAATTGTAAATAAGACCCGCACCCAATTTTGGAAGCAATATTTTCGAGAAAAAAACTAGTGCGGGTAGTATTTGAGATTATACGGTATGTAATTAAGGAAAATTATTTAAAATGTGTCTCTTAGGAGGGGAAGGTAAATCAGGAACATGAATCACATTACCTCAAGGTAGGGTCCTTGGGAAGACCACTCTGAGCTGCCCAACAGTAAACAATGTCAGCCAGAGCCTGTCGAATGCTGTTAAACAGCTCCACCACTTGCCAGTGGTGTTTGGGACCTCCCAGTCCTCTGTTCTGTTGAAGCAGCTCTATCTCCTTTGTCAGGTCCAACGTCTCCAGCAATGCTACAAAAAAAAAAAAAATTGAAACAGCTTAGAATAAGAATGAACTTGTAGGTGAGTAACTTGTTTCGTGCCAAGGACAGTTATCCCAGGAGGCAAGAAGGAAAGATGGGATGAATAGTATCGCTGCATATTCAAGACACAGAAAATAGAAAAATTAACTTGAGTACTGATTATTATATTATTAAAGATTTCGTATCTTCTAAGATGATGGGATAAGCAGCTGTGCAGTGTTCACATTTCCAAATAATGAGTTAAAATGAGAAGCAGAGGAGGTCACGCAGACCAGTGTTGGGCATAGTAGAGGACATTCTAGAAAATTTGTAGGATGAGAAGATGCTGTGATCTGGAGGATGCTGATTGGTCCTTTTTAAGATTTCAAACTACTGCACTAGAGTTTTAAACACCAGTAAATTCTAGAACACTAGATCCAGAAGAGACTTCTTGGCATTCTATTGAGAGAAAGTTTCATATTATTCCTTCATCAAGAGAATCCGTAAAAAGAGTTCTCCTTCTCTCAGCTTCGCCCCCGGCTCCTATCCCAAGAATGAGTGATATGCATAAAGACGAGTAAGTACTTTCCACTCGCATATTTGGAGTTTTAACTCATAGTCGCATACATTAAAAAAAGAGTGAAAAGTCCACTCACTGTCCATGTCACCCAGTGGAGCGGAAGCAAGAAGACACTCATTTCCGGAAGGGCTTACTCCAGAGTAGTACGCATAAAAATCAAGTGGTGATAGTTTTGACTCACGAGAAAATATAAGGGCTACGTGTACAGTAATGGAGTAGTTTATGGATGTTGCAGGAAAAAAGGAACACCTATAAACCACACCAAGACCCCGATATCCTTCATTATACAGAATCTGATGGGTTTGAAAAAAAAATTGTGCATTGGATGGCGCATTATTTCCTGGCTGAAAAAATTAAACAAAAGGTGCTGCTCTTAGCAATCAAGAAAAGATGAGGGTTTCTTTTTACGTTCTGTTGGCGATCCTGCTTTTCAGAGTGGCATGACTGAAGACGTGGGTGTTAAAGTACAGTATCCTGAATAATTTCCGAAGTTCTGACTGCGATTGAGTTAATTACTGGATAAAGTTTCCAATGATAATCCAAGTTCTAAAGGCTGCCAAAATTCTGTGGCAGGAAAAGTATAATTTCCTTCATGCTACAGGGACTGTTGACTGAACACATGTTTTTATAAACAAGAAAACTGTATCAGCTTGCTTGTTGTTTTAAGGGGCCTAACATCGAAGGTCATTGGTCCAGCTGTATCAGCATTGTGATAAATATAATAATAAAAAGTAAACTTGTGTCCTCATTCTGAGGTGGTGCAGCTCTTTTCAGGCACACCCAAATGGAGGTGAGCTGTGTGTATGACTTTAACCACATACCAGTCCTCCTGCCATTTTTTAATTACTGGCAGCACCGGAAATTGAACCTGGGCCCCCAAGGATGGCAGCTAATAACAGTAGCCATTACGCATCGAAAGCGGACAGTAGAATAATAGGAATGAGGACTCAACGTAAATGTCCAAGCCGCTTGCAACGCAAATGAAGAGTCTTCTAGTGTGGAAGTCACTTGGTCTGGTTCAGTGCACGATTCTCGAATCAGGCAAAACTCTGAAAATTGCAGAGGAAGGACAGGCATTCGTGCAAATGCCCTTCTTCTTGAGGATGCAGTTTATGGTATTGTACCAAGGCTACTGACCCCATACCAAAATCCTGAATCCTAAGAAGAAACGTCCTACAATACATATATAACAAAAGAGATGGTGATAACAGATGTTTTAGGCAGGTAAAAGAACGCTTTCCAGTACCTCAGAATGAAAGACGACTATTTTAGTTATTTTAGACTGTTTCATTCTGTATAATTAAGCAAAATATCACTGGGACGAAGATCACAAAATTATTGAAATTGTGAATGCAGATGAAGAGGTCATACAAGTCGATGATGGGTGGATTCACGAGAGAGGGCAGCAAAGAAGAGATGAAATGGCAAGGCTACTAAAAGGATTGTAATCTTACGTAAGTACTTGCCGAATCTGTTCCTTTTAATAATAATAATTTATTAATTATAATACATCAATCAGTCATCTCATTTCTAACCTTGTATTAGTCTTGCACTTGTGGTGAAGTATTTTCTAATACACATAATTATGGTCTTCAAACCATGCTCCTAACAAGTGACAAACTATTTTTCGTGCCAGTGCTTAAGAGTACGTCATTCTATATTTGAATCCTGATACTACAAGTAATTCCTTTTTTATTTTTTAAAGTGAGCAGAAGAAAACTATTACTAAAATCCATTTCCTGAAATATTCCTGTTCATGTTTGTGGGTTACTGTAGTCACGTCCTAGTTCGTGAACCATGGGCAACGGCTGAGTGGCCTAGTAAGTGGTCCTGAGAGTCGGGATACCAGTTGCTATGGAATGGGAGTGGGCATATCGGACATATTCTGAGTCGTGGCCCTCCTTGTACTCAGGCGGCTACGACTATACAATTCACCGGTGGTCCATAACCCATTAGAGGAGGGATCCTCACTTGGACTATGCGCAAGTAGGGCAGCATCATGCTTCATGAATTTACCGAGCTCAGAACACTTTAAGCAAGCCTCGGACCTATGGGAGTAATAGAGTCCCACTCCCATTTGACAGGCGAGGGACTCCTTAGAAACAACTTGGCGAACGAAATGGAATTTGATGGGGAGCTATCAATATTAATGGGGCTTATGGAAGAAAGAAGGTAGAACTGGCTGAGTCAGCAAAGAGGATGCATCTGGATGTGCTAGGACTAAGTGATATTCGGGTAAGGGGAGATAATTAGGAAGAGATGGGAGATTATAAAGTGTACTTGACAGGTGTTAGAAAGGGAAGGGCAGAGTCTGGGGTAGGGTTCTTTATCAGGAATACCATTGCACGCAACATAGTTTCTGTTAGGCACGTAAATGAGCGAATGATGTGGGTAGATTTGTCAGTGGGAGGAATTAGGACAAGAATTGTGTCCGTGTATTCACCATGTGAGGGTGCAGATGAGGATGAAGTTGACAAGTTTTATGAAGCATTGAGTGACATCGTGGTCAGGGTCAACAGCAAGGATAGAATAGTGCTAATGGGCGATTTCAATGCGAGAGTTGGGAATAGAACTGAAGGATACGAAAGGGTGATTGGTAAATGTGGGGAAGATTTGGAAGCTAATGGGAATGGGAAGCGTTTGCTGGACTCTGTGCTAGTATGGGTTTAGCTGTTACGAATACATTCTTCAAGCATAAGGCTATTCACCGCTACACGTGGGAGGCTAGGGGTACCAGATCCATAATAGACCATATCTTAACAGACTTTGAATTCAGGAAATCTGTTAGGAATGTACGAGTTTTTCGCAGATTTTTCGATGATACAGACCACTATCTGATCTGTAGTGAACTAAGTATCTCTAGGCCTAGGGTAGAGAAAGTGAAATCTGTCTGCAAACGAATAAGGGTAGAAAGTCTCCAGGACGAGCAAATTAGACAGAAGTACATGGATATGATTAGTGAGAAGTTTCGACCAGTAGACAGTAAGCAGGTTCAGGATATAGAAAGTGAATGGATGGCATACAGGGATGCTGTAATAGAAACAGCAAGGGAATGCCTAGGAACAACTGTGTGTAAAGATGGGAAAAGGCGAACATCTTGGTGGAATAATGAAGTGAGAGCAGCCTGTAAACGTTAAAAGAAGGCTTATCAGAAATGGCTCCAAACAAGGGCCAAGGCAGACAGGGATTGGTACGTAGATGAAAGAAACAGAGCGAAACAAATAGTTGTTGAATCCAAAAAGAAGTCATGAGAAGATTTTGGTAATAACCTGGAAAGGCTAGGTCAAGCAGCAGGGAAACCTTTCTGGACAGTAATAAAGAATCTTAGGAACAGAGGGAAAAAGGAAATGAACAGTGTTTTGAGTAATTCAGGTGAACTCATAATAGATCCCAGGGAATCACTGGAGAGGTGGAGGGAATATTTTGAACATCTTCTCAATGTAAAAGGAAATCATCCTGGTGGTGTTGCAAACAGCCAAGCTCATGGGGAGGAGGAAAAGGATGTTGGTGAAATTATGCTTGAGCAAGTGGAAAGGATAGTAAATAAACTCCATTGTCATATGGCAGCAGGAATAGATGAAATTAGACCTGAAATGGTGAAGTACAGTGGGAAGGCAGGGATGAAATGGCTTCATAGAGTAGTAAAATTAGCATGGAGTGTTGGTAAGGTACCTTCAGATTGGACAAAAGCAGTAATTGCAACTATCTATAAGCAAGGGAATAGGAAGGATTGCAACAACTATCGAGGTATCTCATTGATTAGTATACCAGGCAAAGTATTCACTGGCATCCTGGAAGGGAGGGTGCGATCAGTCGTTGAGAGGAAGTTGGATGAAAACCAGTGTGGTTTCAGACCACAGAGAGGCTGTCAGGATCAGATTTTCAGTATGCGCCAGGTAATTGAAAAATGCTACGAGAGGAATAGGCAGTTGTGTTTATGTTTCGTAGATCTAGAGAAAGCATATGACAGGGTACCGAGGGAAAAGATGTTCGCCATACTGGGGGACTATGGAATTAAAGGTAGATTATTAAAATCAATCAAAGGCATTTATGTTGACAATTGGGCTTCAGTGAGAATTCATGGTAGAATGAGTTCTTGGTTCAGGGTACTTACAGGAGTTAGACAAGGCTGTAATCTTTCACCTTTGTGGTTCGTAGTTTACATGGATCATCTGCTGAAAGGTATAAAATGGCAGGGAGGGATTCAGTTAGGTGGAAATGTAGTAAGCAGTTTGGCCTATGCTGACGACTTGGTCGTAATGGCAGACTGTGCCGAAAGCCTGAAGTCTAATATCTTGGAACTTGAAAATAGGTGCAATGAGTATGGTATGAAAATTAGCCTCTCGAAGACTAAATTGATGTCAGTAGGTAAGAAATTCAACAGAATCGAATGTCGGATTGGTGATACAAAGCTAGAACAGGTCGATAATTTCAAGTATATTACGTTGTGTGTTCTCCCAGGATGGTAATATAGTGAGATTGAATCAAGGTGTAGTAAAGCCAATGCAGTGAGCTCGCAGTTGCGATCAGCAGTATTCTGTAAGAAGGAAGTCAGCTCCCAGACGAAACTATCTTTACATCGGTCTGTTTTCAGACCAACTTTGCTTTACGGGAGCGAAAGCTGGGTGGACTCAGGATATCTTATTCGTAAGTTAGAAGTAACAGACATGAAAGTAGCAAGAATGATTGCTGGTACAAACAGGTGGGAACAATGGCAGGAGGGTACTCGGAATGAGGCGATAAAGGCTAATTTAGGAATGAACTCGATAGATGAACCTGTACGCATAAACCGACTTCGGTGGTGGGGTCATGTGAGGCGAATGGAGGAGGATGGGTTACCTAGGAGAATAATGGATTCTGTTATGGAGGGTAAGAGATGTAGAGGGAGACCAAGATGATGATGGTTAGACTCGGTTTCTAACGATTTAAAGATAAGAGGTATAGAACTAAATGAGGCCACAAGACTAGTTACAAATTGAGAATTGTGGCGACGTTTAGTAAATTCTCAGAGGCTTGCAGACTGAACGCTGAAAGGCATAACAGTCTATAATGATAATGTATGTATGTATGTATGTATGTATGTATGTATGTTGCTTTTTTTGGTAATTTCAAATTCTTTACAATGAATGCTGTCACAGCCTCTAAAAATATGAACCTTTGTCCAGGAAACTAGCTATTTTTGACTTATACTCATTTGAAGTCCTAACACGGGAGAAAATCCCTGGTAATTTTACAGTGTACACAACAACAGAAACATAAAAGGTAGTTACAACACAATGGGGGTAGCAGTCAGACACAAACCAAGAAAATACAAAGCAAAATAGTGGAGTACGAAACAGTATTCCACTTGTTTAATCTACCGCTAAAAATAAAATCTACCAGGGTAGATTTACTTTAAGACCTTCAAACAGAGAGCGAAACATAAAATAAATGAACTTGAAAAATAACAAATACAGATTTGAATGTTGAACACATTTAACATTTTGTGACTACATTTCTCCCTGCTCGCTTTTCTCCTTTTCCTTCGATACAGAAAAACTTCATTTATACGTTTTCCAGAGTACCAAAGGGGAAAAAAGGTATAAGTGTAAAAAACGCTTCAATGAAATTCTGTAAATATGAACCTGAGTTATATTCCAAAGTATATATGACAATATGAAATAATATAACTACACAAGAAATCCACCCAGATAACAAAAAGATACAAAGAGTGGGAAAAGAGTCACTTTACGGAATAAAGTAGTCCATTATGTTGGGGTATTTTTGCCACGGCTACAGTATGAACAGTATTCTCAAAGCGGTACAATTCAGCCATTATTTCCTCAGAAACGTTAGGGTGGATCACAAAATGTGTGATAGTCCTTAGAGCATTGACAGCATCATTAAAGTTTACTGAAGTATGCTGCAGCTCTTCGGTATCATCGTCATCGTGATTGCAGTCCTCACTCAGACCCCTTTATGCGTCTTCAGCAATCTCGGGGATAGTCATGGTTTCTGCATTGACACAGTTAGCGTCAACATTTTACGTAATCGTCGAATGATGCCTCCTTTTCCAATTTCCTCCATTAGCTATTATCATTGATGATATTGCAATCATCGGAACTACATCCAATCCAGCTTTTTGGAAACAATTTTGAACTGTAAGTTCTGAAACAAGGTGCCATGATGCTGCGATATAATACATTGCCTATCAAAAGAAAAGAAAATAGTATATAAAGTAAAACCTCGTTAATTCAAAGTCGTTGGGACTCAAAAATTGGACTTCGAATTACGTGATTTCGAATTAACCGCCAATTCGCAATTCAGAAGTACCAATCCTTGCCGCGTTACAAAATATTCTAAGGCCTGTTACTGCATGCAGTTAACCTTGATTCACAGTTTATACCTTTCAAATGCCATGAAAAAAGAACTATTTCTAAAATGTATCCAAGAAGGTGCATTTACAGTATTCAAATAATGCACTCGGATATCTCACCGGTAAACATAACCTCATGTAACGAAAGAAAGGAAAAAAAGTACGATTCAAAGACGAGGAGAAATCTATGCTCGCTCCCATGTGCAAGTGCTTTATTAATTGGATTACTATACTGTACGCATTTTAGATGCCTTGTATTTACACAGAAAGTACCCAATGCCCTTAAAATCGAACTTTCCTATGACTCTATCCTTGAACGATTTCCGCCATGGCACTTCTCTCGTACTTCAGAAATGTAAACACTTGCCGCGTCACAAAGTATTTTAAGACCCAATAATACATGCAATCACCTCGATTCACAGTTTAAACCTTTCAAATGCCATGGAAAAAACTAGTTCAGAAATGTATCCAACAAGGTGCATTTACAATGTTCAAATAATGCATTATGACCCCCATCCCTTACACTGTACGATTTTCCGGCTGGCAATTTCTCCTTTAATAATGTTGTTTTACGTACCACTAACTACTCTTTTACGGTTTTCGGAGAACAATTTCTCCTTTAAAACCATAAGACCGTTTGGGCTCGCATTAAAATAAAGCAATGCAGTTTCACCGGCAATGACAATATTGTTCGGTGCCTACGAATTTATTATATTTGCCACATTTGTTTCATCAACTGTCGGCATCGCCAGTGTTCGCGGATTCTGTTTTCCCGCACACTGCCTGTTGCGTGATATTACGGCGTTCCTTTAAAGGTTGAACATAAAAGAATTCTGATTTAATTCAACTTAGCAATCATGAAGCGCACTGTAAACCCACCGAAGTGAGTGTACGTGCGGAAAGCTACCCCTCCCGTTCCGGAACGTGCGTTCTATTATGACGCGGGGCGGATAAATTTTGAGTTGAAATTACTCTGTAACATACTATTGTTTTAAAATGTTTCCGGGAACGAGAGCTTCTTCGAATTAGGCGGGATTGTGAACTAACCGATTTCGAATTATCGAGGTTCTACTGTATTGATTGATTGTTTATAATTTGTTTGAAGACTCAAGATTATTATAAGAACTCGGAGAATCTTATCTTTCAGGGCCGCTTCACACTAGGAATCGGCTACAGAGTAGTTCATATGAATTCCATGTCGCCGAGCGATAGCCTGCCACGCTACTTAGCCACCTTCCTCAGCCTAGTGCCAGTTTTCATCATCATCTTACCTCTTGTTATTGTTGAAAAGAAAAAAGGAAAGAGAGCATTGTAGATTTCATTCACATCCTATGTTGAAAGATAGCTTGGAAAAACGACTTTTCTATAAATTATTCTATTATTTATGTGATGACCAAGTTCATTAGTTACTTCACGATATCAAATAAATCTTTTGATGAACTCTTCAAAAGAGTGAAAGAAGATATTATGGGAATGGATACCAAGTTGAAGAAAGCAAAACTGGCTAGAGAAAAATTAGCCATAACTTTGAGGTATTTGAAGTGAGATGGTCATTACTTGAGACCAGGGGTCGAAAAATACCGGGCGCCCAGTCGCCATGGTGCCTGAAATTTTTTATCTGGCGCCTGAATTTTGAAATTCGGTTTTGAAAATTTATTTTCCAAAATCCGGAGTTCCTTTACATGTACGTCCCCAGGAGAGCTGCGTGAGAGCTGCGTCGCGATCATGAGAGACATCGTTGTAACCCGTCAAACAAGTAGCTTTTCATGGGGACATATGGAGAAATGCAGAGAACTACTACGTTAAATAATTCCACGAACATCACATTACCGTCTTCGTTCCCGTGACTTCCGTCTAGCGACTGACACTCAGGAGCCGTCTCGCCTATATTCGTTGTTACTCGGCTCATAGAGCCGAACGCATCGTGTCGTCACTAGTTCCACTCGCCTTTGATTATTTGAGAATCTGTATTATTGAATTATAAAAGAGTCATGAATAACTTCGTGTGCCCAGTATGTTCTACCGGTACATCCTTTAATTATAGACAGACTAGACTTCCTTTCCTTTCTTGTAGTGTTTTGCTTTCCCGAAGATGCCGCGCAACAATAGGCTTTCTCTCAACCTGTAGCTTGCGGTAGTCTGATGAAGTTTGTTAAAACGAGGACTTTATTTCATTTTTGAGAATTCTTGAGTGAAATTATTAATGAAGCTAGTGTATTATTTAATTCTAAAGTAGTCGTGAATAACTTGGTGTGCTCAACACGTGTTGTACATGCTTTAATTATAGAAAATTGAATCGTCATTTTAAGATGAAACATTCAAGCAGTGATATTTACATGTAACTTCTGCTTCTACAATATTATATGGGCTTCCACCATAACAATATGATAATGTGAATATTTGTAATATTTCTAATAATATTAGCCACTTATTTTCTGTTAGGATGTTAGAAATGAGGCATGTGTACGAAGAAGCATTAGAACTGATAATAAACTGGGCACGCAGTAGCATTGTCAGCGTGAGCCTACAGTATAGTAGCATTGTCAGCGTGAGCCTACAGTATAATTATGTTCCCAATACTCCTTAATATTCTGAGCTCGAGGAAAGTTAAAAACCTTAGTTTCGAAAAGGTCAAGCAAAGGGAGAGTGTATGTAAATATCCTGCCACGACGACAATGCGCGATTTTAGCCGATGACGGCTCCTGAATGTCAGGCGCTAGAACAATAGTGACTAGTCAACCTAGCCGTTCCTAAACTATTGCCGTCAAAACAGTGCTGATAAATTCCCGTGGAATTCATTCTTTGCATTTAAAACATACAGAATGACGGTTTATCATTTCTTGTATTTTCACTGAACATTATTTTCACTTTTAATTTAATTACAGCATATTTGTATTGAACGGTTTGCACTTTAGAAAATAATACGGTTGTTTTCATTCCTGTGCGGCGGCGGAAAATTGGCAGCGTTGCATCAGACATCGAAGCCCGCGAACTCGTAAGCCATTTAACTCTGGTGATTTATTGTAGTCTATTACGTGTTTTACGTTTCTGTGTTATACTTCAGAAAATTGGAAAAATGAAACGAACAAAGCCGCACAAACTGACTGATGCGAGTAAAAAACAGTGTACTCTTTCAGATTTCTTCGTAAGTAGGCCCGTAAATGTAACACAAAGTGATACAGAAGCGAGTAAATGTGAGAAAACACTTGATGGAAGTGCCAACTGTAGTGTTCAGGACGACAATGACCAGAGTGAAATTTGTGGTGTTCAAAACAATGATAAGTCAAACATTAAAAATATGTCGAAATTTCAGTCAGGCAAACGGAAATTTCAGCAATCGTGGCTTGAATTACTACCATGGCTGCGCTATGAGGAAGAAATTGCGAAGTGTGAATTATGCAGTAAATTTCCTAGTATTGCCGACCAAAATTCTAAAGTTGTATCTGGATTTTCAGGACCATTTAAACTGGAAACTTTTAAAAAACACGAAAAATCCTATCCTCACTCGAAGTGTCAGGAGGCTGAAAGTTTCAAGAAAAATCCCGAATGTGCACCCTTAGCTAAGTGTGTAAAGAAAATGGATGCTAATATGTTACAGCATATGAACGCACTGTTCATGGCATCTTACCATATTGCAAAAAATAACAGACCCTACACTGATTTTGAAAGTTTGGTTGCATTGTTGAGCAAGTTGAATGTTACTGATTCTGAGAAGTATGTGAATGATACACAATGCAGAGAATTTATTTCATACATTGCCTCAGATCTTCGTGAAGATTTGGTATGTGAAATTAAGGAAAGTTCATATGTCAGTATCTTACTCGATGGATCAACAGATAAATCTGATGACGAGGAGCTCATACTTTACGTTCGTTTCTTAAAAGAAAATAAGGTGAAGGAGACATTTCTTTCTATTGTGTCATTGGAGGATGCAACAAGTGATGGCTATATGGAAGCTCTGGAAACAGAATTGCTTCAGTTAGGGCTTGGAGAACTCTTCACAGGTACAAAACTAATCGGCATAGGAACTGATGGAGCACCATGTATGATTGGTGTTCGTAATGGTTTGGTAACAAAAATTTCTGAAAAACTTGAGAACCTGGTAAACGTTCATTGTGTTGCACATCAACACCAACTCACCATTCTTCACTCACTGAAAAATGTGAAACTTAAAATCATTGATGAAATTGATTCTATACTCAGAAAACTATACAAGTTTTATCGACATTCGCCGAAACGACTTCGCGAACTGAAGAAAATTTTGGAGTTACTGGAGTGTGAAATATCTAAATTGTAGTACTTACACCAAGTTAGATGGGTAGCAAGCAAATTAAATGCTTTGCATGCAGTTGTCAAAGACTGGGAATGCCTAGTGGTGCATTTAGAGAATATTTCTGAAAGGAAAGGTGAAGAAGGAATCACGGCTAAAGGTCTTCTAAAGAAGATCAAGGACTTCAAATCTGTCATCACAATTCACTTCTTGTATGATTATCTGAGTATATTCAAAATACTTTCACTTATATTTCAGAGGCATGATCTGATTTTAAGTCAGATAAGAGTGCATGTAAATAATGCAATTAATTCATTGCAGCAACTTCAAAACACCAAGGGCCCAACGGAAGAAAAATTTGTTTCTGCTACAACACTTTCAGGAGTTTTCAATGGAATACAGTTATCAGGTGTGTCGGATAAGAATTTTACGACAGATAGGGAACATATTTTGGCAAGTGGGATTAACTTTCTGAAAGACACATTTCTTCAAAATGAAGATATTCAAAGTGCCACTGGTGTTTTTGACACATATTCCTGGCCTTCAGGAAAACAATTGGAAAATTATGGCAACAGTGAAATACAGCTTCTTGCCACTCATTTTTCAAAACACCTTCAAATTGAGGAGAACAACGTAGAAGACATACTGAGCGAGTGGTACGAGTTCAAAATAGTCGGGAAAGATCTTCCACTGAGTGATCTACTTGAAAAATGTTAAAAATTAAATAATTGAAAAGGAGGTTCAACCTATTCAATACTTAAAAGAAGGAAATGCAGTAATCACATTCCTATTTAAATGGGACCGGTTTCGACCTTAGTCCAGGTCATCATCAGCCGTAAAAAGATGTACAATGTTTATGAATATTGGAGGTCAGTTTCACACTTTGATAGGCACAAAGACACGACACCACATTCTGTATGCACAAAGTCACAACACTATCAACTAATATACGAAGATCAAAAATAACTAGAAGTCGCAGACGAATAGATTTGTAGTAGAAAGCCGCTAGCTCCTGGTGATCAGCGCGGCACATTCGACCGCAGCGCTGATCACCAGGAGCTAGCGGCTTTCTACTACAAATCTATTCGTCTGCGACTTCTAGTTATTTTTGATCTTCGTATATTAGTTGATAGTGTTGTGACTTTGTGCATACAGAATGTGGTGTCGTGTCTTTGTGCCTATCAAAGTGTGAAACTGACCTCCAATATTCATAAACATTGTACATTTTTTACGGCTGATGATGACCTGGACTAAGGTCGAAACCGGTCCCATTTAAATAGGAATGTGATTACTGCATTTCCTTCTTTTAAGTATTGAATAGGTTGAACCTCCTTTTCAATTATTTAATTTTTAACATCAATAATTTCAATACGGAACAATGAAGTTTTTATCTTTAAATACTTGAAAAATCGCGGACTATGAAAGGACGATTTCCGATTTTAGGAAAGCTCCTCAGTATAGTGGCAACAATTCCTGTATCGACCTCATCATGTGAGCGAGGGTTCAGTACAATGAATATAATTAAACACAAACTGTGAATCAAGCTTGCTGTGAAGAACTTAAGTGATCTCATGATGATATCTTTGAAAGGACCATCTATAAAGGATTTTGATGCAACAAAATGTATTGATCGTTGGTATTTTGGTGGGAAATCAAACAGGCACATGTAGTATAATTTCAAAAGATGCTGACCTTGAAGGCGACTGGTGACTATTGGGGTTAGTATTTCTTAAAATATAAACTGTTTCTATTCCATTCTTATATGAATTGATAGACTAGACTACTTAGGGACTTCAAAAACAATACATAGCTTAATCCTAGTCTAACCTGTGGTTTTTGTAATGTTTATTTGCAAAAAATGTGCTGGCTCCTGATAAAAAGGTGTTGGCTACTGAATTATTTCTACTTTTTTCTACCCCTGCTTGAGACCATGTATTTCTCTTCTCAACTCTTTTGCTACATTCATCACATTTTAAGATCCAGATGGTTGTATAATTTGTATAATGAAATCTTCCATGTTTATTTGGTCCTTTTGTCTAGATATATCATACTGAATATTTTTCTTCTTCTACCGCGTTTCCCACAGTGGTGGGGTCGCGGGTGCAAACTGTGTTGCCTTGTTTTACGGCCGAATGCCATTCCTGACACCAACCCTATATCGAGGGATGCGTTCACTATTGCGTTTCTTTAGTGGCTGGTAGTGTGAAGTGTTGTATGAAGATGAAGAGAATGTGGGGACAAACACAAACCATACCTGTACACAGTTAAAATTTCCGGCCCCACTGGGAATCGAACACGAGGCCCTCTAACCGAAGATCAGAATGTTGACCATTTAGCTAAGGAGCTGGACATCATTCATACTGAATATAATTTATTTTATTTAGTAAGGTTTATAGTAATTTGAAACGGAGTCCATAACGTGAAGGAACATAAAATGCACAATGACATTGAAGGGAGTTCTGAACGGAACGCAACTGAAGAATGTGAAGACCCCAGTGCACAGTTGCCGGTCGGGGCTGCAAAATCTGCCTCGGCTGTTGGTAGTGGGAGTGAACTACTTCAAGGTCGGTCGCCGAGACAGTAGTCCAGTGTGAAGAGCTCCATTTAAAATTTTTCTCAAGCACGTGCAGCTGCCTAGTGTGAAACGGCCCATAATTCATGGTATTGCGCAAAGTCTTAGGGCAAATATTTCACATAAACATGAATAAACATACAAAAAAAGAGGAAATAAATGAGAGAAATCTTAGCTGTATTGTGTTGGTCTTCATTTCATCCTTCTTTCCAACATTTACACATCCGATTGCGTGCTACACCAGCATCTTATGATAATGCAACTTGAAGTTTTGTATCACTCCAAGATCGAGCAACTGCAGCCCACTCGTGGAATTAGCGGGAAAATATTCCACAGTCACATTCTTCAGAGAAGAAGTAATAGGAGGATGTTCTGGGCATCGATCCACGAACAATAAGATCTCAGGACCTTTCACTCCCATTTTGGCATCCACGCTTCGAAGCCAGTCTTCAAATACTTTCGTAGTGACCCAGGGAGCATAGAAACATTTTTAAAACAATGCAGCTTTGAAAATCTGCTGATTGTCAGGGGAGGCAGTTTTTCACTTCTGTCACTATTGGCACATAACAGAACTGTCACACGTTGTTTGCTTTGTTTCCCCGCCATGACATTTTTCTCCTTTGAATGGCACTGTACACCCAGACGTTAAATTTAAAGAGAGGCCTGTCTCGTTCTCATTGAAACTGTCCTTGGTAGCGAATCGAAATATCAGTTTTTTCAAACAATTTTCTTTCCAATCTTGCAGTCTCAGCATCAATAATTCTGCTTTCTCCCCACACATTATGACTGCCGATACCATATCTAACCTTAAATTTGTGTAGCCAGCCCAACGAAGCACTAAAATCTTCTACACCAACTTTGACCGCTAGTTCACTTGCCTTTTCGCAAAGCATTGATCCGCTGATTGGAATTCCTTCTGCCCTATGTGGCCTGAACCAGTGTAATGAACAATCTTCCAGGCGTTTGTATTTTCCGCCCTGAATGCAGCTCCGCTTATCTGTCATAGCAGCTAACACGTGTGCTTACTTCAATTTTCACAGGCTTAGCTGCAAGAATATTTAAGGTAGACTGAGCAATCCCAAGTTTCTTAGCAATTTCAACTTGTTTCATGTTGTTACTTCTTCCCTGCACTTAAAATATGTCATTTTTCAGCAATTGTAATGCTCGTTTTCTTTCACCCATGTTCACTACTCATGAATCTCATAATGCTAATCACAACTCAGTCACACCTGAAGCACAAAACACCAACGAGTATGTTCAAAAATAGCTTCCAGGTCGCTCATGCTACCAAAAATGCGCATAGAGGTATGATTTCCAAGAAAAGTAGTGATGGTCATAAGTTTGTCTTTTAAATATTTCTTGCGATTTTGAAGACGGAAACCATCGTAAATGTATAAACGAAGCAGTTTGCCTTCGAGGACTGAAGATATAAGGTAAAAACGTATAATTAACTCGCTGTAATACATATAGGATTTTGTCGGGACCGCTGAAAAAAACGTATAAGTGTAGAAAACATACAAATGTGAAATGTATTACAGAAGCTTTACTGTAACTTCGCTTCTCTCAATTCAAAACTCGCAAATATTTTATTAGCACTCGTTTTCGCAAACTTTGCAAATGATATTCATCTCTACGTAACTCTTGCATGTTACATCTGACCTAATCTGCTTGTCATTTCTGCACCAGCTTTTTTTCTTCTCCTTTCTGTTCAACTTTCTTTCCTGGGTGTGTTGCAGGTGTGCTGCTGGGCCCCAGCAATGCTACAGATTCTAGGGGTGGTGGTGGTGGTGGAAGACTACAAGATGTACCTGGGTCAAATGTTGCTGATTTTTCTATATTATTAGAAATATTTACTAATCCAATCATAATTCATGTTGTACAGTAATTATAAATATTTTTAGTAGAATTAGTTATTGTTTCAGGACTTGTTTCATGCCTTGCATTCTGTTTATTGATGGAATAAAATCATTCTCCTTTATACCCAGTAATTCCTTTCCCACGCTTTTAGGTGGACTGATTTGTTTCCTGTGCTCTTCAAGCCTGTTTTCGCTTTAATTCTCTTTTTCATATTTTGTATTCTTTTAGACACGTGACCTTCAGATAATTCAATCCCAAATTTATTTCTTGTTTCCTGCAATGCTGCTGCTTTTTTTGTTTTTTTTTAAATCCAATGTCTGGTAGCTGAGATTTCAAAAATAGGACGAGTTGTGACTTCAATACATATACGAAACCTGCCTGAAATTCAGTGCCGTCCACCTTCACGGTAACTAACACTTAAAATATTCTGGAAACTGTAACCCGCTGTTAATTAACACGCGAGAGGTCGCGCCCGTTTTAGAACGTGAGAGGTCATGTGAAGGCAAATTGCTCACGCTTAATATTTTAATGAGCTGCTATTTTCCTTTTGCAGTGAATGCTCTGATAAATATATAAACATGTACCCTGTTTAACTGCCTTTCAACTAGTAACAACATAATTACCCAGTAACAATATTTTCTCAATGTGAAAAAAATTAATGAAATTTTTGCAATATCTGGTAAAATTATGTGAGTTTTTAAAGAGCACGAGAGGTCGCACGTGAGAAAATTGTCTCAACGTTTGCATTTTGTACATTTCAATGAATGATTTGGTCACAATTCATGATAAAACTACAGCACCTCACTTCACTGAAAGCCACCATAAACCACATGAACTTTCTTGGAAATGCAGTCATGTAAGAATGCACTATGCGCGGGGTCCCACGAAGGCAATTTGCCGCGGCAGATGAGAGAATGAAAGAAAAATTTAACTACTGTGGAACGCAGCAGGCAATACACTGACAATCAACGTCAGGCAAGAGGGAGGGGAGGGATGAAACGAGCGCCCTAAGCCCTACAGTGGCAAGCAACAAAATTATTAACAAATATTTAAAAAGTGCGGCAAACTGCCGCGGGCGCGACCTCTCGCGTGTTAAAATTATGTAAAGAAACGGTTTCATCCATATTCAGTTCATCACCAGCAGCTATTCTTATGTTTCTTAGCGCCACGTCAACAGGTTTTATAATCACTTCTCAACAAAACTATTCAAAAACATAATCAATGTGAACCTTCTACAAATCACAAACACTACTGCCATGCAAGATTTAACATTAATGCCATCAGCCGGTTTTGCGTGAAAATATTTTTACACTACTGATGCCAAAAAAGATTACAACAAACACCAAAGATTTGAGTGTTACAGTATTTCTGTTCATCCTCAGGAACTCTAAAGGTAAATTACAGGCTCTAACTGCACTCATTGCTAGTGGTTTTACGTCGCACCGACACAGCTAGGTCTTATGACGACCATAACTACACTCACTATACCCCTATACAACATTTTCTTGTTAATATATTGTAAGCACATATTGAAGACATAAATACAGCCGTAATGCACCCGGAATACTTCTTACAATTTCAAAAGTGGTGCAGAATGTCCTCTCTTAAATATTTTAAAGTCATTAGCTGATACATAGCAGATAATCAGCCAGTCAAGTGGTACGAAATGTCCCAGAAGCTGTGTGTCAGCAAGCATCAGCTTACACTCGGAACATTGAGTAAAGACTTGTGCAGCCCAGCAATGCATACTGTTTATCGGTTGAGTGTTTCCCCCTCTTCTGCTAGCAAGGAGGAACTCCGAGAAAGCACTTCACTTTTACGCATACCCCCAAATATCTTGGTGACCAAGAATTACATAGCTTCTCTTAGACAAGTCCACGACAAGCCTCTTGTGGAACATGTGCAATAGTCAACGTTACTCACTAATACTTCAAGCTCCTCTATACAGACAGTGTCCAGATCACTTCAAGATACACATACTACCAACAGAAGGACATCGTGTAATAAGCAACATAATCACCAGAAGAATAAAATTTTGAAATGTTTTTAATAATTAATTATAAGTTTTAACGTAAAATAGTGATTACTCTATGAACATCAGTGTATACACAATTGTACAAATCTCAGTTTACGCTTATCAAATCAACAGGAACATTGTAGTGACATGCCTCTCACATTACGTAATCTTTTTATAATTGAAGAAGAGAGGATTTATTTTACCATCTTAACATACAACTTATTTTAAACGGCCTGTCAAATTGGGTCAGTTTTCATGTATGTACACCACCTTCCAATGTGATGTTTTAATAACTATATTGCTATATGACAGCTGAGGATGACCCTAGAGGGGTCGAAACCGGTACTGTGATTAATAGTATATAAATAAATGTATTGATAAGGTTGAGGCTTCAGTATCATTCTTATGTTGTAGATTACAAGGTGACGCATGGTCAGTGTGACGAATCCTCTCAGCCGTTATTCCTGTCTCTCTAGACCGGGGTCGCCATCTCACCATTAAATAATAATAATAATAATAATAATAATAATAATAATAATAATAATGTTATTTGATTTACGTCCCACTAACTACTTTTACGGTCTTCGGAGACGCCGAGGTGCCGGAATTTAGTCCCGCAGGAGTTCTTTAACGTGCCTGTAAATCTACCGACACGAGGCTGTCGTATTTGAGCACCTTCAAATACCACCGGACTGAGCCAGGATCGAACCTGCCAAGTTGGGGTTAGAAGGCCAGCGCCTTAACCGTCTGAACCACTCAGCCCGGCCTCACCATTAAATAGCTTCTCAATTAAAGGTAATAGTAGAATGAGTGAACATGGAACCAGCCCTCATCCAGGTAAAAATGCCTGACCTGGCCGGTAATCAAACCCAGGCCCTCCGGGTGAGAGGCAAGCAAGTTGGACCGCGGGGCCGGCTTCAAACAATTACCGGTACGCGACTTAAAAATCTCAAAACTTTACATTCAGTTTTACCAGGGAAACTTTGTCAGTTTTCTCTGAAAACTTCTTTCAGTTCAGCAAATTTGATCAGCCAAACTCTTCGAAAAATCTAATACCTGTAACGCCAAGCTAAACAACAATCGACCACAAGTAGTTTTTAATTCTCTAATCTAATAAAATAAAGCACATTAGACACAAAAGCACCCAATATGACGGCAAAATCCTTTTTTCCTTTTTCTTCCATTAAAATTTGGTCACCGGTACACTGTTCATAGTCAGTTTATAGAAATCTTGTACCGCGTAAATTAGGCCTGCATCGACTTTTGAAGGTTATGTTGAATTCGAAAATATGGTTTCGAATGTAAATATCGATCCTTAAGTTCTCGAATGCATTATATTCAATTCTGCCCGTCTTTAATCACAACCAAATTGAAACGAGAAAAAATATCATTAACACTTCCAAAATTATAATTAATCGCAACCCTGAGCTCGCTGTACAAGTCGGTATGAGTGTGAAATTATCCAAAGTTTTTTAATGTAACATGCGCAAATAAAACGGCTGTGGTTTTTATAATATTTTAACACAAAAACGTGAAATTCCCAGTCTTATATTAGGATGAAAATGGTAATAGGCAATCCCAAAACCTCCCACGGCTTTATGCATGTAAGGTGCAACATCTGTTCTAGTTTACAACTTTATTATAATTTGGATCCACCTTATTCAATACATAAAAACTGTTGTTTAGATGAAATTACAACATATATTTCAATCAGAACTAGTTTCAACGCCCCTTTTGCGTCATCATCAGCTGATATAGGTTCTTGGAAAAATTGGCAATCACATAAGTTTATCTATGTCAAATTGAACACAATTTAAAACCATGTTAACAACCTAAAACTGTGTTACGATTATACTGTCTCAAAGTTCATATTTTCTACAAGTCCGAGACTTGCGAGTCTTAAACCTTAAATTAATGAAAACATATGCAAACCGGTTTGCTCACTAATAAAATAACGTGGATTTAAAAGAACAACAGCTTAAAAATAACAGCCTTAAAGAATCATTAGCTTAATTTATCACACTTCTTAAAACGTGACGTAGAATCGTATTAAAATACTTTGATAAAATCTTCAGAGTCGCTTTAGTGGAGCAATCCTAGTGAGGTGGAAACGAGTAATCGGTCCTTTAAGATGTTAACAAGTACAACGTTCCCAGTTCAATACGAACCTGAAATAATAGGAATGTAATAAACTATCACTTAACTGAAGAGGCAATATATAAAATTACGTCTTATAACGTAAATGTTTTTATGTGACTCACCTCAAAAGATCGCTGTCCATGCGAAGCACAATGAAGCCTAGCGAGCAGTGTTGTGATAGTAATCAAGTGTCCATGGTTGGTCGGGACCGAAGGGGGAAAATAGGGGAAAGTGGGAGGAGCAACTAATGAGCGGCAACTTGTTGGAGCTCTGGAGGGCGTGGTCGTAAAAAGCAACTAGTAAAGCCATTACGCATAATATGAAACACCGTCCTGTTGACCAGGATATGTATATTTTTTTTAACTTAATAAGGAAATCAAAAAGAATATTTGATTTTTCAGAAATTTCATTTAAATTAAGGTTTGGATTAAAATACTGATCCAGGTGTATATAGCAACCCTCCGTAACATCCAGCAAACTTCCTTTTCCTAAGCTCTCCAAGATCTCAATGTCCTGTTCTATAGATGTGAATTTATGCTTTAGATCATGTACATGCTGGCCTACCGCGGAAAATCTGTTATATTTTATGGCATTAGTATGTTCCGTGTATCTAATTTTAAAACTTCGTCCTGTTTGACCTAGATATGTGCACCCACAGTCGTTACATTTTAATCTATACACACCCGATTTGGAATATGGGTTCGATCTATTAACTGAGGCTGAATTGTGCAATACAACTGTATTATTATTATCAGTACAAAACGAAACCTTGACATTATGTTTCTTGAAAATATTAGTAAACTTATATATATCCTTATTATAAGTAAATATTGAGAACGCCTTTTGATTAGGTTTGTCTTTGGGCAAAGTGGTTTGTAAACGGTACCTGAACTTGTTGATGATACGCTCAATAAAGCATTCACTAAAACCATTAACCTTAGCCATTGAACAGATTATATTGAGTTCTTTATTCAAATTAGCTTTTGTCATGGGGATCCTAAAAGCCAGTTCTACTAAACTATTGTATGTAGAATTTTTTTGACTCTGTGAGTGTTCTGAGTCTTGTCTAATCGTGACTGCCGTTTGTGTAGGCTTTCTAAAAATAGTATAATAGTAGTATAGTTGTATAATAGTAGTATAAAAGTATATAGTAGTATAGTAGTATAATTGGTCCGTTACTTTTCTTAATATGCGCAAATGATTTAGGGAACAATATAACATCAAAAATAAGATTGCAGATGACATAATTGTTTATAGGGAAATAAATAACAGTGAGGATTGTTCAGAATTACAAAGGGACCTTGAAAGTATCCAACAATGGGTTGAAGAAAATAATATGAAGGTTAATGGAGGCAAATCAACTGTTACAACTTTTACAAACAGGAGCTTTAAAACTGAATTTGAATATACTTTGGATGAGGTAGTTATCCCAAAAGATGGCAAGTGCAAATACTTAGGTGTGAGATTTGAAAGTAATTTGCACTGGAAGGGTCATGTTGATGACATTGTTGGGAAAGTATACAATTGTTACATGTCATAATGAGGCTACTTAAAGGATGCAATAAAGAATTAAAAGAAAAAAGTTACTTAAGTATGGTTCCTCCATTATTGGAATATGCAAATAGTGTTTGGGATCCTCACCAAGAATACCTAATAAAAGAAATAGTGTGCAGAGGAAAGCAGCAAGATTTGTAACAGGGGACTTCGGGAGAATGAGTAGTGTATCAGAAATATTAAAGGAACTTGGGTGGGAAACTTTAAGAGAAGGAAGAAAACTAGACTTATAGGATTATATAGAGCCTATACAAGAGAAGAAGCATGGGGAGATATCCATGAGAGGCTTCTGTTGGAAAATAATTATATCGGCAGGACAGACCACAAATATAAAATTAGAAGGAATTTTAGCAGAAGCGATTGGGGTAAATTTTCATTCATTGGGAAGGGTGTGAAGGAGTGGAACAGTTTACCAGGGGTAGTGTTTGATCCTCTTCCAAAATCTGTACAGATATTCAAGAAGAGAATAAACAGCAACAGAGAAAATAAATAAAATGTTAGAGGGCATTTGACCAGTGCAGGTTAATGTAAATAAAAAATGTGTGTGAATAAATTAATTCCATCCCCTGGTCTAAGGAGTTTGGACTGCCTGTAGGGGTGAAGTACAGTGGGGACTTCAAGGGCCCTGGGACCGCTACGGTAGCTGTGAAGGCCCTTCAGGAACTCTGAAAAGTGGTGGCAAAAGGGGCTTCTGGTTAAGACGCAGCAGGTCATTATGCTACTTAGGTTCCAGAAAGGGTAAAAAAAGTAAATAAATGCAATGTAAAGTTTAATCTTATACCAGTTGTATAGTATCATTTGAAGTAATTCCACATACTGTATATCAGTTGACTATATTTGTAAGTAGTACAGGAGTTATAAGTAGAATTTTGTAAACAATATAAATTTATTAAGGATGTGTTTAATAGAAAAAATTGTTGGCGTAAATTGTATAATATTGTATTATCGGAAAATTTTCTTCTCTTGTTAATTTAATATTTAGTGCTTGACAATAATGTATTTTAGTGTACCATTTGCCACTGAGGTAGACACCTCATTTGCAAATAAAGAGATTTTGATTTTATTTTATTAAAGTCTTGTTGATAATTTAAAAAAAGTACTATAAGCAAAAGATGAATCCGATCTGTTGATTTTTAAGTCTAGAAAATTAATTGATTCATTACTTTCCGACTCCAAAGTAAATTAAATCTGTGGGTCAATGTTATTAAGTACATCTAGAGTAGCCGTTGCGTCCCCAACATGTTCGTCTAAAATTACTAATGTATCGTCCACAAATCTAGACCAAAACAGAATGTTGTCAATTTCTCTGTCATTCTCCATCATGTATGTTTCTAAAGAATCCAGAAAAATCTCCGCCAAGATTCCCGAGGCCGGAGATCCCATTGCCAACCCATTATTTTTATAAATGACCTTGTCAAAGACGAAGTAGTTATTTACAAGTAACTTAACCAATTTCATGAAATCTTGTATTTCAAGTTCACTTAGCTGACTGTAGGATCTTAGATTCTTGAAAACAATAGGAAGCAACTCACTGGTTCTAATACTCTGAAACATGTTGACGATATCAAATGAATGTAAGGTATGGTGAGCTTGTAATTTAAAATTGCTTAATTTATTAAACAGTTCTATGGAGTTCTTTATGGATTTGTTTGCCGTTAATCTATAGTGTTGTTTAAGAAATTTTTGAATGAACTTAGCCAATTTGTATAGAGGACTGGGTCTGTAATTTATTATGGGCCGAATGGGAACCCCGGCCTAGTGATTCTTGGGGAGTGCTCTCGCTGTTGGAAGGCCCGGGTTCATATTTACTAGTTTTTGCTTCTCCTGTTCGGTAAAGAGGAAGGAAGTATTCTTTAATGTTTGTTTTAATTGGCGTTGTAGAGTTTGCGTTGGGTCTTTCTTGATCAATAAAAAGTTTTCATTATCGAAAAATGGTTTAGTCTTATGAATGTAATCATCCTTATGCATGATTACCGTCATATTACCCTTATCTGCTTTAGTGATAATGAGCTCCTCATCTTTAACCTTCTTTTTAAGTTCTATAATACACTTTTTATCAATACTGATGTCCTTGGAACTGTAAACGGCATTATCTTTATTATTAGTAACTAAACTATTGTGCAACTTTCTTTTTAAATCTAATCCAACTTCCTCCTGCACCTCATGTGGTAATTTACCAATCGCAACCTCCAATTCCACCACAAGTTTTGTGGTCTTTTTGGCTAGGTTGAAATTAGGCCAGTTATGTTTTGGGCCTTTAGAAAGAATTTGCATTTCTTTCTCATTCAAAACGGTCTTGGAAATGTTGATTACTGGTGTATGAAAACTCCTGATTATATCTTTATTAGGAGAATGTTTAGGTCCTAAGACTGGTTTGCTTGAAAACAATTCTTTCTTTAGCATTTCTAGTTTTTTATCCAATACTTTCTGTTTAGCAGGAAGAAAGTCATCTAATTTATTCTGAACCGAGTCTTGAAAAATGTTCCATTGTGCTTTAGTAAGCAAGGCAGCGACCCTGAGATGAGTCTCATATAACTGCTGAATCAAAAAATTTCTTTCTTATAAAGAAAAGGGGCGTCGAAACTAATTCTGATTGAAATATATGTTGTAATTTCATCTAAACAACAGTTTTTATGTATTGAATAAGCCGGATCTAAATTATAATAAAGTTGTAATCTTGGTTCAATACGGACAAACAATGAAATTTATTAATTTATCTGTTCTAGTCTCGACAACATAATGGTAATACAATTCCTTTAGTTTTGTCAATTGCCACCTTTTCAATACAATAAAAATATAGTACAAACTTACATATTCATTATGATATATATATGGTACATGTTTCGCTCCTTTTCATGAGCATCATCAGCCAAACTATCATTAATCTAAGATTGTATAAGATCATAAAACAATTCTTTTGGTTCAAGATTGTTCCTATAAAACTAATTGATAATATTATAACATTTTAAAAGTCACACAACAATAAAACTATGTCTTAAGCTAACACTTTTTGTCTAAAATCTTCTTCAGTCTAACATTTTATTGCCGAAACTCATCTGGTGAACATCTTTTAAAATTGTTTAAAAAATAAGAATAAAATAAAAACTCTTGAAATCTGGCTAGTTGAGTTGATTCCTGTTGCTTAACTTGTACAATTGTCATTAAAACTTCATAACTGTATTGAATATTTTCTGCAGTTGATAATTGTCATTATGGTCGATAGACTTGTTCTCGTTGCTGGAGTAACATTTATAAAATGTATTGGTATTAATTTATATTATCAATGGGGTAAAATTGTTCATGAACAAACTTGTTGATGAAACACTTTCTGATGTGATATTGGATTTAAAATGTTCTCGAACGTTCCATAATGGCTCGTTGGTATGTCTGTAATGAAAGATAAAAGTTATGTGTTTATGGTTTTGATTGTATTTCTGTATAACATCTTATTGGAAGAATTATCACTTACTGTCCTTTCTGCTGCGTGATTGATTGGTGTTACTCCTAGCCTCTTGAGAACTACTTGTTGTCCTGTTTGCACTTCTTGTGTTGTATGAGTGAGTGTGGATGAATTTACGTTTTGGCGGATAGCTGCAGTAGACTGTGGAGGGGATAGTCTAGGAGAAGTGAGGGGAGGAGTTGAGTTTGTTTGTGTCAATAAGCCATTAACTTTTATCGGATTAAAATGTTTATAGAATTTATTTATATCTGATTTGAGTATTTGTATTAGTTCCGGTAATTGTAATAAGATGGGATTCTTTATTTTTATTTCGTCATTTAGGTTTTTATTTGTATTGTATTGATGATCTAAATGAATGTATATGTTTTCCAATTCCATCATTTCTTTTCCTTTTTCTACTTTTCTTAAGATTTTTAAATCCCTTTCAATAGTTGTAAAACTGTGTCCCATTTCTTGCATGTGTGTACTCATTGCAGAATGTTTTCTGTGTTTGGCTGCACTTACATGTTCGAGATATCTTATTATAAAGCTTCGGCCAGTCTGGCCAACGTATGAAAAATTGCACTGTAAATTTATCAGATGTCACCTTCACGGATAGTGAAATGAGCTTACTAAATAAAGAATCAAAATTTAATTGGCCTAACCATCATCAAATAGAAGACGTAATAACCACTGTAGCTAAAGTAGAATCTAATATAGGGAAATTGCCTTTAGAATCGCAAAGTGATACAAGATTCGAAGTTAAAAGAAACTTCCAACATTAGTAAAAGAAATAAATAACAACTTAAAATTCCGACCTCACTAATAGACCATAATGACAATTATCAACTGCAGAAAATATTCAATACAGTTATGAAGTTTTAATGACAATTATACAAGTTAAGCAACAGGAATCAACTCAACTAGCCAGATTTCAAAAGTTTTTTATTTTATTCTTATTTTTTAAACAATTTTAAAAGATGTTCACCAGATGAGTTTCGGCAATAAAATGTTAGACTGAAGAAGATTTTAGACAAAAAGTGTTAGCTTAAGACAGTTTTATTGTTGTGTGACTTTTAAAATGTTATAATATTATCAATTAGTTTTATAGGAACAATCTTGAACCAAAAGAATTGTTTTATGATCTTATACAATCTTAGATTAATGATAGTTTGGCTGATGATGCTCACGAAAAGGAGCAAAACATGTACCATATAAACATCATAATAAATATGTAAGTTTGTACTATATTTTTATTGTATTGAAAAGGTGGCAATTGACAAAACTAAAGGAACTGTATGACAAGTAGATCTTCAATACGGACAAGGAAAATGAAGTTTATAACCTGTAACATAATTGTATATGGTAATACTAAAATACTAAAGGAGCAATTTCGATTCCTGTCAAAACAACCAGTGACTATTCACTGCCCTGAGAGAAAAGCCGAAAACCTGTTTGATGATACACTTGAAAAACGTAAAAAAGTAAAATCTAACCCTGGACATAATGTAGATGTTTTGCAAGTACAGTACGAGCATTTGATGGAACTCTTTCCGTCTTCATGTAGAGCTTTAAATGAAATTTCTATCTTTAAATTCATGTAGAGCTGTCGAAATGCGCTCTGTCTCCTTCCAATTGTTGTGGACACACTCTGCTTTAGCATTTCCGAGGATTCTCTAAGCAATACCACCCGAGTGGGATGCTAAGATGGTCCCTTATGCAAGTTCACCGTCAATCGCTTTTCCAGTACAATACTTTCTCAAATTAGTGCAATGACAACGTTAACACCAGGATCCGTAAGTATGCCGTAGCCGTCCTTTCGTGAGATACAGTTTCTTGAAAAACACATGATCGAGGATTTAGCGTTGATGGGACTGAAATTTTGGGACGGTTGATCCGGGAAATCATTTCTCTGAGGAACGGATAATGCAGGATTTTTACAATGTAATTTAATTAGAATCCTCGCGGGACCACGTAATTTCAACGAATAATACGGGAAAACATTGTTTTCCAGGAACGTATAATCAAGGTTCTACTGTATTGAAAATCTGTATTAACACTCCACATTTTGTATCAGAAGATAAATTAGCTGTTATGAATGAATGTGAGAGAAAATGAATGGTCATTATAAGTAATAGTGATAAAGTGTCTTTTGAATCAGCGTGTATAAACTAACAAAATTCTTGGCTAAATCTATCAGTTGACTTCCGGTCCAAAACGTCCTGAGTTTCATTATAACAATGTGAGAAAGAAAGAGCAGACAGGTCATACTACGACCTATTTGAAATCAAAAAACCTTGTGAAGCTGATAAAGCAGAATAGGTAAGAAAGGAGAAAATACCAATATGAACTAGCACAGTATCATTATTTTAACCAAAGGCAAAAAGTTGTTCATAATTTTAAGAAATACCAAACTGATAAACATTGTAAAATCTCAGTTTCCTCAGTTTTTTAGCATTATAAAAATTGTATTTGGGAACAAAAATCCATTAACACACCTCTAGTCTTCAGATCCAATATATACAGAAGGGGATATTGAGATTACAGACTCAAAAATTTATTCGTCTCTAGTCAGAGAAGATCTGATCCTGCAGCCGGTCCAGATAGCGTTATTGTTAGAGTTTTGAAGTTGAAAAGAACAAAAGTACTGCACCTCTTGGCGAATGCTATGCTTAAGATTAAAAAAATTACCAGAAGTATTCAAAACAGCCAGGACTCACAAAGGAGCGTGTGATGAAATATCTAACTGGGGACCTATTTCTATAATTTCAATAATCAGATGTATTATTGAAAAAGCCACCCACAGACGATTGCGAGTATTCTTAGAATTTTCTGCAAATCAAAGAGGTTTTATCACACTTCCTGGTTTATCTCTATTACAGTAGAACCTCGATAATTCGAAATCGGTTAATTCAAAATCCCACGTAATTCGAAGAAGTTCTCGTTCCCAGAAACATGAGATACAGTTTTGCATGTTATTTCAATTGTTTAATTCGAAATACGGATAATTCGTAATTCGAAGTACAGTGTCGGCCCCATTACCGAAATTCAGACTTTTAATTCAAAACTGCCTTTACATTTTAAAACAATAGTATGTTACAGAGTAATTTCAACTCGAAATTTATCCGCGTCATAATAGAACGCGTGTTCCGGAACGTGGAGTGGTAGCTTTCCGCACTTACACTCACTTCGGTGGGTCTACAGTGCGCTTCATGGTTGCCAAGTTGAATGAAATCGGAATTCTTTTGTATTCAACCTTTTTTAATGGAACACAGTAATATCACGCAACAAGCATTGTGCGGGAAAACAGAATGCGCGAACGCTGGCAATGCCGACAGTTGACGAAAAAGCATGGCTCATATAATAAATTCGTAGGCACCGAACAATACTGTAATTGCCGATGAAACTGCATTGCTTAATGTTAATGCGAGCCCAAATGGTCTTATGGTTTTGCAATTGCAATACACATGGAAGCGAGAAACTTTATCCCCTCGTCATAGAAAAGTTCGATAAGCTACAATGTTTTAATGGCGTCGGGCACTTTCCATGCCAGTACAAAGCATCTAAAAATGCAAACAGTACAGATATCCAAAAAATAATGCATCTGCACAGGGGAACCAGCATAATTTATCATCGTCTTTGAATTGTGTGATTTTTTTTCTTTCGTTGCGTGAGGTTATGTTTGTCAGTGATGTATCCAAGTGCATTATTTGAACAATGTAAATGCACCTTGTTGGATACATTTCGGAAATAGTTTTTCCATGGCATTGGAAAGGTTTAAACTGTGAATCGAGGTGATTGCATGTATTAATGGGTCTTAGAATACTTTGTGACGCGGCAAGTATTTACATTTCTGAAGTACGATAGAAGTGCCATGGCGGGAAATCGTACAAGGATAGAGTCATAGGAAAGTTTGATTTTAAGGGCATTGGGTACTTTCTGTGTAAATACAAGGCATCTAAAATGCATACAGTACTGTACTCCAATGAATAAAGCACTTGCACATGGGAGCCAGCATAGATTTCTCCTCGTCTTGAATCGTGTTTCTTTTTTTTTCTTTCTTTCGTTGCGTGAGGTTATATTTGCCTGTGAGATATGCAAGTGCATTATTTGAATAATGTAAATGCACCCTTTTGGATACATTTTTGGAAAAAGTTCTTTTTTCATGGCATTTGAAAGGTATAAACTGAATCAAGGTTAACTGCATGCAGTAACGGGCCTTAGAATATTTCGTAACGCGGCAAGGGTTGGTACTTCTGAATTTCGAATTGGCGGTTAATTCGAAATCACGTAATTCGAAGTCCGATTTTTGAGTCCCAACGACTTCGAATTAACGAGGTTTTACTGTATATTATAATGGCTGCAGGTAGTCCTGTTGCATCACCTGCGGGTAATGTGTGTCTGGCCGGAGAGCGAGTAGGTTTTCACTGCTCCGGCATATTACAATAAGAAAAACATCTACCAGAGACTCATGCCAGGGACATGGCAGGAAGTTTGATCCGCAATGTTTATATAGGGTCAAGCACCGTCATAGGATGATTCTGTACATCTAAGTTACAGTTCAAAGTGAAACTTATTCTAAATATATCTTATGAGGTAGTAAGAAATTCAGTGGAAGATAAAGTCTTAGATGGATTTTTAACAGCAAGATTAATGTTTTATTTGAAGTTAATCCAAGAGATCAACAATGACTTTTCAATATGAATGTTTTAAATGCATCAACAATAACAACAAATACAACAACTATTAATGCTATTTAGATAAGCATTATTAAAGTTCGCAAGTTGCTTTACATCGCACCGACGCAGATAGGTCTTATGGCGACGATTGGACAGGAAAGCGCTAAGAGTGGGAAGGAAGTGGCCACGGCCTTAAGATACAGCCCCAGCATTTGCCTGGTGTGAAAATGGGAAACCATGGAAAACCATCTTCAGGGCTGCCAACAGAGGGGTTCGAACCCACTATCTCCTGAATACTGGATACTGGCTGCACTTAAGCGACTGCAGCTATCGAGCTCGGTGCATTATTAAGGAAACTTTTTAGAGAGAGAGTGTGTTAAAATAATATTTTACAATTTTAACTGCTTTTAGTGTAAATTAGTATGTATTAACAGATCTTAGAATATGAGGAATTTTGTTTTGAGATGTTAAATTCGCTGATGAAGAGAGTGGGCCATCTCTCGAAACATGTACAAGTAATAATTACAGTGCACAAAACTTTTAGTGATACTTCGGCTCCCTAGTGCTGAATCGGTAGATTTCGGTTATCTTCGAGATTCGAACTGGCAACCTCTGACACAAAAAATATGAATCCATTATGCATCGTCGTGAGACATCTGGCGGTATATTTGCAACACTTCAAATACTGTTGTTATTTACACAGCAAAGTCAAGATATAGGTTAAGCTTGAACACGAGTGAGGAAAATCAAAGTACATCACAGGAACAACCTAGAAAACATACACAGAAACGATGGTTAGGAAATTCATATCCATCCATCATACTAATGATTCAATTCGGATTTCATTTCCATTCAGTTGGTAGTATTACCTGAACAATTGTAGCTCCCTCCTTACTCCTCACCCCTGTAAAAAGAAGTGTCACTAAAAGTTTTGCGCAATGTATGTAAACTTATGAAATGTATAATAAATATTGACAGGGCGGACTCAACAACTAACTGTGGCATATTTTATGTCTGCTCTTCTTACAGATCTCTTATTGAGATCTAATTTGAATATTCCCAAGCACTTCTTACCAAACCAAACGCCATGGTGCAACAGATCCAAAGGGCCATGGCCTACCAAGTGACTGCTGCTCAGCCTGAAGGCCTGCAGATTATGCAGTGTTGTGTGGTCAGCACAACAAAACCTCTCGGCCGTTATTCTTGACTTTCTCGATCGGGCAAGCATTTGTTATGAAGGGTCAAAATGACTATTACCGCTGTTGTAGGAATGGAAGATTCTCAAACCATTCTAGTGTTGAGGCGAATGGAACATGATCCTTGAGACGAAAATCTCAACCCAGAATCAACAGGGGTTCGAACCTCAACCATCTCAATCAGAAGCCACAAATCTAATATCAACTCAATATTCCAGTAACACTTGACACTTGCTGGTGTATCATATAGTGTCTCCCTAGGGAGCAATACTTACCAAGCACTCTGTTCATGGCGCCCTGCTCCATCAACTCCTGAGTGTAACGAGTGATATACTCTATTATCTCAGGAGCAGCCCCAAGAGTCCAAGAGATACCTTTCCTTGCTTGAACCAGAGCCCGTAATGCACACACTAGGCATTTCCGCCCATCATAATACAAGATCATAGCTACGAGTCCGCGAGGCAGGCCGGGGTGGAATGGCATCTGATCTTGAGCTAAGAAAACAACAACAAAAAAACACAGACACAAGTTATTAAGGGCCATGAAAGCTGCATGTTTTATCTAAGACACTAAGAACATCAACAATCCATCTTCCTTTGTTCATCAACAGGGATTCACTTAGCCACAACTTTCACAGAAAGTAAGAATATTACTTCTGGTGCAAGTTAATAGCACTAGCATCCAAAATGTATTTTACCCCATTACAACAGGCTCTCAAAACAAAAATATTTATCCTCAAAAAATATGAAGGTTGTTAGCACCGTACTACAGTGAAACTTCTTTTAATGGAAAATTTTGAACAGCACCTTTTTATATAACTGACATTTTCTATACCCCTCCACTCCCCCAACAGAAAAATATGGGCGTACATAGAATTCTCAATAACGGATGGGGACACAATAAATATTACTGCTAAATAAAATTTGGTTTAACAGACGAGGACACATTTCCAGAAGTAAGAAAAATGAAAATGAAACAGCTAAATCTGTAAACCTTTAAAATAACTGAGTGATGGTGTAGTAGACCTCGAGTTCATTGTATACACAGAGGATCCAGACATCAAACACCAACAAGGATCAAAATGAAACAAGTTCTTTAAGTGATTTTATGCAAGGATGCTACTGAAAGGAGGGACAAGTAAAATATTATTTCATCCCAAACAGAGATGTAGAGAGGTTTAGTACCCTATGCTATTTGTTTTGTACGAGGAAAGTTACTTGTTAGTAGGTACAGTTTCCATATATTTCAGAAGCAATGCTGTGGTGCAATGTTAAGCATGCACAATGGCTTTCTCACTGATCTCTATACATGGATGGCTGGTAGCTTGGGTAGCAGTAAGCCGAATAGAAGATGACTGGCGTACTAAGATGGCAGCGAGCGCACGGTGCAATAGACCACGAGGAACGCGCTTCATTTGTTAATGCTTAGTTCAGTGACGACAGGTCTTTTGATTGTAGTTCCACGATTGTTTTGTGCTGTGTTATTGCAAAGGAAATAGTAGTGTATTTTACGAATCTAGGTTTGTTGCCTTATAGTATCCTTGTGAATTACAAAGTTTCAATTTCAGTGTGTGTGTGTGTTTATGTGAAATCTGAATAAAGAAACATCCTACAGGGTATTAACATGCCGCAGTGTTCAGCTTATGGATGTACAAACAGAACCGATCAGCAGAAGGAGAAATCATTTCATCGGTGAGTTTTATACTGTACATAATAACCTTCCTAGGGTAGTGTTTTATGTTTATCGTATCGTATTTCGCATATTCTGGAAGCAAAATGGCAATTCATTTTTGTAGGTTTCCTTTCTCGAGACCCGAACTTCTAAGATTATGGATTAGGAGTATCAGGTGGGAGAATTGGGAGCCTTCTAAAACAGCTGTTCTTTGTTCGGATCACTTTGAGAAAGAATTTTTTTATAGAACAGGACAAACTGTACGCCTTAGAAGTGATGCACAGCCAACTGTTTTCAATTTTCCTGAACATTTACTGCAAGTAAGGATTTACTGATATTTTTATTTATTTGTCATCATTAATCTGACGCTTTTGATGAAATAATTCATGTGATTTTATAACAATCTTAGAAAATGAAGTCTGGAGGAGTTCTAGACCTTATTTACATCAGTAATAATTATGGGTTTCAGACACTGGAGTGGTGGGAGAAGGAAAAGTGTGGTGGGTGTTTTAGGCTATCTCATAATATTTGTGGTATTTGGGGCTCTTTTAAGGGGTGTTACATATTTCTGATGACCATCAATATTGCTTTGCTAGGTGAACTTAATTGAAGGGCAGTAATAGTTAATTAGGGTAACAATTTATGAGCTGGAAGGAAGTCATAAAATCACAACCTTAATTTACTCTATTCAATATCATAGGCTTGCAAGTGGCGAGGGTGTTTTAATCACATTTTCCCACCCTTCCATTGTTACACCTCTAGTTTCACGTCATTTTCAGGCAGTAGTAAATTATTTTCAATTAACTTAAGTTATACAAAATTTGTGGATAATATTTTCATTGATTTAACCAATTATCCTATTTTTGGTTAGTGAAATTATACATAATCAAAATAAAAATAATTGTGTGCAGAATAATTTAAATAAATTATACCAATTATCAGTAGGTACTATTATATTATTTCTTGCTTGTAGGTAAATAAGAAAAGGAAACTGCCCATGGCTCGTCCAGTTCCAATTAGCAGGCCAATTGATTTTGAAGGAGGTGATGCAAATGATAATTCACAAGTTATTGGTCATGATCATCACTATTATCTGAGTCCTAAAAAGATGAAAGTGAAGTTAGAAAATGCTATAGAAAAGAAGAGTCAAGTGGCAAAACAATTAAAGGGTTTCAAGGAAAAGAACTCTCGTTTAAAAAATAAAGTAAAGTCTTTAAAGGATGTAGTAGAAAATTTGAAGAAATTATTCTTGATGTCAAGTGATGCCCTAGACATTTTAGAACAGACATTTACAGGTGTACCACTGGAAATACTCCAGCGCATGGTGAAAAATATATCCAGCAACTCTGTGACACATGAACGCTATCCTCCATTGTTGAAAAAATTTGCTCTCACCCTTCAGTTTTATTCGACAAAAGCATACAAGTATGTTAGAAACACTTTTGGCCTTGCTCTTCCTCATCCCTCTGTCATTCGCAGTTGGTCTAGCAACGTTAATGCAGAACCAGGATTTTCTGAGGAAGCAGGCCAGGCTCTCAAAGTAAAAGTTAGGCAGTGTGCTGAAGTTGGAAAGAAAGTGATATGTTCCTTAATGCTTGATGAAATGAGCATAAAGGAACATCTTGAGTGGGATGGTCATCAGTACAGAGGTTATATTGATCTAGGAACAGACATTCTTTCTGATGCATGTGACTTACCTCTTGCAAGTCATGCTTTGGTTTTTATGGTAGGGAGTCTGGATTCATCGTGGAAGATTCCTGTTGCATACTATTTTATTAAGAGTTTAACAGGAGAGGAAAGAGCAAATTTGGTGACTGCTGTCATTGCAAAGTTGTTTGATCTGGGTGTTACAGTTACTTCCATAACATTTGATGGACCAAGATGTCATTTTTCAATGGTTAAACATCTGGGAGGTAACTTGCAGTTTCCAAATGCAGTGCACTGGTTTCCTCATCCTTGTGATGCCTCTGAGAAAGTGTATATCATTTTAGATATCTGCCACATGCTAAAATTGATAAGGAGCACTTGGGCAAAACTGGGAGTGTACAAAACTGAGCATGGGGAATTGATTGAGTGGAGATACATCACTGCCCTGCATGAACTACAAGCACAAGAAGGTCTTCGGACAGGGAATAAATTACGGTTAGCTCATATAAGGTTCTACCAGCAAAAAATGAAAGTAAATCTTGCAGCTCAAACTTTAAGTGACAGTGTAGCAGATGCACTCATATTCTGTTGTGATGTACTGAAGTTACCTCAATTCGAGAATGTTCATGCCACAGTCGAGTTCATTAAATTAATTAACAAACTGTTTGACTTGTTGAATTCCAGAAATCCTCTGGGAAAGGGTTCTAAAGCTCCCCTGACTGTCAGTAACAGAGATGACTGGGAGCCATTTTTATTGAAAGCTCTACCATATCTCACGAATTTAACAGACCCCTCTGGGAAGCCTTTGCATACTACCCCACTGAAGGTTCCATTTGTTGGATTTTGTGTGTCTGTAATGAGTGTGATGAAGATATTTGATGTGTTTGTTGCTCCTCCAACAAGTCAAGTAAGATATTTGCTGACCTACAAACTATCACAGGATCATCTTGAGCTTCTGTTTTGTGGAATTAGGGCAAGGGGTGGGTGGAATAACAATCCCAATGTGCTCCAGTTCATTTCAGCTTATAAGAAGCTGTTGCTTCCCCATCAGGTCTGTGAAGAAGGAGGTAATGTGAATGCTCAAGATGACACTAGAATACGTACAGCAACAAGGGACTATATTAATACCGGTACCTTCTCATCTGACATTGATGTCACAGATGTTTTGTGTTCTAGACTTAATGACATTGATATGGCCTGCACTGTTGACAGTTATGACAGGGCCCCAATCCCTAAGGTTACCATTAGTGAATATTTAGAAAATACTGTGGCATATATCAGTGGATATGTAGTGAAGATGGTGAAGAAGAGAGTGCATTGTGATGAATGTACATCAGCCTTAGTTACTGATGCTGCTGTGGACAAAAGTCTCAAACTTCTGACAATTAAATCTAGGGGACATTTGATTGTGCCATCTCTTGACACTATCAGAGTATGCTTGACAACAGAAAAGCACTTTAGGATGTTTCTCTCGACTAATGGTTCACAGCCTCTTGCAAAGGCAAATAGTAGATCAGTGTTAACTTTAGTTTCATGTGTTCTTTCTGAAGTAGGGAGTGATTCATTTGCACAGCTCAGAAATCACATGCTGAGTACTTCAGCAGAAAGTAACCATGTCTTCAGGTTGATTAAGTTTATCAGTGAATCTTATGCAAAAATCAGATTTTTTCATGAGGGAAAGGAATTTTCAGAGAAAATCCATAGAGATTTGATAAGGAAAGACCTCAGCAGGTTAGTGATACACAGGCACCAATAATGAACTGAATTATCCATCTTGATAAATACTGCAAATAGGACTGTCGTGTTTTATAGACATGAAATTTCCTTATTACTGATGTAATTTTCATTGTGGTAAATTAAGCTGCAGGTTATGTGGTGTCTTGACAAGTTCTGAATATTTACAGGTAACATTTGTATGTTTCATAATGACGTACATTTATTGTTGTGTAATTTTTACTGTGGTAAATTAAGCTGCAGGTTATGTGATACCTTGACAAGTTCTGAATATTTACAAGTAACATTTCTATGTTTCATAATTATGTATGTTTATGGTTGTGTAATTTTTACTGTGGTAAATTAAGCTGCAGGTTATGTGATACCTTGACAAGTTCTGAATATTTACAGGTAACATTTCTATGCTTCATAATTATTTACATTTATTGTTGTGTAATTTTTACTGTGGTAAATTAAGCTGCAGGTTATGTGGTATCTTGACAAGTTCTGAATATTTACAGGTATCATTTCTATGTTTCATAATTATGTACATTTATTGTTGTGTAATTTTTACTGTGGTAAATTAAGCTGCAGGTTATGTGATACCTTGACAAGTTCTGAATATTTGCTGGTTTTTATAATGTGTAGGCCTAAATTTGCTTCAGTGATATTTATCTGATCTGAGGCCAGTCATAAATACACAGGTGCTATCTTCTCTACTACGGAAGGACTAAGCTTACAACTCCTTCTACTTGGCTGTCAGTTTTCCTTGTAGAAACAGCAGGAGTCGACACGTTTAGGACAAGTCAAATGCTGAGGTTTGCGGTCAGTTGACATACAGTGTCTAAGAGTTGCAAAAGTTGCCCTCTTCATTTTCCCTACATCTGGGATATTATTAACTATGGAATAAGCCCTACCTATAATAATGGATTAATTTAGTTACAGTGTTCTCTTTCAAATTGCCCTCTTTTCGCCCACCCAGTGTCACACCCTTCACCATTCATTCCTTTATAGTGTTGCAAAGAGCAGTACCAAGGTACTTAGATATATGATTTATGCATTCCTCTTTCTCAATCATTTGTTCTGGACCATACACTTCAATCTCACTGAAATGGGCATAAGTCTTGGCATCCCCATCTGACAACACTGATGTGTAACAAACAATCATCAATGGATCTCTTCCACAGGACCTCTCCAGTGTCTTTTTCCATTACATTAGAGGATCCATCATAATTTTTCTGGCACTCACCTGAGCTCTTATGACCCTCCCACCATACATTAAATTCTACACTGTTTCTTCCCAGGTCCCTTTCAGTAATAACACACTGATGGCACAAGACCAGTCAGAATATCAATGAAAAATCCTACACCATAATGTGATGTATGGCCATGCTTTTGCCATGTTGCATCATATGAAACACATATATCAATGATCTGTTTACAATCAGCTCCATAGGCAATGTGAACTACTTGCGCAGCCATACAGAGGACTTGTTTTCTCATTAATTTTCCCTCCTCTATCAGAATTTTTAGGTGCTTTGCAAAAGGCCTTCGACCTAAACAGTTCATCCCCAAAACCAATTGAAAATGTATTCAGCCCACACTGACCTTTACCTAAACTATGAAATGTCTCAACCATTGCACTGTTTACATGAAAGCCAGGTCTTTGAGAATTCTCATCTCTGATTCTTGGTTAAATTTTATTTGTTAGCAGTATCATAACTACAAGTCTTGCATTTAATTGCTATTTTAGATGAAAACCCATGAGTTTCCCTAAATTCAATAAAAATAGATTTGTTCTTGCACTCATCACACACTGGTTCCTTCACAAGTTCTTGAAAAACATCCTTATGGACCAAAGTATTAATCACAGACCCAACACTTAGTTCTGCACTGGCAGGAACAGAAAATAAATTTATCTTCCTCTCAGATGCAGACATATTTGCATCTAGCAAGCTATTAGAAATGCTGATCACATCTTCATTAGGTCTAACTGAACTAATGTCTGGTCCAGGTTTCTGACAATTTGTTTTATCAAATGCTAATTTGGCAGCCTTACTTTTTTTAAGGACATTTCTTCACTGGCCTATAGGTACACCTAGGACCCTTTTGATTTTCCATGACTTAGGCTATCACTACTGGTCACTGATCTCTACAGAGATCTCTATAGAGATCAGTGCACCTGGTATAAGCACTAAACACTATAATTACCACTTTTCTATACACTAAAACGACGCACTGTGAACTCTACGCTATAAATCAAACATTTACAAAAGAATTAATATGAAACACATCAATGAAAAATCACTCGCTGAATTGAAAAAACATCACTTCTGCACGTTAGTAAAATGTAAATACAAATACGTAATATATTTAAACTATCAAAGTATACATGTGTGGCAGATATAAATTGAGTACTATCTGGAAGAGGTACAACGTTCTCTCCGTCAGTTCAAAATTAAAATATTTCCTAACATAACGTAATTGTATTAATTACGTAGTGAACAAGTGACTGTCAGTATGCTCAGGTGTACTTCTACGGCAAATGCGCCGCGAAATACTTGAAAATTCAGCGAAAAACACACAGTAAACTATCATTATGCCATTACAGGAGAAGTGGGTGTGGTTCTGGGCTTTTAAATGTCCTTCGGGCTCATATTAAATGGCTTTAAGCTTCAAACAAGCCGGAATGACTAAAATAAAAACATTTTCTGAAAGAGGAAGAATTGGATTATTTTTGTATGAATAAAATAATGAATTTTGGGCTCAAAATATGAAAAATTCAGTCATACCTCACCTTAGGAACGCATAATTTCGTGGCATATATGTATACAATTTACAGCAATGTTTCCACGAACCGTTTTTCACTCGTATTGTGTTACCGATCGCCAATTGCATGTATTCAGCACCTAAGTTAATATTTGTCGACCGTTATTATACACTCATTTTTATTGCTATCCCGGAGATTTACTGACCTCGGAATGACGTGTCAGTGTTCCCAATGTCCTTATGCTTTGAGTGAACATGTCCGTATATTTTTAATTATTACAATGCGCCATTAAATGCGATTTAAAATTGATTATATTATCATTGCTTCCCCGTAAGGAGAGCTCTGGAGTGGGCACAGCAACATGGCGAACCGCGCGCTCAACTTGGTGTACTTTCTCCTGCAGCGGAGAGCTGCTATCAGCGATCCATGTATAGAGATCAGTGGGCTTCCTTCATCTCTTGACACGCCACATGCAACACTGGAGACATTCACGCAGTGTGGCCATCTTGTAGTGAGTGTTCAAAATGCTCAAGAAAATAGATCAAACTGTGAGATAAGCCCTCTGATTCATTTCATGAATATATGAAACATCATGAACCAGCAGTGTGTGAGGTGCAAGGCAAATGTGCAATGATAGATGAAATAATGGAGAAATGAGTCTGAACGTTCAATGAAGGTCATCAACATGGTGGGTTTTTTTTTTCTTTTTTTCGCAAGTTGCTTTACGTCGCACCAAAGCAGGAATGAGTTAGCTGGAAAATTTATAATGTCCAATAACAGACCATTTATATTGGTATTATAAATTTACTCATTCAGGACAAATATTTCAGGTTCCCTATGGGAATCAACATCTATATCAACAGATCGGTCTTATGGCGACGAAGGGACAGGAAAGGACTTTCTTTTTTTTTTTTTTTTTTTTTGCTAGGGGCTTTACGTCGCTCCGACACAGATAGGTCTTATGGCGACGATGGGATAGGAAAGGACTAGAAGAGGGAAGGAAGCGGCCGTGGCCTTATTTAAGGTACAGCCCCAGCATTTGCTTGGTCTGAAAATGGGAAACAACAGAAAACCATCTTCAGGGCTGCCAACAGTGGGGCACGAATCCACTATCTTCCCAATACTGGATACTGACCGCATTCAAGCAACTGCAACTATCGAGCTCGGTGATCATCAACATGTGTGATGTGGTGGTCTGACAGTCTGGCGCGTGCGCGTTTGTGTGTGTGTGTATGAGTGTGTGCGCGCGCGCGCGTGCAGCTGAACCAAAGTACTGATGGAACACAATTTCGTCTCTCTGCTTTCAATGTATAACAAAGGCATATAAAATTGGTGCTGCCTATAGAGAAAAGTATTTTAAGATATGTAGAATAAAAAGAAATGTTTCAAAGTAATGTTCTGTTTTTAAAAAAACCTGTCACTACTCACTTAAAAAACATGTGTTGTATTAATGTATACGGTCTACTATTAATTTGAATTTTATTTACAGATCATTCTTTACTCTTGGACTACAGCTGTGAGTGTTCATATTGAAAATGTATCCTCAAATCTGTTCTACCTTTTCTGAATAATGGACCGTTTTTCTAGCAATTTCTCCAGCTCTTGTGTAAATTCAGATAAAATTACAACAATATCATTGTTGAACTCTGACGCCTTTTTTGAATTTTTCTTTGATTTCCTTTAGAATTAAGCAAGTTTCCGTTATTTGCTTTACGTCGCACCAAAACAGGTAGGTCTTATGGCGACGATGGGACAGGAAAGGCTTAGGGATGGAAAGGAAGCGGCCGTGGCCAGCATGTGCCTGGTGTGAAAATGGGAAACCATGGAAAACCATCTTTAGGGCTGCCGACAGTGGGGTTCAAACCCACTATCTCCTGGATGCGAGCTCATAGCTACAATCCCCTAACCGCACAGCCAACTCACCCGGTTAAGCAAATTTATTGACAGAGTGTGGTGTATCAAGGAGCAATACAAGATCATACAGAGAACGAGGTGATGCTGATTCTTGAGTAGAAGAGTTAAGTACTTACCTGTACATAACAGATCCAGGGCCATATACTCATTGAGATCAAACATATCAGATATTATGATAGCTTCATCGACAAGTTGTTTGGATAGGAGCTGGTGTCCCACTCCAGGAAGGGTTATTCCTTCAGTAATTCCTTTGCGTAAATCCTCACGATGCTGCGCATTCCTCGCCTACAAAATAACACCAACTTCAGAGAATTATATTATTAACAAAGTAATTTTACAGTCAGTATTAGCAAACTTGAACTACAAGCACACATGAAATGAGAAGGAACGAACAACAGGCAAATCAAGTCATACAGGAAGTTGAACACAATCAGACATCAGACGACAAGCTCATGTCTATTTTTCAGCTTCATCAGGAGCGCAAGTTTCAACTCTCGAGGTGCTATCTTGAAATAGGGTTGCCTCATTTCACTGTCCGCAATATTATAGAGTAAGAAAAATATCTGGGCCGGGAAAAAAAAAAATCTGCAATGTTTTGGAGGTCAATTTCAGGTAATTTCAATTTGCCACCAAATGTCCACAAGTAATCACAAATCACTGCTATCACTACAGTGATATTTGAGTGACCAGTCACCTTCGATGATATGCGATAGTCGATCCTGTCTGAGAAGTACAAGTGGTACACTAGAAGTAGATATTTTTGTAGTAATGCATGTTCTACTCATTAAATGAAACTGATACAAACAAATTTAAAATTTTACTTGCTTCCTTATATCAGCTCTACTAATTAGGTCCTAGTTTTGGATCATTCAATTATGACCATGTCCAGGTTTTGGTAACCTTATTTTGACAGATCTTCAGTGTTGCTGGATAAGCACTGGAAAAAAAAGGAGATTAAAAACATAGATGAACACAGGTGGTGGTTTTTTTTTTTTTCCTCCAACAATTTCCCTGGTCTAGAAGGAGCCTACATTTACATTAATAATAATAATAATAATAATAATAATAATAATAATAATAATAATAATAATGTTATTGGCTTTATGTCCCACTAACTACTTTTCAGTTTTCGAAGATGCCAAGGTGCCGGCATTTTGTCCTGCAGGAGTTCTTTTACGTGCCAGTAAATCTAGACACAAGGCTGACGTATTTGAGCACCTTCAAATACCACTGGACTGAGCCAGAATCGAACCTGCCAAGTTGGATTTTTCAGTGAATTGAATTATCCATGTTTTTCATTTTCCTGTGCATATTTGTGAGCTCAAATAACTGGGAGTTTACTGTACCTCATAACAACTTTAGTCAGTGGAGATTTGTTAACTGTCAGTACAATAAATCAGCACGAGATCCCTACGAGTTGTAGATGACAACTATGTTGAAAACATGAATATAAACCACAGAATTCACAATTTCTGCACAGCATGATACTTGACAGTTTTTGTGCTCTAAGGAGCAAATGGTTGATTTTCCATCTCATGTCAATGTAATAAATAATAAATACTTACAGGATTTTTTAGAAGTGTGAGAAAGTTCTGCTTATGATTTCTTAATGTTTCTTGTAAATCCCTCATGGTGCCTTTCACTGGCTTTGAAACCACATTTTCAACAAATGTCTGGAGCTCCTTGAATGGAGTCCACATATCTTCAGTTTTGGGAGGTTCTGAAACAGACAAAACAAGATCTAATGAAGTGTGCACCACATACAGCAAATATCAAGACTGACCCAGCACTAAGTTAAGAAAGCAACCTATAACTTTCATACATGTTTATTTATTCATTCATTCATTCATGTATTTCCAAACATGGCACAGTCAAACAGTGAATGATCCACTGTTTGAGATGATCTAATAAAGCACAAATATTTCTCTCTAATATAAATTTTATGTTTGTGGGTTACTGTAGTCACATCCTAGTTCGTGAACCATGGGCAAAGGCTGAGTGGCCTAGTAAGTGGTCCTGAGAGTCGGGATACCAGTTGCTATGGAATGGGAGTGGGCATCACAGACATATTCTGAGTCATGGCCCTCCTTGTGCTCAGGCAGCTACGACTATACAATTCACCGGTGGTCCACAACCCATTAGATCCTCACTTGGACTATGTGCAAGTAGGGTAGCATCCTGCTTCATGAATTTACCGAGCTCAGAACATTTTAAGCAAGACTCGGACCTATGAGAGTAATGGAGTCCCACTCCCATTTGACAGGCGAGGGACTCCTTGGAAACAACTTGGCGAACAAAATGGAATTCGATGGGGATCTATCAATATTAATGGGGCTTATGGAAGAAAGAAAGTAGAACTGGCTGAGTCAGCAAAGAGGATGCATCTGGATGTACTAGGAGTAAGTGATATTCAGGTAAGGGGCGATAATGAGGAAGAGATAGGAGATTATAAAGTGTACTTGACGGGTGTTAGAAAGGGAAGGGCAGAGTCTGGGGTAGGGTTCTTTATCAGGAATACCATTGCACGCAACATAGTTTCTGTTAGGCACGTAAATGAGCCAATGATGTGGGTAGATTTGTCAGTTGGAGAAATTAGGACAAGAATTGTGTCGTGTATTCACCATGTGAGGGTGCAGATGAGGATGAAATTGACAAGTTTTATGAAGCATTGAGTGATGTCGTGGTCAGGGTCAACAGCAAGGATAGAATAGTGCTGATGGGCGATTTCAATGCGAGAGTTGGGAATAGAACTGAAGGATACAAAAGGGTGATTGGTAAATGTGGGGAAGATATGGAAGCTAATGGGAATGGGAAGCGTTTGCTGGACTTCTGTGCTAGAATGGGTTTAGCTGTTACGAATACATTCTTCAAGCATAAGGCTATTCACCGCTACACATGGGAGGCTAGGGGTACCAGATCCTTAATAGACTATATCTTAACAGACTTTGAATTCAGGAAATCTGTTAGGAATGTACAAGTTTTCCGCGGATTTTTCGATGATACAGACCACTATCTGATCTGTAGTGAACTAAGTATCTCTAGGCCTAGGGTAGAGAAAGTGAAATCTGTCTGCAAACAAATAAGGGTAGAAAATCTCCAGGACGAGGAAATTAGACAGAAGTGATTAGTGAGAAGTTTCGAACAGTAGACAGTAAGCAGGTTCAGGATATAGAAAGTGAATGGGTGGCATACAGGGATGCTGTAGTAGAAACAGCAAGGGAATGCCTAGGAACAACTGTGTGTAAAGATGGGAAAAGGAGGAACGATGAAGCGAGAGCAGCCTGTAAACGTAAAAAGAAGGCTTATCAGAAATGGCTCCAAACAAGGGCCAAGGCAGACAGGGATTTGTACGTAGATGAAAGAAACAGAGCGAAACAAATAGTTGTTGAATCCAAAAAGAAGTCATGGGAAGATTTTGGTAATAACCTGGAAAGGCTAGGTCAAGCAGCAGGGAAACCTTTCTGGACAGTAATAAAGAATCTTAGGAACGGAGGGAAAAAGGAAATGAACAGTGTTTTGAGTAATTCAGGAGAACTCATGATAGATCCCAGGGAATCACTGGAGAGGTGGAGGGAATATTTTGAACATCTTCTCAATGTAAAAGGAAATAATCCTCGTGGTGTTGCAAACAGCCAAGCTCATGGGGAGGACGAAAATGAGGATGCTAAAAAAACTCCATTGTCGTGCGTAAGGCAGCAGGAATAGATTAAATTAGACCTGAAATGGTGAAATATAGTGGGAAGGCAGGGATGAAATGGCTTCATAGAGTAGTAAAATTAGCATGGAGTGTTGGTAAAGTACCTTCAGATTGGACAAAAGCAGTAATTGCACCTCTCTATAAGCAAGGGAACAGAAAGGATTGCAACAACTATCGAGGTATCTCATTGATTAGTATACCAGGCAAAGTATTCACTGGCATCTTGGAAGGGAGGGTGCGATCAGTCGTTGAGAGGAAGTTGGATGAAAACCAGTGTGGTTTCAGACCAGAGAGAGGCTGTCAGGATCAGATTTTCAGTATCTTCTTCTTCAAGTGCCATATCCGGTTGCCCAGACGTCGGCGATTACTCTGGAGAAAGTTTTTCTGTCTTCTGCTAGTCGGAAGAGTCTCTCAGTTGTCTCGATACCTGTCCACTGCTTGATGTTGTGTAACCAAGTTATCTCTGGTCTGCCAACTCGCCGTTTGCCCTCTATTTTACCTTGGAGAATGAGGTTTATGAGGCCATATTTGTTTCCTCTTAATATGTGGCCTAGATAAGCTGTTTTGCGAACTTTTATAGTTGTTATTAGTTCTTGCTTTGTCCTAGCTCTCCTTAGGACTTCATCGTTTGTCATCATATCTGTCCAGGGTATTCTAAGCATTCTTCTGTGCAACCACATTTCAAAGGCGGCAAGTCGTTTGATACTTGTGGCTTTTTTCTTTTTTTTGCTAGGGGCTTTACGTCGCACCGACACAGATATGTCTTATGGCGACGATGGGATAGGAAAGGCCTAGGAGTTGGAAGGAAGCGGCCGTGGCCTTAATTAAGGTACAGCCCCGGCATTGCCTGGTGTGAAAATGGGAAAACACGGAAAACCATCTTCAGGGCTGCCGATAGTGGGATTCGAACCTACTATCTCCCGGATGCAAGTTCACAGCCGCGCGCCTCTACGCGCACGGCCAACTCGCCCGGTTCTTGCAGCTTTATAGGTCCATATAACAGTACTGACCAGATGTAGCACTTCATTAATCTCTGTCTGAGCTTCAGATTTAAATGATTATTACAGAACAAAGAGCTCATCCTGCGAAAAGCAGCTCTAGCGTTCTCAATTCTGCATCTGATTTCCTTATCTGGATCCATACTCTCTGTTATTATGCTGCCGAGGTACTTGAACTGGTGGACTTGTTCTATTTTTAATGACAAGGTGACATTTGCATTACTATTTCTGCTAAATACCATTAACTTAGTTTTTTCTACATTTATATTGAGACCATACTGTAAACCTCTGACATGGATTCTGTTCAGGAGTTCTTGAAGGCCTTCTATAGTGTTGCACAGAATCAGAGTGTCATCTGCATATCTAATATTATTGATCAAAACACCATTTACTTTCACCCCCAGTTCAATATCATGCAAAGCTTCTTTAAAAATGATGTCAGAATACATATTAAAAAGGAGCGGCGAGAGAATACAACCTTGGCGTACCCCTCTTCTGATTTTCACATCTGATGTTTTGGTTTGGTTGATTTTGACTGTTGCTTGTTGGCCCCAGTAATTGAAAAATGCTACGAGAGGAATAGGCAGTTGTGTTTATGTTTCGTAGATCTAAAGAAAGCATATGACAGTGTACCGAGGGAAAAGATGTTCGCTATACTGGGAGACTATGGAATTAAAGGTAGATTATTAAAATCAATCAAAGGCATTTATGTTGACAATTGGGCTTCAGTGAGAATTCAAGGTAGAATGAGTTCTTGGTTCAGGGTACTTACAGGGGTTAGACAAGGCTGTAATCTTTCACCTTTCCTGTTTGTAGTTTACATGGATCATCTGCTGAAAGGTATAAAATGGCAGGGAGGAATTCAGTTAGGTGGAAATGTAGTAAGCAGTTTGGCCTATGCTGACGACTTGATCTTAATGGCAGACTGTGCCGAAAGCCTGCAGTCTAATATATTGGAACTTGAAAATAGGCGCAATGGGTATGGTATGAAAATTAGCCTCTCGAAGACTAGAAAGCTAGAACAGGTCGATAATTTCAAGTATTTAGGTTGTGTGTTCTCCCAGGATGGTAATATAGTAAGTGAGATTGAATCAAGGTGTAGTAAAGCTAATTCAGTGAGCTCGCAGTTGCGATCAACGGTATTCTGTAAGAAGGAAGTCAGCTCCCAGACGAAACTAACTTTACACCGGTCTGTTTTCAGACCAACTTTGCTTTACGGGAGCGAAAGCTGGGTGGACTCAGGATATATTATTCAGACATGAAAGTAGCAAGAATGATTGCTGGTACAAACAGGTGGGAACAATGGTAGGAGGATACTCTGAATGAGGAGATAAAGGCTAATTTAGGAATGAACTCTATGGATGAAGCTGTACACATAAACCGGCTTCGGTGGTGGGGTCATGTGAGGCGAATGGAGGAGGATAGGTTACCTAGGAGAATAAATGGACTCTGCTATGGAGGGTAAGAGAAGTAGAGGGAGACCAAGACGACGATGATTAGACTCGGTTTCTAACGATTTAAAGATAAGAGGTATAGAACTAAATGAGGCCACAACACTAGTTGCAAATCAAGGATTGTGGCGACGTTTAGCAAATTACATAAAATCAGCTTCATGGTCCGTATCGCACTTCAATAGATTCACAATTAAGTATTTATTTTCCACCTAGTCGATACAATGATTGCTTAAGGCAATTTTTAATGGTCAAAAGTGGTACATGTTTCGTATATTATCAACATCTTCAGCCACATAACACTGTTTAGATGAAAAATGATAATGATAATGATAATGTATGTATGTATGTATGTATGTATGTATGTATGTATGTATAAATTTAGAGCGGTCAAAACAGCACAAACTTTCCGAGGCCGGAGAGAAACAGAGTAAGAATGAATTCTGGCACTAATGTTTTGCACTGAAATTGGGTAAGTAGCCTATAATGATATAGATGTTAACTAGCCATGCTCGGCTATGGACTAGCCATACATCTTGGTGAGTGTGCTATTTACCAACTGATGAGCCCAACTTGGCACACTGGGGCGAAATGCTAGCAACGAAGAATGTGTTAGCTGGAAAATTTATAATGTCCAATAACGGACCATTTATATTGGTATTATAAGTAGCCTATGTAGGGAAAAAGTAATTCTCTTGTAACAGAACCCTTTTGTCTTGATGTCCAAAGGTTCTTCCAATGAATTATTAGATATGTTTAGATTTGGGCTTTTGGATAGCTTGGGTGTGATTTGCATAGGTAATTTCTATATTGGATGATGAGGCTGCTTTTGTGAGGATGTCTGCCTTTTCATTTCCAGGGGAATATTATTAGTGCTATTCTACCCTTTCTCACCAATATTTTTCATTATTTTCTCAATAATGGCACATTACAGACAATATGGAAGTACGCAAATGTAATTCTACTGTACTTCAAAAGAACCCAGGTTTGAAACTCCTCTCTCATCATCATCATCATCCCATTTTCATTCTCCCTGCCTGCTCTTTCCAAAGTGTTGAAAGGTTGGTATATGCTCAAATACTGGAATACCTGCAAAATCACTCTCTTCTGGACCCATTACAATCTGGTTTCAAGAAGGGTAATAGCACAGCAACTTTCTAACCCAAAATTACTGAGGACATCAGACAAGTAACATTACTCACACTCCTTGACTTCAGCAGTGCTTTTGACAATATAATATCCTGACAATGCTGAAAAAACTCTAATCCTTTTTCGAAACTGAGGCTTTAAAATTTTTCACCGCACATCTTACAGGTCGCACGCAACGTGTTTTAGCATAGAATACTGCTTTACAATGGCAGCTCAGGAAGGAAGGAACCCTACAGGACTCTGTCCTTGGTCCTATTTTGTTTGTTCTCTATATTAATGACATCTCCTCAGCAATAAAATATAACAGATATCACCATTTTAAGGATGACCTCCAAATTTACTGTCATGTTGGTATCAAAGATATATCAAACATGATAAGAGACGTAAACACCGACCTACAACAACTCTGCATGTATGCCAGTGACAAAATCTCTCCTTCCCATCTCAAAAAAAAAAACCATTATTATAATCGCTTCACAGGGACTATTGAATGCCATGTATAAGAGCCACACTATCCCTCCAATGACTTTAAATACAATCACGATTCCATTTAGTAAAAGTGAAAAACCTTGGTATGACTATGACTGACAAACTCTTGAATAGTCTAAACATGTAATACGTGAATAAAGATGTACGTGACGCTACACCCACTCAAACAGCTTAAGGATATTTTGACAAAAGACATGAGAATAAAAGTTACTGAGACTCGGATTCTACCAATATATGACTATTGTGACGTAGTCTTCATTGACGTGGCTAGCTGAACTATGAAAGTAAACCAAGTACTGGACCCTGGTATTCAGTCTGCTTATAACTTGAGTTACAATGCTGACGTAACTCCTAGCTACAAAGCTCTTTCCTGGCTGAAACCCGAAGGGCAGCGTAGGTTTCACTTACTGACAACAGTATATCAAACTCTGGATGAATATCTTCCCCTATATATTTCTTCAAAATTTCATTTCCTGCCCTCATTCCATAATCTTCATACTAGATCTGGCTCTTCCCTTGCTATAACTGTCAACCGCTCTTCTAAGAACAACAAATCCTTCATTGTGACCGGGTCACGACCTTGGAGTACACTTCCAGCTGATGTCAGGAACTGTAAGACATAGGTATATAAAACTGAAGACTGCTTGCACAGAGTTTCTTCTGAACACAGCTGACTGTTTTGTTTCAAGGTTGTGTGTTGTATGATAGGTTGTGTGGTTGTGCTATTAAGACATACACTGAGTGGCCAAAAGTAATGGGAAGATACTGAATGTGATGTTAATAATGAGCTGCTCCTCCGCGAGCCCTCAAAACGGCAGCTTTCGACTCTACAAGGCGTTGAAACCGTTCTGGAGGATCTCGACCTATGTATCTTGCACTGCTACCTACAATTGGTCTTGTGTAGTTGATGCGGGGTTCATGGAGCGTACACCAACATCGACAGCATTTGATAAATGCTCAACTGGATTAAGATTGGGGGATCTAGAGAGCCACTCCATGGTCATAACTTCATTGGAGTGCTCCTCCAACCACCTGAGTGCCACCACAGAGCGGTGATATGGTGCATTGTCCTACTGAACCTTGTGGCATCACCATCAGGGTACTCTAGGGTCAGAAAGGGAGCAGATGGTCTGAGGGAATGTCCACATAATGTGAACCTGTCAGCGCTCCCTGCAGCCAGACATTGGAGCCTAACTGCGACCATGAGAACGCCGCCCAGACCAGAACTGAGCCTGGACACAACCTTGTTGACATGCAGGATCCATAGCTTCATGAGGCAAACGCCACACTCTCACGCGTCCATCACCACAATACAACTGAAACCGGGATTTATTGGACCATACCACGTGCCGCCACTGTTCCATGGTCCACTGCTGATGTTCATGGGCCCATGCACATTGTTGAGCTCTGTGTTGAGGTGTCAGCATAGAGACACGAGTTGGTCATCGGCTGGTAAAGCCTATGAGGTGCAGTTGCCTCCTTTCTTTATTATGTTATAATTATGTGGTTAAGTGTAAGAGAAGGCCACGAGCCCTAACTTTGCCACTGCTAAATAAATAAATAAATAAATAAATAAAAAAAAAAATAAATAAATAAATAAATAAATAAATAAATAAATAAATAAATAAATAAATAAATAAATAAATAAATAAATAAATAAATAAATAAATAAATAAATAAATAAATAAATAAATAAATAAATAAATAAATAAATAAATAAATAAATAAATAAATAAATAAATAAATAAATAAATAAATAAATAAATAAATAAATAAATAAATAAATAAATAAATAAATAAATAAATAAATAAATAAATAAATAAATAAATAAATAAATAAATAAATAAATAAATAAATAAATAAATAAATAAATAAATAAATAAATAAATAAATAAATAAATAAATAAATAAATAAATAAATAAATAAATAAATAAATAAATAAATAAATAAATAAATAAATAAATAAATAAATAAATAAATAAATAAATAAATAAATAAATAAATAAATAAATAAATAAATAAATAAATAAATAAATAAATAAATAAATAAATAAATAAATAAATAAATAAATAAATAAATAAATAAATAAATAAATAAATAAATAAATAAATAAATAAATAAATAAATAAATAAATAAATAAATAAATAAATAAATAAATAAATAAATAAATAAATAAATAAATAAATAAATAAATAAATAAATAAATAAATAAATAAATAAATAAATAAATAAATAAATAAATAAATAAATAAATAAATAAATAAATAAATAAATAAATAAATAAATAAATAAATAAATAAATAAATAAATAAATAAATAAATAAATAAATAAATAAATAAATAAATAAATAAATAAATAAATAAATAAATAAATAAATAAATAAATAAATAAATAAATAAATAAATAAATAAATAAATAAATAAATAAATAAATAAATAAATAAATAAATAAATAAATAAATAAATAAATAAATAAATAAATAAATAAATAAATAAATAAATAAATAAATAAATAAATAAATAAATAAATAAATAAATAAATAAATAAATAAATAAATAAATAAATAAATAAATAAATAAATAAATAAATAAATAAATAAATAAATAAATAAATAAATAAATAAATAAATAAATAAATAAATAAATAAATAAATAAATAAATAAATAAATAAATAAATAAATAAATAAATAAATAAATAAATAAATAAATAAATAAATAAATAAATAAATAAATAAATAAATAAATAAATAAATAAATAAATAAATAAATAAATAAATAAATAAATAAATAAATAAATAAATAAATAAATAAATAATCCCTCTGTGGGCGCACGTCCCTTCGATGCCCCTAAAAAACATTTCAGAGGGATCTCCCCTCCACCACTAAATGAGTTGTTGAGGTTCATTTTGACTCCTACGAATGATCCCTGTATAAACTTCTATTGCAGAAAGATCATGTTCAAGTCTGAGAAGAATGAAAAACTACCAGAGATCAGCATTGACTTCTAAGCACCTAAACCTTCTCATAATCCTTAATGTTCCAATCACCACACAATCTTCAATGTGAGGAGTTCATCTCCTTGGATGTGGTTCTATAGCTAATGACTTCATTTCTAGGGCAAAGGTATGCAAGTCAGCTTTCACTGTAAAAACACACCAACAACATAGGAATAGAGTACAACACAAGAAGATGGCCTAATGACACCATAACAAATTCATCAAGTTGTCAATTTTTTAAAGTTCAAGAATAGTTTTTACCTAGAACTGTGACAAAAAAGTAACTCCTATGCCAACAAGTTGCAAGCTAAAAACACTGGAACTTACATTAATTCCTTCGAAATAAGAACTAACACAAGAACGTAGTATATGATTAAATATTACACCAAAACTTCATGCGTTGGAATGTATTTTCCTCATTCAGTCTTATAAAATATTTCAACTTGGAGCATTACTCATCATTGTCATTTTGTACCATTTAGTTTTAATTAAGTCATATCTTACATTTGACTATGGCCTCGGCCATCAATATGTTAATTCTCCTCGTATCTAATCTAGTTCCTCACATAATGCCTACAAATTAAGTTAAATTCTTAAATGTTCCTAACAATTCTTTTCATAGTCATAGGTCAAATCTTAAATAGGTACCTGGTTCGGTTTTGAGGTGATATGGCTGATGATGCCCTTTAAAAAGAGCGAAACATGTACCATTTCATATTTTAATGAGGATTAAACCATAATTTTATGATTGTATTGAATAGGTGGAAAATTTTTTTAAAATGTATACTATTTTTTATATAAGTGGTATCTTCCGAGCTGTCAGTGGAGAGGTGGCGAGGAATGACATTCCTAGACGAATAAGTTTGAGTGGTGTCTTTAAAAGTAGGAAAGATCACAATATGGAGATAAAGTTGGAATTCAAGAGGACAAATTGGGGCAAATATTTGTTTATAGGAAGGGGAGTTAGGGATTGGAATAACTTACCAAGGGAGATGTTCAATAAATTTCCATTCTTTTAAATCATTTAAGAAAAGGCTAGGAAACAACAGATAGGGAATCTGCCACCTGGGCAACTGCCCTAAATGCAGATCAGTATTGATTGATTGATTGATTGATTGATTGCTATTGTGGCAAAGGGTCTAATTGTGGGGGCAGAAGCTGAATTTTGCAAAAATCCGTTCTTAGTGCACTTCTAAGGCAAAAGATGAACCCAAGGTTCTTAAACACTACTAAAGGTTGGGCCCAACACGAGCCGAGCTGCTATTGGTTAACAAAATGACGTCACAGTAGGAGCAAAGCAGACGAGCCCAGAGCGCGCAAATCAGTAGGAATCTCATAATATCAGCAAACATTACAGTTTCTCAGAACTAATTGCAGACCAGACAAAGATTACTGCTGTTATAAGATTGAAAAAGAGTACAGCATAGTAACTTTTCATTATTTCCATTACGAATAAGGCGTAAATGTAACGTGACGGCACACTGACCAACGCGTGAAATTTATTAACATTTCCAAGTTCCTCTATTTAGTATGAGGAAGGTTATGCGCTTTCAAATCTGTAAACATAAATATTTAGATATGAAATCTTTGGCATATTAAATCTTTACAGCAGAAATTCTGTGATGGAACTACCGTATGTTAACATACGATATACTGACTCACTTCCGCAGGTATAGAGTTTAAAGCTTAACACATATTATAACAGTAGCAGAAGTAAGTTCATATTCGAAACCATGCATAGATAGTCCTGGAAAACCTACAACCTGTTTTCCAGTCTTTGACCGGGTCAGGGATGTAATGAATGAACTCATATATAGGCTATTATTACAATGGGGTCGCCACTCCCAAAGTGATTTATTAATGACTGATAAATGCTATGAAATGATAATGGAGAGTGTTGCTGTAATGAAAGATGACAGGGAAAACCGGAGTACCCGGAGAAAAACCTGTCCCGCCTCCACTTTGACCAGCACAAATCTCACATGGATTGACCGGGATTTGAACCATGGTATCCAGTGGTGAGAAGCCGACACGCTGCCGTCTGAGCCACGGAGGCTCCGCATAGATAGTCTACTTTTTAAAAATTAAACAATAAGAAAGAACAGGAAAAACACTTCATTAGAACACAGTCCTACTTGTGAGATTAGATGTCATGAAGTGGTTGCTTTTGAAGATGAAATCCACTGTCGTGCCCTTCGCCGATGAGCTGCTATGGATTTTTCAGTTCTTGTCCGAATGTTCAGTTGTCGTATGCGTATAAATATTCTCGTTCTAACATACAGTTTAATATTTCTGGTGGTACAGCGGGGAATTTACTGCTAATTATTTGACACACTTTGTGTATAATATTAGGTATGCATCACAGTTCAGCACGTCTGTGAGTGTCCCTGAAAATTAACTCAAATTCCTTTATTTGGCTTACCATTTTAACGATGGAACGAATAGACCTCCCCGAGATAACATTTCTATCCATCCCACAGGGTCTGTACCAGAAGAAATGGAAAGCATTTCGCCAGTGGGACTACTTCGCATTGAACTGTTATATTTTCTTTCACGGTCGGCAATGTACCGAAATCCCTCTGCTGAAGGTGTTGCTGTAGATTGCGGTAATTTTTTTTTTTTTTTTACGTCGCACCGACACAGTTTTCAGGGGTATGTATGATTTATATTTTTAACTTTTCCTCTCATATTAGCATGATTCGTCGCACCGACACAGTTTTCAAGGGTATGTATGATTTATATTTTTAACTTTTCCTCTTATATTAGCATGATTTGCGTCATGTTTAGCAGAAACTAATCGGACTAATGGGACAGGAAAGCCTAGGAATGGGAAGGAAGCGTCCGTGGCCTTAATTAAGGTACAGCCCCAGCATTTGCCTGGTGTGAAAATGGGAAACCACGGAAAACCATCTTCAGGAAGGCCGACAGTGGGGTTCGAACTCACTATCTCCCGAATACTGGATACTGGCCGCACTTAAGCGACTGCAGCTATCGAGCTCGGTCGGTGAATCATTAACGGCACAGTTTTCTATCGCAATGATACTGTACTATGAACACACAAATTTCACACCTGCTACTATTACACTGTTCACGTAACTAACAAAAAGAAAATAAGTGCACCTCACTGCACGAAACACAGCAACTTAACAGAGATTTCACAGAAACGAACTACTAGTACGACACACACACACTACGCAAAATACAGTAGGCCACTAGATAAACCAACAGCAATATACGGAAAGAAATTACGTATAGTTATTACGTGGAAATCCTTTCTTTATAAGACAGACATATATAAACAACGAAATGAGATACACATGCGGTTGTATGCTACACAGTCACAGTGCTCCTGTGATGATGTCACGAGCAAGACGAGGGAAAACTAACATCTACTGCACAACCAATCTGGGCCACCCGTGGATGAACCTATATTTCTAAGTTCAGTTTTCTGCGTTTTTTGGATCTGGAGATCTCTTGATCAGTGAGTGGCTTTACATATATATGAGAGAGAGAGATGATATTTTAAAGGGGAAAATGTTTCAATTCATAAGAGAGTTTTTCACTCTCTTCAAACAGGTCTTACTTAGTGTTATGGATGGATTAATACGGTATGTTGTGTTGCCATCCCTTGCTTTTATCACAGCATCACCGCCTGGGCATCAAAAGTACCAAATCTATGATTTGGTGAGCTGAAATCTAATAGAACCACACACTACAGATGGTTTCTACCAGTTCTTTTTTATTTATGCAACAACATTGCCAATCATTTTCCAGCAGTTCTCAGTGTGGTTGAGATCTGGGCTGTTTGCTGGCCATGTGAGGGTAGAAATTCATCAGCCCTCGAGGAAACATCTAACCTATGCCGGAAATTATGATCAGCTGTTAGAATCGTTCAGATGAAAGCAAAATTAGGTTCAGTAACCCAGAGAATATTAGGCAATGTACTTACCTTCTTGGCAATGTGGCATGGTGTAGAATCATCCTGGAATATACAGTTTTCTAATAATACAAAATGCTCCAAGATTGCTGGCAGTAAGCTTCCTCATAAAATTTCTATGCATGCATCAGCATTTACTGTTCCTTCAGTAATATGTAATGCACCCACTCCTTTACTTCAAATACAACCCCAGACCATAACACACTCTGGGAACTTCACCGTCGAGTCCAGACATTCAAGCAGAAAATCTTCTCCACTCCAAAGACAAACAAATATTTTCCCAACATTTACTCTGAGATTACATTTTGACTCATCTGAGAAGATGACTTTTACCCCACATTTCTTCCGTTCACTGGGCATATTCCTTCGTCCACTCTAGGCGAGCTATTTTCATTCTTGCTGTTAAAAGAAGCTTCTTTTGTGGCCTTCTAGCCGGTAGTCCCATATCTGAAAGTCTGTTTCTGATAGTTCAACTAGAAACCACCACACCAGAAGCTTCTTCCTACTCCCATTTCAGCTGCACCAAAGAAATCCATTGTTTTCTGAACATATTTGCTTAAAATTCCTATCACTGGCAGTCGAAGGAGGCCTTTTCCTACCTCTCCCTTTTACCTTTTCCAAGCTCCCATTTTTATTGCATTTAATCAATAATCTTGACATAGTAGATATAACTTAACCAGGAGATCAACAAGGTATGCCAGACCCTCCAAATTGATATCTGGGAAGAGCAGGCTCAAGATCAAAAAGGATGGAAGAGGATTGTGAGATCTTCACGTCCCTCAGAAGCCTATGGAGTGAGTACATACAATTTAAAAAGCTAGCATGATGATTACAATCTTCTTACGAGGAATAAATTCAGTTCCTTTGCTCATTTTATGCAGCGGTTGTACAATGTCACACGGAAACTATTGTACAATACAATAAAACCTATTATTGAGCCATCAGCATCACGACAATGGCAACATTGGCACCTATTTACCAGTGCTGTGGCTCATGTAAACAAGAAAATAATTAACTCGCTGTTAAGATTTATCGATACATCAATTTTCTACCAGGTAAAGCCAGATATATTTCCAGTAGTGTATATCAGACAGGTTAAATCTGAAATTGTAGAACCACTGTCTATGTCTATATCATTTTCCGAAAAATTGAATGTATTTGGACCAGGGAAACTGGAAACATGAGGTGCTATTTAGAATATAGTTAAATTAAAAGCATTTTTAAGACTGGTAGGTCACCCTGTCTAAAATATATTGTTGAGATTATGTACAGTACTTCGTGACTGAAGCTGCAGTGTGGATTAAATTTCCTCAAACTAATACAAAACTTGCTGTTACAAAACAAGAGCGGCAGAAAGAGTATAATTTTTCAGCAGGAACGGCTGCTCTTGACTGCACTAACGTTAGGCCACATACTAAATGGGTGCGTACATAAACAAGAAAGGCAATGACAGTATTTTCCTCCTGGACCTTCATAATCACCTGGAATACCACCAAGCAAGTTTGCAATACAGTTTGGGTCTCATAGCTATCAACTTGGATTCAGGAGACAGGGATTGTATCCCAAGTGTCGGCATCCCACAAGATGGTTTTCCGTGGCCTATTTTATCACCTGGCAAATGTTGGGGCTGAACCATGGTTGCTTCCTTTCCATTTCTATCCCATCGTCATCATAAAGCTTGTCTGTGCCGGTGCAAAGTAAAACAAGTAGCAATAAATGTAATTTATTTCTTAGTTCTTCCTGTTTGTAATTTAGTTTGAGTTAGGACTAATCCAAAAGCCTCGGACATTACCTTCCGAGATTAATTAAAGAGGACAGCCTACAAATTATGACGAGTATGGCCAACAAAGAAGAAAGGCAATGAAAGTATTAACATGCATATAAGGTTAAAGCCACACATTTCTTAAACTCTCATTTTTTTTTTTTTTTTTTTTTTTTTTTTTTTTTTTTTTTTTTTTTTTTTTGCACACTGCTTGTAATTTGATTTAAACCAACTCTAAAGCATTGGACCTTTGTCCTAGACTTAAAAGAAAAGAATACTCCCGTAAAATATACACGAATTTTATTGGTGGAATATATTTTGCCATTGCTATGCGTAGGCGGTACGGATATCGAAACAGTAATTGAGGTTATATATGTTGACAATCGTACACAACGAGAGTACTTACTCAATGTAGTTAATGTACCCCACTAGGCAAACATGATGCAACTTCAATTGGAATTCTTCAGAAAATGGTGACACAGTATTAAAATTACTTTGCATATATATATCTGCTTATTTGCGTTTCCTTAGCAGCACAATTGGCAAACTTGAAAAGGGTGGGATCCTTCTGTCAGAAATGGAAAATGAAGGTAATAGGACTGGACAAAAAGTGGTTGAATGGGTGGCTACATTTCTAGAAAATAGAACTTAGAGAATTAAAGTACATGAAGCGTTACCTGATCCTGTAATCATTAAGATGGGGGGGGGGTCCCACAAGGCAGTATTATTGGATCTTTATGTTTTCTTACATATATATATAAATCTTATGAGTAAAGATCTGGAATCACAGATAAGGATATTGGCGGATGATGTTATACTGTATGGAGGAGTAAATGAGTTGCAGGATTGTGAGCGAATGCAAGGGGACTTCAACAATGTAGTGAGGTGGACAGTAGATAATGGTATGAATGTAAATGGGATGAAGAGTCAAGTTGTAATTTTCACCAAGAGGAAAAGTCCTCTCAGTTTTAATTATGTTGATGGGGTGATAGTACCTCATGGGAAAAAATGTAAGTACCTTGCTGTTAATAAAGGAATGATCTTGATTGGGGTAATCATATTTATGAAGTAGTAAAGAAAGGTTACCTCTTTACATGGTTATGAGAGTATTTAGGGATTGTAGTAAGAATGTAAAGGAGAGGGCGTATAAGTCTCTGGTAAGACCGCAATTAGAGTATGGCTCCAGTGTATGGGACCCTCACCAGGATTACTTGATGTGAGTTGTTGTTGTTGTTGTTGTTGTTTGAGTCATCAGTCCATAGACTGGTTTGATGCAGCTTCCATGCCACCCTATCCTGTGCTAACCTTTTCATTTCTACGTAACTACTGATACGAGAACTGGAAAAAATTCAAAGGAAAGCAGCACAATTTGTTCTGGATGATTTCCGACAAAGGAGAAGTGTTACTAAAATGTTGCAAACTTTGGGCTGGGAAGACTTGGGAGTAAGGAGACAAGATGCTCGGCTATGTGGTATGTTAAGAAGTAGTATTAGATTTAATGGTCACTCAATCAATACACTTCACTTTACAAGTGAGAACGCATTCAATGCTAAAATGTTATACATTCTTTGGTACACGTTTCGTCTAATTTAAGACTTCTTCAGCCATAGTGTCTTGTATCTAATTAAAATACATAATTATTACTGTCTAATAATTTAAAATGGATGAACCCATGTCCTTTCTGAAATGTTTGAAAATACACTAAAAACATTACACATTGTTTTTCCATAAAACTGTCCATCACTTTCCCGCAAAAATTCTTCACATGTTGAAATTTGATTCCAAATAACATTTCTTGAGATTTGACATACAGTAGCTTCAGTGTACTGACTAAGAATTTGAACTTTGGCCTCGGAAATGGGAGAATGGGACCATATCATCAACTGAAGAATACTGAAGCTTTAAATCTAATGACTTTTTTTCCAAAGACAAGGTCTGGAAAGAAAAAAGATATATAGCCTATACATATTAGTGGGTTTGAATCTCAGAAATTGAAAAATGAGTTTTTGTTACAATTACGTAACCTGCTTCTCGGCGCGCTAACTGCGTGTTATAATTATGTTTCCTCTCGCCCAAAGGAACTTGGCTGGGGATGGTAGGAGAAGGAGCAGCACTATTAGTAGGGGAAGGGGAAACTGCTCCGCCTATATGCAGAATGGAATGGTGGGTTGTTTGTTTTAACGGAAATAACTTCAAACTATTAATTTTGCGTGATGTTAAAAGTAATGGTATCGTGGTCACATCGAAAATTGAAGTAACGGACAAAGAAAGGCAAGGGCACAAAGGGCGTGAAAATGACCCACTAGGCCTCGAATGCTCTAATACCATCAGTGTTGGAAAAGAACAAAAGTGGACCAAGGGAGGTTGGAGAGGATAGATGAAAGTGAGAAGCCTGGCACAAGTAAGTGGAAGCAATGCCAGGACTCACCTAAGGCCCCCATGGTTGCCAACCTACGCTCCCAAATTGAGAGTCCCTGGGGCCCCTTTTAGTTGCCTCTTACGACAGCCGTGGGCGTGTTCTTAATTCACGTGCCCCACCCACACGGGGTAAAAGAAAGAAAACTTAACAGTCTTAGTGGATCTACAGCACAAATGTTACAAAATAAATTCAGATGTGCATATAAAAACAAAAGTGGGTTTTAAACTATGTGCAAAATTCCAAATGTGTTAGATATCAATCAAACAATCAATCAATCAATCAATCAATCAATCAATCAATCAATCAATCAATCAATCAATCAATCACTACTGATCTGCATTTAGGGCAGTCGCCCAGGTGGCAGATTCCCTATCTGTTCTTTTCCCAGCCTTTTCTTAAATGATCGCAAAGAAATTGGAAAATTATTGAACATTTCCCTTGGTAAGTTATTCCAATCCCTAACTCCCCTTCCTATAAACGAATATTTGCCCCAATTTGTCCTCTTGAATTCCAACTTTATCTTCATATTGTGATCTTTCCTACTTTTAAAGACACCACTCAAACTTATTCGTCTACTGGTGTTTTCCCACGCCATCTCTCCACTGACAGCTCAGAACATACCACTTAATCGAGCAGCTCATCTCCTTTCTCCCAAGTCTTCCCAGCCCAAACTTTGCAACATTTTTGTAACGCTGCTACTCTTTTGTCGGAAATCACCCAGAACAAATCGAGCTGCTTTTCTATGGATTTCTTCCAGTTCTTGAATCCTGGTGAGGGTCCCATACACTGGAACCATACTCTAGTTGGGGTCTTACCAGAGACTTATATGCCCTCTCCTTTACATCCTTACTACAATCCCTAAATACCCGCATAACCATGTGCAGAGATCTGTACCCTTTATTGACAATCATATTTATGTGATTACTAAGGCCCGGATTTTTAGGTTCTTAAAAACCATGTTTTAGTTTTTTAATAGCTCAAAATAGTTTTTTTTTAGTTTTTATCCTCCTGAAATAGTTTTTAATGATCATTTCAATCATTACTAAAGTTAAACTATTCAAACGCTTTTTCCAGTCGCTTAAGTGCGGCCAGTATCCAGTAATCGGGAGATAGTGTGTTCGAACCCCACTGTCGGCAGCCCTGTAGATGGTTTTCCGTGGTTTCCCATTTTCACACCAGGCAAATGCTGGGGCTGTACCTTAATTAAGGCCACGGCTGCTTCCTTCCCATTCCTAGTCCTTTCCTATCCCATCGTCGCCATAAGACATATCTGCGTCCGTGCGACGTAAAGGAAATGATGACTTGCCTTTAGGCATCGGCACTTCTGAGATGCGTAAACTTCTTAAACTGCCTTCAATAATAACTTGATTTATAGGGAAAATTAATTTCAGTCTGTCGCTTAATAGTGTGTATAGAGCTAAACAGCCATAGGTGGCGGTAGTCGACCGTACACAATGAGAGATGCACTGAAGCTGGCAAGTTAGGCGGGCTTGTACCTGCTAGATACAGGTCAGTGATTTGCGCTGTACCCTAGTGGAATAGTATCGTATCACGTCGTTTCGCTCTCACTAGTTATACTTACAAACCACTTCCAGTTCCAAACCATGAAGTCATTTCAAAAAGTCGTGCATAATGTTTATTTAAGAAAAATCATTCAATTTCATTAATATTTGGTACTTCTATTTCAAAATAACGTAATACTGTCTTGAATAGCCCATTTAGTTTTTTTAGGTTTTAACGTCTTATTTAGTTATTTTTAGGTTTTATAAGATTCGAGTAATTTACTCCAATGGTAATGAAATGGATAAGTAAGTTAAAAAACTGCAATTAGCTAGCAAGGAATAAAATAGTTTAAAACCTAAAAATCCGGGCCCTAGTGATTACCCCAATGAAGGTCTTTTCTTATATTAACACCTAGGTACTTACAATGATCCCCAAAAGGAACTTTCACCCCATCAACACAGTAATTAAAACTGAGAGGACTTTTCCTATTTGTGAAACTCACAACCTGACTTTTATCCCCGTTTATCATCATACCTTTGCCTGCTGTCCATCTCACACCATTATCGAGGTCACCCTGCAGCTGCTCACAATCTTGTAACTTATTTATCACTCTGTACAAAGTAACATCTGCAAACAGCCTTAACTCTGATTCCACTTCTTTAAACATATCATTGATATATATAAGAAAACATAAAGGTCCAATAATACTGCCTTGAGGAATTCCCCTCTTAATTATTACAGGGTCAGATAAAGCTTCACCTACTCTAATTCTCCGAGTTCTATTTTCTAGAAATATAGCCACCCATTCAGTCACTCTTTTTTCTAGTTCAATTGCACTCATTTTTGCCAGTAGTTTTCCATGATCTACCCTATCAAATGCCTTAGATAGGTCAATCGCAATACAGTCCATTTGGCCTCCTGAATCCAGAATATCTGCTATATCTTGCTGAAATCCTACAAGCTGAGCTTCAGTGGAATAACCTTTCCTAAACCCAAACTGCCTTCTGTCAAACCAGTTATTAATTTTGCATACATGTCTAATATAATCAGAAAGAATGGTTTCCCAAAGCTTACATGCAATGCATGTCAAACTGACTGGCCTGTAATTTTCAGCTTTATGTCTATCACCCTTTCCTTTATACAAAGGGGCTACTATAGAAACTGTCCATTCATTTGGTATAGCTCCTTCAACCAAACAATAATCAAATAAGTATTTCAGATAATGTACTATATCCCAACCTATTGCCTTTAGTATATCCCCAGAAATCATATCAATTCCAACTGCTTTTCTAGTTTTCAACTTTTGTATCTTACTGTAAATATTGTTATCATAGGTAAATTTTAATACTTCTTTAGTATTACTCACATCCCCTATCTGGACATTATCCTTGTAACCAACAATCTTTACATACTGCTGACTGAATACTTCTGCCTTTTGAAGATCCTCGCATACACACTCCCCTTGTTCATTAATTATTCCTGGAATGTCCTCCTTTGAACCTGTTTCTGCCTTAAAGTACCTATACATACCCTTCCATTTTTCACTAAAATTTGTATGACCACCAATTATGCTTGCCATCATGTTATCCCTAGCTGCCTTCTTTGCTAGATTCAATTTCCTAGTAAGTTCCTTCAATTTCCCCTTACTTCCATAACCATTTCTAACTCTATTTCGTTCCAACCTGCACCTCCTTCTTAATCTCTTTATTTCTCTGTTATAATATAGTGGATCTTTACCATTCCTTACCACCTTTAAAGGTACAAACCTATTTTCACATTCCTCAACAATTGCTTTAAACCTATCCCAGAGTCTGTTTACATTTTTATTTACCATTTTCCAGCAATCATAGTTACTTTTTTTTTAAACTCCCTCATGCCTGTTTTATCAGCCATATGGTACTACCTAATAGTCCTAATTTTAATACCTTCCTTTCTTTCACATTTATTTTAACTACGACAAAAACAGCTTCGTGATCACTAACACCATCTATTACTTCGGTTTCTCTACAGAGCTCATCTGGTTTTATCAGCACTACATCCAAAATATTCTTCCCTTTAGTTGGTTCCATCACTTTCCGAATCAGGTGCCCTTCCCATATTAACTTATTTGCCATTTGTTGTTCATGCTTCCTGTCGTTCACATTACCTTCCCAATTGACATTTGGTAAATTGAGATCACCCGCTACAATCACGTTTCTTTCCTTATCGTTTCCCACATAGCTGATTATCTTATCAAATAATTCTGAATCAGCTTCAGCGCTACCCTTTCCCGGTCTGTACACTCCAAAGACATCAAGTTGCCTATTATCTTTAGAGATGAGCCTTACACCCAGAATTTCATGTTTTCATCCTTAACTTTTTCGCAGCTTACAAATTCTTCTTTCACCAGAATGAATACTCCCCCTCCTACCATTCCTATCCTATCTCTACGATACACAATCAATCAATACTGATCTGCATTTAGGGCAGTCGCCCAGGTGGCAGATTCCCTATCTGTTGCTTTCCTAGCCTTTTCCTAAATGATTTCAAAGAAATTGGAAATTTATTGAACATCTCCCTTGGTAAGTTATTCCAATCCCTAACTCCCCTTCCTATAAATGAATATTTGCCCCAGTTTGTCCTCTTGAATTCCAACTTTATCTTCTTATTGTGATCTTTCCTACTTATAAATGCCATTCAAACTTATTCGTCTACTAATGTCATTCCACGCCATCTCTCCGCTGACAGCTCGGAACATACCACTTACTAAGTCTCACAATATTTAAAATTCTTCTACCGTTTTGATACTTTTTTTGCCTTTTGGCAAAATTTTTATTTGTCAACAGTACATGTTTTGTTCCTTATTTAGGAACATCCTCAGCTGTTATTGTAGCTTAGGTGAATTGCTAAGATTTTAAACACGTTAATTTGCAGGTACATTGATTCACTTAAAAACTACTAAAAATACCAATTAAATTAAATGATATTAAAAATAATGTAGGGGTTAGTGTGTTAATGATATGAGAACGGATGATTACATAGTTGGTCAGCTTAAAAACTATGTCTATTCATTTAAATAGTTGTTAAAAATTTCATTTTGTTACATTAAAATGTCTGTTTGCGGTTAAAAGTTTTTAAAATATTTGACTTCATAACACTGTTCAAATTATTGAATGTTTTATCTTCTGTTCCTTCCAGGTAAGTTGTTATATATTGTGAGTTTGCTTATGGTGCCTTTGATTGAGTCTAATGTGGAACTTTTGAAGCTGATTGCTTGTCAATTTTTGTGAAGGGAGCTTCGTTTCAATTTCTTGCTATTGTTAGACTCCAATTCTACTGTGACCCTGGAGGGACGTTTGTTGCTGCTTTGCGTCTTGTTGAAAATGAAGTTGATTACTTGCAATGCAACATACCACTTAGTCGAGCAGCTCTTCTTCTTTCTCTCAATTCTTCCCAACCCAAACATTGCAACATTTTTGTAACGCTACTCTTTTGTCGGAAATCACGCAAAGCAGCAACAAACGTCCCTCCAGGGTCACAGTAGAATTGGAGTCTAACAATAGCAAGAAATTGAAACGAAGCTCCCTTCACAAAAATTGATCAGCAATCAGCTTCAAAAGTTCCACATTAGACGCAATCAAAGGCACCATAAGCAAACTCACAATATATAACAACTTACCTGGAAGGAACAGAAGATAAAACATTCAATAATTTGAACAGTGTTATGAAGTCAAACATTTTTAAAACTTTTAACCGCAAACAGACATTTTAATGTAACAAAATGAAATTTTTAACAACTATTCAAATGAATAGACATAGTTTTTAAGCTGACCAACTATGTAATCATCCATTCTCATATCATTAACACACTAACCCCTACATTATTTTTAATATCATTTAATTTAATTGGTATTTTTAGTAGTTTTTAAGTGAATCAATGTACCTGCAAATTAACGTGTTTAAAATCTTAGCAATTCACCTAAGCTACAATAACAGCTGAGGATGTTCCTAAATAAGGAACAAAACATGTACTGTTGACAAATAAAAAATTTGCCAAAAGGCAAAAAAAAGTATCAAAACGGTGGAAGAATTTTAAATATTGTGAGAGTGATTAAATTTGGATACAGAAAATGAAGTTGATTACTTGCAATGCAACATACCACTTAGTCGAGCAGCTCTTCTTCTTTCTCTCAATTCTTCCCAACCCAAACATTGCAACATTTTTGTAACGCTACTCTTTTGTCGGAAATCACCCAGAACAAATCGAGCTGCTTTTCTCTGTATTTTTTCCAGTTCTTGAATCAGGTAATCCTGGTGAGGGTCCCATACACTGGAACCATACTCTAGTTGGGGTCTTACCAGTTCTGTGAGAAGATTTCTGCATCCATTATATCATTTCTCAGCCATGATTCAACTCCTATTACAATATCTGGTAAGTATATATCTATTAAATAACTTAATTCGATTCCTTTGTTTACAATGCTTCTACAATTGAGCATTAACATTTTATGTCATCCCTACTTGATTTTCAGTTCCCTGTTTGCTTAAACACCGCTCCCTAGGCCATCAGGAAAAGGATACCCTAAATCGATGTGAGTGTGAGCGATGTGCCCTGCTATAAATATGCCAGACCGACCTCTTGTGACGTGGAACAGTCACTTGTGATGGACAACTTGAGAATAAATCACATTGTGTATTGTAATTCAACAAACAGTGAGGCATAGGATAAGTTGCATTTGTGAGTACTACATATTGCTTATATTCATGTAAATAAACTGAATTATTGGCCTAAGTAAATATTTTCACTTTTTAATCACATATTTCAGGTATGTCTAAAACATTAAAAAATAAATATTTTCCTGATTTTTAGCACCCAAGTATCCAAGCCCAATTCATTACAGACTGTTTGATATCTACTCCACTTGAAAAGCTTTACTGTCTGGTGTCTGAAAGGCATCCCGCTTCCAGATGTCTGTCTGCAAGCAAACTAGAGAAATTTAAGGCACTGATTCAGAAAACCCAACACTTTACATGGATATTTACCAGAAAACCCAGAATGCAAATTGGGAAGTAGTTTTCTTCACACAGCTGAAAGCCTGACCAAACCATTCTCTATCCTATCTAGACCAATGGTCTTGTCCAGACCATACCTTAACCTATACAGACCAATGCTGTTCTTTCCTCTTAATTCTCCAACACCGGCAACCCTTGTTTATTACTTGTAGAAGTTGTTCGAGCCACACCATGTTGGATCTTCAACCTATCTTTCGCAAATGGTCAATGGAAGTTTTAACAGTTAATGTACAGCTTCAATATTTGCCTGGTGTAAGAATGGGAAACCATGATAAACCATCTTCAGGACTACAGACAGTGGGGTTCAAACCCACCAACTTCCGAATAAAGTTCACAGCTAAATGACCTTGCTCGGTATATGTAGTATATATAGGGTAAACGTATATGGGTGTCAGATCATCGCTTCTATTTATAGAAGTGGCAGTAGTGTTAATAGTATCAATTGAATTTCAATGGTTGGTTACTATATTTTCTAATATAATCTTTAATGGTATATGACTTCCGATTATTAAGTAAATAAAATTCTGACACTTCAAATTTAAAGGCAAGTATTATCTGCGCACTTTTTAGTGATAGATTTTTGTACTCGTTGGAGAAGTAAGAAGGGTTCCGTTAATACTGCCAACTGAATGGAAATGAAATCTGAATTGAATCGATAATACGATCGATCGATATGAATTTTATAAACCTTTATTATTTTCAGCAAACAACTGTGTCACACACACAATATATAATACTATATAACATTTCCCGTTGCGAAACGTGTTCCTAGCATGAATTCTATAGTTTGGCTTTGCTGTGTAAACAACAACAGTACGAGTACTTAAAGTGTACGCCAGATGTCGCACAGCGATGATAAGCAATTCTTAGTTTGTGTTTCAAAGGTTGCCAATACGAATCTCGAAGATAACCGAAGTCGACCACTTCAGCACTAGGGTGTAAATCTATCACTAAAAAGTGCGCAGATAATAGTCTAGTATTAAAAATGGTAATGATATCAGAAAAGAGTGTACGAAGAATGTCGCAGTCCACATTAGGAACACTGCAAATTGAAACAGGTAGTTCCTTTTGAGAATATGAGAGGTGTATTACAAAATAATAGCACCTTCCATTTTTTACCAATAGTGATGCATTCTGAATAAAAGAAACAAACGACAAAAGTTAGCTGATCAAATTATCCCATACTGATAAACTGGCAGGATAACTCTGTTGTAATGACAATGCAAGCCATGTATTCACAATACTGTATCTTATTAACAAAATAAAAGTGTGCCCAACCCACGTCTCTTACCTCTACGGGACCAGGTATGAAGTGAGGTGAAACTCCATTGCGAGTTTTCATGACTGCGTAATCTTCCTAATGTCAACTTCTTCATCAGAGGAGAGATAAAATAAATGACGTGATATATGATAGGATGGAAGAGGGTGAAATCCGGTCCAGTGCATAGCTTCTCCCGTCTAATAGCACCAATGGATCTGTTCCAGTCTTAACCTCCATATCCGACAGACAAATTACCACAACAGCGCCATATACCATCACCGCATGTGAAAACTGCAGACATGTTTAGAACTGAATCCAGACTTTTAGTGATTAGAAATTGTTTAGGCCTACTGCCTCCTCTCCTAGCCTGCCAAGCAACATTCCTTCCACCAACGGGGCTCGAAACAGCTAAGCATGGTGTCAACACACACCACATGAAACGATTATAGCCACCGAGGGGGTGAGGGGGGGGTTATTAAGAAAATAAAAGGAACATACAGAAATTGACATTAAAAAAGACTCTACGAAGAAAGTCGCAGTCGATATTAAAAGAGAGATAAATTATAACGGAAATATAAACGTAGAATTTCAGAAAGAGAAGAGACAAAAGGTGGAGTACCAAACTATCTCTGTATTGAGGAGGGGTAAGAGAACTACACAGACTACCAACAAATACGTTGGACACAGGAACTGACACTCCTATCTATGATGAATAGATAAATATATTTTTCTTGAGTGCATGATACTACAAATGTATGATTATTAAATACCACGATAACATTTTAATTAGTAAATAGCATGTAAAGAATTATTTTAACATTCTAAACGTACTGCTAGATTGCAAATGAGCCCTCTTGTGAAGCTTACAAAGTAGGGTTAATTACACGCTTACACTCCCACGAAATTATTGAGGTTTAAATATGAATGAAATTTAAGCCAACTTACCCTTCGCCATTATTCAAATACCTGTTCCAACCACTATACACATGCAATTATAGTAAAATTAGGGTAAAAATTGCAACAACCCTCCTTCATGCACATTCAGACAACACAGATACAAAATCCCGCTCAGGTCAAAATTCCATGACTTTCAATTGGTTTCAATATGGCACTAGCAGTCGTCTATTGTTGCCAATGTCCATAAATAAAATTCCCTCTCGACACTATCTAGTGCGTCGGCCCACGGAAAGGTGTGATTGATCTCAGCCCGTAGCGCTCCAGTCGATGCAAAAACCAAGTACGGTATATGTAGGCCTGGTTTTGTCGGCTTAAAGCGGGAATGTATTAATATTTTCCGATTTTTTCGGTAATTGTAAACATCTGACGTAAAATTTCTGTCAACTGGAAAGTGAACATAAGTTGCAGGCATATTTACATTCGGTAGAAATTTGTAACATATGCCGCAAGTAAGTGGAAGCAATGCCAGGACACATCTAAGGATCCCGTGGTCACGAAATGACGCTCCAAAGTTGAGAGCCCCTGGGATCCCTTTTAGTCGCCTCTTAGGCATGCAGAGATAGCGTGGAAGTTATTCTACTGCCTCACCCAAAGGGGGAGGATCCCATTAATTTCTCCAAGAGGTCGAAGGCTACTCCATGACAAGACCTGACTTTGAGTGATAAAATTCGTACAGAATGAACTAATTCGACCCTATTTGAAACCCTATTAGTCCCACCTGGTGGCCATGATTCATAAGGCGTTGAAGTTCATACGTTGGTCGAATAAAATGTTCACCATTCAAATGTTAATCAGCAGGACAGGAGAGGTGGTGGTATACAATTAATTATCACTAGATTGTGAACCAAAAGCCTGGATTACCGGGCGAGTTGACCATGCGGTTAGGGGCGTGCAGCTGTCAGGTTGCATCTGGGAAAACCCCGTGGATACGAAAACCACTGTCGGCAGCCCTGAAGATGGTTTCGGTGGATTACCATTTTCACAGCAGGCAAATGCTGGTGATGTACCTACCTTAATTAAGGCCACGGCCGCTTCTTTCCCACTCAGCTACTGGTCCTTTTCGATAGGAGTCCCCTCCTACTATCATATACCACGTCATTCATTTCATCTCATGAGGTTGACGTCAGGAAGGGTATCTGGTCTTAAACCGTCGCAACTTCATACCCAACCCCGTAGAGGTTGGGCGTACATACATTGGATCCACCTTCGCAGTCTACTGAACGAACTTAAATGTCTATAAAGTACCAATTATCGTTCAGTTAGTACCAGTGGTGGTTGAGCCGGGCTGAGTGGCTCAGCCGGTTGAGGCGCTGGCCTTCTGACTCCAATTCGGCAGGTTCGAACCTGGATTAGTCCAATGATATTTGCAGGTGCTTAAATACAACAGCCTGGTGTCGGTAGATTTACTGGCACGTAAAAGAAATACTGAGGGACCAAATTCTGGCAAGTCGGCGTTTTCGAAAACTGAAAAAGTAGATAGTGAAACATAAAGCCAATAACATTATTATTAGTGGTGGTTGATGCATGAAGGGCTTTAGGGCGCCACCCCACCGAATTTTCAAAACACTTAACATGGACAAATGTAGCGAAGTCAATCTTATCATGGTGTACTATTCAGCAATACAATGCTATTTTTATCATATCGGCTGTAAACATTTTGCTTTTCTATTTTCAAAGATATGGCAAACGCTTTCAGACCGTGGCTCCGGTCCAGCAAGCACAATGTTTTCTCTTTAGTCCTAAGGTGCTCGGCCTGTGGCAGGAGAGCTCTCACTAGGTTTCTATACGTCTTTTCACGAGAGTTTAATCCTGGTGTAAACAAATAGGCCGAGAACGCCGCCTTTGCACTTGGACATAAACGTAGTTGATTGGAGAAGCAACCGTCGCACTCACTCGACTGTATGCGAGCTCGAAGGAAAGTTGTACGTAGCATAAATTTAATATTAGTTTAGTTTATTACATTTAGAGGGTTTGGAAGAGTAGGAAATCCAATTAAAATATAGTTGTCATATATATCGGTATATATATGCTTTTAAAATATAAAATAGTGATTAAATAACGAGAAACGAAGTCTTCTAGTAGTGAGGGAAAGTCCCAGGTTGTACAGCGTGGAGATAAGGTGTTGCATCTTGCAGCAGCAGTCAGTGTTAGTATTCACAGTGAGAGAAATGGAGCAAGAAGAAGGACCATCGCGTGTAGTGAAACACAAGAGAGGAAAACCGCTCAGAAGTGAACTTAGGCAGTGCATTGTGAATGTGTTCAATAAACTAAGTGAACAGAATTCAGGTTTAGTCGTTTATTCAGAAGTTCAGATTTTCGCGCTTTTATCGTATGCGATGCGCGCAGCCGTGTACGTCAGAATACGCGATGTTGACGGGGTGGAGGTCGGTACTACACGCTCAGCCAATCACAACTCTTTCTTTGGCGGAGGTGTGGACATACCATGTTTACATCAGGATTACATTCTCGTGAAAAGACATATAGTGTGCAGGGTGCGGGAGGAGAGTGAAAGGACGATATTGTTTTGTTACAGGAAAGAGGAGTGCAGGCGGGTGTATGGTCTGTCCGGCGGAACCCTCAGCAACATCGCCAACCACATTACAATGTACCCAGGATTTGTCCTCCATGTCTCACATTAACTGTTATAAGAGTTTAATTACAAAAACATTTTGCAAAACAACAAGAGCTGCCGCGCTGCTCCGCAGCATTCATTATGAATAGGCAAATACTTTAATACACCAATACCGGACAGCTCTATCTCAACAGCATTGAGTCGAGTGCGAACAGCGATGGTGGTGACATCTAGCGTGTTGGTGTGAACTGCATACTCGTCTATGCTACAGTTGAGAGGAATGCACTACACTCATTGGAAATATTTTTGTTAAAATAATAAATTGAATAATCATAATAATTAAGAATGAAATTTTAAAATATGAAATGCCTCTTTCATAAACCTCTAAACGAGTATTATGTTAGCCGTGCCTTTCGTTATGTCTTGAAAATTAAAAGCAGCATTTGTTTGAGGATCCAACCATCCTCTGGGGGAAATATTTAACAACTACCTACTCTCTCCAGTTTTTTCTAGCCTGGCGAAGGACGTTGTATGGACTTAGCCTAGTTTTGCGGCCGGATGCCTTTCCTACCACCAATCGTATGTGGAGGGATATATATTCACTACCTCGTGTTTCTGTGGTTGTTTCTCGTGTGATGTGTTGTATATATTTGAAGATGCGTATGAATACGAACACAAACCCGTAGCCCCCGATCTACAGGAATTAACAGACGCGAATAAAATCTCCGACTCAGTCGGGAATCGTACCAGGGTCCTCTGAACCGAAGGCCAGTACGCTGACCATTCCGTGGTGGTGATTATTTTCAAGAGGAAGTACAACTGGCCAGCCATCCTCTATTAACACTTGTCAGTAGGGAAATGGAAGAGATCCAACACTCCGAAGAATGAAGGCATCATAAAAACGGGGGGCACGAAGCGCTAACCATTCAGCCAAAGCGCCAGAGCGGGCAGATAACTTAACAACATCCATGATTTATTACAATTTTTGGAAAGAGAAGCTGTAATTAAGGAACAGGAGTTTTGATCCATTCTTTTGACTTCTTCTTCATCTTCATCTTCATCATCTTCTTCTTCTTCTTCTTCGATAAGGCCGATCTTCCCGAATTCTACAGGAGAACTCAGCTCACGCTGCTCTCTCGTTTTTGCTGTACTTTGAATTTTCTGTTTTACCTCTGAAGACAGAAATACATAATATGTATAATACATTGGGGTTACGGTGAGTGAACTAGGATGTTCTTGACAAGGAAGAAGTGTTCAGAATTCCCTACAGTCTCTTTCACAAATTTATGCATGAAGCATTACCATACACACGTATTAAATTAGTTGGACTGGTACTCAAGCCTATGCCTGTAATACACTGAAATAATTGTCTTGCCCGCTTCTGTGGTGTAGTGGTTCATGTCATTAGCTAATACCCCCGGAGGCCCGGGTTCGATTCCAGGCTCTGCCACGAAAATGAAAAGTGGTACGAGGGCTGGAACGGGGTCCTCTCAGCCTCGGGAGATCAACTGAATAGAGGTGGGTTCGATTCCCACCTCAGCCATCCTGGAAGTGGCCATCCTTCTCCGGGCAAATGCCGGGATGGTACCTAACTTAAGGCCACGGCCGCTTCCTTCCCTCTTCCTTGTCTATCCCTTCCAATCTCCCTATGCCCCCGAAAGGCCCCTGTTCAGCATAGCAGGTGAGGCCGCCAGGGCGAGGTACTGGTCATCCTCCCCAGTTATATCCCCCGACCCAGATTCTGAAGCTCCAGGACACTGCCCTTGAGGCGGTAGAGGTGGGATCCATGGCTGAGTCCGAGGGAAAAGCCGACCCTGGAGGGTAAACAGATAAAGAAGAAGAATTTTCTTACGCCGGGCTGAGTGGCTCAGACGGTTGATGCGATGGCCTTCTGATCCAATTTTGGCAGGTTCGATCCTGGCTCAGTCCGGTGGTATTTGAAGGTGCTCAAATACGTCAGCCTCGTGTAGGTAGATTTACTGGCATGTAAAAGAATTCCTGGGGGACTATATTCCGGCACCTCGGCGTCTCCGAAAACCGTAAAAGTACTTAGTGGGACGTAAAGAAAATTATTATTATTATTATTATTATTAATAATAATAATATTATTTTCTTATAGTAAAAAAATGACTGGATTCGAAACTCATGGCCTTCAATTTTCAATTTCAAGACTACCGCGATAACCATTACGCTACAGGCCCACAAGTTATCGTTTGTGAAATTTATGGTACTGTTTAACAATGTGGACCCTCAAGTTTGAATATACTAGAGTTCCGTATATGTTAATATTATTGTTTTTACGTCCCACTAACATTTCAGTAGATTATTTGATTGATTTTCTTAATATAAGGCTCATAGAATGTAACCTCAACACAGATGCGAGGTCATAACTTTTTTAATACTTGCTGTCCTTATCAGTTCCCATGCCCATTAGCTTGTGGGTAATTTGTTCAGCGCATAACACTTTTCTTGGAATATAACTACAATATAAGATTATTTAGTGACAAACACAGATACATTATAAACAACACTGGAATGCGCCAAGAATCATACAGATGACAATATGTTATTGAAGAGTTGGTCACACCAAGCCATGTAGGTAGCAGCACTATCGACTTTCTCACTGAAAACAGCAAGCTGTCCGGTATTATCTTATTAAAGTATTTGGAATAGGTCACATAAATCGTCTTGATATGTCTGTCGTAGTCAGTATTTCTCAGTATTTAATAAGAAGCTCACTATGGTATGCCACAGTTCGTAGTCAAAATTCATCCATTCTATCGTCATCAAGCAGCATGTTTGGTAAAAATCTATACATGTATTCGGGTCTTTTCCCTGCAGTTCTTGATGTGAAGCTTAGTATTGTGTCGCAGAAGGCAATGGTATTTTCAAACAGTTCTTCTATACAGAACTGTTGTTTTGTGAGCTCATAGGTTAGTCTCGAAGGAGCGTTTTTTCCGAGCAGAGAACTTTTTCAAGATACATGATCTTCACTCTTCATAGTGTAGCTAGGTTATACTTCGATAGGTGTAGCCAGATAATCTTTAAAGCGTATACCATGATGGGGTTTGTTCGTAGACATTTTTCTCGAAGCAGCAAGTAAATTACAAGGACTGTCTTGGGAGGTCAAGTCACGGATGCTAATTATGGAGCCGCCATATTGGGTCTTAAAGCGAGCGTAACCAATGGCAAGTGTATTCGAATTTAGGGGATTTCGGTACCGTACATTGAAATAAAAATAAAATACTAATTATTTTTCATATAGAACTTAATTGGGCATCTACTGTTCATGTATATATAACTGTATAACGCTTAAATGACATGAATACATTCACAGCTATTTGAATAGGAGGATAATTATCAGAGCCTAATCTTTTACTTCCTTACAACTTGGTCGTACTGTGTTTCTTATTAATATCATCTGTCAAATACGTAATCTTATTGACAGAAACATAGAAATATGCACAGTACCTGTTTCATATTATGATTACCGGTACATGAAATACTGAACTTGAGGTACGGTAATGTGCTTAAAGTACTAAAAGACAGCTGTAGTACATTACCTTCAGCGTTTTCTTTATTAAGAAAGTAATCACCTATACTGCGTTTCTAAAATGTTACCCCAGTATGTTGACAAACACTGAATGCATCTTGAGTGCATTAAATTATGTATGGTAACTGTTGTTATCCATTCATGTGGTAAATCCTTTGGGTTCTAAGGCAAAAATACTCAACACATATGCAACAAGAGTGATGTTCTTAGATACTTTTAACTAGTTTACTGATAACCCATGCAGCTATATATTACAAAGTGGCGGTGGTGATTATTGTTTTAAGAGGAAGTGCAACTGGGCAACCAATCTCTATTAACACAAATCAGAAGAAAACAAATGGAAGGAGTCCAACACTTCGAAAAATAAAAGGCATCGGCCAAAGAAAGATAAAGGCCACAAAGTGTGTGTAACTGAAAAACTTCCTAGGCCTCAAACGCGCTAATGCCGTCGCGGTCGGAAAAGAACAAGTGTTGACCAGGGGAGTTCGGCTAGGATAGAAAGAGTGAGAGACTGTCACAAGTAAGCGAAAGCAATGTCAAGACTCGGCGAAGGGCCTCGTGGTCACAACCCAGAATAGACTTCCCCAGTGGGTGGAGCAGTAGAATCAAAACCACGGTATTCCCTGCCTTTCAAAAGATACGATGAAAGGGGCCTCAGGCGCTCCTAACTTGGGAGCGTGGTTTGGCGACCACAGATCTCTTAGATGAGTCCTAACATTGCTTCCACTTACTTCTATCAGGCTCCTCACTTTCATCTATCCTATCCGACATCCCTTGGAAAACTCTTGTTCTCAATCAATCAATCAATTTATCAATCAATCACCACTGATCTGCATTTAGGGCAGTCATATTGAATCCCTTGTATAAACTTGCAAGATTCAATCCTTTTGCTCAGTGCCCTCCGAGAAGGTAAAGGATATGAAACACTCCTCAAAAACTCATAACCCCTATTACCAACTGCACACTTCACTTGCAAAAGTATGTCTTATTATCTGGTTTTACCATTTGTAAGCGTTTGTTCCAGAGACTTTCTGTAGATACCGAATCTGGTCTGGGTTTAGGAAGTTGTTGGCATTCCTCTCCATGGCATTTTGTTTCAATCAATCAATCAATCAATCAATCAATCAATCAATCAATCAATCAATCAATCAATCAATCAATCAATCAATCAATCAATCAATCAATCAATCAATCAATCAATCAATCAATCAATCAAACAATCAATCAATCAATCAATCAATCAATCAATCACTACTGATGAGCATTTAGGGCAGTCGCCCAAGTGACAGATTCCTTATCTGTTGTTTTCCTAGACTTTTCTTAAATGACTTCAAAGAAATTGGAAATTTATTGAAATCTCCCTTGGTAAGATATTCGAATCCCTAACTCCCCTTCCTATAAATGAATATTTGCCCAAATTTGTCTTCTTGAATTCCAACTATATCTTCATATACTGATCTTTCCTACTTTTAAAGACACCACTCAAACTTATTTGTCTACTAATGTCATTCCACGCCATCTCTTCGCTGACAGCTCGGAACATACCACTTAGTTGAGCAGCTCGTCTTCTTTCTCCCAGTTCTTCCCAGCCCAAACATTTTTGTAGGAAATCACACAGAACAAATCGAGCTGCCTTTCTTTGGATTTCTTCCAGTTCTTGAATCAAGTAATCCTGATGAGGGTCCCATATACAGGAACAATACTCCAGTTGGGGTCTTACCAGAGACTTACATGCCCCCTCCTTTACATCCTTACTGCAACCCCTGAACATCCTCATAACCACGTGTACAGATCTGTAGCCTTTATTTATTTATTTATTTATTTATTTATTTATTTATTTATTTATTTATTTATTTATTTATTTATTTATTTATTTATTTATTTATTTATTTAATATTTGTGAATTTCACAACCTGACTTTTAACCCCGTTTATCATCATAATATTTCCTGCTTTCCATCTCACAAAATTATTGAGGTCATGGTGCAGTTGCTCACAATCTTGTAACTTATTTATTCCTCTATACAGAATAACTTAGAATGCGTAGCTTTACCTACTTGGATCAGATGACAATTCCAAGAACAAGGTTAGTTCTGAAATCCAAAAACGTATGTCTGATATCAAGTGCTATCATGGACTCAGAAAACATCTGAAGTCTGAGCTGCTGTTCAGGAAAACTAAAGTCCTGATGTATAAAGTTTTAGTAAAGCATGTATTAACATATGGTGCTGAGACCTGTATACTCTCAAAATCTGATGAAAGAGAGCTCGGTATATTTGAAAGAAGGATTTTGAGACAAATTTTTGGGCCAGTGGAAGAAATTGGTGTTTGGAGAAGAAGATATAATCATGAATTGTATATTTTATATAACGAACCAAACATTGTCAACTGTACAAAGATCAGAAGGTTGGAGTGGGCAGGACATGTGCTGCGTGCTAATGACAGAATGATAAAGAATATATTTTATGCAGTGCCAGAAGAAATCAGGAAAGTTGGCAGACAAAAGGTAAGGTGGGAAGAAGTGGTGAGTGAGGATGTGAAGATAATTGGAATCAAGAATTGGAGGAGCTCTGTACTTAATAGGAAAGAAAGGGGAAAACTTCTTCAGAAGATCAAGTCCCACAAAGGGCTGTAGAACATAGAACATAGTACATTTATTGAACATAACAGGCCACTTCGCTCCTATACATGTTCACTACAGAGTAAAATAAATAATAGAGAATAATAAAGTGAAGCAATACAAATTTAGCTGACTGCTGTTACCGTCCGACGGTGTCATCCCTCTGGTGAGAAGAAGGCCGCCTTCCCCATGATGACACGGCCGGGCCTAACTTTGGGGCCCTAAGGAAAACCCCAACCATCCTGCCAGATGACAGTGTGTTTTCTTCTCACCATTCCATTACGACGGTCCACATCTAACTGGATCCTCTCTCCTCCCCTATCCAACCTATCGTATTCTTCCCTTCCTTGGCTTATTTGGAGTGGGCCTTACCCACCCCGTCTTTCTCACTTGCCCATCCTCCCTTACTCCCCCCTAATATGCATGAATGGTGAGAAAAAAGCACCTACCCTAATATTATAATTATAATAATAATAATAATAATAATAATAATAATAATAATAATAATAATAATGGACAACTCATATCACAAAAAGGGTAAGGAAAGAAATTATCGTACCCCCTGGGCATGCCATGAGGTTCGTTGGATACTCCGGAAACGTAAAACCCCCAAAATAGAGTCACCACAGCAGTCATCCTCAGAACATCGTGCCATGCCCCTCATTCCGTTGAATTAAAACCCCAGAATCAAGAGAGAAATAATGATAAAGATAATAATAATAATAATAATAATAATAATAATAATAATAATAATAATAATATATGATAGTATTATTCCTAGCAGTCATTAGCTGTAGCAGTCACTTACTCAATGTTCAAACATGCTTATCAAGTGCCCTTATTGCGCTCTGCACTTTCGTCACAGTATTGTTCCTGACCTACACCTAATCAATACTCCAAACAACAACACTCAGCATTTCAGCACTTGCATTCCAACCAACTCTAACACAAACAGAAAGACCTTGCCTTCATGCAATCCCATATCATTACCCAACTCCACATACTTAACTAAGTACTCGACTCCTATATTCTCTAACCCATTAGAATTTTATAATACTATCCCCTTACCTTATATACACACTCTTCCCATATACATACATAACTATTCCACCCCCCTATCCCCTTGTCCACCCTCTAACTCACCCTCCTTCATTTTACTCTCGCAGGCCTTTTTTGCCGCACATAAACACCTGTTCAATTCAACCACTTTTTCCCACTGTTTAATAATCCATCTCAAGATTGATTTCTCATCCCCTCTCCCCAATATTTTCCGATGCTCGGCACTCAATAATCCATGTCTTATCTCCCTCGTTTCCTCACAGTCTCTTAGCAAATAAAAGTCATCATTCACAGCTCCACAAAGTATACACCTTGTCCTATCCCTCCCCTGCAGCCACCCTGTATTCCTTTACAATCCTAACAGCCACCACATCATCCCATACCGTTTTGACCTATCATCGTATCTAATATCCAACCCTGCTATCTCCTCTATTTTCGTCAAAACATTCAGCGAGTTTCTCAGTCTGCTTTCCCCCAATAATTTATGCCTATGGATATCTCTAATTCTCCTTTCAAGTATCTTCATCCCTCTCACTTCTGTCTTCGACCAGACTTCCCCCACAGGTGTCCTAATCCTATCTTCTCCATATATCCCTTTATTTTTTCTAGCCATCCACTCCTACACATGCTCTTACATTGCTGTTCATACGCTGCCTGTAATACCCACCCACCTTCCTGTCTTTTTAAATTCATCCAGTATCTAACTATTCTTTTCACACCCTCTGACTCCAAATCCTCCCCACACATTAATTCCGCCCCTGCATTTGCTGTGCACCTCGGTAAACCCATTACTAACTTAGCAAAACTACTAACAATCCTTCTTAGTTCCTCTCTTTTCTCATCCAGCCCCCAAACTTCTGCTCCTTACAATACCCTCCCAAAAATTACCGACCATAACACTAGCCTCAGCGTTTTATAACTGATACCCGGGTATTTGGCTAGCAAATTTCTGACTGAGGCTAGGGCTGCCAATCTTCTGTTTTTCACCCTTTTGATCTGGTCGTTCCACGTTCCTTTATCATTAAAAATAACTCCTAGATATTCCAACTTCCTTACCTGTTCCAACCTTTCTCCCTGAATTACCCATTTACCTTGTATCTTTCTTCTTTTGTCTACCTGGACTACTAATATTTTAGACTTATTTCCATTAAGTCTCAATCTCCATTTCCTCGCAAATAGCGTCACTGAATTTAACGCTCTATTCATCCCCCCTGAAGTTAGCGTCATCAATAACACATCATCCGCAAGTATCAATCCTGGTACCTCTAAACCATTAATTACCGGCACAGCCCAATTTTCTGCCGCAAACCCCTCTAAAATGTCGTTGATAAATAAAATAAACAGTATTGACGATAACTTGCACCCTTGTTTTAAACCCACCTTGGACTCTAAGGGTCCACTCAGTCTCTCTTCTCCCAATTTTGCACAAAACCTGACAACCCGATATATTCCTTCCACTGCCCTCAACATCTTTTCCGAAGTCCCTAGCCTGCCTAATTTCTCTAATAGGGCCTCTCTATTCACCTTGTCAAAAGCTTTCTCAAAATCTATTGCTGCTACATAAACCGTACTTCTAGCCATACTCTTATACTTTTCTAGAATAGTCTTTACTATCATTATATTATCCACTGTTCTTTTCTTTTTCCTAAATCCCCCTTGGTAATCTGTCAATATTTCATTTTCTTCCGCCCACTCGCTTATTCTGTTCGCTAACACCCCAGTGTATATTTTACTCAAGGAATCCAACAGAGATATACGTCTATAACTGTTCACACTGTTCCTACTACCCTTCCCTTTGTATATAGGGCATATAATTCCTGTTTCCCATTCCTTCGGGTACTTGCCTCCCTCAAATATCTTATTGAATAGTTTAACTATGCCCTCTATCATTATCTCATTTTTGCTAATTTCCTTCCAAAACTTGTTATTTATACCATTACATCCCCGGACGACTTCGCTCTGACTCTGCTTATCATTCGCAGGATTTCCTCCCTTGTGATTTCTTTATCCAGATCATAAATTGCCACTCTCCTATTCCTCCAAATTACCTCTTTCCCCATCCCTCTCCATTCTTCTTCCCCCTTTTCCCCTAGTAATTCATCAAAGTGTCTCACCCATTGCACTTCCTCAATACTCGTTTTCTCTATATTCCTTCCACCCTTAATAAGTTTATTTATCTTGTCCCAAACTCTCTCAAAATTATTTGTCTTGCAATCATTATTTATGGCTTCAATTTGTTCCTCTAACCACGCCTTTTTTGTCTCACAAATTTTCTTTTTATACTCCTTCCTCAATTTACTTAAAATCTCCCTTTCTTGGCCCCCACCTTTCCTTCTATATTCTCCTAACGTGTCCATCACCTTCCTCCGCATTCTTTCACACTCCCTATTAAACCACTTCTCCCTCTTTCTTATTTCTCTTTCTAGCTTTCGCCTTCTGCGCTATTATCTTTATTGGATGTAGCAGCAATTCCAAGGCTTTATCAGTATTATTCTCTTCTAACGCCCCTTCCCACCCATATTTCAAAAGTTGTAACTCCTCTTTTACTACCCTATTCCTATCCCGGCCCACCTTCTCTGACCATTTATACTTATTATATCCACTCCCTCGTTTATCATTCGTCTCATCCTCCTTCCTTGTACACTTCTCTTCCCCCCTTTTCAGCATAACCCTCACCGGGAAATGGTGTGATTCAATCCAGTCTCCTATTTCCATTCTTACAATATCCTCAATCACCCCTTCCGAACTTAAAACTATATCTATCACACTACCACCCTTCTCAGTAACATATGTCAATTTCCCCATCCTGTCACCCTCTATCCACCCATTCAGAATATACAAATTTCCCACAGCACACATCTCTAGGAGCTTCTCTCCATAACTGTTTATAATTTTGTCCTCACTCCTACTTTTCAACATACACATTCCATCCTCCCTACTATATACTGGGCTCTGTTCCCCTATTCTCGCGTTCCAATCCCCGAATAACAACATATCCTCTTCCCCTGGAAACATTCCTCTTATCCTACCAATATCTACCAATAACTATTCAAAAATATTTATTTGCATATGCTGAATTACTAGGATGGCAGTAAACAAAAGCTAGATATATTTTCTTCCTCCTTCCTTCAACCCCTCCCATATTCAATCTCAACCATATGGTTTCTTTCATATCGGTCTCTATATCCTCTACCATTTCACTAATTTCTTCTCTAATTAGAACTATCATCCCTCCTGGTGCGCGACACCTAATCCTCTCTTTTCTTCTATATTTATATTTTATCACAAACCCCTTAGAAGCTATCTCCTTCCCTGTTTCTAGCCACGTCTCCAAGAGTGCTACCATATCGAAACTTTCAATTTCTTCCCGCACTTTCTTATTTCCTAATTTGTTCATTAATCCCTCTATATTTACACATCCTATTTTCCAATATAGTTATAACTTTCCCTCACTCCCTTCTGATTCTCCCCCTCTGATCTTGCTCCTAGTCGTTATCGACCTCTCAGTCGTTATCGACCTCTCATCCCTTGTCTCCCTTCCGTCTCTTTTAACCGATCTATTCCTTTCCCCATCCTCCCTATCCTCCTTCCCATTCCGACTTTTTCCCCATAGGTCTTTCAAACTGATACTTCTTTTTTTACTCATAATTGCTTTACCTTCCTGTTGATTCGTCTTCCCTTGTTTTTCTTGCTCACTGCAACACTACACTCGGCTCTCACAGTTTCTTGCTGCTCACTCTCACTGTCCACTTCACTATCTTGATCTTCTGTATCCCGACTGCACTGCCCGTTCTCTTCTGAGATGATCTCCTCTCCTTCCACGTCTCTCCTCCTCTCCTTTTCATCTTTCTTCTTCCCATCTTGCCTTGTCATCTCACCACCCTCAACACTCTCGTTTTCGTCCATCTCATTTAGCTTCGCCACTGAGTGCACTCTAACCCATCGCCCGTTTGTCACCTCCAACCTCAGACCTCTTATTCGGGCCCTTAACCCCTGGTTCCCCGCTCTCCATAGGTGCCTATTCAAGATCCTCATATTTTCACTTCCTTCTCTTCCCATGTCTCTTTTCACCCTTATTTTCTGTCCCTGTACATTATTACTGTTACATAACACAATTTCTGCCATTAAGGTTGAGAAAAATTTTACGCTAATTGCCCTCCGAACTTTAGTTTTACCAACTCTCTCTACATCGTCTATGTCTACCTGACTAAAGTTTATCTTCATTGTATCACATATGACTTCGACCACCTTGGCTATCAGTTCAATCTTGCCCTCCCTCACATCTTCCTCAACTCCATATATAAATATGGCTTTCTTCAATCTCTCCTGCTTGTACTCCTCCGCTTCTTTCTTCATCTTCATCATCTCCTCTTTCAGATGTTTCACTTCCCCTCTCAATAACTCGATTTCTTTCTCATTATTATCCACTCTGTTGCTCGATTCCTCCGTCCTCGTTTCCAGCCATTTCTTCATGTTCCCTATCTCCTTTCTCTGCTCCTCCATCATGTCCTTTATTTCCTGCACCTTCTCCCACTGGCATTTTTCCTGCATTACTTCACTCACAACCACCCTGAGTGCGGCCAAATCCTCCGTGCTATATTTCCACTGGTATTTGGGACTGGGTTTAATTCCACCCCCCCCCCCCAATAACCAGTAGCACCGCTATCACTGCCACTACCAGCACCGCTTCACTCATTTTTAATCCGTCCTTACTTATCACCAATCCATTCCTGTTCTGCTTCTTCTGCTTCTCCTGCCATTTGCCAATAGCGGCCCGGTACTGCTCAATACCGACCATGTTCACAGCACGCACTTCACTACGCAACCTCTCTCCTCGACCGCTCGAGCCAGACTGACAAAGGGCTGTAGCGCCAGTGATGATGATGATACAGAATAACATCATCCGCAAAAAGCCTTACCTCTGATTCTACTTTTTTACTCATGTCATTTATATATATATAAGAAAACAGGTTTTTGCTGGCGAGATGTAGTGTTTAAAATGCACTATGTCTTCTTGTATGGGCTATATCAAATTTGTTACTTTCATTGACCTGTCTCAGTCTTATCCTTGGCTTTGACAATATGAAAGTGACTGGGGTATGAGTGATGCTAGTAATACCATTCCTTATGCAGCCAGTCCCTGTTATGAATGGTGCGAAAATATCGCTCATAGGGTCGGTTGATGGAAGCATTTCAGTGGGCTTGGCAGACCGATATGTAACAGCAACGGCTGTCTCGATGAGGAAAGCAACAGGAAACTACCTCAATCCTCATTTCCCTAGTACGCCTCTTCAGTGACGCCTAGGATATTTATGACAGCTTACATACATACATACATACATACATACATACATACATACATACATACATACATACATACATACATACATACATACATACATACATACATACATACATACATACATATAAGAAAACATAAAGTTCCAATAATACTGCCTTGAGGAATTCCCCTCTTAATTATTACAGGGTCAGATAAAGATTCGCCTTCTCTGAGATTTATTTTCTAGCAATATAGAAACCCATTCAGTCACTATTTTATCTAGTTCAGTTGCACTCATTTTTGCCAGTAGTCTTCCATAATTCACCCTATCAAATGCTTTAGACAGGTCAGTCACGATACAGACCATTTGTCCTCCTGAATCCAAGATATCTGCTACAGTACACTTTGCTGGAATCCTATAAGTCGAACTTCAGGGGAATAACCTTTCCTAAACTAGAAATGCCTTCTATCGAACCAGTTATTAATTTCGCAAACATGTCATATATAATCAGACAGAATGCCTTCCCAAAGCTTATATGCAATTCATGTCAAAATTACTGGCCTGTAATTTTCAGCTTTATGCCTATCACCTTTTCCTTTATAAACAGGGGCTACTATGGCAACTCTCCATTCATTTGGCATAGCTCCTTCATGCAAACAATAATCAAATAAGTACTTCAGATATGATACTATATTCCAACCCATTGTCTTTAGTAGGTATATCCCCAGAAATATTATCAATTCCAGTCGCTTTCCTAGTTTTCATCTTTTGTATATAATTGTCAATGTCATTGTTGTCATATGTAATTTGTAATACTCCTTTAGTATTAGTCTCCTCCTATATCTTGATATAATTTATTTGTGTGATCTCTTTGACATGTCTTAATCCAACTTTAAAGTTGCCTTATTTGTATATTTTCTCTGACACTTTCTAGTCAGATGTAACTGTTGCCACTGAATTTGTTTATGCACCAGTTGGTCGTCTTAAGTTTAATAAAACCTTATCAAAGGTGATTACATGTTCTTTCACATCAATTTATTAAACTTAATAAGAAAGCAAGATAATGGAAAAATTACTTCGTCCGGAACGTTTAAGCATTGACCCAGAATCCAGTAACGCTCAACAAGAATGGAAACATTGGTACAGCACGTTCAAGAACTTCATTTTGGCGTATCAAGTAAGTGACGCTGACAAATTACGCATATTGATCAACCATGTTTCATCTACCGTTTACGAATATATCAATGAAGCCAAAACTTATAATGACGCCATTAGTATCCCGGTTAGTATTTTTTCCAAGCCCATGAACGAGATATTTGCCCGACACAAATTGGCAACTAGGAAGCAGCTATCTGGCGAAACTGTATCGATATATAGGCCTATACAGTCTTTAAAGCTTCTGAGCAAGGATTGTAATTCTAAAGTTGTGATGGCAGAAGTGAACAGAGACAATTGTATTCGCGATGCTTTCATTGCCGGCCTTCTCGATTCAAGCATTCGTCAGAGGTTATTGGAGAATCCTAATCTTACTCTCGAGGAGGCTTCGATGAAAGCAAAGGCTTTAGAGTCGGCACTGGAACAATCTATTCAGTACCAAGGACCTGCTTTAGTCAATACTGTCCAGGAGCATCGTTTCTCTAGTTCATCTCACTCAATCGGCGAAAGACGTGAATGTAGCTCGGCGGGTAGTGAAATATCAGGTGCGGTTGTCGCCGCAACAACAAAGAAATGCTACTTCTGTGGACTTAATTATCAGAATAGAAACTCTTGTCCAGCAAGGGAGGCCATTTGCCGTGCCTGCTCAAAAATCGGCCACTACGCAAAGGTGTGTAAGAGCTCAAAATCTTCAAGCTCCAACAAATCTTGCCATTGTCATACCATAAATTTAGCTTCTATTTCTCCACTGGGTTGTTTATCTAAAGCTATAATACCCATCCGTTTGAATGGAATGAAGACCAACGCTCTAGTTGATACGGGCAGTTCAACAAGTTTTATTTCCGAGAAGCTGGTCCGAAAGCTCAAAGTACCTATTTCTGCTAGCGGCCTCACTGTTACTATGGCTTAAACGTCGCTTAGCTCTCTAGTGAAAGGAGCCTGTTCTGTAGATATAAAAATTGAAGACCATATTTACAAAGATGTTGAACTGAACATTTTGGCAGACTTTTGCTCTGACGTCATTTTAGGACATGATATACTTGGCCGTCATTCATCTGTAGAGATTAAGTTTGGGGGTCACACAGAACCTCTGAGTATCTGCGGATTAACAGTCGCGAAGGTCTAACCTGTTCGACTTTTCCGAAATATACCTCCAGGTTGCAAGCCAATCGCCATAAAGTCCCGACGCCAAACAGCAACCGATACCAAATTCATTGAACAAGAATTTTAGCGACTTTTGAATGAGGATGTTATAGAAGAAAGCTTTTCTCCATGGCGTGCTCAGGTTCTTGTTACCCAATCAGAAAACCACAATCGCCGTATAGTAGTTGAATATTCACGAACAATAAATAAGTATACCGAGCTAGATGCTTACCCACTCCCACGTATCGAGGATATAGTCAACAAGGTAGAAAATTATGAAGTGTTCAGTTCAGTTGTTTTGAAAAACGTCTATCACCAGATCCCCATCTGTGAGGAGGATCACCCTTACACAGCATTCGAGGCATGCGGTAAACTTTGGCAGTACAAACGGATTCCATTTGCCCCACAAATGGGGTACCTTGTTTCCAAAGAACAATAGATACTATCATCAAAAAGGAAAGACTTATTGGGGTTACTGCTTACCTAGACGATATCATTGTGGGTGGCAAGACCAAGGAAGACCACGACTTCAATTTGAAGAAGTTCCTGAAAGCCGTGCAAAAGTATGAATTCACGATCAACGAGAAGAAGAGCGTTTATTCGGTCAAAACAATAAAGCTACTGGGTTATATCATTTCGAATCATGAAATTCGCCCAGATCCCGACCGATTGACAACTTTACAAGAGCTCCCATTACCAACTGACACTGCTTCTCTTCGAAAAGCGATGGGCATGTTCGCTCATTTCGCCAACTTCATCCCAAGATTCTCCCAGAAAATACATAACCTTTCAAGTGGTAGTTTTCCATTAAATGACAAAGCTATTGAAGCATTCAAAGCGCTGAAAGATGATGTGAAAAATGCACTAGTATCAGCTATAGATGATAAAGCTATGTTCACTGTAGAGACTGATGCTTCAGAACACACCATTGGAGCAACACTAACACAAAATGGACGCCCCACTGCGTTCTTCTCTCGCACACTAAACCGATCTGAACAACGACATTCATCCGTGGAGAAAGAAGCGCAGGCTATCATTGAATCCGTGAAAAAATGGAGACAATACCTGCTAGGAAGACATTTTCGACTCATCACTGACCAGAAGTCAGTAGCCTTTATGTTTGATTCTAGACATCTTGGAAAGGTGAAGAATGAGAAGATATTGCGTTGGAGACTTGAACTCTCGTGTTTTGATTATGAAATAGTTTACAGACTAGGACAACATAACGAAGCTGCAGATGCCTTCTCCAGAGTTTGTTTGGCTATTGAGTGTTGCGGACCTAAACTGAAAATCCTCCATGAAGCTTTATGTCACCCTGGTATAACACGGCTTAATCACTTTATTAAGTCGAAGAACTTGCCTTATTCGCTAGAAGATGTAAAGAAGGTCATATCAGCTTGTATAATGTGTGCTGAATTGAAACCTAGATTCATCAGGCATGAAGGTAATCTCGTCAAAGCTACCCGTCCCTTTGAGCGCATCAACATGGACTTTAAGGGACCTCTGCCTTCCAAATCTAGAAACCGTTATCTCCTCATATTAGTTGATGAATATTCCACATTCCCCTTCGCCTTTCCTTGCCCAGATGTCACCTCGTCCACTGTCATTTCTAAACTTAAGCAACTTTTCTCCATATTTGGATTGCCTTCATATGTTCATTCCGATCGAGGCTCAGCATTCATGTCCCAGGAATTGAAGACATTCTTCACGGCTGTTGGTGTGGCGACAAGCAAAACGATCCCATACAATCCAAGAGGCAATATGTTGGAGTTGTGTGGAAAACTATAGAACTAGCTTTGAAAGCAAGGGGAATGCATATCCAACAGTGGGAAGAAGTTGTTCATGATGCCCTCCATGCCGTCAGATCACTGCTGTGTACTACTACCAATGAAACTCCCCACGAGCGGATGTTTAAGCACCAGAGAAAATCCAGTTATGGACACTCAATCCCCTCGTGGCTTCTGACTCCAGGTCCAGTACTCCTAAGGAAGCATGTCAGGCAATCTAAGTACGGACCACTCGTGGAAGAAGTTACTCTTCTTGAAGCAAATCCCGAGTATGCTCATATACAACACCAAGATGGAAGGGAAACTACTGTTTCGACTAGAGACCTGGCCCAATTGCCTTCTTCAATAGGCATTTCTGAAGAAAGGGGAGAAGAAGATGCCGGAGGAGTAATAGATGGACAACGTTCCCACGGAAGCCCAGAACATTACCACACCCCTGTCTCCTCACCCGGATCTTCAGATCCAGCTCCATGCGAGACGAAATCTCCTGAATCATTAAGGTTAGAAGAAAGGGGTGCAACCGCGTCTCCCACTCCTGACCAGCTACCGAGACGGAGAACAAGAAACCGTCGCTGTCCCGCCCACTTTAAGGACTATTATCTAGGTGGGGGTGAATGATATAATTTATTTGTGTGATCTCTTTGACATGTCTTAATCCAGCTTTAAAGTTGCCTTATTTGTATATTTTCTCTGACACTTTCTAGTCAGATGTTACTGTTGCCACTGAATTTGTTTATGCACCAGTTCTTCTTCTTGAGGCGCCTTCTCCTAGCGGAGGTTGGCGGTCCACATAGCCAGTTCTGGACGTGATGTTGCAGCTTGGAAATCATCTTCTGAAGTGCAGTTGTGCCATCTTCGGATGTCCTTCAGCCATGAATTCTTCCTCCTGCCAACAGACCTTTTCCCCTGTATTTTACCTTCAATGATGAGTTGTAATAGCTGGTACTTCTCGCCTCTCATAATGTGCCCTAGATATTGGGTTTTTCTTTTTTTAACAGTAAGTAATAGTTCTTTATGTTTCTTCATGGTTGTCTTAAGTTTAATAAAACCTTATAAAAGGTGATTACATGTTCTTTCACATCATATCTAGACATTATCCTTGTAACCATCAACATTTACATACTGCTGACTGAATACTTCTGCGTTTTGAAGATCCTCGCGCGCGCGCGCGCGCACACACACACACACACACACACACACACACACACACACACACACACACACACACACACACACTCCCATGTTCATTAGTTATTCCTGGAATATCCTTCTTGGAACCTGTTTCTGTCTCAAAGTACCTATGCATACACTTCCATTTTCACTAAAATTTGTATGACTGCCAATTATGCTTGCCGTCATGTTATCCTTGGCTGCCTTCTTTGCTAGATTCAATTTCCTAGTAAATTCCTTCAATTTCTCCTTACTTCCACAACCATTTCTAGCTCTGAATCACTCAATCAGCACTTATCTGCATTTAGAGCAGTCACATTGAATCCCTTACATAAACTTGCAAGATTCAATCATTTCGCTAGGTAATGGATATGAAACACTCCTCAAAAACTGTCTGTGTGTTGTTTTATCTAAAAGAAAAAATGCATTTAAACCTTATTTCCATGTGCTAACTATTGCAAATTAACACAAGCATAATAAAAGTTAAAACAAAATTATTTTTTCTGTACCAGCATAATAAAAGGGGTGAAGATTTGCATTTATTACTTTATACCTACTCGGCATTTAAGTTTTCTACTCTCTGCTTTAAGCACTGCCATCTTATCTGAAGAGTTATTATGAGATTCGCCAATACTGTCAGACCTAGATTCTTCAGTAAGGCTCAACTGTGTTCCTAAAGTCTCCTCTGAAAGCAAATACAATATCGTAATAACTATTCATGTATATAATAATAAATAATGGTTAAGAAAATTAAAGCAATTGGTAGACACGATTCCATAAGAAATATAAAAATCAGTCACTATTAAGTTGAGTTAACCTAGGGTAGGCTATTTTACGAATTACATTAGAATACTATGTTAGGCTACTGTACGTTAAATTACAGTAGTCGGTTAGAGCGAGTGAAGCTGTAAATAATAAATACCTTGCAGTACCGTATAAGACTGCTATTCATAATTGAAGTGATAGCAGGCTGGACACAAATTATTGGTTTGAAGTGAAATGCCTATTGTTTGTTGTGATTGTAAGTGGTAAATGAACAAGAACAAGCATTTCTAATATCTGTGAATCATTTCTACGAGCACAACTGAATGTAGGGTTAGAAAGATACTGTCTGTAGTTTACATGAAAAGGAAACTTTCATAAATATCAATACTACTATTACACATTTCTTCTTAACTTTATTGCTTCTTTTGAGAGACAATTCGCTTTCTTTGGGAGGTTGCCTATTATATGTCAAAGACTTGGGTGGATTAAGGACGTTGAAAATTCTTGGGATGGAATTCCACTTGAGTAGTTTCCGTCCATCTGAATCTCTTTGGTTCAAATTTCGATTCTTTACAATGATGCTAGAAGAAAATACATAAGAAGACCCGTAAATATAAAACATCGTTCTTATAAACATATCATTATTCAGGAATAATACGAATGTGTAACTTCACTAACTTCGCACAAGGCGGAATTATCTGTAGGTTGCCATTTGTCACGCCTACAGTTTTGAACCAAATGAGCTCTCCTTTGCTTATTTCTCGGGAAACGAAACACTCTAATTCCGCCAGTTGTCTTATTTTTGATATTATGGTGCGCCGCAGTAACCCACCTTCCTTCAAAATACAAGTAAAAAATCACATCATCACATCGGGCACGCCCAAATAACAACGATATTTAAGAACTAATATGGCCGCCATCGCAAAGGATTGTGATAGTGGGACCAAACCTTCCTAGACTGACCCTGGTAAATTATTATGAACACTCGGCCATCTGTTGAATATATATGGAACCTGGCAAAGGTTAGAGAATCAAAGAGTATCTAACACGGAATATAATTTTTCCTCGCCAGAGAAAGTGTACACACTCTGGCTTGACAGGTAGTAATCCAACATAGCTGAATGTAATTGCATTACACTACTAAGGATGAAAATGATCAGTGAATCAGTGCAGTGTCACAGTAGCCGTGGTTGCAGTAGCCGTTCGCTTGTAAATGTGTGTATAAGTTTTATTCTAGTGTACTGTTGTTAATTAATTACTGTTGTAAGTAATGGAGCAAAGACAGTTCTAAATTCGCCGAGTCAGCACTTTCTTGTTGCGTCAGCACCCGAGGTCATTGACCCCGGGCACGTGATCGTGACGTCATCACCACGTGATTTTGTTTGTAAACCAAGCCACGTGCTGCCATCTTGACGGCACTAAACCTCATAGCTACTACCTTCGGCACGTAGTGCCGGGCAATTTGAAAAATTCCACATGCTTTTTGACAGCTGTCAAGCTGACAGCTGACATCTTTAAAAAACAACGCACCGCCAACCTCAGTGCTGTTATCTTTACGGCACTAAACTTCATAGCTACCACCTTCGGCACGTGGTAGCGGGCAAATTGAAAAATAACACGTGCTTTTCGACAGCTGTTAAGCGGCCATCTTTAAACAACAACGCGTCGCTCACCATAGTACTGCCATCTTGATGGCACTAAACCTTATAGCTACCACCTTAGGCACGTGTTGGCGGGCAATTTGAAATCCCACGTGATTTTTTGACAAGCCACGTGCTCTTGATTCAAACAAAGCCACGTGCTTTTGAAAGCGGACAGCTGCTATCTTTATCGCTAACCTCAGTGCTGCCACCTTGACGACACTAAACCCCATGGGTACGACCTTAGGCACGTGGACGAGCGAAATTTGAAATTCCGCGTGCTTTTTGGATAGCTTTTCGTGGTCATCTTTAAACCAAGCCATGTGCTCTACAAATCCACGTGCTTTTTTGACAGCGGCCATCATTAAACAAGAGAGCATCATGGTGCCATCATGACGGGGCTAAATCCTCATGGGTGACAACTTAGGCATGTGGTGGCGGAGCAATTTGAAAAATTCCACGTTCTCTTGTTTGAATACAAAACCACGTGCTTTTTGACAGCGCCCATCTTTAAACAAGGGAGCATCATGCTGCTATCATGACGGGGCTAAATCCTCATGGATGGAGGCTATACATAGGCTGTTATAACTTCCTCCTCCTCCTCCTCCTCCTCCTCCTCTTCCCCCCCCCTTCCTCTGTCAAAGCATGGCTTTATATCTCTATCGAACAAGTTTAAACATGCATTACTGTAACGACGTGAAGGCAAGTGTGTGTACGTGCTATTATTCTGTTTTTAATCTGCAGCGATGACATTATTATAGTTGTGCATGTTTAGACTTGATCTCATACTTACGAAACTGTTGTTAAGAACATATATTGCTGTGTTCAGAACATATCATGACTAGAATCGCATGTCGTTACCTACAACGAGTGTTCAGAACACTAAAACGTATTAAGACTAGAATTACATACTATGGTTGATGTCGTTACCTACAACAAGTGTTGAGAACACTAAATAAGTGATCAAGACTAGAATGGCATATTATGGTCCATGTCGTTGCCTACAACAAGTGTACAGAACACTGTTTACTGCTTTGCAAGAGATACTTTGTGGATAGATTCAAAAAACAAGACAAGAATCGAACAACAGAACACTGTTCAGAGAGATAACTTTGTAAAAGAATTACGTTCTCAACATACGTACTGAGCTGCTCTTAGTTTTAAAGAAAGCTGAGACGATGACATACTTACGAATCTGCTGTTTTAATCACCTTCTTTCTTGACATACTTACTCTTCGTTCTCGAGTGATGTAGTATTTAAGCAAACCTTATCTTGCAAAGGAGAAGCGGGAGTGGGAGGAGGAGGAAGTAATACACATCAAAGGAATACCTAATCTAAAATAAAAGAATATCCCAATTCTACATTATTTATTGCATCTTGTATGTACAAGTTTCATCTTGAATCGTTTGTTGTAGTAATTTCTGCTTGATTTTCGTGTACTTCTCCCCTTCTTAATTGATAACGCAATTCTTGTATGTACAAGTTTTATCTTACAATGTTCGTGTACCTTTCCCCTTCTTAATTAATAATGCAAATCTTTTATGTACAAGCTTTAGTTGCTGCTGTATCCCCATGGAACACTGGTAATGGAATCACTATCCCATACACGTTTGTCATCGAAAGGAAGCAATGGATATTTATTTGTTCGATCGTATACGCATGATGTTTACGAGATTGAATCCTTCTTTGCATACAGAAAGCGGCATTTCTAGAGGTAAGTACATCGCGATAGTGTTGAATGTGTAAACGGCTAACGACGCTTGAAAGTATGCCTTTTGCTTTTTTAACAGACTGTGACTTTTGAGTGTCATAGGCATTCATTTTTGGTGCTGAACCAATAAACTCAGTCATGATATTCATGCTACATTCATCTTTCATAAGCCCTATGACTTTCTTGTTCTGTAGCCGAATGTTAAATTGATTACTAGGCAAAAAGGAGGAAGTGTCAAAGTATTGTGAATGGTCTTGCGTCACATCGTAGACGTCCGTCTTCCGAATATGATACATGAAACTATCTGTATCCATATACAAACGTGTAAGATCAGAAAACTGTTGCTTTGCAAATCCATAATGAAAATCATACATTTTTAATTTTGAAAAATTAAGTATAGCCATTCCCAAATAAATTGGCTCCGCATGATCTCCGTTTTTTCCATTTCAACAGAAATAAGATCTCGATCAATAACATGATAGGCGTTGAAATTTGGTTTTGAGATGTACTTGCGTGCCCCATAACGCCCATCCCATTGATTAATTAAATGAATGTCGCGATGTTTGCGTATATTTTCCATGCTTTTGCCATAGAACGAGTTATTCATCAGTTTGAAAAACATACTCTCAAATCTTGTTGTAGCACGTTGACGATGTTCAGTATTTAAATCCATTGAACAAGACATTGTATGTGGATAACATAGCGCTTTTTCGGAAAAAGAGTGGCTAGCAGTTTAGTATGTTTCGATGTATCATTAGGTAGAATCATTTTTTCAACGCAAAAAGGAAGGTCACAATGTGAATTGTGCAGATGAGAAGGGTATGCAAGAGAAGCTTCCAGCACGTAGCCGCGATGAGGAACTTTAGCAGCCTCAAAAACATCAAAATGTATTTCAGTTTCTGTTAGCCATAAAAAATCTTGACACGGTAATGGCTGTGACATGGCCCAACCATATAGATTATTGACATCGAAATATATCAGATAAGAATCTTCTTTCTCTGAATTATAGTTGTCGAGGTAGGGATTATTTGCGATAGCATGCCTGTTGACAAGCGAAAATAATCCAACGCGTTCAAAAAAAAGCATGTTGACATCCGTTAGAAGATCAAGTTGAACACCGGTACACTTGAGCATGGCATCCCATGACAGATCAGGTGTTGTTTAGTAATAGCAAAGGTCTAATCCGTAAATAGTTAAACACATTTTACGAAAATTCTCAAACACATCACAGAGTAAAAGTGTATCCATCTTCAAACACAAGTCTACATATTCACCGAGGTCTGTAGATGAAACATTGACCACACCTGGCAGGCATGTAAATAGTCTTAATCGGAAATAGATACCGTGTGCTTATCGTATGACGATGAGATGAGTGACGGCGTGCTACATTCACTTAACACACTTGTAAATGCAGACTGAGGAGGTAATTTTGTTTCTTCTAATGTTTGAAAGCTCTGAATATAGTCATAGGGCAGAATACATTTCCTTATACAAACTTTAAATTGTTCGGGATCTGAAAAAAACTCTCGAAAGTATTTCAATTCTTCGCTGGAAAGCCCATTTACAAGTGTATCAAGTGAAAAGTTCATAAATTTAAACGAATCTAGAAAGCGAATGCTAATACCGCCTACACAATAACTGAATGAAATAAAGCGTTCATGATTTTGCGCATCACAGTGAACTCTGTACAATTTAATTGTGCAAATTCACCAACAATGAAGTGACTGTCGTAGCCTAAAGAAAAGTTATGGAAAAAGCATGGAATAAATTTAGGTACACGATATGGAAGATTGCACGTGGAGATGGGCACTATCGACTGAAAACCACTATCGACTAGTCGGGCGATAGTCCCTTCAAACTATCGACTGAATAGTCGAATGTTTTCAGTCGAACAAAAGTATTCATTACTTCCTGTTGAGAAGACTGAACAGTCGAATGATTTCAGTCGAAAGAAAGTATTCATATAACGCAAGCAGTCAGGCCATGAAAAACATTCGAATGTTTCCAGTCGAAACTCTCCGTATCAAAAGTGGAGAGTCGTACTTGTACGAATTCGACTGATTTTAATGCAATTTACCAACAATTAGAAATCACTTGTATAGACACCCGTTAGAACAAAAGTAATGTTATATTGAGTGACTTACAAATTACACCACTCCACATTAAGAATAACAAGCTGCACCACCTGGATATCCCAGGTCCGTATTCCATTCACTGACAGCGGATACCATATCCTTAAAGCAGTTTTCCATGGGGTTTTCTACATTCATTCCTGGCAATTGCCACAACATTACTGTACCTTGGGCGCATACCCCAATCCCAGACTAATATAATCACACTATCGAGGAACTCGCAGTTGCGCAGGTTAAAATCCGATTTACGTACTCGTCCGTACACGGGCCTAATAAATAGGGAGATGCCCTTTACGAATCAGCATCATAGGAATGGCGTTTCTTGGTGCTAAATGGACAGTGACACATAGAAAGACGACAATGAGGCTCTATTCCCGAACAATGCTAGCAATAATAATATGTAAAATTTGTTGCTGTAGTACACAATCAAGATATATATGAGAATAGCCAAACACACTACTACTGTATTTTCTAGATTATTATTATTATTATTATGCTTATGCAGATTATTTTATAGTTATCCCTTATTTATGAATAACGTAATTAATATAAACAAATATGCAACGAAATAAAGAGCACATAAACGACAAGAGAAAATCGCCACATTAAGTATGTACATATAAAATTAACATATTATATATTACATATCCGAAATGACCATAAACTGATAGTTCCATTCGCTTCCGCGTCGCTGTGACGGGAGTACGACTGAATTCAGTCGACTTGTTTTGTGCTGACTGGAGAGCAAAGCGTGGAGAGATCCGTGACGGGGACTGCGACTGAATTCAGTCGACTTGTTTTTTAAAGTAGTCGACTGTTACGATAGTTTAAACTATCGACTAGTTCGATAGTTATCAGTCGATAGTGCCCATCTCTATTTGCACGAATCATGTGCAGGTCCGCAATATTTCCCAGTAAAATGACAGTGACCTCTAACCATAATCTGTGGGAAAATAATCGGCTGTTTACAGATGTGACATTCATCAGTTTCATCATGCAAAATAATTTCATCTAATGTCATTTGAATGGGCACTGGTTGCGAAATAAGCGTAGGAACGCGTTGTTCCAAATGTTCTAATACTCTTATCAGCCATGCTGCACAGTTTTCGCCTAGATGCATCCTAAAAGAAAGATAGTGATGCATCGTACGAACAAACGACTTTGCAAGCTACTGAAAACGGAGTGTGCTTTTGCACGTAATCCGTGCAGGGTTCCCTCAAATTGGGCTGGCAACGATCAAAAGGTACAGTAAATCATCCAAATCTACATAAATCGTGAAGGAAACAGGTTTTTGTCGATAATAATTCTCAAACTTCATTTCTGCATTTTCCGTGGTTAGCAGAACAAGTTTTACGACAGGATACGTTGCACAAACAACTATGTGTGTAGCTAACATGCTTTCTGTAAAAAAATACTTTAAACATCTGTCGCATAAAAACTTTTCCCATCGTGTAATGAAATCTGAGAACTTAACAGACCTGAAAGATTAGATATATAGCAGTAGTGGCTTGTGTTTTCATTGCAAACATATAAAAGATGAAGATAGCGTTGTTTTGGAGAAGAAGCAGTGTAAAGTGGCCCTACAATACCGTCTCCGTCGGCACCGTATACAGAGAAGGAAACATTCGGGTTGTTTTTTTTCAAACGTAGAAATGTTTGATAAATCCATAATAAAAGAAACACATTCAAAATTTAATGACTGTTGCAACTGAATAAACATATCCTTATACCGAAAAGTTTTTGAATGATTACGTGTTGCTGGTTTCAACGCCATTGCGATGCACCATAAAAAGTAATAGTTATTCTGAATATTCTCTTATTTACAATAGCTGGAGGAAGTTTAATGTGCCGCCTACCTGAAATCAAGGGGTCGAATTTGTACACATTAATTTGAAGATGCAAATTACTTTCAAGTGCCTTATTACTCGGTCCTTCTTCAAACTTTTGAAATTTAGCCAGCAATGTGTCGACGATGTGTTTGCGAAACCATACCGAAATATTGACTGAACATAAGAGTTTCGTCATTTTAGAATAAATGTAAAATATTTCATAAATTTCCTGATTATCTTTGAAAAGAATGAAGGAACATGCAAGACTAGGGTTCAGCTTCAACGCCGTATGCATAGACAGCAAAGAACTGACTTGTTCTTCGAAAACATTATGGCAAGAGAGTAAGATAGAATTTGGATCTAACCGATTTGATACATTTCGTATAATGCCTCTTGGAATACGCGATGATAAACATGTATGTATAATTTCCCAAATCATAGTCATAAGTCATCAACAAAACTAATGACACAAGATTTGTTCTCTATCCCACGGTATATAATGCAAATATAACGTTGATTTAGTTCTTCTATGTCAAAATCAGTTAGCACACTAAATCTATTGGGTAGAAAAACTCGGTAGTCCTCACAGACGCATACAATTCTTTCCCCAAATTTTGTTTTTTAATTTTCGTAGCGAAATTACTTTAAATTGCTGATTTAGCGGTAGACTCGTCAGCGGTTTGGTGGTAGGAGCTGAAATATGACCTAGCTGGTTAATCTTCTCCATTTTCTACAATATGCGATATACTACTTTTTAGATTTTAAAAATTAAACGTTTGAGATCGATAAAAATATCGAAACATTCCATAAGATGTGCACGTGCTATGTAGATGAACATTGCAAACTGCGACTAGGATGATGATGACGACGACGATAATTCTTGACGTACCTAGAGAACAAAAACATTTATGTGCGTCTGTAGCTTGAAGGATAGTCTAGGCGTACACAGAAAGGTGAAGCAGAAAGGTAAAAGTTGTTTTTGAAAAATGCAAGCACTTGAATTGCACATAGGTCTTATGGTAGGACGATAAGATAGGAAAGGGTTACGAGCGTGGCTCGAAAGTTAGTATGTCAACAGCTAGTCTAAAAGTAAGGTAGCTTTCTTTACTGAGCTAAAATACATGCAACTCGAATGTTAGTCAGATCTTCAACAGCTAGCGTAGACGTTGCTTTTGAAAAATGCAAGCACTTGCATCGCACATAGGTCTTATGGTAGAAAGATAAGATAGGAAAGGGCTAGGAGTGGGGTTCGAAAGTTAGGTGCATCGTCTACAGCTAGTCTAAAGGTAAGGTAGCTTTCTTTACTGAGCTAAAATACATGCAATTCGATGGTTAGACAGATCTTCAACAGCTAGCTTAGACGTTGCTTTTGAAAAATGCAAGCACTTGCATCGCACATAGGTCTTATGGTAGGACGATAGGATAGGAAAGGGCTACGATTAGGGCTCGAAAGTTATTCGGATCGGCAACAGCTAGCCTAAAATTAAGGTAGCTTTCCTTACTGAGCTAAAATACATGCAGCTCGGAGGTTAATCAGATCTTCAACAGCTAGCGTAGAAGTAAAGTTGCTTTCCAAAAATGCATGCACTAACCGACAGCAAGTAGTATAATACAGGGATACTGCGGCCTCCTCCTCCTCCCAGAGGCCTCCCCCTCCTCCTCCTCCACCCTCCTCCTCCCTCCTCCCGCGGGAAATTTGAATTTTGGCAGGAAATTTGAATTTTGGCGAGAGATTTGAATTTGTAAACCAAGCCACGTGCTTTTTGACAGCTGTCATCGACAACAACGCATCGCTAACCTCAGTAGTGCCAACTTAACCTCACAAGCGCGAGATTTGAATTTGTAAACAAACCCACGTGCTTTTTGACAGCCACGTGCTTTTTGACAGACAACAACGCATCGCTAACCTCAGTACTGCCATATTGACGGGCCTAAACCTCAGTAGTACCAACTTAACCTAACTAGCGCGAGATTTGAATTGGTAAACAAATCCACGTGCTTTTTGACAGCCACGTGCTTTTTGACAGACAAAAACGCATCGCTAACCTCAGTACTGCCATATTGACGGACCTAAACCTCAGTAGTACCAACTTAACCTCACTAGCGCGAGATTTGAATCGGTAAACAAATCCATGTGCTTTTTGACAGCTGACATCCGCCATCTTTTATCAACAGAGCACAGTGCTGCCCTCTTTAGCTACTTACCTTTGAAATGTGGTGGCGGGTAATTTGAAAAATGCTTTTTGATAGCAGCCATCTTTAATCGACAGAGCACCGTGCTGCACTCTGGTGACAGGCAATTCCACGTGACAGCAGCCATCTTTAATCAAGAGAGGACAGGGCTGCGCTCTATGTGGTGGCGACAATTTGAAAAATTTCACATGCTCTTGTTTGGAAACAAAGCTACGTGCTTTTTTGACAGCTACCATCCGCCATCTTTAATCAATAGAGCATCGTGCTGCACTCTCTAGTTGAAATGTGGTGGCGGCAATTTGAAAAATTCCACGTGCTCTTGTTTGGAAACAATGCTACATGCTTATTTGACAGCTACCATCCACCATGTTTAATCACGAGAGCACCGTGCTGCACTCTCTAGTTGAAATGTGGTGGCGGTAATTTGAAAAATTCCACGTGCTCTTGTTTGGAAACAATGCCACATGCTTATTTGACAGCTGCCATCCGCCATCTTTAATCCATAGAGCACAGTGCTGCCGTCTTTTGCTGAATTGTGGTGGCGGATAATTTGAAAAATGCTTTTTGACAGCAGCCATATTTAATCCAGAGAGCACCGAGCTGCCCTCTTTAGCTAGATACCTTTGAAATGTGGTGGCAGGCAATTCTACGTGACAGCAGCCATCTCTAAGCACCGTGCTGCACTCTTTGTGGCGGTGGCAAATTCCAAGTGCCCTTGTTTGGAAACAAACACACGTGCTTTTTTCTGACAGCTGTCATTCGCTATCTTGCATCACAAACCTCAGTGCTGCACTCTTCAACTAGATACCTTTGAAAAGTGGTGGCGGCAATTTGAAAAATTCTACGTGCTCTTGTTTGGAAACAAAGCCACGTGCTTTTTTGACAGCTCTCATCCGCCATCTTTAATCAATCGAGCACTGTGCTGCTATCATGCGCGCAATTTCGTCAGCTGTCATCCGCCATCTTTAATCCACAGAGCACCATGCTGCTCTCTGTAGTAGCGGGCAATTTGAAAAGTTCTGTTAGCTGTCATCCGCCATCTTTAATCAAGAGAGCACCGAGCTGCCACCTTTTGTTAGATACCTTTGAAATGTGGTGGCGGTAATTTGAAAAATTCTATGTGCTCTTGTTTAGTAAACAAAGCCACGTGCTTTTTTGACAGCTGTCATCCACCATCTTTAATCAATAGAGCACTGTGCTGCTATCATGCGGGCAATTTCGTAAGCTGTCATCCGCCATCTTTAATCCACAGAGCACCGTGCTGCCCTCTTTATGACACGTAGTAGCGGGCAATTTGAAAAGTTCTGTTAGCTGTCATCCGCCATCTTTAATCAAGAGAGCACCGTGCTGCCATCTTTAGCTAGATACCTGTGAAATGTGCTGGCGGCAAATTGAAAAATTCCACGTGCTCTTGTTTAGTAAACAAACTCACGCGCTTTTTGTCAGCTGTCATCCGCCAACTTACATAGCAAACCTCAGTGCTACACTCTTTAGGTACATAGCTTTGAAATATGGTGGCGGATAATTTAAAAAGAAAAATTCTACAGCAGCCATCTCTCGACGCTAATTACACAAGATGGTGGCTATACATGACTCCTTAAAGGTGCTTATGCAAGATGGCCACTATACATAGGTTCTTATGAGACTCCTTTGGGATGCTTGCGCAAGATAGCGGTTATACAAGGCTCCTTATGAGACGCCCTAAAGATGCTTGCGCAAGATGGCGGTTGCTCTTATGAGGCGGACTAAGGGTCCTTGCACAAGATGGCTAGAGACGCCCTAAGGATGCTTGCGCATGATGGCGGACGCAAGATGGCAGCTATACACGACTCCTTATGAAACGCCTTAAGGGTGCTTGCGCAAGATGGCTGCTGCTCTTATGAAGAAAGCTAGCTTAGAGCCTAACGTGTCGTGCTAGTTCATTAAATTCATTAAATTTGGGGCTTAAATGCAAAATGTTAAATATCTCGAAAACGGTGCATCGTAGATCAAAACGGACAGAACTTTTCTACCCAATACCTCGGTTCGTAGTATGGGGAACGTGATATCATAATAAAAACATAGTCTATTGATGAGATCAACGGTTCGGTTCCTACTTAGGCCCTTTGGCATTCACTCTGTTTTAGCTTGTATTGAAGCAAGTCTTCGTAACATGATCAGGACTACCTATGATAGAGAGTATAACGTGCCGTGCAGGTTCAATTCATTAAATTTGGTGCTTAAACGCAAAATGTTAAATATGTCGAAAACGGACAAAAAATTTCTACCGAATACCTAGGTTTGCAGTATCAGGAACATGGTAGCATAAGAAAAACATAGTCTAATGATGAGATCGACGGTTCGATTCCTACTTAGGCCCTTTGGCATTGGCAGCTATCTAATTCTACAAGATGGCGGCTATACATATCTTCTTATGAGACAGCTTAAGAGCGCTTGCACAAGATGGCTGCTGCTCTTATGAGACGCCCTAGGGGTGCTTGCGCAAGGTAGCAGCGACAAGACGGTGACTATACACAGCTCCTTATGATAAGGCCTAGAGGTGCTCACACAAGATGGTGGCTGCTCTGATGAAGAAAGCTAGGTTTGCATCGTGCAGGTATCTTTACAGCACTAAACCTCATACCTTTGAAATGTGGTGGCGGGTAATTTGAAAAATTCTACGTGCTTTTTCTTAACAGCAGCTATCTTTAAACAATAGCGGCTATACATAAGATCTTAAGGCCTCCTCTTATGTCAAGGCATAGCTCTATCGAACAAGTTTAAACCTGCATCGAGATAGCCAGAGTAAGCACGTGCTGTAGTTATGTCGTCATTATGCATGTTCAGACTTGCAAATCACAAAAGAAACATAACAAGACTAGAATCGAACACTGCACTCTATGCCGTTAACTTTATCATGTGATCGGAACATTGATTGAAATGTTTAGAACACTAAATAAGTAGAACCGAACACTGTACTCGATACAACATGTGTTTAGAACATGTCAGGGGATACCTTTGTTCTAAGAAGATTAGATTACCGCACATTCCTTGTAGGGCTAATAGGCTAAAGGGCTAATGGGCAAAAGGGCGAAAGGGCTAAAGGGCTAATGGGCAAAAGGGCTAAAGGGCTAAAGGGTAATGGGCTAAAGGGGTAATGGGCTAAAGGGCTAGGGTGCCTCTCCTCTCTTTATCCGGGCTTGAGACCGGCTCTACAACTAGAGGCGGAGTTAACACCCTAAGGAAGGGCGAATGTTGGGAAATAATCTATACGAATAGAGCTACTCGATCGACTATATACTACAGATGGATGACTTAGGTGAGGGTAAGCGCTTACTTAATAATACCTACACGACGTAATTCATTCTCTATTTCAAAAATATCTTCTTTGTACTGTGTGTAACCAGCATCATGATAGGCTCTTAGCAGTTGTAAACGTTTTACGAGTACGTTGGGGTCTTTACAGTATCTTATATCTACATAGGGTAACAGAGGCTTGTTGTGAACTTTGAGTCTATATGCAGACAGTTGATGTGTAGGGACTTGTTTAGATGTAATACGTGCTTCAGCAGTAGCGTTTCTAGGCACAAACTTAACTTGTTTCGATAGCGATGAAGCGTTGAAATTTCCTTCTTCTTTACCTTGTATCTCTTCTTGAGATGTTTGCACTGCGACAGAACGTGTAGTAGGCTTAGGAAATGAAGTAAAATCATCAAGCTGTAATGGCAATGAAACATTAAGATTTTCTTCTTCTTCTTCTTCTTCTACTTTCCCTTTACTATTGTTTCGATCAACATCATTATCCTTTTGATCATAATCATGATCTTGCCTCTCTTTATCTTGAAGTTTGTGCTTAGTAACAGAACTTGTAGCAGGCCTAGACAACAAGGGAGAATTAAAAATCTCTCGCAGAGGTGTACTTTTTAAACATAAATCAGTGTTCGCTTGAATATGGTCGAGCTCTTTGTATTTTGTTCCCGATGAAGCTACATTACACGCGGCTTCATGACGTTGAGCGTTGTATGCGTTCTTGAAAGCACGTGAGTTTGTTACCAAACAAGAGCACGTGGAATTTTCCACCGCCACAAAGAGGGCAGCACGGTGCTTAAAGATGGCTGCTGTCACGTAGAATTGCCTGCCACCACATTTCAAGGGTATCTAGCTAAAGAGGGCAGCTCGGTGCTCTCTGGATTAAATATGGCTGCTGTCAGAATGCATTTCTCAAATTATCCGCCACCACATTTCAGCTAAAGACGGCAGCACTGTGCTCTATGGATTAAAGATGGCGGATGACAGCTGTCAAATAAGCATGTGGCATTGTTTCCAAACAAGAGCACGTGGAAGTTTTCAAATTACCGCCACCACATTTCAACTAGAGAGTGCAGCACGGTGCTCTCTTGATCAAACATGGTGGATGGTAGCTGTCAAATAAGCATGTAGCATTGTTTCCAAACAAGAGCACGTGGAATTTTTCAAATTGCCGCCACCACATTTCAACTAGATAGTGCAGCACGATGCTCTCTTGATTAAAGATGGCGGATGGTAGCTGTCAAAAAAGCACGTAGCTTTGTTTCCAAGCAAGAGCATGTGAATTTTTTCAAATTGCCGCACCACATAGAGTGCTGCCCTGTGCTCTCTTAATTAAAGATGGCTGCTGTCACGTGGAATTGCCTGTCACCAGAGTGCAGCACGGTGCTCTGTCGATTAAAGATGGCTGCTATCAAAAAGCATTTTTCAAATTATCCGCCACCACATTTCAAAGGTAAGTAGCTAAAGAGGGCAGCACTGTGCTCTATTGATAAAAGATGGCGGATATCAGCTGTCAAAAAGCACATGGATTTGTTTACCGATTCAAATCTCGCGCTAGTGAGGTTAAGTTGGCAGCACTAAGGTTTAGGCCCGTCAAGATGGCAGCACTGAGGTTAGGGATACGTTGTTGTCTGTCAAAAAGCACGTGGATTTGTTTACCAATTCAAATCTCGCGCTAGTTAGGTTAAGTTGGTACTACTGAGGTTTAGGCCCGTCAATATGGCAATACTGAGGTTAGCGATGCGTTGTTGTCTGTCAAAAAGCACGTGGCTGTCAAAAAGCAAGTGGGTTTGTTTACAAATTCAAATCTCGCGCTTGTGAGGTTAAGTTGGTACTACTGAGATTTAGGCCCGTCAAGATGGCAGTACTGAGGGTAGCGATGCGTTGTTGTCGATGACAGCTGTCAAAAAGCACGTGGCTTGGTTTACAAATTCAAATCTCGCGCCAAAATTCTAATTTCCCGACAAAATTCAAATTTCCCGCGGGAGGAGGAGGAGGAGGAGTGTCAAAAAGCACGTGGATTTGTTTACGAATTCAAATCTCGCGCTAGTTAGGTTAAATTGGTACTACTGAGATTTAGGCCCGTCAAGATGGCAGCAGTGAGGTTAGCGATGCGTTGTTGTCGATGACAGCTGTTAAAAAGCACGTGGCTTTGTTTACAAATTCAAATCTCGCGACAAAATTCAAATTACCCGCCAAAATTCAAATTTCCCGCGGGAGGATGAGGAGGGAGGTGGGGGAGGAGGAGGATGTGGGAGGAGAAGGAGGCCTCTGGGAGGAGGAGGCCGCAGAATCGCTGTATTATACTACTACAATATAAGCAACAGTTTTACAGTAGGCTCACCGGGCGAGTTGGCCGTGCGCGTAGAGGCGCGCGGCTGTGAGCTTGCATCCGGGAGATAGTAGGTTCGAATCCCACTATCGGCAGCCCTGAAAATGGTTTTCCGTGGTTTCCCATTTTCACACCAGGCAAATGCTGGGGCTGTACCTTAATTAAGGCCACGGCCGCTTCCTTCCAACTCCTTGTCCTTTCCTGTCCCATCGTCGCCATAAGACCTATCTGTGTCGGTGCGACGTAAAGGCCCTAACAAAAAAAAAAAAAAAAACAGTAGGCTCATCTTAAGATGTGCACATGCAATGTAGGCGAAGACTGCAAACTGAAGAATGCTTTAGCAGATCTCACTGGAATAATGTTGACAGGAGACGATGATTTTCTAAAACAAAGGAAAAAAGAAATCGTAAATACACAAAAATCGAATATAATAATAATATTCAAAGAAATAAACTTACTAGTTTTTAGCAGATAGCATTAGACGGCAGATATCGTTCACCATGATGAGCTTCAATCAAAGTAAGAGAATTGAGTAAATTAGTTATTCGTTTATATACACACGCGATTTTATATCATCAGCACTTAACACACACAAACACTGTAACTGCCGTGCGTTTCACACAGAGTACATCCTGTCAACTGGGACTAGGGGGAAAGCAGAAAGTGCATACGTTTGCTGTGCAGTTGTAACAAAAGTTTACGCACTGACTTCCTTCAGCTAAGTGTCTTTACAAGAAGTGGTCGGTACTTTGTTTAGTTAAAAAACTGAGACTCTTCTGAATTAGAAAGTGTAAGTCGGCGACCACGGGGCTCTTAGAGCCAGCCCCTGCCTAATGTAAGGAGTCTCCAGGATTCTTCTGAACCGGGGAGTACGTGTTCACAGTAGAATAACATTTACGGTACACTCTGCCTAAAATAACATTTACGATATTCCCTGCCTGCTTTAAGAGAGTGGCTCTTAACAACACCTACGGTATTCCCTGCCTGTTAACTTGGGAGCGACCCTTGAGGGCCTTGAGCTAGGCGTTTAGAGGCGGCTGACGGTATTCCCTGCCTAGAGCCCCGTCCATGTCTCTTCTGAACTTGAGAGTTGCGGGGCTCTTAACAAACCTATGGTATTCCCTGCCTGTTAACTTGGGAGCGACCCTTAGGACCTTGAGCTGGGCGCTTAGAGGCGGCTGAGGGTATCTCCCTGCCTAGTGCACCCTCCAGGTCTCTTCTGAACTTGAGAGTTGTGGGGCTCTTAACAACACCGACGGTATTTCCTACCTGTTAAACTGGGAGCGACCCTTGGGGCCTTGAGCTAGGCGCTTAGAGGCGACTAACGGTATTCCCTGCCTAGAGCCCCCTCCAGGTCTCTTCTGAACTTGAGAGTTGCGGGGCTCTTAACAACACCTACGGTATTCCCTGCCTGTTAACCTGGGAGCGACCCTTGGTGCGTTGAGCAGGGCGCTTAGAGGCGGCTGACGGTATCCCCCTGCCTAGTGCCCCGAGGTCTCTTCTGAACTTGAGAGTTGCGGGGCTCTTAACAATACCTACGATATTCCCTGCCTGTTAACTGATTGCGACCCTTGAGGGCCTTGAGCTAGGCGTTTAGTATTTGTCTTTAGGGCTCTAAACCCGAAAGTGTTAGTTAGCGACTGACGTATTACTAGACTGAACTTGCTACAACTGACTGAGCTACCGTTGAGTAATTTCTCATGATACAGTTGCCAGCGAATGGTGGACTTTGTTCACTAGCCAGGTCAGCGAAAAGTACTGTGTGTGCGACATTCCAGAGATAACCGAATGTGCACTGGCCGAGTCCAGCAGCAGCTTGTCTTTGCTTGAAGCTTACTTCTTCTCAGAGCATATACGACATCGAACAACAACGTTTTTGTAGAACTATGTAAGAGATTACAAACACATCCCCTCTAGGAGGTGTAGAATAACACCCACGATATATCTTGCCCGGTACTCACGCATCTCGGAGAGGGTAAAAACCCGGTGCTGGCACATAGGCTACTCCTGTCGAATAGTACTGAAGGTTCTGCTTAAGGTCTCAATCCGACGGATCAACAGCGTAATATGGATCTCGGAAATAGTAAAACGCGGTGCCGGCACATAGCCTACCCCAGCACCAAGGGGCCTGCACAAGGCTTAACGGCACCATCAGACGGATAAATCACCATCAACAGCGTGATATGCCCTCAAGCACTACAGAGAGGATTGGAATTTAATGCAGGCTTTTGGCATGCAATCTAGTCACTGCAGGCTACCATTCTAATGTTTCGACCAACGGGACTCGAACTGGCTAACCTCGGTGTCAGCGCCTTAACAATCATAGCTAACAGGCAGGGCTATAAGTAATGTCATAACAATGTTGGTGCACCTATGTATGCGGTGAATAAGAGAGGGGGTCCGACTCTTAAACTGAGAGTGGCAACCTTCGGGCCCTGAGCTGTGTCCTAGAATTGCGTCTAACCTAACTGACTACCCCTTGGTCAAGGGTGGTAGAAATAATACCGACGGTATCCCCTGTCTGCGGTAACTAAGAGAGGGGGTCCGGCTCTTAACTTGAGAGGGGCAACCTTTGGGCTCTGAGCTGTGTCCTGACATTGCTTCTAACCTATCCGACTACCCCTTAGTCAGCTCTTGTTCCTCTTAAACATATTCCCTGTAAGTAGAATAACACGAGAGCGTGAGTTGACGACCACGAGGCCTTGAGCTAGTCGTGTACTCGGGCGCTTTCGAGTAAGAGTCATTAACAGTCGTAGTGTGCGCTGAGCTTTTGGCTAGAATCAAAGATAGCCTCCTTGACGACAATGCAAGAATCTATTTTATGGTCAGATGCCCTTCCTAACGCCGAGTTCCGTGGTTTTGCATTTTTACCAGCTAAATGATGGGAAGTCCTCCTCTGTAGTGTAGTAGTTAGAGTGATTAGCTGCTACCCGGAGGCCGTGTTCGATTCCCGGTTCTGCCACGAAATTTCAAATGTAGTACGAGTGCTGGAACGGGGTCTAATCAGCCTCGGGAGGTAGGTACGGTTCTCTCCTCAGCTATCCTGGAAGTAGTTTTCCGTAGTTTCCCAGGCAAATGCCGGGATGGTACCTAACTTAAGGCCAAGGCCGCTTCCTTGTTCATCCTTTCGAAACTTCTCATCACTTACCAAGGCCAGCTTTTAGCTATAATCAAAGATAGCCTTCTTGACGACAACGCAAGAATCTGTTTTACGGCCGTATGCCCTTCCTAAGGTCTATCAAGTAACAGGACATTAAGTCACAGGGATTTTGAATCGCAGTGTCCATCATGTGTAGGCGATCGAAGTAATGTGTATTTTTGCTGACTCACTTTCGATTACTTTTTTTTTTTTTTTTTTTTTTTTTTTTTGTAAGCAGTAGCAGAAGGCGATGAAAGTAATGTGTATTTTTGCTGTGTTGACATGTCACTTCCCTTTACGTTTTCGCAAGGAGTAGCAAAAACTCACAGTACAGTTCTCATTTGGCCGTATAACTTGCGCCAAACTAATGCAAAAAATTGTGATTTTATCTTTTTCCTCCTAAGAGTCTGTGTATAGCCGCTTTCTTGCGCAAGCGCCCATAGCCGTCTTATAAGAGTCGCTCCCATCTTGTGCAATCGCCCATAGACGTCTCATAAGAGCAGCCGCTATCTTGCGCAAGCGCCCCTAAGCCATCTAATAAGGGCAGCCGCAATCTTGTGCAATTGGCGTCGGGAGGGGCATCTTTACGTAAAACTAAGGCTAGCTGCTTCAAGATGGCGGATCTGAGGTTAGGCTCGCTCTCTTAGGCGTCGGGCATGCACTAACGTTTGCGATCGTCCGTTGTTTAAAGATGACCGCTGACAGCTGTCAAAAAAGCACATTGAATTTTTAAAATTGCCCGCTAACAGGTGCCTAAGGTAGTTGCCGTCAGGTTTAATGCCGTAAAGATGGCAGCACGGTGCTCCTTGATTAAAGATGGTAGCTGTCAGCTTGTCAGCTGTCAAAAAGCACGTGGCTTTGTTTACAAACAAGAACACGTGGAATTTCAAATTTCCCGCCACCATGTGCCAAAGGTGGTAGCCATGATGTTCTCCCAAGGTAGCAACTGTTGGGTTTAGTGCCGTCAAGATGGCAGCAATGAGGTTAGCGATGCTCTGTTGTTTAAAGATGGCCGCATGACAGCTGTCAAAAAGCACGAGGCTGCCAAAAATGCACGTGGCTTTGTTTACAAACAAGACGTCGCGGGGTCAATGACCTCGGATGCTGACGCAGCAAAAAGTGCTGACTCAGCGAATTTAGAACTGTCTTTGCTTCACTACTGTTGTAGTATTTAAATCTCATGTTAGAACAACTCGCGTGTTAAAGTTAGTTTTACCTGCATAGCTGAAAACTAAACGTTACGATCTTAATTTAATAAGACAAAGAAAATGTATTCGTAAGCAGCATTTTAAGTAGTGGTTGGAATTTAATTTTTGAACGTCGGTAGAATTAAGAAAGATAGGCCTCCTGGAACGAATTTAAACATTGCGCAAGAACATAAGTGTTATAAAAACGAAAATGCATAAATTAGGATGTTCAGTCCGTTATATTATAAGCACACTGACTGGTTGTGTGAATCTGAAAAAAAGGTAAGCGATCTTTTGTTATTCTTGTTTGGCAATGAGTGTCGTTGACCCTGCGTGGACATGAGTCGGGCCTTCAGTTATAAAGCACTTTGGTAAATAAAAAAGGTGAAAATGCATAAAATGAGCTTGAAACACATAAACGATGGTATGGAGTTTGCTACACTTGGTAGAGTATGTATTTGATGCCAATTAGCCAAGGCATACAGACTTAAAAGTAAACAAACGAACAGATTTCGAAGAATCCTTACGTTCTAAGAATTTAAGTTAATATATGCTGTTAAGTCAACGGGTACTTTAAACTAGCCACAGGGGCCACTATGAGACGGATATATCTGATATACCGAGGTTTTCATGATATAATTCGATTTTCGCTTTACTTGATCGTTGCGCCTCGGAAGCAGATTTCTATTCATCCAATGTCATCGGATTATTATTATTATTATTATTGTTACCGTGTTTTAGTGGTAGGTAGAGGTGAAAGAAGGTGCGGGCGTGAACGGGTCTCAAACTACGGAATCAAAGTTAATGTAAAATTTAACAAGGTTATATTTTCTTTTTAAAATGATGAAATAACAAGCATTGCAGGTACAGAGTAGCAAGTCAACAAAATGTATGCACAATATTTACTAGATTTGGGCTCAGCACCCTTGCTTCACAATTCGTGGGCAATCAGCCCAACCTTACTTCAAAATAAGTTTTACCAGAGGGGCAGAAAACCCCATTCATGTTCAGGAGCATTTGCTCCAAATTACACTGAAAAGCCTCCACGAGGCATACAACACTCAATTTTCGAAAAAAAAAAAAAAAAGAGAGCCACTCGCTCTCAACTTTAAGCCTCTCAAAGGCCACCTTCAAGTTGTCCTCTCAGGACATAGACACAGGGGTAATATACCCAACTTACTGAGGTCAATTAAATGAAAAAGGGTAATTGCAATGACCTCTAAAGAAACAATTTGAGAGGAGGCGATCTGCACTCCTAATGTATTTGTTTCAAAACCTAATTTGGCTCTAGGCCACTGATGCAAGGGCTAATCCCATACTACGGAGGTGACTTTAGAAAAGAAACAAATTTACATAATGTTAAGGAAGAATAGGTTGAGAAAATAAGTTCACCTCAAAACAATATGAGTGGGAGCTCGAGAGGGTTAAGCACTCTCTATCCCAATACGTAGTTTAAAATATAGAATAGATACCAGTTTCTTTACATTTTTAAGGAAGGTTACATAATGGAAAAACTTCGGACCCGCCCCGAGAGTTAAACTGCTGAGGAAGCAAGAAAAGAAGTAATTAATCGGCCATTACCTGGTTGTTGACTGTTGCCGAAGAAAGAGGCGCTTCCCGCCCCCTGCTATGTACTTTACACACTGAAAGATGGAACAGAAGTGGCCCGGAGACCCTAAACTCAGCAGTTTATATCCTCTCGCGGAAGGTTCGAGGCGTTAGGGGAATGAAAACACCCTCCCACAAACTCTTTATTGGGTAGGATACAGCAACATATTCAAGTTGGGGGAAGATACCTCGGATTGGTCAGAAATTAATAAAAGAAATTCGGGATTGGTGAAATACAAAACAAGGGGAAGGAGAGGGGTATACAGCCAACTTAAACAATAACAGAAAGAAATTTAACAAGAAACAAACTTTTGAAATAAAAATTTCTCCAAAAAAATAGTTCTTTCACTCCGCACTAGGGTGCACTATTGTTGGTCTTCAGTAGTGTCCTCTAGAAGAGAAAGTTCACACTTCTTTCTACAAGCAAAACAAAAATACGTCGAAAATGACACAGTTCAAAAACTCTAACATTTTCAGGTAGTGACATCTTCTGAGAAACTTGAAAATTAATACCGTCAATAAAGTTCAGACTTCCTCCAGTAGAGGAGTTTCAACTGGCGCAACTTTTAAATTAGCGGCGTGGAGGTGTACCGCCCGGTACAGACCTCCCCCCCCCCCAAAAGTTCCTCCAGGGGTGACACATGAAATTTGTTTGAAAACAAGGTCCAAGTTTTGATGTAGATATGGAGATTAATTGCCGAAAAATTTATAAGATTCTCTTAATGTGGTTTGATTCAGTTTCAAAATTTTGTTGTTGCAGGTGAAGTAAAGTCTTTATGGTTGAAGAAGTTGAATTCAGAAGATAAACTTTTAATACTTGAAAGTGAAGAAAAATTTTGCAAGGTCCACCAAATATTGCTGTTGAATTCCCAAGTGTAGTCATTGCTTATAGTAACTGTTCATGTAGTTGATGTTGATTAAGTTGGATGGCCAGACCGGCCGTTGCAGCTTGCGTCCAAAGGAGGCCGCTCGGACCCCTCAAGTACCCTGAGATACCGCTCGCCCGCACTATGAGGAGAGCAGTGGTGTTGAAGCACGCCGCGCCCGCGGTGAACATATACAGGCTGCGGGCAAGTAGCAGGTCGTGCGCCGCACATCAGCCTTGGCCGGGAGGAGAGCTCCGGCTCGCCTTGCACATGTCGTCCTCGCTGGGGTCGAGGGGGCCCTTCCTCTAGCCCAGTCGCGGCACGGCGCCACGAGGCTGCGGGGGCACTGCAACATTAAAACTAGGCGGCAGAATTGGTGGACCATCATCATTTTTTTGAGGGCACAGGCTTGGTGGAGAGGTTGAGGGGCCAGCGGCGTGCAGATATCCATGGCATTTAATATAAGCAAGCCACAGTGTGTATAGCAGGAGACGGGAGCGTGGTAATGGCCGTGGTAAGGACAGAATGGCAGTTTAACGGTGCGGGGAGGGTTTACAAAAATACTTACATATGAAACTAAACATTATAGAAGGGGCAGAATGCCTTAAAAGTGAAAACTCAAAAAAATATAACCTTCATATTCCTTTCACGATTATATGAAGCAAGTTGACACAAAATTTACACTGGTTTCACCTGTGACAGGTGAACCCTAAATATCCTCTCGGTGGCTGGATTACTTAATAACAACGTAACCGGCGTAAGAAAATCGAGAATGATACAAGGCCCATGAAATCTGGGGGCAAGCTTGCCCGCGGGAACAAAGTTCTTGACCATAACTTGGTCACCTACCTTCAAAGTGGTGGGTCTCCGTCCACGATCATACCTTTCCCTAACCTTTTCATGAGACACTTTAAGATTGGCTTTAGCCTTCTTCCAAAGATCTTTAATGTTGTCCGGATCTATTGTCTCGGGTAGAATGTCGCTCAGAGACCAGAGGTTAGAGAGCGGCGTGTTGGGAACAAACTTGAACATCAAAGAGGCTGGAGTAAATTTATGTGATTCATGAACCGCCGAATTCAAAGCAAAAGCTAACCAATGCAGGGACGTATCCCACCTGGAATGATCTTCATGATGATAGGCAATAAGCGCGGACCTGAGATTACGGTTAACCCGTTCAGCCAAAGATGGTTGAGGGCAATAAGCAGAAGTAGTTACATGAGAGATGGACAAGTCGAAACAGAATTTACGAAAAAGATTAGATGTAAACGCCTTAGCATTATCAGACACAATATATTGGCACGGACCAAAAGAGGCAAAAATAGAATTTAAGCAAGTAATGGTAGACTGAGCGGTAGCCAGCTTAGTCGGAAATAACCAGGAAAATCTAGTAAAGCCATCTACGCATACAAAGATAAACTTGTTGGCATTTCCCTTTGACTGGGGGAAGGGTCCTACATAATCAATATACAAGCGTTCCATGGGACGCGACGCTTGATGCGAAGACAAAAGTCCTACCTTGGTGGACATGGTGGGTTTACTGAGCAAACAAGATTTACAAGCTTTTACTAGTTCACGGATTTCACCGTCCATACCTTTCCAGATGAACATTTCACGAATCTTCTCACGAGTTTTAAAGATTCCAAGATGCCCTCCTAATGGGGTCTCATGATAATACTTGAAGATCATAGGTACAAGAACAGCTGGAACGACAACTTTCATCATCTTATCATGCCTCGAAGGGCAACATAGAACACCATTCCTCAGAACATAAGGGACGACATGTTCCCCAGAAGAAAGGGTTTCCATTATCGGAGCCAGCGTCGGATCTTCACGTTGGTATTTCTCGATATCCCTAAAGAGCATGGGAACATCTGTTAAGATGGCATTAACATCAGATAGTATGGACTCGGAAGGTGATGAACTGTCGACCGGTTCATGGGTCTCGACGTCGTTGGAAAACATACGGCTGAGTCCATCAGCAACAATATTTTCGGTACCTCTGATATGCCTGACATCGAATTGGAAGGCAGAAATACGGATGGCCCAACGGGCTATACGACCAGTACGACGCGGCCTACCTAAGACCCAGCTTAAGGCTTGATTATCTGTCTCCAGGTCAAATTTGACGTGTTCCAGATAGAGACGGAACTTTTCTAAGGCGAATAAGACTGCCAAACCTTCGAGCTCATAGATAGAATACTTGGCTTCTTGAGCCGATAGAGTCCTAGATGCATAGGCGATGGGTCGCCTCCCTAGTTCCGTCTCTTGAAGAAGGACTGCCGCTACTGCTGACGACGACGCGTCGGTTTGGACGATGAATTTCTTCGAGAAATCAGGCATAGCAAGTACAGGGGCATTACAGGGAGCTAATTTAAGACCTTCAAAAGCGGCTTGTTGAGAAGGTCCCCACTCGAATTTGATGCCTTTCCTACGAAGAAGGTTCAAGGGCGCCGCTCTATTAGCAAAGTTAGGAATGAACTTCCTGAAGAAATTCACCATACCAATGAACCTGGCGATACCTTTAATGTCCTTGGGAGGTTTAAAATCACGGATGGCCTGTGTTCTAGAATGATCGACTGCTACACCATCAGGTGACACAATATGCCCTAGGAATGACATAGAGGGCTTAGCAAAGGCAACCTTGGACAACTTGACAGTTAACCCAGCCTTACGAAGGCGATCGAGAACTTCTCGCAGATGATCTAGATGTTCTTCAAAAGTCTCTGAAAATACGACGACATCATCCAAGTAGTGATATAAGTACTCAAATTTGATGTCAGAGAAGACCCTATCTAACAGCCTAGTGAGTACAGCTGCTCCCGTGGGGAGCCCGAAAGGCACGCGGTTGTATTCGTATAAATTCCAGTCCGTGGCAAACGCTGTAAGATGTTTAGACTCTTCGGCAAGGGGAATTTGATTAGGCCTGATTCAGGTCCAAGATAGTAAAGAACTTGGCCTTACGGAACCATGAAAAACAAGAATGAAGGTCGGGAAGGGGCACAGATTGTAACACCACCTTCCGATTGAGAGCCCTATAATCAATGACAGGCCTGAAGCCTCCTTGGGGTTTCGGGACTAGAAAAATAGGCGAAGAATACGCCGACTTAGAGGGCCTAATAATACCATCCTTCAACATTTGATCGATGATTTCTTTCAATGCCTTCATTTTAGGTGGAGATAGCCTATATGGTGGAAAACGGACAGGAATCGAATCCGTGACCTCAATTTTGTATTCAATAAGGTCAGTAACACCAAGAGTATCAGAGAACACCTCTGGAAATGACTGACATAATTTACGAATACTATCAGCCTGCTCCTCAGGTAGATGTCCAAGGTCTAACAACATCTCATCCTGGGTAAGCGAAATAGATGAACATGATACAGAATTACACTTTAACAAGGGAATTTTACAATTGGACGCAAACTTGAATGTGCACGACCTACTCTGGAGATCGAGCACAAGACCAGTGTGAGAAATGAAGTCCGCTCCCAGTATGATGGGGCAAGACAAGTGCTTAGCCACAAACAGTTTGATTTTCCATGTAAATTTAAAAATACGAATTTTGGCATTTACAGAACCTAGAATTTCTAATGGGGATGAATTAGCCGAAACATATTGAACAAGAGATGAATCATAGTCAGGTAATTTACAAACAGACTTAAATTTTGAATACCATAGGTCCGAAATAATTGAACAAACACTGCCTGAATCTAATAGAGCGGTTATAGGCTCGTTATTTAACTCAATCTTAAGAAAAGGAACAGGTGCGGGGGTATCCGCCGCAATCCTAAGACATTCTTTAGGGCATTCAAAAGATGAATTTGAAGACTGATCGTTCCCTGAATTCACGACCTTTTTGCCAGGGGCTGAGCCTTGGGAAGCAGAATTAGTCGACTCAGCCGAAGCCGCTAGTCACATTTTATTATTGGCATTGGTGGAATTTGCACCAGAAGTTGAGCAGGAGGGGGTGCTATTTGAGTTTGGGCAATTCTTGGCGATATGTGAGAAAGCCCCACATTTAAAACAGCCTTGTGATGAACCAGCCCCATTCCTTGTCCCACTCGACTTGATCAGTGGACACTTATTGCGAAGATGGTCAGGCGACCCGCAAGCATAACATTTACGGGAATTGACTGGTCGGCGAGGTGGAGGCCGAGGATTACTAAAAGAAGGAGGGGGTTCTTTCGCGACACGCAAAGAATCGGCGTATCTAACTACTTCCGCTGAGACGGCCAATGCTTCAAGTTCAGAGAAAGTTTGCGGGCACGCCGCGAAACACAAATATGACCTATAGGGTGGTGAGATACCTTCCACAATGGCTTGTACAATCTGATTATCAGGGAAGTGAAGAGCAAACACCCTAGTATAAAACTTAATGTCCTGTATGAAATCAGCCAAGTTTTCGTCCAAGCGTTGTACACGGTAATAGTACTTCTGAATCAGAGATGACCTCGCGCGGGCGGGAATAAAATTTGCAAGCAAGTGTGCATGAAAATCTTCAATAGATGACTGTTCAGCTATGGCTCTTACTATTTTGTCAGAGAGAATACCAACTGCATAAGGATAGATAATTTGCAAAATTTGACATGGAGAAAGAGAAAACACAAGGGCATGATCCTGAAATTCAACTAGAAATCTTAAAAATGAAATTACGTCACTGGTGGTATTAACGGAAAACTTAGAGATACCTCTGAGCAACATTGCCAATGGATGAGGCAAGCTGCTAAACCCTGGTGACATAGTAGGTAAAGGTTTCAATGGCAGGGACGTTAATTCAGAACGTACATTATTTAATGAGTTACGGCGTTCAGACTCGTCCAATGGGGCAGAGGTTGTTTGAGCAGCAATGGTTTTCCTATTTGCTTCTCCCTTAGGAGGCTCTTCCTCACTACCTACATTCACGGTGGTGGGTAGATCGCTTTTGGGAGGAACCTCCCCCGTTAACAATTGAGTGACCTTGCTAGACAATTCCGAAATATTTTCAAGCAGCGTACTAGCTTCCTTCTTCTGAACGTCATTCAACTTCAGAGACAACAGATCGTTAACTCTATTTGAAAAGCGATGTAGCCTGGCTTGCACACGCTTAATTTGATTAGGAGAAGGATCATTTTCATCAAAAAAACTAACTACAGAGGCTAGCCCAGTAATATTCTCGACGATCGTGGAAAGAGAGTCGTCAATTTCTTTCTCTCCCAAGGTGGGGATGGAAATAGGCAACTCAAGAGACTCTCTAAGCTTGTTTGTGTCTATCGCAACCGTGCCTCCAGATTGCACATTTCTAATAGTCAATTCATAGATTAACTCCTCCTTGCGCAAATAGTTAAGATGGAGAACATCGCGAGGGCCGGGCATGATGACAGAACAATTTTGAAAAAAAAATTAAAAAATTCCAGCAACTGAGAAAATTGTTAGAGTTCGGAACAAAACAATGTTTAGCCGTCAAAAGGGGCTAAATTGAGACCCATTCAACCACGCTCTGCTACCACTTGTTACCGTGTTTTAGTGGTAGGTAGAGGTGAAAGAAGGTGCGGGCGTGAACGGGTCTCAAACTACGGAATCAAAGTTAATGTAAAATTTAACAAGGTTATATTTTCTTTTTAAAATGACGAAATAACAAGCATTGCAGGTACAGAGTAGCAAGTCTACAAAATGTATGTACAATATTTACTAGATTTGGGCTTAGCGCCCTTGCTTCACAATTCGTGGGCAATCAGCCCAACCTTACTTCAAAATAAGTTTTACCAGAGGGGCAGAAAACCCCATTCATGTTCAGGAGCATTTGCTCCAAATTACACTGAAAAGCCTCCACGAGGCATACAACACTCAATTTTCGAAAAAAAAAAAAAAAAGAGAGCCACTCGCTCTCAACTTTAAGCCTCTCAAAGGCCACCTTCAAGTTGTCCTCTCAGGACATAGACACAGGGGTAATATACCCAACTTACTGAGGTCAATTAAATGAAAAAGGGTAATTACAATGACCTCTAAAGAAACAATTTGAGAGGAGGCGATCTGCACTCCTAATGTATTTGTTTCAAAACCTAATTTGGCTCTAGGCCACTGATGCAAGGGCTAATCCCATACTACGGAGGTGACTTTAGAAAAGAAACAAATTTACATAATGTTAAGGAAGAATAGGTTGAGAAAATAAGTTCACCTCAAAACAATATGAGTGGGAGCTCGAGAGGGTTAAGCACTCTCTATCCCAATACGTAGTTTAAAATATAGAATAGATACCAGTTTCTTTACATTTTTAAGGAAGGTTACATAATGGAATAACTTCGGACCCGCCCCGAGAGTTAAACTGCTGAGCAAGCAAGAAAAGAAGTAATTAATCGGCCATTACCTGGTTGTTGACTGTTGCCGAAGAAAGAGGCGCTTCCCGCCCCCTGCTATGTACTTTACACACTGAAAGATGGAACAGAAGTGGCCCGGAGACCCTAAACTCAGCAGTTTATATCCTCTCGCGGAAGGTTCGAGGCGTTAGGGGAATGAAAACACCCTCCCACAAACTCTTTATTGGGTAGGATACAGCAACATATTCAAGTTGGGGGAAGATACCTCGGATTGGTCAGAAATTAATAAAAGAAATTCGGGATTGGTGAAATACAAAACAAGGGGAAGGAGAGGGGTATACAGCCAACTTAAACAATAACAGAAAGAAATTTAACAAGAAACAAACTTTTGAAATAAAAATTTCTCCAAAAAAAATAGTTCTTTCACTCCGCACTAGGGTGCACTATTGTTGGTCTTCAGTAGTGTCCTCTAGAAGAGAAAGTTCACACTTCTTTCTACAAGCAAAACAAAAATACGTCGAAAATGACACAGTTCAAAAACTCTAAAATTTTCAGGTAGTGACATCTTCTGAGAAACTTGAAAATTAATACCGTCAATAAAGTTCAGACTTCCTCCAGCAGAGGAGTTTCAACTGGCGCAACTTTTAAATTAGCGGCGTGGAGGTGTACCGCCCGGTACAATTATTATTATCATTATCATTAGTAGTAGTAATAGTAGTAGTAGTAGTAGTAGTAGTAGTACTAGTAGTAGTATTCGCGAATGGGTCGGTAAGGACCACGCGAAATCAACACTTTCTAGCCTTCCTGTTTGCCCAGTATTCCTTCAGGCACAACGATTGGATCTGTTTTGGGTGCTCTGTCCATGTCCTTCTCTTCTTCCTCGATGACCCGTGTGTGAGTGATTTTCGTCATTTCATTCCGGTCAAGTAGGTTTGGTGATCCTAAAGCTTTCAGGTCTTTTTCTGTAAGCTTGTACCAATTCGTTCTAGAAGCATTGTTCTTTATGAATATATGTATTTTGTGCGTTAGTCTGTTCGGGTCCATTCTTTCTAAGTGTCTCATGAATTGAATTCTTCGCATTCGTATTGTGCCTGTGATTTCGGGACTTTTAAAGTATATTTCTGTGTTGGCTTAAGGATTTTTCTCATTATTTTACGTTCTTTCATTTCTAATTGGTGTTTTATGTTGGATATTGAGTGTCTCTGAAGCATAAAGTGCGTCAGGTTTGATTACAGTTGTCGGATTTTGCAGTTCCAGGAGAAGCTCTTTTTTGTACGGTATATATTATTTGTTATCTGAAAAGCAATCTCCATTTTTTGGAGTCTCGATTCAATGGAATTATTTTCGATACCGTTTGCTGTAATTCATTCACGTAAATACTTACATTCGATTACTCTAAAGATCTTGTTATTGCCAATTACAAGTTCATTTGATGCGATTTTGATGTCGGTCATAAATTTTGTTTTTTCAAACGAGATTTCTAATCCAATTTTCACTGCTTGTTCTTGCAGTAGTTCAAGTTATTTTTGTGCGTCAGAGATATTTTGGGCAATTAGTGCCATGTCATCAGCAAATGCTCAGCAGTCTAATTTTATGCCTTTCAGTTTTGGCCCCAGTCGGTGGGTTGGTGCATCATTCACGTACAACTTTCACAAGCGCACAATTGAAGAGCAACGGGAATAGTCCATCGCCTCGTTGTAATCCTGCGTCTATTTGAAATTCTGTGCCCAGTTCTCCTATAAACTTCACCTAGGATTTGGTCTCCGTGAGTGTTTCTTTGATAATCTTTGTTGTTTTCTGATCAAGTCCAAATTCTGCTGCTAGCCGGGTAGCAAGCACAGGCAGATTTTCAAATCTATTAATTCAATTAATTTATTTCATGTACATCTAACGAGCCTGCAAACGTAACAGTACATTTGGGACCCATATAGTTCAGAATAGTTTGCCATAATAGTGCAAAGGTGCCTTCTTCTTCTTTTCTACTTCATGTACACATTTTATTGTACCTATTTTCTTTCGTTTGTGCTTTTCTTACCCATTTTTCAATACATAACCCCGTGTTGATTATACTGTGTCCTTTTGGCAGCCTGCTTAGGGAGAAAGTTGTAATAAATAAATAAATAAATAAATAAATAAATAAATAAATAAATAAATAAATAAATAAATAAATAAATAAATAAATAAATAACGCCAATTTAATTTCGTTTTGCACGCAGTAGTAATAATACAGATATTGATACTAATTCGTCTATGTATTTATATATACAGCGTAAGTAGATCCTCAATTTCAGTTTGACTGTTACTCCCATTATTTAAAAATTAACCGTTGCCCAAGTAGAATAATGTTGTAGTGTAGTTATTTTACAATTAGTATAATGTTTGTATTATTGTCGTTAATTCTGTGTAGTATGCAGTATTTCCTTCCTCTGACGTATATATGAAGCATGGAAGTGAAATATGTAAAATAACTAGCTCAGAAAGAAAAATAGACTCAGTAGTATAATACAGAGATTCTGCGGCCACCGCTACCGCAGTGCTCCCGGGGTATTCTCCACCGCCACCGCACTGGGGGGGGGCCTCCTCCACCGCAGCCAGGGTCCTCTTCCAGTGCTGCAAACTTAACCTTACTAGCGCGAAATTTGAATTGGTAAACAAAGCCACGTGCTTTTTTTTGACAGCCACGTGCTTTTTGACAGACAACAACACATCGCTAACCTCACTGCTGCCATCTTGACGGGCCTAAACTTTAGTGATACCAACTTAACCTAACTAGCGCGAGATTTGAATCGGTAAGCAAATCCACGTACTTTTTGACAGCCAAGTGTTTTTTTGACAGACAACAACGTATCGCAAACCTCAGTGCTGCCATCTTGATGGGCCTAAATCTTAGTGCTGCCAACTTAACCTTACTAGCGCGAGATGTGAATCGGTAAACAAATCCACGTGCTTTTTTTGTCAGCTGTCATCCGCCATCTTTAATCAAGAGAGCACCGTGCTGCCCTATTGCAGGTAATTTCGTCAGCTGTCATCCGCCATCTTTATTCTCCAGAGCACCGTGCTGCCCTCTTTATGGCTACTACCTTAAGCACGTTGTAGCGGGCAATTTGAAAAGTTCCGTTAGCTGTCATAAACCATCTTTAATCAAGAGAGCACAGTGCAGCACTCTTTAGCTACTTACCTTTGAAATGTGGTGGTGGAAAATTCCACGTGCTCTTGTTTGGAAACAAACTCACATACTTTTTTGACAGCTGTCATCCGCCATCTTTAATCAAGAGAGCACCGTGTTGCACTCTTTAGTTGAAATGTGGTGGCGGCAATTTGAAAAATTCCACGTGCTCTTGTTTGGAAACAAATCCACGTGCTTTTTTGACAGCTGCCATCCGCCATCTTTAATCAAGAGTGCACAGTGCTGCACTCTTTACTTGAAATTTGGTGGTGCAAATTCTACATTCCCTTGTTTGGAAACAAACTTACTTTCTTTTTTTGACAGTTGTCACCCACCATCTTTATTCACGAGAGCGCCGAATTCACTCTGTAGTTGAAATGTGTTGGCGGCAAATTCGAAGTGCTTTACAAACTCACGTGCTTTTTTTTACAGCTACCATCCGCCATTTTTAATCAAGAGAGGACCGTGCTGCACTCTTTAGCTACATATCTTTAACGTGTGGTGGCGGCAAATTGGAAGTGCTTTACAAACTCACGTGCTCTTTTGACAGCTGTCATCCACCATCTTTAATCAAGAGAGCACAGTGCTGCACCCTTTAGTTGAAATGTGGTGGCGGCAAATTCGAAGTGCTTTACAAACTCACGTGCTTTTTTGGCAGTTGCCATCCGCCATCATTAAACAAGAGAGCACACTGCAGCACTCTTTAGCTACTTGCCTTTGAGGCGCACAAATTGAAAAAATTCTACAGCAGCCATCTTTAATCAAGAGAGCACCGTGCTGCACTCTTTAGCTAGATACCTTTGAAATGTGGTGGCGGGCAATTTGAAAAGCAGCCATCTTTAATCGACAGAGCACCGTGCTGCACTCTTTATCGTAGTAGTGGACAATTTCAACGTCACAGCTGTCATCCGCCATCTTGCATCGCAAACCTTAGTGCTGCCCTCTTTAGCTACTTACCTTTGAGGCGAACTATTTGAAAAATTCTATTTGACAAGCTGTTATCCGCCATCTTGCGTAGCAAACCTCAGTGCTGCACTCTTTATTTGAAATGTGGTGGCGGACAATTTGACAGCAGTCATCTTTAATCAATAGAGCATCGTGCTGCACTCTTTAGCTGAAATGTTGTGGCGGGCAATTCCACGTGACAGCTGTCATCCGCCATCTTGCATCGCTAACCTTAGTGCTGCCCTCTTTACGACACTGCTGGTAATTTGAAATCCACGTGAAATTTTAACAGCTGTCATCCTCCGTCTTGCATCGCAAACCTTAGTGCTGCCCTCTTTAGTTGAAATGTAGTAACGGATAATTTGAAAAATTCTATTTGACAAGCTGTCATCTTTAATCAACACAGCCACCGCTATCTTACATCGCTTACCTCGGTACTGCATTCTTTAGCTGAAATGTGGTGGCGGACAATTCTATTCTACAGCAGTCATTTATTCAACAGAGTTCCGTGCTGCTATCTTTACGGCTACTACATCGCTAATTAGCACTTAGAGCCTACTACACAAGATGGCGGTGGCTATTATAGCCTCTTCCTCTGTTAAGGCATAGCTTTATCGAACAAGTTTAAACATGCATCGGGAAAGCTATAGTAAGCACGTGCTGCAGTGATGACGTCATTGTGCATGTTTAGACCTGATCGTTTTTTAAGAGTAAGTAGGTGAAAGGAATGCAATAAGTATGCATCATAAAAGCAAGAGTGTGCATGTGCTGCAGCGATGACGTTATTGTAAGTGTGCATGTTTAAACCTATTCGTTGACTAAAAGCGTTAGTCTTCGAGAAACAGTGATAGAGAGTGGAGCGCAAACATGACGAAAACATTAATAGTTGATGTGCAAGGCTATAAAGTAAACGGCAGCAAATTTGTGTTTAACCCCTTCAGACCTGATATTTTTCTTTAAGAAAAAAATATTTTTCAATGAAAAATAACTCCATGGATCATAAATAACACATTAATGTGAATATAGGCAACTTTCAAAAATTATTTATACAAAATTCAGTATGTACATTACAATGTACATTCAGATCCGGCCATACCAAAACTGTTATCTTCCAGAAATATGTCAAACTGAACAATAATTGTTACTTACAGAGAAATGATAAGTAGTTGGTTCACAATTCGGCATGAAAATTCCAGAATGTGAATGAAATCATCAATTACTGTCTAGCTTTTTGCACAACATCCTATGGAATGAAACAAAACAGTTTCTCTTACTGGTCAAACAGAGGTGTACATTACTCTTGTCACTATAAATGTGTGATCTGGCGGACAGTTACGTTCCTTGCATCTTGTGGCTTATTCCTTAACATCAAATTGTGGCATGTTGTCTGTGTTGTCGTACTGGACATCTTTCCCCTGGTCTTTTCTCAGTACCATGTCATGATCGTGTTGGTGGTGATGATGGGTTTGGTGAAGAACTTGGTCTTCCACGCCGTTTCAAATTAACATTTCTCCCAAATTTTAAGAGACCATCAGCTTCTCTCATTATAAAATGTAATAAGTACATCCTTCTTAGGAATACCTAAAGCATCATAGTCTTTTCAGTACTCAAGCCACCTATTGGTTGGGCAAAATCAATGCAGTGGGCAATCATTCTTAGTGTCCATTTCTTGGATCGTAAGAAAATTCTATATAAACTTATCAATTGACCCAGAATATCAACTCCTCCCATGCACTAATTGTATAGTTTTATTATCTATGGGCGGGGTATCTCGATGTAGGCCGACTGACCTCTGTCCAATCGTATACTTTGTCTTCTTTTTATTTCCCTAAAAAAATTGAAGCAAGACTGACAGTTCTATTATCGAGCCACTTGACAACACTTTTTGCAATGAGTTTCTTGTTATTAATCTTAACATTTGAATTTCCTATCCAGAAACAGTCCTCTTCGTAGCGAATACCGTAGGTAGTGTCAGCTTGTCCTGTAAAAAGTTTTCTATATAAGGTGCAAAGAGAGATCCATAGGTATCTTGAATAAAAGTTCTAAACTCATTGCAATACTCTGGTGTTATCCTAACCTCAGACAAAGATGGTAGATTTTGCGTCGATGTAGTAGATGTTTCAGCAATAACATCTGTAGTTAAAAACTCAACACGCTTAGATGGTGATGTATCATTAAGTTCTTCTTCTTCCTTATCTTCCTCTTCCTCTTCTTGATCTACATCCTGCTTCTTCTCTTCCTTATCTTGTTCATGCTTTTCTTCTTCTTCTTCATGCTTCTCTTTATGATATGATGTTTGCATAGAAGCAAAAATTGAAGTAGACTGCGGTAATGAAGTAGAATTAAAAATTTCTTTGAGTGGTGTACTTAGTTGTGTTTTTAAAAATAAATCCGTGTCTGCTTGAATACGTTTAAGCTCTTTAAATTTCCATCGAATATTGTTTCGAGCTTGGATGATATGTTTTGTAATCTCCTTCCTAGACGTTAACATGATGATGGTTTTTAATCAAGTAGTTACTGTAATTCTGTGTTAATGGATAGAAAATGATCGAAACCTATGCGATATCGTCCATGCTGAACATCACTTTCTTTATCAATTACTAAAAATTTGTAACGGTGTAATGACCTACATTTAGCACCATACGTTTAAAGTCATCGAATGTCATATCAGTGTTAACATGATCGTTATACACATGTCGCATGTTGCGCTCATCTTGCCGAAAAAGCACAATAACATTTGCGTTGTCGCGTATCAACTGCTTAGGCACACGAGAATAGGTTTGACACAAATAGATGCAATCAACATATTTATGCCGACCCATACTAAAGAATGCATGATTAACGTTTTGCTGTTCTGTTGCGACATCATCAAGGATCATAAGAGAATTAGGAAGCACATCGTCTGGTGATGGTACTTGCTCATGCGAATTAAATTTAAAATATCTTATTCCATCTTTAACTAGATCGTGCATTACAGTGTAGAATAGTATATAGCGGTTTATAGAGTGACTTTTCAAAAACGTAAATATTCTCGAAGCGCACACCATTTACAGAAGTAATAAGTGTAAGTAAAAGATTTGTTTTCCCGCATACCGATGGACCTGATATAATACATCGAACAGTAAAAGGAAACAACGTTCCATGACGTTTTCTTGCAGTTGCACTAGAACTAGGTAAGAGATGTGGTACAATGTCGGTAACAGGTAGTGTGTCTTGCTGCTTTATAATCTTCATGATAACTGAATCATAAAGTACGTAATAGTAATATATATATTAAACGAAACAAGAGGTAACGGTTAGTTTATGATTTGCTCTTGACTAGTAAAGTCGTGTACAGCATGGTGAAACAACGATATCCAACCGACATGAAGAAGAAGAAGAAAGTAAAAACAGTTGGATGGAAAGATGTTATAAAGGCTGCGCAAAAAGCTATTCGAGGGGAATACAATCCTCGTGTAACTATTACTAAGGCATTACGCGCAGCAAGAGCGAGAATTTCTCCAAAGTGCAGAGCAATATTTAGTAAACGTGCACGAATTATTCCTGTACCAAAACGAGGAGGATTTCTTCCTGCGCTGTTTGCTGGCCTAGCAGCTTAAGGGTCATTGCTAGGTGGTGCTAGTGCTGTAGCGAGAACTGTCAAAGCTGTAGAAGGAGCGAAACAACAGTTGAAAGAGAGTGAACGTCATAACAAGACGATGGAGGCAATGGCGTTACGAGACAAAGGTGTGAACAAGAAGCTAGCGCCATACAAGAAAGGGCTTGGTATCTACATTTCTCCAAAAAAAGTCTACTGAATGCACTGTCACGTCGAGCTCTAACGCATGATGAAGTGTTTACGTTTGCTAAACAACTAGGAATTCATTATATTTGAAGAGTGTATATGCGCGATCAACTACCAGCGCGCCCACGTGAACGTGAAAGTGCCGTAATTAACTTGGACAACAGTCGTGGACCTGGAACTCATTACGTTGCTTATGTAAAACGTAAATCTGAAGTATGGTATTTTGATAGCTATGGAGACTTACCTCCTCCTTTTGAGCTCATACGTTATTTCGGAAGCAGTGCAGACATTGTTCACAACAAAAACCGTGCGCAAAACTTTAATGCACGTATGTGCGGACGATTATGTCTCATGTTCTTATATCAAACCCAGACAGTATAGAAAGAGCATAAATATCTACGTGATGACGAACAGTGAAAGAACGTTTGCTGTACGTGGAGAAGGACCTGAAACAACCGTCTATTTTAATCCACCAATCGAACTTGGCTATCAGCCGCATAGTCTTGGACTAGTATCGTTTGAAAGCTACAAAAAAATCTATAATGTGCGTGATGGTGTAAACAAGTTCTATTACGATGAGTATGTGCTAACACTACCCTCAGGTAGTTATTCAGTAGACGATATTCATGACTCTATTGAAAATACGTTATTTGATCAGTTTGGAGAAGATAGTTTTAGTAATCATAATTACAAGTTCTCAATCACTATAAGCAACATTACGCATAAATGTGTTATTGAATCATCATTTAAGATTGACTTCAAATCACAGCCTGATTCTATTGGACCATTGCTTGGATTTTCATCGAGGGAGCTCCTACCGAACGTACATTATGAGTCTGATCAACCTATAACACTCTTCGATGATTATCATGTGAACATTACTTGTAATATTATTACAGACTTGAATAGTAATCTACAAACTTCGCCGCCCTGCACGACTTTATTGTTACAGAGGAACGTGTATTTACTATTTGTGAGAAACCATCAGTAGTTCTTTATCACCCTCTGTCTGTAAAACACATTATCAACATTATTCTTAGACTTGTAAATAAATATAATCAGCTTATTCATTTAGATCGGCACGCGTACGTAGCTTACAAACTACATCTCAAACCAGTATGAAAAACATCTATAAAACACGGTGTACATACCGAAGACATACTACATGTGTGCAGAGAATCATTGAGTTAACAGATACCCATAAGCAGACACTCCAAGATTTAGGATATACACTACTACAACAGAATGGAAGAAATGCTATACATTACGAATACAGTAGAAACTCGTGAACGTGTAGTACGAAGTGAGCTTCATTCCTATCAACATTTTACGTTTGGATTAAATAACAATGATGAAATTCATTTTATTCTTAATCAGCAAGATGTATACAACTTACCACACGAAAGCTACCTCTATATTGAAGGACGACTAGAAAAGTCGGATGGAAGTGGACCAAGCACATCGCAACTAAACAACCATGCTCTAGCTTTTCTCTTTTCTGAAGCGCGATATGAAGTAAATAATGTTGGAATAGATCGAACGAAGAAAGTTGGTATTACAAATGCAATGAAACTCTACCCTTCTTTCTGTGATGAAGAAAGTAATCTTTTGCGAATGGCTGGATGGTGTCTAAAAGCTACTAACAACTGGATGATTAATGAGGATGGAACTTTTACAGGTATGTTATCACTGAAACATATTTTTGGATTCGCAGAAGACTTTACACGTATTATAATCAACGCAAAAAAGAGCTCATTCTAATCCGTGATCGAAGTTATTACAATTCTCTTAAAGCAGTAGAAACACAAGTAGAATCGAAAATTACACTTCATCGTATACTGTGGAGGATTCCACATGTAACCTTATCTGATTGTGAAAAACTTCGATTGCTCAAGATTGTAGAAAATGATACACCATTACCTATACGTTTTCGAAGTAGGGAACTGCATGAATGTCCTGTGTTACCACCTACAAACAAGCATAGCTGGGCTGTTAAAACATCACGTTTTACTGAGAAGCCCTTATATATTATTTTTGGATTTCAAACTAATCGTAAATTCAATAACGAAAAAGATAGCTCACTGTTTGATCACGGTAAATTAAGACACGTTAGACTATATCTCGACGGAATTACGTATTCCTACGAAAACATAGACATTAACTTTGAGAACAATAAGTTTGGGATGCTGTATGACATGTTTATCAAATTTCAATCATCGTATTTTCAGAAAGAAGATCGTCCGCTATCTACACCTCAAGAATTTAAAAATAAAGCACCGATTGTAGTTATAGACTGCTCTTATCATGAAGAATCTATAAAAGAATCTCCAGTTGATATTCGTTTAGAATTTGAAACATCTGAAAACATTCCTGCTAACACAGCAGCATATTGTCTTATTATGAGTATGAGTGATGTTACTTACCATCCGCTAACGAATATTGTTACGAGACTATAAATAATAATAGATCTTTATCATTTACATTAGTGTGTGCTTCGACATCGTACGCTATGGAACAAAACTGTAAATGTGCGTGCTGTTTGCATACTCATACGCAACATCTTATTTATCTTACACGAGTGAGTGAGGCTATTAAGATGTTCTATAAACATAGAACGTCGATGCCGAAACATCTTATTCAATACTTACCACCAGGATTTTTATCTACGTACGCTGCCTCTTACGTACATAATATTTGGGACATCCTTCCTCTACACAGTAAGATGTCGATCGAAGTAGCTTTATGCAGAACTTGTCAACGACATTACCATCATCGAGGAGAAAATGGTGGTGATGATTGGGATGGACCAAATCTGAGGATTGAACACTGTACACAGTGTATGAATGAACTTTCTCTAGTACCTCATGATGAAGATGATTCAGAAAAGGAATAACAACAAGGTAAGTAAAGCGTAACATACTTAGTATAATATATTTCTAAATGTTTTGTTTAAATTGAAAGTTGCAGGAGGCATACTGCAAAACGTTGTTAAGAAGCATACTATCCTAGTCAGCAACAAAACGAACACTGGTGTAGTGCATTGTAAATAAATATTTGATCGCATTCAAAATGTTGTACTTATTGCATTCCTTACACCTACTTACTCTTAAGATAACGATCAGGTCTAAACATGCACAATGACGTCATCACTGCAGCACGTGCTTACTCTAGCTTTCCCGATGCATGTTGAAACTTGTTCGATAAAGCTATGCCTTAACAGAGGAAGAGGCTATAACAGCCCCCGCCATCTTGTGTAGTAGGCTCTAAGTGCTAATTAGCGATGTAGTAGCCGTAAAGATAGCAGTACGGAATTCTCTTGAATAAAGATGTTGTCGAATAGAATTGTCCGCCACCACATTTCAACTAAAGAGTGCAGCACCGAGGTAAGCGATGTAAGATAGCGGTAGCTGTGTTGATTAAAGATAGCAGCTTGTCAAATATAATTTTTCAAATTATCCGAAACTACATTTCAACTAAAGAGGGCAGCACCGAGGTTTGCGATGCAAGACAGAGGATGACAGCTGTTAGAAATTCACGTGGATTTTAAATTACCAGCAGTGTCGTAAAGAGGGCAGCACTAAGGTTAGCGATGCAAGATGGCGGATAACAGCTTGTCAAATAGAATTTTTCAAATAGTCCGCCTCAAAGGTAAGTAGCTAAAGAATGCAGCACTGTGCTCTCTTGTTTAAAGATGGCGGATGGCAGCTGTCGAAAAAGCACGTGAGTTTGTAATGCACTTCGAATTTGCCTCCACCACATTTCAACTAAAGAGTGAAGCACTGTGCTATCTTGATTAAAGATGACGGATGACAGCTGTCAAAAAACCACGTGAGTTTGTAAAGCACTTCGAATTTGCCGCCACCACATTTCAACTAAAGAGTGCAGCACTGTGCTCCCTTGATTAAAGATGGCGGATGACAGCAGTCAAAAAGCACGTGAGTTTGTAAAGCACTTCGTATTTGCCGCTACCACATTTCAACTAAAGAGTGCAGCACGGCGCTCTCTTGAATAAAGATGGTGGATGACAGCTGTCAAAAAAGCACGTGAGTTTGTAAAGCACTTCGAATTTGCCGCCACCACATTTCGACTAAAGAGTGCAGCACTGTGCTCTCTTGATTAAAGATGGCGGACGACAGCTGTCAAAAAAGCACGTGGATTTGTTTCCAAACAAGAGCACGTGGAATTTTTCAAATTGCTGCCACCACATTTCAAAAGGTAAGTAGCTAAAGAGTGCAGCACTGTGCTCTCTTGATTAAAGATGGTTGATGACAGCTAACGGAACTTTTCAAATTGACCGCTACAACATGCTTAAGGTAGTAGCCATAAAGAGGACAGCACGGTGCTCTCTAGAATAAAGATGGCGGATGACAACTGACGATATTACCTGCAAGAGAGTAGCACGGTGCTCTCTTGATTAAAGATGGTGTATGACAGCTGTCAAAAAAGCACGTAGCTTTGTTTACCGATTCAAATCTCGCGCTAGTAAGGTTAAGTTGGTAGCACTAAGGTTTAGGCCCGCTGAGGTTTGCGATACGTTGTTGTCTGTCAAAATGCACGTGGCTGTCAAAAAGTACGTGGATTTGTTTACCGATTCAGATCTCGCTCTAGTTAGGTTAAGTTGGTAGCACTGAGGTTTAGGCCCGTCAAGATGGCGGTACTGAGGTTAGCGATGCGTTGTTGTCTGTCAAAAAGCACGTGGCTGTCAAAAAGCACGTGGATTTGCTTACCGGTTCAAATCTCGCACTAGTTAGGTTAAGTTGGTAACACCGAGGTTTAGGTCCGTCAAGATGGCAGTACTAAGGTTAGCGATGCGTTGTTGTCTGTCAAAAAGCACGTGGCTGTCCAAAAAACAAGTGGCTTTGTTTACGAATTCAAATTTAGCGTTAGTAAGGTTAAGTTGGCAGCACTGGAAGAGGCCCCTGGCTGCGGTGGAGGAGGCCCCTGGGAGCACTGCGGCGGCGGTGGCCGCAGAACTCTCCCATTACACTACTAGACTCTTTTGGTATTACCGAAAAATGCAGAAGGTGAGGTGGGTTAATCGAATCACGTATGAAGTGGTACTGACATTACAGTATCGAATTACGGTCAAGCCCCCGTACTTGCCGTTCGTAAAGCTAGAAAAGGTATTCGATAATGTTGATTGAACTAAGCTGTTTGAAATTCTGAAAATGATCCGAATTAGACACCGTGAAAGAAGAATTATCTACAATTTGTATCAAAATCTGTTTACAGTGACAAAAATCGAGAGGTTTTGAAAAGAAGCAGCAATACAGAAATGAGTGAGGCAAAGTTGCTGTTTGCCTCCTCTCCTCTTCAGTGTTCGTATACTTGCAGAGGTTCCTTTGAAAACGTCAGCTTTCTCTAAGTGTTCCTTTGTACTACTGTCAAGAATTTGAACAAAATCTACTAGCCCACGTAACACATCTGGATTATTTGAATCCTACGTTTCATCATACCCTCTCAACGCCAATGCAAATGCTTCTCAAAATTAGATGCAATCTATCAGTATTTAAAGTATGAACCAGTTCTTCTCAATCATTTTGTTTTGACGTTTCATTTCCAATTTATGCCCTCCTTTCAGTTGAATCATTACTCTATTTTTCTGTTATAGCCGTATTCATACTGTTGTTAATATGTCCCTGTGAACATCAATGTTTATTCACTTTACATCTCTTATGTTCCAACTCTGAAACACCCTTTTGCGTCCATGCAATATCTACCCTAATTAAGAACCCCGGGAAACAGAATAGCGCTTTACGTGAGTTCTATCCACGAAGCATAAATGAAGAGATGCTGATAATAGGGGATTGAATTAAGAAAGTCAAGCCCACGTACATGCCGTTCGTAGATCTAGAAAAATCACTTGAAAATGGTGATTGGACCAAGTTGTTTGAAATTCTGAAGATGCCATGACAAGAATTATCATTTATGTGTACCATTATTTAAAAAAAGTTCTTTTATATATACGTTTTGATCCCTCAAATTCGGTTGAATCAAATAGCTGTGTGTTACAGCGCCTTCGGGGTTGCCACGGCGAAATAGCGACGCCACTTCAACCTCACTCCCTACAGTTTCGTCCGCTTGTAGTGCGTTACGTTTAACAGACTAAACCGAATAATTGAACTACATAAATTACGCCGTCCGTGTGTGTGGCATACAACTGCACAAACCGTACAGAAACTACACGTAGCAAATTTCAGGAAAGATTTTTGGAATAGTTCATAGTTTTTTGTAATTGGCAGAGTCATGTTGCCTGTGCTTAGTGGTATTAATGGTGATATTGTTTTAAGACGGAGTACAAATAAGTAATCATAATCTCTTGTAAAACAATTCAGCACGTGTACAGTAAGCCTATAAATAAGGAACTGATGAAACAGTGAAACGTGATAACCTGCCTGACAAGAGGCCCAGACGGTAGAGCAGTGGCTTTCTAAGCCCAAGTTTACAGGTTCGTTCCTGACTTAGTTCAGTGATATTTGAAGGTGTCCGAATACGTCAGGATTATGTCGGTAGATTTACTGGTGCGTAAAATAATTCCTTTGGGACAAACTTCGACCACACCCGTGTCTATGTAAACCGTAAAAATAGTTGGTAGGACGAAAAAGGAATTTATTTACTATTAAATGACATCCTCCAGAGTACAGCTCCCCGAGCCCACTGCCATATGGAGTAATATCAAGGTACGTAGAATACAAGGTAGGGATCACGGGAGAGATGCGCAGTAGCAAAGCAGAGCTGTGACGTCACGCAGGACCCTCTCGTTGAAGCTGCTCTGAATGAGGTAGAGGTGCTTTGAATAAAAACCGCTGTGCCCGCAGAAACTAGGAGCTAATAATGCACGATAGTAACATGTATGCGGTGTATAAGAAACCGTGTGTGTTTATTTTAGGTGATAAAAAGTAAAAAGCAGTAATAATGTACACTTTTCTGTATGATTTGTTGTGCCAATGCAGGCTGCACAAATTATACCAGGCACGCGAAGGAACGAAACATACACTTTCATGTATTCCCTAAAGCCACTGACCTAAATAAACTGTGGCAGTAAGAAGTAATCAAGACATTATTGAAAGCTATCCTTCTCAGCTTCGAGGTTTCATCCTCTTCCGACAGCTGTGACGCAAAGGGTGAAATCATTGCTTCTCAGCCTCAATACTTCCGAGGCGATAAGAAATTCCAACTGTTGTCCGGAAGATTATGAAACATTACGTCCAAATGTTATATGCTACTGATGAAGTTGATTAAACTCGGATATCGTGTGCCAGTTCAAGGCCAACGCTGAGCCTACAACATCCTATTACCGGGTGACTTGGCCGTGCGGTTAGAGGAGCGCGGCTGTGAGCTTGCATCCGGGAGATAGTGGATTCGAGTCCCATTGTCGGCAGCTCTGAAGATGGTTTTCCGTAGTTTCCCATTTTCACACCAGGCAAATGCTGGAGCTGTACCTTAATTAAGGCCACGGCCTCTTCCTTCCAACTCCTAGGCCTTTCTTATCCCATCGTCGCCGTAAGACCTATCTGTGTCGGTGCGACGTAAAGCCACTAGCAAAAGAAAAAAACACATCCTATTCTTTACCGGAGGATGAGGAAGGGTTCGTTAAACCTCTTGAAGAGCTAGTGTCAAAGTGGTATTTAGAGCTAGGCTCTCGGAAAGACACTATGGCATCGGACTCACACATTGAAGAGCTAGTGGAACAGCTCGAGGACAGTCGCGAAACCAAGGATCGTAATGAGCTGCTTTAAGACTTCACTGGCTATATAGCTTTTACGGTAAAGAAGAAGACCATCGATATAGAAAGCGATTATGTAGAGAAAACAGGTCAACCTACAAGGGGTGGAAATTAGATTTCAAAGACGTCTAGGGACAGTTTGATGTAGCCTACATAGAGATGGTACACCACGGTAATGCAGATGGAAAAAGAGTTCAAATTTTACCACGGGAAAGGACTGAAAGAGGGTTCTAACATCATCACAAACTTTACGTATATCCTGAAGAAGAAATTCCCCGAAATTGATGTTTCCAAAGTTGCTTCGTGAGAAGCCGTTCTTTTATTCGAATGAACGCTTTAAACAAAAGTACGACATTCAAGAGACCGGGCATTCAGTTAATGCAATGTCCGACTCGTTGGCTGAACGGTCAGCGTACTGGCCTTCGGTTCAGAGGGTCCCGGGTTCGATTTTCGGCCGGCTCGGGGATTTTAACCTCAATTGGTTAATTCCAATGGCACGGGGGCTGGGTATATGTGTTGTCTTCATCATCATTTCATCCTCATCACGACGCACAGGTCGCCTACGGGCGTCAAATAGAAAGACCTGCACCTGGTGAGCCGAACCCGTCCTGGGATATCCCGGCACTAAAAGCCATACGACATTTCATCTTCTTTTCAGTTAATGCAATACCGATAAAGAAAGAAGAAAAAAGAAATTCCACTGACGCTATAGGTAACCATGTTTGATAATACGTTTCTTAAAAATATCAGCAGTATTCTTTGTGTATAACACACCTGTTAATTTTTTATGAAAAGCAGTTTATTATGTTGTTTATGAAACCAGTGCTAAGAATTTAATTTATATAGCCTAACTAATGCTAATGTGGAATTTTTCAGTTCCTGGCACTTGGAGGAGAACATTTACTGTACTGTTTGTGTCGTGGACATTTGTAGGTTCCTAACATTTGCTGTTTGTATTGTTGACAATGTATATAGTTTCCTAATATTGTTTGTAACAACGGATATACTTCTTGCAGCCATCATGCTTTATTGTTCGAGTCTGTAACAATTAGAGCCCCCTTGTTATTGTTATCATAGGTGCTGAGAACATGAACACATGGAATGGCCATTCCACTGCGATCACAGTCTTAGCATTGCTACAACCTTTTATACAGACCGAAACACTTCAGAAACGCTGCTTGATTCACACTGTATTTTATCTCCTAGTATTACTCTAAAGTAATAGTGAAGTGGAATGCCTTTTCTGGGGTGATGTTAAAATACAATGAAGTTCTCTTATCTCTAACTTGTGACTAAAACAGAATACATACATACATACATACATACATACATACATACATATCTTTATTACCCACCCTAGAATACGCCATCGGCTTTACAGGTAATAAAGACAGACAGAGCGAAACCCAGAAACAAAAAAAACAAACAAACAAACACTAGGCACTACATCTCTCCTAAAACTACTTAGCAAAATTATTTACCTCTAAATCTACTCAGTGTCCTCCCACACGCACGCGGATAGCCGGCAAACGTGCAGGAAGCACCGCACTACAAATTACCCTATTTCCCTATTCCCCTATTCCTACCAACCACCTAGAAAAAAATATATATATATAGTAGACCGGTCTCTGCGTCAGCCCTGGTATGGAATACATGCCCACCAACCCGTTGATCGCAGGGACCAGCCTCGCCACGTGAGAACTGATCTTATTTCTCACCTACACCTGCTGACAATGTATTCCTTACCTACCATGTGTGCCAAGCCAGCTTGGCGGAAACCAGACCCATCACATGGCTTGTCACATACTTCCGCTATATACGTCACACCTTCTCTGTTCATTGTCAGCTCACTACCTTCCCTCTTCTTTTTCTTTTCTTGCCGTGCAGACATTGCTAAAGCCTAGCTTCTTTGGGTTGGGTCAAGCCCCAACCCGTCCCTCTTCCCTTGATACGCCACCTTCTCCTCTCTCGTACTATTCCCGCCCACTACATCTCACCTTCTTGAACTTAAGACATAAACATCAACAATTTTTTTTTCACTTACACACAAACAGACAGTTTCCATTCCAAGTCCATCAGTTCACTCAGTCTTCACAATCTACAACACCACACTTGCCTCAAACCGTTGGACTTAATTTTTATACTTCCAACATTTTCTCCTTAACTACAGTCCCCCTTAATCTATCTAAATTACTATTACACATTAAACTTAATACATAAACATCAAGAATCCCTCAATTTTACACCCTTTATCAAGGCATCTACACCATTTAATTTTTTAAATTTTTTTTTACCTACTTTCATAATTTCCATACTGCCAACATTTTCTCCTTAACTACATTCCCACTTAATCTATCTCAATTCTATCACATATACCTTCTTTATACTTCTTCCTCACAAACAATCCCTTTTTTTCACTCCTCATTTACACACCAACAGACAGTACTCCATTCCAAGTCCATTAGTTCACTCAGTCAACTCGCTTTTTTTTTACTAAGCTTTACACTACCCTCAAACCTACTCAACCTCCCCTTTTCTCAACGCTTACCTAATTTTCTCAGGCTTTCCCTTTGCCCCAGGCGGATCACCTTTCCACAGGGCAAGGTGCTCTCCCCCTTTCCCCTAACACTAAAGCCCCCTCTTCTGATATCATGATTACCATGATACCCTTCCCGCATTTGCTCAGGGCGGATATCCATTCCTCTGAGCAGAATGCCTTCCCCCTTTCTCCCTCAGCACAAACCACATTATCTGCACAACCCCTGTTACTCCCTCAATTTCTTTATAAATATAGCTCTGGCCACATTTAAGAATTTCGTTATATTCGTTCCTTTCTCCCACTCTCTACATAACCAAGATGTTGTCTTATAGCTTTCCCCTACCATATGCAGCTCCTTCTTACTTAGTAGTTTGATCTTTATCTCCGCCAAAGGTCGGCATTGATTAAAAATATGCAGGTCCTCCCACTTCTCTCCACATAACACACATCTATCCCTATTCTCACTACCTACCCATCCCCTATTCCTCGGAACACCCAATAACCACCAATACAAACCTCTCTTATCCCTTCTACTCTCAAACTCCGTTTTCGGGTTTATTACTTCCACCAATTTATTTAAAACTGATAAAGAGACTCTCTCTCTCTACATTCCCCTATTAAGCTCTGTCTTTCCATATCTAGTAGTCTTCCCTTTATCCTTTCCCATAGCCATTTATTCCTACCATCCCCCCAGACCTCTCCATATACCCCCAATCCAATCTTTTGTAACCATTTTTTGTACTTATTCACCCAGTAACCTTCATTCGTCATACCTTTCTGAAAATTAAACGTTTCTTGTACTAACGCCCCACCCTTCCCTTCCTCCAATCTAATCCAGTACTTGAACACCCTCTTAGCTATTTCAACCTCTATCGATTCTTTACAGACTAATCTGGCCCCGGCATTGGCTGTACAATTCGGTAGGTCCATCATGATCTTGCTAAATTTCGCCACCACCTGGTTTAGTTCACTCCTGTCTTCCTCCATTCCCCATACTTCAACCCCAAATAGCATTTTGCCCATTACCAGTGATTTAAACACCGTTTTCTGAATTTTGTATTTAACGTCTGGAAATTTCTTTTCTAATGCCCCTACTACCGCAAGCGCTCCCCTTCCTTTAAGTTTTGCCTTCTTACACTGATTTTTCCAAGAAGCATTCTTACTAATTATTACACCTAGGTACTCAATTTTTCCCCCTGGTTTAATTTCTTCCTGCTCCAGCCTCCAGACTTCCTTATTCTTTCTCCCACCCCTTTTCCTACACACCAATATCTGAGTCTTTCTTACATTTACTCTGAGAGACCATTTCCTAGTATATTCAACTACCTTGTCCAACCCTTTTTGCAAACCATTTGCCGTCAAAGCCAAAATCAATAGGTCATCCGCGAATAGCAACCCCGGAACCTCCGTTTTCCCTACCCAAGGGCAATGCCATGCGTCTCCACCATGACCCTCTAAAATATTATTTATAAATAATATAAATAATATCGGGGATAGCTTACATCCCTGTCTCACCCCGCTTTTCGATTCAAAACACTTACTCAACCTTCCACCCTGCAATTTAATCATCATAAACACTTCCTCATAAATAGTTTCAATTGCCACCCTCATTTTTTTCGACATTCCAACCTCCCCTAATCTCAAAAATAGCGCCTCCCTACTGACCGTATCAAAGGCTTTTTCTAAGTCAATCGCTGCTATAAATAATTTACGCCCTGCTATCCTCACATACTTTGTAATCAAAGTGTCCAGAATCCAAACATTATCAACTGTATTACATCCTTTCCTAAATCCATTTTGGAACTCAGATATCCTACCGTACTGTTCCGCCCAATTTGTTATCCTATTCGCCAAAACCCCTGTGTACACCTTTGACAGCGAGTCTAGGAGTGTAATTCCTCTATAGTTGTTTGGATCACTACTAGCTCCTTTATTTTTATAAATAGGGCATAATACCCCCATCCTCCATTCTCTAGGAATCCCCGTTTCCAGCAACCTATTAAAGAATTTCACAATCCCTCTCAACATCGGTTCATTTGCCCCTACCTCTTTCCATACACTATTGGAAATACCATTCACACCTCCTGCGGCCTTGGGTCTAGCATTTTTTAATACTGTAATTACCTCCTGCCTTGTTATCTCCCCATCCAATATTGTAATGCCTACTTCCAGTTCCCTTCCAATTTGTGACTTGTCTATTTCTCTACCCAATTTCCTCTCCCCTTCTAAAAGCCTTTTAAAATGCCTAACCCACTCGTTTTCTCCTATTTTATCTCTCTTCCCCTCCGGTTTCGTTCTTCTGATCTTGTTTATTGACTCCCAAATCCTCTCAAATTTCTTCTCTCTGCAATATATATTTATTTTTTCAGCTTCCGCCTCCTTCCATCCTCTTTTCTTCTCATTCAATACCTCTTTATATTCCCTTCTCAATTTACAATATTCCTTCCTTTTTTCTTGCGTACCCTCCTTCCTAAACTCCGCTAGGGCTCTCATTACAACCTCACGTTTTCTCCTACAGTCTTCATCAAACCATCCATTCATTTTATTCTTTTTTCCCTCTACCCTTCTCCTCACTTTATTCCCCACCCTCCATACAGGGAGTTCAATTAATTTTAACACGTTATCCATATCATTCCCTTCTACCGCCCTTTCAATTCCTACCCTTAATATATCTCCCTCCTCTTTCAAATGCCGTCTTAATTTCTCTTTGGTATTATCATCCCATACATACTTCCATCCTCCATTCCTATACCTCTCCTTACATTCCTGCATCTTTCCCTTCTCATCAGCAACCAAAGTTCTCAATTTTATTTTGATAGGCATATATTCTGTCAACCCATATTCTAACACCTCAAAACTTATTATTCTCCTTAACGCTATCTCTGAGCTTATTCCTATGTCCACCACACTCCCTCCATTTGTTGTAATATACGTCAAATCACCCACACTATCCCCCTTCATCCACCCATTTAAAATAAATAAATGTTCTAGAGCACATAACTCTAATAACCTTTCTCCATAACTATTTACAACATTATCCTTGCTCTTCCTTTGCAGTACCCCGTCTACTTTTACTTCTTTTCCGTATACCGGTACTCTATTGCTCACTCTCGCATTCCAATCCCCCAATAAAATCATCCCATCTTCTACATACATTCCTTTAATTGTGTTTATTTCTTCAATCAGTTCGTCAAAAAAATGTTTATTTGCATACACTGAATCGCTCGGATGGTTATAAAGCAGTGCCAGACAAATTGCTTCCGCTGCCCCCTTCCCCATTTTTACTCTCAACCACACTACCCCTTCTACCCTAGTCTGTAACGTCTCCACCCATTCAGCTATCTCACTCCTTATTAAAACTACTATGCCCCCTGGGTTTCGGCCCCTCTTCCCTATTTTTTCCCTTAACACGTTAACTACTCTATAACCGTCCCATGTAATTTCAACCCCCTTCCCTAACCACGTCTCTACTAGAGCAATAATCTCAAAATCTTTCACTAAATCCACAATTTCCTTATTCCCTAACTTCCCTATCAACCCCTCAATATTCAGCATCCCTATCACCATATCTAGTTATTTATTTCCTCCCCCCCCTCCCTATACTTCTGCATTTCACCACTTCCCCCCTTACTTCTCGTGATTCTTCCTTTTGGCTCCACCCCCTCCCTCTCTTTCTTCTCACCCCCATCCTTCCCCTTTTCCGTGCCAGAGCCTTTTTTCCCACCCCATAGATCTTTTAAACTTTAGGATCTCGCCTTATTTAACGCCTGCTTTCTCTCCAGGTTTATTTCTGCATTATTCCTATTTGGGGAGGTTAAGTCACTACCCTGACTCCTTTCCCTTCCCGTCACCTCTTCACTACCTGTATCCACTTCACTTCGGTCTAGTGTCCTACTTGTTGATTCACTCCTTCCTGGGCTGTTCTGACTCACCAAGGACCCTGCTGTCTTCGCTACCTGCCCGCTGACACCGCAGTCCCCTCTTCTCTCTTCCTTCTCCGTACTGATGTCGCCTTGCTCTCGATTTCTGCAACTCATTTCCTCCTCACACTTTTCCATCCTCAGCAGTTCCTCCTGTGTCCACGATCGCGACCAATTTCTGCCTGAAGTAACCAGACACCTCCCCACTATCTTGACTCGCAATCCCTCCGCTCTAGCACGCCACATATGCCGCTTATAGACCTCCAACCGCATCCTATCTTCTTTCTCTATCTCAGCCTTCAAATAAATGTTCGATCCTTTCAAATTTCCAGCATTCCTCAGAAGTATATCAGCCATCAGGGTTGATATTAATCTTAACTTCACCGGCCTATGTCCCTTGTTCCTTCCCACTCTATATATATCATCTATATCAACTTCAGAAAAGTTTATCTTCATTTTGTTCGAAACTATGTCCACCACTTTCAATACTAATTCCACTTTTGATTCTGTTCCTTCCTCAGGTACACCATACACAAACACATTTTTTCTTGCCGATTCGTTCCTCGCTAACCTCACTTCTCTCTTCATTGCTGTTAATTCCTCTTCCAGTACCACCACCTTCTTTTTCAAGCTCTCTACCTCATCTTCTATCTCCGCTAACTTGTCATTTACACCTCCAATTTCTTCTTTTATAAAACTTTTTAAGTCCTTCATCTCCTTCATTTGGGTTGCCTGGTGTTCCTGCATCATTTCCTTAATTTGTTCTCCTTTGCTTGCTTCCTTCACCACTCTCTTGATCTCTTCAAGCTCCTCCCAGCCGAACGGTCCCTGGTTTGGACCCGGATTCTTTTCTATACCTCCTACCACCAGCAGCGTCGCAATAACCGTCGCACACAACATAATCTCCAACAGTCCTTTATAACCACTAATTTCTTTTCCTCTCTCAACTCCACCTTCCTTCCAACACTGCCTTGCACCATGCCATCTTCCAATTCTTAGCCTGTATTGCTGTATCGTTATTCCCATATTGCGCATCTCAGCTCATTCACACGTCTGCACTTTCCGATGTCTCGCTCGTAACTGTAAAACAGAATAGCTCACAGCAGAGTATTAACCTCATACAGAATACAAGGCGCGGAGGGTGCTCGATGACGTCACCGACGGCCAAGCATGGTGGGGAGACCTGCGCGTGATCCCTACCTCTTATTCTAACAACCTTGGAGTAATATGAAAACTTTCAGTTCTACATCACCATCACTACTGGGCGAGTTCGCTGCGAGATTCGAAACGTATAGCTGTTAGCTTGCATTCAGGATATAATGGTTTCGAACCACACTGTCGGTATCGTAGCCTTAATAGATAATTTTTCGTGATTGCTCATTTTCACATCAGGCAAATTCTGGGACCACTGTACCTAAATGAAAGCCATGACCAGTCAACTCCGCATCCCGTCCTGTCCCATTGTAACGAGAAGACATGTCTTGAGTATGTGCGACTTAATGGAAATAAAAAAGAATCGGCATTAACTGAATCATCATCCAAATATACGGACTCGGATTATTGAGGTTAATATAATATTTAACATCATTAACAAAAGGAGGACTGCTCTGTTTTAATAATTAATTTAAACGGTTTATCCTCAAATTCTTGATTTGTTCCTTATTTTTGGGTCGATTTTGGTCAACTATGGACCACAGAAATAATTCCTTATGATGCCAGTTTTTTGGTGACAGTATTCCTTCATTCTTTTGCTTTCGTCTTCTTTCCTTTCATCCGTCTAATGGTGTGTCTTCTTGGTCGTTGTTTCCACGTCCTGAAAACCTAAAAGTGCTGCAGTGATGAGAAAAGTACAAAATGAATGTAATTTGGCTCATTACATTTATCTCAGAAAACATGACTCAATTTCTAATTACTTTTTCAACAAGTAATCAGTAAAATTGCATGTGGAATTATTTACAGAACGCTAGTTTTCAGGGAATCATTAACATTCTTTCACATGGGAATGGAATGATACCAAAGTTTGCAAAGAAGACACAAATTAAGTGGCTAAACATCAATAGATGAGACTAGTCAGACTACAAAATGATTGATCCCAAGCAAAATTTGCATGTCACTTTCATGTTTCCATTACTTTCAGGTTAACTAATTCAAAATATTTATTCAAAATAGGGGAATGGAAATACATTAATCAATTCACCATCACATGTTTATCGCAGCTCCTTTCTCTACTGCACAACTCCTGTGGGTGGGGGCGGTAGAACAACACACACGGTATAATCTGCCTGTCCTAATAGGCGTCTAATAGGTAGACCAAGTATTCTCATCTTGGTAACGCGGGGTGGCAATCACAGTTCCGATATGTGAGTCTGCCATGGCTTCCAGGTACTTGTGTCAATATCCTCGATTTCATCATTCCTATCTGTTTCAATTGGTTAACCGTTATTCTTTTCCGACTTCGACGGTATTATGTCCTCGAGGCCTAGGGAGTCTTTCATTTTCATTTGCCGATACCTTCACTTTTCGAAGTGTCAGTACTCTGATTTGTTAACAGAAGTTGGTTGCCCACTTGTACTTCCTCTTAAAACAATAATCACCTCCACCACCACCATCGTCTTAACAACGTAATACGAGATTATCTAAATCACAACCGATAACCACGACAACCTCCGAGAAAATGGAGTACTTGTCGTACCGTTGCGAGTGCTGGGCACCAAAGTTGACTATATATATCGATTACCAGAATGTAGCAATTACTAAAATGTAACGTTTGCAATTTTGTTTTTAGAAGTGAATTACGAGTAATTATTGTTGCATTTTGTGAAAAGTAACTATTGCGAGTAACAATTACTAAGAATGTAATCGTTACAAGTAGGCTAATTTAATTACTCTTACTGAATTACTTCCCAACTCTGAATGTCTGTCTGTACCTTGTTTCTGAATGTGGTTCTGTCGTGGATGTCTTTCCATTGTGTTTATTTAGAGCAGTTTGTTATACATGAAGACTTTTCTATTCGACTTGTTAAACTGGTTGAAACTTTGTTCAGTGAGCCTTTCGCCCCTCATTCTCGACATGTGTCCGAATAAATTAATCCTTCGTTTTCGAATGGCGGTGTATATCCTACCACGTGTTATGTACAGTTCCTCGTTGCTGAGTAATCGGTGTTAGCGTATTTTCTGGGATATTTTATTCCTTCTCATGTATTCACTATATTTCCTGGTTGCTCATACTAGGCATTATGAAGCACTCTGGTTGGATCACTGTCTGATAGCGTTCTAGCTTAAACTTAACTGAGATGGCTTTATCGTTGTATGTTTTTCTCGTAAGTTGGAATGTAAGCTCCAATTTCCTCGCCCTCATATGATTTGCAAAATTATCGATTCTGTTCGGTTGTATGATCTCACCAAGATACTTGAATTTTGCAGCTGTATTTATCTTACCTCTCTTTATAGTAATAATATGTTTCGGGGCTTCTTTAATTCCTTCCTTCAAATGATATCTGCAGGCCAGTTTTCCCTCATATCTCTTCCAAGATGTTAACTTGCATGATATTCGATGCTTTCAGCGATTGCTAAGCATTAAAAAGATATGTTTTCTTTCAAGATGTTTGTCCATTCTTTGCCAACCTTGTCCTCGACCAGTTGAAAAGCAATTGAGATAAGCCATTTCCTTATCCTTACGCCTGTCTTATCTTCGAATAGCTCCAATATCTTACCCATCAACTTAGCTTTTGAGTTTGTGTTTGTTAAATTTTATTTTATTAATTGGAATGTCTTGCTATCTGTTCCAATTTCTTTATAGATGCCATAATGTGTGTCCACTTTCAATTGAATAATATGAAAGTCCATAAAAACTCCTACGTATTTCTTGCACCTGACACCTCTGGCTGTCGGTATTGTCTTCAGGTTCCGAATTTGTTCCGTGTACGATCACTCCTTCCGTGAGCCATCGTGGTATTTGCCGATTTATTATTCAACTTGCTGCTCACACCTCTAACCTCGACAACTGTGCCATAGAACTTGTATGCCTCTCGTAGCAGTGAGATGCTTCTGTAGCTGTTAACATCTGTTCCATTTTTTTTTGTGCAGTGGGTATATCAGTGCGCACTTCCAATCACTGGATAATCTTCCAAAGGTCCCAGATTTCTTGCATTATCTAATGTAAAGTTTTGACCATTTGCGAACTCCTATGTTTTAATGGTTCAAATGTTATCGATTCTTCACCAGATGATTTCTTATTCTTGAGTTTCTTAATCAGATTCATAATTTCAGCTTCATCTTTTGGTATTAAGTCTGAGTTCTGTGATGAGTTTCTCTTTTGGTTTTGGGCAGTTAAATAGCTGTTTAAAATATGTTACCAAATGCTCGCAGTTTTCGTTGTTGTTAATCGTGATCCTGTCGTTTTGTTTCTTAAAACACAAGCTGGGTGGTTGCTATTTGGAAGATTCCTCTTAATCGTCCTGTAGAAGTCCGTCGTGTTGTTTCTTTGAAATCCAGGTCTATTAAGACCAGTTATTCTTTACTAAACTTCAATTTTTTTCACCTCTTGCTTGTTGTCAGTTGATTTCATTTGTTCTCTAAAACTACTGTAGTTTTCTTGTTTCTTCTTCCAAGTTCGCAGCTTAAGTTACGTTTCTTGTCCACACCTTTCGTTCCACATAGGATGTTTCACTGTCGCAGTTTCTTTGCCTGCTTCTATCATTGTCTGCTGCATGTGCAGTCTCTGGTCGGTTGTTAAAATGTAATTTAGTTCTTGGTACCTGTTGTCGTTCTGTTTCTATTTTTGAACATCGAGATTGAAGAGTTTTCACGATGGTATATTTTTCCTGTGTATTACAATTATTATAATTGTAATTATATTATTGTTTACTTTATTGTCGATTATTTCTACACATCAATTGCAACGTAACCACCCCTTTTGTCATTGACGCTACGTTCAAATCATACATCATAGGTGATACGAAGAAGCTGACGGACAGGGTAAATCAAAATAAACAAAGAGAACAGAAAATACACAGGAACCCAGAAATAAACTTGCAAAAAGAAACAATGAAGTCCATAGGGGAATAGAACTGAAACCCACCCACATAAAAAGAAAGGTATTGACCCACTATGAGTGCAGTATTAACTACTGAATAATTCCTTAGAATAATTGAAGAAAGAACGGTATGTTCTTATCAAACGAAAATACTGTAAGGTTGGAGTAAATCAAAATTTTATATTTAAAAACATTTGTAAAAATTAACAGACAGAATTCAATTAAAAAACACGAAAACGGGATCCCGAATTGATTTGTTTTAAGAACGTGGTCACAAATTGCTATGAAAAACATCAAATTGGGTGAATGTTGCGCGAGAGTTCGTCACAGTTCCCAGTGGAGGAATAAACACTAGAAATAATATCACAATAAGTGTAAACCAAAAGGAAACAGAAATACTAAGTAGCGATGCAAGATCTTACACCGTAATGACACAGATACCAAAGAAAACCTATAAAGAAAAATCATAATTACAGAGAAACCAAGCAAAGTAAATCCACAGAGAAAAATATTAAATCAGAACCAACTGATCTGCTAATATTATATCACATGGAAAGAGAAATTAATAAAAATCCATGGACAAAATCAGAAATCCATCTTTACCATTCCCCGCAACAGTAACAATTAACCACTACCTCCCCACCTCCAAAAATGGGCTACGAACGTCAAAGTCAAGGAACCAGAAAGAACAACGGAAACACGCACAAACAAAAGAACGTAGAGAAGAAACAACCATGGCTAAATGTTTAGCGTACTGGCCTTTAGTCACAGGGGTCCCGGGTTCGATTCCCGGCAGGGCCGGGAATTTTAAACACAATTGGTTAATTCCCCTGAATCGGGGACCGGGTGTACGTGTCATCTTCATCATTTCATCCTCATCACGACGCACAGGTCGCCTACGTGCGTCAAATCAAAAGACCTGCTCTTGGCGAGCCGAAGTCCTCGGACAATTTCCAGCACTGAAAGCCATACGCCATTTCATTTATCGATAAAATTTTAAACCCCAAAATAGACCAAGGAAGAATTAATTTAAATAGTTAAAACACTCTCGAATATAGTACCATAAGGGAAATTAAGGTTATATAACCCAATAATAAATAATGAAGTAAAACATTAATAAGTAAAACCAGGCATAAAATCAGTCGAAATTAATTTTTGATCGCACGTATTATTATTATTATTATTATTATTATTATTATTATTATTATTATTATTATTATTATTATTATTATTATTATTATTCTCATTTAACGCCTGTACCATTAAGTATTCAGTTGTGTACAACATTGATTTTCGAATAGTATCTTTCTTTTTGTGGGTAACTCCCATAATCGCTACAACCGTTCAATTTGCCTGGTGTAAAACTCCAAGAGACTATACCGTCCTCCTCCTCCTCTTCCTCCTCCACCTCCTTCTCCACCTACACATCCATCTCTTCTAGGGTTCGATTTTCAGTCAGTCGAGAAGTTAAGTACGGTATTCAAACTAAAAGCAAAGCACCACCACTGCGTCCGAAATAAGCTTCGATAGCACTCAAAATAAGCTTAGAAGCGCCCATATGAGGTCCTACTGTACAGCATCCTCAGTTCCCAGAATGATATGCGTAAGATACAAATGAAAATCAGCAACTTACACCACCTACATACTCCCTACCCCACGAGCTCTCTAAGGAAACTCTATAGCAATCAAGAAATGAAGTCCTATAATGCCCCAAAGAAGTCCCGTAGCACCCAAGAGAGTTCTCATAATGCCCCAAGTAGGTCATATAATGCCCAAAAATTCCTAAAATGCCTAGAAGAATCCTTACATGTACCAACCGAGTTGTCGCGTAGTTTGAGTCACGTAACTGTCAGCCTGCATTCGGGAGGTAGTGGGTTCGAACTCCACTGTCGGCAGCCTTGGAAAAGGTTTTCCGTGCTTTCCAAATTTCACACCGGATAAATGATGGGGCGGTACCTTACTTAAGGTCACGGCCGCTTCCTTCCGACTCCTAGCTCTTTTCTGTTACATCGTAGCCACAAGACCTATGTGTGTTTGGGCGGCGTAAAACAAATTTAAAAATTAGAAGTCTTATAATGCTTAAACCAGCCCTATAGCATTCAAAAGAAGTCTTATAATACTCTATAGAAGCCCTATAATACCCAAAAACAACTCCTAAAATGTCCAAAGGAAGCCCCGTTTCTCCCAAAATAAGCTTATTGCCCAGCGTATGCTCTGTGACCTTACAGTATCCTTTTATAGAGGTCACCTTGTCCAGTAGCCCTTGCGACAGAAGCTTACGAGCTGGTGTAGGAGAAGAAGAAGAAGATTGAGAAACCTGCTGAACTGTCACCAGTAATGCCATAAATCAATTTATAGCAGCCATTTTACCTAGTACGTCATTTAGGTTATACTGAGGTAAAATCCAAGCCTGTAAGTTTAAAATCGCATTCGTAAGCCAATGTTAGATAATGAAATTGTTCATGCACTCTTAGCCAAAATCTCCCACACTGCCATTTATACCTTCAACATCTCCCACGCATACACTCTTCACTTTACAAGTGCCTGGAGTCGAGTAAAATTTAAGCCTGTACACTTCTAAGCATCTGTCAGACGGGCAAGCATTTTTAGAATCCCGCGCTATCATGAACGCACAACTAACAACGCCAAATGTTCAAATTACACTCGCTGTGACGTCTCCACGACGTCAAACCCAACAGCCAATCAGGAGCCAGAACGCCAGTCACGTGGCACGCTAAAATGGACAATCAAGAGCCAGAAATGTATCTGAAATGAACGAACCGTACGCACCATCTCTCCTTCGCTTCCGGCTGGAATTCTGGAAGTTGAACTTTTCTCGACCCGGCTAACCGCGGTATCAGGCCTTATAAACGTGACGCCTTATTAATCATGATCATCAAGCGTGATCCATTTCATAAAATCTATAATATGCCCAGTGGCGGCGCATGAGTTTCGTCACTGGGTATTCAACAGAAGAAAAAATTCCCCCTCTCAATCTTTCCTCTCCCTCCCCTCACTCACAATTCTCCCGTCGTGGAGCGTAACTTCCTAAAATAAGATGACAGAAGTTTTGGAAATTCGATCGTATACGAGAGAAACAGATAATACATGCCGAAATTTACCACATACAAAATAAGAAATGTTTCACAATCAACTTACCGTATGCAGTCAGCTTATTAAACAAAATCCTTCCTGCGCCTCTTGAGGGACGCAAACTTATCTAAAACTGCTTCTTTGAAGTCCACAGAGTCTGGATCCAAGTCCTTTTCAATTGCCAACATTGCAGTCGCTTAAGTGCGGCTAGTATCCAGTATTCGGGAGATAGTTGGTTCGAACCCCACTCTTTCCATTTTCACACCAGACAAATGATGGGGCTGTACCTTAATTAAGGCCACGGTCGCTTCCTTCCCACTCCTAGTCCTTTCCTATCCCATCGTCGCCATAAGACGGTGCGACGTAAAGGAACTTTTTACTCATGGTCGCCATATAAAGTTTAATATTTTGGAAGATAAATGGCGATTTGTATTCTGCACTAGAGTAATCCACGGTATCCCCTGCCTGTTGGTGGTGGACGGTACTACCGCTTTTACATAATACTGACTTTAAAACATTTTCTTGAAAGGAAAACACGTGACTACACTAGATTCTTGCCTTTCCCGGAGAGCTAGAGGGGGAGGGGGCGCGGCATCACCTTGCCCCCGGGTATGGGCGCCCTTGCTTGTACTTCCTTCCTACTAATTCTCTTCAGAGTTGAAAAGCACCTTTCTGCTTGCGATGCCGTCATTGGAATAGTAATAACTACGGTATATTTTCAAGTTCCATGCTTTCGCCAAAGACACTCTGTAACTTATTTTCTAAAATGAACAGCAACAATGTTGTAGTCCTGAAACAGACTGAAAATCATTTCTCATGTATAATATTTTAAGTTCGGTTCTCAGCTTCGGTTTGTCGAGAAATGGGTAGGCTTCACAAGTTTTGTACATACGTGAGTGGGAAAACTGCTTCTCGAAGCTGCCGAAATTTTCAGCTTGAAACAGATTTGCTGCAAGAAGGTGGTTTGCGAAATGAAACCGTTCCTTTGCATGAAGAATGACCGTGTCACAAATCTCTTTTGCCGCAACTCGTTTCGAGGTACGCAGCGGCCCTCGTGGTACCCTCATCGGCGGGGTCAGTGCGCCATGTTCATCAGCTAAGTGGTCAATTTTATTTTCCCAAACTATTTTCATAGCAGCCTCGAAACCTGAAAGGGCGCCTTTGACTTCCAACGAATCTGAATTTTGCTTTTGCAGCTGACCGTATAAAATGTCCACATGAGGCATTATCTGAAGGAAAACATCCAACCAGACCTGAAATAGCGGGTGCAAACCTCTTGCTTGCGATATGGTGTTTGTTTGTTGAGAGGTAGGTTCCAGTTGATCCAGTCATTCGATGAGGGCATCTCTGTTCTCGTAAACTACTTCAACGGTCCTTGTTTTAAAGTTCCGCCTTGTGTTTGAAGCATGAGATATTGTTCTACCAACAACTTCGTTCAATACACCTGATCGCTGTGGGGAGTTATGAAAGAAGCTGGGAATTTCACTTCAACATGCAAAAAATACGTGGGCATCCGTATTCTGGCTTGTCGTATGTGCCATTACAAAGTTCAAAAAATGAGCATAACAGCGAACATAATGTGCAATATGCATGCTTAAAATCTCCCTTGATGAGAGCTTGCCCTCTGAATGGCGACCACTCATTACATTTGCCCCATCGTAGCTTTGAGAAATTAACTTACCTGGGTTATCTACAACTGGGCTCAAAGAAGATTTTAAACACTCTGCTATTGTCTTAGCATCAAAACTAACGGGTGGGAGGAAACACCAGAATCTTTCAACTGGCTTACCGTTGACAAGAACAATAACTAATTGTTCAGCAGTTGATATATCGGTGGTCTCGTCTGCGATTACCGACAGGAAGTGCGCTGTGGTGATTTCCTTCCTTAATTTGTCACGACAGATTTCAAACATGCACGAAAGCAAATCATTCTGAATGTCTTTCGAGGTGCCTTTGAAAACAGTAGCTTTGGACAGATGGTCCCTTAATGCAACGTCAATTTCGGAACTAAAATTAACGAGGCATCGAAATATGCCACGATTTGACGATTCACTTCTTTCGTCATGCCCGTGCAATGCCAACTCAAACGAGTCACAGAACTTTACACAGTCGATAATTTTTGACAACACATAACGATATTTCCGTTGTGTCCTTCCACAGACAGCCTGTAGGCACAGTCAAGTTGCTGCCGAAATCATGTCTTCCTAGAAGGAAGCATATGCGATTTAGAACTTTCGTGTTTACTTTTTGGGACAAATATCGTAAATCTACTACTCCGACTTTGGTCCAAGTCCTTTCGCTTTCATCACTCACGAAAGATACACAAGGAAAAATACTGCTAGTAATTTCGCACCCAGAGATCCAGCCGGTTCTTTTATATATATGTATATATCCATATTGAATTTACGCACGATTCCTTTACTTTTAGACTGCCTCGTTATATTAAGATCAGGCGTTGGGCGCCCGGCATTCTTAATCGCAAGATTCCGCTCAAGAGAGAGAGAGAGAGAGAGAGAGAGAGAAGAAAAGTTTGTCTTCTTAAGTATCTGGACACTGTTCAAACTCATTATGTAGCTCCTTACCTTTCCCGTGTACAAAACGATTGTGGACGCTACTACAATGCACGAAAATACACAAACGGACAAAACATCGTAACTTCTTTATGTCGTAAAAATGCGACTTGAGAGAGTGGCATTTTGCGCATGCGTAAAGCACAGATATCCGTTTCTGCAATATCCTGGTCTTGTCTACGTGCTGGCCGACGCCCCCCCCCCCCCCCCGCACCATGACACTCCCTCCGCCTAAGTGGGGACGATGAGATTGCCTTGCAGGGGGGTATGTTTCAGACAAGTATCCAGTCACGGACCTTGCGCAGCTCACATGAATTGAAAGCCAGTACGAGTATATTACGGATAGATGGGCTTAAGCTTAACAAGAGCTTCGAGATTGACAAGGGAGCTGTGAAAATTCTGTACCGGTAGTTGAATACAATTTGATATAAACTGGAGGTTCATTGCTCCATTGCGCTATACCAGAAACCGCCACTGAATATGCCTCAAAATTCCTCATCCGAGAACACTAAATATAGATACATCGGATTCTCTAGTGGAGAAATTGGAGTCCCGTCTCGAATAAAACACAGACTACTGCAAAAATATAATAATTTGAAACGTCCAGAAGAAAAATTGGGATATCTAGTTATTTACGATATGGCAATCAAAGCCAAAGAAAGTGACTAATTATTGTTATTTATTAAGGAATTCAACAGCATGCCACTGGACAGAAGAGTGTTGAAATTATAGAAATAGAAACAAATCAATTGTGTAGGCCGAATTCTATTAAATGTGTATCCTTGTCTTTTATTCTTGCATTATAAATAAACGCAAAACGAATGAAATATATGCACTCTAGTATATTTTAAGTTTGTTTTATATATTTATACCATACCGTACCTAATTTACACAGAGCATAAAACTAGTAAATACCGGTGTATATATTATTTTGCGCTTATATATGGATCTACAATGTAAGATACTCATAGAACGTGAAAACAACAGAATGAATATAAATGCGATCCAAGTGGATATTGGCTATTTTACTTGGTTCTTTCTGAAATTTATATGCTCGTCAAGGCTTTCTATGTTTTCTACATTCTACAGATTGCCTTTCGGATTCACATCAATCATCAAGTCTAACTTCCTGGAGATCCAGAAATCTTCATTTCAGTGGATGGATGGATCCATCTGAAACTCTTCCAGCCGGTTATGAAGAGTCGTGTTCTACGTGGAAGAGTCTGAACAGGCTGCGGTCTGGGGTCGATCGATCGAAGACAAATATGAAGAAGTGGGGTCTATCTGAAGAGTCAACCCTCTGTGCCTACGGAGAAGAACAAATCATGGCGCACCTCCTTCATTGCAACTCCTGCCCTCTCGTTTGCACCATGAAAGATTTAGTGAAGGCCACACCAAATGGTTGAGATCTCGCCAAATTCTGGCCCGATATGATATAATTGTTACTTTGAATATACCTCTAGTGCAGTGGCATATGCTGGGTTCAAGACGTGGGCTACCACTAGACTTAGGTTACCCCTTCTCGCTGGTTGGTTTAGTGAACGTCAAGCCTTTAGCGTTTTCAACTGTAGCCAATAGCCAACGGAGAGGCCAAGAAGCCTGTTGTGTTGTGAAGGCTGCTTCACAAGCTACTGCCCTGGCTTCTGATACTGCCAATGCTCCACCCCTGATCAGTGGAGATGGTAGCCTAACGTTTAACAAATTAAAGTTAGGTTTTGTGGCTAAATGGATAGAATTCTTGCCTTTCGTCCGATGGCCCGGGATCAATTTTCAGAATCAAACCCCTCATACTGTTAATTCCCATGGCTTGGGGACTGGGTGTTTATGACGTCTTCGCCATTCATGTCATCCTCATTAGGACACCACCAAGCCTATACAGATGCCATGCATCGACATTATTATTATTATTATTATTATTATTATTATTATTATTATTATTCTCGGACTTTCAAGATAAAAACTGGAGTACGGCAGGGTGATGGCCTCTCACCCATTCTGTTTAATCTAGTGCTTGATAAAGTTATCAAGAACTGGGAATGTACACTGAGGAATCTAGAAATCAAACCAGTTGCCATTGGAGCCGGGACTCGAAAGATTGAGATCAGGTGCCTAGCATTCACAGATGACATTGCAATCCTAACCAACAACTCTAAGGATGCTGTCATTGCTATTGAAGCCCTGCACGAGATAGCGGTGAAGGCTGGATTACACATATCGTATGACAAAACTAAGTACTTTGAGACTCGGCATCCCGATAACCCCCCTTTGACGACCATACATGGAACGATTGGGAAAGTCAATCGCTTCCGCTATCTTGGTGAATGGGTCCACCCCAATGGTAGAGACGGTACATCCATCCTAGAAAGATGTAACAAACTCAATGCAGCGTACCAACTATCCCACAACCATTATAATAAGAGGTGCATTTCGAAAAATGCTAAGATCTGTCATTACAAAACTGTTGTCAGACCACAGTTTTTGTATGCCTCAGAGACCCTCCTGATGAACAAAAAAGGCACCATGGATGATCTAGAGAAAGCCGAAAGACGTATCCTCAGGAAAATTCATGGACTGAGATTGCTCCCAGATGGAACCTACAGACTTAAATCGAACTCTGAGCTGTATCGACAGTTAGAATCAGCCAATACCAGCATGCGACGTAGGAGGCTTAAGTTCTATGGACACCTACAACGAATGGACAGCAACAGGCTTACCAAGAAGATCTTTTCTTTGGTTAAAAGCTACAAGACTGGAAGCTTGTGGCTTAATGAAGTACAGAAGGACTTGGATTCGGCTGGGATTTCAGATATTGATATAGAAGATCGTTCCAAATTTTGTGCTATGGTACAGTCTTGGACCCCACCACCTAGAGTTCCTAGAAGTCGGAAGCCCCTTTCACAGGAGAGAAAGGAGAAATTATCAGCAGGGCTCAAGAGATATTGGGAACAAAGAAGAGCATCGAGGAAGAACTAGTCACCAGCGCTCCTTAGTGGGCTTAAATCAATAATAATAATTATTATTATTATTATTATTATTGTGCCATGAATTTGATTTCCTCTCTCAATTTATTCTATTTATTATGTCTATTTTAATGTTTACCGGTACTGATTATTATATGCATAATTATGGTATTTCGCCCCCTTGTGTAATGCCTTCGTGCAAAATGAAATGTTGTTCGTAAACTATGGCCCTAGGGTAAAGGAGCTTTCCGCCCTAGGAACGATCTGCCCTATGCTTTCTCCCCTTGTTTCCCTCCCTTACCCCTGCGGATGCGCCGTGCTCTCTTTACGCCGCCTGCGCAAGTCGCCTTGCGCGATTGCCTCGCTTGCCGAGGTCGGGCGGACTCGCTGTGAGCAGCTGTTCACTTCGTGCCTGGCTCTCTTTCTATCTTGAGCACCGCACGGCTCTGTCGAACCCAGAACCGCTTGGGGTATGGGAGGTAAGCGTCTGACTCTTTATTGAACTTATGGATGATGGGAGGACATTTCTTTTCTTCTAAGCCCCGTGATGGGCACTAAAGATTGGTTTAAGGCCTTTTAAAGGCCAAGTTGTTTAAAACCTAGCAAGTGTATATTAGCAAGTTCTCGGTGAACCATGCGTTCTGATTCCTGCAGTTTAGAGCATGTTTTCGAAAGTTTCCTTGGTAGGTGTTAGAAATCATGTGGGGCAGAGCATTTGCTCTTTTAAGAAACATTTGAAACCATTGTATGGTCGCTAGGGGTACCTTGTCCTCCCCCATCTTGAGTTACTTGAAGTGGCATATTATTGATGATACATGTAAACAGAGTTATTTATTGTTTTCGAGTCCACTGTATGTTAAATGGTGAACAGGGCTAGCCCCTTGTGAATTGTACGAGACACGTGTCAATGTAAACCTCAGGGATGTTAGTTTTTGAAACATTTAACATTTTTCCTATTCTCTTCGATGTTTGTTTTCCTTGCTTAATAAATATTGTTATACTGTTTTCCTGCCGGTATCACTGTTTTGTCCTCTGGGTTGGTTCCATCCTTACATAGTCCAGATCCTATGAGGGCCGCACCTTCCTATGGTTAACCAGAGATAATTTACCGGAACAAATCTGGTAGCAGAGCGTGGTTGGATCTGGACTTGTTGCGTTTAGCCGCGGAATTTGGGCTCGTAACGTTCCTTCCGTTTTCAGGATTTCTTTAGTTGTCGTGTGCCTTGTATTTTTCGCACCATGTCCATTCGAGACATACCTTATCCGGGTTCCCTGCGGAAGGAGGAGCTTTTTGGACCTATTGTTCAAGATCTTAGGGAAGGGATAATTATTGATCCTTATGTGTTAAGGAATGGCGTACTGTGTTGTCCCGCCCGTCACGATCATAAAATGAAGGTCGTTATTCCCTCAGTCCTGGTGCCTATGATTTTTAGATACTTTCACGAAACTCCTCTCGATGGCCACCTAGGAGTATTTAAGACCAGGGAGAAGATTAGGGAAAATTTTATTTGGAAAGGGTTGGACGCTGAAGTACGTGAACGTGTTAAAGCATGTAAAGTTTGTGCGCTCAGTAAGCCTTCTCCTAACACCCGTGTCGGCTTACTGTCTTCTAGCCAGGCTACCCTCTCTATGCAGCGTCTCTATATCGATTATGTAGGCCCCTTACCGAAAACTAGGACTGATGGTAATAGGTTCGTTTTCGTTTGTGTGGATGGTTTTACCCGTTTTTCCTGGTTGATTCCGACGAGGTTAGCCACTTCTGAGACTACTATTAGATGTTTGAAGTCCATATTTTCGTCCTTTGGCCCTTGCCAGTACTTAGTCTCCGACAACGCCAAGGCCTTTACATCGAACCTGTTTAAGAAATTTTGTTTCAGCTTGTCCTTTTCTCATGTTACCACATCCCCCTATTACCCTCAACCTTCTTACGCTGAGAGCGTCAACCGAAACTTGCGGTCTACCCTCATTGCCTTTCACCACAATGATGTTTTGAGGTGGGACACGTCGTTGCCATGGCTTGCATTTGCTTTCAATTCTGCGGTACACGAGGCTCATAAATTTTCCCCTAATTCTCTCATGTTTTCCTTCGTTCCTAACTCTCCGCTCACCAACTTGTGGAATATAAATGAGTTATTGCCAGAAAAGATTGATCCCCCTAACATCAGGGCCATTTTGAGGAAGGCTAAACAAAACCTGAAGGTCTCGTATGAGAAGAAACGGGAGCGCTATGATAGGGGGCGCCGTCCTGCCAATCTTGCCGTCGGGGACAGGATGTTTGTTAAGAATTTTGTCCCGGGGGGGAAGCTTGCTCCTCGCTTCCACGGGCCCTGTGAGATTATTGACTTCTTGACACCAGTCACCTTGTTGGTGAAAGATCTGGAGACGGAGAGAGTGTTCCGAGTCCATTTGTCCCAGGTTAAAGCTGCCTAGTGCTATCTGGGTTTTGTGGCATTTTGTTTGCTATGAGTGTTTTCTGTGTTATTCTTTTCCTTGTGTTTACCTTCCCTTCGGTTCCCTTGACACGTGTTCCGCCTAAGGGGGAGCTATTTTCCTCATATTTATTTGAAATTTTGGTAGTATGTTAAGCATTGTGTAAGTCCTCCCGGAATCCCCTTCCTCCTTCATCACTCCCATACCCCGGTCCGGTGGTTCGAACCGCTTCTTGCCTGTATCTCCCCGGTGCTGGGCATCAATTCGACACGTATGCTGGCGCTTGATTTATTTTACAGTGTCTTGAAGTGACCATCTTCGCCCGTGCCTGCATGGGAAGGGCCCCCTGTGTGGGCTGCCTTGACGTGCCTCGTCTCCAGCTGCCGAGCCCTTCATCGTTTCTTCTTCTCGGACTATGCACTGCCAGCCTACTCTTGACCTAGTGTGTGTAGGTCGCTACTGCTTTTCTCTCGTCATGTGGCGTGTTTCTGCCACAAGAACTACCCATCTGCCTGGGAAGATATTTTTCGTCGTATTGGTGATGGTTTGTGAGGCCGGTCTGGTCTCGTTAATCTACTGAGATGTGACCTTGTGAAACTATTACTTGTCTACATCCCGGGATATTGTGACAAGAACCTTCGTCTATTGTACTGCAAGATATCTATTTATTAATCTTATTAATTGTAAGGCAAGATTTCTATAATATTACTCTCTGTGCAAGTGAATGAACTATATGGCAAGAATGTTTATGGAGGAAAATTATTGGTCACCCTGGTTGGTGTTTAAAGGGTGGAGGGCTGTGCCATGAATTTTATTTCCCCTCTCAATTTATTCTATTTATTATGTCTATTTTAATGTTTACTGATTATTATATGCAGCCCGCCTGGTGGCCATGATCGTTAAGGCGCTGAAGTCTAAAAACGGTCTAACACCGAGGTTAGCCGGTTCGAGTCCCGTTGGTCGAAAAAATTTTCACCATCAGAATGTTGGCCGGCAGGGTAGGGGAGGTGGTGGTATACAATTTCTAATCACTAGATTGCGTGCCAAAAGCCTGGATTAAATTCCAAACCTCTCCGCAGTGCTCATATGGAGTGAGGGCATATGACGCTGTTGATGGTGATTCGTCCGTCGGATGGGGACGTTAAGCCTTGAGCAGACCCCTTGGTGCTATTCGACAGGAGTAGGCTATGTGCCGGCACCGGGTTTCACCCTCTCCCTACTATCATATATCACGTCATTCATTTCATCTCTCATTAACTCCTCTGATGAGGTTGACGTCAGGAAGGGCATCCGGTCATAAAAAACCGCCACGACAAATTCATCTCACCTCATACCCGACCCCGTAGGGAAACGGGACAAGGGTTGGACAAACAAACTGATTATTATATGCATAGTTATGGTATTTCGCCCCCTTGTGTAATGCCTTCGTGCAAAATGAAATGATGTTCCTAAACTATGGCCCTAGGGTAAAGGAACTTTCCGCCCTAGGAGCGATCTGCCCTATGCTTTCTCCCCTTGTTTCCCTCCCTTACCCCTGTGGATGCGCCGTGTTCTCTTTACGCCGCCTGCGCAAGTCGCCTTGCGCGATTGCCTCGCTTGCCGAGGTCGGGCGGACTCGCTGTGAGCAGCTGTTAACTTCGTGCCTGGCTCTCTTTCTATCTTGAGCACCGCACGACTCTGTCGAACCCAGGACCGCTTGGGGTATGGGAGGTAAGCGTCTGACTCTTCATTGAACTTGTGGATGATGGGAGGACATTTCTTTTCTTCTAAGCCCCTTGATGGGCACTAAAGATTGGTTTAAGGCCTTTTAAAGGCCAAGTTGTTTAAAACCTAGCAAGTGTATATTAGCAAGTTCTCGGTGAACCATGCGTTCTGTTTCCTGCAGTTTAGAGCATGTTTTCGAAAGTTTGTACCTCCTTGGTAGGTGTAAGAAATCATGTAGGGCAGAGCATTTGCTCTTTTAAGAAACATTTGAAACCATTGTATGGTCGCTAGGGGTACCTTGTCCTCCCCCTTCTTGAGTCACTTGAAGTGGCATATTATTGATGATACATGTAAACAGAGTTATTTATTGTTTTCGAGTCCACTGTATGTTAAATGGTGAACAGGTCTGGTCCCCTGTGAATTGTACGAGACACGTGTCAATGTAAACCTCAGGGATAACCAGAGATAATTTACCGGAACAATTATTATTATTATTATTATTATTATTATTATTATTATTATTATTATTATTATTATTAAATGCAAATATTGAATTTTGAAGTGGTCGTACCCATCGTTCCGTGGTTAATTAGCTTCCTCGGGAGACCAGTGGTGGTGTCCGACCCATGATCATGGGTTCGATTCCAACCAACACAAGAGAACCTGAAAGATTGCATTCCATTTTAACAGATCTACCTATAAAACTATATTGCTCCTATAAGAGCAGCCCTGTAGTGTCTTTCTACAAGGATGTATATAAATGGAAGTGAAATACCAGCACTCTGTTGTCTGTTATCTATATGAAGTATGATATGAGGATGTATATACGATGAGTAAAGCACACCTATCTCCCCCCGGTCCCCGCTCCTATCCGATATAAAACAATAAGCTGCGCGGGGCGAGTAGAGGGGAGAGAGACGAGACTCTGGGCTGCGATATCAGTCTCCGATACCTTGCTCTTAGAAATATGTACGACATTTTTCTCACAGATTTCAGGTGTTGTAATTGGAACAATGTGCCAGATGTTTACATTATAATGTGCTTTAGAATTCCATCGTTCTCAAGTGGAGGTTTGGGCTTCACCGATGGCCTTGGTAGCCCTCAGTAAACGCCACTGCTCTAGTGTGTTTTGACCAGTTATCTAATTATTGTTTCTCATTCGTAACTAATAACTCATATGATGTATTGCTTCTGAAACGAACAAATAAAATAAAGCTTTCTATTACCTAGCCTCAGCAAGGTTGTCACCCTCGTAGAGACAGAAATAGTACTTTAAAACTCCTCACAGTAGAGAGATAATTATTTGCGGCAATTGCTCAATTCTCCTCGTTGATATATTTGAACCTCGCCTCATTTCCCTTCCAAATCAGTGGACATCTGACGGCGAATCGCACCCCAGCACAGATTCCATTATGCTTAAGAAAAATATTTTCAGTAATGTTAAGTTACAACGTTTAGATAAGGAATTAGAACAGGATAATTCAATATAGCAAATTACGTTAGGTGAATGTGATGGCAGAAAAACGTTTTAATGTGTAGCAGCATTCTAATACGAAAATACTTGACCATGCTTAACGATGGACCGAAGTTCGGATTTTCCCAAGGAACTTGGTGATATGATGGTGTCTGCAAACATTCCTCTAAACAAAGTGAACAATCCTCATTTTAAGGATTTCCTAGCGAAATACCCAAAGAAAACTGTTCGTAGAGAATCAAAATAGCTCAAAAACAATTTACCACGTCGCTACGAAGAAACGTATTCTAAGTTGAATACTGTACAATAAGGTTTCGGGGAGCAGATATATGTACGAAATTAAATTATTGGAATCTCCCCGCTGATCGCTGAGGGGACATTTTTCTACATTATCAGTTTTAGAAAAAGCAAATCGTTTAATGATTGCAATACCTTTTCATAATGCTATGAATTCTACTCTTTGGTACTAATGCTGCTCCCAATATAGTGAAAACTGCTCAAGGCCTCAAGATGTATTATCCAAGAATGATTAAGTTCACTTACCTTGCGTACGCTCTGCACAGGATGTTCGAATAAATTCGACAACATCTTCCTGAAATCAAATTAATATCGAGTCATTTTTTCGTGATAGTTCCACTGCGGGTTGCGACCTTCTAGGAACTAACTCCTTCTACACAATTCCATCCACAGCCAGTTCTCACTAGATAGGACACGAGGCTCGTGCCGCCGTGTAACAGCTTGAACAAGGATGGTGCTTCCTCTATTAAGATTGCACAAGAATTGTCTTCCAACAGTTCGTCAGAAAGACTGGCGTATATTAATTCGAACTTCGGCATTACTGTATATCGAGTGCGATTATTTGTTTAGAAGCCACTTGTTTAGAAATTCATGAAATTATTTAAATTTTGAGAGGTGTTGCACTTCCAGTAGAGCAATCACATATAATATCAATCAATCTTCAATGAACTGCATTTACGTCGGTTGCCCAGGTGGCAGATTCCCTATCAATTGTTTACCTAGTTTTTCTTACATATTTTCATCGAATTTTGAAATTTAACGAACATTTCCCTTCATAATTTATTCTAAACAATAGCAGCTGGACTTTTCATAGATCTTGAAAGCGCATTTGACACAGTCAACCATGTTCTACTACTTAATAAACTAGCAAATGCAGGAAATAGTTTAATAGCCTTTGAGTGGTTTAAAAATTACTTAACTGATAGGAAGCAATATGCTCATCTACAATGTTAAACATGGTGTCCCGCAAGTGTCAGTGCTGGAACCATTACTGTTTCTAATATTTATTAATGATATAGGTTATCTTGAGTTTACTGGTAAGATATTCCTGTTTAAAGGTGATATATTTATATTTTGTGACAACAGTTGCGAACAAAAGATTATGGAGTATATGAAAAAAGATTTGGACATACTAACATCACGGCTGAACAAAAAATCTAGTAGTAAGCACCTCAAAAACAAAATGCATTATATTCCATAAACCAACACAAATTATCAATACCTTTAATGTAGTAAAAATTGGCAATGACACCATTGAAAGAGCAAAGCAGTTTTCATATTTAGGCCGGGATTTAGACAATAACTTCAGTTGGAATGAGCATATCTCAAATGTAAAGAAAAAAATATTAGTGTAATTAGAGTATTAAAAAGATTGAAGGACTATGGAATAAACAACCAACACTTAAGAAACATATATACCTCCATCTTACATTCACACCTTATGTACATGAATATAATATGGGGAAATCGTACACAGGAAGTTCTAAAGGAACTAAAAATACTCTAATGGTGGTGGTGATTATTGTTTTAAGAGGAAGTACAACTAGGCAACCATCCTCTATATAACACTAATCAGAAAGAAAAATGGAAGGGATCCGACACTTCGAAAATGAAGATGTCGGCCAAAGGAAGAGAAGGGCCACGAAGGGCGTGAAAATGAAAGACTCCCTAGCCCTCGCAAACCTAATAGCGTCGGGGTCGGAAAAGAACAAGAGTTGACCAAGAGAGGTCGGATAGGATAGATGAAAGTGAGGAGCCTGGCACAAGTAAGTGGAAGCAATGCTAAGACTCAGCTGAGGGCCCCGTAGTCGCCAACCCACGCTCCAAAGTTCAGACCCCCTGGGGCCTCTTTTAGTCGCCTCTTACGACAGGCAGAGGATACCGTGGGTGTTATTCTACCGCCCCCACCCACAGGGGGATAAAAATACTCTAAAGGAAAGCCTTAAAAATTATGTATGGCTATGATTTACTAAAACCATCTGTGGAAGTTTTTCAAGAAACAAACATATTACAGTACAATACAAGATTAAATACTCTCAAGCTTTATTTATGTTCAGGTATAAAAATAATATGATTTCTGTTAATACAGAACTACGATACAAGAAAGATATTCACACCCATAACACAAGATCAGCAAACCAGTTTTATAAAGATTCCACAAACACTACCTAATAAGGTGTTAAAAGCACAGCCTTTAACAATCTACCTCCAATATTGAAACAAATCAATAAGTTGTACAGATTTAAAAAAGAAGTACGCGGGTACTTCCTTGAACAGTATGTTGGAGAATAAATTGATAACCACCGTGTACCTATTTATCCACCTACGTTTAGTTTATTTTGGATATCTTCTTTTCTCCATGTAAAATAATGATATGATGATATAAATCAATATTTGTAAAACATTCCTTTATATACATGTAGGCCTATGCCTTATCTGAAACTAAAAGCTGCCAAGTTGTAATTGTAAAGGGCAGTCCCTCCTTGAGCCACTAGCTCACTGGGACATTCTATAGCCATAAATAAATAAATAAATAAATAAATAAATAAATAAATAAATAAATAAATAAATAAACAAATAAATAAATAAATAAATAAATAAATAAAACACTCCTCGTCATGTAAATGAATATTTTCCCAAACCCGTCCTCTTGAATTCCAACTTCATATCATGATCTTTCATACTTTTAAAAGGTCCACTCAAGATTATTCTTCTACTTATGTCATTCCGTGCCATCTCACCAATGACAGCTCGGAACATACTACAGAGCCGAGCATCTCGTCTCCTCACTCCCAAGACTTCCCTACCAAAAGTTTGCAAAGTTTTAGTAACACTTCGCCTTTGTCCCTCGCATGCGAACCATGTGATCTTGCTGCTGTGGGGAGGCTTGCGTGTCTCAGTGATGCAGATAGCCGAGCCGCAGGTGCAACAATATCGGATGGGTATCTGTTGAGAGACCATGCTAAGGAATGGTTCATCGAATGTGGGGTCGTAGCCTTTTGGAAGCTGCAAGGGCGGCAGTCTGGATGATTGACGGATATGGACTTGTAATAATACTCAACATGGTTTAGCTGTGTTGATAATGCTACACGGCTGAAAGCAACAGGAATCTACAGCCGTAACTATCCCCGAGGACATGCAGCTCTCTCTGTATGAATGATGTACTGATGATGGCTTCCTCCCGGGTAAAATATTCCGGAGGTAAACTAGTCCCCCATTCGGTTCCCCGGGTGGGGACTAAACGAGAGGGGCGATCATCAGGAAGATGGGTAATGACATTCTGGGAGTCGGAGCGTGGTGTGTTAGAAGTTTGAATCGTTGTAGTAGATTAGAGAATCTGAAAAGGGAGATGGATAGACTAAAGTTAAATGTAGTTGGTATAAGTGAAGTACGTTGGCAGGAAGAACAGGATTTTTGGTCAGGAGACTACCGAATTATCAACACAAAATCAAACAGAGGAAATGCAGGAGTTGGTTTAATAATGAAAAAGAAAATAGGGCGGCGGGTAAGCTACTACGACCAGCATAGTGAAAGAATTATTGTCGTCAAGATAGACACCAAACCAATGCCCACCACAATAGTGCAGGTCTATATGCCTACTAGCTCAGCGGATGATGAGGAAATCGAAAGAACATATGAAGAGATAGAAGATTTAAGATGACGAGAATCTAATTGTGATGGGAGACTGGAATGCAGTGGTAGGCCAAGGAAGAGAAGGTAATACAGTAGGAGAATTCGGATTGGGACAAAGGAGCGAAAGAGGAAGTCGGCTGGTTGAATTCTGCACTGATCATAATTTAGTCCTTGCCGATACTTGGTTCAAACACCACAAACGACGTCTGTATACGTGGGCAAGACCTGGGGCCTGTTCCACGAACGAAATTTGCAACTTTTCACTTTTCACTTTGTACTTTTCAGTTCAGAATTTGATACACCATCACTTTTCAGATTTAGCCTGCAAAGCAAAAAGTGAAAAGTTAGGAATCTTTTCACTTTTCACTGTTCCTCCATTGGTACAGAAATGCAAAGTGCAAAGAAATGAAGTGAAAAGTTTTCATAAATCTTGCAAAGTGATGATTCCCTTTTCATATGTTTATTAACAATTATGTAGGTTTCTCGGCCTAGAATTTTGTTTAGTGATATAAAAACGTTACGGCGTGAGCTTTTGTTAGCATCAAGTGAGGACAGTGTTGAAGAATCCAATAATAGAACGTACAAAGATGAGATTAATTTGCATAACCTCACTTCGACGGACTTCCGCGATTGATTTCGTATTACCCCAACACAGGCTGACTATATTCTCTAAATGATCGGTCATTTATTGAAACATGCAAGAAAAAGAAGTCAATTCCTTTCCGAAAATGAACAAATTCTTATATGCTTATATATATCGGTTAGTAAATGGTGCCCAGCTGCACGGTGTAGCAGCAAAGCATGGGACATTAAAAACAATTTTTTTGCAAAACTGTTACCAAAGTCGTAGATGTTATAGTAAATGTAATATTTCCTAACAGTACGGTGGCCTGATAATCCAGAATAATATAGCGACGGGATTTCGCATGAAGGGTGAATTTCCTTCTGTGTGTGGATGTGTTGACGGTACTCTCGTTAACATTGATGTGTGTCATCATTTGAGAGGTTATTTTTAAAGTTGTCAAAAAGGATGTCACGTTTGTCCTTGACAACTTCCAGCACAGCCAGCTTCTTGTAATACCTTTCTTTCCCATGAGCAAAACTTAAACAGTACCACAATTATACCGTCAAGTTCGCCGCGAAAAGTAAAGCCAAGGATCATGTAAGCATTAAAATCATTTACCATAGAGTAATAGGCCTATACAGTTTGTTCATGGAATAAACTCGATCAGATTACTCATTCGCAAAGACTTTTCACTTTGCGAATAAATTGATAAGTACAACCTAGATCATGGTGGAACATAAAGACTTAGCACTTTGCAAGAATTGAAAAGTGAAAATTGCATAGTTGAAAAGTTGCAATGTTCTTTCGTGGAACAGGCCGCTGGAGACACTGGAAGGTATCAAATAGACTTCATTGTGATGAGGCAGAGATTCAGAAACCAGGTGCTGGATTGCAAAACTTTCCCAGGAACAGAGGTGGACTCTGACCACAACTTGTTGGTCATGAAATGCCATCTGAAGCTGAAGAAATCGAAGAAAGGAAAGAATGTAAAAAGATGGGATCTAGACAAGTTGAAAGAAAAGAGTGTGTGGTATTGTTTCTAGGAACATGTTGCAAAAGGACTAAATGAAGAGGTTGAAGGAAACACAAGAGAGGAAGAGTGGATAATTATGAAAAATGAAGTCAGCAGGCCTGCTGAAGAAATGTTAGGAAGGAAGAAAAGATCAACTACGAATCAGTGCATAACTCAGGAGATAATAGACCTCATTGATGAACGACGAAAACACAAGAATGCTAGATGTGAATATTGCAGAAAAGAATACAGACGATTAAAGAATGAAATTGATAGAAAGTGCAAGGTAGCTAGAAAGACTGGCTGAAGGAGAAGTGCAAGGATGTCGAAGGTTGTATGGTACTAGGAAAGGTAGATGCTGCATACAGGAAAATCAAGGAAACGTTTGGAGAAAGCATGATGATGATGATGATGCTTGCTGTTAAAGGGGCCTAACATCTAGGTCATCGGCCCCAAAGTGAAAGGAAATCTAGGTGTATGAATATTAAGAGCTCAGATGGAAAGCCACTTCTAGGGAAAGAAGACAAAGCAGAAAGGTGGCAGGAACATATCCAACAGTTGTATCAATGTGAAAATGTAGTTAATTTGGTTCTGGAACAAGAAGAGTCGAACAAATGCAGGTGATGCAGGAAATGTTAAATTTGGAAATGAAGTCTTAATGGAAGTAGATGAATATTGTTACTTGGGTAGTAAAATAACTAACGATGACAGAAGTAAGGAGGACATAAAATGCAGATTAGCACCAGCAAGGAAGAGCTTTCTTAAGAAAAGAAATTTTCTCACTTCAAACATTGATATAGGAATTAGAAAGATTTTTTTGAAAACTTTTGTGTGGAGCGTGGCATTGTATGGAAGTGAAACATGGACGATAACTAGGTCAGGAAGAAAGAGAATAGAAGATTTTGAAATGAAGAGTTACAGAAAAATGCTGAAGGTGAAATGGATTGATCGAATCACAAATTAAGAGAAACTGAATCGAATTGGCGAGAGGAGTTCGATTTCGCAAAATTTGACGAGAAAAAGGGATAGAATGATAGGACAAATCTTAAGACACCCAGGACTTGTTCAGTTGGTTTTTGAAGTGTAGGTGGTAAGAACGGTGGGGGTAGACCAAGGTATGAATATGACAAGCAGATTAGAGCAGATGTAGGAAGCAGTAGTTACGTAGAAATGATAAAGCACAGGATAGGGTGGCATGAAGGGCTGCATCGTACCTGTCTGTGGACTGATAAATCAAACAATAACTCCTTTGCAGAACAAATCGTGTTGCTTTCCTTTTAATTTTTTCCAGTTCTCGTATCAAGTAGTCCTAGTGAGGGTCCCATACACTGGAGCCATACCCTAACTGCGGTCTTACCAGAGACTAATCAATCAATCAATCAATCAATCAATCAATCAATCAATCAATCAATCAATCAATCAATCAATCAATCAATCAATCAATCAATCAATCAATCAATCAATCAATCAATCAATCAATCAATCAATCAATCAATCAATCAATCAATCAAGCAAGCAAGCAAGCAATCAATCAATCAATCAATCAATCAATCAATCAATCAATCAATCAATCAATTAATACTGATCTGCATTTAAGGCAGTCGCCCAGGTGGCAAATTCCCTATATATTTTTCCCAGCATTCTGTTGGTCCCAGCATTCTTGGAGATGATTTGTTAATCCTAATAGGGGAACCTCACGAGTCCGAAACCATTTCTAAATCCAAACTGGGTATTTTCTATCTGGTCTTCACATTTCTTTCTTATTCGGGCGTGTATAATTCTCAGTAAGAACTTCAACAAATGGTTCATTAAGCTTATAAGACGATATTCGTTGCACTTTTTAGAAGTTGATCGGTGTGATGATATAACTTCTATGGAAGTTAGTTATACGGAATGTACCGGTGGCTAATTAGAACTCTTTGGATGTTTAATGCTCGTTGACTTATTGTTAACCTCGTTCACGTATTGCATAACATAGTTTCATACCTTTCTTCTTCTTCTTCTTCTTCTTCTTCTTCTTCTTCTTCTTCTTCTTCTTCTTCCCCTTCTTAGGATTTTCTTGGGCGCTGCTGAAAAGCCATTACCCACTCACAACCCTTATTGTCGCAAATCTTCAAGAGAAACTGACTTAGATTTACGTATGATGGATAGAGTTGTTCAACACTTGTAGAAACACTAGGGTTACAGATCAAGAACGGGACGTCATCATAGGTTACAGCAAAGAGATTTGGTTACAGTTATGTAGAGGAGGGTGCGAGTTAAGAAGCTCATAAGACTCACTAGTCAAACGAAGTTAGAGTTTAATGTTACAATTATCCAAAAACTCTTGAATAGCAAGAACAAGTGAAGGTGTAGGCTGTTGAACGAGGCGAGCGACTGTTGTGGGTACGTGTACATTTTGCGAGCGTAAAGTGTGGAAAAAACATTTTCTAAGTAGGGTAAAATGGGGACATTGAAAGAAAATATGATTAACGTCGGCCTATACTATTACTACATGAGCACATGGGTGAATCCGCTAACTTTAATTTGAATTTATAAGCCGGAGTCAACGCGTGATTAAAGCGTAATCTGATAATTGTAGTAATATGTCTGCGTGAATATTTTGTTGTTGAAAACCACGGGTGACTAGCAATACTTGGTTGAGCTGATAGTAATATTTTCCGTTACGTTTCGCCGATTGTGTCCAGCTGTGCTGCCATTTTTGTTGAAGAGCAAGTTTAATAATCGGCTTGAAATCTGTGTAGGGAAGGGCTATAGAAGGTTGATGCCTGTTCCGGATGCATCTTGTTTTGCCATTTTATCAGCCTGATCATTACCGACATTGTTCGAATGTCTTTTTATCTATGTTAAAATTATATCAGCACCATTTTCATAGAGTTCAAATAAAAGGCGTCAAATATTTCAGATGTACAAATTTTTATAGAACTTATGTGGCATTAAACTTTTAAGCACACTTAAGGAATCTGTAAGAATGATCGCTTTGGAGACTTGGTTATGTTTTAGGTATAGCAAAGCTTGTCGTATAGCGAAGGCCTCAGCAGTGAATATTAAGGCATGGTTTGGAAGTGTGTATTGCTCACTGACGTATAACTGCGGAATGTAATATGCGGCCCTCGTGCCCACATCTTGTTTGGATCCATCTGTATATATTATGAGAGTAGGAATGAGATCATTTATCCCCATTCCAAGTGTTAGTTTAGGTATTGCGGAAGGATGCTTTGTGCTGTTATTAAAAGAATGTGCTGAGACACTACAATATTAGGTTTGTAGTGCATAATATTGTAGGGCACTGTATTGTATGGGAGCGAAATATTTTGTTGAGTGCTAGTATGATATCGTCGAGTCAAGTGGAATGGGTCTATCAAAGCAGGAGTTCGTGATTGCTGTTGAGAGCGTTGCCGATATTCCTCCAGTAATTGTAGTTTGGGTAGGATAGGATGTCTATCTAGCACCATACGGGGCAATAACAATTTTGAAGCTAAATACAAACGGTGATACTGGAGAGGCATGTCACATGTTTCAACAAGTAACGAATTAGTCGGGGTAGAGGTTAAAGCGCCTATACATAATTGGAGTGCTCGATGTTGAATTAGGTTGAGCTTGTGAATAAGAGCGAAGGAAGCAATATCAAAATAAAATGATCCATAATCTAAATGCGAGCGTATTGTATGGCGATAAAGTAATAAAGCCGTTACGGGATCAGCACCCCAGCTCCGTCGAACTTTTAATTTCAATATATTGGTACATTTTTAAGTCTTTTTCTAAAGGTATTAAAATGGGGTTTCCAGGACAGTTTATTATCCAAATATGTACCTAGATACTTGTGCACCCGTACTATCGGAATTGTAATACTTGCAATTCTGAAAGAGTCTGTATTATAATTGCGTTTATGCGTAAAAATGATGGCCACATCTATAGTAGAAATAGTTCCAAACCATGCTCGTTTAACCATGGTTTAGCAGTAGTTAATGCTCGAGTGATATTAGTTCTGCAGACTTCCAGACTTTCATTTGAAGAATAAGTGACTACATCATCTGCATTCTCACCGCTCACCACCCTCTAGGACCCCGGTACCACCTAGGGATGATGAGGTGAATAACCTTACCCACCAGGGTGAGAGAAGAAGAGAGAGGAAAAAGGACAGAGAGAGAGAGAGGAAGAGAGAGAGAGAGAGAGAGAGAGAGAGACCCTGGTGAGAAGGTTGTTATCGTGTCCGCCCCAAAATGGGAGTTATAGCGAACACGAGGGAGAATGAAGGGCACAAGAAGAAGGACAACAAAGGTACAATCACAATAAAAAACAAGAAACCATAGAAAAACTTACCGGAAGCAGCGGAGGAAGACGACTTAAGGCCGTGGAAGTTAATGCACAAGAAAATCGGTGGCAGTGCTCCACCGAACGTGGCGAATGAAAACCAGCATTTACATGAAGTTAAAAAAAATTTTAATTGAAGGGCAAATTGTAGGTAACAAACCAAGTCATTAAGTTGATAAAACCTAAGTTTATTTTAAAACGTAAAGCCAAAATGTAAATAAAATCGACGTAAAGTTGAAAGGTGGAAAAGGTAATTAACAATAAATAGAATAAAATAGAAAATACCCAGGTATGGTTTTAAAGGAAAATTAATTCATTATTAATTAACAATTAATGGTAAATAAATACTCTTTAACAGATAATAAATTGAAAATTTTATGAAAACAACAAAGAAAGAAAGGGATGACCTCCGTGCCTAATAAAATGTGATCAGAAAACAACGGAAAACCAATAGACTTCCTTACATAAATACTACCTTGAAATAAAATGTGATCGATCACGGATAGTTATTTAATAAAAAACTAAGTTAACAATTATTCAATAAAATGGATCTTCAACGCGGCCGCTTCTCATAATTACCAAAATTAAAAACGTTCAGTTTTCACCAAGGACAGTTTCCAAGACATATGGAATTTCACGTAAAAACAAAACTCCTTCGGGGCAAGAAAATAGTAACACAACGTTAAAGGGCGGTCGGAATTAATAAATTAATTTAAAACAGAGAACGATACACTCAACTCAGAAACAAATACTTCTAGATGCACACCGGCTCCCACGCCAGACAACATTAAAACCCGACAACAATCCACACACCAAAACGTTGCCAAGGTAACCAGCAAAGAAAAGTAACGCCTCCAAAAGGAGGAAAACTGGGTAGAGAAAATAAAAGATAATTCACCCAAAACCCCAGAAGGGGGAGGGGAGAAGAAAACATACCAAACGAGATAGAAAACAAAACACAGGAATGTAAACAGAAATCCGAAGAAGGTAAAGCTCGGTACCTTGGAGACTGTACCTTGGTTTACAAGGAAAGTAACAATTTAAAATGCCAAAAATAATTCGTTTAAATTTTAAATTAATAATTCCAATTTAGTTCACGGTGAACCTTCCACATTACTGTGATTAGTTGCCGAAACTGTTTTTCAGATTTTCGATACCACACACGCACATAGGTATTAATTTAACGGCGAAGTCCAAATATTTATTATTATTATTATTATTATTATTATTATTATTTTTCCAGAAATCTTCAAAAATATCAAAATCCTCTTCAGGACGACGTTTAAAATGATTTCAAACACTGGTACATACCTTTGGTGATGAAGAAATGAGAGGAATTTAAACCTGACATTGTTGACGAAGAAATACAGTCACACGACCGGCATCCAGACCTCGTTGGGAAGTATCCAGACGAAAAATAAATCCAAAAATATGATCAAAAGAAATGGCAGGAGGTCTCCAACTAGTTCACACCGGGAAAATCCCCGTTAATAGAGGTATCACGGGGGTTTTCTAGAAATCCACCTCTCCATGGCGTAGCTCTCAAACACACAGACGCTCGACATGGCTGACTGAAGCGAACTCCGTCTCGCGTCGGCTAGCGAGCAAGGAGACAAGTTTTGCCTCAGTAGTAGGCCAGCGCATGCGCAGTTATACTCAACCAACCGCAAGGCCAGACAATGGCCCGCTGTCTACCGTAACTTTAAAAAAGGTATGCTGGCATAAGCCGTTTGACACCAATATTCTAGGCCACAGGGCCAGTTCAAAACGGTTATAAGGGGGAGGCTCACACTATTTAATATTGTCTCAGCATAAAGTATTATTCTTGCATCGCGTATTACGATACCATCTAAATCCTTTAAGTAGAGGGCAAATAATAAGCCACTTAAAATGTCGCCCCGAGGAAACCCATTACACGCGTATCGTACATTAAACGTAGAGGTTTGGCATGTGATTACCATTCGCCGAAAATATGAAAGTTGTTGGAACATTTTGATAAAATTAGCAGGGAGTTGTATGTTATGAAGTTTCGACAGTAACATGTGTATGGGCACGTTGGTATAGCAGCTTTGATATCAAGAAAAGCAGCAATTGTTCCATGTTTGCGATGTTTTGTTAGCAGTAACTCCGTTAATAATATATTAATGGCATCCCTGTGCTTCTTCCGTTTATAAAGGCATATTGTTAGGTGGGTAGCAAATTGTGATAAGCGAGACACCATAGAAGCCTTTCCAACATAATACTGAGGAAGACCTTCCTTAAACATGACTCTAAACAGATTCCTCTATATGCGATGAGATTTGTGGTCGAGAGTTTTGGTTTCGGTATGGGCACGAGCGTAAATGTATTCCATGCAGAAGGAGGGACATCACGAAGGCAGTGGTACAGCGGAATTTAGTATTTTATTGTAGTACGCTATCATTATTGCATGTGCATTGTATGGAAGATGGTTGAGCATTTTATAGGTAATATAGTCCGGTCCAGGAGTAGAAGTAGGTTTCTTTTGGAGTATGTTTGGAAATTCTAGGTAAGATATAGGTTGGGAGAGTGTGAGAAATTTATCAGGAAGAGTCACTGTAGGATACTGCTGAAATTCTTGTTTTGTTTTTTTTTGCTAGTGGCTTTACGTCGCACCGACACAGATAGATCTTATGGCGACGATGGGATAGGAAAGGCCTAGGAGTTGGAAGGAAGCGGCCGTGGCCTTAATTAAGGTACAGCCCCAGCATTTGCCTGGTGTGAAAATGGGAAACCACGGAAAACCATTTTCAGGGCTGCCGATAGTGGGATTCGAACCTACTATCTCCCGGATGCAAGCTCACAGCCGCGCGCCTCTACGCGCACGGCCAACTCGCCCAGTCTGAAATTCTTGATCAACAAAATCTGGAGTTAAGGTGTCATAAACTTGGGAGATGTTTTCGAAGTGTGGTTGGTCGGGTTTATTACACCCCGTATGAGCTAGTTTTATAGCAGCCCAAATATCCTTAATACAGGTGTTTCTATTGAGGGAGTTAATAAAACATTTCCAAGATTCTCTTCGTCTTTCGTTGAAAAAATTATCTCAAGTAGGCAGTATACTTTTTATATTGAAAGTAATTGGTAGGTGTGAAATTTTGATTTAAACTCTTGAGTAGGCTGCGTCTTCGTTTCACCATAGCGGCGCATTGCTTATTCCACAAGTGAATGTTAAGACGTCTAGTAGTATTGATATACCTACGATAATGAAAAGGGTCATATATATCTAGGTAGTTTTGAATATGCTGATATAAGGAAGTATAGGCAGAAGATGTTTGTGATGCGAATTTAATGTGATTTAAAATATAATCATGAAAGGGGCAAAAATCAAAATCTTGCAGATTCCGAGTTCTACGCTGAGGTTTTAAAAGTATGTTCTGCGGATGAAGATGTGTAATAATGTAAATAATGATTGGAAAGTGATTACTTAGATAAGTGTCTTTGTGCGTGTACCACATTGATTTATGGACTATATTTTCGGAACAAATTGATAGATCTACTGCACTATTAGGGTGCCCGGGTGGAGATAGCCGCGTAGGGGAGCCATAATTTAAAATAAACAGGTGGTTGTTTAAGACTGCATGAAAAATATGACGACCTTTTGTTGTGGTATCGACACTTTCCCAGTCAGTGTGATGTCCGTTAAGATCACCCGCTATTATTAAACTGTCTTGGGATGAAAACTGTGAAAACTGTGAAAAATAGTGATGCCACTGAAAGGCGTTGCCTGTATGGAAGGTGGGCAGTAGCGATTCACGATAAGGAAATGTAGTACTCTCACAGCAAAGGAGTATATGTTAGAAATCATATAAGGTAGCAAGACGGTAGTATATGGTATTTGCGGTTCAATTAAAGTGAGTACCCCACCATATCCACAATCATTGTGTCGTTCAACATTATAACCATGGACTGAAAAGGTGGAGTCAGGTTTTAACCACGACTCTTGTAATATAATTATATGTGGATGATATTCTTGAATGAGAAGTATTAACACATTATTTTTGGGGTAATACTCCTACTGTTCCATTGCATATTCGCATCCTCCTCTACGAAAAACTGACTAACCTTGTTAAAGAGGAGTTTTAATAAATGAGCCCATTGAGGTTTTTCACCCAGAACTTCTGCTAAGCGCTTGAAATCGTGCAATTTTTCTGGTTGGGCATTCTTTGGTAATCGCGGGAGTGTAGGGCGATCAGATGAAGTCTGATGGCAATTTGAATGGGAAGCTGTGCTAGTTGACTGTTCCACTTGAACCTTTGGATTTTGAGGCTGTGAACTAGATACCCGTGGAACATGCTCCAAGATAGGATTGCGTAATATCGCTTGATAGCCTGCTCTATCAAAGCCTGGCAGGGGAGCTGGTCGAATTGGTCTGTGAATCACTTCAGTGAATTTCCGTTTGCGAGGAGTCTCACGTGTAGACGACGAATTGCTTGTACTAAGCTGTGGAAAGAGATGTGGGACGCTAAGGGGGGAAAACCTTGTCGGGTGGGGTTTTTCTTGGGCTTCCTGGAAGGAAATATTGTCCACACATATAATGCGCTTAATTGCGATTTGTTACTGATGAACTTCACATCTATCGGATCCTACACTGTGATTCAGCCCACAATGTAGGCATTTACGCATTAAATCAAAACTAATGTGTGAGTTTCATGAGTCTTAGAGCAGTTACCGCATCTCGGGGATTTTGTTCTGCAGTTTTTGGCTGTATGCCGAGAGCGTTGACACTTCCCACAGATAATAGGGCGAAAAATGAATGCCTGAACTTCTAGCAGTACGTGGAAAATAGTAACGAATTCTGGTAAAGTTTGGCATTTGAAGGTTAATTTTATCGTTCCCGTATGAACAAAAGTAGCTTGCCCATCCACTGACACACGTCTGTTGAGCCGTTGGGATTTAACTATAGGAACGGGGGATTCAATGTATTTGATAATGTCCTCCTCAGTTAACTTCTTATCGACTCCCCGAATTAAACCAATGTGAAACAAGCTGGACTCCGGAATGAAAGCTTTAAGTTGATGAGAACTCAAAATGGGGTGTGTTAGAAAAATGTCGGTATTGTCAGCTTAGTCAAATAGAATTTGAAGGCGCTTGGCACCTTTCGGTTTGATAGCTATTATACCTACAATTTTATTATCTTAGAAGAGCCTACCAAGAGCCATGGGATGAATATTTCCAGTGTTTTTCTCACTGACTCCACATAGATTACATACGGACCGCGATGTCCTGAAGAGTAGTAAATTGGATTTGGTATAACGGTCTTGACAGATTGTATAATAGGATGAAAATTGTTCACCACCGAGAACTGGTGTGATGTCACTATTATTGATTGACCCCACTGTTTCTTCATGAACAATATTACTGGAAACGTCCATGTCCGGTGATCGGTTAGTACCGCCACCCCCAGTATCGAAAATATCCATACATATACCGTAAGGCTTGCACTATGGACTACGGCACCTGTCGCACACGGCTATTAAGAAAATAGAACCGCACACTACCACTGTTCGAAACGAACTGTCTCATACCTATATGCGGAGATTTGTTTAGTAAAACCTACGTAAAGGTCAACAATCGTTCCTAATCCATTTCTTTAACAATTTATTAAACAAATCTAATGCAACACCACTTGAAACCAACTATACTCGGCTTGGATCTAGATTCGCCAAAAGCCAAAACTCGCTGGAATCATTGGTCCCAAACGTTTCAAAACTTCCTAAGAGAATTTCCGGAAGCTACAGAAGAGCAAAAGCTCCGTCTGCTAATAAACTATATATATCCTGCAGTCTATAAACACGTAAGTCGTTGCCGTTCTTATAATGATGCAATATCTATTCTTAAGAACTTATATGTCATGCCGGTAAACGAAATATTCTCTAGACATCAACTCTTTACTCGGCGGCAACAACCTAACGAATCAATCGACCGCTACCTAGAATCGCTAAGAATTCTCAGTAGAGATTGCCAGTTTAAAGCCGTGACTGCTGAAACTAATTGTGATGACTGGATACGAGATTCGTTTATCAGAGGATTAGTCAGTCCTGTTATTCGCCAACGCTTATTAGAGAACACAACGCCTACCCTTTCGGATGCTTACTCTCAGGCAGTCTTTAGAACAGGCCCGATTGCATTCTCACTTATACGACAAGGCTTCACCCTCAATTAACAGTATTGGTGATACAGATGACATGTGCCGAAAAGTAAATAATCACTCTCCAGTTGAAGAAAATGACCTTACTCATGATTCCACAGCGGCAACATCGCTCTCTAAATGCAACTTTTGAGGTTTACATAGGCATCACAGGAGCAAATGCCCTGCCAAGGATTCCATTTGCAATTTCTGTGGAAAACGTGGGCACGGGGCTACAGTTTGTAGGTCTACCTCGGTTAAAACAAACTGCCCCATTGTCAGTCATCACTTCGTGCTCCATATCTTCTCAAATATCTAAGGTTAAGACAGGCGTGATAATTAACGGACATTCTATTTCGGGCATGCATGACTCTGGTAGTAATTTGAGCTTTATAGACAACCGTATCGCTCGAGAACTGAATTTAAAAATTCATCCTACCTCTGTAGAAGTAGGTTTTGCTTCTACCACACATAAAGCAAAAATCATTGGTCAATGTACCGTAGATATTAAAATGTGTGGACACCATTATTCAAAAATAGTATTGTCAGTCCTACCTAACCTCTGTTGTGATCTGATAATTGGTCGTGACTTAATGAAGATGAACTCCTCTGTCCAGTTCGACTTCGGAGGTTCTAAAGCCCCTCTCCGTATTTGTGGATTAGCGGCAGCCAAAGTTAAGCCTGATGTACTATCTTTAACTTTTCGCCTGATTGTGAACCTATAGTTGTTAAATCTCGTCACTATTCTGATAGTGGTTCGCAGTCCATTGCAGCTGAAATTGAAAAACTACGAAAGGAAGGTGTAATTGAGAGTATTATTTCCCCTCGGAGAGCTAGGTTCACTACAGCTCAGTATGAACCCCAAGCTCTCCTAGTCAAATTCCGTGGATGTTATTTCTAGCTACTACTTTGTGCAGTGCCTTCGGAATGTCACAGCACGGTCAAGAGTAACTCCCTGATATCTGGGGAACTGGCTGTGTTCCAGTGAATTACCACCCCATTTGACTTTCATTGTGGTAAAAGCTTGCCTTAGCCATCTTAGACGGACTGGGTTTAATTGGTTCCTTCTGTAATAGATAGCGAGTGTGTCTAGAGCATCAGAGAACTTCTCGATAAACTTGAAATCATCTCCTTCGACTGGTAACGGCTGATCATTGGTGTATTGAGCAGCAATAGTGCAAGCATACTTCCTTGTAGCAGCCCGTTCCTTTGTCTTCACCATCTGCTTCTCTGCGCCTGGAACTCAACAAAGAAACTTCGTTTTTCCGATAACACAGGGAAGATGGTTGTCCATCTGGATTTCATATGTCTCTTCCGAACAAATGCGACGTTTAAAAAGTGTAATAATTTTCCGAGAAGTCTATAAACACAACTACTGTGATCTGTAGCCTTTGGAAACCATCTTCTATATTCTGAGTTAGTTTTAATACATGTTAATGGCAGCTCATCCCTTTCCTGAATATAGCCTGCTGTGAAATCACAACTGGCTCTAACATGACCATCAGCCTGTGTAAGATACTTCTTTCTATGACCTTGAAAAGATGGCAAAAATGGAGACTGACCTGTAATTTTAGGCCCATTTCAACCTTTGCCCAGTTTTAGGATTCCTATGGCTCTAGCTTTTCTCAAAATTCTTTGGATTTTCCACAATTTCAAGCAGTCGTTTAACAGCTGCAATGACCATAGCTTTGTGGCTGAACGAAAGTTCATAATTTGCACAAATCTGAGGTCATTCTCACCAGCTACTTAGACTGGCTTAAATTCCAGTTCAGACAACGTAAATGACTCAGAGAGGTCGGTGCTCTCTTTGGCCGGTAGTCTGTCTATTAATTTTTCCCTCCTTTGGTGCAAGGTACAGACTTTCCATTCATTAGGAGCTAATGGGCTTTTATCTGCCTTTATGTTAACAGGAATACTGGTTAGGGAAATCGTCTTAGAAGCCTCCAGGCCTTCTTGTTGTTCCTGCTCATGTAAACTGCATTCATTACTCCTTCTCCGCCTGAGAAGTACGGCTCCATGGCTAAATGGTTATAGTGCTGACCTTTGATCACAGGGATCCCGTGTTCGATTCCCGACTCGGTCGGGAAATTTAACCATAATTGGTTAATTCCCCAAGAATGGTGACTGGATGTATGTGTCGTTTTAAGAACATTTCAACCTAATCACGACGCGCAGATTGCCTACGGGCGTCAAATAAAAAGACCTACACCTGGTAAGCCGAAGTCCTCGGACACACCCCGGCACTAAGAGCCATACGCCATTTCATTTTTGTCTGAGAGATGGAAGAGAGAACACTTTGCGCTGCCTGAATGGTTTGCTTACTAAAACGACATTTGTCATAGAGGTTGTGGAAGTCTTCCAACTGCTGTCTCGTGAGTAATTCCTTGAAGATAGTGTTTCCTACAGCCTCTCGGAATGGATGCGCAATAACAGGTTTTCACAATCAATATTGAGCAAGGCCTCATATTCCCCAGGGATTGCAGCAACTGCATAATCTTCTTATTCAACATGTATGTATGTATGTATGTATGTATGTATGTATGTATGTATGTATGTATGTATGTATGTATGTATGTATGTATGTATGTATGTATGTATGTATGTATGTATGTATGTATGTATGTATGTATGTATGTATGTGTGCATGTATTGTACCGGTAAAGGAGCCCGACTCTCAGATTATATTTTAAAGTAAGCAAGTATATAGTTCTCAGGGCAAAAACTGGGTGACTAGTAGCTAGGGCTCGGTACAGGAGGTAGGGTCCTATCTACAAGAGAACTTTGACTCTGACTCAACATGAGTTTATTCATATAAGACATGAAATTGCACATCACCTCCAGGTAGATATAAGTTGTCTTCCACATAGTCCTATAATATGGCTCGGATTCTCCAGTTCACCAAGCCGAGCAGGTTGGAACACGTTCCAGAAGATTCCAGGGACTCCGTACAGAAGCGGCTGGACTGTCTGGGTTGGTAGAAGGTAGAGATGCCTCGAACTTTCGAGGCCCAGGTTGAACCCCGATGATCCTGGTGATGCTGCAGATAATCATTTGCTACCTCAGTCCAATGTGACTGAGAGGGTTGATGTCTCCAAGGTCACTCGCAGTACTGATAAATCTGAGTTCATAAAAACCCTGGGTGATTAACCTATTAGCGAAGTCACTGGTGATTATTCATCAAGACTTTCAAAATTTAACACTCGTAAAATGATATGTCTCTGTGTACGAGGAAAATAAATAATTTCAGAGTTCACCACTAGCAAAAGTCTTCGTCTCTGAATAAATACTGGCAAAATAAAACACAAGTCCCTTCTCATGAAACTATAACCAAATTTAAAGTTCATCACTGGCGAAGGTCTTTGAATGAACACGGACGAAAAACATAACTCCATCCACATGAAAATCTGAATAGATTTACAGTCTATCACTGGCGAAATTTATAAGTCTTTGAATCAACACTGGCGAATGTACAAGTCTTTGAGTGAACATGGACGAAAAACACAAGTCCATCCATATGAATAAATTTACAGTCTATCACTGGCGAAATTTATAAGTCTTTGAATCAACACTGGCGAATGTACAAGTCTTTGAGTGAACATGGACGAAAAACACAAGTCCATCCACATGAATAAATTTATAGTCTATCACTGGCAAGGTATCCAAGTCTTTGAATAAACACAGGTGAAATCCTAAATTTATGTTTTAAAGACGTTGAATGAAGTTAGAGTTCATCACCGGCAAAGTTTAGAAGTCTTTGAACCAGTACCGGCAAAATCACAAATTTATGCTTACGGGAACTTTGAGCACATTCAGAGATCATCACTAGCAAAGTTTATAAATCACTCTTTATTAGAGGAATGAGTCTCTTAACACTCGCAAATATTGCAGGTTCAATTTATAAAGAATTCGTTCTTTAACACACGTAAATAATATAAGTCCAATAATGAATGAATTTAGCACACGTAAATAATACAAGTCTATTTCATGAATAACTGGAAAAAATTCCAGTCTCGAACACCCGTAAATATTGTAAGTTCAATTATGAAGACTTAGAAAATGTTCTTTGACACTCGAAATATTGCAAGTCCACTTGAGAATACTTGGAGGAATTCGTTCTCCCACACTCGAAGAAAATACAAGTTCACTTTATGAATACTTAGACAATTACAGAGTTCCTCGTCGGGACTATCACTACACGACTATAGTAGCAGCGAGAGTGTTCACGCTGACTACTCAGCTGTAACTGAGTGAACAGGCTACAGTGGGCCCTCCTTTTATTCGATCCGGGACGTCTACGTCACAATACGGCTTGACTGAATATCTCCTAAATCCCTCGATGGATTTACTTGAAACTCGAGCATTGCGACGTTCAGGTGATCCCAAACAAGATGACATATCGCTCAAGCCGCTAGCATAATTATTACGGGAGTTACAAAATTTTCCCGTCGAACAATCTGGAAGATGTGACGTGGAATCTAGAATATACGAGTCCAGGCTGGGAGCACGTGGTGTGACGGGCGGGCGGTCTAGCTAGCCCCTGTGACTACGTCACAGCTCGCAGCTGTCCTTCACTCGCTTGCTTGCCCCGCTGACGGTAAACAAACCAGGCGTGCTCAGAACATTACGCGTGATAATTAAATGTAATTTATACTCAAAAAATACTTATGTACAGGTCGTAACCGGTACAGTATGTGTGTATGTATGTATGTATGTATATATGTATGTATGTATGTATGTATGTATGTATGTATGTATGTATGTATGTATGTATGTATGTATGTATGTATGTATTATACCAGTAAAAGAGCCGACTTTAAGATTTTAATTTTAACGTAAGCATGAAATAGTTCTCAGGGCGAAACTGGATAGACACTAGCTAGGGCTTGGTACAGGAGGCAGGGTCCTATCTACAAGAAAAATTTTAATCATATTGAATAAGAGTTTATTCATGAAATGCATATCAAATTGCACATCACCTCATTGTAGAGAGGGGTTGTCTTCAACGCCGTCCTTTTGATGGTCCGGGTCTCCAGCTCACCGGACCGAACAGGCTGAAACACGTTCCGGAAGATGCCAAATACTCCTTTAAGGTGAGGCCGGAACACCCAGGTTGGTCGTGTGCGAGTACGTCTCGAACTTCCGATGTTCTGGAAGATCTCCGATGTTGCAGATAATCACTCATCACTTAAGTCTAATGTGGCTGATGGACTCAATGTCCACAAAAACATCGAAAATGTGTTCTTCGTCACTCGCAGAATTTACAAGTCAAAGTTCATAAAGACCTTGAATAATTGGTTTCTCACCACTGGCAATATCACAAGTCAATGTCCGTAAAGACTTTAAAGAATTCGTTCCTTAACACTCGCGAAAATGACAAGTCCATGTTCACAAAGACTTTGAATAATTTCAGAGTTCACCACTGGTAAAAATTACAAGTCACTGTCCATAAAAGACTTCAAAGAAATTTAGAGTTCATCACTGGCAAAAGTTACAAGTCAATGTCCACAAAAGACGTTGAATAATTTTAGAGTTCATCACTTGCAGAAATTGCAAGTCAATGTTCGTAAAGACTTTGAATAATTTTAGAGTTCATCACTGGCAAAAATCACAAGTAATTGTCTGTAAAGACTTTGAATAATCACTGGCGAAAATCACAAGTCAATGTCCATAAAGACTTTGAAGAATTTTAGAGTTCATCACTTGCAAAAGTTACAAGTCAATGTCCACAAAAGACTTTGAATAATTTTAGAGTTCATCACTGGCGAAAATTGCAAGTCACTGTCGGTAAAAACTTTGAATAAATTGTTCCTGAACACTCGCAAATATTACAAGTCCATGTTCATAAAGACTGAATAATTTTAGAGTTCATCACTGGCAGAAATTGCAAGCCAATGTTCATAAAGACTTTGAATAAATTGTTCCTAAACACTCACAAATATTACAAGTCCATGTTCAGAAAGACTTTGAATAATTTTAGAGTTCACGCGCGCACAATTGATAAGTCCATTGTGGCCGTGATTGTTTAAGTCCCGCATGAAGACTGTAACTACTCGAAGATAGCCTCTGACGACTACGGCAGCGTGTAGAGCCAGGCTGAATACTCAGCTGTGACTGACTGATCAGGCTAAAATGAGCCCTCCTTACATTCTGTTTGGGGGCTTCTACGTCATCATATAACGTGATCCCTTGCAGCTGGTTATCCCATGAACCCCTCGATGGATTTACTTGAGATTCACGCTTTGCGACGTTTATGTGATTCCCTTCAAAATGACATGTCGCTCAAATTGTAACCATAATTATTAGAGGAGTTTTAAAATTTTCTTAATCGAATGTTCGTGAAGGTTTGACGCTTGAATCCAGAACATACCAGATCAGGCCAGCTACACTTGGCGTGTCAGGCGGGTGATCTATCTTGCCCCTGCAGCTACGTCACACACACAGCTGTCCTTGACTCGCTCATTCGTTCCACCGAATGTAAACAAACCAGGCTTGCTTGGAATATTACGCGTGATGATTAAATGCAATTAACTATCAAAAATACGCATGTACAGGTCGTAACCAGTGCAGTATGTATGTATGTATGTATGTATGTATGTATGTATGTATGTATGTATGTATGTATGTATGTATGTATGTATGTATGTTCGTTGGATATTCAGCCTGAAGGCTGGTTTGATCCTCCACAGCTATGCCAACAGCTGCCATAGATGTTCTAGGCACCGCTGAAGAGGCGTTCTAGGGAAATGAGGAGTGAGGTAGTTTCCCGTTGCTTTCCTCATTATTCAACATAGCAGAGAATTTCGACCAACCTTCCTGAAGTCGAATCTCTGCTTGAATCCAACTTTTTGTGGTCTTATACTTGGAGAGAAGTGACATATTATAGGCCTGTGCTGCGTATTTGGTATGGGTTGGCCCACTGGTTTGGAGCATAGCCTAACAATACTATTGCTCACGAACTGAAGATAAGGATTGTAACCTCTATGTCATCTACCACTATTGTAAGAGACAGGGAGTTTATTGTCAAGAATGAGTGACAGTTCATATGTTTCCGCCCATGAAGGAACAGCTTCTCCATTTTTATCCTCTCGAGTATAGCCCCAAATGTGGCTATGCCTATTGAAGTCGCCAATTATAACAGACCTTTCGTGACTGCTGAAGTTCTCATGTAGAATGAAATATAACTTTTCATTAAGCGGCTTATACACAGAGCTGATCGTGATGTTGCTAAATTTCATGGCTATAATTTCAAAATGATTTTCTTCTGTGTGACGGGCACTGCTGACCTTGAGATCTAGTTCAACAAAAATAGCACTTCCATTCTGTGCATTTGATCGTTCTGCTGCTAAGACCAATCCTGGGACCCTCGAACGTCTTTGTTGTTTATTATTGTGTGTTTCCTGAATGCATAAGATATCCCACTTCTTTTCCTGGCATAGTTTATGCACACCGGGCAAGATGGTCGTGTGGTTAGGGCCGCGCCGCTGTGAGCTTGCATCCAGGAGTTCGTGGGTTCGAACCCCACTGTCGACAGCCCTGAAGATGGTTTCCGTGGTTTCCCATTTTCACACCAGGCAAATGCTGGGGCTGTACATTAATTAAGACCACGCCGTTTCCTTCCCTCTCCTAGGTCTTTCCTATCCCATCGTCGTCATAAGATCTATCTGTGTCGGTGCGACGTAAAGCCAATTGTAAAAAATGTTAATGCAATAGTTGCTATTTGCTATTGATATGCCCTCAATTTTCACAATATTATTGTCACGGATGAACCTGAGAACGGCCGTTTGTACGGTCGCACCCAGTCTTTAGGATGCTGTGTTTCCGTTGTGAGAGAATCTGCCGTCTAGGTACAGTCTTAGTCCGTTGCCCAGCGGCGCTCAAATGCTGCAATATAGGTTTGAAACGCACCCTACGTGGAGGCTTCTCCCGCGTGTATTATTGGTTTTTGTTGTATACAATGAACTTGGTATACAAGGCACAACATAAAAGTTTACTGCTTCAACACATTTATACAATATGTACATGAAATAGAACGAAACTTTTCTTGAAGCTTGTTGAGTTGCACACGTTTAATGTTAATATAAGGCAGTAGGCTGAGGGCCTGAATAATATTTACCTTCGTAAGAATTGAGATTCCTATATACATTCAATCTTGTCTTGATGAGACAGTCTGTTCAAATGAGAGAATGTTCTTGATAATCGAAAACTATCGGTCATGTAAAATAACAAGTGGAACTTGTAGAGAGAGTTCGTATTAGCAGAATGCTAACAGGAGGAGTATAACTTGCAAGAAACTTGCGTCTAGTGTTCATATATAGCAGAATGCTATGCTTGGAGTCGGAGCACTGTAGGGGACTTGAGTGAGTAGCAGAATGCTTGGATGAGTGCTCGACGTGGCTACGGGATGCAGGATGAATGAGGCAATGTCCAGAGGTGAAACCTCATGGCCAGGAATCAGTCCACCTATTCAGAACACATTTTAAGAGGGTACCTCCGTGTCTGACTTGCGGTGTAGTCTGGTCGTTGGACGCTGTAGGAGTCCTGGAGAGGCGAGAAACATTGCTCCTTTTATAGCGCTAGCTGACGTCACCGACGAACACGTCAGGGCACTGCAGTCTGCCTCGTGGTCTCTGGAAACATCCATGTGTCGGGCGGGCTGCGGAGATTGTAGGCGCGGAGGACACACACAACAACCTCCCCTCCTAATTACGCCGGTATGCGCGAAGCGGCGACGGCGCTGGCGGCTGCAGCGATGCTGGGGTGGAGAGTCGGCCGTGTCTGTTGTGTTGTGCGGAGCCTGGTCTGGGCGAAGGAGCCTAGAATCGTTCTGAAAAGAACCCATGTTGATTAAATTGTCCAGAGCTCGGTCTGCAATGGATTGTTGAGGTGTTACAAGGGAATTAACAGAAGGAGATGGACGATAGCGGAGGCGTATCCGGTCCTGGTGGCGACAGATGCGTTTCTCGGCGGTCTAGATGTCTTAGAGACGATGGCCCAAGGTACGGCAGATGATACCAGGTATCCAGGGAGGATTGGACTTGAAAGTCCGGACGTATACTTTGTTGGCGACGTTGAACTTCGGTTGCGAGCGCTGCGGCTGGGCAGGAAGAGGTTGCAACAAGGAAAGCAAAGTTCGATGATGGCGTCCATGGAGCTTGTGAGCTGGAGTGAGGTTGTTGGTACCAGGCATAGTCCTATATCTGCCTAGGAGTTGTAACAATGCTTGGTCCTTAGTTAAACCTGAAGATACAGCTTTCTTCATGCGTTTCTTGAAAGTCTGGACAAAACGTTCAGCTTCACCATTAGATTGAGGGTGAAAAGGCGGTGCCAGAATATGTCGAATGCCATTATGAGTACAGAAGTTCTGGAAGTTAGTGGCAGTATATTGGGGTCTCTTGTCTGAAATGAGCACTTGAGGTAAACCTTCAGTAGTGAAAATCCTCTGAAGTGCGCGAATAGTAGCTTCTGTAATAGTAGAATGCATTTCTACGACTTAAGGAACGTTAGAGAGAGAAAAGGTCCAGCGAAGTCTATGTGTACTCTTTCCCAAGGAGAAGTAGCAAGAGGCCATGGAGCGTGGCCAGATGAGGGTGTGTTCTGATGTACCTGACACGGGTCACAGCGGCGGATGAGTTTCTCGATGTCGGCGTCAACACCGGTCCAATAGAAGTGTTGACGGGCGAGTTGCTTGGTGCGTGATATTCCCCAATGACCTTCATGTGACAAATCGAGCACTTGCTTGCGTAGACTAAGTGGTATAACCACTCGGATTGGGGTGCCTGTTTCTAATAGGATAACTCCGGCACGAGTCTTGAGACGATGCTGAAGACGATGATAGGGTGCAAGGCTGGTAGGAAGCTTGGTTTGAATAGGCCAACCGTTGCGGATATAAGTACGAACTGTAGCTAGTGTACTATCCTTATCAGTCGCTTTGGCGATGCAAGTAGCATCAATGGGAAAACTGGAGACTGCATCTTCAAGTTCTCTGTCTAACTGAAAACATTCAGATTCTTGAGAATCGAAAGTAGTATCAGGACGTACAGGTAAGCGAGAGAGAGCATCAGCATTACAATGCTGGGATGTGCTACGATAGGCAATCTGATAGGAGTAGTCAAAAAGGAATATGGACCATCTTTGAAGTTTCCTTAGAGAATGTTCAGGGATCTTATTACCAGGATGGAATAAGTGAACAAGAGGCTTGTGATCAGTAATTATGAGGAAATGGTTGCCATAGAGATACTCGTTGAAACGGCGAATACCAAATATAATAGCTAAAGCTTCTTTCTCTATCTGTGAGTAGAGACGTTGATGCTCGTTGAGTGTCTTGGAAGCGAAGGCTATAGGACGTTCTTGTCCGTGACGATCCTTCTGGGAGAGAACGGCGCCGAGCCCATAATCAGATGCGTCCGTGGCGAGAGTGAGGAGCTTACCGGGATGAAAAAAGTAAGCTTGACAGAATGGACAAGAGCCTTGTTGATAGTCTGCCAGGCATGTTGACATTGCTGAGACCAATGAAATTTAGCACCTTCCTTGCGTAAGTCGTTCTGAGGAGCTGCTACTGAAGCGAAGCGTGGAATGAACTTGTTGTAATAGTTCGCTTTTCCTATGAAGGATTGGAGCTGTTTGATGTTCTGCGGTGTGGGGATGTTGAAAACGGCAGAGACGTTCCGTTCGCTGGGGCGAATGCCAATCTTATCAATGATATGACCTAGGTAGTGAACTTGAGGTTGAAGGAATGTGCACTTAGCGAGATCAGCACGTAAGCCATTTTCTTTCAATTTGGTGAGGAGGAGGCGCAGATTATGCAGGTGTTCTTGATGATCTTTTCCGGTCACAAGAATGTCATCAAGGTAATTAGAACAACCAGGAATGGAGGCGTTAAGCTGTGCTAAATAGTGCTGGAAAATCGCAGAGGAGGAAGAGACACCGAAAGGTAGGCGCTGGAGCTGTAGAAGTCCAAGAGGGTTATTCAGTGTGAGGCACTGCTTGGATTCTTCGTCTAAAAGTAGCTGGAGATAAGCTTCTTTGAGATCCACTTTAGAGAATAACTGTCCACCGGCTAAACGGCGAAATAAGTCTTCAGGACGGGGAATCGGAAAAACATCGGTTTCAATCTGTGAATTGATTGTAGAGCGAAAATCACCACAAATGCGGATATTAAGATTAGCTGTTTTAACTACTACGAGTGGAGTACCCCATTTACTGGAAGTGACGGGAACTACTATACCGGTTGCTATCCATCGCTGTAATTCTTGAGTAACTTGATCTCGAAGTGCAAGTGGGACGGGACGTGCTTTGAAAAAGCGAGGCTTGGTTCCTGATTTCAGCTTTATATGAGCTGTGTAGTATTTGGCAGTGCCTAAGGTAGAATCGTACACTTCAGGAAATTGCTCTAGAAGATCGATGACATCAGATGTAGGCTGTAAGGCTGAGACTACATTGACGTTGTCATGTATTTGAAAGCCGAACAAACTGAAGAGATCCATGCCTAGTATATTAGATGCAGTGTAGTTATTGACCACTAGTAAAGTAACGACCTTATGAATATCTGTATATGTTGCTGGAATAGTGATTTGTCCCTCAATATCAATTTTCTTCTTGTTAAAAGTAACAAGTTGTACATCAGCAGGAGAGAAAGACGGTGAACATAAATTATGATATGTAGCCAGATTGATAATGGAGGCAGACGAACCAGTATCTAACTGAAAATCAGTAGAGTGATCTGGGAAAACGATCGGAATGATGATCTTACGAGAATTTCTTGTAGGAAGAATGAGGTTGATTTGATCAACTTCCATGTCCTGTCGCGTCTTCTGAAGAGTTTTCTTCGCAGGATGAGTGCGGGCAGGGCGGGACGTACTTTGACAGACAGCCTTGATATGTCCTACTTTATGACAGCGATCACAGGTGGACTTGAAGAAGCGGCAGTCACGGAGTTCGTGATGCTTAAAACATCCTCTGCAGGAAGGCAGGAGCTGAGGAGTTTTCCTAGAAATGCGTGTCTTCGTAGAAGAGCGCGGAGGAACTTGTCGGGAACGCTTGGCAGGGAGCGAGCCGACCTGGCGGTTCGAAGGAGCAGAATGCTGGCGGGCCGTATGAGATACGTAAGCGACTTCATGTTTGGTAGCTATTTCAGATGCAGTCTTGGTAGTCATCTCATAGACTGTGGCAAGACGCTGGATTTCTTCCAAAGAAGGGTAACCACTCTTGACAGTGTCGAAACGAACTTTGTCTTGGGGAGTATGGAGAATAACCACGTCACGAATGAGTGAATCAGAGTAGGGCGTGTTACAACCATCCTTAGAACAGATAAATTTGCAATGCTTGGCGAGACGTAGTTCCGCAATCCATTCTGTGTGAGTCTGGCGTGGCTTCATTCTACACTGAAAGAACTTGTAGCGAGCTGATACGATGTGAGGATCCTCAGTATTGTACCAGTAAAAGAGCCCGACTTTAAGATTTATTTTCAACGTAAGCATGGAATAGTTCTCAGGGCTAAACTGGATGAATATTAGCTAGGGCTTGGTACAGGAGGCAGGGTCCTATCTACAAGAAAAGTTTGAATCTGATTAGATAAGATTTTATTCATGTAATGCATATTAAATTGCACATCACCTCATGGTAGATAGGGGTTGTCTTCCACAGTGTCCTTTAAATGGCCCGGGTCTCCAGCTCACCAGGGCGCACCGGCTGGAACACGTCCCAGAAGATGCCCCAGTACTCCGTAAAGGTGCGGACGGACCATCCAGGTTGGTTGCATGGAATACGCCTCAAATTCCCGATGCTCGGGATGACCTCCGATGGTTCCTGACGATGTTGCAGGTAATCACATTACCCAAGTACAATGAGGTTGATAGAATTAATGCCCACAAAACTCCGAAAATGTTCTCCGTCACTCGCAGAATTGATAAGTCAAAGTTCATGAAAACCTTGAGTAATTAGTTTTCTCACCACTAGTAAAATCACTAGTCAATGTTCATAAAGACTTTCAAGAATTCACTCTTTAACACTCATGAAGACTTTCAATAATGTTATAGTTCATCAATGGCAAAAATTACAAGTCTTTAAGTAATCACTGGCAAAAATCACAAGTCTATGCTCATGAAAACTTCGAATAAATTTAGAGTCCATCACTCGTGAATATTACAAGTCTTTGAAAAATTACTGGCGAAAATTTAAAGTCCATTACTGGTAAATATCACAAGTCTTTGAAAAATCACTGGTGAAATTTTAGAGTCCATCACTGGTAAATATTACAAGTCTTTGAAAAATCACTGGAGAAAATTTAGAGTCCATCACTGGTGAATATTACAAGTCTCCTTTATAAAGACTTAGAAGAATTCAGAGTTCCTCAACACTCGTAAATATTACAAGTCCCATTTATAAAGACTTAGAAGAATTCGTTCTTCAACACTCGTAAATATTACAAGTCTCATTAAAAATACTTAGAAGAATTCGTTCCTCAACACTCGTAAATATTACAAGTCCCATTATAAAGACTTAAAAGAATTCAGAGTTCCTCAACACTCGTAAATAAAGACTTCGAGGAAATTCTCAGTGAGACTATAACCACACGAAGATAGCCTCCGACGATTATGCCAGCGAGTAGAGCCACGTTGACTACTCGACTGTGACTGACTCACTGAGATATCAGGCTCTATTGAGCCCTCCTTATATTCGGTTTGGGGACATCTACAGTACGTCACATATGCCGTGAAGCTGGTTATCTCCTGAATCCCTCGACGGATTTTCTTGAAATTCAAGCATTGCGATGTTTATGTGATTCCCTTTTAAATGACATGTTGCTCAAGTCGCTACCATAATTAATATAGGAGTTTTAAATTTTTTCTCCGTCGAATGTTCGGGAAGGTGTGACGCCTGAATCTGGAACATACGAGTTCAGGCCAGTGGCACGTATCATGACAGGCGGGTGATCTAACTAGCCCCTGCAGCTACGTCAGACATACAGCTGTTCTCAGCTTGCTCGCTCGTCCCGCTGAATGTAAACAAACCAGGCTTGCACGTAGTAACACGCGTGATGATTAAATACGATTAACTCTCAAAAAATATGCATGTACATGTCGTAACCGGTACATATCCCTGCTTCTCAGGGAAAAAGGAAATACTATTAGGATTTTGTTTTAGTCTCTTTTCACTCAAAGTATTTTTCGAGATTGGAAGCATTGTAGAAGTCTTCAAGGCTGCCATCTAGTCTTGTGATTTTATAGGCACCGTTGTCCAAAGATAAACGCAGTTACCATGGGGTTTCCTTGCTATGGTGAGCGGAGTAATATAGGTTGTCACGCATTTTGAGATTATTCCGTCAGCCTCCATCTGACGAATTAGTGTCCTGGTTTCATCCATGTACTTCTTAGGCACCGGATATGGCTTGCGTTTATAAGGCGAAGTATCCTTGACGTTGAAGTAGTGTTTAAAATTCTTAATCTCTCCAGGCTTCTCATCGAAGACGTCCGGATAGACGTCCTCTTGCTCCGCCGCTGCTATGTTAGGGTGGCAATCTAGGGGTTCATCAGGCCCTTTGTCATTCAAAATTTCATCGATGGGTCCCTCCTCATTGGGATCACCATCTTCCATTAACACGCGTCCCTCTTCATCTTCGGGATCACCCTCTTCTTTCAGTACCTGGTCGACTGGGGCGGCATCGCCAATCACACCATCGACTTGTGTACGGGGTAAATCAATCCCTTGAAGTCAAAAATCTTCACCGTCTACCAGCTGTAACTCTACAGATCCAATCCTACATAGATGAATAGTGTTGGCAGAATAGTCAATGGTAGCCTTGTATTTAGGCAGAAAGTCTGAACCCAAGATAAGATAAAACTTCATAGGCGAGACTATCAGGAAAATATGTTCACACTTCTTCGTTGATAGCAAACTCAAGGAAGACTTGCTGCTTACATTTGATATTCCTGTCAGGAATAATGCCCTTAATCCTAACTTGTGCTACCGGCAAAATGAGAAGGTTACATCGATCCTTGATCAATGTTATCAACTTTTCAGAGATTAGGGAAACTTGCGCTCGCGAGTCCACTAGCGATGATACTTGGAATTTCCCAATGGTAATATTGATGAGGGGTAAACTTCGTTGAACATGTTGACGAATGGGTAATTCGTATTCAAGTACTAAGTCGTCATCAATGTGCCAATAATTTATTATGTCTACATGAAATGACCCGGCCTCCTCATTTTCAGGCAATCGTATTTCTGAAAATTTTAAGTTTTTTTCTTTGCAACAGCTCCTGTGGATTCTCGTTTTTGACCCAAGGTGTTGTTTCTTTGATAATATTCTTGGTATTCAAGAGAAATCGCTCCAGGTTGATGACCCTCTTGTTTCGTCTGATGGAGGTAGTCCTGCGTTTCCTTCCACCGTTTGTGCAAGTCAGAATTGTTTGAGTCTCTACTGTTTTTTTCTTGTTTTAACCAAGTAGGTTTGGTTTGGTACGGCGTCTGGCCACGGTATGGGCGTCTCCTAAACCCTCTATACCGCGTAGGTGAAGATGGAGTATCTCTCTCTTCCCTTCTATCCGCTCGTTCGGGACTTTGTCGTCGTTGTTCCGAAGTGTTAATCTGGACCGGATGGGCGGCTATGTCCTTACTCTTGCTCGGTTTCAAAGTACCCTGAGCATGAGCAGTATCAAGACGTCGTAATACGGCATGTAATTGGTCCATGTTCTTAATGTTCGCTGGTACTAAGATCTCTTGAAAGTGAGGAGGATACTGTAACGTAATGCCCAGTATGAGTTCCTTCCCAGGCAAAGGAGGGTCTAAGTACTGCATCTTCTTCAACTGAGATAATAAAAAATCTGCGTATCGAGAGGTGTTAATGGAGGTGTTATACTTTCTCGAATATAGTTGAAGTTTGATAAGGTGTTGAGTTTCTGCGTTCCAAAAACATTCATTTAAAGCTTTCTCAAAGTTAGAGTATGTCTTGAAATTAGATTTGAATACAGAGTACCAGGAAAGAGCCTTGCCATATAATAATCGGGCCACTGTCCTTAGCTTTCTATCCTCAATAATCTTGTGCTCTTGAAAATATTCCGCTACATTAATCAGAAACTCTTTAGCCGTGTAATCTTCTCTACCGGAGAATTTAGGAGGTTTTTCCTCTTGGATTTTAACGATAGTTGTCTGGTATGATGTTTCTCCGACAACCTCTATCGAACTATGAATAGGTCTGGACGTATCTCGAGATTCAAGATTAACGAGCTTAGTGGCTAGTTGTTCGAGATTACTCTTGACATTCCCCAACTGGAGTTGGACTATTCCTTCGACTTGTTTGACATCGTTCTTTAATTCAACTTTAAGTTCACCCACATCTTTGCAAATACGACTAATTTGTGTGGTGGTATTGTCGGTTTGCTGAGTGAACCGTTTGTCAAACTCGCCCTGCTTAGCTTTTAATAAAGCAACTTCGTTTCCAACTCTGGAAATGTCATTCTTAACCGTGTCCCTAAGAGTATCTTGGACAGAAACAATTTTAGCCTGCATTTGCGAGAGCTGACCATGTGACTCCTGAAATTCGGCATTGAAACCCTCAATGTCCTGCGAAAGCTGTTGGACTGAAGGAAGAACCCTTTTCAAATCCTCCTTAACAAGTTCCATGACTTGGTTTTTAACAATGTTTTTCATTTCTTCGACATTACGAGCTAGCTGAGAGTTGATTTCAGCGAATCGATCATCAATTTTCTTATGGGACTCTGTGAATCTTTCTTCTATTCTAACACTTGGTTGATCAAAGGGAGATTCTAAGATCGCATTCATTTCAGTAAAGCGCTGTTCTAATTTGGTATTAGATTCAATCAATCGCTTATTCAAGTTAGCAAGGGTAGTTTTAGATTCGGCATTCGCTTCAGCTAATCGCCTATCCAAGTTGGCAAGAGTGGCTTTAGTTTCGGCATTTGCTTCAGCTAATCGCCTATCTAGGTCGGCATTAGATTCAACATTTGCTTGCGCTAAGTTATTTAAACGTTGGTCTACATTGGCAAGATTAGCATTAGTCTGAACATTAGCCTCAGCTAAGCTAGAAAGATTGCTATTATTTTCAGCGAGGCGTCGCTCTAAGTTAACATTAGCTTGAGCTATGCTAGAAAGATTAGTATCAGTTTCGGTAATACGTCTCTCTAAGCTAGCACATGCCGCAGTAAGCCTAGTCTCTAAGTTGGCGTTAACCTCATTCATATTAAGCCTAAGGGCTTCAATTGCTGTGAGTATATTATCCATATTTATGGCAATTTTAATACCTCAAAATATGACACCAGGCCGCACCGGCTGGAACACGTTCCAGAAGATGCCCAAGTACTCCGTAAAGATGCGGACGGACCATCCAGGTTTTCAATCATAAATTGAATTATCAGTGACTTCAAAAGTACAAAAGCACTCAGTTCAGCATATATCAACACATAGAAAATCAACCATATGACAAGAACACATAAAACACAAATTGCTTGCCACGTCCAGGGCATAAGTTTCACTTTGTAAAAAGAAACAGCACGTCCAGGGTGTTGTGATTGTCTATTACCTGTTAGCACTGTTAACCTAGCTATCGAGCCCCAACGTGCAGGGTGCCACGTATATTACCCACCTCTCTGTACCAGTAAAAGAACCCGACTTTAAGATTTATTTTCCACGTAAGCATGGAATAGTTCTCAGGGCTAAACTGGATGAATATTAGCTAGGGCTTGGTACAGGAGGCAGGGTCCTATCTACAAGAAAAGTTTGAATCTGATTAGATAAGAGTTTATTCATGTAATGCATATTAAATTGCACATCACCTCATGGTAGATAGGGGTTGTCTTCCACAGTGTCCATTAAATGGCCCGGGTCTCCAGCTCACCAGGGCGCACCGGCTGGAACACGTTACAGAAGATGCCCAAGTACTCCGTAAAGATGCGGGCGGACCATCCAGGTTGGTTGCATGGAATACGCCTCAAATTCCCGATGCTCGGGATGATCTCCGATGGTTCCTGACGATGTTGCAGGTAATCACATTACCCAAGTACCATGAGGTTGATAGAATCAATGCCCACAAAACTCCGAAAATGTTCTCCGTCACTCGCAGAATTGATAAGTCAAAGTTCATGAAAACCTTGAGTAATTAGTTTTCTCACCACTAGTAAAATCACTAGTCAATGTTCATAAAGACTTTCAAGAATTCACTCTTTAACACTCATGAAGACTTCCAATAATGTTATAGTTCATCAATGGCAAAAATTACAAGTCTTTAACTAATCACTGGCAAAAATCACAAGTCTATGCTCATGAAAACTTCGAATAAATTTAGAGTTCATCACTCGTGAATATTACAAGTCTTTGAAAAATTACTGGCGAAAATTTAAAGTCCATTACTGGTAAATAACACAAGTCTTTGAAAAATCACTGGTGAAATTTTAGAGTCCATCACTGGTAAATATTACAAGTCTTTGAAAAATCACTGGAGAAAATTTAGAGTCCATCTCTGGTAAATATTACAAGTCTCCTTTATAAAGACTTAGAAGAATTCAGAGTTCCTCAACACTTGTAAATATTACAAGTCCCATTTATAAAGACTTAGAAGAATTCGTTCCTCAACACTCGTAAATATTACAAGTCCCATTTATAAAGACTTAGAAGAATTCGTTCCTCAACACTCGTAAATATTACAAGTCCCATTAAAAATACTTAGAAGAATTCGTTCCTCAACACTCGTAAATATTACAAGTCCCATTATAAAGACTTAAAAGAATTCAGAGTTCCTCAACACTCGTAAATAAAGACTTCGGGGAAATTCTCAGTGAGACTATAACCACACGAAGATAGCCTCCGACGATTATGGCAGCGAGTAGAGCCACGTTGACTACTCGACTGTGACTGACTCACTGAGATATCAGGCTATATTGAGCCCTCCTTATATTCGGTTTGGGGACATCTACAGTACGTCACATATGCCGTGAAGCTGGTTATCTCCTGAATCCCTCGACGGATTTTCTTGAAACTCAAGCATTGCGATGTTTATGCGATTCCCTTTTAAATGACATGTTGCTCAAGTCGCTACCATAATTATTATAGGAGTTTTAAATCTTTTCTCCGTCTAATGTTCGGGAAGGTGTGACGCCTGGATCTGGAACATACGAGTCCAGGCCAGCGGCACGTGGCATGACAGGCGGGTGATCTAACTAGCCCCTGCAGCTACGTCACACATACAGCTGTTCTCAGCTTGCTCGCTCGTCCCGCTGAATGTAAACAAACCAGGCTTGCACGTAGTAATACGCGTGATGATTAAATACGATTAACTCTCAAAAAATATGCATGTACAGATCGTAACCGGTACAGTATAATGTACATTCATGCGAGCTACGAGCTGTGCGAAAGGAACTTCCGAGATCTGTCCTTCGGAATTAATTTCTGCAGTAATTCGCAGGTAGTGTTTCCTACAGAACTGAGAAAAGAGGTCGTTGGCGATTCTCGTCCGTGATGGAGTGGCAGATAAAATGCTGTTGAAGTCTTGATAAATACACTGACCATTCTTCTTTCTCTGGGTCGAAAGCAGAAAATGGAGGAACGGTGGTGTTTTGTGCGGAGGAAGAGAGAGCCTGTATGGCTGTAAGCAATGCGGTCTGCTGCTGTTGCATGAATTGCTGTTGTTGCTGCTGTAAAGCCTGTAATAATAGCCGCCAATTGCTCGGGACTAGCCATGTTGACAGATGAGACTGTGAGCACAACTTGCTAGATAGCGTGTAGGGGACCAGCTGGAAGCGAGACCTTCAACGATCGCCTGTGAGTGAGAGAGAAAGAGAGCGCGCAGCGAGAAGGCAGTGGAGAACAGGTGCTGCGTGCGCCGTGAAAGGTTGGCTTGATGTCCTCAGTTCAAACGGGGAATACACTGGGAGGAATGGCACTGTAAATACGAAATGTGAGCAGAGTGCTGGCGTGGCTAACTTGTGTCCCGTAGCTATTTTGGTGATATGGCGTAACCACTTCGAATGTTTGCTCGATATTGTTGGCGTGTCTGGGGGTAACGTTGCCTTGTCGCCAATATTGTTGATATTGGCGGTGCCAACGTGTGAATTTTCCTCGTCGCCAATTTTGTTGGCCATAAACTCTAATAACGTTTTCCTCGTCGCCAATTTTTTTGGCGAGACCTACTACGAAGTTTTCCTCGTCGCCAATTTTGTTGTGTTGTATACAAGGAACTTGGTATACAAGGCACAACATAAAAGTTTATTGCTTCAACAAATTTATACAATATGTACATGAAATAGAACGAAATTTTTCTTGAAGCTTGTTGAGTTGCATACGTTTAATGTTAATATAAGGTAGTAGGCTGAGGGCCTGAATAATATTTACCTACGTAAGAATTGAGATTCAATCAATCTTGTCATGATGAGACAGTCTGTTCAAATGAGAGAATGTTCTTGATAGTCGAAAACTATCGGTCATGTAAAATAACAAGTGGAACTTGTAGAGAGAGTTCGTATTAGCAGAATCCTAACAGGAGGAGTATAACTTGCAAGGAACTTGCGTCTAGTGTTCATATATAGCAGAATGCTATGCTTGGAGTCGGAGCACTGTAGGGGACTTGAGTGAGTAGCAGAATGCTTGGATGAGTGCTCGACGTGGCTACGGGATGCAGGATGAATGAGGCAATGTCCAGAGGTGAAACCTCACGGCCAGGAATCAGTCCACCTATTCAGAACACATTTTTAAGAGGGTACCTCCGCGTCTGACTTGCGGTGTAGTCTGGTCGTTGGACACTGTAGGAGTCCTGGAGAGGCGAGAAACATTGCTCCTTTTATAGCGCTGGCTGACGTAACCGACGATCGCGTCAGCGCACTGCAGTCTGCCTCGTGGTCTCTGGAAACATCCATGTGTCGGGCGGGCTGCGGAGATTGTAGGCGCGAAGGACACACACAACAGTTTTAATTATCAATAATTATACATCGATAGTGCACAAACATGCATATAGTTGTATATAGCCATTAGTGTTCTTTGCTGTAATTCAGTAACATTTTTGTCCTTTTGGTGCACACAATGAATTGATATCGATGACACACGCTTTTTCATAATTTACATATGCATTGAGGGTGTCGGTTCGCGAAAAGCCTCACGCATAAGCTGTGATGAAAACCGTGTAATGTACTGCCGTCGCGTTATAGCGCTGCGTTATTCTTTATTTGTTTCCGTCCAGTTTCGGTCAATCATGGCGTCCGTGCGGCAGAAGTCTGGCCAAATTTCCTTTTCCTTCTGAAGTCTGTTTGGTTGTAATTCTTCCTCTTGAAGTGTGATTATTGCTTTAAGGAGAAATAGGTATAACTAGATACAATTTTTTTCTCGACTGTAACCAAAGTTGTGGTGGTGGTGGTGATTATTATTTTAAGAGAATGCAACTGGGCAACCATCCTACATTAACACTAATCAAAGGGAAGAAATATAATAAGTCTCACATTTCAATAAATGAAGATATAGATCAGAGAAAGACAAGGCCACGAAGGGTGTGAACATCGAAAACTGCTTAGGCCTCGCAAACCTAATACCGTCGTGGTCGGAAGAGAACACGTGCTGAGCAAGGAAGGGCAGACAGGGAAGATGAAAGCTAGGAGCCTGGTACATGTAAGTATAAGCAATGCTGCACTCAGCTAGGTGAATCGTTGTCGCCGACATTATGCCCCCAATTCCAAGGCCCCCGGTCCCCCATTTGGTTACCTCTTACGGCAGGCACGGGATACTTTGGACATCTTCTATCACCCCCACCCACAGGGAAAGAGGACAGATCCGACTACGCGAAGCATGGAGTGAATCTATCGGAAAGAAAGAGAAGGCTGAAAAAAGGCGATAAAATGAAACACTGCCTACACTTCACTATATGCTATTTACCAACTGATGAGCCCCACTTAGCACACTGGTGCGAAACTCTGGCAACCAGGAATGAGTTAGCTGGAAAATGTATAATGTCCAATAACGGACCAGTTATATCGGTATTATAAATTTACACATTCGGGACAATATTTCAGGTTCCCTATGGGAATTTACGTTTATATCACCATCGGAGTCAGAAGGTAACAACAGTTGAACAAAGGAGGATGGATTCTGTTCCAGGAACGCACGGTACATGCCGTATTTATTAAAACGATGTCGTATAATCATCACGCGCGCCGAGAACTCCAAGCTCGATGTGTTTACAACATCTACCAGGACGAGCCAGCATGTGTGCAAACAGCTGTGTGTGACGTAGATCTAGGAGAAAGCTAGACTAACCCGCCCAACTCATCAACTTGCCTCGTGACATGGATATACCTGTAACCATGAGTAACACATTCGAGAACTTTCGATTTAGAGATTTAGAAACCTTTTTTAATAATTGTCGTATCGTCTTGGGAGATACGCCATTCTGTAGCCAATTACAAGAACGTCTCAATTATCCAATCTCAAGAAAATCCACCGAGGGATTTTCGAGTAAATACACTTTTAATTAATTATGTTATCTGAAGACGTGTAAGCCTTGAACATATAAAAGGCGAGGCTACACAGCAATAGACAAAATGTCCCTACACGAACACACACGGGACCAGGCTTGTTTTTCCAGAAAGAGCAATGATACGCTTAGTAAGGAGCAATTTGTCGGCAAGCCTGGGACCATACAGACAAACATCAACGAACTGCAAGAACTGACGGAAAGTGAGGAGCTGTCGTATCACGGCACTCTGACCTCTCTACGGCCGTCAATACATCAGCGGAGGGCAAAGCGCAGTTATCACAGCGCCGCTCCCCGCCCATTACCCCCACCGGCAATATATTATTTAGTAATAATGTATTGAATATGTATGTAGGGTGCAACGCTACAAGCGCGCATAGCGTGTCGCTACCGGCCCTCGTTCAGGTCAATGACCCGGCCGAGCGGGAGCTGGAGGTGACTCAGCGCCTAGCGTACTCCGCGAGCGGGAGACGACAAGTGTTAGAGGAGCTGGGAGCAGACTGTACACCTGACTCTCAGCAAGTAAACCTAACAACTGGAGTTTACCTGACGGGGTGCGCTATGCGCAACTATGCGTGCACCACCACTACAAATACTACCACCACCACGACATCTCCGATCACCATCCCGTCAGTACAAGCCAGTTCGCACATACCAGTGCAGCCGCTCCCCAATCGGCCGGCCAGCCACAGGGATGACCCCCGAAATAAGAGCAGGCGAAGCCTGGAAGCTGAGCTGGAATGCGTGACGTTGTGTGAGGGCGACCGGGAACCGGGGCTAGCCCCCGATGTGCCGGAACCCGAACGCGGGAAGGAACAGTCGTATGGCTCCACTGAGCCAGCGACTGTGGAGCAACACAAACATAAAATGGAGGATACTCCTCCCCCTAACATGAACCGAACCCTCAAACCCAACCCAGTGGTCAGCCCGTCGGACGCCGAGAAAGCGGGACCCAGTTCCACCAACCCGAGCGCGGCGACAACAGCGCACAAGGGAAGGAATAAGAAGGAGAGACGGACTCGGCGGATGGCGCCAACTAAAGTCCAACCCCCACACGGGCGAGCGGGAAACTCGGACTCGGAGTCGGACGAGGCCCCACTGGTGATTGACCTTTCAGGCGCATCCCGGGAGACCGAATCTGAGAGCTCCGAGGGAGAGAGACTCAGCCAGCACGGGTTGACCGAACCAGAGGTCCCAGCCACCCAGCCGGGAAACCAGGGTGACGGCTTCAGGGAGGCAAAAGGGAAGAATAGGGGGGGAGGGGAAAGGGAAAGTAACCCAGCCCCTGAGCCGCAAGGCCCAGGCAGCCGGGAGAAATAATCCAAGTACCCGAGTCGATAGTAGCACCGGAACATCTATCGGCTCAACCCAACCCCAGCACTCCACACACAAGGGGCAGACTCGTCAGAGCCCACCTCCACCACCACAACAAAAGAAACAGATCACCCGTAAGGGGTCAACCCTCTCCCCACCCCTTACGGTTAACACTACTAATACCAAGATACTCGAAACGGAGCTCCTCAAAAGGCTGCCGCATGACCAGAGACAGTATTACTTCTCCAGGCCGAGAGTTGACGCGCAAGAAGCGATCCGGCTCCTCATGCAAAGCTTCGAGAGCTACGAAACTGCTATCGGATTGCTAAAAGGGCTAAATATTACTTGTGTAAAAGTATTGCCCAACAGCACTATGAAGCGGTTCGTAGTGAGGACCCCGGTTAACGGAAGTAATGCGGACGAAATCCAGCTTGCATTGAAAGCACAGGATATCCCCGCATTCTCCGTTGTGCGGATGAGAGCAGGGAACAGGCCAGCCAAGGGCAACCTACTCCTAGTTGCCGTGGCGGACAACCCAGACGCGAACAATCTGCGGAAAATGCGGATGCTCGCGAACATGCTGGTGTCGGTCGAACCATACCGCCCCCCAGCCACTGGCCCCCAATGTGGAGTGTGTCAGAGGCATGGCCATCCAGGGGCGGCGTGCCGACTGGAGTCCAGATGCCGCAGATGCCCCGCCTCCCACTTGTCCCGCGACTGCCCCCACGGCAACGACCCCGCGTACTCCAAGTGCGCTAACTGCGGGGGAAAACACGCGGCCAATTTTAAAGACTGTCCTAGCCGCAAGGACTACAAAGCCGCTCATCAAGGCAAAGGGCCAAAGGGTAACAAGCGTGGCAACCCTAAGGCCCAAGCAGGCCCTTCACGCTCAGGCGCTTCACGCAAAAAGAACCCAGGCCCCTCAGGTAAAAAGGACACTTCAGATCCCGCAGTCCCGTCAGGCACAAAGGGCCAAAAGCAAGGTCCTTCAGACAACCAGCGCCCATCAAGCGGAGGCATTTTAAATTTCAAACCTACACGGACGAAGGGTCAACTCAACCCCGGGCCCTCAGCCCAATCAGTCCCCACCACCGTCCAAACTAAGACCTCAAATAATACTAATGAAAAGAAGGCCCAACCCCTTGCAAAGAACCTAAGGCAGGTTAAGTCCACGCCAGCACCTCCCGAGCTGCTAGAGGGCCACCCCAGGCCAGCTCCACCTCCCGCAGAGAAAGTGCCGATAGTCAGACGGCATCCGCACCACCACCCCCCTCGCCCACCCCCTCTCACCGTGCCAATCACACCACTACAAAGGTACAGGAACAAAAGCCAGCGGGGAACATGGCAGTAAAGGCGTTCAGGGAAAGGATAGAAGAAATCCTGAAAAGCTTCTTTCCGAACCTGAACCTCTCGGTAGCCAGAACCACTGGGGTTATGATGGCCAACATGCTCCCCTACCACTGGCTAAGGGACCTGGCTAATGCAATCCCCGAACTCCTAACCCAGGATGGCTGAACAACCCAACGAAGATAATAATAATAATAATAATAATAATAATAATAATAATAATAATAATAATAATAATAATAATAATAATAATAATAATAATAATAATAATAATAATAATTGTACCGGGCGGTACACCTCCACGCCGCGAATTCAAATATTGCGCCAGTTGAAATCCCTCTACAGGAGGAAGCCTGAACTTTAACAATCTGTATTAAATCAAAAGTTTCTCTGAAAAGATGTCTCTACTGTAAATTTTGAAGTGTTTTGAACTATGTCCATTTCGATTTGTATTTGTTTGATCTGTACCAAGAAGTGTGGACATTCTCTTCTAGATGGCACTACTTAAGAAGGATAATTGTGCACCCTAGTGCGAAGTGAAGGAACTGTTTTTTTTTAAGAAATTAGGTATTCATAAGTTTGTTCTTTGTTAAATTTCTTTCATTCATTTTTTGGGTTGGCGGTATAACCCTTCTCTTTCCGCCAGTTTTGAATTTGACCAATGAGTAATTTCTGTAATTAATTTTCCACCGATCCTAGATGTCTTCTTCAGTTTTGACTTGTAATCTTTAGCCGACCAATAAAAATTTATGGGCGGGTTGTTATCATTCATGAAAGGTCTCGAATGTTCCACGAGGGTATATAAACTGCTGATTTTCTTGTCTCGGGGCCACTTCAGTAACATCTTTCGCAGTGTGTAAACATATATAGCAGGGGGCGGGAAGCGCCTCTTTCTCAAAGCAGCGGTTCATCTACAAGGTAATGGCCTGTTAACATCTTTATGTCCTGCTAGCTCAGCAGTTTTAACCCGCGGGGGAAGGTTCGAATCCTTTTTAATGTAAACCTTACTGTATTCATGTAAATTAGCCGCAAGTTGGGATAGAGAGTGCTTAACCCTCTCGAACTCCCCTTCATTTTGAATTTGAGGTGACTATGTTTTCGTAACCATCTTTCTCTTCCTTCTGAAAGTCTTAAACTTATTTGCCATCTAGTCACCTCCCTAGTATGGGATTAGCCCCTGTATAACTGGCCGAGTGCCACCTAGGTTTTAAGAAGTTTCATGTAGGAGTGCAAGCTACGCCTCCAGTCAATTTGTTTTTTGGGCCATTTAATTAACCCAGTGTTTGTTTTCTTAATGTGAAGGCCCTGTAGGTTGGGTATAAGATACCCCTGTTTCACGGTATGTGTGCCTTAAGGACAGTCAGGAATAAAGGTTGTTGTAGCCTTTGACAGGCTGGTAAAATTGAGAGCGGGTCTGCTCTTTTCATCTTAACATTGTAATTAGGAGCAAGTGCTCCTTGTACTTAGGGGATTTTCTGCCCTTTAGCTATTGTGGTGGTGAGCTGAGAGCTCAGCAATTAACCTTGGGCTCTGTAAATTCTTAAATTGTTAACCTGCTACTTGGTACCGGTTACATCTCTGTCATTTGTTGTCATTTGTTGATTTTGAAAAGAAAATATAACCTTTGTTAAAGTTTTAAATTAACTTTAATTTCGTAAGTTGAGACCTATTCCCGCCCGCACCTTCTTTCACCTCTAACTACCACGGATAACTCCGTAACAAGTGGTAGCAGAGCGTGGTTGAATGGGTCTCAGTTTAGTCCCTTTTGATGGCTAAACACTGTTTTCATTTCGAACTCTAACAATTTTCTCAGTTGCTGGAATTTTCTTTATTTTTCTAAAAAAATTCTGTCATCATGTCCGGCTCTCGCGACGTCCTCCATCCCGGCTATTTGCGCAAGGAGGAATTGATTTATGAATTAACCATTAGAAATGTTCAATCTGGAGGCACGGTTGCGATAGACACCAATAAGTTAAAAGATTCCCTTGATTTGCCTATTACCATCCCGACTTTGGGAGAAAAAGAGATAGATGACGCTCTCTCCACGATCACTGATAATGCTACTGAGCTAGCATCTGTAGTCAGTTTTTTAAGTATGTGATGCGTCTCCTAATCAACTCAAAAGAGTACAGGCCAGATTGTACCACATTTATAATAGGGTATGTGATCTATTGTCCTTGAAGTTAAATGACCTTCAGGGTAAGGAAGCAAGTGCTGTTGCTGAAAACCTGTCTAAAATGTCTAGTAAAGTTAGCCATTTGTTATCTGGATCTGCTATTCCAAAAACCAACCAGCCTATGGTTGTAAACATCGTAAGTGGGGAGGATTCCTATAAAGAGGAAGGAGGTAGTACTGGGGAGGGTACCCAACGAACATCTGCCCCATTAGAAACTGTGTCCGATCGTCACACGTCCATTCCACCCTTCGTGTTAAATAATCCTCCTTCTGAATCTGCTTCTCCGCCACTTAGGCCCCTTCCTACTATGTCACCTGGGTTCAGTAGTTTGCCTCATCCATTAGCCATGTTACTTAGGGGTATTTCTAAGTTTCGGTCAACTCTACCAGTGATGTAATTTCTTTTTTGAGATTTTTGGTCGAATTCCAGGATCACGCCCTAGTGTTTTCCCTCTCTGCTTCACAAATTCTTCAGATTATATATCCGTATACCATAGGTGTCCTTTCGGACAAAATTGTTAGGGCAATAGCTGAACAGTTATCAATTGAAGATTTTCATGCACACCTTCTTGCAAATTTCATTCCTGCTCGTGCGAGGTCATCTCTGATTCAGAAGTACTATTATCGAGTACAGAGACTGGATGAAAATCTTGCCGATTTCATACAATACATTAAATTCTATACCAGGGTGTTTGCTCTTCACTTCCCTGAAGATCAGATTGTACAGGCCATTGTGGAAAGAATTTCACCACCTTATAGATCATACTTGTGTTTTGCGTCGCGTCCGCAAACTTTTGCCGAGTTAGAGGCTATGGCGGTCTCCGTCGAAGGAGTTAGATACGCCGATACCTTGCGTGTTGCGAAAGAACCCCCTCCATCCTATAGTAGTTTTCGGCCTCCTCCTCGCCGACCAGTCACCGCCCGTAAATGTTATGCTTGCGGGTCGCCTGACCATCTTCGCAATAAATGTCCATTGATCAAATCTAGTAGGACAAATAATGGAGCAGGTTCATCCCAAGGCTGCTTTAAATGCGGCGCGTTTTTACATATTGCCAAGACCTGCCCTAATGCTAGCAGCACTCCCTCCTGCTCAACTTCTGGTGCAACTTCCACCAATGCCAAAAATAACAAGTGACTAATGGCTTCGGCTGAGTTGACTAACTCCTCTTTCCGAGGCTCAGCCCCAAGTAAAACCGCCGAAGTCCCAAGGAAAACTCAGTCTTCGCATTCATCTTTTTAAGGCCCTAAAGAATGTCATAGGATTGCGTCGGATACCCCCGCACCTGTTCCATTTTTTAAGACTGAATTGAATAATGAGCCTGTAACTGCTCTATTAGATGCTGGCAGTGTTTGTTCTATTATTTCGGCTGAATGGTATTCTAAATTGAAAACTGTTTGCAAATTTCCTGATTTTTGTTCGACTTTGGTTCAATATGTTTCGGCTAATTCTTCTCCTTTAGAAATTTTAGGCTCCTTATAATTCAAAATTCGTATTTCTAAATTTACTTGGAAAGTTAAATTGTTTGTGGCAAAGCACTTGTCTTGCCCCATTATATTGGGAGCCGACTTCATGTCCCATACTGGTCTAGTGCTCGATCTTCAGAGCAAGTCGTGCACATTCAAATTTGCTTCTAATTGTAAAATCCCTTTACTTAAATGTAGTTCTGTGTCAAGTCCATCTGTTTCGCCTACCCAGGATGAGATGTTGTTAGATCGTAGATATCTACCTGAGGAGCAGGCTGATAGTATTCGTAAGCCGTGTCAGTCGTTTCCAGAGGTTTTCTCGGATACTCTTGGTGTTACTGACCTTATTGAATACAAGATTGAGGTTACGGATTCCATCCCCGTCCGATTTCCACCGTATAGGCTATCTCCGCCCAAAATGAAGGCTCTGAAGGAGATCATTGATCAGATGTTGAAGGATGGTATTTTTCGGCCCTCTAAGTCGGCGAATTCATCGCCTATTTTTCTTGTTCCGAAACCGCAAGGTGGCTTCAGGCCCGTGATTGATTATAGGGCTCTCAATCGGAAGGTGGTGTTACAATCTGTGCCCCTTCCCGACCTTCATTCTTGTTTTTCATGGTTTCGTAAAGCTAAGTTCTTCACCATATTAGACCTCAATCAGGCTTATAACCAGATTCCGCTAGCAGAGAAATCCAAACACCTAACAGCTTTTGCCACAGATTGGAAGTTGTATGAGTACAACCGCGTGCCTTTTGGGCTCAGCACGGGAGCAGCTGTACTCACTAGACTGCTAGACAGGGTCTTCTCCGACATCAAGTTTGAGTAATTGTACCACTATCTTGATGATATCGTCGTATTTTCGGAGACCTTCGAAGAACACCTAGATCATCTGAGAGAAGTTCTCAATCGCCTTCGTAAGGCTTTGTTAATTGTGAAGTTGTCCAAGGTCGCCTTCGCTAAGCCTTCCATGTTATTCCTAGGGCATATTGTGTCGCCCGATGGTGTTGCAGTCGATCACTCTAGAACACAGGCCATCCGTGATTTCAAGCCTCCCAAGGACATCAAAGGTATTGCTAGGTTCATTGGTAAGGTGAATTTCTTCAGGAAATTTATTCCAAATTTCGCCAATAGAGCGGCGCCCTTGAACTTACTACGTAGGAAAGGCGTCAAATTTGAGTGGGAACCTTCTCAACAAGCCGCTTTTGAAGATCTCAAATTAGCTCTGTGTAATGCCCCTGTTCTGGCTATGCCCGATTTCTCCAAGAAATTCATCGTCCAAACCGACGCGTCGTCGTCGGCGGTAGCAGCGGTCCTTCTTCAAGAGACCGAACTAGGGAGGCGACCCATTGCCTCTGCCTCTAGGACGCTATCGGCACAAGAAGCCAAATATTCCATCTATGAACTTGAGTTTTTGGCTGTCTTATTTGCTTTAGAAAAGTTCCGTCTCTATCTGGAACATGTCAAATTCGACTTTGAGACAGATAACCAAGCCTTAAGCTGGGTCTTAGCTAGGCCGCGTCGTACGGGTCGTATAGCCCGCTTGGCCATTAGAATTTCTGCCTTCCAGTTTGACGTGAGGCATATTCGTGGTACTGAAAACGTGGTTGCTGAGGGACTAAGCCGCATGTTTTCCAATGATGTAGAGATCCATGAACTGGATGATAGTTCTTCACCTCCCGAGTCCATACGACCCGAGGTTAATGCCATTTTAATTGATGCTCCCATGTTGTTTGGGGACCTTGAGAAATATCAACGTGAAGATCCAACGCTGGCCCCTATCATGGAAACCCTTTCTTCTGGGGAACATGTTGTCCCTTATGTATTGAGGAATGGTGTTTTATGTTGCCCGTCGAGGCACGATAATAAGATGAAGGTTGTGGTTCCAGCTGTTCTCGTGCCCATGATCTTCAAGTACTATAATGAAACCCCATTAGGGGGCATTTAAGTATCTTCAAAGCACGTGAAGAGATCCGGGAGATGTTTATTTAGAAAGGTATGGACGGTGAAATTCGTGAACTAGTTAAAGCTTGTGAATCTTGCTTGCTTAGTAAACCCACCATGTCCACCAAGGTAGGCCTATTATCTTCTCATCAAGCATCCCGCCCTATGGAACGTCTGTATATCGACTATGTCGGACCCTTCCCCTAGTCAAAGGGGAATGCCAATAAATTCATCCTGGTATGTGTAGATGGCTTCACTAGATTTTCTTGGTTATTTCCGACTAAGCTGGCTACCGCTCTATTTCTTGTTTAAATTCCATTTTTGCTTCTTTTGGTCCGCGTCAATATATTGTGTCTGATAATGCTAAGGCTTTCACATCTAATCTATTTCGTAAATTCTGTTTTGATCTGTCCATCTCTCATGTAACTACTTCTGCTTACTATCCTCAACCTTCTCTTGCTGAACGGGTCAATCGTAACTTGAGGTCGGCTCTTATTGCCTATCATCATGAAGATCATTCTAGGTGGGACACGTCCCTGCATTGGTTAGCTTTTGCTTTGAATTCAGCGGTTCATGAATCTCATAAGTTTACTCCAGCTTCGTTGATGTTCAATTTGTTCCCAACTCGCCGCTCTCTAACCTTTGGTCATTGAGTGATATTCTACCTGAGACAATAGATCCTAATAACATTAAAGATCTTTGGAAAAAGGCTAAGGCCAATCTAAAAGTGTCTCATGAAAAGGTTAGGGAAAGATATGATCGTGGACGGAGACCCACCAATTTGAAGGTAGGCGACCAAGTAATGGTCAAGAATTTTGTTCCCGCGGGCAAACTTGCCCCCAGATTTCATGTGCAGTGTATTATTCTCGATTTCCTCACACCCGTTACTTTATTATTAAGCAATCCAGCCACCGAGAGGATATTTAGGGTTCACCTCTCGCAGGTGAAACCTGTGTAATTTCCGCGCTAACTTAGCTGTTGTTTTTTTTTACCTTTTGAAAGAAATCTGAAGGTTATATTTGGGGATTCATGTTGAGGCCTTCTGCCCTTTGAATCATGTTCTTTGTATGTAAATATTCATTGTACAACCTCCCCCGTCAGTTGAACTGCTGCCCTGTCCACCTAGGCCATTACCAAGCTCCCGTCTCCAGCTCAAAACACACCAGTGGCTAATTAAAATGAAATAAAAACCTCCACGCCGCTGGCCCCTCAGCCTCACCACAAAGACTGTAACCTAAAAATATTTCTGTCCAACAAAAATTCTGCCGCCGTGATCTTAATGTTTCAGTGCCCCCTCAGCCGTGCGGCGCCGTACCGCCACTGTGCTGGAGTACGGGCCCGCTCTACTCCAGTGAGGTTAACCTGTGTACGGCGAGCCGGAGCCCTCCTCCCGGCCAAGGCTGATGTGCGGCGCACCACCTGCAAACTGCCCACGGACTGTAAACAATCGTCGCGTGTGCGGCGTGCTTCACCACCACTACCCCTCTCATAGTAGCGGGAGAGGTGTATCTCAGGGTACTTGAGGGGCCCGAACGGCCTCCTCTGGACACAAGCAGCGGCGGCTGGTCTGGCAGTCAAAGTAATCGGCAACTAATGTACTTATGCAGCCACGTGGACATGCCATATCCACAAGTACTACGTTTGTGGATTAAACATCAACATCTGGTGGACTTAGAAAAAAAATTCTCTTCTTCCAAGAATTAAAGTTTTCCTTTGGAATTCAACTACTACAACCGTAGAGACCTTTTCATCAAATCTACTGCAAAAGTTTAAAAAATGGATTTTATTTAATCCCACTCATATCAAACTAACTTCTGATTTTCTCTTCTAAATTCTCCAACTCCTCAACAAAAACTTGGACTTTTTTAAACAAATTTTTTGTTCTCTCCTGTGTCACCCTCTTGGAAGGACTTATGGGGGGGAGGTATGTACCTGGCGGTACACCTCCACGCCGCGAATTCAAATTTTGCGCCAGTTGAAATCCCTCTACAGGAGGAAGCCTGAACTTTAACAATCTGTATTAAATCAAAAGTTTCTCGGAAGATGTCTCTACTGTAAATTTTGAAGTGTTTTGAACTATGTCCATTTCGATTTGTATTTGTTTGCTCTCTACCAAGAAGTGTGGACATTCTCTTCTAGATGGCACTACTTAAGAACGATAATTGTGAACCCTAGTGCGAAGTGTAGGAACTGTTTTTTCTTTTTGAAGAAATTAGGTATTCATAAGTTTGTTCTTTGTTAAACGTCTTTCATTCATTTTTTGGGTAGGCGGTATAACCCTTCTCTTTCCGCCAGTTTTGAATTTGACCAATGAGTAATTTCTGTAATTAATTTTCCACCAATCCTAGATGTCTTCTTCAGTTTTGACTTGTAATCTTTAGCCGACCAATAAAAATTTATGGGCGGGTTGTTATCATTCATGAAAGGTCTCGAATGTTCCACGAGGGTATATAAACTGCTGATTTTCTTGTCTCGGGGCCACTTCAGTAACATCTTTCGCAGTGTGTAAACATATATAGCAGGGGGCGGGAAGCGCCTCTTTCTCCAAGCAGCGGTTCATCTACAAGGTAATGGCCTGTTAACATCTTTATGTCCTGCTAGCTCAGCAGTTTTAACCCGCGGGGGAAGGTTCGAATCCTTTTTAATGTAAACCTTACTGTATTCATGTAAATTAGCCGCAAGTTGGGATAGAGAGTGCTTAACCCTCTCGAACTCCCCTTCATTTTGAATTTGAGGTGACTATGTTTTCGTAACCATCTTTCTCTTCCTTCTGAAAGTCTTAAACTTATTTGCCAACTAGTCACCTCCCTAGTATGGGATTAGCCCCTGTATAACTGGCCGAGTGCCACCTAGGTTTTAAGAAGTTTCATGTAGGAGTGCAAGCTACGCCTCCAGTCAATTTGTTTTTTGGGCCATTTAATTAACCCAGTGTTTGTTTTCTTAATGTGAAGGCCCTGTAGGTTGGGTATAAGATACCCCTGTTTCACGGTATGTGTGCCTTAAGGGCAGTCAGGAATAAAGGTTGTTGTAGCCGTTGACAGGCTGGTAAAATTGAGAGCGGGTCTGCTCTTTTCATCTTAACATTGTAATTAGGAGCAAGTGCTCCTTGTACTTAGGGGTTTTTCTGCCATTTAGCTATTATGGTGGTGAGCTGAGAGCTCAGCAATTAATCTTGGGGCTCTGTAAATTCTTAAATTGTTAACCTGCTACTTGGTGCCTATTACATCTCTGTTATTTGTTGTCATTTGTTGATTTTGAAAAGAAAATATAACTTTGTTAAGTTTTAAATTAACTTTAATTTCGTAAGTTGAGACCTATTCCCGCCCGCACCTTCTTTCACCTCTAACTATCACGGAGGATAACTCCGTAACAATAATAATAATAATAATAATAATAATAATAATAATAATAATAATAATAATAATAATAATAATAATACGCAGGAGCTTCGAGTTCTAATATGGAACTGCCAGGGCGTCAGGTCTAGGAAATATGAACTCGAAGCCTTCCTAGCCGCGAACACCATACACGTAGCTCTCCTAACAGAAACCTTCCTCTCACCGGGGAAGAAGTTCACCATAAGAGGCTACAAAATGCACAGAAGTGATAAGGCTAACAATGTTGGAGGAGTGGCAGTCCTGGTAAGGAAGGACATCAAGCACATGGAGGTAGACATGCCAGAGCTGGTCACGCTGGAGGGATGCGGAACAGCCCTAATAGTGCAAGGAACACTTATAAATGTCATAGCAACATACTCCAGACCGACAAGCCTAAACACTCAGGACATAGAAACAGTACTGGGGCTAAATCGAAACACAGTGCTAGGAGGGGACTTAAACTCGAAACACGCCACCTGGGGATGCCTGAAACCAAACCCAGCAGGCACAAGGCTGTACAACCACATGCTATCCCAGCACTATGTGGTAACAGCCCCCAGCGAGCCCTCGTTCCTAGCACCGAACGATCACGTATCCGACGTACTAGACATAGCCCTATTGCGACATATTCCTCAAAGGCATAGCATAAAGGTAGTGAACGACCTGGGGTCGAGGCACCAACCAGTGATATTTACACTAGATGCGAACCCTGAGGAATATGAGAAAAACCCCAGACGCCGGCTCAACTATAAAGCAGCCAACTGGGGCAAATTCGAACGCAAGCTAGATACACTCCTACAGGAAGCGAAGGCATGCTATTAGACAGCACAGCCCAAATTGACGAAGCAGTCAAAACCCTAGTAGAAGCAATTCAAACAGCCACAACTGCGAGCATACCGCTAAGCAAACACAAAGAATCCCCTCTTTTCGAGATTCCAGCTGACATAAAAGAGTTAATACGCAGGCGCAACAGCCACAGGCGTAACTCGGCTCGACATCACAGAGACGAAGACCGCGAGATGAAAAACGAACTAAATACGGAAATACAAACTCAACTACTGGAATACAGGTCGGAAAAGTGGAACAACCACCTCAGACATTTCGACACCAACATCAGGCCAGTGTGGAACCTAGCGAGACACTTCACGCGAGAAACACACAGCATCACCACCATTACGGGACCTAACGGCCCGGTATTCGAGAACCGTGATAAAGCCGAAATCATAGCGGACTCGATAGAGACGGCTTTCACTCCAAACGAAATACAATCTGACTCAGCCTTCATCAGGCAAACTGAGGCAAAGGTAGCAGAATTCCTTGAAAACGCACCTAAACCGGAGGTTAAGTGGACAAATAAACACGAAATTATAGGTCATCTTAACTCCAAGAAGGCACTTGGCCGAGACGAGATCCAGAATATTATAATTAAGAAATTAACTCACAAAGCCCTAACACTACTTACCAGCATCTTCAATGCAATATTCAGACTCCAATATTACCCTGAACAATGGAAAAGGGCTAGGATCCTCGTATTTGGAAAACCAGGCAAGGACAAGTCAGACCCCAACAACTACAGGCCCATCAGCCTTCTGGATGCCCTCAGTAAAGTATTCGAGAAAATACTACTGAAAAGGTTAATAGGGCATATCAAGGAAAAAGGTATAATTCGCAACGAGCAGTTTGGCTTTAGGAACGGACATTCTGCCCCTCAACTGCTCACTCTATTCATAGAACAAGCCACCATAGGTCTCAACAAACGAAGAGACACAGGAACGGTTTTCCTTGATATCCAGAAAGCATTTGACAAAGTCTGGCACGAAGGCCTACTAGCGAAATTAATAGACCACGAATTCCACCCAGGCTATATAAGACTTATAAAATCTTATCTGGAGGGCCGAGAGTTCAAAGTAGACGTACACAACACACTGTCAAGTACACGCAGGATTAGAGCGGGTGTAGGATCCAGAATATTATAATTAAGAAATTAACTCACAAAGCCCTAACACTACTTACCAGCATCTTCAATGCAATATTCAGACTCCAATATTACCCTCGGCCCAATCCTCTTCGTCCTGTATACAAACGACATGCCTACTACAGAACTCACTACCACACACCTCTACGCTGATGACACCGCTATCACAGTTCAACATCCACAACTAGCGTGCGCTCGAAAGAGGCTACAAGTAGCACTAAGAACTCTCGAGCCATGGCTAACGAAATGGCGCATCAAGGTCAATGTTGACAAGTGCCAAGCAGTGCTGTTCACTAAGAAGAACAGACGCACACGCAGACCAGTCAACATAAAACCGCTAAACCTTTTCAACGAAGATATAGTGTGGCATGACAAAGTCAAATACCTAGGAGTAGTCCTAGACAGAAAGCTCACCGTGCTACACCACATCAATGATATCCAAAGAAAAGCATACATACGACTTAGCCAGCTATATCCTATACTGAACAAAAAGTCCAGTATTAACACGGAAGTAGCCATAAACATGTATAAGGCCCTAATCAGACCAATAATCATGTACGCAGCCCCAGCGTGGGGGTTCACTGCAATGACGAACCTGGATAAGCTGGAATTAATACAAAATAAATGCATACGAGCAGCGACCAGACTCCCTTACGACACGCCAATATGCCAACTACGCAGTATTGCGAAAGTTAGCTCAATAAGGCACCAAATACGTAAACAGACACTAAATATGTACAGAAAGTTATGGAGAAATAAGATCAACCCGTTAATAAGCGGGATCGGGCGTTACGACGTCGATCTTTACACAAAGTATCCTACACCGAAGCACATTCTGTTCAGCCACAGGGTTGGGTTGGCGAGGGGCCGATCCAACCCCCTCCCGCCAAGCTGACACCTATATACCACATAAACCCACACACTGCAGACACCTATGTAAATATGTAAATATGTTTCAGCTGTCCTAGACCCAGGGACCAGGCGAGGAAGATTGATAAGAAGTACAACCTAAGAAGACGACGGCAACGTAGCCAGACGGCCAAGGACGTATCAATCCACCCCCGCTCCCCGACAGAGACATGGGAACGGAACACCAGCCCGCGCCCTACAAACAGCACTAATATCTATCTGTTTAATGAGTTATTTCACTCTTATCTAGGTTGAAAGGACATGAGAGCAGGCAAACAGCCGGCAGTAGTATAATAGGACAGTTCTGCCGCCACCACCACCACCGGGCTCCCAGAGGCCTCCTCCACCACCACCACAGCCAGAGGCCTTCCCAGGGGCCTCCTCCACCACAGCCAGAGGCCTTTTCCAGTGCTGCCAACTTAACCTAACTAGCGCGAAATTTGAATTGGTAAACAAAGCCACGTGCATTTTTGACAGCCACGTGCTTTTTGACAGACAACAACGCATCGCTAACTTCAGTACTGCCATCTTGACGGGCCTAAACCTCAGTGGTACCAACTTAACCTAACTAGCGCCAGATTTGAATTGGTAAACAAAGCCACGTGCTTTTTGACAGACAACAACGCATCGCTAACCTCAGTGATGCCATCTTGACGGGCCTAAAACTTAATGCTACCAACTAAACTTCACTAGCGCGAGATTTGAATCGGTAAACTAATCCACGTGCTTTTTTCTGGCAGCTGTCATCCGCCATCTTTAATCAAGAGAGCGCAGTGCCGCACACTTTAGTTGAAATTTGGTGGCAGCAAATTCTACATTCGCCATCTTTAATCTACAGAGCGCCGCGCTGCACTCTGTGGTGGCGGACAATTTGAAAAGCTGCCAAGAGAGCATCGTGTTGGCATCTTTATTCTTTGACGTGTGGTGGCGGCAAATTCCACATCCGCCATCTGAGAGCACCGTGCTGCGTTCTTGATCGTAGTAGCGGACAATTTAAAAAGAAGCGATTAAGAATATAATCGAACACTGTACTCGATACAATATATGATCAGAACATCGATTTGTTCTAAGAGAAAACAAGAGTACAGTTTTGAACGGCTTGCGTATGATAGCGATTGTTATAACCTCCTTTTCCTACTCTGTTAAGGCATAGCTTTATCGAACATACAACGCGATCTTACACATAAGACAGCACGCATATCGCGTACCTCCAAGTTTAGACTTGAACACATACTACCGTTCAAAACATATATACATACTAGAGTTCGATGTTGTTGAACACTGCATTGTAAGACTAGAATCAAACACTGTTTAGAAAAAGAAAAAATATCTCTTCTCAACATACTTACCGAACTAGACACTAACATACTTACGAATCTGCTCAACACCTTTTTTCTTGCTTTTCGTCTTTGAGTAATAAACAAAACTCTATCTTGCAAATAAGGAGCGGGAAGAATGTAATACCTAATCTAAAATAAAAGAATATGCAAATTCTACATTATTTATTTACATCTTGTATGTACAAGTTTTATCTCGAATCATTTTACCGTAGTGATGTTTGCGTACTTCTCCTATCCTCGACGCAATTCTTGAATGTACAAGTTTAAACTTGCCGTACTACGCTCTCAGCGTACCTCTCCCTATCTTTATACAATATGTACAGTGAATTGTGATGTAAGACAGCTTAAGGTATATATTTTACAAAGTACACACCTCTAGCATAATGTTCACACACATACACATACACACATCTGCTTTATGTAAAGTAGTACCTATCAATACTACTATGCCCCCAGGCTAGAGTGTTGGTAGAATTTGGAATGACAAACCGTTTGCAATCAATATTATTAAGGGCTACCTTACTAATTAAATGAGTGTACAACTGGTGCTTCTTGCTTCTAATGACAGACATTTGCTTATGCAAAATAGGTGGATTACTTTTAATGAAACTGTTATAGTTTTCAAAACTTAGCTGATTCTGAACGACATTCTTTTTAACCCCCTTCAATCTCTTTATTTGTAGTTCATTTAAGAGTTTTATGCAATATGACTTGGATTTAGTACCTACAAATGAATCGATAATATTTCCAGCACATTCATCTTTCATTTTACCTAGAACCTTTTTGTTCACTAGCGGTAGATGATATTGATTATTTGCAGGATAGTTACTAGTATCAAACCTACCCAAGTCTGGCTTTATATCATTGTAATAGTCATCAGTTTTGATTTGATAAATAAACGAATCGGTATCTGTGTAGAGCAATTGCGCATTATGCGCGTACTTCTTCATCATATCATCGTAATGGAATTCATACATGAGTGTTTTAGCCAATTCAAGTACTGCAAAGCCGACGTAGGTTGGTTTGTCGTACTTAACCCTAACACGATTCATCTGTATAATAACTAAATTCTCATGTATGATGGTACAGCTGTGGAAATTTGGTTTACTTATTAAATAGTTAGCACCATACCTTTTCTTAATATTTTCCCAGTTTGTAATCAATTTTATATCAGCGCGTTTGTCAACATTTAATTACCATAGTCTTACCAAACACACTGTTATTCATGAGCTTGTAGAAATCTTTCTCAAACTCGTTAACTGCATTTGTTCTTAAATTATTGTTCAGATCGATATATGGCTTTGCCACGGTGACTGATTAAATTCTAGTACGCGATGAATTTTGGATAACTTCAAACCATGCTGCAAACACTGTTTTAAATTTCGGTAATGAATGATATACTTGGATTTATCACACAAATTAGCAATTAGCATTTTCGTCGTTGATGCGATGTACGGGGACTTCATATTTTCAGGGCAGAATGGTAAGTCATTATGAGAAGTGTGTAACTCTTTAGGATACTCTAAGTCAACTTCGAAGAAATAGCCCTTATCAGCTTCATCGCCTAGGGCGTGCAGCTGTAAAGCATCAATTTCGCACTGCGTTAGCCAGCGGAAACCACTCACCGGTAGATGCTGACTCATTGCCCACCCATACTGATTGTTAGCATCGAGATAAACAATATACTGAGATTCCTGACTAGAATCGAAAGTCGGCATGTGCCTATTATTTGCCTTAGAATACCGCCCACTGCACTGACTTAGACCGCCTCGAATAGACGATTTTATAAAGTGCAGCATATCAATATCGGTTAGCAGTTCCAAAGTCACCTGCGTGTATTTTATGCTCGGAAGAAACCAAGTTTCAATCTATTGAGGTCGGACATTGCTGAAAGTTTGAAATTATAAGATTAACCTCTTCTACAGCATGCTGATTAAAGGGATTAACTATTTATCATTAGACTAAAGTTACGATGTTCGGAAGAAACCAAGTTTCAACCTATTGAGGTCGGACATTGCTGAAAGTTTGAAATTATAAGATTAACCTCTTCTACAGCATGCTGATTGAAGAGAATAACTATTTATCATTGGACTAAAGTTACGATGTTCGGATAAAACCAAGTTTTAACCTATTGAGGTCGGACATTGCTGAAAGTTTGAAATTATAAGATTAACCTCTTCTACAGCATGCTGATTGAAGAGAATAACTATTTATCATTAGACTAAAGTTACGATGTTCGGAAGAAACCAAGTTTCAAACTATTGAGGTCGGACATTGCTGAAAGTTTGAAATTATAAGATTAACATCTTCTTTATCATGCTGATTGAAGAGAATAACTATTTACCATTAGACTAAAGTTACGATGTTCGGAGGAAACCAAGTTTCAACCTATTGAGGTCGGACATTGCTGAAAGTTTGAAATTATAAGATTAACCTCTTCTACAGCATCCTGATTGAAGAGAATAAATATTTATCATTAGACTAAAGTTACGATGTTCGGAAGAAACCAAGTTTCAACCTATTGAGGTCGGACATTGTTGAAAGTTTGAAATTATAAGATTAACCTCTTCTACAGCATGCTGATTGAAGAGAATAACTATTTATCATTAGACTAAAGTTATGATGTTCGGAGGAATCCAAGTTTCAACCTATTGAGGTCGGACATTGCTGAAAGTTTGAAATTATAAGATTAACCTCTTCTAAAGCATGCTGATTGAAGAGAATAACTATTTATCAATAGACTAAAGTTATGATGTTCGGAAGAAACCAAGTTTCAACCTATAGAGGTCAGACACTGCTGTAAGTTTGAAATTATAAGAATAACCTCTTCTATAACATGAGGATTGAAGAGAACAACTATTTATCAATAGACTAAAGTTGCAATGCTCGGAAGAAACCAAGTTTCAACCTATAGAGGACAGAGATTGCTGTGAGTTTGAAATTATAAGATTAACCTCTTCTATAGCGTGCGGATTGAAGAAAACAACTATTTATCAATAGAGATTAGACTAAAGTTGCGATAGAAAAAGTTCGAAACATACCATAAAATGTACGCGCTGCAAACTGTTACTCAGATGAATAAAATGCGTGCGTTCAAGCCTGAAACTTGAGCGATAATATGCTGGTCGTACCTAAAAAAAACATATTTGAATGCAGTGTAGGAATATATATAAAAGGGTACATCAGCTAGCCTAGCTGTCTTTACAACTCAAAGTTCGAAACATACCTTAAAAATGCACGTGCTGCAGACTGTTACTCGGATGAATAAAATGCGTGCGTTCGAGCCTGAAACTCGAATGATAACATTCTGGTCGTACCTAAAAAGGAAATAAAATATATGAATGTAGATGTTTATTACCTAGCGTAGAAGTTGCTTTGCAAATACCAACGAACAGTTCAGGCTTATCTTAAGTTGAAGGCTGAAGAATAATATTCACAGCAGACAGTACTTAGACGGGGGATGTGCACGTAATAAACACACACAAAGAACTGTGAGCGCTTCACGCAGACTGCAGCGAGTAAATATGCTGCTTGTTACCAAGCGGATGTGAAAGTCGCTGACAACTGCAGTACAGTTGGAACTAAATGTTTATGCAACAAGAGCTCTCCTGAGTGCCTTACGCTGAGTTCTGCAGGCTGACGTATTTAAGCCGGGATCGAACCTGCTGTTGATGCCGAGGTGTCAGAATTTAAGAGTTCTGCAGTGGATCGAGCCTTAGAAAGTTAGCGCGCGATCCTCGACCTCTGGACTTAAACGGGAGGGTACTAAGCTAAGCAAGAAGCCGACATCCGCGGTATTTCTTACCTGTAGGCACTTAAAGGTATTGAGCTAAGACCGCATCCGGCTAGATCATGTAATTACACGTTATGACGATCGCGCAGGTCCCTCGCCTAGCCTTTGCTATTTTTACGGCTTCCGACAGTAGGGGTTCGAACCCGCTATCTCCCGAAGTAGCGAGAATGATTGCGGGTACAAGAGTGTTGAGGGTGATTCATTTGTCGGATGGAGGCGATCCTACTGTTGCATATTACATTCTCAGGTAGTTTCGAATAACCAGAGGGCGTGCAAAAAGCCAGCATTAAGTAAGAGCATATAACGCTGTTGATGGGGACGTTAAACCTTGTGCAGACTCCTTCGAAAATGATTGTGAGTACAAGATGTTGATGGTGATTCATCTGTCGGATGGAGGCGATAAGCTGTGTGCAGGCTTCATCGGTAGGAGTAGGCTATGTACCGGCACCGGGTTTTACACTCTCCCTACTATTGTATATTACATTCTTATGTAGTTTCGAATAACCAGAGGGTGTGCAAAAAGCCAGCATTAAGGGCATATAACGCTGTTGATGGGGACGTTAAACCTTGTGCAGACTCCTTCGAAAATGATTGTGAGTACAAGATGTTGATGGCGATTCATCTGTCGGATGGAGGCGATAAGCTGTGTGCAGGCTTCATCGGTAGGAGTAGTCTATGTACCGGCACCGGGTTTTACCCTCTCCCTACTATTGTACATTATATTCTTAGGCAGTTTCGAATAACCAGAGGGTGTGCAAAAACCCAGCATTAAGTAAGGGTATATAACGCTGTTGATGGGGACGTCAAAACCTTGTACAGGCTCCTTCAACAGGAGTAGCCTATATGCCGGTACCGTGCAGGCTCTTTCAATAGGAATAGGCTATGTGCTAGCACTAGGTTATATCCTCTCCGTACAATCATAATATTTTATCTTAAAAACTTACACCAGAAAGAATTACTAACACGATTAAGAAAATGTTCCGAGAGTTACAAGTAGCTTATCATGCACGCACTGACCTCGCTGAAGGTTACTACAGCCGGAAGACGAGTGTACAATTTCAGTCAACGCATGCATTCCTTACCTCGCTCTAACTACACTGGTACAACTTCAAAGACAGTGTTCTAAGCAGCGGAACTAAAATGTAACCTGGTGTGAGCACATAGCCTGTTCCTAAAGCTCAACACTGTAAATGTTTGGAGCTCCTGTTTTTACAGCTAGATGTGGTTCCTAACGTAACAGGGCTGGGATTAAAAATATGTTTTACAGCCGAGTGCCCCCTCCTGACGCAGAGTTTAAATAGCAAGAATCTGTTTTACGGCCGATTGCCCTTCCTGACGCTGAAAAACCAGGATTTAGCCAGTTACCCTTCCTGATGTAACAAGACTAGAATTTATTTTTAGACTGCACTTGGCTAGAAATAGCCACACGAAATGATTATATAGAAAGAGAATTGCCGGCTCCTACGGTTTTGTTTAGTGTGCTTGCCTCTCACCCGGCAGTCTCGGGTTCGATTCTCTTAGAACGAAGGTGCACCCCCAAACACATCATTCAATGTTATGATCATATGTTGTATCGAGTAGAGTGTTCGATTATATACTTAATCACTTATTTTGTAATATAATCTTCAAGTATTCGATAAAGCTATGCCTTAACAGAGCAGGGAAAAGGAGGTTATAACAATCGCTATCTTACGCAAGCCGTTCAGAACTGTAGTCTTGTTTTCTTTTAGAACAAAATGTATTCCTTGACATGTTCTTTTTAAATTGTCCGCTACTACGATCAAGAGCGCAGCACGGTGCTCTCAGATGGCGGATGTGGAATTTGCCGCCACCACGTGTCAAAGAATAAAGACGCCAACACGATGCTCTCTTGGCAGCTTTTCAAATTGTCCGCCACCACAGAGGCAGCGCAGCGCTCTGTAGATTAAAGATGGCGAATGTAGAATTTGCTGCCACCACATTTCAACTAAAGAGTGCGGCACTGCGCTCTCTTGATTAAAGATGGTGGATGACAGCTGCCAGAAAAAAGCACGTGAGTTTGTAAAACACGTGGAATTTACCGCCACCTCAAAGAGGGCAGCACGTTGCTCTCTTGATTAAAGATGGCTGCTGTCAAGTGGAATTGCCTGCCACCAGAGTGCAGAACGGTGATTTCTGGATTAAAGATGGCTGCTGTCAAAAAGCACTTTTCAAATTATCCGCCACCACATTTCAAAGGTATTTAGCTAAAGAGGGCAGCACGGTGCTCTCTTGATTAAAGATGGCGGATGACAGCTCTAAAAAAGCACGTGGATTTGTTTACCGATTCAAATCTCGCGCTAGTGAGGTTAAGTTGGTAGCATTAAGGTTTAGGCCCGTCAAGATGGCAGCACTGAGGTTAGCGATGCGTTGTTGTCTGTCAAAAAAGCACGTGGCTGTCAAAAAGCACGTGGCTTTGTTTACCAATTCAAATCTCGCGCTAGTTAGGTTAAGTTGGTACCACTGAGGTTTAGGCCCATCAAGTTGGCAGTACTGAGGTTAGCGATGCGTTGTTGTCTGTCAAAAAGCACGTGGCTGTCAAAAAATGCACGTGGCTGTTTACCAATTCAAATTTCGCGCTAGTTAGGTTAAGTTGGCAGCACTGGAGGAGGCCCCTGGGAAGGCCTCTGGCTGTGGTGGTGGTGGTGGAAGAGGCCTCTGGGAGCCCGGTGGTGGTGGTGGCGGTAGAACTGTCCTATTATACTACTGCCGGCACTCCAATGAGAACCTGTATATACATATGTTATTAATAACCTTAGTTTTAGATCTGCAGTGACAAGTGTGTTCCAACAACACCGCATAGAGGGACATCGACAGGCGAAAGAAGATAGCCCCTTGCATGCAAGGCTTGGCTCTAATTCCCCCTCTCCAAAAGGAGACTTGGCACCAGGGACTGCTGGCTGCTGGGCAATGGGACGAACCTGTGGCCCAAAGCCCAGACGCTAGCAGACCCGGCAGTGACAAGAGGGACTGATCCCCACAATAACAGAAAAATACAAGGAAATTGTTATGATTGCATGACACCTATTCCTAACTAACACAACCTCTGGTCTTTATCCAGCCCACATCCTTGCATGTGCTATCAAAAGATGTCAGGTTTTACATGTAGGCTCTTTCTTCTTTCTCCCAATGTGGTTTTTCCCTGACCCTTCAATACCATACTTCAACACCATATACCTAACACAAACTCTTGCCGTGTTAGCGATTCTGACTCGGAAACCGGCAGATACTCCTTGTATCACTTCCCATTCCACCCAGCTATCTCTTTTCTTCTTAGAAATTAATAGCATGTCGGAGGCCATGTAGATTGAGTCGATGGTCACGGCGGGGGGCGGGCTACGGGGCCCCCTCTTTAAAAAAAGCAATAGACAAGCATTCTTCTACAAATGCTCTGCATAGCCAGACCTTCTGTTATTCTGTCGGTCAACAGTAGATTCAAATGAAAACGTACGGTAGTGATTATCAAGCGCGACGTGTAAGTTCTCACGCCGTGAACCGAGCCCATGTGTAAGCCCGCTGTCACACAGAGCATCGAACGATCAAGAGCAACCAACTGCCATCGAGTACTAACGACTAAATTCATTTACCATGTCACACTGGTCATCGATCGAGGGGGATCGACTGCACAGAAACAGCTGATACACCCGCCCAGTACCGTACAGACAACAGACGTATTCATATTCACGAGCGGAAAAGAATGTGTTGTGAAAGCGATAATTCGAGTGAAGATAGTATTCTAACGTATGAATATATTAGGAGAAAGGAAAGAACCAGACGATCGCAGTGAACAAGGTAAAGAGCCATGGAGAATTCCACCAACGTGTGCCTTCATTGCGGAATGACGAAGAAAAATTCTGGAACTAGTAACGAATGCCCATCAAGGAATTAGTGGAAAAAAAATGAAGTCACTAATAGACATCAGGCAAAAAATTACAGGAAAAGTATAAGTTCTGAGGAAAGGCTGACACTATCGTTAAATTCAATATTCACAACGAGTTTTTAAGGTTTAAAGTCAGAAGCGATGTTCACCTCCGAAACAACTATGTCCGTGGCAAAATATATCAAATAAAAGATTAGTGGTAGGTACATTTTTTTGCATTCTACAGGCTGCTAATAAAGTATTGAAAAAAGGACTGAAAACAATGGATGCATTTATGTGTATAAATTTAAATTCATAATTTGAAGGTACTGCTTCCAGACAAAAAATACATTGCCTAATGTAGAAATAGTATGTCAAGTTTCATTACTATCCTGTCAATAATTTTGAAAGAAAGAAAAATGCACATATATTCTGAATATTGTGAAAATGAGAAAAACAAGGAAAAGTTATGGAGTTCCTTACACTGTTTCTCTCCCTCATGATCCTCTGAAAATCTCTTGTTGCCTCTCCTCTTCTTTGTTATTGTGCCATGTTCAGAATAGCAGCATCTTGCTTTCAACACAAGCATTTTGCTGAATTTCTGTACTGTCTTTTGTGCAAAGAATCCAGGACCAAGTTCAAACTTTGCAAGAATTTTAATCCTGTCTTAATTTATATCATTGAAAACTACAGCAGCTTCAAAAGCATCTAATTTTACCAAATGGCTGTGAAGAATGGTTGTCTATGGACATCTCTTCCAAAGTAAATTCTCATTAGGATTCTGTGTATTTACATATGTGTACATTTCCTGAGGAGTTCAGGTAAGGCTAGTGCTCTGTACACTAGCTTAATAACTACAGGAAATCTTTTGGAATATTGTTCTAATGAGTAAGTTGGCAGTGTAATAGACTGATACTTGCGACAACTACATGTAAATTACACACAAGGTTTTGCTTATTATCCTCATCACTAAGCATCAAGTACTGTCTCCCCAAACTTTGCACTGGCAAGCTGATCTAATTGCCCACTTGGAAATAATAAACCTATTAATCTAAACCCTGCACTTCCATCCAAGTTACTGGTAAACTCCTTGGTAGAGAGTGACAATTTTTTCCACAAAGGTCTGGTAGGACTCTCTTTCTTACCTCAATGTTGATTTTGCCTTTCTGTATATTGTTCATATGTAAATTCTTTACTGACGTGAACACTACCAAGCCTATCTATCCATCCTGAAATAATTTCCTTATGAATCAGTTGAAGGAAAATGAAAAACTTGCTTCACTTTCATCAAAAATGAGAACCAAACACTGCAAACAATAATAGGTACTAATAACAAGCACCTTGCCCTCAATTTTTAGACGTCAAGAATACGCCTTTCTAACAACTAAATACTGTTGCCATCTACAGCAGAATGATATTTACGGCTAATGCTCAGGTGGTAAATGATTTCATTTTGCTATATCTTACATTGCCTGTCAAAACTATTTGTAAATACTGATTATATAAATTAATGTTTGAGAGAGTAGGGTGCATGGCTCTTGTAATATCTCGGATTAACTAACAGGGTAATAAATATACTCAACCTTTTATCACAAACATGTAACTATCATATGAATATATTTTTATAAATATGTAAATTTTCTGCCATCATATCCCCTTAATATCACATCACACAAAATGCAGTTTTTTTATTTTGTAGACTAAAATCTACAAAACTTTGGTAGAAATACCTGTCAAAATAGTTACAAATGAATTTCCCCCTTTGTTTTTCATTGTTTACATGGATCTACTGCACAAAAAATAAAAGAATGGGTCTACCTTGATGCCCCCAGTAGGCCTATATGTTATTAATTAAACATAAGTAACAGACATGAAAGTAGTGAGAATGATTGCTGGTGCAAACAGGTATCAATGACAGGAGAGTACTTGATATGAGAAGGTAAAGGCTACCTAAGTTACAAAGGTATAAGGTACAGGGAGGGATTCTGTCAGGTATAACTCTAGTAAGAAGTTTATCCTATGTGAATGACTTGGTCTACTGAAACCGTGCAATCTTATATCTTGCAACTTTAAAAAAGATGCAAGGAATATGACATGAAAAGTATTCGTTTAGAGACTAACGTAACGGCAGTAGGGAAGGCACCTAAAAGAGAACTGAACGTCAGGTTGGGAATACAAAACTGGAAGAGGTAGATAATTTCAAATAGGTATATAGGATGTGTATACTCCCAGGATGGCAGTATAGTAAGCAACATTGAATAAAGGTGAAGTAAACCTAATGCAGTGAGCTTGCATATGCAATCAACAGTCTTCTGTAAGAAGGCAGTCAGCTCCTGGACAAAACTACTCGTATCTATACACCGGTCTAAGTTTCAGACCACCTGTGCATAAATTGGAGTTAAGGTTAGTTTCCCATCAGGTACTAATACACATACCTCACTGAGGATTCCAATAAATATTGATAGATAAGTACAAGGAAAACTGATTTAATTAAAAAGTAGATTATTCTTCAAGGACATGAATTTTATTAGATTCTTTCGTGGTCTAAAACTGTATACAACAGTTCCTGAATTTTAACTCTGAAAACCCTTCGAACTAATCCACTCATTCTTTTCATGTCACCATGAAAACACTAAAAATAACATTGATTATGTTTTCTTTTCAGTTTTCAGTATCTTTTCTAAATATTTACTTAACACATCACTGTCACTTCCACATTTCTGTTTCTTCTATTTTTAACTGCTGGCAGAGCTGTTTGTAGAAGCAGAAGTCACTGGACTGGAAGTTGAAATCCCTTCAATAATTTCTGAATTGCAGGAGATAGACCCCTAAAACACAAATTATTTCTGCCTCCTCCTCCTCTATTTCAGCTTGGTGAGAAGGTTCTCCTACACCAAGTGCCACTTCCATAGATGTGTTTGTTATCGAACTGAAAAAATGAACATGTTAATGCAATTCTTCTAAATTGGAGCTAGATTTTAGTCTGCACACAAGCTTTCTGTTTTTGAAATTATTAGTTTCAATAATTATTTTAGCAAGATGATTGTTAGGTTAGATTATATTATATTACTTTCAGTTATATATGATACGGTACATTAATGAACAGATGGGTAGAACTTATGGTCTACAGACTCTTTCACAACTAGAACACTGGTCTGTAGTATAGGCCTATTTTTAAAAATAAATATTACAGAATTGTACCTTCTTCCAGAAATGAAGGATTCTAGAAAGTTTAGGGCATTGAAGTAGACCCATTCTTTTTTATTCTGTACAACAGAACCTGGGAGGAGAGGGAGGATGTTTACTCTCCAAGTTCGATACCCAGCTCTCAGAATTTGCCATATTTTGGCACAACTTTTTTCTGAAACAATGAATTAGAATATTGTGACAAAGAAAATATATGTAGTACTTATAGCATACACATATTTGTCATTAAAGCACACAATGGTGTTCGTTTCATTAGGTACAAGATGGAGGTTAGGAAAGCACTGTTTATGTTTTCAAAAACAATTCTTCAATTAAGTCATAAGAATGATAATTACTATTTCTCCTAGTGAAACTTTCTTTATCAATCTATTCCGTATAATATATTTTATCAATAATTAATCTAAGATAACACTACTCATAACACAATCATAATAAATCTAATCGTCCCAATTCTCGACGCTAAAGAATGCCATACAAATTTCACGGTCTACCCATTACTATATCCAGGGAGTCTAGGATTATACAACACTTTGTTTTCATACACTAGGCAAATTAATGTTTCGATTTCATCAACAGACCACAATGTTGCATGTTACATCCGCCATTATCGAACAACTGCGACTGAAAAACAGACACTTTTGTTTTCACAAACCAGTCCATCGTCATCGCTCGTAGTTCATCGCTGACGATCGATGTTGTGTGACTGGTGCCACTGCCAAGACCGACTCCAATCCACAGACCTTAATCGTTCAAAGATGGCGAATCGAGTAACCGGAATTGTTGGAAATGTGAATTTGTTTTGGTTTGTTGTTATCGTATGTAGTCGGTGTAATTTTAGGAAAGTTGACGATAAATGTTAGTTTCTTTGTAGAATATAAGTGTGCGAATGTATTTATATGAGTCAGTGGACACATATGATCTGTAATTATACACAGTAATGTGAGAATATGCTTGTTTTGATCGTGTTTTTACCCATTAAAGAACATGAGTGCACTCGGTGGACCGGGTTTTAGTCTAACTGTGGCAATGCCTCTCATACAACTATTCTTAAGTTTTCTATGGAATAGAACATTCAGAGAGAAATTGATTAGGAACATACATAGTGATTACTTCGAAGTCTATGAGAAAACTGTAGCGTGCATACATCATTTTGAGAATAAGTCTGAGGTTATGGATGCCATTTCTCTACTTCGAAACTATTCGTGTTCTTCGAAAAATATTAATTTAGATAGAATATAACTGATATTGTGTTATTCCGTCAGTGTCTATGTGCTTCAAAATGTCGAGTGATTATGCAAGTGTATTTTACAATAATCTGTGCTTTGCCTGCGGAAATGTTTGAGTGGATCTTGGAGTATAAGAAATATTATAAATGTGACAGATGGAGCAAACTGTATACTGTTACACAGGAGATATAGTGACTTGAGAGCAACGAGCTAGAAAGAGGACTATAGAGTGGCTAACATGGCTGCTACAGCGCTCTGGGTGGTGCCAAGACGAAATAGCGACTCCATAGTTTAAGCGCCATTCATATAATTTCTTCCGCATACGGTGCGATACTTTTAACAGATTAGATCGAAGAAATTATGCTCTCTACGTGTGTGGCATGCAATTGCATAAATTGTAGAGAAAACACGAAGAATAAATGTCATATTTCAGACAAGATTTTTTTTTACTAAAGTATACAGTTTTGGGCGATTAGCAGAATTGCGTTGCCTGTATAGCACAATCCAGCACGTGTACATTAGGCCTACTTTTATTTTCATGTAGAAACTGGCAGCCAAACACGATAAAAATGTATCCTGCCTGACTAAGTGGCTCAGACGGTACAGCGCTAGCTTTCTGAGCCCAAGTTACCATATTTGGTATTTGAAGGTGCTCAGATAAGTCACCTTTGTGTCGGTAGATTTATCGACCCTAAGGGAACTCCGGCACTTCAGCTTCTCCGAAAACCGTACTAAGTAGTCGGTAGGACGAAAAACAAAGACCACTATTTATTATTACATTGTATCCTACAGAGCACATTTCCCCCCAGCATTTTGAAAATAAATATAAAGTGACCAACGGTGTTACAAGACGCCTGCTGTCCAACGCCACACCTACAGTATTTAGAATTTCCTAGTCACCCCATCCCCTCTGCCAACGATGAGGACTTTCAGTCCTACATCACCACTACTACTGAGCGAGTTGGCTACGTGCTTCGCGGTATATAGCTCTTTAGCTTGCATTCGGGATATAGTGAGTTCTAATTCCATTGCCGACAGCACTGATAACCGGTTTTCCGTGGTTCCCATTTTCACATCAGGCAAATACGGGGGCTGCTGTGCCTTAATGCCACTGACACTTCCTTCGCAGTCCTAGCATTTCCCTATCCCATCTTAGCTATAAGGCATGTCTGAGTGGGTGCTACATAAGGCAAATAAAAATCGGCGTTACCATAATCTTCTTCCAAAGATAATCGAAGTGAATTATTCAGGAGAGTTAACTTATGTGATTTAAGATCATTATAAAAAGAAGAACTGTTCTCTTTTTCAACAATTATTTCAAATTGTTTATCCTACAAATTCTTATTCTTCTTCTTCTTCTTATTATTATTATTAAAGGATACTTTATTACACCATTGTTCACTTCAAACCTTGTACCCCACGGCTCTAGAATACTTATTTTTCGTAAATTATTATTAGTTTTACGTCCTATTAACTACTTTTTCGGTTAAGCCGAGGTGCCGGAATGTTGTCCCGCAGGAGTTCTGAGGGATATCAGCACCTTCAAATACTATCGTACTGAGCCAGGATCGAACCTGCCAAGTTGTTTAGTGTCGGCTCCTTGGCTGAATGATCAGCGTGCTGGCCTTTGGTTCAGAGGGCACCGCATTCGACCGGGTTGAGGTATTTAACCGGGTAGTCGACAGTTAATTACTCTGGATCCGGGACTGGATAACCTTCTTCATCTACACACAACAGAACATACTACAAACCACTACAGAAACCCGCAATAGTAAATACATCACTCCACCTAGGGTTGGCGTCGTCAGGAAGGGCATACGGTCGTAAAATCAGGCTAAATCCATACAAAATTCCAATTCCGGGTAAATGGAAAGATACTAGGATTTTTATTGTTATTATTATTATTATTATTATTATTATTATTATTATTATTATTATTATTATTATTATTATTATTATTATTATTGTACCGGGCGGTACACCTCCACGCCGCTAATTTAAAATGTGCGCCAATTGAAACTCCTCTGCTGGAGGAAGTCTGAACTTTATTGACGGTATTAATTTTCCACTTTCTCAGAAGATGTCTCTACCTGGAAATTTTGGAGTTTTTGAACTGTGTCATTTTCGACGTATTTTTGTTTTGCTTATAGTAAGAAGTGTGAACTTTCTCTTCTAGAGGACACTACTGAAGATCAACAATAGTGCACCCTAGTGTGAAGTGAAAGAACTATGCTTTTGGAGAAATTTTGAATTCATAAGTTTGTTCTTTGTTAAATTTCTTTCAGTCATTGTTTAAGTTGGCAATATTAACCCTTTCTTTCCCCTTCTTTTGAATTTAGCCAATCCCGAATTTCTTAAATTAATTTTCCACCAATAATGTGCTTCTTTTTCATCTTGTGTAGGGGTTTTCTTGGTTAGCCAATAAAGTTTTTGTGGGAGGGTGTTCTCATTCCCCTAACGCCTCGAACTTTCCGCGAGAGTATATAAACTGCTGATTTTAGGGTCTCTGCGCCACTTCTGTTCCATCTTTTCGTGTGTAAAGTACATAGCAGGGGGCGGGAAGCGCCTCTTTCTCCGGCTGCGGTCAACAACCAGGTAATGGCCGATTAATAACTTCTTTCTTTGCTAGCTCAGCAGTTTAACTCTCGGGGCGGGTCCGAAGTTTCTCCATTATGTAACCTTCCTTAAAATGTAAAGAAACTTGTATCTATTCTAACTTTTAAACTACATATTGGGATAGAGAGTGCTTAACCCTCTCGAGCTCCCACTCATATTGTTTTGAGGTGAACTTATTTTTTTTCTCAACCTATTCTTCTTTAACTTAATGTAAATTTGTTTCTTTTCTAGAGTCACCTCCGTAGTATGGGATTAGCCCTTGCATCAGTGGCCTAGAGCCAAATTAGGTTTTGAAACAAATACATTAGGAGTGCAGATCGCCTCCTCTCAAATTGTTATTTTAGAGGTCATGTAATTACCCTTTTTCATTTAATAGACCTCAGTAGGTTGGGTATGTTACCCCTGTGTCTATGTCCTAAGAGGACAACTTGAAGGTGGAGTTTGGTGTGGCCTTTGAGAGGCTTAAAGTTTGAGAGCGTGTGGCTCTTTCTTGAAAATTAAGTGTTGTATGCCTCGAGGAGGCTTTTCTGTGTAATTTGGAGCAAGTGCTCTTGAACATGAATGGGGTTTTCTGCCCCTCTGGTGAAACTTATTTTGGAGTAAAGTTGGGCTAATTGCCCTAGAAGTGTGAATTCGGGGCTCGAAGCCCAAATACTGTAAATACTGTAATTGCACCTTTTGTTGCCTTGCTACTCTGTACCTGCCGTACTTGTTATTTCTTAATTTTGAAAAGAAAATATAACCTTGTTAAATTTTAAATTAATTTTACTTTCGTAGCTTGAGACCTGTTCACCACCCCGCACCTTCTTTCACGCATAACTACCGCAGAAACACGGTAACAATTATTATTATTATTATTATTAAAGTTATATTAATTATTTCTCGATGTTGTTATATTACTTTGCTCAAAGTTTTCTGTTCTATATTTTCATCCCCTGTAAGTGGGTCTAAATTTTTGGCAATGTCTTGTGACTTGTTTTTTAATTCGGACTACTGGAAATGCGCTAATTGTCTTTCTTTATACAATATGTAGGTACGTAGCCTGTATCTTGTATTGTTAATGTCTTTTTGAACAGACATTGCGCATCTTTGAGTGCTTCCCTAATAAAGAAAACTGTGGAACGGTATTTATTCCCGCAGCCTCTGTACTTGCTTCATCACAAGCCCACTCGATTTGATCGCTTACAATATGGCGGACGTGGTTTTCAAGTAGATTCAAATATGGTGGTCCAATAACCACTCTATAGTCCTCTTTCTAGCTCGTTGCTTGAGAGATTATCTGGGCTTGTAACGTAGGGTTTTGCACTACCAACACCTTCAGATTCATGCTGTGGTTATCTGTTATCAAGCAGACAGCGCTGAACTGAAGCTTGTCCACGTGGTTTAATATCAATGTTTAGTGAACAGAGTTTTTGCACTCATGTTCTTTAACGGGTACCTATTATATCTTTAGTGTCTGAACGTTTCATTCCAAAGGTTACTGTCATTGTGTGAAGTGCTGTTATGCCATATGTCAACATTATTTTAACATTACCAGGGCCGTTCATTGGGTTAACATAATCATTTTGGGTTCACTTGGGCTGAGTGGCTCAGACGGTTAAGGCGCTGGCCTTCTGACCCCAAGTTGGCAGATTCGATACTGGCTCAGTCCCGTGGTATTTGACGGTGCTCAAATACGTCAGTCTTGTGTCGGTAGATTTACTGGCACGTAAAGGAACTACTGCAGGACTAAATTTTGGCACTTCGAACTCTCCGAAAACCGTAAAAAATGTAGTTAGTGGGACGTAAAGCCAATAACATTATTATTTCGGGTGTACTTCCCATTCATTGGGTACTGAATTAAAGAAATTGTCCACCACTTCAAAACTAAGGTAATAAGTTATGTTTCACCTTTCTGATGAGAGCGAATAATCGAGGAATAACGCACCTTAATTTATTTTGAAACATTCAAAATGTTGTTATAAATATCATTTTAACAGTTTTATCATGTATTTTCATCTAACGAGCGAAGTAAAATCTCAGAGAAAACCTATTTGACGAATTGAAATTTCTACATAATCAGCTTGTTGGTCTCTTTTGTAGCAGAATATATGTGATTCTTGTTGGCGAAGCGTTTTCATACGTGTAAAAGTGATTTCCCCTTTGATGTTACATTTATCATGTTAAATAACCGCCGTTTATATAATATGTACGTGATATTTTCGTGTTAGCCAATACCAGCAATCCGGCTACTTCGGCCGCCATGTTTTTATAGTACGGTCTGAGGATTGGAGCAATACCTCCTAGATAATAAGGCCTAACAACAGCGTGGTGACGTCACGCTAAGGAGGCGATGTCAATGCAGAGAAACGCGGAATATGGTTAAACACAGACATGATTTTAATACTTTTTGCCAATGGAATAATTTATATACTAACAAATAGCATTTCAAATTTAAAGGATATTGAATTATACTGTCGTTATTACCGTATTGTAGTAACCCTGCCATTAAAGGAAAAAAGCAAACAGTTGTAAAACATGACAGCATTTTGCAATGTTAACTTACATAGGCCAAATTGCTCACAGCACAACAGTATGTTACAAACATATTTCAATTTAAATAGGCATTATATTATCTTAAAAGAAAACTAGCACGTATAATATTAGCATAGGCCTAACATCTAAGCTGATGTAGCATCACTGGCAGTATTTGCAGTATTTCCTCCCTTGAAGTTCATGTATGGTTTAATGAGAATTTCACCTACCATCAATTTTACCAATTTGTCATTCTGTTCAAAATCTTGAACATTGTGTTTTGTGTATTTCAGAAAGTATGTAAGTTTCTGTCCTAATATTGGACTACCATTCAGACGGGAGCCTACTCTTTTAAAAGTATTGACATGTGGCAACATTACATTGCTACTGTGTCTCATAAATTTGTAAAAATCGCACGGCGCAACAGCCCTGAAGGGCTTGGCATTGGCCCTGCTCATCCCGAAGGCCTGCAGATTACAAGGTGTCTTGTGTTCGGCAGGACGAATCCTCTCAGCCGTTTTTCTTGGCTTTCTAGACCTGGGCCGCTATCTCACCGTCAGATAGTTCGCAAATGTAATCACGCAGGCTGAGTGGACCTCGAACCAGCCCTCAGATCTAGGTAAAGATCCCTGACTTGACCGGGAATCGAACCCGGGGTCTCCGGGTAAGAGGCAGGCGTAATTGCCCGTCACCGCGGGGTCGGCCATACATTTGTAAACATGAGGAGATATCAGACAGAAGGTTCAACAAATAAAAAGAAAATGAGCTAAGAAATGTTTTAACTATGACTATTAAATGAACTGTTGAGACATCATCCTCGGTGTTCAAATCACCAACTTGGACTGGAAATAACTTTTTTCTTGAATCTTTCTACACATTGTTACACTCATTCCTTGTGATGCAGCTATGATGTTTTGTAACTAAAGAATATACCGCATTTGTATAAGTAATTTTGTCCACATATGCATTAGAAATATGTTATACTTTAATAAAACCCGTTTAGAATAAAGGCCATATCCTATAAGATGATTACATATGCTATGCAGTATGGTTGCCTTGATGTTTCGACGTGCAGAAAAATTACTTACGTTCCCTTCATCAAAGTACAACAACCATCAGGTAACAACATGTTTACTGTACTTTTCAGCTGTGTAAGATTGTGGATTGAAATTCTGTGTATGAGATATGTACTATCTTCAGTGGCTCTATTTATTGCTCCTCATTTATTCTACATTTTTGACTGGTTTTTCTCCTCACCTGCCAGAAGGTGAATATAAATATGATGGGCAGTTGGGAAGATATAAGCCACTGCAGTCTCTGACAGCCATGGTCTTGGAAGAGGAGTAGTTGAAAGTTTTTCCTGAGGATCAGTACCAGTTACTTCCCATAAAATATCACCGACTTTGAAATGTCTGCGGCATACCTGTAAAATAATGTATCACCGTGAGCGAAATTCGTGCATTTACTGAGTGATTCGGCCTACACCAGCAGCTCTTGTAGGTGGTATGTTTTAATGTGTATGATAATAATACCGTTGAAATAATGTATCCCATGATTTTGAGCTCGAATAACCTTATATCATTGAAGAGTAAATATGCCTATATATCACCAGCTGTTGCATGTGGTTAAATACGTCAAAGGCCTATACTCATTATGATTGTGTGAGAATGTAGTAATAATTACTCACCATTGAGTTATTAGTAAATCTGTAGTCTTGTCTTGGAATTGCACGTAAACATATCTGCCGCATAACCTCATCTTTCGTAAACTTAATGCATGCACTTCGTTATCACTGCCGGAATTCTCCTTACAGTTGAGTAAGCAACACATCAGTACCATTACGTACAACGGTATTAGCAATTGGCATCATTAAACGAATTAAAACTCTTCTAATTTCAGCGTTACATGTCCAAACTCATGCCTGTGTTATTTCTGAAAAGGTTCAAGCTTGTCTCCCTTTGCTGACGTCACAGTATATTCCCAGATCAGTTGTGAGGCCTTATATATCTAGGAGGTGTTGATTGGAGTCGGTCTTGCCTTAATGCTACTCTCGTTCAAAGATGGCGAATCGAGTAGCCGGAATTGTTAGAGATGTGGGTTTGTTTTGGTTTGCTGTTATCGTATGTAGTCGGTGTAATTTTATGAATGTTTACGATAAATGTTAGTTTCTTTTTAGAATATATTTGTGTGAGTGTATTTATATGAGTCAGTGGATTCAAAGGACCTGTAATTATACGCAGTAATGTGAGAATGTGCTTGTTTTGATCATGTTTTACCCATTAAAGAACAGGAGTGCACTAGGTGGACCAGTTTTTAGTCTAACTATGGCAATGCCCCTCATACAACTATTTTTAAGTTTCCTACGCAATAGAACATTAGAAGATAAATCGATTAGGAATATACATCGTGATTATTTTGAAGTCCATAGCAAAATCGTAGCGTGCATACACCATTTTGAGAATAAGTCTGAGGTTAGGGAAGCCAGTTCTCTACTTCCGAACTATTCGTGTTCCTCGAAACGTATTAATTTAGACAGAATATAGTTGATAGGCCTATTGTGTTATTCCGTAATAGTCTATGTGCTTCAAAGTGTCTTGCGATTTAGATGCAAGTGTATTTTGCAATAATCTGTGCTTTGTCTGCGGAAACGTTTGGGTGGATTTTGGAGTATAACAAAAATTATAAGTAGACCTGGGATTTTAGGCTCTAAAAATTTAGTTTTAGGCGCCTAAAATAGGCTTTTAAAATAAGGAAATTGGCTTTTAAAAGAGAAAATAGGCACTTAAAATATGTTTTAAAAATGTGTGGGTGGGCAGGAAACAGACTTTAAAATATTACGATATACACTTAAACTGCAACATGATACTTTTTTACTTTAACAAACGTGGTATCCCTATTCTTAACCAAAATAACTGCAAAATTAAGGCAGAATAAAAAGACATTTATCAAAAACAATATAAAAAAGTCATGTGTCAAAAGAAAGTTATGGATTTTATGATATATCATTATCAGTACTGATATAATACCTTAATACTAAAATCACTGTACACAATTACAGCATTGTAGGCATCCAATAACGGTGTAAACGTGAATGGAGTATGTGTTTATTATTTGTGAGGAACATTCCTACAGTACTTTCATTCGTAGTTTACTTTACAGTACATAACAATAATCTTCTCCAATTTTTCCACAGTTAGGCTGTACCTTTTGTCTGTTAAAATCATTTTGAAAGCAGAAAAAGAGCGCTCCACACTCACAGATGTTAGAGGGGCATTGAAAAATTTACCTACATTTTTCAATTCAATTTCACTTGGTAAGTCTACCTTTTCCCCATCCATTGCCTGTTGTACGCTTTTCAGCACTGAATAACCTGGGTTCTTCTGCAGTACACTAGACCACTTGTCTCTTATTCTATCCCCTACCTTGCCCCTAGCACCTTGTATGTTATTCTCAGCTTCCTCAATTACAGAAAATTGCTGTTTGAGACTGTTTCCTTTTTCCTCCATTTTTGTAATGGTGACTGGAAGAAATGAAAAATTTGCCTGAATATACGCAATGTCTCTCTGAACACTGGAACAATCATTTAACAGCTCTTTGACAGACGACACACATGCAGAATTGTCCGTTAAAGGCAAATTGTCTATCACAGTCGTGATTTCCTCAAGATGTTCTGCATAATACAGGGCAGCTTCCATCCAGGAACCCCAACGGGTAAAGATTGGCTGTGGTGGAAGGGGAATAGAGGGGAGTTTCTCTCGAAAGATGGCTATTCTTGATGGAGCCTTACAGGACACTTTCTTCATTGTTGAAATGAGAGTATTTACTGCAGAAAACTCGGCCCTAACTGTTTCTGCCAGTCTATGCAAGGCATGGGCCATGCAAGTAACATGAATTAAAGAAGGATAGAAAGTTTTGAGGAGAGGTGCAGTGGCAATCGTGTAGGAAGCAGCATCGGAGACAAGGAGGACTTTAGAATCATCAACACTCCCAGGATACAACAATTGCAACCCCTTGTTGATGAAGTATACAATGTTTTGACTATTAACTTTCTCAAGCTGTTTAGAGCAAAGAAGGTGAGCGGTAGATGCCTGATTGGGTTCCAGCTTTCCTACTATAAGGTTAGCAATGTACCTGCCCACAGAGTCGGTGGTTTCGTCCACACACAATGTAGATGCTGATGGGATGTGCTGCTTGGTGTATTTGTGTAAAAAAAATCTCTGAAAACCGGATTATGCACAGCATTCCAGGGGATATTTGCTGCAACTAGGGCTCTACAGTACACATATAAGCATAGAAACCATTATGGGTTGTAGGAGATATAGTTTGTGTGAGCAGAGTCTGTCTAATGTTACTTTTCATGGCTGCTTTCGCTTTGTGACTGGCAGAATCTGCATGCTGCTGAAGGTGGCATTTTTTTCTCATGTGAAATCTAAAACACAATAAAGTGATATCAATTAGAGACTAAGATGAGGAACAGAAAAGGTGAGCTATTGAATAAAATTTGTAATTTTGAATAATCTAAATTAAGCCATTATTACTCTAAAGTTAATTAAGAACAAGAACACTACAGTCCCCGAAGGGCCTTGGCTTTCAATAACGGTTGCTGCCCAGCTCATGGCCTGAAGATATTGGGTGGCGTGTGGTCAGCACGATACATCCCTCAGCCGTATTGCCTTGCCTCCGTGACCCCTGCCTACTGCAGCTTTTCAATTGTCCTCACGATGCTGGGTCAACACCGTTCCAGACCTCATAGATTTCTAAATTACTGCCGTTACTAGAAATCGAACCCAGGTCGTCTGGACTAGGTCTCTACAATTAATTAGAGGAGCCAATATCAAAACCTTAGTTTTAGATTAATATGAAATTTAAGATATATGCACATACCTGTTTATTGCAGTACTGGCAGAAAATAATCTTGCCATCAAAAGTCATCCCTGGAAATTGTACAAGCCATTGTTGTATAAGCGCACTCTTAGATGATTTCGTTTTAGGCATGATGAACTATATTCACTTAAACAGATGTTCTTTCACTGGCGACTTGACACAGTATGTTCCTTCTTACTACCTGCTCCTTGTTCTTCCTAGATAATCTCTCCCCCCCCCCCTCACTCCGTCACTCGACACAGTACGTCCTTTACTACCTGCTCGTTGTTCTTCTGAGCTAATCCTCCACCTCCACCCTTCACTCAGCATTCCTTTGGTGACAGTTGTCTGGGAAGGGCACATTTCTGTAAAAAAAAAAAACCATCCTCTGCTGTTCTGCTCGTTCCAGGGATGTCCATTGTGTGATTGTAAAAATTACAGAAGTTGAATTTTATTGTAAATGTAGAAAATAGGCATTTTAGGCACTAAAATAGTAAAATAGGCTCTAAAGGAACAAATAGGCATTTTAGGGCACTATAAAACTGTATTAATGTAAGGGATTTATCATGAAACGTCAACATATTTTTAAAAAATCATGTTATTTCGTAAGGAACGAAATAGGCATTTGCCTTAAAATCCCAGGTCTAAGTATAAGTGTGACAGATGGAGCAATCTGCATACTGTTACACAAAATAAATAGTGACTTAAGGTCGGTCTCCACTGATTAACATTTAACACCAACATGTTAAATTTAACATGTTACAATTGACATGTATGCTGTGATTGTGTCTTCCAATTGACTTTGCATGTTAACACACTTTTAACATGTTGGCGTATTTTCCGCTCCATGTGGAAAACATGTCAAGTCAATTCGTTGTTCGTGAGATGTTGGCACAGCTTCGGCAACTTCCTTGCCGTTTCCATGTCAACAAATAGCCAAACGACGTGTTTCTCGTGAAGTAGGATTATTAATTACAACAATCCGCAACACTCATTCTCATTGTTATAAGCTGCAAATACAGTACCGGTATGCAAACGTGTGTCGTTTTCTCTGCGCTATACTAAAATTTATAGTCAGAAATGGAGTGGAGCAAAATTACCTTGGACTTAATTAATGATATAGTAGACAGGCCTTGTTTGTGTGATGTCTCATCAAAGGAATACAGAGAAAAAGCGAAGAAAGCCGACAGTTTCCAGGAACTCTAAATTATCTATAATTGTTCCTGCGAGTGCATTATATAAAAACCTAGCGTCCCTCCGCTCCTAGTACAGTCGAGTATTGCAAAAAAATCAGAAGTCGGGTCCGGGAACGGACGAAGATTATACGTCAAAGTGGTTTGGTTTTTTAGCACTGAGGAGGATGAGGGGAGGAAATGTGTCCAATAATACTGCATTTCTAAGTCATAACAAGAAGCAACAGTTGTAATAACAAAGGCCAAATCCTCTTCATCTGAGTCTATTGTCCTTATTTGAAAATACTAGACACCACCTAAATGTGTTACCACAAATTTATATGATGACTTACTTAGGGCCTATATATTTAAAAAAGAAAGTCAAGTTTAACATGTTTCTTAAGTGTGGACACAATGCTAAATGAAACAGTATTCAACATTTAACGTTGAACATGTTGATGGTCTCACCAGTTAACGTTTAACACTTTTAACATTTAACATGTTGTTGTTAAATGTTAATCAGTGGAGACCGACCTGTAGAGGGATTAGCTGGGTTTGTATCGTAGGGTTTTACACTACCAACACCTTCCGATTCATACTGTGGCTATCTGTTATCAAGCATACTGCGCTGAACTGAAGCTCGTCCATGTGGTTAAATATCAATATTTGGTCAACAGAGTTTTTGCACTCATGTTATTTAATGGGTAAAAACCTCTTATATCTTTAGTGCCTGAATGTTTCATTACTAAGGTCACAATCATTGTGTGAAGTGCTGTTATGCCATATGTCAACATTATATTAACATTACCAGGGCCGTTCATTGGGTTAGCATAATCATTTCGCGTGTACTTGATCTGAGTGACTCAGAGGGTTAAGGCGCTGGACTTCTGATCCCAAGTTGGTAGATTCGATCCTGGCTCAGTCCGGTGGAATTTGAAGGTGCTCAAATACGTCAGCCTCGTGTCGGTAGATTTACTGGCACTTAAAGGAACTACTGCAGGACTAATTTTCGGCATTTCGACGTTTCCTGAACCCGTAAAAAATGTAGTTAGTGGGACGTAAAGCTAATAACACTACTTCATTGGGTGGTGAATTTAAGAAATTGTCCACCACTTCAAAACTAAGGCAACAGGTTATGTTTCACAGTTCTCATGAGAGCCAATAAATCGAGGAATTTCCCACCTTAAATTATTTTGAAACATTCAAAATGATGTTAGAAATATCATTTTAACAGTTTTGTCATGTATTTTCATCTATCCAGCGAAGTGAAATCGAATAGAAAACGTTATTTGACGAATTGAAATGTCTTAATAATCAACTTTTGGTCTCTTTTCTAATAATATGTGATTCTAGTTTATTATATGTAGTGCGTACTTGTTGGCGAAGCGTTTTCATGCGTGTAAAAATGATTTTCACTACGATGTTACATTTATCATATTAAATTACCGCCGTTTATATAAGATGCACGTGATATTTTCGTGTTAGCAAAAACCAGCATCCGGCTACTTCGGCCGCCATGTTTTTTTATATTACGGTCTGAGGATTGGAGTCGGTCTTGCCACTGCCCTCTGTTGGTTGTATTTCCTTAGTCGGTTGATCGCAGTCGTTCGATCGGTCCTGTGTGACAGCCCCCCAATTCTCAAACTACGCAACTTAATTTTTCTTCAGTCAGAAACCAAATGAAATATTTAACTATTGCTATGCAAGTGTTAGAATATTATTTAAGTATCTGTGATGTTTAACTTAGTATTTCTTCAGTAAAAACCCAAGTGAAGTGTTTAACTTACTCTATTGTTATGCAATTGTTAAGACATTATTTCAGTGACTGTGGTATTTTAAAGTGTTTTCCTATTTCTTGTAATTCAACACTTAAGTGCTCCTTAAGTGGTGATAAAATTTAAGTACGATAAACTTTGCCAACCGCACTGTTAACAGTTGGCGACGTAATCTGATAATCCACTGTAGTGTTAGTCTCAACGGTATTCAAACTGATTTCTGCTCTTTCTTGTACATAATTACTTTTAACTATTCTTCAGTGACTTTTATTATTTTACGAGACTCACTGTGCTAAGAGTGACTGGCAAGTTATTATTTATTCCATCACTATTAGCAGTGTCTTACGGACAAACTCTTAAATGGTCAATTTTGTGTCAAGTGCGACAATATTATAATTCGTTGTGAAAAGTACCCACAGACAGTGCAATACAAGTGAACGGTATTTAGTTTCATATAAAAATTGAGTTATGACTATGTGAAATAACTTTCTCTTTTAGTGTAATAAAAACTTGTCAAAACCCACACATCACTTCTTTTATATTAGTATTTTAAAACTGGGATACAATTTTCAGCTAGATATGTCGAGCCGTTTGGCCTTAGGAACATTTTATAAATAGGCCTACATCGAAAAGTTTTTTAAATTGTTATTTTTTAATATCTCAAAAACTATTGTTGATATAAAATTAAAACTGTGTATGTTGTATCATATTTAGGTGTGGATATTTCATACTGATTACAATCCTTATGCTACTGTGGACGAGAGAAAATTATTCCCGTTCCAGTAAGTGAAGATGAATTTGTCAACCTGTTCCTTGTGAAGCGAACTTGTGGTCTCTGCTTTTACTTCACTGGATGTAGATTTATTTTCCCTATAAATTAGGCTTATTTTCGATTTAAACCTAAATTATATTTGTTATTATTATTATTATTATTATTATTATTATTATTATTATTATTATTATTATTACCTAATTCGCTGGGGCCATCAAGGACCACGTTAAGTCTTGTTGCATTTGACACTGAACTTGGCCTTCTTTAGAGCCCAAATTTCCCTCATTATTTGTGAGTGGGCCTGCTTACGCTCCTCTATCCAAGGGGCACCGTGTCTTCTCTTCGGTTGCTCCTCTCGGTTTAGCCCGTTTGTCAATATTTTCTTGCGGAAGAGATCTCTGTTAAGGGCGTCTTCAGCTGAGATATGTAGCATTTGCAGGTCTTCTTTGGTATTTCTAAACCAGGGAATTGTGGTTTTGGGGTTTGAATCAAAAAAGTGAAAGATTTCTTTAGTTAACTTTCTACCGTCCATTCTTTTCAGATGACCGTAAAATCGTGCCCATCTTTTTCTGATTGTGTCGGTAATTTTCTCTATTTTGCTGTAGACTTCCTTGTTGGATCTCTTTTGATGGATTCCATTTCTGTACTTTGATCCCAAGATTCCTCTCACAATTTTGCGTTCTCTTTTCTCCAGTTCTTCAAGGAGTCCTTTATTGGCATTTAGAGACAGGGTTTCGGTTGCATATAGAACTACTGGCTTCAGAACTGTATCTTGGTGTTTTGGGAAAGGCATTTCTTGTTGTAGATTGCGCGGGATGTTTGGTAGGCTATTTCCAGTTTGCGTACTCGCTCCTGAATTGCTTCTTTGTCCAGTCCATTTTTCATGATGATCTCACCCAGGTATTTGAATTTGTCTACTCAGGTGATGTCCCCGTATTTTGTATGGAGTTTTGGTGGAGCCTCTTTGATGTTAGTCATTACTTTTCTTTTCTCAAACGATATCTGCAAACCAGTTTGTTCGGCAATTTCCTTTAACATTTCAACTTGAGCTCTAGCGGTTTCTATGTCGTTTGAGAGAACATCAATATCATCGGCAAATGCTAAGCAGTCTGTTGCGATCCCCTTGGATTTGGTTCCTATTCTCAATGGACTGTAGTTGGTTTCCTGTAATCTCACCCGCCAGGTTCTGATGATCTTTCCAAGAACACAGTTGAAGAGTATCGGGGATAGCCCATCACCTTGTCGGACTCCTGTTTTGATGTCAAAGGAATGCGAGAGACATCCGTGGAAATTCACCTTGGATTTTGTATCGGTCAGGGTGGCTCTAATTAATGCCAGCAGTTTCAGATCAACTCCAAATGCATTTAAGATGTTTAGCAGAACTTCCCGGTCAATGGAGTCGTACGCTTTCTTAAAGTCCACAAACACAGACACATACTGCTTGGACCTTAGTGTACAATATCTGATGATCGTTTTGAGATTTTGGATCTGTTCAGCTGTTGAGCGACCTTTTCTGAACCCTCCTTGGTACTCACCTATTTGATGTTCGACTTGTGCTTCCAAACGCTCCAGGATGGCAAGTGATAGAATTTTGTAAGTCACTGGTAGCAAAGATATTCTGTAGCTGTTGATGTTCTTCATGCTGCCTTTCTTGTGTAATGGATGGATCAAGGCTATTTTCCAATCTTCGGGTAGGGTCTCCTTGTTCCAAATTTCTTCTATTTGCTTTTGCAAGATATCAAGTGACTCCTCTGGGGCATATTTCCATAGTTCTGCTACTACTGAGTCTTCCCCCGGCGCTTTGTTATTTTTGAGACGGGCAATGTGGGGCTTGATTTCATCTCTGTCGGGTGGTCTGGAATCTGGGTACCTGAGTAAGGGTTCATTAGTATCAATGGCGCTTTGCGGTTTAGAGCAATTAAGTAAATTCTTGAAGTAATCTGCCAGATTGCTGCAATTTTCTGCATTTGACGTCGCCAGTCTGCCGTCCTTTCGCTCAAAGCATAGAGCTGGTGGTTTATAGCCAGTGAGTTTGCGTTTGAAGGCTCTGTAGTACTCTCTGCTTTTATTCTTCCTAAAGTTTTGTTCTATCTTTTCAATGAGAGATTTTTCGTATTTACGTTTCTCAGTTCTGAGCACCCTAGCTGCTTGGGCACGTTGTGTTTTGTAGGTTTCCCAATAATTTTCTGATCTCGTAGAGTAGTAATGTTTCCACGAATTGCGTCTTTCTTGGAGGACTGATTCGCAGGTCCTATTCCACCAGGCATGCTTTTTGCTTCTCTTGATTCCTGCAACGTCTTTGGCGGCCTCAACAAGGAGACTTTGGGCGTTGTTAAAGTCACAGTCATTTGGTCTAGCCTTCTCCTGGAACTTCTCGACCCTTTGCCGAATTTTATCATTGTCGAAGCGTGTAATCTGTTTGGTTGTCTTCCTTGTGTTTGCGGGAATTGGTTTGAATTTGATAAGAGACATATAATGATCTGAGGCCACATTGATGCCTTTCTTTACCTTGACATTCATAATCTCAGGGCTGTTTCTCCTGGAGATTGCAACATGATCAATTTGGAACTCTCCGAGAGCTTGGACGGGAGAACGCCAAGTCATTTGCTTTCTAGGTAGATGGCGAAAGTGGGTCGACATGACCTGCAGCTTGTGATTTGCGCAAATGGACACCAGTCTTTTGCCGTTGGGATTGGTTCTTTTGTGAGCAGGGTAATTTCCTATAACTTTCTTGTACTTCTGTTCACGACCTAGTTGGGCATTGAAGTCACTCAAAAGAAGCCTGACATGGTGTTTGGGGATTTTGTTTAATTTTTCATCCAGTAGGTCCCAGAAATAATCAACTTCGTGTGGATCACCCTTGTTCTTATCGTTTGTAGGAGCATGTGCGTTAACTAGGGCGTAGGTTTTGTTCGCGCATTTAATTGTGAGTATAGACAATCTGTCATTCACAGGTTCGAAATTTGCAACCGATGTAAGAATCTTGGTTCTAACAGCAAACGCGGTTACAAGCATCACAGCTCCATTGGGGATTCCTCTCAGCGCTTTGCTCTTGAAAAATCGGTAGCCTTCGGATTAAAAAATCTCTTCATCTGGGTACCTTGTTTCCTGTAGGGCCATTATGGATATCTGATTTTCGTGAAGAGCTTTGGTGAGGGTTTTCAGCTTGCCAGTTTGTGTAAGTGAATTTATGTTGAAAGTTGCTAGAAAGATTTTAGATTTTGGTCTGAGTTTTTGACTCTACGGTGTACACCGAGACGCTCCGACTCGTCTCTTGCATGATGTCGAGTCTCCCCCAGAATCCGAACGAGACTCGTGCGTCGTGGCGTTCACGACGAGGGATTTATCCGAAGATTTGCCCCCTGGGATATGTTTCTTGAAATGTTGTGCCATCATGCTTTTTGACTTGACTTTGCTTTGGACGGGTACCCATCCTTTTACAACTAGACCTAGAGGTTGCCTCAAGATGTTTTCTGGCTTCTGGTCACTCACCAGTCTTCGCCGTAACCCTGGCAGGGGACCAGTTTTTTTCACAGTGATATTTTATTTCCCTACTACCCTCTGACTCTGCTGGCGGCAGAGCCAGCGAGCTTCCCCAATTCCAATGGGACGCGCCCGATGGAGGTTACCGGTAAATCCCCACACGGGTTATTATTATTATTATTATTATTATTATTATTATTATTATTAGTATTATTATTATTATTATTATTATTATTATTATTATTATTATTATTATTATTATTATTATTATTATTATTATTATTGCGTTAGGGCCTACTAGGGACCACGTTTCAATTTCAATTCTTCATCCTTTGTTGTTCTTTTTCTTCCAATATTCCTTGATTGTTTCACTATGTTTCTTTTTTCTTTCTTCAGATCACTTTGTGCTGGTTTTCTTTGCCTCCCTCCCTTGGAATCCTTCCATCTTCAAAACTTTCTTCCTGAAAATTTCTCTTTCCACTAGGCTACTTTTTCATTTTTGATGCTTTTTCTTTCCAAGTCTTTTTTGATCTATTGAATCCAGGTGGTTGTTGACTTTTCTTCCAAAGATCTTTTTGGTTATTATTATTATTATTATTATTATTATTATTATTATTATTATTATTATTATTATTATTCTAGCGCACAAATTGTGCATTGATTAAAGAGAATCAGACGTACAGAACCAACACCTCCTAGGAGGTGTTGACAGAACGCAATGGGAGGCTTACTTAGTCTTCTGCAATTAAGAACGTGTTAACGATCACTATGATTATCGCAGAGTTCACCAAAGCACATGTTTTTTTAGGTCGTGGAAAGACTTCAACTTGCAAACCCTGTGATGGAATCCATGTACAGCCATTTATTTATTTATTTATTTATTTATTTATTTATTTATTTATTTATTTATTTATTTATTTGTTTATTTATAACCAGATTTCTTCCATCTTCTCTTCCCACACCTCTATTAGCCTCTTCCAGCTGTCAGTTGATGGTAGGTAGAACTTTAGTCTCAGCGTCTCGATTAGAAATGGTTCTCCGGCGAGTTCGTACACGAGCCTTGATCTTGTGTATTTAGATACGCTCAATGTTGTCTTTAGATAGCGAGCCTTGGCCCTTTCCAACGTCCTAAGACTGTTCTTCGTCAACTTGTCCCAAATAATCTCTATACCATAAGTTAGGAATTATTTTTGCGTCAAATAGCGTCATAGCTGTCTTCCAAACAATGATGTCTTTAACCTACATGGACGAGCTACAATTTGGTGTAGACTGCTTGATAACAGACATCCACAGCATGAATCGGAAGGTACTGGTACAATAAAACCACTGAGTTACAAACAAAGCTAATCCCTGCAAGTCGCCCTGTGGGTGGGGGCGGTAGAATAACACCCACGGTATCTCCTGCCTTTGTAAGAGGCGACTAAAAGGGGCCCCAGGGGCTCTGAACTTTGGAGCGTGGGTTGGCGACCACGGGGCCCTCAGGTGAGTCCTTGCATTGCTTCCACTTACTTGTGCCAGGCTCCTCACTTTCATCTATCCTATCCGACCTCCCTTGGTCAACACTTGTTCTTTTCAGACCCCAACGGTATTACGTATGGATTCCTAGGGAGTCTTTCATTTTCATGCCCTTCGTGCCCCTGGTCTTCCTTCGGCCGATACCTTCACTTTTCGAAGTGTCGGACCCCTTCCATTCTTTCTCTGTGATTAGTGTTATATAGAGGATGGTTGCCTAGTTGTACTTCCTCTTAAAACAATAATCACCACCACCACTATCCCTGCAAGTCACTATTTCTTCTGTGTAACAGTGTACAGATTGCTCTATCTGTCACACTATAGGTTTTGTTATACACCAAGATCTAGCCAAATGTTCCCGCAGGCAAGCACAGATTCTTTCAAAATACAATTGCATCTAAATCACACGACACTTTGAAGCACATAGACACCATATCAATTATCACTATTTAAATGATTTTATTTTATAGAGGAATACGAATAGGTCCACCATTTAGAATTAGAAAAATAGTTTCCCTAATCTCAGACTTACTGTCAGATGACATATGCACACTACTGTTTTGTAGAAATATTCACGATGAATGTTCCTGATCCACTTCTCTCTTAATGTTTCATTCCTTAGCGAACTTAAGAATAGATGTATGAGAGGCATTGCCATAGTTCGATTTAAATCCGGTTCACAACACGATCAAAACAAACATATTCTCACATGACTGCGTATAATTACAGATCTTAGTGACCACTGACCCATATAAATACACTCACACACTTATATTCTACATAGAAACTAATACTTATCGTCAACTTACTTGAAATTACTCCGAGTGAATAAGAAAACAAAAACGAATAGGCTCACCATTATCAGTTGGAAAGAGATCTTCCCTAACCACAAATTTTGGTTACACACGTAGCCTACGATAGTTTGGTCTTTGACTTCCAAAATTTCCCGATGAATATTCCTTATTCATTTCTCCTGTAGAGATCTATCTTCAGGGAATTTAAAAGCTTCAGCAACGGTATAATTAGATCTACATCCACGAACGCAGCAGGAACGACCCATTTTGTGCTATGTTACAGCACGGCAATATAAACACTATTATACATTAAAAATACCATCAAATAAACTTCTAGCAAAACACCATACTGATAAACCGTTATAGATTACTATTTTACCAAACATATACTTTATACTTCAATAACTGGATCAAAATACCACTCTTTAACAGAATGTAAACACAGATATGAACCAACCACATGTCTCAAAAGCTCGCCCACGAAGTCGCCATTTCCCTCCCAATCGATAGTAACATTAAGGTCTGATATATATTGTAGTCGGTCTTGAAATAAGCATATGTTTTGCCTACAAGTATCATGGCTGCCAGTGGTTCAAGTAGATTCAAAGATGGCCATCAGATTAGCAGTCTATATTTTTAATGTCGTTGATCGAAACATGACAGACACACCATGGAATAATAAAGCTTCATTCTGCGGTGCCTGTGACCGAGAAGTTAGAGACGATCAAATATCGATTCAGTAGCCCGCCTGGTGGCCATGATCGTTAAGGCGCTGAAGTCTAAAACGGTCTAACACCGAGGTTAGCCGGTTCGAGTCCCGTTGGTCGAAAAAATTTTCACCATCAGAATGTTGGCCGGCAGGGTAGGGGAGGTGGTGGTATACAATTTCTAATCACTAGATTGCGTGCCAAAAGCCTGGATTAAATTCCAAACCTCTCCGCAGTGCTCATATGGAGTGAGGGCATATGACGCTGTTGATGGTGATTCGTCCGTCGGATGGGGACGTTAAGCCTTGAGCAGACCCCTTGGTGCTATTCGACAGGAGTAGGCTATGTGCCAGCACCGGGTTTCACCCTCTCCCTACTATCATAGATCACGTCATTCATTTCATCTCTCATTAACTCCTCTGATGAGGTTGACGTCAGGAAGGGCATCCGGTCATAAAAAACCGCCACGACAAATTCATCTCACCTCATACCTGACCCCGTAGGGAAACGGGACAAGGGCTGGACAAACAAATATCGATTCAGTGTGACGGCGTGTGCTAACAGATGGCACCACAAGGACTGTGCCGGATTGACAACGAAAGAATTTGAGATTTTGAAACGGAAAAACTGCAAACTCCTTTGGCTATGTGAGAAATGTAAATTAGTACTCACCTTGCCACAGGAAAGGGAAACTGACGAAGAAATAAAGGAAGCTATCTCAGAAAATAAGAAGTCATGTGAGGAGCTGAAGAAAAAGATCGACGAGATGGGTAACATGCTCATGACTAAAATGACACTCGTCCTAGAAGTACAACTCCAACAAGTGGACTATCTCGAAAGCAACAGGAAACTACTAAACGATGCCAGAGCAGTCTCTCCAAACTTCAACTTCAACAACAAGCGAAGACATAACGAACACACATTCAACAGCCATTCCGAATCCAATACAAATTAAGGAATATGAAAGAAATGAAACACTTAGGAACCCAATACAAATTAAGGAATCTGAAAGGACCGAAACACCTAAAGACAAACACCAAAGAGAAGGAACTAGACAACGAAAAGATGGATCATTCATCAGAGGGATCAGAACCGATGAGGACTTCGATTTAAAATCAGGACAAGCATGGCTATATGTAGGAAGCATTCACCACAGCGCGGAAGAAGAAACTCTCGTAAACTTTCTGAGGAAAAATGGGATAACTAGCGACATTCAATGTGAAATGCTGGAAACAAAAGGGATAAGTAAGTCGTTTAAACTTGGCCTCTCCTTGGGGGAACTCGACAAAGTAAAATCACCAGGTTTTTGGCCAAAAGGAGTAATAGTCAGAAGGTTCAATTTTCGCCGAGAAAGGCGAGTTGGGGTCGAACTTTGACATGTCGATCAGTGCAGAAGATGAACCAGCAAAGACTGAGGACACGAACCTTCTTGAAATAAACGTCATGCTATGGGACGTAGAAGGCTTACGAAAACTAATCGAAGCAACACCTGATGACTTATGGAACGGACTAGATGTAATAATTACCACAGAAACAATGATCACAGAAAATTTAGACATACCTCACTACTACAGCAAACATGCACTAGCAATCCAAAAGAGCCGGGGAAGACCAGAAGGAGGCGTATCCTGCTTCTATAATGATAAAATAGGAGTGATCAAAGAAATCAATATTGAAGAAAATGCAATTGTTGTGAAAACAGCCAACATATCTTTCGTAGGAATTTATATCAGCCCTGCAAAATATGGATGACGCGATGGAACAAGTCATTAGGGCAATAACATATGTAGCAAGGGAAGAAAATGTTATAATTACCGGCGACCTGAACTGCAGGCTCGACAAACCGAACAGCAAGACGGATCTCTTCTTGGAAATCTTAGCAGCTGAAGGATACAATCTGATCAATAATAAAGAGAAAGTTACATACATTGCACTGAATGGAACTAGCACTATCGATCTCATCTTCTTCCGAGGCAAAGGGATCACCTTTATGGATCACCAAATAGCAAAACGACAAAACATCTCAGTACTCAAGAAACATTTACCAATCTATGCGACTTTCAGAGTAAGAAAGAACTGCGAAGACAAAGTAAAACTGTCACAAACAGGATCAAGAAAACTAGACATCGATAAGCTACAGGCAAACCAAACAAAGGTAGAATTAGCATTACAGCTCATTGAAGCAGACCAAACAGATTCTGCTCTAGAAATTATCAACCACTACATTAGAAACGCCATGATACCCAAAACAAATCGGACCTCAAAAATTTGGTTTGATCATGAGTGTTATGAAGAACGAAGGAAGACACTTCAACTACTGCGCCAATCCAGACAACATTCGAACAAATCAAACCTTAAATGTACGCCCGTCAAAGAAAACTCTATAAGCATCTGTTAGCTCTCAAGGAATCAGCATATATGGAAGACCACGCAAAGATACAAGCCAAGGAAGCTCTTAAAGACCCCTACATAGCCTTGAAGAAAAAAGTACAAAATCAATCAAATCATATAACCATTGAATCTTGGGAAGCCTACTTCACAACAATTCTCAACAAAGAAAACAGAACCCGGGCTCTCGACATCAGAGAACAGAACAATACAATAATATCTGCAATAACCCTTACAGAAGTAAAAGAGACGGTATTTACTATGAAAAAGCGGAAGGCTGCAGGGCCAGACGGGATATATACTGAAAATCTACAAGACTCCCTAGAAATACTAGGTCCCGTATGGACAAAACTCTTCAATAGAAGTCTTGAAAGCGGATCTATCCCAGATAGCTGGAGGCAATCACGAATGAAAATCCTCTATAAAGGAAAAGGAGAAAACATGATGAAAACTCATACAGAGGAATAGCGTTAGAGAACAACTCCTTCAGGATTTATACAAGAATTCTCGCCCGGCGACTTGCGAGGGAAATTGAAATCCACATTCCGGAGGAGCAATTTGGATTCAGGAAAGGGAGAGGGACCCCTGCACGCAATTGCAAATCTACTAAACGACATACATGAGGCACTAGGGCACAGAGGAGGAAAATTTCACGTTGTTTTCATTGATTATACGAAAGCTTTCGATTTCCTGAACAGAGCCAAGTTAATAAAGAAGATAGAACATATGATTGGACAAAACAACCCTCTGGTCACTGCAATAAATAATTTGCTAGCATTCAATTTCTTTGAAATCGAAGACAGTGTAACAACCTCGTACCCCATCACACAAACAAATGGGGTCCTCCAGGGTGATCCAATAAGCCCAATCTTATTCAATATTGCCACAGCAGATGTAACGAAGATAATACAGTACTCTCCAGTCGTGCTATACGCCTATGCTGATGACATGATACTAGGCTCTAGAAACAGGGAGGTCCTCCAGGAAGCAATGGACAAGTTATAGATGTGGGCTGACGAAAGTGACCTACAGTTAAATAAAGACAAAACTGTTTACATGATATTTCGAAGAAGAGGAAGAATTGCTGCACAAGACAAAATCACGTTTTCAGGACAGACCTTGAAAAGAGTGGGTAATTTCCGATACCTCGGCATCACTCTTCAATCTAATGGTACCTCTTACAGAATACACATAAGAGAAAGAACGGCAGCAGCCATACGAGGGATATACGACAGAAAACCCCACCATGATCTCGCTAGAAACAGCAATACTTCTCTTCCGCAGCAAAATTCGCCCTGCTCTCACCTATGGTATTCGGCTCATTTGGGACCACCTTACTATGACCGACTTAGAAACCCTAGAAAGAGTAAAAGCCAGATTCCTGAAAAGAATACTGGGGATAGCAAAAACAGCGCCGTCAAGACTAGCGTATATGCTTGCGAAAGAACGCTTTTTCATAGAAGATATGAGGTACATCCTACAGCTACCATCTACACCACAAGCAGAAGAAGTACTTAGGAAAAGAAAGGAAAAACAAGAAGAAATATGGCCGGAATTTTTCACAACAGAAGCCATGCTAGACCGAAGATGAAGTGGACCAAACCAGGTTTTGCGTAGTGCTATTACTAGACTATCTGTACATGGATTTCATCATAAGTTGTGCATGAAAACATACTTCCATGACCCAGATGAAGACTGCTTATGCAAACTATGCAACAAAGTGTGTGAGCGTTATCATTTTACAATTTGTACACAGAGACACAAGACTCTAAAGCAATACAGCAAAGAATAATGTATTCTGTATCTATTTGATCAGTGTATACTAATTTTATGCACGTTTGTGCGCTCTTTCCTTAATAATAAATATTATATATTTTAATGCTTTCTGTACTTCAGCGATATCTTGTGAACCTATTACCATGTCATCAGTATATTAAGCATATTCTCACATTCTTCGATGATTCTCTTATAGCTTGAACAGGCTCATAAGTGGCGACGATTTTTTTATCCTAAATGATCCTTGTATATCACAAACATTTGTTCTTAGCTATTTTCTTCTCCGTTGCAGTTTAAACCAACCAGCAAAATTCCTTTTTCCAAAACAGCTGTTTGTAGCCAACATTGGAATGAAAATGTAATTTCACAGCATAACTATTTTATTTCATTTTTTCAGCTTAAATACTATCCACCTGTGAAACTGAAATAGTATTTGTTACATTATATCAAACGCGTATTCAAAACTGCCATCCGACTTTAGAGAAGAATTTAAAGCAAGTTTTTCATTTATTAGCGCCTAAGGTGCAAGATTGTGTTATACAGCAGAGCAAATCGTTAACAGAAGTCAGTTTACGCTTCGTGTAGATTGTTCCGCCCGAGAGTAAATAAGTACCGGAAGGCGAATGTAAAGTGGTGAACTGATTGCTAATTTACATCATTTCTCTTGTGTATCATTAGAATGACCTGCTACCACGATACCAACAGCTTAAGCAGTAAAATAATTTGTGTACATTTATGACACAATTGGAGTCATGGAATAGTTATCACACAAGTGAAGTTTGATCATGTTGCCACGGTTGGTCTAATGCCATGTAATGACACAATGGCATATAATTTGACAGTAATTTTATTGCGATAGTACGATCGCGAAAATAGCATTTGTGGATTTGGATGAATAAGGTGAGTTTAACTTGTGTATGTTTTTCCCGCTAAGTAAGTGATTTAGCAAATTGTTTGGCTTTTATTTTCCATCGAAATTGACGTAGTTGAATGAACTTACTTTTGTTATTTTTTCGAGAGGGGTCTTCGGTTTTAAATGTTGATTGGTGTGTCAATCTAAGGACTAATTTAACTTTTAAGATTGTGATAATGTGGTACTGAAATTAACATTGTTTAGCAAAAGCGTTTCTGAGTTTTAAGGTTATGTTGTTTTGAACTTCTGGAATTTAACCAGTGTGTGGATTGGACGAGTAGATATTTCTTTCGTTTGAATGATTCAAAATTGTGATGTATATGAGTGACTTACGTGTTTTTCATAGAATGTTCTGAAAAATTATAGACTAATTTGCGACCTGACTACGTCGTTTCGAACTGTCAGAACTCGAAAGAGTGACCGTTTTTGGTTGTAAGAAAGCTGCTTGTTATATTAAAGCGTGCGTCAGTTCGAACAAATACTTTATCAGAAGTGCATTCTTATGTGTGTCTAATTTTTATTTTTTATTTTATTAAGAAAGTCTACAGTTATTTGTATGTGATTAAGATAGATTTTTGTTCGATGGTCTGTCGTAAAATCGTGGTATACGTTCTGTCGTCATTTGTCTTTATAACATTTAGGCCTATACGCTAGTGTCGTACAGGAATGCCTTTTTTTATGAGGAAATAATTATAATCCTGTGAACATTTTTGTTTGTTTTTCCTTGTGTAATGTCATTGAATATCATGATTATTTCCCTTTTCTATGTAGGCCTACTGGTAAAAGAAGAATTGGTCTACGGTTTGTAGCTAGTAGTGATGGATGATAATTTCAGGACCATGGGCTACTAGGTCAAGTACTCAGTTTTCTTGTTTTAAAATTTTTCTAATTTTATTTTCTCTCTTACCTACCTCATTTGAATTAAGTTCTTTTCTGTTTGCATTTCCAGAATTTGGAGTCTTAATTGTACCTTTCTTTACTTTTCAGCACTTTTGTTCCTAAATAGTTATCAGCGCTCTTCTTCAGTTACGAGACTTGAAAGCTGGAAGTTAAGAAGTTAAGTTCCAGCTATAATTTGGGTACTGGTATTGTGTTCTTGCTTGCCCTAGGTTTGGGTTGTGGTCATTTGAATTGGTTTTGGCTGCAGTTTTATTTTTGGGTCTTGCTTATGCAGTACAAGGATTGGTCTGCTGTACTGCAGTGTTACTGATAATTTTTAAAACTGTTAAGAGCCACTAGCATTACACATTCACCACCAGTTCTATGCAGATGGTATTTTAAATTTGCTAGCAGGAGTGACTAAAGAAACAAACACCGGGCGAGTTGGCCGTGCGGTTATAGGCGCGTGGCTGTGAACTTGGATCCGGGAGATAGTGGGTTTGATTGAATTCCACTGTCGGCAGCCCTGAAGATGGTTTTCCGTGGCAGTACCTTAATTAAGGCCACGGCTGCTTCCTTCCAACTTCTAGGCCTTTCCTATTCCAGCGTCGCCATAAGACCTATCTGTGTCGGTGTGACGTAAAACCACCAGCAAAAAAACAGAAGTAAACTTAAACTCTTAAATTTATAGGCCCTAACCTAAGAAAATTCTCGTAATATTCTTCAGAATAAAGTGATGTAACCAGCCATATTGTAGCTTAGTAGTGTCAAAAGTAGTCTTCGGTATATTTCATTGGAAGTCCGCACCATCACAAGTTTCAACATGTTCTGCACATACACATTGTGGGACAGTAAAATGTGCTAATGATTGTTGTCCAACATTTTAAAAAAGACACGAGATGAGAATCGTAAATTGGGTCAGTATTTATGAAATTCATTGTAATTACCTCAGTGAACTTTATCCAAAAATAAGGGCCTTTCCACTTGATAGTCATTTTATAGCCTAAGATACTTAAATGTTTGGTGTCATAGTGGATCTTAAATTTATTTTTCATTCTGCGTTGGTCTGTTTTCCAGTATGCCTATGTTCTTAAATTATGTTTCAGCAATTTTCTTTAGATCACATTTGCATTTGGCAGTTAATGGGGTGTCCCTATTGGAGGAAAGAGTTATAAGAGGAAAGATGAAAAATTGACTGAATCAGCAAGGTGGATGGGACAGAAAGGTATAAGTTCACTTACTGTAGTCTTTATTCAGCGCAGGCGTCTAGGTGCAATTGCACTGCCCTCGGTTTCTTTCTCGCTGTCAGCGTGATTGTGTGGTGCACAAGTCTGTCAACTTTTGAACTTACGAAGTAAGCGGAATGGTTATGTTTTGTCAGTGACAGTATCATTGAACTATGATCAAGCAAAGAGGATCTAGGGGTGCAAACTCCCAGGTTAGGATTTCAAAGCAACTGTTAGGCCTCTAGTATTCTGTATTTTACGTTGGACAGTCGTGAAAAGCTGAATTAATTTATCTTGCCAGCTAGTGACAAAGCATTGGATTGGTCAGGTCCGGCTAGTGACAAAACCATTGGTCTGGATTGATTAGGTCCGGTTAGTGACAAAACCATTGGACTGTGATCAAGCAAAGGGGTTCTGGGGGGCCTAAACTTGGTTGGTGGGAATGATGTCATATCCAATTGTATCTCAGCCTATGGAAATGTTACTGTGTGCTTGAGTAACTGAGAATGGCGCTTGTTAAATTACATTACATTACATTACTTCTGGGGCCTGGTGGGTGGGTCCTGGCTGTTGCAATGAACTCATCTCTCCTCTACAAGGTACTCCACATAAGATTTGTACTATTTCAAATGCATTATAATGCTATAAAACGTAGGCTGCCCGTACTGAATTTCTGCCAACAGAAAATTTATAGGGATTAGTCATTGTGGGATCTCTTCACCTTTTAAAATTACTGTTGGCATCCATCATCCTTTGCATGGACACAGTAATGGCTGACATACAGTCCTCTTATCCCTGGACACTTCTGTATGCAGACGATGCGATACTCCCTCAGGATAACCCGTCTGGTACTCCAGAATCAGATGCAAACTTAGATGGGACTAATAGAGAATAGAATGGCATGCATCACAATCTTTGTAAGACCGAGCTCGATAGCTGCAGTCGCTTAAGTGCGTCCAGTATCCAGTATTCGGGAGATAGTAGGTTCGAACCCCACTGTCGGCAACCCTGAAAATGGTTTTCCGTGGTTTCCCATTTTCACACCAGGCAAATACTGGGGTTGTACCTTAATTAAGGCCACGGCCGTTTCCTTCCCACTCCTAGCACTTTCCTGTCCCATCGTCGCCATAAGACCTATCTGTGTCGGTGCGACGTAAAGCAACTAGCAAAAAAAAAAAAAAAAAAAAATCTTCGTAAGACAAAATATCTGGAAAGTGGTCCTCAAACCAATAGTACCATTAGCATTGATGACCAGGATTTGAAGAAAACCAGAGTTCAAATACCTTGAATCTCTAATACCATTCTCAAATGATTCCACCCTGGGCATCCGGGTGAGAATCAGTGCAGTGGAGACAAGTCACTCGTGTTCCCTGTGATTAAAAGATGCCCGGACATATAAAATAGTGGTGCACCCTCTAGCTTTCTACAGGATAAAATGCCGAATATTGACAAGAAAACGGACAGGCTGTCCACACGATGGATGTGAAAATGCTGTGATGGTTCCCTTGCAACAAATGACAATCTGCAGCATAGACTTGGTGTAGCCCTAATTATGGAGAAAGCAGGAGAGGGCTGACTCTGGTCGTACAGTTGCATCATGAGAAAAGACGACGATTCTATGGTTAAAAGAGCACTCTAACCTGATCCTGGAGTACGTAGACTCCATGGTAGACCCCTAAATAAGTGGATGGATGACATCAGAGATAGTATGCATGATGTGGATCTCAACCTTGAAGATGTCCACAACAGAGCCCTGTGGAAGAGAAGTAGATGGGATAAATGATAGAAAAGAACTCCTGTTGGGGTTATGGAATGTGATTATCCTTCATATTGCAAAGAATAGGGCTGTACATCACAATAAATAAATATGCAGTATATTTTCTCTGAGAATATTATTCACCAAGTAGTTGTATTGAGAATAAGGTAGAAAAACGTTTGCCGGGCTGAGAAGATCAGACGGTTGAGGCACTGGTCTTCTGACTTGGCAGCTTCAATCCTGGCTCAGTCTGGTGGTATTTGAAGGTGTTCGGATACATCAGCCTCGTGTTGGTAGATTTATGGGCACGTAAAAAACTCCTAGGGGACAAAATTCCGGGGCACCTTGGCATCTCTGAAAACCTTCAAATAGTAGTTAGGACGTAAAAACAATAACATTATAGAAAAACTTTAAAAGTCAACTAGCAATATAGGCATAGTATGTCAAATGTGATGGTAATAATGTAGGTGTAGTACAGCAGCCTATGCGAGTATTAGAAATAATGTAGGTCGTTATATATAGAACAGATACAGACTTAATGGGCTATTTCAGCGGATATTTTTAAGTTTTTGCCATCTGGATAAAATTGAAAATAAGTTCAATACAACATTTAGAGACTGAATAGTTAGTTGGTCACTTTCCCTTGAATGGAAGCCAGTATCGAGATGTCATTGCTGGTTCATGTGGCCCAAATTTCTTAAACCAAGTGTTAGTTAAAAATATCAGGGTGAATTTTTCCTTATTACCAATTCTCCATCATGACCTGTTCACGCCAAGAGTTTGTGCGAACCCTATCTCTACTCAGAGTATGGATCTCCACCCACTGCAAAATTAAAAAATAAATCTTATACAGTATACCTTGTATACCAACCACTTCTGATCATATCATTTAAGTCTTCAAGTTTAGTCTAATTTTTATGACCACCAGCTAATATCCATAGTAATAGCTGTGTGCAGCACGGTCAGTTGGTAAGACAGGCTAGGAGCGAGTCAGTAATGTGCTGGTAGCTTGCCATAGATATCCGGAGCTTTGCTACATGTATGCATCTCACAGCTGCTAAAGGATGTCAGGGGAAGGTGTCGGAGCAAACAGGGCAATCGAGTTGGTCCTACAGACTGCGGGAGCCAGTAGAGTACATTGGAAGTCTTGGTCTTACTTTTCCAACCAAGTCAGACATTTCAAGCCGTCCCAAGGAAGAGAATGGGCATAGGTGAATGTACGTGATCTGCAAGGATGGATTCCTAATAAAATTGGTTGAGAGTGACATCCACATAGATGAGTGGTCCCAGAGAATGCTGCAACTACCAACTTAGCTTGTGTTCTTCCAGCAGTGGTTACAGCGTTTGTTTTCTGCGGTTTCTTGCCTGATACACTAATATTCATTTGTTCAGTCAAATATAAACAGGATGAATCAGAGAAAGCAACCCTTCGCTAAACAGGAGACGTCCAATTCCAATACTGGGGTGCAAATTGGAACCTTTCCCGCCAATGCACCTTCCTTACATCAGTGAAGTGACTGCTTGCTTTGGAGTTCCCTTATCTACCAGATTTCTCTGAGCTGTCATTTTAGACACATGTCTGGTAGCTCTCTGGTTCATTTTGACTGTGAACTGTTTCACTGTAGCAAGTCGGTAGAACCTCGTGCTCCTTTTGTAGCATACATTCTCCTCTCACATTGATGGCAAACCTGGCAGAGGTAGTCAGATTTTTGTAGGGTGTAAAATATTCCAATCAACATTCCATGTCTTATGTTTGCATGTAAACATCATAAGACTTGTTCACCTGAAATATATAATAAAAAATTGCCTAACAGAAATCAGTTTCTCTGCCATCTCATATACTAAAACTTCGAAATTGGCATTGGCATGCAGGCCATACAGTCACTGTAAATGGCATAAAATCAAAATGCCTGAACACAAGCTAAGGCCAGTTATTTTTGTGCATGCCTCCACCCCCCCATATTTGGCCATCTATGGACCGCATAGAACTTAGGCCCCTTGGCCTTTCTTCTCTTCACAAAACCTCTTTATTCTTTCTCTTCTCATCTTTATCTCCTTTTCAGAAATGATCTGTTCGGGCCTCCATTTTAGTGGTTTATCTTCAACTGATTTTAGATTGTTGAATCTTCTTCTGAACTTTTCTATTATGGATCATCTGTAGTGTATTTCCATCTTCTTGCACATCTTTCTTGACCTCTTCTACCCACTTGTAGGTGGCCCTTAATTCCACCATGTATTTGAAGATCCTTTTGGTCAGCCGTTCGTCATCCATTCGTACAAGGTGTCCGTAAAATTTCAGCCTTTGTTTCTGCGTTGTGTCTGTGATCTTTTCAGTGTATTTGTAGAGCTCCTCTTTTCTTTTCTTCCAAGTCCCATCAGTAATCTTCTGTGGTCCCAGAATCTTCCTTTCCTTCTTTTCAAGTTCTTGCAGCTCCCCTTCTTTATTTAAAATCAGGCGCTCTGAAGTGTCAAGTTCTTCTGGTTTAGTTACCGAGTTATGTCGGATTTTGGCCTTGTTAGGATATTGCCCGTTTGTTATACCTGTTCTGTGTCAGCTTGTAGGCCAGATCTAATTTTCTGGCTCTTGCCTTGTTTGCCTCTTTATCCAGTCCATTGAGTTGTATCAATTCACCCAGGTATTTGAACTTTTCTGTCCTTTTAATCTTGCCATATACCTCTCGCTTTGGTGCTTGTACTCCATATACCGGTATTCAGTCTTTTCATAAGAGACTTTAAGACCCACTTTTTTTTTTTGTGATTTCATGCAGGCTCTCCAGCATCTTTTGAGCATCTTCTTGGTTTTTGTTTAAGATGGCAAGGTCATCTGCAAAAGCTCAACACTTGATTTCTAGGTTCTGTCTTTTCTACCTCTGATGTATTCCACTTATTCCTTCCAATTTCAGAGCTTCTTACCAGGTTTTCATTTTTCTCCAGTACAGTATTGAAGAGGATTGGGGATAATCTATTTCCTTGTCTGACCCCTGCTGATATTTCAAACAGAGCAGAGATTTCTCCTAAGAACTTTACTTTCAAAATGGTGTCCGTCAGTGTTAGTTTGATAATTTCTCTCATTTTCTTGTCAATTCCAAACTCCTGTAAGACACTAAATAAGACCAGGCGAGTTGGCCGTGTGGTTAGGGTCGCATAGCTGTGAGCTTGCATCCGGGCGATAGTGGATTTGAACACCACCGTCGGCAGCCCTGAGTGTACATTTCCAGTCATTCGGGATCTTTTCAGTTTTCAATATGTCTTCAATAAAGCGGTGGATTCTTTCTGCAATGATTTCTCCTCCGATCTTCAACATTTCTGTCATAATGCCATCTACGCCTAGTGCTTTTTTGTCTTTGAGGTCCTTGATTATCTACTTGATCTCAACAAGGTTTGGTGGTTTGGAATCTGGGTTGTTGTGAATTTGTTACTGGGAATCTAGTCTTTCCAGAGGTTCTTCACAGTTTAGCAGCGTTTTAAATAGTCTGCTAAGAGCTGGCAGTTTTCTTTATTGTTAATAACTATACTTCCATCTGTTTGCTCTGAAGCAAAGACTTGGTGGTTGGTATCCCTGTAGCTCCTCTTAGAAGGTTCTTTAAAACTCCCTGGTGGTGTTCTTTCTAAACTCTTCTTCCACCTTTTCCACCCTGTTTCTGTCATATTTTCTCTTCTCGGCTCTTATGATCTTGATTGTTCCCTTCCTTTTATGTCGTAAGTCTTTCCATTTTTCCTTGACGTTATAGGAATTTCATCTAGTGCTTTGTCACGCTTTTCATTCCACCACCTGTGCTTCCGTTTCCTTGAAGGGTTTTTGTTGTTGTTATTATAATTATTATTATTATTTCTAAAAAGGTAACTGTGACTCATCTACTTAAAATCCAATCATTAAGAATGTAACCTTATTGTAGACCAAATGAGGATCATCGTTTCAAATCGTATTAAGTGCACAGATTATAATTTTACAGGAAGTTAAAAAGAGTTTTACTTCCTTACCATATAAGACATGTCAAAATTCTAAATGGCAAAATCTAGGTATTGAAGTTATGTTCCCGAATCAGTCATGATTCAAATCATTTCCCAATACATGAAGGCGTCATTCTAATTATAAAATTTCACTTAATATGTTTTGAACCAATTTACTGAACAAAATATGTTTTGATACAATCTTTTATTCACATAATACGATTTGAAACGTTCATTTGATTCCAAAGATTTTTATTGACTTTATTGTTAGCTACAGCGCATCATGTACAGTAAATTAAGTTATTATTAACACATTGTTAATGCCATAGGTGTGGCTCAGTTTTGGAAAAACACCATCTAGATGTATAGTAAATTTGGCCAATTTTCCTTTGTTTGTCCATTTTTGTAAGTTTTGTAAATAGTCTAATTATCACTTTATTTTAACTGTATGATTAAGTATGCTTTTGACACGAGTAAATAAATAAGTAAATCCTATATGGATGTTTACAGTCTTGCAAGTAATCCTTTATCATGCAAACAGTCACAGTCAAGTCGGCCTACCAGTATCTGACGTTGAACTGATGTTTAGTGCTGAAACATAAAATTGAAAAATGTCAGATTCCTTCTAGTTGTCTCCAAATCTGGCTTTCAGCAGGTTTTCGACGTCTAGTTTTTAAGCGTCAGTTAATGCACTCACTTGGTTTATTGATTATGGGAGGTTCATGTACTTGGCCTAGCCATATGCCTTGTTTCAGAAGGGTTACGAATCGCTTTGAGGGGTCATGAAACCTGTACGTTGATTCCATCTTTACTGTAACGTGGTACTGACCACTTTTCTCGCTTTTCTTCAGAATCACCCTCTTCATTTCTTTAATCCCGTCCAATTTCTTAAATTGCTTGGCAAGGATCTAGTAGTCCCTTATAACCTACTCTTTTCCTGGATGTTTTACAGTCCCCACAGACTGATACATCTCCCGTTATTCCTTGGAAGTAACTATGTCAGAGCACTTACGAAAAAACTTTTCTACACCAAAAACCCTGTGTGCAGGTAAAAAGGAATGTCCTCTGACAGGAAAGATGACAACAATCATGGAAATGTTAGCAGGTGCTTTGGTTTGTAGCCGGTAAACTAGAGCATGGATAACATACATGTTCTTGTTTTCGCCTCCACATCCGTCTGCAAACAGGTGATCGATGTGATCGATTTATCGAAATGTACCTCATCTAAAAACGAAGTAACAGCTGATGACATCTCGTTTGGCCCTCTTCCAGCTTCAAGCCTCATCCCATACATAAAATTTTGGATTCTGAATACTGACATTGGTAACACACAGTGCGTAAAATGATATTTGGCGCGAATAGAACGCTTTGCCAATTGATAATTTAGGCAGTGGTTGTACTTGTTGCAAATCAAAGCAGAAGGACATTGTGTCAGCTGGTCGTTTCCTCATAAGTTTGTGAAAGCCTGTGAGCGAATTTAATGTGCTCCAAAATCAGCTAGTAAACTGTTCTTTTTAGCACTATCTTTTTCAGACCAAATGATTGTTGGAAACACCTGGTTTAGGAAGAAGAACAGTCGGAAAAACACAAGGTATGGTTGGGGAGACAGAAGAACAAAGACCATGATTGATTATATAATCATAGAGAAAGAACACCAGAAGAACCTTTTAGATGTTACAGCTATGCCTGAAGAAAGATTGAAAACCCCCCATTAAGAGAGAAAAGAATTAAAGTATGGAAGTTGAAGGAGAAAACCATACTAGAAGAATTTCAAAGGGAAATAATACCCTTGGTACCCAGGGCGGAGGTGGGGAGTGTTGAAGATGAATGGAAAAGATTTAAAGAAGCACTGGTGGGATGTGCAGAAAAGGTATGTGGTAGAACATCAGGAAATGTGAAGGACAAAGAGACACACTGGTGGAATGATAGGGTAAAGATTAAAGTGAAGGAAAAGAAAATGGCATGGAAAGCATGAAAAACATCTAAGACTGAAGAAAGTAGAAGAAAATATGTGGAGGCAAAGAATTTGACCAAGAAAGTAGTGGAGGAAGAAAAGAGGAAGAGCTGGGCCTTATTCACACAGAAATTGAGAGATGATATGCAGGGCAGCAAGAAATGACTGTATGGTATCTTAAGAAACAAAAAGAGAGATCAAGTAAACACCAGATTTGTGAAGGATGAGGACGGCATAATATTAACAAAGCCAGAAGAAATAAGGAATTGATGGAGAGTATTTTCAGAAGTTGCTGAACGTAAGAACTGATGAGTCATTCAATGGACGACCAGGAAAGGCAATTAGTTGATGAAGAAATGGATAAAGAAATTACAATGAATGAAATTGAAATGGCAGTAAGAAAGATGAAGAATGGAAAAACTGCTGGAATAGATGAAATTTCAGTGGAGATGATAAAGGCAGCTGGAGCTGTAGGCCTGCAGTGGACATATCGAGATCTCAGGATTGTCTCTGATGATTGTCAAAAACGAATAATCATCCCAATTTTCAAGAAAGGTGATAAGAAAGTTTTGAAGAACTACAGGGGAATTACTATAATATCCCATGTTGCTAAGATAATGGAGAGGATACTGGAAAGTAGGATACGGTTGAGGGTTGAGAATCAGATACTGGAAAATCAGTTTGGTTTCAGAAGTGGAAGGTCAACAATAGAGCCCGTTTTCATTATGATACAGCTAATGGAAAAGCAATGGGAGTACGGGAATGATATGGTGATGACATTCATAGACATTGAAAAGGCATATGACACCCAGGACTAAAGTTTGGGACAGTCTGGTGCAAAAAGGAATTGGACAGGGATTAATAAAAGTGATCATGGCAATGTACAAGGAATGTTGTAGTTGCGTGCAAACACAAGTTGGCAGGACAAGTTGGTTCAAAATAACTAGTGGGCTGAGGCAGGGAAATGTTCTATCACCAATCCTGTTTACAATAGTAATGGATTACATTATGAGAACAGCAAAAGCAGAATATGGAGGAAGAGAAATGAACATGTTGTTATTTGCAGATGATATTGTGATTTGGGGAGAAGACGACAGGAAGGTTCAAGAACAATTGGATGTGGTATGGGAAAATAGAAGAATGTGGGTTGAAAATAAGTGTAGAGAAGAGTAAAACCCTTGTTATGACTAGAGGGGAGAAAGAAGGGAAAGGTCAAATTAGACTTGCAGACAAGCCCCTGGAAGTAGTGGACACGTTCAATACCTGGGGAGTGAATTACTGGAGAATGCTCGACTGGATGCTGAAATTAGTAAGAGGATTCAAGATGGAAGCTGTTTCTATCATAGTGTAAGAAACATGTTATGGGACAAAGATGTGCCAATGGAAGCAAAGGAAACTATGTACAAGATGTACTACGTACCCATAACTACTTACGGGGCAGAAACTTGGACAATGACAAAGAAGGATGAGAGTCGAATACAGGCAGCCGAAATGAAGTTCTTGAGGAGTATGATACAGAAGAGTAGAAGAGACAAAATAAGGAATGAGAAAATTGAGAAGAAATTGGAGTGGAAAAAATGAATGATAGAATTGAGAAGAGCCGACTAAGATAGTTTGGGCACGTAAAGCGAATGAGTGATGAAAGAATGCCAAAAAAGGTGATGGAAATGCAAGGAAGGAGAGGCCGTGGACGACCACGATTGAGATGGAAGGATACCATCCAACACAGCATTATAGAAAGAAACCTGGACTGGGACACAGTGTTGGAGGAGGAGTGGTGGAAAGACCGAAGAAAATGGAGAGGAACCATATTTGCCCCTACCCGGCTGAATCTGAAAGAGCATTCGAGCGCAGTGTAACGACAAGCATCCGTGGATGGTGTCCCAAACTCAATGTTGAACTGTGTACGGAAAATATTCTGGAAGAACCACCTTTTCACTTTCAGGTCTGCGGAAACACTCACATTAGACATTTTGTAGAGTCTTTGTTTAACTCTGCTGGTAGATAAAGCCTCTGACTTTTATTCCAGTTGTAATGCGATTCCCTTCCTCTTAACTGAGAAACAAACGTAATCACTTTTTCTTTCTTTGCAGCAAACAGAGCACTCTTCCCATTCTCACCTCTCTTCTCTTGAACACCTTCACCATTCTTAACAGCTTTGGATATATTATTAATCCTGGTTTGGCTTCTTCCGAACAATTTCTGAAAGAATTTTCAGCAGACCACTTTTGCTTGATTACCAGTATTCACCTAGAAAAGAAGAATAAACGACTAGTATAGCTACGCTCATAAGCTGTATTCCGTTCTTGTAAGTTCAGTTGTGCTGTGCAATTATATCAACTTTTTCCTTACAACAGAAGGAAGATGAGAATAAAGCCCCCATTATTTATTGTAATTGACTGTTTACTGAATTACTCAGCTGTTCACTAAAGATAATGACGTCCTAATAATATGGCATTGTAGCACTTTCTCCTGAAATCTAGTAGCAATATAACCTCATACAACACAACAATGGAATTCCGACTGCGCTCTCCTGCATATTGCTTTCTAGTTCTTCGTAGTTTCGGAGATGTAACTTTTATCACATGGCTCAGTCGGCGATCTTGTTCCACTTTGTTTGGTATGCTGTAAACTAATTTTTTGCTTTCGCTAGATAGAATACTGGGATGCTCCCACACTTGAATCTGCCTGCCTTGTGATTGCATGGTGCTTCAAAATTAGTTAAATGTGGATCGCGATTCGAGTACCTAAAATAAAGACTTCCACATAATCATTCACGTTGTATGACTAACAGTAAATATGGTAAGAAAATCTTATGCAATGTACGAAAACATGAGTTCATGCAATCTTTCCCAAACAAAAAGCACATCTAATACACCGACATAACCAATTTCAATAATAATGATCATTCGTAACTTAACAACAGGAATGTTTACTTACCGAGCTTACTGATCACATTGTCTTTTAGTTTTTGCAACTCTTATTCGCTTTCTACTTCCTTTCGAATGCTCTGCTACGGGTAAGTAAGTAAGTAATTTGTCTTTATTCATGGCGAAGTTAGGGCTCGAGGCCCACTCTTACACTTAACCACAACATTTAAAATTGTACCGGGCGGTACACCTCTACGACGCAAGTTCAAATCTTGTGCCAATTGAAACTTCTCTACTGTAGAAACCTGGAACTTTAACAACTGAACTAACTCTACTGGTTATCAGATGTCACTGTGTGTTTTTGATTTGCTTTTGTTTTTCATTGATCAAGAAGTGTGAACATTCTCTAACAGATGTCTCTACCAAAAACTATGCTAATACACTCTGGTGCAATGGAATGAACACTCTTGAAGAAATTTTGTATTCATAAGTTTTGTCTTTACTAAATTTTGTTCTGTCATTGGTGGGTTGGCAATATTAAGTTTCCTTTCTGCCTGTTTTGAATTTAACCAATCCTAAATTTCTGTAATTAATTTCCCACCAATAAGGTGTTTCTTCATTGCCTTGTGTACAAGTTTTTGCTGTCAACCAATAAAAATTGAGTGGGTGTGTCTACTCATTCCTGAAAGGTCTCAAATTTTCCGCGAGGGTATAAAAACTGCTGATTTTCTTGTCTCCGGGCCACTTCAGTAACATCTAGCTTAGGGTGTGGATATGTAGCAGGGGGCGGGAAGCGCCCCGTTCTTCAGGCAGCAGCGCTTCATCAAGGTAATGGCCTCTTAACATCTTTATTTCTTGCTAGCTGAGCAGTTTTACTCCCGGGGAAGGTTCGAAACCTTGTAAACTATTAAACATGTAAACCCTTTTCCTGGTAAACTTCTGTTTTCTTGAACTTTAATTCAGGGATAGGGATGCTTTACCCTCTCGAGCTCCTCTTCATTTTTGAATTTGAGGTGACTATGTTTTCATAACCGTTTTTCTCTTCCTTCTTAATGTGTTAAATTTATCTTGTATACTAGTCACCTCCATAGATTGGGATTAGCCCCTGTGTGATCTGCCTAGCACCACTTAGGTTTTAAAATGTGTATTTAGGAGTGCAAGTTCACGTCTCCAGTCTTCTCTGTACTTTGGGCCAGTAACTTAACCTGTGGTTTTTTTCTTTTTCTTCTTGCGAAGGCCCTGTAGGTTGGGTACAAGATACCCCTGTTTCACTGTATGTGTGCCTTGAAGGCAGTTAGGAGTAAAGTTTGTTGTGGCCTTTGATAGGCTTGTGAAATTGAGAGCAGGTCAGCTCTTTCTGGTATGTTGGAAGGTGCCTTTAGGAGGCTTGGCATTACTAAGCGGGAGCCAGAGCTCCATGTAATTGAGGGTTTTCTGCCCTTTGGTATTTTGTGGTTGTGAGCTGAGAGCTCAGAGATTGTAAAAGGTGGGGCTTGAAGCCCAGATCATTAATTTGACTCTAAATCCTTGCTTTTCTGGTCTTGTACCTGATTGACTTGTTAAGTTTTCAAATTCTATGTAAACTTTTGTTAACTCTTGTTGTCTATTGAAAATATAACCTTTATTTAAATTTTAAATTCATCTTTCGGACTTGTAGTTAGACCATTCCAGCCCGCACCTTCTTTCACCTCTGACTTCCACGGATAACTTTGTAACAAAAATAATTAACATACATATATTTTTTTAATACAACAAATCTTTTTTTAAATAATATAGTACTAATACCAAATATGGAGATAGTAATAAAAGAAATAATTATAGAATGTACAACATGACAATATAAATGAACATGATAATAATTTAAAAACTAACACTAGTAATAATAAAAGGACACAGTAAAAAAACATATAACTAGCAAATACATTTCTAATTTTTATGAAAATAAGCTCATTCACGCACTCGTTCACACTACGCACATCGAACAAGTCAACTAGAGGTATTCAGCAAGTGATTTCGGCAATCCATCTTAGATCTCCTATGAGAACGTAAATCCCTAATGGTAGCAGGGAGGGTATTCCACAGCTTAGTGGCAGTGACGACAAAGGAGCGGTTGTAAGTCCTGGCGTGACTGATATTGTTAAACAGGAGCCAGATCGTGTATCTTGGTTTTTGTTACGGGGCTACCTGTAAAATGCAGAGGTGAAAGAAGGTGCGGGCTGGAATGGGTCTAACTTCAAAGTACAAAACTGAGATATTGATTAAAATTGCATTAAAGGTTATATTTTCAAAAATAGCCAAACAATTTTCACATAAAATTTCAGATTTTAAAAAGTTACAACAAGTCAAATCAGGTACAATACCAGGAAAGCCAAGATTTAGAGATATTTTAACAATCTGGGCCACAAGCCCTAATTTTTACAATTTCTGAGCACTCAGCTCACAACCACATATTACCAAAGGGCAGAAATCCCCTCATTACATGGAGCACTTGCTCCCACCTAGCACTGTCAGGCCTCCTAGAGGCACATATCCAAATACAAGAAAGAGCTGACCTGCTCTCAATTTTTCAAGCCTATCAAAGGCCACAACGGACTTTACAATTAACTGCCCTCAAGGCACACTTACAAAGAAACAGGGGTATCTTGTACCCAACCTAATGGGCCTTAGTAGAAAAATGAAGGGTTAAGTTAATGGCCCGCAACACCAAGTAGAATGGAGGCGTGTACTTGCACTCCTACATAAAATCTTTTTAAAACCTAAGAGGCACTAGGCCGATGAACCAGGGGCTATTCCCAAACTATGGAGGTGACTCGTATAAGAAAATTTAATACATTAAGGAAGAAAAAGTTACCAAAATGTAGTCACCTCAAGGCAAAAATGAAGGGGAGCTCGAAAGGGTAAAGCACTCTCTATCCCCGATTTACAGTTAAAGATATATGAAATTTTACAAAAGTGACGGCAATTTACATGTTACATACATAGGTTACATAATGAAGGTTTCGAACCTTCCCCAAGGGTTAAACTGCTGAGCTAGCAAGAAAATAAAGATGTTAAACGGCCATTACCTTTGTGAAGAACTGCTGCCCGAAGGAAGAGGCGCTACCTGCCCCCTGCTACACTTCCATACACTAGGATAGATGTTGTTCGAGTGGCGGAGAGCCAGGAAAATCAGCAGTTTTTATACTCTCGGGGAAGATTCGAGACCTTTCAAGAATAATTAAGACACACCCACAGTCGTTTATTGGGTACCTTACAGTTACACATCCAAATTGAAGAAGAAAGACACGATTGGTCAAAAATTAATTACAGAAATTCTGGATTGGCTAAGTTCAAAACTGGCAGAAAGAAAAGATTTATATTGCCAACCCACAAATGAAAGAACGAACTTTAGTAAAGAACAAACTTATGAATACTAAATTTCTTCAAATAAAGTTCTTCCACTTTGCACCAGGGTGCATGGTCATAGTTTCTTGTAGAGACATCTATCAGAGACTGTCCACATTTCTTGATCAATAGAAAACAAAACAAGTTGAACTCCACACAGTACTGACAACTTCGTAATCACAAAATTTACGGTAGTGACATCTTCTGAGAAAACTTATGAGTTGATACAGTTGTTAAAGTTCAGAGTTTCTCCTGTAGAGGAGTACATTAAGGCGGAATATTTAAATGTGCGGCGTAGAGGTGTACCAGCCGGTACAGACCTCCCCCCAAATGTCTTTCCCTGGGGTGATACAGAAGTAGTTTTTTTTAACAAAATTTAATCATCAGTTGAAGAAAATTTCTGCTTTCTTGCAAACAAATAGTAGAAGAATATGAAGGAGACATTATGAATTTCCAAAGTTTTGTAGAAGAATTTTGAAGAACATTTAAACCCCCAAAAAAAATTTTTAGTCTCTCCTTTTTGAAGTAGAAAGTTAGGAGTTAGTTGAACTCCGGCTTGAGAGAGTCTTTGTTGCCTTAGAATGCCCACCACACGATGAAAATTTTGACGGCAAGTCCTGCCGCCGCTCCTGGTATCTGGTCGAGGTCACCCGGATCCCTCAAGTACCCTGAGATACCTCTCTCCCGCACTATAAGAGGGGTAGTCGTGGTGAAGGACACCGCAGATGCGAAGTTTGTTTACAGTCCCCAGATAAGCTTGCGGTTGGTGTGCCGCACTTCAGCCTGTGCTGGGAGATAGCCTTCGGCGCGCTGTACACAGAACAACATCACGGTAATGGAGTGGGCCCTACCCCACCACGGTGGCGACGAACGGCTGAGGGGCACTGAAGCAGGAAAATCTCGGCGGCAGAATTGTTGTTGACATATGATTTAAGGGTACAATCTTTGTTGGAGAGGTAGAGGGGTCAGCGGCGTGGAAAATTTTATTTGCCACTGATATGGTTTAGCAGGAGACGGGAGGTTGGTAATGGCCGCCAGGAAAAGGACAGCAGAATAACCAGAGGGGAGGATCGTACATCAAAGACTATTTCTAGAACAATTAAAATAAATTGGGGCAGAAGGCCTCTAAAACAAAATATAACCTTCACACTGTTGCAAAACGTAGATAGCAAATTGACAATGACATTACACAGGTTTCACCTGAGAGAGGTGTACCCCAAAGATCCTTTCGGTGGCTGGATTGCTCACCAATAATGTAACCAGAGTAAGGAAATCTAAAATGATGCACGGCCCATGAAATCTGGGGGCAAGCTTGCCCGCGGGAACAAAGTTCTTGATCATTACTTGGTCTCCTACTTTTAGATTGGTGGGCCTCCGTCCACGATCATATCTTTCCCTAACCTTCTCATGAGAAATTTTAAGATTGGCCTTAGCCTTCTTCCATAGATCTCTAATATTATCAGGATCTATTGTCTCAGGTAGAATATCACTAAGAGACCAAAGGTTAGAGAGTGGCGTATTGGGTACAAACTTAACCATCAATGACGCTGGAGTGAATTTGAGATGCATGAACCGCCAAATTCAAAGCGAAGGCCAACCAATGCAGGGATGTATCCCACCTGGAGTGATCATCATGATGATAGGCAATAAGAGCCGATCTCAGATTACAATTGACCCGTTCAGCCAGAGATGGTTGAGGAAAGTATGCTGATGTTGCTACATGTGAGATGGATAGATCAAAACAGAATTTATGGAAGAGATTGGAGGTAAAGGCTTTAGCATTATCAGAAACAATATATTGACATGGACCAAAAGAAGCAAAGATGGTATTTAAACAAGAAATGGTGGACTGAACGGTAGCCAGCTTAGTCGGGAACAACCAGGAAAATTTGTGAAACCATCTACACACACAAGGATGAATTTGTTGGCATTCCCCTTTGATTGGGGGAAGGGTCCTACGTAGTCGATTTAGAGGCATTCCGTGGGGCGCGACGCTTGATGAGAAGACAATAGCCTTTGCTTAGTGGACATGATAGGTTTATTAAGCAAATAAGATTTACAAGCCTTTACCAATTCACGAATTTCACCGTCTATACCTTTCCAAATGAACATCTCTCTGATCTTTTCTCGGGTTTTGAAGATGCCTAAATGCCCCCCTAGCGGGGTCTCATGGTAATACTTGAAGATCATAGGTACAAGAACAGCTGGAACCACAACTTTCATTTTCTTATCATGCCGTGATGGGCAACATAAAACACCATTCCTCAATACATAAGGGACGACATGTTCCCCAGAAGAAAGGGTTTCCATAATAGGGGCCAGCGTCGGATCTTCACGTTGATATTTTTCAATATCCCTAAACAACATGGGACCATCAGTTAGAATGGCATTTACACCGAGACATATGGACTCGGGAAGTGAAGAATAGTTCTCTACATCATTAGAAAACATACGGCTTAGTCCGTCTGCCACAACATTTTCTTATATGCCTAACATCGAATTGGAAGGCAGAAATTCTGATGGCCCAACGGGCTATACGACCGGTACGACGAGGCCTAGCTAGGACCCAACTTAAGGCTTGGCTGTCTGTTTCCAAGTCGAACTTGACATGTTCCAGATAGAGGCGGAACTTGTCTAGCGCAAATAAGACTGCCAAACCTTCAAGTTCATAGATGGAATACTTGGCTTCTTGAGCCGATAATGTCCTAGATGCATAGGCGATGGGTCGCCTCCCTAGTTCAGTCTCTTGAAGGGGGATTGCAACTACCGCCGCCGCCAATGCATCGGTTTGGACGATGAATTTCTTCGAGAAATCAGGCATAGCAAGAGCTAGTTTGAGGTCTTCGAAAGCGGCTTGTTGAGAAGGTCCCCACTCGAATTTGACGCCTTTCCTACGAAGTAAGTTCAAGGGCGCCACTCTGTTAGCGCAGTTAGGAATAAATTTCCTGAAGAAATTCACCATGCCAATGAATCTGGCAATACCTTTGATGTCCTTGGGAGGTTTGAAATCATGGATGGCGTGTGTTCTAGAATGATCCACTGTGACACCATCGGGCGACACGATATGCCCTAGAAATTACATGGAAGGCTTAGCGAAAGCGACCTTAGATAGCTTCACCGTTAACCCTGCCTTACGAAGGCGATTAAGGACCCCTTTCAGATGATCTAAATGTTCTTCAAAGGTCTCTGAAAATACGACATCGTCAAGATAATGGTATAAGTACTCGAATTTGATGTCGGAGAAGACCCTATCTTGCAGTCTCGTAAGCACAGCTGCTCCCGTGGGAAGCCCGAAAGGCACGCGGACCCGTGGCAAAAGCTGTCAGATGATTGGATTCTTCGGCTAGAGGGATCTGATTATACGCCTGATTAAGGTCTAATATGGTGAAGAACTTAGCTTTTCGAAACCATGCAAAACAAGAGTGAAGATCGGGAAGGGTCACAGATTGTAACACCACCTTCTGATTTAAAGCCCTATAGTCAATCACAGGCCTGTAGCCACCTTGGGGTTTCGGGACTAAGAAAACATGCGATGAGTATGCTGACTTAAGAGGGCCGAATTATACCGTCCTTCAGCATCTGATCTATGATCTCCTTCGGAGCCTTCATTTTAGGTGAAGATAACCTATAAGGTGGAAATCGAACAGGAATCAAATCTGTAACTTCAATCTTGTATTCGATAAGGTCAGTAACATCAAGAGTATCGGAGAAAACATCTGGAAACGACTGACACAGCTTACGAATACTCTCAGCCTGCTCCTCAGGTAGATGTCTAAGGTCTAACAACATCTCATCCTGGGTAGGCGAAATAGATGAACATGACACAGAATTACATTTTAGTAAGGGGATTTTGAAATTACTAGCAAATTTGAAAGTGCACGACTTGCTCTGAATGTCGAGCACAAGACCGGTGTGAGACATGAAGTCCACTCCTAATATGATGGGGCAAGATAAATGCTTAGCCACAAACAATTTTACTTTCCAAGTGAATTTTGAAATGCGAATTTTGGCATGTAGGGAACCTAAAATTTCTAATGGAGAGGAGTTTGCCGAAACGCATTGAACCGAAGACGAACAATAATCAGGAAATTTACAGGCAGACTTTAATTTAGAGTACCATTCAGCCAAAATAATTGAACAAACACTGCCCGAGTCTAATAGAGCGGTGATGGGTTCATTATTTAATTCGATTTTGAGAAATGGTACAGGTGCGGGGGAATCCACCGCAATCCTAAGACATTCTTTGGGGCATTCAAATGTGGAGTTGAAAGACTTCCTACCATGTACCGAGCCTGAGATTTCGGATGGTTTACTTGGGGCTGAGCCTTGAAAAGATGAGTTTTCCGACTCAGCTGAAGCCACTAGTCACTTTTGATTATTGGTGGAAGTTGCACCTGAAGTTGAGCAGGACGGGGTGCAATTAGTATTAGAGCAGTTCTTGGTTATGTGGGAAAACGAGCCACATTTAAAACAGCCTTGGGATGACCCTGCTCCATTCCTTGTCCCACTTGATTTAACCAAGGGACACTTGCTCCGGAGATGATCTGCCGACCCACACGCATAACATTTGCGAGCAAAGACAGTTCGGCGAGGTGGAGGCCGAAAATTACTTAAAGACGGAGGGGGTTCCTTCGCGACACGTAATGTGTCAGCATACCTAACACCTTCGGCTGAGACAGCCTTAGCCTCTAACTCGGCAAAATTTTGCGGACGCGCCGCGAAACACAAATATGACCTGTAGGATGGGGAAATTCCTTCCACAATGGCCTGTACAATTTGATCTTCAGGGAAATGTAGAGCAAATACCCTAGTGTAAAATTTAATGTCTTGGATGAAGTCGGCAAGATTTTCATCCAATCGCTGTACTCTATAATAATACTTTTGAATTAGAGATGACCTAGCTCGAGCCGGAATGAAGTTAGCTAACAGGTGGGCATGGAAATCTTCTATAGAGGATTGATCAGCTATGGTTCTTACTATTTTGTCTGAAAGGACACCGATGGCATAGGGATAAATAATCTGAAGAATTTTACATGGGGAAATAGAAAAGTCAAGGGCGTGATCCTGGAACTCGACCAAAAATCTTAAAAATGAAATGACATCACTGGTAGAGTTAACGGAAAACTTGAAAATACCCCTAAGCAACATCGCTAATGGATGAGGCAAACTAGTGAACCCGGGTGACATGGTAGGTAAAGGCCTTAAGGGGCGGAGAAGCTGCTTCAGAGGGTGTATTATTCAACACAAATGGTGGTATTGAGGTACTACGCTCACATTCATTTTCTAATGGGGCAGAAGTTTGTTGAGTTGCCACGGATTTTCTACCTTCTTCACCCTTGGACGAATCCTCCTCGCTAGCTACATTTACCACGGCGGCCTGGTCGGTTTTGGAAGTAGCGGATCCAGATAACAATTGACCAAATTTACTGGACATTTTAGCAAAGTGTTCAAGAAGAACACTAGCCTCCTTACCCTGAAGTTCATTTAAGAGACAATAGGTCGCTAACTCTATTGGAGAAATGGTACAATCTAGCCTGTACTCTTTTGAGTTGATTTGGAGATGGATCACTCACTTCAAAAAAACTAACTACAGATGCTAGCTCAGTAGTATTGTCAGTGATAGTGGAGAGAGCCTCATCAATATCTTTCTCTCCCAATGTTGGGATACAAATTGGTAACTCTAATGACTCCTTCAGTTTGTTTGTGTCTACCGCAACCGTGCCTCCAGATTGAACATTTCTAATGGTCAATTCATAAATCAATTCCTCCTTGCGCAAATAGGCGGGATGGAGGACTTCCCGAGGGCCGGACATGATGACCAAACCTTGACAAATGTAGAAATTTGGAAAAGAAAATTCCAGCAACTGAGAAAATTGTTAGAGTTCAAATTAAATTCAATGTTTAGCCGTCAAAAGGGGCTTAAATGAGACCCATTCGACCACGCTCTGCTACCACTTGTTACGGGGCTACCCATGGAATGCAGAGGTGAAAGAAGGTGCGGGACCGAGCTTGATAGCTGCAGTCGCTTAAGTGCGGCCAGTATCCAGTATTCGGGAGATAGTAGGTTCGAACCCCACTGTCGGCAGCCCTGAAAATGGTTTTCCGTGGTTTCCCATTTTCACACCAGGCAAATGCTGGGGCTGTACCTTAAGGCCACAGCCGCTTCCTTCCCACTCCTAGCCCTTTCCTGTCCCATCGTCGCCGTAAGACCTATCTGTGTCGGTGCGACGTAAAACAACTTGCAACAAGAAGGTGCGGGCTGGAATGGGTCTAACTACAAAGCTGAGATAAAAATTGCATTAAAGGTTATATTTTCAAAAATAGCAAAACAATTTTCACATGAAATTTCAGATTTTAACAAGTTACAACAAGTCAAATCAGGTACAATACCAGGAAAGCCAAGATTTAGAGATATTTTAACAATCTGGGCCACAAGTTCTAATTTTTACAATTTCTGAGCACTCAGCTCACAACCACATATTACCAAAGGGCAGAAATCCCCTCATTACATAGAGCACTTGCTCCCACCTAGCACTGTCAGGCCTCCTAGAGGCACATATCCAAATACAAGAAAGAGCTGATCCGTTCTCAATTTTTCAAGCCTATCAAAGGCCACAACGAACTTTACTATTAACTGCCCTCAAGGCACACTTACAAAGAAACAGGGGTATCTTGTACCCAACCTAATGGGCCTTAGTAGAAAAATGATGGGTTAAGTTAATGGCCCGCAACACCAAGTAGAATGGAGGCGTGTACTTGCACTCCTGCATAAAATCTTTTAAAACCTAAGAGGCACTAGGCCGATGAACCAGGGGCTATTCCCAAACTATGGAGGTGACTCGTATAAGAAAATTTAATACATTAAGGAAGAAAAAGTTACCAAAACGTAGTCACCTCAAGGCAAAAATGAAGGGGAGCTCGAGAGGGTAAAGCACTCTCTATCCCCGATTTACAGTTAAAGATATATGAAGTTTTACAAAAGTGACGGCAATTTACATGTTTGAAGATAGGTTACATAATGAAGGTTTCGGACCTTCCCCGAGGGTTAAACTGCTGAGCTAGCAAGAAAATAAAGATGTTAAACGGCCATTACCTTTGTGAAGAGCTGCTGCCCGAAAGAAGAGGCGCTACCTGCCCCCTGCTACACTTCCATACACTAGGCTAGATGTTGTTCGAGTGGCGGAGAGCCAGGAAAATCAGCAGTTTTTATACTCTCGGGGAAGATTCAAGACCTTTCAAGAATAATTAACACACACCCACAGTCGTTGATTGGGTACCTTACAGTTACACATCCAAATCGAAGAAGAAAGACACGATTGGTCAAAAATTAATTACAGAAATTTTGGATTGGCTAAGTTCAAAACTGGCGGAAAGAAAAGATTTATATTGCCAACCCACAAATGAAATAATGAACTTTAGTAAAGAAACTTATGAATACAAAATTTCTTCAAGTAAAGTTCTTCCACTTTGCACCAGGGTGCATGGTCATAGTTTTTTGTAGAGACTGTCCACACTTGACCAATAGAAAACAAAACAAGTTGAACTCCACACAGTACTAACAACTTCGTAATCACAAAATTTACGGTAGTGACGTCTCCTGAGAAAACTTATGAGTTGATACAGTTGTTAAAGTTCAGAGTTTCTCCTGTAGAGGAGTACTTTAAGGCGGAGAATTTAAATGTGCGGCGTAGAGGTGTACCAGCCGGTACAGTTATGATAGGAGGAGAGGTAATTAAAGTTTGATGAGAGATAATACGGCACACCTGAGTTTAGAACTCCATGCAGAAGGGACAACGTGTGGAGACTGCGACGCTCATGAACACGAAGCCGTGACTACTCCTATAATAAGGTGAAATGTGAGAATCATATCGCAGCTTAAATGTAAATCGAATACAGGTGTTTAAACTCCGTTCGAGCATCTTGTTACTGTCTTGAGTTATGTCCGTAAGTACAGTATCGCAGTAGTCTAGAATTGGTAAGATTAAGGATTTTACCAGTTGTATTTTAAGATGTTTTGGAATTATGGAAGAATAGTGTTTGAGAGGAAAAAAAGATTTCTGCACTTTACGGCATGTATTTGTCACTTGTTCAGGCCAGTTTAGTGTCTCAGTCATTATAACACCTAAGTTTCTTACTGACGTACAATAGGGCACGACAGTATTATTTAAAATAATTGGGGTACATGTCTACTTTTTAATAAGTTAAGGTTTCTTTTGGTACCAAATATAATAGTCTGAGTTTTGTTAGGATTTATAGGAGTGATAATAAATCTGAAGATCATCTGCATAGGTATGGTACTTGCTATATTTCAACGCGTCCCGTATGTCGTTCACACTAACAACAAATAAAAGTGGGCCCAAAACCGACCCCTGCGAGACACCTATTGACTTGTTATGCCATCCTGAGTACATTGTTCCCACTGATACTCGTTGCCTACGGTCAGTAAGGTAGGAGCTAAAAAATTTAAGAGATGTCTCATTAAAGTTGAGACTACGGAGTTTTAGCAGTAGTAACCCAGGGCTGACTGTGTCAAAGGCGCTGCTTAGGTCTAGTAGTGTTGCTACAGTCACACATCATTGGTCTATTGCATGTCTGATATCGTCCGTAACCCGCAGTAATGCTGTCGCGGTACTATGTCCTTTTTTAAAGCCAGATTGAAAAGGGTCAAGGAGGGAATTCTGGGTCAGGTATACAGTGATTTGTGCATAAATCAGACGTTTGAGTGCTTTTGCGAGGGGTGGTAGGATGGACACAGGGCGGTTTTTCGGGATTGGCCTTATTAGTGAGTCTTTCCAAACATTAGAGAATACTCCATTGGTCAGGCAGTAGTTGAATATGTGAGTCAGTATTGGCAGTACAGCCCCGATGATATTTTTAATTAATTTTATTGAGATAGCATCATTATCTGTCGCATCGGAAGTGATAAGAGTACAGCACATGTTTAACATCATTTGCGCTAATGGTGTGGAAAGAGAACTGGTCGCGCTCAGAACGGCATGCTGAGTTTGTGGGATTAGTCGGTAATGGAACTGGTCCGACTTTAGGCTGAGAAAAGTAATCATTTAACGTATCTAGAGATATGGTGGGAATGTGCTCTTCTACGGCTTTGCCTATGCCCAAAGATTGTAGCTTCTTCCATGTTTGGTTTAAATTATTATTTCCCGCTAACTGTTGAAAATAGTGGCATTTGCTGTTTCTAATTAGTTGTTTTAACTTTCTTTCTCAGTTTCCAGTATTGTTCAAAGTCATCTTTGTCAAGTGTTCGTCTGAATTATATGTACCAACGGTCAGCTGGCCATAGCAGATCTTATCTCGGTCGTCAGCCAAGAGAAGGGGGGCCGGGTAAATCTTGCTTGCCTCTCCGGAGCATATTTGTCATACAAGTTCAGCACTAAAGAATTGAATCTGTTAACTTTTGAGTCAATGTCATGAAGATTACGTATGTCATCCCATGGTAAGTTATATGCGTCATTGCGTAGGTCATCTAATTCAATATGTTTTATGTCTCTTAAAATAACGTAGCGTGCTTTATACTTCGGTCCACGGATAAAGTAACATAAGTATAATAAGTCGTGAGTTGAAATCCCAGGAGCTGGGATCTGTCCGTGCTTAATGACTTTCTGGGGTTGATTTGCAATTATAAGGTCAATTAATGTGTGAGTTGAGTGATCAAGGTAGTAGATGTGGTTCGACCGGGCGAGTTGGCCGTGCGCGTAGAAGCGCGCGGCTGTGAGCTTGCATCCGGGAGATAGTAGGTTCGAATCCCACTATCGGCAGCCCTGAAGATGGTTTTCCGTGGTTTCCCATTTTCACACCAGGCTGTACCTTAATTAAGGCCATGGCCGCTGCCTTCCAACTCCTAGGCCTTTCCTATCCCATCGTCGCCATAAGACCTATCTGTGTCGGTGCGACGTAAAGCCCCTAGCAAAAAAAAAAAAAAAAAAAAAAAGATGTGGTTCGTAGCGTTAAGTGGTAGGATTTCCGTGTTCAGAGCATGGAATATATGACACAGTTTATCCGATTCACTGGTTTGTTGTAACAAGTCAGTATTAAAGTCGCCCATGACTATGACATCTTCGTAGACCGAGATAAGATCTGTTAAAGCTGCTTCGAAGTCCTCCATTTGTCTAATATTAGGTGGCTTATATACAATTCCTATTAATATTTTCTTATTGCAGTCAAGTTCAACAAACATATACTCAGGATGCAGGGGAAGACTTGGGTCTGAGGTGCAGATGATCTTGCATTTTAAATCATTCCTGTAGTAAAAGGCTACTCCACCACCTCATCTGTCAGTGCGGTCATGTCGTAAGAGCGAGCATCCATCGAGATTTACAGCACAAGACGGCAAATCTCCTCGTAACCAGCTTTCTGATACGCCAATACAATGCACCTTATTATTTTCGAAAATAGTCTGTAGTTCCAGGTGAGCTGCAATGGATAGTGAATTTAGGTGGCGACAGGAGAGAGCTCTCGGGTGATTCATCAGCTGTTGTCTCAGAATGGATCCCGTTGCCTCAGGGTATGGGAGGGGTGAGGGTTGAATTAAAAGGGGAGGCGAGGAATGTGGGTCGTTGACATAAGTGACAGATTCGTCTACCAACATAACACAGCACACAAAGCAGAAAACAAAGAAGAATACATGCTTCTTACCTCCGAATCACCTCTGACATCACGCAGACTTTTCATGTACTCAATCACATTCACACTCAATAATAATACACTATAATACAAACTTAAACTAATCCACATTGTCATTACGTCACTACACTCTTTCACCCCCTAGCTGCTTGAATAACATTGTTAAGATCAACTCGTGTGGTCACTTGTAATTTTTTCCCATCAGAGCTTAGAATTATGATACGTCCATCCTTAGTCCGTACAGATTTCTGACTGAAGTGGTCACGCACGGCATTTAGTATGTCCTTTCTCGTTGCTGTTAGCGATTCCGTTATCAGCATACCCGATCCCTTCAGCGATTTCTTTGCACGCCAGATATGGTCACGTTTGTGATATCGCGTGAACTTTATAATGATGGGCCTTCTCCCTCCCGTCACTACCTCAGCTGTTACTCTTCTTGGTTTCCCAATCCTGTGACAGCGATCTAAATTGTCCATTGTCAAGTCTATCCCTAGGTGGGATTTCACAACACTGAACACCTTATCATAGACGTCCTCGTTCGGAGCTTCTGCCACCCCATGGAGTAATAGGCAGTTTCTTCTGCTGTACTGCTCTGCTTCGTCGATTAGGTCATCCTGTTTGGCGATCTGATTATGTATTTCAGTAAGTTAGGACTTCACCTCCTTGAGCTCCTCGGTGACAGCAGCTCTGAAAGACTGGAACTCGAGGGCGAGTGTGTCTAGGGAAACATCGCCGAGGTTGGTAGCACTGCTGTTGGCGGCGCGCGTTGCCTTCTCGATGTTAATAAACTTAACCATGATAGGTTAATATTGTGTTTGGTCCGTATCGACTGGTCTGAATGTGTAATATAACTATTTATAATAGTTTATTTAAATCCGCCTTGATCAATACAGTCATTAAATGAAAGAAACATTATTAATTAAACCATACATGTTTCGGGAAATCTCAACCATTCCCTTCATCAGTGGTTAGATCAAAGAATAACACAATATGACACAATCTTTTGCTTTACAATTTGAAGGAGTATTGTGTCACAATACATCATATCAAAGAGTAAAGAGAACTTATGAAATATTATAAAAATGATCAATACATACAATTTTGGTTGAACTGAATGAGAACACTACACAAATTTAGGATCTTCAAGTTTTTCTTTTCTTCTTCTTTTTGTTCCTTAAATGATTATATGCTAGCCTAAACAGTGGGTTATCTTCTGTACTTTTCTCATTTAAACTTGATTCAGAATTACATTTTTGTGTAAGGTAAATTTCTAAATTTTCCAAAACATTCATCAGTTTTCCCTTTTTGGTCGAATGTAATAATTTCATGTCATTGGAAATGTCTGTAAATTTATGATTCATTTCAACCATATGTTCTCCCATTACCGAATATCTTTTATGTTTGACCGCATTAATGTGTTCTTTGTACCTTATAGCCAAACTTCTTCCGGACTGTCCTATGTATCGTTGTTTACATGTTTGGCATGTTAATTTGTAAATTCCTGATTTATTAAATAGACATTTATTCTCTATTTTATCTGAATTGAAAATTATCTTATTAGTATTATTATCCGTTTTGTATGTGACATTGATGCTCTTTTTCCTGAAAATTTTAGCCAGTTGATAAGAGTGCTTATTTCTAAAAGTTAGAACTACGAATTTCTTTTTCTCTTTTCGCTCTTTAATTAAAGTTGTTTTAGGTTCATTTTTCACTTTATTTATCATTCTATTAATAAATCTGTTGGAATATCCATTGCTACGAGCGATTTGATGGATTATATTTATCTCTCTATTATGATTCTTCTTAGACATAGGTATGTTCATGGCATACAAAACGGATAATAATACTAATAAAAATAATTTTCAATTCAGGTAAAATAGAGAATAAATGTATATTTAATAAATCAGGAATTTACAAATTAACATGCCAAACATGTAAACAACGATACATAGGACAGTCCGGAAGAAGTTTGGCTATAAGGTACAAAGAACACGTTAATGCGGTCAAACATAAAAGATATTCGGCAATGGGAGAACATATGGTTGAAATGAATCATAAATTTACAGACATTTCCAATGACATGAAATTATTACATTCGACCAAAAAGGGAAAACTGATGAATGTTTTGGAAAATTTAGAAATTTACCTTACACAAAAATGTAATTCTGAATCAAGTTTAAATGAGAAAAATACAGAAGATAACCCACTGTTTAGGCTAGCATATAATCATTTAAGGAACAAAAAGAAGAAGAAAAGAAGAAAAACTTGAAGATCCTAAATTTGTGTAGTGTTCTCATTCAGTTCAACCAAAATTGTATGTATTGATCATTTTTATAATATTTCATAAGTTCTCTTTACTCTTTGATATGATGTATTGGGACACAATACTCCTTCAAATTGTAAAACAAAAGATTGTGTCATATTGTGTTATTCTTTGATCTAACCACTGATGAAGGGAATGGTTGAGATTTCCCGAAACATGTATGGTTTAATTAATAATGTTTCTTTCATTTAATGACTGTATTGATCAAGGCGGATTTAAATAAACTATTATAAATAGTTATATTACACATTGCCTTCTCGAAGCGAGCTTGGATGTCGTTTAGCTTTTCTTCGAATGAAGAAATCCGCTTGTTCAAAGACTTTAGAGACATAGTGAATGAAAGTATCTAATTCCTGAGTGTTATTTAGTAATGTAACTTGATCTAGTACACACAAATTGTAGTTCAACTTGCTGATTTGCTAGGTGGTTTATGGAGCTCTCTCACACACACTTCCTCACTGCCGCCCTCCATGGTGACCGAAAGTGAACAGGCATGCAAGCAATACCACGCTGTCAAGTACGATATAAAAATAGCGGAAACAGCCAACAAAAGAGCGGGATAAATGCAGGCTGGGAAACGTTATCATGAACATAATACATTTTGAACCGTTCGTCGTGGTGCACATAATACGATTTGTTCCGAATCATGTTTTTCAGCTCTGAATTCCTATGGGAAAGAATACGAAATGACCCAATCTAACTCAACAGTGTTAAAGAGCATATCCTAATTGGCAGGAAACCGCATCAAAACGTATTCTGACCTGGACTGCATTTAATACGTTTTGAAACGATGCTCCTCAATTACTGTACAACACCCATACTGGACACTCACATTGTTTGGCATGTGAATGATTGGCTTTGCCATGTGGGCTAAGCTGAAGAAGCACCCAGCCAGCATTGCTTCCCCGTTTATGTTGGACCGAGCAAGGGGCTGTGTGGTTTGGATCATGTAGCTATCAGCCTGGATTCAGGAGATGATGGGATCAAACCCCACTGTCGGCAGCCCTGACAATAGTTTTCTGTGGTTTCCCATTTTTACACCAGGCAAATGCTGGGGCTGTACCTTATTTAAGGCCGTGGATGTTTCCTTCCCATTCCTATCTCATTGTTGCCATAAGACCTATCTATGTTGGTGCAAAGTAAAGCAGATTGATAAAAGTACCACCAAATTATAAATAATATAGGGCGAGTCCCACAAAGGTTGCCGTCCTTCCTGCATGCTACATGTTGGTGAACGAGATTGCGATCCCCGTCACACTATTCCTGTATGCCTGTAGAAAATCTGTCAATTTTGATAAATGGCTAATCAGATTGAAAAACAGATAAATAAGAAAACTTACCCCATTACTGTAAGTGTTGACATGCCCTCTCAGCCTGTAGACAAGTGTGTAACATGTGATGATAATCCTGCTCACGCTCTGCAATTCATCTTCATAAGCGTTCAGTTTTGGTGCAAATTGTACTTTTCAGTTCTTCTGTGGTGGACGCTTCAAACACTCTATCCTTCAAACTACCCCATAAATAGATGTTGCAAGGCCTTAAATTAGGTGAGCAAGCAGGCCATAAACCTGCACAAATTAGTATGTCCCCATTGAATTACGAGTGGTATGGACTTAAGAAATTTCATCACTCACAGAAACAGAAAAGAAACCAAAGAGTTTTTGTGTTTGTAGTTTTTTACCTCCTATATTCATCTTTATCTTTTGATGTGAAAACATTTTTCTTTACAATCCTACACTGGGAGTGTAGTAGCGCTAAAATTTCCATAACAAAATGTTACTCTTATTTTGCTATGCTGATATCTCCATATCTGTGAAAGGTATTGCCAGTGTAATTATATTGTTGAAAAGAAGAACTCTTAAAGTTCAAATTGACACAGAAAAATAAGTCTGACGTCACCCATCAACAAGATGGCTACTAAATTAGACCTTATTTTGGGAGTACCACGCTGAAGGCAATCGTTTTAACTTCGAAGGCATGAGTCTGCTTTCGAAAGGGTCACTTGGAAACCTAAATAATACTGTACAAAAAACATTTTGTGAAATTTTCACAAATTTTTGTAATGTCTGACTTTAAATCATAACAAAGTAAGTGAAAACGTTTCTCGATTACTCCACAGTTCATAAGACAACTAAATTTCAAACAAAATGAGACCAAAACTGCTCTGCAGAACCAAAATAAAGAGTGCAGCGATCAAAGGAATATCGTCAGCGTAAGGAAGAGGAAGTTTCACAACTAAATTAATTTTTACCTTCTACTCATTCTTTGTACTATATTGTCAGTGAATGGAAAGGGATTCGAGGAATGTATGTTGAAATAAAGAATAAAAGGAATAACGAAGTAAAAATATTTACACATTTTGACAGCTGTAAAACTAACGGCAGAGTCGGCTTCCGCCATTTTTTTGTCTCAGTTTTTCCTACGTTAATCTGCTTTCTTCATATCTTGCCCTTTCCAGGTCAAGACCAAAGATCAGCCAGTGAATGTTGATGCTCGCCCTCATACTGAAGCTGGGAAGCAGAAACGACCTTAACAGGGGGTTGAGAAGGAAAGATCCGGCAGCATTCTTGTTCTTTAGTATTGCTCTTCTGATGCTGACCTGTCGTGTTCCTAGGTCTAGTTATTGACAAGCAATAAATTTGTGCTGAAAAATTACGAACTTGGAACCTACATTTAGTTGGCTGGATCCTCTACTCATTTCTCTGAAGTTTGAAGAATCTCTCACTTGTCTGCTGGCACTAAATTGGATAATTGAAGAATGTAGGTGATAGAACACTTCAAATACTTGGGAAGTGAAGTGTCAGAAAATGGAAGACTGGATATGGAAATTAGTAGAAAGATACAACTGGGGAGTGCCTTTTACCACCAGGTACGTAGATTAATATGGAATAAAGATGTACCATTGAAGGCTAAAGGAGTAATGTGCAAGGGATATTACTTACCTATAATGACGTATGCAGCAGAAACCTGGACAGTGATTCAGAGAGATGAGTATAGACAGTTGAAATGTAATTACTGAGGAGTATGGTACAGAAGACATGGACGAATAGTGAGAATGAAGACATATGAAAAGAGCTAAATGTTCAAAAACTAAATGACAAACTGGAACAGAACAGATTGAAGTGGTTTGGACACGTCAAGCGGATGAAAGGAAAAAGACTGGAAAGACAGATGACGGGGACAAGAGGGTGAGGAAGACCAAGATTACAAGGGATAGACTCGGAAGAACTGCATAGGACATTGGAACCTGGACTGGGAAACAATGTTGAATGAGGAATGGTATAGAAAATGAAATGGCGTATGGCTTTTAGTGCCGGGAGTGTTCGAAGACATGTTCGGCTCGCCAGGTGCAGGTCTTTCGATTTGACTTCCGTAGGCGACCTGTGTGTCGTGATGAGGATGAAATGATGATGAAGACAACACACACACACACCTAGCCCCCGTGTCAGCAAAATTAACAGCTGATGGTTAAAATTCCTGACCCTGCCGGGAATCGAACCCGGGGCTCCTGTAACCAAAGGCCAGCACGCTAACCATTTAGCCATGGAGCCGGACAATGGTGGAGAGGAACCATATTTGCCCCCACCCTGTGTCAGCTGGAAAAGGGGAAATAATGAGTCGTTCCTAACTCCTTGATTAAAAAGTATAATAATCACTACAGAAATAAAGCACTTAATTTACGTACGGTATAATTTTAGCAGTATTTTTGTTGTTTTTAACTAGTTAGTTTAAATTTTCTCAGATCATTTACATAAATAGTTTAATTAGTTTCTTTAGTATGCAACGGATTAATCACCTTCATGTCGTTGCTTTGAACACATCAGCACATTTAATCTTGTACTCCTGACAATCATTGATGAGCTAATGAATATGTGCTGGAGTAACAGGAATATGAGGCAGCTCATTTATGATGCGATTATCTGTTTACTAAAAATACCTGCTGAGGAGATTTAATACTGTTAAAGAAAAGACTTGTAAAAATCAGCTTGGAAAGCACTCAAGCCCTATGCTTCATACTTGGGAGCAACACCATGCTCAGTCATTTCCTGACCACGGAGCCTTACAAAATTCTACTGCATACTTGCCATCTGTTTCATGTGAAAAATGACCTTTGATTTTGCTGTGAGAATGTTTAGCTTCTTCATTGTCTTGAGTCATTCTTTTCTTTATACTAGATCTTTGTGCCAGAAAAGTTCCGAGAAGGAACTGCTTTCTTCTTCAACCTATTACCATGGATTGATACCATGTTGGTAAGTTGATGTACCTAAGTTGCAACTAAAAGGGGCCTCAGGGGCTCTTACCTTGGGAGCGTGGGTTGGCGACCATGGGACTCTTAGCTGAGGCCTGGCATTGCTTCCACTTGTGCCACGCTACTCATTTTAATCTATTCTATTAAACCCCGCTTGGTCAAGTCTTGTTCTTTTCCAACCCCGACGCTATTAGGTTGCGAGGGCTAGGGAGTCTTTCATTTTCATACCCTTTGTAGCCCTTGTCTTTCCTTGGCCGATAGCTTCATTTTTTTGAAGTGTCGGATCCCTGTCATTTTTTATCTCTGATTAGTGTTATATCGAGGATGGTTGCCTACTTGTACTTCCTTGTAGAAAAACAATAATCGCCACCACCGCCTGTTGGTAAGTTGAACATGGCATTCAGTATAAAGTGGGTTGCTTCATACCCTTGGTAAGTTAAATTTGGATTCCTAAATTCCGATACCTGGAATGTTTTAGACAAATCCTATTTTGTTCTATTTTCTCACAATCAGGTCTGTATTTCTTGAATAACATGTCTAAGGCCACACTTCAGCTTAGTTAAATATACACCTGCAGTATTGGAATACAAGATTATAACAGGAGATAATCAAGGCTTATGAACTAATAAAGAAAACACCCAGACACACAGGTTACCCATGGACGTCAAACAGAAAGACCTGCACCAGACATGTCCTCGGATATTATCTGTTGTTTACTAAAAATTATTTTCTGGGCTGTAATGAAAACCTGCCGAGGAGATTTAATACTGACATGTCCTCGGATACCCCCAGCACTAAAAGCTTCTTGCGCTTCTTTATCTTGTGGAAATATAAAGGCACATTTTGATGTTGCTGTTGATATTCCTTACATAAATATACCAAACACACCTTTCCACACATAATAAACAATTAAAAACAGCTGCTAGTAATCACAGCGAGCAATCTTTCTTCAGAGAAACAAGCTGTTGCTTCAGCTTAGACCGCTTGGAGTGCTACAGAAACTGCCACCTTTTTTAGCACCGGAATGTCCGGTATTTTTGTTTAACAGCATTTGTTCAGACTGTGTAAATAATTATTGTATTCGTTTTGAATAAGAAAGAAACCAGGTAGATGGTCAGGAATGAAATATTGATGAATCTTGAGACCCCATGCAGCAAATGGGGCAAAGACACACATGTTGGTGGTAGAACTTTATTCTCTAATATATATATATACATGGTGGCACATGAAATGTCTTACATTGAAAATGGTTTATAAAATGTGTAAATCTGAGCTCATAACCCTGTCCTTTTGTGAACAGAAACCATATTTAACGGGTAATTCGATGACGGCAGCACATGCCGTGCATGTGTACCGGTCCATATTGCTTCAACAATTTTGCAAATCATAGACCCTTACACCATTTGGGAGTGTGAAAGAGCGAACACCAAAGCATGATCTTGGAATTCTACTAAGAATCTTAATAATGAAATGACATCATTCGTCGAGTTGACCGAAAATCTGGAAATCCCTTTCAGCAACTGGGCTAGAGAATAATACAGATGTAGCCACCGGATGATTAGGTAGTTCAAAAGCGGCATTGCTAATGAAAAACAGGGAAGTTTTTGTTGGTTATCCACGGTATTAGCCATCTGTTCAGATGGGGCAGGCATGCTGTGGATCAATAGATTCCCCACTATCCGAAGACTTATGTTCCTTGTCCCCACTCATAATTAATGGGGCAACATAATCACTTTTCCCTCTAATAAACCCAGACAATAATTGATTCACCTTATTAGACAAATCTGAGATTATACTGACCTAATGAGGTAGCCATACTAGAATGTTCGTCACTGAGCTTAAGAGACAACAGATCCCCCACTCTGTTATAAAAAGGAAATAGCCAGTCCTGAACACGTTTAAGTTGGTTAATGGAGGGTTCACCTCCTTCAAAAAACTAACAATAGGAGCAACAATATTGGTGGTGATCGTGGACAATGACTCACCAACTTCCTTCTCTCCATAAACAGGAATAGAAATAGCTCTAAAGAATCCTTTAATCGTAATGCATCTGTTGCAACCGTGCCACTTGACTGAACCTTTCTCTTACATAAGTTCCTCCTTACGTAGATGATGATGATGCTTGTTGTTTAAAGGGGCCTAACATCTAAGGTCATTGGCCCCTACCTTACGTAAATAGCAAGGGTCAGGAACCTCACTGAGGCCAAATTTTGACAAAATTTAGAAAACTAAAGAGTTTCTAGTGTTCAGATAACAAATTTTGTGAAAAATTGTCAAAAGGGTTGTCCAAGAAGCACGTGTGGTGAATGGCTGGACAGAAGACCTTTTAGAGTAAAAAATACTCTAATAAAAATTGAAGTTTTATTTCCTTCCTCTCTTAAAACTGAATATAGTAGTTTAATGATTTAACAAGAACCAAAAAAAAAACATAGGAGTTGAAAATTTACTTGAGAATAGTAACATTTAAGAAAGAACTTGTCAGCTCCAACAATACATTGGACTTAGAAGTCCTTAATCAGGTACAAGTTTAATGGGAAGAAACTCCCAATCATTAACCTACATATGGAAGAGCATAATTGCTTCTAACAGATACAAACAGAAGAGTCTGAATTCCAATTACATAGAGGCTAACCCCTGTAAATCAGTATGTTGCTTGTTACATTTTCAATTACTCTGATAACCCATAGGGTGACCCCACTTCATAGTGTGCCTACACAGGTTGCCTCATGGTGGGCATTTAGGGGAACCTAAATGTAGACACGGTTACCCACAAAACCATAATGAATATACAGAGGTATATTACCCATCGTACTAGGCTTTAAGAAGAAAAAGGTTACAACAAATACAGGCCATTGGTAAAAGCAAGGAGGCAAAACACCAGCACTCCTTAAGAATATTCTGGAAAAGAAAAGAAGCTAAGTGGGCTTAAGGCCTAATGACACAGAGGCTAATCCCATGCTAAATAGTGTGACTAAAAGGAGAACATTTAAAGGTCAAGATGAATTTCCAATTTAGAGGTTGAAAAACTTCAGTCACTCAGCTCAAAAGTAGAAGGGGAGAATTCTAAGAGTAACCACTCGTGCTCCCTTATATTAAAATTTTCCCAGTAGGGAATACAAATTAAGTCCGAAGACTGAACAGAGGGTCCTACATTACAGCGAAAAATGAAAGCTTGCTTATTATATTACCAATCTAATGGTCCGTTATTGGACATTATAAATTTTCCAGCTAACTCATTCTTGGCTGCCTGCGTTTCGCCCTCGTGTGCTAAGTTAGGCTCGTCAGTTGGGACTTAGCACACCACCCAAGACGCAAGGCTAGTGCATACCGTGGAGGCCACTGCATAGGCTACTTGAAGCCACCAGCAGTGCCAATGCACTATGAGAGCTATGTCTCATTTTCAAAAATTGATGCCTGCCTGGCCATCAAATGATGTAGATGTTGATTCCCATAGGGAACCTAAAATATTTGTCCCGAATGAGTAAATTTATAATACCAATCTAATGGTCCGTTATTGGACATTATAAATTTTCCAGCTAACTCATTCTTGGATGCCTGCTTATTATATTTTAAGAAAAACCGCTGGAATCTTCCCCTCAGAACACTCGCCAGCACAATCACATTTTTAGTTTAATTCTGCCATTACCTGTTAGCGCTGGATCTTCAAGCCGGTCGCCCCATGCCTCCTACCCACTCTAACCTCCGTCAAGTCACGTTCAATCACCGGAGCAAATCAGACAAGACGGCCCCAATGTGCTTGCCTTAAATAGATCCGCAGGGGAAAGTTTTAGAATTCAGAGTACTGACAGGCTAAATATCCATTCACTAACCTGAGTTCTGATTGGTTAGAAAACTTCATCACAGGGATGTGATAGGCAGATTACATTAGAGCAGGAACCAGGTGAATGGTTGACAATTCTGGCACATAAAGAAAGTAAAAGGGTTTACCAACTATAACAAATTAAATTTCTTAGTAGGTTGACTTCAGCTTAGCCCACCAGAGATCGCTAGAAAACAGATACCAGAGCCATCTAACCATCAGAGAGGAAAGTTTTTCAAAGTCTTAAAAGTTCTTAATCACTATCAGAGATCACCATAGTGGAGAAGGCAGGCAATTTAAATACCCGGGGAAGGTGTACCCCTGGTACAATAATAATAATAATAATAATAATAATAATTATTATTATTATTATTATTATTATTATTATTATTATTATTATTATTATTATTATTATTTCTTTATAGATTTCTTCAAGGCATATGATTCAATCCATAGAGAAGGGCTGTAGAACATCATGGAGTTTGTGTTTTGCTCAAGGGCAGAAATTCAAGTTCCTTCCAGAATAAAACTGATCTGAGACAAGGGGATGCACTACCTCCTCCTCTATTCAACATTGCACTGGAGAAGATTATCAGGAAATTAGCTCTTGTACTTGCTGGCATCATATTGGGGAGACAACATAAAGTCCTCGCATATGCAGATGATATTGTTCTTATTGGCTGCAATGAATTAGAAATTGGGCAGTTATTTGTGGAACTAGAGGAAATGGCAGCAAAAATTGGCTTACAGGTAAATGATTAAAAAGACATATTACATGGTTGTAAGTTCCAGAGACCGAATCATGAGAGGAGGTTGACAGATTGCCTTTGAAGATTGGGAAATATATATTTAAAAGAGTAGAGGAGTTTAAATTCCTTGATGTATTAATCGATGAGCAAAACCAAAGGCAACAGGAACACTAAGCTAGAATTAAGAATGCAAATAATGCATTTTACTCTATGAGCCCCATATTAGGCTCCAAGTTTTTAACAAGGAATGCAAAAATGATTACAATACAATTAGTCTACCAGTACTTCTGTATGGTTCCGAGACAGAGTATAACCTAGAAAGAGCAGGAGCAGTTGCAAGTCTTTGAGAATAAAGTTTATAGAAAAATATTTGGCCCATGGTTTGCCTCCTATCTCTCAAATCTGGCAGAAAAGATCTAATTATGAGATTTACACCCTCTCTCAACAACACACTATAATGGGTGTGATAAAATCCAACAGACTACGCTGGGCTAGACATGTACTGAGGATGCAGGATAACAGAGCACCAGTAGATCTATACAAGGATCTCTTAATGGGAAAAGACCTTCAGGAAGACCCCGAAGCACCTTGAAGAAGGAGATCAACAAGGTATGCAGGCCTCTCCAAATTGATAAACGGGAAGAGCGGGCTCAAAATTGAAAGGATTGTGAGATTGGCACGGAAACTTCATGTCCCTCAGAAGCCTGCGGAGTGAGTGAGTATCATCGTCATCGTAGTCATCGTCATCATCATCATCTTTGACCAGTTCCAATTTCCCTGGTGCAGCGAATGAGTGCTCTCCACTTATTTCTGTTTATTTAGGTGTCTTCTTCCACAACCTGCTGCAAATCTAGACCTTGCCCTGCTAGATCACATCTAATCTGATTGATCCATCTCTTCCTTGGCCGACCTTGTGATCTTTTGCCTTTGAATTCCTTCTCAGACCACACTCTGACTGTTCTTTATGGGTCCGTTCTTTTGAGATGACCAAACCATTTCAGCCTTGCTTCGACAGATCTTGCTAAGGGATTGTTTCATTCGGACAAGATGGCGTATCTAGTCATTTATTTTGTCCCTCCTTGTTTTCTGAATCATAGTTCTTAAGAACTTATTTTCCACTGCTTTTAGCTTGGGGATATTTCTGTTGGTTTGGATATGGGTTTCTAGGCTGTATGTGGTAACTGGTACAGAGAAGCTTCTGTGGAGTATTAACTTTGCTCTTCATTAAACTTGTGTGTACCAAAGAAGTTTTCTTACAAGATGATAAAACTGTGCTCCATTTGGTACTCTACTACTGATTTCTGAAGGTGATCAGCCATCTGTTGTTACTGTACTGCTAAGATAGCGGAACTGACGTACTTCTTCCAACTTTGATCCATCTAGAGTGGCGTTAGTACATATGTTCTGTCCACTAACAGCCAACACCACCATTTTGGACTTGCTTATCTTTAAGTTTCTTGAATATAGCATTCCAGTCATTCAGCTTCTCTTATACTTCGGCCTCAACTCTTCTGCCTCTTGATAAGTGGTAGTTGAACATTGTTTGTTGCTCACTGAACTCCCTTCTTGCAAATTGGTGTCATGAGCCAAGGGGTAAAGGGATAAACTTCGTCACCAAGTATCAGAAAGGGAAGTTTAGCATCTGCCTCTGAAAATTCTTGACCATCTGGCATGTGGAAAGTGTAGTTCTTTAAAGGTTGATAAAGTGTGCTTTTAGAAAATATTCTACGATCAACTGTTTACCGTAGGTGCCTATTTTTATAGCTAAAAACCTATAGTTGGTGTCTACTAATCCTTGTAAAATAACTTGAATAGTACATCTTTTAGTTATAAAAGATACTACCCGAGTTTGTGGGACAGTTCACACAAATATGCTTGCCGTCAATAGAGTCCACACAGTTAGGAAAAGGGTTCTAATAGAGGAAGCAAGGAGGAACGCCATGTCATGTTCCAGCATATGAAGAGGATGTAAATGATTCCAAATTGCTCCACACACTTCTAAAATTATGTTGTGAGTCATGGAAACTCCAAGTCGGAGGGAATCACGGAGATGTCCATAGGATATTCTCGTCTACAGGAACCTGGAAGAAGTTAAAAGAAAAAGTTAAATTTATCCTGCATTGTTTTAAAGGTAATTTTTTTAATAACTCAAATTGAAATGATGATAATTGTAGGCATACGATTTTGCTTTTCACGGCAGGAATCACACACTTGTTCGTATGAAGTAGGTGGGCCTAGTTGTGTTTTCATTTCAATTTTTAAGAATGTTAAGTTTATTATGATAAATGAAATGGCTTATGGCTTTTAGTGCCGGGAGTGTCAGAGGACATGTTCGGCTCACCAGGTACAGGTCCTTTGATTTGACACCCGTAGGCGACCTGCACATCGTGATGATGGAGATGACACATACTCCTAGCCCCCCTGCCAGAGAAATTAACCAATGATGATTAAAATTTTGGACCCTGCCGGGAATCAAACCTGGCACCCTTGTGACCAAAGGCTAGCACACTAACCATTTAGCCATGGAGCTGGACAATTATGGTAAATATGTATGGTATTTAATTTAGGAATCTGATAGTTAAAAATTACATTGAAATGATTATTATTATTATTATTATTATTATTATTATTATTATTATTATTATTATTATTATTATTATTATTATTTGAAAATTGAATTCAATGAAATCATAATTATGAATATATATATATAATTTTTTTACAGAAGTGTAAGTAAAGAAGCGGAAACATTTAAGAGTCAGTTTCTGGACTGGCCTAAAACAAAATTGATTCCGAGCATTCTGGTGATGCTGATAAACCTTCAACTGAAGCTCCATGGAAATGGTTTAACATGATGTTGTTCTTCAAAGGAACAATGGCATCAAGGAAACTGTAGGGCAATGTAGTCTCTCACGACGTGAATTTGTTGGTAAGAGAGCAATCGGTGGACATGGAAACAGACTGTTTTTTCGGGCCAAAGTGCTTCTAACATTGAATGTACTAGCATTGAAACTGAGTCCCAAATACCAGAAACCTCACAAGCCTCCACCTCTTTTGCTGTACCGTGCAACATTAAGACGCCAAAGTTCAGACAATACGAGGAATCTACGATGAGTATGGAAATAGAAAAATTGCAACTAGTTATGTCAAAGACCCAAGATCAAGCTACACAGGATTCCACATACCACTTTATGATTCTGAGGGATTCCATTAAACAACAAATGCGCATATGGTGCAGATTTCAAGAGACCTTGGCACAAGTAATGATTGGCAGCCCCATTTAACCTCCCAATACCACATCCACGGGCCTCTGTGAATGAGTTGGAAACATTCAACCTACCCTGAAGTAGAAGATAGCAGGACTTTTTTTTTTTTTTATGATTGAACCACCCTGTGGTAATTAAAATTATTACCTCATGTATTATGTTTCTTGCTCTCCCCCCATCCCATTGTTTTCCCATCCTTCATTGAATGTATTTTTCTTCTGTACTGTTGTTTTTTGCAATTTATGACAAAATCCGTAACTACTGTTTATTAGGGTTTTTTTATTTTCAAAATCTTCCTCCACTTGGAGGCTGCCAAAGACAAAGAATACACAAACAATTTCATTCAAAAATGAAATAAGTAAATTATGTCTCAATCTGGCGAGTCTCAGTCTGGCGAGTATAGGTGGTGTCTGAGTATCTATCAAAAGAGAGCCCCTGAGCGTTTTCAGCCCCCAGTTGATGAACTCCTTGGTAGTGATGTTAGAGGTCTTCATCAGTTCTGTCGTCTTCTTAGGAATTGTCCCTCTCGCACCGATCATGAGACCCCTCACTTCTATGTCGTCCAGTTTGTATTTGTTCTTATAATACGGCACTGTAGTCTGCTAGATAGACTTCTTTTCTTGGTCCACTTCGTCTGGTTGGTCGGAGTGTGTTTCGAATCTTACTGTGGGGTCTAATGTATATCCTTTCTTCCCTTTGGTTGTGATCATATCAATCCTTCTCGTGCTGCCATTTACTCCGATGCCATGGACTTCCTCATGCACTTGATATCCTTTCTCACAGAGCGTCTGTGCTGTGGATGACCTGATGTTATGATGTCTAGTGTTTCGAAGAGCTTCACCGAAGGCACACGAACCCAAGACGTGGGGTAATGTTTCAGTCTCACTACATCTTCTGCAGCGGTTACCATCAAGGGACCTTCCTGGTACAGCTCTTGCAGGTGCACTTTTACATGCCATTTTCAGCACATCTCTCCACTCCTTGCTAGAAAGGCCATCAATGGTTTGTAACCCAGTGGTTTGCAGGAGGGAACTCCTTGTACAGACACTCTCTGACCTTTACTTCTCAACTGGCACCATTTTTCAAATTCAGATTCTCGTAGTTTGTTTCTGAGTTTCTTGGTGTCATACTCATCGTGTCTGTTCTTCATATCCTTAGTTTTACCATTTACGTTTAACTCAGTTAAAAATCTGTTAATTTCTTCTTCTAGGTTTCTGGTGCCTTCAATATATCGGTTCTTCTCCCGTTTCAGAATGTTGCAGCTGTTTATATTCTGAATCAAGGTTTCCCAGCTTGCTCTAAAAATACCTAACCCTTTGTAGCGTTCATCTGAATAAATCATAGAATCCGGAGTGTTAGTAGGAAGGGATAAGATCTCCTTTAGTGTACTCTTAACGAGTTTATCAGCGTCTTCCAGAAATCTTCGTGGTATTTTACCTGCAGGAACGCAGAGGAACTGGTAAGTCAACGTAGGGCAGAATGAAGAATTTAGAATTGAAAATTTCTGATCCAGATGAAGCCAGGGACAGGATGATAATGAGCTGAGTTTCTGCTGAATGAGTGTCATTGATTTCTTGGGATCAAATAACATGGTATCTGCGTAATTTACCCCTAAGTATTTAACACATTCGTTCCTCGAAATACATTTAATCTCCATACCTTCTTCGACTTAATGAGCCCTTCGTTTATTTCTCCTCTACTGATATTAATAACTTTAGATTTTTCAGGGTTTATTGTTAGACCGAGTTCACAAAACCTTTGTAGAGCTAGTTTTGTCAGTTCTATTGCAGAGTCTCGGTTTTTTCCTACAATAATCGTATCATATGCAAAGCCTAATATTGTTAAAGGTTGCAGTCCGTTGGCAAGAGAGTAACCATGCATGTCATAAATATTTTTTTTCCAACAAAAGCACCTTTTCTTTTACTTACTTTCACTTTACCTTTACTTAGCTTAAAGCCTTTCCTCTGGACTTACGGCTCTTTGAAAAGTCATGTTCTGTTTGACTATGGTAGCACAAATTGCCAGAAGTAGGTAGTCAAACGTGTTGGTACTCATTGGGAAATATCACCAGAAACATTCGTCATTCTGAATATCCTCATATAGCATATGAAATCCTCCATACTTCTCAGTCTCAACATTCAAGTCATTGACCCAGTAACTCTCCTTTTTCTGCCAATTTCCTGCCATGAACTGTCTAGAAGCAGTAAAACAGCAGCTGGTGTTAGGGATGTACTGATGCCCCAGTTCTTGGACACGAACCATTTTGACCAACCAATCGGTGCGGCTTGTGTGAATACGCACTCGCTAGGCTCATCTCGCCCAGTTCAGCCATGCTCCGCTCCGCCTACACGGGACTACTGTCTAAGACACGACTATTGTTCTCACTGAATAATTCCTTCACTATTTTTTTTAAGTATGACAGGGAGCCAAATCTTGCTGAAAAATTCTGTCACCATCTGGAAACCTCTTTTGCAGCTCACTAACAACTCTACAGTATTTGGATGTACTGGTCAAATTTCATTATCCCATCAACAGGTGTTAAGTGTTCCAGTATTTTATGTGTGATACACCCCCAAAGCATCATTTTCACAAGGTGTTTTACGGTCTGATGCAAAAGTGTTGAAGTTGTTGGCTTAATCTTTACTCTGCTCCTGCACTTCAAAGTGATTCTCATCAGTGAAAAGAACTTTCTTCCAGTGATGACTACATTCCCACAAGAGTTTCCTGCACATTTCTCCTGATAGAAGGTGTTTCTTTACAGGTTATGTAACTTCAGTCTGTCAAATATTAATTCAGGATAAAATAAATATAGATAATAACTTTTAAAAAAGAATTGAATAAAAATGTCCATACCGGACGAGTTGGCCGTGCAGTTAGGGGCACGCGGCTGTGAGGTTGCATCCGGGAGATAGTGGGTTAGAATCCCACCGTCGGCAGCCCTGAAGATGGTTTTCTGTGGTTTCCCATTTTCACACCATTATAAGCTATAAATTTCATTTTTCTTCTGTATTGAAGTGCAATTATAAGAATAAATTGACAAGAGTCCACGTTTTCAATACATTATACGCATATCAAGACTAGTTATCTTACCTATTTATAACGAGTGCTGAATGTGAAATTGTCAACATTTTCACACCAGACCACAACCGCTTACTTCATATCTGCGCCAATGCGATGTGAAGCAAATTGCTTTTTAAAAAAAAGTTTATTGGTAGGCATAGTTTTCATTACCTGCCACAGTTTCCCTCTTTCTTTGATGAAATTGAGCCTGTCTGTTTGTGCTGCTGTAGTGCCTGTAGATATACAATCGCACCACTAGATACAATTTATATGCAACAGTCCAGCATATTGATATTGAGAGGCTTATTACCAGAGGACAGGTTTTTGACATAATTGCATGCTTTGTTTGTTTTAAGCTATAATATTCCCGTAAGAAATAAAGGCAATTCATAACCTAAAATGGCTGTTTTATAGCGCATATAAATGCATAATTGCAGTTTTCTTGTTATTTTGTATAAAACAACGTATACTGACATTCAGGGAATGTACAAGATGTGCTATACCTGAATATTAACACATTGCAGACCAGGTGCCCTTCATCCCATGCACAGCCCTGTTCCCGACCACTTTCTAACTACCTCCAAACTGGAGTGCATGCATTCCAATAAACTGTCAGAACTTTACTAACCTTTGAAGGACTGCTACAAATTTTTCTGGAGGCCTTCCCGAATAGTCCTAGTACTCTTTTCTGGTGTGGTAATCCGAATAGCAGGTACCTTTGTGGAGGGGCACAGAACATTGTTTGCATATATATCTTGTTTCACTGCACTTACACTTGCTCGAACACATACGACACACACTAGTTGGGTTTTTCTTCGCCATAGTTGCTGGAATTTTCTCAAGGATATGATCCCTTATTTGTCCGGATAGTCTGCTTGGGGAGTCCTGTCTGGGGGTTCTCTTCATAGAGCCAAAAGGCGAGGAAGTTTTGAGATCCATTTTCAGCCAAACATTCCCTAGCAACTCCCATCAGAAACTGCATGTACCTCAATTTTCTTGAAGGATTTAGGAAACAGAACAGCCTAAAAGCATTGAATAAAGCACAATTCACTAAATAGAATGCTACCCTCTTATTCCATTTTACTGTCTTACGAAGAAGTGTAAAATATGCCAGGTATTGGTCTGCCCGATCTACTCCCTTCATAAATCGGTTATAAAAAAGGATGCAAATGGGCTTGAATATAATGGTCCCTGTCTTCCTATCTAGCTTGAATGTTGACCGCATATATGCATCATGAATCGTAGTAATCATTCTAACAACTCTCTTATCCTTCCAAACTACAAGCAAAACTTCACCTTTGCACATAAAAGTCATTTCGCCCTTTTGTAGAAGCCTAGAATTGTCCTTCAGCTTACATGGCAAACCACGATTCTCTCTAATGGTTCCACAAACCCGTGTTTTATGCTGGAGGAGATTTTCGGCAATAGTCACACTATTATAGTAGTTATCTTGATAAATGTGGTGCCACATACCAAGATAAGGCTTCATGACAGATAATATTGTCTGTTCAAGTTTTTTTCCTTCCCCTGTATAAATCTCTAAGTTACAGATGTATCCTGTTTCACTCTCGCACACCATTCGAACTAAAATACCATATTTTACTAATTTCCCTGGATTATATGTCCTGAACTTCAACCGCCCACGCCATGGGATCATCCTTTCATCTAATGACAGCTGCTGCTGCGGTTTGTAAACAGACTGAAACTTGGGTAAAAAGTAATCTAACAGAGGCTGAACTTTCTGTATTCTATTGTTCACATCCGTTGTCTGACTATTATCATTGAAATGCAGGTAGGTAAGTATTTGTTGAAATCTATTTCGGCTCATAGTTTTCGGAAATATGGGGGTTTCTGTTAGGGGATCGGTTGACCAGTAATCCTTCAGACAGGATTTCTTCACCTGCCCCATCAATATACACAAAGCAAAGAATTGTTTAATTTCCCTGATAGTGATATTTGTCCACTTGAGTGTTTTAGGGGATACGTTATGAGAATGTGAATTCTGCTCATAGTATAAGTTTGTCTGCTCAGCTACATACTGAAAGAAATCCTCACAAAACATAAGTCCTGCTACTTGTCCTATGTTTGCAGATTCATTAGGCCATACCTTTATACCTGGATCACCTTCAAAATCTTCTAGCTTAGGTTCACTGTTATCCATAACCCAGATGTCAGGAAACACTACATTATTTACAATAGTTTGAATATTTATACCTGTAACACAATTATCAACCTCGTTTTGCAACACGTGATTTCCACACCTTGAAGATAAGGCTATATCCTCGTCATCACTTGAAACATTTCCGTTAGAAGATATTTCATCATCGAACTCTAAATATTCAGCATCACTTGGACATTCGGAGCCTGTATCAGCACACAATTCACGAATAATTTCATCCCTGTCTAAACACGTGCAATCGGTGGGCGCCGCCATCTTGCACACTGCATGGCTCTTTAAACTTCATAAACGTGTTGTCAGGAAATGCAAAGAATAGCTATGATATGAAGAAAAATCGAAAAGAAATGTGACTATCGATTGTGTGGAACCATACATAAGAGTTCTATAACCCTTGACCACCAAATAGTTCAGGTATATCTCAAAAGATAGCACTAAACTTCAGTCTGCTGCTAACACGAGATAACTCGGGACCGGTCCGCAACGTTCGGCCAGGCAAACACGAGTTTTCTCGGGACCGGTCCGCAATGTGTTAATGTATGCATCAGAGACTTGGACTTTGACAGCAAGAAATGGGAGTAAAATTCAGGCCAGTGAGATGAAGTCCTGAGGAGTATGGCAGGGAAGACGAGAAGAGACATAGTAAGAAATGTTGAGGTCAGAAAAGAGATGGGTGTAGAAACACTGAGTGATAAGATGGAGAAGAATAAATTGAGATGGTTTGGACATGTTATGAGGATGGAGGAGGGAAGAATAACAGAATAAGTGTTGGAGGCTAAGAGAGAAGGAAAGAGGGCAAAAGGGAGGCCCAGAGCAAGATGTATGGACTCTGTTAAGTTCTTGTAATTTCCATCAATGAACTTTGCTATTGTCATCTTGAAAAATCGGGATATCAATAGCATACTCATCATGCAGGTTGACTGAAAGACAACACCCGATCATCCAGAATGTTTAAATAAACATGCTAGTTCATGTTGGTGGTCATCTCAGTGAGCGGGCTCCATTCATGATACAGAAAACGCCCCCAAAACATCACAGACCCACCTCTGGCTTGAACCTGACTTTGCACACATCCAGTCAGCTGCTGTCCACGTTCGATGATTTCTAGCCCATTGAAGACTCGCAGCTTTATGTGCCTGTATTCACAATGGCCTCTTGTGATGTTACAGACTCCAAATGTTTATTGCTTGCAGTTCCCGTCGGAATTTTCTCACTAACAGGTTGGGATGGACCTTCATAGACTGCAGCAGTTCCTGTCGGGTTTTGAAGCGATTTTAATTCACAAGCAGTGAAACGCATCTCCAGTCCCTCTCAGTCAGGATCTTTTACCAGCCACAATTCTGACATTGCGTTTCGTGGCCACTGTTTGTAGACACGTTGAACGGTTGCTGCGAAACACCAACAAATCCAGGAACTTCGCGCACCGTGTGCCCATGGGGATGACCAGTTATGATTGCCCCTTTTGCCACTCTGTCACATCCTTATATCTACTCATGTTGACATACGCTGTCCTCTGGAAACATCATTGTCTCACTGATCACTACTGCCTTATGCTCACAGAGGCACTGCACATGCAGTTGAGCATGGGACTCGTTCGCACGATCAATCTGAGCATGTGCGCTAGAATGACTATTTTTTTGTCCAGTGAGCTTAGGAATATGTGGAGTTAAGTTTTTTGGTTGTTGTTGGCAGGTCTTCTGGCAGTTTCTGGTCTAGTAATGGAAATAGTTCAGTAAGCAGCTCCTTAGTGAAAAGCAACGTGATGTCAAAATGTACCAATAAGCAGGGCTTGAAAACCTCGAGTGCCAGTTTACTGTAGTGTTGCCTTTGTCTGCATGTAATATTGTTTGTGTATCCCGGCATAGTGTTTCCAGGGCTTGAATTTCATTCTTGGTCAGGTCGGATGGTGGCAGCTTTGCAGTCCTTAGTTAACGTGATATCCTGTCTGATCTCTTCTGCAGATTTGATATCGAGGGTGCCTAGTTGAGTCAGGCATTTCTTCTCCTTTCTTGTTCCAGGCTCTTCAGTTTTCATCTTTCGTATCTGACCACCAGTTTGTTACCTTCTGACCCCTGAGATATTAGGTTTGCAATGCCTAGGGAATATTTTGTTTCCATAACTTTTACCTTTCTTTTGTTAATACCTTCATTTTTCAAGGGTCAGATTTCTTTCCCATGTGAGTAGTGTTGAGAGAGGATAATCATCATTATTTCAAAGGATATTTCCCGCTGATGCACGGTCCGTTTGAGACAGGATAATTATCTTGTTATATTTGCACTAAAAATTTGTTCATGCTTTGTGTGTTAAACTAACAAATATATTTTTCCACTCACGAATTACCTTTTCAAGAACTCAGTTGAAAAGAATGGGGAAGAGCCCATTGCCTGGACGTTTAGGAGGGTGGGGAGTCCAGCAGGGACTTGGATGTTTTCTAATGTGTATCAATGATATGAGTAAAGAATTGGCATTATGCATAAGGCTTTTTGCGGTTAATGTAATACTGTATAGAGTAGTAAATAAGCACCAATGTATGTCTACAACAACACCAGGGAGATCCTCCAGTTTTACGTCAAATTGTTATAAAGTTGAACTCAAAAAAATAAAGACTGCCCTTTCTAGTACCTTTTACTGGAAATAGAGTTGCCTTTTCTTGTATTATTAAAGTTACTGTTGATTCCTGTGACAAAAATAGCTAAATTAACTTGTATCACTAATATTATTAGTGCTCTCATCAAGTGCTACTGATTAAAACACAAACTGCAAAGTGTGTTTTCAGTATCCTCAGCTAGTTCCTCGTTTCTTCTGACCACAGTAACTCCAGACAAACAAATGTTTTTGAAAACAAAACAAACCCCATGACGCACAGCCCTGAAGGACCTTGGGCTACCAAGTGACTGCTACTATAGGTTACGAGGTGTCCTGTGGTTGACACAACAAATCATCTCAGCCATTATTCTTGGCTTTCTAGACCAGGGCTGCTATCTTACCATTAGAACTATAGCAGTGTAAATAAGGACTTAAGGAAAGGAGAAGTTTCAAGAACAGAGCAGAAAGTATTTTAAATTTTAGCATATAGTGACTTACTTAATTGGTTTTATTCATTTTATGAATTGGAAATTATTCTATCTTTAAAAGTGTTCACTAAATGACATGGTAAGTGTAAGTGAACAGTTTAGACATAAAGAAGTATTTTATTTTATTTTTTAGGTGTAAATTAGGATTTAAGGAAAGGGGAAGTTTCAAGAGCAGAGCAGATTTTAAATTTTTATTATATAGTGACTGACTTAATAGATTTTATTAATTTTATGATTTGAAAACTGCTCTGTTTTTAAAGTTTTTACTAAATGACATATTAAGTGTAAGTGAACAGTTTAGACACAAAGATATATTTTGATGATTGCAAGATTTATGTATAATTTGTTTTGTTGATGACTGTTTTATACAAATGTATAAAGTCCAAGGATTTAATTTAATGTTTTGGCACTGCTGAAGAAGAGAATAGTAACTCTCGAAACATGTACGGAAGATAATTATAATAAAATGTAATGCATTGACAAGGCGGGAAAGTGTTTCATAGAAATTGATTGTGTCAATATGGACAAGATTGCAGTGCTTGTGAGTGGTGCCATTGTGTTTAACATACCATGGGTCTACATTACCTGTGATTAGTATCACTATAGGAGGAACACCATGGTTCAGCTTTACCAGTGATTAGTACCATTATGAGGGGTCGGTGACCTGGATTTTGGACCCTTTTAAGATAATAAGCATCATCCCATTAATTAAGGGATTGTGAATTGGATCCACTGATTATTTTTGTTTCACAATCATTTTTTCATCATCATTCATTTTAGATTCTAGTCAGTGGATACATTTTGAAATTTTCATTTTCATTTCGTTGTACCACAAGGAATTGTGATTGTGTAAATTAAGATATGAAATAAGAACATCTACAACAACCTTGTAAAGAACTCTGTTAGAGTTACGCACCACTGGTAAAGTAAAAATAATGAAAAATGAAAATCCGCAGCATGTTTTCCAGTTTCAGCTGGGTCACAAATGGAAAGAATGAAGCCCCCATCTAGCTTTTTATAAGCTATAAATTAAGGAAAATTGTTTTATCCATCTGGAACAGTTTTTCAATCCTAACTTCAATCTAAATGACATTTCAGAGAAATCAAACATTTTATTTGACCTTTTAATTCCTATCTTTAGCAATCATGTCTCAGATAAAAAGAATTCTGTCTTTTATAATCTCTCTGTATATTACCCTCTCAACAGCAGTCTTTCTTTCCACATCCTTCAACCCCACCTTAGACACCCTTTCACTCCCTCTCATCTCCGCTCCCTTCCCCTCCTCTCCCTATCGTTTATTTACTTTGCCTGCTTCCTACAAGAAGTCAGTGCTTGTTCCCTGCCCACTCCTTTGTTACATGGCCTGCCTGCTTCCTCCAGCAAGTCAGTGCTTGTTCCACATCTGACATTAGAGGTGAGTCTCATAAATAAATTTTCTCCTTTTTTATTTCATTTCTGTATGTTTATTCATTCCTAATTCTGGCTATCATTTCCAGATTTACTTCTTTGCCTGAGGTCCTAAGTGAACTTAAGACATCATATGACAAGAAGATCATAACCATAAATTTTATTATATGTAATTTTATGTTATAATTATTCCTGCAACATTGTCTTTGTCCGTTATACATAGGTTTTAGTTATCACATAATCTGATTAATTTTGTTTGGCTGAAGATGGCCACTAGGTGGCTGAAACTAGTCCCAAGACTGATGTAATATCACTTACTTGATACTGTATATCGTATTGAAGTATACGACTTAATTGACAGCTTCCTCTTGTCAATTTATTTTCTTATCCCCATCTAGCGGCAAGGATAGGAACTGTGCCGGCTACCGAAACTTGCCGCACTTCTCTGGGGCAATGATTAACGATTGACAAATGAAATGATATTGGAATGTGTTGTTGGAATGGAACGTGACAGGGAAAACTGGACTACCCGGAGAAACCTGTCCCTCGCTCCACTTTGTCCAGCACAAATCTCATATTTGAACCACGGAACCCAGCGGTGAGAGGCCAGCGTGCTGCTGCCTGAGTCGCGGAGGCACTGGTAAAGTAGAAATAACACACGGAAAAATTGTCCACCACAGCTTAGCAGTGCTGTTATACAGATAAAGAACAATTTACGGTAGTGTATTGCCAATCTCGTGGAGGTTACGAAGAGAGTATTTATTATATCCATGTGGGCTCATAATATTTTGAATGGCAGTGACAAAAGCATGAATCTGATAAAAGATGATCACCGGGTTCTGCAACAACGAGTAGAGCTTGTGGTTTCTTTAGCCAATCAATGACTTTTGGAAGAAAGACAGCTCCCTTTGTTTCACTGGAGACGGTGCCCAGTATCTTCAAGGTTCTACTTATTCTGAAGTTGACATGGACCTCAGAAGGTGCTGTGCTTCATGAAAAGTTGAGAAAACAGAGCTGAAATGCATGGGTAGGAAAATGTGAGGAGGAAAGAAACTGTAAATTTCTTCTTCCTCAGCCCATAGCCGTCTGTTCCTGGACATAAGAATCTTCTGTCCCTTTCCGTGTGGCTCTGTTGGCAGCCCTAGGGGCTCTTATCTTAGGAGCTTGGATTTGTGACCACAGGGACCTTAGCTGAGTCCGGGCATTGCTTCCACTAGTATTGCGTCCGGGAGATAGTGGGTTCGAGCCCCACTGTTGGTAACCCTGAAGATGGTTTTCTGTGGTTTCCAATTTTCACACCAGGCAAATGCTGGGATGTACCTTAATTAAGGCCACAGGCACTGTCTTCCCACTCCTAGGCCTTTCCCATCCCATCATTACCATAAGACCTATCTGTGTCGGTGTGACGTAAAACAAATTGTAAAAAAATTTCCACTTGTGTCAGGGTCCTCACTTTTATCTATCCTAATCGACCTCCTTTGATCATCTCTGGTATTTTTCCCTACCTCAACAGTATTAGAGCGTTCAAAGACTATAGAGTCTTTCATTTTCATGCCCTTCGTGATCCTTGTCTTTCTTTGGCTGATACTTAATTTTCCCTTGATTAGTGTTACAGGTGTTCGTAAATCACTGTCTGCGGTGTATCATCAATATAAGATGGCCTGGAGTGATCACGAATGAAAACTTGTGGAAGGGAACCAACCAGAAATACTGTACATTGATGATGAAATATGGGAAAGAAAGTGGGGATTGATAGGACACACATGAAGAAAACAGGACGGAGCAGTTGAAAAGTCAGTTTTGTAATGGAAGACCTAGGAAACTTGGAGGCAAAGAGTTAGAGAGGAACTGATTGGACTTGGGAAAACTAGGGATGGCGTAAAGGACCTGGCTTCAGAACGTACCGAATGGAGAGCTTACCTGAGCTCAACAAGGAGAAATAGAAATTGCATTAGATTAGTATTAATAGTGGACAGTTTGTGAGACAAAGTTCCTTAGATCAGCTCTACAGAAAACAAGGACAGATACAGTGAGACCTGCAGGTCAGCCTGATCATGGAAAAAAAGGCTGAGTATTGCAAGGCTGAAGTGGCTAGGACACATTAAGTGGATGCAGGTGACTCAAACTCCAAGGAAGTATTTTGAAAAGATCGTTCTGGAAGACCAATTTGATGCCCTAGAACAAGGTGGTTAGACCAGATAAGAGAAGACCTAAAGAAGAGAGGAGGAACATGGGATGCCCTAAAGAGAGAGAGAAGTATACCAAGAACATAAGAAATGGGCGGTCATCGTTCTTAAACATCCTACCCAGCTTGCTGGAAGGAATTCATGATGATGATGATGATGATGATGATGATGATGATGATGATGATGATGATGAGAGGATGGTTGCCTAGTTGTACTTTCTTCTTCTTTCCTGGCCATATATGTACCCATAAAATGGGCACTACTGAGCTCACTCAGGGACGGCTCATCTGACTCGGAGAGTGTCTGTTGCACGTTCTTGCATCAGATCTAAAGACACTTTACTTTTTCTTATGGCAGCCTTAGCAGTTCATTTCCATGTTGCCTTGGGACACCTCTTTTTCTCTTAAATAGTATTAATAATGTTATTTGCTTTACGCCCCACTAACTACTTTTACGCTTTTCAAAGACACCGAAGTGCCACGATTTAGTCCTGAAGGTGTTCTTTTCGTGCCAGTAAAAATCTACCAACACGAGGGTGACGTATTTGAGCAGCTTCAAGTACCACCGGACTGAGCCAGGATCAAACCTGCCAAGTTGGAGTCAGAATGCCAGCGCCTCAACGATCTGAGCCACTCAGCCTGGCCTTCCTCTCTTTGGCTCTTTGATGGCAAGAGCTTTCTGTGCTAAATGTTGTTCATTTCTTCTTAAAACAATAATCACCACCACCATCTGCTGGCAGTCAGTCTCTCCCCACAACTCTCCTAATGTCATCATCTCAGATGCAGTCTGCCAACACTCCGCGTGGTGGTTCTCTGTTGCCATTGTAGGATTTTCTTCTTACACCAACACAGTGTGATCCGCCCAGCACCACTTGAGGCTGACGATATGTTGCACGACGTGCGATCCCATCGCACCTCCGGATCTCCTCGTTCCACACTGTCCCTGAGATTAATCCCGAGCATGGCTCACTCCATGGCATGTTGGGAAGCTCTTGGCTGTGTGGGTTCTAGAGCATGACGTTGGCATCAATTTCCCGGATGTTGTTTGAGTACCGAGAGTTTATCCTCGCCTTATCCATCGCAGAGAGCTCTGCCCATCAGACTGTCCTGAAAGCCACCCATGTCAAGCCATTACAGCTCATTATCTGTGCTGTTTGTTTCTTTTTAAGCTTGATGAAGCGGCCAAGGTAAACATAGTATTTGAGGACTTGTTTGTCTACTTCCATTCAAACAACTTCCTGACTTCTTTGTTTTCTTTAGGTTCCTCTTCAGGCTGACTCTTGTTGATGCTTCGTGAAGTTGCTCGAGAATGGTCTTCAGTTCCTCTGGCTCGTTGCTGATCAGCATGATGATGTCGGCAAACCTTCAGTGGTTGAGGAGGCCCCCTTCTTCTCCCAGGACATTGTCTTGAAGATTCCTCTAAGGCCAAGGTAAACAGTTTTAGAGATGGTGTCTGCCTGCTGCACATCTCCCACTATCAGGATTCTCTCCATTGTCATGTCAGATTCTATTTTGATCTAGAGCATGGCGTTGGCGTAAATTTCCCGGATGATGTTCGAGTACCGAGAATTGATCCTCGCATTATCCATCACTGCAAGCTCTGCCCATGCCTCTGTGGATTCGAGTGCCTTCTGGTAGTCAGTGAATGATGTTGTTCTCTGTTGCCTTCCCAATGAGTGAATGCATGACCCGGAGCTGAACTACCAAACAGATACTCTTCTGGAACCCAGCCTATTGAACTGGCTGGTAGAAGTTGAGGTGGGTTTTTTTAGTCGGTTTGCCATTTTCCACATCAGCAGATTGTACATGATGAAGATTATCTATGTTTCCCCTACTTGAAGAGCAGGATGGTCTCAGCATTTCCCCACATCAGAAGAATCTGTAATTTGTGAATGCACTTTTTCGGTAGGACTAGTGGGGCATCCTCTAGTGGCTCTTTTTCCATCTTCAGCAGCTCACGTTTTTGGTCTTCCCCTGGAGCATTGCTATTCATTTTCTTTAAAGCTACTCACAGTTCACTCTCCTCAGACCCAGTGTCCAGAATTATTGATCTGCTGCCGAGTGGTCTGGCCTGGCTTAGAGCTTTCGTGTAGAAGTTCTGGATGATGATGATTTCTTCCTTATCTGTCACAATTTGTTCACTGTTTTCTCAATTTTGTGTATCTGTCCTCTGACAGGACAGCTTAGAGTGAAGAATTCACATATTGATGTTTTCTTTGATTGCTTTCTGGCCCAGTTCAGTGTTCTAGTTTCGTTGGTCCTTTCTAATCTTCTTCTTAATGGTCTTGCTGAGTTTGGGGTAACTGCTGGAGAGCCTGTCTGTCTGACATAGTTTCCTTTGTTAGACTCTTGGTATTGGCACTTATTTATTTGTTCTTTGAGTTGGTTTTGTGGCATACTTTTTTTTGCAGCCAACTGGATGCTGATGGTAATTGCAACTGCCTCCATTTTTCAAAGTATGTGCAGTAAATCTGAATAGACATTCCTTTGTATTTTGTGTATTTGAAATGGTTTTAAGTGGTTTTAAAGTATACTGTTGATAGGAATCTTCTGAATATACATAAACACACACATGAATTCATTAAAACATAATGCAGTAATGAACTGGCTGTTGAAAGGGACCATGAAGAAGAAGAGAAAGTCATATGCATGCTAGAAATAGAAGCTATACAGAAAATGGAAGTGTTATAAGGGCAGCAGGCTCAGGAGTAGAGTGGTTGTATAGATTATTTAGAGGAATATGGAAGAAAAAAGAAATCAGCTAGTGTGTAAAATAATAGACGTATGCAGATGACATAAAATATACGTAATGAGGTGATTGGAGAGTTTAGGACTAGAATAAGCATAGAGAAGAGTAAAATAGTGGTGATGACTAGGGAGTGGATTTTTATGTAATTACATATTTTTTTTGCGTAAGTTTTAACGCAAGTTACGAAGTTCATTATTCCTATTGTGCATCCCCAAGTGTAAAAACTTAATCTTATTTCACATAAAAACACATATTTTCACATTTTTTAAATGTAAATACATATTTGAAGAAAATCTATAATAAGCACATAAATCGGCAATATTTGTTGATCAATAAAATTTAAAATGCTTCTGTGTTATAAAACAGTGCTCATATTTTCATTTTACGATTACGGTATTGTTTTTAACAGTGTATTTAACATAATGTATCTGAATGTTTCGGCTATTTATGGACTTCCCTCCATAAGTTCTAAAACTTGCTGGTCACTGGCTACGTCGTTACATTTAGACAGCGATTTGATTTGCTGCACAAGATGTTTCCTTGCATGATGTCATTCCAACTCTTTATGAATCAACCCTCTCGGATTTTGTTTATAGAATATCAGCGAAAGGCAATCACGGAGAGATAAGGTGACGTAATTCCGTTACGACATGGGAAACTCGGACGAATATTGCCCCACCATTAGGTAGTGGAATTTCATCACTCCTAAGAGTAAGGTTAGCTGTTCGGGTCCATATATCATTCCCGTGGTTGTGTGATTTTGTATGGATTTATAAGAAATATTTCCTTCAGTGTACGCTGCTATTCTTTTTATTGAAACAGTGATTCACCGTAAATGCGTGTGTCGTAACCTGCAAAATAATGCCAAAAGCGAAGTCGAGTACAAGGTCGCGTCTTCAACAATATGTAGTGGAATTTAAAAGCATTTTCACTACCGATGGAAAAGTATTATTTTGCCAACCGTGTGGTAAAACAGTAAGTGCAGATCAACGTTCTCAAGTAATCCAGCATTTGTCTGGAAATAAGCATACTGCGGCTGCTTCGCGTGTGCGTTCGCGACAATTACTAATAGCTGAACCAGCTACTTCAAATGCAGGCCCATCTAAATATTCCCAGTATTATTTAGATGTGTGCAGAGCATTTGTTTGTGCCGACATTCCTCTTGGTAAAATAAATAATCCGGGACTGAGAAATTTCCTAACAAAGTACATTAATTTTGAGCCTCCAGACGAATCCACATTAAGGAAAAAAGATCTCCCAAAATGTTACGAAGAAACTTTACAGAGAATTCGGGCAGTATGTGATGGCGAAAAACTGTGGGTGAGCATTGACGAAACCACTGATTCAAGTGGCAGAAAAGTAGGAAATGTTGTAGTTGGTGTGTTGAAGAATGACAAAACTGCTTGCGAGCGTTCTTATTTGCTAGCGTGTAAAGAAATGCTTGCTGCAAACCATGTCACTGTAGCTAGGTTATTCAATGAAGCCATGCACTTACTTTGGCCAAAAGGTATAAAATACGACCATGTATTGCTTTTCCTTACTGACAGTGCAGCTTACATGAAAAAGGCAGCCGAAGGCCTTTCTGTGAGCTTTCCGAAAATGATACACGTAACTTGCGTTGTTCATGCTCTACACAGGTTATGTGAAACTGTGCGGGCTCAGTATCCTCAAGTGGATAAATTAGTGTCTAATGGCAAAAAGGTCTTCGTAAAAGCACCCTCAAGAATCGATCTCTTTAAAGAGAAAAACCCGGATCTTGCGCTTCCTCCTCTGCCTATTGGTACGCGGTGGGGTACCTGGCTTAGCGCTGTGGTATACTACGCAGACAATTTCGAAAGTTTTGCATCCGTTGTGAACGTGCTAGATAAAAACGACGCGTCGTCAATTGAGATTCTTCAAGAGATACTAAAAGACAGCTCTTTGAAAAATGATTTGGCGTTTATATCTGCCAATCTAAGCTTCTTGTGTAAAACTATAGACATACTTGAAAAATCCACTAACCTGTTGTCCGAAACAGTGAAGTCAGTGCGCGCTGTTGAAAATAAATTAGATTTACTCCCGGCTTCGCAGGTACAGGGACTGTTAAAGGTCAAATATCAAAATTTGTTCAGGAAAAACAGAGGATTTCAAACAATGTGCCAAATTTCTAGTGTGTTAGAGGGTGCTCATGTTGGCGAAATTGATGGCGTTATTGTTGGTGACATTCCTCTCTTTAACTACGCTCGTCTGACTTCCTGTGATGTGGAGCGATCGTTTTCACAGTATAAGGCGTTCTTTAGAGATAATCGGCATGCATTTGTGATGGACAATTTGGAGATGACCTTTGTTGTTCACTGCAATTCTGAGACTACTTCTAGCAACTAATATTCCAGCGTGTGATGGGCGAGTACGAACTGGTACTATTTTTTCAAAGATGATAGGTTGCTTTTGCCATATTTAAACAAAACATTACCTTTAAAAAAATAACCATTCATAATATCTACTCTGGCGTATCAAAAATTAATATACCATACAGCACGTTTCCATACACAGACACCATTTTGCCTTAAGGAGCACGTTTGGTAGCACCATATTCTATTACAAAACATACATATTTATTTCTTGAGCGCGAGTAGTTATGTGATATTTAAAGGAAAATAATTTCAGTTTTTTATCACATATTTTAAAGTTCTTCATCACATAAAAAATAAATATTTTTCACATTTTTAGCACATAAAAATCCGCTCCCTAGTGATGACAAGAGGTAGGAAGGAAGGAAGGAGAAAGATAAAAGTAGTTGGAAGACCAGTAGAAGTTGTAAAAAGTATCAAATACTGGTGAGGTGTTGCCACAGTAGATGGAAAGATAACTGAGGAGGTTATAAAGAGATTACAACAAGTAATGGCTGTTAGTAGTGTGAGGGATATACAGTACTGAGGAACGAAGAAGTCCCAAGGAAGTGCAATGTTATCTGTTCAACCAGTATTTATATACACAGCAGGTTCTTGACCAACAACGAAATGAGACGAGACTAGAGTAAAGTTCAGATGGCTGAGTTGTAATTTCTTAGAGGTGGAGAAGGCAAGAGGTGATGAGATTAGAAAGAAGATTGGACTTTCAGAACTATAGGACAGGATAGAAACAAGCAAGCTGAGAAGACTGAGTTGTAAAGAAAGTATTAGCAGGGGAACTAACAGGAGAAGGACCACAAGAAGAAGGAGAGTGTAGAGAAGAGAGGAGGAAAGGAAGAAGATATATTGGAATCCAGAAAAGAGTAATGGAGAGACAGGCAACGATAAAGGTCCTGGATTCATAACCCAACCCAGGAGAAACTAGAAAGGGGACAAAGAAGAATGAAGCAGGTAACATTTCTTGCTCCATAATTAAGGGTTGGACAACTGTCAGATGCTGCTTTGTAAACTGTTTTATTAGTACTCCAACCATTTGAATGAATCTTAAGCAGAAAGACAGTTTTGTGACAGACTTGTTTATTCATAAAATAAAATTAAAAAAAAAAAAAAAAAAAAAAACAGGCTTTTAATCATAAACACTTGATAGAAGTTTCCTATAATAACCAGCCAAATAAAGGAAAACTCCCTTTCCTTCTTTGAAAAATACAAGTTTTTTCTTGTGCACGTTTTGAGTCCTATGTTATATTTATCATACCAATGGATGAGTAATTTGTGACTTATGCAAAAGTTGGAGTAACCGTGAAACTTAACTGCTGAAGTTCAGGGGCAATACAGTTTGTTGGTGGGCTATGTCAGGACAGAATACATCGTGTAAACAGAGAGTTCAAATTAAGATAGTAGTGTGTATTAATTTTGTTCCAGTTTTAATGCACATATGTATTACAGTGTGTGTGTCCAACCCTAGTCCCGTGTCTCAATAGGGTCGTGTATGAAGCGATACGCATCTTTGTACTGTTGTTTATAAGTTTCATTTCCGTATTGATAGATAGACCGGTCTTGACCATATTTACTAGCTGAATGTGAATAAATTTTGTATTGATAAGGTGGTGACTTCAATATAAATATAATTTTTTTTGTAAAGACGCATCTTTGTAGCCGAGATTTTCAGCCCTATGTAGAGATGAATTGAATCATGTTCGACCTTATTGACATTAGCAGAATGTATTACTATTGTTCAACTACATGTCAGTCAGAAAACCAAGGACACTGTCCAAAACTGGAATGGACATCATTATCACAGCCACTTCAGCCCTGATTTGGCACCAACTTCAACTTAGTTGATAGCAGTACGCTCCTGAGAGCTGCTACACAGTAGCTTAGCCTTTTACCATGCAGGTACAGTAAGGAATGGAGGTTATGCCTAGGGGATGTAACAGAAAGAAAATTAGCTTTGTAAAAAAAAAAAAATGTGGTGCATTAGGATACGAAGCAAGTAGCAGAATTGGAAGAAAAAATGTACTTATTTTTTTCAGAGTCTGTAACAAAATATCACCTTTGTCACCTTTAGAAGAAATAAACCATGAACGAATACACCAGGGAATGTAGATATAATTTGGTGGAATACAGAACGGTTTTACAACGTGCCTTTAAACAGGTGCGAATTTCAGAAAGGTGTAATGGCAGACATGTTTCATATTTTTATTGTATTTAAATAAGGCTTGTGAAATTTAAGCTTTTGAATTGAGAAGTTCAGCAACAACAACAACAACAAAACCATTGAATTAATTTCTCAGCTCATGAGGCAGAAAATGAAGTTGGATGAAGAATGACAGGTCATGCTGTCCTGTACAGATCGGTGAGTGATGCCAGCTAATGGAAGAGTATGAATAAGATTCAAGACAATGGTTTTTGATTAACCCACTGAATAGAGGTCTGCTGCTGCTGCTGCTGCTGCTGCTGCTTCTTCTTCCTGGACATTTTCAAATTCCTTGATATTGGCAATATATGTGGATTTGACCCAGTTTTACCAACCCTATGTTGAAGGATGTGTTCACTATTGCATGTTTCTGTATGTAGTGGTGTGTGTAGAGAAACACAAACTTCCAGTCCCCAGTTAACCAGATGCGACTAAGATCCCTAACCCAACTGGAAATCAAACCTGAAACCGTTTGAACTGATTGCTGTTCTGCTGACCATTATTCCATACATCTTCCTCTAAAATGAAATCAGCAGTCTTGCATGTCTCGGAAGGTGAACAATCAACCTACATGTTGTGTCCTGTTTGCTTCTTCCGTCGTTGGTTATTTTACTTCCTAGGTAGCAAAATTCCTCTTCTTCCTTACTCACCTGACCATACTCTATTCATTCCATCACTTTTGTTTTGGATTTATTTTAATTTTGTACTCTGTTTTCAAAATTCTGTCTGTTCATTTGAACATCCCTTCCTAATCTTTTGCTGATTTAGGTAAGATTACATCATCATCAGCAGATCTGAAAATTTGAATTGCCTCTCCCTGAATACTCCTTTTTTTACATTTCTCCTTGATTTTCTTCATTGCCTATTGCTATAGGCATTAAATGGTAGGCGAGACAGACTTTACACCCCTGCTTTTCTCCCTAGTGGATTGTTGCTTCTCTTTTTTATTTCTGATATATGTATTGAAAAGAGTATTGTGGTAATTGTGTGGCTCTTCTCTTGTTGTAGGATGGCAGCCATCAGCAATGGATTGAGAATAATGGATCAACATATAGCAGCACAACAGGCTGTTACAGATCGTTTGAAAGTGCTGTATCCTATGGTAAACGAAGAGGAGACTCCTTTACCCAGGTGTTGGAGCTCCAAAGATAAGTTCAGCTACATTGGATTATCACAGAATAACCTCAGGGTTCATTACAAAGGACATGGCAAGGCCCACAAGGACGCAGCTAGCGTACGGGCTACGCATCCCATACCTGCTGCGTGTGGGCTCTACTACTTCGAGGTGAAGATCTTCAGCAAAGGTCGTGATGGTTGCATGGGAATCGGGCTGTCCACTCATAATGTCAACATGAACAGGCTTCCAGGTTGGGACAAGCACTCGTACGGTTACCACGGTGATGACGGCCATTCCTTCTGCTCGTCGGGTACAGGCCAGCCTTATGGACCCACTTTCACTACTGGTGATGTTATAGGCTGTGGTGTCAATCTCATTGACAATACTTGTTTTTATACCAAAAACGGACACAATTTAGGTATTGCATTCACAGATTTACCTTCGGATTTATATCCAACCGTAGGCTTACAAACCCCTGGAGAAGTTGTTGATGCCAACTTCGGACAAACACCATTTGTTTTTGATATAGAAGATATGATGCGAGAATTGAGAGCCAGAACTCAACTCACAATCCAACAGTTCCCTATACCAGATAATGCTACATTACACAAGATGGTGTCCACCTACTTGGTACATCACGGGTACTCTACCACTGCAGAGTCCTTTGCTCATGGAACGGGACAAGTATTTGATGAGGATATAACATCAATAAAAAATAGGCAAAGAATTTTAAAACTAGTCTTAGCTGGTCGAATGGGAGAAGCAATAGAAACTACGTCTAATCTTTATCCAGGGCTGTTAGAACGAGATCAGAATCTCCTTTTTATGCTCAAATGTCGTCAGTTTGTTGAAATGGTGAATGGGACGGATTCGGAGGTGCGTGCTCCCCGATGCCCCCGTGGTCAAAGGATCTTTTCTCCCAGTCACTCGTCTTCCTCAAACGGAAGTCCGTGGTCCGCTAGATCTAATCAGACTTCAGTCATTCAGTCCACAAAGAGTTACAGCAACAACCGGAGTCGGAAACTCTCTGCAACGGTGGAAGAAAATAACATGAATAACCTAGCTATGAATGGCAGTGGTGGAACAGGTGATCAGTCAAATAGATTATCTGCACTCATTAGACCGATCTTGGATGGGAGCGGTGATGATACGGATGTAGAAATGGAAATACATGAAGAGAGGAATGGTCATAAAGCTTCGTCCCCAAGCTCTAACGGCTTCCAGAATGGAAATAGTGTTGAAGAAAGTGAAGAACATTTGGATGATAATCAAGAGATGGATACAGATTTTCCTGTAAATCAGCGTCAGCTCTGCGGTGGGAACAGGTATGCCGTAGAGCGCATGTTGGAATTTGGTCGTGAACTCTACACCATGAGCCAGCACCTAAGGCAGGAGCAAGGTAAAGGTGCCCAGATCGAGAAGATGTTGCAGGATGTTTTTAGTTTATTGGCATATTCCAATCCGTGGAATAGTCCTGTTGGCTGGCAGCTTTCACCGGTACAAAGAGAAACGGTATGCTCAGTTCTCAATTCTGCCATTTTAGAATCTAGTAATCTCCCACGGCGGCCACCATTGGAGATCGCTATCGGTCATGCACAGCAGTTGTTGCAGTTGATGTTGCACTCAGGATTGGGTGCGTGTGCCTTTGCCAGTGTCGACGATTTACTGAAGCACTGACTACGCAGGACGTGCACACCTTTCTCTTGTTTTACCCACGTTACGATCTCAAATTGAAGGTGTGATTCTTTTATGAAAGGAACTATTTGAAGCTTTACCGGGTTAGTGGAAAGCCGGCTAGGTTTTAGAGTGAACGTATTACGCCAGAAGAAAGCCTTTAGCAGTTGAAGATAGTCATTTGAGAAATGTGGCATCATGAAATTCTATTCTCCATATTTGATATTGTGAATGATTTCCAATGTGTTGGTAGCCCTGTTCTTGTCATCGTAGAGGACACAGACGTTTGTTGAAGATAGCATAGAATCTTGATTATTTAGTTGCTGTTATTGAATTAAAAGTTTAGATTTCAAACTCAGTATTTTACTCACCTGTAGATAGTGTCACATCAGATTAAGGAAGATCAAAGAAGTACCTAGATGTGAAATAATTTTATTTTTTGAACAGTGCTTTTATATTAAATGTTCTTAATTGTTGAATTAGGCTGAGTTGGTTTTTCATTGGTTGTTTGAGTAAAAGAAATATGTAATTCTCCACTACGTATTTTGATCATTTGTCAAATTGACGTGCTCAACAATATCTTTTCATGTGCTGTCATGGTTATTAACAAAATTGTCTCTTAAATGTGTCATTGGTTTTTGTAGTGTGGTTTAAAGTTTTTGCTAGATGTGGAAAATTTTGGCCATTTAAATTTATTATGTTCGACCATTCTTGTAACTAAAATGCCGTAATTTTAATCAGGCTGGCATTTTAGTCAATAACACCTCCTTTTCATCAGTACTTGTTCTGACTTTCATTTCCATCCTGTGTTGCAACCTTTTTCCCCTCTGTTTTTCCAGGAATTATGTCTTAAATTACCCAGAATAAATAAGATATTACGTTCAGTCAAAATGTTTCATAGAAATTTTGTGCCCTTATTTTGCAACACCTTTATTCCCAGTAAAGTTCCTAGAATTAATGAACAGTGTAATTATGAATTGAGAATTAATCGTACTCCTATTTTGTTATTTTCATGTGAGAATCAGAATTGTTAATAGAGACTTTAAGATATAATATGAAACTTGCGAGGATTTCAGAGGTCCTAGCTAAATGTCAGTCATGAAACAAAATCCACCTCCGCCAGCAGGGTAAATAACATTTACATCGTCAAATGCTGGGAGGGTAGCTTGGGGCACTCAAACAAACAATTTTTAAAGAAAGTTATATGTGCCTATGAGGCATTGTTTGGTGAGGCCAGCCAGTCCTAATGTAACTCACCTTTATCATCCTACAGTTAATTGCAAGATCATGTAGCACACACCATTAACACCATCAGCAAAGTATTGTTACTCTGCAAGTCATAGAAAACACTCCATAGTCATGGCGAACTGAGTTTGAATGCTTCGAGAAAGCCTCTGTTGACCTGTACACAAATTTATTTGTTAACACATTGACGATAGGGCCCCAAACAGAGGCTGCTACCCCATGTTGACCAGATAGTATGTGCCTCCAAGAATTTTTTTTTTACACTGCTGCACTCAAACTACTGTAATTTGAGAAGTAATGAAGATATCGACCTCAAACTTGGAGCAGGTATTCACTAGGTCGCTTAGTAGTCTGTACAGTGTGATACCTCTCAAAGCAGTATCGTTTGTGACTCGATTTATTTATCTTTCTAAGTACAGTGTAGTAGGAATTTCCCGCTTGTGCCGTACATGTATTTATTGTATTCAAGTATGCAAGGATTTCTCCTTACGGTTACTCCCTGTTTAGTGTTAGCCGTTAATCAGCAACTGAATGCGCCACGCCATGTTGACATCCGCTCTGGAGCTCCAGGGAATAGCTCTACATATCTGATGTTATTTCATTAAATACATGAAGGTTTAAGGAAAGAAAGGTGCAGTGATAGTTTAATCCATTTGGAACTCATAATCTTGCCCCCGCAATTATATCCATAATAATTATGGAAATACGAGGTGCATAAAAGTGAGAGAATTCTCATAGCCTGTCACCTGCTGTCATCTGAGAAACCTCGAGAATTCTCAGGGCTTTTCACTCTTGTGGCACATCAGATAATGAGTCTGCATATGTTTTTCGTCACACAAGGCACATTGGCTTGGGATCTTTACAATTATCTACAAGCACGCGTGTAAGATACCCGTGTATATAGGTTGTTTTCTTGGTTACAGTGATCGTAGAAGCGGAAAAAAAATATCGGCACTAACATCAGTGATCCCACTACATGGTGGCAAGCAGTTCAAACTCTAGCTAACAGACAGCGCAGCAAGTTGAAAACTAAGTCAGTACGTAAAAACGGAGATCTCTGGGGCCGGTCTTCAATGTGTTCAGAAAGAAGCCGTACTTTTCAGTTTTCGCTCAGTTAATGTAACTTTAAAGCTTATCTGTCTGTCTGTGTTATAATTAAACACCTATAACAATATAACATACACTGTTAAACAAAGAAAGACAAGTTTCATTCTTGAAAGAACATCAGATTCAATTAAATCATATTTGTAAATTGTTTAGAAATGTATAAACGTGTTTGTTTAAATTTTAAAAGTTAGAACTTAGTGAAGTCTAACAAAGAGTGCAAGGTGTCATTGGCGTAAGCTGCCTAGTTTGTAACTTTCCGTAACGTCGTGCTATAGTGATGTCAGCGGCTACTTTGAATTGTACTTTTAGCTTTAATATTGTTATTACTGCTACTATTATTATATTTTGTTTTTCGTTTCAGCAGTCTGTGACCATGTTTGACAATCTTTGCAGTATTTTTAGCTTTCTCTACCTTCACTCTTTACCAGTATCTTTTCATCCTCTCTCTCCTACTTCCTTCTTTTGTTCTGTATAGGATCTCCCTTTTTACTAGTGTTTTCCCAGCCTCCTGACTTTGTAACAAGTGGAATCACTGGTACCTGTTGACCTACAGGAACCTTTCTCTGTTTGTGCAACTTTAACAAGGAACCTTCCAATGACTGTTGCTTTGGGATCTTTTGGAGGATTTTTCTGAAATGGGACATTGCGCTGACATTTGTTAACACGCGAGAGGTCGCGCCCGTTTCAGAACGATAAGATATCTATTAGGTTCAACCTTTCCAATACTAATTACGTACATGGTTATGTTACAAATACCTTTTATTCAACTTTGGGACCGGTTTCGACATATATAATGTCATCATCAGCCATAAAAAGATCACAATATATAAGCAAGAACACAATCTGTAACTGACTCTTCACACCTTGTCATAACAGAAGAGTAACGGCTTAATAATTAAATCTGGCACAGTGATACATTGAAGTAAACATAAAGTCTCTCATTATTCAAGGAATAAAAGAAGGTTCTTCGATATGTAGTCTTTGTGCATCCGTTCAATAGAAGGCTCCGTTTGGCTTCCAAAGTAAAGAGTCATTTAAAACACACACACGTGATATGCGTCAACCAGAGTGTCGAGAACATATTTGAGTCACTTGTAATTTATACCTGATAAAAATTTAATACTGATGAATATGAAATCAGTCAGTGGTAAAAGACATTAGTCTTGTGGGAAGGAGATATAAAATGTGGTAGGTCTGGAGGGGAGGAAGATGGGGGAAGAAAAAGATCTTGTTAGGGGATTAGTAGGTTTAAGGTGGGTCTTGTGAACAATGTGGTGGGGGTTTATAACATGATAGGGTACTGTGTATCATAGTAAATATTGACCTATTCGGAAGATTAAAATACTTAAATACTTTAATTAAAAAATCAAATAGAATATTAGTTTTTTCTCAGAATGTTTATGTAATTATTAATTAATTTTCTTATAAAAAACTAATATTCTATTTGACTTTTTAATTAAAGTATTTAAGTATTTTAATCTTCCGAATAGGAGGTCAGTATTTACTACGATACACAGTACCCTATCATGTTACAAACCCCCACCACATTGTTCACTAGACCCACCTTAAACCTACTAATCCCCTAACAAGATCTTTTTCTTCCCCCATCTTCCTCCCCTCCAGACCTACCACATTTTATATCTCCTTCCCACAAGACTAATGTCTTTTATCACTGACTGATTTCATATTCATCAGTATTAAATTTTTATCAGGTATAAATTACAAGTGACCCAAATATGTTCTCGACACTCTGGTTGACGCATATCACGTGTGTGGGTTTTAAATGACTCTTGACTTTGGAAGCCTGTCGGAGCCTTCTATTGAACAGATGCACAAAGACTACATATCGAAGAACCTTCTTTTATTCCTTGAATAATGAGAGACTTTGTTTACTTCAATGTGTCACTGCGCCAGATTTAATTATTAAGCCGTTACTCTTCTGTTATGACACATGGTGTGAATAGTCGGTTACAGATTGTGTCCTTGCTTATATATTGTGATCTTTTTATGGCTGATGATGACATGTGTCGAAACCGATCCCAAAGTTGAATAAAAGGTATTTGTAACATAAACACGTGCGTAATTAGTATTGGAAAGGTTGAACCTAATAGATATCTTATCGTTAATCTCAATTCAATACGGAAACATTAATGAAGTTCCTATCTTTAACCTGTTTCAGAATGCGAGAGGTCGCGCGAAAGCAAATTGCTCACGCATAATAGTTTAATGAGCTGCTATGTACCCTCTTTAAATGCCTTTCAACTAGTACTAACATATTTACCCAGTTAAGTACTTTCTCACTATAAAAAATTAATGAATTTCTTGCAAAATCTGGTAAAATTACAAGAGTTTTTAAGAGCGCGAGAGGTCACGTATGAGCAAATTGACTCATCGTTTGCATTTGTACATTACAGTGAATGATTTGGTCACAGCACCACACTTCACTGAAAGCCACCGTAAACCTCATGAACTTTACTTAAGAAACTTCCTTGGAAATTCAGTCATGTAAGAATGCACTACGCGAGGGGTCGCACAAAGGCAATTTGCTGTGGCAGATGTGAAAGTGAAAGAAAACTTAAGCTACGATAATCAACGTCAGGTGGAGAGAGGGAGGGGAGGGATGAAACGAGCGCCCTAAGCCCTACAGCGGCTAGCAATGAAATTATTAACAAATATTTTAAAAGTGCGGCAAACTGCTGCGGGCGCGACCTCTCGCACGTTAATCACATTCATCATTCGGACTGCTACAGCCTTATTGAAGTGGTATTTTTCTACGAAATTTTGCACTGTTCCCCAGCTTTTACAAATCTCCTAACTCTCATTTGAAGTGAGAGATTCCTTTGTCTTTCCCTCCTCCTCAGATGAGATTTCCTCCATTAATCTCTGGTGTTCTCGTGATGTGGATCCATCAGTTCGTTGGTGGTCAGCTCCTGGTCTTGTTCTTCCATCAGATCTTGAATGTTGGCCTGACTTCCAGTCTTCCCCAAGGACACAGTTTACACGATGGACCTTATTGTCAGACAGAGTGATTGTAATTATATGAGCATCTATATGGAACATTGAATATGATATTTGGTGTTGGTATTATTAATGTTGTGTATCTGCTTTAAATTGATAGAGATAAATGTAGAAAAAGAAGAAGGAAGATAACAAAATTGAATGGTGTTTGAGCAAAATGTTGGATGAGTGATGGAGGCAAATACTGAAGTGTAGTCTGACGTTTGAGTGAGTACAAGCAGGAGATTGCCCGAAGTGAGCAAGACACACCAACCGAACTGAAGCTCAGCAGAGAGATCAGAGTTATAACACTTGCCACTTCTGTAATACTTCTGAGGTACTTGAAATTTTCTGTCCATCTTTTCTGCCTCTTCTATGTTGTCACCAGAAACTCTTGTTTTCTTTTTCTTCACAATGAACTGTATTGAATGAAAGTTGCCTTCTGAGAGATTACAGGAGTAAATTTTGTTTTCAAACAAATTGTAAGTTTCATGACTATTGCATTAAAGTTCCTGCACCCTATTGTAAATTTAAATGAGTCCTTCTTTTATTGTTAATAATATAAAATTAAAATGTGATATCTAAAAGTGTTGAGAGTTGATTAAGAGCTTGTGGACTCTGTTCTGCTGTACTGTGGTGTGACTTTCTTGCCAGTGAGTAGGTTAAAACCTGAAAGAGGATTTCTTCCCTTCTCAACATATACCAAGCAATTTATGCAATGGATCACTGATCATGCGGTGTGAGGGGAGAGCCTAGTCTCTCCTCAGCTATTGTCTGTTGGGAGTAATTCACTACAATTACACAAAATACATGACACTTTACAGATATATATTTACACTGAGTCCATCCAATAATCAGCGACAGCAATCCCGTCGGCGTTCTGGCAGAAGTTACTAAGTCCAGAAACATAGTTTTGAGGTAAATGGGTTTTAAGAAATCAGTGATATATGATCCCATATTACTGCAAGGCTATCGCACCTTTTGGACTAGTTCTATTTGCAGTGTCTTCTACTATGTTACATGTACGTGTCCAAGTATTCATTTCATACTTCATCATTACCAGTCTGTAAAAAGGGTCCTAAATGGACTTAGTAACGTCTCCCTGGCGAGGGTTTAAAAATGTCACGCGGTTTGCATCCGGCAAAAGTAACTAAGTCCCATATCTTGGACTTGGTTATTTTTGTCAGGTCTTATTGTGGTAAATTTCTGTTCATACTGAGGTTCTTTTATGGTGTGGGGAGGTACAGGAGAATGCAATGTTCACAATAATCCATTTAATTTGAGTCATGTCATAACCTTTATTTTGCTGTTTAGTACTACATGTTAACATTATACTCATACTAACATCAAATTTAAGGACTTTTATTCCACTTGATAATGTTGAACAACCAGAAAGTTCTTGAATTTTATGAAAGAGGTAAATAACCTATTCATGAAAATTTTACCACTGAAAAAGGTTAAACATCATCATCATCATCATCATCATCATCATCATCATCATCATTGCTGTCACTCTCGATGCTAGGGCCCGGATTGCGATCTTTGACTGCTAATGAGTGAGGTAGTGAATGATACCATGCATGAAATTCTTCAGGGATCACTCCTTTGTTGCATAGTCCAATCAAGTCTTTATATTTCTGTTGAGATATTGGTAGATTTGATTTGTATGCCTTTTTCAGAGAAGGAAGCTCACCTTTTTTGTGTCGGCCTAGAACATTCAGTTCTGTGTATTCTCCCAAATATTTATAGCTGTATTTCACTATTTTAGGCGTGCACTTTTCAAAGCAGAAGCATTTCACTTTTAACCAACTAATTCACCTTCCTTCAGTATCTTTGGTCTTATTACGGAGAAGACTTTTAGAAAGAGCATTCAGATCTATAAAATCATTGAACTTCAAGTGTCTAACTTCGTAAGGAGAAGCAGTTTTTCTCTTCCTTGACGAACGAGCTAGCTTGAAAATATTCAACCAATCATTCATAGTGTAGACAGATGCAATTTTTTTCTGATGTTCAATCGCGCTGTGCATACTGTCGCATTCCATCATGGAGTGGCCAGACTCGAGAAATTTCTGCTCAATGACTTCTATACCGGTAGTCTGTGTTACATAGAGCAAGAGGGCAACAACATTTTGGTTTCTGTTTTGCCCACTACAAGTGTCGAAGAAAAGAGATACTTCTTTAACCATTTCCGGTAAACTAGTCAGGTATAAATAAAGACAAGTCCCTATTTCTACACTCCCACGCCTTCCACTCATTTCATGCCATGTGTAGCAGAACGCATTATTCGGGGGTACACCTTCGTAAATTGTAAAATTGTAAGCACATAACTTGCGGCGGTAGTACATGGGTGACACATCTCTGCTTGGAATCTGCAGAATGCTTTGGAGGTCGAATGTAGCTGTAACAAAAGATGTTTCCCTTATTGCTCTCTGCTTGACGGTTTCCTTACTGCTGTTGGCATTGTTAGCATTGTTTTCTCTTTCCTTGTGCTCATTATATTCTGGTTATAGCTTTGCTCTTTCCTCGCCAGATGATGTCTGATACCTGACACATAAGTTGCACTGGTCTTTCCTTGGTCTGAAGAAAGAATAATTGTACTTCTTAACAGAAAATTATTTTATAAGATGTCTTGCTTGCTGGTACCTCGTTCCTTTCTTTGCACCACTCTTCATACAGGGAAAACATTGTTGATATAGAAAGTGAACTATCCAAGTATTTTCTTGTCGATGACTTTCTCGTATAATGTGACTCTGTTAGTGGGAAACTTTCAATGTGGTCCCTGATTACCTTAATTTGTCATACACTGAGCTTATTGGCTGGAGAATGTCACCCTCGCATATCACACCCAGAAAACACACCCGAATCTGAAACTTTTTTGTAAGCTTTGTTTAATGGCCCACTACTTGAGCAGAGAGTTTTCAAGAAGAAACTCTTACAGACCCACGTTTCTTCATTATTTTTAATGAAGAAAAACTTCTTTGCATTTTTTCTTTCTCTTCCAGAATCCTTCCTTGATCTGCGTTGCTGAGGTGCAAAAGCTTTACTTTGTTTCAGTAGATAGTCCTTCTGTTGTTTGTAGTCTTCCAGTTTCCAATATTCAGCACAAATGTTCTCTCTATCATCTTGAAAAAAGATACTGCTGCACTTAAAAGAGCACTTACACTGGACTGGTTTTGGCTTCCTTGCATTATATTCTCCTCTTGCGGTAGTGTATGCTTTTCCTGAATTTCTTAGTTACACTTCACTTCCGTTTGGTAGGATCGGTTGCATGCCATCTGCTTCTTTTTTTCAGTACTTTCTTCAATGTCTGGAAGAAAACGATTGATTAGAGAGAAATATTTGGTGTTGCAGTTAATATAGGAAACATGAGTTCGAATTTACCTGTAACATTCATAGCTTCAGTGGAAGGAGTGGAAGGAACTTCTATTAAGGACGATTGTGGACTGTTTTCGTTATCAGATACAGAAACATCCGCACTTGGTGGCATCCAGTCTGGGTCATTGTCAGAGTCATCCTTTTGTTCGTCTTCAAAGTAATCATCATTCTGTACAGAGAGGATAGTTTTATAAATCTACTGTTGGATTTATGCTTATGGCTCTTACTGTAAATATCTTAGTAAAATTAGGTAAAAATGGAAACTTACTTCACAATTTCAGAACTCCGTTGTGTCTTTCTGGCCTCTGTCGGCACCAGAGCTACTATTTTGAAACGTCATCAGCACTACTCCGTATCTGTGTTTCCTCCAAAAGTGCCTAAAATTAGTTATAGGTGTTTAGTATTCATCAACACAATATTAGCTTTGCAGTAAACATCTGATCATAGCGTCAATGACAGAACACATTCCAAGAATGTAGTTGAAGGTTGCAATGTTCTCTGTGGCTTAAAAAAACTTTCTTGTTAAAAAGAAGAGTCACATACACTTACCTCAAAACTTACTGAACTGTCTCTGTGAGGTACTTATTCACTTCATCCAGATTAGAATTATTATTAGTAATTCCGTTGTCGGTATTGTTCACTGTCTGCACATCCTGCAATTGTACGCATAATAGAAATCAAATAAGCATACATTAATGTGACTACATTATTTTGTTTAAAAATAACGACTGAATAACCGTGCATACAGATTATCCTTTAGCAAGCATGAAAACATAATAGTTACACTTTTCTTACCCTTGGATTATGATAGAGAACATTTTCATGAATTTCATTTGGTAAAATATTTTGAAGGCTTGTATAGGATTTTTCCTCTGGAGGTGTTTCATTTTGAAATCCTTTATGCCCCGAAATAGTTGATGTCGAAAATTGGCATGAAGTCTGTAATTATAAAATTTTACACTGATATCAGCGATCCTTCTGAAGTAAAATATAAAACAAAATATTTAAAATAATGAGTTTCTAACTTACCGTTATATTCATTGTGTCATTTCCTGTGTCAGTTGTTACAGGTGTAATAGCTATGTTATACATGTGTTCTGCACAATGATGTACCATCAGATGACTTCTGCTTTCAAATGTCAAATTGCATATTCTGCAGAACATCATCTTTGTAGATACTGCCTTACAGAGCACTTGATAATCACTGACAGTCTGTCACGTTACGCGGGAAAGAAGAAAGGCACAATGCATGAAGGTAACGCGGGATAATGCAATGTGGTAAACCCACCTATGCGTCAATGCATGAATTTATGTTGTTATAAGATAACGCAATTAAACGAGTAAACGTACAGTAAAGGAAGTTTGAGAACGAAGGAAAAAATAATAATGTGAGGTTCACATTATTCACCAGAATGACAAGAATATAAACACACAGAAGTGATTAAGTCCACTTAGTCACTTATGCCTGGACATCAATCTTCCAAAATGGACTTAAGATAAGAGGGTAGGGTACCGGTGCCCCAAAATGGTTCATTTTATCAAAATAACTACCACGCCATTGTGAAGAACGTGTTTTCTTTACCCCAGTAGTGCATTTAACTCAAATTCGTAAAAAATGGACTTAGTCACTTCTGCCTGAACGCCGACGATCCATTCTTTTTTCGCTTGAACAAGGTCTTGAAGTGTACATTGGACAGGGCATATTTTACAGTTATACAGCCCGCAGTCACAAAGTTTTATTTTCCTAAATACCACCCACATCTTCCAACACTACCACTCAAACAATTAAGTGACCTTCAAGTAGCCCAGGGGTACACAAAAGGAGCCTCCCCGTAGATTGCAATGATACGTATTAAAGGCAAAAACAGCAATCGGGCGTACCCTGGGCAATGTCAGAGAATGATTAGAAATTATCAGGCGACTGATCCTTTCACAACAGACGCGTTGAAGAATATGAATGATAAAACTGCCCTTTTCAGGACCCCAGGTGACAATTATGTCCATAAATATCTAAGTCTTTTAAGCGCTGTTTGATTAAAGTACTACATGTACGCACATTGAGTACTCAGCAGTTCTGTCATAGATGACCTGGCTGTCAGTGAACAGGAGTACTAGGGAAATGAGGAGTGTGGTAGTTTCCTATTGCTTTCTGCATTGAGCTAGAAGGTGCTATTACATCAGTCTGTCAAGCCCACAGAAATGCACACACTAACCTACATTTCACACCATTCATAAGAGAGAGTGGCTGCATTGTTCACACCTCAATCACTTTCAAAGCCAATGTTGAGACAGAGACAGCTCATAGCAGAAAACACAGTGCTCTGTAAACACTGGATTTAACCAGCAAAGCCTGAAAAGGAACACTAAATTAAACCATTACATAATTTATAACCTAAGTACAATAATATTTGACGATTCACTCAGCCATTCATAAGGTTACCTCACAAGTCAGTTTGATGAATCAAGCAATCACCTTCAGCAGTACATCTTAAATTTCTTATCAGAAGTCACATTTCTATGAAGAAAGGTAATTTGCTTTTTCTGAATTTAGTAGTGAAAATATTGTATTTTGTAGTCTGTATTTATCTTAAAACTAGCTGTAGTACCTGTCATTGACGGGACACTCATATAGCATGTGCAAAGTCGTCTAACTCCCAAGTTAATTAAGGCCACTACCGCTTCCTTCCCACTGCTAGCCTATTCCCGTACCATCGTTACAATAAGACCTGTCTGTGTCGGTGCGACATAAAGCAAATTGTAACTCCCAAGCTACTTTCCGCCAGTATTTAGGCATGCTGTGTTACTCAGGACGCAACAGTAGTCCCATCTATCGAAGACGAGTGGCACCAGAGGAGACAAATTGCATCACAACATGGTCAATGTAATTTTATTGTTGATCAGTTTTATAAGCTTTCGATATTGTAGACCAGGGCCTCTCAAACGCCCAAACTCTCACGCGTGCAGGGCGAGGTGCATAGGCTCTGTGCACTGTGCATCGGTACGCTTCGCCTCAACTCGGCTTGACTCGGATGATGTAGTGTGCTGAGAGCGACGAAGCGTTTGGTGGTAGACGACGTGTTTATCAGTGAAATAGACAAGCGCACGACAACAACATAATAATGGAGCAACCTGTTTCGAAGAAAGCAAAGACTTCCGAAAGTCCATTTCAATCGAACTGGGAACTTTCGTATTTTTTTGTTTGTTTGTTTGTTTGTCGTGACGATAACGCCAAATGCTTAATCTGTGGGACGATAATTACGTGCGTAAGAAAATCATCTATTGAAAGACACTACAACAGACTACATTCGGAAAATTATTGTGAAATCATAGGAGACGTCAGAGAGAAAGAATTAAGGAAGTTGAAACAGCTTGAAGAAGAGCATTCTATATCCACAAATGAGTTTTGTTCCAGTACTGTAGCATTTTCATTTTGGTTACGGGTTCTGCATTTTTTTAAAATTATGTTTTCATTCCTCTCAAACATGTATGTGTATTTCTAATTCACTTTTTTAATTTTTTTAATAACACTGGTAACCTTGTCCCATACAACTGTGCGTCTCCGCTCACCACACGTAAACATTTCGCAGTGGGGGAGAAACAGCAGTGAAGGTGAGGAACGCGGAGACAGGCCGAACGGGGAGACAGGTGTAGGGAGAGAGGAGTGGGGGGTCTGCACTCTGGTCAACCAAGCGAAGTCGTCTTTTGCACCGTGCACAGTGCATGCACCACGCGCATGCACCCTGAGAGGCCCTGTTGTAGACCTTCACATTTAGTTTTCTTCCAACTCTGTGATATTAGAGCATTTGAGAATCCATCCTTTCATGACTCCCTCTTGTCTTATTCTTCAATTCCTTTACAATTTTTTCTCATTTTGTATGACCATCCTCACAATTTTCCTTGTCAATATGGACCAATTAGGTTTTGCACCTTAAGATAATTTTGGAAAAAAACCACCGCCAGTTAACACGATTGAACAATATTTCCGTTAGCAGTGCTCGGCGTTGATATGGACTCAACAACAAAAGTCCAAATTCATGAATTCTAGTATCATAGTTGGTCGGTAAAATTGTACAAGACATAAATGATCAGAAAGTGCATTCTCTTTTGTTATGTAGTACTTTTCGATAAGACCAATAACATTGGTATTTTTTTTTAAATGCCTTCCCCTAAACTATCATTTCACCCAGTGTGAATAAAATTATTTATAGTCTAGACTGTAGTGCCTTATTTCCTGACTTTAAATACCGATTTTCATTAAATTCTGTTCACATGGTGGTTGCACATGGCAACAAAAATCGAAATTCATGAATATGTTGTTATAGCCATTATGGTAAAAATGTATAAGATGTGCTGATTGGAAATTTCTAGATTGTAGTGCCTAATTCCCTGACTTTGCATACCAATTTTCATTAAATTCTCTTCAGTTATTTTCTCGTGATGCACGTACATACATACATACATACAGAAGTACCATTCTTTTTTAATTCTGAGCAGCAATGTACAGACATAATTCTTATATAAATGGTATCCTTTCTCTTTCATAAGATGAACTGATTATGAATTCCCTGTGTGCACGGCGGAGGCTGGACTATAACGTGTCGGCGCTTCACCAAACTACAACTTCGGTACCAGAGTTATTGTTGTTCAACCGTGTCACACTAGCCTTCAGTTCACAAAAATTTCTGGCATCGACTGATGAAATTATCTATCACTCCTCGTTAGTTTCCTTGAGAAAACTGAGTGTATTTCTTGATGAATTTAGTCTTCTGTTCCTCAAGGATGTGCCCCAAAATTCCTCGGCTGTGATGAATGAACACAAAAACAGGCTTGTGTATTAAATATTTTAGTAATATTATTTATTAACCTTAGTGAACAGCAAAGATGAAATAGAAACTGAAAAATTAAGTATGTTCTGTCAGTAATTACATTATTGTTGTGGGGTAGTTTACTTTCATACATATATGGAAGAATTGCTGTTAAACACACCTGCAGTATTTAATCTACAGAAAGAAATCTCTTCCACTGCTTATTTTAATGTTAGCCAGTGCATATATGACGTTGAAAACTGAAGCTGTTTAGATAGTGATCGACATGTTTCTCGAGTGTTCCTGTGGTTTATATGCTTTCCTCTAGTGTTGGTGATCTATCAGGACTGCTCCCTAGCATTTGAAATCCTTCCAAAGCAGGCCAGATATGTCACAATATTCCACATGGCAAAAGAGTGAACCATATAAGTTCAAGAACTCCTGTTGTATGTTTGTTCTCTTAACACTGCAGTGGTCGCGCGTTCTACTGTTGTAGAACAGGTCAATATCTTTTCCAGCCCTGAGCGGATGGCAACACCTGTGGCCTAGAGGGTCAATGCACCTTCCTCCCACATCCTTCCACTTACCCCAGTGCAGTTTTGTGCGTCTAGCTGTCACGTACTCAGCTTGAGCTGAACAACAATGTAGTGTTCTACTATTGTAGATCGCGCGACCACTCACGAACCATTTATGTTTCGTAATTCAAACGTGTATTTTTTCTCTCCATGTCCTTTTTTACAATTGAGTGGTTATATACAATTGAAAATGTTGAAACATGACAGGGAGCAAGTGCAAATGGGGTTGGAGGAGGTAGAAAGTGATAAAGTGTGTTCGGTGTTGGGGATGAAGACGAACTAGAGGAGGATTTTGTAGGAGAAACTGAAGAAGACAGTGATGCTGAGGACACACCGGGACCAATAGTAGAAGAGGAGGAGGATGAAGAACCCGTGCCGATACAGCCTGCTTTCAGAGCAACACATACATATGCAACATCTATGTTTATGCATGAGTTTTACATTGGTAGAGAATTTACAAAAGCCATCAAGAATGATGCAAATATCAGTCTTAGACAATTTCTGAAGGATTTGGCATTTGTACTGATGGAACCAGCAATAGGATGCCGCGTCGCCATGGAAACCTTGCCAAAAGAGATACGATGAAGAGGAAAACTTTTGCTTCATATCCCTGAAGAAGCTCCAGCGCCAAGAGTGCAAGTTGGTATAGTAGGAAAATGTTTTCTCTGCGGCAGTTGTCGCAATAAATCAACGAGGAAGACTTGTGAAACATGCCAGAGATGGGTGTGCCCGGTCCACCAGAAAGTCGCGTGTGATGACTGCTACGAAGAGACACTTTCTGTAGCAAATCATTGTTCCTTAAAGTAGTATTGCAAAGAAAGGTTCATTTTTTAAAATTTTGGATATCTTTGGACACTTTTCAGTTGTATTAAGTAAAAATAATGCGGATATGACGCTTACAAAAACACTTATCGTGTAATTTTGTTTAATTATATGTGTTTGAAAAATAAAAGATTTTAAATCATAACATGGGTTTTATATCGTATATTTTACACACCCAAGTCCAAAATAATTGATAAAGTTATTTTAACAAGTGTAAAAAAAAAAATAACCTGTGTTCTACAATAGTAGAACGTGCGACCATTCACGTAACGCTATGAGGCGCGACCACTGTTGTGTTAATGAACCTGAGAGATGATAGTCGCATGTTGTTACTGATAATTCTATCATCAAACACTTCCCTAGTATTCCACAAGGCAAAAGAGTGTGCAGCGAACCAGACAAGTTTGAGAACTCCTGTTCTAAGGAGTGTGGATTTGTTTTGTACTATTTAACATTTTATTGGTATTTGTCTGTTTAATTTATTTATGACACATGCCTTTAACAGAATTGTATTCCAATTATATCTCTCGAATCCCATTGATAATTTCACAGAGGCTAAATGTTGTTGGTAATAATTCTATCATCAGTGCTCACATTAACGAGGTTCAAGTGGATCTCATTGTCTCTTCGTCAGTTATTCACCGCTTGTGGAATCACTACATTGAGACAGGCCATTTCACAAGGAGGGTTGGACAAGGTCGTGGACGCATGACAACCCCATAGGATGACCGATACCTGACAATCTGTGCATTGCGGCGTCGTTCAGCAACTGCCAGAGAACTGCAACAAGACCTCAGGAGGGTCACTGGAGTCACGGTGTCTGATCAGACAGTAAGGAACAGGTTAAGAGAAGTGTCCTTACGACCCAGACGTCCTGTTCGCATGCCCCATTTAACGCAGCAACATCGTACAGCCCGCCTTCTGTTTGCCCATACCCACGTCAGCTGGCAACTTCGCCGATGGAGACCTGTGTTGTTCACAGACAAGTCTAGATTTCCCTGACACAGCGTGATGGACGTCAACGTGTATGGAGATGCCGTTGTGAGCAGTACATGCCAAATGTTGTCCAGGAAGGCAACCGATTCAGACAAGGTTCTGTGATGTGTGGGGTGGCATCAGTATTGATGGCCGTACGGATCTTGTCGTCCGTGGTAATCATACCGCTGCGGGGTACATCGAGCAGGTACTGCTACAGCATGTGTTGGTTGCTGCAAACGGCGTTGGCCCTGAATTTGTACTCGTGCACAACAATGCCAGGGCTCATGTAGGGCGCATCGCCAGACCTGTCTTGCAAGAACTGGACATTCAACAGGTGGAATGACCAGCAGTGAGTCCCGACCTTAATCCCATTGAGCATGTGTGGGATAGGCTTGACAGAAGTCTGTTCCACCATAGTCTTCAAGACCCCGAACAGGCTCTCATTGAAGAATGGGACCTGATACCACAATGTGACCTCCGTCAACTTATACGGAGCATGCCACGTAGGTGCCAAGCTGTGATAAATGCTCATTGAGAACATATACCATACTGAAGCTTTACAATTGTGATAAAAATCCACCCTGGGGGACTGTTATCACTTTGTTTTCGCCCCTATTTGGATATTTCCGTTTGTATTCTGAAAATTAACGTGAATCCATCAATGTTCTTTTGTATACTTCAACGGTAAAGAATAAAGGTTTAGTTGGTAATATACCTGGGTGTGAGGTATTGTCTCGTGGAGCATGACATACGTTCAAAAACATGTTCCCCTAATTCTTTTGAACTGTGTATTACGTCTTTCAACGTTTCGTCGAGTCTGTTAAAAGAATGCATGCATGAACTAAGCAATTCCATGATTCCTTATTTGCAGTTTAATGCTGGAGCCTATTTTGCTTCTACGACACTTACTTCGCTTACCTCTGGTAGGTAACTTATCATCCTCTATTCACCGAAGTTAGCGCAAATACTTACTTACTTACTTATCCGGCGCTACAGCCCTGTGTGAGCCTTGGCCTCTTCTACGATAGTCCGCGATCTACTTCGATCCTGAGCGGCTGGTCTCCATGGGCGGATGTTCATTGCCCTCAAGTCAGCTTCAACTTCATCACTCCATCTATTACGGGGCCTTCCTTGTCGCCGTCTTTTGTCTACTCGGGATTTAACTACTTTTCTTGGCATTCGATCTTCCTCCATTCTTTCCACATGGCCAAGCCATCGCAGTCTCTGTGCCTTAATAAATCTAACTATATCCTCCTGGTCTAGTATGTTTTGTATTTCAGCATTCGTCCTTATCCTCCAACCATTCTGGTCATGAATTGGGCCATATATTCGTCTAATAATCTTTCTTTCAAATATCTTTAACTTATTTGCGTCATCAACTAAAAGGTTCCAGGCTTCTGAGCCATATGTCACTACAGGTCTAATAAGGGTCTTATATATTTTGAATTTTGTAGGTTTAGACAATAGATGAGATTTAAATAATGTAAGATTAGCATAATAGGCCCTGTTTCCAGCTATTATTCTACGATGTATCTCCTCACTTATTCTATTATTATTTGTCAACATGGTTCCCAAATACTCAAAACTTCGTACATTCTCAAAATTATGGCCGTTTATTGTCAGATTATCTTGACTTCTTCTGCCCTCTATAACAGTCACATGCATATACTTAGATTTACTGTCATTCACCTCCAATCCCATCCGTTTTCCTGCTTCCTCCATTTCAAGAAACATTTCCTTCAAATATCTATCATTCCTGGCCATTAACACTACGTCATCTGCATATGCACAAATTTGTTTAGATTTATATACAATATTTCCTGTATCCATCATTTTTTCAAGGACTTGGTTAATTGCCAGATTAAACAAAGTAGCTGAGAGTGCATCACCTTGTCTGACTCCTGTATTAATAGCAAACTCATTTCCAATTCTTCCATCCACCATCACCTTTGCCCTTACTTCTCCTAAAGTGATTCTGAACATCCTAATCAGTTTCTGTGGTATTCCTATTGTCTCCATGTATTCATATAGCTTATCCTTGTATATACTGTCAAATGCTTGTCTAAAATCTACAAACAACATTTGTAGATCTATATTATGCTCATAGCATTTTTCCATCGTTTGACGTACCACGAATATTTGATCTACTGTGCTCCTATTTTGCCTGAAGCCACACTGTACTTCATCCAATCTTTCTTCAGCATATGGAGTCAGATATTGTAATAGGATATTTGAAAATACTCTATAGATGATATTCAGTAGTGTGATTCCCCTATAATTAGTGCATTCATATTTATTTCCCTTCTTATATATTGGGAAAATTATTCCTGTATTCCACTCATCAGGTATCCGTTCTTCCTCCCAAATCTTAATAATCAGTTCATGTATCTCTCCTAGCATTTCTTTGCTACTATTTTTAATCAGTTCACTTGTTATTCCGTCTTCTCCTGCTGCTTTATGGTTATTTACTTTTGCAACAGCATTTTCTACATCTTTCAATGTGGGGGCATTTATCCATTGTTCTGGTCCATTCTGCTCCATATGCCGTTCACTTTCTTCCACATCTTCTCTTTCCTTGTTACGGAGCTCTCGGAAATATTCGGTCCATCTTTCACTTATTTCCTCTTCATTCTGCAATAGCTTACCTTCTTACAGCCATTCAATCTTGGCTTATACCCTTTCCTGAAATAATTAATTTCATTATAGAATTCCTTTGTCCTCTTCTGTAACCTTTGTGTCTCTATACTCTCTAGTTTCTTCTTAATCACCTCTCTTTTCTTCTTCTTACAGATGTTATTAGCTTCACGTCTGCATTTCTCGTAATTTTCCCTATTTGACCTTGTATCTCTCTGTAACATTTTTGCTCTTGCTGCATCTTCTTTCCAATCGCTTCCTCACACTCCATATCGAACCAAATATTTCTTTTCTTTTTGGCTATACCCAGTGTTTCTTGTGCTGCATTTTGTATGCACTTTTGACCTTTTGCCCACCTTTCCTCTATTCCAGAAACTTGTCCAATCGTCTGTAAAGTATTATTCATTTTTGACTGGAATTCTTGTTTTCCTTCTGGTTGTTGTAGTTTTTCCAAATTCCATTTCTTTCTTTCCGTAGGTTGTCTCCTCTGTCCTATTGCCAATTTTTGCCTCACTATTGCTTTTACTAAATAATGATCAAAATCACAGTTTGGCCCTCTGCATGTCCTTACGTCAATAATCGATGCTGCATGCCTCATTGTCACTAGTACATGATCTATTTGATTTACCACATTGTTTCCTGGCATCTTCCACGTTCCTTAATGTATTTTCTTATGATCAAAACAGGTGCTTTTAATTATAAGACCACTCTTAGTTGCAAACTGTCCCAAGTAAAAACCATTCTCATTTGATTCCTCATGTAGTGTATATTTCCTGGCTATTGGTCTCATACACTCTTCCTTTCCCACTTTGGCATTAAAATCTCCTAAAATAATAGTCATGTCATATCTTGGTCCCTCTTCAACGGTTTGTACTAACTCATCATAAAATTGTTCCTTCCTTTCCTCATCCGCATCTTCAATTGGTGCATGTGCTGATATAACAGTTATGTTCCTAAACTTCCCCTTAATCCGAAGCTTACATATTCTATCTGAGATCGGTTCAAATCCTATTACACTCTTCTTCAATTTCCCATGTACTATAAATCCCGCACAGAACTGTCCTGTTCTTTCTTCCGGCCCACTGTAATAGAGGTTATAATCTTTCTTTTCAATACATCCTTGCCCTTTCCATCTTATTTCCTGAATCGCTACTAAGTCGTATCCAAATCTTTTTGTTTCATTTACAATTCCTTGCATTTTTCCCGGTTTCAACATTGTTCTTACATACCATGTCGCCATGTTTATATCCGCTTTCCTTACTCGTGTTCTTTTCCTAAGCTTTTGTCGTCTTCGATTTCCATCCGGTTTTCTCGTAGAAGTCTTCTGAACAATGCTTTTTTTACAAGGTGAGGCCATTAACCCCACGCTCAACCCTATCCACTGGCTGGGGACATTGATTTTGGAGCATCCTACTCCTTCACCACAACTAAGGAGTCCCGTCTACCCCGTCTTACATCCTCAACTAATTAACCCCAGTGAGGATGGGTTGCCTCATCCGCCTTTTCCACCATTCCGAAGGTCTCCTTCTCTGCTGGATCCGCCGTTAAGGTCTTCACCCGTAACCCTGGGCAACGGTTCCACGTTATACCCCGTGGAACTGGGTCCCCACCTGAACTTAGCCATCATTTTACACCGGCCTACTGGAGTAGAGGATGCCCACCCCCGCAACGTGGATGCGCCAGGCAGGAGTTACTCAAGTGGAGAATAGGGAAGGTGGCCCTATCTCCCTTGCGTCGGGTTAATGGTTGTGTATGGTACCACAACCAAAGGCAGTTAGCCCAAATGCACGGTTTTATTCTTTCTTCATTGAGAATGCCACAGTGCCCACACTGTTCTGTTGCCTGCTGCTCAAGACAGAACATAAGACACTGAGTACCGATTATGGATTTAGAACAAGCAGTTCGCAACAATCATATAATATGGAAATACTTACCATAGGCTATTGTGTCAATTCTGGGGGTGTTACGGTGCTCCAGCACCTCCACAAGCAGGGAAAGAAAAAAAAAAAAAAAAAAAAAAACAGATAACAGGAGAAAATGAAAGAAAGAAAAAAAGTGCGAATCTTAATTTTTCGTCGTAGTTCTTAACCCTGGCAGTACGAAGGTACTTTTATCCTGTACTTCACTAACGGCGAGGCTGAGGAATCTTTTGTTTACTTTATTCTCAATCGTAAGTGAGGTAGGCTATATGGGCATTATATTTTATTTATTAGATCTGATTTGTGTCCGCCTCTGTGGTGTAGTGGTTAGTGTGATTAGCTGCCACTCCCGGAGGCCCGGGTTCGATTCCCGGCTCTGCCACGAAATTTGAAAAGTGGTATGAGGGCTGGAACGGGATCCATTCAGCCTCAGGAGGTCAACTGAGTAGAGGGGTTCGATTCCCTTCTCAGCCATCCTCGAAGTGGTTTCCCACTTCTCCTCCCGGCAAATGCCGGGGTGGTACCCAAGTTAAGGCCATGGCCGCTTTCTTGTCTATCCCTTCCAGTCTTCCCATACCTTCACAAGGCCCCTATTTAGCATAACGGGTGAGGTATTGGCCCTCCTCCCCTGTTTTATCCCCCGACCCAAAGTCTCAAGCTCCATGACTGCCCTTGAGGTGGTAGAAGTGGGATCCCTCGCTGATTCCGAGGGAATAGCCAACCCTGGAGGGTAAACTAAGAAAGAGATCTGATTCGTCCAAAACTTCAGAAAGGCTAATTGATTCCAGATGTAAGTTGCTAAATATCACTTTAACTATTTTTACATGTACATCAGAACGTTGTTTTTCCAGCCTGCTTGCAGAGTGCCACGATGCAAGGGAAATTGAACGACAACGCAATCATGCATGTCTATAACTCATCTTTTTCTACCGTTTTTCTCACACCTGTGGGGTCACGGGTACGAACTGTGTAGCACATGTGGATTTGGTCCTGTTTTACGGCCGGATGCCCTTCCTGACGCAGCCCTATATGGAGGGATGTAATCACTATTGCATGTTTCTGTAATGGTTGATAGTGTAGTGTGTTTTCTGACCATGCAGCCAGTGAGTCGAACCATGCATGTCCATAATCAAGAACAAAAAATGAATCTGGAAACTGTGACAAACATTTTCATCAAACGATCGAATGTTCTTAGGAACACTCCCTCTATGAGTGAGAATTACGAATTCCGCAAAGATTTTTACTTTTTTTTTTTTTTTTTCTTTTCTAATGGCTTAAGATGTTCAGTTTCTCTTCTATTATTATATTGACAATAAGCGCCAAATTTGAGGCAGTTTACTTGTTTAAACTCAGTTTAGTATTATTCTAAGAGGAAACTACACTAATATGGGGGTTTTTAACCTTAAGATTTTAGAGACACGATTTCGGAGCTTTCTACCCCCTTTTTGGACTTGAGTTAGAGCACTCCCTCTAATTTTCAAACTCCGGCGCCACTGACTGTAGGCCTACTTGAGTGCTCGGGTTGTCTGTTCCAATACTCCCCTCAGATGAAAAAACAAAACTGCTCTTGGTGTTTAAGAATTAAATAGGCAATAGTAAGTACTTCTACCTTTTAATCAATGTTGGTAGTTAGGGATAATAATTACATGCAGTTCCAGGGGCGCACACACCGTTCTGTTCCGATTATGGACTGAGATGGCAACGAAAATGACCGGCAAATCATTTTAGTTTAATTTTCCTTCACTAGACTGCAGGACGAACGCAAGCTAGCTACATGCGCCCTGGCCCCCTACAGATTGCCTGTCCCTTCATTTCATTTCAGTTGTGTTTAAGGAAGGAGAGATGGCTGTTGTGGTGGTTCTATGTATAGCTTTGTTTTTTATCGCAGCTTTGTATCTTCTTCAGCAATCGCTCCGACCGAATAAATATCCCCCAGGTGAGTCACAGTATCTCTTGCATTTGGAAAATTTATATTATCTATCCTGATATTATGTATGGTTTATTTTTAATAATATATTGAATGGTGAATTAAATACCGACTAATTGAGGAATGTTTTGAATTGTGAAATGTTCGGATACTTCACTCACGTTATTATTTTGTGGCTAGGAGCTAAAGAATGTATATACAACCTTTTTCATCCGATTACTCAATCATTAAGCTAGATCATTCTCCAATTTAGTCTTGCAGTAGGATGATCCGACGTTTCTTTCAGAGAATTTTCGATTATATCCACATCTGAGTAAAACCCAAACAATAATTGTAAGTATATTTGATTGGCCTCAACTGCTACTTTTTTAGTGTATCTCCACTATTTCGACGTTATTCCTTCTCGTGAATTTTTATTCGCTTGTCAAAGTTCAGTTAGGATGTCTGTTTTACAATGTGCTTTACGTCGTTTAATGACGACGAGATAGGAAAGGGCTAGGAGCGGGAAGGAAGCGACCACGGCCTTAATTAAGGCACAACCCCAGCATTTGTTTTGTGTGAAAACGGGAAACCACGGACACCAACTTCAAGGCTGCCGGCAGTGGAGTTCGAACCCGCTATCCCAGTTAGGATGTGTTTCTATATCGTAACATAATAAGAGTGTCGGTTAGCTTTACTTGCACTAAAGGATGCAGTATTTTCGTTGTTGCAGTGGTTGTTGTGTTGAGGTTCGATTTTAACGTTGATCTGGATCGTCCCGCATTCGTGGGCAGGGTGTCAGGATAGGACTGTGGATCTGCACCTAACATACACTCGATATACGATCCTGATGCTGACAACAGCTAACCTTAGCGTGGTTCCCCCACTCCCATTTTTTCACATAGTAGTCGTACGATTATTGAAATTTTGCGTTATGTATCGATCAAGTAGTTTTCCCGTTTTCTTACCCATGTGGGGCCGATTACCTGAATTCTTCTAATATTCCGATGAGAATCAAACAAGAGTCATTGCCATTCCACTGTGACTCTATTCCCGAGACGGAGGTAAAATATTAACGTTACCTATCGGTTTTACGTCCCTCTAATTACTTCCACAATTAGACTGAGGTGCCAAAATTTTGTCCCACTAGAGTTCTGTTAGTACTAACATGCTGGTGTATTTGAGCACTTTCAAGAATGTTCAAGTTTATTATCACCGAGTGACCAAAAAGAGAGTATGGTGGCGACATCAGTGCGTTTTCAGAGACAATCAGTTACGCAAACAACCTGGACATAAAGATATAATTTGCTTTCCAGAATCATGTACGTATGTATTGTACCTGTAAAGCCATACGCTAAAATAAATAAACTTGCAAGTAACAGCGGACTGGGCCACGATCGACCATCTGAGTTGCTCATCCCAGCAGTTTTGCCTTTGCGAATTAAACGAAACCAACTAAATGTTGAGGAAAGAACCATACGTGTAAATGTTGCACCTAATTAACTTAAAGGGATTCCAGGCTCTTCATTTCCATATCCGACTCCTTGTGTAAATGATCAGCGAGGAAGGTTCACAGGATCCTGACGCAGGGCAGTCGAGTACATTTTTTTTTTCACACAGTTATGCCCAACTGAGGAGCACGCTTGAACTTACTTAGCTGATGATTTTGCTTTCCTCTCTCCCCAAAATCTCTTCATCCTCTCACTGAAATTCTTCTTAAGTTCTTCTGGCCAGGTTTTATTAGTTTTAGCTTTTGACTCCGCGAAACAATGATTATTAATTTAGTGTTCTAAAAGCAGATCGGTTCTTCATAGTTTCCTGGTTGATGTTGATTTCCTGAAGATCTGATTCTATTTCATTTATCCAGTTGGTCCTGACTTTCAGTGTGAGGGCAAGATTTAGAATTCTTTAGGTCAGTTTGTCATTGTTCATTCTGAGAATGTGACCTTTCAACCTCATTTTCCTGACAGTGTCTGAGATATCTTCATTATGACAATAAACTTCACTCTGTGCAGATTGGGCCGACAATTTTTCTTTCTTGCTTTTCTATATTATTTTATGAGTGATCTACCGCCAATGATTAAGGTTTCCGATGCGTATAATGTTTCAGGTTTTATTGCTGTGTTATAATGTCTTAGTTTTGTTTTCCGAGATGATAATTTTTTGTTATGTGTTCCAAGTGATTCGATATGATTATTGTTATTAGACCGCCTGGTGGCCATGATAATAAAGACATGAAGGCAATATGGTCTGACACCGTGGTTAGCCGGTTCGAACCCGACAGGGTAGGAGAGGTGGTAGTATCAGTGGCGATTTCTGGTATAGCGCAATGGAGCAATGAACCTTCAGTTTATATCAAATTGTACTCAACTACTTAACATTCATAACCCCCCTTGTCAATCTCGAAGCTCTTGCTTAGCCCATCTATCCGTAATATACTCGTAGGCCTACTGGCTTTCAGTTCATGTGAACTGCGCACGTTCCGTGGCTGGATACTTGTCTGAAATGAACCCCCTTGGAAGGCGATCTCTCCGTCCGTACCTGGGTGAAGGGAGTAGCGAGGTGCGGGAGGACATCGGCCTGAACGTAGGCAAGACCAGGATATCGCAGAAACAGATATCCGTGGTTTACGCAAGCGCAATATGCCACTCTCTCAAGTCGTGTTGTCGGGGGTGTTGGGGTAAGTATGTGTCTGCCATCTGTTGCCCTTACAGGAATTCATCTACGTAGCAGAAAGTAGTGTACATAATTAACGCTAGTGTTGAAGAGCATCATTACTACCAGCAGTCACATTAAACTGCTAAATTCTAATTGATGCCTTTTCCCAAATACTGAACATCAATACTTACCAAACATCTATTCATTTGTCTTCTTTGGAATAATTACTTTTTGGAGAGAAAATTAACTTAAAAATCACCGAGGCAAAGAGTAGCGGGAATGTAATACCAATGAAAACGCTAATTGCCTAGCCATAGAAGTTCTTAAAATTATGTTACCAACATTGTGAACAGTGCGAACATACATCCCTAAAGTTTACTTGTGTTTCAAGTCTGATGCTAGTGTTTACAAATTTTTGCAACAGTTATCAATTCGTAATATTACTGTACGCTGTGCAAGCGTGTGAGTGTTTTTCTGCACTGTTGTGCCGTTCAGAAACTTAATTTTTAGTACATATAAAGAAGTTACAATATTTTGTCCATGTGTGTATTTTTGTGAACTGTAGTTGCGTCCATAATCTTTGTTCTAGGGAAAGGTAAGAAGCAACATAACGAGTTTGAACAGTAATATGATACTTAAGAAGACAAACTTTTCTTCTCTCTCTCTTGAGCGTAAACTTAAAATTAAGGATGCCGGACGTCTAATGCCTGATCTTGATATAACTGGGCATCCTAAAAGTATAATAATAATAATAATAATAATAATAATAATAATAATAATAATAATAATAATAATAATGGGGTGTGGTCTCCGGGGAGACCGGGTGCAGGTCTTTTGATTTGATTCCCGTAGGCGACCTGTGCGTCATAATGAGGATGAAATGATGATGAAGACTACACATATACCCAGTCCGGGTGCCAGGGAAGTTAACCAATCATGGTTAAAATTCCCGACCCTGCCGGGAATCGAACCAGGGACCCCTGTGACCAACGGCCAGCACGCTAACCATTTAGCCATGGAGCCGGACATCCTAAAAGTAAAAGTAATGAAATCGTGCATAAATTCAGAATGGATATATAGGCTATATATAAAAGAATTGAGTGGTTCTGTGGGTGCGAAAGTAATAACATGTTGATTTGTTTTCCTTTTATATAAAACATGAGTGATGAAGGCGAAGGGACTTAGACCAAAGTCGGAGTGGTACATTTAGGACATTTGTCTCAAAAAAGTAAAGAAACACAAAAGTTATAAATCTCATATGCTTGCCCAGTTACAATTCGATCTCCTGAGAAGACACGATAACCGTCAGTAATTTGACTGTGCTTTCAGGCAGTCTGTAGAAAGAGACAACGATCAAGTACGAAAAAATCGTTACGTGCTGTGTAAAGTTCTGTGGCGCGTTTGAGATGGCACTGCGCGGGCATGAACTGAAATTGACGTTGCATTAAGAGACCATCTGTCCAAAGCTACTGTTTTCAAAGGCACCTAGAAAGACTTCAGAATGATTCACTTTCGTTCATGTATGAAATCTGTCGTGAGAAAAGAAAAAAATAAATCACCACAGCGCACTTCATTTCGGTAATCGCAGATGAGAACGCCGATATATCAACTACAGCACAATTTGTTATCGTTCTTCCCAATGGTAAGCCAGTTGAAAGATTCTGGGGTTTCCTCTCACCCTCTAGTCATGATGCTAAGACAAAGCAAAGTGTTTAAAATTTTCTTTGAGAGAAGTTGTGGATAGTCCAGATAAGTTGATTTCACAAGGTTACGATGGAGCAAATGTAATGAGTGGTCACCATTCAGGGTGCAAGTTCTCATCAGGGAAGATTTTAAGGCCGGTCTCCACTGATTAACATTTAACACCAACATGTTATATTGACATGTATATTGTGATTGTGTCTTCCAATTGACTTTGCATATTAACTCAGAATGTTGAGGTTAACACTTTTAACATGTTGGCGTGTTTTCCGCTCCAAGTGGAAAACATGTCAAGTCAATTCGTTGTTCGTGAGATGTTGGCACAGCTTCGGCAACTTCCTTGCCGTTTCCATGTCAACATATAGCCAGACGACGCAAACGACGTGCTTCTCGTGAAGCAGGATTATAGTTACAGCACTCCGCAACACTCATTCTCTTTGTTATAAGCTACAAATACAGTACCGGTACGCGCACGTGTGTCGTTCTCTCTGCACTATACTAAAATTTATAGTCAGAAATGGAGTGGAGCAAGATTATTTTGGACTTAATTAATGACATAGTAGAAAGGCCTTGTTTGTGGGATGTCTCATCAAAGAAATACAGAGATAAAGCGAACAAAGCCGACAGTTTCCAGGAACTCTAAATTATCTATAATTATTCCTGCGAGTGCATAAAAAAAAACTAGCGTCCCTCCGCTCCCAGTACAGTGGAGTATTGCAAAAAAAAAATCAGAAAAAGTCAGGGGGCGGGAGCGGACGAAGTTTATACTTCAAGGAGGTTTGCTTTTGAAGCAATGAGCAGGATGAGGGGAGAAAATGTATCTAATAACTACATTTCTAAATCATAACAAGAAGCAACGGTGGTAATAACAAAGGCCAAATCCTCTTTATCTGAGTCCATTTTCCTTGTTTGAAAATACTAGACACCACCTAAATATATTACCGCAAATTGATATGATGAACTACCTATATATAAACAAAGAAAGTCAAGTTTAACATGTTGATGGTGTCACCAGTTAACATTCAACACTTTTAACTTTTAACATGTTGTTAAATGTTAATCAGTGGAGACCGGCCTTTAGGCATGCACATTATGTTCACCGTTATGCCCATTCTTTGAACTTAGTCATGGCACAGGTGACAGGGGGGAGAGGAGATATTGAAGGGGGGATTTTTCCTTCTGTTGAACCCCCAGTGACGAAAGTCACGCGCCGCCACTGGGTGGTATGCAATTTAACACTAGATTGCTTGCCAAAAGCCTGGATTCTACAGCTGGATTCAATTCCAAACCTCTCCGCAGTGCTCATATGGAGTAAGGGTATAACACGCTGCTGATGGTAATTCGTCCGTCGGATGGGAGACATAAAGCCTTCAGCAGACCCCTTGCTGCTATTCGACAGGGCTAGGCTATGTGCCGGCACCGTTTTCACCCTTTTCAATTCATTTCATCTCATTAACTCCTCTGAAATGTTTGACGTCAGGAAGGGCATCCGGTCGTAAAATGTCGCTATGAAGATTCATCTCACCTCATACCCGACACCGTACAGCAACAGGACAATGGTCGGGCGGTGAGGCCTTCGGTTCAGAATGTCCCGAATTCAGTTCCGGCCGGGTCGGGGATTTTAACTCTGCCTGATTAATTCTTCTGTTTTGTGTTTATGCCAACACTTCCCTCTTCATATCCAGACAGTACACTACGCTACCAACGACAAGATAAACACTCAACAGTGATTACATCCCTCCATGTTGGCGTCAGGAAGGGCATCCGGCCATAAAATAGGGACAAATCCACATGTGGGACACAGTTCGCACCCGCGACCGCACGGAAGTGGGAAAAATGGTAGATTATTATTATTATTATTATTATAGCCGAGCTGAGTTGCTCAGAGGGTTGAGGCACTGGCCTTCTGACCCCAACTAGGCAATTTCGATCCTGGCTCGGTCCGGTGGTATTTGAAGGTGCTCAAATGCGTCAGCCTCTTGTCGATAGATTTACTGGCACGTAAAAGAACTCCTGCGGGACTAAATTCCGGCACCTCGGCATCTCCGAAAACCGAAAAAGTGGTTAGTGAGACGTAAAGTTTTATTATTTTCATTATTTACTGAGAGATTATTGAATCAAAGACAATGATTGATTGAAAATTGGAGAAAATATGTTGTTGTAGTTGCTTCACGTCGCACCGACACAGATAGCGGTTGTGGCCTTATTTAAGGTACAGCCCCATTATTTGCCTGGTGTGGAAATGGGAAACCATATTCAGGGCTACCGACAGTGGAGTTCGAACCCTCTGTCTCCCGAATGCAAGCTCACAGGTGTGCGCCCTTAATCGCAAGGCCAATTCGCTCGGTGGAGAACAATAACGTCTAGGATTCTTGTAATGTATACGTGTGAAGGGAGTTATTTACTTACAGTGATAAGTGACCAATAACATGTGAAGGGAGTTATTTACTTACAGTGATAAGTTACCGGACTTGGAGCGGGTGATTCACCATCTGCCAGCACCCGTTTCTTGCCTACGAAGTTGGCTAAGACAGCCGACCGCATGCTGTGATAACTTTATCTTTTTGCGTCTTTTCTCTCCCCCTCTCCCCCCCCCACCCCAATCTTAAATCGGGTTTTAGGCTAAATTATATATTACTCATCATTATTGGCTTTTTCCTATTTTAAATAAATTAAATATTACATCATTACACTGTGCCTTTGCTAGCGGGACCTAGTGTTTACAGTGCACTAAGTCTTCTGGTATAGGCTAGAGCAATTTTGTTACTTTCATTGACCAGTCTCACCCTTATCCTTGGCTTTGACAATATGAAAGTGACCCCCTGCGGGTGGGGGACGCACATGTAGAATACACCCGCGGTATCCCCTGCCTGTCGTAAGAGGCGACTACAAGGGGCGACCAAGGATTGATTGAATTAGAACCACGAAACTACTCTTGATTCGTACCATCATGCGGGGAATACCATGGGTTGTATGTACTTGCGAGTAGTATCACTAAATTGGTACGAAATAGGTTTGTGATAAGTTGCAGTAAAAAGCCTGGCCTGGTGGATTCCAGTACCCGTGCGTTGTACCCATGTGAGCAACACCGCGGGTCTGGGCGTAGCCTGTGAGTTGTACCGCTATATGAGTGGCACCGTGGGTCAGCGTTGCCTGTGATTGGTACCCACTATGTGAGGAACACCACGGGAATACCGGCGTCCGTGACTAGTAACCTAGGTGAGGAACTTTACCGGTTTGCGTTGGCTATGAGTGGCGCCATTGTGTGAGCAACACCATAGGTCTGCGTTCCCTGTACGAATTGCAATACTTGTGAGTAGTACCATCTTGTGTGGACCACCGTGAGTCTTCGTACTTTTGATCAGTACCCCAAAAAGACAAATACCATGGTTCTACTTTACTCGCGACATGTACCATTCTATGGGGCCTTAGACTTGAATTTAGCACCCCTTCAGACATCAAGCATCATTGTGCTTAATAAATGGTCCCTTGGTTAGTAATACTCTAATTAACTACCTTCTTTTTGAGTCTGATCCACTGTTTTTGTTTGTTTGTTTTTGTTTTTCGTAGGGTTCATGTCCATCCATTCATTCTTCATGACATTTTTTATTTTATTTTGGTCAGTGGATGAATTTGAATTTTTTGTTATTTCATTTCGTACCATTAGGGGCCGATGACCTCGATGTTAGGCCCCTTTAAACAACAAGCATCATCATTATCATCAATATGAAAGTGACTGAGGTATGAGCGAGGCTAGTAATGCCATTCCTTATGCAGCCAGTCCCTGTTATGAATGGAGTGAAAATGTTACTCATAGGGTCGTTTGGTGCATGCATTTCAGTGGGCTTGGCAACTTCTGGCTTGGTTAGGAAAGCAACGGGGAACTACCTCACTCCTCATTTCCCTAGCATGCCTCTTCAGTGATGCCAAGGCCATCTATTACAGCTGATGGCGGAGCTGTTGAGGATCCAACTAGCCTTAGGGCTGAGGACTGAACATACATATTTTATTAGCTGTGATGTTCCTTCCCCAAACTATTCAATATACCGTAAACATATTCGGCACAGTCAAACTCAAGACCGCGTAAGGAACATCGAGTGTGCCCCTTATGGTGATTAGAAATTAAAGCCTCCTCGTTTGCTATTTCAGTTTTGTTTTTCTCAACAACACCCGCCCGGACAAGACATGCGATTTAAGTACAAATGTCTTTAGCTTATCTTTCACATCTGCTTATCATAACCATTTTCATTGAAGAAATTGAAATTAATAGTGAGTGTTCTTGCTTTTACTACAGCAAACTAACCAATTATATTTAATCAGAGTTAGATTTTTCTGATTCCTCTCAGAAAAGCAGGTCACTCAGACGTTGTCGACTCGTAGACGCGCTTCATTATGTCCAATCTTTGTCCCGTTTCTCCACGGGGTCGTAAAATGAATCTTCGTAGAGTTTTAAGATTGGATCCCTTCCTGGCGCCGACCTCATCAGAGGAATTCATGAGATGGAATTAATGACGTAATGTATGATAGTAGGAAGGGAGAGGATTAAACCCGGTGCCGGCATATAGCCTGCCCCAGCCGAATAGCAACAAGGGGTCTCCTGAAGGCTTTACGTCCCCCATCCGACGGACGAATCACCATCAAGAGCGTTATATGCCCTCACTCCATATTAGCACTGCGGAGAGGTTTGAAATTGAACCCAGGCTTTTAGCTCGCAATTTAGTGATGAGCAATTGTATATCACCATCTCTCCTGCTCTACCGGCCAACATTCTGATGGGGAACATCTTTTCGACAAACAGGACTTGGACCGATTAACCATGGTGTCGGACTATATAGGCCTTGACGATCATAGCCATCAGGCGGACTTGAAAGAAAGAAAGAAAGAAAGAAAGAAAGAAAGATGTGGGTTCGAACCCACTACCTCACAGCTGCACGTCCCTAACCGCACGGTCTCTTTGCGCACGGCTAACTCGCTTGATGGAGAACAATAACGTCTAAGTTTCTTGTAATGTATACGTGTAAAGAAAGAAAAATCAATATATATAAATAAAGAAAGAAATACACAAATAAATACATAAAATGAAATTAGCTTACACGAATACAACAAGAAAGCGCAATCCAGGAGGGCCAGGCCATTAGAAACACTGAACTTGAGAAATAAAGAGCTTGACGTGAGAACTCAAGAAGCTACATCGAAGGATTGGGAGTACGATCTTAAGACAATATATATACATTGGAGCATGGAAGCTCAGGAAGAACAATGCCTAATGAGATGAGAAAGGTAATGGATGCCATCTGGAAAAGAAGTTTGACTGAGCTTCACATAGCAACAGACAGTTTAAGCGGCGAACGGGACCGTGGGTAAGAGTGTGATGTTTGGGACATCACTGAATGTTTTAATTATTGAACTATATATTTAATTGATAATATGTATATATTTAATCACTGATAGGTCATTTTAAATTAATATGTATATATATATATAGGGCTTTTATCATCCATTTCAATCATCATTTCATTTCTTTGTATCGCGGCTATAACGTATCCTGAACGAACAAATTATTGGGTAAAGTATTTCAACATCACGCATATTTATAACTTGCAGTAAACTTTCCAATAGTCGTTGTGAGGTGACCAGAGTCAGCAGGCTAATTTCAGCCCAGTTCCAGGAAAAGTACGTCATCGAGGTTACGAGAGACCTTACCCTCTCCACCTCATGAAAAGACAGTTGATACATTATTAACACCCACTTTTCAAACTCAGCTTCGAGACGCTTTATTTCAGCGGGAAAGTTCAGCCTATGTGAATGAACGTAATGAAGCAACGTGATGAATGCACAGCTATACAAGGGAGAAGGGATGAGACATCGAATCTTACTGGACCATGTGATATGGCTGATGGAAGGAGACTTGTGAACCGATAAATACCACCGACAAGGGCTGGAGAGGACATTCATTCGGACAGCCGGACTTTCTCATTTATATACTTATTCATTCTACGTCTACACATCGGAGAAGATTTTAACTTAGTTCACTTCGCATCTGAGTATATTCTACTCAAAAGTTACTCTCATTGGGACTTGTTATCTCAATGACGAGAGGTAGTCAACGGGAGACCGGTTCTGACTGGTATAGGGGAGCAGAGCTTTTATTATGAGTTTAGCTACGCTACTTTTCCGTAATAAGGAAGAATACAAGTGTATTCTCTCCATGAACATAACCCATGGTGGTTTTGCACTTAAAATTAGGACTCATTACGACTTTATGTAAGGAGTACAGTAGGAAGTGCTGAGGACAGGAAATGTGGATGTAGGACTGGAATTCAACAACAGATGAGGCAGCCTGTACGAGAGATCCACCCATCTTCAGCTTCAAGACAACAGAGTCTACATTTGGTGAGCTTATGGCATAAGTTACTGCAAGTCTTCGCGCAACAGTTCACTTTCTTAGAGTTAATTTCATTCACTTTTTCTTTTGCTTCCGTAAGTTCAGATTTCGTTAATACGCCGTTACGTCACGTTTTTCATCTTAATAAATAGCTGTTTTAATTTATATTTTATGAAATGATTATTAATGATCCTTAAATTCCAAGTTAGTGTACTTAATGATTTGTGTTCCGTTCACCCCACCCCTGGGAGTTTTTTGAGTCTCATTACGTATTTTTTATTTATTATTATTATTATTAATTATCTACTTTTGTTTTCAAGCCATAAGCTTGAAGACTGGCGCCCTTGGGATACTGTTTCTGGAGAAACCATGACATATCATTTATTTATTTTAATATTAAAGTGACCCGCCACGTTATAAATTTGTCATACATCTGTGGGCAAAGTGGGTACGTCACATATTGTCGCCACAACTGAGGGGCTCGTAAATCATTAAGTACTGGTATAGAAGGATAAAATCAGTAGTTTGGGGGTAACTGTTGTGTATCCACAGTATATTTTCTTGTGTGTTTGATTTTGGGGGTAACATGGCTGAGCAAGAGGAGAAAGACATGACGCTGCGTAGTGGACACGTGCTGAAGGGTAGTACTTTAAGTAATTCTAAGGAAGAGTTAGATAAATGTGTAGAGGAGGAAACTGATATTAGGAGCGAAGATAGCGAAGGGAATAAGAGTAGGAATGACGAAGTTACGTTAGATTCAGACGATAGTACGATGGGGGGCGAGGCGGAGGTTAGTCCTAACAGTGAGGGTAATAATAATCAGTTACTTGAAATGATGCAGTTAATGTTGAGTAAGATAGAGGACAGTAAATCTGAAATAAAAATGAATTGGAACAAATTAAAACAGATGTAGAACAAACTAAATCAGAAATTAAAAATGAAGTAGAACAAACTAAACGAGAATTGAGTAAGGCATTGAATGAACACAAATTCGAAGCTAATAAAAGGATGGACGAACATAGCAAACAGTTACAAGAATTATTTAAGCAAAATGAAAGATTTAACAAGCAGATAGAGGAACAGAAAGAGACAACTAAGCAAAACAAACAAGAGGTAGAAAAGAAATTTGTAGAGCAGAGGAGTGAGTTGTTGGGATTAATGGAAAAAGAAAGCAACAACACTAGAAAGGAGTTAGAGACACAGGTGACAAGTATTAATAATAAAGTTGAGATCCAAAAGGAAGAAATAAAAGAATTTAAAGATCAGGTACAAAACAAGATCGATACGGTTAAGTGTATAATAGAAAACAACACTAGGGAACAAAGAGAAAAGTTTGCGATGGTAGAAGGCAATGCAGTGGAAATTAAGACATTGAAAGAAAAACAGAACACTGTAGTGAATGAAATTGAAAGAAGAGATAAAGATGTAGATAACCGCATAGCGATGGCAGAAGCACGCATACGACGAGAAGTAAGAGAAAGGCAAGGTAACACTGAGAGGCAAAGTCGTGGAGGGATTTGCAGTAAGGAAATCGAATTACCGAAGTTCAATGGGAAACAAACTAACCCACTAGAATTTCTGAAAACAGTAGAAAAACGGTTTGAGAAACGGATTGAGGAAGGGTTTATGGACTGGGAAGAGGCGATCGACATTATTGATCATGCTTTTGTGGGAGAGACGCGTTCCTGGTTTTCAGTCTATAAAAGTAACATGAAAAGTCTGGAGGAATTTAAGACGAAGTTCACAGACAAATACTGGAACGAAAACGTTCAAAGCCGTGAAAGAGAAAGGGTAGTATTCGGGAAATTCAAACATAATGAATGTGTCTCTATGACTGAGTATTTTTTGTCACATGTTATGATTTGCCAGAATTTAGACGGAATCACGGCCGATTCAGATGTAGTCAGATTACTGTTACGACATTTTCCAGACAGGGTACGCGAAGCAGCGTGTATGCAAGTATTAAAACTATTCAGGAAATGGAGCAATTATTAGGGAGTTTTGATGCACTAGGAAACATTGGGCATAGAACAGGAAACGCACATAATTTTGTTCCTCATAGTGAACCAAGGGACAACAGGAGACAGCCAAACTACGAGAATCGTAATCAGTTTCAGCCAAGGCATAACGGTAGGGGTGGCGCATCTGAAAATAGAACGGGAAATGCCCAACAAGTCAGAGGACAAGGTACTGACGAGCCAAGTGTAGGTACACGATCGCAACCTTTAAACTAAATGCAGGCTGTAATGATGGGTCAGAATTCCAGCCTTACCAGGAAGTAGTTAGGAATTGTGTTATGAAACTATTGCCATATGACCTAGATGTTAAGGAAGACCTTATGTGTGAAACAGATAATAATTATTTAGATTCGGGTGATGAAGTGATTAATCCTGTGGTTCAATTAGAAGTTTGGGGGGCGTATGTTCACGCGTTAATTGATACTGGAAGTCAGAAATCATGTATTAGTTCAGAATGGTATGACTCTTTAGTTAAACAGGGTATTATGATGGAAGAGATGCCTGTTAAGTCTACATTCATTATTACAGCTGTTGGTAAGAAGTCGAAACAAATATGCAAGCAGGTTGCGGTGCCGATTTGTATAGAGGGTTTTATTTCAGTACAGGTATGTTTGGTTATTCCTCACCTTGTATTTGATCTCATCTTGGGATGTGACTGGCTGACTTTAAAATCGGCTCAGCTAGATTACGATGATGCAACGGTAAATCTGAAGTGGGATAATAAGTATGTCAAACTCGAACTGAAAAATGAAATTCAGAGGAAAACGAATGTTTGTGCTATGTGGAGTGTTATTGAGGTTTCTAGATATGAGGAGAAACCCAGTGAGGGGTTTAATTTATGCCAGTTGTGGTTGAAAGAGGATCAGAAGGATGCATTATTTGAAGCTGCGAGTAACAGTAAATTAGAGGAAGTCCAGAGGGACGAATTGTTGGCAGTGTTATGTGAACACGCTGAGATTTTTTCTAAGAAACCCGGTAAAACACATGTTTATGAACATTCTTTTTCATTGCTGGATGACAGTCCTTTCAGCGGGCCACGGTATGCTATCCCACACAAATATGCCAAGGCAGTTGACGATCAGATACAAGCTATGTTAGCTGATGGGATAATTGAAGTGTCTAATAGCCAGTATGTAAATTCTTTAATCGTTGTGCCTAAGAGTGATGGGAGCGTTAGACTTTGCATTGATGGGAGAGATATGAATAGACGTATTTGTACTGACCAGTTAAAATCACAGACTATTGAAGAGTTAATTCAGGGCTTTGAGGGTAAAAAATGGTTTTCATCTGTTGATTTAAGAAGTAGTTTTTGGCAGATTCCTTTGAGAGTAGAGGACAGGCCTCTGACAGCATTTAGTCATAAGTACAGCTTGTATCAGTTTCAGCGCGTTCCCTGCGGTACGAAGACTAGTTCTGCAGCCTTATTTAGAGCATTAAATATTGCATTAGGTGATGTGGCAGGGGATTTCGCCACGGTTTTTATTGATGATATGGCTGGAGTTTTATATCAAGGACCTTATCGTATACATAAGAAACTAGGACCTTGTGCTTATAAATTATCTGACGGTGATTGCATTTTATTGGGTTCATTCAACATTCGGAGTTTACGTAAATATATTACGAGTCCTGTGGATTTTCCATAGTGCTGGAATATAGGTCAGTGAGCCTGGCCACGCTTATCTCTTACATAATATACACCTGTCGCAGCGTGGAGTGACTGCTCTCTGGTAGGTGGAGTTTCCCAAGTTTTGTTTTGCTTGCTACACGATGTGTGTATACGATTAACACGAGTTCATTACCAAGGCTACGTCTGTTCTCTTTACGTGACGCCATGTATGGGTAATCTAGTATTTGATTTTATATAACGAGGATCATTAATATTGCAGTTTAAAATTTGTAAATTCACCGTAGACTATATTATGTCTTCATAAAGACTTGCAATAATTTTACCCTAGGCTAAAACCACGTGAATGTGTTAGCGTGTGTGAAGTGATAGTCATACAGCAAGAACGTATAAACACTTGAAAGAGTAATACGATGCATTTTGTTTGTGTAAATTTTGTACAGAGCTAAATTGAATTGTCAAGTGTTGCATACACTGGATTCATAAAATCAGCAAGAGATGACGAACATTTGAGAAAGTGAGACATCAGAACCTCGCTAAGTTGTAATATTGTGTTTTAATGGAAATTTTGAAGTGTTATATATTATCTGTTATTAAGTTGTAGGTAGAATCATCAAGTTGTAATTTTGTAAAATAGTGTTGTGTTGTATACAGTAATGAATGAATGTGCAGTTGTTTTGGGAACAAGTGTAACGTAAGTGGCAATGTGTGGGTGTGAGCCCTCAACGAAGTACTACTTGTTTCAGGCTCAGAGAGGCGAATGTGATGTTTGGGACATCACTGAATGTTTTAATTATTGAACTATATATTTAATTGATAATATGTATATATTTAATCACTGATAGGTCATTTTAAATTAATATGTATATATATAGGGCTTTTATCATCCATTTCAATCATCATTTCATTTCTTTGTATCGCGGCTATAACGTATTCTGAAGGAACAAATTATTGGGTAAAGTATTTCAACATCACGCATATTTATAACTTGCAGTAAACTTTCCAATAGCCGTTGTGAGGTGACCAGAGTCAGCAGGCTAATTTCAGCCCAGTTCCAGGAAAAGTACGTCATCGAGGTTACGAGAGACCTTACCCTCTCCACCTCATGAAAAGACAGTTGATACATTATTAACACCCACTTTTCAAACTCAGCTTCGAGACGCTTTATTTCAGCGGGAAAGTTCAGCCTATGTGAATGAACGTAATGAAGCAACGTGATGGATGCACAGCTATACAAGGGAGAAGGGATGAGACATCGAATCTTACTGGACCATGTGATATGGCTGATGGAAGGAGACTTGTGAACCGATAAATACCACCGACAAGGGCTGGAAAGGACATTCATTCGGACAGCCGGACTTTCTCATTTATATACTTATTCATTCTATGTCTACACATCGGAGAAGATTTTAACTTAGTTCACTTCGCATCTGAGTATATTCTACTCAAAAGTTACTCTCATTGGGACTTGTTATCTCAATGACGAGAGGTAGTCAACGGGAGACCGGTTCTGACTGGTATAGGGGAGCAGAGCTTTTATTATGAGTTTAGCTACGCTACTTTTCCGTAATAAGGAAGAATACAAGTGTATTCTCTCCATGAACATAACCCATGGTGGTTTTGCACTTAAAATTAGGACTCATTACGACTTTATGTAAGGAGTACAGTAGGAAGTGCTAAGGACAGGAAATGTGGATGTAGGACTGGAATTCAACAACAGATGAGGCAGCCTGTACGAGAGATCCACCCATCTTCAGCTTCAAGACAACAGAGTCTACATTTGGTGAGCTTATGGCATAAGTTACTGCAAGTCTTCGCGCAACAGTTCATTTTCTTAGAGTTAATTTCATTCACTTTTTCTTTTGCTTCCGTAAGTTCAGATTTCGTTAATACGCCGTTACGTCACGTTTTTCATCTTAATAAATAGCTGTTTTAATTTATATTTTATGAAATGATTATTAATGATCCTTAAATTCCAAGTTAGTGTACTTAATGATTTTGTGTTCCGTTCACCCCACCCCTGGGAGTTTTTTGAGTCTCATTACGTATTTTTTATTTATTATTATTATTAATTATCTACTTTTGTTTTCAAGCCATAAGCTTGAAGACTGGCGCCCTTGGGATACTGTTTCTGGAGAAACCATGACATATCATTTATTTATTTTAATATTAAAGTGACCCGCCACGTTATAAATTTGTCATACATCTGTGGGCAAAGTGGGTACGTCACAAGAGTTCTCATCTGCAAATCACTTTCACCAAGTGTGTCGTTCTTGTTGGGCCGCTCAATTGCCTGTGATTGTCTGAGGCGAGGCGTCTCGCTCTAAATTGAAGTTCAGGAGCGTTGGCTAACCAACAGCTTGCTGCGTGCTGATCCGCAGAAGGATTGGAGAAAAAGTCCATTCAACTCAAGTAAACGGAAAAATTAGTTAAAACTCAGTCATAGCTCTCGCAGACAGCCTAGAGGGCGTCAGACCAGGTCATAGATTGTTGTTCTTCTCAAACCCGGCGGATTTTTTAAAATAATAATATTAATATTAATAATCCGAAATACACCGACTGAGCAAATGTCATGGGATAGCGGAGCACTGATGCGCAGATGTGTCGTCTGCGCACCACACGCCCCCTGTGCCAGCGGTAGTTGTATAGGAGGCCTTGTGAGCAGTGGCTGTGCATGTGACAGGCGTAACATGGAGCGTCGTCGTGAGCTGACACCGTTCGAACGGGGTATGGTGGTCGGTGCCCGACGGATGAGAAGTGCGATTTCGGATATGGTGCGGGAATTCGGCTTCACACGATCAACCGTGTCCAGGGTGTATCGTGAATGGTTGAATGCGGGTGTCACCGTCCACAACAGACGAACGACCAGCCGTCCAGCCACCCTCGATGACCGTGACTGGCGACAACTGAGACGGATTGTCAATAGTGACAGACGGGCAACCGTGCAACAAATCACGGCTCAATTCAACACAGGCCGTGTTAGACACGTCTCCCAGTGGACAATCAGTAGGAACATCGGTTCTATGGGGTAAGGGAGCCGGCGCCGCACACGGGTGCCACTGTTAACCCAACGTCATCGGGCACAACGACGCGCATTTGTCGCCAGTCACCAGGGATGGACACTGGAACAATGGCGTAATGTGAAATGGTCGGACGAATCACGATTTCAACTGCACCATGCCGATGGGAGGCACCGTGTATGGCGCAGACCACATGAAGCGATGGATCCCGCCTGCCTCGAAGGTGTGGTCCAGGGCGCTGATGTGTCTCTTATGGTGTGGGGTGCATTTTCCTGGTATGGAATGGGCCCCCTAGTTGTTCTGGAAGAGACTTTGAATGGTACGCGGTATGTTGAGCTGCTCGGAGACCATCTCCACCCGTTTTTGGCCTTCCAGTGTCCAGACGGTTCTGCGGTGTTTCAAGGTCGTAACGCGCTTTCACATCGCTCCCAGGACGCCCGGGAATAGTTCCAGGAACATGCAGCGGAGGTCCAACGATGCCATGGCCACCCAGGAGCCCCGATATGGACCCTATCGAGCATATCTGGGATGTCCTGGAACGCAGGCTCCGTGCCATGGATCCTGCACCCACGAACAGACCAGCATTGACGGCCGCTCTGCAAACGATTTGGTGTCAGTTGCGTCCAGAAGACTACCAGGGACTTGTCGAATCACTTCCACGGCGTCTCACTGCAGTTCGCAGGGCCAGAGGAGGCTATTAGGTGACTATCCCATGACATTTGCTAAGTCAGTGTAGTTCCAGATGCAATACTCGTGTCGTTGCACAAGTTAATTAAAGTATGTATGATTTGCTGAGTGACATAAAGCGGACCAGAAAAACGGCTGAACACGATCATTTGGTAATGGGGCTTCAAGTTCTTTAACCGGCGTTCACTTGATTTTGCACGGTAAGACCTTTTATGCTTGTCTGGTTCGAAGGATACATAAGTTATTGCAAAGTTCAGTGAGACAATTTTTACTCCCAGGAGAAGTAGTCGGATGTGGACTGCTGTATGTGTAGTTGCGTGAAATGGTGATTTTCAGTGACTTACAACGGGTGGTGGAGAGTTCTACGAATTGGAACCTTCGTCCGAGGCGAATAAGCGCCCAATCTTGGAAGTCCTTGAAAGTGGTAAACAATTACATAGTGCTTCATATTCCTTTGGGAAGCCTTCTTGCTCTGACAAACAGTATACCAGACGGTTGCGACTATTTCCTAATTCGGAGGGCATTAACTCACCGTACATGTTTTGTGAAGCTTTGACGTTGTTAACAAATCGCAGAATCCATCCCATTACACGTAGAAGTGTATAATATGAGCTGAATTTCGAGATTTGGATGATTGGCTCATAAGTGATGACCGTTAGAATCTGCAAACCTGTGTTTTGTGCATCAGGTAGTGTGATGCTTTTTATGGGCACATGAACAGCCCAGCAATCTGGAGATGTACAAAGCCAAATAGGTCCTCGCCCCCAAGTGTCGGCGTGGCAATTTCGTCCGCTTTCAATCCTCTGGATATGAAGTTTCAGATACTGGGCAGTGGTGCCGCTGTGAAGGTGAAGTGTGTTGTTGTATTTCAGTGACAATTGCACAGAAATGTTTTCCAGGGACTTGGGTCACAGCGAATCCATCCAAGTGATTGAGGACCGTTTTTGCAAAACTTGCTTTGTGCGAAAAAGATATTTTTTAGGAGAGACAATAAACTATTTTCCAAGAAGGGCTTTACAGTTATAAACTAATTTTATTTTTTAATTAATTTTACGTCAAGGGCTTATTAAAGGGTGACCTTCGGACTTCATTTCATTTAAGAATTGTACATTGTATGCGGGTTTAAAATTAAAATTTGGTCCAAATTGTTAGTAATTTAAGTAAAACAGGAATTTTCGTTGCCTTTAATCAATGAAACGTATTTATTCACAATGTAAGTATTACAGTGAAAATTTTCTTTATGAATATGAATTAATTCGGAAAAGAAAACAATGTTGTTCTTGTTCTATGACATATATTTACGTGAACATTTGATCCAAGTTTCACTCAAAATTATTCTACATCAGAGTCTTCAAAGTAACTTAAACATTGTCTTTGGCATATACACGCTTTATGCATATAAAAGAAACAAAAAAGAAAGGAAAATATTATCATTCTTGTTTTATAAAATATTTATCAACACCAAAATTTCGCCTTTTCATTCGAATTCTTCTGTATGGCACAACTTCTATAGCACAAGAATCACAAAGCTTCTTGTAGTGACGAGAGAAGACTAACTACTGATATTCTTTATATTATTGCGCTCGCGATCTGCTGTGCTTGCGCACGTAATATTACTAGCGAGATACACATCCGATTATCACTAATACTCGCGATGTTGACATCAGAAATTATTCAGACTCCGTGAGTATATACGCAGCCATCTCTCTGCAGTAGATAAATAGAAAGTTGTATAATAACAATCCATTGATTCATTCATGAGTTATTACTAAAAAATACGACACCTTGCTTTATCAGCTGCGGAATGTGCAGCATGTGCTAGCAGAGAAGCCGCGTCCGGAATGAGGAAGTTATTTCATCCTTCAGCAAAGAGCGCAATCTAATAACAATGCCCTAAGTGCAGATCAGTAGTGATTGATTCATTATTTGTTCTTTGCTGCATAAACTATCTAATTAACGATTATCCAATATCTTTGTGCTCAGATATTCCAAATACAGTAGAGAAAATACGCGACCCTTCCGGATTTAGCCTTGTCAAAATGGGAGACAAGTCGCAAGTGGCGCTCCTAGCGGCTTGACCTGAAAATTCACGCTAAATTCAAATATCAATTGAAATGTATATACAAAAATGGATAAATAAATTACGTCTAGAAAGAAAGTTGCGACGTACCCACTTCGCCCAACAGATGTTAGACAAAATTATAACGTGGCGGGTCACTTTAATATTAAAATAAATAAATGATATGTCATTGTTTCACCATAAACAATATCCCATGGGCGTCAGTCCACAAGCTTATGGCTTGAAAACGAAAGTTGATAACTAATAATAATAATAATAATAATAATACGTAATGAGACTCAAAAAACTCCCAGGGGTTAGGTGAACGGAACACAAATCATTAAGTACACTAACTTGGAATTTAAGTATCATTAATAATACTTTCATGAAATACAAATTAAAACAGCTATTTATTAGGATGAAAAACGTGACGTAGCGGCGTATTAACGAAATCTGAACTTACGGAAGCAAAAGAAAAATTGAATGAAATTAACTCTAAGAAAATGAACTGTTGCGCGAAGACTTGCAGTAACTTATGCCATAAGCTCACCATATGTATACTCTGTTGTCTTGAAGCTGATGATGGGTGGATATCTCGTACCGGCTGCCTCATCCGTTGATGGATTCCAGTCCTACTTCTACATTTCCTGTCTTTAACACTTCCTACTGTACTCCTTACATAAAGTAGTAATGAGTCCTAATTTTAAACGCAAAACCACCATGGGTTATGTTCATGGAGAGAATACACTTGTATTCTTCCGTATTACGAACAGTAGCGTAACTAAACTCATAATAAAAGCTCTCCTCCCCTACACTAGTCAAAACTGGTCTCCCGTTGACTACCTCTCGTCATTGAGATAACAAGTCCCAATGAGAGTAACGTTTGAGTGGAATATACTCAGATGCGAAGTGAACTAAGTTAAAATCTTCTCCGATGTACAGACGTAGAATCGTAGTAACAGTGTCTTCCAAGAGTGGCTCAGTATCTCAGAGTGAGAATAAGAATCAGAATGTGAATGTCCTCTCCAGCTCTTGTCAACGACGTATATAGGTTCAAAAGTCTCCTTCCATCAGCCATATCACATGGTCCAGTAAGATTCGAGGTCTCATCCCTTCTCCGATGTATTGCTGTGAATTCATCACGTTGCTTCATTACGTTCATTCACATAGGCTGAACTTTCCCGCTGAAATAAAGCATCAGGTCTCCAAGTTCGAAAAGTTGGCGTTTATAATGTATCAACTGTCTTTTCATGAGGTGGAGAGGGTAGGATCTCTCGTAACCTAGATGACGTACTCTCCCTGGAACTGGGCTGAAATTAGCCGGCTGACTCTGGTCACCTCACAACGGCTATTGGAAAATTTACTGCAAGTTATAAATATGAATGATGTTGAAATACTTTAACCAATAATTTGTTCGTTCAGAATACGTCCCAAACATCACAAAGTGTTACTAAGATATTAACTTCAACGTTGCTAAAGCAATTCTGGATAAATGAATGAAGAATTATTTAACAAGTTACTATTTAAAGACTGAAATTAGACAAATAATCAAGATGTGAAATGGACTGTTGTGAAAAAGCTTGATCTTTCATTTATGCATTGCTTTTTTAGCTCAAGAATTCCTGCCTGAACATTCACGGCTAGATTTCAATCAATCAATCAATCAATCAATCAATCAATCAATCAATCAATCAACCAATCAATCAATCAGTACTGATCTGCATTTAGGGCAGTCGCCCAGGTGGCAGATTCCCTATCTGTTGCTTTCCTAGCCTTTTCCTAAATGATTTCAAAGAAATTGGAAATTTATTGAACATCTCCCTTGGTAAGTTATTCCAATCCCTAACTCCCCTTCCTATAAATTAATATTTGCCCCAGTTTGTCCTCTTGAATTCCAACTTTATCTTCATATTGTGATCTTTCCTACTTTTATAAACGCATTCAAACTTATTCGTCTACTAATGTCATTCCACGCCATCTCTCCGCTGACAGCTTGGAACATACCACTTAGTCGAGCAGCTCTTCTTCTTACTCTCAATTCTTCCCAACCCAAACTTTGCAACATTTTTGTAACGCTACTCTTTTGTCGGAAATCACCCAGAACAAATAGAGCTGCTTTTCTTTGGATTTTTTCCAGTTCTTGAATCAGGTAATCCTGTAATCCTGGTGAGGGTCCCATACACTGGAACCATACTCTAGCTGAGGTCTTACCAGAGACTTATATGCCCTCTCCTTTACATCCTTACTGGAACCCCTAAACACCCATATAACCATGTGCAGAGATCTGTACCCTTTATTTACAATCCCACTTATGTGATTACCCCAATGAAGATCTTTCCTTATATTAACACCTAGATACTTACAATGATCCCCAAAAGGATCTTTCACCCCATCAACGCAGTAATTAAATCTGAGAGGACTTTTTCTATTTGTGAAACTCACAACCTGACTTTTAACCCCGTTTATCAACATACCATTGCCTGCTGTCCATCTCACAACATTTTCGAGGTCACGTTGCAGTTGCTCACAATCTTGTAACTTATTTATCACTCTATAGAGAATAACATCATCCGCAAAAAGCCTTACCTCCGATTCCACTCCTTTACTCATATCATTTATATATATATATAAGAAAACATAAAGGTCCGATAATACTGCCTTGAGGAATTCCCCTCTTAATTATTACAGGATCAGATAAAGCTTCACCTACTCTAATTCTCTGAGACCTATTTTCTAGAAATATAGCAACCCATTCAGTCACTCTTTTGTCTAGTCCAATTGCACTCATTTTTTCCAGTAGTCTCCCATGATCCATCCTATCAAATGCTTTAGACAGGTCAATCGCGATACAGTCCATTTGGCCTCCTGAATCCAAGATATCTGCTATATCTTGCTGGAATCCTCCAAGTTGAGCTTCAGTGGAATAACCTTTCCCAAAACCGAACTGCCTTCTATCGAACCAGTTATTAATTTCACAAACATGTCTAATATAATCGGAAAGAATGTCTTCCCAAAGCTTACATATAGTGCATGTCAAACTTATTGGTCTGTAATTTTCAGCTTTATGTCTATCGCCCTTTCCTTTATACACAGGGGCTACTATAGCAACTCTCCATTCATCTGGTATAGCTCCTCCGACCAAACAATAATCAAATAAGTACTTCAGATATGGTACTATATCCCAACCCATTGTCTTTAGTATATTCCCAGAAATCTGATCAATTCCAGCCGCTTTTCTAGTTTTCATCTTTTGTATCTTATTGTAAATGTCATTGTTATCATATGTAAATTTTATTACTTCTTTGGCCTTAGTCTCCTCCTCTATCTCGACATCATCCTTGTAACCATCAATCTTTACATACTGCTGACTGAATACTTCTGCCTTTTGAAGATCCACACATACACACTCCCCTTGTTCATTAATTATTCCTGGAATGTCCTTCTTGGAACCTGTTTCTGCCTTAAAATACCTATACATACGCTTCCATTTTTCGCTAAAATTTGTATGATTGCCAATTATGCTTGCCATCATGTTATCCTTAGCTGCCTTCTTTGCTAGATTCAATTTTCTAGTAAGTTCCTTCAATTTCTCCTTACTTCCACAGCCATTTCTATATTTCTTTCCAGTCTGCACCTCCTTCTTAGTCTCTTTATTTCTCTATTATAATAAGGTGGGTCTTTACCATTCCTTACTAGCCTTAAAGGTACAAACCTGTTTTCGCATTCCTCAACAATTTCTTTAAACCCATCCAGAGTCTGTTTACATTTTTATTTACCGTTTTCCACCGATCATAGTTACTTTTTAGAAACTGCCTCATGCCTGCTTCATCAGACATATGGTACTGCCTAACAGTCCTACTTTTAAGACCTTCCTTTCTATCACATTTATTTTGAACTACGACGAAAACAGCTTCATGATCACTAATACCATCTATTGCTTCAGTTTTCCTATAGAGCTCATCTGGTTTTATCAGCATGACATCCAGGATATTTTTCCCTCTGTTTGGTTCCATCACTTTCTGAATCAGCTGTCCTTCCCATATTAACTTATTTGCCATTTGTTGGTCATGCTTCCTGTCGTTCGCATTTCCTTCCCCATTGACATCTGGCAAATTCAGATCTCCCGCTATAATCACATTTCTTTCCATCTGACTTAAAAGCGTTGTATCATCATATTAAAACACTTGTCAACAAAAATATCGGCACATTCCTTACACACATGATTCAATAAATTTTCATTTAAGAGCCGGACAATTTTCCTTTTAACTTAAAGCCTACTAACAGAAAGGATATTATAAATTTAGCCACAAAATCATTCAATCAAACTTTCCCTATAAACAATACTTGCCATAGTGTCATTACATTAGGGTAAAGCAAATTTGCATCATCATATTGTTTCAACAAAATATGTACATTTCTTAAATCACCCATATTTTCTCCAGTGCTTGACAACGCATTACGGCATTCCAAATGCGGTTAACTTGGAACACAAGCAGCCACACTCATATGCATATGTATTTTCCTGAATTAAATCAAACCCACAGATCACACCTACAACAACACATCGGTATTGAAGGTTAACTGCTGCACTATACAATAAAATATGCATATTATATTTTAAGCCATTTAAATTATGGGTCGAGCAGGTCAGAAGATTATGAAGGACTATAAAAATCTGTTTGTCACTGGAAGAATATGTATGCAGACACAATATTACTTACATTTTCGTGTCATGACCGCGCATTCTTCTCTACTTCATAGTTACTGCAGCCAAACACAGCACATTATACATTTCACCTCATGTTGAGAGGAGATATCAAGGAATGACACACGCTACTATTTAATTATGTCAACTCACTGAAAACCCATGAATCACCAAAAACTTCAAACACAAATACACGTGCTCTTATGACAAAATCAGTAGTTCTCAGGTCACTCCGCTAGAGAGAGCTCTAATAGCTGTCCCTCGATATCTCGCCGAGTGTCGCGTATTGTCTCTACTGAATTGGATATTCTGACACGCTTGAAATTTGAATAATGTTCTTCAAAAAGAGACTATTTTCTCTCTGACCTTCAAATTTGTAGAGATCATTCAGTGTGATACACACAATTCCTTCGCGAAGCTCACATTTTTTTCTCCATTTTGTAAACGCCTTATGTGTGATTTTACTTCAATATTAAACAATTTTCCTTTTGTCTTGACTATTTAACAGACAGACTGATTTGCAATCTGTAATAATACGCTTAGCATTGTTGTCAGTAATCCCCAAGTAATTATGAAACAAAAATACACACTGGATGTTATAAGCGATATAATTTTCCGAAAATGTGATCAAAATACGTTTTATCCGATATGCCATAAGCTATTTTTAATAGAGTGTTGAATATATTTAGACGGGGCCGTTAGATTCCGCCGTTATGCCCAATACGTCGTTAAAAACGATGTCGCAATAAACGGTTTCGACTATAGTACCTTTCCGATTGTTGAAACCGGTAAAAGTAATCCAATGGGTTCATACAATTTCTCTTTTTTTTTACAAGTTGTTTTACGTCGCACCGACACAGATATGTCTTATAGCGACGATGGACAGGAAAGGCCTAGGAGTGGGAAGAAAGCAGCCGTAGTCTTAATTAAGGTACAGCCCCAGTATTTGCCTGCTGTGAAAATGGGAAACTACGGAAAACCATCTTCAGGGCTGCCGACAGTGGGGTTCGAACGCACTATCTCTCGAATACTGGATACTGCCCGCACTTAAGCGACTGCAGCCATCAAACTCGGTCATACAATTTCTAACCGACGTTTTGTCAGGGGTTGCTGGAACTGAGTTGTTGTGATGTCAGGAGTCGATCACTTTGTTCCGATGAAGCCCTAGAGTATGAGTGTTTGTGTTATATGGCGCACCATTAGTGTAAAGCTTGGTTGTATGTTGCCCATTTCGACATTCGGAACTGAATTGTACTCTCTCAAGTTCAGTGATTTTGAGATAAGTGGTGGTGATTTCCTCCTCGTCTGAAACGGAGACTGCCAAGCCATCTAGTATATATGAAAGTGTTCAAATCAAGAAGAGGACATGCCTGTAAAGTGTCCGCAAGTAGAAAGGGGCTGCAGCTAAGAGTGGTGCGGTGATTATTGTTTTAAGAGGGCAACCATCTGTTAACACCAATCGGAGAGAAAATGGAAAGGGGACCGCTACTTCGAAAAATGAAGATATCGGTCAAAGACAGATACGGAACAAGAAGGGCGGTATAATAACACCCACAGTATCCGCTGCCTGTCGTAAAAGGTGACTAAAAGGGCCCCAGGAGCTACTAACTTGGGAGCGGGGGTTGGCGACCACGGGGCCGTTAGCTGAGTTCTGGCATTCCTTCCACTTACTTGTGCCAGGCTCCTCACTTTAATCTATTCTATTCGACCTCCCTCGGTCAACTTTATTTCTTTTTCGACCCCGACGGTATCAGGTGTTGAGGCCTAGCGAGTCTTTCATTGTCACGCTCTTCGTGGAATTTGTCTTCATTTTTCGAAGTGTTGGATCTCTTCCATTTTTTCCCTCGGACTAAAGTTAATAGAGGATGGTTGCCTAGTTGTACTTCCTTTTAAAATAATCACCACCACCAGCGTGTACATTATGGAGATCAAGTATATCATTGACCTCTTCTATTAACATACACAGTTCACTCATCAAGTTTCTGGAGGTTGTGGGTTCGGATCCCACTGGTGTCCGGTTGGCAATTTTTGTTCTGTACTTAACATCTATCCACACACTGAAACAGCAAGGCTCGAGAAGATTCTTAAAACAACCCATATAAATCAGGTGGGAACACTGGAGAAACCAGGCGGGGAAGGACACGCTGGAGATGCTAATGGCGTGTCACTTTCCTGAGGCAGAGGAGATGACAGAAGTAGGGGAGCTGTGGCGTTCCCACGGCGGGCGAATCAGAGGCCGCGGAGCGGGCGACTGCTGACGTCATAGCGCGCGAATTTTGGATTTGGGCGAGAAATTTGAATTTTGGCGCGAGATTTGAATTTGAAAACAATGCCACGTGCTTTTGACAGCTGTCATCCGCCATCTTGCATCGCTAACTCATTACCGCTATCTTGGCGGGGCTGAACATCAGTGCTGCCATCTTTACTGCACTAAACCTCACGGGCGCGAAATTAGAATTTCAAAGTGCTATTTTGACAGCCACATGCTTTTTGACACCTTTTATCCGCCATCCTGTATCGCTAACCTTAGAGCTGCTATCTTGACGGCACAAAACCTCATAGTTGCCACCTTAGGCACGTGGTAGCGGGCAATTTGAAAAATTCCTTGTGAACAAAGCCACGTGCTTTTTGACAGCTGTTATCCGCCATCTTGCATCGCTCTGTCAGCGGCCATCTTTAATCAACAGAACATTGTGCTGTCATCTTTACGGCACTAAACCTTACGGGCGGGCAATTAAAGATTCCACGTGCTCTTGTTTGAAAACAAAGCCACATGTTTTTGGCAAGTGTCATCCGCCATCTTGCATCGCTAACCTCAGTGCTGCTATCTCGTAGTGCTGGGCAATTTGAAAAATTCCACGAGTTTTTAACAGCTGTGATCCGCCATCTTGCATCGCTGACCTCAGTGCTGACATCTTAACGGCACTAAACCTCATAGTTGCCACCTAAGGTATGTAGTAGCAGGCAATTTGAAAAATTCTGCGTGCTCTTATCTTTGGCTAACCTAAGTAAATGGTTATGCTATATTGACTTCGGGGGGAGTACTATCTCCGTGGAGGTCTACCGACGTAGCGATGTCTCCTCTAACAAAAAAGATTGCCCTGTTGTTCAGGGCACTGCTGCCTCTTACGAGACATGCAAGGGTGTATTGTCTTACACTCATATTTATACCTAGAGAATGATTAGATCATCATGTGCGTGTGCACCTCCTGCTTTCTACTGAGGCGGGCAGTAGGAAATGAGTCAACACTTTTTTGCAGAGTCAGCACCCGAGGTCTATTAGTGTAGTAAGACAGGATCCAATGCAAGATTATTGAACCCTAGTATAGTAGGTGAGCAATGTCGATTTGGGGATTTTGCATAAGAGTGCAATCCTAACATTACGGAGGGGCTAGGTGTCCTCCCCGACGCTTAAGAGAGCAAGCATAACTTCACTTCCGCCATCTTCGAGGGAGTTTTACTTCAAGATGCCCTTCCCGACGCCAGTTGCACAAGATGGCGGCTATACATGGGCTCTTGTGAGACGGCTTAAGGGCGCTTGCGCAAGATGAGACGGCCTAGGGGCGCGTGCGCAAGATGGCCGCTATACATAGGCTCATATGAGACGCCCTAGGAACGCTTGCGCAAGATGGCGCTATACACAGCTCCTTATGGGACGGCCTAGGGGCGCTTGCGCAAGATACCGCTATACTTAGACTCTTATGAGACTCCCTAGGGGACTGCTAAAGCAGGATTACTGCACAAGATGGCGGCTATTCACATGCTCTTATGAAGAAAGCTAGCTTAGAGGCTACCGCACAAGATGGCGGCTGCTCTTATGAAGAAAGCTAGTTTAGAGGCTACTGCACAAGATAGCGGGTATACATTACCTCCTCCTTTTAGAGGCTACTGCAAAAGATAGCGGTTATACATAGGCTGTTATAGCCTCCTCCTCCTCCTCCTCCTCCTCTGTTAAGGTATAGCTTTATCGAACAAGTTTAAACATGGATCGCGAAGGCAACAGTGAGCACGTGCTGCAGCGATGACGTCATCATAGTTGTGCATGTTTAACCTTGTTCGTTGACTGAAAGCTTTAGTCTTCGATATACAGTGATACTAGAGCGCAAGCATGACGAGAACATTAATAGTTGATGTCCAAGGCTTCGAAGTAAACGGCAACAAATTTATGTTTAAAGAGGTAGCTGTGTTAGATTGCAGTGTGTTGTGGGCTCCAAAAAGTGTTGGTTTAGTATTTAGTCAACCTTTCTCTTAATGTTTGGAAACAGATTAAGATAAAATGCAGACTCAATGGATCGAAAATAATTTAGGTTTTCTATCTTTAATGATGAACGCACATTTGTCAAGAGCAGATCTTGTTTTTTAAAGGGTTGTGAAAACAAAGAATGGTTGCGTGAGTATCTAGCATCATAGTGTGAAAATATCGACATGCATGAATTAGGATGTCCATCATTTAAACCCCTTCCGAAGGAGCATAGTAGAGAAACAAGTAAACAGTCTTTACAATTTATGTGCATGCTCATTGATTGGTTGTGCTGCCGTGCGTGCCGGGAGGTAAACAACATATGTAAACTGCAGTGTCGAAATAACGTTAGTGTAAAAGAAACATTTGTAGAGTAAAGACATCATGTCATTTCTAACAGATACTAAGTGTAACGCAATTGAAAAGGCAATCGTAAAGATTTATGCATGCAAAAAACTAAAAACTCTTTTACTGAAGAAGAGTTACATGCATTACCAAAGGCATTTTTGGTTAATGTAGCTGCGAATGCTGTAAAGAAGATTTGGGATAAGGTGCCTCGTGAGTGGGTTCAAGATCCTGTTTTGTCAGAGCGCCAAACATGTAGTTTACATCATGAACAAGTGAGTTTAGGTAGGAGAGCTTATGTGAGACAATGTCGTCCATGTCAACTGATTAAACTGTATCACGGACCTAAAACTAACGAGTTGGCATCGCTTATAAACACTTATCATGGCTGCGAAAAGTATAAACAAGAAAAAGGTGGAGAAACCTGTTGGGAAAAAGATGAGGAAGCATGCTGGACGTGGGCTAATCAATAAAGTGATTGATCTTCTTCCCTTAGAGCTTCAACTTCCCTGCGGCCCTAGAACACGTCTTGACGTTCGCTTGGCACGTAGTTAGATGCTGCCTGCTTGTCTTGCTCATCGACAAAACAATCCTAAACTAAGACGTGTAGCTGATTAAAGTCTGCTTCGTAAAGCTATGCTGCGTGTGCCGTCACCTAGTGCTTCAGTTGCTGAGAAGATAGCAGCACTTGTTGTTGTCGGTGCAATAAAAGGACAACTCAGTAGCAAAGACAGTAAATAAAGAATGGAGAAAACAGATAAAAATGTATATATTCTAAAATAAATATGAATTGTCGACACATATTACAGGTGTTGTTTAATATTAATCACACAGCATGCCCTGGTAATAACATCAAGTTAGAAGAAAGGAGAGGTAGAGAATCGACAATTAAAAAACACACACAAGATTTAAAGTACATTCTCTTTATTCATCCATGAATTAAAGCTGTTGTTAAAACCAAGGCATTTAACATACAATTTATTCCCACGACGTCGAATAACACGTTCAACTAAATAGTGATCAGGATATTATGTTTTCTGCAGTTCTTCCATGTAGAATCCTCCTTCAATAGGCTGTCCTCTGAGATCGCGAAGTAAATACGTAACTAGATCTTCGATACCTTTAGATAGGACAAAATCAGTAATTGCACCTATCTATAAGGAAGGGAACAGGGAGGATTGCAACATCTATCAAAGTATCTCATTGATTAGTATACCAGGCAAAGTGTTCACTGGCATCTTGGAAGGGAGGGTGCAGTCTGTGGTTGAGAGGAAGTTGGATGGAAACCAGTGTGGTTGCGGACCACAGAGGGGCGGGCTGTCAGGATAAGATTTTCAGTATGCGCCAGGTAACTGAAGAATGTTACGAGAGAAATAGACAGTTGTGTTTTTCTTTCGTAGATCTAGTGAAAGGATGTGACAGGGTACCGAGGGAAAGGATGTTCGCCATACTGGGGAAATATGGAATTAAATGTAGATTGCAATGTTGTTAGAAGTTGTAATCGTTCAACGGGTAAGTTTGGGTCATTCAAGTACCTTACGTCCACATACGGCAACAAAGGCTTGTAGATAACATCAAGACTACGTGCAGTCAGAAACACCTTAGAAATAAACTCACGATACTTGTAACTCTTATTTGCATTTACAACTTCTGTTCTCTTGTAATTACGTCGTATTACGTCAGTAGCAAAATGTATTTCTTAATATTTTTTAAGATCATCTTGTAAAATTATATCCTTGTCAGGTATTCGTGAGAAAAGAAGTTCTAAGAGCCCTTTCGTAGGTTTATAGGTAACACCTGTTACAATACGTTTGTTGTTATTAATCTTAACATTTGAATTTCCTATCCAGAAACAGTCGTGTTCGTAGCGAATACCGTAGGTAGTGTCATTTTGTCCTGTGAAGAGTTTTTCAATATAAGGTGCAAAGATAGATTCATAAGTATCTTGAATAAAAGTTCTGAACTGATTGCGATACTCTAGCGTGATCATAACCTCAGACAAAGATGGTAGATCTTGTGTCAATATAGTAGGTGTTTCAGCAACAACATATGTAGTTAAAAACTCAACCCGCTTAGATGGTGATGTATCGTTAAGTTCTTCTTCCTTATCCTCCTCCTCTTCTTGATCTACATCTTGATTCTTCTATTCCTCATCCTGGTTCTCTTGCTTATACTTCTCTTCTTTATGCGTCTCTTTATCATATGATATTTGCATAGAAGCAAAACTTGAAGTAGACTGCGGCAATGAAGTAGAATTAAAAATTTCTTTGAGTTGTGTACTTAGCTGTGTTTTTAAAAATAAATCTGTGTCTGCTTGAATACGTTTAAGCTCTTTAAATTACCGTCGAATATTGTTTCCAGCTTGGATGATATGTTTTGTTATATCCTTGCTAGATGTTAACATGATGATGGTTTTCGATCAAGTAGTCACTGTAATTCTGTGTTAATGCATATAAAATGTTCGAAACCCATGCGATATCGTCCATGCTGAACATCACTTTCTTTATCAATAACTAAAAAGCTGTAACGATGTGATGACCAACATGTAGAACACATACGTTTAAAGTCATTGAATGTCATATCATTGTTAACATGATCTTCATACACATGTCGCATGTTGCGCTCATCTTGCCGAAAAAGCACAATAACATTTGCGTTGTCGCGTATCAACTGCTTAGGCACACGAGAATAGGTTTAGCATAAATAGATGCAATCAACATATTTTTGTCGTCCCATACTAAAGAATGCACGAATAACGCTTTGCTGTTCTTTGCGACATCGTCAAAGATTCTAAGAAAATTAGGAATCACATCGTCCGGTGATGGTACTTGCTCATGTGAATTATTCAAAATATTTCATTTCATCTTTAACCAGATCGTGCATTACAGTTTGCAGAGTAGTATATAGTGGTTGATAGAGTGGCTTTGCGAATACGTAAATATTCTCGAAGCGTATACCATTTAAAGAAGTAATAAGTGTAAGTAAAAGGTTTGTTTTTCCGCATCCCGATGGACCTGATATAATACATCGACCAGTAAAAGGAAACAACGTTCCATGACGTTTTCTTATAGCTGTACTAGAACAAGGTAAGAGATGTGGCACAATGTCGCTAACAGGTAGTGTGTCTTGCTGCTTTATAATCTTCATGATAACTGAATCATAAAGTAGGCAATAGTAATATATATATTAGACGAAACAAGAGGTAACGGTTAGTTTATGATTTGCTCTTGACGATTAAAGTCGTGTACAGCATGGTAAAACAACGATATCTAAACGACACGAAGAAGAAGAAAGCAAAAACAGTTGGATGGAAAGATGTTATAAAGGCTGCACAAAAGGCTATTCGAGGGAAATGCAATCCTCGTGTAGCTATTACTAAGGCACTGCGCGCAGCAAGAGCGAGAATTTCTCCAAAGTGCAGAGCGATGTTTAGTAACGTGCACGTGCACGAATTATTCCTGTACTAAAACGAGGAGGATTTCTTCCTGCGATGTTTGCTGGACTAGCAGCTTTAGGGTCATTGCTGGGCGGTGCTAGTGCTGTAGCAAGTACGGTTAAGGCTGTAGAAGAAGCGAATCAACAGTTGAAAGAGAGTGAACGTCATAACAAGACGATGGAGGCTATTGAATTACGAGGCAAAGGTGTACACATGAAGCTAGCACCATACAAATAAGGGCTCGGCATCTACATTTCTCCAAAAAACGTCTACTGAATGCACTGCCACATCGAGCTCTGACGCATGAAGAAGTTTTACATTTGCTAAACAACTAGGAATTCATTATTTTCGAGGTTTGTATATGCGCGAACAACTACCAGCCTGCCCACATGAACGTGAAAATGCTGTAATTAACTTAGACAACAGTCGCGGACCTAGAACTCATTACGTTGCTTATGTAAAACGTAAATCTAAAGTGTGTTATTTTGATAGCTGTGGAGTCTTGCCTCATCCCTTTGAGCTCATACGTTATTTCGGAAGCAGTGCAGATATTGTTTACAATAAAAACCGTGCGCAAAAATTTAATACACACATGTGCGGACGTTTATATCGTATATTCTTATATCAAACCTAGTCAGTAGAGAAAGAGCATTAGTGTGCGCGTGATGACTAACAGTGAGTGACGTTTGCTGTACGTGGAGAAGGACCTGAAACAACCGTCCATTTTAATCCGCCGATCGAACTTGGTTTTCAGCTACATAGCTACGCTACTTGTATCGTTTGAAAGCTACAATTAAATCTATAATGTGCGTGATGGTGTAAACAAGTTCTATTACGATGAGTATGTGCTAACGCTACCTTCAGGCAGTTATTCAGTAGACGATATTCATGAATATATTGAAAGTACAATAATTGATCAATTTGGAGAAGTGAGTTTTAGTAATCATAATTACAAGTTCTCAATGACTGTAAGTACATTACACATAAATGTGTTATTGAATCATCATTTATGATTGACCTCAAATCTCAACCTGATTCGATTGGACCATTGCTTGGATTTTCATACAGGGAGCTCCTACGAGACTGATCAACCAATAACACTCTTCGATGATTTTCATGTGAGCATTACTTGTAATATTATTACAGACTTGAATAGTAATCTACATTCTTCGCACGTCCTGCACGAGTTTATTATTACAGAGGAACGTGAATATACTATTCGCGAGAAACCGGCAGTAGTTCTTTATCATCCTCTGTCTGTAAAACACATTAGTAACATTACTCTTAGGCTTGTAATCAAACATAATCAGGTTATTCATTTAGATCCGCACGCATACGTAGCTTACGAACCTCATCTCAAACTAGTATGAAAAATATCTATAAAACACGGTGTACATTCCGAAGACATACTACATCTGTGCGAAGACTCATCGGGTTAACAGATAACCATAAGCAGATACTCCAAGATTTAGTTTATACGCTACAACAACAGAATGGAGGAAATGCAAGACATTATGAATACAGTAGAAACTCGTGAAGTCGTAGTGCGAAGTGAGCTTTATTCCTATCAACCTTTTACGTTTGGATTAAATAACAATGATGAAATCCACTTTATTATTAATCAGCAAGATGTATACACCTTACAACACGAAAGTTATCTCTATATTGAAGGACGACTAGATAAGTCAGATGGAAGTGGACCGAGCACATTGCAACTAAACAACCATGCTCTAGCTTTTCTCATTTCTGAAGCGCGATGTGAAGTAAATAATGTTGGAATGGATAGAACGAAGAATGTTGGTATTACAAGTGCAATGAAACTCTACCCTTCTTTTCGTGATGAAGAAAGTAATCTTTTGCGGATGGCCGGATGGTGTCCAAAACTACTAGCAACTGGATGATTAATGAGGATGGAACTTTTACGGGTATGTTATCACTGAAACATATTTTTGGCTACGCAGAAGACTTTACACGTTTTATAATCAACGCAAAACAAGAGCTTATTCTGATCCGTGATCGAAGTGATTACAATTCTCTTAAAGCAGTAGAAACACCAGTGGAATCAAAAATTTCACTTCATCGTATATTGTGGAGGATTTCACATGTAACATTATCTGATCGTGAAAACTTCGATTGCTCAATATTGTAGAAAATTATACACCATTACCTATACGTTTTCGAAGTTGGGAACTGCATGGATATCTTGTGTTACCACCTACAAACAAGCATAGCTGGGCTGTTAAAACATCACGTTTTACTGAGAAGCCCTTGTATATTATTATTGGATTTCAAACCAATCGCAAATGCAATCACGAAAAAGATAGCTCACTGTTTGATCACTGTAAATTAAGACATGTTTGACTATATCTCAACGGAATTACGTATCCCTGCGAAAACATAGACATTAACTTTGAGAAAAATAAATTTGGGATGCTCTGTAGCATGTTTTGTAAATTCCAATAATCGTATTACCAGAAAGAAGATCGTCCGCTATTTTCGCCTCAAGAATTTAAAAATAAAGCACCGATTGTACTTATAGACTGCTCTTACTATAAAGAATCTATAAAAGAATCTCCTGTTTAGTTTAGTTTAGTTTAGTTTAGTTTAGTTTAGTAATGTTTTATTTTACCTGGCAATATTAAGGCCTTCAGGCCTTCTCTTCCATCTAACCAGGAACTGAAATATACATATATTGCATTGTATTACTTACAATAACTAGATCTAATACAAATTAAATTAATAATAATGCAAGAATGGTGAGAGTACATTAAGATGAAATACATTAAGATTAAATTAATAAATTAAAATTAAATTAAGGTGAAATAAATCAGATATAAGAGGGATAAATTCTTAAAACTAATATCCTACATGTAAAAAAAAGGCAATACATAAAATTTGATTTTAAAGACAAATCGGATAAGAATTTTAGACTCCCTACCAGGACATCCATAAAAATAGAACGGTTGTAAGTAGCAGCACCAAGTTTACAAATGGTCCTTACTGGTGCATAAAATGTCTCCAAAGTGCTTCCTTGAAAGTGTGAATAGCGGTTAACCCCCTGATATTTTCGGGAAGGTGGTTCCACTCACGGCAGGCAATTACTGTGAATGATTTATCATAGATGGCAGTTCTATGGGTAGGTAAAGCAATGATGGAATTATTAGTGGATCTGGTGTTAAGACTGTGATAAGAGGATAAGTATTTGAAATATGAAGTACGGTAACATGGTTGTGAAGAATTAAGAATTTTATGGAGAAGGCATAGGGAATGCACAGTGCGACGGATTTCTTGTCGGGGCCAAGATAGATAGTTATATGAAGGAGTTACGTAGTCATAGTACCGTAAGTTACAGACATATCTCACACAAGCATTTTGACCACGTTGTAATCTGCTCAATAACTTGCCTCGAGCGTCACTATAAATCGCGTCACAATAGTCGAAATGAGGGAAAACCAGACTTTCTACCAGCATTTTTTGAGTTTTTCAGGAAATAATTATTTATACCCGCGCAGCATGTGCAATGCAGAGAATGTTTCCTGGGTGATGTTCGTTATATGCGTTTTCCATGACATGTCATCATCGAAAGTAATGCCTGGGACTTTTAATGATGACATGAATGGTATGTTAGTATTACAATCTCTGGTCCATTGACCTTCGCGAGTAGTTTTGGGTATCCAAGGATGATGGCTTGCGTTTTTGCTGGGTTTAACCTAAGCCCACATCTCAAAGACCAAGACGAAAACTATGTTAGATCCTGATTGATTTTGTCTATGGCCGAAAGTATTAGATTTGGAGATGTATGGAGGTACATTTGTACATCATCAGCATAAATATGGTATTTGCACTGCGTTAGATTTTGGGAGACATCATTAATGTAAATAGAAAAAAGAAGGGGTCCTAACACTGACCCTTGGGGCACACCACACTGCACAGACCGCCAAGTTGATTTGTTTATTCTATCTGTAACACACTGCCGACGGCCATGCAGGTAGGAATGCAACCAAAGGAGGCGCTGTCCGAGAAATGGAGGGAATACAATTTCGAGAGCAAAATGTCAATGTCAACAGAGTCAAAATCTTTGCTCAAATCTAGGAGTATTAAAACTGTCACTTCCTTGTTGTCCATGGCTTCTCGGATGTCTTCTGTGACCTTCAGTAGTGCCGTTGTAGTACTGTGTGCTTGACGAAAACCAGATTGTAGTGGGTCAAATAAGTTGTAAGTCGTCATGTAGTCTGTTATTTGTCTATGAGCGATGAACTCTAGCGCTTTGGATAAAGCAGAAAGTATGCAGATGGCTCTGTAGTCGGATGGTTCAGAAGGGGAAGCTACTTTTTTTAGAGGACGTATAATGCCCGCTTTCCATATTTCGGGAAATATGCTGTCTACAAGGGAAGAGTTAAATATGTTAATTAGTGCAGGTAATATCACATCCAGAATAATTTTTATCATCTCTATTCCTATACTGTCATTTCCTTTTGCCGTTGATGTTATCCGATTTATAGCAAACCTGACTTGTGAGTGGGATGCTGGACGGAAGTAGAAGTTTTCTCTATCTGTTCGCGTCTTTGCATAATTTCCGTCAAGAACTTCCTGTTTCAGGGCTGCATTTAATGTGCAGTTAGATGAAAAATGATCGTTCAGTTTTTCCAAGGGTGTATTTATTTCGTCATCGTCTCGTCCTTTGGTAATTCCAAAGCTCTTTATGGATTTCCACAACACAGCTGTTGAAACATTTTGTTGAATTAAACTGTGAGCGTGTCGTAGTTTCGCATTTCTAATCTGTTGGGTCGTAGCGTTTCTCAGTCTCTTATAGTTCAGTTGATTGTCAGGAGTGCAATGTTTCTTAACTCGTCTATAAGCAGCATCGCGTTCAGCCATTAGTGCTCTAATCTCATCTGAGAGCCAGGGAGCTGGCTTCCGCGTAACTCGAGCCTTCTTTCCAGGGGCGTGTCTGTCGTACAGTTCAGTCATATGTTGATTGAAGAGAGTCACTTTGTCATTTATGTCTTTAAGTTTAAATATGTCATGCCATGGCACTGCAACTGCGTCTTGTAAAAGTTTAATCTTATCAATTCTTCGTAGATCTCTATATGAAATTATTTTCGAGGTTGGTTAGTGGCAATGAGATCAATTAAGGTGTATGATGTGTAGCGTTGAGAGTGAGAAACGATAAATTGCAAGCTTTAAATGAAGTTAAAAGTTGGGTTGTCTGAGGAGAGTTAGGTTCAGGAAGGTTTATGTTGAAGTCGCCTATTATAATTATATTTGAGTAATCAGTGACTAAATCTTGTATTTGATTATCTAGATCGCATAAAAACCCGCTTTCGGTGGCTTAGATACTACACCCAGAAGACATTTTACTTCACTCACGGTTATTTCCAGGAACATGAACTCAGGTTTTCGCTCGTACGGACCTGGAGACCTATAGATTATTTTAGGGCGTAAGCTGGTCATAACATACGCAGCGGTACCCCCGGAGGGCTTATTTAATCTGTCGGATCTAAGAAATGTATAACCCGCCAACTGCAGTCTTTCTATTGCGTGATGTGGTTTTAACCAAGATTCAGAGATTAAAATTGCGTGGGAAATGGGAGGCATAAATAGGGCATTTATTTCGTCCATTCGCGCCTCCGCAAGGAGGCTTTGTGCGTTTATATAGCAAATCTTTAAAGCATTACTGTACGGAGAAAGCTGGTGGTTAATGATGTCCCTTGTTGACTGGGAATGGCAAGAAAGCTCAGATGACAATAGGTGTTTGTTGTCTGCGCAGCTGGTTCCAGCGACATTGGGGGAGGGTGGAGTAAGTGAAAGGTTTTGAGGATGTTTGCAAGGAAGAGGGGAGCTTGTTCGTTTGTCTCAAGTTCGTTATCAGGGGGGCTGTAAGTTACGTTGTTCTCCGTTATGTTGGAGATGATTATGACAATAATGGGAATGGAAATGGAAATAACAATTTACAGCGATCAATACGATAATGGCAATGTGTCAATAATGTAAGTGGAAATAAACACGACAAAAATAAGGCACTGAACCCAGTCTACTACTACTAACACCAATCTACCACTACGGCAAGCTAAAGTAAACTATATTACTAATTACGTTCTAATAGAGAGTTAAAGTTAAAAATTATGATATACTACAAGGATAACTCTAAAATTAAAGTACAATAGAAAGTAACAAAATCTTGTGATCATTTTTCCCGCATATCACTTTAGTTCATTTAACTGTTCCATAGTGCATACTTTAAACTTATTTGATCCTATTTTTATATTGATTACTCCATCAATGCTCCATACCTGGCGTACACCGAACCTCGAAATTGCCTCCTTAAGGACTGCGAGTCTTATTGCAGTCAGATCCTCTCGTATTGTGACCATCGTTTCCGTAAGGCCTCTTTTCTTGTGGAAGATTTCACTCCGCTTACGGTAGGAAACGAATTTCACTATCAGAGGTCGTGGCTTCGCACCCAGTCGTCTTCCAATGCGATGGCTCCTGTCAATCTCCCGAAGGTCAAGGTCGACACCAAGATCTCTTGCGATGCTTATTGCGATGGCATCGGGATCTTCTCCTGCCTTTTCCGGAATGCCGAAAATACGGATACTTTGCCACCGCTGGTATTGCTCCAGTTCATCTTGCTTGTTTTTAAAGTCACTTTTGATTTTCACAAGTTCCCTGTCCTTAGCCTGAAGCTGATCTTGTAATAGTTTGACACTTTCCTTGTATTCCGCTCTTAGTTCCTGGAGCTGCAACATTAGGGGCTGTAACTGTTCGGCTACGTCTACGGCTTGTATGCTGGCGCCATGCGGCGGGCTGGCTTGGGGAAGCTTCTTAGGAGCCATTATGACAACTTAGTAGTAGAACACTGATAGTTTACTGTAGTTAGCTGCAGACGTTGAACTTCAGCACGAATGTAATAACGTCTTTATCACTTCAAGCACGTTGAAATTCAGCACGAATGTAATAACGTCTTTATCACATCAAGCACTATATCACCTGCAATTTACAATTTTTGCGAGAGACATTCGTTGATATTCGTTTAAATTTGAAACATCTGAAAATATTCCTGCTAACAGAGCAGCCTATTTTCTTATTATTCATATGAGTGATGTTACTATCCGCTAACGAATATTGTTACCAGACTATAAATACGGATTGCCCTTTATTATCAGCATTAGTATGTGCTTCGACATCGTACGCTATGGAACAGAATAACAAACAAAACTGTAAATGTGCATGCTGTTTGTATGCTCATACGCAACATCTTATATATCTTACACGAGTAAGTGAGGCTATTAAGATGTTCTATAAACATAGAACCTCGATGGTAAAACATCTTATTCTATACTTACCGCGAGGATTTTCATCTACCTACGCTGCCCCTTACGTTCATGATTTTTGGGACATCCTTCCTCTACACAGTAAGATGTCAATCGATGTAGCTTTATGCAGAACCTGTCAGCGTCATTACAAGCATCGAGGGGAAAATGGTGGTGATGATTGGGATGGACCAAATCCGAGGATACGCAGTATGTATGAACTTTTCCAGTACCTCATGACGATGGTTCAGAAAAGGAATTACAACAAGGTAAGAAGTGTATTATCTTCTTTGTAAAGCAAAATATGCTTAGTATAATATATTTCTAAATGTTTTGTTTAATTTGAATGTTGCAGGAGGCATTTCGGAAGCATGCTTCCTCTTCGCAAAACGTTGTTAAGAAGCATACCAACCTTGTCAGCAACCAAACTAACACTGTTGTAGCACATTGTAAATAAATATTTGATTGCATTCAAAATGTTGTACTTATTGCATTCCTTACATATACTCTAAAGGCTTGAGAAAACGAACTAGTCTAAACATGCACAACTATAATAACGTCATCGCTGCAGCACGTGCACACTCTTGCTTTCACGATGCATATTTAAACTTGTTCGATAGGCCTATGCCTTGACAGAAGAAGAGGAGGAGAAGGAGGAGGATGAGGAGGAGGGGGATATGTTGAAAATAGCATCTCGGTAAGTATGTTGAGAAGGGCAACCTGCTTTATAACTATGATCGTAGTAAGTTGAGCAGGACAGCTTGCTTGCTTGCGGCGTGGCTAAGTCCCGCCCCATAAAGTTTACTTCCATCAAGATAGCAATAAGACATGTGCATATAGTTAAAGATAGCGGCTGACAGCTGTCAATGAGCATGTGGAATTTTTCAAAATGTCCGCTACTACCTGGCTAAGGATGAGGTTTAGTGCTGTAAAGGTAGCAGCACGATGCGTTGTTGTTTGAAGACTGCAGATAATTGCTGTCAAAAACACGTGGAATATTTCAAATTGCCTACTACTACGTTCCTAAAGATGAGGCTTAGTGCCGTAAAGATGGTAGCACGGTGCTCTGTTGGTCAAAGATGTCTGCTGTCAAATAGCACGTGGCTTTGTTTTTAAACAAGAGCACGTGGAATTTCAAATTGCCCGCCCGTAAGGTTTAGTGCCGTAAAGATGGCAGCACGATGCTCTGTTGATTACAGATGGCCGCTGACAGAGTGATGTAAGATGGTGGATGGCAGCTGTCAAAGAAGCACGTGGCTTTGTTTAAAAACAAGACCACGTGGAATTTTTCAAATTGCCCACCACCACGTGCCTAAGGTGGCAACTATGAGGTTTAGTGTCGTCAAGATAGCAGCACTTAGATTAGCAATGCAAGATGGCGGATAACAGCTGTCAAAAAAGCACATGGCTGTCAAAAGAGTACGTTGAAATTCAAATTTCGCGCTAAGATCCAAATTTCCCACCCGTGAGGTTTAGTGCCTTAAAGATGGCAGCACTGAGGTTTAGCCCCGTCAAGATAGCGGCACTGAGGTTATTGATGCGTTGTTGTTGAGGTTTAGTGCCGTTAAGATGGCAGCACTGAGGTTAGTGATGCAAGACGGCGGATGACAGCTGTCAAAAAAGAACGTGGAGTTTTTCAAATTGCCCGCCACTACAAGGTAGCAGCACTGACGTTATCGATGCAGGATGGCGGATGACAGCTGTCAAAAAGCACGTGGCTTTGTTTTTCAAACAAGAACACGTGGAATTTCAAATTGCCCGCCCGTAAGTTTTAGTGCCGTAAAGAAGACAGCACGATGCTCTGTTGATTAAAGACGGCATTGTTTACAAAGTCAAATCTCGCGAAAAAAGCAAATTTCCCGCCAAAATTTAAATTTTCTGCGCTATGACGTCAGCAGTCACGGCATCTAATTGGCCCTCCGTGGGAAGGTTACAGCTCCCCTACTGACAGAAGAAGAACCAGTTGGAACAGAGACCTGAACTCGAAGAGCTGACTGGAATTGTACTAACAGAATTACAGAGCACAACCATGTAAAATGGGCAATCGGCACGTTTCACCTACAAAGGCTCCGGGCCCAGATGAGATACTTCCGATCCTCCTATAGGAAGGACGGGAGATTATCGTCAAATGCCCTGACGGTCTCTTCAGAGCTACTCTGCTTTACGGTAAGTAGAATAACTAGAGGCGTCCCACGGCGGGCCAATCACAGGTCGCGGAGCGGGTCAAGTGATGCTCATGGCAGCTGCGCGGGAAATTTGAATTTTGGCGGGAGATTTGAATTTTGGCGCGAAATTTGAATTTGTAAATAAATCCGCGTGCTTTTTTGACAGCTGTCATCCGCCATCTTTAAACAACGCATCTCTAACCTCAAGGCTGCCATCCTGACGGAGCTAAACCTCACTAAACCACCTTTTGGCACGTGGTGGCGAGCAGTTTTAAACCCACGTACTTTTTGACAGCTGTCATGCTGTCATCCGCCGTCTTTAAAGAACAACGCATCGCTAACCTCCGTGCTGGCATCTTGACGTTGCAAAATCCTCATGGATGCCACCTTACACTCCTGGGCGCGCGAAATTTGAAATTCCACGGCTCTTATGTTAGACTAACCTAAGTAAATGGTTATGCTTTATGGACTTCGGGGCAGAATCCGGGTGGATTTAAAGAGGTAGTCCCCTTTTCCCTACCTCTCCGTACCAAAAATAACGGACGGGTGAGAGAGATGTGCTCTCTCTCTCTCCCTAGAGGCCAGAGGCCTGGGGCCAGGGCACGGCCGCCTCTTACGAGGCGAACAAGGACACATTGTCTTACGCTCGTATTTATACCTACAGTACGTTAAGTAGATAAGAGAATGCTTAGATCAATATGTGCGCGAGCACCTCCTACTATCTACTGCTGATCGATCTGCATGCACATCGATCGTTGCACGCTCTGTCGGTGGTGGCGGAAAATTTGAAATTCCACGTGCTCTTGTTTGTAAACAACGCCAGGTGCTTTATGACAGCTGACAAACTGACAGATGCCACCGTTAGTCAACAGAGCACCGTGCTGCCATCTTTACGGCTCTAAACCTCACGGCTACTACCTTAGGCACGTGGTGGCGGGCAATTCGAAATTCCACGTGCTTTTTGAGAGCTGGCAAGGTGATAGCTGTCACCTTTAATCAACCGAGCATCATGCTGCCATCTTTACGACACTAAATATCACGGCTACCAACTTAGGCACGTGGTGGCGGGCTATTTGAAAAACTCCACTTGCTTTTTGACAGCTGTCAGCGACCATCTCTAAACAACAGACGATCGCAGACTTCTGTGTTGGCAGGGATTAAATCCATATGCCTGCAAACTTACGCATGTAATGGTGGACAATTTGAAATATTCCACGTGCTTTTTGACAGCTGTCTGCCGCCATCTTTAACTACATGCACATGGCTTACTGCTATCTTGACGGAAGTAAAACTTAATAGCGCGGAATTTAAATTGATCTTAACGGGACTTAGCCACACCGCAAGCAAGCAAGCTGCCCTTCTCAACTTACTACAATCATAGTTATAAAGCAAGCTGCCCTTCTCAACATACTATTTTCTTAGTATTTAAACCAAGATGCTGTTAGAAATGCCGACCATGGATGATTGCACAAGATGGCGATTATACATGGGCTCTCATGAGACGGCGTCGGGGCTATTGTGCAAGATGGCGGCTTTACACAGGCTCTTATGGAGAAAGCTAGCTTAGAGGCTACTGCACAAGATGGGGGCTATACAGTAGGCTGTTATGACATCCTCCTCCTCTTCTGTCAAGGCATAGCTTTATATCTCTATCGAACAAGCTTAAACATGCATTACTTGCGTACACGCTCTAGCGGTAGAAAATAAAAAAAATATGTTTAAGGGATTTTTAAGCATCGCTATTCTTAGTTTAGCTATCTCGACAGATTCTAACCTTATTGCTACAATATTAAATACCTACAGCACGTGTTCAGATCACTAAAGAAGAGATTGAAACATAACAAGACTAGAATCGAACACTGTACAGCATATCGTTAACTACAACATGAGTTCAGAACACTGATTGATGGGTTTAGATCACTAAATATGTGATTAAAACATAACAAGACTAGAATGGAACACAATTCTCGGTGCCGTTACTTACAGCATGTGTGTAGAACATGTTTACTGGTTAGGGGATACCTTTGTTCTAAGAAGATGGATTCGAACAGAAAAAATTGCCTACTGCAATGCTAACAAGACTAGAATTCTGAACTGCTTGCGCAGGATGGCGGCTAGACATACGCTGTATTAACCTCCTCCGCCGCTGCATCCTCTGCGCGCACTGTTAAGGCATAGCTTTATGTCTCTATCGAATATACATTACTATAACAACGCGATCTTATGCATAAGGCAGTGCACATACTGCGAAGCTAGCTCGGTAAACGATAATATGAATATAGTAAACGTATAACTTCAATGATTTGCCTTGTGTGAACATCGAAAACTGCTGAAACACATACTGCGTAGCTAACTTGCTCGGTAGCGATAATTTACAAATTATGAATACAACAAAAGTACGGTACAACTTCAATGATTTGCCTGGTGCGAAAATCAAAAACTACGGGGAAAACCATACTGCGTAGACCACTCGGTAAACGCACAAATAATGAATACAGCAATAGTACAACTTCAATGATTTGCCTAGTGCGACATCTTCTATCATTTGCCTAGTGCGAAAATCAAAAACTACGGAAAACTATACTGCGTAGCCAGTTCGCTCGGGAAATGATAATTTACAAATTATGAATACAAAATGTACAACTTCAATGATTTGCCTAGTACGACATCTTCTATCATTTGCCTAGTTCGAAAATAAAAAACAACGGAAAACCATAATGTGAAGCCAACTCGCTCGGTAAACGATAATTTACAAATTATGAATACAGAAAAGTACAACTTCAATGAGATGCCTAGTGCGACATCTTATATTATTTGCCTAGTGCGAAAATGAAAACTACGAGGAAAACCATACTGCGTAGCCAACTCGCTCGGCAAACGATAATTTACAAATTATGAATACAACAAAGTACAACTTCAATGATTTGCCTAGTGCGACATCTTCTATCATTTGCCTAGTGCGAAAATCAAAAACTGCGGAAAACCATACTGCGTAGCCAATTCACTCGGTAAATGATAATTTACAAATTATGAATACAAAAAGTACAACTTCAATGATTTGCCTAGTGCGACATCTTCTATCATTCGCCCAGTGCGAAAATTAAAAACTACCTACCGACAAACATACTGCGTAGCCAACCCTCTCGGTAAACGATAATTTACAAAATATGAATACAACAAAAGTAAAACTTCAATGATTTGCCTAATGCGAAAATCAGAATCCACGGAAAACAGATAGTGTACATACCGCACGGCTAACACGCTCAGTGATTGCAAATACATCACAACACAGGTTATCGAGCAGAACACTGATATACGCATACACATCACTCTTTTTTTCGAAACACACGGACAAGAATGTTGCGAGATAGCACTTACACATTGCTCTACACACACACACACACACACACATATATTAATTACCTATGATACTTATATGTAAAAGAGGGGAAGGAGAAATATTAAATCATAACTTTTTGCATTTAGTCTGCTCCAAGTGAGAACAGTAGTGTGAGTTTTTGCTACGTGAACGGAGGTGCCATGTCAACACATCACGATGTTCGCCCATACTCCAGTAAGATGCACACATGATGGATACTGCGATACAAAATCCCGGTGACTTAATCTCCTGTTACTTGATAGACCTTAGGAAGGGCATCTCGCCGTAAAACAGATTCTTATGTTTGTTTCTGTTACTTGAAAGACTTAGTTTCTAGTAATTAGCCTACATCTTTGCGTTGTCGCCAGTAAGGCTATGTGGCGGTTAAACGGTATCTTTGATTCTCGCTAAAAGCTCAGCGCACACTATGTCTGTTAATGCCTCTTACTCGAAAGCGCCGAGTACACAACTAGCTCAGGGCCTCGTGGTCGTCAACGCATCCCCTCGTGTTATTCTACCGCCCTTACCGATGAAAGTGCGGAGTCTAGCTAGGACACAGTTCAGAGACCCGAAGGTTGTTAACTTACACTCTCGTAGACCCCTGAGGAAAACCCCTCTTTTACAGCAGGCATGTGACACCGTGGGTGTTATTCTTGCGCCCTTGCCGATGAAAATGAGGAGTCTAGCTAGGACACAGCTCTGGGGCCCGAGGGTTGCTAACTTACACTCTCGTAGTCCCCTGAGGTAAACCCCTCTCTTACATCAGGCATGTGACGGGTGTTATTCTACCGCCCTTACCGATGAAAATGAGGAGTCTAGCTAGTACACAGGTCTGGGGCCCGAGGGTTGCTAACTTACACTCTCATATTCCGCTGAGGTAAACCCCTTTCTTACAACAGACAGGGGATACCGTGGGTGTTATTCTACCGCCCTTGACCAAGGGGTAGTCGGATAGGTTATTAGCAATGCCAGGACATAGCTCAGGGGTCCGAGGCTTGCTAACTTACGCTCTCGTAGTCCCCTGAGGTAAACCCCTCTCTTACAACAGACAGGGGATACCGTGGGTGTTATTCTACCACCCTTGCCGATGAAAATGAGGAGTCTAGCTAGGACACAGCTCTGGGGCCCGAGGGTTGCTAACTTACACTCTCGTAGTCTGCTGAGGTAAACCCCTCTCTTGCAGCAGACAGGTGATATCGTGGGTGTTTTTCTACCGGCCTTACCTACAGGGAAGTTTAGCCGGTTCGAGTCCCGTTGGTCGAAAAAATATATTATCAGAATGTTAGCCGACAGGGTAGATGTGGTAGTGGTAGTATACAATTTCTAATTGTGTGCGAAAAACCTGTATGAAATTTCAAACCTCTCTGCAGTGCTTGAAAGCATATGACGCTGTTGATTGTGATTTATCCGTCGGTTGGAGGCGTTAAGCAGAACCCTTAGTGCGATTCGACAGGAGTAGGCTATGTGCCGGCACCAGACCCGACACCGTAGCGAAACGGCACAAGGGTCAGGCAAAAAAATCGTTATGACGTTACTTAAAGTTACTGAGCGATTGAAAGGAACAAAAGCTGGCATGGTGAAGTCAGATAGTTTAGATGAAAGTGAAGAGTCTGCTACATGTAACTAGAAGCAATGCTAGAAGCAATGCTAGGACATAGCATAGGGGCCCGAGGTTCGCTGCTTGAGGTGAACCGTAGGTGTTATTCTACCGCCCTTACCCACACGGCAGGATTAGGCTATGTGCCGGCACTGGGTTTTATCTTCTCCGAGATGCATTTCCGTAGTTTTACACGAGCTAAATGCACAAAGCGAATTACCTGCACTGTTAATTAAGCTACTTAGGTGTGTAAACTGTGTGCCTTCTGTTTAATCATACACAGTGTTCTCGCTGCTTGCTGAAAGTTACTACAGCCGGAAGAGTGTACAATTTCTGTCGACGCGTACATTCCTTACCGTAGCTCTGACTGACTCTGTAACACACGCAGATACTGCCTCAAGAGCAGTGTTCTAACATTTCGTCGGGGGATAAAACTAAGAAAAAACTAGCACCTCGCCTAGGCGGCTTTACTTGCTATGCCGAACAAGTACCTTTACAAGGTAACGCTGTATATCTTCGACAAGACACCCGGATGCCCTTCCTGACACAAACTATCGAACAGAAACAAACTTAAGGTCCTGAGCCAGAATCATTGGCTTTACGTCCTACTAACTACTTACGCAGTTTTCAAGATGCTGAGGTGTCCGAATTTTTTCCTACGCGAGTTCCTTTATGTGCTAGTAAATCTGTCTACAAGAGGCTGACATATTTAACAAAATACCAAGTTCCCGAGCCAGAATTAAAACAATGTTCCTAAGCCAGAATCTTTAGTGATTAGAATTACACTATAGCTACGCCGCGTAGCCAATTCACTCCGTATAGCTTCCTACCATTTCTTTCTTTTTTAATCTGCTTACCCTCTAGGGTTAGTTTTTCTCTCGGACTTAGCGAGGGATCCCACATCTACCGCCTCAAGGGCAGTGTCCTGGAGCGTAAGGCATTAGGTCGGGGGATACAACTAGGGAGACTATGCTGAACAAGGGCCTTGTCCAAACATAAATTTTTATGTGCTAGTAAATCTATCTTCAAGAGGCTGTCGTATTTAACAAAACACCGATTTCCCGACCCAGAATTAAAACACAGTGTTCCTAAGCCAGAATCATTAGCGATTAGGATTACAATTCGCTCAGTATAGCCTTCTAGAATTTATCTGGTGTAAAAATGTCAAGTGGTCTGCTCAAGGCTTAAAGCTTCCATCCGACGGATAAATCACTACCAACAGCGTCATATGCTTTCAAGCACTGCAGTGAGGTTTGGAATTTCATGCAGGGGCGGAAGAATAACACCCACGGTATCCCCTGTCTGCGGTGACTAAGAGAGGAAGTCCGACTCTTGACTTGAGAGCGTAAGTTAGCAACCCTTGGGCCCCAGAGCTGCGTTCTAGCTAGACTCCTCATTTTCATCGGTAAGGGCGGGAGAATAACACCCACGGTTTACCCTGTCTGCTGTAAGAGAGGGGTTTCCCTCAGGGGACTAAGAGAGTGTAAGTTAGCAACACTCGGGCCCCTGAGCTGTGTCCTACGTAGACTCCTCACTTTCATGGGTAACGGCGGTAGAATAACACGAGGGGATGTGTTGACGACCACGAGGCCCTGAGCTAGTTGTGTACTCGGCGCTTTCGAGTAAGAGGCATTAACAGACATAGTGTGCGCTGAGCTTTTAGCGAGAATCAAAGATACTGTTTAACCGCCACATAGCCTTACTGGCGACAACGCAAAGATGTAGGCTAATTACTAGAAACTAAGTCTTTCAAGTATCAGAAACAAACATAAGAATCTGTTTTACGGCAGGATGCCCTTCCTAAGGTCTATCAAGTAACAGGACATTAAGTCACCGGGATTTTGAATCGCAGTATCCATCATGTGTGTATCTTACTCGAGTATAGGCAAATCATTGAAGTTGTACTTTTGTTGTATTCATAATTTGTAAATTATCGTTTACCGAGCGAGTTGGCTACGCAGTATGGTTTTTCTCGTAGTTTTTCATTTTCGCACCAGGCAAATGATATATGATGTCGCACTAGGCTTCTCATTGAAGTTACTTTTGTTGTATTCATAATTTGTAAATTATCGTTTACCGAGCGACTTGGCTACGCAGGATGTTTTTCCGTAGTTTTTTCTTTTCGCACTAGGCAAATGAAAGAAGATGTCGCACTAGGCAAATCATTGAAGTTGTACTTTTGTTGTATTCATAATTTGTAAATTATCGTTCACCTAGCGAGTTGGCTACTCAGTATGGTTTTTCCGTAGTTTTTATTTTCGCACTAGGCAAATGATAGAAGTCACACTACGCAAATCATTGAAGTTGTACTTTTGTTGAATTCATAGTTTTTAAATTATCGTTTACCGAGCGAGTTAGCGACGCAGTATGTGCACTGCCTTATGCATAAGATCGCGTTGTAATAGTAATGTATGTTCGATAGAGACATAAAGCTATGCCTTAACAGAGCGCGAAGAGGATGCGGCGGCGGAGGAGGAGGAGATTAAAAGAGCGTATGTATAGCCGCCATCTTGCGCAAGCTGTTCAGAATTCTAGTCTTGTTAGCATTGCAGTAGGCAATTTTTCTGTTCGAATCTATCTTCTTAGAATAAAGGTATCCGCTACTAATCAGTAAACATGTTCTCAACACATGTTGTAAGTAATAGTAATCATGTTTATTATTTTTCTCGAGATCTACAGTAAACAATACACTTTTGACCTGATAAGTGAGAAAAATAACATTGTACAACCAAAAGCCAGATTTAAACTAAAATGATATAAACCACAAATGTTGATAAATGGCCATGCACACTCTTTCCCGGAGATCCGATGGCCATTGTATTACGGCAGTAACGGCACTCATATTAACAACAGGCAAAATTAAATTGTTAGAATATTATGGCAAAATTAAATACAAACTAAAATGATGTGAAATGCGCCACTGATAGGAGCAAAATTAAATGACAATGAACGACAGATGCTAATACCAATTGATTTCACAATGTTGCGTACCCACTGGGGTTACGCCACATTAACCATGTCCCAGATTGTCTGCCTGAGTCAGCTAGTCTGGCAGCACACTTCCACTCCTAGCAAACCCAGACAAGGTCGCATTTACTGCTGAGTGCGATTACTTTTCTGTTTACATAGGGTAGACCTCTATCATTTAAATTCCTTAATGACATTCTTAACTTACTCAATCTGTTGTACTGTACTACCTCTATTACCTCACAACCATTCCACTATTTATAGTTATACTCTGCCAGCTCTACTTCCAATAAACAAACACACTATCAAATAACCCACTAATTACTTTTCCACATTACCTTCAGACTTACAAATAGCACCATACATATGCATCTACCATTACACCAATGTTTCGCTTTCCTAAACCTTATATCACCTTATCCCTATTCCAGATCGTTTCCAGATTATCTTACTATATACCAATTGCAACTTATACTTCATTATCTACCAAAACTCCCTCCAACTCCACAATCATTCACTTACACTTAACACTCCGAATCACTCCAGATTTCCTTACTAGATACCAAATAATGACAATCTTACACTTACTCAATCTGCTGTATTGCACTACCTCTATTATCTCACAACCATTGCACTATTTAGATTTCCAAGCTTTCATCGTCAATACACCAAATATTCACTTATCTCAACCTTATACCACCATATTCATCAATTCACTATTCACACCAAACACATATTCATCTACAATTGCCATACTTCATTCCTAAATCCAATAAACAACACACTAATTACTTTGCCAAATTTTCTTATACCTCCCATACTTCACTCCTGAATCCATTAAACAACACACTAATTACTTTACCAAATTTCCTTATCAAATTACCTTCAAACTTTCATCATCAATACACCAAATCTTCACCTTTCTCACCCTTCACCACCATTTCCATCAATTCACTATTCATACCAGACACATATTCACATAAAATTGCCTTACTTCACTTCTAAATCCAATAAATAACACACTAATTACTTTACCAAATTTCCTTATCAAATTACCTTCAAGCTTTCATCATCAGTACAACAAATATTCACCTTTCTCAACCTTCGCACCATTTCCATCAATTTCCTATTCATACCAAACACATTCCCATAAAATTACCATACTTCACTCCTAAATCCAACAAACGACACAGAAATTACTTTAACAAATTTCCTTGTACCACCCATCCGCCTCTTATTGCTATATCATACCAAACACAGATTCGCATACAAATAACATAAAATTACCCTAGCCCATTTCACAACGATACCACGTTCATTCCTTTTGTTGTCACTCTGCCTTCTTTAACAATTCTCTTACTTCTTGCTAACTTTATTATTAGAGTTTATTTCTTGTAGCAGTACCCTCATCATTTCCTCCTGCTTTCCACATGTCTCTCAGGCTTCTACTTCTTAAACTTCTACTCCACCCTTCGTTCCAGCCCTGCTCTACTCTCTTCCAGGTTGCCTCCGAGCATTCCCTTTCCAACTGAGCCGCCATTTCTTCACTGTTTGCACTCTGCAGACTTCCTTTGACTCTGTCTGTGACCCTAGGCCTGCCTTCTCTCGCCCCATTATCCTCTGCTCCTTCCTTATCGGTGTTTATGATCGCATTTTCACTTGTCACCTCTCCCTGTCTCTTTTCGCACCGCACATTGTTTCTTTTGGTATTAACATTACTACCTTCCCCTCTTTCTCTCATATCACTATCTTTCACTTGCCTCTTTTCCCCACTAATCGCTACACTTCTCTCTGTTTCTTCGTCTTGTTTTATCTTCATTTCTAGGTTCATCAATCTATTCACAGACCAGATTCTACTCCAGTTGCTGTTTGAAACCACTAGTTCTTGTCCTCTGATAGTTGCTCTCAGCCCCTGATTTCTAGCTCGTATCATGTGTTTTCTAAGTATTTTTTCGTTCCTGATCGCCTCCGTTCCCACGTCCCTCTTGATCCATATTTTTCCCTCTGCACGTTACCCGCATTGCCAACCACAATATCAGCCATCGGCGTAGATAACAGTTGTACTTTGATAGGCCTGTTGCCTCTAATTCTTCCCACTCCCTGCACATCGTCTATGTCCACTGCACTAAAATTAACTTTCATTTTCCCCTGAATGAAGTCCACTAATTTATAGGTTGTAAGCACTTTATCCTCTCTCATCTTATCCATAAATAAATAGGCATTTCTTCCTGCGATTTAAAGTGTTGGCTTCCACTTCTGCTTTCAGTTTCAGCGTCTCCTCTTCTAATCGTCCTATTTTCTCCCTTAATACTACAACTTCTTTGGCGTTTTTCCTCACTTGTGATGTTGTGTCGTCTGCCCTTTCTCGGAACCATACTTCATTTTTCAAACTCCCTCGTTTGTTCTTGAATCATATTTTTGAGTTGCTCAAAGGGGCAGACTTCTACAACCACTTCTTTTACAACACTTCTGACTGCTTCCATGTCTTCCCAGCTCATATTTCCACTAAATGTCCGACCTGGGTTCAGATCGACCCCCCAATTCATAGCAATATTATAGTCACCGCCGCTGATAGCATTAATTCTCCTTTAATTTCCATTTCCATTTTACACCCACCTGATTTCACTTCTTTCTACTTTCTTCCCTGCCATCCTCCTATAATCCCCTGTATTCTTACACACCAATCATTGTCGGTAAACTCTTCAGTACCTTCCTGCACTCGTCACCTGCACTCTCTTCTCCCATTCCAGGGACTCTCCACTCTACACGTCTGCGTTCGTCAGTGGCTTAGGCTGTACTGTCATGTAGTAAATAACGACACCAAGTATCGTGTTCCATTCTAGTCTTATGTTTTCATCACTTTTGTGATCTAAACACATCAATCAGTGTTCTGAACATATGTTGTTGTTTAGGACATCGAGTGCAGTGTTCGATTGTAGTCTTTTAATGATTTAATCCCTTATATTTTTCTGTTCGATTCCATCTTCTTAGAACAAAGATATCCCCTGCTAACCAGTAAACATGTTCTCAACACATGTAAGTAACGACACCGAGTATCGTGTTCCATTCTAGTCTTGTTATATTTTATCACTTATTTAGTGATCTAAACACGTCAATCAGTGTTCTGAACACATGTTGTAGCTAACAACATCGAGTACAGTGTTCGATTCTAATCTTGTTATGTTTCAATCTCTTCTTTAGTGATCTGAACACGTGTTGCAGGTATTTAACATTGTAACAATAAGGTTAGAATCTGTCGAGATAGCTAAACTAAGAATAGCGATGCTTAAAATTATTGTAAACATATTTTTTTATTTTCTACCGCTAGAGCGTGTACGCAAGTAATGCACGTTTAAGCTTGTTCGATAGAGATATAAAGCTATGCCTTGACAGAAGAGGAGGAGGATGTCATAACAGCCTATGTATAGCCCCCATCTTGTGCAGTAGCCTCTAAGCTAGCTTTCTTCATAACATCCTATTGTATAGCCCCATCTTGTGCAGTAGCCCCTAAGCTAGCTTTCTTCATAAGCGGCCATCTTGCGCAATCACCCCTAGGCCGTCTCATAAGTGCCTATGTATAGCGCCATCTTGTACAATCATCCATGACCGGCATCTCTAACAGCATCTTGGTTTAAAAACTAAGATAATAGTATGTTGAGAAAAGCAGCTTGCTTTATAACTATAATCGTAGTAAGTTGAGAATGGCAGCTTGCTTGCTTGCTGCATGGCTAAGTCCCGTTAAGATCAGTTTAAATTTCGCGCTATAAATTTTACTTCCGTCAAGATAGCAGTAAGCCATGTGCATGTAGCTAAAGATGGTGGCTGACAACTGTCAAAAAGCACGTGGAATTTTTCAAATTGCCCGCCATTGCAGACATATGGATTTAGCCCTCGCCAGCACTGAAGTTTGCGATCGTCTGTTGTGTAAAGATGGTCGCTGACAGCTGTCAAAAAGCACGTGGCTTTGAAGAGCAGGTGTAATTTTTCAAATTGCCCGCCACCACGTGCCAAAGGTGATAGCCGTGAGATTTAGTGTCATAAAGATGACAGCACGATGCTCTGTTGATTTTAGGTTATCAAAAAACACGTGGCTTTGTTTACAAACAACAGCACATGGAATTTCATAAAGCCTACCATCACCGACAGAGCATGCAACGATCGCATATGTGCGCAGATCGATCAGCAGATGATAGCAGGAGGTTCTCGCGCGCATGTTGATCTAAGCATTCTCTTCCACCCACTTAACGTAGGTATAAATACGAGTGTAAGACGATGTATCCTTGCTTGCCTCGAAGAGGCGGCCGTGCCCTGGCCCCAGGGCAATATTTTTTGTAGAAGAGACATCGCTACGGCATTGGACCTCTAGGGAGAGAGAGAGAGAGAGAGAGAGAGAGAGAGAGAGAGAGAGAGAGAGCACATCTCTCACTCACCCGGCCCTTATTTTTGGTAAGGGAAGGTAGGGGAAAGAGGACTACCTCTTTAAACCCGCCCCCTATTCTCCCCCGAAGTCAATAAAGCATAACAATTTACTTAGGTTGGCCTAAGATAAGAGCCATGTAATTTCAAATTTCGCGCTCCCACGTGCATAAGGTGGCATCCATGAGGATTTTGCCCGGTCAAGATGCCAGCACTGAGGTTAGCGATGCGTTGTTCTTTAAAGATGGCGGATGACAGCTTGACAGCTGTCAAAAGGCACGTGGATTTAGAATTGCCCGCTAACGTGCCAAGAGGTGGCAACAGTAACGTTTAGCCCCGTCGAGATGGCAGCACTGCGGTTAGCGATGCGTTGTTGTTTAAAGATGGCGGATGACAGCTGTCAAAAAAGCATGTGGCTTTATTTACAAATTCAAATTTCGCGCCAAAATTCAAATCTCCCGCCAAAATTCAAATCTCCCGCCAAAATTCAATTTTCCCTCGCTGCTGACGTCAGCATCACGTGACCTACTCCGTGGCCTCTGATTGGCCCGCCGTGGGACGCACCGTGCTCCTCTACTAGGGTACGTGCCGAAATCACGGTCTGAAGCTAAAGCAGTTTTCATACCTAAACCTGGAAGGGCAAACTATGCCCAAGTCAAAACACACAGACCATTATGTTTAACCTCCTTCATGCTGAAAGCAATGGAGAAAATTCTGGATAACTATATCAGAAGAACGGTGCAACTGAACTCAACGTTACATGAAAATTAGTTTGCATATAGACCTGGCAGATCCACTGAAGTAGCACTCCACTAGTAGGTTTGTAAACTAGAGGGAAGCCTGGAATATAAAGAAATTGCACTGGCGGCATTTCTAGATATAGAATTTCTAGATATAGAAGAAGCCTTCAGCAATATCCCCTATGACTCTATGAGCATTGGAAAAGAGAAAGGTAAGTAGAACCGTCGTCAAATGGATTAAATTGATGTTAGACTGAAGGAAGATAAAAGCAACTCTGTTTGCAGAAACGCTGATGGTTAGGGCCACCCGAGGCTCAGCTCAGGGAAGCGTTCTTTCGCCTCTGCTGTGGATCCTCGTGGTGAACAAAATCATATTTCTGCTCAACGAACAGTGTTTCTATACACAAGGATATGCAGATAACCTAGTGATTGTGGTACGAGGTAAGGTGATGTGTGTTATGCGGGACCTCGTGCAAAGATCACTCAACCTTGTGGAGAACTGGTGTCGGGAAGAACAACTATCAGTCAACCCCAACACGATAACTCTGGTCCCTTTTACAAGAGGGAGAAAATTAGAGGGAAAGAGAGTAGTATAAGTGGATGGCTCGGCCGCCACTTCCACCTCCGGCTCTCGGGTGAGGCCTCCACCTCACTGACTGCGCTGGCTAAGATTGCATGCTTAACCTCATATCCGCCATCTTAGAAAGGTATAACCTCACTTTTTACGCGCAGGACAGCAAGCCTAACCCCATACCGCTATCTTGGAGGGGCCTAACTTCAGTTTTACGGCCGGATGCCTTCCCGACCCTATCTTGAGTGGTAGGGCAATGGATATCCTCGAGACGTTATTTTGAATAGTAGGGCAATGGAGATCAGCAAAAGAGAGCACACCTAACCGCATGGAGGAGCCTAACCTCAGTTTTACGGCCGGATGCCCTTCCTTTCGCCAATTGCATAAGATGGCGGCTATACACAGCTCCTTATGAGACACCTTAAGGGCGCTTGCGCAAGATTGCAGCTTTTGAATTGCACAAGATGGCTGCTATACATAGGCTCTTATGAGACTCCCTAGGGACGCTTGCGAAAGATGGCGGCTATCTAATTCTACAAGATGGGGGCTATACACAGCTCCTTATGAGACGGCTTAAGGGCGCTTACGCAAGATGGCGGCTATGTAATTGCACAAGATGGCTGCTATACATAGGTTCTTTTGAGACTCCCTAGGGACGCTTGCGCAAGATGGCAGCTATCTAATTCTATAAGATGGGGCTATATACGGCTCTTTATGAGACGGCTTAAGGGCGCTTGCGCAAGATGGCGGCCATCTAATTTCACAAGATGGCTGTTATTCATAGGCTCTTATGAGACGCCCTATTGACGCTTGCGCAAGATGGTGGCTCTACACGGCTTCTTATGGAGAATGATGACTGCTATGGGCGCTTGCGCAAGATGGCTGCTATACATAGGCTCAGGGCATCGTCCTGTCATCTTTACAGCACTAAACCTCACGGCTACTACCTTTGGCATGTGGTGGCGGGCAATTTGAAATTCCACGTGTTCTTGTTTGTAAACAAAGCCACACGCTTTTTGACAGCTGACAAGCTTACAGCAGCCATACTTAATCAACAGAGCACCGTGCTGCCATCTTCACAACACTAAACCTCACGGCTACTACCTTTGACATGTGATGGCGAGCAATTTGAAATTCCACGTGCTCTTGTTTGTAAACAAAGCCACATGCTTTTTGACAGATGACAAGCTGACAGCAGCCATCTTTAATTAACAGACCAACGTGCTGCCATCTTGACGGCACTAAACCTCACGACTACTACCTTAGGCACGTGGTGGCGGGCAATTTGAAATTCCATGTGCTTTTTTGACAGCTGTCAGCGACCATTTTTAAACAACAAAACTTGAGTGCTTGTAGGCCCTAAATCCACATGCCTGCAACCGTAGCCATGTAGTGGCGGGCAATTTGAAACATTTCACGTGCTTTTTGACAGCTGTTAGCCACTACCTTTAACTACATGCACATGGCTTACTGCTATCTTGACGGAAGTAAACTTTATAGCGCGGAATTTAAATTGATCTTAACGGGACTTAGCCACGCCACAAGCTTAAACAAGAGAGCATCGTGCTGCCATCATGACGGGACTAAATCCTCATGGATTCCACCTTAGGCACGTGCTTATGAAGAAAGCAAGCTTAGAGGCTACTGTACAAGATGGCGTTAATACATAGATTGTTATGACCTCCTCCTCCTCATCCTCCTCCTCTGTCAAGGCATAGCTTTATGTCTCTATCAAACATGTTTAAGCATATATTCTACTGCGCAAGATGGCAGCTATACACAGGCTCTTATGAAGAAAGCTAGCTTAGAGGCTACGGTACAAGATGGCGGCTATACGTATGCTGTTAATGCTTCCTCCTCCTCCTCCTCCTGGCAAAAGTTCACCTCCTCCTAGCAAAAGGGCAAATGGGCAAAATGATCACCTCCTCATCTGTAGGGCAAAATGGCTACCCTTCCTGACAAAAGGGATCATCCTCCTAGCAGAAGGGCAAATGGGCTGCTCCTCCTCCTGCCAAAAGGACTCATCCTTACAGTTACTGAGGTTAGCTCTATCCCTCCTCTTACAGACAGATGTTTTCCTCAATTAAACGTTACATTACAAACAAATATACTTACGTTATGTAGCGTTATCCTTGTCGCATAAGTTTTTCGATTGAGGAGAAAGCGGTAGGAGGAGGAGGCGGTAAGGAAAATGTAATACTTTTTTCAGCATGCAAAAATATTGTAGGATAAGCAAATGCTATATCCGACAAGACAAAACAGGTTCAATCTAGTTACAGAATGGAATTGTAAAAATATAGAATTGACATGTTGTATATCTTTATCCGACAAGAGAAAACATGCTGACTATTAAACAGAAAACTTTTATCGCTACTGTGCTTCGTCAAGACAAATTACAATTAGCACAGACTAGAATTGATTGTAGAACAAGACGAAACATGTTGGCTATCAGTGTTCAGAACAGAAAAACTTATAACGCAAAACATTACAAGATGAATCTCTTTGTTGATACAATCGCACTCTTAGATAGATAGATAGATAAAGAATGGGTGAACCCTGCCTTCGCAGGGCTCCACACGTAGGTCTGTGAAGACCCTTTGTGTCCCTTAAACGGGTTTGCCTAGTCCAGACCTAGTGCTCCTATAAAGGATACCAGTGTCCGGATGTTGGCATTCCTGATGTCTTCCAGGCTCACGAAATGTGAGCCAAGGTATCGATGTTTAGTGCTTGCAAGAGCCTCACACTGACATAACACATGCGCGGAGGTCTCCTCCTCCCTACCGCATCTTCTACACATCGGATCCTGACTGATTTTCATGATGTGTAGGTGTCTCTGTAAGGTATTGTGGCCTGTCAACAGTCCAACTACCATTCGGATTCTGGTCCTATTCAAATTTATCAGGACCTTTTTATAACTTTGGCTAGGCCCTTTGATAAGTTCACGTGCCTGCCTTGCTATAGTTAACCTCTTCCAAATGTCTAAGTGAGACTGGTTTGTCCACTGGGATATTACCAGTTTCACGCTTCGGAGTGACATTCCCAGGAAGGGCTCTGGTCCTATAAGAGGACCTTTTGAGCCTTGTTTCGCTAGTTTGTCAGCTTCTTCATTTCCACTGATACCTGTGTGCCCAGGGACCCATAATAGGGTAACTGAGCTAAATTCACACAGCTGATCTAACATCCTTTGGCATTCCCATACCATTTTTGATGTTGTTTTAACTGCACATAGTGCTTTTAACGCTGCCTGGCTATCGCTGCAAATAGTGATACATCTTCTGTGTCCAGGCATTTTCCATATATATACAGCACAGGCCAGTATTGCATATACTTCGGCCTGGAAAACAGTAGCGTATTTACCCATAGGTAGGGAGAGCCTTGTCTTAGGCCCCCAGACCCCGGCGCCTGTGCCCGTCTCTGTCCGCGAGCCATCTGTGTACCATGTACAGCCCCCAGACCTAAGACGGGCCCCAGCATCCGCGGCCCACTCCTCCCTTGTGGGTATCACCACTGTGAATTTATAGTTCAAATTAAAGCTAGGCTTCATCAGGTCCCCAATCATCATTGTCATAGGGCAAGTCTGGTGAAGCCTTGTGAGAATAGAGGCATGACCTCTATTCGGATTCTTGAAGGACCATCCTCCGAGTGACCAAAGGCGGTAGGCACTCATTCCCGCTATTTCCTTAACATATAGATGTAAGGGGGGAAGACCTAGGATGGCCTCCATTGCACATAATGGTGTAGTATCCAGTGCCCCTGTTATTCCTAGACACGCAAGTCTTTGGACACTGTTTAACTTGGTGGTCACAGTTTTACTCTCCGAGCCTGGCCACCAGACTAAAGATGCATAGGTGATCGTGGGCCGTACAATAGAAATATAGAGCCACTGGACCACCTTAGGTCCTAGGCCCCAAGTCTTTCCAACGGCCCTGCGACAGGCCCACATAATCTTGCGAGCCTTATCCACCTTATGGTCTATGTGTTTCTTCCAGCTCAGTCTTGCCTCAAGGATTACCCCTAGGTACTTAACTGAGGTTGTCTTAACTAATTTTTTCCCAAATAGGAAAGGCTCTGACAGTCCGTCTAGCCTCTTCCTCCTGGTAAATACCACGAGCTCCGTCTTGTCGCTATTAACCGACAAGTCCGTGTCGTGGCACCATCTTTCCACCCTACGTAGGGAGCTCTGTACGAGCTCTGAGACCGTACTGGGGAAATTTCCAACCGCCATCAGGCTAATGTCATCTGCATAGCCTTGGGCGTAAATTCCTCCAACATTTAACCTGGTAAGTAGTTCATCCACTACCAGACACCATAATGTTGGTGATAATACTCCTCCCTGTGGACACCCCCTGTCTATATTAGCTCTCAACATAACTGCGTTGAGGGTAAACAGAACTTGACGGCCCTGCAGCGAGGCCATAATCCATTTTATGAGCATCCTGCTCACTCCTCTTCTCTCTAGACTAAGTTCTATGGAGCCCAAAGATGTGTAGTTAAAGGCCCCTTCTATATCTAGGAATACAACCATAGCAAGTTGCTGCTGATCCAAGGCACTCTCCAGCCTAGAAACTAGCTGGTGTAGTGCCGTCTCAACCGACTTCCCTGGTTGATATGCATGCTGATGAGGATGCAGGGGACAGTCTCTTAAAACTTTCTCCCTGATATGTCTATCCACTAGTCTTTCCAAGGTCTTAAGAAGAAAAGACGTTAGACTGATGGGTCTATAATCCTTAGGTCTAGTATATGAAGACCTTCCGGGTTTAGGTATATATACTACCTTCGCCTGACGCCACAAGGAGTACACGTACCCCATAGTGAGACAAGCTCTAAAAATTCTGACCAGGTATGGTATAAGGACCTCACCCGCTTCCTGAAGAAGCGCCGGGAAGATCCCATCCATTCCTGGGCTTTTGTAAGGGGCAAAAGATTCTAATGCCCACTTCACCCTTCTGTGGGTAACAATCTCTGCGGCTTCCTTCCAGCCACTTCTATCGGGTCTGAAGGATCCGCTCGATTCTACTTCACTATTTGTGACTGCTGAACCTGGAAAGTGGGCATCAAGCAGTAGGTTTAGGGTCTCCCTCTCTGTGGATGTGTATCCGCCCGAAGGTGACTCCAGTGAGCCCAGCCTTGCCCTTCCATCCAAGGTTAGAATTTTATGAAGCCTTGCCGCTTCATGTTGACTTTCAATGGAGTCACAAAACTGTCTCCAAGATTTCCTAGAAGCCAATCGCACTCTTATGCAATCAGCGCGCATACATAGAATTGCAAATGTTGTATATCTCCATCCGACATACTTCTTCTTAATCACCGCAGATAAAATGATTACTACATAGCAGAGGATACCTTTGTCCTAAGGAGATAAATTTTGCGGGATTCGACACAAGCAACAGAAAAAAATCTGTATAGATTTCGAACTCTGATTTAGTTACAATAGAAAAACGTAGATTCAAACCCTGTTCTCTTATCACAAACACGGAAAGTGAATTTAAACAGAACGCCCAGTGCTATAAGAAATACACTGCTTACATTTAAGTCCCTAGCAGTCGAACAAGTTATCGCATAAACATGTAACATGAAATATCGGTTCGGAAACATATTGTTTCAATCTGTTGGCATGGGTTACAAGCATGTAGCTTATGCGAAAAGTAAAATTAAACAGAACGCCTAGTGCTATAAGAAATACATTGGTTACATTTAAGCCCCTATCAGTCGAACAAGTTGTCGCGTAAACATTAAAGATTGGTTCGGAAACATATTGTTTCAATCTGTTGGCATTGGTTACAAGCATGTAGCTTATGCGAAAAGTAAAATTGAACAGAACGCCTAGTGCTATAAGAAACCCATTGGTTACATTTAAGCCACTAGCAGTCGAACAAATTATCGGATAAACATGTAACTTGAAATTTCAGTTCGGAAACATATTATTTCAATCTGTAGGTATGGGTTACAAGCATGTAGCTTATGCAGGAGAGTGCTACTATGAAAGATGATTGTAAAATGCTGAACCGAAAAAAATAATCGTGCTCCTCCTCCTCCTAGGGCTAATGGGCTAATGGGCTAAAGGGCTCCCCCTCTTCCTACCACACCCTCCTCCTCCGAATGCTAAGTAGCTAAAGGGATAATGGGCTAAAGGGCTCCTCCTCCTCTACCTTACCGCGACCTCCTCCTCCCAGAAGGAGTTAGCTGAAATCGGTGCATTTTTGACAGCAGCAACACCCTCATTGATTGTTATCTGCAAGAACGCTTCTACTTTGTTAGATGTAGCCAATTAATCTCTATTGGTAAATGGTTTATCTCTTCTAACTTCATACTCGCGACGATGTGTAACCTCTATTGTTCATGATCAATGACTGTTTACAATGTATTTTACAGTAATGTAATCTATTCGTGTTGTGTATATCTGTGGTTATTCTTCAATAAACAACTGCATTGAATGATCTACAACCTAAACTGCTTAACATTTGTATTATTCTTACTACAAGTACGCGGAAAACTGATAACTGCCTCGTCCTAAAACGAAAAGGTTACCGTGCTAATGATTATGACATAAAACTTTGTGTTCAGAACCGAAGAAATGCATGCTACACATAACAGGGAATGGAACCCACGGGCCACGTCTTATTAGAATTACCTAGTAAAGAATAAAATCCCCGACCTGTTAGTGGTGCACTGAGTTGGGTTTTTCTCTGCTCCACCCAAAAGCAGGTTCTATTCCTGTGATCGTAAGATCTGCGGCCGTGAAAGCCATTTTGGAAATTGTATATCCATGGGGAGTACATATTTTTGAGAACGGAGAATTTACTTCTCCTCTAGCAGGTTATCAATCCCTATTTGCTAACATGGCGGGAGCACGCAGTTGATCTGCCACTGCTAAGCAGAGTTTTGGAGGGGCGTGCCAGTCCAACTGATGAGCCCAAATGACACGTCTGGGTGAAACTCTGCAAGCGCACACGGCCTAACCACCCAAAAGTTGGTTCTGTTCCTGTGATCGTAATATTTAAATATTCATGAAATACAATTCTCAATCGTCGGACTATGTAGTCGCACTTAGTTCTTCCCTGATGACTTACACATACAATTGTTGATGGGTGCCAGCTACAAATAAATGTAACGATAATAGAATGAGAATCTTGATTATCCCTAGGGTGTGAGGTAATAAGCTTACTTCGACAGCAGAACATATAGGTTCTGGATAAAGGACATTGTCGTTTGGTTTACCAACTTAAGTTTGAGATTATCTGATCTACCATTAAAATAAAACAATTAATTGTATTTAATACTAAACAAAATATATTATTTAAATGTTGAATTTAACGGGTGAGACTTGCTGCGATAATTTTAAATGATAATATAAATCTCTGACGTTACAACTGAAAGAAACTCTAGGCATTCAATTTGAAATCCTCTTGACCCGACATTTAAAAGTTATACAAGATATTTATCCCTCACTGTTTCACTTAGCAGAACCTTGAACACTTTGAGTGTTAATTACGACGTATTCCTTTAAATTGGTATCAGCTCTAGGTATCTCAAACTTAGTTTGGTGAAGTATCCTTTTAGTTTCACAGACGAGATATGCTGCCTTGAAAATGTAATCACACTTCACAATCAGCTTTACTATTAATTCACTGATAACTGTTAGTCTACATTACAACAACTCAATATTCTGCTGTCACCGAACTGACACAAGAACTCGGCCGAACAGATACACGAAACTCACTCCGAAAATTTAACCCATTTGGTCACTGAAGATTACGTATCCATGTGACTGTTTCTTTTCATCTCACTGACTCACTGACCAACTGTGGCCTCACTCTCCATACGACTGACTATCTCACTGTTCGCCATCCGACTCCTTCCAATTGACTAGCTGCTATAGGATACAGCTCTTTATATAGACATAGTTGTCACATGGTATAACACCCACGACATAGTTAAATCAGGCCATGATGTCACTCAAACCCTGTTCCAAAGTGTTACAATTTGTGTTGAAATAGCCTCAGGCAAATTAGGAACTCCCTAAATTATATCATACTTCTAAACGCATAAATGACAGAGCGATGACTCGACAATTACTGTAACGGTATTACGCCATATGGTGCAATGCTTAAAAGTTTCACAAAATATATCCATATCTGATATTAGGCAGCAACTCTCACTCTACATAATTTTAATGCTAACATACATACATACATACATACATACATACATACATACATACATAAATTAAATACAATGAAGCAAGCGATAATTAATTAATACATAGCAAAATCAGGTTATAGAAATGAATCAAATAATAATAATAATAATAATAATAATAATAATAATAACAATAATAATAATAATAATAATAAAATAATACTATTACAGATAAAATATTAATAATAATAATAATAATAATAATAATACAGAGGAACATTTGTAACGGGATTTGAACCGTTACAGCATATACGTGTCAAAATAAGTGTCTTGTAAAACAGAGATTCGAATGAGGAATATTAACTATTCAGGATTAACTAAAACATGTCTTAAATTCAAGAACATCTCTCGCAAACCACGTTTCATTACTGAATGGACATATTCATATTCAAATATTATATATATATATATATATATAGCCGACCTCTCATCTACCTTGATGGCTGACGGACGTGCGTGAGATCAGCTCCTCAGTCAAAGTGAATTAGCAGGTGTTATTTCCTAGTAACATATATCAAACGTTGTGTTAAAGTGTGCAAACATAGTTTGAAAGTGTTTAAAGTGAAAGTGTCTCCCTGTTGTGGTCATATTTTTATCAGTTCATTAAAATATTCCATTGTAAAACAAGATGACCAGGAGTAACAAGCGCAACAGCAAGGAAGCGAACGGTAGTGCCAACCTCGTGGAAGAGACCGTCACGAGGATCCTGAATGAGACTCTCAGCTCGGGTAAGTTTCTGGACAGAATTATAGAGGCGATATCGGAGCGAGTGACCACACTTGTAGTTAAGGAACTAGAGAAATCTCTCCAGTTCAATGCCGAACTTGTAGCGGATTTAAAGAAGAAATTTGAGTGTCGGGACAAGGAAATCCAGGCACTTAGGTCAGAATTCGAAGCTAGAAGCGACTCTCTCGAACAATATAGTAGGAGAAATAACCTTAGAATCTTTGGAGTACAGGAGAGCTCACAAGAAAATACTGACGAACTTGCTGTAAACGTCTTCAGAGATATAGGCGTGAATATAAACATCAATGATATTGATAGAAGTCACCGTGTTGGGCCTAAATCAGTAGGGAAAACTCGGCCTATCATTGTCAAGTTTACTTCCTATCGTACACGACAAGAAGTATTCCGTAACAAAAGGAGACTAAAAGGCACTCATGTTACCATCCGCGAAGATCTCACGTCCGTTAGACTCTCCATACTGAAGGCTGCCATTCACCGTTTCCATGTAGCGAACTGTTGGACTGCAGACGGCGATATCATCATTAAGAAACCCGATGGGGGCAAAGTGCGCATTAACCGGCTGTGTGACTTACCGGAGGATAGAGATAGCAACTAAACGGACAATTCACTTGACTGTTCTGATCTCTATTTACTATATTTCATTTTATTTAAATACCACCTTAGTGTAATTTAATTAGATTAGCTCACTGTACTTAGATTATTTCATTCACATAATTATTAATTTTTCATAAGGTAATTAGATTAGCTCACTTTAGTTAGATTATCTCATTCGCATAATTATTACTTTTTCATAAGGTGGCAACGAGCACTAATGGGTTACTCTCCTCTGACAGTACCGGACATTCCTTCCCAGCCACAATCCCGTTCAAGGCCTCACTCACCCCTCCACTCTCCACAAACAGAACACGACCTTGTGACAACTGTCCACTGACCCCTCCTGGAATTACCCCCCTTCCTTCTCACTCAACTAGAGACCTGCTACTAGCTAAAGTTTCCTCTTTCCCGAAAGGTCTCCATATAGCCCATCTAAATGTACATTCATTGTCTGCCCATTTCCACGAACTTCAAGAACTTGTCCCGGACGTATTTGATGTTTGCCTTCTCACTGAAACCTGGCTTCATGATCTGATCCCTTCGAAGACTTTCAACATACCTGGCTACTGTTTACTTCGGAACGACAGAGCTGGAAAGAGGGGAGGAGGTGTAGCAGCGATAGTCAAAACCAGTTTAAAGCCTACGATAATTGCATGTTCAGATAGCGAATACAATAGAAGACCGGAGTTCCTGCTCTTGGAAATAATCGTAGCCCATCAGAAATGTGCTGTCTGTGTGGTGTACAAGCCACCTGCGATTGGGCATTTGGAGGACGTAGAAAATGCTTTGTTACGCGTACTCCCGCAATATGAACATGTAATTGTCATGGGCGACTTTAACACAGACACCGGAAACAACAATGCCGAATGTCGGCAGCTTTTAAACATGACTACATCTTGCGATATGAGCATTTTGCAAACACTCCCTACTCACCACACCGCCACGTCACACACGACAATCGACTTAATGATTGTCAAGAATACAGACAAAGTACTACAACACGGACAGACATCTGTACCAGGAATTTCAGCTCATGACCTAATATACATATCCTACTCCTTAAAGACCCGAAAGACAAAACCAAGGACTATTACATTCAGAGATCTCTCTAAAATTGACTACAGTATGTTCACTGAAGACGCACTAGATGTTCCATGGCACCATATACTAACAGTTGACGACATTGACGTTAAAGTAAACATATTTAACGAATATCTGACAGCGCTCTATGATCGACACGCCCCGCCGAAAACAGTACGGGTAACGCGAGCCCCAGCACCGTGGCTAAACTTAGAGCTAAAGGAGTTAATGGCAAGACGAGATGCCGCACATAGAAAGTTTAAGCGACAACCGACACAAGACAATTTGGACGCATTTAAACGGCTACGAAATAAAACATCGCAGTCAGTACGCAACGCTAGAATTAGACATGCACATACCCTGCTAAATAAAAATACTAGACCTGCTATAGCTTGGAAAGAACTAAGACACATGGGAATAGGTAAACAAAGAGACGACCATCCTATTGACGTATCCCTCGACTCCCTCAATACATATTTTACCACTCCCGGACATACCATTGACAGAGAAAGGAAACATAGAACACTATACAGCAATTACAACTCCCCTGCACCTGACAGAGAAAAATTCTACTTTTCACATGTGACACCCTCGCAAGTTAAACAAGCCATATTTAGAATAAAATCGAAGTCCAAAGGGATAGACAACATAGAAATAGAACTTATTAAGACAATAATTGACATAATTTTACCTACTATAACTCACATATTTAACCACTCACTAATGACTGGCACGTATCCCTCCTTATGGAAATCTGCCGTTGTCGTCCCGCTCGCTAAAAAATCACCGCCTGAAGACGTAACTGACTATAGACCTGTGAGCATATTATCGGTCCTTTCAAAAGCCCTAGAATTCATTGTACACCAACAAGTCTCCAACTACTTGCAAATACACGATATTCTTGACGAACACCAGTCTGGTTTTCGACGTAACCACAGCACTACTACTGCACTACTTAAGGTTACAGACGACATTCGCAATGCGATGGACAAAAGACAAGTTACCATACTAGCTCTTCTTGATTTCTCTAAAGCTTTCGACTCTGTTGACATAGACATACTACTTTCCAAACTATTTAAACTCCAGTTCTCGACAAACAGTCTTCAGTGGATGAATTCATACCTCCGTGGTCGTCTGCAGTGTGTAAGAAACAACAACAATGAATATTCATCCTGGCGATCCGTAGAGGTTGGTGTTCCACAGGGGTCTGTCCTAGGACCGCTTCTATTTTCTGTCTATATAAATGATATTACGTCGTCGGTAAACAGCTGCAGACACCACATGTACGCTGACGATATACAATTATACTTGCACTGTGAACCGGAAAGACTAACCGACGAAATTAAAAATTTCAATAGAGACTTACAAGAAATCTGTAACTGGACTGACATGCATGGACTTAGATTAAATAACGTAAAATCTCAAGCTATAATAATTTCACATCCTCGGCTTTGTACAAAAACTATAAGCAAATTCACTTTACCAAAACTTTACCTACAAAATTCACCCATTAATTTCAGTGAATCTGTCAAAGATCTCGGCGTTATGATAGACGAACATCTTTCTTGGAAGCAGCAGGTTACCAGCATCTCCAGGAAAGTATTTGCGACACTCAACTCACTTAGAAGATTCCGCAACATATTTTCTCGAATATTAAAAGAACGCCTTATTTGCACTCTGGTATTGCCTCACTTCGACTACTGTGACGCCGTGTACAACGACCTGACTACTACTCTTAACGACAACCTACAACGCGCGCAAAACGCCTGTGTTCGCTATATATGTGACCTACGTTACTTTGACCATGTTACACCTGCCTACGATGAACTCGGTTGGCTAAAACTCAAACAGCGCCGTAATCTTCATGCTTTATGCCTTCTTCGTCGAATACTCTCCTCATGCTCACCTCCCTACTTGTACAGTCAATTTCATCACCTCTCATCCAATCACAGTTTTGGAACACGGTCAAAATCTGATACACTCTTATCTATTCCACCTCACCGCACCACACGATACACAAACTCATTTGTTATTTCTTCGGCACGACAATGGAATGCACTGCCCGTCTCTGTCAGAGGAGCTTCGCCTGCTAGTTTTAGGCAACTTTGTCACCGCTACCTACTAAGTAATGCTATGGAGATATTGTAGATTTAACCTCCCTCAAACTAGAGACTTTATATAATCCCACTGTTATTACTAAGGATAATAGAAATTAGCTAATCATGTCATAATTGTGTAAATAATAATCATCATCATCATCATCTTCATCATTCTCCTATTTTTTTCCTTTTTTAATCATAATATTGTATTGTTTAGTAGTTGCAAGATATTTCAATTGTAAGCGTACTTATTTCAATTTTGCACATGTAAAAACTGTCTTTTCTGGTTAGATGGAAGAGAGGGCCTAATGGCCTTAATCTTGCCAGACAAAATAAATCTATTGTATTGTATTGTATTAATATATCTCGAAGAACACATCACTACCGACAGAAAGTAACCGTCATTTCTATCGATACCAGCATTCATCGACACATTCCCGCGTTCAAATATCGTTCAAACGAAGACCAACACATATCTATGTATATGAAAAGCACCAATTATAAATTCAACACTTCACATATGACTAACCAATAAAATATGTTTTGAAGACCATACAACACGAAACACACGACGTAATTATAACATGCCTAACCATAACCTGAGTAATATTAGACTGATATGTTAAGAACCAATCCCTTAGAATCCATATGAAACAACGCGTACCATCAAGCGTATTGACAACACCTCCTATGTCATTACCACGTCCCAAATTAAGCCTACATAAGTAATAAAATCGATTTACACCATACACGGATATCACCGTACATTTCACTAATAATTCAGTGACATTATCCACTATTCAGACTACTAAGGTCGAAATATCACCATGAAATAATCACACACTCGCTAATTGAAATGGCAAAATTTAGAAGACCAAACACGGATGAATAAACACCGCAATATCATAATTATGAATGTCACTCGCAATAATATATTATTTGTTTGCTTCCCTTATCGCTCAGACTAGTTCAGGACAACTAAATTTAATGTTTATCAGATCTTACATCTACTAAAATAAAATTAAAATATACCGGTACGAGAAGAACATTATTTTACATGCTTGGAATTTATAAGTTACTGACTTGGAAGCCAGAGTCCAGGTGGCACATGGCTTTTCGTCTCCTCTTCATGTCCACGAGATTTGCGACGATTGGAGCTCACTTTTTCATTTTAGCATTCCATCCCGTTAATCTGGACCAGGTTACAAATCAAAATAAACGATCCTCTCACGGAATGAGCCTGAAACAATCTTTTCGTATGTTATTACCTTCGTATACGACGATTTATTGCTATCAGTTGTCCTTAATCCTTCTGCTTGGTTTTAATCTGAAATCTGAGATCTCAAAAGTTTTTGCAGTTAACAATAACAATAATTACTTGAATTTCTGTTTTTCAGCATAACCATAAGGATAGATTAAAGAACCTTTTACTAAATGTACTTTCTAATATATCTTCAAAGAGTACACTTTCGATAATTACGGCATACATGACGCCACCATCGTATTATCACGACTTAGATGCTTTACTCATCTACGACATTCATTACCGTACCTATTTTCCTTTGGTTTCGTCTGATATAATAAGTTAGTTACAACATATAGAATACACACATTAATAGGCTACTAAATAACTAATATACACATAATTAGATTATTATAATGTTGCAGTAATCCATCACTGTAATGGTTTCTCAATTGTAGCATATATATTGATTCTGTCACATATAACTGCGTTAGACTAGTTCGGCACCATGTTTGAAGAACTTAGCCGTGCTCGATTACTCGCGCCTGCGTTCTTACTATTTCAATCATGGTTCTTGATGATCTTCACCATGAGAAAACGGCACAGCTGGAACTTTGAAAGTGTACCACTCCTTACCAAGAGGTACACTACCCCTTATTGGTAATGAGAGGATTTATAGTCGGCCGTTGTAGAGTAGAATTCGGCCTCTGCATTCGAGAGACGGAGTGGGGCTGCGCCTCACCGTAGGCTGTCCTAAGAATGTTTTTCTGTAGTTTTCCATTCTCCTCCACTAAGACGAATGACAGGAGAGCTCCTAGCATAGGCCACGGCCGCCAACTCTCTGACCATCACCACAAATATCCCGACCTGAGAGACGGCGTCACCGTCTAAGAGCCCCCCGGCGTCAGGGAAAGAATGGAAACATTACAGTAGTTTAGAGGTTTAGGGGACAAAACAAAGCCCAAGGAATAAAAAATACATTGGAATCAATATTTAAGTGAAGAAATATATCACGTACAAGAATCGTCACACAATACAACTTACCTCAAGAAAAGCCACCCCGCACAAGCCAGCCACAAGTGAAGTGAAGCTGCAAGAGACAAGGGGACATACGTTCTCGAATGGCAATAAGTGAAAACCCATATAAGGTATAATAATTTAATCAATTAAGGAATGCAATTACAATTACACAATCTGACATAGTGATAGGAACGGGTTTCGAACAATCATTATTATAAATAAAGTAGGAAAACAATAACATAAAACGCTTCCGGAGAAATAATTAAGGAGACATTCCTATTTTAATTTAAATATTATACAGTTCGTAGAATTTATGCTACATAATTACAGATTGGAGAATGCAGTAGAACTTCCAAGCCCTAGCGAAGCACAAATAGTTGCATCAATTTTTCGAATTATTTGAGCACCTTACTAAAATACTGAAAAGTTAAAAAGCACCGAGAAGAAGCACTTTAAAATGATGTCTAGAATAATTATCTGAGGCAACCGACAAATAATCCATAAATCGTCCACATAACATCCATTAGAATGCCAATCATCAAACATTGATCGCATCCTCCTTCCCAGATCCACCCACAACGTTGCCAAAGAAAGGCGAACAATAGCAGATGGTGGTCGATAAGGTAGTGGACACAGCGCTGACAGGGAACAAAAGAAAGCCGACCGTTATAAAGAAGGCAACCAAAAGGCAATAAATAAATTTAAAATGGGCTCTTATTTGCTTTCGCAGGATTTTTCAATTCCAACATGTGATTAAGGTAGTGTGTACCTTAAAAATACACTAACTAACTTGAAACTACCCCACTTTAGGAAACCAAGGGGATTCGCCGCACTGATCCATGCGTCACCTCTGCAGGCCTTCGGGCTGAGCAGCGGTCGCTTGGTAGAGCAAGGCCCGCCAGGGCTGTAGTACCATGGTATTTTGGTTTTGAAACCACAGAGAGATCAGTAATTTAAAATTACAACAATGGTAAACAATAAATTGGAAGCACGCAACCTCATTGAAATCATTCAATATTGGGAGAAGCCCATGGTGAAAATATTCAGTCAGCTTCAGAAAGACAAATTATATTTTAAAATATGAAAAAGCCGGGCTGAATGCCTCAGACGGTTGAGGCACTGTCCGAATGACCCCAACTTGACAAGTTCGATCATGGCTCAGTCCGGTGGTATTTGAAGGTGTTCAAATACATCAGCCTCGTGTCGGTAGCTTTACTGGTTCTGCGGGACTAAATTTCGGCACCTTGGCGTCTCCAAAACCCGTAAAAGTAGTTAGTGGGACGTGAAGCCAATAACATTATTATTAAATATGTGAAACCGAGACAAACTTTTAAATATTATAGCGCATGATTTAAAATCAAGAAGACAAATGCAGCCCCAGTTGTACACGCCGCAGTAAGGGGAAAATTACAAATTACACTACAGGATGCCAATATCGATCTTTAAAAATGTGAAGTCGTTGTAAAAACAATTATGTAAGGAGTCTTCTTTTACCTGTGTCCCATCGAAAGCGCGCATTTCTCTTAATAGCTGGCTTGGATTTTTGTCTCCCAGTTCTAGCTCTGTCGAGAGTTTTGTCACTTTTCGGCTTCCTGATGCTTCATATTCGGCTATTAATCATGTATTGAGGTCCAAAAATGATGTGTTTGAAAGCAGTGACGTATGCTGGGATCTAAACGTGGGCTACCACTAGACTTAAGTTACCCGTTTTCGATAGTTGGTTTAGTGAACGTCAAGCCTGCGTTTTGAGCTGCAGTCAATAGCCAACGGTGAAGCCTCCTGTGTTGTCAAGGCAGCCTCACAAGCTACTGCCCTGGCCCCTGCCACTGCCAATACTCAACACCTGATGAGTGGAGATGGTAACCTAAGGTTTAGCAAACTGAAGTCCGAATTTGTGGCTAAATGGATAGAATGCTTGCCTTTGGTCCGATGGCCCCGGTTCAATTTTCGGAATCAAACCCTTCATACTGTTAGTTTTCATGGCTTGGGAACTGGGTGTTTATGACGTCTTCGCCATTCATTAGGTCACCACTAAGCCCATACAGATGTAATGCACCATTATTATTATTATTATTATTATTATTATTATTATTAGTAGTAGTAGTAGTAGTAGTAGTAGTAGTAGTAGTAGTAGTAGTAGTAGTAGTAAATAAAAATGTTGAATTTTACAGCGGTCGTACCCAGCGTTCACTGGTTACTTGGCTTCCTCAGGATATCAGTGGTGGCATCCGTCCCATGATCATGGGTTCGATTCCAACCAACAAAAGAGAACACTAAACCTGAAAGACTGCATTTCATTTTAGCAGATATACCTATAAAAATAAGACTTCATTACTCCTATAACAGCAGCCTTGCAGTGACTTCCTACAAGGATGTAGAAGTAAACGGGAGTGAAATACCAGCACTCTGTTATCTATATAATTAAGTCAGAAGGATGAGGTGAGGAAGTATATACGATGAGTAGCGCATGGTTGATAGTAGTGGCGATCTGACGGACTGAAGCCTAGCATACCTATCCTCCCCGGTCTCCGCGCCTACCAGACATACAGCAGCAAGCCGCGTGCGGTTGAGTCGAGGAGAAGGGTCGAGAGTATGGGCTGCATTATCAGTAGACCTGGCGCCTAAAATAGGCTTTTAAAACAAGTAAATAGGCTTTTAAAAGAGAAAACAGGCACTTAAAATATGTTTTAAAAATGTGTGGATAGGCAGGAAATAGAGTTTAAAATATTACAATATACACTTAAACTGTAACGTGATACTTTTTTACTTTAACAAACGTGGTATCCCTATTCTTAACCGAAATAACTGCAAAATTAAGACATAATTAAAGAAAATAAAAAAATAAAAAAAGACATTTATCAAAAACAATATAAAAAGTAATGTGACAAAAAAAGTTATGGATTATATGATATACCATTATCAGTACTGATCTAAAACCTTAATACTAAAATCACTTTACACAATTACAGCACTGTAGGCATCCAATAACGGCATAAACGCGAATGGAGTATGTGTTTATTATTTGTGAGGAACATTCCTACAGTACTTTCATTCGTAGTTTGCTTTACAGTACATAACAATAATCTTCTCCAAATTTTCAACAGTCAGGCTGTGTCTTTTGTCTGTTAAAATCATTTTGAAAGCAGAAAAAGTGCGCTTCACACTCACTGATGTTAGAGGGGCATAGGAAAATTTATCTACATTTTTCAATTCAATTTCACTTGGTAAGTCTACCTTTTCCCCATCCATTACCTGATGTACCCTTTTCAGCACTGAATAACCTGAGTTCTTCTGCAGTACACTAGACCACTTGTCTCTTATTTTGTCCCCTACCTTGCCCCTAGCACTTTGTATGTTATTCTCAGCTTCCTCAATTACAGAAAATTGCTGTTTGAGACTGTTTCCTTTTTCCTCCATTTTTGTAATGGTGACTGGAAGAAATGAAAAATTTGCCTGAATATACGCAATGTCTCTCTGAATACTGGAACAGTCATTTAACAGCTCTTTGACAGACGACACACATGCAGAGTTGTCCGTTAAAGGCAAATTGTCTATCACAGTCTTGATTTCCTCAAGATGTTCTGCATAATACAGGGCAGCTTCCATCCAGGAACCCCAACGGGTGATGATTGGCTGTGGTGGAAGGGGAATAGAGGGGAGTTTCTCTCGAAAGATGGCTATTCTTGATGGAGCCTTACAGAACACTTTCTTCATTGTTGAAATGAGAGTATTTACTGCAGGAAACTCGGCCCTAACTGTTTCTGCGAGTCTATGCAAGGCATGGGCCATGCAAGTAACATGAATTAAAAAAGGATAGAAAGTTTTGAGGAGAGGTGCAGTGGCAATCATGTAGGAAGCAGCATCGGAGACAAGGATAAGGACTTTAGAATCATCAACACTCCCGGGATACAACAATTGCAACCCCTTGTTGATGAAGTATACAATGCTTTGACTATTGACTTTCTCAAGCTGTTTAGAGCAAAGAAGGTGAGCGGTAGATGCCTGATTGGGTTCCAGTTTTCCTACTATAAGGTTAGCAATGTACCTGCCCACAGAGTCGGTGGTTTCGTCCACACACAACCATATGCAAGACTCCCCAATATCCTCCCTGATTGACAAAATGACCTCATTGTAACAAATATCTAAGTAGTTCTTCTTTAATGTAGATGCTGATGGGATGTGCTGCTTGGTGTATTTCTCTAAAAAATCTCTGAAAACCGGATTATGCACAGCATTCCAGGGGATATTTGCTGCAACTAGGGCTCTACACATATCAGCATAGAAACCATTATGGGTTGTAGGAGATATAGTTTGTGTGAGCAGAGTCTGTCTAATGTTACTTTTCATGGCTGCTTTCGCTTTGTGACTGGCAGTATCTGCATGCTGCTGAAGGTGGCATTTTTCCTCATGTGAAATCTAAAACACAATAAAGTGATGTCAATTAGAGACTAAGATGAGGAATAGAAAAGGTGAGCTATTGAATAAAATTTGTAATTTTGTACTATTTAAATTAAGCCATTATTACTCTAAAGTTAATTAAGAACAAGAACACTACAGTCCCCGAAGGGCCTTGGCTTTCAATAACGGTTGCTGCCCAGCTCATGGCCTGCAGATAATGAGTGGAGTGTGGTCAGCACGATACATCCCTCAGCCGTATTGCCTTGCCTCCGTGACCCCTGCCCACTGTAGCTTCTCAATTGTCCTCACGATGCTGGGTCAACACCGTTCCAGACCTCATAGATTTCTAAATTACTGCCGGTACTAGAAATCGAACCCAGGTCGTCTGGACTAGGTCTTTACAATTAATTAGAGGAGCCAATATCAAAACCTTAGTTTTAGATTAATATGAAATTTACGATATATGCACATACCTGTTTATTGCAGTACTGGCAGAAAATAATCTTGCCATCAAAAGTCATCCCTGGAAATTGTACAAGCCATTGTTGTATAAGTGCACTCTTAGATGATTTTGTTTTAGGCATGATGAACTATATTCACTTAAACAAATGTTCTTTCACTGGAGACTTGACACAGAATGTCCCTTCTTACTACCTGCTCCTTGTTCTTCCTAGATAATCTCTCGCCCCCCCTCACCCCGTCACTCGACACAGTACGTCCGTGCTCGTTGTTCTTCTGAGCTAATCCTCCACCTCCACCCTTCACTCAGCATTCCTTTGGTGACAGTTGTCTGGGAAGAGCACATTTCTGTGAAAAACCCACCCTCTCCTGTTCTGCTCGTTCCAGGATTTCCATTGTGTGATTGTAAAAATTATAGAAGTTGAATTTTATTGTAAATGTAGAAAATAGGCATTTTTAGACAATAAAATAGTAAAATAGGCTCTAAAGGTCCAAATAGGCATTTTAGGGCACTATAAAACTCTGTTAATGTAAGGTATTTATCATGAAACGTCAACATATTTTTAAAAAATCATGTTATTTAGTAAGGAACGAAGTAGGCATTTGCCTTAAAATCTAATTATCAGTCAGCGAAGCCGTGTTCTCAGAAATACGTGCGACGTTTTTTCTCATTGCTATCAAGGTTTGCAAATGGAACAATATGTCAGATGCTTACATTTTTTTTTTTTTTTTTTTGCTGTGGGCTTTACGTCGCGCCGACACAGATAGGTCTTATGGCGACGATGGGATAGGAAAGGCCTAGGAGTTGGAAGGAAGCGGCCGTGGCCTTAATTAAGGTACAGCCCCAGCATTTGCCTGGTGTGAAAATGGGAAACCACGGAAAACCATTTTCAGGGCTGCCGATAGTGGGATTCGAACCTACTATCTCCCGGATGCAAGCTCACAGCCGCGCGCCTCTACGCGCACGGCCAACTCGCCCGGTGATGCTTACATTATAATGTGTTTTAGATTTCCATCGTTCGCATTTGAGGTTTGGGCTTCACTGATAGCCTTGGTAGCCCTCACTATACGCCACTGTTTGAAATAATGTCGGTAACATCGGCTTCAAGTGAGGTGGTTGAATTTCGTTAATTCTGCTAACATACTGGCAGTAGCGAACTGCGAGCGGCGATTAGGGGGCGAAGGGGGCCAGTTGCCCCCACTTTTTCAATAAATATTACATTTTTATTCGCATTTTAGTCGGCTGAAACTAGGAGTTATGGGAATTATTTAAAAAAAGCAATTTGTACAAGCCCTACTGTCTTGCCACCTAATTCTTTCCTTTATTTTCTTTAATTATTAACAAAATTATTGGCGGAAGTACGCACAAAATGTCGTTGGTCCCGGCTACCCGATTTGTATTGCGCCACAGCAAGTAGTGGAGGCTTTGCACGTGCTGTGAGGAAGGGTAGCAGGGGTAGGCCTATAGAGTCTGTTAGTTTCTTTAGAGTCTGTTAGTTTCTTAGTGTGTAGTCAAATACTGAAAATCCACAGCCTGTTTCCAGTCATCCGACCAGGTCAGAAATGGAATGAATGAAGTCCCCATTTAGCGGCAAGGATGGGAATTGTGCCGGCTGCCGAAGCCTGACGCACTCCTCTGAGGCAATGATTGATGAATGATTAATGAAATGAATTGATATTGGAGAGTGTTGCTGGAAGGAAAGATGACAGAGAAAACCAGAGTACCCGGAGAAAAACCTGTCCCGCCTCCGCTTTGTCCAGCACAAATCTCACATGGAGTGACCGGGATTTGATCCACGGAACCCAGCGTTGAGAGGCCGACGCGCTCCCGCCTGAGCCACGGAGGCTCCTTAGTCACATACTAAATTATCTTAACTGTATAATCACGCCGCACTTCTATTTAATTGTAATTGTACCTTTCGTGGAAGTTTTATTGTGTAGTGTTGAATCAGAATCTTAAAAATATTATTACTGCACTTAAATTGGTAAACTGTCAACCTTTACCTCTCTTTCGAAATTCGCCCCGAGAGCAGCAAAGAGCTTGCCATTTTGTAGCTTGTTTCTTCAGTTTTGATGTCCCACTATGTCCCACAAACCCAGGTATTGTTTGTTGTCTGTATATTTTTTGCCCCCGCGCTTGTAATTCCCAATCGCCGCTACTGGCCAAATGGGTGGTAATTTAATTGATGCTTGCGAAACTTCTTGGTCATGGTGGTGGTCCTTGTTCTTTATCCGGCATGATGTGGTGTATTGTGGTCTATTCGCACACTACTCTTCACTTTTTCACGACTGGTAGTTCGACGGTAATCTTGGACACTGAAAGAAATAACAGATGTTTTGATTTTAACTATAGTCTTATATAGAGACGGTTAGGTAGAAAAAAGTTTAATTGTAACCACCCGGTGATCTATGACCTACAAATACATACCCATGTAAAACAATGATCACTTACACAACATAAATTCATTCCTTTTTTTCGAAACCTATTTTGAAATTGCTTGTATGTTTTTGCATGTCTTCTGTGATCGAGTTTACATTTTTGCCTGTGAAAAATATGCACGTGTTTCTTGCGTAGAATGTAATGTAGCCTTTTAAATTACAAATAGCTATGTCATTGAGGTATGACGTACAATGTTGGTCTTTAAATAGACCATTGTGGAACACCTAGGTTACATAATTTGCAAACTTACACAATTATTTAAAGCAGCATGTTGTATTCTCCCAGAAGGTTCATTTATAAGCCAATTCCAAGCTACAGAGCGAACCCCTGCACTTTAGGGATGAAATGCTTCTGATGTGCAATTATTAAACCTGAACGAATGTAAAGTGGGTGGTAATGATATCAAACGTATTAATGACGGAACCCAACTGGGCAGGTTCGATCCTGGCTCAGTACGGTGGTATTTAAAGGTGCTCAGATACGTCTGGCTCGTTTCAGTAGATTAACTGGCACGTAAAAGATCTCCTGCGGTACTAAATTCCGGCACCTCGGCGTCTCCGAAAATCTTAAAATTAGTTAGTGAGATATAGAAGCCCATAATATTATTAACATAGTGATAATTCAGAACACTTGGTAATTTAACTTTTGGTCTATTTTCCTTAGCTCTACCTCAATAACATCGTTATTTCGGAAGTACAGTTCTCTGTTCAGCGACACACACTTCATGACTTGGTATTTACATTGAGATATACATTGTGAAGCAAATTAAGAAATCCGAACATTTTCGACCGTCATGTAACTTTGTTCTTAAGGATCGTAGGGTAACTTCTTTGGTACGATTATTTTCGACTCAGCAATTTTATGTCAGGCAGTTAATGGTAGAAAATGTATTTTGTAAAATCATGAGTAAATAGGGTCTCATCTCCATCTCAGATACCGTTAAAACACAGTGATAAAAAGACAACGAATCAGATAAGGTGGCCAAAACCAAGGCGCGTGCGAGGAAAACGTCATTTACATGTACTTCAAAGCATTGGTGGACCACCGGGTTCGCCAGGTTGAGTCAACCCGCTCGTATGAATTTTTATCGTCCACCACAGGAGTTAAGAATATGAAAGTAACACGAAACACTTCACAAGTTATGAGCTATCATACACTATTTCCATTCGGAATTGGTTCAGTTCCTCCGTGAAGTGGCGTCGAAGGTATGCCAGAAGTGGTCGACTCTAGACGGTGTGATGGTATGCAATTGTACTAGAACATCTCGGCGTTCTGTTTACATATTCATTCTACGAGCCCCATTCTCTCTGATTTCCATTGATTTTCTTTCAAGACAGCTCATTAAACGTAATATATTAAGAGCATATTTAAACGAATTTGAACCATTGTCCAATATTTTATTTCTGTTCACAGGCCCCGCCTGGCTGCCTATTGTGGGGAACGTGTTTTACGTGAAGGCTCTGTTAAAAGAACATGGATTCCAACACAGTGCCTTCGGCTATCTGGACAAAATATATCGCACTAATATTCTCGGTCTCAAGCTTGGACAGGACCTGACTGTTGTTGTTTCGTCCATTGAGCTTATTCGTGAAGTGCTCACACGAGAAGAATTTGAAGGCCGACCTGTGTCTTTCTTTTTTAAACTGCGTACCATGGGCAGAAGACAAGGTATACCTTTTCATATTGAATTTTCTCAAACTAAGTTTCCTTTGCCATGTTCTTTTTATCCACATCTAGATCTATGTGTTTAAGTTACGGAAAGGAGCAGGCAGGTGACAGGGGGGTAAGAACAAGAAAAGGAATGCAGTGACAGATCATTTTGGGAAGATTGGCTCTTTCCTCTGCAATACCATTTGCTCACTTCTCATTTCTATTGGTCAACTTATTTACGAGAGTGGTTATCAACACTCCATGAAGGGCATCTTGACAGTTTTTTGATCAGGGAAGTTTTTATTATAGCATACTAAATTTGATACTTTTATGACCATACAAGAATTAAATAGATAATTAAGCACGCACGCATTGCTTAAAAATAATTGTATTGAAGTCGTCACATGATACGTCGGAATAATCAACCTCTTATAATCATTATAAAATATCAAAGCCATTTTGACAGTGCTGATATAATTATTTTATTATTATTATTGATATATACAGTCGTATCAGCACACACGTTTTTAAAACATAACTGGTTTTCGGACACTAAGGTCCATCATCAGTGTTAATATTTAAATTTAATTTCACATAAGTGTGTCGTCAAAATGAGTTAAAAATGAGTTTAAATTTGTAGCCCTGTTGACATCAACTGTAAAATGAGAAAAAAGAAACCAAGTGTTAAAATTATGAAATCAATACATGTAAACTTACAATGTTGTTGTAAAAATTATGGACATACCATGTTAAGGCTGGCTTTCCTTCGTGCTCAGGCTGTTGGTCGAGTACTAACAAGCGTTCAGCTTTAACTACGGAACCGCACTGCAAGCACATGATGTTACGTCACCTCAAGGTTACGTAGTGAGCACCTGATGTTTACGTCAACTCAAGATTGTAAACAAGATGTTGCTTGCGGCTGTTTCATTTAAAATTTTATCTGGTTCCCTAGTCTGCGCTAAAAATATCTCAATGTTTTCACGTGTATTTAATTCAAATCCATAATTACCTTTGAAAATTAACTTCATGTCCTTTTCGATCCCTAAAAAGCTATGGTTATTGTTATAAATGTGTTCCGCAAAAGCTGAATACTTGTTGTACTTTATTGCCTTAAAATGTTCTTGATATCTTTGATTTAAGGTTCGCCCGGTTCTACCTATATAAAACTTTTTACAGTCGTTACAAGTGAGCCTGTATACTCCCGAATTAGTATATATATCTTTTTTATTGACACTGTGTGCATTATATATATGTTCTGATATTTTATTTCTGGTTCGGAAAGCTGTTTTTAGTTGAAATTTCTTAAATATATTCGCGATTTTAAAAACTTGACTTCCAAAATATGTAAATGTCACAAATTTATTATGTTCATGGATTTTCTTTCTTTTCTCATGGTTTTTCTTTTTTCTCCATTTTCTTTCTTACGTATAATATTGTCTATCATTTCTGGGTTGTAACCATTTGCTTTAGCAATTTGTTTTATTATTCTAATTTCTTTCAGTTTGTTTTCATTACTCAAGGGAAGTTTTAGTAATCTACTAATGTAGCTGTTGTAAGCTGATTGTTTGTGGGTTCCTGGGTGGTTGGAATCTTTATTGATGGTAGTGATGGCCTGTGTGGGTTTCCTAAAAATATCGAAATCTATCCTATTGTTGGTTTTTGTTAATGTGAGGTCCAAGAAATTTAACTTTTTATCGATTTCTTTTTCCATAGTGAATTTAATGTTGCTGTCAAGCAAATTCAAACAACCCAGAAATGTTTCGGGAGTAATGAGGTTCCCATTTAAAAATACCACCGTGTCGTCAACAAAACGGACCCATAATTTTATTTCTTTCTGATATGTGTTCAAAATGGTTTTCTCAAGATTATTTAAATAAATATTGGCTAAGAAACCTGATAGTGGGCTGCCCATTGGTAAACCTGTGTTTTGCTGGTAGTACTTCCCGTTGAATGTAAAGTAATTATTTTCTAATATTAGAGTTAATAAGTTTATCGTTTCATTAATTTCTATGTGACTTAGTCTATCTTGATTCTTTAAGTTTTCTTCTATTAAGTTTATGGTCTCTTTAATAGGAATGTTGGAATACATGTTGGTCACGTCATATGATACCATTACAGTTTCTTCGTTTATTTCTGTTGATTGTATTTTGGAAATAGCTTCCAGAGAATTCGATATTGAATTACTATTTTCTAGTGTAATGTGGTTTTGTAAGTGTTTAAGTAAATATTTTGATAATTGAAATGTGGGACTGTTACGACAATTAATTATAGGTCTAACAGGGTAATTTTCTTTGTGAATTTTTGGGAGAGACTTTAAAGTTGGGCATCTTGGGTTCATCAGGACTAATTTTTGTTTCTCTTTTTCATTTATTATGAACTGTGTGTCCTTTAGAGTTTCTTTTATTTTTGTGTTTAAGTTCTTGGTGGGGTCCTTCTTTATTTCCTTTATGCCATTTGTTTCTATGAAATCAATTGTTTTTTGAATGTAGTCGTCTTTATTTATGATAACTGTGACGTTACCCTTATCTGCTTTAGTTACAATCAAGTTATTATTTTTTATTTTAGTTTTTAGATTAGTTATTACTTTTTGTTGTGTACTACTTTCTTTATTTTCTGTAATAGGTTTGTTTTTGATGTTTTCAATTTGATTTGCTACTAAGTGTCTTACAGTTTCTTTTTTATTGTCAGGGACTTTTTGGATAGCTGATTCAGTTTCTGTTATTAGTTGTTTTAATGCGGCATTGTTAATGTTTTGTTTAAAACTGTGTTTGTAACCTAGTTTTAATAGGTTGGTTTCATTTTGGGTTAAAGGTGTGTCCGAAATGTTGACAACAGGTTCACAAAATTCGTGTTCAGTTAAATTATTGGAATCATCACGTGTATATTTGTTCTTAAGTTTATTTAATTTATTCTGAATTGTTTTTCGTTTTTTCTCAAGTCTAATTCTTATGTATTCGTGAATGTGTGTTGCGAGACATGTCCATTCCAGTTTATTGAATGTGTTCATAAGTTGAAGTTGAAGTTGAAACGCTTCTTCATTTAACTGGTCCTTCTTTGCATGTAGACTCTTGATTTCACTTTTTAACCATGTTGTCCGTGCTATTTTGACAGCTCGTTGGCAAGATATTGATGTGTTATTGCTTTTCTGATTAACAAAATTCGGTGTTAAGTTTTGCTTTAAGCATTCGTGATTGAACTTAATGTCCTCATTGATGGTTAAAATTTTCAATTTTATGTTCCTAAATTTAAAGGCTTTGGATGTTTCTCGACCTATGAATGACGAATTATAATCATTATAAAATATCAAAGCCATTTTGACAGTGCTGATATAATTATTTTATTATTATTATTGATATATACAGTCGTATCAGCACACACGTTTTTAAAACATAACTGGTTTTAGGGATCGAAAAGGACATGAAGTTAATTTTCAAAGGTAATTATGGATTTGAATTAAATACACGTGAAAACATTGAGATATTTTTAGCGCAGACTAGGGAACCAGATAAAATTTTAAATGAAACAGCCGCAAGCAACATCTTGTTTACAATCTTGAGTTGACGTAAACATCAGGTGCTCACTACGTAACCTTGAGGTGACGTAACATCATGTGCTTGCAGTGCGGTTCCGTAGTTAAAGCTGAACGCTTGTTAGTACTCGACCAACAGCCTGAGCACGAAGGAAAGCCAGCCTTAACATGGTATGTCCATAATTTTTACAACAACATTGTAAGTTTACATGTATTGATTTCATAATTTTAACACTTGGTTTCTTTTTTCTCATTTTACAGTTGATGTCAACAGGGCTACAAATTTAAACTCATTTTTAACTCATTTTGACGACACACTTATGTGAAATTAAATTTAAATATTAACACTGATGATGGACCTTAGTGTCCGAAAACCAGTTATGTTTTAAAAACGTGTGTGCTGATACGACTGTATATATCAATAATAATAATAAAATAATTATATCAGCACTGTCAAAATGGCTTTGATATTTTATAATGATTATAATTCGTCATTCATAGGTCGAGAAACATCCAAAGCCTTTAAATTTAGGAACATAAAATTGAAAATTTTAACCATCAATGAGGACATTAAGTTCAATCACGAATGCTTAAAGCAAAACTTAACACCGAATTTTGTTAATCTGAAAAGCAATAACACATCAATATCTTGCCAACGAGCTGTCAAAATAGCACGGACAACATGGTTAAAAAGTGAAATCAAGAGTCTACATGCAAAGAAGGACCAGTTAAATGAAGAAGCGTTTCAACTTCAACTTCAACTTATGAACACATTCAATAAACTGGAATGGACATGTCTCGCAACACACATTCACGAATACATAAGAATTAGACTTGAGAAAAAACGAAAAACAATTCAGAATAAATTAAATAAACTTAAGAACAAATATACACGTGATGATTCCAATAATTTAACTGAACACGAATTTTGTGAACCTGTTGTCAACATTTCGGACACACCTTTAACCCAAAATGAAACCAACCTATTAAAACTAGGTTACAAACACAGTTTTAAACAAAACATTAACAATGCCGCATTAAAACAACTAATAACAGAAACTGAATCAGCTATCCAAAAAGTCCCTGACAATAAAAAAGAAACTGTAAGACACTTAGTAGCAAATCAAATTGAAAACATCAAAAACAAACCTATTACAGAAAATAAAGAAAGTAGTACACAACAAAAAGTAATAACTAATCTAAAAACTAAAATAAAAAATAATAACTTGATTGTAACTAAAGCAGATAAGGGTAACGTCACAGTTATCATAAATAAAGACGACTACATTCAAAAAACAATTGATTTCATAGAAACAAATGGCATAAAGGAAATAAAGAAGGACCCCACCAAGAACTTAAACACAAAAATAAAAGAAACTCTAAAGGACACACAGTTCATAATAAATGAAAAAGAGAAACAAAAATTAGTCCTGATGAACCCAAGATGCCCAACTTTAAAGTCTCTCCCAAAAATTCACAAAGAAAATTACCCTGTTAGACCTATAATTAATTGTCGTAACAGTCCCACATTTCAATTATCAAAATATTTACTTAAACACTTACAAAACCACATTACACTAGAAAATAGTAATTCAATATCGAATTCTCTGGAAGCTATTTCCAAAATACAATCAACAGAAATAAACGAAGAAACTGTAATGGTATCATATGACGTGACCAACATGTATTCCAACATTCCTATTAAAGAGACCATAAACTTAATAGAAGAAAACTTAAAGAATCAAGATAGACTAAGTCACATAGAAATTAATGAAACGATAAACTTATTAACTCTAATATTAGAAAATAATTACTTTACATTCAACGGGAAGTACTACCAGCAAAACACAGGTTTACCAATGGGCAGCCCACTATCAGGTTTCTTAGCCAATATTTATTTAAATAATCTTGAGAAAACCATTTTGAACACATATCAGAAAGAAATAAAATTATGGGTCCGTTTTGTTGACGACACGGTGGTATTTTTAAATGGGAACCTCATTACTCCCGAAACATTTCTGGGTTGTTTGAATTTGCTTGACAGCAACATTAAATTCACTATGGAAAAAGAAATCGATAAAAAGTTAAATTTCTTGGACCTCACATTAACAAAAACCAACAATAGGATAGATTTCGATATTTTTAGGAAACCCACACAGGCCATCACTACCATCAATAAAGATTCCAACCACCCAGGAACCCACAAACAATCAGCTTACAACAGCTACATTAGTAGATTACTAAAACTTCCCTTGAGTAATGAAAACAAACTGAAAGAAATTAGAATAATAAAACAAATTGCTAAAGCAAATGGTTACAACCCAGAAATGATAGACAATATTATACGTAAGAAAGAAAATGGAGAAAAAAAAGAAAAACCATGAGAAAAGAAAGAAAATCCATGAACATAATAAATTTGTGACATTTACATATTTTGGAAGTCAAGTTTTTAAAATCGCGAATATATTTAAGAAATTTCAACTAAAAACAGCTTTCCGAACCAGAAATAAAATATCAGAACATATATATAATGCACACAGTGTCAATAAAAAAGATATATATACTAATTCGGGAGTATACAGGCTCACTTGTAACGACTGTAAAAAGTTTTATATAGGTAGAACCGGGCGAACCTTAAATCAAAGATATCAAGAACATTTTAAGGCAATAAAGTACAACAAGTATTCAGCTTTTGCGGAACACATTTATAACAATAACCATAGCTTTTTAGGGATCGAAAAGGACATGAAGTTAATTTTCAAAGGTAATTATGGATTTGAATTAAATACACGTGAAAACATTGAGATATTTTTAGCGCAGACTAGGGAACCAGATAAAATTTTAAATGAAACAGCCGCAAGCAACATCTTGTTTACAATCTTGAGTTGACGTAAACATCAGGTGCTCACTACGTAACCTTGAGGTGACGTAACATCATGTGCTTGCAGTGCGGTTCCGTAGTTAAAGCTGAACGCTTGTTAGTACTCGACCACCAGCCTGAGCACGAAGGAAAGCCAGCCTTAACATGGTATGTCCATAATTTTTACAACAACATTGTAAGTTTACATGTATTGATTTCATAATTTTAACACTTGGTTTCTTTTTTCTCATTTTACAGTTGATGTCAACAGGGCTACAAATTTAAACTCATTTTTAACTCATTTTGACGACACACTTATGTGAAATTAAATTTAAATATTAACACTGATGATGGACCTTAGTGTCCGAAAACCAGTTATGTTTTAAAAACGTGTGTGCTGATACGACTGTATATATCAATAATAATAATAAAATAATCAACCTCAACAGATGAACAACTAAGAATAAAAACAGTCTCGATATAAATACTGTAGTCGACATGCGCGTATCCTTTTGGGATATAACATTCTCGCACGCTTATTTTGAAGACGAGAATTTGGTAATCATTTAAGTAACATAGTCGTAAAGGTACTGAGGTGGCCGGCGTTGCCTATCTGTTCGGCGGGCTAGAATTAGGGGAGGAGGTCCGTTTTCTTCTGCCTCAAGTCCTCGATTTTGCACATCTTTTTCTGCTTCAAGTCCTTGATATCTCCAGAGATAGGTTCATTCATCCGGTCAGTGAAGGTGAAAGGTTGTTTATATTCCGGATATTCCTCTTGTTGACTTGGGCCAGTTTCTGATCAGTGAATGTTTCCGTTTACTTGGGAACCTCTGTCCTAAGTTTTGAGGCTATAACCATCGTCTAGCTTAATCTTGTAGTGTAAATGGCCAATCTTTCCAATGACTTCTCCATATTTCCATGACATTTTATTCCCTTCATACAAATTCACTTGGACTTTGTATCCCACGCTTAGATTGCGAGCTCCATGAGTTTCCTCTTGACTTCTTTCATGTTTGGTTGAATAACATCTAGTTAGAAAATTCAGCTGGCAATTTTTCCACAATCTAGAGGGGAGGGACGATATTTTAGAAGGATCTACTGCACTTTTCTGGATATAGTCAAGAGCTCATTCGACATGGCTTTTAGTGGACGTTTAGTTCTGCCAATTCGTTACTTACTGGATGTCCAGGTCCTGTGAATTTTTGGAATATACCGTGTTCTCTATAGAAGGATTTGAAGAGATCACTTACAAGTATTGTGGCGTTATCAGAGAATATCGCTATTGGGAATCCATGAAACTAAAACAATTCTCTTAATAGGTCAATTGTCTTAGCAGATGTCGGAGCTTCTCGAAGTACTTTGATTTCTACCCACCTGGATTCTTCATCAACAACTAGAAGGAAGTAGATACCGTGAAATTGTTATTATTAAAAGAATTGCGCACAATGTGCATCAGTGTTTAGCATAGGTACACAATGAATTTTTCTCTTTTTGAAAAACTGCAAGTGATATCTGTGACAATTTTCACCACACAGTTCGCATACACATGAGTCACAAGGATCATGGAATCTCTTATTAGTGCAGACTTCATGATGGAAACCATGACAAGCATACCTGGTCATCACATGTCTTAACTCGTAGTTACACTGCGTCCACGCCTTATCCGTCATGGCGTCAGTGGCATAAAACTCACACCAAATGTAAATTCGTCTTTGTTCTCGCTTTCTTAATGCATTTTGGAGGGCAATCGTTGATGGTTGTAGCATAGTATTTCTGATTCCTTGAATTAGATAGTCTTCTTTCGTTAGGACATATACAAGTCTCGATCGAGTGAATTGTGAAACACCAAGTGTTCTCTTGTGAAATAAAGCCTTCACTTTTTCTAGGGTTTCCAAATCACGCACTTTTAAATGGTCCCATATCATGTCTATTCCGTATGTCAAGATTGGAATTATTTTCGCTTGAAAAGTTCCATTGCTATGGTCAGTGATCATAGACATTTTTTTCGGGTTTGGAATGTCTTTCATGTCTCTAATCGCTGCTGTTACTTTTTCTTTAACATGCATAGAAAAGGTGGTCCGAGTCGTCTGGAGACAAACGCTCAGGTATTTGAATTGGTTCACAATTGCTAATTTGTTTCCTTCTAGGTACAGTTGATCTTTTAAAGCATTCTTTCCTCCTTTCCGGAATGTCAGTTGAACAGTTTTCTTAGTATTGATTGAGAATTTATTTTCAAATGCCCATTCCGAGAGTCTATTGAGTGTATCTTGGAAGTTTTGTAGGGTTGGCCCTCCTATGACAATGTCATCGGCATACATGTACATCACGACGTCTTTATCCATCCCACGGGTGATTCTTGTCACATCAGATGCTGCGATACTGAATAATACGGGACTCATGGGGTCCCCCTGAAGTGCACCATTCATTTGCTTTATGGTACTGGATGTAGCAACGCCATCATCTATTATCACTCTTGTGCCAGACAGAATATTTCTCATTATTACGGTGAGGTAGTTTTCCCATCTTATCAGGTGATCTAACTTCGTGATGAGTATTTCTCTGTCCAGAAAGTCGAAAGCCTTGTTAAAATCTATAAATGCTGCGAAGAACTTACCTTTTTCCTTCCTTAAAGTATCATCGATGTCATTCAACAAATTCTTTATTGCATGAAGAGTTGACCTACCTCTTCTAAATCCAAATTAAGAATCTGGGATAGAATTGTCAACCAGCTCTGTTAGTCTAGTGCAAAGAATTTTAGTGAATACTTTAAGACCATTGTTCTCCAGGGCGATACCTCTATAAGAATTTGGATCTTCAGTGTTTCCTTTCCCTTTGTAGAGAATTTTGATTTTGGAATACCTCCAGCACTGTGGTATATCTCCTTTTTCTAAACATTTGTTGAACAATTTTGTCCATAGCATGTTCATCTGTTCCAGTGAATCTTTTAAACGCTCATTTACTATATCGTCGGGGCCGGTGGCTTTTTTTCTTGGACTCTATTATTAACTCTGCAACTTCTTGCTCAGTGATAGGTTGGTAATTCGAATCATACGTTGCAACTGCCTTTATATTTGCATCGAGGTTTCTGCAATTAAGAATTGACGTGAAATGTTTCTCCCATCTTTCTATCTCGATGTTGTTGCTAAAATGTTGTTGTCTTGGTCTTAATGCTACAAAAGGGTTTGCCTCTGCTTCTTCTGCCAATTGAGTGTGTTTCTTGTCTAAATTGTTTCTTTATTTTTTCCTTCAGAGTTTCTTTGTATTTGTGACGAGCATTTTTATATCTTTCAAGTTGTTCCGGATTCTTGTTACTAGATCTTGTTTTATGTAAACAGTCTAATACGTATTTCCTCTCCGCACAGCATTGAGCATCGAACCAAGGTTTTGACTTACGATGATATTTTTCTGCTGGTTCAGCTGTTGTTTTTATTTTGTCTACTATAATCTGGGATGCATTATCGAGTTGTCCGTTAGGCTACTTAGTTCTTGGGGAACATACTGGTTTGCGGTGTATGCTGATTGCCTGAGTGTTTCTACATTGAGTGTTCTATTCATTCTGACTTGATTACTCTTTCGAGATTGAAGTGTTTTTCTGTTAATTGTCAGATAAGTTAGAACTGGTATGTGCTTCCTGATGCCCGTTAACATAGAAGATTTCAAAATATGTTGACTTAGGATTCTGACCTGATTGTTTGAAAAGACAAGGTCTATTGCACTTGTACCATTGTGGCAGACGTATGTTGGGATTTTATGATCGTTATGTAGTAGTAGACCTTCTTGTTCTAAAAATGTTATCACTGCCTGCGTATTGTTGTTTTGTACATCAATTCGGCAGTTAAGGTCTCCTGCCAGTATTGTGGCTTCGTTTCCAATTTTATATAAGGCATTGCTCAAGGATTCTATTATTTCAAATGAAGACGATTCTGGAGGAAAGTACGCGCAGAGAATTTTTGTTCTAATACCAAATATATTTTGGGTTTTATGTATAAATTTTGTGGGTCCCTGAAAAGCCATGACATGATGACCATAGTATCCTTTCACACTAGGATTGTCCAGTAAGCATGTTCTGTTAATATGACTACATCCTCTCGGAATGCATTGTCTGGAATCACTCTCCTAACATTGCGTACACCTTCTATGTTCCACAGCAGTATCATGGTTTCCTTGTTTAATTTAGTCATCCCTCTCACTTCGTAATTGTACTCCTCCCTGTCGTTGCCTGCTGAAACGAAAACGCCTTACCACAACCCGTTTTGGCCATAGATTTTCGAAGGCTACTCCAATTTTGAACGTTTTATTGTTTCCATGCTTTTCAGTTCCTCACATGTAATTTTTCCAGCTATTCCGTTTTCTTTCAAATACGATCTTAATCCATCTGTTGTCGTGATGTTATGTAACCCATGTGCAGCCATAGTATGGGAGAGAGAGGCCTGTTTCGATCAGTTGTGTATTCTAAACTCTCGCGAATTTCATCGATGACTTTAATGAATACCGTTTTTTGACAGTCTTCATCAATTGTTCCTCTGATAGATTTTGAAAGACGTTCCTTCTTATTATAGGGCTATTTCTGTTAGGAACACCATTTAATACTAAAGCAACTCTGCATCAAACGCATGATTTACAGCAGTCATTTTGCTTTCAACCTCGAGTTAACAGTTTAACCCAGCTGAAAGGAGGGGTTAACTTAACTTCGGCCTTAACCTAGAGTTAAAATTAACCCTCCTTGATGAAACAGAATGAATAGTGAAATGCAGAGTTTAAACCGACCCTTAGAGTACAGCACACTCTCCTCGGATATTCTGCTATCATATCAATGGTGGATGTTTGATTCGCTGCACTACAGACGTGGTCCGAGCAATTCGCATACCTCAAGTATAAAGCAGTTAGCCGGATTCTATATGGGACAAGTGAAGTTCCCTGCGGGGCATAAAAACTAGCATGAGGGTGATTGGTGTTGAATAATAACGACCATTCCTGCAGAGCTCCACTGCTCATGCAGATTGCCATTCTGCCACCTGAATTGGTAGAGATTTTAATTTTAGGCATTCATAGCGATACCCTAATATGTATTTTATAACATTCTTATATGCATACGTACCACGTTGTTATGGAGGCTTAATATGCCTCAACAGAGCAGAGGAGTGGATTTAACGGTGGTGCCAACAGTAAATGAATACATATATAGAGAATTTATTAATACTAGCAAAGTTAGGGACAGCTGTCCCTGTCTTATACTTAAACAATTAATGTTGTGAGATGGTCAGCAGGCAATGGTATGATGATAAACTGCATTAAAAGTCAGGTTGTGAGATTCACCAATAGGAAAAATCCTCTCATTTTAATTACTGCGTTGATGGAGTGAAATTTCCTTGTGGGGACCACTGTAAGTACCAAGCTGTTAATATAAGGAAAGATCTTCATTGGGGGTTATCACATAAATAGAATAGTAAAAAATAATGCTACAGATTTCTGCAAATGGTTATGAGAGTAACTATGTAAAAGAGGGGGAACATAAGATTCTGGTAAGTCCCCAACTAGAATATGGCTCCAGATTATGGGACCCTCACCAGGATTACTTGATTCGAGAACTAGAAAAATCCAAAGAAAGCAGCTCGATTTGTTCTGGGTGATTTCTGACAAAATAGTAGCGAAAATGTTGCAAAGTTTGGGCTGGGAAGGCTTCGGAGTGGTATGTTCCGAGCTGTCAGTGGAGAGATGGCGTGGAATGATATTAGTAGACGAATAAGTTTGAGCGGTGTTTTTAAAAGTAGGGAAGAACATAATATGAAGATAAAGTTGAAATTCAAGTGGACAAATTGGTGCAAATACTAGTTTATATGAAGGGGAATTGGGGATTGGAATAATTTACCAAAGAAATGTTCAATAAATGTCCAAATTCTTTGCAATTATTTAAGAAAAGACTACTATTCAACAGATAGGGAATCTGCCACCTGATCGACTGTCGTAAATGTAGATCACTGGTGATTGATTGATTGATTGATTGATTGATTGATTGATTGATTGATTGATTGATTGATTGATTGATTGATTGATTGATTGATTGATTGATTGATTGATTGATTGATTGATTGATTGATTGATTGATTGATTGATTGATTGATTGATTGATTGATTGATTGATTGATTGATTGATTGATTGATTGATTGATTGATTGATTGATTGATTGATTGATTGATTGATTGATTGATTGATTGATTGACAATATTATATTGATAAAATCTCGTCTGTTCACGAACAAGAGACTTCTTTCCTTACTAGAGAAGTCTTCTGAAGACGCGGAGAAAATTTCGCCGTGTTTTCTGACACGACAAATGACATGTCTACAATTACGGGTCGTGAATGCATCAGTCTAAACATTTATTGATGTGATTCATCAGTGAAGATCTTTCCTATATTACCACCTAGGTATTTACAGCACTCCTCGTGAGCTACACGTAAGCCACCGATTATAACATATGCACTATCTAGAGACCATATATATTAGTTTCCTTTTAAAACATGTGCAGGCTTAATACGAAATACACGGAGCTCGATAGCTGCAGTCGCTTAAGGTCGGCCAGTATCCAGTAATCGGGAGATAGTGGGTTCGAGCCCCACTGCCGGCAGCCCTGAAGATGGTTTTCCGTGGTTTCCCATATTCACACCAGGCATATGCCGGGGCTGTATCTTAATTAAGGCCACGGCCGCTTCCTTCCAATTCCTAGGCCTTTCCTATCCCATCGTCGCCATAAGACATATCTGTGTCGATGCGACGTAAAGCAAATAGCAAAAAATAATACGAAATACAGAATGCAGTGGCAGACGTAAACAATCTTGTCTGGAGTGACAGATGTAAACAAACATCACATTGTTAGCAGCCATCTTGGAAATATTCGCGAAAAGGTATTCTCCCAAATAAAACACGAATAATAGGTAATTCGTCGCCATAAGACCTATCTGTGTCGGTGCGACGTAAAGCAACTAGCAAAAAAAAAAAAAATAGATATTTACATCCTGTTTTGAACAGCGCTACAAGTCGGTTGGTCCAGTACGAATTCGGAAGTGTGTGTGTTCGACGTCGTGATAACCGGTGCGTGTGTTGTAACATACATATTGATTGTGCTAAGTGTGAGTGACGGCGGCCTTCGGTGGAGGGTTAAAACCGCCTGTAAAGTTACCCCAACTAGTGAGTCATGAAGCAATAGTGAATATGGAGGCGATGCTATCGTGGATCCTCCCTCTGTGACTTCTAACCACGTGCAAGCTCCACTTAATCAGGGAGAACCCGAACAAGCTCAATCATCCATTAAAAGGAACATGTGCAACCTCTCACTAATCAGAGAGAAGGTGATAGACAACAGATCCCATCCATTTTTGATCAAGAATATTATCCAGCCTCACATTGTGGTCCATTTGTTGTATTTGTTGAATCCAACAAGGACAAAAACATTGGTCAGTTGCACCCTATGGCTTTAGGATGAATGTTTTATGATAGAGATATTTAAGTCAAGCCCATATCACGCAAGGGGCGTAATCGTTTGCAGGTCACATTTAACTACGCGGTCCAAGCAAATGTTCTTTTACGTAACCCCCTACTTACTACTCTTAAAGTTAAGGCATATGTCCCTACTTCAAATGTTCTTCGTGTTGGCATTATTCGTGGTGTTCATAATTCTTTGAAGGATGTTGAAATTCTCAAAACCTTGAAATCGATAGCTCCGGTCAAATCCGTACAGCGGCTTAATAGGAAATTGGTTCAAAATTATAATATTGAATACATTCCCACAGGATCCGTAAAAGTTGTGTTTCGCACCCAGAACTTACCCCAGGAAGTTTCATTATTTCAAGTACACTTGGACGTTCAACCATTTATATTTGCTACCATAATATGTAAGAAATTCCAGCGGTATGGGCACACTGTCCCCCTGTGGGGGGGGCGGTAGAATAAAACCCACGGCATCCCCTGCCTGTCGTAAGAGGCGACTAAAAGGGTCCCCAGGGGCTCTGAACTTTGGAGCGTGGGTTGGCGACCATGGGGCCTTCAGCTGAGTCCTGGCATTGCTTACACTTACTTGTGCCAGGCTCCTTACTTTCATCTATCCTATCCGGCCTCTCTTGGTCAGCTCTTGTTCTTTTCCGACCCCGACGCTATTAGGTTTGCGAGGGCTAGGGAGTCTTTCACTTTCACGCCCTTCGTGGCCCTTGTCTTCCTTTGGCCGATATCTTCATTTTTCGAAGTGTCGGGTCCCTTCCATTTTTCTCTCTGATTAGTGTTATATAGAGGATGGTTGCCTAGTTGTACTTCCTCTTAAAACAATAATCACCACCACCACCACTATGAGCACACTGAGAGAAATTGTAAAGTGCAGGTATATAGATGTGCTTTACAGCATGCAACCAATCAGTGTTCCGAAAACTTTCGTCAATGTGCACACTGTAAAGGACCCATTCATCCGGCTACTCTGAATGTCCCGAACAAAAATATCAACAATAAATCAAGAAGATAATGAGTACCGAAAATATCCCATTTCTCGAGGCCATATCTAAGCTTTCTCCTCCAACCTATAATCCTATTCGGTATTCACAACATTTCCCCCCGCTTTCGCACGATCCCCCTTCACCCCCTCATGAAAATCCTCGTAAACGTAAGTTTACGCAAGTCGTACTTCAAAATCTTAGACCCACTCCCCCCCCCCCCAGGGGTATGACAGAGCAGGTTACCTGAATCTCCTTCGAGAGCAGAACGTACCACCATCACAACCAGTAGTGACCCCATTTACCCCATCACCACCTTCCCAGTCCTCACCCTCTACGTCCACGGCATGTGACATGCCCCCTTGAGTTCCTTTGCCCCAGTCGGAGCACCCCGTCCAGCGTCACAAAGACTTTTTTTTACAAAACCAAATACAGCAAACGCTGATGCTTCTTTTACAAAGATTAGGGGATCACCCCCAGATATCCTCCGTAATTTACCAACTTCGTGACTGTATATCCCATATCATTAATTTATATGCTCAACATCATACAGTGGAACGCTAGGAGCGTCCTTCATAAAAAGTATGAATTGCAATTGATTATCCAAGAGACCGCCCCGGGCGCAAATTCTCGCAATACAAGAAACCTGGTTTTCGCTCCATGTCAATTTTCGTATCTTAGTATTGTACCCGTAAAAATGTGTTCATATCTTTAAGGCGCTTGATATTAAATGAACGAGCACGATTCTTAACCTAGGGAGTGGCTTTATCATTGGAGCCGGTACAGAGAGAGGTATAGTCATCAATATGAGAGATAATTTTGATAAATTGAGTTTATTGATCATCAAAAGCAAGTTCATATCACCTTCGTACAGCAGCGTGGAAATGTCGTGGCTGGTTGGTACCTCCAAGTCCTGGGATGGTTCTGGACATCGACTGGGCAGGGACCACACCTGCTCGGATGAGGAGTTCTGGAATGTCTGGAGGTTCTGGAAATGTCTCGACGTTCTGGATGTCTCGACGTTCTGGAATGTCCCGACGTTCTGGAATGTCTCGAAGATTGGCACACGTTCCTGGGTTCGATTCGAGACGTAATTCACACCTGAATTTCGTGCACGGCACTCCACACATTCAGGGCACTGTCTGAACAGATATGACCCTTTAATTATGGTTACTGCACTCTAGATATTAAATCAAAACGTTCTGGAATAATCACTCGAAGAACAAGTACTGGTAGAAATGCAAGTTCATAATGCAAGCTCACTATAAGTCAGAATGTTCTAGAGGATTACTGTCACTGCAGTCCTAAATGAATAATTCTGAAGATTTAAAACATATTGGCAATGAACTGAATAAGTAGTACTCGGAAACTGTCCTGTTGCATTAATAAGCTAAGTGAATAGCCATTAAAGAAAATAATATTCGAAATAAAAAGTTTGACTTCATAAATTATGGATCACTCAAAATACTGGAAAGTTCTAGGCTTTCGGGAAATGCGATATGCGTATTCCGAATTGTCACAGTCTTTAAGAATCAAAACATAAGTCCCTGTGCAGCACTTGAAAAGCATTGCATATTTCGCAATTAAACGTAATGTTGAATGTCCCCTAAGTTCAATGTTCCAGAAATTGATTCAAAAATATAAGTTCGAATGAGTTCGAAACGTAAGTTCAATGCGATACACAACACACGTGAAATTCAATCGTCGTCGAATAAGAAAGTCCTTATGTGGCACTTCAAAAAAAAAACAAAGTTCCAATGTGTAGAAATAACAAAGTTCCAATGTGCCGAAATGTTAAAGTCCCAACACGACACTCGAAGAAAATAAAGTTCCGTGGTGTCGAAATGTTAAAGTCCCAACACGACACTCGAAGAAAATAAAGTTCCAACGTGTCGAAATATTAAAGTCCCAATACGACACTCGAAGAAAATAAAGTTCCGATTACAGTGTTCCAGTACGTCACCTTAAGAAAATAATAAAGTCTTATCGCGACACTTGGCGAAAATAACTAAGTTCCAATGAGATGCTTCAGAAAAAAAAACAAAGTTCTTATATGGCACTTTAAGAAAATATCAAAGTCCAATCACGACACACGAAAAAAACAAAGTCCCAATGTGTCAATATGACTAAGTTCCAATACGATGCTCTCAAAGTAAAGTCCCGTTCAGGCACTTCAAGAATATGACAAAGTCTTGATACAACACTTAGAGAAAATACCGAACTTGGATTTCGCAGACTGTCGACTAGAAGTTCGACACGCACAACACTTCTCTTGTCACCCGTGTCACAGAGACGGCGGAGTGACAGACACTGAATTCGTAGGTCGGGTGGGCCTCCTTTTATACACGTTCGCATGGAAGTGTCTAGAACTTGGGTACTATCTACCCTTATAACTTCTATAATACTCGGCGGATTTTCTTGAAATCTTAAAATATGATGTCCATTGTAAAGGCTTTTAAGTTGGCAATGTCAAAATAGCGATAAATTAGCTCAAAATGTACTTTTGAGGACGAGCTGGATCATTACCATATATGGTAGCGGATAGCTGGCTTACGGCGGCCACGTCACTCGCTGGGTACGTCACTACGTTCGGCGGGCTGCCTACCTTCCATCTCGCGCGAAGTTCAACAAACATACTTCGGACTTCTGTCTTAGCGGTATTCCCGGTACAAGGGCAAAGAAAATTCGACAAGGATTTTCTTTAGGCTTCTCTCTCGAAGTATGTTTTTAGGCTAGAAGCGTTATATATTCCCTCGGCGGTTCCATGATGTGTGTTCTTGCTTATGCTCTGCATCTCCATACTATGGAATAGGGACGTTTTTTATAAGTGGAAGTATCCTTGACATCTAAATGATATTTAAAATCTCGGATCTCTCCGGGTTTATCATTGAACACGTCTGGATAAGTTTCGAAGATTTCCTTGACTGAATCCGCAACGTCTTTGTTGGCCACTGGGTCTTCAATCACACTGATTACGGAGCTGACATAGTCTGGACCGTCGTCGTACATCTCATCTATCAGGGGTACATCTTCGACGGGTCCCACTTCTTCGGGATCACCCTCTTCATCTCCGACTGGTGCAGCATCGCTATTTCCACCATCGAATTCTTCTTGCGGGGTATCTATCCCTTGTATCCGACCGTCGTCTCCTTCGATCAGCTGTAATTCTGCAGGGTCAACGTTATAAAATGTAATGACATTTGCTGTGTAATCAATCACTCTTCCATATTTGATGAGAAAATCCGATCCAAGGATAACATTGAATTTCATCTGAGAGATTACTAGAAAAACATGCTCAAATTGAACATGTCCCACGACGAATTCCATAAACGCCTGTAGTTTACATTTAATGCACTTATCTGGAACAATCCCTTTGTTCCTAAGTTGGGAAACAGGCATCGCAAGTACATCACGTCTCTCCTTTATGGCTTCTAATAGTCTGGCTGAAATAAGTGAGGCTTGAGCTCCTGAATCTACCAATGACATAACTTTAATATTGCCAACCCTAATGGTGATTACTGGCAGTCTACGTTGGATTCTTGGCCTAGACGGTGTCATGTTTTCATGGAGTAGTTCCGAGTCCCTACGTGCCAATAATGTACCTGAGTTACGCAGAGCGGCTCTTCCCTCCTTCCATTTTCAGGCAATCTTCTTAAGAAAACATTGGAGTTTTTTTTTTGCACCCGTCGTGTTAGGGTTCGGGGCAGGCGTTTCGTTTTTCTTACCAGCGGCTTGCTGATACTCTAGCGAGGCGGCTCCTTCTTGATTCTCGCCCTTTCGCTGTTCTTTCAAGTACTCTTGAGTATCTCGCCATCGTCTATTCAATTCATCTCGATAAGAAACCCTATCCTCTACTTGTTGGGCCTCTGTTGGCTTTTTCCATGTTAATCTATTTTGGTATGGCACTTTCCCTCGGTCCGGCCGTCCTTTATACCCTCGATATCGGGTAGGTGTGTTTCGTGATGTAGGCCGTTCCTCTGGTACTTCCGGATCTGGACGTCCTTGTGTCACAATGGCGACAGGACTGGTAGTCATTTCTTTAGTCTTACTCCCTTTCGGTAAACATTGAGCGTGGGCTGTGTCCAATCTACGAAGTATCCCATCCATTTGTTCTAAAGATTGTATGTTAGCAGCTACCAAAATCTCCTGAACTTGGGCTGGAAATTGCAACGTGATCGCCTGGATCAGCTCTTGCTCAGGCAATGGTGGATCCAAAAATTGCATCTTCTTAAGTTGCTCGATGAAATAATCTGAGTAACGGGATGTGTTTATAGAAGTATTGTACTTCTTAGAATACAACTGCAACTTAATTAAATGTTGCGTCTCTGAATTCCAAAAACGCTTCAATAGAGCTTCCTTGAATTCAGAATAAGTGTTAAAGCAAGATTTAAAAGCGGAATACCATGATAGAGCGCGTCCCTCTAGTAACTTGGAAACGACACGAAGCTGTCGATCAGGACTGATTTTATTTTCTTGAAAATATTCTTTAGTGTTGAGTAAAAATTCCCTAGCGGTGTATTCCTCCTTCCCAGAGAATTTAGCAGATTTTTCATCGGTCATTCGGATGATAGTGGTAATGTTTGCGTTTTCATTAGTTTTTAATAGACTAGAAGAAAATAAGGGAGTATCCTTCAGTTCTAAATTAGAGACTTTACTACCAAGGGTTTCTATCTGTCCTTGTAGTTCTGTTTTAACATCCTTCACCTGTTGTTTAATAGTATCTTCTACTACCTTAACTTCATCTTGGAGATCCTTTTTTAATTCGGATACGTCTCGACATATACGCGTAACTTGAGTGTGTGTAGTATCTAATTGAGATGTAAATTTTTTATCAAACTCTCCCTGTTTACTCTTTATAAGACTGACTTCATTGTTTACTCTTTGAATGTCATTTTTAAGCGTATCTCTAAGGTTCTCCTGAATAGAGGCTATTTTAACCTGGGCTAAAGATAATTGTGAATGTGATTCCTGTAACTGAGTTTTTAAGCCTTCCATCTCTTTAGCAATTGCCTGGGAAGTGGGGAGAATGGCTTTGAAGTCATCTTTAAGAAGAGCTACAACTTGGGTTTTAATTTCTTCTTTCATGACCTCCATGTTACTTTTCAATTGGTCATTGATTTCGGAAAATTTTTCATCTACCCTAGCGTTGGACTCTTTAAATTTTTGTTCAATGCGAGCACCAGCCTGAGTAAGTCTTTGTTCTAGGGTGGCATTTGCTTCTACAAACTTCTTATCTACTTCAGCATTAATTTGAACTACGGATTCCCTAAATTGACGTTCAAGGTTGGAACTGGATTCATTAAGTTGACGTTCAAGATTAGAACTAGACACATTAAGACGATGTTCGAGATTAGAACTAGACGCATTTAATTGTTCTCTCAATGACTGTTCAAGATTAGAACTAGATTCATTTAGTTGTTCTTTGGTCTCGACGATCCTACGTTCTAAGTTTTCATTTGCTACTTTCATACTGAGCCTAAGGGCTTCAATCGCTGCCATAATCTCCTCCATTTTATTAAAATATATAACGCTAGTACCAAGTACAGAAATAATGATTGACACACTTCAAAAAAAATTTTCTTAAAGATTTTCGAAACTTGCATTCAGTCAAAAGTTCAAAGTCTTCAGTCCTAGTGCCAATGTTTCAACACAAATTAATTAAACCAAGTCTTTGCAAATCACCACTACCAAATCACTTATAATTATGCACTTATACTTCAGTTAAGTTAGTGTCCACTGAAATTTGAAAACACTCCTATTCTGATTTAATTTAGTCACCATAGTTTGAGCTGTATGTAAGTCTTTCATGTTAAGCTCCAATGAAATCTGGCCCCACGTTGGGTGCCACGTATACTACCTCCTCTCTGTACCCGTAAAAATGTGTTCATATCTTTAAGGCGCTTGATATTAAATGAACGAGCACGATTCTTAACCTAGGGAGTGGCTTTATCATTGGAGCTGGTACAGAAAGAGGTATAGTCATCAATTTGAGAGATTATTTTGATAAATTGAGTTTATTGATCATCAAAAGAAAGTTCATATCACCTTCGTACAGCAGCGTGGAAGTGTCGTGGCTGGTTGGTACCTCCAAGTCCTGGAATGGTTCTGGACATCGACTGGGCAGGGACCACACCTGCTCGGATGAGGAGTTCTGGAATGTCTGGAGGTTCTGGAAATGCCTCGACGTTCTGGAAGTCTCGACGTTCTGGAATGTCCCGACGTTCTGGAATGTCTCGAAGATTGGCACACGTTCCTGGGTTCGATTCGAGACGTAATTCACACCTGAATTTCGTGCACGGCACTCCACACATTCAGGGCACTGTCTGAACAGATATGACCCTTTAATTATGGTTACTGCACTCTAGATATTAAATCAAAACGTTCTGGAATAATCACTCGAAGAACAAGTACTGGTAGAAATGCAAGTTCATAATGCAAGCTCACTATAAGTCAGAATGTTCTAGAGGATTACTGTCACTGCAGTCCTAAATGAATAATTCTGAAGATTTAAAACATATTGGCAATGAACTGAATAAGTAGCACTCGGAAACTGTCCTGTTGCATTAATAAGCGAAGTGAATAGCCATTAAAGAAAATAATATTTGAAATAAAAAGTTTGACTTCATAAATTATGGATCACTCAAAATACTGGAAAGTTCTAGGCTTTCGGGAAATGCGATATGCGTATTCCGAATTGTCACAGTCTTTAAGAATCAAAACATAAGTCCCTGTGCAGCACTTGAAAAGCATTGCATATTTCGCAATTAAACGTAATGTTGAATGTCCCCTAAGTTCAATGTTCCAGAAATTGATTCAAAAATATAAGTTCGAATGAGTTCGAAACGTAAGTTCAATGCGATACACAACACACGTGAAATTCAATCGTCGTCGAATAAGTAAGTCCTTATGTGGCACTTCAAAAACAAACAAAGTTCCAATGTGTAGAAATAACAAAGTTCCAATGTGCCGAAATGTTAAAGTCCCAACACGACACTCGAAGAAAATAAAGTTCCGTGGTGTCGAAATGTTAAAGTCCCAACACGACACTCGAAGAAAATAAAGTTCCAACGTGTCGAAATATTAAAGTCCCAACACGACACTCGAAGAAAATAAAGTTCCGATTACAGTGTTCCAGTACGTCACCTTAAGAAAATAATAAAGTCTTATCGCGACACTTGGCGAAAATAACTAAGTTCCAAATAGATGCTTCAGAAAAAAACAAAGTTCTTATATGGCACTTTAAGAAAATATCAAAGTCCAATCACGACACACGAAAAAAACAAAGTCCCAATGTGTCAATATGACTAAGTTCCAATACGATGCTCTCAAAGTAAAGTCCCATTCAGGCACTTCAAGAATATGACAAAGTCTTGATACAACACTTGGAGAAAATACCGAACTTGGATTTCGCAGACTGTCGACTAGAAGTTCGACACGCACAACACTTCTCTTGTCACCCGTGTCACAGAGACGGCGGAGTGACAGACACTGAATTCGTAGGTCGGGTGGGCCTCCTTTTATATACGTTCGCATGGAAGTGTCTAGAACTTGGGTACTATCTACCCTTATAACTTCTATAATACTCGGCGGATTTTCTTGAAATCTTAAAATATGATGTCCATTGTAAAGGCTTTTATGTTGGCAATGTCAAAATAGCGATAAATTAGCTCAAAATGTACTTTTGAGGACGAGCTGGATCATTACCATATATGGTAGCGGATAGCTGGCTTACGGCGGCCACGTCACTCGCTGGGTACGTCACTGCGTTCGGCGGGCTGCCTGCCTTCCATCTCGCGCGAAGTTTAACAAACATACTTCGGACTTCTGTCGTAGCGGTGTTCCCGGTAGAGTATATCACATTGAACGACAGGATGGTCAAGGTTGTAGAGGTGTAGCGATCTCATCCATCATACCCTTCCTTATCGCATACTGCCAATCTCTTGTATCATCCCCAATACTTTTGCTCTAGGAATAACGTACAAGAACTTACATTTTATTAATATCTACTGCCCTCCTGATATTTTTATTTCCGAAGCACAGTGGCCTCAATTTGATACCCAATTCGATCATTTGTCACGTGTTATTTTTCTCGGGGACCTCAACAGCCCTCATACGATGTGGGGAAGTATTATAGATACCTCTAAGGGCACTCGTCTCCTCACAGCCTCTCAACAACATGATATTATTTTAAATGGTGGTTACCCCACACGACTATCTCCTCACGGCTCCCCTCCAAGTGCGGTTGATCTCATGCTATGTCGTAGCTTTCTGGCTCCCATCATCACATGTAACACTTTATCCCAAACCTTTACTAGTGACCATTTTCCTATTTTTATCACGTATGGTATAGGCACTTGTGCACCAGCACGCGTGGGCAATATCCGAACACTCCGTAACTTTGATCCTCAAATATACAACATCTATCTCTTTACCCACCCCAACCAATTAAATGATCATCCATTAACGCATTCAACATTAATAACAATTCTGAACGATTATATAAATACGTTTCACGCTTACAAATTGGTAACACACTCTACCACTCGCCCCTTCCAATTAGTGGGACAGAGAGTGTCATTAGCTGATACAGACGCGCCGCACGCTGTTTCGAACATATCGAAACGATTCAACACCTTCCAGTTATTTTAAATTTAAACGACATATTGCGTATTCAAAACAAGTTGTCAATCTAAACGCAGAAAAGCTTTCCTTTCTACCCATATCCCATCCACTCAACTGTGGAATGCAATCCCTGCCCTTACACGTGCATCACAACATTCAATACCAAAACCAATTCCCAGCTCAATTTTATCCCCATTCCTTACTTTTTAAATCCTGATTACACAGTCACACCCTCCATCTTCACTGAACCTTCATCGTACCCTCAATTTACAACTTTACTCCAACCTATTAATTTACGGGAATTAGACATGATCCTCACTGATGCCTTTAATTCTTCACCTGGCCCGGATTATATTACGTACAATATGCTGCGCTTTTGCCCGATCGAGCTAAACAGGTTTCACTCACCTTCTGTAATACTATCTTATTAACTACTCATACACCCCCCCTCATGGAATGAATTCTTGTTATTACTTATCTTAAAACCAGTTATTGTGGCATTATTTGGCGTCTTGTATCCGTAAGACAAAAATTATACTCCAACGCTTATTTTCGGCTTTAGAACATTATAATCTGCTTCCTAAAAGCCAATATGCATTTCTGAAAGAGAAAAGCTCACAAGGCCCAATAAATACTCTTGTTCTTGACATCCTATTAGCCAGACATCGAAAACACAGTACTATTGCAATATGTTTGGACATTAAATGAGCTTCTGACTCTGTTCCCCTCCACCTTCTTTGGGAAAAACTTGCATTAAAAGGTTTCCCTCTCAAATTCATATATCTTATGAAACAATTATATACCTATCGAAAACTGACAATTAAACCACCTACACACCACATTCCCAGTCGCCAATCATCACATGGGCTCCCTCAAGGAGATATACTAAGTAGGCTACTTTTTGCCCTTTATATAAGTGACCTTGAACAACTTATCTTATAATCTGCTAGATTATTAGTATATGCGGATGATTTTGTTTTATATTTCTCTCATCAGAGTATAGATGCGTGTAAAAACCATTTATCTAGCGTCATGAGTAAACTCTTCACCTGGCTCAACCTAAATGGTCTAAAACTTTCCATTACGAAAATTGCGGCGATGCTTTCTACACTGTAACGCTCTTATGACCGCTCCCCTATCACGTTTGACGGATATGAAATCCCTTTCACCACCCATCATACCTAGGCATTACCATTGATCGTAATATTAATTGGAAGATCCATATAAATAATTTACGCTAACAGGTATATCAAAATATTGAAAACAGTCACACGACGTAATTGAGGATCAGTACCTATAACAGTTCTTTCCTTATATCGCGCGACCATAAGGGCATACTTTGATTATAGTGCAACTATAATTGATACTACACTCATTTCCACTTTACGACACCTTGATACTTTACAATATCAAGTTATACGTATCTGCTTAGGAGCCCTTCGATCTACACCTCCTAACGCATTACTTGTAGGATCGTGTGAACATCCACTTTTTTTCGACGTCAAATGATAGCCAAAATACCTCCTTAAAATCGCCATTTTGAATTCCCCACTCATTCCAAAACTACAACTCTTGAATAAATATTACAATACAAGACCTCCTAGAAATGCGCGAGCGCCAGCACAATATTTACATACAAGGAATTACATATCTACCACACTTCCTTATTAAGAACCCCTAATTTGCCTATGTATTACTTTTCCTAAGATAGCCTTTGTTATAAACCTCACATTATAATACCCACTGCGGATAATTTTCAAGGTATTTCTCACTCGTAGAAAAATATTACACACAGGTATAAAAAACTCAAGTACCTCTTACAGATTGCGGTATTGACTTTTACACTGATGGATCCAAACCTAAACAGGGAGTAGGAGCTGCACTCTTTGTTTCCAACACCTTTGTTACCGAGCATTATTATTTACTACATACTTTCTCTAGCTACTCCACTGAATTATCCGCAATCCGTCCAGCGTTAATTTATATTAAAAACCACTCCTTTCCGATGGCAACCATATATACCGGTGCATTAAGCGTGTTACAATCACTAATGTAAATAATCATTTAATTGGTACCTGTACAATGTCAAACATCTTATTTATCAACTTGAACAATCTGGAGTTTCCTTAGATTTAGTATAGACCCCTGGACATTCCGCAATCATAGGTAATGAACAACCGGATTCTTCAGGAAAATACGCGGCCCATCTTCAGACAGACCCTAATAATGTAGTCATCCCCCACGGACTACTATAACCTTCTCAAGGACTCAGCCAACCATGCTTCGCAACGGGAATGGTGTAACTCTGCCCGGCATAAAGGAAAATTGTATTATCAACTTCAGCCTCACATACCTACTAAGTCTTGGTACACACAAGGTTCATACACTAGACGACACATTACCAACATAATCCGGTTACGCTTTAATCATGCCCTTAGACCACAATATAAATATCGCTTTCATGTCACCACCCTACCGCACTGCATATGTGGAGATCGAGATGATGACATTAACCACCTACTTTCCCAATGTCCTCTTTATTCTTCCGCACGGAGATTATTTTTCGAACGATTAGCACGCATAAACGCCCCTTTCCCAACCAGTGTATAAAGAACTCCCTCAATTAGAAGAAATTGGAATCCCCCATGGGTAGAGAAATCTATGAATATACAAGAATGCAGTTTACACAACTTTTGTGATGCCAGTCAAAAGGCATAAGCAGAAGTAGTTTTCCTCAGGGTAGAGATAAGCGACAATGTTCAAATTCATCTGTTGGGGGCCAAGAGACGAGTCTCTACTATAAAGAAGATTTCTATACCTCGTTCAGAGCTTACGGCTGCAACGATAAGATCAAGGCTTGCAAAGTCAGTTCTGGACGGATTAGGATGGGAAAATGTGAAGACCTTATTCTGGATCGATTCTACTACAGTAATTGCGTGGTTTACCAGGGGAGACAAATATAAGGTCTTTGTCAGAAATCGAATTGATGAAATTAGGAACACCATTTACTCTGATTCTTGGACGTTGTTCCAGGGGAACGTAACCCTGCAGATTTACTTTCCAGGGGCTGTAAAACTAAACAATTAGTTGCTTCCAGATGGTGGAAAGGACCTGCATGGTTGAAGGAATCACCAGGAAAGTTGTTTGCTCGCAATGATTATCCAAAGGAAGATGAGATAAGCATGGAAAAGGTTAGAGAATTAGCTGTTTTGAAAGTTAACTGTTTGGTTTCGGAGAATCAAGAGGACTGGTATTTCAAATGCTTTTCTAATTTTGTAAGAATTGTCAGCATATTGGGGTAGTTTATAAAGTTTGTACGTAATAGACGTTTACGTACAGATATGCGTCAGAGAAGGGATTTAACTGTGGAAGAGTATGCCACTGCAGAGAGATGAGTTGTTCGGTTTATTCAAGAGGACTCCTTTTCTGGGTTGAAGGACGATAGACTGCGAACCCTCAGAGTGTTTCAAGACGATGAAGTAATAATTAGGCTGAAAATAAAGATCACCTACAGACATGACCGTGAAGACTGACGTCAGCCTGCAGTACCTCCTTCACAACACGAGGTAGTGAAGAGGTTAATCATGCCGGAACACACGATACAAGTACACGTAGGATTGCAAATACTGCTAAATAACCTCAGGGAACGCTACTGGATTTTAAACGGTCGGAAAGCTATAAGGTCGGTTTTGTCCAAGTCCGCCGTATGCAATAGACACAGTAAAAACATCTGATAGTTATTTCACCTCCACTTCCATACATTCAAGTACGGGATGCTGCCGTGTTCCAGATCGTTGGACTGGATTTAATCTGGCCTTCATATCTACAAGATGGAATGAAATATGGGTGTGCCACTTTGCTTGGACGGTGTTTAGAGCTATCCATCTGGAATTGGTATCACCAGTCTCGACAGAAAACATTCTTGCAAGCACTACGTCCATTTGTGGCTCGCAGAGGAAGATGTTCTGTTATCTACCGTGACAATGGGAAGATCACCGGGGCTTCTAATTTGCTTCGATCTCTGAACTGGGAGGATATATCTAAGTACAGCACTGCTTGGCGCATTGAACGGCGTTTTAATGCCCCAGTGGACCTTGGCGGGGTGGATGGTGAGAGCGCTTGATACGTCTCCTCAAAGATTTATTGAAAAGGCTGTTGGATAAGTCATGTCTTACTTACGAAGAGATGATGACTACATTATGTGATTGTGGGAGTTTGATGAATTCTCGACCTTTGACTTATCTCGTGGAAGAATGTTCTGAACTAGTGCCTCTCTTCCCTCTTTATTTCTGCAAGATATAAGGTAGATTGGTGTTCCTGATCTCGATACATTAGACACAAAGAGCCTCAAAGGGAGGTTTAGGTACCGACATGCTTTGAAAAGGGATTTGAAGAAAACAGTTTGAAGTGAATATTTCGGGCAGTTGATGTTACATCGTGAAAAAGAGGGCACCCGTACTGTAGCTGTGGGGAATGTTGTGTTGATTGGGTGTGATAATCTCAAGCATATAGACCGGCCATTGAAATACATAGTTGAATTTATACCAGGTAAGGATGGTGTCGTCAGAACAGTGAAACTCAGGACTGGTCAGGGCGAGTTATTACGTCCAACGTGACTTCCTGAGTTGCATTTTCTTCACTGTTGATAAATTCTTTGGGAGCAGCACGTTTGCTTCCTTTGTACTTTGCAGCGTCACAACAGAGATGTCGTGTTCTGCGATACATTTTTACCAGACAGTGACAACAGAATCAAAACGTGATCCAAAGTATTTCTTTCCCAAAAAAGGACCAATGACTATCTCGAGGTGAAACTAACAGCTTTCACACAATAAAATCTAACAGCTCCTCCGATAACGTCCAGATTTAATAAAATATGGCTTCCGACAATCCCCATAGCGATTACATCCCCATACATCAAAGGCGCCAGTGAACCAAAACCGGCAGAAAAGTAAACAAATATGGAATTCAAGAAGGTAAGGAAGGGGTTGCCATAGTTACAGAAATAAATAAATATGAGTCAACAAGTTAGTAAAATGAGAGCAAAGACCCGAAATAAACATATTAATCGGCTGAGGAAACCGAAAACAATGGCAAGATAAAATAAGAATAAGGACCAAAACAAATATCAACAAAATGCCGAAAAGTAACACAGGTCTGATAATCATTCCACACTTAAACACACACTCAGAGACCAAACACACGAAGCAGAGGATGTAAAAGTATAATAGCAAGACACGTTACGACAAGAATCGTAACAGCATGACATGATTCAATAAACGGCTCGTGAGCTTGACCTGAGAGCACAGATCAGAAACCTGGGTTGCCGCAAAGAGGCCTGGCTCATTCACTCTAAACACATAACGTAAATAACTTACACGCCGCATAACACGTACTGATATCGTACATCTAAGCGAACATGAATCGTACAGCATCAGCGTTAAATCACAATGCAGAACATAAGCTCAAACGTCGAAGATACAGAGGAATAAACGGTCTCCAACCAAAACAACAAGCAAACCCATTACACACGCGTATAATCGGATCGGTGCCACCTTCCGCTCTTTGCAGGAACGAGTACACATAAGCAGACATGAAAAGAAAGGAAGTACAGTGAAATAAGTCTGCAGAAAAATTATAAAAGTATAATACACTAAACAACGGATCACTCCGTAAATAAACTAGCATAACTATGGCGAGCCGAGAATGACTGGAACAAACATCACCCACAGAAAGGATAAGTAGAGTACTCGAGATTGAAGTAGTCATATTCACGACTCTAAACTTTGAGAACAATTTAAGATAATGTTTAAATCGTTTATAGTACCATCTGTACGAGATGAAAGCCACCTCGCAGATCAACGTGTCCAGCTTTTCTCAAAACTTACTGCAGTCAGACGACCAGAGATAGCTTGAATCAAAGGTAAGCTAGAAAGAAATGCTTTGGCATTCCTCCATTACATGAGGTGTCATCTGTCTAATCGAGACAAACTACAGGTCAAGTCTGGCATAGAGAATACTAAGCAGCCATAACAGACTGACAGACTGACATATGATATCCCAAAGAATGTAATATTTGTAAAATACGAAAGCAAGATATGGAGGTAATGAGGTGCGGCTCAAGGTCCAGATACGTTTTCTGATACTCATCAGCCCCTTCTAAGTCCTTGTCAATATCAGCCTCGTCATCGTCTCGTAACAAATCAAGCATTCTGGAATCCAGTTCGTTAAAAATCGCTATCTTACTTTCTAACAAGGTAGATAATGATTGACGTTCCCTAATATTAACATTTTCCTTTTCAGTCAAATCACTAACCTGTTTAGCAATTTTCGTAAACGAAGTACTCGTCGCTCTCCTTTGCTTCAGTAATTTATAGAGGCTTTCGCGTTCCATATTCTACGTGGGTATGGTGATTTTTCCTTCTTCAATTCGTAAATGTCCTGTCACGGTCGCCACTAAATGTTGTGTAATACCATTACACGCAGGAACATATTTTAAGGAATCGCCATACCATAAAGCAGAAAAACGCATTCAAAATAGATGTTGCAACAGCCTGGATAACATTTGAATTGATAAAACACGTTAAGCAACGTAACACTCTTCACTCTAAACTTAAGATTGGGCAACATAAAGATAATAGTCCCTTGAGAGAAGAATACATTAAATGTAGAAGTTCAGTAACATTCCTAAAAAGAAAACTTAAGACAAATTATTATTCGGAAATATTAAACCCGCATGATAAAAATCCCAAGAAAACGTAGGAAATTTTGAATGAAATTATATATAACAAAAAAGCACAGCTCACAAACTTGCAAATCTCTGCCAATGGGGAACATAGTATTTAATGATAAACAAGAAATCGCTAATGAATTCAATGACTATTTTACATGCATAGCCGATAATCTTGCATCTCATATAACCACACCTGATTTCACTGATCTGAATAATAACCACCAGCTTGAATCGCTTTTTATATCCAACAGATAACATGGAAGTCGAATGTATAATTAAGAATTTAAAAAGTAAAAAATGTGGAGTAGATGGGATTAGAGCTACTATGGTCAAAATGTTTGATGAACAGCTAATAACTAAGCTTGTTACGTTAATTAATGAATCCATGGCAACTGCGGTCGTTCCGCAGACTCTAAAATTGCTAATCGTCCCGATTTTCAAAGGAGAGAACACAAGTAACCTATATCCATACTGCCCATCATTTCCAAAAGATTGGAAAACATTATGAAGATAAGATTAACGGCTTTTCTTCAAAAGAACAGATTCTTTTATCAAGCCCAGTATGGGTTTCAGGGAGAATTCCAGTACAGAACTCGCAGTTACTGATCTTGTGTCGATGCTTCAGGAAAGCGTTGACAGTAACCAGATAGCGGCCGGATTATTTATTGATCTCGCTAAAGCTTTCGATACGGTAAATCACGAAATTCTGTTGTCTAAATTAGAAGAAGCTGGAACCCGCGGTGTTGTATGAGAGTGGGTCCGCAGCTACCTTAGTGGAAAAAAGCAATTTGTTTCCGTCAATGGTTACCAAAGCACGGAAAAAGAGGTGAATTGTGGGGTTCCACAAGAATTTATCTTTGGCCCTACATTGTTTTTGATATACATAAACGATATAAATATTCTAAATTTAAAAGTAAACTTATGCATTACGCTGATGATACAGATGTATTCTACACTGGTGATAAAGTGGATTCGGTAATCAATAACATGCAAGAAGACATAATCACAATAAAGAAGTGGCTCAGTATCCATAAATTAATTATGAACGTCAATAAAACTAAATATAATATATTATATAATATATCATATTATGATAATAACTAAGCCGAGTATAAAAATATTTAATCATTCAAATATATGTATTAATAACACAGAAATAGCTGAGGTCGATCACTTTAAATATTTAGGTCTAATAATATCAATCAATCAATCAATACCGATCTGCATTTAGGGCAGTCGCCCAGGTGGCAGATTCCCTATCCTGTTTTCCCAGACTTTTCCTAAATGATTTCAAAGAAATTGGAAATTTATTGAACATCTCCCTTGGTAAGTTATTCCAATCCCTAACTCCCCTTCCTATAAATGAATATTTGCCCCAGTTTGTCCTTTTGAATTCCAATTTTATCTTCATATTGTGATCTTTCCTACTTTTATAAACGGCACTAAAACTTATTCGTCTACTAATGTCATTCCACGCCATCTCTCCGCTGACAGCTCGGAACATACCACTTAGTCGAGCAGCTCTCCTTCTCTCTCTCACTTCTTCCCAGCCCAAAATTTGCAACATTTTTGTAACGCTACTGTACTCTTTTGTCGGAAATCACCCAGAACAAATCGAGCTGCTTTTCTTTGAATGTTTTCCTGTTCTTGAATCAGGTAATCCTGGTGAGGGTCCTATACACTGGAACCATACTCTCTTACCAGAGACTTATATGCCCTCTCCTTTACATCCTTACTACAACCCCTAAACACCCTCATAACCATGTGCAGAGATCTGTACCCTTTATTTATAATCCCATTTATGAGATTACCCCAATGAAGATATTTCCTTATATTAACACATAGATACTTGCAATGATCCCCAAAAGGAACTTTCTCCCCATCAACGCAGTAATTAAAACTGAGAGGACTTTTCCTATTTGCGAAACTCACAAGTTGACTTTTAACCCCATTTATCAACATACCATCGCCTCCTGTCCATCTCACAACATCTTCGAGGTCACGTTGCAGTTGCTCACAATCTTGTAACTTATTTATTACTCTATAGAGAATAATCTCATCCGCAAAAAGCCTTACCTCTGATTCCACTCCTTTACTCATATCATTTATATATATAAGAAAACATACAGGTTCGGTAATACTGCCTTGAGGAATTCCCCACTTAATTATTACAGGGTCAGATAAAGCTTCACCTACTCTAATTCCCTGAGATCTATTTTCTAGAAATATAGCAACCCATTCATTCACTCTTTTGTCTAGTCCAATTGCACTCATTTTTTCCAGTAGTCTCCCATGATCCATCCTATCAAATACTTTAGACAGGCCAATCGCGATACAGTCCATTTGGCCTCCTGAATCCAAGATATCTGCTATATCTTGCTGGAATCCTCCAAGTTGAGCTTCAGTGGAATAACCTTTCCCAAAACCGAACTGCCTTCTATCGAACCAGTTATTAATTTCACAAACATGTCTAATATAATCAGAAAGAATGCCTTCCCAAAGCTTACATATAGTGCATGTCAAACTTATTGGTCTGTAATTTTCAGCTTTATGTCTATCACCCTTTCCTTTATACACAGGGGCTACTATAGCAACTCTCCATTCATCTGGTATAGCTCCTCCGACCAAACAATAATCAAATAAGTACTTCAGATATGGTACTACATCCCAACCCATTGTCTGTAGTATATCCCCAGAAATCTTATCAATTCCAACCGCTTTTCTAGTTTTCAACTTTTGTATCTTATTGTAAATGTCATTGTTATCATATGTAAATTTTAATACTTCTTTAGCCTTAGTCTCCTCGTCTATCTGGACATTATCCTTGTAAACAACAATCTTTACACACTACTGACTGAATACTTTTGCCTTTTGAAGATCCTCACAAACACATTCCCCTTGTTCATTAATTATTCCTGGAATGTCCTTCTTGGAACCTGTTTCTGCCTTAAAACACCTACACATACCCTTCCATTTTTCACTAAAATTTGTATGACTGCCAATTATGCTTGCCATCATGTTATCCTTAGCTGCCTTCTTTGCTAGATTCAATTTTCTAGTAAGTTCCTTCAATTTCTCCTTACTTCCACAACCATTTCTAACTCTATTTCTTTCCAGTCTGCACCTCCTTCTTAGTCTCTTTATTTCTCTATTATATTAAGGTGGGTCTTTACCATTCCTTACCTCCCTTAAAGGTACAAACCTGTTTTCGCATTCATGTTGATTACATTGCGAAAAATGTAGCTCCAGTATCTGGGCTATTGAGACGATTAAGATATATAGCCCGTAGAAAAGTTCTGCTCATAGCATATTACTCACTCATTCACAATTACTTACACTACCTAAACGTAAATTGGTCTCGCTGCAGAAAGACAGACCTTCATGAGTTTATGGTGATACAAAATAGAGCAATCAAAAATATCTATAATCTTCCCTTTGACACACCTACTCGAGTTCTATTCGCTAATAGTGAAATTATGCCCTTATCTATGTGCACTGCATTTAGATTATCAATATTAATACACAAAATTAGACTAAACAGTGTCCTGCACGATAGTAACCACACTCTGAATTCAGACTTCATAATTATAACACACGACAAGCAGGAGGCATGGCTGTCTTTCAAATACACTCATATAAGTATGGCAACTGTAGTTTTAATTTCTCAGCCATTCAATCATATAATCATCTTCCAAGAGATTTAAAATCAGTTTCCAGTCTGTCATCTTTCAAAGTGAAATTAAAGAAAGGGCTATGGAATCAGTACCTAAGTAAGAAGACGACGTTTTTGAGAAGACTTTGTGTAATTGTAACATAAAAGAGCTATTCTAATATTTAGAGTAACGTTCACGATAACAAATGTATTTATTTATTTATTTATTTATTTATTTATTTATTTATTTATTTATTTATTTATTTATTTATTTATTTATTTATTTGCAGCCAATGTATATGTATTATATTAATTTTAGACACCAAACCAATTGTATTGTACAATTCCTGTATATGAGCCTTTGGCTCGTTGGAATTAACTAATAAAGTAAATAAAGTAAATAAAAGTCTTACAGTTGGTCTGCACTGAATTTAATGTAAAAACACTCTTCTTATACAGCTTATATCACTTCATACCTTCACTTCATACTTTACAAAACGTAGCGGTCATTACTACATTCCACTGTTTTTGTTTTTCATACGTGTCCAGCAGATGGAACTGCCGGCAAATGGCCGATAGTGCCGACAGCAAAGTCTGACGTAACACCCTCACTTCATCTGAAGATAACAAATCACTGACCTTACGTTTCTTTTTAGGGGTATTTATTCCTTCACTCATTATCACACTATGGGAAAAAATGCACCCTGTTTTTGTACTGGTTCGGTGATAAATGAACACCACAATCACAAATACTGGTAACGAACTCTCTACAGTCACGCCGAACGCGCGAAAGGTATTCATGTAACATGTGATAATATAATAATTACGGCGTGTAACACGTGAGGCACGGTCGACATTGTCACGCAAACTTATTGTGTTTCATTAAATATTCTTATAATAAGTTAGTTTCACCATCATAAATTAATTATTAAGTAATTTCGTGTGGCTATTTCTAGCAGAGTGCAGCCCTTTTAAGGCAGACCCTCCGATGAAGATGGGTGGCATCTGCCATGTGTAGGTAGCTGCGTGTTATTGTGGTGGAGGATAGTGTTATGTGTGGTGTGTGAATCGCAGGGAGGTTGGGGACAGCACAAACAGCCAATCCGTGGGCCAGGGGAATTAACCAATGAAGGTTAAAATCCCTGACCCGGCCGGGAATCGAACCCTGGACCCTCTGAACCGAAGGCCAGTTCGCTGACCATTCAGCCAACGCGTCGGACGCCATCATAAAGAAACTAGTTCATTTCGTATATACATGTAAATAAATTATACACTATACATTTTATATTATTTAAAATACATTTTTATTATTTGAAATACCTTCATAAAATATTTTGATAAGTAAGATTTGGCGACATTAAAATATCCTACTTTTTCAGGTATTTACATTTTCCCTTTTCCCCATAATATCCTAACTTCGTAGAATTTTCTCTCGTCCATGGGAAATTTTCCTCAATCTGGCAACACTGACAGAGCGCAAGGAGAGATCTCGTGCGGATCACGCAAGATGCGAAGCTATTGGGAGAATTGACACCACAGTGCATGCACGAGGCTCCAATTTCAAACACACAGTTCACTGCTTCAGCCCAAAAACCATTTTAATTAATTAATACATTCTGTCGTAGAATCATACCAGGGCAACAGCGGCACACTGGCTATAGGTCTTTTCTGCTCTGATGGCGAGCGACCAACATGCTGTCAGGGGAAGCGGGGAGCATGGGGCCGACCAATCCAGCACGACGTGAGAGGCCGTTAAGGGAAAGAGACAGAAGCCACTATTACAACGTTGCCAGGAGCGCCCGCGCGCGTATTCAAGTTGTGTTGAAATCCACATAGCTTTGAAATACAGAGCTTCGTATGTTATAGTTCGCGTATGGCCTGTGGATGATTTTATTATTTTTTATTTATTTATTTTTAATATTTTATTATATCTTTGATGTAGTACGATACGAGTTAATTAATAATACACATAAAAAGTGCATCGACAACAGACCGAAAAATAATTCGTTCAAAAGTACAGAGTTGCACATTTGTTCAGTGTCGGGTATTCACCTTTACGTAATACCGTAACTGGAATCCGTCGCTTGCCTTTGTTATACAGTTTCTTTTGATTCGTTTGCGCAGTGATTGAAATGAGATGGAATCAGATGACTGGGTAGGTAATGTCTTTACCTTCCTTTACTATACACTGAACGGTTCGCGTACTAACTTGACAAGCTTCCGACACTCTCTGCTGCACTTTATACACACTCACTAAAGGGATATCATTTTCTGCTTCCTTTTGAAAATATTCATGAACATTGCTGATCATTTTTCTACACTGGCTCCTTATCTCCTCCCTCTTCGCCATTGTAAGAGTGCAGTTATTACATACATACAACAACATCATAGAGCAATGCAAACAGAAACAAACTAACGTCACATCGCATGCCACGAACACGCTAATCGAGGAATGCAGTAAAGGATGGGGCAAGAATTACTCATAAAACATGAATTATCCTAAAATAAACTCGTCTTAGTAATGCCCACATGCACACTGCAAGGCTACTCGGCAACACAGCAGTTCGGAGAGCAAAGTGAGCACGGCAAACTCCCCGGGAGACTGAGTAGTTCTCAGCGCCACCGCCAGGTGATCTTTTGCCTGATTGAGCAGTGACAAACTGCCCGCACCCCGCTTCCCCTCACAGCATGTAGGCCGCCCGCCATCAGAGCAGAAAAGACCTATAGCACGGTTCATGCGTATTACCTTTTACTTAAATGTTATAACTACATTTTTTTTTTTTTAGGACGCACATTTCAATGTTTCGCAGAACATGTCCAAAATTATAACAGTATATTGTCTTGGCACCATATGACTTCGAACAATGTCCATCGTTGACTTGTGCCAACTTCCATAGTGATGTTGTGAATATGAGCACATTCGAAAGGACGAAACTGCCACCGGATATAGGTCACGAGAACAATACCATGATGTTCATCATATTTGAATTGTTTAATGAATAAATACCTTCTTTAATTGAAGTGAATGCATCATCTTCGCCATTCTGGCGTATGGACTGGCGTTACTTCCATCTATAAGCACGAAATAATACTCTTACCATTCATTAAGCATGGGAAGTGGTATCTAACGGAATTTGTTGTAAGGTAATCCCATGCCTTTGCTGGCGGGATATAGTGTTTACAGTTCGCTGTCTCGTCTATTATGGGCTAGAATAAATTTGTTACTTTCATTGACCTGTCTCAGTCTCATCCTTGGCTTTGACAACACGAAAGTGACGGTATGAGCGATGCTAGTAATGCCATTCCTTATGCAGCCAGTCCCTGTTATGAGTGCTGTGGAAATATCGCTTATGGGGTCGGTTGGTGCATGCATTTCGGAGGGCTAGGCAGACTGATATGCAATAGCAACTTCTGGACCAGTGATGAAAGCAACGGGAAACTCACTCCTCATTTCCCTGGTATGGCTCTTCAGTGACGTCTAGATCATCTATGACAGCTGTTGGCGAAGCTGTAGAGGATCAAACCAGCCTTCGAGCTGAATACCCAACATACATACATTGTAGAGATATGTTTCATGCCATGTGGAAATTTGCGTGCTTGGTTCTTCTCGATAAAATACCTCTCATTCAGCGAGGTGAGATTGTTATTCTGATGCATGTTGGAACATTAATATAATCTACTAGCTTAAGACTGAATTACGTTTTATTTACTGTTTTGAAGCTTTTATGTATCGAGAGCAAGATTTAACAAATGAAGACCTTTGCAAGTTCATTGTAGCTGGTTGAGTGGCATCCTTGGTTGAGTGGTAGACATTGTCTTTGTCTCCAGTTATTTGTACAAAGATGATGGATTTAATGAATGGATTAGAATCCGCTGAACATTTATCGAAACATACACTTTTCAAATTTTCAATTACGTTTCGCGTTGTATTTTTTATTGTATACCAAAACAAGTTTTACATAAAACCTGTCGAGATAATAATAATAATAATAATAATAATAATAATAATAATAATAATAATAATACCGTCAAACGGGGTAATTTCGGACATGGAGGTGGTTTCGGACAGTATGGTTGATTTGCCGTATTTAGTCGTATAGCGACGAGCCGCCGGTGCTTTGCACTTCCGCGCGCGTTTTAGTTTGACCTTGAGGTTATGTTTCCCACGTTCTGCCCTTTTTATTACGAATCGACTTCATACTTTGGAAAATTTCCCATGTGCAATGGCAATGTTGAAAGTTCATGCATTATCATTAAGTGGATACTTTCGATTGTCTTAGTGAGATCAACTGACTGAAGTGTTTATAAACGATTGCTGTGGAATTTTGGTGTGATTTAGGGAAAAATAGTGTTTTACGCACATTTCGCTTAAAGCAGTTTGGGTGGTTTCGGACAATGCCTAGAAATTATCAGAGGCAGAAAGAAGCTGCTTCGAGGGGAAATTACGAACCAAAATTATTAGAAGAAGCCGTACGTGATATTAAAAGTGGCAAGTTGTCTTATAGGAAAGCATTTGATTTCTATGGTATGCCTTGGTCCACGCTACAAAATAATGTGCAGAATGTAGTCCAAAAAATGGGAAGACAACCAATGCTAAATGAAGGAAATGCTCAAGGAAGCTCGTCACCCACCGGCCATGCTCCAAGCCAACACAGCCTGCTACTTCCCGCCGCCGCCGCAAATAAAATGTTCTTCCAAGACCAACTCAACCTATCAGACCTTAATGCTGAATCCAACATGGTGGAAACATTGGGCTCACTGTCTGCAGCTGGGTATTAATTCCTAACTAATACAATTAACGCCGATAACGTTCATAATAATCGAAAAGAAGAATTAGTACATGAAATATAAATCATGTTTCCATAGTCAGAGAACACGAAACGGTTTAAAATAATATACCAACTTACATAACCCTACAATGTAAGTACCGTAACCACGCACAACATGACACACTGTGCTTAGTAAATAAGATATTTAACAACCAGGCCAACTTTAAATATCACATGACTCAGTAACATAACCCTGTAACACTTGGAATTGACAACATTTAATAAATATATGTTGGTAAAACACAACAGTGCACACGCAACACATTACAAGAAAAAATCTCATAGCACTGAAATAGTGTACCGTACTCAGAAAATAAGAAATTCAGCAACCAAGTCTACTTTAAATACGCACACGACTCACTAACATAACCCTACATCCAGTACACTTGAAAATGACAGAATTAAAGCAACATTTGTTGGTAAATCACATCAATACACAACACGTATGTTAAGGGATCAGCCTGGAGGCTGCTTTGATCCTCAACAGTTCCACCAACAGCTATCAGAGGTGGCCTAGGTGTCACTGAAGAGGCATATTAGGGAAATGAGAAGTGAAGTAGTTCCCCGTTGCTTTCCTCGCTGAGCCAGAAGTTGCTATTATACATCAGTCTGCCAAGCCCACTAAAATGAACGCACCGACTGACCCTACGAACAATATTTTCACACCGTCCATCACAGAGACTCATACCTCGGTCAGTTTCATGTTAATACCAATATTGTTGGTCCATTATTGGACATTATCAATTTTCCAGCTAACTCATTCCTGGTTGCCAACGTTTCACCTCAGTATGCTTAGTTGGGCTCAACAGTTGGTAAATAGCACACCTACCAAGACGCATGGCTAGTGCATACCGTGGTGATCACTGCGTAGGCTACTGGAGCCACCGACAGTGCCAATGCACTATGAGAGACTTTGTCTCATTTTCAAAAATTGATGCCTGCCAGGCCATCATGTTCCCTATGGGAATCAACATCTATATCACTTTCATGTTGTCAAAGCCAAGGATGAGACTGAGACAGGTTAATGAAAGTAACAAAATTGTTCTAGCCCATACCAGAAGACATTTGTGCACTGAGAACACTAGGTCTTGCCAGCAATGCGTATTACATGAAACATACAAATTACCCAGGACAGTAAAATAATATGCTCTACAAATACACATTCACCAGCTACATCGAAATATGCAATTAAAGGTGTATTTATAAGAACATCAGGTTATTTTCAATGACACTAATCGAGATTAGAGACAAACTTAACTGACACATTTAAAAAAGCTTTTCAATCTGTCGAACACACAAGTTAAATATAGGCTAAATATTACACCATAAGATAGCTGCCTCTGTGGATCAGTTGGTAGAGTGTCGGCCTCCGGATCAAAGGATAGCAGGTTCAAACCCGGCAGAGGTAGTCGGATTTTTGAAGGGCGGAAAAAGTCCATTAGACACTCCATGTCGTACGATGTCGGCATGTAAAAGATCTCTGGTGACAAAATTCATTAAATCTCAGCCATAGACGCCCAAGAGAGTTTCGGTTTACTCGGTCTGCCATCTAGTGGGCCTAGAGTAAAACGGAACGTCGAAATTGACGAGCAGACAGCCAGATGGCGTCAAATTGAAATGTCTGCATACGGTAGCTGAGGCCATACGATTATTATTATTATTATTATTATTATTATTATTATTATTATTATTATTATTACACCATAGGATACCTGTAAAAAACAATTTAAAATGACATGCTTCATTCTTAAAAGAACATCAGATTCTATCAAGTCACATTCAATATTTTTAAATATTTGTTTACATTGTCCAAACACCTATGAATTTGAAATTTGGAACTTACGTTAATAAAGTCGTGCCTTCTCCAACTCCACCGTACACTGTGAGGCGTTTGCAAAACTGTTACTCCTTCAATGGCTCGAATCCCAACAGCTACAAGTCCTCTGCCCTTTATTACATCACTGCCCCAACCTGGTTAGGTCAATGACATGCTGCACTCCTCCTTCAGGTGTTTTACCTCTAGTGTGTTCATAGTAATACTATTCATTGTAGTTGCTATCATTAGTATTTCTCATATTACAATTATTTTTTTAAAAACTACGCAAGGTTTCTTAATAAGCATTTAATGGTCTGCCTATTATACCAGAACATTTTTAATTAGAGAGTCCTTGTAAGATGTTATTTTTAGTGATAAATGATAATCAATTCAAGGATCGTCTTGAGTGGCGAGGACGGTACGTAAGTTCACAGAACCTACTGTAGATAAGAATATCCTAACCCACATTCCAGACGTTTAAGTCTGAGATTACATCCTGTGGGATTCATTAAGCGCTAATGTAACAAGTGTGAACGAGTCAATACTGGAAAATAGGGCTTCCTTCTTAACAAATTAAACTGACACGTTATCTTCTGAAGAGGATCATTTACTGCTAAGTTTCAACACTTTGCGTCGCTTAGCTTTTTGACTTGGTTCTGCATTTGCAGCATCACAATTACTTCTCTTGAAGTTTTTAGATTGAAGTTTCTTTGCCAGTTCTTTTGAGACACTTCTTTCCTCAAGGCCTTTACCATAATTATTGATGAAAACATTTGCTATCACATGAATACACTTTTTAATCATTGTTTTCGACTTCATGCCACACTGACACTCATTATCAAGGTTGCACACACAACTCGCAATTAACTGAAATCCTAACACTACCAGTGCCTCTCTTTGATTGTGTAACTTAAGAAATTCTGGTTCGTAACTGTCACTAATTAATGCCTGGGAAAGTCTGAAAATGTTACAACACAAGGACATGACCATAGACGATGGGCACTTCAAATCACCCCTGTTCACTAGATTAAAATACATCATCACTTCCCTGTCACTATCCACAAGTAATTCATTTTCACCCTGCAACATTTTAATGCAGTCATCACACTTTTTACTCAATATTTCAATCACTTGCAAACTGGTGTAGCTAGCAATGCACACTAAAATCCGCAGTGTTTCAAGGGGAACCGTGATGTGAACTACTTCTAATGCAGACTCGAATGCATCTAAATTATCAGTAATTCCATCATGGCTATTGTTATGGACATTACGGGCAAAGTCTTTCAAAGAAAATTCACCAAGTTTTGCAGACCTCATCTTCAATACTGCTAATACTTTGAGCTTTCTTTCAGACTCAAGAATTTGTTCCACAGAAACATTATAAGTGCAACCACTCAATCTTCTGTGGGCACCAAATCTTCCCTCTAAACTGTCTGTCTGCAATTTGGCAGTAAGCACATAAGACCAGTGGTACGTCATGAAAATATATTTACACAGTTCTACCACTGTGGTAAGAGTGTGTGTCAAAGCAGTACGCATTTCACTTGTTAGTCTTCCTTCTGTTTGTGGCATGTGCTATATGTCTATGTATGTTTTTAAACATGTAAGGAATGAAAGGTTCTTGTCATCAGGCCCAATAATTGGACTAGCCTCTTCATTCCTGGTATATTTACCTTTCATGGGATGCTGTACATTACAGATTGACCACCACTTTTGAATTAATTTTAGAAACTGAATTGTGCCATCAGAAACATCCACACCTTGACTTTTAAGCAATTCCAAAGCAGCAATATTCTTAGGATCAAAGATTTTTACTGCTAACGATACATTTTGTCTCTGTATTGGTGTTGGATACAGAGCCTTTCTAGATAAATTTGGAGCCATTTTTAACAACAATCTCTTCTCTGAGTGAAACAACTCCCTGAGGTCTGAAAATTTGGCCGCAGTAGTTGTAAATTTACAGACTGACTCTGAACTAACATCAACGTTCACCATTTCACTTAAAACAGCAAATGTCTCATCAACGTTTGGTATAATGAAGGTTTCATCTGATCTGCTCAACCAATTATTTCTAATGCGCTTGAGAATATGTACACTGTCAAAAAGAAGAAACAGGGACTTACATAGATCTGCTGGATTTTGAATACAGGGTTCAAGTTATTACTACCACATAAAAGCTCAAACATTTTCCTGTTGGTGTGATGGTTATCAGCAATCAAGCAGACAACATCAAAACCTAATTCAACCATGACTTCTAAAACCTTAAGTGTGAGATCATGCAGTGTTTCAGACAGTGGCGTATCCTGGAATCTCCACTGAGGCATGCAACTAGTAACCATGCAGTTAACACAATGTATTAAGTAAATTTCAATTCTACTCACCCTAATTACATGTAGGTGAACTCGAGCCAAACAGTTTTACTGTAAGTTTCTGGATTGAACGTGCGTACACAATTCTTGTTTTCTGATTTTAAATTTACGAGGGTCCGCCTCTGTGGTGTAGTGGTTAGTGTGATTAGCTGCCACCCCCTGGGGCCCGGGTTCGATTCCCGGCTCTGCCACGAAATTTGAAAAGTGGTACGAGGGCTGAACGGGGTCCACTCAGCCTCGGGAGGTCAACTGAGTAGAGGTGGGTTCGATTCCCACCTCAGCCATCCTCGAAGTGGTTTTCCGTAGTTTCCCACTTCTCCTCCAGGCAAATGCTGGTACTGGTCAACCTCCCCAGTTGTATCCCCCGACCCAGAGTCTGAAGCTCCAGTACATTGCCCTTGAGGCGGTAGAGGAGGGATCCCTCGCTGAGTCCGAGGGAAAAGCCAACCCTGGAGGGTAAGCAGATTAAGAAGAAATTTACGAGGGAAGGTAGAGGTCTCCCGGCTTTAACTATTTGAATCTTTTCATCAAACGAACGGCCAGTAAACGGCTTTTCAAACTGATTTACAATTATATCCGTTTTAGACTCATCCATCGTTAATACCACATGTGCGCAAAATATAATAAAACACCGAAAACACTATGAATTAGATTAGATTTTTTAGATTTAGATTTATTATTTTTCTTTAGATCTACAGTAATAATACCCATTTGATCCGTTATAAAGAAAAATAACAATGTCCAGCCTAAGCCAAATTACATACTACTAACTTGGTGGACCCTACACAGGCGGAATACCGGACAACCATGCAAGGTTCCACCCCTAGCTAAATCTGTTAAGCTGCCTCTAACATGGACGGATGACCGGCTCACATGCTAGGGCACCCCCTATCTCTAAATTAAGCCTATAACTAATTACAACATTAAATCTATACTAATCTATCTTAAGCTGCCTCTAACATGGACGGATGACCAGCTCACATGCTAGGGCACCCCCTACGTCTAAATTAAGCCTATAACTAATTACAACATTAAATCTATACTAGTTCTAAATCTATACTAATCTATCCTAAGCTGCCTCTAACATGGACGGATGACCAGCTCGCATGCTAGGGCACCCCCTACATCTGAATTAAGCCTATAACTAATTACAACATTAAATCTATACTAATTCTATCCTAGTACCTCTTATCATTAACTAATGAATCAAAACCAATACTGTCTCAATACACATAAATACACCTTCACTTGAATAAATACCCTCTAAACTTCGCTATCTTCCTAATATCCATAAATACACCTTCACTTGAAAAAATACCCTCTAAACTTCGCTATCTCCTTTAATATCCATCCATCGAACTCAACAATCATTCACTTCATTTCCATGCCACATATCATAACATATCTACCTCTTATCATAAAGACACCTTTACTAGAATAAATACCCACTAAACTTCGCGATCTTTCTTATCATCCATTCGCCACCATGCCCCTGCTGAACATACACACAAACCTTTGCACATTCCATTCCTCCTACATTTCCTCTACTTGTCTCTCTCAGGGTTGCTGATTCCATGCTTCAGCGGTATTATGAATGTCACAGACCCCATACACGCTAACCTTAGCACATTCCATTCCTACTACATTTCCTCTACTTGACTCCCTCGTGGTTGCTGATTCCATACTTCCGTTGCACTCACATTCTGCTAATACGTATTCTACTCATGTTGCAACGTTATCACTGCACTACCTATCTATTCCTGCTTATCTTATTCAACCATGCTTAATCTAATTAAATAATCATCTAAAACCAACTTTGCTTGCCGATTTACCATTAACTAATAAATCACTTACCAATACCGTTTAAACTTCGCTACCTCTCTTAACATTCATCCATCATCGTCATACTTAACACTTCAATTCCAGTCCTCATTCACTTTACAATTATAATACACATTAAGACATCTTTACTTGAATAAATACCATCTAGACTTCGCTACCCCTCTTCTCATCCATCCATCGAATTCAACAATCTATCCATCTTATATCTCAAGTCTCATTACTTGAATAAGTACCATACAATTACAGTACACTTAAAAACACCTTATCACCTCGCTACCTCTCTTATCATTCATCCATCATACCATACACATGCAGATACCATCACTTCTTTACTTTAACCATTACAATGCCCTTCGAACTCAACAATCCATCCATCTTATATCTCCAAACTCGTAACAATTACACTACACATATAGACATCATTACTTGAGTAAGTACCATCTAAACTTCGCTACCTCTCTTATCATCCATCCATCTAAACTCTGATCCAACTTCTAAACATCAATACATATCTACCTCTTATCATTCTTCACTTGAATAAATACCCTCTAAGCTTCACTACCTCTCTTATCATCCATCCATCGCACTCCACAATCATTCTCTTCAATTCCATACCACATATCCTTACATATATACCTCTTATCATTAACTAGTAAATCACTCACCAATACGATCTCCGTCATGCCATCACTTGAATAAATACCATACACTTGGTCTATCCATCTTCTACCTAAAGACACCATCACTTCAATTACAATTATACTACACATACAGGCACCATTACTTGAGTAAATACACACATACAAACACCACCATAACTACGCTTCTGTCCTCCATCATAGGCAAACTATGTTACTTACTACTGTTACTTGACTTTTTACTTCTCGTAATTATTCCTTCCATTTTTCCTTTTTTGTCCCATAGGTCCTTCAAACTCAAGCTTCTCCCTTTGATCACGGCACTTCTTACTTCTGCTTCCTCCATCAAACCATTATTCTCGCTCCGATTCTGTCCGCTTGTCTTCCCCTGTGGTTCTTTTTCTTCCCTCGCGCAGACTTCCGACACTAATTCGTCCATTAAATTCCTGACTACTTCCATCCTTCTTGCATTTACTTTTTCTTCAGCTCTTTTCATGATCTCTTCCCAGGAACCCCATCTACTCAGTGTTCCTTCATTTACAGTATGTACATCAGCCCTGGTAGTTTCTTCTTGCCTCGAACTGTCAGCCCTGCTAGTTTCTTCTTGCCTCAAACTCTCATCCATTAATTTCAGTTTCGATATTGTCCACTTACGTGTCCAATTCCTGTCGCTCACCACGAGTATCTGACCACTAATATACGCTTTCAATCCCTGAATTTTTGCTTTCACAAGATGTTTCTTAAGAATTTTAAAATTTCTACTCTCTTCTCTTCCGAAATCTCTCTTAATTCTAATGTTCTCACACTGTAGATTACCAGCGTTCCTTATCACTATGTCTGCCATCAATGAAGATAGCAGCGACACTTTTATGGGCCTGTGCCCTCCCACCTTGCCAACTCTCTCCACATTGTCTATATCTACCTCACTGAAATTTATTTTCATTTTTTTTTGTATAACATCTACCACTTTGTAAATAATGTCCACTTTAGATTCTGCCTTGTCTTCCTCCACCCCATAAATAAATATGGATTTCTTCTTGCGCTCCTGTCTGCAGAATTCGATTTCTTTCTTCAGGTTTACCATCTCTTCATCCATATTTTTTATTTTCTCTCTTAGTGACACCAGTTCTTTCTCGCTGCCTTCTATCATCGCCTTCGTATTCTTCATATAATCCTGGATCCACTGTCTCGTCTTTTCTTGCTCCTGGCCTTGTTCTTGAAGCATTTTCTTTAATTGTTCAAACGGACCTACCTCCTGTATTACTTCTCTTACTACTTTCCTCATAACCTCTACGTCTACCCAATTCATCGTATCTATCTCCTTGCCGACCGCTTGACCTTACCGCTTCCTCACTCTTAATCCACTCCACTCAGCAGGCGCACGCCACACGACCCGTCCGTCCTCCTCACTGGCTTAAGCTAGACTCCACTATGAATTAACTCACTAGTTAGCCACAACTCAAGCACTGGAGGTAAGTCACCCCAGTGGCATTGGTCAGTTTCGTCACGTTGGGTTCTCGCTGGGGGGTAATCTGTGGGTCCCGTTCGCTGTAAAGATGCCGACTTTCTCCAAGTTGCTAACAGATGGCAGAGGGTAGAACGGGTATGGGGTGACAAATTCTGATCAAGTTTCAATTGCAGCGGCATCGTGCGGAGGGTTTCAGAACTACGTCTGCCACCGAATGCAATTTTAAGATTGAATGCCTTACATCCTTAACTCCTCCATTCGCTGTCTCTTTCTTCCTAGAGTGGTGTAGACGGCGAGACTACTCCAGCACCACTCGTAGTCAAGCAACGGAACCAGTACAGTTGCGCGGACCTTTTGAACTTCTGAGAGATGAAATCGTTAATATTTGACTTGAAACAACCTAAAATCGTACATCAGACAGTTCTTTGTGTTATCATAACGCATGCAATGAATGCCTTGCATTCAAGGAGAATACGCCCCTGGATTCAGAGTTCATATTCTTCACCGGAAAAAGACCAATTACATCTTTATTACCAGAATGCAATGATGAAGGCATCATACTCTGAACTATTTTCAGCCATTCATACTAATTTACCAGCTTTATATGAGATTTTTGAGTTTATATGAACCTCGTCAAGCATAACTGACACAATCTTTTCATTTTCTTTAAAAAGTTTGCTTTTTTCTCTCAAAACAGCTACCTGTGTAGGACCTATGCTTGGACTGCTGGGGCCTATTTTCGATAAAAACTGCCTTAAATATACATGATGAGGCAATGTCATTACATTTGTTTTACGCAAAAAATTTTATCCACCAGGATACGAATAAGAGAAAGTCGCAGCCCATCACGACGTGACATTTCACAGACGATATACAGTGTCAGAGTCCGAAAGACGAAGTAAGTCGTCAGTAACAACATGAGAATAAGTATCAGAATGTATATCAGTGACTAAGTATTCTATATGCCCCTGGTCCACACCACTTGACCTAAGGAACGCCCCTATAATAAATGTTTGGGGTTAACAATCTGCTGAGCATTTTCCATTCTATGGTGCACAATACAAAAATTTCAAAAATCCTTCATTCCTATTGGTTGATACAAAATCGTAAAACAATTGAATAACACTGTATCTCCATGTTACATTGATTATATTTTGTTTCTGGAAGTCATATGTTCGATCTCATAACGACCTTGAACGTACCACGCTGGTATTTAAGGAATCCATTTATGTTTCCAGCGGACAAATTTGTTCATGCAAAGCTTATTCAGATTGCAAGTGTCACCAGCCGAACATTTAATTTATATAAAAGAATATGACACAAAACCTAAAAATTAATGAATATTGTACCGGGTGGTACACCTCCACGCCGCTAATTCAAACTTTACGCCAGTTGAAACTCCTCTACTGGAGGAAGTCTGAACTTTATCTACTGTGTTAATTCTCAAGTTTTTCAGAAGATGTCACTACTTGTAAATTTTGAAGTTTCTGAACTGGGTCGTTTTCGATGTTTAAGTTGGCTATATTAACCCTTTCTTTCCGCCAGTTTTGAATTCGACCAATAAGGAATTTCTGTAATTAATTTTCCACCAATAATGTGTTTCTTCTTCATAGAGTGTAGGGGTTTTAGTTGTTAGCCAATAAAATGATTGTGGGCGGGTGTTTTCTTTCCTGAAACGCCTCGAACTTTCCACGAGGGAATATAAACTGCTGATTTTCTGGTCTCCGCGCCACTTCAGTAACATCTATCAGTGTGTAAAGTACGTAGCAGGGGGCGGGAAGCGCCTCTTTCTTCGGGCAGCAGTTCAACCACCAGGTAATGGCCGTTTAATAACTTCTTTTCTTGCTAGCTCGGCAGTTTAACTCTCGGGGCAGGTCCGAAGCCTTTTTACCATGTAACTTTCCTCTAAAATGTAAAGACACTTGGTATCAATTCTATCTTTTTAAACTACATATTGGGATAGAGAGTGCTTAACCCTCCCGAGCTCCCACTCATATTGCATTGAGGTGAACTTATTTTCACAACCGTTTCTTCCTTAACATAATGTAAATTGTCTCCTTCTATAAGTCACCTCTTTAGTATGGGATTAGCCCTTGCAGTAACGGCCTAGTGCCAAGTAGGTTTTATATAAAGTGTATTAGGAGTGCAAGAACGCCTCCTCTCAAGTTGGTATTTTAGAGGCCATGTAATTGACCTGTTTCTTTACCGAATAGGCCTCAGTAGGTTGGGTATTTTTACCCCTGTGTTATTTGTGTTTGGAGGTCAACTTGAATGTGGAGTTTGGTGTGGCCTTTGATAGGCTTGAACTTAAGAGCGAGTCGCTCTTTCTTAAATTTTGTTTTCTGCGCGCCTCGAGGAGGCTTTACTGTGTAATTGGGAGCAAGTGCTCCTGGGCATGATTGGGGTCTTCTGCCCCTTTGTTGAACTCTGTATATCGTAAGGTTGGGCTTATAGCTCAAGAATTGTGTGTCTGGCTCTCGGAGCCCAAATTCTGTAACTCTGTAATTGTACATTATCGATTTGTGTTTCGGCTACTGAGTACCTGTTCTATTTGTTATTTCTTAATCTTGAAAAGAAAATATAACCTTGTTAAATTTTATCTTAACTTTAATTTCGGATTTTGAGACCTGTTCACCCCCGCACCTCCTTTCACCTCTGCTGATCCACCAAACCACGGTAACAAGTGGTAGTAGAGCGTGGTTGAATGGGTCTCAATTTAGCCCCTTTTGACGGCTAAACATTGCTTTGCTTTCGAACTCTAACAATTTTCTCAGTTGCTGGAATTTTTTGATTTTTCCTTTTTCAAAATTGTTCTATCATCATGTCCGGCCCTCGCGAGGTTCTTCATCCTTTCTATTTGCGTAAAGAGGAATTAATTTATGAATTATCTCTCAGAAACGTTCAATCTGGAAGCACGGTTGCAGTCGACTCCAATAAGCTAAAAGATTCCCTTGATTTACCTATTACCATCCCGACTTTGGGAGAAAAAGAGATTGACGATGCTCTCTCCACGATCAATGACAATACTACTGAGCTAGCATCTGTAGTTAGTTTTCTGAAGTAAGTGATCCATCTCCTAATCAACTCAAAAGAGTACAGGCTAGGTTGTACCACTTTTATAATAGGGTATGTGATCTATTGTCTCTGAAGTTAAATGACGTTCAGGGCAAGGAAGCTAGCGCCCTTGCCGAAAACTTGTCCCAAATGTCTAGTAAGGTTAGTCAGTTGTTATCTGGATCTGCAACTTCCAAAATCGACCAGCCTATGATCGTAAATATAGTAAATGTGGAGGATTCCTCTAAAGAGGAAGGAAAGGACACTGAGGCGACCACACAACGAACATCTGCCCCATCAGAATCAGTGGCAGATCGTCGCAAGTCCATTCCACCCTTTGTGCTAAATAATGCTCCTTCTGAATCTGCTTCTCCGCCACTTAGGCCCCTTCCTACTACGTCTCCTGGTTTCAGCAGTTTACCCCATCCATTAGCTATGTTGCTTACAGGTATTTCTAAGTTTTCGGTTAACTCTACAAGTGACGTAATTTCATTCTTAAGGTTTTTAGTTGAGTTTCAGGATCATGCCCTCGTTTTTTCTCTTTCTGCTTGTCAAATTTTGCAAATCATCTATCCCTATGCAATTGGTGTTCTCTCAGACAAAATAGTTAGAGCCATTGCCGAACAATCATCTATTGAAGACTTCCACGCCCACTTACTAGCTAACTTCATTCCGGCTAGGGCAAGGTCCTCACTTATTCAGAAGTACTATTATCGTGTACAGCGGTTGGATGAAAACTTGGCAGATTTCATACAAGACATTAAGTTCTATACCAGGGTGTTTGCTCTTCATTTTCCTGAAGATCAGATTGTACAGGCTATTGTAGAAGGTATTTCACCACCTTACCGATCTACTTGTGTTTTGCGTCGCGTCCGCAAACTTTCGCTGAGCTAGAAACTATGGCTGTATCGGCTGAAGGAGTTAGATACGCCGATTCCTTGCGTGTTGCGAAAGAACCCCCTCCTTCTTTTAGTAATCCTCGGCCTCCACCTCGCCGACCAGTCACGCCCCGTAAATGTTATGCTTGCGGGTCGCCTGACCATCTTCGGAACAAGTGCCCATCCATCAAGTCTAGAGGGACAAGGAATGGAGCAGGGTCATCTCAAGGCTGTTTTAAATGCGGCGCGTTCTCCCATATTGCTAAGAACTGCCCTAATACCAACAGCAGCCCCTCTTGCTCAACTTCGGGTGCAACTTCTAACAACAATCAAAAGTGACTAGTGGCTTCGGCTGAGTCGACTAATCCATCTTCCCGAGGCTCAGCCCCTGGTAAACAGGTCGAAAATTCAGAGAAAATTCAGTCTTCAAACATATCTTTTGAATGCCCCAAAGAATGTCTTAGGATTGCGGCGGACTCCCCCGCAACCGTACCTTTTCTCAAAATTGAGTTAAATAATGAACCTGTAACAGCTCTTTTAGATTCAGGCAGTGTTTGTTCAATTATTTCGGCTCAATGGTATTCGAAATTGAAACCTATTTGTAAACTTCCTGACTATTGCTCATCTTCTGTTCAATATGTTTCGGCTAATTCTTCTCCATTATAAATTTTAGGTTCCTTAAAAGCCAAAATTCGTATTTCTAAATTTACTTGGAAAGTTCAATTTTTGTGGCCAAGCACTTGTCTTGCCCCATAATATTGGGAGCTGACTTCATTTCTCATACCGGTCTAGTGCTCGACCTTCAGAGTAAGTCGTGCACATTCAAATTTGCTTCCAATTGTAAAATCCCCCTGTTAAAGTGTAATTCTGCATCATGTTCATCTATTTCGCCTACCCAGGATGAGATGTTGTTAGACCTTAGACATCTACCTGAGGAGCAGGCTGATAGTATTCGTAAGTTGTGTCAGTCGTTTCCAGAGGTGTTCTCTGATACTCTTGGTGTTACTGACCTTATTGAATACAAAATTGAGGTCACGGATCCATTCCTGTCCGTTTTCCACCATATAGGCTATCTCCACCTAAAATGAAGGCTCTGAAAGAAATCATTGATCAAATGTTAAAGGATGGTATTATTCGGCCCTCTAAGTCAGCGTATTCTTCACCTATTTTTCTAGTTCCGAAACCCCAAGGTGGCTTCAGGCTGGTCATTGACTATAGGGCTCTCAATCGGAAGGTGGTGTTACAATCTATGCCCCTTCCTGACCTTCATTCTTGTTTTTCATGGTTTTGTAAAGCTAAATTCTTCACCATCTTGGATTTGAATCAGGCCTATAATCAAATTCCCCTAGCTGAAGAGTCTAAACACCTTACAGCTTTTGCCACGGATTGGAATTTGTATGAATACAACCGCGTGCCTTTCGGGCTCCCTACGGGAGCAGCTGTACTCACTAGACTGCTAGATAGGGTCTTCTCCGACATCAAATTCGAGTACTTGTATCACTATCTTGATGATGTCGTCGTATTTTCGGAGACTTTTGAAGAGCCTCTAGATCATCTAAAGGAAGTTCTCAATCGCCTTCGTAAGGCTGGGTTAACTGTGAAGTTGTCCAAGGTCGCCTTCGCTAAACCTTCAATGTCATTCCTAGGGCATATTGTCTCGCCCGATGGTGTTGCGGTCGATCATTCTAGAACACAGGCCATCCGTGATTTTAAACCTCCCAAGGACATCAAAGGGATCGCCAGGTTCATTGGTATGGTGAATTTCTTCAGGAAGTTTATCCCTAACTTCGCTAATAGAGCGGCGCCCTTGAACCTTCTCCGTAGGAAAGGCATCAAATTTGAGTGGGGACCTTCTCAACAAGCCGCTTTTGAAGATCTTAAATTAGCTCTATGTAATGCCCCTGTTCTGGCTATGCCCGATTTCTCCAAAAAATTCATCGTCCAAACCGACGCGTCGTCGTCGGCGGTAGCTGCAGTCCTTCTTCAAGAGACTGAACTAGGGAGGCGACCCATCACCTATGCCTCTAGGACTCTATCGACTCAAGAAGCCAAGTATTCCATCTATGAGCTCGAAGGTTTGGCAGTCTTATTTGCCTTAGAAAAGTTCCGTGTCTATCTGGAACATGTCAAATTCGACCTGGAGACGGATAATCAAGCCTTAAGCTGGGTCTTAGGTAGGCCGCGTCGTACTGGTCGTATAGCCCGTTGGGCCATCCGAGTTTCTGCCTTCCAATTTGACGTTAGGCATATCAGAGGTACTGAAAATGTTGTTGCAGACGGACTCAGCCGTATGTTTTCCAACGACGTCGAGACCCATGAACCGGTCGATAGTTCATCACCTCCCGAGTCCATACTATCTGAGGTTAATGCCATCTTAACAGATGCTCCCATGCTCTTTAGGGACATTGAGAAATACCAACGTGAAGATCCGTCGCTGGCTCCGACAATGGAAACCCTTTCTTCTGGGGAACACATCGTCCCTTATGTACTGAGGAATGGAGTTTTATGTTGCCCTTCGAGGCATGATAAGATGATGAAAGTTGTCGTTCCAGCTGTTCTTGTACCTATGATCTTCAAGTACTATCATGAGACCCCATTAGGGGGGCATCTAGGCATCTTTAAAACTCGTGAGAAGATTCGTGAAAGGTTCATCTGGAAGGGTATGGACGGTGAAATCCGTGAACTAGTAAAGGCCTGTAAATCCTGCTTGCTTAGTAAACCCACCATGTCTACCAAGGTAGGCCTTTTGTCTTCTCATCAAGCGTCGCGCCCAATGGAACGCCTGTATACTGATTATGCAGGATCCTTCCCCCAGTCAAAGGGAAATGTCAACAAGTCCATCTTTGTATGTGTAGATGGTTTTACAAGATTTTCCTGGTTATTTCCGACTAAGCTGGCTACCGCTCAGTGCACCATTACTTGTCTAAATTCAATCTTTGCTTCTTTTGGTCCGTGTCAATATATTGTGTCTGACAATGCTAAGGCTTTCACATCTAATTTATTTCGTAAATTTTGTTTTGATCTGTCCTATCTCATGTGACAACTTCTGCTTATTATCCTCAGTCATCTCTGGCTGAACGGGTTAATCGTAACCTGAGGTCCGCGCTTATTGCCTATCATCATGAAGATCATTCTAGGTGGGACACGTCCCTGCATTGGTTAGCTTTTGCTTTGAACTCGGCTGTTCATGAATCACATAAATTTACTCCAGCTTCGTTGATGTTCAAGTTTGTTCCCAACACGCCGCTCTCTAACCTCTGGTCTCTGAGTGACATTCTACCTGAGACAATAGATCCAGATAATATTAAAGATCTTTGGAAGAAGGCTAAAGCCAATCTTAAAGTGTCTCATGAAAAGGTTAGGGAAAGATATGATCGTGGACGGAGACCCACCAATTTGAAGGTAGGCGACCAGGTGATGGTCAAGAATTTCGTTCCCGCGGGCAAGCTTGCCCCCAGATTTCATGGGCCGTGTACTATTCTCGATTTCCTTATACCCGTTACTTTATTGCTAAGCAATCCAGCCACCGAGAGGATATTTAGGGTTCACCTGTCACAGGTGAAACTGGTGTAATTTCTGTGCTAACTTGCTTCATATAATTTTGAAAGAAATATGAAGGTTATATTTTTGTTTGAGGGGTTTCACTTTTAAGGCCTTCTGCCCTTGGAATCTGTTTCCCTGTAGGTAAGCATTTTTGTAAACCTCCGCCGACCAGTTAAACTGCCATCCTGCCCTTGCCATGGCCATTACCACGCTCCCGTCTCCTGCTCAACAACACACAGTGGCTTTTAATTGAAATAAATATTTCTACGCCGCTGGCCCCTCAGTTCCTCCACAATGAATGTACCCTAAAATCATTCTGGTCCAACAAAATTCTGCCGCCGAGCTTTAATGTTTCAGTGCTCCCGCAGCAGCGCGGCGCCGTACCGCCACTGAGGTAGGGTAAGGGCCCGCCCTTCTCCAGTGAGGCCAACCAGTGTACGGCGAGCCGGAGTCCTCCTCCCGGCCAAGGCTGATGTGCGACGCACAACCTGAAACTCGCCCGCGACCTGTATGTTCGCTGCGGGCTCGGCGTGCTTCAACTCCACTACTCCTCTCATAGTGCGGGCGAGCGGTATCTGAGGGTACTTGAGGGGTCCGAGCGGCCTCCTCTGGACTCAAGCAGCGGCGGCTGGTCTGGCCGTCAAAGTCATCGGCAACTGATGTACTTAATCAGCTACATGGACATTTAATATCAACATTACTACTATTTTTGAATTCAACGACAATATCTGTGGACTTAGAAAATTTTTTCTCGACTTTCAAGAATTAAAAGTTTTTCCTTCTGAATTCAACTTCTACAAGCACAAAGACATTACATCAATAGTAACCAAAAAATTTTGAAACTGGATCCAATCATTTTAAGAAAACTTGTTGGTAAATACTTCCGCAATTTTCTATATCAACATCATAACTTGGACCTTTTTTGAAACAAAAGGTTATGTTCTTCTGTGTTACCCCTTGGAGTAACTTTTAGCGGGGGAGGTCTGTACCGGGTGGTACACCTCCACGCCGCTAATTCAAACTCTGCGCCAGTTGAAAATCCTCTACTGGAGGAAGTCTGAACTTTATCTACTGTGTTAATTCTCAAGTTTTTCAGAAGATGTCACTACTTGTAAATTTTGAAGTTTCTGAACTGGGTCGTTTTCGATGTATTGTTGTTTTGCCTGTAGTAAGAAGTGTGGACATTCTCTTCCAGATGGCACTACTGAAGGACTACAATCATGCACCCTAGTGCGAAGTGAAAGAACTGTGTTTTGGGAGAAATTTTGAATTCATAAGTTTGTTCTTTGTTAAATTTCTTTCAGTTATTGTTTAAGTTGGCTATATTAACCCTTTCTTTCCGCCAGTTTTGAATTCGACCAATAAGGAATTTCTGTAATTAATTTTCCACCAATAATGTGTTTCTTCTTCATAGAGTGTAGGGGTTTTAGTTGTTAGCCAATAAAATGATTGTGGGCGGGTGTTTTCTTTCCTGAAACGCCTCGAACTTTCCACGAGGGAATATAAACTGCTGATTTTCTGGTCTCCGCGCCACTTCAGTAACATCTATCAGTGTGTAAAGTACGTAGCAGTGGGCGGGAAGCGCCTCTTTCTTCGGGCAGCAGTTCAACCACCAGGTAATGGCCGTTTAATAACTTCTTTTCTTGCTAGCTCAGCAGTTTAACTCTCGGGGCAGGTCCGAAGCCTTTTTACCATGTAACTTTCCTCTAAAATGTAAAGACACTTGGTATCAATTCTATCTTTTTAAACTACATATTGGGATAGAGAGTGCTTAACCCTCCCGAGCTCCCACTCATATTGCATTGAGGTGAACTTATTTTCACAACCGTTTCTTCCTTAACATAATGTAAATTGTCTCCTTCTATAAGTCACCTCTTTAGTATGGGATTAGCCCTTGCAGTAACGGCCTAGTGCCAAGTAGGTTTTATATAAAGTGTATTAGGAGTGCAAGAACGCCTCCTCTCAACTTGGTATTTTAGAGGCCATGTAATTGACCTGTTTCTTTACCGAATAGGCCTCAGTAGGTTGGGTATTTTTACCCCTGTGTTATTTGTGTTTGGAGGTCAACTTGAATGTGGAGTTTGGTGTGGCCTTTGATAGGCTTGAACTTAAGAGCGAGTCGCTCTTTCTTAAATTTTGTTTTCTGCGCGCCTCGAGGAGGCTTTACTGTGTAATTGGGAGCAAGTGCTCCTGGGCATGATTGGGGTCTTCTGCCCCTTTGTTGAATTCTGTATATCGTAAGGTTGGGCTTTTAGCTCAAGAATTGTGTGTCTGGCTCTCGGAGCCCAAATTCTGTAACTCTGTAATTGTACATTATCGATTTGTGTTTCGGCTACTGAGTACCTGTTGTATTTGTTATTTCTTAATCTTGAAAAGAAAATATAACCTTGTTAAATTTTATCTTAACTATAATTTCGGATTTTGAGACCTGTTCACCCCCGCACCTTCTTTCACCTCTGTACCGCTACAATTTTAAGTGTCCAAGATAGGCTTTACGCACTACTAGGATATAAACAGGTTATTTCCTATGCTGCTCGTACACCAATGTTCATTGTTACTTTAGCATAGTTTCTTGCAGCATTTTGAATGTTATTGTTTCGGCTTATCAAGTGTATAAAAGCTGTTGCTGTGGATGATTTTTGGAAATAGAAATATTATGACGTAGATGAGTAAATTTATAATACCAATAAAATGGTCCGTTATTGGACATTATAAATTTTCCAGCTAACTCATTTCTGGTTGACAGCGTTTCGCACCCGTGTGCTAGGTTGGGCTCGTCAGTTGGTACCTATCACACCTACCAAGACGCATGGCTAGTGCATACTGTGGAGGCCACTGCGTAGGCTACTTGAAGCCACCGGCAGTGCCAATGCACTATGAGAGACTTTGTCTCACTAACAAAGATTGATGCCTGCTTGGCCATCAGATGATATAGATGTTGATTCCCATAGGGCAGGGATGGCGAACCTTTTCCAACTAGCGTGCCATTTTAACTCTGGTTTATTATTCTCATCCGTTGACTGTGCCACTTCCATTACGGGATGTCTAGAACCTACAAGCCCCCTCGCAACTTCCTTTCAATTTCCCGATTATGTTTCATATTAAGTTATTTATTTATTCATTTATTGAGTCATTTATTTATTTATTTATTTATTTATTTATTTATTTATTTATTTATTTATTTATTTATTTATTTATTTATTCATTTATTTATTTATTTATTTATTTATTTATTTATTTATTTATTTATTTATTTATGTATTTATTTATTTATTTATTATAAATATTTGCACAACGGGTGCAATATATCTTGTAAATACTTCCTCCATTAGCTTCATTATCTTCCCATGTTGTAGTTTGTACGCTCAACAATTAAATTAATTTCTCCCTCATCACATTTCCATAAGGAAATCTAAAAAAAAAACAGCTATCCTTGTTTGTAAGGTCACATTCATGCTTTCATCAAAACATAATGCATATATGTGGGAGTTATCCAAATTAGCTTTCAACTGCTCCGAAACTTCTTCACTCATTTTTATTATTCTACTCTTGAAAGCAGTTCAGCTGGCTGGGATTCCTTTAATCTTCTTAATTATTAGTTGTTTGTTAGGGAAGTTTTCAAATGATGTGTCGGACGACAATAAGAAACTTTCTTTCAACAACTCACCGTCAGAAATCTGTTTCCCATGCATGCTGTACTATGCAGTGATACAGCCGCACTGATATTCTTCCTGGGCCGGAAAGATGACACTAAAGAACTAGTTTGTTTGTGTAATGTTCGACATTTTGTGAAACGAACTCTCTTCTTTCTTCATTTGAAATGGAACAAACATTTGAATGACCAGTCTCCAAATTGCGCTTTACATTAAATATGGGGGATACAACTGTTTTCGAACACAGGCAACACATCTTTTTAACAGTCCGAATTCCCTTGACCAGAGTTCTTGAAAAATACGGTCACCACCTTTGTTAAGTTTCTGTTTTTTTCGGCACCGAAAACATATTTACGATGTCCGTATACAACACCACCAGAAAACGACACTATCTCACTTGACTTTCGGACCTATCAGTGTAGCAGTGTTGCCATATTGCACGTCCGAATGGAACTAGTATTTAGATTTTCGATATTTATTTCTTACACGTGAAACACTGTAAGATATGCACTGTCTGTAGTACGAGACGTATATATAAAATATTATGTTCATGTGGCGTGCCACCGAAATCGTGTCCGCGTGTCACCTAGTGACACGCGTGTCATAGGTTCGCCATCCCTGCCATAGGGAATCTGAAATATTTGTCCCGAATGAGTAAATTTATAATACCAATATAAATGGTCCGTTATTGGACATTATAAATTTTCCAGCTAACTCATTTCTGGTGGCCAGCGTTTCGTCTCCGTGTGCTAGTTTGGGCTCGTCAGTTGGTACCTAGCACGTCTACGCACTGGCCTCCAGAGTATGCACTAGCCATGCGTCTTGGTAGGTGTGCTAGGTATCACCTGACGAGACCAACCTAGCACACGGGGGCGAAACGCTGGGCGAAACACCTACCAAGACGCATGGCTAGTGCATACTCTGGAGGCCAGTGCATAGAGGTGCTAGGTACCAACTGACGAGCCCAACCTAGCACACGGGGACGAACGCTGGCGACCAGAAATGAGTTAGCTGAAAATTTTATAATGTCCAATAACGAACCAATTATATTTGTATTAGAAATATTAGTTACGCGAAATACTTATAAAGGCTTGTACATCTGTATTTTCTTTTTTCTTGACTTGCGAACCACTTTTTCATGTGTTTTGAAAAGGGCATAAAATACAACATATACTCAAATTGCAAAAATCAATACTAAAATGTGATATAAATGCCAAGCCGATGTCTTTTAAATAAAACTTTATTCATGTTTGTTTTTTAATTTTGTTTCTGGAAACTTAAATTGAGCAATTTGTACACCTTTGTACTGTCTGCAAATAGTATTGATTGTTAAGCTCAAATACCCTAGAGTTCAACCAAGCAGGTGGTGGTGTCCTACCAACAGTGTGAGATGCTGAAAATATATTTCATTGTAAGTGAATAACAGAATAACGTTCCATGATTTCCTTCAACATTGTCACTGATTCATGAACATGTCTAAAGTTAATTTAATTTTGTAGTATATCGTCGTTGCCGGGACAAAACCTACTATGTGATAATATGTTTTGGAGATATACTGACCTGCAGCACATACATTGTGAAGAGCGAGAATGCCTTGACAATATGCACACGATATTGCACCTTAGATGACAGAACCTTACCAGCCAAGGTTCTAAGCTAAAATTACTTCACATAGGAGGTTTCGTCCCGGCAGCGACGATATTTTCTTTTGTATTTGATTTTGCATCGATATAAATGTCTTCTTTTTCCCACGTTATGCTTCAGCTTGTATCGCTATATTTTTTTAAAAATTTCATTACATTTTGGGCATAAATTTGTCTTATGACTGGGGGTCATCAGAAAATTTTTGTAACGTGAAGCAACAAAATGTGAGACGGAATTGTAATCGTAGCAGACGTGCAGGCAGTGATGTAAGGTATGTATGGGTGGTCAGATAGTGTTACCTAGCAACCGTGCAGGCTATGTCTTGTGGCTGGTTGGCATATGAAATTAGCAGCCATTGATGGGTAAGCATGGCCGGGAAACATATTTTTGATCAAATATTCGCAAAGGGAAAAGTGGTTTCTTTTTTCATTCTACTATTAGCTAAATAAAAATGCAATTTTTATTTCACATTAGTATTTTCAAGACAAGTTACATATCTACCAGAATTAAATCAAAATCTATGTTTATCTTCAAAATGCTAAATGTCACTATTACTTATATTGGTAGCTTTCAGCCGAGTAGAGTCTGGAAAGGGGTCTTCTTGACTTTCTTCACAATTCTAGTCTCACTTTGTTTTTATCGTAGGTATCACCTGTACAGACGGGAAGTTGTGGCACGAGCAACGATCTTTTGCCGTGCGACATCTCCGTAAGGTGGGTTACGGGAAAGAAAGTATGGAACAAGCGATTCAGACCGAGCTGTCGGAACTCGTACTGACGTTAGATCAAGAGGAGAGGGTGCGCCTGGGTCCAGAATTTGCCAAAAGTGTTCTCAATGTCTTGTGGATGTTCGTTGCTGGAAATCGACTTACCCAGTCCTGTTCTTATATAAACAAGTTATTATATTTGATGGACAAGAGAAAGCAGGTTTTTGACATGAGCGGAGGAAAGCTGAGTCAGATGCCGTGGTTACGGTTTGTAGCTCCTGACTTCTCTGGGTACAGCTTGATTACGGAGATCAACACAGCACTAGAAGACTTCTTCAAGGTAAGTCCCTGTTTCATCTATCAGTGTTGACTAAATTAATATCCCCAGAAGAATATTTGAGCAATCTGACAGTATGCAGTAAATACACTTAAAATTCAAAATTTGACCGTTTTGTACACCTAGTTTCTACAAGATAGCATATAACTTAACTTTTAATTTTTTCAATGATCAGACAAATTCCTATCACACTGTGAAGGTGCCAACCACTGTTACGTGGCAATGCGCCAGCTGACAGGAAATTACGAACATTTTTCACTTACATTTCATCAATCAATTTTGCTCTTCTTTTGGGATGGTGAATGATGAAGAATGTGATTTAGAGTATTGTGGATTCAAGAGTGATGTTATTGAGAGTCCTCAGGTAACGAAAGTAATTTTGACTCTTCCTATGTTAATTTATTGGGCGTCAGGGTGGTTTTATTTTGCTAGTGGCTTTACTTCGCACCGACACAGGTAGGTCTTATGGCGATGATGGGATAGGAAAGGCCTAGGAGTTGGAAGGAAGCGGCCGAGGCGTTAGGTAAGGTACAGTCCCAGCATTTGCCTGGTGTGAAAGTGGACACTCCCGCGGAAAACCATCTTCAGGGCTGCCGACAGTGGGATTCGAATCCACTTTCTCCCGGATGCAAGCTCACAGCCGCGCGCCTGTAACCGCACGGCCAACTCGCGCGTCAGGGTGTGGCGAAAAATAAATATGAATGCAAAGACAGTAACTGAAAACTTTTTATGCTAATATTCACTGCTGAATGTAATTCTCAGAATTTCCATCTGTTTTAAAAGCAACAAATATATTTGGTTTTTAAACACAGGATCGTTTAAAAATGGATTTTTAATTAACCATATTTCACAGAATTTTGAAAATTATAAAACGTTATTCAACATATCCCAGTTTTGGGTTTGGGCTGAGGTGTAAGGCCAGATGCCCTTCCTGACACCATGAGACTTTTCAGGTCAAAATTCCTACCCGATTTCAACCGGGTTTCGAGTCTCAGCCATCCAGATGAAAATCCAGCAGCTAAGCCACTTCTGTCAGCCATGCCCCCATAATTTTGAAATTTATAATTATCCTTAATCTTTCTTTATAACATGAAAGGCGTACTGACTCCTGCAGTCGACGATGTTGCTGCTGAGGAAGTATTTTATAAAATCGTACACCGTTTGGGATTGCAGAAATGTGTTGGGTGATGCACTGCAGATCTATCAGCTCAAGGTGGAAGTAATGGGAAACATTGTGATAACTAAATCAGTGTCAGTCTTGAAACCTCTTAAGGAAGAGACAGACTGACAAGGAGACTGTGCTGCTGCGCTCGGTGCGCAAGGCAGAACCGCTTATTTGGCCAGGCGTGGGTTAGACCCTTCTACCTAGAATTTCCGGACATTATTATTGCACAAGCACTTGATATCTGCCATATACAGGTTGTATCAAAACTATACCAACAAAAAAATCAGGGATGCTCTTCGTGTTAAGAACGATGATGCAGTCGGATTGGCGAAGAAAATGTGGTCACTTTATTACTTCGGGGCGCGCGATTCAAATTGACAATTGCTATGCAGGAGAGCCAGCCGCTGCCGTTGCTGTGCGTGAGAGGAAGGAAAGGTGGGGAAGTGGGAAGTACGAGACAGAGGGAATGCTAGGTGCAAATGCACACGTTTCTCGTTCGTTTCACGTAGTCACTTCTCAGCCCCTGGAGGAAATATACAGTTTGTTTTGCAGAAATTGACTACTATGCGAACCTCGTAGAAAGATAAAATGAACTTGTACCAATAATACAGGCAGTTATCTAGGTCGTTCGCGACACACTACACATCATGAATACCAATGGTCACCTTTGAGAACTGTGCGTCGAAGTAGTATTTCATTCCATTTACAATGTTATGAGTGAAGGAATACACAAATCATGGAGCAGCAGCGTTGCATCTTTGAGCATATTAAATATTAAAGGTCGTTACTGTGGCCAGCAGGCGAGAGGGGAAACCATGTGGTATATTCCTTGACTGACACGTGTGTCTTAATTACAATGTGTTCTTGTACTGTGTGTGCATTTACGGCTGTTTAATAAACGAACTGTGGATATTGCCTGTAAGAGACAAGGACAAACTTGTGCATACGCACGGAGCATTAACTCTGTCCCCATCATACACCCCACTACTCCATCCTTCCCTTCTATTCCCTGAAGCACAGCAGCGGCTTGTGCTCTGGCATAGTAAATTTATCAGTTTGAATCGCGCGCCCGAAAGCAACAAAGAAACCTCATTTTCTCGAAAAGAAAAAAAGTTCTGCGTCAATCCGATTGCACCGTCATTCTTAACATAACACGAAGAGCATCCATGAATTTTTTGTTGGTATAGTTTTGATACATCCTGTATTGACAGACGGTCACCTGGAGGAACTGTCTAAGTAGTGATACTAGTAGCCACCTTTATTCGTACTATGCTTCCTACATTACCCAGTTCTCATTGAGATTTTGTATTGCTTGCACTTCTCAGCTTTACAATTAGCAAGTACAGTCTCTTTTTTAGAATTTGCTTTACGTCGCACCGACACAGTTAGGTCTTATGGCGACGATGGGATAGGAAAGGCCTGGGAATGGGACGGAAGCGGCCGTGGCCTTAATTAAGGTACAGTCCCAGCATTTTCCTGGTGTGAAAATGGGGAAACCACGGGAAAGCGTCTTCAGGGCTGCCAACAGTGGGATTCGAACCCATACTTCCCGGATGCCAGTTCACAGCTGCGCGCCCCTAACCGCACGGCCAACTCGCCCGGTGAAGTCCAGTCTCAATGACGGGAACTAAGATTTTCTCTGTGAGCAGGATAAGATATCCTATATTTTAATATATGTGATTGGTACAGGCAGAAATGTGGGTGGGGGCGGTAAAATAACACCCAAGGTTTCCCTTTCATGTCGTAAGAGACGACTAAAGGGGCCCCACGGGCTCTCAACTTAGGAGTGTGGGGGTGGGGACCACGGGGCCCTTAGCTGAGTCCTGACGTTGCTTCCGCTTACTTGTATCAGGCTCCCCACTTTCATCTATCCTGTCCGACCTCCGTTGGTCAACTCTCGTTCTTTTCCGACCCCGACGGTAGTAGGTTCCCGAGGCCTAGGGAGTCTTTCATTTTCACACCCTTCGTGGCCCTTATCTTTCTTTAGTCGATGTCTTCATTTTTCGTCGGATCCCTTCCAGTTTTCTCTCTGATTAGTGTTATATAGAGGATGGCTACATAATTGTACTTCCTCTTGAAATAATAATCACCACCACACCACCGGAGACATCTCTCCTTATCAATATCAGTCAGTCTCACAAGACACTACCCATGCAGCACTGGACTGACATGCGGCACCTTATGAAAGGAACCTTCCCTATCCCACTACCACCAGAAACCTACATCCGTTAGTGCTGCATTAAGAAAGTAATATTTGTCCTCTTCCAGGAAATTATAGAGAAACACGAGCAGACACATAGTTGCCGTAACATAAGGGACTTCATTGATGCCTACCTTCATCAAATGCATGATGAAGAGGAAGGAGAGTTGAAGAAATCTTTCACGGGTATGTAGAGAATTAATGTTAGCTGTGATTGAAATGTGAAGGTTAGAAACAATTCGTCTCATCAGTACCAAAATGTTATCACTTAGTGCTATCAGAGAATGCAATTAACTCTAGATTCAATGGACTTGGGATTTAACGGACATATTTCGACAAATAAACGCAGATCAAGAACATATTTAAAAAATAATAATAATGAATTGAAATTAACTAGAACGATTAAGAACTTTTGAAACCTGTAACTTTCATGGAGCTTTGAATCAAGCTGGTGAACATTGAGAATGGCATTGAACAATGGCTACACATCAACGAGGTGCTCCATGCTAAGGCAGAAGGAGACTGTTGAAGATGTACTACGAGGCAATTGGAAAACTGACTATGACAAACAAGAAGAAGATGATGAAGAAGCAGTTTCAGCTCATCCAAAACTATCGGGATTAGACGACACAAGCCCATCCGATTGCTTCTTATGAACTTTTTCAGCAATTTTTATCAAGAAACAGTATACAAGTAGAAAGCAACGGGAACGTCATGCCTTTAGTTAACTGACTCCACCGTAAAGTGTTATGTATACTGTATAAAGTTGTTCTCAATAAAGTATATTAATATTTTCACTGCAATTCCTTAAGATTTACAATTCTACAGACAACCCTTAAATCCTCATAGTGCGTTAAATCTAGAGTTAACTGTACTTGCAAAATGTTGAAAACCTTTCTGAGGTATTCAATATTTTATGAAATTATTATCTATGCTGCCTGAAAGTTCTTGTGCAACAATTTTTATTTTATTCCATTAGTATTTTAACCACAGCTTCACCATTCATGCCACTTTGTAATTTGTATTTGGCGTTTAGATTCAATGATCATCGATAGTTGCATCGGTTAATACGACATCACAGTAATAAATTATTGGAAAAATGAGAGTTTGATTAAGTTTTATTTTCATTCTATGTGGAAGAATGGATTGTTTCAAAAAACAAAAACTAAATACATAAAGCAGTAACAACCAACAACTAACAGAGTAGTAGTAGTAGTACTCCGAATAATATCACAAAAGTGACCGAGAGCAAGTCAACCTACGCGAGGTAGTATCCTTAAATGTGGCATCGCTGTTATCGTTCCCATGGCAACAGACCATTTTCGAGCAGCGTTAGTCAACTTTCTTCGCTCAGGTGAACCGGTGAACGAACTCCTGCCATATATTAAGCCACAGATATATAGTAAATAGACTGACAGCGCCCTATCTTGTAGCATTGGTGCAAGTGAAGCCGGGAACTTGCAGTCGCCGCCATCATACCTCACTACAGAGCCACTGTAAACATGCATGTTACTGTTTTACGTGCAGTTTTGTTTTATGTTGTTTTTATGCACATTTCACACGAATGCTTCGGCAAACTACTGTGTGGCAGAATGGTGAATACCCGCGTAGTGTTTGGTTGTGGCTTTTCCTATTTACGAAGAAAGAATAAGGAAGGAATAGGAGTTTCAATACACCGGTAAGTGGCTTACATGTGCTCATGTACATCTATTGCCTTCTTATTAATGCAATTAAATTCACTATTAAAGATGCTTAATTCACTTCCGGTGTATATTTGTTGACGATAGCCCTTTGTGATGAAATGCGGTTAGGGCCCAATAATAATAATAATAATAATAATAATAATAATAATAATAATAATAATAATAATAATAATGAGACGACTAAAATTCTACGGACACCTACACAGAATGGATAACAACGGGCTGACAAAGAAAATTCTAAATCTAGCTCTAACCCTGAAAATCCGCAACAATTGTTTAGCAGAAATTCATGAAGATCTACAAGAAATGGGTATTGAGGACGAAACCATTCAAGATAGAATTAAATTTAAAAGCTTAGTAAACAAACATAAATTTGCAGAGAAACCAACAAGCAAAAAATACAGGCTGGACAGAAACACGCAGAAAGGAACACAGTGAAAAAATGAAGAGATATTGGGAAGATAAGAAGAAGAAACATTGTGCAAAATAAGTTCAAACGCGCTCCGCAGTTGGGTACAACAAATCAAAAAAAATTTAAGTTTTTTGTGGTGTTAGTAATTTAATAGTAGTGCTCTCGATCTCTTCTGTTCTTTAAAGATATATTATAAGGATATCAAAATTACTGTTAAAATTAGAGTGGAATGATTGGTAAGCTTGCATCGATCGAAATAGATGTTAGGTTTATGATCACAGAATATTATTGAATATATCTCCGGATTTATGGTAAAGATGTTAGTCAATTATCTGCATTGTGATTCTTGCAATGAAACTATTGTACAAAAAGAAAATCCTTAGATTGGCTGAGTGATTCAGGTTGTAGCGCTGGCCTTCTGACCCCAACTTGGCAGGTTCGATCCTGGCACATTCCGGTGGTATTTGAAAGTATTCAGGTACGTCAGCCTCGTGTCGGTAGATTTACTGGCACGTAAAAGAACTGCGGGACAGAATTCCGGCGCCTCGGCGCCTCCGAAAAGCTAAAAAGCAGTTAGCGTGACGTAAACTGAACATCAAAACATTATTATTCGACAATTCTTATCCATTCATTTCTTTGAAGAATGGAGGTAATCTGCATGTTCCTACGAAAGATGTTCATGTGTGCAAACTTACTGAGATGTATTTCAGAGAGAACACACATGTAATCGCTTAAGCTCAGTCATGAAAGGGAACACACCTAATGAAGTCACAGCTCAGTTGTATGAAACTTTTTTTCTAGTTTAAGCTAACGTGCTTTAGATCTAAACTCAAAGGACACGCACGTTTATCACCTTATTAGGGTAATTTCGTTACTGTGCCTGAAAATATGTGTGAGAGCCTGCCTGGTGGGTTTCAAGTCTAAACAGTCTGACACCGTGGTTAGCCGGTTCGAGTCCCATTGGTCGAAAAAAAGAATCCACCATCAGAATGTTAGCCCGCAAGGTAGGGGAGGTGGTGGTATACCATTTCTAATCAATAGATTGTGTGCCAGAAGCCTGAATTAAATTCCAAACCTCTCCGCAGTGCTCATATGGAGTGAGGGCATATGACGCTGTTGATGGTGATTCGTCCATCGGATGGAGACGTTTAGCCTTGAGCAGATTTCTTGGTGCTATTTGAGAGGAGTAGGCTATGTGCCGGCATCGGATTTCACCCTCTCCCTTCCTACTACCATATAGCACGCCATTAATTTCGCCTCATTAACTCCTCTGATGACGTTGACGTCAGGAAGGGCATCCGGTCATAAAAACTCGCCACGACAGGTTCATCTCACTTCATACCTGGCCCTGCATAGAAAAGGGACATGGGTTGGACAAACAAACAAACCTGAAAATACGTGTGAATCGTGCTGTAAGAGAGTTAAATGGAAACAGATTCGACCATAGATCGATCCGAAACAGGTTGGCTATTTTTAAGCATTTGTAAATTGATATACCAGTGTTGAAGGACATAATAGGTCTAATTAATCAGTGTTGTTATTATTTTGATGTGCTTTTAATTATTGTAATTATTTTCTGTCCAATATTCCCGTTTCGGCCACTATTTTACATTAATGCATCGGGATAGTGTAGCGACGTAAGATGGCCGCGGTTCCACGCTTCCGGCTTCAGAATCCTGTTGCTTATTGCCAGTCTATATCTACATGTCTGTGTATCAAGCATACAAAATGTTGAGCACACGGAGCGATACGATTTTATGTTCGCCTGAACTTCCCATGTATTCCTTTCCTTATAATTATCTACTTTTCTAACCCAATATCATACCATCCTCTGTAACGAATTTTTGCCATCAGTACAAAATTCTTTTTGTCGCCCATCTGAGTGAAAAAGATTAAATATTTCTTTCTCTGATATTGAGACAAGCATTTATACTGACGGATCCAATTCCGGGCAAGGCGTCGGAACGGCATTCCTTATTTCCAATTTCAATACAGTTCAAACGTTTCATTTACCAAACAATTTCTCCATATTTTCTGTGGAATTATTTGCGATTAGACAGGCTCTTATTTACTCCAAGTACAATTCTTATAAGAGAGTAACTATATACACGGATGTTAAATGTGTACTACACAGTGGCGTATGCTGAGGGCTACCAAGGCTATCGGTGAAGCCCAAACCTCAGCTGAGAATGATAGAAGTCTAAAGCACATTATAATGTAAGCATCTGACACATTGTTCCATTTTCAAAACTTGAAAGCAGTAAGAAAAACCGTCGCACGTATTTCTGAGAGTTGTAGGCATCGGAGACTGATATCGCAGTCCAGGCTCTCGTGCATCTTCCCTCTACTCACTGCCTGCTGTATATCGGATAGGATCGAAAACCGGGAGAGTTAGGTGTGTAGGCTTCGGTCCGTCAGATCGCCACTGCTATCAACCATGCGTTACTCATCGTATATACTTTCTCACCTTATAGATAACAGAGTACTGGTATCCCACTTCCGTTTACTTCTACATCCTTGTAGGAAGACACTGCAGGGCTGCTGTTGTACGGGCAATGTAGTTTTCTTTTTATAGGTAGATCTGCTAAAATGGAATGCAATATTTCAGGTTCTCTTTTGTTGGTTGGAATCGAACCCGTGATCATGAGTCGGACACAACCACTGATCTTCCGAGGAAGCTAATTAACCAGTGAACGATGGGTACAACCACTGTAAAATTCAACATTTGTATTTAATAATAATAATAATAATAATAATAATATAATAATAATAATAATAATAATAATAATAATAATAATAATAATAATAATAATGGTGCATGGCATCTGTATAGGCTTGGTGGTGACCTAATGACGATAAAACGAATGGCGAAGACGTCATAAACACCCAGTCCCCTAGCCAGGTGAATTAACAGTACGAGGGGGTTGATTCTGAAAATTGATCCGGGGCCATCGGGCCAAAGGCAAGCATTCTATTCATTCAGCCAAAAAGGCGGACTTTAATTTGCTAAACTTTAGGCTTGGCAGTAACAGAGGCCAGGGCAGTAGCTTGTGAAGCATCCTTCAGAACACAGCAGGGTTCCTTGTTGGCTTTTGGCTGCAGCTCTAAACTCTTAAGGCTTGAAGTTCACTAAACCAACAATCGGAAAGGGGTAACCTAAGCCTAGTGGTAGCCCACGGCTTGATCCGAGCATACGCCACTGATTACAATAACCTTGTGAGGACATTATTTGCATGAATGGTTCAGAAGTTATGGCCATTTTAGACTGTAGTGGTAATACGTGCCCTGTTGTTTGCTAGCAAGTTGCCTCTATCTCGCCGCTAGAGGTGCTAGTGTCGCTCCAGCTATCAAGTGGATGAACCTTCCTCTTATTAGAGCTTCGCGACTGTTTATATTAGACTGTGGTAACATCATAGGAAGACATACAAAGATAATTGATGGAATTTGAAGAAAATTGAGAACGGAATGGAATTATTAGGTGAATGGTTAATGGTGAGATAGTAACATGCATCAAGTTTAGGTGAATTATTATGCTTAATGTAAAGAATAGAGTGAGAAATGAGATGTTAAATATGAGATAGATGATTTATATGTGAAGAATGGTAGGATATTATTAAGAGTAATATTGGGGATGATTATTGTTTCATCGAGAATGAAGAGATAGATGATTTTAGCAACGATATTAGTTCAGTTGACGCAATTTTAAGAGAGAGGAGAGTTATATGTGGTTCTCTAAGGTGTGATATTTCTTCAACAAGCCGTGTATAGTACCAGTTACGATCTATACGGCATGCCTATGTAAACAACTACCTACAGGTCATAAAAAATAAATCCATGTAGCCTAAATCTATACGAAATTCTAACCGCAAATATTTTCATTCAAGCAAGAAAAGTTAAGGAGTTTATTTATATACATTGAATGAAATCACTGGTAATATTTTCTGTAATTAAAAAGTTGATGGTGACTGATAGAGTCTTCGTACAAGCTAGATTACTTACCATCTAGAAGAATTTCATTGAATAGTTGTCAGATGTGAATAATAGCCCGATGACAGATCATATATAATTAGTGTGTTGGCACTTAAATTAATTCTTGAAATTAATATTTATTTTTAATGAACAACTTGAGTAAATATTAGTAATGACATTTCGATTATTTTTAGAACTTTGAAATGATGGAAAAAATACTTTCTTCTGACAAACAATAGTGCTGATAATGGAATATGAACAGCTACTGGCAACTAAAATTAACTCGCTGTGAGTCGATTAGATCATACATGTGTAAATCAAGTGAAAATTTTAAAAATCAGATTATGTAATGATTTATGAAAGAGGGAAACGTGATTTTTATTTTGTTTATAATTAATTCACATGTAAATAATTTGCGTAGGAGACATTTTCTAGCTCCCAATCGAGACTTGTAAATATTGTGAACATGTTTCTTGTTCAATTTATTTGGAGGCCTCTATTTTAAAAATATTTGGCAAATGATAGATGAAATACAAAGTTAGTTGATTATATTTTTCTTTAATTGATATCAAGATAGTTCAATCATTTTTTCAAGATTTTCTTTTATTTAATAAATTAGTATTATAAAACTTATATATTCTTTCAGTGACATTTTTAGGATAAGTACCATAGTTTTAAGTGAATGTTGGTTTAGAATTACATGAAACACTGCGGAAACGATCCGGATCGCGTATATATGAGACCTCCATTACGTGGGTTGTGTTTATCCGACAGTATCACCCGATGCTCCGCTCTCGATACCGAACCTATGACCCGAAATTTTGAACCCAATTGGAAATTGATGTCACATTGAGCTAGTCTGGATCTTATGCGGCTTGACCTGGACGCGGGGATGGCGCAATATGAATGATTATGTCAAACAGAATATTAGATTTTTCATTTATTTCATTAATATTATGCCTAGGGTTAAAATACCGTTATAATTGAATGTACCTAACAGTTCTCCAATATGTTGAGCATGGTGCCCTTCTTAACCGCTTTTAATATGCTTAGATCTTGGTCAATTGAGGTAAAATTATGTTTAAGTCTGTCATGTGTTGTGCCATGGCAGAGAAACGATTGTATCTTGAAACTTTGACATGTTTCATGTATCTTATTGAAACATTACGTCCTGTTTGTCATGTATATGTATTTTCACAGTTATTACATTGCAGTTTGTAGACGCCTGATTGAGAAAACTTATTAGTCTGATTGATACTACGTGTATTAAAAATTGGAAACATTGTTATTATTTGTTTTAAAGGCTATTTGTTGGTTATGTTTCTTGAGAATATTAGTAATTTGGTATGGGGTCGAAACTAGTCCCAGTTTTATAAGGTAATATACTGTACATTCTAATGGTATTGAATAGGTGGACCATTCCTACCCTTTGATACTGACCAAATGTCAATACGGACCATAATGAAGTCCATAACTTATTATTTGAAAGTCAACCAGGCAAGAAAAAAAGGCGTATTTATATTTAGGCCTAAAAACTAAGATCGCGAGAATTGGAAAAAATATCAACTTTCTCAACTTTCTCAAACAATGCATAACCAATAATCTAACTTCCAATTTTCTGAAATTTACGCTAAAAACATAGATCTACGGACCAGATAAATACAATTCAATTTAAAACCATTAAAATATGGATCAACAACGAAATAAAATGTTTATACAAAATGAAAATGTACCTTAACGAAAAGCTATGTGCGACTCGCTTAGAAATAGCTAAAAACCTTTCCAGACCCCAATGGGATTTCTTTCACACAATAGTCAACCAGAAACTAGAAACTATTCTGAAACATAAACATGTTTTAGATAATAAATTGCAAAGACTAAAAATACAGCCCACAATCGTAAACGTAGTGTCAAAGTGCAACATTCGGACACCGACACCATACATAATAGGGATGTATCACGCAAAACTTGTCCGCTAGGCAGCGTAATGGTAATACCCGGTATGCGCTTTCCGCTGCTCGATTGTTTTACATGAGACTTAAATGGAGTATTCCTACATTTGTGATTATTGAAACGAAACTTTTGCTTTAAATGCATGAAAATGGAGTTGCCATATTCTGCTAATGTTTTTAACAAGACGGGAAATGGTATAGGTGCAATGACGACTGAGGATTTGGAAGCAGAATTGAAGAAAAGAGGCGGAAAAATATCCGGGAAAAGCAAGAGTTGGTTGAAAGGTAAGGATTAAATGCATCAACTCCTTCTTTTAGCGCTTTTGTTAAGATTGAATTCTTTAAGTACAATTAGCATTTTGAAAACATTCTTAATACGGAATTTTTCTTTTCTTTGCGGGTTAGAGGCGTACATAAGGCACGACATAGGTGTGACAGCAGTGCCTGGGGCTACATCCAGTACGACTGAACTTCATTTCCGTGCAGCGCACGAGTTTCAGCATCTTGTTTCGGACCATAAGACAAATATAAAGATTTCAAATTTGGAATTAATGAATTATTTCGTGTACAGGAAGTCTGAAATTGATGGTGCTCCAGTGTCAAATTATAGGTCACTGTGTGATTCAGGGTACCGTACCGCACACGAGGTTATGGCTGTTTTCATACTTCTGTATCTTCTTGCTCTCGGAGTTATTTCCAAGGTATCAGTGCCACACCATGAAAATATCGAAGGTACAGCGTTCTCCTTAAGTCTTCGTCTTTAGGCTGAAATTATTGAAATAGGTCATACTAACTTTTCAGAATTAGTACTAATTAGTAGTAATTAGTTTTTCTTTTTTTAATGCTATTTGTTCGGGGCGTCGACCCATGCGGATCCTTTGTCCCTACTGGCACCATATTGTTATGAACCTGCGTGTAATTGGAATAGCGGTAGCGTGGAATGTTGTGTGTGAGGCATGGAAATTTAAGGAGGTCACAAACACCCAGTCCCCAGGCCAGGAATATTAATCATTACAATTAAAAACCCTGACCCGGCCGGAAATCGAACCCGGAGCCGCCGGGTGACACGCGTACGCGTTGCCCCTACACCGCGGGTCCGGACTGTTAATTAGCTTACTTACTAGATTTAGTAATGACATAATCTTCAACTGTAAAATGTTTCGAGCAGGCCTTGATTTTAGGAGTCATATTTCTATTTCATAGGTCCTGTCTACGAATCGCATGCAACTACTTTTTGCGGAATGGATCCTGCTTAGTAAATTGATGGTATGAATACGGTTGACCTTGATTTTGGGACATTGGGACACAGCAATAATCAGGCATCACAATTTTCTTGTTGTCTTTGCTGTCGTAAGGATACATTAAATCTTTAACTTCATCATTTAACTAGGTAACTTCCATTATAAACACATACTAACAAATGACGATCGACAAGCGCATACCGGGTACTGCTCGTGAGACATCTATCGGTAGTGTTTCAGTACATCCCTATTTCCACCCACCTATCATTAACTTAACCGACGTAACACTGAATGGAAAAGAATACAAAATGTTGAGTAGGAACTCAAAACACAACTGACCAAGTGCGTCCCACCTTAACGACGTCATTGCAACGGTAACAGAATCAGAATTAGCAATTACCAAACTTCCTAGAGATCAACAAGATGAGGTTTAAGTTGGAAGTTAGGAAGAAATTAAAAAATATTATTAAACTACACAATACCAATTCTCAAACTTAAAAAGAAAATTAAAGAAAACAACGTGATTGTAATGAAAGCCGTTAAAGGTAACGTAATCGTCGTCATGAGTAGAGAGGAATACCGTACATTAATAAAACAAACACATTTTTTCGACAAAACTTTCACCATTATCAAAAAAGATTCTACAACTAGAATTCAAAAGAAAAACTTACAACAATTGCTTAAAGGTCTAACTTTCTTCTTAAAAAGTGACGTCCCCATGAGACCTATCATTAATTACAGACCGTGCCCTTTTTATAAAACCTCAAAGTATACACAACAGCTTTTAAAGAATAATTACAGGTTTATAGCCAACAAATCCATTAAGAACACGATAGAAATAGTCGAAAACTAAAAAATGTGTGTCCATTCTGAAAATGGTTCTAAATAACAACTACCGGTACTTCAGTTTTAATAATGCCATTTACCAACAGAATGGTTTGGCCATGGGATCGCCAGTCTCAGGGATATTGGCAGAAATTTACTTAGATAATTTAGAATACACAAAGATCTTAATCAATAATATCTGCTACTGGGCTCGCTATGTGGACGATGTTCTGGCTATATTAAATCAAGAACTTGGAAAAGCGGCCAATAACCTATCCAGTTTAAACGCCCTACGTCCGCATATTAATTTTACACTGGAATCTGAATCCCAACAGAATCTAAATTATTTAGATTTAAGTATTACTAGACATCCCAACCGACTATCGTATTGTATCTTTAGAAAACCAACTCAAACAGTCAGTACTATCCAAAATGATTCTCTCCATCCCCAATCTCATAAAAAAAGCAGCATACTATAGTATGGTAAATAGAGCATTCAACATCCCCTTATCTAAAAGAGACCTTCAAAATGAACTAAATGTTATACAATCAATAGCTAAATCAAACGGTTATATGGTAATGCACAATTTATCAATAAATCGTCAACACAACGAAAAAATGTCAAATTTCTACTTTAAACAGAGAATCAGTAGACAAAAAGAACATATTCCTCCTTCACGTTCAATAATATAAACACATACCAAATTACTAATATTTTCAAGAGACATAACCAACAAATAGGCTTTGAAACAAATAATACCGGTAACATTTTTTCCAATTTCTTTAATGCACATACCATCAATCAAACTATTAAGTGTTCTCAATCAGGTGTCTACAAACTGCAATGCAATAGCTCGAAAGTACATATACAGGACAAACAGGATGTAATTTTTCAATAAGATCCACGGAACATGTCAATGCTTCAAGATACAATCGTTTCTCTGCCATGGCACAATGCACGACAGACTTAAAACATAATTTTACATCAATTGATCAAGATCCAAGCCTATTAAAAGTGGATAAGAAGGGCACCATGCTCAACATATTGGAGAACTGTTAGGTACATTCATTTAGAACAGTATTTTAACCCTAAGCATAATATTAATGAAATTAATGAAAAATCTAATATTCTGTTCGATACAATCATTCCTATATACAAAAAGTACAAACGGAAAAAAGACACGTTAAGTTCACTAATCATTTCAAATCTACCTACCCGCCCTCCACCCGCCCCTCCTCACACATCTCTCCTCCAATCCCTGCCCTACCATCATAAGCTATACCCCTGCCCCCTCTCAACAATCAGTCTGGTGTTGGTATCCATACCAAGTACGTGCAACTTACGAAGAACATAGGGGCGAGTCTCATACAGCTATACATATTTATCTCGATCTTCTAGCTTCTCTTCTTTTCTCAATTATTTACTTCAAATTATTTTCTTTCCAGACATTCACTTCAAAACAAATTAAACAATAGATCACTGCCTATGATGAAATTACGAATTTTTCCCTTAAAGCTACATTCCTAATGAACAAACATAAATTACACTACCCAGCATGATTTTTGCGGCAAAGCATTTGATACATGATTTTAACTAAATAAACTCTCCTGATTTCAAAAATGTCGTTGGTTCTATTGTATCACATCTAGTCTTTGTGTTATTTGCCATTTACTGTCTGAAAATGTGTCATTGCGGCACAGTGCTGCTTTGTGATAACAGCGAATCGGCTGTTTGTGGATTCCTACAACAGGAGCTTAAAGGCTGTACTACTTCATAACGGAAACATTCTAGCTTCGATTCCTGTAGCACATTCGGTTTCACTAAAAGAAAATTACAGTATATCACAATGCAAACTGTTTTAGATAAAATCAAATATCATGAGCACCGGTGGGATGTGTGTAGTGACTTGAAGTTGTGTGGTATTGTATTAGGACAACAAGCAGGCTGCACTAAATTCCCTTGTTATTTATATGAATGGGACAGTTAAGCTAGGGACAAACACTGGTCTACACCTTCCTGGCCCAATAGACAAGTTCTGACACCTGGTGTGAAAATTGTTACAAATGTTACAAATGCCTCATTAGTTTGCCCATAAAAAATATTTTGCCACTGCTACATCAACCTGGGAATCATGAAGCAGTTCGTTAAGGCCTTGGACAAACGTAGCCCCTGTTTCAAGTACATTGCAAGCAAATTTCCACATTTATCTGATGCGAAAGTCAAGGAAGGCAGTTTTAATGGACCACAAATTAGAAAGTTTCTGAAAGACACAAACTTTGAACAGACGATGAATGTCGTGGAACTTGATGCATGGAATTCAACAAGAGACGTCATAATGAAGTTCCTAGGAAATGTAAAGGATGAACAATACGAAATAATAGTGAAAACGATGTTGGGTGATATGAAAGAGTTGTGCAGAATGAGTCCGAAACTGCACTTCCTTCATTCTCATCTCGATCAATTTCCGGAAAATCTTGGGGCTGTTAATGAAGAGATGGGAGAGATGTTCCATCAGGAAATCAAGGAGGCAGAAAGAAGGCACCAGGGGAGGTGGGATGGACCAATAATGGCCGACTACAGTTGGTGTTTAAAAAGAGAAGACAAAATTGATGCAGTCAGACGCTGTGGAGCCAAGCGTTCATTCCAAGGGGACATCTAGGACTGTTAAAGTTTATTTTGTTCACATTTATGAATTCATAAAGATACTGAATAAAAGTTACATTGCCTGTAAATCACGTTTAATCATCAAAATCAAATGCTTCCATTGCCTCACAGTTGTTTGTTTATGTGTTTATGTGTAAATCAGTATTATATTACAATAAATGCTAAATATTTCATTGTAATTTTATACTCAATAATTATTCATTGTACATAATAATTCAAGACAATATTCAACTATTTCAAAATATATATAATAATATAAAGAAATATAAATATTTCCAAAATTATCAACATTTTTCAGTACTTTTTAAATGCAATATTTAGGTCTATCTCTTATTTTGATATACCTATTAGTGGTGGGGACGGAGCGGTTCGGTTCGGAGCAAGTGCTGTGACGTCATTACTCGGTTAAACCGAGTACAGAACCGAGTACAACTTTATAGCGGTAAATTTAAAATTGATATTGACCTTCTAAGCTACAGTTTACATTTATAAAGAAGATTATCAATTATTATCAGTGGTACAATGCTCCGTACTATCTTTTATTGGTTATTTGCACAATTTTTATAATGTAATATAAATTTAACATATAACGTAACAAACAGTGTAATTACAACCCTGTGCTTAATATGAGGCATATCAAGTAGACAAAAGTAAAGAAATAAACATACAAATGAATAAATACAATAAATATAAATGCATATGGATAAACGTACCGTATTCCATAATGTGATAATTGACGAAACGAAATCTAGTGCTTTGAAATGTGCCTAAACTCATATAATGTCAAACATTTCATTTAACTTATAACTATGTGGTAAAGAGTTAAATGAAAAATCTGTAGTTAAGATAACATTAGTAATGTAAATAAGTAAAGTATACAAATGAACTCAATTCTTCATCTTGTGACAAGCATTAAAATCAAGACACACGTTGTACACAGACAGACCCTTAGTGTTCTGTATTGCATGGAACAGGTGTTATATAGGAGGAATTTCCATTCAGAAATATCAGAGTTTCAGCTCGTTTTGCAGAAAGCGACGACCTTCGGTCCGAACGAATTTGTCCAGCAAATGCAAAACACCTCCAATGTGGGCACAGATGTAGCAGGTACGCTAAGGTAAGCAGGAGCAAGTTCACTTAAGGGTCAATGAATATTGAAATTTCACGACCGTATTGTAATCGAAATCGACTTTCAACCTATTAGGTCATGTTGCATACATCTAGTGCGTGTCGAAGAGATGTTAAGTACAGAAAAAAAGTGGCCAACCGGCCACCAGTGGGATCCGAACCCACAACCTCCCGAGTTCGCGTTGGTAGCTCTACCAATTGAGTTATGGTGGCCTCGTTCTTTTTTGCTCTGTTGGAAATTATCTAAGCTACAGCTCTATCCTCTACAACCCTCAGTGACTGTTTGTCTTCCCATACAAAAGTAGCCAAACTCCTATGCAACATATTTTTTCCTGCACTGTCTCATCCATACGTAGGAATGGAATTACTTTCACGATGTGCAACTGTATTTGTACCATGTCCTTACGATATGCCCGTTTTATGTGATTCCATAAATTTGACGTTCCTCCACCTGTACAATAGATTTGATTGCAAATTTTAGAAGTAGCGGATTTTCTACCTGGACTGCTAGTAAAATACTGCCATGCTTGGGAGGACTGTCATGGCATTATTGCTTCTTTCTTATTACAAATATCGGTAGAAAATATAGCGCAACACAAATAGAACAGACTAGCGCTGTGAAGAGGAGGCGGACCTCCTGTTGATTGAATCGGATAATACGATTACAGCGCTCCTCCGGAGACCTCCGGTAGTCCTCCGATTGAATTCTCTGGCGGAAAATTCAAATGCTTTGATGTGGGCAATGTTGCAACGGTGATCTTAGGAGGAATTACAATTTAGATTTCAGTACTAATTCCACAGATGCATGTGTTCCCCTACATTTGTCATTCAAATGATGTAGTCGTTTCAAGATCGCCGCATTATTTGTTACGTTATGAATAACAGATTTTGATCTGCTGACGTTCAGTTTGCAATAGGTGTAGATTGAATATTGGCATATATTATACCGTTGCAAATGCGTTAACAATATTATTAATACTGGTAGTAAAATAGTTTAAGTGGTAATTATATTCCATTGCATGTAAACATGTATTATATACGATGTTCTTACATTAATTATACTCGTAGCTCATTTATTACGGAACAGTACATACGGCTCCATGGCTAAATGGTTAGCGTACTGGCCTTTGGTCACAGGGGTCCCAGGTTCGATTCCCGGCAGGTTCGGGAATTTTGACCTTAATTGGCTAATTTCGCTGGCGCTGGAACTGGGTGTATGTGTCGTCTTCATCATCATTTCATCCACATCACAACGCGCACCTGCATCTGGTGAGCCGAACTTGTCCTCAGACACTCTCAGCACTAAAAGCCATATGCCATTTCAATTTTTACTGAAGAGTACGAACTGATTGAAACTGGTTATATGCTGTACCGGGCTGAGTAGTTCAGACTGTAGAGCGCTGGCCTTCTGAGCTCAAGCTTGCGGTTTCAGTTCCGACTTTGCTCGGCGGTACCTGAAGGTGGTCAGGTATACCGGCAGTAGCGGCGATTGGGAATTAGAAGTAGGGGGGCAAAAAATGTAAAGACAACAAAGTACCCCAGTTTGTGGGATATAGCGGGGGGGGGGGGTATATACGTTATACATTAAAACTGGAAAAAAAAAGCTACTAAATGGAATTTCGACAGAGAGGTAAAGATTCTCAGCCTACCAACGTACCTGTGTTGATAATATTTATTTGAGATTTTGATTCAATACTATACAATAAAACTTTCACTAGAGGAACAATATTACACATGTATTACAATTAAATAGACGTACGGCGTGATTATATAATTAAAATCATTTAGTATTTGACTACAAACTAAAAAAAAAACTAACTGGCACTAAATAGACTGCCAGACTAACGAATGCACGCGTACCCTTCCTCACAGCACATACAAAGTCTCCACTACAGTACTCGCTGTGGCGCTATACAAATCGGTTAACCGCGTGAAGGACTTTGTTGCGTATTTCCGCTAATAATTTCGTTATTAATTAAAGCAAATAATTAGCTGATAAGACAACAGGGCTTGTACAAATTGCTTGTTTTAATAATTCCTATAATTCCTTGTTTCATCCAGCTAAAATGGAATACAAATGCAGTTTTCTCCACAAAGTAGGGGGGCGACTGTCCCCTCTCGCCCCCCCCCTAATCGCCGCTACTGTACCGGCACATGAAAGAACTCCTGTGGGAAAAAATGTCGGCACCTTAACGTCACAGAAAACCACAGAAGTGGTTATGGGAGTACAATAATAATAATAATAATAATAATAATAATAATAATAATAATAATGGCATATATTATACCGTTGCAAATGCGTTAACAATATTATTAATACTGGTAGTAAAATAGTTTAAGTGGTAATTATATTCCATTGCATGTAAACATGTATTATATACGATGTTCTTACATTAATTATACTCGTAGCTCATTTATTACGGAACAGTACATCCGGCTCCATGGCTCATCATCATCATCATCATCATCATCATCCTTCCATCAATTTACCCTCCAGGGTTGGGTGTTCCCTCGGACGCAGAGAGGGATCCCACCTATACCCCCTCAAGGACAGTGTCCTGGAGCGTATGACTTTGGGTTTTGTTTTATGTCGCACCGACACAGATGTCTTGTGGCGACGATGGGATAGGGAAGGTTTGGGAGTGGGAAGGAAGCGGCCGTGGCCTTCAGTTAGGTACCATCCCGGCATTTTCCTGGAGGAGAAGTGGGAAACCACGGAAAACCATCTTCAAGGCTGCCGACAGTGGGATTCGATCCCACTATCTTCCGGATGAAAGTGGGTTCGAACCCCACTGTTGGCAGCTCTGAAGATGGTTTTACGTCGTTTTCCATGTTCACGCCTAGAAATTACTCTCCTTAGCCGTTCCTATCACATCGTCGTCATAAGACGGCATGACGTAAAGCAAATTTTTACAAAAGTAATCGACAAATGAAACACGAACGATAAACGAGAATGTATATATTTCCTATATTCTCCTTCGTCATACTTATAAAGCAGTATTTACTATGTTGCTAGCACATCTGTTGCGCACCACGGATGGAACGGCAAGCGAGGCACACATTCAGTACTGTTGCTCCGTCCTCCGCTCGCCCACCGCTCGCGTGCCGAAGCACCGATTGGTTTCCCAGCAACAGTTTACTACCGGAGAATACCGGAGGGAGCGCTCACTCGCACTACCGATTGCAATCATAGGAGGAACTGCTCCGTTCCCAGCTCTATTCGCACCGCCCACAAACCTAATCAATCCTCCAAACCCGCCAAATCTCCTGGCCAGAGAGAAGGCGTTACCTTCTAGGTGGCCCGCCCCTCCCCTTCGGGGAGGGGAATGAAAACTTTCCCCTAGTCCTATTCGCAACAGTAGCTCCGAGTGTAAGGACTTAGTGGGCTGTAATATCAAACTTACGTCCATGAATGTAGGCGCCCTATAAAAATCGTTACCTACATAAACAAAAATTGATCTATATCACCGATATTCCATACAATACCCCTTAACAAAGAACGTATAGTCATTCAGAATAATTAATGCATCCTCTCATTTGTTATCAAGAAAATGCAATTATATCGACATATAATACATACCCCATATACCTGTAGGTATAAACCCTGTAGATACAACAAACAATGTACAGGTTCAGTTGTTTCTCAGAAAAGTGCAGGCCCTACCTGTGCAGAACTTACACAGTACATGCATTTCGTTCATTATTATTATTATTATTATTATCATTATTATGGAAATATTCCCATTGTATTGGCACTAGAATACAGTAGTTTCAAGTTAAATTTGAATTCGCTTTTAATTTCTGGACATATGTAAAAAACGCGAAAGACGTGCAGAAGTAAAGGATGATTATTTACGAGTGGACGGAGGAGTTCAAGCGGTTCAAGTCTGTAAGTGCTGCTCTGTAAAACATGGCACAAACAACTCGTAAACACCGGTCTCACGGTGTAGGTGGCAACGCGTCCGCCTGTCACCCGGCGGCCCCGGGTTCGATTCCTGGTCGGTTCAGAGTTTTTTATTTAAATTATTAATATCACTGGTCTGGGGTCTGGGTGTTTGTGTCATCCTTAATGTTCCTTTCATCACATTCAACACTTTACACTACCGCCATTTACATAATACACGCAGGTTTCCTCACATATGGTGCAAGTAGAGGCAAAAGATCTTCAAAGGTCGACGCCCCGAACATATAGCATTAAAAAAGGTTAAAGAAGGAGTGTAGTTTCGCGCAATAATAGCGACAAGTTATAAATTCATATGAGATAGCTCGTTCATTCCTCCCGTATGAAGTTCACACTACGCGCTTGTCATTCAATGTCTTTTTTTTTTTTTTTTTTTTTTTTTGCTAGTTGTTTTACGTCGCACCGACACAGGTCTTATGGCGACGATGGGACAGGGAAGGGCTAGGAGTGGGAAGGAAGTGGTCGTAGCCTTAATTAAGGTACAGCCCCAGCATTTGCCTGGTGTGAAAATGGGAAACCACGGGAAACCATTTTCAGGGCTGCCGACAGTGGGGTTCGAACCTACTATCTCCCGAATACTGGACACTGGCCGCACTTAAGCGACTGCAGCTATCGAGTTCGATCATTCAATGTTTGTACGTAAGAATGCTATCTGTATTATCGACCAATAATAAGGGTACCGGTATAAACTGAGGGACCTAGTTTCTCACGATAATAGTGACAAGTTATAAATTCCTGTGAAAATGCTTGTTCATTTCTCCCGTACCTGAGTACCTTTTTAATTTTATTTATCTGTCTTACCTTTTGTACAACTAGAGGTCTTTCTTCTTAAGTCGTAGATCTATTAGATTGCTGTAGTTAGAAATATTTCATTTTCCTACTTCTTAAGGTGTCGTGGTAGACTAGGCACGTGTGAATGAAATTTTGGAATCTATTAGAGTGGACATGTAGGTTGTCTTTGAATGATTTCCCATGCTTAAGGAGTTTCATGTTTAATAATCACTGACCACACGATAAATCTACTTTCCTTGTAGTATTGAAAGTTACCGGACGGAGAATTTGCGTGTACATTTTGAGTGAATAGGGTCGAACCTAGTGTCTTTTAAGATCACTTGTTGTTTTTATGATGAAGTCATCTAATTTTACGATATTCCATGAGGATCAGTAGATGTAATAATCACTTAAATAATAATAATATTGACTAACGATCGGGTAAAACAGAAGTAAATGCTCGTGAGCCATAAAACTACTGTAGAGTTCCTAAATGTGAGATGGAATGTGCTCTGTTCGTGAAGGGTCTGGAATATGGCCAATCCTGAGGGATATTTGTTGTATAATTGAGCAATTGATGAATTAGTGGAAATATTGATTTATTCTTGTGTATTTGGAGCGCAAGATAGATTATAATTATTGGAGCACGTGTTGGGAGTGAATTTCACAAGTAGGAAGTAAAAATAAGACGAGTAAGGCTCACGCTCGCGGTAAATTCAACCTGTAGCCCACATGATGGTAGTGCTTATGGATTTTACTAGAATCTTCCATTATAATTTCATGAATTAGATGAACTTGCGTTGATATGTAAAATGTGTTTCTATCAAGTGATACCCATGACTTCGATCACTAGCCACCATAAATGAAGGAGAATTTCAGTACACGGATTATTTCTGCTGGACATTACGCGTCCCGACCACCAATAAAAATCATGGATAAATTTGCCAAATCAGGATTCGATGTAAATAGTGTACATAAAAACGTGTTTCCCTAGTGTGAATGTGTGTGTGTGTAAATGTGTATATTTCTCTTGTGCCATGTTGATTTCATTTAATTTTGATCTGGTCATGCACTTGCTGTGACGCATCGTTGCGTGTCGCCTTAAGAAATAATTTTTATGCCCTTAAGGGAAAGTTTAATTAAGTCAAGTCAAGGAAGACTAGGAAGGAATTTATTTTCTTAATTAGCGAGATTTAAAAGGAAAGATCATCTCGTTACTTTATGAAGGCACTCGATTTGTAAATAAAATTTATTTAACTAGCTCACACGTTGGTAATGTACATTTCTAAATATCTGAAATACTTTAAGATTAATTTGAACAGAAATGAAATGCAAAGATCAGAGGTAGAAATTCGTTAGCCGCATGATTGCTTTGAAACATTGTGAAAAGAAGTCATTAATAATTAATTAAAAATAATTACTCTGAAATGCTAATGATGATCATTAGGTAAATGATGCAGTGGAGAATTAATGAGAACACGATCGTGTGACAATGAAACAGGTTAATTGAATGATAAGAAAATAACAATAATAATAATAATTAGAATAATAATTAATTAATTTTGAGAATTTTGGAAACAATTTTCATTTGCTACTGAAGTTCATGTTGGTGTCATTGACCAATATTAGATACTGTAAATGACGAATTCAGTTGAATACATCTTAAAAACCACGTGTTGAGACTACTTTAAATTGGTAAAGCTTTGAACATATGTTAATTTATTTAATTCTTTCAGTCAAATGTTTGGTTTGAAAAGGCAAGTGGCCTAATTACTTCTTTGGTTTCATTACAGCACAGTAAGGCTGGAGATATGAACACGTGTCGCTCTAAATAGAGGAAGAAATCCAATATTATGAAAGTTCTCTGTTAAAATTAAAAAGGAACTAGCAAGAATATTTCATTTGTTTGTCTGCTTATGTGAATAAATGTCAGAGTGTTGTTTTAATATTTCTTTTTATCCTGCTTGGTCATCAATCCTTAACAACCCTTAAATGCCTCTAGAAAGTGATAGCCAACGATCGAACGGTCCACCTTGGGATTCCTCGCTCGATGGCTGGGCTTAGCTCGGGAAAAATGGGGGCAATACAGATAGCATTCTTACGTACAAACATTGAATGATCGAACTCGATAGCTGCAGTCGCTTAAGTGCGGCCAGTGTCCAGGATTCGGGAGATAGTAGGTTCGACCCCCCACTGTCGGCAGCCCTGAAAATGGTTTCCCGTGGTTTCCCACTTTCACACCAGGCAAATGCTGGGGCCATAAGACCTATCTGTGTCGGTGCGACGTAAAACAACTAGCAAAAAAAAAAAAAAAAAGACATTGAATGACAAGCGCGTAGTGTGAACTTCATACGGGAGGAATGAACGAGCATTCTCATATGAATTTATGACTTGTCGCTATTATTGCGCGAAACTACACTCCTTCTTTAACTTTTTTAATGCTATATGTTCGGGGCGTCGACCTTTGAAGATCTTTTGCCTCTACTTGCACCTTATGTGAGGAAACCTGCGTGTATTATGTAAATGGCGGTAGTGTAAAGTGTTGAATGTGATGAAAGGAACGTTAACGATGACACAAACACCCAGTCCCCAGACCAGGGATATTAATAATTTAAATAAAAAACTCTCAACCGGCCAGGAATCGAACCCGGGGTCGCCGGGTGACAGGCGGACGCGTTGTCACCTACACCATGAGACCGGTTGTTTGTGCCATGCTTCACAGCGCAGTACTTACAGACTTGAACCGCTTGAACTCTTCCGTCCACTCGTAAATAATTATTCTTTACTTCTGCACGTCTTTCGCGTTTTTTACATATGTCCAGAAATTAAAAGCGAATTCAAATTTAACTTGAAACTACTGTATTCTAGTGCCAATACAATGGGAATATTTTCATAATAATGATGATGATAATAATAATAATAATAATAATAATAATAATAATAATAATTGTACCGGGCGGTACACCTCCACGCCGCTAATTTAAAATTTGCGCCAATTGAAACTCCTCTGCTGGAGGAAGTCTGAACTTTATCTACGGAATTATTTAAGTTTCTCTGAAGATGTCACTACTGGGAAATGTTGTAGTTTCTTAACTGGGTCGTTTTCGACACATTTTTGTTTCCCTATTGTAAGAAGTGTGAACTTTCTCTTCTAGAGGACACTACTGAAGATCAACAATAGTGCACCCTAGTGCGAAGTGAAAGAACTGTTTTTTTTTGGAGAAAATTTTTATTTCAAAAGTTTGTTTCTTGTTAAATTTCTTTCTGTTATTGTTTAAGTTGGCTGTATACCCCTTTCTTTCCCCTTGTTTTGTATTTAGCCAATCCCGAATTTTTGAAATTAATTTCTAACCAATCAGGTGTATCTTCTCCAAAGGGGATATGTTGCTGTACCCTAGCCAATAAAGTGATTGTGGGCGGGTGTTTTCTTACCTGAAACGCCTCGAACTTTCCGCGAGAGTATATAAACTGCTGATTTTAGGGTCTCTGCGCCACTTCAGTACCATCTTTCAGTGTGTAAAGTACATAGCAGGGGGCGGGAAGCGCCTCTTTCTTCGGGGAGCAGTTCTACACCAAGGTAATGGCCTTTTAATCTTTTCTTGCTAGCTCAGCAGTTTAACTCTCGGGGCGGGTCCGAAGCGTTTCTACCATGTAACCTTTTCCTAAATGTAACTACTCTTAGCATCTATTATCTTTTAAAGCTACATATTGGGATAGAGAGTGCTTAACCCTCTCGAGCTCCCACTCATTTTGTTTTGAGGTGAACTTATTTCTCACAACCGATTCTTCCTTAATGTAAAGTAAATTGTTCTTTTCTAAAGTCACCTCAGTAGTATGGGATTAGCCCTTGCATTAGTGGCCTAGAGCCAGATTAGTTTTTAAAACAAATGCATTAGGAGTGCAGATTGCCTCCTCTCAAGTTATTTTAGAGGTCATGTAATTAACCTTCTTCTCATTTAATAGACCTCAGTAGGTTGGGTATTTTACCCCTGTGTATATGTCCTTAGAGGACAGCTTGAAGGTGGAATTAGGTGTGGCCTTTGACAGGCCTAAAATTTGAGAGCAAGTTGCTCTTTCTTGAAAATTTTGTTTTCTGCGCGCCTCAAGGAGGCCTTACTGTGTAATTTGGAGCAAGTGCTCCTAGGCATGAATGGGGTTTTCCGCCCCTCTGTTGAAACTTATGTTTGGGGTAAAACTGGGCTAATGGCTCAAGAATTATGAGGTTGGGGCTCGAAGCCCAAATCCTGTAAATATTGTAATTGTACTTTTATTGCCTTGCTACTCTGTACCTGTCTTTCGTGTTATTTCTGAACTTTGGAAAGAGAATATAACCTTATTAAATTTTACATTAACTTTAATTTCGTAGTTTGAGACCCGTTCACACCCGCACCTTCTTTCACCTCTACCTACCACCAAAATACGGTTAAGTGGTAGCAGAGCGTGGTTGAATGGGTCTCAATTTAGCCCCTTTTGACGGCTAAATATTGTTTTGTTCCGAACTCTAACAATTTTCTCAGTTGCTGGAATTTTCTGATTTTTTCCAAATTGTTCTGTCATCATGCCCGGCCCTCGCGATGTTCTCCATCTTAACTATTTGCGCAAGGAGGAGTTAATCTATGAATTAACTATTAGAAATGTGCAATCTGGAGGCACGGTTGCGGTAGACACAAACAAGCTTAGAGAGTCCCTTGATTTGCCCATTTCCATCCCCACTTTGGGAGAGAAAGAAATTGACGTTTCTCTTTCCACGATCACCGAGAATACTACTGGGCTAGCATCGGTAGTTAGTTTTTTTGATGAAAATGATCCTTCTCCTAATCAAATTAAGCGTGTGGTAGCCAGGCTATATCATTTTTCAAATAGAGTTAACGATCTGTTGTCTCTGAAGTTGAATGACGTTCAGAGGAAGGAAGCAAGTATGTTGCTTGAAAATATTTCTGAATTATCCAGTAAGGTTACCCAATTGTTAACTGGGGAAGTTCCTCCCAAAATCGATCAACCCACCACGATGAATGCAGGTAGCGAGGAAGAGCCTCCTAAGGGAGAAGTCAATAGGATAACCGTTGCTGCTCAAACTATCTCTGCCCCATTGGACAACGAGTCTGAACGCCGTAACTCATTGAATAATGTACGTTCTGAATTAACTTCTTTGCCACTTAAACCTTTACCGACTATGTCACCTGGGTTCAGCAGTTTGCCTCATCCATTGGCAATGTTGCTCAGAGGTATCTCGAAGTTTTCTGTCAACACCACCAGTGAAGTTATTTCCTTCTTAAGGTTTTTAGTTGAATTTCGGGATAATGCCCTGGTTTTTCTCTTTCTCCATGTCAAATTTTGCAAATCATCTATCCGTATGCAATTGGTATTCTCTCTGACAAAATAGTAAGAGCCATAGCTGAACAGTCATCTATTGAAGATTTTCATGCACACTTACTTGCAAATTTTATTCCTGCCCGCGCGAGGTCATCTCTGATTCAGAAGTACTATTATCGAGTACAGAGATTGGATGAAAATCTGGCTGATTTCATACAAGACATTAAGTTTTATACTAGGGTGTTTGCTCTTCATTTTCCTGAAGATCAGATTGTACAGGCTATTGTGGAAGGAATTTCACCATCCTATAGGTCATATTTGTGTTTCACGGCGTGCCCGCAAACCTTCTCTGAACTTGAAGCATTGGCCGTCTCAGCGGAAGGAGTTAGATACGCCGATTCCTTGCGTGTCGCGAAAGAACCCCCGCCTTCTTTTAGTAATACTCGGCCTCCACCTCGCCGATCAGTCACATCCCGTAAATGTTACGCTTGCGGGTCGCCTGACCATCTTCGGAACAAGTGTCCATTGATCAAATCTAGTAGGGCAAATAGTGGAGCTGGCTCATCACAAGGCTGTTTTAAATGTGGGGCTTTCTCACATATCGCCAAAAATTGCCCAAATTCAAATAGCACCCCCTCCTGCTCAACTTCTGGTGCAAATTCCACCAATGCCAATAATAAAAAATGACTAGTGTTTTCGGCTGAGTCGACTAATCCATCTTTCCGAGGCTCAGCCCCTGGTAAACAGATCGAAAATTCAGGGAACGTTCAATCTGAAAATCCATCTTTTGAATGCCCCAAAGAGTGTCTTAGGATCGCGGCGGATTCCCCCGCACCTGTTCCTTTTCTTAAGATTGAGTTAAATAACGATCCTATAACAGCTCTATTAGATTCAGGCAGTGTTTGTTCAATTATTTCGGACCAATGGTATTCAAAATTGAAATCTGTTTGTAAACTACCTGACTATGGCTCATCTCCTGTTCAATATGTTTCGGCTAATTCATCTCCATTAGAAATTCTAGGTTCTTTACAGGTCAAAATTCGTATTTTTAAATTTACATGGAAAATCAAATTGTTTGTGGCCAAGCACTTGTCTTGCCCCATCATATTGGGAGCCCACTTCATTTCCCACACTGGTCTTGTGCTCGATCTTCAGAGTAAGTCGTGCACATTCAAATTTGCTTCCAATTGTAAAATCCCCTTGTTAAAATGTAATTCTGCATCATGTTCATCTATTTCGCCTACCCAGGATGAGATGTTGTTAGACCTTAGACATCTACCTGAGGAGCAGGCTGATAGTATTCGTAAGTTGTGTCAGTCGTTTCCAGAGGTGTTCTCTGATACTCTTGGTGTTACTGACCTTATCGAATACAAAATTGAGGTCACGGATTCGATTCCTGTCCGTTTTCCACCTTATAGGCTCTCTCCACCAAAAATGAAGGCTCTGAAAGAAATCATCGATCAGATGTTGAAGGATGGTATTATTAGGCCCTCTAAGTCGGCGTATTCTTTGCCTATTTTTCTAGTCCCGAAACCCCAAGGGGGCTTCAGGCCTGTCATTGATTAGGGCTCTCAATCGGAAGGTGGTGTTACAATCTGTGCCCCTTCCCGACCTTCATTCTTGTTTTTCATGGTTCCGTAAGGCCAAGTTCTTCACCATCTTGGATTTGAATCAGGCTTACAATCAAATTCCCCTCGCCGAAGAGTCTATACATATTACAGCGTTTGCCACGGATTGGAATTTGTATGAATACAACCGCGTGCCTTTCGGGCTCCCCACGGGAGCAGCTGTACTCACTAGGCTGCTAGATAGGGTCTTCTCCGACATCAAATTTGAGTACTTGTATCACTACTTGGATGACGTCGTCGTATTTTCGGAGACCTTTGAAGAACATCTAGATCATCTGCGAGAAGTTCTCAATCGCCTTCGTAAGGCGGGGTTAACTGTCAAGTTGTCCAAGGTTGCCTTTGCTAAGCCCTCTATGTCATTCCTAAGGCATATTGTGTCACCTGATGATGTTGCCGTCGATCATTCTCGAACACAGGCCATCCGTGATTTTAAACATCCCAAGGACATTAAAGGTATCGCCAGGTTCATTGGTATGGTGAATTTCTTCAGGAAGTTTATTCCTAACTTCGCTAATAGAGCGGCGCCCTTAAACCTTCTTCGTAGGAAAGGCATCAAATTCGAGTGGGGACCTTCTCAACAAGCCGCTTTTGAAGATCTTAAATTAGCTCTCTGTAATGCCCCTGTCCTTGCTATGCCTGATTTCTCAAAGAAATTCATCGTCCAAACCGACGCGTCGTCGTCAGCAGTAGCTGCAGTCCTTCTTCAAGAGACTGAACTAGGGAGGCGACCCATCGCCTATGCATCTAGGACCTTGTCGGCTCAAGAAGCCAAGTATTCCATCTATGAGCTCGAAGGTTTGGCAGTCTTATTTGCCTTAGAAAAGTTCCGACTCTATCTGGAACATGTCAAATTCGACCTGGAGACAGATAATCAAGCCTTAAGCTGGGTCTTAGGTAGGCCGCGTCGTTCTGGTCGTATAGCCCGTTGGGCCATCCGTATTTCTGCCTTCCAATTTGATGTTAGGCATATCCGAGGTACCGAAAATGTTGTCGCTGATGGACTCAGCCGTATGTTTTCCAACGACGTCGAGACCCATGAACCGGTCGACAGTTCATCACCTCCCGAGTCCATACTATCTGATGTTAATGCCATCTTAACAGATGCTCCCATGCTCTTTAGGGATATCGAGAAATACCAACGTGAAGATCCGACGCTGGCTCCGATAATGGAAACCCTTTCTTCTGGGGAACATGTCGTCCCTTATGCTCTGAGGAATGGTGTTTTATGTTGCCCATCGAGGCACGATAAGATGATGAAAGTTGTCGTTCCAGCTGTTCTTGTACCTATGATCTTCAAGTATTATCATGAGACCCCATTAGGAGGGCATCTAGGCATCTTTAAAACTCGTGAGAAGATTCGTGAAAGGTTCATTTGGAAGGGTATGGACGGTGAAATCCGTGAACTAGTAAAAGCTTGTAAATCTTGTTTGCTTAGTAAACCCACCATGTCCACCAAGGTAGGCCTTTTGTCTTCCCATCAAGCGTCGCGCCCCATGGAACGCCTGTATATTGATTATGTAGGACCCTTCCCCCAGTCGAAGGGAAATGCTAACAAGTTCATCTTTGTATGCGTAGATGGTTTTACAAGATTTTCCTGGTTATCTCCGACTAAGCTGGCTACCGCTCAGTCCACCATTACTTGCCTAAATTCTATTTTTGCTTCTTTTGGTCCGTGCCAATATATTGTGTCTGATAATGCTAAGGCGTTCACATCAAATCTTTTTCGTAAATTCTGTTTTGACTTGTCCATCTCTCATGTAACTACTTCTGCTTATTATCCTCAACCATCTCTGGCTGAACGGGTTAACCGTAATCTCAGGTCCGCGCTTATTGCCTATCATCATGAAGATCATTCCAGGTGGGACACGTCCCTGCATTGGTTAGCTTTTGCTTTGAATTCGGCGGTTCATGAATCACATAAATTTACTCCAGCCTCTTTGATGTTCAAGTTTGTTCCCAACACACCGCTCTCTAACCTCTGGTCTCTGAGTGACATTCTACCTGAGACAATAGATCCGGATAATATCAAAGATCTTTGGAGGAAAGCTAAAGCCAATCTTAAGGTGTCTCATGAAAAGGTTAGGGAAAGATATGATCGTGGACGGAGACCCACCAATTTGAAGGTAGGTGACCAGGTGATGGTCAAGAACTTTGTTCCCGCGGGCAAGCTTGCCCCCAGATTTCATGGGCCGTGTATCATTCTCGATTTCCTTACGCCGGTTACGTTGTTATTAAGTAATCCAGCCACCGAGAGGATATTTAGGGTTCACCTGTCACAGGTGAAACCGGTGTAATTTCTGTGTTAACTTGCTTCATATTATTTTGAAAGAAATCGGAAGGTTATATTTTTTTTCTTTCTCTTTCTCTGAGAGGTTTCTCTTTTAGGCCTTCTGCCCTTGCAATCTGTTTCCCTTATGCGTAATTATTTTTGTAAACCTCCCCCGATATGTTGAACTGCCATCCTGTCCTTGCCACGGCCATTACCACACTCCCGTCCCCTGCTCCACTATACACAGTGGCTTGCTTATATAAAATGCCATGGATATCTGCACGCCGCTGGCCCCTCAACCTCTCCACAAAGCCTGTGCCCTCAAAAAAGATGATGGTCCAACAAAATTCTGCCGCCTAGCTTTAATGTTTCAGTGCCCCCGCCGCCGTGCGGCGCCGTACCGCTACTGGAATAGAGGAAGGGCCCCCTCTCCTCCAGCGAGGTCGACCAGTGTACGGCGAGCCGGAGCCCTCCTCCCGACCAAGGCTGATGTGCGGCGCACGACCTGCTACTTGCCCACAGCCTGTATATGTTCACCGCGGGCGCGGCGTGCTTCAAGTCCACTGCTCCCCTCATAGTGCGGGCGAGCGGTATCTCAGGGTACTTGAGGGGTCCGAGCGGCCACCTTTGGACGCGAACTGCAACGGCCGGTCTGGCCATCCAACTTAATCAACATCGAAATATTTAATCAACTACTTGGACATTTACTATCAGCAATTACTACACTTGGGAATTCAACAGCAATATTTGGTGGACTTTGAAAATTTTTCTTCACTTTCAAGTATTAAAAGTTTTCTTCTGAATTCAATTCCTACATAAAGACATTACTTCAACAGTTACTACAAGTATTTTGAAAATGGATCAAATCAAATTTCTACAATTTTGATAAATGCTTCTGCAATTAATCTCCATATCAACATCATAACTTGGACCTGGTTTTCAAACAAAAGGTTATGTTCTTCTGTGTTACCCCTTGGAGGAACTTTTGGGGGGGGAGGTCTGTACCAGGCGGTACACCTCCACGCCGCTAATTTAAAATTTGCGCCAATTGAAACTCCTCTGCTGGAGGAAGTCTGAACTTTATCTACGGAATTAATTTTTAAGTTTCTCTGAAGATGTCACTACTGGGAAATGTTGTAGTTTCTGAACTGGGTCGTTTTCGACTTATTTTTGTTTCCCTATTGTAAGAAGTGTGAACTTTCTCTTCTAGAGGACACTACTGAAGATCAACAATAGTGCACCCTAGTGCGAAGTGAAAGAACTGTTTTTTTTTTTGGAGAAAATTTTTATTTCAAAAGTTTGTTTCTTGTTAAATTTCTTTCTGTTATTGTTTAAGTTGGCTGTATACCCCTTTCTTTCCCCTTGTTTTGTATTTAGCCAATCCCGAATTTTTGAAATTAATTTCTAACCAATCAGGTGTATCTTCTCCAAAGGGGATATGTTGCTGTACCCTAGCCAATAAAGTGATTGTGGGCGGGTGTTTTCTTACCTGAAACGCCTCGAACTTTCCGCGAGAGTATATAAACTGCTGATTTTAGGGTCTCTGCGCCACTTCAGTACCATCTTTCAGTGTGTAAAGTACATAGCAGGGGGCGGGAAGCGCCTCTTTCTTCGGGGAGCAGTTCTACACCAAGGTAATGGCCTTTTAATAACTTCTTTTCTTGCTAGCTCAGCAGTTTAACTCTCGGGGCGGGTCCGAAGCGTTTCTACCATGTAACCTTTTCCTAAATGTAACTACTCTTAGCATCTATTATCTTTTAAAGCTACATATTGGGATAGAGAGTGCTTAACCCTCTCGAGCTCCCACTCATCTTGTTTTGAGGTGAACTTATTTCTCACAACCGATTCTTCCTTAATGTAAAGTAAATTGTCCTTTTCTAAAGTCACCTCAGTAGTATGGGATTAGCCCTTGCATTAGTGGCCTAGAGCCAGATTAGTTTTTAAAACAAATGCATTAGGAGTGCAGATTGCCTCCTCTCAAGTTGTTATTTTAGAGGTCATGTAATTAACCTTTTTCTCATTTAATAGACCTCAGTAGGTTGGGTATTTTACCCCTGTGTATATGTCCTTAGAGGACAGCTTGAAGGTGGAATTAGGTGTGGCCTTTGACAGGCCTAAAATTTGAGAGCAAGTTGCTCTTTCTTGAAAATTTTGTTTTCTGCGCGCCTCAAGGAGGCCTTACTGTGTAATTTGGAGCAAGTGCTCCTAGGCATGAATGGGGTTTTCCGCCCCTCTGTTGAAACTTATGTTTGGGGTAAAACTGGGCTAATGGCTCAAGAATTATGAGGTTGGGGCTCGAAGCCCAAATCCTGTAAATATTGTAATTGTACTTTTATTGCCTTGCTACTCTGTACCTGTCTTTCGTGTTATTTCTGAACTTTGGAAAGAGAATATAACCTTGTTAAATTTTACATTAACTTTAATTTCGTAGTTTGAGACCCGTTCACACCCGCACCTTCTTTCACCTCTACCTACCACCAAAATACGGTAACAATAATAATAATAATGAACGAAGTGTATGTACTGTGTAAGTTCTGCACAGGTAGGGCCTGCACTTTTCTGAGAAACAACTGAACCTGTTTAGATATATTGTTTGTTGTATCTACAGGGTTTATACCTACAGGTATATGGGGTATGTATTATATGTCGATATAATTGCATTTTCTTGATAAATGAGAGGATGCATTAATTATTCTGAATGACTATACGTTCTTTGTTAAGGAGTATTGTATGGAATATCGGTGATATAGATCAATTTTTGTTTATGTAGGTAACGATTTTTATAGGGCGCCTACATTCATGGACGTAAGTTTGAAGTCCTTACACTGTTGCGAATAGAGCTGGGAACGGAGCAGTTGCTCCTATGATTGCAATCGGTAGTGCGAATGAGCGCTCCCTCCAGTATTCAACATCGTCATCGTCATCTGTTTACCCTCCAGGTTCGGCTTTTCCCTCGGACTCAGCGAGGGATCCCACCTCTACCGCCTCAAGGGCAGTGTCCTGGAGCTTCAGACTCTTGGTCGGGGGATACAACTGGGGAGAATGACCAGTACCTCGCCCAGGCGGCCTCACCTGCTATGCTGGGGATGGGAAGATTGGAAGGGATAGACAAGGAAGAGGGAAGGAAGCGGCCGTGGCCTTAAGTTAGGTACCATCCCGGCATTCGCCTGGAGGAGAAGTGGGAAACCACGGAAAACCACTTCGAGGATGGCTGAGGTGGGAATCAAGCCCACCTCTACTCAGTTGACCTCCCGAGGCTGAGTGGACCCCGTTCCAGCCCTCGTACCACTTTTCAAATTTTCGTGGCAGAGCCGGGAATCGAACCCGGACCTCCGGGGGTGGCAGCTAATCACGCTAACCACTACACCACAGAGGCCCTCCGGTATTCTCCGGTAGTAAACTGTTGCTGGGAAACCAATCGGTGCTTCGGCACGCGAGCGGAGGGCGAGCGGAGGACGGAGCAACAGTACTGAATGTGTGCCTCGCTTGCCGTTCCATCCGTGGTGCGCAACGGATGTGCTAGCGACATAGTAAATACTGCTTTATAAGTATGACGAAGGAGAATATAGGAAATATATACATTCTCATTTATCGTTCGTGTTTCATTTGTCGATTACTTTTGTAAAAATTTGCTTTACGTCATGCCGTCTTATGACGAGGATGTGACAGGAACGGCTAAGGAGAGTTATTTCTAGGCGTGAAAATGGAAAACGACGTAAAACCATCTTCAGAGCTGCCGACAGTGGGGTTCGAACCCACATTCATCCGGAAGATAGTGGGATCGAATCCCACTGTCGGCAGCCTTGAAGATGGTTTTCCGTGGTTTCCCACTTCTCCTCCAGGAAAATGCCGGGATGGTACCTAACTGAAGGCCACGGCCGCTTCGTTCCACTCCCAAACCTTCCCTATCCCATCTCGCCATAAGACTTATCTGTGTCGGTGCGACATAAAACAAAACCCAAAGTCTGACGCTCCAGGACACTGTCCTTGAGGCGGTATAGGTGGGATCCCTCTCTGCGTCCGAGGGAACACCCAACCCTGGAGGGTAAATTGATGGAAGGATTATTATTATTATTATTATTATTATTATTATTATTATTATTATTATTATTATTATTATTATTATTATTATTATTATTATTATTGTACTCCCATAACCACTTCTGTGGTTTTCTGTGAGGTTAAGGTGCCGACATTTTGTCCCACAGGAGTTCTTTCATGTGCCGGTACAGTAGCGGCGATTAGGGGGGCGAGAGGGGACAGTCGCCCCCCTACTTTGTGGAGAAAACTTTGCATTTGTATTCCATTTTAGCTGGATGAAACAAGGTATTATAGGAATTATTAAAACAAGCAATCTGTACAAGCCCTGTTGTCTTATCAGATAATTATTTGCTTTAATTAATAACGAAATTATTAGCGGAAATACGCAACAAAGTCGTTCACGCGGTTAACCGATTTGTATAGCGCCACAGCGAGTACTGTAGTGGAGACTTTGTATGTGCTGTGAGGAAGTGTACGCGTGCATTCATTAGTCTGGCAGTCTATTTAGTGTCAGGTAGTTTTTTTTTAGTTTGTAGTCAAATACTAAATGATTTTAATTATATAATCACGCCGTACGTCTATTTAATTGTAATACATGTGTAATATTGTTCCTCTCGTGAAAGTTTTATTGTATAGTATTGAATCAAAATCTCAAATAAATATTATCAACACAGGTAAGTTGGTAGGCTGAGAATCTTCGAGCAAAGTCGGAATTGAAACCGCAAGCTTGAGCTCAGAAGGCCAGCGCTCTACCGTCTGAACTACTCAGCCCGGTACAGCATATAACCAGTTTCAATCAGTTCGTACTCTTCAGAAAAAATTGAAATGGCGTATGACTTTTAGTGCTGAGAGTGTCTGAGGACAAGTTCGGCTCACCAGATGCAGGTCCTTTAATTTGACGTCTTTAGGCGACCTGCGCGTTGTGATGTGGATGAAATGATGATGACGACACATACACCCAGTTCCAGCGCCAGCGAAATTAGCCAATTAAGGTGAAAATTCCCGAACCTGCCGGGAATCGAACCCGGGACCCCTGTGACCAAAGGCCAGCACACTAACCATTTAGCCATGGAGCCGGATGTACTGTTCCGTAATAAATGAGCTACGAGTATAATTAATGTAAGAACATCGTATATAATACATGTTTACATGCAATGGAATATAATTACCACTTAAAATATTTTACTACCAGTATTAATAATATTGTTAACGCATTTGCAACAGTATAATATATGCCAATATTCAATCTACAGTATTCTATCCACCTGCACCTATTGCAAACTGAACGTCAGCAGATCAAAATTTGTTATTCATAACGTAACAAATAATGCGGCGATCTTGAAACGACTACATCATTTGAATGACAAACGTAGGGGAACACATGCTGCAGAGTTTTCAACTACTGTGGGGCTAATATTGTCATTCAGTGCATCCAAACTGTTTTAACCTTTAATGTATTATGGAAATCCTCGTGTGTTTTGGACTCACTGCTTCGTGCATCTAACAACCAAATTTTCTGGTCGTATCTCTTGGTTTCCTAACTTCTTCCATTCCCCACCCTATCCTATATCTTGCTAAAAGATTTTGTATTATTCAGAGTGTTTAGATCCGTATGATACTTTCTATAAGAATTTAATAACTTTAGCCTCTACTCCATCATTTGTGTGAGAATTTTCAGTGAATTTGATTGTTGATCATGTTAAATTAGCTTATTTTATTGCCTAAATTTATATTGCACTTATTTATTGTCTAAATATATATTCCCATGGCACATTAGTGTTTTTAAAATTTCTGACACGGATGTATGTATGTGTATGGCCTAGCTCAACTGCTTTTCTCAAGTTATCTTCACCAACCTTTTTTTTTTGTAATGTAATCACCTAATCATCTTGGCCTAACATTTTTGTGTAACTGATCTTAAACTCACATTGGAAATTATTCCTGCAATTGTTAGTTGTTATCTCCTGCTGGTCAGAAATGTATACAGTATATTTATTGGAGTAAAAGTAACAGTTATTATTGAAACTATCACTTCCTTTAGCAACATTTATCATTGCCACTCTCTACATTTCTGGAACTCTCTGGGTTTATGATTTGATATTCCACTGTGTATACCTGCTATAATAACTGTTTCATTATTACTGTATTCTTGCTCTCCTTACCTGTTCTCAATTGTCGAACTCGGACTCGCCCAACAACTTGTTACAATATTACTGTATATTGTGATGGCATTTTCATCTTAATTTAGTTAAAATCTTCTTTGAATTGTTTACTGGTGTTTGATGTTAATAGTAAAAGGAACTCTTAGCTGGGAAATCTCCTCTCAACTGCAACTGAGGTATGTATTGTCTGTTGGCCAATGTGATGTTAACTTTGTATTAAAGAGTCTAGAAGAGAAATGAAGAATAGATTTAGTTATACTGTGAAGAAACCATGCTGTTACTGTGTGGGGTTGTCAAATTATTAAATACTGACTTCCGTGCTGGACCCTTTAGATCTTGGCTGTTGGCTGATTGCTTGTACCAAACAGCTGACTGGTTGAAAGCATATGAGATATATACTGTTTTTATAACTGAAGATGTCTCAAACAAGAGGTAAAACTTATCCTAATTAGTTTAGTCCTGTTATTGTCCTATTGTTGGCCCTAGATATAGGAAAACAATAACAAAACTATGTTGAAAGGTGGAAAATTCTCTCAATTGCAATTGAGTTAATGTCAATACAGATTCATATAAGGAAGTTCATAAATTGAGAGCAGCTGATTTAAACTAAAACAGATATGAGTATCATTCATTATCCTTTGCCACCTCTTTTCTGCCTGACAGTATGGAACCTAGGTGTGTCTGTCGATACTGATGTCATCATGTTGACATGAGACAACCATATACTTTGTCTTTTTTTTTTTTTTGACTGAGTAATATTCCTACCTTCCCTGCTTCTTGCATAAACTGGGATATATCAACAGTCACCTGAGCCAAGGTTCCACCCATATCTGCTATGTCATCTGCAAATGCTAGGATCGTGTCAGTCCCGACAATCACCATCTCACTTGTACGACCTCTTCATATCTCACCTTCTCTACAGCTACATCAAATAGGGTTGGTGACAGAGGGTCACCTTGCTGCAATCCACTTCGAACTGAGAAAAGCACTGACAGTTGGTTTGCAAATCACGTGACAGCTGGAGTTCTTGTAGCAAGCTTCGATGAGTTTAACGTATTTTGGTCGGATGTCCAACTCCTGCATTATCTTCGACAGTGCTGGCATATGCCTACTGAAAATCAAAGGATAAAATGTGGACATATCATTTGTCTCAGCATAAAGTTGTCAAGTGGCCACATTGATACGGAGCCATGATCTCTCCAAGGAATGGATTCAGGCGGCTCAACGTCAGAGAAGTAAAGATCTTTTAGCTTGAGTTACTACGGTAGTTGTCCACCTGTAAAATGTCACCTTTCTTAATGATTGAACATGTGACTGCCTTCTTCCATTCTACTGGGATTTCTTCAATTGCCTAGATGTTAGAAATCAATTGTTTCGGGACTTCCAAAACTGTTTCATCTCCATATCTCAGCAATTCTGCATTTATATCACTACTTCCTGTGGGATTATGTTTTTTTTTTTTTTTTTTAAGAGATTTTACAGCTCTTCTTACATCTCCAGTGGATGGCTCGGGTATCTCATCTTTCATATTTAAGATCTGCTCCTGTGTTTCGATCATGAAATTCATGGCTTCAACATTAAACACTTTTCCAAACAGATCTATTCGTTCCACTTCCCCATTGTCATCCATGAAGATCAACGCTTGCTATCTCCTTGCAAATCCTGCCGCTTAAAACAAAGAGCACAGCGATCTCCCATTTTCCTCTACTGCCATCAGTAGTCCTTTAAAACATCAGATAGAGAATCTGCCACCTGGGCGACTGCCCTAAATGCAAATCAATAGTGATTGATCGATTGCTTTCTTACGTGGGCATCTGAAGGTACTCAGTTCAGTTAGGAATAAAATATGTTTCAAATGTTTCCTCTCTTCATTGATCTGTGTGTTCCAGTGGACCAGTTAATAGTGGTGTGCCTGGATTTCTTCATCGCGGGTTCTCAGACTACGAGCAACACGCTGGATTTTGCCTTCCTGCTTGTTCTGCTCCATCCTGATATTCAGAAGAAAGTAAGAGAAGAGATCTGTTCCGTTGTGGGAACTGAGCGTCGGGCTACCCTCAGTGACAGGACCAAGTTAGTTCTACTTTCACTGTAATTACCTTTTTGTAATAGTATGGAGAAAGAAGCTTTCTTAAGTTCATCCTAGGTGTTTCTAGGGTTTTCACCTGGTGGCCGTTCAACTCCATAGCTAAATTGTTAGCGTGCTGGCCTTTGGTCCAGAGGGCCCAAGGTTCGATTCCTGGCCAGGATGAGGATTTTAACCTTCATTGATTAATTCCATTGGCTCGGGGAGTGTTTCTGCTGTTCCCAACATCCCTGCAACTCACACACCACACATAACACTATCCTCCACCACAATAACACACAGTTAACTACACATGGCAGATGCTGCCCACTCTCATCAGAGGGTCTGCCTTACAAGGGCTGCACTCGGCTAGAAATAGCCACACGAAATTATTATTACCTGGTGGCCATTATTATTAACACATTGGTGACGAGCCCGAGAATTCTCGTTTCTCGGCTGACCGTACATGACGGCCTACGGGAATTCTCGGTTTTATGGACCTCATGTTTCCTTGATCGCTGCTACAATCTGGTGGTGAAATTATAAGTTTTAAACAGTGTAGTCATAGAAAAAATAGTGTAAGGCAACTATTGCTCCATCATCTTCTCTTTAAATCTTCATTAAAAAAATAATATCGGAAATGTAGAGCTATTCCTTGGAGCTTCAGTGCAACTGTCAACATGGCGCGGCGCATGCAGTTGCTAGCAGATATGGATATTTGTAATGAATTACATGCAGACTGGTTATCAGATATACCAGATATATCAGATGTAACTAGAAACAGTGAATTAGATATTTCTAATTATGTGAGTGATTCTGACAGTGCTTTTGGTCCTTCTATGTCAAATTGTGGATAACAATCTCGTGTGTTTGAATACAGCAGAGACTCAGATGCACACAAGTCAAGTATAGAAAGCACTTGTAGTATGTAGTAGGTATAGATACAGTCAGCGGCTTCTTAAAAGATAATCCAGTTCATAATTTAAAAGTTTGAGGTCGATATCTAAAATAGTTTTTGTGTTATATGAGTTTGAATGCAGCAGTGTAAATTTGTTCTTGCAGGCTAGAACTATCCGGTCAACAGGGGGTAGTAGCCTCCGTTCAGACCCATGTTAAGGCACTGAGTCTTTACGTTCTGACACCGAGGTTAACTGTTCAAGGTTCATTGATGTAAAAATTTTCGCTATGGAAATGTTGGATGAAAGGATAGGAGGTGGTGTGCATGCCAAAATTCTGGATTCAATTCGAAACCTCTCTGAGTGAATTTACACTGTGTTGTTGCTGGTGATTCGACCTTTGAACTGGGACATTAAGCTTTAATGAATAGGGGTAGGGTATGAACTCTCCCTACCTCATTACAACATGCAGTCATCACACGGAACGCAGAAAGGTACACTCAGCAATGACATTCACCTCTGAGCAAAGAGTATCTACCATAATTTCCTAACCAAAGATGGTGCACATAAATAAATTAATATCACAAACCACCTGTCATCATGGCCCACAGACTGATGACATTAAAACACACTGAATCATTTTAAGTTAGGTTGGAGATATAAGATAGGATTTTTTCAGTTGAAAATTCTTACACAATATCCACCTACGAGTATAAAGCAGTTTTGTCCTGTTGAACAGCCAGCCACTTTCACATGTTAATAATGAGGAGAGGGATTTCATATTTTCCATAATGTCATTCCTGACTTGCATCGATGTACAGGGTCCGGCAAAAAGATCTGACATTTTTATACTGGCTGTAGCTTTGGTTATGAAAGGCGCACGCAGACAGGAGAGAAAGGGATGAACTCCGGAACTGTAGAACACTATGCATCAGGCATTTGCTGTGGATACAGTTTTTAAGACAGGTGACTGTGCAACTGTTACACAGCGAAGATTCTGGCAACATTTCAATGCAGGTCAACATGGCCGAGTTCCCAGCCACACTCAGTGTTACTGTGAACTAAGAATTTCAGAACAACTGCATCGGCATCCAAACAGAAGATGATATAGATGTTGATTCCCATAGGGAATCTGAAATATTTGTTCCGAATGAGTAATTAGCCTACGCAGTGGCCTCTACGGTATGCACTAGCCAGCGTCTTGGTAGGTGTGCTAGGTACCAACTGATGAGCCCAGCCTAGCACATGAGGGCGAAACGCTGGCAACCAGGAATGAGTTAGCTGGAAAATTTATAATGTCCAATAACGGACCATTTATATTGGTATCCAAACGGAAATCGACAGGAAAGCCAAGGCCCATACACCTGAGAACATCCAGGCAGTGAGGCAAGCATTTCAGAACAGCCTTGAACGTTCGTCACCCCATCCTCTGCCTCTTTCTGATTGGTCAGCGAGGAGAATCGGGCATAAAGATTTGAAGTTCAACCCCTACAAACTGATGGTTCGTGATTGCTAGGATCGAAGAGCTTTCTCAGTGAACATGCTGGAAATGGTGAGTGATGACATGAGGTACATTTCCAGCTCATAAACAGAACTTTCGATACTTGTCATACATGAATCCTGCACGAGAGTTCCCTTCACAGTGTGGTGTGGTGTGAGCAGCTTTGGGATAATTGGACCATATATTTTCAATGAGGACGATCACGCTGTTTCAGTGAATTTGGATCGCTACATTGCAATGTTAAACAACTTCCTGGCACCAGAACTACACAGACACTGTATTGATATAGGTCAACTTTGGTTCCAGAAAGCTGGTGCGACACCAAAACATCCAGGATTTCAAAGGCAGTTTTAAGCCGTATGATCCCTGGATGTGTCATTTGCCGCCCTAGTGATGTTCCATGGCCTGCTCGTTCACCCGATCTCAGGGTGTGTGATTATTTCTTTGTGGGCTACCTAAAGCAATTCGTCATGAAATTTTGGCAATGCTGGAAGGTATGGTACGGTGCGCTATGGGGAACTTCAGAAACAGGCTCAAGGAGTGTGTGAGAAACAATGGACATCATTTGGAGGGTGTTATTTTCACAATTTTTGTCCCAAGACAATTCCTGGTCATTATTAAATGACAACAATGTTTCTTTTCAGTGAATGAATAAATATCAACATACATTTAAGTACATCTCCTTTTTAATTTCAAAAATCATCAGACCTTTTTGACAGACCTTGTTTGTAGGAATACAGTTGAATGCATCACAATTGGGAAATATCCCAGTGGCTGTGGTCACTTACAGTAGTGTAATATAATGTTAAAACAGAATTACCCAACTACTACTACTACTACTACTACTACTACTACTACTACTACTACTACTACTACTACAAGAATAGAACAAGTAATTGCATGGAAAGAAAATATTACTAGTTTAACATTCTGAATCCAGCATCATCATATACAAATTTACACACAAATTAAGTATTTTCAGGGCTAAATACTACGGCTTACAATACTATAGGCTGAGCTATGTCCTTTGGAAAAAGTTAGGTTTTTGTCTCTTGGGGTGCCTAAAAAGTTATTTTTATTGAGATTTTTCTAGCTAGTGGTTTAACATTGCACTGACACATAAAAGGTTTTTTGTGACGTTAGGACGGGAAAGGAAGCAGCTGTACCCTTAATTAATATAAAGTGTCAGCATCTGCCTGGTGAGAAAATAGGAAACCATGGAGAACCATCTTCACTGGTGACCATAATTAGCTCACAGCTCACTCAGTTTTACAGAGAAAAAGTAAGAACAAGAGACAAATTGGTTGCTTGTATTATGCATACCTGTGCCCTCTGGAATGAAAATCAGTTCCATTTCTGCCGAGGTGCATGTATTGTTGTTAAAAGACCCAAAAAGTACATTGATGTCGGTAGTGGACATAGGTTTGTTCATCGAGAAATTCATTGAAAAATTACTTGAGTTGAATTGCTGCACATTGTGTAAGGATTTTGTAAGTCTTGCTTCAATCCATGTATGATAGAGAAAAAATAGTGATATATTTCTGATGGAGAAACTGACCGGACATTCCATCGTGGAGTGCTTGAACCAGGGCAAATAAAGTGTTCCAACACCACCCATATAGCAGGTCTTAGGTCAGAATCAAAGGCCTTTTTCAGATCATAAAACACTAAGTAAATGAATTGATTGATTGATTGATTGATTGATTGATTGATTGATTGATTGATTGATTGATTGATTGATTGATTGATTGATTGATTGATTGATTGATTGATTGATTGATTGATTGATTGATTGATTGATTGATTGATTGATTGATAATGATTTTATTTGTGTATTTGTGATGAAGTTAAGGCTTGAGGCCCTCTGTTACACCTTAGCCTGCCACCAGAACAGTAAGTTATAATTCAGTATTTAATTACAAAAGGGTAAAAATTGTTTACAGCAATATGCTGCTGAATTTAATGTCATTTTTCATGTGCAATACTAGAAGAATCAACATTAAGAAAATTGTTTGTCCCTACTGACGCAAGTTAGGTTATGTTTGTGTATAACTCTACGAGCTAGAAAGAAGCTGGCTTGATCCCGATGTTCAGTATGCATAGGAACTGCAAAGTACGGCATATCGATCCTTTGGCTTGGAGAGTTTCCAGCAAGAGGTGTCAGAAAAGTTACCACAGGGATAACTGGCTTGTGGCAGCCAAGCATTCATAGTGACATTGCTGTTTGATCCTTCGATGTCGGCTCTTCCTATCATTGTGAAGCAGAATTCGCCAAGAATTGGATTGTTCACCTAATAATAGGGAACGTGAGCTGGGTTTAGACCGTTGTGAGACAGGTTAGTTTTACCCTACTGATGACTGGTCGTTGCGATAGTAATCCTGCTCAGTATGAGAGGAACCACAGGTTCAGACATTTGGTTCATGCACTCAGTTGAGCAACCGATAGTGCGAAGGTACCATCCGTGGGATTAAGCCTGAATGCCTCTGAGGCCGAATCCCTTCTAGCCAATGTTGGCAACAATATCTCTCCGGAGTCCCATAAGTCGAAAGGCTCCAAACAATGTGATTTTACTAGACGCGTATCGTCAGTGGGGTGCGCCGTACAGGCCCTGTGACTTTGCCGAATGGAGCAACTTGGGCGGTCGTGTCAGGATTTATCCCTTCCATCCGCCTGCTCCTAGCGGTCGATCGATCTCAGGCCTCGGAATCATCTGTAGACGACTTAGGTACTGGGCAGGGTGTTGTATTTGGTAGAGCAGTAACCACGCTGCGATCTGTTGATACTCAGCCCTAGCTTGGGGGATTCGTCTAGTCGGATGACGACCCATATGAACTCGCTTCGGTGGCTAGCACATCTGCTAGAGCATCTGGTGGTACCTAGGTGAAATAGTGATGCCATACTTCAAGCGGCCTCAATATACTTTCGTCCACTTACAATGCTCTATGTTTGATAGATGAGATTGAATAAATTAACTGCATAAATGATGCCATCTGTGCATGCTACATACAACTGCACAAACAACTCACTGACTTATCATATAAATAAAATACACAGTACAGGTATCACACCATCAGCAGCCCCGGAGATGGTTTTCACACCAGGCAATCAGGGTTGCCGACAGTGGGGTTCGAGCCCACTATCTCCCGGACGTAAGCTCACAGCTGCGCGCCCCTAATTGCATGGCTAACTCCCTCGGTAAGAATACATTTTTGGTGGGGGGGATGAATTCTGTAATGTTTGAACTAATAGAAGTGTTCGTTTTGTTGAACAACAGCATGCCGTATGTAGAAGCAGTCCTGATGGAGACGCAGAGGTTATGTACAATAGTGCCCCTGATTGGTCCACGACGAGTGCTGAAAGACACCACTCTGGGGAGCTACAATATTCCTAAGGTCAGTTTATTTTTCTTTCTGCATTATTTCATATTTATCCTTGTCTCTGTCATTGTCTTTCTTTATTACTGGCAACTATTAATTACAACCGATATAAAAGCAGAGATGCCAACTGCAGATAAGAGAACGTTGTGTTCAACCAAAAAATGTGTGAAATAACATTCAATCTGTATAACTCACTTACTGGACCGGGCTGAATGGCTCAGCCGGTTGAGGCACTGGCCTTCTGACCCCAACTTGGCAGGTTCGATCCTGGTTCAGTCCGGTGGTATTTGAAGGTGCTCGTGTTGGTAGTTATACTGGCACGTAAAAGAACTCCTGAGGGACCAAATTCAGGCACCTTGGCATCTCCAAAAACAATAGTAGTAGTTAGTGGTACATTAAGCAAATAGCATTATTATGATTTCACTCTTGCTGTCACTTTTTGTCGTAAAAAGACTAGAGTGTCTTGCATTGTCCTTCGAAGAATCCATACTCATGTCTTAATTTTTTTCAGATTTCCACAGCTTGGGCAGTCATCACATTCTCCATGGTTAACAGAAAAATTACACTTGCATTTTCCACAGAACACATGTTTCTGTGAAATTTTTGATAGTACATGGCATGAAAATTCTTCTGTGTACTGCTTTCAGTAACACTAAATCACTGCAGTTCGTTTTTGTCCACGATCACTCCACTGTTCATTCTTCTTACATTTACACAACTTCTTGTTATTTTAGTTTATGTCGTTCTTACTTGCTTGTACTACACGACACGCAACAGAAGTAATAATCAATGCAGGCAATTCATTACTACATCACAAATAATAGAACAGAAACTGGCTCATACACTTTAAAGTTACATTCATCAAAGGTGTTACACTCGCTGTTAAAAAATGTTTACGGTCGGTCGAACAAAGTGAGTTTGGCACTCGACGGTCTGAGCGAACGCACCAGATTCAGTCTGATTGATGCATATTCACAGTCACTACGACATTTGTAATCCTGAGAGGAAGCAATATAGATTACTAAATTAAGAAAAGATTATTTATTTATTTAATCGTATGGTGATTATAAGTACAAATTTATAAGTCCAGGTCCAAGTGTTTCAGCCACTCTACAGCACTTTCTGAAAGATGAAACAGGTCGCTGGGGCTTCTGGAGTAGGCATGAAGAGGGCAGCGCAGGATGACATGGTCCATAGTCTGCTCCTCCTCACCGCATTCACACATTAGAGAATCCATCCAACCCCACTTATGGTGTAAGAAATTGCAGCGTCCATGCCTAGTTCTCGGTCTGTTGAGGCGACACCATAGTTTTCTTGGGAGGTCGAATCCCTTCATTTTCTGGGTTGGATTTAGGTCATGAGCAATTGTTCCACATGTTGAAATTGACCACTCATCCCGCCAGCTCTCGTTTAGATTAAAATTATCCCTCAAGAGTCGGCCGACGAGTATACTTGCTGGTCTCCTAGATCGAAGTCATCGTGGCGATAAGTAACAAAATTTCTGGTGAACTGGTAATGCGGGAAATGACCAGATCTTCTTTGCTTGTCTCAGCAGAGCTTCCTTTCTCCTCAGGTGGGGTGGTGGGATATGACTAAGTACGGGTAACCAGTGGCGAGGTGTTGACTTTATAGTACCAGTTATGCATCGCATGGTATCATTCAGCTTAGTATCCACTTTATGCACATGTGCACTTTCCAGCCATACCGGGGCACAGTATTCCGCTGCAGAGTAGACAAGACTGATACCCGTTAATCGTAAGCAGCCAGCCGAGGCTCCCCAGTAACTACCACAAAGCTTGTGCAGGATGTTATTCCTTGTAGCGATTTTGTGAGAGAGCTTGGTGAGATGTTCTTTGTAGCTCAGAGTTGTGTCCAGTGTGACTCTTAGATATTTTGGGAATGGATTGTACTTTAGTTTTTCACCAAGGAATAAGACAGATGGCTCATAGTTTGCGAGTCGGTTGCTGAGATGAAAACATGAAACCTCGGTCTTAGAAGCACTTGGGATCAAACACCAGGACTTGAAGAATGTTGTCATTTTGACCAAGTTTGCTGAAAGAATGCCTTCTCCATCCTCAAAATTTCTGCTTTGAGCTACCAGTGCAATGTCGTCTGCATAGATGAACTTAGTAGCTGTGGTTGGTGGTAAGTCTTGGATGTAGAGGTTGAAGAGAACTGGGGCCAATACTGATCCCTGTGGCAGACCGTTATTTAATTTTCTTTTGCGACTTTTAGAATCACCTAGGAATACTACAAACTCTCTCTCACAGAGAATGTTGGAAATGGTTTGCAATTTCCAAGCAGGGAATTACTTCCAGCACTTTAAGAATTAGTCCATGTCGCCAGACAGTATTATATGGAGTTGTCAGATCAATAAAGACAGCTGTTGATTTTAACTTCTTTTGGAAGCCTGCCTCAATGTGAGTGGTAAGAGACAAAACTTGATCAGTGCAGCTACGGTTTCTTCTGAAACCAGCTTGCTCTGGGGGAATTACAGTGTCAATTAGTGCTGCTATCCTAGTAAGGAGGACTTGTTCCAAGAGTTTAGAAGTGCTATTGGGCAGTAGTTTTCAGGTCTCTGCTCTGACTTTCCAGGTTTAAGAAGGATGATCCACTTTTGACCCTTTGAACTGCTTTGGCAGGTTGTTAGTCTGAAGGATGTAAGTAAAAAGAGAAGTGATCCACTTTATGCTATGTGGACCCATATTTTGAAGGAATTTGTTGAAGATATTATCAGGACCAGCAGCCTTACCGGTTTTCAGCATTTTGATAGCAGCTTCAACTTCTTGAATAGAGAATGGTCTAGACAGTTCCTCATTCTTCTCTGTTCCATGTTTGAGCTCAGTAAGCTTACGTTTCACAGTTTTCGTATGGTATTTATCTCTCTTGGCTCGGGTGACTTCAACCATTCTATTTGCAATGGCATCTGGGCTCAAGTTAGTGCACTGCTTTTTAGAATAATGTTTTCTGGTAAGTCTCCAAGCTTTTCTGCTCGATTTTGTACTTTCCCACTTTTCTCTCCTGTTCTTGTCTATTGACCGTAGAAGCTGTGAACCTACTTCATGGCTGCCTGTTGTTTGATATTCTTCATACAGGGCCTCACTTTCTGGATTCCAACCAGGCACATAATATTTTCTGAAACCTCTCGGAATGTCAGTTTGGCAGCTGAAATGACTAAGCTGACGAAGTCATCATAATTACTAGCAGTTGGTTCTAGATTTGTATCACACAGCTTCTGATCAAGATCTTTAGAGAATTTATCCCAGTTTGCACGATTAAAATTCCACCTGGGTAAAGGTACTGAGGTCACCAGGGGTATCTTCATACCTGCTTCCAACAGGACTGGTCGATGCTGGCTGTTTGGGAAAGTCGACAATATTGTACATGTAATACTGAGAGGTTGATCAAAGCAATCCTTGGACATAAATGTTAGTTTGGGGTTGTAGTCTCTTCTCCAGCGAGCAGAATTGAAAGTGCCCTTGTCTTTCGCATCAAAAACTAGGTGCAGATCGGATATTTCAGCCCACTGAGTTAATGCCTCACCATCTTCATCAACTGTGTCATATCGCCAGTTAGTATGATGGCTGTTAAAATCTCCAGTGTAAATGCAGGGATGGCTGAAGGTTGGCAAAATGCAAGGAGGCCATCTGATCCTAGGAGGCTTATACACGTTAACAACTGTTACGTTATTAACTTGTATTACTATAGAGAAAATGAGATTCTTTACACTTGACTCAACAACCCGAACTCCTGTAAGACTGGATTTGGCATAGGTGGCAATTCCATACTGCTGATGGTGAATAGCTTCGACTATCAAAGTCTATCAAAGTCCTGTTCATCTGTTGTGTGCGTTCCTGAATGTTGATGATATCAATGTCGAGGTTAAACAGCTGTTTTCTAAGATATTCACACTTGGCACGACTCAAGCCTTCAATATTTAGTTGGAAAATATGGACTGAAGGGCCAATGTCTATTGTTGAGTGGTTCTGAAAAGAACCGTTATTTCCAAAAGTTTGATACATTATGTCGTTCAATTCAATCACCTTATGTCGCTGTGGAAATAATTCTTAGCTGTAATAACTGCGAATGGTCAACATATAGGATATGTGGCATGTAAATGTTGTGCTTGCTTATTAACGTTTGCATCTACTACCTCACATATGAAAGCACACATGTGTAAAGTTTGGACGAATACAGTATATCCATCAAATTCAGTACCACATGTTATCAAACAAAACATTACACAGAAGTGCGTCAAAATGTGTGCAACAGATCTGCATCCCTTTATGGTTATTTTGGGAAATAGGTTCTTAGATCTGTATCAAAAACAAGTTGGAGCAAGCTATGGACAAATAAATGTTGCCGATATTCTTACTACAACGATTTATTTATTAAAAGATCGTGTTTTGATGATGATCCCCTTGCATAGCAAAGAAATAACAACACAGAATATCCAAGAATTACTTTGCTCGTGAAGAAAATAGCCCGCCTGGTGGCCATGATCTTTAAGGCGCTGAAGTCTAAACAGTCTGACACTGAGGTTAGCCGGTTCGATTCCCGTTGGTCGAAAAAAATTTCACCATCAGAATGTTGGCCGGCAGGGTAGGGGAGGTGGTGGTATACAATTTCTAATCACTAGATTGCGAGCCAAAAGCCTAGATTAAATTCCAAACCTCTCCGAAGTGCTCATATGGAGTGAGGGCATATGACGCTGTTGATGGTGATTCGTCCATTGGATGGGGACTTTAAGCCTTGAGCAGACCCCTTGGTGATATTCGACAGCAGTAGGCTATGTGCCGGCACCGGATTTCACCCTCTCCCTACTATCATATATCACGTCATTCATTTCATCTCATTAACTCCTCTGATGAGGTTGATGTCAGGAAGGGCATCTGGCCATAAAAACCTGTCACGACAGATTCATCTCACCTCATACCCAACCCCGTAGGGAAACGGGACAAGGGCTCGACAAACAAAACACTTTGCTAGTGAAGAAAATATTGTCTATTCCAACTTCCAATGTGGCAATCGAAAGAAAATTCAGATCAGCTGGTAACTTTCTTAGTGACAAAAGGAGCTCGCTCTCTTGATTCATTCTGTACTAAAACATACAACACAATAATGATGAATGTTTAATGTTCTGTGTCTACTATCGTGACAAGTTGATCTCACAGTGTTTATAGTAAATTTGTAATTACATTACTTTAGTGCATATTCGTTTAAAAAAATGCATAGCATCGAACATTCTATACTCAGTCACTCTCCTTTCCTCACTCTAAGTTTGTTCGTCAAAACTTCGTTGATACTGTCCATAAATGCATCAGCCACCTTACCTCAGACCACAAGCCAACCTGCTCAAAGTCGACCGAGATACGATCGACCGTATGAGGTTCGAATGTGCATGAGCCAACGGACTGTGTCATTTGCAGACCTCTAGTATGAAACTTTTTTTTTCACGTTCACGGGAGTTTTATAAAGAGCATTTCTATTTCGTAAAATCCATAATAATCAGTACAGTTACCACAGTACATGTGAGAAAACTGTAGAAACTACAGAAAATCCATGCTAGTTTACAACTTTGAAAAAGAGATACTGTACTTGTACGAAACACTTTGCCAGTGATGTGGAATCTGTAGTATCCCTTTAGCAGGGCCTGTTCTCTCCGTGGTTCAAATGGAGCTGAACTTAGGGAACAGTTCAGAAGGGGCTTTTTCATTTCAGTATCAAACAAGAATGACAGGTGTGTAAGTCCGGGGAGTATGAAGGACAATATAGCACTTTCCAGCTCCAATGAGTGTATGAATTAGCCTCCGGTTGTGCCACATGCAGAATTATGGTACTTTTAGGAGAATTCCACCTTTACAATACAAATTAAATTTATTCCTTTCAGAATAACATTAAATCATGGTACATGTTTTGTCCACATTGGAAGACATGTTCAGCCATCAAAGTTCAAAATACAAAAAGAGAACAAGGATATATACGAGGTGCATTCAAATTATAACACCTCCGATTTTTTTCTCATAACTGGAAACAGATAGATAGAATGTGTGGTTTGTTTTAAAATAAGCGGCTCTCTTTGTCAATGTGTGACAGAGATGGCAGCTCTGTACGGCACAAAGAACCCTAGAAAGAGTGAAGACTGTTCTTTATACTTAAAATGGTGACATTTTCATTACGAGATCAGCGTGTAATCATTTTGTTTTCTCAATTTGCATGGTCTGACACCAATTGAAATTCATCGCAGGTTGAATGAGACATGTGGTGAGGGTGTCATGGATGTGTCTAATGTGTGTTTGTGGGTGCGACAGTTCAAAGAAGGCAGAACATCATGTGACAACACACCAAGATAATCTCGGCCTTGCACAAGCCGGTCTGACGACGTGATCGAGCAAGTGGAGAAAGTTGTTTTTGAGGATCGCTGAATGAGTGTGGAACAGATCACCTCCATTGGATCAGCACATACAATCCTGCATGATGACCTAAAAATGCAAGAAGTATCCTCCAGATGGGTGCCATGAATGCTGACGGATGACCACAAGGCTGTACGCGTGGCATGTTGCCAGGCAATATTGATGTGTGATGATGGCATAAATGGGAATCTTTTCATTGATTGTGACTATGGATGAGACATGAATGCCGTTTTTCAATCCTGAAATAAAGTTCCAGTCTGCTCAAGGAAGCACACACATATTCACTGCCAAAAAAAACAAACAAACAGGTAAGCACCAGTGCTGAAAAAATAATGGTGGCCATGTTGTGGGACAGTGATGGAGTATTCCTTACTCATTGCATTCCAAAGGGCACTACGGTAACAGGTGCATCCTATGAAGATGTTTTGAAGAAGAAGTTCCATTTACAGTAGCATTGCATGAAAAACAGCCTGAAATAGCTGCAGGTATACTCTTTCACTGGCGCATCGGGTGAACGTGATGCAGCAGTTTCTTCATGAAAACAACTTTAAAGTGAGTTCTCATGCACCCTACTCATCTGAACTGGCTCCTAGTGACTTTTTGCTGTTTCCAATGATGTGCATGTTATGGAAGGTATATGTTTCTGTAATGGTGTTTTTTTTTAATAGTCTCCATAATTTTAATTAAAGGTGCATGCATGATAATGTGATGATATTATTATAGTGACAAATTTTGAATAGAATATATTGACAGGACCAGACACCAAGAATTATCCAGTATAGTTTAAGTTTTTTAAATATAAATCCTTATACTCTTTTTTTTTAACCTTCACAACACTGTCATGCTGTACAGCTGTAGACACATTCAGATTGTTCCTGTTTTGAGAACATCTTAGGTACTAGCTCTTCAACCAGTTCCTCACAGACAATGCTATTCTTCACTGCACAGTGCACGTAGGATGGACGAGTCCGTGTACTGTGAGGTGCATGTGAGAAACACTGGTTCTGCTGCTGTTAATAAAGAAATAGTTCTTGTATTATTTGTTTGTTCCTTTCCATTAAGTGTGTCAGGTGTTCACCTTGTGTCTTCTATCATTTGTGTTTGTAGGATACCGTCATCCTGGCCAATGCATTCTCAGTTCACATGGACGAAGACCATTGGAAGGATCCCTATGTCTTCAGACCAGAACGTTTCCTAGATGAGAACGGAGCGGTTAGGGCTGACGAGTGGTTTATGCCATTTGGTCTCGGTAAGCTGCAACATGTCAATTACTTATTTGAAGTTTCATAGGAGAATGCTTGCAAATGGAAGTAGAGAGCATGCACGTGCTTACACGCAGATGTATGTATAAACAAGGGTTGGAGCATAAGTCATCGTAACTATTTTTCATCACATTTGTACAATGGTCATATATCCTGGAAAGCATGATGTTCATAGTGCATGGACAATATACCACCCCTCTCAATAAATATCAAAACTAGAGAGCAATAATCCTAAAAAGCAGCAAATTATACGAATAAATTCCACAGAAGTAATTCACAACAGGAACAGTTCTAAAAACTGCACTCAAGGAAAGAAAAGTTGAATGCCAAGATTAAAACAGGTAGAGGATAATAATCAAAGTACTGTAAATTAAGTTAAATGACAAGAGAAAAAACAGAGCAGGTAGCTCCCTACCCAGGGAGTGGCCCCCCTGCCTATGTGAGTCCCAGAGCACACTGACCCGGTGAACATCTGGTATGGGTCCCAGCTCAGGGTTATGAGTGAAAACCTCAACGGCATCTACGGCGGAGAAGGTGGACTTCAGTATGGTGGAGATGGCAGAAGGGGCAAACCCATAGTGTCTGTACTCCAGAGGAGAGACTACGAAAGGCTTCTGTCTCCATGTTAGGGGTGGCCTAATTTTGAACCTGGCAGTAGGTATAAAATGCTTTTGGGTGTGGCAAGCCCATCGTAACAATAGTCTGTACGGATAAAGCAGATATGGTGCCTCAGAAAAGGTTAGGGCGTCCCCTGCTGTGGAGAGGAACCATATTTGCCCCTACCCGGCTACAGGTGGATAAAGAGAAATGATGATGGCAAGAGAAAAAACAGAAAAAAAGAAGACATCATTAAAATTTCAAGAATATTTACCAAAAATAAAAGTCACTTACCTTGGTGCAGTACATAACTTGCCATAAAGTAATGAATTGCGTGCATAAATAGATCCATGGAGAAATAAATGAAAATGGTCCAGGATTATGTGGTTTTCCACACTGCTTTTATTAAAATAATATTTAGAATTCTTCAAGAGAAATTAAGTAAAGTGTGTTAAACAAAAACGATAAATATGCCGATTTAAAGTACCATTATTTAATTAAGAAAATTCAAATAAGAACATGGTTAGTTGACAAAATCCAAGTTCAACATAATATGCAAAACTTTCGCAAGATATTGATGAAGAAGTAAAATACCCAGATTACCTTATGTTCAAATGATAAGTTCTGATAATGGATCAGTGCAATAGTGATATAATTTTTCAATGAATATAAGAATTTTCTTAAAGAATTATCAGAGATTACTTTCCGAAAAGTAGTTACAATTTATCCAAAATCACATACGTAATTAAATTAACAGTCAACCAAAAATAAATCTATATAAATAAAGTTGTAGGGGGTCCACTGTCTGTAATTTCTTTTGTTTTGCCAATTTTTCAGATATTTATCCGTTTTAGGTCAACTCAAGACCAAATCGGTGGTTTTTACTTTTCTTGTCTGTTTGTCTGTTTGTCTGTCTGTTCCACCATCACGTCAAAATGGCTGGATAGATCTCAACCAAACTTCATATTTCGAGTATATTCATCCCGGGGAAGGTTTCAATATGCATATCATTTTAAAATATTCTAAAATGGTTTTCCTCCAATTTCTCTTATACTATTGATTTTCTGTAAACTCCGTTTACTGTACGTGAAACGTCTCTTCATTATAAACAACTTTTGTTATTGTGATGTGAAAATGGGAACTAACATTTATTTGGCATAATGGAATTACTACTTGAAAACGCCTATGAATATTTATATATGTCTCTGGCATGTGTACTTGTGAAGCGAGACGTTATCTATCGTTCATTGTTGGAAACTGTCATCTAGTTGTGGAACTTGCCATGCACACTCAATTCAAACTATTTCTCCTATTATTACGTATTTGCTGGATTAATCTGATTCGTTCGAGTTTAATCGACTGCCGTGCAGGCAGACGCAGTGTGCAACTTTGAATGCTGGGTACTGTAAGCTTCCGGTTTCTCTGCGGAGAGCGAGGCAGTCGGCCTGTTGCGTTGAAGCTTTCAGCATGGCTATGTTGAGGAGAACCTTTAAAGAGACATCTTTGCGTAACAGGAGCGGCTTTGTAATGGAGCCTGACTCCGGGGGATAATCTACTGAACATTAGGGCTATGCCCTTTACTTTTTAAATATTTCTCAGTGTGCTCCAGCCTTAATTTCTTTTTATTGGTGTAAGAAGAAAACTTCATGTGAGTGTTTACCGTTAACCAGATGGGATGTGCAAAATGTGTTGGAAGTTGGATATCTTAACTCTACTCAAGTAAGTACTGTAAAGCATATATTATTAAAGTGTACTGTACTGTGCAGTAGTATACGAGTAATATCCTATTAGAATTTAGTGTGCTTATTTTATTATTGTAAAATATTTGTGTAGTACTGGTGTAGTAGAGGTATCCGTAGAAACTCTTAATAAAATATTGTTGAAATTAGGATAGGCTTAATTGCAGTTTGGAATTGTGTAGTTCTTGTGTAGGCTATTACTTTCGATATTCAGTAATTAACAGCAGCTTTTATCCTGTTAGGGGTTGTAGGATAAAAAAATAGAGCATGACTAAGTAGTATTGTAGTGTAGTCGTATATTAATTACCTTATTGTTGTGTACTATCCCAGACAATATATCCCTCTGTTCATTTTTTTTTTTTTTTTGCAAATAAGTTATTTTATTTTTTAATTTAAAATTTTTCCCCCGTAAAGAATGGCTAAGGAGCGCGAGTGTACTTATTGTGGGTGTGGTGAGGCATTGAGGCGTATGAGGGAGGAGTTGGAAAGTTTGAGGGAGATAATTAGGATTCTCACAGAAGACAGGAAGGAAGATAGGACTCCCTCAAACAATGTACAGGTTACAGTAGGTGTACAAGAGGGAGGGGAAGGAAAGGGAGGAGTTGTAGAAGACAGGTGGTCTAATGTTCTAAGGGGAAGGAGATTGCAGGCCAAGGGCTCTATTCAGGATCAGAATTCAGGACAGGTGTCTGTGCGAAATCGGTACGAGTCACTCCAGGTAGAACAACAGAGGGAAGATGAGGGACAGGGAACTGTTGCTGAGATGCGTGGAAGTAGGAGGAAGGGAAAAGGTAGGAAAGGGAAATGTAGAGTAGAGGATAGGAAAAGACAGGTGGAACAGGATCATGGGAAGGAGAAAAGGGAGGAGGAAGTAGCTTCTGCAGCTATCAGGAAAGATAGGGCTGAGCAGGACGGGAGGGGATCAAATGAGGTGGGTAGAGTTGAGGCTCTGGTCATGGGGGATTCCATCGTTAGACACGTGGGGAAAGTGTGTGGAGGAAAGGGAACCAGGGTAGAATGTTATCCAGGAATTAGATTGAGGCAAATGTTGAGGAAAGTAGAAGAGAGGGAGGAGGGGAAGGAGAAGGTGGTAGTGTTTCACGTTGGTACCAACAACGTAAGGCAAGCTGATATAAGTACCAACATAGTTGGAGATGTGTGGGATCTGGTAAATGCAGCACGGGTGAAGTTTAAGAAAGCGGAGATTGTTATTAGTGGAATACTGTGTAGGAGGGATACTGACTGGAGGGTGATTGGGGATTTAAATGAGACTATGGAGTGGGTATGTGGGAAACTGGGAGTGAAATTTCTAGATCCTAATGGGTGGGTAGGAGATAGGGATCTGCGCTCGGATGGCCTTCATTTAAACCGCAGTGGTACGTATAAGTTAGGAAATTTGTTTGGAAGGGTAATAGGGAGGTACATTCAGGGAAACAGGATGGCCTAGGGAGCGGTGATAAGGGAACAGGGAACTGGAAATCAAGTAGAGATGACATAAAATTGTTAGTGTTGAACTGTAGAAGTATTGTAAAGAAAGGAATAGAATTAAGTAATTTAATAGATATATATTTACCAGATATTGTAATAGGAGTTGAATCATGGCTGAGAAATGATATAATGGATGCAGAAATTTTCTCACGGCACTGGAGTGTGTATCGTAGGGATAGGATAGGAAAGGTGGGAGGGGGAGTTTTCATTCTGGTGAAAGAAGAATTTGTAAGCTACGAAAAAGTTAAAGATGAGACACATGAAATTCTAGGTGTAAGGCTCATTTCTAAAGATAATAGGCAACTTGATATATTTGGAGTGTATAGATCGGGAAAGGGTAGCACTGATGCGGATTCGGAATTATTTGATAGGATAGTCAGCTATGTGGGAAATGACATGGAAAGAAATGTGATTGTAGCGGGAGATCTGAATTTGCCAGATGTCAATTGGGAAGGAAATGCGAACAACAGGAAGCATGACCAACAAATGGCAAATAAGTTAATATGGGAAGGACAGCTGATTCAGAAAGTGATGGAACCAACCAGAGGGAAAAATATTTTGGATGTGGTGCTGATAAAACCAGATGAGCTCTATAGGGAAACTGAAGTAATAGATGGTATTAGTGATCATGAAGCTGTTTTTGTGGTAGTTAAAAATAAATGTGATAGAAAGGAAGGTCTTAAAAGTAGGACTGTTAGGCAGTACCATATGGCTGATAAAGCAGGTATGAGGCAGTTTCTAAAAAGTAACTATGACCGGTGGAAAACGGTAAATAAAAATGTAAACAGACTCTGGGATGGGTTTAAAGAAATTGTTGAGGAATGCGAAAACAGGTTTGTACCTTTAAGGGTGGTAAGGAATGGTAAAGACCCACCTTATTATAATAGAGAAATAAAGAGACTAAGGAGGAGGTGCAGACTGGAAAGAAATAGAGTTAGAAATGGCTGTGGAAGTAAGGAGAAATTGAAGGAACTTACTAGAAAATTGAATGTAGCAAAGAAGGCAGCTAAGGATAACATGATGGCAAGCATAATTGGCAGTCATACAAATTTTAGTGAAAAATGGAAGGGTATGTATAGGTATTTTAAGGCAGAAACAGGTTCCAAGAAAGACATTCCAGGAATAATTAATGAACAAGGGGAGTGTGTATGTGAGGATCTTCAAAAGGCAGAAGTATTCAGTCAGCAGTATGTAAAGATTGTTGGTTACAAGGATAATGTCAAGATAGAGGAAGAGACTAAGGCCAAAGAAGTAATAAAATTTACATATGATAACAATGACATTTACAATAAGATACAAAAGTTGAAAACTAGAAAAGCGGCTGGAATTGATCAGATTTCTGGGGATATACTAAAGACAATGGGTTGGGATATAGTACCATATCTGAAGTACTTATTTGATTATTGTTTGACCGAAGGAGCTCTACCAGATGAATGGAGAGTTGCTATAGTAGCTCCTGTGTATAAAGGAAAGGGTGATAGACATAAAGCTGAAAATTACAGGCCAGTAAGTTTGACATGCATTGTATGTAAGCTTTGGGAAGGCATTCTTTCTGATTATATTAGACATGTTTGTGAAATTAATAACTGGTTCGATAGAAGGCAATTCGGTTTTAGGAAAGGTTATTCCACTGAAGCTCAACTTGTAGGATTCCAGCAAGATATAGCAGATATCTTGGATTCTGGAGGTCAAATGGACTGTATAGCGATTGACATGTCTAAAGCATTTGATAGGGTGGATCATGGGAGACTACTGGCAAAAATGAGTGCAATTGGACTAGACAAAAGAGTGACTAAATGGGTTGCTATATTTCTAGAAAATAGATCTCAGAGTGTTAGAGTAGGTGAAGCTTTGTCTGACCCTGTAATAGTTGAGAGGGGAGTTCCTCAGGGCAGTGTTATCGGACCTTTATGTTTTCTTATATATATAAATGATATGAGTAAAGGAGTGGAATCGGAGGTAAGGCTTTTTGCGGATGATGTTATTCTCTATAGAGTGATAAATAAGTTACAAGATTGTCAGCAACTGCAACGTGACCTCGAAAATATTGTGAGATGGACAGCAGGTAATGGTATGTTGATAAACGGGGCTAAAAGTCAGGTTGTGAGTTTCACAAATAGGAAAAGTCCTCTCAGTTTTAATTACTGCGTTGATGGGGTGAAAGTTCCTTTTGGGGATCATTGTAAGTATCTAGGTGTTAATATAAGGAAAGATCTTCACTGGGGTAATCACATAAATGGGATTGTAAATAAAGGGTACCGATCTCCGCACATGGTTATGAGGGTGTTTAGGGATTGTAGTAAGGATGTAAAGGAGAGTGCATATAAGTCTCTGGTAAGACCCCAAATAGAGTATGGTTCCAGTGTATGGGACCCTAACCAGGATTACCTGATTCAAGAATTGGAAAAAATCCAAAGAAAAGCAGCTCGATTTGTTCTGGGTGATTTCCGACAAAAGAGTAGCGTTACAAAAATGTTGCAATGTTTGGGTTGGGAAGAATTGAGAGAAAGAAGAAGAGCTGCTCGACTAAGTGGTATGTTCCGAGCTGTCAGCGGAGAGATGGCGTGGAATGACATTAGTAGACGAATAGGTTTGAATGGCGTCTATAAAAGTAGGAAAGATCACAATATGAAGATAAAGTTGGAATTCAAGAGGACAAACTGGGGCAAATATTCATTTATAGGAAGGGGAGTTAGGGATTGGAATAACTTACCAAGGGAGATGTTCAATAAATTTCCAATTTCTTTGAAATCATTTCGGAAAAGGCTAGGAAAGCAACAGATAGGGAATCTGCCACCTGGGCGACTGCCCTAAATGCAGATCAGTATTGATTGATTGATGAAGTGACCTCATACAGCCAAGGAGCACATCTTCGAAACGTCTGTTTATTAATTAAAAAAACTGTAAACGTCCGGTAACAAAATTTACTGTAACGGATAGGATTTAAATTTGTAAAAGTATGTAACAAAGTTTTACGGGAACTTGGAATCGCTAGGTATGCGTGTATGAGGCTGTAGTTCGTGGGTGTTGTTTAAACTTACTGTGTTCTGGTTCGTATCTTGTTTGCCTACTCATTCTTGGTGGTGTTTATTATCATTATTATTATTATTATTATTATTATTATTATTATTATTATTATTATTATTATTATTATTATTTTTCTATGTGTATTTTCCTCTCTAATTTTCTTCATTGTTTGGATTTGCCTTCCAACTGTGTTGCTTTTGCGTTTGCTGGCTGACCACTTGTATGAGATCGTTATTTGCATTGTCGGGACATTAATTAAATGACACCTCATGTATGCATCTTAGCGTTATCCAAAGCCCCCTCCATTATAAATTATCTAAGCTGTTGGCGTACTGTTTAAAAATAGGTAAATGTATTTTCGTACTATAACCCACGGGAGTAATAATTAAAATTATTATTATGATTTTTGTAAGGTCGATTCTGTGAAAAATTGAAATTTGCTGGTCGACATTTAATTTAATGTATGCCATTCTCTTAACGTTTTCTTGTCACATACTACCCATTGTTTGAGTTCCTTGCCTTTGTGGATTATTACGTAATGGTCATCCCTTTCTTATCTTATCTGATGGACTCGATGATTAAACTTTTGGTGGCTTTGATGATTATAATGGGATGGTGGCTTGGCGTCGGTAAATGTCACTCCTGTTGTGTGCTTCCGTGTTCTGTTATTAAGTGGGAACGTATATTGTATCTTTTCCATTGATATTTTTATTTTGTTGGGATTGTTTTCCTCCTTTGTTTATTATAATTTATTCTGGTTTTGTTAATTTATGTAGATTTCATTCGCGGTTGGAGCCACTGATTTATTAGCCTATTGTACGTGTGTTATTGTGTGTGTCCTCTTATTTGTTAGTAGTGTAGCAAATTTCAATTTTAAACAGTATTTATATCGCGGGCCCGCATACTGTAATACTCTATTTTATATTTTAAATGAATTTCCATGAAATAATTAAGGTAATGTTTAATGTTATTTGTTATGAGTTTCCAACTTAATTTTGTGGAAGCCTATGTTAATGTCAGCTTCATTTCATCTTAATTTAAATTTCAGTCTAAAATACTGTTTCTCGCTTTTATTTTAATTGCGTTTTAATTTTTTTTTTTTAGAAAATGGAATATATATATATATATTTAGCTGTTCTTACATTATTCTAATTTACAAATTTTATTTACTAAGTAAATATTATTTATTTTAAATTTTATCTCGTGTGTTATTTAGTAGTTACCGTAGTAATATTGACCTGGCAACCTGTCAACAGTTAATGATAAGATCCTGCCCTTTTTTCCTTCATGTTTTTGCCCTCCACGCTTCGTATTTTTGTGCTACTGCCCTTACGGTAAGTATTGTGTTTTGTTTTCATTTGTTGTTTTGTGTACTTTTTGGTAAGGTTGCAGTTATGTTCATAATTTACCTTACTCTTCACATTACGAAGAAATTTACAAGTTTCTGCTGGTATCATGCTCTGCATTGAGTGACCGACAGACCGACAACGAACCTATAGGTTACCATGGCAACGTCTCTGACTACATGCCAGCAGGGAAGTAACGTATTGCCATTTTCCTCATCATGCTTTTAAATTCGTGGTTGTTCCTTGGGTAGAAGGCAAGAGAGGTGAAATCGGCCTATCTGCGGGATATTGGCGGAATATCGTTGGAGATTATAACCGCCCTCGAATAGATTAAGTAATAACACCATTAGTCATCTTCTTATCTGTTTACCTAAGAATCACTGCGCCTAATTTCTCCTATGTTACCGCTTTCTTATATCCATAACTCACACCAGCATAATTTATTGAGGGGCATTTGATTTTCCAATACATTCACTTGGCATTTACATATTTATCGTTATCCAGCTGTCCTCAGTTATAATCCATTTTCTATTAATTTCAACTTTCTTAACTGTATTATTTTCTTCCTTAATTACTCCACGCGAGTGCTGGAATCTACTGGATATGTTTCCACCAAACTTCATATTTAGAATCCACCAGTCCTTGGGTAGGCTTTAGGGCAAATATTGTTTCTAAATACCTGAACTGACTGGGGGTTTATGTGAAACCAAAACTGTGATTTTGCACTCCCACAAAATGTACACAACCAAACTTAATGGAAATATACCTGCCTTGATGGAAATTAATTTCTAAACCTTTTTTCTCATGTGCATCCTTTCAATACGAGGATTAATAAGGGAGATATCATTAACGAACCGTTTTTCGGTACAAGTCCCATCGGACTTACCTCAAGAGCGGGTGTGTGTAAAGCGTATTGAACTATTGAAGATATTCGAACCAAACTTTATATGTAGCATCCACCTGTCCAAAGGTAGGTTTTAAATGTCAATAACATTTCATGTTCCCGGAATGGACTGGTGGTTTATAGGGGACCGAAATGGTGATTTTACTCTTCCACAATATATACAGTACGAGACCAACCTGACTGGAAATCAACCAAACATGATGGAATTCCATCTCTAAAACTTTTTTCATGTGCATTTTTTTTGCCCGGAGGATTAATAAGGGAGATATCATGAATGGTCAGTTTTGCAGATTAAGTCCAGTGGACATAGCCCAAACGGTGTTGTACGTGGAGCAGATTCCTTATCTATCGATATAAATAAAATCGTAATGACTAAGTGCCTCTACGTTGTCTATTTTGGCAAAATTTTCACACAGCTATCCATTTAAGGGGTAATAATGACCATCTGCATAATTTTTTTGGTTTAGTGTCCTGAAAGTTCTAATTTTTACCCTCCTCGACCAAAATCCAGATTGCAGCATAATCTGCCACACGAAAATGAAAATGGAAATTTCACAAAATTATACGTTTTTAGCCTGTAACGGACAGAAAACTACCAAGATCTTTAAATTTTTCACTTTTTATCCCGAAGAATATCAAAATATGGAGGCAATTTTAATGATGGTGCAGACCTTCGGGAAGTCCTATCGCATAACAGATTGCAGAATCTCCGTTCAGTTTGGAATGATCTACAACCTCGGTATTATGACTTTTTGTCACATCTGTATCCTTTTTACGTTTGATTTTTCTCTATTAATCAGTGTGAAGTAAATTTGGAATTCTCACATACATAATTCATACTTTCAATCACTTATAGGAAATATAGAATCATCAAACTCTTCACGAATTTTTGTTTTTTTCTATTTGCTTTACGTCGCACCGACACAGATAGTCTTATGGTGACGATGGGACAAGAAAGGCCTAGGAATGGGAAGGAAGCGGCCATGGCCCTAATTAAGGTACAGCCCCAGCATTTGCCTGGTGTGAAAATGGGAAACCACGGAAAACCATCTTCAGGACTGCCGACAGTGGAGTGCGAACCCACTATCTCCCGATTACTGGATAGTGGCCGCACTTAAGGGACTGCAGCTATCGAACTCGGTTTCACGAAAATTGGCCCATCCAGTAGCCATATGTGAGCCAAATGCTATGTATGTAGCTGTCACATAATTATGCGAAAAGTAATGCAATGTGAGATAATCTTACAAAAACTTTACCCTGTTCAATGTTTCTAACTCAATCTAACCTAAGAATAGATGAGATATCATATGACCAGCCATTTAGGCCACTAAATCCGGCGTCTTATGGTACAATCCTTTGTTGATATGACGTACATTTAGCAGCAGTTAATCTGTAAATGAAGGTCTGCAATATTGTAAACATGAATATACTTTCGTATGTCAATCTATATATATTCACTGATGTCGATTTGTAGCGATCAAGAAAGGGTGTGTTTGCTATTGTAAAAAGTCAGGTTGTGAGTTTCACAAATAGGAAAAGTCCTCTCAGTTTTAATTACTGCATTGATGAGGTGAAAGTTCCTTTTGGGGATCACTGTAAGTACCTAGATGTTAATATAAGGGAAGATCTTCATTGGGGTAATCACAAATGGGATTGTAAAGAAAGGGTACAGATCCCTGCACATGGTTATGAAGGTATTTAGGGGTTAGGGTAAGGATGTAAAGGAGAGGGCATATAAGTCTCTGGTAAGACCCCAACTAGAGTATGGTTCCAGTGTATGGGACCCTCACCAGGATTACTTGATTCAAGAACTGGAAAAAAATCCAAAGAAAAGCAGCTCAATTTGTTGTGGGTGACTTCCGATAAGAGAGTAGCATGACAGAAATGTTACAAAATTTGGGCTAGGAAGACCTGGGAGAAAGAAGACGACCTGCTCGACTAACGAGGTAAGTATGCTGGCTCGAACGGCTAAAAACCATCAGAAAGTGGGCTTAAAGTATACAGTTGTACCTCTATCACTAGCTATCAAGGCCATTCATCTGTAAAAGTAGGTGTTCGGTTGCCAGTGCCATCTGACAGTCAGTGCACAGGCTGCGCTGCATTGGAGCTGTACACGCAATGCCTGTTAGTCACTTGCAGTGTGTCGTAGTATAGTGCACACACAAACGTCCGACATGAGTAGGTGGAAGCCAATCAACCCTGTGAATGTTGTGAAGTTGCTGCACAAAAAGTTACACCGACACTACACACTGGATAGTGAAGATGTAAGTGTAGTGGAGGATGGGCAATTTGCATGCATGTTATATGATATCATAATGCAGAAATACAATAGATCTGTAACAGAACTACACACCGACACATTGGAGACTAATGGTGACTGTGAGGCGGACGGTGTAGAAGAAACAGCATATGAGTATGAGGGTTCCAACCGTACCGACAATCCAGCAATGGAAGGAACTACACGTGACAGTGATTTCACTCCTTCACCCCTAAAACATGTACAAACAAGTGTGATACGGAGTATTGATGACCGAACATTGGACAACATTTATGAGGATTATTATAATCGCAGTTACAATTCTTATCAGAAAGAAATGAAGCATTATAGCTGCATTAGGTCGAAATCAAACTGCAAGGTAATTTTAGATTATGTGACATGCAAAAGACAAGACCCAGATCTGTTCAAGGGAAACAAAACATTAAAATTGAAGGCTTTAAAAGAGTCTGTAAAAGCATAATTTGACAGAGCTAGAGATAATGAATCAGTGGTCCACTACTGGCACATTCAAGTGTGGGCTCTGGAGGCTGCTAGAGCAGTTTCTCTAGAGAATTTTAAAGCTTCATTGCATATTGTCAGGCCCTTCAAAGACGAATATAATATTTCGTACAGACATATCACTATGTTCATGGCTCACAAAGAGATTGAAGAAGAGCATGTTATTATACAAACAGCAGAAAAATTTGTAGCAGACGTGAACATGTTTATTCAAGATGGGAATATAATGATGGAATGCGTGTGGAATAGTGATCAGAGCCAAATTTTTATGAACTAACGTTTTCTGCAACACTTTCAAACAGAAGGGAAAAATCAACAGTTGGTCTGGTACAGCCTGTGCATAGTTCTATGCATAGTTACACAATAAATGTATTAGGTAAATAATGTAGTATGTCTACATGTTGCCCTCATTAAGTGTGCATACTGTTCCATTCCGCTGTGTTTTAATCACTTCATTGAAATGGCAAATTAGCGAACAGGCTTTACATTTGTCTGCAGGAAAAGGATGGAATGTTTGGTTCGCAGGTTGCAAAGAAACTTACAGCAATGTGTCCACGGAACATCCATGTTGAAGCGAGTAAAAGTGGAAAAATGACTAAAGCACATATGAAGAGCTTCTTTAATTCGGTCCTCGCTGAACATGTTGGTGAGAGAGGTCTATTACTTTGCGATTCCTAGTCAGGACACAAAGACTACAGTGTCATTGAAGAATGTTTTCCAAATAAAGATATTACATTAAAGATATTGCCACCAAAGACAGCCAAATACTGTCAACCTCTGGATGTATATATATATTTTTTTTTTTAGGTAATACAATCTCTATGTCAGACGTCTTGTTAATTTTGTACATTTGCAAATAGATACCACACAGGCCACGTTACATGATCTATACTTCATCATCCGTCTTCACTCCGTCATCTACAACCAACTATCTGCTTCGTTTGATAATGTGATCACTGTGGCATTTGAGTTTGGACTATTGCAATGCGAGAACATTGTAAATAATGTAGTATTTCTACATGTTGCCCTCATTAAGTGTGCATACTGTTCCATTCCGCTGTGTTTTAATCACTTCATTGAAACTCCACATTACACTTCGAAGTCACCGGGCGAGTTGGCTGTGCGGTTAGAGGCGCACGGCTGTGAGCTTGCATTCGAGAGATAGTGGGTTCGAATCCCACTGTCGGCAGCCCTGAAGATGGTTTTTTCGTGGTTTCCCATTTTCACACCAGGCAAATGCTGGGGCTGTACCTTAAATAAGGCCACGGCCGCTTCCTTCGAACTCCTAGGCCTTTCCTACCCCATCATCGCCATAAGACCTAACTGTGTCAGTGCGATGTAAAGCCAGTAGCAAAAAAAGCACTTCGACGTTGAATAAAGGACAACACAGTATCTTCTACTATGGGAAAGATGACTTTGTCAACACGGTACTGCATGTGTTAAGAGTTCTTCTTGCAAGCACATGTTCAACCTTTTGCCAGATGATACTGCACCACATCTGTTTCTTGTTACTATAATGGTCCAAAGTGCCTGTTGCATGGTAGTTTCTGCTGCGAATTGTGTTTCTGCAATCTTTGTATGCCATAACTTCCAAACATTGATTGTACACCAATGCGGGGTTTTACAGATAAATGCCCTTGATGGGTAGTAGAACAGACATATCTTTATGTTAAAGCACACTTCCAGTCGGTTTTAGCTGTTCAAGCTGGGGTACTTTCTCATAAGTTGTATGTAAATTTTCCAGCTAACTCATTCCTGGTTGCCAGTGTTTTGCCCCAGTATGCTAAGTTGGGCTTATCAGTTGGTAAATAGCACATCTACCAAGACGCATGGCTAGGCATACCGTGAAGGCCACTGCGTAGGCTACTTGGAGCCACCAGCAATGCCAATGCACTATGAGTGCTTATCTCATTACCAAAAATTTATGCCTGCCTGGCCATCAGATGATATAGATGTTGATTCCCATAGGGAACCAGAAATATTTATCCTGAATGAGTAAATTTATAATACCAATATATGTTGCCATTGATGCTTTCACGACCCGTACTTATAGACATGATATCTGGTGACAAATGAATGCACCATTTTCCACTTCTATTGGGTAATGTCTAAATTTGAAGCTCATTGTTTAGAAGCCTTTCCCGAGGACATTCGAGATTTTCTTCTGATGAGCATAGTTTTCTGTGAAACGTCAAGAATTTCATATTTTTTTGGCACGGCATAAACCCAAACGCCTATATCATGCCGATACCAATATATTTGGTCCGTTATTGGACATTATAAATTTTCCAGCTAACTCATTCCTGGTTGCCAGCGTTTTGCCCAGTGTGCTAAGTTGGGCTCATCAGTTGGTAAATAGCACACCCACCAAGACGCATGGCTATTGCATACCGTGGAGGCCACGGCGTAGGCTACTTGGAGCCACCTGCAGTGCGAATGCTCTATGAGTGACTTTGTTTCATTTTCAAAAAATTGATGTCTGCCTGGCCACCAGATGATGTATCTCTGTGACATGCATTCACTGGTCATGCTTTTTCTACCTTGCCCAACATTCGGAGCTGTACATGAGGGCAGGCCAGACAGTGGTTTTGTACACTTTGCCCTTTTATTTGACTGGATCCGCTTATCACACAGAACACCAGTAAGAGACTGCCATTTCATCCTACCAACACTGATGTGGTACTTGACATTACCATCAGTTGTGATGACTGATCCATCATTAGTGATTCTCCAGCAAAGAGGACAGTGTTGTGTGGGCCCATTTGCCCTGGCTGCGCAAAGTTGAAGAACATGTACTCTGTCTTCTTGCGACTTATTCTTCCCATTTGCCTCAAGTGTTACTCGCTATCGTTCCAAGACTGCCTCCACCTCCTGACATGACTCACCAACCAAAGCAATATCGTCTGCGTAAAGAATGGTCCACGGCATGTCTGTCATCAGCTGCTCCGTCAGGTAGTCGATGACAATATTAAACAGTACTGGGCTCAGTGGTGACCCCTGATGTACACCAACATCAACAAGGAAACTATCTGAAGCACCTGCAATGGTTTTCACCATAGTAGATGGACCTACGTAGGTACATATCTTGGATCATCTTCACCTACACCTCGGGAACTTTTTGATGTTGTAGTGCTGCCAAGATAATATCTCTTGAAACGCGATCGAAGGCTTTCTCCAGATCGATGAATACCATATGGAGGTCTTACGTAGCTCATGGTGTTTCTCAATCAAGATACACAGAGTCTGAATTGCCTCACTTGTTGATATACCTGGTGTGAAACCACACCGGTCCGGTGGATGTTAATCAAACCCCTGATGCAGTCTCCTGTGATGCACTTCCAGATTTTGAGTGTGTATGAAGTGAGTTTGATGCCTCAGTAATTCTCACATTGTTACAATTTACAAACTTCATCATACAGATCCGTATTGATACAGTTTAAATTAAGGACTAGTGTTAGGTTTAATGGTCCACCCAATCGCACTAGTTCTTAATTCTCACATTCTCGGACATCACCCATTTGCTTGTAGATGAGCACAAGGAAGCTTTGAGGGAACTGTTCTGGCACTGGAAATCCAGCGAGGATTTTGTTGAACAATTTCATCAACCATTCCTTCGGCTCCTAGGACTTTCCATAGTTCAGCTGGAATATCATCAGTGCCAACTGCTTTTCTGTTCTTCATCTTTGATACAGCTTCTGCAATATTAGATGGGGTGACTTCAGGCACAGGCTCCTCACCTGGACACTGTGAAACTGCTCTGTCTCGTGGAAACTTCTCATTTAATAACCCTTCAAAATACTTCTTCCAGCGGTTGTTAATGGCTTTATCATTAGTCAGTAATGTTCCTGATCATCATGGATTTATTTGGTGGCGACAATATCCCTGGATTGTTTTTCACGCTGAGCAGCGACCTTGTAGATCTGCTGCACGCCCTCTGGTGTCTCCAAGTTGTCATAGAGGCCTTGCTGCGCTTCACCTTTAGCTATTGCTATGACTCTCTTGGCCTGATTTTTTATGGTCTTATATTCTTCCTTTAGGTCTTGTCCATTCTGGTTGTCTTTCTCTTTCCACCATGGTTTAAATGTAGTATTTTTCTTCTTCAGTGCCTCCGGGACATATTTCCACCACCAGGTTTCCTTGTCTATTTTCAGTCTACCATTAGAAACTCCAAGGTGATGCCTTGCCCTGCTGGTACAGTACTTCTGGAATCTCATCGACATTTGATCTGGGGTGTTGTTGTCGTTCTCCTGCAAGTCTTGTGTGATATATTCCCCAATATCATCAATGAGTGGCTCTGCTGTCTCTTTATCTCGCAGGATAATCCACTTTTTCTTTGTAGTTGGTCTGATTCTGTTGTTTAACGGACACCATAGCAAGAGCTCTCCGATCAAAAGCCTATAGATGTCAGAGACTCTCGTGGGATGACCTTGTATTCAACAAACTGTCTCAGCAGATCACAATTGCAGAGAATGTAGTCAATTTGTGTACATATGACTCTCTCTTCCATGCGGTCATTTTCTCAGTTGAAATTTAAAATTTGCGACACTCTCCAGCAGATCATACCTTAAGTCAGAAAATATAAGTTTTTAATTTTTTCTGTTTTTTTGCTTTACATCGCGCTGACACAGATAGATCTTATGGCGACGATGGGATAGGGAAGGGTGAGGAGTGGGTAAGAAGCGGCCGTGGACTTAATTAAGATACAACCCCAGCATTTGCCTGGTGTGAAAATGGAAAACCACGGAAAACCATCTTCAGGGCTGCCAACAGGGGGGTTCGAACCCACTATCTCCCGGATGCAAGCTCACAGCTGCGCGCCCCTAAACGCATGGCCAAGTTGCCCGGTCATTTTTAGTTTATTTTATATTTTGATAGTAGGTAAATTTACTATCATTTTTGTGAAAACCAGGACCAGTTAATGATATATCATCAGTGACAATCCTTGCGAGAAAGACCAACTGACGATATATCATCAATGGTCGCACTGGCTAAAAAGACCAGCTGGCGATATTTCATCAATGGAATAAAATGAAAGGTGTAGGTCAAATATTTTAACACATGACTAATATGACTCTATGTTTAGTGTCTTTAAGATGTTTTGGGACTATCAGATTAAGGTATGAGAGTCAAAGCACCAAGTAAACACTAACAACTAAGGTGCAACACATTTAATGTAGAGCGCCAGTCTGCGCTATCCTTATCGCTGAGTTGTGCAGTCTGTTGTTGCTGTTTCAACATAAACCACATGTGACGGGAAGTATCCTAGTGCGCTCTTGTCAGTTTATGGTATCTCCTTCTTTAGTGGATAATTATTTTGAGTGCTGATTTCTTTCGAGTAATATAGCCATCGGCTTTGTGGATAATGAGTGTTTCTCGTAAACATGAGACAAGTAACGAATTGGAGGCAGAACTCAACAAGAACTCTGACAATGATTCGTTAGAAGATTTATTGGATTTCTCTGATGATGACAGTGATCTAGACCCATGTTTTAATCCAAATCAACCTTCAACAGCTGGATTACAATACAATAAGTATCAAGACAGTAATAATAATAATAATAATAATAATTTCATGTGGTTATATCTAGCCAAGTGCAGCCCTTGTGAGGCAGACCCTCTGATGAGGGTGGGCAGCATCTGCCATGTGTAGGTAACTGTGTGTTATAGTGGTGGAGGACAGTGTTATGTGTGGTGTGTGAGTTGCAGGAATGTTGGGGACAGCACAAACACCCAGCCCCCGGTCCATTGGAATTAACCAATGAAGATTAAAATCCCCAACCCGACTGAGAATTGAACCCAGGACCCTCTGAACCGAAGGCAAGTACACTGACCATTCAGCCAACGAGTTGGACTGTCAAGACAGTGATATAAGTTAGATCTTGCATGACTAATAATGCTGACAGGCATGTGCTGAGTGACTCAGACATTTCCAGTTTGAGTGAAAGGTTTGGAAGTCAAGGAAAAGCCATATTTCTTTCCTGAGCTTATTTTACCTGAAATCTGAAAAATACCACAAAATATAAATCTCATGTTTCCGTATTGCCAGCTAAAGTAATATTCTTTAAATCATTATAACAATGATTCATTGTTGAACAGTACCCTCCTTATTCAATACCTTATGGCTAATGTGGATTTTAAAAATTTAAATTTCTCATTTGTCACATCTATACATGTTTCGATTCTAATTGGATCGTCTTCAGTAGATTGCTAAAATTGACATTACATATTGTAGTTAAAAACATTTAAAACTGAAGTGAGGATGATTTTATGAATGTTAAAATGTTCTCACTAAAAAAAAAAAAAAACATGACCTTATAAGAACATGAACATCCCATTGTACACTTATTCTGAAGAAAAGATGAAGTGACACTAGGTGTTTCAGCAGTCTCAGATATTTACTACAGATACTTTCTTCTCTGTTTACATGGGCAGGTCGACGGCGCTGTCTTGGGGACGCACTTGCCAGGAGTTGCATCTTTCTGTTCTTCACGGGGGTACTGCAGCATTTTGAAGTGCTCCCTGACGATGATAAAGCCCTGCCCAGCATACAGCCACTTGCGGGAATAACCATGTCCCCACAGTCATACTGCGTGCGGCTTGCTCGAATACACGATAAGTCCAGAGGAGCTTAAGAAGAATGCTGTACCATCTGCTGGGTGAGTAAACTGTAAACTGTTGTTTTTTTTTAGTCATTTATGGCCCTTAGAGACCGCAATAAGCAACTGTTACATTATTAGAAGTCTGATTTGCATTATTTGCGGCCCAATATCGTTCCATTATCTCTTTGGCAGCCTGTCTCCATTCCACTGTTCTGCTGTTCTTCTTCACTAAAGTCCTTGAAGTTATTGATGTGGTGTCAGTACTTGGTTCTGTTAACAATGTCTTCATGATTTAGTCCAATTTTTTCAGACCCTTCCTGATTTTCCTGAACCACTTATCACATGTGTTAGATCTACTTTCAAGTTTGGTAAAAATTTTCGTAGTCAGCCACTTGTCATCCATTGTAAATAAGTGGCCATAACTCGAGTCGTCGCTTCTTGATGGATTCCACCAGTCGTTTGGTTTTCTGACATAGCTCCTCTCATCCTTGCAACCTGCATTGTCCAGCCATGATCTTTGGGCCCATTATCATTCGAAGGATCTTTCTCTCAATCTTCTCAGCTTCTCTCAGACCAGCCATTCCAGTAACTCAGAGGCATTCACTTCCATAGAGAAATTCCGGTTTAATCACTATGTTTAGCTTGCATTGAAATTGCCTTTTCCTTGTGCAGGTCGTGTGTTTTGTGAAACGCTGTGGCCATCTTATCTTGTCTACTGTTGTTAGCTTCCCTATCAATGGATCCCATCTGCACAATCTCACCGAGATATTTGAAGCTGTTAACTCTTTCATTCCTACCATACCTTGTCTTTAGTTGTTGGGAAGCTGTAGGGATCTTAGTCAAGTACTTTGTATTTTGAAAGGAGATTCTAAGTCCTGTAAACTTTTTATAGAATACAATAATATATTATTTTACCCATTATTTCAGCTACTTGGCACAATTAACATTTCCTTCATTTCCTTCATCTTGATTTGCTCTACAGACAATTTTGCAGCAGTACTTTTCTTTCTTTCCAGAAGATTCCTTATCCTGTGTACCCAGGTCATGACCTTAATTCCTTCTTGAAGTAATATTCTTTTATACTGGTTTATTTTCATCTTGCACTCACTTTTGAAAACCAGTCCATGTTTTCTAGAGATCTTCTGCACACTCAGATTGTCAAATCTCAGATTTTTTATTTCCTCTCCTTGAACTGTTGCTTTGTTTCCCAAATTCCTCTTTGGTTTCTTTTACTGCTCGTTCTATATAAGCTTTGAAAAGGAATGGAGACAAACTGAAGCCCTTCCTTACTCCTTGCTGGATAGCTGCTTTGTTTTCATAGTTCCTAATTCTTATCACTACAGACTGATTTTTGTACAGAGTCTTTCAACCATTTCTTCTTTCTAGGTCTCCCTCTAATCATTTCCTCATTTCCAAGGACTGCAAACTCCATGGACTTTGCTGAAGCCTCTGCAGCTCAGACAGCATCATGCCGGTCTCTCACTGCTGGCTTCCATGGTTCAAATACCAGTCACTCCATGTGAACCAAGCAAGGGGCCACATGACTTGTATCATGCAGCTGTGAGCTTGCATTTAGGGGACAGTGGGTTCAAACCCCACTGTCGACAGCCCTGAAGATGGTTTTCTATGGTTTCCCATTTTCACACCAGGCAGATGCTGGGGCTGCACATTAATTAAGGCCATGGTCTCTTCCTTCCCACCCCTAACCCTCTCCTACTCCCTACGTCGCCATTAGACCTATCTGTGCCTGAGCAACATAAAACAAATTACAAGTAATATATGACACGTTTAGCCTGTATTGTCAACTGAACAGTTTAAAGCAGAGGTGGGACTGACTTTTCTCCGGGTACTCTGGTTTTCCATGTCATTTTTCATTCCAGCAACACTGTCCAATATTATTTCATTTCATCTGTCAGTCATTAATCATTGGCCTAGAGGAGTGCGACAGGCTTTGGCAGCCAGCACAATTCGTAAACTCGCCGCTAGATGGGGGTTTTATCCATTCCATTCCTGACTCTGTCGAATGAGTGGAATCAAGCTGTGGATTTTCACTTTTCATGGACTTTGTTTTGTATATTTCTCCTTTGTGTTTTTATTTTACAACTGATCTGCATATAGGGCTGTCACCCAGGTGGAAGATTCCCCAGCAGCTCCTTTTGTTAGAGATAACTGAAGCATTCCATGCTCTCTTTTGCCAGGGAAATTTTCTGATATGATGATCTAATCCAAGCTGTCCTCTCCCTGTCGGACTACATGGCCAAACAGCCTAAGAATCCATCGTTTTCATGTTATCGACAGCCTGATTTTGATGTTAAGCTCCTCCAGAATAGACTTATTTGTACAGAATGCTATCCAAAGTATAAAAGAATTCTCCTCCAACACCACATTTCAAACAAAACAATTCTGTTCAAATATGCAGCATGAGAATTACACATTTCTACCCCTTACATGAATACCGGGAATACTATACATCTAAATTTTCTTTGTTTTATACTGATGGAGCAATCCTTCCAAAAATGGGAGAATTGCATTCTTAGCTGTACGAGTTCTTCTCCTGATTTTTGTGTTACAGTTACCCTGAATCAAGGTTTAACATTTCTATAACAGTTCCTGGAACACGTGCATTTTGGTTAACTGATTTTGCCCTGTCATTAGTTATCATCATCTTGGTTTTTTATATAGTGATTTTGACTTGAGTGAGGTCTTCCATCTCCTTTCCATGCAGGGTGAAGAGTGCAACATCTTTCTACCACTGATAGGAAGTCCATCATTGCATCCGTCGCGAGCAGCTCTCATTGTTTGCTCACTATACATATAAAAGAGCATTGGGGACAGTTTATTAACAGAAAATGACTCTCACTACTTTTCTCAGTTGTTAAATGTTCGAAAGTTGCTCTCTGGTGCTGTGGCTTTTCTTTCAAAATACACAGCATGATCTTAGTATAGTTGGGATGGCTAACATATCTCCAGGCGGCAGCTTCTGATCCCAAAACGTGGCCCGCCCTTGTGATAACAAGGATTGTCAGTCGGCCCACCCTAGTGATAAGGAAGGTTGTCACTCGGCCTGCCCTAGTGATAACGAGGGTTGTCACTCGGCCCACCCTAATGATAACAAGGGTTGTCACTCGGCCCACCCTAGTGATAAGGAAGGTTGTCACTCGGCCTGCCCTAGTGATAACGAGGGTTGTCACTCGGCCCACCCTAGTGATAAGGAAGGTTGTCACTCGGCCTGCCCTAGTGATAACGAGGGTTGTCATTCGGCCCACCCTAATGATAACAAGGGTTGTCACTCGGGCCATCCTAGTGAAAAGGAAGGTTGCCACTTGGCCTGCCCTAGTGATAAGGAAGGTTGTCACTCGACCTGCCCTAGTGATAATGAGGGTTGTCACTTGGCCCACCCTAGTGATAACGAGGGTTGTCACTCGGCCCATCCTAGTGAAAAGGAAGGTTGTCACTTGGCCTGCCCTAGTGATAATGAGGGTTGTCACTCAGCCCACCCTAGTGATAATGAGGGTTGTCACTCAGCCCACTATAGTGATACTGAGGGTTGTTGGTCAGCCCACCCTAGTGATGAGGGTTGTCACTCAGCTGACCCTACTGATAAGGAAGGTTGTCACTCGACCTGCCCTAGTGATAAAGAGGATTGTCACTCGGCCCACCCTAGTAATACTGAGAGTTGTCACTCAGCCCCGCTAGTGATACTGAGGGTTATCACTCAGCCCGCCCTGGTGATAATGACAGTTGTAACTCAACCCACTCTAGTGATAATGAAGGTTGTCACTCGGACCGCCCTAGTGATAATGAGGGTAGTCACTCTGCCCGCCGTACTTTCATGGAAAAAAGTATAGACACCCAAGTTTATATGTTAATAAAACGTTTATCCTTTGTCCCACATAGAAACAAGCCACACCAAACTTTAGCTTAGTTTGTTCTACATTTAATTATGTGTTGTAGAAATTCTTATCATATCCAGTTAAAATTTTAATGCAGGTTGAACAAAACATATGCTGTATTTTTTCCATTTTCAACAGAGCGCTCACTTTGAAAATTCAAAACTTTAGAAGTATTGATCTGATCATTACCAAACTTTAATACATCTTAAATTCATAACTTTAGAAGTTACGGCACTACAGACCTTAAAGGGCCTTGTACTACCAAGCGACCGCTGCTCAGTCCGAAGGCCTGCAGATTACGAGGTGTCGTGGGGTCAGCATGATGAATCCTCTCAGCCATTTTTCTTGGCTTTCTCGACTGGTTAACACATCTTAAAGCAACTTATTGTTGATCTGTATACCAAGTTTTTATTTCATCTGATATTTATAAAAGTTGTTCTAATTTTCGTGAAACAACATTTTCTCATTACTGGGCTTGTTGTGAAGCTCATGAGAATGTCAGGCTAAAATTAAAACTGCTCTTTGCATGCATGCAATTGTTGATTTTATATTGATTTATATTTAATTGGGTGGTTGTGTGAGATGAAAGCAGCCTGCCGGCCAGCGAGAACTTGGCCGTGGAAACCCGAGGAACATTGCTGGGTTGAACATACTGGGCATTCCCTGCTGTATGATAAGTGGAGGTTTGTTGTTTTGTCAGTCGTTTAAAACCTTTATTGGACTAGCGCTCAATATATCAATGATAGGATTACGTAATATATCTTGTATTTCGCTGTAAGTTCCGGCTTATGAGAGGGACCTCTTCATTTCGGTAGTGATTAATGCATCAGTATACTTCACAGAATTATTTGGAAACTTAGTTTCCTTAGAAGGAGGGAAGAAGTCATTGTTTCTCCAAAATGTCTTATTTCTACGTGAACTTTAGTAAGAGGGTACAGATTACGCTGTCGTTAACAACTCCGGTCAGCTGAGCGTGCAGAGCATTCGCTCCACAACGATATCTCACTGTGTGCCTGTAATTCAATATGGTAAAGGTCGAAAACTGTGTTTTCTCTCATTTTTCGGTTTTCAGATACAAGGGTCCTGGGTTCAATTACTGACCAGGTCATTGAAAGTTATCTTCACCCAGGGCTAGGTGATAGGGCTTATTCAAAGTATATTCTCGCTTCAAGGTATCAGTAGTAATGGTGGGATGCATTTAACTTTCGAAATGTCTTGTATTTAAAGTTCTGGGTGATGGGAGGAAATACCACTTTTCTTCACCTAGCACTTATTCCACTTTCTCACCCCAACAACACAAAACATTCATTGTGAAGTAGTTCTACATGACACAAAGCTGATACAGAGCAGTGACAGAGTTCAGTTGGCGCGGCAAATAGGCCAACGGGACAACACCGCCTCGGCCAATATGCTCCTTTCTTCTCTCAAGACCACTCAGTTAAATATAAATCAATATAAAATCAACAATTGCATGCATGCAAAAAGCAGTTTTAATTTTAGCCTGACATTCTCATGAGCTTCACAACAAGCCCAATTATCACCCAGTAATGAGAAAATGTTGCTTCACAAAATTTACAACAATGTTTTTCACAAATATCAGATTAAATAAAAACTTGGTACATGGATCAACAATGAGTTGCTTTAAGACATATTCAAGTATGGTAACAATCAGATCAATACTTTTAAAGTTATGAATTTTCAAAGTGAGCGCTCTGTTGGAAATGGAAAAAATACAGGCACATCTTTTTCTCAACCTGCGTTCAAATTTTAACTGAGTCGATAAATATTTCTGGTCCACATAATTAAACGTAGAATAAAATAACCTAAATTTTGGTGTAGCTTGTTCCTGCATGGGACAAAGGATAAAGTTTTATTAACGTATGAACTCGGGTGTCTATACTTTTTTCTGCGATAGTAGTGATAACGAGGCTTGTCAGTCAGCCCGCCTAGTGATAATGAGGGCAGTCACTCGACCCGCCCTAGTGATAATGAGGGTAGTCACTTGACCCCTTCTAGTGATAATGAGGGTTGTCACTCACCTGCCCTAGTGATAATGAGGGTTGTCACCCCACCCCTCCTAGTGATAATGAGGGTTATAACTCAGCCTGCCCTAGTGATAACAAGGCTTGTCAGTCTGCCTGCCTAGTGATAATGAGGGCAGTCTTGGCCCACCCTAGTGATAATGAGGATAGTCACTTGACCCCTTCTAGTGATAATGAGGGTTGTCACTCGCCTGTCCTAGTGATAATGAGGGTAGTCACTTGACCCCTTCTAGTGATAATGAGGGTTGTCACTCGCCTGTCCTAGTGATAATGAGGGTAGTCACTTGACCCCTTCTAGTGATAATGAGGGTTGTCACTTGCCTGTCCTAGTGATAATGAGGGTTGTCATTCGCCTGCCATAGTGATAATGAGGGTTGTCACTCTCCTGCCATAGTGGTAATGAGGGTTGTCACTCACCTGTCCTAGTGATAATGAGGGTTGTCACTCACCTGTCCTAGTGATAATAAGGGTTGTCACTCACCTGTCATAGTGATAATGAGGGTTGTCACTCACCTGTCATAGTGATAATGAGGGTTGTCACTTGCCTGTCCTAGTGATAATGAGGGTTGTCACTCGCCTGTCCTAGTGATAATGAGGGTTGTCACTCGCCTGTCCTAGTGATAATGAGGGTTGTCACTCGTCTGTCCTAGTGATAATGAGGGTTGTCACTCGCATGCCATAGTGATAATGAGGGTTGACACTCGGCCCGCCCTAGTGATAATGAGGGTTGTCAGTCAGTTTCTTTCCTCTGGACACAATGGGCGTGTGTCGTTAAAAAACAAATGAGCGCTGTCATGAGCATGGTTGTCATATTTTGCGTTGATTATTTAAACGTGTTAGCGTTTAATTTATTCTTTAAAAAAAAATATAAGTATTAAAACCTGATCATGAACCACAGCACAAACCAATATTGCAGAATATTTTGTTTCGTGTATAACCCGTGTGGTGGTCGCAGATGTTAGAAGGAAGAAGGAAAGAAAGAAAGAATTGGCAAATAAACTTGACACTTTCAAATAGCTGTAAATGATCACCATCAGCTATTTATACATAAAAGTAGCAGGTGTCCCAAAATACTAAACTTAAATTGGTATCAAAGTAGGCTTTTTAAAAATATTACTTCTATCACTGGCTCACTTTCAGTAAAGAAACTAAAAGGAAAGTCATGAAATATGTACTGGGATAATAATAATAATAATAATAATAATAATAATAATAATAATAATAATAATAATAATAATAATAATAATAATAATAATAATAATAATAATAATAATGGATGATGATGATGATGATGATGATGATGATGATGATGATGATGATGATGATGATGATGATGATGATGATGATGATGATGATGATAAACCTCAGAACATGCAGTTCAGACATAAAGTAGCCAACACACTTAGCTTTTTTAAAAAATAAAATGCAGTATTTACCTTACCTCTATTCATCGTCCTAGTCATTGCCTGTTAGGTGAGTCACAAATCACCCCTTGCTGAGCAAGCGAGGGGCCAGGAGATCAAACGTATCCAGTTTTCTTTGCTGCCGGCTGAGAAGCAGTTACCCATCCCAACTGTAGCGTGCAAGATAAGGGCTAGACTCCTACAGTAGCCACACTTAGTCGTAGAGCCATTTTTTTTTTAATATAAAGGGACGAAGATATATGTGATCCAATGTTGTCATCACTCATTTTGTTTCTTGGGGCACGCCGTGCGCGTAGAGGCGCGCGGCTGTGAGCTTGCATCCGGGAGATAGTAGGTTCGAATCCCACTATCGGCAGCCCTGAAAATGGTTTTCCGTGGTTTCCCATTTTCACACCAGGCAAATGCTGGGGCTGTACCTTACTTAAGGCCATGGCCGCTTCCTTCCAACTCCTAGTCCTTTCCTATCCCATCGTCGCCATAAGACCTATCTGTGTCGGTGCGACGTAAAGCCCCTAGCAAAAAAAAAAAAAAAAAAATTTCTTGGGGCAAGATGTTTCTTGGGGCAAGATGTTGGCTTTTTTTTTTTATTATTTTTTTAAAAAGATATTTTGCCAGTGATTATGCTGCTTAATCCTTATTTATATCCTCACAATACTCTTTCCTGCTATGATGTACATTTTAACCAGACCACACTTTAGTGTACCATCACTTTGCTCTACAGGCCCGTTGAATTTCATAGGAAAGCTAAGAGTAGCTCTGTTGGTCACTTGATTCTGATTTCCTTAGCTGCTTCTGTGTGTGACCATTGACCCAGCTCTTTCTGACTCTGTAGCCCGACAGTTGATCGTGATTGTTAAGGTGTCAAATCCTTAGTGTCAAAAACCATGATTATTAGCCAGTTCAAGTCCTGTTGGTGGGGGAAAAAAAAAAAACCCTCACCATTAGAATATTAGGGTGCTCCACAGTCAACCTAAGTGAGAAGAAGGAAGAGAAGAAGAAGAGGTGTTAAAAATGTCACAAAAAATTACAAATGTTTGTGAAATGAGGCATTTGAAGATGAACTATATTCTAGGGTTAAGCAACCAACAAATGTCCAGATATTCCCAAAATGAACTTACATCTGTTTTCTATCCAGCAATTTCTTGTGTTTATGTATTTCTAACTACTGTTTCATTCTTTATCTGTACATTACAGTAGCTGCTACATATATCTGACACACCAAGCTTTCCTTTAAAACCGGGCGAGTTGGCCGTGCGGTTAGGGGTGCGCGGCTGCAAGCTTGCATCTCGGAGATAGTGGGTTCGAATTCCACTGTCGGCAGCCCTGAAGATGGTTTTCTGTGGTTTCCCATTTTCACACCAGGCAAATGCTGGGGCTGTATCTTAATTAAGGCCACAGCTGCTCCCTTCGAACTCTTAGGCCTTTCGTATCCCATCGTCGCCATAAGACTTGTCTATGTTAGTGTGACGTTAAGCCACTAGCAAAAAAAAAAAAAAAAAAAAAAGAAAATAAAAAAAACCTTGCCTTTGAAACAAACAAATTCTTTTGATAAAATTAGGATTTTACTAGCTGTGTGCTGGAATCTTGAGATAAAAGTCTGAGAGGCCACAGAATTTAGAGAAGCGTTACAAAATCAGCAATTCTTGGATGTCTGTTATACACAAATTACCCTTATGGGGGAGAGATAGTGTGCTCAGGACTTGTGGAACCTGCGTTAGTTTGTAGCTGCCTGCTGTGATGATATTTCTGTTTCTATAACTCATCCCTCTGGTTGAATTCTACCAAATTTACATCACATATTCTTTGTTTTCCTTCCTGTAGGAAATGGCTGCACTCTACTGGACTGGACAAAGTTGGACAAATTAGTGTCACGTCTAACCGAGATGGTACCACTAACTCTGTCTCTGTTGCTAGACCTCCAGAAGATGTTGAGGAACCGTTAGGTACCCTCCTTACAACAGAAGCTCTCGTGAATTTTTTCTGCTATATTTTAAGTATTATTGCAGAAAATTCCACCTGAACTGTCACATTGATTTTTATAAAATTGATGATAGTGAAATAGTGTTAGTAAGATAGATGTAAAATATAATTACTAAAATATTGGTATTACCTTTTATTTTCCCCTTCTCCACTGCCTTGGTCTGTAGGTTGGTATGTTACAAAGATCATAATGAGCAATATTTTTGTAAAATTTTAAATTTGAATTATTTCACATCATTTCCAGTCACTGGCAGACCTTCTCCGGTGTTTCCTATCATTCTACCAGCTCCCTGTACGGCTTTTTCAACACCGATTTTTCAGCCCACTACCTCTTGGCCTCTTCCATCTCGTGGCCTCCTTGAGTCCTTCATTCATTTGGCAAGCACGTACCATCTTCCATATCTCTCTCTCCAAGAATTTAATTCCACTCATCTGGAAATATCACACCCACCAAAAAAAATAAAAAATCAGAAGTTATCAATGCCCTGCCTCTATGGTGTAGTGGTTAGAGTGATTAGCTGCCACCCCCGGAGGCCCAGGTTTGATTCCCAACTCTGCCATGAAATTTGAAAAGTTGTACCAGGGCTGGAACAGGGTACACTCAGCCTCAGCCTCTGGAGATCAACTGAGTAGAGGGGGGTTCGATTCCCACCTCAGCCATCCTCAAAAGTAGTTTTCCGTAGTTTCACACTGCTTCTCCAGACAAATGCCAGGATGGTACCTGACTTACGGCCACGGCCGCTTCCTTTCCTCTTCCTTGTCTATCCCTTCCAATCTTCCCATTCCTCACAAGGTCCCTGTTCAGCATAGTAGGTGAGGAAGCCTGGCGAAGGTACTGGTCCTCCTCCCTGACCCGAAGTCTTGTGCTCCAAGGCGTTAGAGGTGAGAGAATGGATAGTGAAAAATCAAAAAACCAAACTCCATGGCACTACAGCCCTTGAAGAACCTTGGCCTACCAAGCGACCGCTGCTCAGCTGAAGGCCTGCAGATTACGAGGTGCAGTGTGGTCAGCACGACGAATCCTCTCGGCCGTTATTCTTGGCTTTCTAGACTGGGGCCGCTATCTCACCACCAGATAGCTCCTCATTTCTAATCACGTAGGCTGAGTGGACCTGACTTGGCCAGGAATCGAACCCGGGGCCTCCGGGTAAGAGGCAGGCACACTACCCCTACACCACGGGGTCGGCAATGGATAGTGAAAAGTATGACCAAATGTATCACTGCACATCATTTGAGCACAGGCAGTTTTTACTGAATGGCTGACTGATGTCTCTTTACGGCAACACAATACCATTGTTAGAGAGAAACTTCCTGCAGCTGAAATTGATCACAGGGTGGTGATAGCAGTGTCAGGTGATGGATGAAACATTTCACGAGTATCCAAGATCGGCCTCCTAGGGGTCGTCCTCAACCTGCCTCCACAGAGCATAAAGTGGAAAGAGTTGCGACTGACGTGTCACAGTGGATACAATTGTAACAGAACTTGTGGTGGGACACAGTGCAGTGCAAGTTTGTAACTCCCACATTCACTGATGGAAAACTAAAGAATTTACAGAAAACCATCACTCAGGATCTTCTTCAACATATTGAAATATTCTGAGAAGTGATGAAAAACTGATTCCAGTATTCACCGATTACGTTCTCACATGAAGTCTCCGATTAGTATTGTTATTTGTGAATTCCTTGTTGTTGCCATTACTTACTGAATACTTGCATACAATTTCCCAACATCTCTGCAGATTAAAAGAAAATACCTAGAAAGGAACATAACCAAATTACCCCAAAACAAGGAAATAGGTGTGGAAGAAGAATGGAATTTGTTCATAGAAACCTTGTGTCAGAAACTGAGAAGATCTGTGGAAAGACATATGCTATACTGAAACCATATCCATAGCAAAAGCAAGTGTGATATCTTCCGTCGCAGGCTATGCGCAAGTTATGCAGTGCGCAAAAGTATTTTTCTCCTTCCTTTCACTGGCCTTCTAAGGCAAGCGAGTCCTGGCTTATTTACAATGTCCGTTGAATACATCTATGCTATTTTATAGGAAGAAGCACAGTTAAATAAAAATATTTCATATGAGAAGAGTCGCCTATATTTTAAGGATAAGCAACAGTGTTATTACATTCAGTGAAATAAAGTACGTCACTTAGGGCATATGTGTAGGCCTGCTCTAACTGGTTACATGAGGGTGACATGTGCGGAGCACTGCGTAGCAATATGCTGTAGTGCGACGATAACCTTGCACCATGTAATAAATATCATTTTTGATCCGTATTGATGATATTAGATTGAAATAATAACATTAAGTTATTTATTAGACCACCTAATCAATACAAAATCGTCTTGGATGATTTACATAAATTTGTTAGCTAATAGTGGTACATGTTTCGCCTTCCCTGAAGGCATCATCAGCCATAGTCTTAACCTTAAATTAAAAATAAGCGTCTAAATAACATGTAGTAATGAAATGAATTTTAAAATCTTGAAGAGATTTGAAGTAAAATAACATTAAAAATAAAATAAAAATAAAAATAATTTTGAGATGGTCCATAGTGATCCTATTTGAAACTGTTCTTCAACTTCTATTCACCAACTTCATATCCTCAACGTGTTCTACAACTTCACCATATGCATCTGACTTTCGTCTTTTATCTTCAAGATCATGATTAACTTCGGATCTCTCGACTAACTTTGACTTTTATTCTCTCTTCTTTACTTTGATTATATACGATTTTTCGCCATCGTCTAATTATAACCGCCAGACTATCAACTTTACTTTTATGCAATCTTACTACTTGTTGTATAACAATCTGTGGTTTTATCCATTGTACTTATTTTAGCAGCCTTCTAATGTTAATTTTGTTAATACTTCCACTATTATATCTCATCACATTGTATTATCAAACCATCATTGTTATTTTTAATGTTATTTTACTTCAAATCTCTTCAAAATTTTAAAATTCATTTCATTACTACATGTTATTTAGACGCTTATTTTTAATTTAAGGTTAAGACTATGGCTGATGATGCCTTCAGGGAAGGCGAAACATGTACCACTATTAGCTAACAAATTTATGTACATCATCCAAGACGATTTTGTATTGATTAGGTGGTCTAATAAATAACTTAATGTTATTATTTCAATCTAATATCATCAATACGGATCAAAAATGATATTTATTACATGTAATGTCAATGCCAACCAGGCAATAGTAAGACCTAACAAGTACTTGAACCTAAAAATTAAAATAGGTAAGATTTCTAGAGATATCAAGTTTCTTAAAGATTGCTTGAAATTAGAGTTGGTACCTAAATTTCTCAAATCTTTACAAAGAAAAAGTCATCCCTATTCAAAATCTAATGCCACTCAAAAGAAAGTAAATAACATATGGTTGAAAAATGAAATTAAACTATTATACAAGAAGAAATCTCTACTAAATTTACAATTATATAGGACTCATTTGACCATCTCTCAGAAATTACCCCCACTTGAATGGAGCTCATTTTTAAGGTACACTGACCTCAAACTATCTTACGTATTAGACAAGAAACAGAAAACCCTAAACCATAAATTACTTTGTCTTCAAGAAAACAAATGTAAAACTCCTGACCAAAATACAAACAACAAAGTATCCCCTTCCCATTTGACTAACATTCCCACTACAATCAACCTATCTAATGCAACCTTCTCTAACCAAGAATTAAATCTATTAGATAAAGGCATCAAACATAATTGGCCTAATCACAAAAAGGCAGAAGACATCATCACTACCATCGCTGAAACCGAAACTAATATTGATAAACAAATCCCAATTGATAAACAGAATGACGTACGATATGAAGTAAAAAAGAAACTCCCAACTTTGATTAATGAGATAACATCTAATAATAACTACAACGTCTCGAAACAAATTCTAAACCTGAAATCCAAAATCCATAACAACAACGTAGTAATTACAAAAGCAGATAAGGGCAACACCATAGTAATAATGAACAAACAAGATTACATCAATAAAACTGAAACCTTTTTTTCAGACAATACCTATACCTTAATTAACAAAGATCCAACAAACAAAATACAGCGTAACTTAAAGAACCTTCTTAAAAATTCTAACTTCATTTTAAATGATCAAGATTATCAGAAATTAACTGTAATGAACCCAAAATTACCTACAATCAGATCACTGCCCAAAATTCATAAAAATGATGTCCCCATTCGGCCTATAATTAATAGTATCAATAGTCCTACCTATAAAACCTCTCAATTCCTACACAAATTCCTAAAAAAACACTTCAAATTTCACAACTCCAACCCCATAAAGAACTCGATCGAACTTTGTAATTCCCTAAATAAGTTCAGTCTACAACCAAACCACGTTTTATGTTCTTTTGACATCACCAACATGTATACTAATATCCCTATCAACAATACTATTAACATCATAAAAAACAATCTGTTGAAACATAGCACATTGAGTAAAATCGAAATTGATGAATGGTTAAAATTACTTAATTTCGTTTTAGACAACAACTATTTTACCTTCAATAAGAAAATTTACAAACAAGATGGTCTAGCGATGGGAGACCCGTTATCTGGAATACTAGCCGATATATACTTAGATAATCTCGAACATAGTAAGATTATTAATAACATCAATGGACTCTGTCTTTGGCATCGCTATGTTGATGATACCATAGCTATCATTGATAAACAAATCAACAACAGCAATAACATACTATCATTTCTCAACAACTTAGATAATAATATTAAATTCACTAAAGAAGATGAGTTCAATAACTCTGAACTTCTTAGATATCAAAATCACACGAGCATTGAACAAATTCGACTTCCAAATATACAGAAAACCCACCTTTTCTCCAACAACCATAAAAAATGATTCTTTACATCCCAACTCACATAAAAAAGCCACTTATCACAGTTTAATATATAGAGCATTAAAGATTCCTATGTCCTCTATTAATTTAAAGAATGAATTACTATTCATCAAGGAAATAGCTAAATTCAATGGATTTAACACGAGTATGATTGATAAAATCATCAATAAAACCAAACTGAAACTAGCTACCAACTTAACTCCATTGAAACCCGTCAAACCAAAATACGCTAAATTCACGTTCACTAACCATAGCATTTACCCGATAACCAATTCATTAATGAAGCACGAAATAAAAATAGCCTACACAACAAAAAACACTAATCGTAATTTATTCTTCAATCACAACTCTACTAACATCACAGACAATAGTTACTCTGGATCAGGAATATACAGATTGAAATGCTCTACATGTAATTTTTCTTATGTTGGCCAAACTGGCCGCAGCTTCTCTACCAGATACGCCGAGCATTACAATGCCCAAAGACACAACAAATTCTCCGCAATGGCCAACCATATGAGGGGCACCGGGCATAAATTCACCACAATAGAACAAGACCTCCATATCCTAAAAAGAGTCGATAAAAGCAAACTCATGACAGAATATGACCAACATTTTAATAAAGATAAGAATCTAAATGACACTATTGATAAAAAAAGCCCCTTGTATGAACAGATTCTTATTTTATTACGAGAATCAACTCCCCTCACCAACATATTCTTAAAAATCTTCAACCTCACATCAGTTAGCGTTCCCACCTCCCCTACAGCTAATATACCCCCCTCCCTTCCCCCCGCCGCTAGTACCTCTAATTCAAATACAACCAATAACCCATAGCCACACCCACCGCAACATCGCTCCCTCCAATAGCCTTACACCGTTACAACACGCGCAGTAATACACTCTCTTCCTTCCCTCCCACCAATAGCAGCCCCCCTCCAATAGTTACGTCAACGCAAACAGATCCCCCTCCAGCACAAAACTTCAGTTATAACACACGTAGCAAGAAGTCTACTGTTGCAAATACTTCTAACTCATAATGTTACAAGCTATCTTTGTCACCGTCAAATGGTAAGTGCACACGATTCTACTTCAATATTCTCAAATATCTTTTCACACAATTAACTCTACGTTTCTTGCTTCCTTTTACAGATTCCACTTTTATATGCTTTTTCAACTAGAATATCTACAAACTCACAATTTACAACATTTGAACATCACTTCAAATTTTGAGATGGTCCATAGTGATCCTATTTGAAACTGTTCTTCAACTTCTATTCACCAACTTCATATCCTCAACGTGTTCTACAACTTCACCATATGCATCTGACTTTCGTCTTTTATCTTCAAGATCATGATTAACTTCGGATCTCTCGACTAACTTTGACTTTTATTCTCTCTTCTTTACTTTGATTATATACGATTTTTCGCCATCGTCTAATTATAACCGCCAGACTATCAACTTTACTTTTATGCAATCTTACTACTTGTTGTATAACAATCTGTGGTTTTATCCATTGTACTTATTTTAGCAGCCTTCTAATGTTAATTTTGTTAATACTTCCACTATTATATCTCATCACATTGTATTATCAAACCATCATTGTTATTTTTAATGTTATTTTACTTCAAATCTCTTCAAGATTTTAAAATTCATTTCATCACTACATGTTATTTAGACGCTTATTTTTAATTTAAGGTTAAGACTATGGCTGATGATGCCTTCAGGGAAGGCGAAACATGTACCACTATTAGCTAACAAATTTATGTAAATCATCCAAGATGATTTTGTATTGATTAGGTGGTCTAATAAATAACTTAATGTTATTATTTCAACCTTGCACCAGACAAGAGGATTCCAGTTTTCAGTTATTCATGACATAATTTGCAAAGTTAATCTTGTTATCCAGTTCATTCCATCATTCGTTATATTCATTATATGAGTCAGGGCAGTTCTGTCAATTGTGACAGGCTAGTGATACTGTTAGTTACTGTCAGTTGTCTGGAACATTACGAGTGTCGAGACAGACTTGCAGAAATTTTCATATAATTTAGATGTTTTTGCAGTATGCTAAGAATGTGAACATACTATTATACAGTGCATACACTGTGTTAATGTAGCATTTTAAAGACACATGTGTAACCTAAAACCATGGACACTCAGTGACTTAAGCATATTAAATGAGGAGTTTAAGGTAGTTATGTGGTTATTTCTGTTAAATAACATCAGTGTTATAAGGAATCAGAAATAAGTGATTTTAAAGTGAGTGAATTACACAGAGCATTTAAGTGGTGTCAGTCATAAAATTCAATGGTGAATGGTCCCCAAGGAATTTTTTGCTGGAGATATAAGAAGACTAGGAAACATGGTACCATGGTTTTTCAAATGGAACTGTTCCGATGTAGCCTGATGGATTGATACTGTGAAGCTATATTCATGAGCATAGGTCATTAAATGGAGGAGCAATTCCAGTTTAGCTCCTTGAGGTTCCAGTAAGAACACTACAGTGATGAGTATCCTCTGTATTTAATCCTCATAAATGTAATGCCAGTTCCCGACCACAGCCAACTCAGATTAGATTATCCTCACCAATCTTGCATAAGATCAAGACCCAGATCAAACAGCTTAAGAAGAATAAGAGCCCATGTGAAGAGATGATCCAGGAGGAAGGAGAGAAACTTCATTAAAGAATACACCACCTGATACAAGCAAGAAAGAAGTACCAACAGAATGGAAAATGGCTCTGATCTGTCCGAACCAAAAGAAAGGTGATTGAAATGTGATAACTGTTGGGGAATTGCCCTGCTTAATGTCTCCTACAAGATACTGTCCAACTGCCTCATAGATAGAATTCAACCCTTGGCAAAATCAGTAATAGGTGAATGCCAATGAAGTTTCTGGTCTGGGTAGTCAACAGTAGATCACATCTTCATTCTCTGACAGCTCTCTGGAAAACTGAGAGAATATGATAAAGAACTGCATAAACTATTTGTAGATTTCAAGACTGCATACACTGTGAGAGCCTAAGAGAGTCTGGGATGGCTAAGAAACTCTTCAACCTGGTAGAGTTCTGCCTGAGCAAAACCCGCAGTAAAGTGAAGAAGGGAAACACAGTAAGAGGGGGGGGGTTGAAATTATAACGGGCTACCCTCTTCAATTTTACTCTGGAGAAAATCATACATGCGACTTTCAGAGAGGACTTCAAATGGATCAAAGTCAAAATTGATGAACTTAGCTTAAGCAGACAATATCTGTTAACTCACCAGTGTTGAGGAGGAATTGATACAAACGACCAGAGCATTGGAGATGGCCACTTGCAGATTCGGGCTCCTCATTAACAAAGCTAAGACGGATTACCTCTCTGTGACTTGAGGGCAAGGTGTAGATGTCACTGTGGGTGGTAGGTCGGTCCTATGGTAGAGTCCGCAAATTCAAGCCTGGGAGGACATTACATGGAGGTCTCATCATGCAAGGCAGAAATCAATGCCAGAATCCAGGCAGGAAACCAATATTTCAGAATCTTAATAAAACTGCTTCGGTCCAAAAGTTTCTCAAAACTATTCAAGATTTAGATGTACAAAACTCTGATGCCCATTGTACTATACAGCTGTGAGATGTGGAGTATCCAAAAATAGGACTTTCATAATCTCCTTATTTTCGTGAGGAAAGTTTTACAAAGGCAAGGCTTACTCAGCCTACATGCTTACAATTCAGGAGCTATCTGACAGTGAGATGACATCCCCGGTCTAGAAAACCAAGAATAATAGCCAACGTCGTGCTGATCACATAACACCTCAAAACCTGCAGGCCTTCAGGTTGAGCAGCGGTTGCTGGGTAGGCCATGGCCTTTTTGGGGCTGTTGTGCCATGGGATTTAGTTTGTTTTACAAAAGATCATCACACTGGTGTTGGACGCAATCAGAGGTGACTGGAGGATCAGACACAATCGTGAGCTAGAGGAACTGTAGCAAGGTGCCAACATAGCAGGAACCATTAGGGTAGGCCAAGAAAGAGGTTGAGTGATGGCCTCCATGAGGACCTGCAACAGTCAGCAATAGATGGAAGGATGGCGATTGGCAGCGATGGAGGAGACTTATAGTCTGATCGTATAAAGTAAAATAAATGTAATGCCGCAAAGTTCATGGGAGATTCAGTTATTTAACTAGTCATAAGAGCTTAGCTACACACTTCTTTTTATGTTCAGGGCCATGACTGGTTATGTGTCAAGTCACAGAAGAAGTTTCTGAGAACTTGTTTTGTTTGTTTCAAGGATCAAGTTGATTTAGTTAGTACGTTTCTAATTTTCTGATGCAGTATTCGAATTGTGGATGAGCCGATACAATTAGCATGCATTATGATGTCACAAGGTATAGTGCAGTCAAGGTAGCCACAGTATGTATTGGAAGTTTCATGCATCACACTGCTGATGTATTTAACGGATTCTTCTCATGGATGTTTAATGAGGAAGCTAGTAAGGTCATGCGCCTGAGTGTGATCTTCAAGGTGGAGTGTTTAAATATGTGGTGGTTTTTAAAATTACTGTTGCTTGGTAGCAGCACGTCCTGTTAGGAAGTAGGAACTGTGTGTAATAGGGCAGGGTCCTCTACATGTTGTGTGGAACATGCAGTAAAATGTGTGCTGAGGGGTTAAGCACCAAGAGTCCACTTTTAAAACTAGACCTTCCTTATTTTTACTTTCTATTGTCCCCTTCAAAAGTGGAAATAATTTATTAAGGGAGAATGATTTATTTCATCAGTGAGTTGAAACATTATTTCGATCGCCAGGAGGGTGAGATTGTACACTCCCGTGCTAGCATGAACAAGCCGCCTGCGAACCGGTTTTCCCAACCTACCAAGAGAATGAGGAAGCAGGGTGAAATTCCTGTTAGGTGTCCTTCAGACACGTGTGTGGGTGCCACGTGATCGGGCGGGCTGCGTGATTATAATCGATCAATAATTGCAAGGTCGTGTGACGTGAAACTAGGGCAGCCAATAAAAATGACAACCTTCACAGGAATGCAACAGATCCACCAATCAGATATAATCAAGAGGCACACCTCCATCTTAAGACAGTGAATTTATGGTAATTCCAAAGGAAATTCTATAGAGGGTTTTTACTTCTAAACACTTGATTTGAGCGTTACTCTGAATGCAGCTACGGTCAAGACTGGACGTCGTTTGCTTTACTGGGAGACTTTGCATTAGAGAAGGCACTGAGGACTGAATAAACTGCAATTCAGGCATTTGAAAAACTTCTCTACGATTTATTTATGACTGTCATAAGATAAGTGTCCATCTCCAAATTATTAAACATCGCGTGTGTATCCTGGACTATTGCTAAGACTTTTATTAGTTTCAGCTTTTCTACGAGAACTCAGAAGAAGGAAGGTCGTTGGTTTGAGCTCGCTTCAAGATGGCTATCCCTTTTCGAGATGAATCCTACTGTTTCCTGTGCACCTTCATCTCCTCCATGAGTCACTAATTATGTAAGGCGTCAGACATGGGCAAGACTTTGTTCGATGAAAGGTGATGTGACCACGTACTAGGTCATCAGCCAAAATCCAGTTAACACCAGCCACATGAGTATTCTTTAAGAATTCATCTTTCTATCTTTCTGTAAAATGTCTGTAAAACGTAGCCTTACCTTATTCATTTAGATTTTCTATTAGTTTAGCAGTAGTTTGACTTTTCATTCTTCTTTCCTCGGTGGGAGGTAGTTTGTGCTCTGGAATGAATGTGTATTCGGTTCTATTAGTTAGAGATAAGAGTGAATGTCATCGAGAGAGACCTCAACTGTCCTAAAAATTTAAGACGGCAGGAGAAATAAAAGTAAATGACCTCCACGTTAATCTTGAATGATTTTGAAATAGTTTGAAAATTAATTGAGACAGATTAGGACAGTGTTCTAGTGTTTTTCTAAGTGTCAAATTTCATTCTACGATTATACGACATTTCTGTGGACTTTAGTTCATTTAAAGTCATCTGAATAATTTCGTACAATAGCTTTGCAAGTGTGATTAGGCATGGTCAATAAATATAATAATAATAATGAGTAAAAATAATTAAACCTAATTACGGGCTAAAATTTGAATAAGGTCATGGGTTTAATGTTGGTTTGTTCTTGGAAAGTATTATCGTGTGCTCACTTTATGTAAAGTAGGCCTGGAACATGGCATCCTCCAGACAGAGTAATGATGAATTATACGTATATTTTACTGTGCTATTAATTTGATTATGACTTGCAGATGGACATTATATTTTGTGTGATAATTTATGCATCCATTAGAGTCATTTTTGGAAGAAATGTGTCACTGGACATGATTTCTTCGAGCTTGAGTGCAGATTAATCGAGAGCCACGATATAGTAGGAGAATAAGAATAAATGCCGCAACTCATGTACCATAAGCGCGTATTCAAATATTTTGACCTGTGCTGTAGGTATTTTACTTGCTTATTTTGAATGATTTCTGTTTAAAGGATTCCCTTGAACATCGTTGTATAATTAATTTCTGCATAAAAGTGATAACCTCAACTCTATCACGTCCTAGATCGATACCTGGAATATACATGATATTGTCATCTAGAGAATGATTTCCCTAATTTGGAATAAATCCAAAATTTAATAATAATGGGTTAGTGTTCGTGTAAATAATATTGAAATATTGCCGTGTACCTATGTGTGAATGTGGGATGTGTGATTTGATTATATTCTGTGTTTTGTGAATTTTCTTGAATGGTTTTATGATGATGTTCTCCACTGCGCGCGTCAAATTTTGACCGATTTACGTTATTTTCGCGTGTCCGTGATTTGATGAATTATGAATCTTTAGAAGATTTTATTATAATTTAAGGTAGATTAGGATCTAATTCACTAAAATAAATTGAATAAGAGAAGGCAACGTCCGTGGATTGATGTCACGAGGCTGAATTTTTAGTTATTGTACAGTCACTTATTGCATAACAACGAGTAACGTTTAGGTTGATATGAGATCAAATAAGAATTAATTATAAGAAGTTCAGTCACTTAATAATTATAAAAATGAATTGATTGATGAAGGGAAAGTCTAAGGAAGACTTATTAACCACAATTTCTTGAATTAAACATTTTTCAATAATTTTAATAAGGGAAAGAAAATGATCATTTTCTTGTAGAATTAAGTGAGATCCAGAAGGAATATTTTAATTTAAATTTAATTATCATTATTGGAGAGAGTGATACCAGATAGTATTTTGATTTTCAATCCAGTTTATAGTAAATTAATGATCCCTATTATTATTATTACAGACAAGAACATTCGTTGAGCTTTAATTTGATCAAGATTCCTTATAGACGATAGCTCAAGGAGAAGAGATTTTCAAGAATTAGTCCCAGATTTTGTAAATTTAATTGTTTATTGGAAGAGTGATAGTTTTTAATAAATGTATAAACCTATTTTAGCTTCTTTTCATTTGTCGCTAGTCCTTCATCTATTCCTGCCTTTAAAATTTTCTGCACAGCTGATAAGCGAATGGTCTACCTCTGAGACTCTCGCTCACTGGCAAGCTGAGCCCGGCATGATGGGGGCACTATGGATTTCTTGTATTCTTTCTGTGAATAACACTCCTAATTTCCAGTTGAGCATTTCCTCTGAGGCACTGTCGGCAGCCCTGTAGATGGTTTTCCATGGTTCCCCATTTTCACATGAGGAAAATGCTGGGGCTATACCTTAATTAAGGTTGCAGCCCCTTCCTTTCCACTACTAACTATTTGCTATCCAATCGCTGTCATATGATCTGTCTGTGTTCATGTGATGTAAAACAAATTGTTTTGAAAGAATCTTCTGGGCTACTCTTGATTATTTGGATTGATTTCTAATTCATGCATTGAGAGAATGTCTGAAAGACTGAGCTTATTAATTTAATATTTTACTGGTTGTTTTGCATCAGTATGACGAATTCTGATAGCATATTTTGGTTAGTTAAGCTTATTTTATGGTACAATGCGTTGATTCATTTACTGAGGAAATATTACTTATATTTTGTAATTGAAGATAATCTCCACTGCATATAGCACTGATGTTATGTGCAGCAACTATAGAAGTCGGATCATGGACGAGGTTACTTCCAAATGAAGTAAAGTTAAAGTTATCCTCGATGAATATGGGATTTATTCATTTTATTTTTTGAGATTTAAAATTTATAAATACTCAGTTCAGTATACAAGTAACTTATGAACTTTTTTGAATAAATGTAGATTTTAAAATTTATTTGATTACTTATATGATAATCTATTGATACCAGAATTAGGAAATGCTAATTTGTGAGATCAATTCCACTACATTATCATGTTTACATTTTGTGACATTGGAGTTAGGAACATAATGAATTTAGTGTTCAGTTCCATGATCACCTTCATCTAAGGCTAGGGATAATTTTGTTTTCATGAAAAAGCATTTATATTTTATTAATTTATTTATTATTTTTCTAGTTTGTTACCATCATCATCATCATCATATCGTCGTTGCCGGGAACAAACCTCCTATGTGGAAAATAACAAATTTTTCAGGAGAGACAAAAAACTATTTCATATAATAATACTTAACTTCATAATAATCGAAGTAATCTAGTTCCCTTCTGTACCTGTCTTTTTATAACCCTGTACTGTTTAACTGCAGTAATATCAATTATTTCACCAGATATTTAATTTTTGTTCATTACGTTGACACATAGGAGGTTATGGTTTCCACGAAATTACACATAGGAGATTTTGCTTTAACAATGAAGCTTTTATTATATTGAAGTTTTACTCAAACACATGAATCATTACAGTTTATTCAGCTGAATTTTATTACATCAATGCTTCCTAATTGTATTTTATTAACCCTTTCCACTCGAATTATTTGTACGTCCTGATTTCTCCCAACTCGTATTTATTTCTGTCAGCATTCTTCATATTTTAAAACCTGGTGTTAAGTACTGGTTGTAACAATATATACAGGAAGAAACTACAAAATTAATGAATGTATGGTCTGTACATGACACAAAATAATGTTTTTCACTTTCTTAACGGTATGTCTTGAGTGTGTGGAAGCGTTCAAAGCAAATGCTTGGATGGAGCCCTGCTTGCTTATCCAACCAGTCTGCACTAAAATAATCCGGCATTTATGCCTTACTGTTCATCCCCATGTTAATAATTACACCAATAAATGCCTTCAGCTCTTCTAATGTCACAGTTTTCCAAGAAAACCAGATAGATCTATTCTGAAGTGGAGTATTTTGCTATAACTTCATTTCGGCAAATTTGTTTGTCTCATGGACAATAGAGGTTATCAACTGATCAGTAAAAAATAGCTAAAAGTACTCTAGTTCTATTTTAAGTCTATTGGCACAATTTATGAATACACTGACTAATTTGTAAGGAAATCACCCGTTTGCCGCGATCTCCAAGGTATGTTTGAAGTCGGCAATGTATGACTGGGACCGGGACGAGTCAAAATACTATCGCCTCCTCCATGATTTCTTGCGATGCTGATATCAATATCGTCATTTGAATCCCTAATAGATATATCACTTTCATCGCCAGATTCAAAATTTTCATCACTTTCATGGTCACTATAAAAAAAAATCAGCCGAAATAGACGCAAGAATCTCAGCTTCGGTCAGACTGTGCGCCGCCATGTTGCTTCTCGCGACTGCTTTCCACTGTCAAGGAAACGGAGCAATTTTTCCAAGCAAAGAGAAACTAAAACACACCCATTTGGTTTATTTCAGTTTCCGGAAGGGACCAACACTTACGAGACGAAGTACAAATGCCCTGGCATTCCAGGTAACCTAGCAACGAGCGGCGAAACATTGTGTCGACTCAGGGTCGACACACGAGCTATAACGCTGAATGATGGCTGTCGACCTCAGGTCGACACACGAGCGGAAAGGGTTAAATGTATACTGTGCAAATTGATCACTGTCCTCTTCTGGGAACTTTTCACTTGTCCGGCTTTACAGAGAGATTATCATAGAAAGAGTGGTGGTCATGCTCAATTACCTGCTTCAGTTCCTGCAGATGAGTAAACTTAGATATTGTGATTGGCAATTGTGCAGTGTACAAACTGCGTGGATCACCAATTGGATAACTCATTCTCCTCCTCTGTAGAAGTTCTTCCCACTCTGCAGTGTGTTCCAATTTGTAATTTATTCTTCCATCAGGTAAGTACTGCAGTTGGCGGATATTTGTCACTACAGGGTCGCCAGATTTTCTTCCAGGCCGTAATGATGCGAGGTTTGATTTATGCTCAAAATCCTTAAAGAAACTGAAGTCGACACTTTTCACATTGTATGGTTTCGTGGGTCTAGCTTGCCTCATTCTTGCTATATAATCCATGGGTGAATTAATTGATGGAGAGAAGTAGCGCTCTAGAGTGGCATGGACACTATCACATTCCATCATAGTGTGCCCCTTTTCCAGATACAGTTGTTCCACGGTGATGTTCTTAGATCTAGCGGCATTACTTAAGGCGCTGGCTAAAACCTTGTTCCTATTCTGATAATTACAGCCATCAGAAATTAAGGTAACCTTATTGGTTGGAGGTGGCAAATTTTCAATAAAATGAACTAGGCATGATGTAAATTCATTTGCACTTACACCACCATTGCCCTCGTGCCATACATAAAGTGTAACATCACCGTTTCCTAGATCATAAATTGTGAAATTGTGCACTTGAAGTTTTTGTCTGTAGTATGTCTTGGTTGCTAGCAACTTAGGACACAAAAGAACACTTTGAAGATCCATTGTTACCACAACATGAGAATCCGCACTGGCCTCTTTAGCTTTATTCTTCGCTTCCCGAGCCTCGCCTTTCCTTAGGAGGTGTTTTTGATATTCTTCTTCTTCTACTTGACCAACTTTATATGCACAGCAAATGTCGCACTGGTCTTTTTTAGGCAGATGAATATCAATTTTGTCTTCTTCCAACGTATCCATGAAAAGGGTTCTACAGCTCGGAGATTTGTTGTTTTCGTCACACCATTCCTTGTAGACTGAAAACATATGTAATTTTGATCCAAAAGTTGGCTCAACGTATACCTTTTTAGTGGACTTTCGACAATAATGGCTGGGAACTTTAGGTAAAACTCCAAGCCACTCACGAATTGTCTTCTTGTCTTCAATTTTCTTTTTCTTCTTGATGGATATAGGTACATCCTGCTTTTCTTGGACATGTTTCTTCAATGGACTGCCTTGGGCATCGGTGTCTGAATTATCTCCTCCCTTACCAGTAGAAGTTGAAATATGCTCGATGTCATTTACACATGTCCATCTCTTGTAACTGTCCTCACCAATTCCCAAAGTGTTTATGAAAAATGTTCAGCAAACACGCACACTTTCTCCGTCAGATTTAGTTAAATGTATATCATGGCCTACGTTCTTTCTTTTGATGTCGCCTGCTGTTTCTTTGCGCCTCCTGAGAACGTTCCTAGTGGTGACAAGCCCTCTGATGTATGCCTTCTTTTCAGCCCAGGATGGAATCTGCCAGAAATCTTTGAACAATTGACATCGGTGCTCCTCGTTTGATTGTACCGCAAAGGAATGTCTTCTGTGTCTTCTTTATGTTTGCATCTGTTACCTAATTTTCTTGCCTGTTTTGTGATTAGTTTTGCCTTTTGCTGTAAGCCTCAGTAAGGCTTGCCAAAGATTCTGTTTGAATGGGATTTTTCTTTTGCTTTGCAGTTGAGTCTCTTCTCTGCATTTACATTTCGTATATCAGGATTAACAACAGACATTTCGGAATGATCCAGCGCCTCACTCACAGTTTTCGTACCTTCGTTAGATGTATCTTCGGTCTTCGGTGTCCCTCTATTTTTATGAGAGTTCAGTATATTTTGGAGATCATCTTCTTCTACATTCCACTTAATGGAAGACATGTCATGTAGATCTTCTAAATCTGAAATAAATTATTTAATATTAGAACACAGTTTTTATCCTTCATGTGGCTCCATTTGTCACCGTCACCGATTTTACACTAATTGCTTTGTACTTGTATTAGTCACAATTTTATGTTTAAGTAGAACACTTGTAAAACTTCAAACATACCTATTATAGGGCAGGCGATTTCCATTGCCTCCACATTTCTTGCTGTGCTGGTAGAGTCATTATCAGACATCGCCGCTATGGATGCAGAAAGTTCTTCTAGATGAAAGGGAAATGAGGATTATTTTGTAGATAAATTTTAAAGGCTACATGACTATTTGTTTACCAATAATGCAACATTCATATTTAACATAGTTTCTATGATATCCATGTGTTTCAAGTTGGTATTGTAATTCATACGTACCTGCTGCAGAACTTGTAACATCCATCACGTCGTCCAACACTTCTTCCATGGTAGGGGTGTCGTCATTTCCATAGTGATTTGTCTCTGTTGTGGGTTTTACAAATGCACCTGCGGTATATTAAAGGAAATAAAACGATTATACTACTGTCATCTTACAAACCATAGTAGTTGTTATTTAAATGTGCATAGAGTTGGGATAGCCCTTGTGTTTTGGTATTTTAAGATTTGCAATGCATCATGCTTTCATCACTGTTTATTAATTGACTTACCTTTGTCTGATCGATCATTTTTTGTAGATATCTCCAATGCCATTTGTAGAATCTTCTTTCCACGGCTGAACATTTCTCTTCACAATAAAGTTCCTGCAGCAATAATAGTAGAAGCGGCAGAAAAAGATCTGACGTCTACTTGTTCAATCTGGCGCAGTATAGAGTAAACAATTCCCATAGAGTTGTCATTGTCGAGCAGAAGGCGGGAAAGTATAACACTAACGTGTTCGACTCAACACATAGGAGATATTTCCCGGTAGCGTGAACAGTGTGGACCAAGGTATAATACTCCCATGTGTCCTTCAAGCACATACGAGATTTTCCCCATCAACAAAAATGCTAAGCCACATAGGAGGTGCAATATTTTGTGGAATTTAACCCATTTAATATTTTCTAACACATTGGAGGTTTTGCCACTTCGTAGTGGCAGCCATTCTGAATCTCTTGGTGCTAAAATCTCATTTTCACAAATTCTGACACATAGGAGGTTTGTTCCTGGCAACGACGATATGCAGTATCTAGCTGCTGGCTGGGTCAATGTTATTTGATTTGTCTAAAGTCTTACATTGATGGGGAAACTGAAGTCCTTAGGTGCTTTCATTTTATTTTTTCATATGGTAGTTATAATTTGAACCTCCACGGCTCAGACGGCAGAGCACCAGCCTCTCGCCGCTGGGTGCCATGGTGAGATTTGTGCCTAACAAAGTGAAGGTGGAACAGTTTTTTCGCCAGGTACTCCACTTTTCCCTGTGATTTTTAATTCCAGTAACACTCTCCGGTATTATTTCCATTTCATCTGTCAGTCACTAATCATTGCCCCAGAGGAATGTGACTGGCTGCAGCAGCCGGCACATTTCCTGTCCTCGCCACTAGATGGAGGCTTCATTCATTCCATTCCTGACCCAGTCGAATGAGGCTGTGGATTTTCATTTTCATTTAGACTATTGACCCAGCATGCCTTCAGCAACGGAACGTGATCCTGATGAAATCTGGTACGGGTATAATACAGAGAGAAGGCAACACCAGGGTGGACTGAAAGGGTGAAGATAGCAGTGACAGAAAGAAATGTGCTGAAAAGGAAAATAATTCTGAAAAACAGATAACGGATAACGTATGAAATGAAGCTGAAATTGAATATGTGGCCAGGAATAGTGCTGTAAAACAATTCAGGAAGAAGAGCAACAGTGTTGGGATGAGTTTTCTACCAGAAAACGTGAAGCTACCAGATAAAGTAGTAAAGAATGAAAGGAGTGAATTTGGAAACAATGATGATAATTTAGTCAGGAAAAGAATTATTTAAAGGACCCTTACAAGGAAAATTGATATGATAATAAGCTTCTGGGTTTTTGCCTTGCCAAGAAAATAAAGTGAAATTATTTACGTTTCACAGAGAACTTTGCCCCGCGTCTTCAGAAGAAAATCTTGACTGTTCACGAGGAAGACTTCTACAGTAATGAAGGTTTGAATTTAAAAATGCTTTACCGTTGGAGCCGTCGTGGTACTCTAATTCGTCACCAGATGTCTCACTGTGCTCTAGCATTCCAAGAGGAAGCTGACGACACTATCTGAGCTCCAATTAAGATGTTTCTTGTTACACCATATGTGCATTACGAAGTAACAGCAAGGTCATCAGATGAATAAGGATCAAGGCCACCAAGAGATTTCAAGAAAACGTTAGATCCCGTACCCAAGTGCCGTGGACAGAAGAAATGGGGATATTGCAGAGTGAAAGGATGAAGGAGAACTGGGTGAGGATTAAAGCCCAGAAACAGACAAAGCTGAATATGAATTAACGTGGTCCATAGCTGACCAAACCAAAGAATAGGAAGAAAATTTAAAAAGTGCAATGAAAGACTCACAGGATAGAAGAATAGAACAGAGCTGAAAAATGTAAAGATAGTGTGTAGAAAAAAACAGAGAATAATGAATATGAATCAGTCGGTGGGGGGAAGGAGGGCATACAGATGTACACATGTACCTTCTGGTGATGAGCAGAGTACTTCAACATGTTGACAGCACTGCCATTCTGTCTTTTATCATGACTGGAAGTGGAGACAGCGTTGAAGAGCTCCTCAGAAGCTTGGACAAAAGGACTCATCATCCTACTGTTCGAAAAGAGAAACAGAAGGAAATACACGGGCATCACTCTGCCATCACATGCCCTGAAGTAGTTATAAAAGATAACAGGGAAAGAGATTTAAGAAGATCAGGAAAGATCGAAGCACTATGGATTTCTGTTTTGCGGTGTGAATGCTGACAGAAAAATACTGGGAGCATAGAAAGAACCACATGATCATAATTTAGATGTTGAAAAGACCTACGACTGTTCCTCAGAACAGATCTGGAGCCTTGAAGGTCTTCAGGCCCCAAGATCATAGTAACGGACTTTGGTGTGTTGAAACAGAAGAAGAAGTAGAAGAGAAAATGGCTGTTGGAAACAACAAGAGAGTATGACTATGAACAGAAGAGGAACAAATTCAAACATCTATCAGGAGCTTCATTACCTCAGTAGTATAATCATAGTCAAGTCAGAATACTCAGCAGGACCCAGAAAGCACTTAACTTTTACAATCAACTTCAAGATATCAAAGTACTGTAGAAAGCACCAGAAAAAATTTGTATCACCTGTTTTGTACCAATAGGGACCCAGGGAGTGGCGCTCTTGCCTATGTGAAACACAGGGCACACCGGTAAGGGTCCCAGCTCAGCGTTACAAGAGAAGACCTTGACGGCATCTATGGCGGAGAAGACGGAGATGGCAGAAGAGCCAGCCCGGCCTGGGGGATTAATACCAGTACAATCCAGCAGCATCTGTACTCCACGTTAAGGGCAGCTGCAAAAGGCATGCTTAAAGAATCCTGGCAGTAGGTATAAAATGTCTTATGGGGTGCCCCATCGTAGTAAAGGTCTATAAACCGACTGAGTGAGAATCATGTCCCTCAAAAGCGATGTGCAGTTCCTGGTTTTCTGGTCCTGAGAGGGCTGTGGAAAGCAGATAACCAGCAACAAAGATTAAGACTATTAACCCATTTGCATCATTTGACGAGCTGTGGTAATGCACGGTGTTTTGGTGCATGAATCAAATGGCGAGCTCAGCTCGCAAGTAACGCAGTGCCTTGCTTATATTCGTACATTAGATTCCTTTTGCAATATAATTTCATGCAATACACACTGTAAGGAACTAGAAGCATATTGTTGTAAACAATGCTGTCTGTATTTCTGTGTGACAGATTGTTGAACAACAGTTTATTTTCATCCATATTCAGTATTCATTATGCATCACAACCGGCATCGCGGTAACGGCAATGAGAGTTAGAAAGTGCTTGTAGACAGTGTTTTAGATGACTATTATGGCAATAATGATGTTTTGGAAAATTAATCATCAGAGTTTGAGGGTAGTGTTAGCAACGGTGAAAGTTATTTGAACGCGAAGAGCATTGAAGAAAGTGACAGTGAAATTGCTGCACCAGGTCCTTCAAAATGCTCGCTGCCCATGACACTACAGAACCGTAGTGATTGGGAATTGGAAAGTAAAGACAATAATCTTGATATATTTCCATTTTGTGGATACAACAGTGTTTCAGAAATACCTACAAAAAATTTAAGTTCTGCCCACCATTTAAACTTGCAACTTTTTAGAGCACATGGATCTAATTTTTCTGAAATTATTTCAAATCAGACATTTGTACTTCAGCCAGCAGTCATTCAATGAATAAAGTATGGGTTTGTCATGGTATGATTGTGAAATTTGAGTGAATTATTTTCATTAATTAGTATTTTATGCATGTTTTTGTGTGACAGATATGCTCAAACTACCGGCGAGCAAATTAAATGTGATTCCACAGTCAACAACGTGGCTATTTATTGTGACTTGAAAGGATTATTATGTTGACCCTCAATGAAAAGATAGAGGAACTAATAGAATACATGGAAAAGGAGATCACATCGTTAGTACTGAGTGAAACTAAGTCAAACAGGAAGGGACAGAAGGGATTCCAATTGTTTTGGAGCGGAGATGCAAACTACAAGAATGGAGTAGGTTTTATTGTGTTTTTTTACAATTTGTTTTATGTCACACCGACACAGATAGGTCTTATGGTGAGGATGGGATGGGAAAGGCCTAGGAGTGGGAAGGATGCGGTGGCCTTCATTAAGGTACCGCCTCAGCATTTGTGTAGTGTGAAAATGGGAAATCATGGAAAAGCATCTTCAGGGCTGCTGACAGTGGGGTTTGAACCCACTAACTCCCGGATGCAAGCTCACAGCTGTGCACCCCTAACTGCACGGCCAACTCTTCCAGAAGGTTTTATTGTGAGGGAAGACCTACTACAGTACAAGGGGGGATCAAATATAAATGCATTTTATTTTTTATTTAAATTCATTTATTGAAAAATACAAGGCAATTTTAAAATTTTTATTTTTCCACATAGTTTCCTGCTTTGGAAATTCATTTGTCCCAGCGTATGGGCAGCCTTTTGATGCCTTCATCGTGAAAAGAACAGGGTCGTGTCACCAGCCAGTTGCGCACACTCTCGTCATCGTCAAATTGTTGCCATCGTAGAGCTTCTTTAAGTGGTCCAAACAAACGGAAATTGCAGGGCGATAAGTCCAGGCTGTAAGGAGGATGATCAGGTGTAGTCCAGTGCATTTTCTATAGCTTGGAGACAGTTAGAGCTGCAGTCGAATCAGTTGGTCTCGTCTTTTGCGGTGATATGCAAACCTCGCCTTATTCAATAGTTCACAGCAGGAAGCAGCATTGATTGTGCGTAACTCGTGCAAAAAATCAATCAGCAAAATGCCTCGATGATTGAAAATAAATGGTTGCAAGTCAAGTCTTGGCTTTCACTGGTGCTGCCTCCCCTTTCCTCTGCCATTGCTTACATACACGCGTCCTTGACAATGATTGATCACCGAACTGTGCAGTCAATCTCTGGCAAATTTCCGCAGCTGTAACTCCTTCATGAGCAAGGAACTTTATAATTATGCATTGCGCAGTGGAGGGGTGCAACTGTTGCTCCGACATTGTGAGCGTTACTGACTAAATGGCAGGAAATATCTAACAGCACGCTCTCTCCACTCCTAAAGATCCCGCCTAAACCTAGCAGAAGCGCGGGGCCCTCCTACCAGCTGTTGATGTTCAGGAACAAAACTCCCTTTTATATTTGATCGACCTTCGTACATAGTGTAAGTGTATCATACAAAGGCTGGTTTTTAAGTTTTGGCAACTGTTTTATTTATTGATACACAGCATGGTTCCAAGTTCCACGGACCTTTGATATAGTCACCAGCATTGCGCACAATGGATCCCGTTGGCACTGCCCAGTCTGTTGATGGTGCAAAGAGAGCAGTTGGTGGCCTGCAAAACGTCTTCAATTGTACGGAAGCGCTTTCCGCATAGTGGCTCCTTCATCTTAAGGATTAGATCGAAGTCACATGGACTTACATCTGGAGAGTATGGGGGAGGAGGGGTGTTGATAGCGCACCTCCCAGTGATTGAACAATACACACGCAACTCCTGCTATGTGTCATGCAAAACGACGGCTGGGTTATTCATGAAGTGTCACCGTTTTCTTATCAGAGCTGTTCGCAGATTGTTTTACAAAAATGAACATTAGTACGCTGCGTTAACGGTCTGCTGTAAGATCACATCCAAAGCATCTGTACTAATGCAGACACAGTCTGTAGTCACTGGTGGTGACCAGATCAGGACATGTCCAACACACGTTCACATCCAGGATGTGAACTCTAGCACGCTGGATTTTTAACCAGCTTGTAAAACGTGGTGATTGTCTTTCGCGAGCGCTTGCTCACAACTACTTATCTTCACCTGTAAACGGACGTGGAGGGGGAAGGGTGAGGTCATGTGCTCTGAGGAAGGGGATGCAGGTCAGCAAACTTTGGTAAGAATAACAGAGTCTGGCTCCATTGCACGGCTGTAGTGGAGCATGGTTGCCAAAACTTAAAAAAACCAACCTATGTATAAATGACAATTATAAAAGTCAGACTTGTCTTGAACAGTGGTGTGAAGGATTTTATCCAAGTATATGCACTTAGACAGGTAATGTCAAGGAGAGCCTGGAGGAATTCTTGGAGGAAAGAAGTGGATATGGGGGACATGAAAGCCCACATGGGAACAGACAGAGAAGATAAAGAAGAGATAATTGGTCCTTTCCAGTACAGAAGTAAAAATACTACATTTCTGTGAGAGGAATGGATTAATAGTAGGGAATAGATGGTACAAAAAAGAATAGCCAAGAAATAACTAGATAAGGATGAGGACAAAGGAAAACAAGAACAATGATTGATTTGATTTTAGTACAGAGAGAGGGAGAAAGAAATGCAGACAGTTCAGCAATGACAAGAGAAGAGACCATCAAACTGTAGTAGCTAAATTAATACCTGGTAAAACAGTGAAGTTAAAAGAAAGTAAAAGTAAATGTATGGACATGAAAGGAAAAAGAAGCACAGGAAAAGTTTGAAGAATAAGAAGAACTGAAAAAACTTATTCTTAAAGGAGAGGTTGCTAGTGTTGAAAGGAATGGGCCAGGTTCAAACAAGGAATGATGAAATTTGGTAGAGAAGGAAATGAAACGCCCTGGTGGAATAACAAAGTAAAGGAGGCAGTGAAAGAAAAACAAAAATTCACACCAGGCAAATGCTGGGGCTGTACCTTATCAAGGCCATGGCCGCTTCCTTCCCACTCCTATCCCATCATTGCCATAAAACCTATGTGTCAGAGTGATGTAAAGCAACTTGTAAAAAAGAATGCTTGGAGGAGCTGGATAAGAGGCAGAAATACAGAGAGTAGACAAAGCGAAAAAAGCATGCCAGAAGATTTACAGGAAAAGAAATAGAAATGCTGGGAAAATTTCCCACAAATCCTGAGAGAGGATGTCAAAGGAAGTAAGAAAATGTTGCACGGATTGGTTAGAAGTAAAATGAAAAGGAGAGAGATACAAAATTTGTAAAAACAGATAGAGGGCAAATTTTGACACAAAGACAGGGTATTTTCCAGTGATAAGAATATTTTGCTAAATTACAAAATATGAAATTCAAAGAACTGGCAGTAAAGGAGGGAAATGAAGAACAAATGGTGGAAGAAATCCAACCCAAAGATATAACAATATTAAAAGTAGAAGGAGCTATAAAGAATATGAAGTGTGACAAAAGATCAGGTGTGGATGAGGTGACTACAGAGACGGCAGCAGGACCAGTAGGGCTACATTGGATATATAGACTATTTTGAGTGATATGGAAGAAAAAAAGAAGTACCACAAGATTGGACAAAGGTCTGATAATTACAGTATTCAAGAAGGGCAATAGGAAGGAATGTAACTAATACAGGAGTATCACACTCGTTTCACATGTAGCAAAGATTTCTGAAAAGATATTAGATGTTGAAAGCAGTAAAGGAAATGTAGGAAGAGCAACATGGATTTAGAAAAGATAGATCAACTTTTGACTTAATTTTTGCATTAAGGAACATGATGGAGAAAAGATAGGACTTCAAGAAACATTTAGTGATGACATTTATACGAGGCACATTTTTTAAGAAAGGACTGTTTGAAAATAACTACACAACAAAAAACAATTTTCAAACACCACATTTATTTGCAGATTCTACACATTTTACTCTATTTTTCAACATAGCTGCTAAGTTTGTTGAAATATTTATCATACGTTACAGGCAAATATGTGTGTCTCCATTCCATGCTCTGTTCCTTCGATTCGGGCGCAACATGTGAAACCCATGTTTCGTCTCCCGTTACGATGTGACTCAACATTTCATCACTTTCTTCAGCATAACAAGTCAAAAGCATCATTGAACACTCAAACCTTTTGTTTTTGTGGTCCTCCGTTAGGAGTTTAGGGACCCAACGGGAGCACAGTTCCCTAAAGTTTAGGTTTTCAGAAACAATTTTGTAAAGCACTGACCTAGACACATCAGGAAAGGCGTTTGAGAGAGCTGTTATTGTGAAGCGTCTGTCCTCATGAATCTTCACATCACCTGAAGCCACCAAATCGTCTGTGAACAGAGATGGGCGACCGGAGTGGGCCTCATCATGGATGTTGTCAAGGCCATCTTTGAAGTCTCGTACCCACTTACGCATTTTGCCTTCGCTCATAGCATTAGCACCATAGACTTCGCTAATCTGTCGGTGAATGTCTGCAGCAGACAGGTTCCTAGCCGACAAAAACCGTAGCACTGACCGAACTTTGCACGGGGCGGGCGAGTCGATATCTTGAACATTTGAGCAAGCACAGAACAGAACCGTGCAGGTTAGCAACAGAGCTGCAACTGAGCACCATTGTTCCCGAGGCATGCCGGTACACGACGCATGCGCTCGTTGCGATGGTGCGGGAACTACTAGTGTCTTCAACAAAACGGCCCTTACTTAAAAAACATGCCTCGTAGATACTGAGAAGGCACATAACACTACGCCACGGCAACTGGTCTGGGATACAGATAAAAATAAAGGGGCAGAGCAGAAGTACAAATTATTAAAGCCATGCATGAAAAGTGCGTATGTAGTGTGAAGACCAAAAGAGGACAAACAAAATGGTTCAGTGTAGAAACAGGACTTTGACTACGCTTCGTCACAGTCTTGGATGAAAATCTCAAGAATGTAAAACAAACAATGAGAAGCAAAGAGAGAGCAGATGACATAGAAATATGAGGTGAAGATGAAAATGGAATGAAAGTAAGTGTGGAGAAGAATAAGACAGTAATGATGATGAGAGGTAATAGAGATAGCTGCGAGCTTGCATTCAGAAGGTTGTGGGTTCAAATCCAACAGTCGGCAGACCCGAAGATATTCTCCATGATTTACCATTTTCACACCAGGCTGTACCTAAATTAAGGATACAGCCGCTACGTTCCCAATCCTAGCCCTTTCCCTTCCTTGTGCTGCTGAAAACTTTTGATGTATTAGTGCGATGTTAAACCAATAGCAAAGAAGAAGAAAGGTAATAGAGAACGAAGAGAGAATACTGAAGTAAATGGACGACCATTAGAATTTGTAAAAAGCTTCAGATATTTGGGGAGTATTCTTGTAGAAGATGGGAAAGAAAATAAAGAAATTGAAGAGAATCCAACAAGCCAATGGGTTTTACCAGTGTTTGAGAGGTATAGTGTGGAACCGGAAGATCCCAGAGAAATACAAGAAAATCTGTACTCCTTGTGTTACACATCAATTTTGACATACGTAGTGGGCACATAGACAACAACAAAACATGATGAAAGCAGAATTCAAGTAGCTGAGATAAAATCTTTAGAGGAATACAGTGAAACCTCGTAAAAGCATTCCTCATTATGACGTTTTCTCACTTAGCACGTCAAAAAATCGAAATCTCGATTCACGTTGAATCAAATCTAAAGTAACGTGATTTCCAACACCGGTAAGAAGCCCTCACCACAGGAGGTCAGGTAAAGTTGCAAGAAAACAGGAAAAGGCCTTGAATTCCTGAACTTCACAGAGTAAATTACACTTTTGGGGAGTAAGCCTCAGGGAAGTTAAGTTTTGCTTGTCGTTTTTTAGAGATATTGCTGAATAATTACTAACTAAGTCTGTTCGTGCTTGTATTTAATATTCCAATTAGATGTTAGAAATTAAATCTGCACTGAGTGATAGAGTGAAGGATAGTGAATATTTGTTGCATGATAGCCTACCTCCGGATTGGGAACATAATCGTGTGAACTTCACTAGCGTGGTGCAAATTTTTCTTGTAGTAACCCAGATATGGATACTGAAAAATCATGAAATCGCTTACTAATGAAGACAAAATTAAAATCCAGGAAGTGGACAGACATTGACATATTTCAGCGGTAGCGCGTATCTTGAAACTCATACTTTCGAATTTTGACACAAGTCAATCAAACTACTGTTGCAATCAAGATGGGGGTCAAAGTCATTTTTCGCACATGACCGAGTTTAACCTCCAAATAGTTCATGATCGAAGAGTGTGGCCATAAAACAATGTTTAATAACTCACTGATCCAAAATATGCTTCAACTAGCATTTGTTTTAGAAGGAATGTGATCTTCAATAACGCGCCGATACTTTTATGGACGCCAGTGCAAATGTTTTCATATTTGTTTCTGGTGTTTTACACACCTATTAATACAGTGAAAAGGTTTTCATATTTGTTGTCTCGTCTTTTTCATGCCCATTAATACCCTCATCTCGTCCTTAGAAATTCTAGATAGCCTTCATCTTTCCCTGTGTCCGAACATACATGACGTAAAATGCATGCATGTTGAAAAAAACGTATTGAGTGTTTATAAATCCGTGTATTCAGTAGTACGTTTTCTTGCTTAGCACATTCCCTTTCCTTGTCTGCTGCAGACACATCTTAACGATGTTTTACTTTAATTTGGAAGATACAAAGAGATAAGATCAGAAATGTAGAAATTAGAGAGAGAATCAGATGCACAAAACTGCAAGACAAGAAAATAAACTGAAATGTTGAGGGCACATGGTGAGAATAGATGATGACAGAGTTCCAAAGAGAGTATATACAGAGAAAACAACAGGAAGAAGATGATGAGGAAGGCCCAGAAAGAGGATACAGTGAAGGAGAGTATACAGAAGACAGGAGTAAAAGTAGAAGAAATATTGGAGAGAGGAAGAGAGTGGTGGAGAGTTACACAACTGTGGAGGTGTTTGATTCACAACCCAGAAGAAGAAGAAGAAGAAGAAGAAGAAGAAGAAGAAGAAGAAAACATGTACTCTGCTAAACAAATACATCAGCAGAACTTCCCAAGCAACTGAAATGAGATTCAATCAGAATTATTAATTAAAAGACCAGAAGGGACAATATCAGAAATGAAGTGAACAGGAATAATAATAATTATAACTGTATGGCCTCAGGTACCAGTGCAGATATTTCAATATGACGCCATCTGGCTGTCTGCTCGTCAATTTTGACATTCTGTTTTACTCTAGGCCCACTAGATGGCAGACCGAGTAAACCGAAACTCTCTTGGGCGTCTATGGCTGCGATTTAATGAATTTGTCAGGTAAACACCAAATGTGTCACCAGAGATCGTTTACATGCTGACATCATACGACATGGAGTGTCGAATGGACTTTTTTCCGCCCTTCAAAAATCAGACTACTTCTGCCAAGTTTGAACCCGCTATCTTGGGATCTGGAGGCCGACACTCTACCACTAACCCACAGAGGCAGCTAGTGAACAGGAAGCAAGGTTCCTATAGCCAGTGTTATTAAGAAAGGAGAGAACTACAACCTCAAAGTGGAAGGAAAAAGACCAAGTAAACGTTGGATAGGAACAGTGAAATCGGTGGTGGAGGAAAAGGTATATGTCCAAAAACAAAAAAATGAAGAAATAACATACCCAGGAAACTGGAGTTGAAGAATGATGATGATGATGATGATGATGATGATGATGATGATGATGATGATGATAATGAAGAGTTAGAGAAGGTGGGATTTTACATCAATAATCACCATGAACATAGGACAAGAAGACACCATATGAGGAAGTAGGTTCTTTTTTATTTTCATAGAAATGTCCTTTACATTTGTACTACTGTACCTTTCTATAAAACATGATCTACTGGCAGTGAATGATGCAATGTACTAGTCTTATGTCTTTGGTATAAAAGAATATTGCAGAAGACATTCTCATTATAAATTATCCTACCTACTTAAAAATTACACTTATGTACTAGTATGTAGTTTATGGCACTTCCAATTAAGAGATACAGTAAGTGAGAAATTTACAGCAGAATTCATATTACAGGTAAATCGTGTCACAATCTTGTTGGCACTCCAGTGGTGCTGGTTACAATACACAAATAGAAAAATGAAGGAACACCTGTGGCTTGCAATTGAGAGCAGTGTTTTTCCCTCACGTGCAAATTTTGGCACTTATAGGTCTATTTCACACTCAGCCACTGCAAAGCGATGCAGTTAATGTCTTCAGAGTCACTTCTAGCATTAACAGAATGGAAAGAAACATCCTGCCAGTCTGAGGAAATCAAGTTTTATGCCTACATAAAGTAGAGATGGAGAAACACTCCGATCTCTGTCAAAATGAATGAGGAAGGAGGAAAGAAGATGAATAGGCCAGGTAGTAAGCAACATCTTCACTTGAGGTAATAATTTGTGAAAAAACACTTCTCTTCCTTCAAAACTGGAAGGAAACTGATGACTGAAGAGATTCATATTGCTTCACAGTTGCTTAGTGTGAAATTAGGAGTAGTTTACAAGTATCCTTCCCGCACACTTCACTTCACAATGGCTGAATATTGTTCATGAATGCACACAAAACATTTACGACAATTCTTACACATATGGGAATGCTCTGTAATTACAGGATCTCAACGTCATTCTGTTGTACTTCAAATTTTATTCCTTCCTTATTTTGACTTAGAGAAACCAGATTTATTCTTACTGATGTTCACTGATCTCATCATATTTTAAATTCAGCTTCGGACATTTATCATTCTTGTTTCACTGAATATACAAAAGGACAAGAATTCAACTTTCCATAAACCAACACAAAACTTCTGTTTGAGTGTCTAGGGAAGGAAGTCGTTTAAAATAAATTTCATCGCTATTACATGTTGAAATGGATCTAATGAGTAGTCTTTCAACACTTCTTTGCTCCACAACAAAGACATTTAACACCAATTGATTCTAACTTTGATAAATATTGAATTGTAAGAGACATAGGATATAAATTTCATGTTTTCCGTTTTGATGAATCCTTAATTCGTTAAAATACAAGGAGGGGATGTTTTCACTTAATCAATGCAATATTCTTATAAAAAATACAATTATATTTTAAACTGAGTCACAGTACTAGTTTCAACCTTATGAAGAGGCCATCCTCAGCTGAATACTAATATATACTCTTAAATTCTAAAATAGTATTCTTCACTTATTAATGAATATCACTGTTACTGTCTTTAAAATGTTCCACTCATGGCCTGCTCCTTCTGCTCTGTAATGACTGTGCCAATGCTCTTATTATACGTGCGTCCAACCTTGGCCTAAATAAACCGGGTCGGACAGAGCTTGAAGCAGTCGCAAGGTAGTGACGGGAAGAGCATTTTATACTGAAATAATTGGTGCACAGCAAGTTTTTAAAATCTCATTTTACCATGAAGAGAACATTTTAAAGACAATAACAGTGATATTCATTAATAAGTGAACAATACTATTTTAGAATTTAAGAGTATATTAGTATTCAGCTGAGGATTGCTTATTCATAAGGTTGAAACTAGTACTATGACTCAATTTAAAATATGACTGTATTTTTTATAAGAATATTTTATTGATTAGATAGAAACATCCCCTCCTTGTATTTTAATGAATAAAGTGTTAAGAAACATTCACAAATAGGTTGAAGTGATGTTTTCACACAGTTCTACTATCAAGTTGTTTAAGATGATATCTCAGGGTCCATAATGTTGCAAAGAATGAAAAGCACTCTAAGAGGAGATGGTAGCCAATTTTCATTTACCCTTTTTTTAAAAATCCAATTAACATTGCATTACCGATATTTCTCTCATGGATGTAAAATGTTTTTATCATGGACAACTATTTTGCCTTTCTTTAGCTATTTTTTTTTTTTGACAGTGGATCAATACTCCATTGAATGCCTCAATCCTTTTTGTCCTAGAAGCCTAGTGGGCTTTTCATCTGATCATGTTGAAGGTGTCATGCCCATATATGAGCTGCCAAGTGTCTGCATGACAGTGGCCAGAAAGGTGTTCATTATAGATTGTGAAAATGAAACCACAACAATTGACTAACTCTGGCAGTCTTCCTGGGAAGGCTCAAAGTGTAAACAAAAGTCTGAATGGCTAAGGTATCCAAAAGTGTAAAGTTAGGGGTGGTGGATGTTGGATCAGCTGTAGAACTGGAATTCTACAATAGGATGAACTTGCAAATCAAATGAAAGAAGGCATAGAATACATTGTGCCACAAAGAACAATTGCACATGAAACAGATCATACTGTAGAGTAAGACCAGAAGGTGAAGGTGACAGCTATTCCCCAAAACCTGATTTCTCAGCCACAGAATCTTGCTCAGAACATCATATCTCCCACTACAATCTTCAAGCTAGGTCATGAACTTAAAATGAAATCTATGCAGGAAAAATTACCACTAGAAATTTAAAACTTATGAGAATAAGAATTTGAATTTTCATATTTGTAAAATAGATTACTGAAAGAAAAAAACTAGCTGATGACCATCAATTTAGCTTTCTCTGGATTATATAAATTTATCTTTGTAAAGTTTCAGGACAGAACACACAAAACTAATCAGTTTAACAATCAGTTAAATCTTTTGCACACAAAGCAAGGACTTTTAAAAATATCAACAGGCTTTGATTTTGCTGCATGGTTCAAGATTTTATGAAAGGGAAGAAAATGATACAAATATCTTTCTAAAACTCCCTCACAGCGATAAAGTTTCATGTTGAAATTTTAGCTCTTCTAAGAGTAAGAAACATCATTCTTGCAAATGTTTATCATTAAGAGCTTCAACTAAGTTTCAAGGTACTGTAGAAGGAGAATCTGTCTTAAAGACTTGACAAAATCAAAAGTTTAACTTCTGAAAACTACAAAACGAAGTGAAGTTAATGATCAAATTAAAAACAAGCAACCAGGAATATGAAAACTGATAAACAATACAATTTGAAGGTGAAACGTCAGATACTCAAAACATTTCCTACAAGGTTTTTAATTATCTTTTAAATAAAACTCAGCATGTGTCCTTTAATGCCTGCTTCTTACAGCCCTCCAGGTTCAAATACTGACCCAGTTTTAGACATTACTTTAACATAAGAACTGAAATTTCAACATTTTTTTGCTACCAGTGCGACTAACTTCAAAAATACTTTTAAACATCAATTTTGTCTGTTTGAGGTATCATACCTGAAAATGTCCTACTGAAAACTGGATGACAAAGTACACAGGAATTCTTATTTAATTTCCAAAGATGAAGGTAAATTAAGATGGAAGTTCTTCTCACCATTACAAAATGTGTGGTGCTCAGTTGAGTTCTGTACTCAAAACTCATAAAATCTTTAAACAATGTAAGTGTTAGCAGTATTCAACAAGGCAAGAAGAGGAGAATGTGAGGAAGCAAATCCAAAAAGATACAGATGAATGTTCTAACATGAATTAATCCTTGTTCTCTACAAACTTACCATTTCAAAATATGCATTTTCCTCATGAGGAAGAAAATACATTTTAAACATTGTTTTAAAAATGAAGTAGGGTAATAAGTAAAATGTCAACAGATATATAAAGAACTTTTCTGGAGTCTTCACAAATTCTGAATATCAAGCAAAAATTTCTCAATTAAAAATTTTCCATGGTTTGTGTAGGAGCTACCATCTCCTCTGAAAAGATGGTGATCAGAGTCCTTGAAGAAACAGTTCTAACCAATGTGTAGACAGTCAAAACCATCATGCTGGTTATATTTTCTGAGGAATTTGTTCTTGGTCACTCACAGTACATTTGTTCTGGACACTACTTAGTACACATTCTTCTGGGACCATCTACTGAGCAGGCTTAATATTTGTCAATATTTACCATTTTTATTAAATGAAAATCTCACTATAGCAGAGGTAACATGCACCTTATACAACACATGATTAATAAACAAGACACAGTGCCTTGCTGTCATCACTGTTAGTACTTAATAAAAAGCTACATTTTTTCAACACTTTTCTGTGCTACCAGAATTTAAAACATATGTCATATTCTTTTCTACTTAGTATTTCCAACATTTTGAAAATTACTCAGAGGAAACCAATCCACATATTTACAAAGTTGCTTAAATTTCAGCGAGAGCTCACACAAAGGAAGAGATGTTACTAATCCGATAGGAAACTACGGTCGTACCAAGCAGTGGTGAATGAATAATGAATCATATTCAGAAAAAAAAAATTAATTGATCCTTATTTTTTTTTGTAACTGACTCTCTAACTTCTTTTATACAATCAAATGCGACATGAATTGTAGTTAGCAATGTTGTGTATATGTAAGTACTTAGAAATCTAGCCGTCTGATGCAACTCTAACTTGTACATCTTACGGGAATGTAACTACTTGAATAACAGGATGTTCTGTGCTGACCACTAGCTCAAACCTGACACATTTTAACTAAACATATATTAACATTTGTTACATTTCATGTACCCTGTGGAATGTTCACTTCAACATTAGTGTCAATGTATCAGCAATGGCCACTTCCACTAAGTTGGAGATATTTCATTGATGGAATAAATAGGTCTTTTTATTCAGAATTTCTCTAATTTGTTTTGCATTTACTGTCAAAGAGACAGATTTCTTATCATTTTTGAAAGATAATCATGTAGGAGAGTTAATTACATCCATATTATGGATTTATAAAAAATGAATAGGTTTTGTTTTCATTAGACCGGCTGATAAACAGGTGGCATAATATTAAACATGTGTGATACTGGAGGAGCTTAACACATGCTACTTATGTATGAGTTAGTGGATTACGTCCTGCACATTCTTGGCACAGGATCTATTGTGTAGACCGAATCCTGGAATGATAATCTATGAGAAGCAACCATTACACATTCAAAATGAAACAGATCTAAATAGTGATATATGGATGGGAAGTGCAAGATGGCTCTTGAGATTTTCCAGAAACTAGCAAAATACTCAAACTTGAAAGCAGAGACAAAGATTGCTTAAATGCTACCTTTGGTTAGTGTTGTTATATTTGTGTGAAGTCTGGGGACTTAATGCAGCAACAATAAGCCAAACAGAAGCATTCAAAATGTAGCTTCACAGCAGAATGCTTCATAATCCATGGAGAGCTTGAAAATCCACTCAAGAAGTACTAAGAAAACTTCTAATAACAGTGAAATGCTGAAAATCAGCATGTTCAGGACATGTGCTAAGTGGGTAATCAGTAAGTACCAAGTTTAGAAGATAGAACAGAATAGAAGGTCAAAGAGGTGTTGGAGCATTCTGTCTGGGAAACACTCAAGGTTGGACAGGTACAAGAAACCCTCAGAAGCTTTTGTGTCTTACAGAAAACAGAGATGAATATGTCAAATTGATAGCCAACATCAAGGGACCTAATATTGGCACATTCAAGCAGAAGAATGTCCCTCTTGAGAGCTCTGTCTTCATACACATTGTTCAGGCTTGATCTTCTTCTCTTCCCTGAATACCTGGCACCATATCACTGATGTCTGTCATCTGTTGGTTTACATAATATTTTTAATAAGAATTACGAACCCAGAAAGATCTTGGCCCGGCATGTCACCGTGTGCTATGGTCCTGAAGTATGTAGTTTGAGAACTGCTTTCACACATAATATTCCTGTGCATTTGATATTTTATTGATAGCTGGTGAGATTTTAGCTCACTCCTAGAGAAAGTCTGATTATGTGTTAATTTTCTAATTTAAATTTTGAGTGGGAATATATCTTTTCTTTCACCTTTACAAAAATAACTGCATTTTTACACTACAGTACAACTTTCTTTTTATTGGTGTTAGTTATTCAAGCCGAGGTTATATTTGTTTACTGTTCCTGTTCACTTACTACTGGTCATTTTGTTGCACACTCTCACTTCAATGTTGTCCATAGGTAGAGTAATGAATATAATAGTGTCACAGCAAGCGCTGCTGCTCTACAATTTCCACGATGCCCAACAGACTGTAGCACTGAACAAATTGTCTCCAAAGCATCTTGGAATTCTCAAGATGCACGAATTCAGCCTCAAGTGAGACTATTTCCCATTGCCATATTCATCACAAGTTACATTGGTTACATTTCCTTATGTCTTCAAAATTATAAAGTTCACGGACATTCTTTAAGCTCGAGCACTCCCATAACACAAATATGCTCGTAGCACAAAGACCTGTTAGTGGAATATTTGGTAGCACTGTACATAATAAAAACTTAGCTAAGCAACCCCACTCTTTGGTATGTGCAGACGCTGTGTTGCGAGTCTGAAGGGATACAGGAACACATCACAGTAACTTTGGTGCACTATTCACTGTCAGTCATTAAAGGTGCACCTTATGGTTCCAATTGTAGTCTCTTCCAGCAGCGATCGGGCAAAGCGTTCCGGATGTCCTCGATGTTGGAGACCTCTCTCCGTAGTCTCTCCACTTCTTCTTCGTAGCTTTTCATCAGTTGAACCTGCAGAAAATCAAACATATTAGACATTCCAAATTAAATACACTAAGATCCCGTTAATGTGGATATTGATTGTGTACATAATACCATCAGATGTAAGGCTTTTCAGGCGTTTGCTCTATTAACCAGCGTTTCGTCTTAGGTCTGACACTAGACTCATCAGAGTGGGATGTGTCAGACCCTACCCACTGATGCTGGGGTGTATGCAGGTGAACTTATCAGAAGCCCATTATAACAGGCACAGTCTGATAACTGCATACAGGAGATAAATCTCCACAATGGAATTATTGCCCAACTAGCAATTCCAAATGGAAAATTCTAAGTTCCCATGGGGGGAATTAGATATTTTTCACCAATAGAGCTTTGAATTTGCCATATATAATATCATATCAACATTAACTCGCTCTTGAAAATAACTCTTTAAAAACTTCAATTCAATATGAATCAAGTCATGTGCAGAAAGATAAGAAAGTGTAGAACACACACTAGTGTCAAATCAAGTAATATTCATCTTTATCATATGTTTCCCCCATTTTCCTTTGTTTATCTGGCTTCCTCCTTCCCCTACAATCTTTAAAGATAGCCCCTCTCTGAGTGTTTATGCCTTCTCTTCTGATTAAGGTGTAAAGTTGAAGCATGTTCACAAAGGACTGTGACAAACTGGAACTGATGAGGGGAGAGTCTATTTATATTTTGAAAACGACAGTGTACGTTCTTGTCACCTCCTCCCACATGGCCCTGTGTTCCTACTTGATCCTTACCTAAATACGATATACAGTAAAACCTCCTTAAGATGTTTCTGCAGGGGAGAAGGAAAACAAACTTGTTAAGCAAGAAAATGTACTACTGAATATACAAATAAAAACTATTTAACAAGATATGAAAACACTAGATTCAATATTTTCCGACATGAGGGAATTTTACATTGTGTATCCACGGGTACAGTGAAAACTATATCTACTATTCTAAAGACGAGGGGAAAGTATTAAAAAGTGTGAAAAACATAAGAGAACAAATATCAAAACATTTGCACAGGGGTCCATGAAAATATCAAGGTATTATTGCAGATCACACTCTTTCTAAAACAAATGTTAGTAGAAGCCTTTTATTTCGGAGCAGTGGGTTATTAAACATTATTTTCCAGTCACAATTGAAGGTTACACTCGACCATGTGAGACTGGCAAGAATGACTCTGACCGCCATTTTCAATCAGACAAAACTTTGACTAACTCTAGTGATCAATTTGAAACTCGAAGGTGCGGGTTTCAACATCTGCGCTACCTCTGTACGCTTATTTATGTGGATGACTATCCACTGTCTGACACATTTTAATTTTGTCTTTTATAATTATTGTGCTTTTATAGCTGCATTGGACCACTGTAGTCAATTTCTGTCTGGTCTTCTATGAAGTTTTATGTTTTTTCTTTTCTGATCTTCCAGTATTTCTTCATTCTATCTGATTTTCGTTGTCGTTCTTCTTCTAAAAATGCCCTTTTAGTTGTTTCTCTTTTATCACATTTTGGTAGGAATCTAATTTTATTATTCTTCAATTTATTTACTTTGTTTGATTTATTCTTTAAATCCTCCAGTGTTATGACCAATTCTTTCATGTCTCCTTTTATTTCTTTTATCCAGACAGGTTGTTGCTTTTGTTTCCAAAGCTTTTCCAAAATTCTGCGTATTGACCTGTCTTGAGGTGTTCTCAACAAATGACCAAAGAATGATATTCTCTTCTTTCTCATGAAATCCGCTATAGGTTCTATTTCCTGATATACTGCTTAATTTGGGATGATGCGCCATTCTCCTTCCATTTGGTACTTCTTATTAATGCATGTTCTTACTATTCTTATTTCTATTTTTAAAATTTTGTCTGTGTTAGTCTTTTGCTTTACTTTAAATAATGTTTCACTTCCATAAATTATTTCAGGTTGGACTACAGTCTTATAATGTTTCAATATTTATTGACAAACATTTCTTGTTGTGTGTATTTCTGGTTACTTTTTGGGCTCTGGATAATTTATTCGTTCTCTCTGTCTAAGAAATGTTTTCATTTAAATTGTATGTTATGGTTTCTCGAAGGTATTTAAACTGTTTTACAATTTCTATTTCTTTCCCACATATCAGAACACTGCTTATTAAAAAGGGATCTATTGCCATTATTTTAGTTTTTTCAAATTAAATTGTTAATCCTATTTTTCCAGCAATAGTTTGGAGACTTGTGAATTGATTCTGAGCTTCATTAAGGTTATTAGCTAGAATTGCCAGATCATCTGCAAATCCTGAGCAATTTAGGTTAATTTCATCTTTAGTATATCCAATTTTTATATTTTTGTTATTGTCTTTATACCAATCTCTCATCAAGTATTCCAGAGTACAATTAAACAAATGTGGTGATAGTACATCACCTTGTCTTAGTCCTGTTCTGATTGTGAATGCTTCGGATAATTCTCCTCTCAACTTCACCTTCGATTTAGTGCTGCCGTTTCACGTGTAATTATAATCAATTGGATCGCCAACCTTCGGAGGGAGACGGCGTCATAAGAAGAAGAACGTTAAGCTTATCATTTTAACTAATTTAGGATGTAATCCAAAATTTTGTAATATTTTTAATACTGAAGGTCGGTTGAATGCAATCATAAGCTTTCCGAAAGTCTACAAAAGTGATAATCATTTGTTTCTGTCTTCTTTTGTAGATGTCCATTAATAATTTTAGTGTTATGATTTGATCTGGACAACTACACCATGGTCGAAATCCTCCCTGGTACTCCCCTAATTCTTTTTCCAGTTTACATTTGCACCGATTGTAAATTATTCTTGAGAATATTTTAGAAGTACAATCCAGGAGTGATATTCCTCTATAGTTATCAGGATTTGTTCTATCTCCTTTTTGGTGCAAAGGGTGGATTACTGCAGTTGTCCAATGGTCTGGTAATTTTTCATCATTCCAAATTTTAATCTGATGATGATGATGATGCTTGTTGTTTTAAGGGGCCTAACATCGAAGGTCATCAGCCCCAAATTTTAATCAAGCATTGGTGAAGTGATTCTCTAATTGATTCCGCTGCATTTTTCCACAACTCGGCAAATGTTTGGTCTTCCCCACAAGCTTTATAATTTTTCAGTTCTTTAATGACTTGATTAACTTCATCAAAGCTGGGTGGATCAATATTTTCTGGTGGAGTTTTAAAGGGGCATGTCTGTGTTTATATCAAGTAGTTCTTTTGGTTCCACACAATTCAGTAATTTATTGAGTGTCTGCTAGAATGTGTGTATTATCTTTATTATTATGTGCCATCTCTCCATTCTTATCTTTTAGCATAAGTGTTGGCGATTCATATTTTTAAAGTTGTTTACTATATATTTTATAGTAATCCCTAGAATTGGTATTTTTGTGATCTATTTCTATTTGTTGAATAATGCTTTTTTGATGTTATCTTTTAATATTTCTGATGATTTTTGGGTTAGTTTTCTTTGCTTGGTAAATTCTTCATACAGTGTCCTTGTTTTCTGACTTTGGTGATTTAACCACGCCTGATGTCTACTCTCAAATGCTTTATCGCATACCTCATTCCACCACTGATGCTTTTGCCTTGGACTTGGCAAGGCTATTTTCTCAGCTATGTCTTTTAGTTTCGGGATGATCTCTTCTAATTTACCTGTTTTATCAATGTCTCCAGTTAGTTCTTTATACTGTTCATTGTTTATTAGTTTATGGGGATCATAAACTTTTCTCAATTTACATTTTGATTTCGGTTTCTTTACTGGTGTGAATTTAATTTTGATTTTCACCATGTAATGGTCAAACCCTATGTCTATTCCTCTAAGTACTTTAGCATTTTGGATTTCCTTATGATAATTCTTTTCTATACAAACATGATCTAATTGCCATTCTCCTTTTCTCTAATCTGGGTGTTTCCATGTCTTAAGTTTATTAGGTTTTCTCATAAAATACGTAGATTTTGATATATTATGGTTTCTACAAAAGTCTATCAATCTTATGCCATTTTTATTGGTCTGTTTTTGAGCTGGCCATTTTCCTATTATATCTCTGTATCTCTTTTCTTTACCTAATTGTGCAATTTATTTATATTTGTCACTGTTTGATCCAAGAGGTCCCAGAATTCATCCACCTCTTCTCTGGTTTTTATCCTATTGTTTTTTATCATTTGTAGAAGCATGGGCATTAATTATTGTGTACATTTTATTCGATGTCTTTATTGTTAGTGTCACGAGTCTTGAGAATTGTGCCTGAAAATCTATTATCGAATCAATTATTTTCAAGTTGACTGTGAATCCTGTACCAAATTATGGACAATTCTTCATCACTCTTTCTCCAGGGATGCCTTTGTACACTCTATATCCTTGGGATTCCATAGGTTCCTGGTCTGAATTCCTCATCTCTTGTAGTCCTGCTATAAGGATCCTTTATTTGTCTAGCTCATTAGTTAGGATTTTTAATTTTCCCACCCATGCCAGAGAGTTGATGTTATATGTTGCTAAATAGTTTATCTGTTTCAATTTTAGTCTTTGGTTTAGTCGTTGGTTTGTCTTGGGTGTTACCAGACGCTCAGACTCATCTGACTCATCTTTCAAGCGACTGCCCACCGTATCCGAATGCAGTCTTCCTTGGCTGGTACCAAGCGGTGGAAATTTACCGAAAAGATTTCTGTCCATTCTTCACTGTCAAAGGCCTTGGATGGAGCAAGCTCCGAGTTACAACTATGGTTGTGAACCATAAAGGTTGCCTCAAGATGTTCTCTGGCTGTCATTTTACGGCGTTGAGCCAACCCTCCTCCTTTCCCCGGGCTTGGGACCAGCAACAGCAACTACTGAGCTACTCAATCCATCCAGTAAGTACTGTAGGTGAAATTTGTCTGTATTAGTAAGGAATTTCACAACTTTTTCTGTATCCATAACTAGGCTATCACAAGACAAATATGCATCACGCTAGTTAACTTCACACAATTATGTTCCTAATCTAAATATAGGCTATTATGCGACAAATGGGGTATACGAAAGATGCCTCCACGAAGATTGTAAAGACAATTGAGCGTACCCTGGGCAACATTGAGGAATCCTCAGCGGCTGATTCTTCCATCACCGAAACACTAACTTATTAGTTATTATGAACTTCAAACATCATTTTTCAATGCCAGGTTTAGTAACAATCTCAATTAATATAGAGGGAATTTCACCAGAGAAGGAAGCCTTATTATCTGACATTTGCACAAAACATTGATATCCTACTGGTTCAGGGGACACATAGAGGATCAAAGATGAATGGAATGAAACTTGTCCTGGAAAGACCTAATGAATAATATGGGAGCGCAGTGTTTTCATTAAACAGGGTACCAACATTTTATCTGCAGACTTGACCTGTGTAGATAACATTGAAATCCTGACCATTGAAATTCAATCCTGGACTATTATATCTGTCTATAAGCCACCAAATAAGGAATATAAATTTACAGAAACTTGCAATTTCCATTCTCAAGCAACGGTCACTTCAATTGTCATAGTATGTCTTGGGGATACAAAGAGACTGTCACAAATGGCCAAAACTTAGAAGAATGGGCCGAATAAATCTGTACCAATGATCAGCCACTTTACACCAAAACTAGGGCTTTCATCTACGCAGATGACACAGCTCTTGATGCTCAAGGTGTGACATTTGAAGAACTAGAATTAAAACTGACATCTTCTATTGAAGAACTAGCTGCCTACTATGACGAGAATCACCTGAAACCCAGTCCAGAGGAAACTCAGGTATGTGCATTCCATCTGCGTAACAAGGAAGCAAGAAAGGAGTTGAACGTAACCTGGAAAGGACACAAATTAAACCCTTGTGATCAACCCAAATATCTAGGGGTACAGGTGGACCGTGCCCTAAGTTATAAACAGCACTGTATAGATACCAAACAGAAGGTATGCAGCAGGAATAATCTCATTTGCAAACTCACACAACATGGGGAGCACAGACTAACATACTCGGTACATCTGCCCTTACCCTGTGTTTCTCTGCTCCAGAGTATGCTGCTCCAGTCTGGAGGAATTCCACTCATACAAACCAAGCGGATGTTGCCCTCCACTAGACAGGTCGCATCGTTACAGGCTGTTTACGACCCACCTCTGTTAATAAGAACTTTCCACTTATGGGAGTAGCACCTCCAGATGTTAGGAGACAAGTTGCAGCAGAGATTGAGACGAAGAAGCAAGAAACAGATCCAAGACATCCAATGTTTTGACTTCACTCCCACCCATCAAGATTGAAATCGAGGAAGAGCTTCCTACAAACAACAACGTCAATCCCATCATCAGCCGAATCTCGGCGAAAGGAACTCTGGAGAAGGAAGTCGACTGCAGGATTATGGGAAGTGAAAGAGAAGCCAGCTGCAGGATATCATCTTCAATATGGACAATGGAAGATGCTTAACAGATTAAGATCTGGAGTGACACAATGTAAATCCAACCTGAAAAGGTGGGGGGACGGTGATCAAGATTTGTGCAAGTGTGGTGTAAAGCAAGATCACGGACACCTTCTCATCTGTAGAAATTTGCCTAAACCATGTAGTATGAATGATTTGTTGGAAGCCAATGAATGTGCCATCTCGACAGCTGAATACTGGAAAAACAAAGTGTAAATAGAGTAGTTGTAAATATACTGTAGTGATTTCGGACACAGATAAATAAATAAAATGCGACAAATGCTCGCGACGCTTCATTGTACCACTCAGCTGAATTTAAATTCCTAACTGCTGAATGAAATGCGAAATACAAGCACAAATAGGCTCACTATCTTATTCAGCAATCTTGATGTTAACTGGCAAGCAAAACTGAACATTTATGAGGCTAACGGCTTGCTCGCTGAAGGTGGAACCTATCCTCTCAAGTTCAGGAATTCAAGGCCTTTTCCCATAATCATGCAACCAAGTTGGAAATCACGTTCCTTTCATAAGGGATGACAAAACATTTTCGAAGCTAGGAAAAATGTGATCGTACTAAACGGTAATAGTGAACATTTGTAACGTGATAAGTGAGGTATTTTTATACGGGATAGATTTAATACGATGAGAATTGGGACTTTGAATTTACAACATGATAAGCAGGAAAACAGGTTAATGAGGAACACACTAATGAGGTTTCACTGTACATGCAATCTTCATAATCTTCCTTTCTCTGTCAAACTTTTATTTATCAAAACTACTCACTTACAAACCCAAATCTCTGATGTAACATCACTGATCAGAGTCTCACCCCTTTAAAACTACACAAAGAAATAAAGGTTACCTGTGCATTGCGCTGCATTCGTAGAGTTGCCAGATGTTGGTTAACGTTGGCACTCGCGTACTCTCTCTCCGCAGCATCGAGTTTCTCTTCCAGTCTGTCCAGAACCTGCACATCTGAAATATTACAGGGAACTTTAGCTTTGCCTGTAGTTCATGAAAATATTTTTGTCAACTATAATTGTAGGAGTTTTCGTCTCATATATTCAAGAGAGAGCGGGTTCGCACTGATGCAAGGAGAAATCTCATACGTATTAGAAATGTTAACAGTGCATTGTGTGCTGTGAATGAGGGGTTTAATTAGAGATCATGGTGGCTAAAATATTATAAAGTAGACATCTTATTGTTTAGAGTCTCATAGACGGAAAATGTTCAAAGAAAAATAAACAAGGCTCTAATATCTCATGGTTTATGCAATTTACTTATTCTTTTGAGATGCCTCATGCTGTCATTGCCACAGATTTCACTCTAGGAGTTATATCCCAAACTTTCCGATATACTTCCGTAAGATACCGCGTGCCCTTCTGGAAACGTAAAGAAAATCATGGACATAAGAGAACATGGAGCTTTCATATCTCCAGACGAAGAAATCCAAATGTTCTTTGAGGAGATCTGAAACTGACCCAGTGCTGACACTGCTGATTTTTGATTTGTGGACTAAGATATACCACAACTGAGAAAATTGTCTGTAAACATCCACCAAAGAGAGGGAGATTAAATATTGAAGTCTGAAAAATTAGTAAATGTACAATCTTTGTAAAAAAACAAATATTTTGTAATAGTAATATGCTTTATATTCTGTATACAATCTGTAAAAACAGTTGTGTGCTTATGATATCTAACAGTGCTGTACTCCAAAGAACATCGAGCACACAATATGCAATGAAAAATATACTTAGACATTCAAATGTGTGGTAAATTACAACGCAGCCATTCACGCTCATCACCTCTGGAATTACTGTATGTTAGACAAGTACCTATGTCCTTACCAATCTCAGGAAGTTCGTTGAGCTCCTGTACGATGGCCATCACCTGTTCCAGCGCTTTCTCCACCTGACGAGTGGCCTCCGCGGCACTGCTCTTTGCGTGGCCCACCTTGTCCCTCGCCTGAAACAAGACAAGTTACTTCAAGATCTTTCTGTATCCTTGCTCAAGTTTTTCTCATTCAGTGAACAAACTGCAACACATATTTTACAAGAAACAGATTGAATGAGAGACTATAAATTATTTCACTCATCACATGTGTGCCCACCATCCTTGCCTCAGAGACAAAGATCTATGTTATGTGGTATGTACATAATGAGGCAGAGAGAGTTTGTCAGCACACAGGCTATTCTGATTGTGACGTGTGCTGTGACCTAGTCCAAGTCAATTTTGGATCATTTAAAATTGTATTAAATTTAACAGTCAAAATTTGTGAGAAAATCTGTACCACACGTGTCGATTTGTCTGAGACTTGCACAAGATACAAGCTTTGAGGTGTTTCCTAACAAGCATTCAATTAAACATTTAAATTCGATTGGTTTAAATAAATTGAAAGGTAACTCCTGTGCAGTCATTGGTCATTAATTTTGCAGGCCCGCTTCCAATTGCACCATCCAGTGCGGGTTGCCTTCGGGAAGCGCGTCTCAGGGCATCTTTATTCTGTCTTCAGCATCATGTAGAGCGGACGTCCTGTCCAGGAGCTTTGTGCTCCATGGGAGATCTGCCTTCTCATGGGGTAAACAAATCTTAAATTTCCTAATGTAACTTAATTTTGTTTTATTTTATGTTTTAATTTGTCACAGGAGTTTTCCCATCAATTTTTCTAACAGAAATCAATTGTAATTTACGATGGTGTAAAGAGGACTTACATCCATCTTCATGTTGCCACGAGCCAAGCTTTTTCTAACAGTTTTGTAAGTTAAATTCATTTTTCATTAAGCTTGACCTCAGTAATTCTGCTTCATTTTAAAATGTTTTCCTATGACCTGTATTTTTATTTCTTTGGTGAAGGTGGCCGCTTCACACTAAAAGTATTTTACATGAAGATTAGCACTGCTGTGGTTAAAGGGTGCCATCCTGACAATGTCCAACAGCATTTTAGCATGATTTTAACAAGCACTACGGGAACAGTTAATTTTATTTACGTTGGTTGATGTGGAAACACCTTCTAGCAGTTCTGCATCAACTGCTGGTTATTTACAGTGGCGTCCAGTGGCTTGCATACTGCTAATACCACTCAAGTAGATTTGGTGATTGATGATCTGACTACAGAATCAACATTTACCAGTTCCCGTTTTGCAACTGAAATTGTTATTATTAGCAGTGATGGAACTAACAATTCTATGAATATTAATGCAAGAAAGAGTTTGCATGATGAGCATACTCCAGATGTTAAGAATTTAGAGCCTAATTTATTTTTCAAATTTTAAGTATAGTTCATCCCAGATTTTAATATCAATTGTGTGTTTCTACATTTGTTTAGTTATTATATGTATTATATTAAGGCTGAAGATGACCAGCCAAGGCCAACACTAGTCCCTAGTTTAGTAATGTAATTAAAAAATACTGAAAAGGTGGACCGTTACGACATTAGTGTTACAAGTGAACTATATAATACGAGTGGAATGTAATTTTTTTTAAGTCTTTGGTTGTAAAATACAATATGATGTTTTATTTTTATTGACCTAACCTGTAATGTACAATGTTGTAACATAGGCATTTGTAAATAGTAGAATTCTGTCTATAGTTCCTGGAAAGATCCAGAAAGTTACATAACTTTTGTACAGGGTGTGTTACTTTGTTGGTATGTGTTCTAGAAAGTGTGTTCTGTCTATTCTGGAAAAATATGACTTTCGCGATCATGCGTATTCTAGAATGTTAGTCAAAGTTCGCGATCGAAAGTAAGGTTGTGATTGGTGAGTCTAGGTGGCGATAGGGAACTCCTGCACGCTGATTGGCTGCCTCCAAGGCCAGTAATTCCTATATATAGTGAGCGAGGCAGTGTTCGAAGAATTCTGTATCCGGAATTCTGTCGGTCTCGGTTTATCTGTCTGCGAGCAGCCTATCTGGTTGACGTCCCCCGGTTTCCGGGATGGCACACTCCTCAGGTAAGCATTCTTGAATTCCTTTCCTGCTAAAATTTCCGTAATGTTCCGATTTGCTTTTCATACAGGAGTCTGCCCTAACCTTGCCTAGATTCACCAAATTAGTTACATATGACGCCTTAGTTTTTCAGCTGGACTTACCTGTTCGTTTCCGAGGCATTCCCATTTCTTGTTTCACTAAAATATGTATATTGTAGTTTAACATTATTTGCCTTGGGGGTTGCCTCTGGTAATTCTGTATCACTTGAGGTACGCTAGATTTTGGATAACCTGTAAATTGCATTGTACTATTGCATTGGTAACTGCAGTTCTGCATCAATGGAGCTGCACGTTCAGCAAAATTAGAAATGAATTTGCGAAAGAAATTCACCATGCCAATGAATCTGGCTACAGCCTTGACGTCCTTTGGAGGGGGGAAATTCTGGATGGCGGCAGTACGAGACTGATCGATTGAGACACCCCTCCCCGACACGATATGTCCTAAGAAGGACATCTGGGGTTGTGCGAAGGAAACCTTGGATGCCTTGAGGGTTAGACCTGCCTTACGCAGTCTTTCAAGCACTTCCTTGAGATGGAGTAGGTGTTCCTCGAAGGTTTCGCTAAAATTTACGAGATCGTCAAGGTAATTATAAACAAACTTGAACTTAATGTCCGTTAAGACATAATCTAGTAACCGTGTAAGGACAGCCGCTCCAGTTGCTAGGCCAAAAGGGACGCGTTCGAATTCATATAGGTTCCAATCGGTTGCAAATGCAGTGAGATGCTTGGATTCTTCGGCAAGGGGTATCTGGTAATAAGCCTGATTTAAATCGAAAGTGGTGAAAATGTTTGCATTAGCAAACTAAGAAAAACAAGAGTGCAAATCAGGAAGTGGGGCAGATTGGAGGACTACCTTACGATTCAACATCCGATAGTCCACTACAGGCCGATAACCACCTTGTGGTTTGGGAACCAGAAACATTGGAGAAGAATAGGCTGACTTGGAAGGCCGTATCACTCCATCAGCGAGCATTTGATCAATGATAGCCTTCAGGGCTTTCATTTTGGGAGGTGACAACCAGTACGGAGGAGAGCGAACAGGTATGTTATCTGTAACCTCAATTTTGTATTCTAATACATTGGTGACGCCTAACCTGTCGGGGAAGACATCAGGGAACTTATCGCAGAGTTTCTTAAGTTGATTGGCCTGCTCTTCGGGTAAGTGATTAAAATCAAAAGCCTTGGGTTCATCAGAATCTTCGGGAACAGCGTTAACATAGCAAGGCAGCATAGGGGAGCGATCACACAGCTCAAAGGTTCTTGCACAAAATTTAAAATGGAATCTGTTGAACTGGAGGTCCAAAATCATGCCTGTTTTAGCAATAAGGTTTGCACCCAATATGAATTGGCAGGATAAATCTTTTGCCACTAGCAATGCACAGACAGGTTCATTATTTACCTCTATGTATAAATATGGTAGTTTACAAGAAGGTATGGCAGAAATCCTACAAGATTGTAAGAAATGAAGACCCGAGTCAGACTGGGAGCAATCATTAGCCTGAGAATAAAGTAAATCAACCAAGGTACAGTCATGATCGACAAGACAAGAAGCCATGCTTTGGGATTTGTCATCAGAACAGGCGGTTAGTCATCTGGCACTACTATGGCCTGGCGGTCCAGAGCCAGAAGTGTTCCGTGGGCACTGCCTAGAGAAATGCCTAGTTGATCCACAGTTACGGCAAGAAGTATTGGTGGAAGAGCCTCCACCCATCGCAGGTTTCCTATTGCCTAATGTCCCGGCCTTGGGACAGTCCCGCTTGAGATGAGCCGTGGAGCCACAATTGAAACATGAACGGGGATTACGCAAGTTGGAAGCAGGTGACGGGGTGGTTTTAGAATCCTGAGTAGGGGGTATGGTTATAGGAGGTGGGGCTAATGCCAGGCGTAGCTGGTCAGCATATCGAATGCCTTCAGCAGACACAGTGACGGCTTCCAACTGGGCGAACGTTGCTGGTCGGGGTGAAAGAGCCAGATATGATCTATAGTTCAGGGCGAGACCTTCAATTATATTGGCAACCATCTGGGCCTCTGAATAGTGGAGCTGGAAAACCTTAGCTTGGAGCTTAATGTCTTGAACATATTCAGATAGTGACTCATTAAGATGTTGTACTCTGAAATAGTGCTTCTGCACTAATGCAGACAAGGCACGAAATATTCAAGAAAATGAGCATGAAATAGATCTACTGACCATCTTTCAGTAATGGCCCTGACAATGTGCTCAGAAAGAGCTCCAGGGACATGTGGGTATAGAATTTGAAATACGTTGTCGTTACTGAGATTATACACTATTGCCTGATCCTTGAACTCAGTTAGAAAGCGAAGGAAGGAAATAACTTCATCAACGGAGTTAGCTGAAAATTTCGAGATACCTTTAAACACAGTGGTCAATGGGTGAGGCAGATTGGAGAAAATCTGGGGGAAGACAGGTGTAGGGGGTACTTGGGAAGGCTCAGAATAGTCCAGAGGGTTTAGCAAGGCCTCGTGCCTTTGATTCGGGTGCCCTTGTGAAAAGGACGGAGTACAGGATAGGTTAGGATTAACGTTATCCTGCAATGTTACGGGCGCAGACAACCTAATTTGAGAAAGGTTCTCACTAATCTGAGAGACCATTTGGGCATTAACCGGTTGTGTAGAGGTTATGCAACTCGATACGAGTGGCGCTAGGACAGGTGGGTGGTTTTGCACCATTGAATCAGAACTGGGTTGATTAGGAATAGAAGGTAAACACTGAGCTTCAACGGAATTAGCAGGAATCGTAGGAAAACTTGTACGGTTACCAACATGCAAAAGAGATGTATCATTAGAATGACTTACAGGTGTCCTAGGTCCAGACAACAAAACAGAAGATCCCAGGGCAGCATTAGTCACCTCAGACTCCTGAATAGGCCTAACACCAGCACCAGGTGTCAGATCGCACACTTGAGCAGCAACAGATGCCTCGCCACAATTAACACTGTCACTCATTCCAGATGGGATCGACACTTGAATTTGAGAAACGGTGTTATTTAACTTATTGCCTTCAAACAAACCACTGATTCTGTAGAAAACTTTGGAAAACTGTTCTAATAAGGTCTGACATTTCTGCCGCTCAACTTCCGGGAATTCAATAGACAACAAATCCTTAATCCTGTCCAAATAATGTAATAACTGCCCCTTATCCCGCACTAATTGGCCATGCGAGGGCTTAGAAGCACTAAAGGACACAAGAATGGCATTAAATTCAGGTAACCTATCTTCAATCACGGCCAAAGACTCACGCAACTCGTCTGTAGTTAACTCAGGTATGGTTATAGGTAGGTCAAGGGACTGCTTTAACAGGCTAGTGTCATCTCTGACATTCCCTGTCGAATTAATTTTGCGAATTCTTAACTCGTAAATCAGTTCTGCCTTTCTTAAATGGAAAGGATTAGGAACAGCGCGAGCCATCCTTACAGGTAGAAACAAGATTTCAAGCGATATACGAACCACAACTTTTACGGAGTTTTAGGTTAGGTATGATCACGGTTCACTTTTCTTCTTCCGCAATCTAGCGCTTGCCTCTGCTACCAAATTTTACCTCTGCTACAGTGGTAACACCAAACAAGGCACAAACAGAGTTAAAAGGGGAAGGTAAGAGCAAACTACACAATATAAGAAAACACTACACACTCGGAAAAACAGTAGCTGGCATTACTCGGATCTTCAACAAAACATGTACGAAATATCAGTAGGGCCAACTAGTGAACAACAAACTGGGAAGATGAAAGGGCTGGGAACCTACCAAAGGCATGGACATGGCTTAGATAGCGGATTCTGAAATGAATCACCGTGATCCTTAGTTTTTTAAAATATTATTTACAAGATAATTTTACAAATACATTCCAAGTTATGAGCTATAAGTTCAGTGATATACATAGGTTATTCGTAGCAGTGTAAATTCAAATTTCAAATCAACTTTCGATTTAAATCAGGCTTATTACCAGATACCCCTTGCCGAAGAATCCAAGCATCTCACTGCATTTGCAACCGATTGGAACCTATATGAATTCGAACACGTCCCTTTTGGCCTAGCAACTGGAGCGGCTGTCCTTACACGGTTACTAGATTATGTCTTATCGGACATTAAGTTCAAGTTTGTTTATAATTACCTTGACGATCTCGTAATTTTTAGCGAAACCTTCGAGGAACACCTACTCCATCTCAAGGAAGTGCTTGAAAGACTGCGTAATGCAGGTCTAACCCTCAAGGCATCCAAGGTTTCCTTCGCACAACCCCAGATGTCCTTCTTAGGACATATCGTGTCGGGGAGGGGTGTCTCAATCGATCAGTCTCGTACTGCCGCCATCCAGAATTTCCCCCCTCCAAAGGACGTCAAGGCTGTAGCCAGATTCATTGGCATGGTGAATTTCTTTCGCAAATTCATTCCTAATTTTGCTGAACGTGCAGCTCCATTGAACGATTTGAGAAGAAAGGATGCCAAATTTGTGTGGGGTGATGTCCAACGTGAAGCCTTCATGGACTTGAAATCTGCCTTATATAACGCCCCTGTACTGGCTATGCCAGACTTTTCTAAACACTTCATCCTTCAGACTGACGCCTCTTCCTCAGGCATATCCGGAGTTCTTCTACAGGAATTTCAAGAAGGGTGTCATCCTATTTCTTATGCTTCCCGTGCCCTGAATCCTGCTGAGCGTAATTATTCCATTTATGAGTTGGAAACCCTGGCTGTTGTCTTCTCCTTAGAACGCTTCAGAATGTACCTGGAACATCTCCCTTTCGATCTGGAAACTGACAATCAGGCGTTGAGTTGGGTACTGGCCAAGCCGCGAAAGACCGGGCGTCTAGCACGATGGGCAGTGCGCATCTCAGCCTTTCAATTTGAAGCCCGCCACATTCATGGCACGGAAAACGTTGTGGTTGATGGCCTCAGTAGGATGTTTCATCCGGACAGCTCTGACCCTCAATCCGAGCCAGTTGACCCATCTCCCGAACAAGTATCAGCTTTTGTCAATGTTGTTCTCACTGACTCTCCCTTCCTTTTCAAGGATATTGCCAAACATCAAGAGGATGATCCTGAGTTAAAGGCCACTGTCGACAGGATTAAATCCGGTGAGCATGTTAATAAACCCTATATTCTTAATAATGGTGTCTTGTGTTGTCCTGCTCGTGGTCGCAGAGACCCCAAAATTGTAGTCCCAACTAACCTGGTCCCGGCTCTCTTCAAATAATTTCATGAATCCCCAGTGGGCGGTCATCTGGGCGTTTTCAAAACAAGAGAAAGAATCCGTAATCACTTTATATGGAAATCCATGGATAGTGAGATCCGTACCCTTGTCAAGTCCTGTAAGACTTGCAACATCAGTAAAGCTGCCCCGAATACTCATCTAGGTCTCTTGTCTTCTGAGCAAGCTTCTCACCCCATGGAAAGACCGTTCATAGACTATATTGGTCCTTTCCCGAGATCTCGGAATGGTCATCGTTTCATACTCGTGTGTGTTGACGCCTTTTCGCGTTTTACGTGGCTGTTCCCCACTCGTGCTTGAAACAGATATTCACCTCGTTTGGACCCTGTCAATTCTTGGTAAGTGATAACGCAAGAGCCTTTACTTCTGCCCAGTTCCGGAATTTCTGTTTTAATCTATCCATTGCTCATGTAACCACTACCCCGTATTACCTGAAGCCCAATTATGCTGAGAGAGTGAATCGTACCCTGCGATCTGCCCTAATCGCTTATCACTCCTCAGACCACTCCAAGTGGGATTCCTCATTGAATTGGTTGTCATTTGCATTTAACACTGCTGTCCATGAAAGCCACAAGCAAACGCCTGCTTCGTTGATGTTGACTTTTACTCCAAATTCTCCTCTATCTAACCTATGGTCAATTAATGATCTTCTGCCCGACGATGTCAGCCCAGAAGAGATCCGAGCTAATTGGCACCGTGCACGAAAGAACTTGAAGGTTTATTACGCTAAGGTCCAGCGTAATTACAACCACGGGCGAAGACCGCACAATCTCTCTGTGGGTGACCAGGTGTTTATTAGAACACATCCCGTCAGTAGTGCTGCGGACCATGTTATCAGTAAGTTGGCCCCCAGATTTCGAGGTCCCTGCACCATCTTAAAGTTCCTTACCCCGGTGACATTATTGGTGAGTGATCCCGAAAGGAAAAGGATCAGCAGAGTACATCTCTCCGAGATCAAGGTACCTTAAGTCTGGTAGGGAAGGGTAAATACCATTGTTGGTGACCTTGTAGATTTAGTTGTAAGTTATTTGTAACAATTTAGTTTTAAAATAATTTTATTGTAGGTTAGTTGTAAGTAATTGTGTAAGTGAATACTTTAGGTATCCTCTAGTGTAATAGATTTAGTATTATAAGTTAGGTAAGTTTTAGTTTAGGGTCACTACTTGGAATTTTCTTCCTTTTACGGTCAGGTTTAGGGCACCCTCCTGTAGTTTCTTTTCACCCCCACCATAATCTTGTTACGTGAATTGTAGATAGCAGTGCTTACCCCGGGGCTAGTGCCCTAATATCCCTGGTGTGCGAGGGAGAGTCCCTACTGCATACTTATTAAGCCACCCATCGGGTGACTCTACACGAGATCTTGAGCCCAGCAGCATACTATTACCTCAAAGTATTTCCCTGTCTGCTGCGGTTTGTGTGTGTTACAGCGGTTGCAGTGACCATCTTCGTCGGACAGCAACCTGAAGTGCCAAATTGGAAGGCACACTGTGTGCCTTGGGCGTCACCATCCGGCACCACTATCCTGCGGGGAACGTCCTATTGGTGGGAGGCGGACTGGACGGTGTCTCACCCCGGCTTATTTGGTGCAACAGACAACTGAACTGCATCTCACCTAGGTGTCGGGTTTGGACTGACATTGAATGGAGGCTGGCGGCAAACGGCCGTGTCGGCAGCCGCATAATCAGCAAGAACCTGTGGCCTAGCTGTGCTATGACTGTTGTGGGAAAGTAGTGCAAAAGTGTTAGCAATAAGTGAGAAGTTTTGGTATTTCTAAACATTTGGAAGAAAGTATGGTGTACATGATTTGGTGGACAGACTACAAATTGTCTAATCGTCTGTGAAAGAAGGCATTTTGAAGTGCAATGTGACAATCCATGTGGATTTTGTGATATTTATTCATGAAAATTTTTGAAAATTATGTGACAGTTTGTGTTGTTGGTTATGACAAAATTAACTTCAAGAAATTAGGTGTGTTAAGGTAATGTACCTTTACTATCGGTACTGTGTGAAAACGTTCTATCGCTTGCTCCCCAGTGAGGTTATATTATTGGTCGAGCAGGGCGCGACTTTCGGGGGGAGGAAGATGTTACAAGTGAACTATGTAATACGAGTGGAATGTATTTTTTTTTGAAGTCTTTGGTTGTAAAATACAATATGTTGTTTTATTTTTATTGACCTAACCTGTACTGTATAATGTTGTAACATAGGCATTTGTAAATAGTGGAATTCTGTCTACAGTTCCTGGAAAGATCCAGAAAGTTACATAACTTTTGTACAGGGTGTGTTACTTTGTTGGTATGTGTTCTAGAAAGTGTGTTCTGTCTATTCTGGAAAAATACGACTTTCGCGATCATGCGTATTCTAGAATGTTAGTCAAAGTTCGCGATCGAAAGTAAGGTTGTGATTGGTGAGTCTAGGTGGCGATAGGGAACTCCTGCACGCTGATTGGCTGCCTCCAAGGCCAGTAATTCCTATATATAGTGAGCGAGGCAGTGTTCGAAGAATTCTGTATCCTGAATTCTGTCGGTCTCGGTTTATCTGTCTGCGAGCAGCCTATCTGGTTGATGTCCCCCGGTTTCCGGGATGGCTCACTCCTCGGGTAAGCATTCTTGAATTCCTTTCCTGCTAAAATTTCCGTAATGTTCCAGTTTTATTGTAAGCATTTGACGGCGCCTACAAGTGAACTGTGTACCATAACCCAACATGAAGCTGATGCTGATGAATGGTGCAATTATAAATCAACAGTTCCTGATTTCAATAAACAGTCATTTACAGTGGTTTCAGGCCACAAACTTCTGCGAGCTATAAAACCATACACTGAATTAGAGTTTTCCAATTTTTTTTTTTTTTACCAATAATTTGTTCAGTGAAATTACCAATGAAACGAATCGGTATGCAATACCGATAGTAGTAGTCATAATAATAATAATAATAATAATAATAATAATAATAATAATAATAATAATAATAATAATAATAATAATAATAATAATGTAAAATAATATGTCTTAAATTGCACACATTGCTTTTATTTGCTCCACTATAACTTGCTGTAAACGTTTATAGCCTAAATACATCATTTAAGAGCAAGTGCTATCTCCAAAATCATGAAAGATGAATACATGTCATATAAGATAGAAATTCACATTTAAAATGTGAGTAGGCTTAGTAGGGTCAACAGAGAGAACTTTAATTCGAGGGGCGAGTGCGCATGGCATATGTCATGCAATAATGGCAGCCGCATCTAAGTACGTATTTTCTGCATTTAGCGCAGTCGCCCAGGTGGCAGATTCCCTATCTGTTGTTTTCCTAGCCTTTTCTTAAATGATTGCAAATAAATTGGAAATGTATTGAACATCTCCCTTGGTAAGTTAATCCAATCCCTAACTCCCCTTCCTATAAACAAATATTTGCCCCAATTTGTCCTCTTGAATTCCAACTTTATCTTCATATTGTGATCTTCACTACTTTTAAAGACACCACTCAAACTTATTCGTCTACTGATGTCCTCCCACGCCATCTCTCCACTGACAGCTCAGACTGGTAAACAATCTGTGGGGAGTAAGAATTTTTTTCAAAAATTGCATAAATTTATTTATTACAACTTTGAGAGACTTTGAGACACATGAAAAGACATTTTGGATCGAGAAAACACTGTCATTTCAATTTTTTAAAAAATATATCACCTTCACTAATATCTCTATTTAGTTTATCTATAATATCACTTGTGTCCAGAAACTCCACAGCATCACTTGTAATTTACAAAAGAAGAAACATTCACATTATTTTTACAAAAACCAAAAATATTTATAGCTATGAAAAGCACAAACAACTATCCATATCAGCGGCAATCGTAACACTACTGTAACCTGTAGGCTAAAGGCGCACCAAACTCTTACACTGTAAGGTGTATACGAATTTCCGTCAGAGACCACCACCATACAGAACTAGGCTTTGTACAGCGACACCATTTGAATATTCAAGTTTAAATATTCAAATATAAACTATTCGAATAACTGAAAAGTTCCAAAAAACGCCGCCATATGTCATATTACGTCAGTAAGCAATTAAGTTCTTAGCACTAGCCTAAAATGATAAATGCCATGCTCCCTCATGTGGGACCAAATGGCAAATGCCGTGCGCAATCTATTGACTGTCCTTAGGTACACTCGTCCAGGGCCGGATTAAGTGGGGGGGCTAAAGGGGCTGCAGCCCCGGGCCCCGCGTGCCAAGGGGCCCCGGCCCTTGGCCGGACCTAAAATGGTATAAAAAGGCTTGCTGCTCCACCTCCGTGCATGTATATGAATATTTACGCTCGCAAAATATCAAACAGCGCTCTTCCTTCTTATCAGCTGTCCGCGTTAGTATTTCATCGCTGCTAGAATCAATTACCATCCGGAGATACGAATCCTCGCTACTTACGCACTGTAATTATTGTAAAGGTTATTGTTGACGAAAATTTAAATCTGGCAGTTTGCGAGTGCCGGCAGAGGGAAAAGGGGGGAAGTGGTCTAGGAAGTTGAGCGGGAGGGGACAGGGGAAGCGCGGTGGAATGCGCATATAATACTATATCTTTGCATAAGGAAGAGAACTTCCAGTTCATCTCTGATTATTGAACCATTCTTAAATTACAACTGTATTGTTCCTGTAAAATGGATAGAAAATATCCTAGTGGTGCTAAAAAGCATAAATTAAAAGAACAACATAAGAAAGAAATTGAAAAGTTGCCGAAAATATCAACATTTTTTGACAGGAAGTCTACAAGTGCATCGACGACTGAAGAGACTGTTACTGGTGAATTGGAATCTTCCACAGGTAAGCGAATAGTGTCATATCTAAGTCTGCTGTTTTATGAGAGATTAGGTCTTTACGGAACTGGAAAGCATGAGCATTAGGAAGATGGTTTTAGGAACAATGAAAGGGAATCCTAATGTGTATTTTAAACTTCAGTCACATTGTATGGAATACTCGAAGTCGTAAATAATAAATTGCCGACCTCGTTGGTGTAGTGGTAGCAATAATGACTGCCACCCCCGGAGACCCAGGTACCTTCCCCGGCATTGCCTGCGGGGTGCCTTCGTATGGGGTCTCAATAACTTGATCAGGGCACTCCGAATTAAAACCCAGACCCGACACGGTGTGGTCACATGTTTACTTACTTAGTAATAAATTATTTAATAAATACAGGAATTAAAAAACCCCAAAGGTCTACAGCCGCGGAGGACCTTGTCTTACCAAGTGACTGCTGCCCAACCTCTAGGACCTGCAGATTCCGAGGTGTTGTGTGGTCAGCACAACGCATCATCTCAGTCGTATTCTTCGTTTTCTTGCCCGGGCTGCCATCTCATCGTCAGATGACTCCTCGATTGTAATCACGCAGGCTGATTGAGCCACTTGCTAGCCCTCAGGTACAGCTGAAAATCGCTGACCTAGCCGGGAATGGAACTCGAGGCCTCCGGGTGAGAGGCAAACACGGTACTCCTACACCACGGGGCTGTCTAAATACACTAACACACAAGTAAATTACTTTAACACACAAGTAAATTACTTGTGTTCTTACGTTGCAGGTTCAGATTTAGTACTCAAGAATGAGGCTGTGTGTGTCATAGAGCCTGGTTGCAGCTCTGCCACTGCTAATGGCAGTCCTGCTTCAAATCTTCCTTCTGCTGATCCTGGTTATTGGCCTGAGTGCATGATGGATGAGTTTAGAGAGCAATGTATTCAGTTTGGGCCTCAATACTTTCAAAATCGTTCAGTTACGGGAAAGTATCTTGAATCCAAACAAGTGCAAAAATCGCAAAATCGTTTATTTGTCAGACAGTTTGTTTATGCGCAAACTCAGAAATGGAGACTCTGTTGAAAGGATTTGGCTTGTATATTCACCATCTACTGGAAAAGTGTTTTGTTACCATTGCAAATTACTTTCAAATGACAAGATGAACTCTGCATTTTCTTCACATGGTTTTGTAACTGGAAAAAAGCAGACGAAGCTGTCAGTAGCCATGAAAACAGTATAGAACATAGGAATGCAATTAATTCTTGGCTGTATAGGAAGAAAATTTCCTCGCGAATTGATAGTCAGTTAATTAAACAGATAACTTTAGAGTCCCAGTACTGGGGCGAGGTGTTGAAACGAATTGTGGCAGTCATAAAATTTTTGTGTGTGCGAGGACTAGCATTTCGTGGAGAAAATGAGATTTTTGGAGTGCATAATAATGGGAATTATTTAGGAATCCTTGAACTAATTTCCCAGTTTGACCCTTTTCTGAAGGAGCACATTTCAAAACATGGTAATGAAGGAAAAGGGAAGCCTTCGTATTTATCAAAAACAATTGCCGAAGAACTGATTCATTTAATGGGGGAAAAGGTGTTAAATACAATCCTAAGTGAAATAAAAGAATCAAATTACTATTCACTGATAGTAGACTCTTCCCCGGATTGTGCTCATGTAGACCAATTGTCAATTGTATGTAGATATCTTCATTCTGGGGAAGTCAAAGAAAGGTTCCTTTGTTTTAAGGCTATAGAAAGCCACACAGGAAACTCATTGTTTAATGAAGTAAAATCATTTTTGGATAGCAAAAGCATACCTTTGAGTCAATGTAGAGGTCTTTCTTGTGATAATGCGGCGAATATGTCTGGCCAGTACAATGGGTTCCAGGCACAACTAAAGAAGGAAAATAAATTTGCCCCGTTCGTGCCTTGTGCAGGACACTCATTAAATTTAGTCGGAGTAAGTGCTGTTGAATCCTGTCGTGAAGCTTTGAAGTTTTTCGCTTACCTACAACGACTGTATGTTTATTTCTCAAGCTCTCCTCGTAAATGGGCTATGTTGACGAGAAATTTGGAACCGCACTTAAATTACAAACTTCTTCACCTGAAGAGTTTGAGTCAAACCAGATGGTGTTGTCATTATGAAGCAGTGAAAGCCTTGCGTATCAACTATGACAATATTTTGTGTGTATTAGATATTATATGTGAGAATGAAGAAAAACATGAGTCCCGGAGAGAAGCAAAATCACTGAAAAATAAGTTCATGAAATTTGAATCGGCTTTTATGTGTGTCTTTTGGCATGAAATTTTGGAAAGATTTGATAAAGTTAGTGTGAGTTTACAGAAACCTACACTAGACTTGTTAACAGGTTGTAAACTTCTGGAGTCTCTGGTTACATTCACAATCAATGAAAGAGGTAATTTTGACAAATATGAAGAGGAAGCTAAAAGGTTATGTGAAAAATATCTCACAGGTTTTGAGCACAAATCTGAAAGACAATCAAAGAAGAGATATGCTGATGGTAATGCCCTTAACGAAACTATTTTGAAAGGAAGAAAAGAATTTGAAGAAGAAACATTTTTGGTGATAATTGATAGTTTATGTAGTGGACTTAATAATCGCCTTCAGTATTACAAAACATTTCAGTCATTGTTCCAGTTTCTAGTAGACTGTAAGGCTTCGTGTACTGTGGATGAAACTTCTCTTAATAACTGTTTACAATTTTACAGAGATGATCTCGATGAATCTTTGAAACTAGAAATTAAACATTTTTATGATTTCATTAAAAGTGTAGATGTAGTTACTTGCCAGGAGATAGCTAAATACATATACGAAAATGATTTGATTAGTGCATTTCCAAATGTATTTGTGGCATTGAAATTGTATTTGGTAATTCCAATAACCAATTGCGAAGCAGAGCGTTCTTTCTCTAAACTGGCACTAATCAAAAATAAATTACGGTCAACCATGCTTCAACCAAGACTGGACGGTTTGACTATCATGTCTTTAGAACATGACATAACAAATGAGTTGTCATTCGATGATGTTTTACAGTCATTTGCAAATCTGAAGGCAAGGAAAAAGACAGTTTTAATGTAAAAGTTATTCAACTACCAATTAGGTCAGTTCAGTACAGCATCGATTATCCGAAAGTATTCGGGAATGGGAACGATCAGATAAGTGAGTTTTCGGGTAGCCAATCATTTGCGAAAAGTCTGATCCTACGCCATAAGAGCAATGGAGTAATACTGAACATTTTCAAAGTTTATCTGTTTCAAGCTTCCGTCCTTATTGTCAAATGCACTTATAACCTTTGAATAGGTATCACTCTTCATTTAAATATTCGTTACTGTGTTCTTCCAGCTCCAAATTCTTGAACTAATCTTGACCCGCCAACACCATCTTTAACTAGTCTATTTTAAATTTATCGGAAAAACATAAAATGACCTGTGTTCCTTCAGACGTCATTGCGAACTGTACAATCATTCATTTCATTTCAATACCTGCCACAAGCGAAGATTCATGCGCCACTGACGCCAACGGCAGTATTGTTAATTACCGTAAGTCGGAGTAAAAAATAGGTAAACATTGGATGAAAAGAGTTACAATTGGCTGAAATGGACCTAGATGACAATTATAATATATTTTAACGATATTTCTGTATTTTTGGATGCGAGGCTGCTGACGTAGGAAGGAGAAAACGTTATTTTGTCATAGCACTTGCGGATATGCATAACGCAGATATTTCAATTTGCTGACTGGACACTTTCTGTTAGCCGATATTTCTCTTGATCGACATTCGGATAATCTATACTTTACTGCAGGCAGGAACGAGTTTGCCAATGATATAACGAAGGACAATGTAGTATTATGACTTGTAAACAAGTAGTACAAGTCATAATACTACAATGTCCTTCGTTATCTCATAATACCACTTGTGCTAGCTTTTTACATGTTGATTTAGTTTTAAATTTTAGATTTTAAATTCATGTAATGCCAATAAGATAATGGGAATGAGTTCGTATTAAGTTCTGTTTTGTATGTCGATTTGATAGTGATGATGAGACAAATGTAAAATATGTTTTGGCATTATGAAATATTAACATGAAAAATAGAGAAAAATTGTATTCTATTTCAGCACTTCCCTATTCATCAATTTAAGTGGAAGTAGTTCTATAACGACTTCAGTATGCTAGTCTTACGTGATGTTACGAAGAAGGGGCCCCACATTTTTAAAAAGCCCAGGGCCCCCAAACACCTTAATCCGGCACTGCACTCGTCAACAGGTTAAAAGAGATGATTCCAGAAAAAAAGAAGGTGCTGTACGAACGTACACCGACAGATAATAAAAAGCATGCTAATACTTAGGTTTTTTTTTTTTTAGGGAAACAAAATGGGAACTGCACCTCAGGGCTGATACTGAATAAGTGTATGAAGTGTAGCTCTGTCAGTTTGCATGGTTAAATGTATCTGGTGTTTTATTGCTATTGTTTATTGTTCGTAATACTGAAACCTAAATTGCTAAAAGGGTGTAAGTCCACATTTTGACGGTTTTTGCTTATATATGAATCTGTTCTTCTGGATTATACCCATCCTTTAGCATTAAAAGGCATTAAATCCGGGACAATCTCGAGCTTATTCGTGGTAGTCAGTTCTTTCATGGAGTGTTAAAAAGTAGTAAGTCCTGGATGTGTTGTTGTTTCTCCCTACACTGGGAGTTACGTGAAACACACATTTAAGCTAATTTAGCCAGGTGTAGGAGAACTTACGCTTCCACATAACTTGGCCTACCCTGAGGGTTCTGTTCCCATCCACACTAAAAAGTTGAAGGATATTGACCAGCTCTACCATACATTCCACAGGATAAGGACGAAGACAATTTTATAAAGATATTCTAAATTGGAATAATGTGGATGGTTTGGAGGATGAGAGTATGATGACTGATTATACTATCCAGGGTTTTAATGGTCAGTTTTAAAAGAATAAAGAGGTTAACACTAAAATACATTCTCTATTGATATTAAAGAGGAAGACACCACAAATAAGATAAAATTGAATACAAAACTCAACAATACAAACCTCCACTTTACCCTTATGCAAAACAAACCAACAACACACACATTTTCAACCGAGTAAAGGACACAAAGACCGGAGCATCTGAAGAAGTATTATACACGAACCTTTTCTTGAGCCCGGTTTTTCAGGGTGAGGAGTAAGGAGGGAGCGCTGCCAGTTCCGGTTATACTGCCAACTGAATGGAAATGAAATCTAAATTGAATTGGTAATATGATCGATCGATATGCATTTTCTAAACATTTATTATCTTACGCCAACAACTGTGTCACACATACATTATTTAACATTATATAACATTTCTTGACACGAATCTTGTTCCTAGCATGAATTATATAGTTTGGCTTTGCTGTGTAAACAACAACAGTACTAGTTTATAAGGTGTACGCCAGATGTTGTACAGCGATGCATAAGCGATTCATAGTTTGTGTTTCAAAGGTTGCCAATACAGATGTCGGAGATAACCGAGGTCTACTGATTCAGCACTAGGGAGCTCAGGGCTCAAGAAAAGGTTCACGTATAGTACTGTGAGGACCGCAAAGCCCGAACAGTCCTTACAAAGAGACCTGAACGTTGGATTGACTAAAGGGATCCTATGCGGTCATAAGACAGGAAGAGGAAGATTAAAGAGGTGTTATGACCATACACGAATGACATTTATAATTAAACACGAACACCTTGCTTACACAAACACTGTATTGAAAAGTGTCTCGTGATACACTGACATAAAGCAACCTCTACAAAGAATAACACAGTTTCTATATAAATGCTGTGGTCAACATGCGCGCATTCTACTGGGATATAACAGTCTCCCATGCTTAATTTTGAAGAAGAGAATTTGGTGATCATTTAAGTAACATAGTCCTTAAGGTACTGCGGTGGACGGCGTGTCCTATCTGGTCGGCAGGTTAGGTTTGGGGGTGGAGGTCCGTTTTCTTCTGCTTCAAGTCTTCGATTTTGCATGTCTTCTCCTGCCTCGAGTCCTTGATTACTCCCAGGGATTGGCTCATTCATCCAGTCAGTGAAGATGAAAGGTTGTTTATATTCAGGATGTTGTTCTTGTTGACTTGGGCCTAATTGCTGATCAGTGATTGTACCTGTCTTCTTCGGAACCTCCGTTCTAAGTATTTGGTCAATATGTCGTTTGAGGCTATAACCATCATCTAGCTGAATCTGGTAATGTAAATGACTGAACTTTCCAATGACTATTCCATACTTCCATGACATTTTATTCCCTTCATAGAATTTCACTTGGACTCTGTCTCCCACGCTTAGATTGCGATGTCCATGAGTCTCCTCTTGATTTCCTTCCTGTTTGATTGGGCGAATAACGTCTAGTTTGATCCATAATGGTCTGTTCAGGTACAGTTCAGCTGGTGATTTTCCACACTCTAGAGGGGTGGCACGATATTTCAGAAGGATCTCTTGCACTTTTCTGGATATAGACAAGGGCTCATTCGACATAGCTTTTAGTCGATGTTTTAGCATCTGGATGTTTCGTTCAGCCATTCCATTAGTTGCGGGATGTCCAGGAGCTGTGAATTTTTGGAATATACCGTGTTCCCTACAGAACGATTTGAATAGGTCACTTACAAATATTGTAGCGTTATCCGAGACTATCGTTATTGGGAATCCATGAAATGAAAATATTTCTCTTAATAGCTCAATTGTCTTCACAGATGTCAGAGCTTCTCGAATTACTTTGATTTCTGCCCACCTGGATTTTGCATCAACAATTAGAAGGAAGTAGAAACCTTGAAATGGACCTGCATAATCCATGTGGACGCGGCTCCAGTTGTCTGTAGGGACGTCCCAATGGTGAATCGGTGCTTTCGCTGGAGAAGATCGAATGTCAGCGCAGGTCTGACAAGATTTTACCATTTTCTCAATATCCTTATCAATATTCTTCCAGTAGCAATAACGCCTTGCTAATTGTTTAATTTTTGTAATCCCTATGTGTGTGCTATGTAATTCCTTCAGGACTAACGGCTGGAGTTTTGACGGAATGACGACTCTTTGACCCTTGAATAAGATTCCATCATCTAGCGTGAATTCATTGTCTATGGATTCAGATGACATGAGCTCTGCTTTGATTTTTGATAACAATTCATCGTTTTCTATTGAAATTCGAATACTGTCAGGATTTAATTCCGTGGTTGCTATTTCAGCAATGGTTTAATAACAGAGTTTATGAACTTCGTCATTGAACACTATATCGTTTGAAATGTGTGATTACCGGGCGAGTTGGCCGTGCGCGTAGAGGCGCGCGGCTGTGAGCTTGCATCCGGGAGATAGTAGGTTCGAATCCCACTATTGGCAGCCCAGAAGATGGTTTTCCGTGGTTTCCCATTTTCACACCAGGCAAATGCTGGGGCTGTACCTTAATTAAGGCCACGGCCGCTTCCTTCCAACTCCTAGGCCTTTCCTATCCCATCGTCGCCATAAGACCTATCTGTGTCGGTGCGACGTAAAGCCGCTAGCAAAAAAAAAAAAAAAATGTGTGATTGAATGATCGCTGCTCTTGACAAGCAGTCAACGTTGGTATGTTCTGAACCTTTTTATATACAACTTCATAGTCAAATCCCGAAAGAAATGAAGCATATCTTAATAATCTAGCAGAAGTCATAGCTGGTAATCTTGAATTCTGATGGAAGATTCTGGTAAGTGGGCTATTGTCTGTTATCAACTTTAACTTGCGTCCAAATAGATACATATAAAAATAGTTGACAGCGAACATAATTGCTAGAGCCTCACGATCCAGCTGGCTGTAGTTACGTTCAGCTGAAGACAAGGACCTTGAAGCAAATGTGATAGGCTTTTCAACATCATCAACAATGTATGACGGGACTCCAGCAATACCTGTTGGACTGGTATCACAAGCTAAAACCAGTGGTAGATCTGCATTATAAGGTATCAGCACTCGATCACTTGCGATCTCGTCCTTTAGTCTGGCAAATGCTGATTCACAAGAACTAGACCAATGAAACTTCTTATTCTTGTGGAGAAGCTGCCTCAAGGGATAGCTCATAGTTGAAGTATTTGGAATGAATCTTGAATAATATGCTATCATTCCAAGAAATCTTCGAACATCGTCTGTATTGACCGGACGAGGCATTTCAAGTATTGCTTTAACTTTGGCTGGTGACTTCATGATTTTTATTGTATTCAATAACATGGCCCAGATATTCGATGCTGGTTTCAAAGAAAGCACACTTCCTTTGATTTAGATGTAAGTCGAATTCTTTGACCCTTTGAAGGCAGGCAAATAGGTTTTGTTGACATTCTGTTTTTGTAAAACCATGAATAATAATGTCATCAAAATATGAATGAGTTTTTGATAGTCCCGATAAAACTTGATCTATGATTCTATTAAATTCAGACGGAGCTGTTTTTATACCAAAAGAAAGACGATGCATGCGATATGTACCTCGATGTGTTGATATGGTTTGGATCTTGCTGCTCTCATCATCAACCTGGAGATGAAGATATCCTTTATATATGTCCACGCGGCTAAAGTACCTCGAGTTCTTCAAGCTATTTAGGATGTCATCCACTTTCCGAATTGGGTAGTTTGCGCTACTAATTTGTCATTGACGTCTATCTTGTAATCAACGCAAAGTCAAACTCCGCCATCGGACTTTGGAATCACTACTAGTGGCGAACCCCTATCACTGTAATTGATTTTTGAGATTATCCCACCTTCTTTAAATCGTCTAATTCTTTTTCTACTTTCTCTCGTAAGGCATATGGAACATCACGTTCTTTATGAAAGACTGGCTTGGCATCCTTTTGGGGCTGAAGAGACACTTTCAAATTTGGCACACACCCTATCTTTTCTTCGAAAATTTCTGGAAATCTCTTGATTATCTCAGTAATACTACCGACTGACTGTATATCGATATGACTATTATTTGATTCCGCTTCACAGTCAATTTCTTGAAGATTAATACCAAGGTGACGGATCCAGACACGCCCCAGAAGCGGTTCGAAGTCGTCCGGTACTACATATAACTCTTCAGATGAAGTTCTATTCTGATAAGAAACAGTAACATTAACCTTGCCATCAGATAAAAACACATTCTTAGTATAAGAACGAAATGCAACATCTGCTTTCTGGAGTTGTACACGTAAGTCAAGCGCTTTTAAACTAGAACGTGATAGCAAGGTAAAACCGGCTCCAGAATCTACTTCAAATCTCTGGGGTATTCCTTCTATAAGAACTGTAGCATAAAATTTCTTCGCATGTGGATATTCGTGATATTGAAAGATGTCTATTACCGTATTTCACGGCATAATCGTCGCCACCGCGTAATCGTCGCATCCTTTATTTTCAATACAAAAATCGGACTTTAAACCTTTAATTACATAATCGTCGCACGTCCAAATTTTGTTCACTAATCTGGTTAAAAGGTAAATGGAACTGCAACGTAAGTTGCACATGAATGCGCAATTTAAATACGTGTATGGTTTATGGGCAATTTGGCAACACAGTCACGTTTGCGACATGTTGCACAATGTATAAATAAATAATACCGGTATATGTACGACGCATGGCTTACCGGTAGACTATCGGCAGCTTGACAACGTGGTCGCGAGACAGTGTACTATTTATTCACCACCTACATATTATGCTTACCGGTAGGCTATCGGCAGTTTGACAACGTGGTCGCGAGACAGTGTACTATTTATTCACCACCTACATATTATGAGTTCCCATTTGAAATACGTAAGGCTGTAAGTTATCGCTTATCGGCAACGTCATCAGGAAATACCGGCTAGGTAGGTTGAATGGGCCTCGAACCAGCCCTCAGATACAGGTAAAATTCCCTGACCCGGCCGTGAATTGAACTCGAGGCCTCCGTGTAAGAGGCAAGCACGCTACCCCTACACCATGGGGCCGGCTGCTGTGTTATTGCGCACGAAGTGAAATCCAAGACGATAACGCAGATTTCCACAGAATTATTCAGCCGAATTATTTACGATGTCTCAGTTGTCATCGCTAGACTCTTATCTTACTACTACGTCATAAGTGTCCGGGCATGGGATGAAAACTTTTATCCAAGCAGTCAAGATAATTATTATCCAATGCTATTAAAGTTTAATTTTATAAACTCGTCAGTAATGTAATGTAAAGTCATCAATAACTGGGAAGAAATATTAACCTAATTACCGTATGTTTAAAAGAAATTGAAAAAAATGAATGTTTGTTACTGACGTCTCGGAATACAGTCAACTATACAGTAGATCTACACCGCGCTAGCTAGAGCTCCGGTTTGCGAGCTTTGCGCAAGCGCAGTAGTGTGTTGCAACCAACGAGTTAACTGATAAATTGTTGCATGCTTCCTTGCTGCCTAACAGTATTGGCTGCTCTGGAATGGACAGATCACAGATGCATTTATTTGTTTCAGATTTACGTGATTACTGTAGACATGTGTGCGTGAGAATTTAAGTTTTTAATTTGTGTTTTGGGTGTTTGCAGAAATAATTTGTTTTAATAGTGAACAATTACGGAAAGTCATTTATATCGCAAAACATTAACGTGTGAAGCATTTATAAGCGATTATGGGTAAATATAGAAACTATTCTGCGGGCTTCAAGCTAAGCGTAATTGCCTTCGCTGAACAGCACGGGAACAGAGCTGCAGAAAGAAAATTTTCTGTGAGTGAAAAGTTGGTGCGTGACTGGCAGAAAGTAAAAAACAAGCTAAAAAGCACAAACCCTTCTAGACGCGCGTTTAGAGGTCCTAAAACAGGGAAGTTTCCTATAATTGACGAAGAAGTGTTTAGGTACGTCAGTGAAATACGTAACAATGGCTGCAGTGTATCATATGAAATGTTACAAATTAAGGGACAGGAGGTAGCTCGCAAATACAACATACCGGTAACTCAGTTTAAGGCGACTCGTGGGTGGATTAAGGGGTTCATGCGATGACACAATCTGTCAGTGCGAAGGAGAACAACACTAAGCCAAAAGTTGCCTGCTGATTACACGGACAAGATTGTAAATTTTCACCGATTTGTCATACGTTTGCGCAAGGAAACTTCGTACTTGCTTTCTCAATTCGGTAATGCCGATCAGACTCCAATCTTTTTTGATATGCCTCGCAACAGCACTATTGCGCTAAAAGGATCACGGAGTGTATTAATGAAAACCAGCGGTAGTGAGAAGTTGCGATGCACGGCAATGCTAGCCATTACAGCTGACGGGAGAAAGTTGCCGCCTTACATCATTTTCAAGAGGAAAACAATGCCTAAGAATACACAGTTTCCCCGTGGAATTCATGTACGAGTGCAACCAAAGGGTTGGATGGACGTAGAACTCATGCTGGACTGGGTTAAAACTGTGTGGAATAGAAGACCTGGTGCACTACTAAAACAACCAGCTCTGCTTGTTTTAGATAGTTTCCGAGGTCACCTCGTGAACGAAGTGAAGCAAATTCTCACTACAAATAAGACACGACAGATAGTCATTCCTGGTGGCCTAACATCTGCTTTGCAGCCACTAGACGTATGTGTTAATAAACCCTTTAAAGACCACTTACGTCTATTTTACAACGAGTGGATGATGAGCGGCGATCAGCAATTGACGCCCGCCAGAAATATCAGGCGTCCACCCTTGGACTTGTTATGCTCGTGGGTGAAGAAGAGTTGGGATCTTATACCACCTGAACTAGTCTCCAAGAGCTTCAAAAGGACTGGGATTTCGAATGCACTAGACGGTTCCGAAGTTGACGCAGTGTGGCAGGGAGACGAAGAATCTGATACTGGTATTAACAGAGGCGAGGACGGCGCATCAGATAGCGAAACCTGCGATAGCGACACCGAAGATTTGGAATAAATTGCGTACCGGTAAGTCCGCATTTCACAACAAAGCGATAATTTTTTGCAAGTGTAATATTTTAACTTTAATACTCAAATTAATGACAAATTAACTTAATACGTTCATTTTTATTTTCAGGTTGGAAAAACGTTCGCCGAATTGTTGCGAAAAATTATGAATTTTGTTTTAGACTATTTTAATTATTTTGATGTATAAACGCGAGTATTACGTGCATCTTAAATTTGTATCAAATACAATTTAGTTATAAATACATTTTTTGAGTAATACAAATACTGGTATTAAATATTCATCGTATAATGGTCGCACCCTACAATTTTTTTCGAAAATTTTGGTATAAAAAGTGCGACGATTATGCCGTGAAATACGGTATATGGCTAACACCGAATGTTTGAGTAATATCTTCTTCCTGAAGAAAATGAGAGTCGATTTTGGAATTCCTTCTCGTTGCTAACAAAGTACGTATACACACTTTCTTAATGTGGCCGAATTTCCCACATGAACTGCATTTCAGATTGTTAAAATCAGTCCTACACTCCTTCGCTAGATGATTGTCTCTACCACAATGTAAACACATTCCTTGTAGTCAATTTTTGATCTGGCCTTGCTTACAGGTGTTGCTTGACTTTGATCATCGTGAGATACGTCCTGTCTTGATTTGTGATTGATTTTTTGAACAGAGTCATTATAAGTACCCTTGTATACAGCTGATGGTGATAGTTCCTTGCTGTCTAACTTACATGTTTCAAGAGCGATAGCTTTTGTTAAGATTTCGTTAAATTCTTGAACATTTGCCTGGAGTAATTGTTCACAAATTGAACTGTCATAAATTCCCCTAATGAACTGTGCTATTAGAAATACATCTGCAATGCTTACCTTACATTCACATGTAGAATTGAGTCGCAGTCAATTGTAGCACGCCTTAATGCAGCAACATAGTCGGCAATAGGTTGATTTTCAAGCTGGTAAGTTGATAAAAACCTATGTTGGGCTACCAGAACATTCTTCTTAGGACAAAGATGTTTTTCTAGGGTTTCAATTAAATTGTCATAATCGAAATCACTAGGTGTTTTTGGTGCCACTAATGCAGATAATGTGTTATAACTCGTAGATCCAATCGAATTAAGTAGCATCTGAGCGGCGTATTTCTTGTTGGTGAACACATTTTTCAATTGTAGATAGTTTTCGAAATGTTGCCGGTAATTTCAAAAGTTCTCTGCTTGTGGGTTGAAACATTCGAAGGGTGGAATTAGAAATGTATTGGAATTAATAATAGGTTGAGTAGATTGAACTGGTGCTTGAGTTCTCAGTTGATCTAAGAGTGCCTGTTGATTGGCATGCATTGCTGCCAAAAATTGCTTAGCTGGTCTGCATCCATGGAGAAATGTTTGAGTTATGACTCCCACAAAAATAATTGAAGATTAGGAATATGACATTTACGTAGTTGAGGTTATATACGTAACATGACAGTCGTATTCCCGTTCAGTCACATATTTGTATTCAGACACAATATTATCATTTTCCTCTGACGTTTTGAAAGTTTTCCTCGTCGCCAATTGTTATGACCATACACGAATGACATTTATAATTAAACACGAACACCTTGCTTACACAAACACTGTATTGAAAAGTGTCTCGTGATACACTTGACATAAAGCAACCTCTACAAAGAATAACACAGTTTCTATATAAATGCTGTGGTCGACATGCGCGCATTCTACTGGGATATAACAGGAGGATTGGCTACTGTGAATAATTCTCAATTTCTTTCTATCTCGTCTGGTGATATTTCAGTATTAATAAGTGATGATATAAACACTTGTTGGCTTAGATAAATGTCATACTTTCAAAAATAATTTGTTTTTTTAATTTACAGAGATTGACTGTGTTTCTATTAATGTAAACACATTATATATTACAATTACCAATAAATAATTTGTTCAATATCTCAAATAAAGAATGGAACTTGATAAATGCAAATGCAATAAGCACAACTGAATGAATTGCTAAAAGGACTAAAGTCAAAACACTTTAAAAACATGTATAAAAAATGAATTTTATATTCAATTTTTGGAGTTATATAGGTCGGTCAGAAGTAGCCAAACTTATTACAACAAGAGGTTTTTGCTTCCATAAAGCAATAATGCAGGATACAAACACTTGTTCTCAGTTTTCTCAGAACTAGGTTGAATGGACTTACGTCCTTCTAACAATTCATGATTCAATTCTTAAGTCATATTTTACAGTTTTGGGGTCATATTTAGCAAAATTTATGGCGTATTTGCTTGAATATTTTGTACTTGTTTAAGTCATAAACTTCCAAAACCTAAAGATAGTTACCTCTGATGTAAGTTTCTCATCACGAGTTGCCTGATCTTCCAACACCTTTACAGCGTTAGCAGTCTCAGCAACACGGACTGCTAGATCTGAGGCTTCGTCGCTCAGACTGACAGCCTCCTGCTTCGTGTCGTTGGCTCCTTTCCTAATCTTATCAGCTTCCTGAAAGCAGAAATGTAATTGTACTTTAAGCTAAAGAAATATTTGAAGACATAAAACATGTTTGGCACATGCAGCAACACGTGTCACAAGAATACAAAGTGTGGGGAGAACATGAGTCAGTCAGGTGGGACAGTGGATCCATTTCTATCCGGTCTCGCTCAGTACATCAACAATTCTTCTCCTGCATTTTCTGTATCCATCTTCTTCTTCATCTCTTCCCATTTGAGCATTGCTCTTCGAATTCTTGTTTCTTCATCCACTGACATGGCTGTACCATTTCAGCCTGTATCTCTCTACTCTGTTCTATAGTTTCTCCTACCCCACTATACAATCCTTTCTTGTTTCTTGTAGCATACTTTGCACAAACATCATTTCAATTCCCTGTGCTTTGCTTTTTATCTGAGAGTTGTAACACATTTCTATCTGACTTTTCTAAACTGGGAGGACACCTCTTGGCATCTGAACATTCCACACTAGGTCTCTCATACTTGGACAGAATCTTCCTGCCAGATGTACCCTGTTGATGACCTCCTTAGTTGTTATTCTATCCTGTAACAGTACCTCCTCAACTGACTGATAACTTCTGCCTTCTGTTAGTCCCCGCATATAAACTTCCTTTGTTCATTCAATATAGTGGGTCTTAACCATTCCTAATCACTTTTAAAGGTACATACCTGTCTTCACACTCCTCAACAATTGGTTTAAACCCATCCCATAGGCTGTTTCTATTTGTATTTGCCATTTACATCATTTCCTTTTAAAAACTCACACATGCCTCTCTTTGTTCATGTTTTCAATCAATCAATCAATCAATCAATCAATCAATCAATCAATCAATCAATCAATCAATCAATCAATCAATCAATCAATACTGACCTGCATTTAGAGCAGTCGGCCAGGTGGCAGATTCCCTATCTGTTGTTTTCGTAGCCTTTTCATAAATGATTGCAAAGAAATTGGAAATTTATTGAACGTCGCCCTTGGTAAGTTATTCCAATCCCTAACTCTCCTTCCTATAAACAAATATTTGCCCCAATTTGTCCTCTTGAACTCCAAGTTTAACTTCATATTGTGGTCTTTTCTACTTTTAAAGACGTCACTCAAACTTATTCATCTACTAATGTAATTCCACGCCCTCTCTCCAGTGACATCTCGTAACATACCACTTATTACATGTTATAAACCTCATTTTTGGTACGTACTGAAAAGTTTACAGTTCAAAAATAATAAAGGTGTTCCTTAATCCACCTATTCAATACTTTATTTCCACTTATAGTGGTCACATAAACACAATAATACTTATTTGGGACATGTTTCGCTCTCAATTTAGGGCATCTTCAGCCTAAAATAATCTTCAAAAGTACATTTAATATTACATATGGAAGCTAAAAGATTAGCTAGCTACTAAAATTTGATACATAAAATGTGAATATTGATAATTAATAAAAACATGTTAATGGAACATTGTCAATGATTGTAATAAAACTATCTTGTCAGAGACTAAAACTTCCTCCATTAAAAATACGTAGTCCAATAAAATGGTTCATACTGCCCTGCACGTGTTCCCCGGGTGGTGCTAAGCAAGCAACAACATATCGGTGGCCAAACTATCAACAGTTGTTGATCTCCTGGCCAAATGGACTCAGAGAGAACTTCTGCAAATGGTCCTTCTCAGGACCAACCTGCAAAGATACTAGGACCTTCTTTACGAATATGCCAAATAAACATCGAAGGTATATCCAGATCGAAGAGTGAACATCTTTCTAGAATCCTTCTTGAAAACAACATTGATTTAGTGACCATTCAAGAAACTCATATTGCGACTGAGGAACAGCTAAGATCGAGAGGAAAGATCCCTGGTTATATCGCTATTGGGGCAACCTACCACCAGACGTATGGGGCAGCAACCTATGCTCGTTCGAATCTACGAGATGTTCAGCTCATTTCAGCAACAGTGACTGACGATGTTCACGTGGTAACTGCTGACATATCGGGCATCAAAGTGGTAAATGTGTATAAACCACCATCTGTGGCTTGGTCAAATGAAGTGCTCCTCACCCAGAATCATCCAGCAATATATGTTGGAGATTTCAATAGTCACCATCCGAACTGGAACTACGATAATACAGATGAATGTGGCTCTCAGCTAGTCACCTGGGCTGAAGCTAATAATCTACACTTGGTTTTCGATGTGAAAGATAGAGGAACCTTTAAGTCAGCCCGCTGGAAGAGAGAATACAATCCTGATCTTTGCTTTGTCACTGAAGATGTAAACGGTATTGTCCTACCTACTACAAGGAAAGTAACGGAAAACTTTCCCCACAGTCAACACAGACCTGTCTTGATAACGACAGGAATACAAATACCTTTTGTTAAAAGCACACCTCGACCACACTGGAATTCAATAAAGCCAAGTGGGATTGCTTTTCAAAAGATCTTGACAAATGAGTCCGATTCATACCGCCTATTCAGTCTAACTACGAACGTTTTACTGGACTTATTATCTCAATTGCCAAGAAATATATTCCAAGAGGGTTGCAGAAAGACTATATCCCTGGATGGAATGAAACTTGTGAGACACTCTATGAGGAGTATTTACAGGGTGGAGATCCTGAAATAGCAAGTGCTCTGTTACAGAGTTTAGATGAATCTTGCCAGCAGAAGTGGAACAATACAGTTGAGACTATGGATTTCAAAAAATCCAGCAGAAAAGTCTGGAGTCTTCTCAGGAAACTTACCGGAAAAAGAACCTGCCACAAGAGAAATGGTTACATCACCCCCAACCTAGTAGCTGAACATATTGTTAATATGTCACGAGCACCCTCTGATAAGAAACATACCGTCCAAGTAAAGAAGTTGCTCAAACAACAGAAAAGCAACTTGCAGGAGAACTCTATATACTCGGAACCACTTTCACATCTGGAAAGGCGTCTCCGAAGACCTTAAAGAGTAGTTAGTGGGACGTAAAACAAATAACATTATTATTCACATCTGGAAGTAGATACTGCTATTAAAAGCCTCAAACCTGGTAAAGCTGCTGGCTTTGATGGGATATTTCCTGAGTTTGTGATACATAATGGTCCAAACACAAGGCTCTGGTTGGCTAAATTCTACTCTAATACCTTATCGTCTGGACATCTGCCATATGAATTCCGGGTAAGCAAGATCAATGCAATTCTGAAACCCGGTAAACCGGAAGACCAACTAGATAGCTACCGACCAATAGCATTGCTGAGTGTTTGCTATAAACTCTGTGAGAGACTTGTGTACAATAGAATTAGTTCAGCCATTAATGAAGTGATCCCAGTAGAACAAGCTGGATTCAGGCAGAACCGAAGCTGTGTTGACCAGGTGCTAGCACTAACAACTCACATTGAGGCTGGTTTTCAAAGGGGTACTAAAACATCTGCAGTCTTTGTGGATCTAAAGGCTGCATATGATACTGTGTGAAGGCAAGGATTGATGTTGAAGCTGCAACGAGTTATCCCTTGCAAAACTGTAACCACACTGATCAACAATATGCTAACCGAAAGGCTCTTCCGTGTCGTCATGTATGATGACATTAGTCGTCTTAGGAAACTAAAAAATGGCCTTCCCCAGGGATCAGTATTGGCACCTCTTCTGTCTGACCTGAATACACTTAGCTCTTACTTCTGAAACTGGAGACTATAACCCAGTATGAATAAGACAGAATCTGCTTGCTTCCGTCTCCACAACAAGTTGGCTAATACAAAACTCCAAGTATGCTTCAATGGCTCAGTGCTAACGCACAATCCTAATCCAAAGTACCTCGGGGTAACGCTTGACCAAACCCTATCTTATAGAAAGCATCTTGAAAACCTCGGATTTAAGTTGAGATCACGTAATAATATTCTATTTAAATTGTGTGGAACTTCATGGGGTGCTGCAGCGGACACATTACGACGTACTGTGCTTGGCCTCGTGTATTCTGCAGCTGAATACTGCTCTTCAGTATGGCTTAACAGTTGCCACGTGAAGAAATTCAATGTACAACTTAACACCACCATCTCTGGTACTCTGAAGTCTACTGCAACGCACTCGCTGTCAGTCCTGTCCCACATTGCTCCACCAGGCCTGCGATGTTCAAGAGCCCTTGTTCAAGAATATGATAAGATTATGTCCAATCCAACTCTACCTGTCCACAGAGATGTTGCAGATCTCTGGAGACAAAGGCTGAAATCTCATAAGTCACCAATGAAAACAGCTAAGAATCTAATGGATGCTGGTTTCAATTTAAAAGAGGAATGGAAAGAGCAATGGTTTCGTACAGATCCGGAGTGGCCAAGCCTCTTTAATCTAAACCATGCCCCAGCTGGTTTCAGTTTGCCAAGAAGAACATGGGCATCACTAAACAGGTTTCGCACTAATTGTGAAAGATCTGCATTCTCCCGTCACCAGTGGGGCTTCAGGGACTCTCCAGCATGTGATTGTGGTGCTTTAGTCCAGACCATGCATCATATAATGGACGAATGCCCTCTGCATGCTTATGGTGGAGACCGAAAAGACTTTTCTGATGTCTCAGTATCCCTCGTGCAGTGGATAAACAATTTAGATATCCATGTATAATTGTTCCCTACTTACCATGTATTCTTTGCAGGTTTTTCTTTTGTATAATATTGTATATACTTGTCCATTTTGTAAATTCCATATGCTTAATAATAATAAAATTGTTAGTGGATAACCAATGTGATAATGACGTAATGCCAACGAAATGAGGGTGTGAACATAAGTACAAAAATATATGTCATATATACAACATGTTCAAGGCCGCTGCTAAAGTTGTAAGTGTGAAGGTACTAAAAGATTCATAGGTAGATGTACGTAAAGGCGGAACTGAAGCATCAGTTGAATTATTGTAGAAGAAGTGGCCCTTTGTACCGGTAGGAAATATTGTCAGAGACTTTGTTGAGAAATGTCAGTTGATGCTGGGATTATGTGAACGCAAGGAGAGAATTCTTTTTACATTACTTAGAATAGATAGATAGATAATGCCTTTATTGGTGGTGAAGTTAGGGCTCAAGGCCCTCTCTTACACTTAACCACTAGACGAGTATACATGTACATAACTTATACAGTACTTACAAATAAAACAAATAATATTAATAGCAAAAACAATAGTAATAATATTAAAGATGACAACAAAATTTTAAAATACGCACAGTAAAATCCACTGCAATAATCCGTTCATTCATCCCATTCGTTCTTTCATTCACTCAACAATTATCCAGCAAGTCAGCAGGATCTACTCAACAAATACTCGCGGCACTCCACTTTAAACTTGCGATGAGAGGGATTGTCCCTAATGTTCGCAGGTAGCAAATTCCATGCCCTGAACGCAGAGATTATAAAGGAGCGGTTGTAAGGAGCAGTGCAGTTTACAAGTATGGTAAGAGAGGAGCCAGATCTCGTATTGTGGTCATGATATGAAGAGAGGTAAGAAAAAGGTGAAGAAAGATAGTTGGGAGTATTAGTGGAAAGTATTTTGTGCAGAAGTGATAACATGTGAAATTCACGGTGCTGGTGCACTCGAAGCCACGACAATTCCTTATAATATGGTGATATGTGAGCATCATATCGCAGATTAAATGTATATCTTACGCAGCTGTTGAGTCTCCGGTCGAGTTTCTTGTTACTGTCGCAAGGTAATTTCAGTCAACACAGTGTCACAATAATCAAGTATAGGTAGTATAAGAGAGTGAATTAGTTGTACTTTAAGTCGAACCGAGAATGCATTGCAGAATCGCTTCAGAGGATATAAGCATTACATGTGCTTATCACCTGTTGAGTCCAATTTAGGGTCTCAGTCATAATAATTCCTAAGTTAGTCACTGAAGTAGAGTAGGGTATGATTTCATTGTTTAAAATTATTGGAGAGATGTCCCGTTGCTTAAGGGAATATAGGTTTTTACTGGTACCAATAAGAATAACTTGAGTTTTATTCGGGTTTATTAGTAAACTGTTTTCATTTGCATAGTCACTAAGATGTTTTAGGTCGGAATTTATTTTAGTAATTGCAGTATCAATATCACTCGGTTTTGAATGACAGTAAATTTGTACATCATCTACGTACACTTGCACTTTGCAGAATTTAAGAGCTTTCGATATATCATTAATTTGGATGATAAATAACAGTGGTCCCAGGACCGACCCCTAAGGGACACCGAGGGTCTTACTTTGCCATCCTGAAGTCATATTTCCCACTGTCACACGTTGCCGGCGATTTTCAAGGTAAGAGGAAAAGAACCGAAGCGACACACTATTAAAATTTAGTTCTCGAAGTTTGTGCAGTAGTAACTGAGGGTTGACAGTGTCAAAGGCACTACTGAGGTCTAATAATGTCAGTACAGTCACGTCCCGTTGGTCCATGTCTAATATCATCTGTCACTCGTAGTAAAGCTGTCGCAGTGCTATGTCCTTTCCTGAAGCCGGATTGGAAGGGATTGAGGAGGGAATTCTTGGTAAGGTATTCAGTAACTTGTGTGTGAACTAGGCGTTCAAGTACTTTGGATAGGGGTGGTAGGATGGATACTGGACGATAATCTGAAGGAGAATCTAACTTGGAGCTCTTCGGGATGGGTCTAATTAGTGCATCTTTCCAAACATCTGGGAACACTCCGTTTATCAGGCAGTAGTTAAATATATGTGTTAGTATTGGCAGAACAGCTCCCAAGATATCTTTAATCAGCGATATAGGAATGTCATCATTACCTGTGGCATTAGATGTAATAGAGTATATCACACCTTTAACTTCATTCGAAGTGATATTTCTAAAAGAGAATTGCTCATGCACAGAATGCTGTTAAAACAAGGGTAGTGAACTTTTAGGGAAGGAGGTAGAGGCTATTCTTGGCCGTGCGAAATAATCATTTAAAGCCTCTAGTGATATGCTTGGTACATGTTGTTCTACGGTTTTACCTATACCTAACGTACGTAATTTACTCCATTTTTGTCTCGGGCTGTTAGTGTTCATCAGTTCCCGAAAGTATTTATATTTAGAGTTCCTAATTAGTTGCTTTGTTCTGTTTCTCAGAATCCTGTACCTCTCAAAATCATCTGTGTCATGCGTCAGTTTGTGTTGTCTATACAGTTTGTCACAACTGGCCATAGCAGATCTTATCTCAGCCGTTAGCCACCCGGATGAATGACGAGTGATTCTTACCTGTTTCTTTGGTGCGTGTTTATCAAATATTTCCAGTACCAATGAATTTAATTTGTTTTCTTTAGAGTTTATGTTCTGAAAATTACGTATACTGTCCCAAGGCAAGTTATATGCATCATGGCGCAGTTTATTCCGGTCCATATGTCGTAAGTCTCGTATTGTAATGTAGCGTGGTTTGTACTTAGGTATTCGCGTAGAGTAACACATGTACAATAGGTCATGTGAAGAGATGCCAGGAGCAGGGATCTGTCCGTGTTTAATTACTTTCTGAGGTTGATTTGTCACAAGAAGGTCAATTAAGGTATGACTTGTGCGGTCAGAGTAATGAACGTGATTAGTAGCGTTGAGGGGTAGAACAGTCATGTTTGTGGCGAGAAATAAATTCAGTAGGTTATTCGCTTCACTAGTCTGCTTTAAAAGGTCAGTGTTAAAATCACCCATGATTATAATGTCATCATATGCCGAGATAAGATTTGCTAATGCCTCTTCAAAATCATCAGTCTGTCTTATTTTAGGTGGCTTGTATACAATCCCTATTAATATCTTTTTATGGCAGTCTAATTCTACAAACATAAATTCTGGTCGTAGTGTAAGTCTTGGGTCAGAAGTGGAAATTATCTTACATTTCAGGTCATTTCTGTAATAAAGTAGAAGCCCACCACCTATTCTGTCAGTGCGGTCATGGCGTAATATTGAGTATCTGTCAAGGTTAGCTGCCGATGACGGCATGTCTGTACGCATCCAGCTTTCACTGATTCCAATAATATGTACATTGTTCACTTCAAAAATAGACTGTACCTCCTCCATATGAGCTAATAATGACTGGCCATTTAGGTGGCAACAATGTAACGATCGCGGGTGGCTACTGAGCTGCTCTTGCAACACAAGTCCTGTTGAAGGTGGTAGGGACAAAAGAGAAGGGGTGGGTGAGGGGCTATGGAGAGGAATGCAGGTCAATGGTATTACCGTTGTACTGGTCAATGAACATTTGAAACTAAGCAGTAGGACATACAATTAAACAAGAAGTAAAATGAGCTTACCCGAGCAGCTTGGCGAGTAGATCCACTGACTTTCACAAGCACACTTACACACACAACACACACAAATAAAAATGAATTAGTAAACACATAATTTCTTACACTAAGTTCACATGTTCAGCCTACTCCCTGCGATGTTTTCTAATTGAGCCATCGTGCATATTTGAATTTTACTTCCATCTTCCCATAAAAAGTTAAAAACTAGAAAAGCGGCTGGAATTGATCAGATTTCTGGGGATATACTAAAGACAATGGGTTGGGATATAGTACCATATCTGAAGTACTTATTTGATTATTGTTTGGTCGGAGGAGCTATACCAGATGAATGGAGAGTTGCTATAGTTGCCCCTGTGTATAAAGGAAAGGGTGATAGATATAAAGCTGAAAATTACAGGCCAGTAAGTTTGACATGCATTGTATGTAAGCTTTGGGAAGGCATTCTTTCTGATTATATTAGACATGTTTGTGAAATTAATAACTGGTTCGATAGAAGGCAATTCGGTTTTAGGAAAGGTTATTCCACTGAAGCTCAACTTGTAGGATTCCAGCAAGATATAGCAGATATCTTGGATTCAGGAGGTCAAATGGACTGTATCGCGATTGACCTGTCTAAAGCATTTGATAGGGTGGATCATGGGAGACTACTGGCAAAAATGAGTGCAATTGGACTAGACAAAAGAGTGACTGAATGGGTTGCTATATTTCTAGAAAATAGATCTCAGAGAATTAGAGTAGGTGAAGCTTTATCTGACCCTGTAATAATTAAGAGGGGAATTCCTCAAGGCAGTAATATCGGACCTTTATGTTTTCTTATATATATAAATGATATGAGTAAAGGAGTGGAATCGGAGGTAAGGCTTTTTGCGGATGATGTTATTCTCTATAGAGTGATAAATAAGTTACAAGATTGTGAGCAACTGCAACGTGACCTCGAAAATGTTGTGAGATGGACAGCAGGCAATGGTATGTTGATAAACGGGGTTAAAAGTCAGGTTGTGAGTTTTACAAGTAGGAAAAGTCCTCTCAGTTTTAATTACTGCGTTGATGGGGTGAAAGTTCCTTTTGGGGATCATTGTAAGTATCTAGGTGTTAATATAAGGAAAGATCTTTATTGGGGTAATCACATAAATGGGATTGTAAATAAAGGGTACAGATCTCTGCACATGGTTATGAGGGTGTTTAGGGGTTGTAGTAAGGATGTAAAGGAGAGGGCATATAAGTCTCTGGTAAGACCCCAACTAGAGTATGGTTCCAGTGTATGGGACCCTCACCAGGATTACCTGATTCAAGAACTGGAAAAAATCCAAAGAAAAGCAGCTCGATTTGTTCTGGGCGATTTCCGACAAAAGAGTAGCGTTACAAAAATGTTGCAATGTTTGGGTTGGGAAGAATTGAGAGAAAGAAGAAGAGCTGCTCGACTAAGTGGTATGTTCCGGGCTGTCAGCGGAGAGATGGCGTGGAATGACATTAGTAGACGAATAAGTTTGAATGGCGTTTATAAAAGTAGGAAAGATCACAATATGAAGATAAAGTTGGAATTCAAGAGGACAAACTGGGGCAAATATTCATTTATAGGAAGGGGAGTTAGGGATTGGAATAACTTACCAAGAGGGATGTTCAATAAATTTCCAATTTCTTTGAAATCATTTAGGAAAAGGCTAGGAAAACAACAAATAGGGAATCTGCCACCTGGGCGACTGCCCTAAATGCAGATCAGTACTGATTGATTGATTGATTGAAAACACCTGCTATAGTTGCCCCTGTGTATAAAGGAAAGGGTGATAGACATAAAGCTGAAAATTACAGGCCAGTAAGTTTGACATGCATTGTATGTAAGCTTTGGGAAGGCATTCTTTCTGATTATATTAGACATGTTTGTGAAATTAATAACTGGTTCGATAGAAGGCAATTCGGTTTTTTCTCACACTTGTGAGAGACTCAGTTAGCATGAGTCCACTGCCCTTCAAAGCTCGCTTCGCGCACCACACTCGATCACGATCATGGTATCGAAGAAACTTGATAATGATCGGTCGATTTCCATGTGAGACCACCTCAGCAGACGTTCGATTACGGCGGCCCAGCCTGTGGCAGCGATCCACATCCAGAATTGAAAGTTCTATTGAGAGTTTATTTTTTAGTGTCTCTAGCATTTTTATGTAAACGTCCTCGGACGGCTGTTCCGGCACACCATGTAATAAAAGGCGACTGTACTGTTCGGCCTCATCCAAAACGTCATCTTGTTTCTGAAGTCGATTTTCCAGAGCCTTCAACTCCCCCTTAAGTTTAGAGATGTCTTCGTTGGCCTGTTCCTTGAATGCCTGGAACTCGCCGCCAAGCTCTTGGAGTGGAAGATAGGAAAACTTAAAAGGGTCCACCTTTTCAATACAAAAATTTTATAGTTTATTTATAACATATATTTGCACTTGGAACTAGTTTCGACGCTGTTTGGCGTCATCTTCAGCCAAAATGTGGGAAATAGGCTAGCATGTAGACATTTCTATTACACAAGGCATTACATTAAACAATACACATCTTACGAGGAGATAAAAACAGGGATGAATATAGAAACAAATGAATCGTTGAGAAAGCAAAAGTTATACATATTAAAAATAACCTTAACCACACATCTTGCAGTGCGAAAATATTCGCTTTGAATGATTCCTGAATACAAAACACACGCGCACACGTTTCTGAAGAGCCAGCAGGCAGGAAAAAGTAAAGTGAAACCTTAAGAGTTCTTCTGAGAAGAGTTCATCATTTTTTCTATGTTCCGACTAACTAATGAAGTCTCCCTTGAGTTCCTGATAAACATACACAACAGGAAATTCTCCTTCACTCTCAACAATAGCTATAAAGACCAACGGTAAATTGTATTTTAAATACTGTGCAGAGATGTGAAAGCATGATCTTGAACATGATATAACTTCTTCATTTAACCACCATTGAAAGTCTCTCTCTATATTACATAGCTTCATTAACACCACCATTCTGTAGATGCACAAAATAATCTTGTAATCTTCACAGGTCCGGTATTCAGCTCGACAAGAATATAAAATTGATATTAAGGAATACATTTTCTGAGAGTTTGGAGGTTGACTGTGCCAGTATTTGTGGTGTATTGTTGCAGCGTTACGTGTAGGGTGGGGGCAGGTTTCTATGATGTTTATTGCGGGACATAAGGCGGTAAAGCTATGGCCCGAGATGAAGAGGAACAGAGCGTGTTGGATAGTTTAGGTCTGGGGAGCGGCCATTGTTGGATTAGGAGGGGAGAGGGAAGGAGCGGTAGGGGAGGAGGAGTGGAAGGAGGGGAAGTATGGAGGGTGATGTGGTGAAAGTGTGTGGCGTGACAAAGTATTATGCATAATCTGAAAGACAGATCTGTTTTTCGGGATATTCATGTTTTTGAAAAATTCAATGAGAAAGTCGAATAGGATCTTTGGTTTCTCTGAGATATCATTTAAGTTTAGGTTGGGATTGAAATATTGGTCTAAATGAATATAGAGGTTTTCAGTGACGTCTAGAGAAGAACCTTTGTTTAGAATATCTAATACCTCAAGATCTTGATTTATTTCAGTAAAGTTGTGCTTAAATTCTTTATATGTAGGCCGACCGCGGAAAAACGGTTGTGTTTTATGGCATTGACATGTTCTGCATATCTGATTTTAAAGCTGCGTCCTGTTTGCCCTACGTAAGAACTTTTGCAGTCTTGGCAAGAAAACCTATATACACCTGATTTAGAAAAAGGACTACTTTTATTTATTGATGAAGAGTTGTTTAGGATCTCTGTGCTTCTATTGTTAGTACGAAAGGCTATTTGAACGTTGTGTTTTTTAAGAACGTTAGTGACGTTGTAAATTTCTTTATTGAAGGTAAATGTGGAAAACGTGGCAGTGCTAGTATTGTCTTTTATTAGGGTGGTTTTTGGGCAGTGTCTGAATTTGTTGATTATTCTTTCAGTAAAGGATTCATTATATCCATTGAATTTTGCTATAGAGCGAATGGTGTTCAATTCTTTATTTAAGTTTTTTCTTGACATCGGAATTTTGAATGCTCGGTCTACTAAATATATAAATTATCTCAATTTATCCAACAATTTCTTAATAAACATTATAAATTCTCATCAAATAAATCCATCAGGAGCACTGTACTTGCTAACAATCAACTAAGTAAACTAGAAGTTCAAGACTTTATGACCATATTAAGATTACTAATTAACAATAACTACTTCACATTCGATAAGATCATTTACAAACAAGATGGTTTGGCTATGGGTTCACCAGCCTCAGGAATTTTAGCAGAGATCTACCTTGATTTCCTAGAGCACACCGCCATCGACAATAACATCAAATTTGCTAATATCCAATTCTGGGCTAGGTACGTAGATGACACATTTATAATCCTAGATGAACGCTCCATAGACGCGCCATCCACCCTCAAAAACCTTAATAACATTGATCATGACATTAATTTTACCTTAGAATCAGAGATAAACAACTCCATCAACTTCCTAGACCTAACAATCAATAGGCACCCCTCTGCGTTCACATATAGTATCTATAGAAAGCCCACTCAAACGGCCACTACTATAAGAAATGACTCACTACACCCCCAAACACACAAAGCGGCTACATATAATAGCTTAGTAGACCGAGCATTCAAAATTCCGATGTCAAGAAAAAACTTAAATAAAGAATTGAACACCATTCGCTCTATAGCAAAATTCAATGGATATAATGAATCCTTTATTGAAAGAATAATCAATAAATTCAGACACCGCCCAAAAACCACCCTAATAAAAGACAATACTAGCACTGCCACGTTTTCCACATTTACCTTCAATAAAGAAATTTACAACGTCACTAACGTTCTTAAAAAACACAACGTTCAAATAGCCTTTCGTACTAACAATAGAAGCACAGAGATCCTACACAACTCTTCATCAATAAATAAATGTAGTCCTTTTTCTAAATCAGGTGTATATAGGTTTTCTTGCCAAGACTGCAAAAGTTCTTACGTAGGGCAAACAGGACGCAGCTTTAAAATCAGATATGCAGAACATGTCAATGCCATAAAACACAACCGTTTTTCCGCGGTCGGCCTACATATAAAAGAATTTAAGCACAACTTAACTGAAATAAATCAAGATCTTGAGGTATTAGATATTCTAAACAAAGGTTCTTCCCTAGACGTCACTGAAAACCTCTATATTCATTTAGACCAATATTTCAATCCCAACCTAAACTTAAATGATATCTCAGAGAAACCAAAGATCCTATTCGACTTTCTCATTGAATTTTTCAAAAACGTGAATATCCCGAAAAACAGATCTGTCTTTCAGATTATGCATAATACTTTGTCACGCCACACACTTTCACCACATCACCCTCCATACTTCCTCTCCTTCCACTCCTCCTCCCCTACTGCTCCTTCCCTCTCCCCTCCTAATCCAACAATGGCCGCTCCCCAGACCTAAACTATCCAACACGCTCTGTTCCTCTTCATCTCGCGCCATAGCTTTACCGCCTTATGTCCCGCAATAAACATCATAGAAACCTGCCCCCACCCTACACGTAACACTGCAACAATACATCACAAATACTGGCACAGTCAACCTCCAAACTCTCAGAAAACGTATTCCTTAATACCAATTTTATATTCTTGTCGAGCTGAATACCGGACCTGTGAAGATTACAAGATTATTTTGTGCATCTACAGAATGGTGGTGTTAATGAAGCTATGTAATATAGAGAGAGACTTTCAATGGTGGTTAAATGAAGAAGTTATATCATGTTCAAGATCATGCTTTCACATCTCTGCACAGTATTTAAAATACAATTTACCGTTGGTCTTTATAGCTATTGTTGAGAGTGAAGGAGAATTTCCTGTTGTGTATGTTTATCAGGAACTCAAGGGAGACTTCATTAGTTAGTCGGAACATAGAAAAAATGATGAACTCTTCTCAGAAGAACTCTTAAGGTTTCACCTTACTTTTTCCTGCCTGCTGGCTCTTCAGAAGTGTGTGCGCGTGCGTTTTGTATTCAGGAATCATTCAAGGCGAATATTTTCGCACTGCAAGATGTGTGGTTAAGGTTATTTTTAATATGTATAACTTTTGCTTTCTCAACGATTCATTTGTTTCTACATTCGTCCCTGTTTTTATCTCCTCGTAAGATGTGTTTTGTTTAATGAACACCTTGTGTAAAAGATTGGGTTAAATGAAGAAGTTATATCATGTTCAAGATCATGCTTTCACGTCTCTGCACAATATTTAAAATGAAATTTACCGTTGGTCTTCATAGCTATTGTTGAGACTGAAGGAGAATTTCCTGTTGTGTATGTTTATCAGGAACTCAAGGGAGACTTCATTAGTTAGTCGGAACATAGAAAAAATGATGAACTCTTCTCAGAAGAACTCTTAAGGTTTCACTTTACTTTTTCCTGCCTGCTGGCTCTTCAGAAACGTGTGCGCGTGTGTTTTGTATTCAGGAATCATTCAAGGCGAATATTTTCGCACTGCAAGATGTGTGGTTAAGGTTATTTTTAATATGTATAACTTTTGCTTTCTCAACGATTCATTTGTTTCTATATTCCTCCCTGTTTTTATCTCCTTGTAAGATGTGTATTGTTTAATGTAATGCCTTGTGTAATAGAAATGTCTACATGCTAGCCTATTTCCCACATTTTGGCTGAAGATGACGCCGAACAGCGTCAAAACTAGTTCCAAGTGCAAATATATGTTATAAATAAACTATAACATTTTTGTATTGAAAAGGTGGACCCTTTTAAGTTTTCCTATCTTCCATTCTCAGTTCAATACGGACAAAAATGAAATTCTTAGATTTAAATGAAGCTCTAGGAGCACGTTCGGTGGGTTGGCGGCACTGACTGCTGAGTCTAGGCGATTTTGAAAGTCTTTCATGGAATCTTCAAAAGCCGATATCTTCTTAGCTACTTCCTTCAGAGACATGGTGTTTACTTTTTAAGGAAGAAGGCACTTGAAAATATAACTTAGTTCACACGGATTATCACTTTCTGCAACTTAACTTTCTATTTACGCAGGGTGTAGCAAGAGCAACTTTACTCGAACATCTCACTTGCCGCCATCTTGTACGCGTAGATGACTTACGTGTTTGTTGTAAGTTGTTACTTGTTATCTACCGTTGAGTTGGTAGCCACCCATCTGTTGGCTCTGAGTCTCGTATTGTAACTGTGCTGCAGAGGCGGTAGTGAACTCAGAGGGGAAGGAATGGGGGAGTGTGGAAGGGAGGAGAGGATGGGTGGAGTTAACTGTGAAGAGGCTGACAAAGGGGCAGAGTTATCAGATTTGTTGGAAGTAGGCCTAATATCCGTAGTTTTGGGTGGAGTATTAGAGTATCAAGAATTAAATATGTTAGGTATCTTAAATTTATTTGAACTAACCATCTTTAATAATTTAGGCGTTAATTCATGTAACAGGCTTTTACTGTCCGTGATGTCATTAAGATTTTGTTCCTTATTAAATGCCTGGTCTAAAAAGATATATAAACTTTCTAGTTCGTTCAACAGTCTTCCTATTTCTATAATTCTGATTATCGCTAGGTCTTTCTCTAATGTATCAATATTCACATTTTATGTATCAAATTTTAGTAACTAGCTAATATTTTAGCTTCCATACGTAATATTTTATGTCATTTTGAAGATTATTTTAGGCTGAAAATGCCCTAAATTGAGGGAGAAACATGTCCCAAATAAGTTTTATTTTGTTTATGGAACCACTACAAGTGGAAATAAAGTATTGAATAGGTGGAGTAAGGAACACCTTTATTATTTTTTAACATGCCACTTAGTCGAGCAGCTCGTCTCCTTTCTCCCAAGTCTTACCGGCCAAACTTTGCAACATTTTTTAATGCTACTCTTTTGTTGAAAATCACCCAGGCCGAATCGAGCTGCTTTCCTTCGGATTTTTTCCAGTTCATGAATCAAGTAATCCTGGTGAGGGTCCCATACACTGGAAACATACCGTATTTCACGGCATAATCGTCGCACTTTTTATACCAAAATTTTCGAAAAAAATTGTAGGGTGCGACCATTATAGGATGAATATTTAATACCAGTATTTGTATTACTCAAAAAATGTATTTATAACTAAATTGTATTTGATACAAATTTAAGATGCACGTAATACTCGCGTTTATACATCAAAATAATTAAAATAGTCTGAAACAAAATTCATAATTTTTCGCAACAATTCGGCGAACGTTTTTCCAACCTGAAAATAAAAATGAACGTATTAAGTTAATTTGTCATTAATTTGAGTATTAAAGTTAAAATATTACACTTGCAAAAAATTATCGCTTTGTTGTGAAATGCGGACTTACCGGTACGCAATTTATTCCAAATCTTCGGTGTCGCTATCGCAGGTTTCGCTATCTGATGCGCCGTCCTCGCCTCTGTTAATACCAGTATCAGATTCTTCGTCTCCCTGCCACACTGCGTCAACTTCGGAACCGTCTAGTGCATTCGAAATCCCAGTCCTTTTGAAGCTCTTGGAGACTAGTTCAGGTGGTATAAGATCCCAACTCTTCTTCACCCACGAGCATAACAAGTCCAAGGGTGGACGCCTGATATTTCCGGCGGGCGTCAATTGCTGATCGCCGCTCATCATCCACTCGTTGTAAAATCGACGTAAGTGGTCTTTAAAGGGTTTATTAACACATACGTCTAGTGGCTGCAAAGCAGATGTTAGGCCACCAGGAATGACTATCTGTCGTGTCTTATTTATAGTGAGAATTTGCTTCACTTCGTTCACGAGGTGACCTCGGAAACTATCTAAAACAAGCAGAGCTGGTTGTTTTAGTAGTGCACCAGGTCTTCTATTCCACACAGTTTTAACCCAGTCCAGCATGAGTTCTACGTACATCCAACCCTTTGGTTGCACTCGTACATGAATTCCACGGGGAAACTGTATATTCTTAGGCATCGTTTTCCTCTTGAAAATGATGTAAGGCGGCAACTTTCTCCCGTCAGCTGTAATGGCTAGCATTGCCGTGCATCGCAACTTCTCACTACCGCTGGTTTTCATTAATACACTCCGTGATCCTTTTAGCGCAATAGTGCTGTTGCGAGGCATATCAAAAAAGATTGGAGTCTGATCGGCATTACCGAATTGAGAAAGCAAGTACGAAGTTTCCTTGCGCAAACGTATGACAAATCGGTGAAAATTTACAATCTTGTCCGTGTAATCAGCAGGCAACTTTTGGCTTAGTGTTGTTCTCCTTCGCACTGACAGATTGTGTCATCGCATGAACCCCTTAATCCACCCACGAGTCGCCTTAAACTGAGTTACCGGTATGTTGTGTTTGCGAGCTACCTCCTGTCCCTTAATTTGTAACATTTCATATGATACACTGCAGCCATTGTTACGTATTTCACTGACGTACCTAAACACTTCTTCGTCAATTATAGGAAACTTCCCTGTTTTAGGACCTCTAAACGCGCGTCTAGAAGGGTTTGTGCTTTTTAGCTTGTTTTTTACTTTCTGCCAGTCACGCACCAACTTTTCACTCACAGAAAATTTTCTTTCTGCAGCTCTGTTCCCGTGCTGTTCAGCGAAGGCAATTACGCTTAGCTTGAAGCCCGCAGAATAGTTTCTATATTTACCCATAATCGCTTATAAATGCTTCACACGTTAATGTTTTACGATATAAATGACTTTCCGTAATTGTTCACTATTAAAACAAATTATTTCTGCAAACACCCAAAACACAAATTAAAAACTTAAATTCTCACGCACACATGTCTACAGTAATCACGTAAATCTGAAACAAATAAATGCATCTGTGATCTGTCCATTCCAGAGCAGCCAATACTGTTAGGCAGCAAGGAAGCATGCAACAATTTATCAGTTTAGCTCGTTGGTTGCGACACACTACTGCGCTTGCGCAAAGCTCGCAAACTGGAGCTCTAGCTAGCGCGGTGTAGATCTACTGTATAGTTGACTGTATTCCGAGACGTCAGTAACAAACATTCATTTTTTTCAATTTCTTTTAAACATACAGTAATTAGGTTAATATTTCTTCCCAGTTATTGATGACTTTACATTACATTACTGACGAGTTTATAAAATAAAACTTTAATAGCATTGGATAATAATTATCTTGACTGCTTGGATAAAAGTTTTCATCCCATGCCCGGACACTTATGACGTAGTAGTAAGATAAGAGTCTAGCGATGACAACTGAGGCATCGTAAATAATTCGGCTGAATAATTCTGTGGAAATCTGCGTTATCGTCTTGGATTTCACTTCGTGCGCAATAACACACCAGCCGGCCCCATGGTGTAGGGGTAGCGTGCTTGCCTCTTACACGGAGGCCTCGAGTTCAATTCACGGCCGGGTCAGGAAATTTTACCTGTATCTGAGGGCTGGTTCGAGGTCCATTCAACCTACCTAGCCGGTATTTCCTGGCGACGTTGCCGATAAGCGATAACTTACAGCCTTACGTATTTCAAATGGGAACTCATAATATGTAGGTGGTGAATAAATAGTACACTGTCTCGCGACCAAGTTGTCAAACTGCCGATAGCCTACCGGTAAGCATAATATGTAGGTGGTGAATAAATAGTACACTGTCTCACGACCACGTTGTCAAACTGCCGATAGTCTACCGGTAAGACATGCGTCGTTCATATACCGGTATTATTTATTTATACGTTGTGCAACATGTCGCAAACGTGACTGTGTTGCCAAATTGCCCATAAACCATACACGTATTTAAATTGCGCATTCATGTGCAACTTATGTTGCAGTTCCATTTACCTTTTAACCAGATTAGTGAACAAAATTTGGACGTGCGACGATTATGTAATTAAAGGTTTAAAGTCCGATTTTTGTATTGAAAATAAAGGATGCGACGATTACGCGGTGGCGACGATTATGCCGTGAAATATGGTACTCTAGTTGGGGTCTTACCAGAGACTTATATGTCCTCCCCTTTACATCCTTACTACAACCCCTAAACACCCTCATAACCATGTGCAGAGATCTGTACCCTTTATTTACAATCATATTTATGTGATTACCCCTTATATTAACACCTAGATACTCAAAATGATCCCCAAAAGGAACTTTCACCCCATCAATGCAGTAATTAAAACTGAGAGGACTGTTCCTATTTGTGAAACTTACAACCCGATTTAACCCCGTTTATCATCATACCATTGCTTGCTGTCCATCTCACAACATTATCGAGGTCATTTTGCAGTTGCTCACAATCTTGTAACTTATTTATTACTCTATACAAAACATCATCTACAAAAAGTCTTATCTCTGATTCCATTTCCTTACTCATATCATTTGTATATGTAAGAAAACATAAAGGTCCACTAATACTGCCTTGAGGAATTCCCCTCTTAATTATTACAGGGTCAGATAAAGCTTCGCCTACTTTAATTCTCTGAGATCTATTTTCTAGAAATATAGCCACCCATTCAGTTACTCTTTTGTCTAGTCCAATTGCACTCATTTTTGCCAGTAGTCTGCCATGATCCACCCTATCAAATGCTTTAGACAGGTCAATCGCAATACAGTCCAGTTGACCTCCTGAATCCAAGATATCTGCTATATCTTGCTGGAATCCTACAAGTTGAGCTTCAGTGGAATAACCTTTCTTAAACCCGAACTGCCTTCTATCGAACCAGTTATTAATTTCACAAACATGTCTAATATAATCAGAAATAATGCTTTCCCAAAGCTTACATGCAACGCATGTCAATCTTACTGGCCTGTAATTTTCAGCTTTATGTCTATCACCCTTTCCTTTATACACAGGGGCTACTATAGCAACTCTCCATTCATCTGGTATAGCTCCTTCATGCAAACAATAATCAAATAAGTACTTCAGATATGGTACTATATCCCAACCCAATGTCTTGAGATTATCCCCAGAAATCTTATCAATTCCAGCCGCTTTTCTAGTTTTCAACTTTTGTATCTTATTGTAAATGTCATTTTTAATCATATCGATGGCCTAGAATGAATACCTCGTATCTCACAAAGTTCTTCCTATCCATTATTTCCCTTAAGACTGGTCACGCCTTCCAGCCACATTTGGATATGCAGTCCATCAGAACAATGTTCGTTGGGTAGATTTTCCTATGCTTCCTAGTAAAGTAAAATTAACCTTATAAAAGTTATACTCTAGGAGTTATTAATACGACATGCAAACATACTTTCCTATAGTACGGTACGGTAAGGTTCATTTTCCTTCACACATCGGCATAGGAAAAAGAACACAACGAACATTGTTCTGATGGACTGCATATCCATGTGTGGCTGGGAGGCGTAACCAGTCATAAGGGAAATACTGGATAGCAAGAACTTTGGGAGATACGAGGTATTCATTCTAGGCCATCGATATGTAAATTTTAATACTTCCTTAGCATTAGTCACCTCCTCTATCTGGACATTATCCTTGTAACTAACAATCTTTACATACTGCTGACTGAATACTTCTGCCTTTTGAAGATCCTCACATACACACTCCCCTTGTTCATTAATGATTCCTGGAATGTACTTCTTGGAACCTGTTTCTGCCTTAAAGTACTTATACATGTGACATTTTTAAGGAACTTGGACTCTTTGGCAAATAAATTGAAATCCGTGTCACATAATTAATCAAAGTTACAAAGGAACGTAGCTGATGTGAATCGCAAAGCTGCCTGTTGGTATAGCTAGTGACTAAAGCCTCAACCAGTTGGTGGCGCTTCTGGTGGCTGCCAGTCTGAACTGTGACAATGAAATAAATAATTGAATTGGGCAAGAGATGAATGACCTTTGTAGTCTAGATCAAGATGGATGTGGAGTTTGATGCAAATTGGTGTTTGTGGCAAAAAGGAATGTCTGGAAGAGTAGAATTTGACCCAGGATAGAAACCACTATTGATTTCACGATTGAAAAATATTTTTCTTTAAATCGGCGCTAGCCGCTGTTATTTAATTTTTCTGGCATTATTTATTTTTGGACAAATCATTTTTCTTATGCCCATGTTGTATGCATTTCACTTTAACTAAGTAAGTATTAAATTCAGAACCTTAAAGGTATATATAAGTGAGGAATTCCTCAAAGTAGTATTATTGGACCTTCATGTTTTCTTATAAATGATATAAGTAAGGAAGTGGAATCAGAGACAAGGCTTTTTGCGGATGATGTTATTCTGTGTTGAGTAATAAATAAGCTACAAGATTGTGAGCAACTGTAAAAAGACCTTGAAAATGTTGTGAGTTGGACAGCAGGCAATGGTATGGTGATAAATGGGGTTAAAATTCAGGTTGTCAGTTTTACAAATAGGAAAAGTCCCCTCAGTTTTAATTACTGCATTGATGGGGTGAAAATTCCTTATTGGGACAATTGTAAGTAACTAGGTGTTAATATAGGGAAAGATCTTCAGTGGGTAATCACATAAATAGGATTGTAAATAAAGGGTACAGATCTCTGCACATGGTTATAAGGGTATTTAGGGGTTGTAGTAAGAATGTAAAGGAAAGGGCATATAAGTCTCTGGAAAGACCCCAACTAGATGGTTCCAGTGTTTGGGAGCTTCACCAAAGGAAGCAGCTTGATTCGGCCTGGGTGATTTCCGACAAAATAGTAGCATTAGAAAATATTGCAATGTTTGGGCTGGGAAGACTTGGGAGAAGTGAGACGAGCTGTTCGACTAAGTGGTATGTTACATGTTATAAATCTCATTTTGGGTCCGCGGAGAATGTCTAGCATATATAAATACAGTGGAACCTCGATTATCCGTTCCCAGAAAATACGTTTTCCCGGAATATGCGTTCAAATTACGTGGTCCCGCGAGCATCGTAATTAAATCACGTTGTAAAAGTCACGCATTATCCGTTCCTCGAAGAAACGATTTCCCGGATCAACCGTCCAGAAATTCCAGTCCCATCAACGCTAAATCCTCGATCAATCGTTTTTTAATAAACTGTATCTCACAAAAGGACGGCTATGGTATATTTATGGATCTTGGCGTTAACGCCCCATCACTGCGATAATTAAAGCAAGTACTGTACAGGTACTGGAAAAGCGATCGGCGGTGAACTTGCATAAGGGACCATCTTAGCATCACATTCGGGTGGTATTGTTTAGAGAATCTCGGAAAATCATAAAGCAGAGAGTGGCGACAACAATTGCAAGGAGACACGGCGCATTTCGACAGCTCTGCTTGAAGACGGAACGAGTTTCGTCAAATGTTCGCACTTATAAAACGTCCACATTATGTCCAGGGTTAGATGTTTATATTTTTACATTTTTCGATCGTACTGCCGAAGAGGTTTTTGGCACTTTGCTCAGGGCACTGCAGAATAACTGGGCTTTCAGGCAGGAATCGAAACTGCTTCTTAACACAAATTCAGTATTTTTGATATTATCGTACATGATTATGTTAGCGAGACAAAAACACATGTTGCACCTAAATGTAATTTAAAAAAAAAGAAAGCCATGGGAGGTCTTGGAATTGCCTATTACCGGTACTGTTTAGGTCCTAATGTAAGACTGGGAATTTTACGTTTTCGTGTTAAAATACCAAAAACCGCAGTCGTTTTATTTGCACACGTTACATTTTAAATGGTTGGTATAATTTCAAACTCGTACTGACATGTGCAGCGAGCGCGCTTTCCAGATGACCTCAAGGTCACGAATAACCGTAATTTCTGAAGTTTTGATATTTCTTTTATCTTTCCAATTTGATTGGATTTGTGACGCGCAGAATTGAATATAATGCATTCGAGAACTTTTAAGAATCGATACTTACATTCGAAACCATATTTTCGAGTTCAACATAACCTTTAAAAGTCGACGTAGGCCTAATTTGCGCGGTACGAGATTTCCAGAAACTGACTACAAACAGTATACCGGAGACCAAATTACAATGAAAGATTAAGAAATGAACGGATTTCGCATTCATTTTGGGTGCTTTCGTATCTAATGTGCTTTATTTTATTAGATGAGAGAATTAAAAACTACCTGTGGTCGATTGTCGTTTGGCTTGGCGTTATTAGATTTTCGAAGAGTTTGGCTAGCCTAACCAAAGTCGCTGAACTGAAAGAAGTTTTCAAGGGAAACTGACGAAGATTCCCCTGTAAAACTGAATATAAAGTATTGAGATTTTGAATTCGCGTACCGGTAATTAATGCGGTTTCGTGGTCTAACATGCCCGCCTCTCATCCAGAGGCCCGGGTTCGATTGCGACCAGGTCAGACAATTTTACCTGGATATAAGTCTGGTTCCAGGTCCACTCAGCCTATGTGATTACCTTTAATTGTGGAGCTATCTAATGGTGAGATGGCGACCCCGATCTACAGAGCCAGGAATATCGGCCGAGAGGATTCGTCGCACTGACCATGCGCACCTCGTAATCTGGAGTCCTTCGGGCTGAGCAGCGGTCGCTTGGCAGGCAAAGTCCCACTGGGGCTGTAGTTTGGTTTGGTTTAGGAGTTTTGTAAGATTATAATTATACATATTTCATTTTTGTGATGTTTAGCCAAATTGTTGATGGTTTTCATTCATTCCTGGATTTTCCGTTTTCCCGTATTGTACGTTTTATTTTCATGGTCCCTCGAAAAACGGAGAATCGAGGTTTCACTGTATATTTTTTATATTAAAGGTGGATCATTAATATAATTTCTTTTTATTCATATATAAGAACCTGCATCAACAAAAAATACCAGAAAGATGGACAGTGGTGGTTAATATACCTAACAAAGTCGTGTACAAAGAGCTAGAACCCATTACAGATACTATGCGTAAGAGGAGATAGGGATTCTTTGGACATATCATGAGGATGCAGGATTCGAGACTTTTGAAACAACTAGTACAACACAATCTTGTCCCAAAAAATACCACAACAGGATGTAAATGGATCAGGGAAGTAAGAGAGGATCTGAAGGAAATAGGCCTTACTACAGAAGACACCACAAATAAGATAAAATTGAATACAAAACTCAAGAATACAAACCTCCGCTTTACCCTTACACTAAACAAACCAACAACACGCATATTCCAACTGAGGAAAGGAAACAAAGATTGGTGCGTCTGAAGAAGTACTGGGAGGATCGCAAAGACTGAACAATCCCCTCAAAGAGACCTGAATGACGGAGTGACTAAAGTGATCCTTTGTGGTCATAAAAGAAGAAGAAGATATAAGTGGCAAGTTCGGAGCTATCAGTAGAGAGACGGCATGTAAAGAAGTTAGTAGACAAGTGGTGTTTCTAAACATAGGGAAGATCACAATATGAAGACAAAGTTGCAATTCAAGGGGTCAAATTGGGGCAAATATTCATTTATAGCAAGGGAAGTTAGGGATGTAGAAGAAAAGGAAGCTCTACTTGGTCAGAGTTATGTTTCATGTATAACATTTCTTTGAACGGCAAGAACTTTTCATTTTTAACACACAAATCTTGACGAGTGCAGTCTGGTTATGTTAAACCATTTTAGAGTGATATTTTCTTTCCCTTATTATATACAAGAAGATTTTGGAGAGAATAATTAGGGTAAAAGTAGAAAGAAGAACAACATGGCTTCAGATGACGAAGGTCTAGAATAATTATTGTGAACAAGGTGCCTCATGAAATAGGCAAGGATCTATGGTTTTCCTAGATTAACATGTTAAACAGACCTGGGAGGCTTGTTCCGCGAACTTCAGCTGTGCTTCTTGAGCCATGTCTCGAGCTCTCTGTGCATTGTTTTCTGCTCCAGCGAGGGCTTTGTAGGCATCCTGTGTCTTGTTCTCTGCTTCTGCTATCAGTTGTTGAATTTCCGGGATCAATTCCAGAGCATCCTGAGCCTCGTCCTTGCTGTCTTGAACTTGCTTGTCAAACTCTGAAAGAATGCACAGACTCCAGTTTAGACCATATTATACACAAACATAGAAACATGAAAGAAATGTACAGTACTTATGTATGAAAGTAACACTCAGCTTCTCCAAGAAACAAGATGAAAAGAGATTGAAAGAAGGAGGGCAAAAACCAGGCTCATATTCTTAGACATGATCACTTCCTTGCAAAGTTTTTGCAGGAAAATTTATTGGCAAGAAGGGAAGAGAACGACCAAGGGAGTGGCCACCGAAATAACCTGTTGCTGTAGAGCATGAATCAATAAATTGTGAACTGAACATTGTAACAGAGCTACACTTTGTATCGTTGTCCTTTTGAGGTCCGCATTGAACTGGGAATGAGATAATTGTTAACATCTTAAAGCATTGACTGCTTATTTCCACCTCACTACGATTGCTCCATTATAACGGCTTGAAGATTTTATTGAATTATTTTAATACGGTTCTACATCACGGTTTAAGAAGTGTTAAACTGAGCTAATGTTTCTTTAAGAAGATTGTGTTTTCAGTGGTTGTTCTTGTTAAACCCAGGAAGCAAACCAACTTACATCGGACCTCATCAACTTAAAGTTTAATACTCGCAAGTCTCAGATAATATGGACTTTAAAACAATATAATTGTAACACGGTTTTTAGATCATCAATATGTTCTTCAAAATTTGTTTTATGTGACGTAGATAAACTTATGAGTTTGCCAATATTTCCTAAAATGTATATCAGCTGATGATGACTCAAAATAAGGCGTTGAAACTAGTTCTGATAAAATATATGTTGTAATTTCATCTTAACAATATTTTAATGTATTGAATAAAGTGGATACAAATTTTAATAATTTGTAATCTTGGTTCAATACAGACGAATAATGAAATTTATTAACTTAACTAAAATTATATGACACAACACTTCGCACAAATGTAAACAATTTATTTATCAGTACAGCTAATATCCCACCGAATTTCTTCTTTATTCACTATGTATGATAGCATTATTTCACCACAAAGAGCTGATATTAATACAAAAATGTCGGTCATTGAATTACTTGGCTCTGATTTGTCAATTCCAATTGACCAATCCTTAGACTATTCCTTCAGTGCAGGCAACACTAGCGCAAATGAGCAAGCTGTCATTTAAACTAAGCGAGTGTCAGAAATTGGTGGAGAAAATGGACGCAAGTTTAAACCTGGTACTAAAGTGAAACGGGTTTAATTTATACCAGGTTTAACTCGATTTGGAGAAATGGCCCTTATAGGTAGGGCATATATTTAACTTTAATCAGGTTGTATATAGCTCATATATTACTAGTGAAGCTATGTTTTCCATAATCCATCATGTGTTCAGTCATTCAGGAAACTTCTGGTTATATCATGTTTATCACTGTAAATAACCATTCATGTTTTTGAAGCTGCTCAGGAAAACTCCCAGTTTTGTGTGTGTTAACCCTCTTAGTGCTGTGCTCCCATGCTGAGAATGTGCCAAGAATGCCTGATTAGTACTGGTAGCATTTTGCAAGTCCCCATTTAAAGCACCACATAATTTATCATTTTGACTTTAAACTTGTATAAAATGTTGAGGGTGGTATGTACTTACTACCAATAATGATTACAATACTGTTAAGTTTGAAAATGTATTTTAAAAATATTTTCTAAACTCTTTGAAAACAAAAATGTCATGTTTCAAACATAGCAACAAAAAAATTCAAAAATAAATTTACAAACAGAATGTGGTAAACCCTCTGCACTGCAGTCATCCAAGTGAATAAACACCGAAAATCTGAAATGTATCTATTCGGTAGTTTAGTAGGTAATTGAATTACCGTTAAGTAACTGCCAATCGTCACATGACCAGAGAAACACATGAAATTCAGAAATCCAATGTGCAGAAATAAATGAACAAATGAGCTGTGTAGTGATAAAATTAGAAACAATCAGTCAATTAATACTGATCTGCATTTAGAGCAGTCGCCCAGGTGGCAGATTCCCTATCTGTTGTTTTCCTAGCCTTTTCCTAAATGATTTCAAAGAAATTGGAAATTTATTGAACATCTCCCTTGTTAAGTTATTCCAATCCCTAACTCCCCTTCCTATAAATGAATATTTGCCACAGTTTGTCCTCTTGAATTCCAACTTTATCTTCATATTGTGATCTTTCCTACTTTTATAAATGCCACTCAAACTTATTCATCTACTAATGTCACTCCACGCCATCTCACCGCTGACAGCCCGGAACATACCACTTAATTGAAATAATAACATTAAGTTATTTATTAGACCACCTAATCAATACAAAATCGTCTCGGATGATTTACATAAATTTGTTAGCTAATAGTGGGACATGTTTCGCCTTCCCTGAAGGCATCATCAGCCATAGTCTTAACCTTAAATTAAAAATAAGCGTCTAAATAACATGTAGTGATGAAATGAATTTTAAAATCTTGAAGAGATTTGAAGTAAAATAACATTAAAAATAACAATGATGGTTTGATAATACAATGTGAAGAGATATAATAGTGGAAGTATTAACAACATTAACATTAGAAGGCTGCTAAAATAAGTACAATGGATAAAACAACAGATTGTTATACAACAAGTAGTAAGATTGCATAAAAGTAAAGTTGATAGTCTGGTGGTTATAATTAGACGAAACGAAAAATCGTATATAATCAAAGTAAAGAAGAGAGAATAAAAGTCAAAGTTAATCGAGAGATCCGAAGTTAATCATGATCTTGAAGATAAAAGACGAAAGTCAGATGCATATGGTGACGTTGTAGAACACGTTGAGGATATGAAGATGGTGAATAGAAGTTGAAGAACAGTTTCAAATAGGATCACTATGGACCATCTCAAAATTTGAAGTGATGTTCAAATGTTGTAAATTGTGAGTTTGTAGATATTCATTTGACGGTGACAAAGATAGCTTGTAACATTATGAGTTAGAAGTATTTGCAACAGTAGACTTCTTGCTACGTGTGTTATAACTGAACACCAGTACTACACAAATATTTTACAATAATAAAATAAGCACACTAAATTCTGATAGGATATTAGGCTACTCGTATACTACTGTGCAGTACACTACAGTAATTTTTAAACTACTTTAAGACGTATCCTAATTACAATACCGGTACCGTATGTCACTACTAAGCACAAGCAGAAATGAAATTTGCAAGAACTACTGTACTCAAAGATTACCAACAAAGCTAAATGCTTAGACAAATTATTATTAGAACTACGCTCTAATAGATACACACAAAAGATAACACACGAATATAGCAGGGAAGATACGGCACTATCTAAATATACTGTATCTACACTACAATGTATCTACACTACAATTTTCAGCTGAAGTGTGGTTATATGAACTTTTACCGCTGGTGGATTAGTATTATTTTCCCTACTACGCGGGACAGAGAATAAAAGTGTCCTTAATTGCTAAGAATAAGAGGTTGTCTACTATAATTTCTGTCAAAACCACGCCGGGGGCTTGAAATGCAATATTATTGGGATATAGGAATTTGATTATTAACTTTTACTCTATGAATAAACGAAGGTGGAAAGTACAAAGTATGCAGGGAACTAAGACTACAAATTATCGGAATAATGAATCAGCTGACTTTGTATTTATTTATACAACTATCATGTGCCTGTAGCAACAAACGTCAACAATCCAGAAAACTGTTAAGTACCGTAATTATCCAGTGAAATTACCGTGAATTCTCTTTAACTTCTCTTTAAATCAATGTTCACAGGCTTATCATGTTATTTAATGTAATAAATTATTACCTTTGTGATAGTTTGAATGGATATCTGTACGAAATATTGGAAAAGTAGCGGCGGAAATTACAATGAGTTACAACTCCTTATGATAATTTGCCTTAGTAAGTATTATACCAAAGAACCTACAGATATTTAAAAATATTGTTTTAAAAGTTAATATTATTACCTAAAGTATTTCCTAAACCTAAATTCGAAATAAAGTACACCTAGCTAGCCTACTTAACCTAGAAAATGTAATCTACTGAACACCAATTGAATTACTTGTTACAAAATTCAAATAAATAGTACTACTCCCAATTTCTACCAACAAGCACTAAACACCAATATATAAATAGCACTAAATGGAACACGGGTACACAAAATTTAAACAATTTTAATAGATTTTAACTACTTTTTCACTACAATAATGCAAGAGCTCTCTCAACAGCCAACCTTCACAAGCGCATCCAACAATACGTTCTTTACAAAATGTAAGAAATAGCCATTTGACATTCATAATCATGCTAAATGCAGATAGTAAGGTGCACTGTCCAAATGATGATATATTGTTGTCTGGCATTCTAAAGGTTACTGTAAGTATGCTTTGGAATTTTTATATACCAAGGACATGTTATATAATATTTTAGATGTTTCTAGATATCTTTAGGTTATGTGCCATAGTGAAAAACTTGTTTCAAGACATTTCTAGAACAAGAACTCACCAAGGAATTCCTCATGTTACTATAGAATCTTTCAGGTACCTTCCAGTAATACTATGTTGTAAGAAAGCAGAATTACCTAGAATCATAGCCAGTATCTTTATGAGTGAGTTGTACAGAGATGCAAGTCAATTAGTGATGTTATCGTAGTTCAGCTATTTTGATACCGCGATGGTAGCATATCAACCATGATCTATTTCAGGCACTGAGTTGTTATGGAGTTGTGTTGTTGATACTGCTGTGGCAGATCAATTGAGGTTTTCTTGTATGAGAGGAGAAGTTAAGTGCGTTGCTGCTGTTATATTGACACTGCATGGTGGGTCATTCCTAAACTACTGTGTAGTTTGGCTATCATCAGTTCACAGAGTGAGTTACAAGTTAGACAGTGAGTTTTGGTGTAGCAAGCTGTTGTAAATCAGTTGTACCATATTGAAGATGCTTTGCAGATCGATTGTAAATTATTTTGTATATATTTTAAGTGTAACTAGAGGACCTGTGCAGCTCAGCAGGTCAGGTAACTCATCTTGATATGCCTGTTGAAGTCATATTGATTTGCCTGCGCTTTTCAATGGTGCGTTATGGTATGCCGCAGTCCGTAGTCATGACGTCATGATGCCCTCTGTTCGGTAAAACTCTATCCATATATTTGCTTTCTTATCCTGCAGTTCTTGATGTAAAGATGGTATTGCGTCGTAGAAGGCAATGGTATTTTTAATCGCAGTTCTTCTGTATAGAACGGTTGTCTTGTGAGCTCAGAGGTTAGTCTCGAAGGAGCATTTTTTGCTAGGCAGAGACCATTTTAAGATACATGACTTTCACTCTTTCTAGTGTAGCTAGATTAACAGTTAACATATGTTAATTTTAAGGACACTTCCTCTATAGCATTACTTTGTTAATTTATATATTTTTCATCTAAACAGTGTTATGTGGCTGAAGATGTTGATAATATACGAAACATGTACCACTTTTGACCATTAAAAATTGCCTTAAGCAATCATTGTATCGACTAGGTGGAAAATAAATAAATTCTTAATTGTGAATCTAGGGTAAGCTTTCGCGTGCAGTTATTGGAATGATCATTTAATGATTTGATTTTATGATTACTCAAAGTTGGCTGAACTTAGAGACCTATCAATATCTCATAATTCACCGGCAGGTAATTTCGGAGAGAATCAAAAATGAAGCAAATCGGTCCGATTGAACAGACGGATGAATTTGCAAAAGCTGTTTTTATGAAACTCTTTTAATATATAGATTATACTTGTGTTGTATATAAGTGTAGTCAGCGATAGTAGTTGTGTTATTATTTTTACTACATTTACCTCTATCAACTCAAGAAAACAAAATTTAGCCTGGATCTTAATTTTTAGTAAAAGAGCCTTTATACCAAATTTCAGGTGAAGTAGTTCAGCTATTTTCTCAAACAAATAATCCTCCATCCACATCCTATGGCATGATGGCCTGTTTTTGGGTCATGGCCTCCCCAGTTGCTCTCCGGCAAACTTGTCGATCTTGTGCAGGAACTCTCCAATTCCGGTGAGGATGTGTGCTGCGTCCTGATGTACACCATCTTCTCATCTGTTACGTGGCCTTCGCACAGGCCTTCTCTTCCAAAGACTCCTAAGAATATCTTCTTTGGGATTCAGTCTTCTTCCATCCTAATTAGATGACCTGCCCATTTAAGTCTCTTAATTCGAATGGCATGCGACAGGGGTCCAAACAAATAAATAAATTGATAATATTGACCCAAGTTATACTCTTCAACAAACAAAATCTAGATGTGGACTGAAACACATCACTAAAGCAGTACTCTGTGAGTGTGGAAGGAGGAGAACTTGAAAATACACATGGTATTTGTTTGTTCCTTTCCATTGTATTCCTAGTCCTTAACCATCTTTATCATTTTGTCTCTTCCCTTTTCTGTCATTATCTGGGTTTCCTCTTATCCCTCGTCAAGACTGAAGATCAGTCAAGATGGCCCGCAACAAACTCACCATGCTGGCGAGCTCGTCACAAGCTGAGAGGTGTACAAAGATGATGTTGTGTTCTTACCTTTCTGCAAGCACCTCGATAAATTACACACATACCTTGGAGAGTACGGAGAGTCTCCTGAGCTTCTAGGAGGGTCTTGTCCCCCAGCTTCACGGCTTCTTCTGCGCGTCCTTTAGCAGCGTCCGCGTCGGCGAGCAGTTCGTCTGCCACTTGCTGCTGCTCGGAGGCTTGTCTTAGCAGCTCGTCCGACTCCTCCAACTGCAGCTCCAGATCATCCAGCAGCTCCCGGTTAATGTCGAGGAGACCCTCAGCCTCTTGTTTGATCCTCCTGGCCTGTTCAAACAATTCAAACACAGTTCAGTATTCCCATGCAGTACTGTCACAGATGGCAGATTATGAACATTTTAAACCAATGCTCTCCAATTGACCCCTTTCATGAACTGATATTTTTACCCTGAAGATCTTTACAGAGTTAACAGCAAGGGCTAGTGGAGAGGCGAGGTGAGTACGCCTATCTTGTGAACATGAGGGCTTTGCTAACTGTTTAACATCATTAGTTTTCAGCAAGGTTGACATAGGCAGGGGATAGGATTGGGGAGGTAGTGGCTGTGTCCTTAATTAACACGATGAGTGCCACGCCTGCCTGTAGATGGGTCTAGCACTGCTACAACCATCTATGGATGGTGCATGAGAACTTTAATTTTTTTTAGTTTCCCGGTTGATATCTATGCCTCACTCTCGAGTGCCGATTTGATCTCCGGCATGTTCTGCCATCTGTTCAGCATCACATAGAACTAATTGATCACAGTTTATAGCTTCAGGAAGTAACTTACACCAGCTTTTTATAGATGTCCATGGAGTTCATCTGTGATATAAACAAGCATGGCAGAACAACAAGCTAGTTGCTCTCGCAGCGATGTTATTTCGGATCAAAGAATCTTCCAATTATTAACCATAGCGGAAAGTGATGATGAAGACGATGATTTTAATGAATTGTTGAGAGATTCTGAAAGTGAGAATGATACAGATAGTCATGAAAACATTGTAAGTGAGAAAGAAACAGAGCCTCCTTCTAAACGAAAGAAGAAAAACACTGTGAGTTCAACAGCTATTTTATCAGTATCTTTGTAGTGGACGGATGACTTTTCTCCATCAGACTTTCAAGTAACTGTGAGAGACTCTGGGAGTCAAGTAGTGTTTGATGACAACCACAAAATCACTGATTTTACAAAAACTTTTGTGCCAGTGGAGTTTGTGCAGTTGGTTGTTGATGAAATAAATCGGTATCACAAACAACTGGTGGAAAACATTGAGCTGTCACCACATTCCAGGTTTCGGAAGTATTTTAAAATATCAACTTATGTACTTGTAAGGAGTTACATGTATTAGTTGACCACAGATTTTAGGAAATCACTTTATTTTGGGCTCTTTACTTTGTACAAAGATGATGTGCATGTGGGTACAAAAACTGTCATTTTGTTTTCTCTCAAAATAATATTGAACATAAGGGTAGGATTTTCCATTTGCATTTAGATTTATAAGGAACCAACATTTATAGACATTTTAAGCTTATCACCCCACTGATAAGTTAAAAATTGAGGCTTCTACAATTTATTTTACATATGAATAAAAAAATTCAGCACTGAGGTACCAAACAGTCAACTGGTAACTCAGCACTTAAAAGGCTAAGGTACAGCTCCAATCTAGTGTGAAAATGGGAAACCACGGGAAACCATCTTTAGGGCTGCCAACAGTGGGGTTCAAACCTGTTATCTCCTGAATGCAAAGTGATAGCTACATGACCAATGTCCTACAGTCAATTGTTCAATATTATTATTATTATTATTATTATTATTATTATTATTATTATAATTTTTTTTTTTGCTAGGGGCTTTACATCGCGCCGACACAGATAGGTCTTATGGCGACGATGGGATAGGAAAGGCCTAGGAGTTGGAAGGAAGCGGCCGTGGCCTTAATTAAGGTACAGCCCCAGCATTTGCCTGGTGTGAAAATGGGAAGCCACGGAAAACCATTTTCAGGGCTGCCGATAGTGGGATTCGAACCTACTATCTCCCAGATGCAAGCTCACAGCCGCGCGCCTCTACGCGCACAGCCAACTCGCCCGGTGTATTATTATTATTATTATTATTATTATTATTATTATTATTATTATTATTATTATTATTATTATTATTATTATTATTTTTATTATTAGTACTCTGTTATATGCCTTCTCTAGATCTACAAAACATAAACATAACTGTTAACTTCTCTCGTAGCATCTTTCACTTATCTGACACTTACTGAAAATCTGATCCTGCCCCACCTGTGGTCTGAAACTACTCTGATTTTCATCTAACTTTCAATTCCTTCCATATACTGTCTTTTCAAATGAAATCTGGAGTCCCAGGTTTTGCAGCTGTTTCAAGAAGTTTTTCTATGGACTGGATTACTTCTATTCTGTTGTTAGAAAGCATAGCTTTTTTGTTTTTACAACTGGCTTTATGTCACAATGATGCCAATAGGTCTTATGGCGATGATGGGAAAGGGAAGGGAGCAGCCGTGGCCTTAATTAAGGTGAAAATGGGAAACTATGACAAACCATCTGTAGGGCTATCGACAGTGGGGTTCGAACACACTATCTTGTGAAAGCAAGCTCACAGCTATGCGCCCCTAACCACACGGCCAACTTGCTTGGTAAAAAGGATAGCAACGTCAGCTGCAAAAGCTAAGCAGTCAAAGAGATTTTGTTTTGGGGAAGGCTGCCAATATTTATGCTTTAGTTTCCTTTTTCCATTCAAGAATTACTTTTCCCAAAATGAGATGAATATTATTGGGGATATTCATCTCCTTGTTGGCCACTGGTTCTGATTTTGAACAATTCAGAAATTCCTCCCAGAAATTTAATTTTTTTTTTTGGTTCCTTTTTGCTTGATCAATTTCCCTCATTTTCCTGTGAACTTAAAGCGAAATACTTAAAACCAATTGAGCCTTTTGAAATGGAAATTGACACTAATAACTGAAGTTTGGTGTCTCAATATCTAAATGAATATGTTCACTTATTCTGCCCTTAGACATCCTTCAGCAATTATGACCAGAATGCACTTAAAACATAGATTATATTTAATTTCATTGATTGCAAATGCTGGTAATTTCATGATGAAAAGGTCTAAAGAGCTTAAAAGTTTGTAGCCTTCTGTTTGTTGGTGTTAAACATGAGATACCCGTAGTGGAAGAGAGAGAGAGAGAGAGAGAGAGAGAGAGCTCTATTTTTTCTTCTGTCCTGTCAGTCTATTGTTACACTTTTTAAATTTATTTTTACTACCACATTCATCCCTGGTTCATCTGATGAGCTTGCTGTTTACTTTGCTCACACGTACGATGAAACAAGAAACATCTTAATTGGAGATTGGAAAGCTAGCGTACAGCGAACTGTCTAGTGACGAACAGGAGTACCACTTATGGTAAAGCATTCTTTAATTCAAATTTTCATTATTAGAGAAGTCTTGCTCGTGAACAGATGAGACTGTCTTCTGAAGACACAGAGTAAAGTTCTCTGCGAAACATAAAGAATTTCACCTTGTTTTCTGACATGGCGAAAGCCCAAAAGTTTATTAACATGTCTACAATTATGGACCATGAAAGCATCAATCTAAATACTATTTACAAGTTTGCTCCACTGGACACAGTTTGTTTTACACATGCTCAGTCCTCTGGTGTGTCAAACTCCTGCTCTCCAAGAAGCCTCGCTAGCCTCAGCAACTCAGTCCTCAACGAAATGACTCGTAACTGCAGTCTCACGACTGATGGACTCTTGCCAGGTTCGTATGTGACAGATCTTCAGTCACTGTGTCATACACATACTGTATATGTATTCATGTTCCTGTCTTTCTATGTATGACTTGAAAGTTCCTTTCAATATATTACAGTACATGAGGTTCGTTAAACAAGAAACGAGCCAGAGCCTATAAAATTAAAAACTGTTAAAAGATCGCAATGTCATTGCCTGCGGAAGGCCCTATAAGAGTGCTGAGGTCCCAAACTCACTGCTAGAGGGACATGGGCGCACACCCTTGTGGAGACACAGTGGTTCACTGCACTCAGTTGTGCTGAAAACAATGAAATGGAGGCTTCAAAAGAAGAGCAAAGGTGTGCAGTGCATTTCTGGACAGCAGAAGGATTGCAGGGAGCGGAAATTCATCGAAGAATGGCACAAGCGTACAGAGGTCGTTGCATGTACGTTGCAAGGGTCAAGGTGTGGCACAAGCGATTCAGCAGGTTGTCTGGAAAGCCACACTGCATTACCTATGCCATTGTCTAGCAGGTGGATGCCCTCATTATGCAGGACCAGCGAGTTACGGTAGCAGCCATTGCCGCAGACGTCAGAGTGAACATTGGAAGTGTTCACGCCATCATAAAGGACAGTTTGAAATTTCACTAAAAGTGTGCCCAGTGAATGCCTCACAGTCTTCAACCAGCACAGGAAGCATGTCGAATGGACTTCTCTTTCGAACATCTGCTGCACTGTGCCAAGGAAGGGAATGAGTTGCTGGAGACAAGACGTGGTGTCATTACTTTGAACCTGAGTCAAAACGACAAAGTCTCTGGTCAAAGCACCCGCCACCCGAAAAATCCAAGGCCATTTGGTGAGCTAAAAACGGCTCTGAGAGCCAAACCATTCACCTCGGACGACGACGTCAAGCTGTATGTTTGGAAATGGTTCACAACACAGCCCCAGGAATTTCACTAGACAGCCATTCACCACCTTGCGTCATACTGGGACAAGTGCCTCATCGGTTTTCATTTTAAGGCTCAGGATCATTTCTTTTTGAAAGGCCTTCATATAATGAAATCATTTTGATTAAGCACAATGACAAAGTACATAAAGAAAAATAAGTACACATTATACTTACTTCATCAGCTGTTCTGACAGCATCTTCTTTGAAAGCGGTCGCGTTGATGTCAGGAACGGTGAGTTCAGAGATGTCCCGATAGATGTTCAGAATATCTTGATGGGTTTCATCAACATCTGCCTTCACATCCTCTGCCAGCTCCTTTGTATGGTTTAGCTTGTGTGATACTGACTCCATTTCAGCCTTAAGTTCCCTCAGTTCATCGCTAGAAACAGTAGTCACAGACTGCAACACTAAATTTATCTACAAATACATACATACATACATACATACATACATACATACATACATACATACATACATACATACATACATACATACATCTTCATGCTTTTCAGTATTCAGTCTGCAAGGCTCTGTGAATTAGCTAAGCATTTGCACAATCCTCGATTAGTTCTACACCTCTTATCTTTAAATCATTCAAAACTGAGTCTAACCATCATTCTCTTGGTCTTCCTCTACTTCTCTTACCCTCCACGACAGAGTCCATTATTCTCGTATGTAACCTATTCTCCTCCATTCACCTCACATGATCCCACCACTGAAGCCAGTTTATATGTACAGCTTCATCCATCGAGTTCATTCCTACTTTAACCTTTATCTCGTTATTCAAAGTACCCTCTTGCCATTGTTCCCACCTGTCTGTACCAGCAATCATTATTTATACTTTCATGCCTATTACTCCCAACTGTCCTGAATCCACTCATCTTTCACTCCCATGCAGCAAAATCAGTCTGAAAATACACCAGCGTAAAGATAGTTTCACCGAGCTCGATAGCTGCAGTCGCTTAAGTGCGGCCAGTATCCAGTATTCGGGAGATAGTGGGTTCGAACCCCACTATCAGCAGCCCTGAAGATGGTTTTCCGTGGTTTACCATTTTCACACCAGGCACCTTAATTAAGGCCATGGCTGCTTCCTTCCAACTCCTAGCTCTTTCCTGTCCCATCGTCACCATAAGACCTATCTGTGTCAGTGCAATGTAAAGTAAAAAATAACCAACAAATAAACAGATTGTTTCATCCAGGAGCTGACTTCTTTCTCACAGAATATTGTTAGCTTTCTGCATTATCTTTGTTGCACCTTGATTCAATCTCACTATACAACCATCTTCGGAGATCAAACATCCTAAATATTTGAAATGATCTTTGTTTTTTTTTTTTTTTTTTTTTTTTTTGCGTTGCACCGACACAGATATGTCTTATGGTGATGATGGGAGAGGAAAGGCCTAGGAAGTGGAAGGAAGCGGCCGTGGCCTTAATTAAGGTACAGCCCCGGCATTTGCCTGGTGTGAAAATGGGAAACCACGGAAAACCATTTTCAGGGCTGCCGACAATGGGGTTCGAACCTACTATCTCCCGATTACTGGATACTGGCCGCACTTAAGCGACTGCAGCTATCGAGCTCGGTTGAAATGATCTACCTGTTCTGGTTTTGTATTCTCAACCTTAGGTTTCTTATGTACTGTACCGAACTCGATAGCTGCAGTCGCTTAAATGCGGCCAGTATCCAGTATTCGGGAGATAGTAGGTTCGAACCCCACTGTCGGCAGCCCTGAAAATGGTTTTCCGTGGTTTCCCATTTTCACACCAGGCTGTACCTTAATTAAGGCCATGGCCGCTTCCTTCCAACTCCTAGCCCTTTCCTGTCCCATCGTCGCCATAAGACCTATCTGTGTCGGTGCGACGTAAAGCAACTAGCAAAAAAAAAAAAAAAGTTATGTACTGTCATCACTTAGTCTTGGAAAAGCCCATTTTTCACATACTTATTACAGCTATGCGGTCTTCATCCCAAATTAATAAAAATCATGGAACTAACTTTAACCAATACAAATTCCAACTTAAAGTTCAGGGGAGAAGTATTGAAAGCTTTTACAATAAAAACTGACCTCAGACAACTGCTTTTCAATATGGCTCTCGATTACATCATGAAACTTTGGTAAAAGGCAAATCTACCCACAATCAAAATTGGAGCAAAACCCACAATTAGAACAAACTGCGTGGGATTTGCAGACAATTTAGCTCTCTCAGCCTTTGACTTGGAAGAAGTTCGCATCCCACATCATCAGTCTCCAAACAAACAAACAAACAAACAAAAAAACAAACAAACAAACAAAAATAGAGCCGTAGAAATAGGATTACAAATATCCTTCAAGAAAACTGGAAATTGTGCCCATGAAACTCCTGAGCATAAATAAGGTCTTCATAAATGATCAAAACATTAACATAGTTCTACAATTTAAATATCTTAGAAAAATCATCATACAGAACTTAAACGAGAAAGAAACATGGATAAATAGAACTAAAAAAATTTAAAAAGCGCAATTTCTAACCTGGTCAATGTATAATAAGAAGTGCCTGTCAATAGACATGCAGATCCAACACTATAAAACCATAACTCTACTAGAAGCCACTTACACTTGTGAAACCCTGTTCCAAATTAAAAAACGAAAGAACTGATCAGCTCCTCAAAATTGAAAGGAGAATCATCAGAACTTGCATAAGTAAAAATACCAGGTCAAAGTAGACTGCAGAAACCTTCCTAATGAAACTATCGAGAGATTGACCTAATCATGAGCACAGTGAAGAAGAAAGGAATGTTGTATTTCTTTCACATCTTGCGACGGCCAGGAAATCGGATTTTACAACAACTAGTGATAAGAAATCTTCAAAAGAAGTCAGGAGGGCAATGGATCAGCAAGATCTCAAAGCAGGTAGACTCGAGATAACAGATGCAGAGAACAAAAGTAAAATTAACACCCTTGTTAAGACCAACACATTTTCAGCAGAAATGACAGAAGGGCAAAGCGATTTCAGATGAACTGAGAAAAAGACAATCAGAATTAATGAAAAAGTACTGGGCAGATCGCAAGAACCAGACAGTACAATCTTCAAAGAAAAAGTGAAAGTAGAACGACTCAAGTGGTCCAATGTGGCCAGTAAATTTCTTCGTCGTCTTCTTCTTCTTGTAGTAGTAGTAGTAGTAGTAGTAGTAGCTATTTTCTGGTTCCAAGACATTGCAGGCTTTCAGCACAATCTGCCATTAAGACCAAGTCATTAGCATAGACTACATTTCCATCAAACTGAATCCTTCCCTGACACTTTATACCTGTCAGAAAATGACTAGAAATAAACTTTCAACATATTAGGTTGTGATTGGTACATATAATACATATCAAGGAGATATTAAGTACAGAACAAAAACAGCCAAGCAGACATCAGTGGGATCTGAACCCACAACCTTCTATTTTGCGTTGGATGCTCTCTCCAACTGAGCTGTGTCAGCCTAGGTCATGTGATACAAGGGAAGATCTTCAGCAAAACAAGGCCCAAGAAGACAACAGATTTCTTGGCGACAGAATCTCGGGGAATGGCTTGGAAGAAACAAGATGATGATCACTATAATGATAAGCAACATCCATAAATGTACATCTGAGCATGCAGCCAACTCCACAGTATGAAAACTGCTCAACCTACTGTTTCTGTGACATACCGTAAAACGGGGTAACTTCGGCCACTTTTTCGTATATTTTTTAAATTAAAATGTGAAATATTTCCTCTAATTTTCTGAAAAATTGAATATAAGTTCTGCCATGTTTGTTCTTCATTTCTAAATATGAACATAATTATAATTGTTATTCAGTAATGAATTATGATTATCGAAAGAGTGGCCGGAGTTACCCCATGTTTTGGGGTAACTTCGGCCGCCATAAAAATAACTCAGTAAACGAAGTTTTCTTCGATATAGTGTTACTTCGGCCTCTGTGAATGTTTTTTAAAACCTGCAGAACGCCCAGTATCAACAATCACAAACAAATTAAAACGATTTGCAGTGAAACAGAAGTATAGTGATCAAATTCCCATTTTTCACAAAGAATGGACTATTTTATTTAGCCTAAGCGTACAAGCATTTTATGATATTACAAATTATGTGTTGCATTGCGTAGTTATTTGTAATGGTAAAAAAGATAATAAATAAAAAGTACGAAAATCATAAAGCCCAATAGTATGGAGAGAAAAGGAGATCGGAAAAGAAGCAATCTTGTAGACTGTTCTCATAATACACCGTCTTCTAAATTAGAAGATATCTGGGCCGTCAATCAAGTTCTTAATTGCGCATCATCTGTGTCATCTGATATCCGTCTATTTATCATTGAAAATAGGAACAGTCTTTCCTCTCCCTGTCAGGATAAACTTCCCCGTTTATTGTTATTGTAGCTTTATTAATCTCTTCTAAAGCATTCTTGAAGTAAACAGGATTGTAATTACAATACCCGCGGCCGCGTAATGTTTTCCCGTACGTTCTGGGCTTGGCTGAAGTCACCCCGGAAGAGGACAACTTTTATCACAAAACTATTTCCTGAAAAACCTATTTGAATAAAATGCATCAAATTAGGTTGATCAGTTACCAGACTTACTTACATTTTGACCCCATAAGCCTTTGAAATGGAGAATAGAATGCTGGGGCTGGAGAACAGTTTGTTTTCTGCTGTTACCAAACAAGACAATAGTCGGGGCTGCGAAAAAAATTGATTGACTCAAAAATGAGCCTGCCAATGTTCTTTGGACTACCGAGTGTTGATAGAGCATTCTATTGTACATGCATTTTAGTTGTTGCAAGTGGTTCATCTTTTTCTGTATAGGAGGCAGGAGAAAATAAGTGTTGCTATTCGTCAGTGGCCGAAGTTACCCTGTATGGCCGAAGTTACCCCGTTTGACGGTACAATTTATCCAATATCTGTAGGGCTTATGTTATTTGAACAGCAAACAAGTAATTATTTTCTTTTGTTATTTACCTGAAAACCTTCGTAAGTTCAATATTCCAGGAAAGTTCTCTAATTTCTTGCTCATGCAAAATTCTGACAACTTGTTTTGATGAAAGGATGAACCAAACCCTATGGTGCAACAGCCCGTGAAGGGCCTTCACCTACCAAGTGACTGCTGCTCAGCCTGAAGGCCTGAAGATTACAAGGTGATGTGTAGTCAGCACGACGGATCCTCTTGGCCGTTATTCTTGGCTTTCTAGACTGGGGCCGCCATCTCACCATCAAAAAGCTCCTCAACTGTAATCATGCAGGCTGAGTGGACCTCGAACCAGCTCTCAGATCCAGGTAAAAATCCCTGACCTGACCGGGAATCGAATCCGGGGTCTCCAGGTAAGAGGCAGGCACGCTACCCCTATACCACAGGGCCGGCGATGAAAGGATGATAGTAACTTTTTATTTTTATTTCTTCCACACACCTTCCAATTAACATGTTGGCAACTATAAGACCGATGCAATATGGGAAGTGTTTTGACCAGTAGTCCAATGTTTTAGGGTAGTTAACTAGCCCAATATAAATAATGAGTGCGAAAAAGTTCCATAACTCTGACTCATTTGTTTTGGTTTGTGTTTCTTCCATTGCGGTTTGTTTCCACCAATATCAGGTTAATGATTTCATTACTAATTAGACCTTTGATCAAAACAAACAATACTGCATGAGGGCGCTGATGGGTCACAGCTGTGTGCCAACCTTGTGCATTACTTGTGGACAATGAGGCTTTGCCGGTGGTCTCGGCACACAATTCACCTTAACGCCTCAAGGCCATACTTACGTTATATCTAGTACAAATATATGCATTAGAGTTCAGGTACCCCCGAATTTTTTACTTTATTCCTAATTAATAAACTCTGAAAACAATTCGCTGTTGTCAACATGTTAAGTAAATTAATAATACTAATAAATATTCTCCAGGAAGTCCATGCTTGGCATACCTTAATTTTGCATTCTTATCAATGGTCTGTCTAGCGAGTTCATAAGCCGTGTTAGAGGTATTGAGGGCTTTCTCGGCAGTTTCCTTGATGCCAGCCGCCTCCTCTTCTTGTCTGGAAAGGACAGAGATACGTTCTTGTAGTAAGAGAAGAGCTGGTTTAAAACTCACCAAAACAGGGACAAGGCTACTCACTGACTCGTGAGGACGCGAGCTTCTCGAGCAATCTCCGACATCTGCTCGCTCTGCTGACCAAACTGTTCCGACCGCTCCCTCGCCTTCTCCAGTGCCACGTAGCCCTCTGTCTGAAGATAATCTAAGGCATCCTAGAAATGCAGAACAATGTAGACTGTGTATTAGTAAAAACATGTCAAAACTGCATGAACAACGGAGTGAGCAAGAAGTGGAAGAGTCAAAGGAAGGGATATCACAATGTATCTGACCTTGGTAGTATTCACTTTTTAAAGAATATAATTTACAGGGTGGTGCAATAGTTCACAAATTCAAACCAATAACATCATCATCATCATCATCATCATCATCATCATCATCATCATCATCATCATCATCATCATCATCATCATCATCATCATAATTTCTTCACTCCAGCAAGGTGGGTGCGGTTGTGTATGAACCTCCTTCAGTTCGTTCTGTCCATCTACAGATGTTCATATTTGTGTCACCAGTTTACATCTCTTATTTCAAGGTCCTTGAAAATCTGCTTCTCCCAACATCACGAGGTCTCTTCCCAGGAACACTGTGATCAAAGTATGCTGCGGGAGTCCTGTGGGGATCCATTCTTTTCATGTGACCATACCATTGCAATCTCCTCAGTTCTAGAGTCTCCAGCAAGCTTCTTTCCAATCCAAGCTGCTGTCAGATATCCACATTCCTTATTTTAACCATTTTTGTTTTTTGTAGTCAAGAACGGAGGAACTTCATTTTTGTTGCCTGAAGATGAGTAAGTGTTGCTCCTTCCAGGCCATACGTCAATATAGGTACCAGGTATATTTTGTACAAGATGATCTTGGAAACTAACGGAAATGTTTCATCCCAAAGTATTTGACGTACAGCGTGATAGAATATAGAAGCTTTTTGTATTCTGTTGCTAATCTCCTGATGCATGGTATTGTCTGAAGACAGAATACTACTAAAGTACTGGAAGTTGTCTACAATATTCACTTTCTCATCCCCAATTCTAAGATGAACAGTTGGAGAGTTTTTACTCATCACCAAGCATGCTTGGTTTTGCTGGAAAAGATTCATGCTAAAGATCTAGTCTAGCTTGTACTTCTGCTTCCATTTCACCCCAGCATCTGCAAAAACAAGGGCATTAGTTGTTGAATCCTTTCTTTTAACTGTTTTTACAACTCCATCCAATATGATTATGAAGAGAATCGGTGAAAGACAACTTCCTTCCTGGACTCCACTCTTCGTTTTGAACCAACGTGATTTTCCATCCTGGACCTGAACACATTTCTTGGTTTCACCATATAATCATTGTACTCATGCTATGATGTCACCAGGCACTTTCTTATGTCTCAAACTTTCCCATATATGCCTGCATGGTATATGGTACATGGTCATATGATTTCTCGATGTCCAGAAAAACAGTTATAAGTGCTTTATCTTTCTCCCAGTACTACTCATAGAGCATTCTGGTGGCAAAAATGAGGTCTATGGTTGATATATCAGGTCTAAATCCATGTTTTTCCTCCCCAAGTGTAGGTTCGACATATTTTCTAATCCTGTTCTCAAGGATGGATTCATAGTTTTTGAGGCCATGTGACAAGAGAGTTACACCTCTGTAGTTGGTACATTTCTTCCTATAACTTTTTTCAACAATGGTATGACGATTCCAGTCATTGGGTATTGATGTTCTCTTTCCAAAGTTTGTTCAGTACTCTGTACATCCACTGTTGTCCAACCTCTCCTAGTGCTTTGATCATCTCAAACCAACAATTTTTTTTTAATGATACCAACTTGAATGATTTCATTTCTTTTTGTGTTTAAAGTATTTTTCTTCTCCATTTGGAATACTGTAACACATACAATTACACAATCCAGTATTCTTCAAGTTGCCAACTTTCAGCTCATGGTTTCCATACACTGTGTCTTTAACTGCACCGCACAGGAGGTTGTTCTCTAGGGTGAAATTTGGTGAACTCTATGCTATCCTCTGGAGAAGCTGATCGAGGTGCAGCTGAACATCAACCTCCTGAAATAAATCCAGCTGTCTGATATTTAAAGGTAAATTTCTTTTAATCTTCAGTCATTTTTTTAATGAGGTTGTCAACATCTATCAAGGAATCGTATTGTAAAAATGACTACTAGTAAACAACATTCCTGTCATACCCACAAGGCCATTCCTGAACACCGGTGTACTACGTAGATTATGCAGGGCCTTTCTTGATAAAACTTTGTATAAGACGAAGTAAACAAGTAGGCAAGCCCTACATTACTGATTTCACTTGTTTTTCTACTATAGTTGTTCATCTTGAGGTAGTAACAGAGCTCACCCTCAAAGCATTTACGTCTGCCCTTTGTCGGTTTAGATCACAAAGAAGATGTTCGCTGAAAATATAGTGACGACACCAATTTTGTCGGCACTTACAAGCAACTGAAAGAAATTCAATATTGTTCTTGATCAATCCAGAAGAAAGAAATAAAATTACTGAAGCTAGATCACTGAAAGGGATCACATGGCACTATATCCCGCCATTCACAGCTCACTATGGCATTGCTTGGGAATTGGTGGTTAAATCACTCAAGTATCACCTTCAAAGAACAATGAGCAATACAACATTTTCATTTGAAGAGCTAAAAACCCTTTCTTCCCCAAAAGAAGCCTGCTTGAATTCTTGCAATTACCATGAATCAGTAGTGATCCCTGAGTTTCTTCCTACCTTAGTCTACCTCATTTTCTAATGTGTGAACCAATCATTGCCAATAGACTTACCAAATGGGAACACTTAGGGAAGATGGCACAATACTTTTGGCAGAAATACCTTCATACTCTTCAACAATGACATAAGTGGTCTAATGAGGATCCTAATCTCTGCCTGGAGACCTTGTATTCATCAATGATGACAAATGAAATGGCGTATGGCTTTTAGTGCCGGGAGTGTCCGAGGACATGTTCAGCTCGCCAGATGCAGGTCTTTTGATTTGACACCCGTAGGTGACCTGCGCATCGTGATGAGGATGAAATGATGATGAAGACAACACATACACCCAGCCCCCGTGCCAGCGAAATTAACCAATGATGGTTAAAATTCCCGACCCTGCCGGGAATCGAACCCGGGACCCCTGTGACCAAAGGCCAGCATGCTAACCATATAGCCATGGAGCCGGACATCAATGATGACAATTTATCATAGTTGTTAATGCGGTGTATCCCCTTGATGATGATCTCGTCTGAGTTGCCACATTAAAAACAATCAAGGGTGTAATTAAATTCCTGTCAATAAATTGTGTCTATTTCCAAAATCAGAAGATGAGTTTTTACATCATTGACAACCATCTGTATGACTGAAAGTTGATAATTCCTCATTTATTTTTGTTTGTTTGTTCTAAAAATGGCAACCCCCTTTTGGTGGGCATAATGTTTGATATCATTAAAGGTAAATGTATGTTAGGTATGGGAAGAGTGTTCCAGATGCTCGATTTGAATCTATTTCACAGCCATAGCTAACGTCACTGCGTTTCACTTAGTCATTTTACAAAATAAACATAAAAACTCTCATTGTGGACACGTGAACTTGTTTGTAGAAATATTTGTGCTCTACCACAATTCTTAAGTATATAGTTTGTGGATAGTTTAATGGCTGATGAAATGCACACCAAGAAAGAGTTCTCTCAGCATCATTTTCTTGCACTTGCTTTGCAGAAACCGTTAATGCTCAGCTTCCTTTTATTAATCATCATCATCGTTGCCATCATATGCAGTTTCCAGCTGTTGGCCAGGTCTCCATCTCCTCTTGTCTTCCCACTGCTTCTCCCTCGTCCTCTCCTGCTCTCTGTATACTCTCTACCACTCCTTTTATCCATGTGTCTCTTTTCCTCTTATCTCCATTTCATGCATCCTCGTGAGTATCCTTTCCTCTGTCATTCTCTTCATGTATCCATACCATCTAAGTCTAGATGCCTCTATCCTGTTCTGTAGTGACTCTTCTTTTACTGTATCTCTAACCTTCTCATTTCTTGTCACTCCTATCCTGCTTCATTTCATTTCACTTGCCTGTATCTCTCTGCCTCATTACCCAAGTTTCTGCTGCATACATCAGAATAGGTATATAGTACATCCTGTATCACTATTTTGCCTCTCTGAGGGACATCCTTGCTCCAAACCAGGCTTCTGACACTTGTCTTCCACGCTCGATTATTTCCATATCATTTCTTCCAATTTCCTCTATGATACTTCCCACGTACTTGAAACTCTCTACCTTCCTAAGCCGTTCTCCTCCAAGTGTTATCCCTTTCGTAGGTCTCTCCTTCTTTCTAGTTGTGATCACTATCTCACACTTTTTGGCATTAAATTTCATTCCATATTGTTCCACCTCCTCTTCACACGCATCTAACTGTTCCTGGACATCCTCTTCCTTTTCTCCCCAGACTAACAAGTCATCTGCAAACATCATCACCTTCATTTTTCCTTCCCCAATTTTCCTTGCCACTTTTGTCATTAGCTCGTCCATTACAACAATGAAGAGCAAAGGTGACAGAGTACTTCCTTGTCTTAACTATTTCCCACTCTTAGCGCCTGAAAGCGCCCACCTGTTCACTTTGCCTTCCAGTCCTTAGTGCCTGGCTGCAATATCTGCATAGTCTGTAATCTATGCAAAAATTTTGTATTTTTTTTGGCAGTGAAGTATTTATAAGGAATTTATGAACACGCAATACAATCTACAAAGCTTAGGAATAAAAGAAGTGTGATAAACTGTCTTGACGTTGCCTAGGCAACGGTCTTGAACTTCTGCGAGCGCAGGTCAGCTGTTTCGTTCATAAACATGGTGGGAATGAATACTGTGGATATTAAAACTAGGGTGAATATCGGCGAAGAAGGTGGCAGTATCGTTCAGTACCACTCCAAATGCCAAGTCGTTCTGCGTTGGTCCTCACGAATGAGCACATCATCACGCTGCATCTTGTCAGGTGTGACAGCCATGGGTGACCTTCCCGAGCGCTGCAAATCTTGGAGCTCTGCCGAACTGCTTTCAGATGGTCTCAACCTCTCTGCCCAGCGACTAACTGTACTTCTGTCAACTGCTGATGCTCCATAAACTGAACATAAATGTTGGTGAATATTTCCAACCATTTCTTGCTCTGCAGTGAGAAATTCAATGAAGATACACTGCTTGCAACACACAACACTTACAAACGCCATGTTGAACCATTGCTGCAGTCATCTATCTGTCAGAAGAAGCGGAAACTGCACCCCAAAAACTTCAAAGAATTCATATCTAAAGTTTTGCATTTGCACTAGGGTTGGGGCTGAGAAAAAATTGTGGTGCCTTATTTTCTGGGCCACCCTCGTATATAACAAAATTTTATACAAAAATTTCCTAACCTAAAATCGGGAGATCGTCATTTACAGACATTTTCTATTTAAAGTTTAAAACATAATTTTTCCATATTGAACTGAGAATCACAATTATAAAAAGAAAGTATGGAGGTTCCACCTTTTCAATACACTGTTATTAAGTTGTACCAATATTAAGTTACAACATGTTAACTTTGGGACCAGTTTCGACAGATTCAAAGTGTTTGTGATTTAGTCCTTTTGCTCAGGATGACTGGAATATGTTTGTGATTACATAGACTAGCTATAAAAATCAAATAAGTATTGGAAGGTGGGATTCTTCCTTCAACCTAACTTTAGTTAGGATTTTACAAGTTTAGGACCAGAAAAACAGATGGAAGTGAAAATTTCTTCAGAGTGAGGCAGTAGTAAAATTAGTATGTTTGGAAGAGAAGAAGACGGTACATCTGGAGCCATAAACAAAGTGTAAGATTCAGTTTATGAAGAAGTGTACGTGAGCACCGCCACCTTTTTTCTTAGAAAGAAAAAGCACTGCATGCATGCATACATACATTCTTACAAATATAGTTTTTCAATGCAAGAATTAGGAATACACTGCATAAGAATGCTTTCAGTCCTTCAAAATTAGGAGACAATTTGAAAGCTATACAATAATTTTGGTCACGGTCAGAGAGGAACAACACTGAGACACATATGCTGGAAGACCTTATTGTATGTTTTACAGGGAACAATATTCACTGAACTTTACCTTGAGAGCTTCCTGCGCTCGCTCAATGATTTTCTCTGCTTGGGTGACATTCCTTTCTCCGAAGGCATTGTGCGCTACGGCCTCCTCGGCAGCCAGGTCGGCCTCCGCGATCATCTCGCCCACGTTATTGAGACGATTGCTGAGTTCAGAGAGGTGCTCCAACAAGCTCTTATCTCCAGCTGAAGAAAGACGAGATTAACACCGTTAGTTCTGAGCCACCATCACATACTGTTGGGAGGTGGTTTTCATTTGCTCCATTCCACTCATGAACTGCTGAAATTCTTAACACTAACCTCCAGTACAGAACACAGCAAATCAATTTTCAGAAACGATGTTAAGTGGCTCAGAGCATACAGAACATTCCACATCAAGACATACAAGTGCAAAAAATTAACAGTTTATTACAATTACAAAAATTATAAATGATATGTAGGAAAGCTTCAACATATATATTTTCCAAACTGCTCTGAGAAAAGTTGTTAAATTTATGCCGTGATGTTATTTTTGACGACTTCCGACGTCCGTATTTCAGTTATCCTTACAGATAGAAAACTAAATAAACAGGTTTATTAATGATATGTGGGTTGTTCACAATATTATTGAAATAATCATTAGAATACATGAATGTTTTTAGTTTCAGAAGTTGAATAAATCTTCACTGTTAAATTTATGGGGCCAGGAGTGAAGGATTACTATGGTGAGGTTGAGGTCCCATAAGCAGCACCACAACATGTTAGTAAATAAGAGAGTTGTTAGAACTGTGAAGGTCCTGTGAACACGTATTAACAGAGGAAGCTGATGTGCACAAATGTTCTTTTTCAAAATAAAAATACCTCCTCTTTTTCTCACCTGTTCGATTTCACATCAAATGTCCCATACATGTTTATGTGTATCTTGGGCATGTACTGAGAATATTGCCAAAGTCCCTCTCTGCGCTATCGCATTAGTGAGCAGCTATGAGTGTGAGGAATAACACTGCTAATCAAAACGAACTTAGAGTGCCAGACTGAGTTCATAAATAAATGTGGACAATGGAAGTGCCATGTAATACTTTGGAAATGTTGAAAAAGTAAACATATTAATGTTTCAATAAGTTCAGCAAATATTGATCCAAGGACCACAGGGCAATAAATGGGTGGATGTAAGAAGTGCTGCAGTGTCTAGGCCACATTTCCCACATCAAGACCTGATGAAGCAGAAATAAGCTCACCGACGAGTGCACTGTGTTCCTAGCTGGTAAGTACAGGCTGCAAGCCTCCACAACTTGCTCTTATCGAGCTGCTATCTCCTCATTGCAAGTATCTTCCTGCCATTGTACCAGCAATCATTCTTGTTGCCTTCCTTTCTGAATTCCACTCCTGAATAGCAAAGTCCTATTCCTTCAAAATGCCAGTGATGGCTCACTACATTCGCTTTGCAGCAAGAACACACATCCTAAACACCTGTTCCAGGTTCTCTTTCTCATGTCTGTATTGTCCAGTCCATAAAACATTACCAGCAACAGATCTATGCTCACACAAAGTAACCGGTATTAATGAAGCTATATGTAAAATCAATCAAGACCTGGCACGTGTCAGAATGTGAACTAGACTAAGCAGACTCAAGCTATACTGATAGGTACTTTCAAGGCCCGTTATCACTTAATGAACATAGATATCCCCCAATAACATTAAATGGCATCATTATCCCTTTTGGAAACAAAGTTAAAGGTTTAGGATTAATAATGGACAAAAACCTTGACTGCACAGAACATGTAACCGCTATATATACACCAATGAGTAATTTTCTCCCTTCACTCTCTTAACCCTTTCCCACGCACTATCTTTGACTCACTGTCTGGCGAAACCTAGAGTAATAATTTGCTTGTCAGGGATAGTTGTGGAGTACCTTCACTAAAGAATTTATTCTGTAAAAACCACTCAACATATCGCTTTCAAACTTTCTAACAATGGTAAATATACCATACTTATTCAAAAATGATACAATGAGCACCTAATTACATGCAGGAACCCCTCCCTCCTGTTTGGGCTGATACATCATGAAGCATCCAATATGGTGCATAATGTTAAATTGCTTGTTTTTAAAGTCAGTTTGAATTGCTGGACCTGATGGGGCTTTTATTTTCTTGGTAACGCAGAGACCACAGGAATTCAACCTGAATCCCCCAATTTATTTGATTTTCGGGATCGATCGGATAAGATATTTAGATAGCAAATCATACCTCCTCCCGGACATACAAATTATTTTTCACTGAATGGGACTGGAAGATATATTGACATTAGTTAGAATATTATGTAATTAAGTAGAGGCTCATAATCCAAAACAGAATTAAATGGAGAATAAAAAATGATAATTACCATTTTGTACAAGTAGGCCTAATATTTTAAAAGGAGACGATACCTGAATGAACATTTCCTGTCCTGTGCCGTATTTCGATTTCCCTCAGATTCATATCATGTCCGAACTGCTTCCCATACCATTTCTATTATCATACCTACAACTTCAAACTCACCACCATTGCATTCGTCAACATATTGATTTAATTTGTAACAAATATCCTCCGCACTCAACTGGTTATGAGCAGCCATGTTGCTGCAATGTGTTTACATTCAGTCAGCTGTCTGTTCTATCTAAGAAAATGTAGGATTCTGTTTATGCCAGTTGTAACTAGGAAGCGTAGGGAATTCACTGGTTCCAAAAAGTGATATATTTAGCAGACAGATGGCAGAGGAAGTCGGTTTGAAAGTCGAGTACGCTTTACTACGCAACCCGCGGGAGACAATGTGCGATTCCAGTACGCTTTACTATGCAACCCACAAGAAAGAGTTAAAAGAAAGGTCAGAAAGCTGTTGGTTCAACAGCTAATAATGTCTCTGTTTGACAACTGTCATGTTGTGGCGCCCTCTCTAATAGACTTCAGAGAGTTCAGAATGCTTGTGTTTGCTTTATAATGAACATTCCAAACTCCTGTGTTCCATGAGCTAAATTGCCCTAAACTAAACCAGCGTCATAGCTATTATTCCTTGCTTCTACTCCACAAAATAATACACAAGCAGACACCCTCTTATCTAACAGATTTTTCTTTTTTTTTTTTTTGCTAGGGGCTTTACGTCGCACCGACACAGATAGGTGAGAGAGGTGGGAGAGGCCTAGGAGTTGGAAGGAAGCGGCCGTGGCCTTAATTAAGGTACAGCCCCAGCATTTGCCTGGTGTGAAAATGGGAAACCATGGAAAACCATCTTCAGGGCTACCGATAGTCTAACAGATTCTATCCAGTTGCTCTCAACCATTCATAACATCCCAACCAGCTAATGTAACCCTCAAAATACCAAATCACAGATCCACCCTCTACAATATTCTTTTGTTGTCAGTACAATTCGAACGTGGAATTCGTTGCCCAATGACCTAGGGGATGATCTATCTGAAACAGTATTTTTAAAAGGAAATGTTGGCAACGGTGCTTGGACGGATCAACTTGGGTGTAAATACATGAATTCTGCTTTGCTCTTTTGTTATTTCATTCCACGTGTCATTAAGTTTTTATAGATTTGTTTTTATTGATGTATTAAGACAATTTTATTTATTCTGGATTATTTTAGATACATTTATTTTTTCTTTCCTTTAACGTGTTCTTATAACTATGTGTACAGTTTAGTACAGGGTGAACAACATAAAGCGGAACCAGCCCCGCACCCCGGCGGCGCAGCCTGCATACGGGAGGTACGTGTGTGACAGGAAAACCACAGTAAATACATTGTCGCGTAAGCTATTTCTAACAAACAAACAAACAAACAACACAATAAATAAAAGTACTCACAGATATCATGCCTCCCTTCGTTATTCAAGCATTTCTGACACCTATTTGTTCATTACCCTTCAGTAACTTCATACCCATCTGAACAGAACCATTTCCATTTCCTGAGCAAGTCGTCGAAGTGATTTTGCAGGAGACTTTCCAGAGCGTTACCGAGTTACCTACAGTACTGCACGTGGTTTGTTATGATCAAGTAAACTTCCCGTCTTATGTAATTTATTTACTAATCTGTGAATCAAAGTCTGACCTGGCACTTGAACATCTCTTGAAATAGTCTCCTTACGGCCCTCACACTTTCTGTACGGACATATGAATAGTAAATGAATACTCTTTTGGGAACAGAATACCGATATCCGACTTGAGCCACCTGAGCCATTTCACAGATTTCACACACTGTACTAATGTCACCAAAGAAACACGTGCCACATTTGCAAACGTTCAACAAAGATTGAAACCTGGCGCGGTAGCGCGGCCTTGCGTACATCCGGCACTGTATTTTGTCACTGGCTGACTCACCCACTCAGGAATTCCTGCGCACAGGACGGAGCTCACTCGGTATGAGAGAGAGAGAGAGAACAGTATGTACATTATAGACATGGTCTGGCAGAATAGCAGGCTTCATAGTCTGAGTCACGTCATGTAAATAAAAACAAAATATATACTTTTTTACATTAGTACATTTAATGTACATATTACAAGTTCTCTCACATCCTGTGAAGGCAGTTATTTAGCTCTGAAAATCTAAATACTTACTTCCAGCTCCTCTTTTGGCATCGTTCCACAGATCGTCGACAATCCTTTCGACTTCGTTTAGTTTCTTATCGAACTCCTCATCGCTTATAACGGTAGGGCTGCTAGCAATGTCGTTCAACACCTTCTCCAGCTCGGCCAGTTTTTGGCGATGGGCATTGGCCGCATCCTGCACCAGGTTGTAACAGTCGGGGCAATCCACACAGCCTCGCTGACGATCGTACTTATTCTCCTTACACCGATCACAGCGTCTACCCTCTACGTTCTCCAAGCACTGTGCAACAAACAGACAATACAGTACACTACTTCTGTCAGCAATATATGTCATGGTAGCTTTCAGTGAGAAAAAGCAAGAATCAACAAGCCTATAAACTAGCATGTATCCGCGGCTTTGCCTGAGTTTATCAATTCAACCGTTAGATGTTTTAAACCATTTATACTTGAAAGCAAGATAAAAAAAGCAATTATATTTATTAACACATTTTTACATAAATTGCATGAATTACATTACTTTATTTTATTTTTAATTACTGTATATTGTTACTTTCAATACGTAAGATACCGTGTTGGTGGATGATACAAATAATATTTAAAACAATATAATAGACCACATTACATAAAAAATAGACAATTATTTTCTTACAGAGTTTCTGGATAAACTTCATTAAGTGTCCTTCCATTTGGAACAACCCACATACTGTTGACTATGGGAGAAGCACGGTTTCCAAAGATCCATTCCTACAACTTTAAGCAATTATCCTTGTGCCTTGTTGATGCACATAGCAAAACTGAACCAAACGGGGAATTGCAGACATCTAAATTGCAATGGTATAACCGAAAGGATGATTTTCATCCGAGGAATGAATACTAAGAAGATGTACAATATTATAGGGAAGGATACACCTTTCAATACTCCGTAGTAAGTTGAACTAAAAACCCCCAGGGGCTCTGAACTTCGGAGCGTGGGTTGGCGACCATGGGGCCCTTAGCTGAGTCCTGGCATTGCTTCCACTTACTTGTGCCAGGCTCCTCACTTTCATCTATCCTGTCCGACCTCCCTTGGTCAACTCTTGTTCCTTTCCGACCCCGACACTATTAGGTTTCCGAGGGCTAGGGAGTCTTTCATTTTCACGCCCTTCGTGGCCCTTGTCTTCCTTTGGCTGATATCTTCATTTTTCGAAGTATCGGATCCCTTCCATTTTTCTTTCCTTCCCACCCTCTATCCCCCAGGGGCTCTGAACTTCGGAGCGTGGGTTGGCGACCACGGGGCCCTTAGCTGAGTCCTGGCATTGCTTCCACTTACTTGTGCCAGGCTCCTCACTTTCATCTATCCTGTCCGACCTAACTTGGTCAACTCTTGTTCTTTTCCGACCCCGATGCTATTAGGTTTGCGAGGGCTAGGGAGTCTTTCATTTTCACGCCCTTCGTGGCCCTTGTCTTCCGTTAACCGATATCTTCATTTTTCGAAGTGTCGGTTCTCTTCCTCTTTTTTCCTCGAATTAGTGTTATATAAAGGATTGTTGCCCAATTGTATTTCCTCTAATAACAATAACCACCACCACCACCACCACCATCACCACCCTCTAATAAATGTTCCCCACCCCCTTTCTCTATTTATCATTTTTTTGTCAATTACTACGGCAAGTTGTTTCGAGTTGAACCTCGTATTTCTTTAATTATTTCTTCCTATTTTTTAATATATTTTTATTTGGCTTTATTCTTTTTTAACGTTTTAAATTATTTTAAAACCTATATATCCACTTTGAATTTGAGGAAATTAAATCCTACACTGTTTTCCTAAGACTTCATTCACATCACCTTTTACTCTTCGGCCGGAGAAACAAATGCCTACAAGACCTGCCTAGCAACGACTTTACATAAGTGCATACTTGATCTGCTTATGAACTTTAACTATATTTGTTTTCGGCGCAAGATAGTGATGTTTTGTTTACTCTCTTGACTGTGATTATTGTGTTTTGAACATTAACTGAATTGCTACGATATGATACAATGTTAATTTTTTGCCTGTGTTCAATATATTAGTTGTTTTAAGATCTTCGCTAATTGGCTGATGATGACACTTGAAATGTGTTGAAACCGGTCCCAATAAACAGGTTGTAACTACTTTTTAGTTCAACTTACTACGGAGTATTGAAAGGTGGATCCTTCCCTATAATATTGTACATCTTCTTATTTCTCTATTCAATACGGAACAATCATGAAGTTTTTAACTTTGAATGAATACTACTCGAACCAGGATTGTTTTTGACACAACCATGTGTGATCAGCAAAATAAACTATAAAAAGTAATATAAATAATTAATGAAAGCAGGCCTTTTACCTGTATAAAGATTCATCTAAGAATACGCCTCTGTTAAAACTTTCCTATTTCTGCATACCATAGACTTGTCTGAGCATTGCACACATACAAACACTACTGAAAATTATGGCCTCCTCGTGTTGTGGACTGAAAATGGTTTCCTGTGCCATGGACTTAAAATGGATCCTTGACTTATATTACCTATCTTATGTACATTGTCTAGCGACAGTGAATCTATACATATAACTTTGCTGGCAGCACGATGGATTGTCATATCTCAACACACGTTTTCTGCTGGTATTTTATTCATAACTCACTAACGAATGTGAAAATTAAAAATCTGGCTTCGAGGAACGTTTGGACCTACTTCCATCTACCCACGTTAAAAATGTATGATCTCTGCATGCCGTAGATTTGGCTGGGCATTGCACAAACACAGACAGCCAAACACTTCCTTTTATTAAGTTATTACTAGTCGACCAAGAACATTTGCTAGAAAAATGAATTAACAGTTCCAATTTTAATGCCATGACAGTAGAAAAGATACTAAAGAGGACTGAATGTTAGGTAAGGAAAACAAAACTGTAACAGGTAGATCATTTCAAGTGTTCAGAAAGTGTATTCTCCTGGGATGGTAATGCAGTAAGTGGGCAGCAGAACTAATGCAGTGAACTCACAGTTGCAGCCAACGGTATACTGTAAGATGAAGTTGAGCTGTTGGACGAAATTGCTGTACAGGAGTGAAAGCTCAGTGGACTATGGATATCTTATTCATAAGTTGGAAGTAAGACACAAACAATGGCAGGAGGATACAAGATAAACTGCCTTTGGTGGTGGATCCATGTGAGGTAAATGGAAGAGGATAATGCACTTGGTCGTGAAATGTAAGAGAAGACGATGACGGTTTACTGATAAGAGGTACAGAACTAAACAAGACCCTGCAACAAGTTGCAAATAAGGTGCTTAGCTAATTCACAGAGGCTCGCAGACTGAATGCTGAAGAGCTCAATGCATACTCAAAGGATACACATCCTAAATAGTTGAAATGATCTACCTGTTCCAGTCGAGTCTCTTCTTATAAATACAAACTTACCGGGCACTGTCCGCGAGGGTCACACTGCAGACTAATGGAGCCGATGTTATCACAGTCGCAAGCCTTGCAGCCTTCCGTGGAGAAGCCATAACGATAAGCTTCACAAACATCGCACCGCAGTCCGGTAATACCTGGACGACAGTGGCACTGTCCCGTGCTGACATCGCACGTTTGATTAAGAGAGCCGGTGGGATCGCACTTACATGCGTGGCAACCCTAGAAGAAAAAACAAAGAGCATCTACAGAAAAAAAACAAAGCACTGGAGAGGAAACACTGCCCTATTTTAAGAGTTAATCACACAGGCTAACAGCGTGTGACCAAGATACTGTTCAACCTGGCTCACGTGGGTTCTCAGTGTCATTGTTGTCGGCACGTGAACTTCCGTTGCTAAGTGGCAGCACTTGAGAAGGTTATCATATGAAATGAATTTCATTTTGGTCTGCATTGATGATTTATCACTATCAACAAGGATGAGAAGATCCACCTATTCAGTACTGTATATAATATGTAATATTAGGACTCATTTCAACCCTTGTATTGGGTCATCTTCACCCTTAAATTATAAATGGAAAAGAACATTAAATTGTAACTTGGAAGCACCAACACCTAATATACACGGAAGAAAATGGAAATTGCAACACCCAGAAGGAGTGGTGCTACACTGCTGCAATTGAACATGCAGGACGAGTGTTCAGTTGTGATTCGAAGATTACACTTTCAGTTCCCTCTGACCGCAAGTTTGGACAACAATCAATACAGGATTTGCCTACCACGAGCTGCAATACATTGATGAATTCGTCGAGGCATGGAGTCAATAAGGCCCTGGATCGCTTCCTGAGAAATTGTGGCCTGTGCTTGCTGCACTGCATGGATCAGTTATTCCAGAGTCGTGGGTGGCTGAGGACGGTTGGCCAGTTGTCGACCCATGTCCCACACATGCTCAATAGGACTGAGGTCCGGGAATCCGGCGGGCCATTCTAAGGTTGTGATGTCGTGGAGAACTTCTCTGGAGATGCGTGCAGTGTGAACCTGGGCATTGTCCTGCTGAAATATCCCATTAGCAATGTTCGCCATCATAGAGACAACCACTGGATTGAGTACCCTATCAACGTACTGTCGAGCAGCCATAGTGCCCTTAACAAGCACTAATTGTGATTTCACATTAAAGCCAATAGCTCCCCAGACCATAATGCTTGGTGTTGGCCTTGTGTGCCTCTCGACAATAAGATCTGGGCGGCCCCTCTCCCTGGTATGTCGGCGTACACGATTCCGGTGATCACTGCGGGCAAGACAGAAGCGCGATTCATCACTAAAGATGACCCTATGCCATTCGTCGACCCACGTCGATCTTTCTCGACACAAGGCAAGCCTTACACGTCGCTATTGTGAGGTCAATGGAACACCTTCTGCAGGGATATGGGCTCGTAAGCCAGCTGCACACAGGTGATTACCAACTGTTTGTTGTGTAATGTGGGGTGCCACAGCTGCTCGAATTTGCAGTGCTGTTGCATGGGGTTCCCTCCGGGCCATCCGAATGATGCGGCAATCCTCTTTAACAGTTGTCTGTTGTGCTGGACCTGTGCCAGGTCTATGAGAGTGGGGTACCTTTATTTGACCCCTGCTGCCATACACGTTGTACCGTAGATGCCTGTCGGCCAACACGTGCAGCGACAGTCCTTAGCGATAATCCGGCCTCACACAACCCAATCATCCGAGCCCTCTCAAACGGCGACAGTTGTTGATAGCGTGCTCTTCTCTGTTGTCGAGGCATGTTTGATGGGGAACACTTCACTGCACAGACTGCAAGTCAACTACGCTACACCAGAGTCCGTACACTGGAGATGATTCCACCACGACCAATCACGTGGGGAGACCTGTAGCAACAATCCAATGGGTCTGAAACTTTGATCGTTTACATACCTTCATGGCATAATTCCATATCTTGAAAATCAACACAAACGACCAATGCCTTCATGGTGTTGCAATTTCCATTTTCTTAAGTGTAATACTATTGGCATGTCTTGAATCATTCATGAAATACTTTGTGGTTACACATGAGTCATCTACAAGGCAGTAGGTTAATTTATTGCACTCCTATTAATCCCCAAATGGTGGACTGTCTCTTCTGTCATCTCCACTGAACCGAAGTCAATCTTCGCCACTGAGGTCTTCACTAGTAACCCTGACTAGGACACTTGCCAGGTGCTACACACTAGGACTCATGTGCACAGGGCCACCACACCCTAAAGCAGAGCTGCCTAAAAGAGGGTCTCTACCTGCTACCCTGCAGGTAAACGGGAAAGAGCTATGTGAACAGACAATGCTGGCGTCAGCTCAAAGGGTTACAAGGTGATGATGATGACTAACAAGGAAAGATTCACAACTGTCTGAAATAATCCCATTTGCTGATAAATTTGACCATAATAGGTGCTGTTTATTTTTGTACTGACTTGTATAAACTCATTAGAGAACTATTTCAAATTGTATTCTGGTTAAATGCACCTTGTGAATACACTTTCTGTTAATGAACCTTATTTATTCATTGTACCTCTTTTGAGAACAATAACCATTCTCTCCATCAGTGATCATACAAACTTATTTCAATTGCCAAAGTGTATTGACAAGGCTGATTTAACCAGAATACTATCTTAACCCTTATGCTTTCAAGGTAACGATCTATCGGTACCCACGGTTCCTGCGAAAACTGTCATGGTAACGACCCATTGTTACCGGCTTTTATTGTTATTATTTCATTATTTACATGCCAGATAGCAGCATTTTGCACGGAATATGAAGAGCACAGTTTTAACTTGTGTTATACTCCGCGGGAACTGCCGACTATCTGTATTTATCGATAATCTTAGAGTATAAAATATGTGCTCACTGGAGTTCAGTGTCTTGTCTATGTCGTGGTTGGCGGGAAACGTGCGAGTATTTATAGACATGATACTGTATAGGCTTTTGGGCTTATGTCGTGTCAAGAAAATAAGGTGAAATTCTTTACTTTTCACAGAGATCTGTGCTTGCATCATCAGAAGAAAATCTCGACTGTCCACGAGAAAGGCTTCTTAAACAATGAGCTTCTGAAATTTAGATGTTATAAAAGAAGTGGAAATGGTACTTCATTAGTCACCAGATGGCTCCCAGGACGTGGCATAGTGCTAGCGTCCGAAACGGAAGCTGATCGAGCCATAGAATCTGTCTAAGAGGGTCACATAACATGTGTACGTAACATATGACATTGACAGGTGTATGCCATTGACACAAGCCTGGAATGAAACATCTGGCGATGAGGAATGTACGAATTTGGAAAACACTGAGATGAAATAACAATAGTGAAGGGACAGGGAAGAGAACTACCTACGTGAATCCTTAATGGCTGGCAACCAGGTATTGCTTAATTGATAGCCAGTGTTCCTGTTGAAATTGTTAGGATTTCTAAGTATTTCCACAGCTCCCCGTATAATCCTGGACCTGTAGTGTCTAGTGTGGGTAAGAGATCGAGCATCTTGGAACATGACATCATGACCCGACGATAGAGCGTACTCAGCTATTGCTGATTTGTCTGGCTGGTTGAGACGAATATTACGTTCATGTTCCTTGATACAGCTACCAATCGACCAGCATGTTTGGCCGATGTATACCTTTCTGCAAGTTCAGGGAACTTCGTATACCCCAGGATGTAAAAGTGGGGACAATTTGTCCTTGGTTTTACTCAGACTGTGAGCAATTTTAGTGGTGGTGCCAAACATGGTTTTTATATTGTGTTTGCGGAGGATCTTGGCGATTCGATCTGTGGTGTTGTGAATGTAAGGCAAGTAGGCAGTTCCTGTCACTTCTTCCTTCTGTGAGCATTGCTTCGTCATTTCTGTGGGATGCAGGGCTCTATGAATATGCAAATCTGCGAGTATTTCTCTCTGTTTTTGTTGGTGATACTGATTATATAGTGAAATTAAGCAGTATCATAGGCATTATATTTAGTTAACTTGTTAGTTCATAATATGAATAGTTCTCTTACATAATTAGGTGCATATTGTTAATGAAGTGTTAGATATAGTCAGATATAAATCATTTAATTTAGGCCTAGTTATTTATCGCATGCAACATGGCGAAGAGAGTTCATTTAGCTGACGATGATACCACTGAATATCTTAATACCAATCAATATAATGGTCCGTTATTGGACATTGTAAATTTTCCAGCTAACTCATTCTTGGTTGCCTGCGTTTCGCTCTCAGGTGCTAAGTTGGGCTCGTCAGTTGGGACTTAGCACACCTCCAAAGACGCAAGGCTAGTTCCCTATGGGAATCAACATCTATATCACAGAATATCTTGACAATTATTCAATTATTGATCTTTCTTTGTCCGAATCAGAAAGTGTGGATGACAATGATAATAATCCTGCACCTCCAGTAAGAAATGTTTATTTTATGCAAAAAATGGCTGACGTTTTTCAGTGATACATCACTTTACATAATTTAATCTATCTTTGGATGTAATGCACATAGAATCTTATATTATCATGCTAGTAAACAATAATATAACCTTTCTACTAACATCAATCACACCAAGCTCGATAGCTGCAGTCGCTTAAGTATCCAGTAATTGGGAGATAGTGACTTCGAACCCCACTCTCGGCAGCCCTGAAGATCGTTTTCCATTTTCACACCAGGCAAATGCTGGGGCTGTACCTTAATTAAGGCCATGGCCGCTTCCTTCATATTCCTAGGCCTTTCCTATCCCATCGTCACCGTAAGACCTACCTATTGCGATTGATCTATCTAAGGCATTTGATAGAGTAGACTGGCAAAAATGAGTGCTATTGGACTAGAAAAAAAGAGTGACTGAATGGGTGGCTATATTTCTAGGAAATAGAACTCAGAGAATTAAAGTAGGCGAAGATTTATCTGACCCTGTAATAATTAAGAGGGGAATTCCTCAAGGCAGTATTATTGGACCTTTATTTTTTCTTATATATCATTGATATGTGTAAAGAAGTGGAATCAGAGATAAGGCTGTTTGCAGATGATGTTATTTTGTACAGAGTAATAAATAAGTTACAAGATTGTGAGCGGCTGCAGGGTGACCTCGATAGTATTGTGCGATGGACGGTGGGCAATGGTATGATGATAAACGGGGTTAAAAGTCAGGTTGTGAGTTTAACAAATAGGAAAAGTCCTCTCAGTTTTAATTACTGTGTTGACGGGGTGAAAGTTCCTTTTGTAAGTGCCTAGGTGTCAATATACGAAAAGACCTTCATTGGGGTAATCACATAAATGGGATTGTAAATAAAGGGTTCAGATCTCTACAGATGGTTATGAGGGTATTTAGGGGTTGTAGTAGGATGTAAAGGAGAGGGCATATCTCTGGTAAGACCCCAACTAGAGTATGATTCCAGTGTATGTAACCCTCACCAGGATTACTTGATTCAAGAACTGGAAAAAATCCAAAGAAAAGCAGCTCAATTTGTTCTGGGTGATTTCCGAAAAAAAGAGTAGCATTACAAAAATGTTGCAAAGTTTGGGCTGGGAAGACTTGGGAGAAATGAGACGAGCTGCTCGATTAAGTGGTATGTTTTGAGTTGTCAGTGGAGAGATGGCGTGCGAGGAGATCAGTAGACGAATAAGTTTGAGTGGTGTCTTTAAAAGTAGGAAAGATCACAATATGAAGATAAAGTTGGAATTCAAGAGGACAAATTGGGGCAAATATTCATTTATAGAAAGGGGAGTTAGGGATTGGAATAACTTACCAAGGGAGATGTTCAATAATTTTCCAATTTCTTTGCGATCATTTAAGAAAAGGCTAGTAAAACAACAGATACGGAATCTGCCACCTGGGCGACTGCTCTAAATGCAGGTCATGATTGATTGATTGATTGACTGATTGATTGATATGTCATTGCGACATAATCACAAACTTGTGCAGTGAACAGCATTTCTCAGAATTGCCTCAAAACTTTCAAAATCTGAAACTTGTAACTTTGTTTCCACAATTGTTATATTTTTGTAAGTTGAACCATTCTGGTTTAGGGACTTCACTCACTTGCAGTGATAATAAGTGATATATACTCTATAAGTGTACAAACTTTCATGTTGATACCTTTATTGGTGCACCTTCCACGTAACTTTTGGGGTAAATGTGGCTGACAGTTTTCACACATCCATCAGCTGAGAGCTTGAAAGCGAAAGGGTTAAATAGTTGTTTTATTGAGTTTATAATCCCATGTGATGGTATGTGAAAAATGAAGCATAAAAGTTAGCATAATCAAGCAACATAGTAAACAGCAGTCCGCACATAGGTCAATTTACAGTTTCTTTAACATACAAAGGGACAGTCGATGTTGATGTCTACATTTCTAAGGTGGTCAAAAATAACAAACAGTCATGGATGTTACCTCTCCACTGAAGATGTTGTAGAAGCCATCCTCACAGCGATCGCAGTTCTTGCCCAGGACATGAGGTTTACACTGACATTGACCAGTCAATTGGTCACACACTGGAGGACCAAACCCACTCTCGACTGTGCCTGCGTGATAGCATTGACAGGGCTTGCAGTCACCTTTAGGAAGTGCCAGAGCATCGCCATAAAATCCTGTAATCAAAATAAAACTCAAGTTTAGTTTACACGTTGTTCAACTAAAGACCTTGGAGATGTTTGTATGTATGATTGAGTATTGTGTGAAGAAGCCTGGCATATTGGGCTAACTGGCAGCGCAATAGCCTAAGGAAGAAACAAAGTTTACGTTAAATATAATTTCGAAAATTTTATGTCACGACAGATTGCTTGATAGAGCCGACCTTAACCCTTTCACTGTTACCCATTTAAATCTCCCACTGGCGCTAGCACATTGCCCAATAGGAGTTGTGGTTTCACTCTGATCATTTAATTGGAAAACAATTTGTATCTTCGGTCATTTTAAAGATATTTTTACCAAACTAAAACTACAGTGATTGTGAATCTTTCCTCTACATAACTAGGAAGTTACAGACTTATTACTTCAATACTTAAGGTATAATATTAATAGTTTTATATCAGATTATTTTTTCATTTTTTAGGTTAGTTGCAAGAAAATGCCCACAGTATTTAACAATTTGTGTTCGGACCGCACAATTTCCACTTTCCTTATGAAAGAAACCTACGTAGAGTATGACAGCAATATCATTTCCTCATTCTGAATTAGATATGCTGGCTAGCTCTCACTGCGAATTGAGAGTGTGGGCAGATGCTCTCTGATGGATTTGCTTATCTTGTAATATAGCACATGAGATTCCAAAAATAAACATACATGCCTAGAAATAATTCATGATATCATACAAATAATATGCCGTGAATATTTAAGTCAGATCACTATCACTCGTAAGTATGGCTTCAAAAATTCGACACGAGTTGAGCGGTTTGCAATGTATGGTGCGTGTTAGTGATGCAGAAATTACGACGTATTTTGCTGAAGATGTACTAGACAATGACAATGATACTGATTTCAATTTTGGTGTTAGGCTAAAAGAGAGACATTTCATCTCCAAGCTTCCATCCACAGATAAGAAAAAATATCCTAGCTGGCAATTTACACTGTGTCAGAAATAAGCATTAGGAGAGATGTAAGAACAATGTGCGCTGCCTCCAGAAATGTGCACTTGTGCTTCAAACCCTGTTTCGAGGAATAACCATAGTAAACTCAACATGTAAAGGAATGATACAAAGATATTTTATTAGTATTTCAGTAAAATTACTTTTTCCAAAACATACAGTGAAATAAACTGCACATATGATGAAAATAATTTGCAATAAATCTACGTCCATAATGTGCAGCAGGCAAGTTATTGTCCATAGTGGGGAATGGGTTAATGGAGATATTCACTAATTCAACTCCAAACACGGGGATGTTGCTAAGTTGTCACGTGGAAGGTGGTGTTGTAAGATGCACAATCGTACTTTAATCGGGAAGATGACTCATGGAAGTAAGCTCAAGGAAGTAAGGAAGTAAGCCTCATTCTTCTTTAGTCTGAGTTTCACACAAGCTCATCAACCAGCAAGTACAGAAATGAGACATGCATACATTTGTATACTTGTTATGAATGACATCAGATTATACAACATACTCTAACTTATACTTGGAATGCTTTGTCTGCTGGGCAACCTCTGTGTAGGCGAAGCTGAACAGCATGTGCTGTTGAAAATACTTTTAAAAATGGCTTGCAGTCTAGTAACTTCCGAACAGAAAGTACTTAGTTCCTAAATGGCCGGCTCCATGGCCAAATGGTTAGCGTGCTGCTCTTTGGTCACAGGGGACCAGGTTCGATTCCCGGCAGGGTCGGGAATTTCAACCATCATTGCTTAATTTCGCTGGCACGGGGGCTAAGTGTATGTCTGGTCTTCAACATCATTTCATCCTCATCATGACGTGCCAGTCGCCTACGGGTATCAAATCAAAAGACCTGCACCTGGAGAGTCAAACATGTCCTCGGACACTCCCGGCACAAAAAGCCATATGCCATTTCATTTCAGTTCCTAAATATGTCACCAGATGCCTTTATGTGTTCATTTTCAAATTATCTGTCATCCAACTATCAGATGGGCAAATAGTAAAGAATAGCCAATAGAAGTCCACAGCAAAAAATGCAGCATTTAAGAACCAAATGTTCCCTATTAGTGAGAGAAATATAATTCATCTGAAACAACTCACACTTTAAGTTGACTCTACATAGATGTAGCACATAGCTCCTGCTCTTAAATGAAATATTTCAATTGTATACAAAGTACAATAATGGAACCCAGCCTGCAAAATTTGTTGTTTAGAAAATTATTTTTTAAAACCTCAAAGTAACTCGTAACAGTCCTTTTATTGTTTCATAAGGAATTATTTCACAATCATAGACATACATCAAACCATGGTTATGTTTAACCTTTAGAACTCACACGGCGGGCAATGCCCAACACGATTTTCTTCACTGTATAACTCCTTTGTTGGGTAACAAATGCATGAATCGCAGATGCAGTAAGCTACTGCCATCCGTTCATGACAATCTGAAGCCCTGTATTGCTATAATCTCTTTGAACTCAGGCTTTGTGGAGTGCTCTTTGAAGACCATGCAGATGTTGCTTAGCGACATGGCATCATTCGAGGAGCATGAGAAGTAATAAGCATGACTTTTAGACTAAAGTGATGTTGATTTCAGCAATAGTGGGAACAATGTTTAATTAAGTGGTGATGAAGTTATTGTGGTAATAGACTGTGTTAGTGAATTCAGTGATGAAGACTCCGATAATGAGAAAATTATAAAAAATTACAGTGCTGGTACCTCTGCTGACGGCTTGAAGGATTACCGTGACTCGGACTTTGTCTTCAAACAAATCCCATTCACAGATATGTCTAGTTATAAATAACACCACAGGACTAAACATAAGAGTGAACTTGATTATTTTCCGTTATTTATGACTGACAGGTTATTGACAGAAATTTTGCATGAAACTAACCAGTATGCCAATGTAAACATTCAGGAAGTTACACCCCTAAATGGTCGTTCAAACGTATCATTTATTGTCATCCACAGAGAAGAAGTAAAGACTGGAGATTTGAATGAGTGAGAAGCGAAGGGACACGTGAGATAGTGTTTTTCTGTAACACTTGTACAAGAAAGCCTGGATTACATCTTGGCTAGTGTTTTGAGAAGTTCCACACAAAGCACAATTATCAACGAAAATGTGGTTAAAAATGCTGAACACTGCACCTGAGTATTATACTTGTATTATCTTACCGGGCGAGTTGGCCGTGCGCGTAGAGGCGCGCGGCTGTGAGCTTGCATCCGGAAGATAGTAGGTTCGAATCCCACTATCGGCAGCCCTGAAGATGGTTTTCCGTGGTTTCCCATTTTCACACCAGGCAAATGCTGGGGCTGTACCTTAATTAAGGCCACGGCCGCTTCCTTCCAACTCCTAGGCCTTTCCTATCCCATCGTCGCCATAAGACCTATCTGTGTCGGTGCGACGTAAAGCAAATAGCAAAAAAAAAAAAGAATACTTGTATTATACTAATAATATTTATTTTGTATTTGTTTTATTTGATTTTTATAAATGTGCTGCCCACATGTTTGTGCAAACTTATCCCTTCTTAAGCAGATTAGTAAACTGAGCTGGAGAGGCAAGCGTGTTCAGAAGAAATGGAGTGCTAAGGGTTAAGATTATATCCATCATTAATCTTTGCATTTTGAAAACCAGTGGAACATCCGAGATATACAGCTAGTATGAAGGGAGAGATTGTACATTTCCTGTCTTGGCCCCGCTGAGTGCTTTCCCATGATGTCAACACAAACAAACAAACAAACAAACAAACAAACAAACAAAAACTACAAAAACTGTAACAATCAATCTTAATGTACATCACCTGGAACACAGCGCTCACAATGGGTGCCTCCAGTGTTGTAGATACACTTCAAACATTCTCCAGTTGTTCGGTTGCAGTTTCCAACGGCATTGGGATCCACATTATCGTTGCAGTCGCATGGTAAACACAGGCGGACGGGTCCTGCCCTGCCCACGGGGTCTCCGTAGTATCCGTCACTGCATAGGTCGCATCTCGGTCCTGAACACAAGCCCACACGCTCATTGAGACATCACTTAAATACGGATCTGTGGAAGCGAACTTGGCACTTCAAACCACTTACCTCCATATCCTACAGGACACTCGAGGCACACAATAATGTCCTCCTCTATCTGAAGACAAGGCCCATTGTTGGGGCAGGGACACAGTTTACAATCGTACTGCGTTCCCTGCAGAGCATTCCCATAATAGCCTCGAGCACAGCGATCGCAGTTATCTCCTGCTGTGTTGTGCTGACAGATACAGCGACCTGCAAACAGTAACGTCTTATTGTTAAAACTAAGAAACAAAGTGTGATGTTTGGGACATCACTGAAGGTTTTTAATTATTGAACTATATATTTAATTGATAAGATGTATATATTTAATCACTGATAGGTCATGCTTAAATTAATATGTATATATATATATATATAGGGTCTTTATCATCCATTTCAATCATCATTTCATTTCTTTGTATCGCGGCTATAACGTATTCTGAACGAACAAATTATTGGGTAAAGTATTTCAACATCACGCATATTTATAACTTGCAGTAAATTTTCCAATAGCCGTTGTGAGGTGACCAGAGTCAGCAGGCTAATTTCAGCCCAATTCCAGGAAAAGTACGTCATCGAGATTACGAGAGACCTTACCCTCTCCACCTCATGAAGATACAGTTGATACATTATTAACACCCACTTTTCAAACTCGGTTTGGGGACGCTTTATTTCAGCGGGAAAGTTCAGCCTATGGAATGAACGTAATGAAGCAACGTGATGGACTGACAGCTATACAAGGGAGAAGGGATGAGACCTCGAATATTACTGGACCATGTGATATGGATGATGGAAGGAGACTTGTGAACCGATAAATACCACCGACAAGGGCTGGAGAGGACATTCATTTGGACAGCCGGACTTTCTCATTTATATACTTATTCATTCTACGTCTACACATCGGAGAAGATTTTAACTTAGTTCACTTCGCATCTGAGTATATTCTACTCAAAAGTTACTCTCATTGGGACTTGTTATCTCAATGACGAGAGGTAGTCAATGGGAGACCGGTTTTTGACTAGTATAGGGCAGGAGAGCTTTTATTATGAGTTTAGCTACGCTACTGTTCCGTAATACGGAAGAATACGAAGGTATTCTCTCCATGAACATAACCCATGGTGGTTTTGCACTTAAAATTAGGACTCATTACGACTTTATGTAAGGAGTACAATAGGAAGTGTTAAAGATAGGAAATGTGGATGTAGGACTGGAATTCAACAACAGATGAGGCAGCCTGTACGAGAGATCTACCCATCTTCAGCTTCAAGACAACAGAGTCTACATTTGGTGAGCTTATGGCATAAGTTACTGCAAGTCTTCGCGCAACAGTTCATTTTCTTAGAGTTAATTTCATTCACTTTTTCTTTTGCTTCCGTAAGTTCAGATTTCGTTAATACGCTGTTACGTCACGTTTTTCATCTTAATAAATAGCTGTTTTAATTTATATTTTATGAAATAATTATTAATGATCCTTAAATTCCAAGTTAGTGTACTTAATGATTTGTGTTCCGTTCACCCCACCCCTGGGAGTTTTTTGAGTCTCATTACGTAATTTTATTTATTATTATTATTAATTATCTACTTTTGTTTTCAAGCCATAAGCTAGAAGACTGGCACCCTTGGGATACTGTTTCTGGAGAAACAATGACATATCATTTATTTATTTTAATATTAAAGTGACCCGCAACGTTATAATTTTGTCATACATCTGTGGGCTAAGTGGGTACGTCACAAAAGTACTAAATTGTAAATTGTACTAACATATTATTGTGACAAGACGTAGAAGGAAGAAAAATATATAATATGTTTCTTCACAAAAGTATTTTTAATAAAAGGGCGTAGGGACGTGGCGACCCCATCGCCCAGTGGGAAACCACTGCAATCAGCCACCCGAGTATTGGCGGGAAAACCATACCTCATTGGGTTAGGAGGAAATGCCAACCCAGAACCCTGAACATCTGGGGTTGTCCATCTGCGGTTAACAACCGTAGTTGTAAATCTGAGCTTGCTCCACCCAAGGTTAACTACCATCGGAAGTCAACCATGGAAGGTCTTTTAGGAAAAAAATTCCACCGTCCTGTCCCAGAAAGCAGGAGAAGGCTACATCGGATTCAGTGGGTAGCCACCTTGAAGACATCAACGAGTCGGAGCATTGGCAATCACCCATTCCCATGCCAGCACATAAGAACTGGATCAACTACATTGCAACTTATAATATTAATTCTCTACTTAAAGCAGGAAAACTAAAGAACTCGATGGACGAATTAGACAAACAGAAAATTTTAGTAGCGGGACTCCAGGAGATGAGAAATACTACAGAAGAACCATTTGAATCTCAAGGCTACAGAATTTACAATGGGAAACCTGGACTAAGGGTTATGAAACAATGCCTCCAATTTGGAACTGGGTTTATAGTCAATGTGAAAATAACAGATGCGATAACCGATTTTCAAGCCATCTCACCTAGAATTGCAACTTTGAGTTTAAAAGCATCCAACAAAATTTATACCATCATAAATGCCCATGCCCCTTCTAATGAAAAGAATTTTCTAACAAAGATTAGGAAAGAAGTGGAAAAGTTTTGGGATCTTCTTGACCAAACTGTAAACCAAATAAATATTAACAACGTTAAGATCCTGTTAGGGGACGTCAATGCCCAACTCGGAAGAGAAAAGAAATACCGAGATATCATTGGGAAATGGGCTCCACATAAACATACAAATAAGAATGGTCAAAGACTTGTTGAACTCTGCAGAGAACACAAACTAATCTCAAAGTCCACTTACTTCAAAAGGAGGCCCAACTTGGAAACATCCTGATTGGAGAAAAGGGGAATGGCAGCTGGATCACATATTTATGGACAAAACCTTCCAAAGAGAAATCTACAATGTTAAAGTATTAAGAGGAGTAGATATAGGTTCAGATCATCACATAGTCAAAATCAAAATTAAGTTCACACCACTAAAAAAGAAACCAAAATGCAATAAACGAAAGAGAAACTTTGATCCACACTAGTTAATTAGGAATGATAAATACAGAGAAGTCACACAGAACATAAAACTGACAGATAACTTAGAAGAACTGGTTCCAATTCTCAGGCAACAAGCTGAAAATTTAGCCCCATTGAACACACGTAAAAGACATGCCTGGTGGACCACAGAATGTGACAAAATCCATGAAGAAAGACATCAGGCATGGTTAAAATTTCAAACGCACAAAACAGAAGAAAGTGCAACCAACCACAAAAATATCAGGAAAAAGTTCACACAAATTATCAGGCAAACCCAGAGACAATCACAGAAAGATCTAATCAACTCAGTAGAAGAAAACTACCACAAAACCAATTCCAGAGACTTTTACAAAATGTTTGGAAGACAAGTACAAAAATTTGCCCCTCCCACATTAATGCTGAAAAGTGAGGATGGAAAAACGTCACATAATGACAAGGGAAATACTGAAATCATGGCAAAAGCATTCATTAAACTTTTGAATTGTGAAGAACCCCAGGAACGTTTAGCAATTAATACAGACACGCTCATCAAAACCCCACCTGAACTCATAAACCCCCCAACAATCCAAGAGGTGGAAACAGCACTCAAAGAGTTGAAAAATTATAAGGCATGCAGAGAAGACCAAGTTTTCGCAGAAATGTGGAAATATGCCAATAATACAGTTCGAACATCCTTACACATGGCCCTAACAAAAATGTGGATAACAGAAAAGTTCCCCGAACATTGGACCACAGCCATAATCCACCCACTCCACAAAAAAGGAGATAAAAGCAATCCAGATAATTACAGCGGTATCTCTCTCTTAGACTGCACATGCAAGATTTTCTCCAGAATCCTATACAGGAGGATCAGAGAGCAACTAGAGGAAGAATTAGGTGAATACCAAGGAGGCTTCAGACCTTGGAGAAGCTGTGCAGAACAAATCATCACTTTAAAATTAGCCATAGCATATTACAAGAAGCAAAACAAACCTCTTGCAATAACCTTCGTGGCCTTAAAAAAGCTTACGACTGTATCCATAGACCTTCAATGTTGAAAATTTTTAGAAATTTTGGGCTCCATCCAAAATTAATCAAATTGATTGAACTCAACTTAACCAACACTAAATCAAAAGTCAAATTCAGAGAGGAATTCTCTGAGCCATTCATCATAAAAACAGGCTTAAGACAAGAAGATTGCTTGTCACCACTGCTGTTCAACTGTGCCTTGGAATATATAATGAGGGAATGGTACAAGAGTAATCCAAAGAACATCCGAATTGGAAGACCCAAAGACAACATAAGTTTAAATTGCCTAGGTTTTGCCGATGACCTTGCTCTCTTGTCCAACAATATTCAGGAAACCAGAAAACAAGTTATATCATTACAGGAAATAGCACAGAAAATTGGTCTTGGAATATCTTTTGAAAAGACAGTAATCATGTTTACTGACACACCACTCATAAACAAAATTGCCATAGGAAACCAAGAAATCAAAATTGTAGATAAATTTAAATATCTGGGAGAAATCATAACATATAACCTCAATGAAAAGCCAGCATGGCATAACAGAATAAATAAACTGACCAGAGCACAATATGTCTCCAAGAATACCTACAACAAAAAGAGGCCTGTCAATAGCAACAAAATTAAAACATTACAAAACAGTCACTCAACCAGCAATAACATACACAAGCGAAACCATCTTCAAAACAACTAACACTGCACAAATAGACAAAATACTCAAGACAGGGAGAAGAATCATTAGAACATGCATCAACAAATCATACTAAAAAGATGGGCACTGGAGAGTAGCTTCTAATGAAACAATCTACAAGGAAATAGAACCAGTAATGAGCTCAATCAGGAAGAAAGGCATTTCATTTTTTGGACATCTAATCAGGACACCAGAGAACAGGATCATCAGGAGAATAATAGAAAAATTATGGAATAGTAAGTGCAACATTAAGTGGATTACAGAAATCAAGGAAGGTATGGATAAACTACAAATTACAGTGGAAGACCTAAGAAACAAAACCAACAAAATCAAGAAACTCACAGACAAACAAACCAGACTGCAAATCAGAATCAACAAACAGACAATAGGAAGGGTGTTTTCCAATGAAGAAAGAAGGATAAGATCAGAGAGAATGAAGAAGTACTGGGCTGACAGGAAACTAAAAAATTCTTTGTATAAAGTTGGCTAGAGTGGTCCAATGAAAGCCATAAAATGTAAATAAATAAAAGGAAATCCACCTTTTCAGTACATACAAAACTGTTACACATAAATTATACTACATTCTTATTATTATGAAAGTACCTGTTTCGACATGTTTTCAATGTCATCATCAGCCTTTTGTAAAACCAAGCAAAAGAATAAATTCACATATAGCAACAATGTACACACATTGGTAAAATTAGTGTAACGATACATGTTTAAAATAGTTTATATGAAATATATGAGAATTGCCACGCGTTTGGTGGGGTAGGGGGGGAAATATATGACTAGTAGTATAATTTATGTGCAACAGTTTTGTATGAATTGAAAATGGATTTCCTTACATTAAAATTACTTTTGTGATTCTCAGTTCAATACGGAACAGCTATGAAGTTTTTAACTTTAGATATCCTTCTTAAAAATGCTCTAGAGGTGACATTAAAATGCATTAAGAGGATGCTGAAGACCAAAAATTATGAAAACTTTCTTTTTGTTATGAATTCCGAATTTGCAATAATTTCTCTTTTGAATAGTGTATAAATAATTTTAAATAGAAGTATTCTTTGTAAATCCATGTTGTTCCATGCACTAAAATTTTTGGCAGGTTCACAACCAAAGTGAACTAAGTCCATTTGAAATAGTTTAGAGAAATTGAGTCCTGAAGTTTCTGGCTCATAATTAATTACTGAAACTTTAAAATAATTTTAGAAAAAGCTTAATCGCTAGGGTATTTTCTAACTTAAATGTTGGCATATGTATGAAATAACAAGTTATTGACCCTGGTGAACAATTTCATTTTATTAGAAAGCAAATGGACTTGGTTCACTCTGGTCGTAAATTTTAATTTACTGGACGAAACAAAAATTACAATATAAACAGTGTTCAACTTACTTTGTAATAGATATCACAGTCAGACCATGATTTGTGCTCGTAATATAATTTAATACAAAAATATTTTTTGGTTTTTTTCCAAATAACCATATCAGTCCAATTCAACTCAATCAGTGTGCACAATTTCATCACTGTGATCTGCGTTGTTTACAATATCAGTTGACCTTGAAGAAATCTCAAATGGGAGATTCTTGAAGATGTGATGATGAATTGGAGGTATATAGGGCAAGAGGTCCATCCAGTTCTTCTTAGCTGCAGATATCCTTCACTGAATTCCACATAGGAACTCTTGAATGAAAGGTGATAATCATCCTGCACTCTTGTTTTGCTCAAGAATTACCTCCAGAAAGACATATCTTCATTCAGAGTTCCTTGAAAAATATTTTCAAAAGGGAACCTTTCACCACTCTTAACCACCTTATTTGTAGCCAATTGAAGGCCTGACCATCAGCAGTCTTTTTTCTATTGGTGATTGCTTCCTCCAAAGCCTTTGTAGATAAGGATCCCTCTCTGTCCATCTTGATCATTTTAAAACGAGGATTCCTCCACTTTGATGATCTGATCATTTGCACCTGGTCTTCCCGGGTGTAATTATGTGTCAGATGATGAATTAGGAAGACAGTCTTCACCGTTAGACATGTTATTGACTAAATAAAACACTTACATTCACAAACAATGATGGTCTGTAGATTAATGGACTTGGTTCACTATGGAAGTGACAAATTCTTAGTAACGTAGGACCTCAACTGAGAGAAACAAGAGCAGTAAAAATGAAGTTTCTAAGCAACATATTATAAGGAATGACCAGACGAGATAGAATACGAAATGAGAAGATACGGAAAGGGGTAGGAGTAGAACTGACAGAGGAAAGCTTGCGCAGTTTGCATACCTGATGTGAATGGGAAACGAAGAGATTTCAAAGAAAGCCTTTGAGAATATGCTCACTGGAAAGAGAGAATGAGATGGAGAGGGAAGAATGAGGTGTAGACAGCAGCAGCTTTGGTACACAACCCTACGCAGTGTGATCTCTCCTTGTCAGTAGCTCATATTCCAGAGTTCACTCTTGCTACTGATGCACAGACAACATACCTGTTTCTGCATCACAGATGTCCGCATGTCCGTTACAGTTGCACGGAACACAAGGAGAAAAGGGGCCACCGTTCGATGGTTCGTGTCGGAACCCTGGAGCGCACGACTCACAGAACTGGCCCACGTAGCCATCGGGACAGGTGCACATCTCGATCCAAGTGGCAGGCTTGCCGGCAGCTCCTCGACGAGCTGTTTGGATCTTCACGTTGTCCAGAAATCCAACTCCTAGAGAAACATTGAACAACACATGCTATGTAAACATAGGGCCAAACAAGGTTTGTGCTTATTGATTTTAATCCTAGAAGTAGTGTGAGAAACTTGGGTAAGATACTATTCTTATACTCATAAGAGCTGAAAAGTAAAGTAAAACTGATAGTAAGTACAGTAAAACTTGCTCAAAGCTGAATCGCAAAGGACTAAAAAAAACTTTCAAATTAGACAAGTTTCTGCATTACACAAAACATCAGGTTTCTTGCCTTAAAACAGTAAATTTAAATATTACTTAGAGCTTACTCGTACCTGCCTACACATGACGCTCGGCCATCTAGATTGATGTACGTATTATCATAGTACACTGATCGGTTAATTATTATTATCACTGAGCTTTATTATCACATACAGCATGAATAACAGTATATCATTTTGGCACTATCACAACACTACATTACATTATTTCCTTAAACTTATTTCCATCATAAAACTCTATACACAACACTAAGCTTTCTTCCGCAGATCAAACAAAGAAACTTGTCCCTCTTCTTTCAAATCGTGTCTTTCTGAATGCAGTCCTGGGCTGAGTACAATAGTTCAAGAAGTGTGGAAGAGTTAGATGTAATGGGAAATTGCTTTTGTCACAAAAGCACTGTGGGCGTGTTCTTGGGTTTGGATCCTGTTTTGATCTTCATCTCCTTGCTCGTCTCCTCCGCTTTCTCAGCCTTTCTCACTGCTAGAAGGGCTGTACGTGATTCGTAAATGTGATGTGTCATAAGTTGTTCCTCATTTCGAATGAACTTCTCTGCCTTGAAGAGAAAGTTTCTTGCTTGACACAAGTTGGATATCGCCAACACGTTTTCAAGCACTTCCTTCATTCCACCAACCGTGTTATCACTCTCTCCAAACACGTGCCTCAGTTTGTCCAATACCAGCACCAGAAATGCACAAACTTTGTACATAAAAGTACATCAATTCCTAATACTTCTCCGCACTGTACCAGTAGATTTTAATGAATTCTTTCGACTTTCATTTCCATTTCCGCATCAAGGAGATTCTGCATTATATAAATGTAACAATATTATAACACGGTAAGCTTCATCGGGATTGAGTAAGTATTCCGTAGTGGACAAGTTTCTGTTTCATTCAAGTTCCACTTTGAGCAAGTTTTACTGCATTTGCTTGTAAGATGGGAAATTGACCACTGGAATACACCACCTGCAGCTGTTTAGAGCCTTTTCCTAAAAATGTAATGTGCTTCAAGAAGTGACTCCAATATCCTGTAAAATTAGTGTAAATTTACCATAAAATGGCATAATATTAATACCCCAAAAACCTTTTTTAGAATCCTTGACTCCATAACAAATTCAAAAATGTTAACTAGAAATTAGCATAACATTTAGGGTTCAAAACACACACTGATGTGAAATTTATGGCAAACAGTATGTATTTAATATATCTGTTTGTTAACACCAATTTCCAAACATGAACACAATGGTTCTCAATATGCTGAGCAAAAAGTAATATGTTCCAGCCAGGTCAGACTCCTTGTTTTTTTCTTTTACTGTCTTTATCAATAAAATAACGAGGAGAACTCCTTGCATTTGAATCCTCTGTAATGACCATAACACTGGAACTGGCTATTTCTGATGTCCACTACCCTCCTCAAGTGTTGATGTAGGAGAGTTGTTTGAGAGACAGGCATATTGGCAGCACACAGTCCCAGCCTAATCTGCATGATGATCATGTAATATTCAGCACAACCACAAATTGGAGGTACAACCAACGATATAAACATCAAAGTAGCTGCTGTGTTAACAATTAAGAGATCACTTATAAGTGTCACCACTCCCTCCATACATACATATCCCACGCTGTTCCATCTTAAGCGATGGGTCGGCGAACGAGGCTTCTCCACCAGTTCCTGTCTCTGAACTTCTCTCCTTCTTCGATGTTTTCCAAAGCATGTCCTCTTCAATGTCAATCTTCACCATGTCCTTGTACCTGAGTCTTGGTCGCCCTCTTGGTCTTTTGTCTTCAAGTTTTAGATCACACATTTGTTTCAGTAATCTGTTGAAATGAAATGAAATGTCGTATGGCTTTTAGTGCCGGGATATCCCAGAATGGGTTCGGCTCGCCAGGTGCAGGTCTTTCTATTTGACCCCTGTAGGCGACCTGCGCGTCGTGATGGGGATGAAATGATGATGAAGACAATACATACACCCAGCCCCCGAGCCATTGGAATTAACCAATTAAGGTTAAAATCCCCGACCCGGCCGGGAATCGAACCCGGGTCCCTTTGAACAGAAGGCCAGTACGCTGACCGTTCAGCCAACGAGTCGGACAGTAATCTGTTATCTCCCATGCGTCGTATATGTCCATACCATCTCAGTCGCTGCGATGTTATTCTGTTCTGTAGTCTTACAACTTGAGCCTGCTTGCGGATTTCCTCATTACAGACTCTGTCCCTCTGTGTTCTACCGATCATGCTACGGACAAATCTAATTTCTGCTGCCTGGATTCTACTGACATCTTTCTTTCTCATGGTCCATGTTTCGCAACCATAGATCAGGATTGGTACGTAATAGGTTTCATACATGATTCTCTTACATTTTGTTGGTATTTTATTGTTCCATATTATGTCTTAAACTATTTTGTAGATTGCTACCTGTGTGAATTCTGTGGAAAATTTTCTTGTCTACAGAACCAGTATCAGAGATAACACTCCCAAGATATTTGAATTGATGGTTCATCTGTAGCTGTTTCCCCTCCATTTCAATGTGTCTCACTGGCTATCCATATCTTTTCTTTTGGCTGAAGATGAGTCCATATTCTGTAGCAGCTTCTGTCCAGGAGTTTATTTGTTCTTGAAGGTCTTCTTTAGAGTCTCCCCACAAGCATATATCATCAGCGAACAAGATAACTTTCATTTTCTTACCTCCAATGGTTTGGTGTACTTTTCTCTGAATCTCGTTCATCACAATGATGAAAGAAGAGGAGATTTTATATCAAAGGTTTCAGTTATCCCTACAGGTGTTTTGACTTTACTGTAGGTATTTTCATACAAAACTTTGATCCTGTGTATCATATATAAGTAATAATAATAACAACGTAAACGTTTCCACCTTTTCAATACTAAAATATATTCACAAAATTATAAATTACATGGTACTAGTTTCGACCCATCTAGGGATCATCATCAGCCGTATTGAAGCAAAGATCACTTTTGGCGAAATCCTAAGAAAATGTTATTTTAAAGAATAACAAGTGAATGTGGTAGATGAAATGAGATGTTATTATGGTAATAGTTAATAATACAAGGAATATACATACTAAGAGGTTTTTAACAAAGAATAAAGTATAAATGGGAATCATGGAAATCAGTAAGTTCTTGTACTGAAATGACATATATAAAATTATATATGGCTTAGGAAGAGGGCTTAAGGTGGGGCTGAAGGGTGCGGGAGAAAGTGTAATTGTCTCGGAAAAGTACCTTTGATTAAATTTAGGATTGAGTTTAGGTTTGTTTCTGAGGAAAGTGATAAATAGATCGAAGAGTATGTTGGGTTTCTCTGAGATTTCATTGAGATTGTGACTGGTGTTAAAGTATTGGTCTAGGTATATGTAGTAATTTTCCATTATGTTGAGTAAAGGGCCCTTGTTTGCTAATACGAGGATGTTCATGTCTTGTTCAATATTGGTGAAATTAGGTTATAATCTTGCATGTGTTGGCCGATGGCTGAAAACCTGTTGTATTTTATTGCGTTAGTGTGCTTGTGGTATCTGATAATGAAGTTTCTTCCGGTTTGCCCGATGTAGGTTTTTTTTTATACAGGTGGTACATTTGATCCTATAAACTCCCGATTAAAAAAAAAAAAAATGCTGGTCTTGTTGATGTGTGAAGTATTGTGTAAAATGTTCATGTTCTTATTGTTGGTTTTGAAGGCTATTTTAATGCCTTGTTTCTTAAAGATGTTGGTTAACTTGTAGATATCATTGTTGAACGTGAAGGTGGAAAATGTTAGAGGTTTGGTTATTTCTTTTTTGAGGGTAGTTTTTGGGCGATGTTTGTGTTTATTGATTATCCTTTCTATAAAATGATTGCTGAAGCCATTGAATTTTGCGATTCCGCGGATTGTGTTGAGTTCGTTTTTTAGATCTTTATTGGACATAGGTATGCTGAAGGCTCGGTGAACTAGGCTGTTGTATGTGGCTCGTTTGTGGGACTGGGGGTGCACTGAATCTTGGCGAATGGTGGAGGCTGTTTGAGTGGGTTTTCTGAAAATTTTATAACTGAAAGAATCTGAGTTTCTAGTGATGGTTAAATCTAGAAAGTTGATTTTTTGATTTGACAACGAATTCGAAAACATTCTCTTTTGGGCCAGATATGTTGACGATGTCTTTGTAATCATGAATGAGAAATCAATTAACTCACCCACCACCCTCTTAAGACTCAACAATATTGATCCTCATATCAAATTCACACTACCGGGCGAGTTGGCCGTGCGCGTAGAGGCGCGCGGCTGTGAGCTTGCATCCGGGAGATAGTAGGTTCGAATCCCACTATCGGCAGTCCTGAAAATGGTTTTCCGTGGTTTCCCATTTTCACACCAGGCAAATGCTGGGGCTGTACCTTAATTAAGGCCACGGCCGCTTCCTTCCAACTCCTAGGCCTTTCCTATCCCATCGTCGCCATAAGACCTATCTGTGTCGGTGCGACGTAAAGCCCGTAGCAAAAAAAAAAAAAAAAATTCACACTAGAATCCGAATCAAATCAAAAAATCAACTTTCTAGATTTAACCATCACTAGAAACTCAGATTCTTTCAGTTATAAAATTTTCAGAAAACCCACTCAAACAGCCTCCACCATTCGCCAAGATTCAGTACACCCCCAGTCCCACAAACGAGCCACATACAACAGCCTAGTTCACCGAGCCTTCAGCATACCTATGTCCAATAAAGATCTAAAAAACGAACTCAACACAATCCGCGGAATCACAAAATTCAACGGCTTCAGCAATCATTTTATAGAAAGGATAATCAATAAACACAAACATCGCCCAAAAACTACCCTCAAAAAAGAAATAACCAAACCTCTAACATTTTCCACCTTCACGTTCAACAATGATATCTACAAGTTAACCAACATCTTTAAGAAACAAGGCGTTAAAATAGCCTTCAAAACCAACAATAAGAACATGAACATTTTACACAATACTTCACACATCAACAAGACCAGCATTTTTTTTTTTTTTAATCGGGAGTTTATAGGATCAAATGTACCACCTGTATAAAAAAAAACCTACATCGGGCAAACCGGAAGAAACTTCATTATCAGATACCACAAGCACACTAACGCAATAAAATACAACAGGTTTTCAGCCATCGGCCAACACATGCAAGATTATAACCATAATTTCACCAATATTGAACAAGACATGGACATCCTCGTATTAGCATACAAGGGCCCTTTACTCAACATAATGGAAAATTACTACATATACCTAGACCAATACTTTAATACCAGTCACAATCTCAATGAAATCTCAGAGAAACCCAACATACTCTTCGATCTATTTATCACTTTCCTCAGAAACAATAATGCAGCCAACCTAAACTCAATCCTAAATTTAATCAAAGGTACTTTTCCAAGACAATTACACTTTCTCCCGCACCCTTCAGCCCCACCTTAAGCCCTCTTCCTAAGCCATATATAATTTTATATATGTCATTTCAATACAAGAACTTACTGATTTCCATGATTATAATTTTTACAACACCCCATTTATACTTTATTCTTTGTTAAAAACCTCTTAGTATGTATATTCCTTGTATTATTAACTATTACCATAATAACATCTCATTTGATCTACCACATTCACTTGTTATTCTTTAAAATAACATTTTCTTAGGATTTCGCCAAAAGTGATCTTTGCTTCAATACGGCTGATGATGACCCCTAGATGGGTCGAAACTAGTACCGTGTAATTTATAATTTTGTGAATATATTTTAGTATTGAAAAGGTGGAAACGTTTACGTTGTTATTATTATTACTTATATATTATTCTCAGTTCAATACGGACCAAAAACATGAAATTCATAACCATTAAACTTGTGTATCATGTCACCCTGTATTCCAATTTTCTTCAGTGTTTCCCACGCCTTCTCTCCACTGCTCCCTCCACTCGGATAATATTCACTTCACTACACGTGTTCAATTCGTTAAGCAATTCCTAAATTTGAACTTGATCTTTTACCCCTCTAGACTGAGAATTTGTTTATCGGCCAAACATGTATCTCGATCTTTTATCCATCTAGAGTGAAAATTTGGATCTTGTTCTTTTTTATCCATCTAGAGTTAGAATTTGTCATCACATGCCACTTCGCCTGTTCCACTCCCCCAAGGGCAGTCATCGTCTGCACGGAGATGGCTACAGTTACTTCAAATATAAACCACAAGTTAAATACAGTTTGTTAAAAGCTCTCAGATGGTATTGTCACAATAAACAAGTGTCTTAAGAAGTACTGGGATGCCATCTCACCTCACCTACGTAGAGACAGTCTAACTCACCTTCAGGAACATAAGTGCCCCTGATACGAATTGCGGTCAGGTTCGCTAACACACTGATGAAGTCACGAGCAGATAGTCGAGGCTGCCATCCATACTTTGGATTCTCGTGAAGTCGGAAACGAAATTCCTGGCTCTGTGTACAAACCATGTTAATAAATATTTAAGACTAGATTATAATGTTAATGATTAATTCTTACAAACCACAGTGACAACAAGAATAAATTAAAATCTAATTAACATATAAAACTATATTGTTTGATTAAAAGGTACAAAGGAAAGTGACAGAGAAATACTGTACTTTTTAAATTTTGTTATACTGTCCTGAAAAACATTTGAAAATGGTCTTACTGAGAGGACGTGCAAGGTCAACTGGACATGTCGACTGAGTATATTATTATTACAAGTAATGAAAATCTTTTTTTTTCGTATTGAAAGAATCTCAATAATAATATGTTAATAACATCCTGTAATGTATTGAATAGGTTGGAGTCTAATAAATTCTTTTATATTATTATTGAGTATATTATACCCTATCTCAAATTACCTGCGAGATAGTGTGCGTTGCAGTACTAGTCGCATAAAAACATCAGTCAAGAAACTGGGAGGTCGATAACTAGTTCAAATAATCTGTAACTAACATAATATAAAAAGAATACAACTTTTTTACAATCACCAGAATGAATTAAGATGATATTCAATACAATTCTGAAGGTTAATGTACTCACTAATGTCGCCTGCGGAAGAAAGATAGGTTACTCAATTCCCTCCATATCTGCATCGTCGTGATCACTAGTACAATTTACCAACTTCATCGTATAAATCCATATTGATACAGTTAAAAATAAGAAACAATGTTAGGTTTAATCGAAAGCGACTTTCAACCTATTAGGTCGTGTTACGTACATTTAGTACGTGTTGAAGAGATGTTAAGTACAGAACAAAAATGGCCACCCAGACACCAGTGGGATCCGAACCCACAACCTCCCACTGGTGTCTGGTTGGCCATTTTTGTTCTGTACTTAACATCTCTTCAACACGTACTAAATGTACGTAACACGACCTAATAGGTTGAAAGTCGCTTTCGATTACAATGTGGTCGTGAAAATTCAATATTCAATGTTAGGTTTGTCATATTTCATTTTTTTAACACTGAAGACAAAAGTTTTTGCAAGAAGTGAGGTCAATTTTTGTAAATAATGTATTTATATATTTTGTGTTTCTCAAAAATGTCCTTAAAAAGGCATTAGGTTCTTCCATTTTTTTCAGTTTCTGAATTTTGAGTTTTGTAATCTACCACGTGATTTTATAGCTGATGAAGTCTCAAAAAGAGATGAAACATGTCCTTAAATATATTTAATGTTTTTTAATTAAACAGCTCACTTGTAAAGTGATGTGTTTTGATTGGGTGGACCAAAACCTAACATTGTTTCTTAGTCGTCATCACTGTCAGAGCCATACACATTTATCACTGTCCATTCAATGGCATCGTCTGCTAAGTGGTCTATATCTCGCACTGGTTTTTCTTCCATCTCAATGAAGTGTTTTACATACATTTCCCAACGTTGAGGGGTCACTACTTCAATCCCTTCCAGCAGCAGTTTTCTTACTTCTGCAAGGGTGAAAGTTTTGTTGTTCCTAGACACATGGCCCTTAACTTGGCTCCACACAAGGGCCACGCTCACCCATCTTCACTCCACACGCAACTTTAACAAATGTTATGTAAAAGTAAATTAAAACAGTTAACTAAATCCTAAACAAAGAGTAACTACCAGCTAATTAATAATGATATATTACTAAATATTAGCATGAAAGAAACACGTGATAATATGCAAAGTCACTAGTGCGCCAATAACACCCAGAGCACAGCAGTAAACAGAAAGCACGTGGGTTGTATGTTAGCTAAATGAGCTGCTACTGAATACTGCAATGGCTGTTACACATCGCCCCTCTCAAAAGGCACTTTGATACACAAATACCAACTAAACAGCTTTTTAAAAGTGAAAAGTGGAGATAAATTGATTTAGATGGCGTACATAAATTTTACGTGGAAATAACATTATTCAACACATGTAGAGTATTTTTAACGCCTTACCAAAAGACAGTACCACGGCATTTACCACGTGATTTTGGTATTTACTTTATCTCCCAGGTTATTTGAGATAGGGTATAGTAATTGGATGGTGTTATGCATCAATTGACCAAGCGCCAAAATGGAATTTTTTAGATTATTGCACCATCTGGTAGCTAAAGGTCTTAACTTTACATAGGTTATAATTCGGAAACTTATTCACAATATGATTTCGCAGGAAATTAATTTTGACCAAACGCCAACCTCTCAATCATTAAATTGAAGTTTTGCATCAAGTGACCAACCACCATTTCTGAGTCTGAATTACGCATCAAATGACCACACGACAAGCGTGTAGTCGCTTGGTCATGTGATGCTAAATGTAGATTCCCGTGTAGCAGATTCCCGCGCAGGTTTTCTTCCCTGTGGTGTACGCCCAGAACCTAAAAACCTCCGATATGGAAAAATCGAAGTTGGATGAAAAACTGGAAAGGCTTTGTTTTGACATTGAAAAACACTGCCATTGCCCCATATTTCCATAGATGTGTTTTTTTACAAGCGTCAGTTGTGGTTATATAACTTAGGGATTCATAGTGGGAAGGATAATAAAGGTAATTGTTACGTCTAGTTGGAAGGAGTAGTAGGACGAGGGGCTCAGGAGGTTGGATCCTGCTTGTGCAAGCATCTTATGGAAAACGTGCACAAAGCCAAAGAAGTAATATTGTGGTCAGATTCTTGCGGAGGCCAGGATCATAATATAAAGATTGTTCTACTTCTGAAAACAGTTTTGGAACAACACCCTACCATTGAAAAGATTACACAAATATTTTTATTTCCAGGCCGTATCTTCCTCCCTAACGGCAGCGACTTTGTAGATATAGAACGTGCTTTCAAATTTCAGCAGCACCTCTATACCACCGAAGACTACATAATTGTAATGAAGATGTGCCGAAAGAAGAACCCGCTTGTTGTGCACAGAATGCTATGGGCTTTACGTCGCAACCGACACAGATAGGTCTTATGGCGACGATGGGATGGGAAAGGCCTAGGAGTTGGAAGGAAGCGGCCGTGGCCTTAATTAAGGTACAGCCCCAGCATTTGCCTGGTGTGAAAATGGGAAACCACGGAAAACCATTTTCAGGGCTGCCGATAGCGGGATTCGAACCTACTATCTCCCGGATGCAAGCTCACAGCCGCGCGCCTCTACGCGCACGGCCAACTCGCCCGGTGTGCACAGAATGACGAGACCGGATTTTCATAGTACAGTTCATCTGGAGAAGCACATTGTAAACAGGAAGACAGGCACAAACAGTGAGAAGGTAAACTGGCTGCATGTGAGAGAAATACTCGTAGAGTTGAAGAAAGATAAACCTTTCAGCATTTTCTTAAAAATGCATTTTGATGCAGAACGCACTGTTGAAGTGGGCATTAAGAAATCTATAGTAGGTCGCCGGCTTCAGAATGAAAATGGATCAGCTCCTCATGGTCTGCTCACTCTGTAATGGTCCAATGGAAAACCAGTTTAAGAAACGAAACTGAACGACCTGTGCTCTCTCATGAGGCCTGTTTAGTGATCCTAGAATACACGATTGTATAGATGGGTTTGATTGTGTAAATATGGATTTTGAACTCAAAAAAAAAATTTTAAAAAAATACTGCATTATATTATACTTGGAGAAACTGTGTGTTTATTAAGCCTTAATACTATGATCTACCAGTGTAATTGCTATACTACTGTATATTCTAAAATTCGTGTTTTTTTCTATGTCATGTTGTATGGTGTTATGTATAATTTAATTCTGTATTTAAATAAGAAATAACATTAGTTAATAAGTACCATATTTTACACTGCACTGAATTTTAAAAGTCAAATCGTTCACTAAACTACAATTTTATTTGTTGGTCAAGTGATGCAAAACAAAAAACTAGGGTAACCGCAATAAAGCATCAAGTGACCAAGCCCATTATCTCAGATTACGACGATATCCATCAAATATCCCTAAATTGAATACATTAATAAGAAAATTCATGGTTTTATCTTCATTTTGGTGTATAATACCTCACATTTAACAGGAAATATGAATTAATACAAAGGATTTTGCGTTTATGTCAATATCTCAAAATCTACTTTTGGCGCTTGGTCAAGTGATGCATAACACCATCCAATTATGGAATTAAAGTAGCAAGCAAATAGTGTTTATTGAGCAGAAAGAGAACAGAAGGTAGTGTAAATTGGGGAAAGCTTCAGGTACTTGGGATTTGACATGGAGGTCAGTAAAACAGAGCATGAGGAACTTCATCTGGAAGAAAGGCACCTGGACACTGACAAAGAATCGAGGCCAGTGAGAAGAAATTTTTAAGAACTATGATCAGAGAGACAAGAAAGGACAGAGTAAGAAATTAGGATCTCAGGAGGGAAATTGGAGTGGAAAAGTTTTGGGACAGAATAGAGAGAAATAAATAATAAAACTGATAATAATGTTATTGACTTTTTAGCTACTTTTCTTTTATGGTTTTTGGAGACACTGGGATGCCATAATTTAGTCCTGCAGGAGTTCTTTTACATGCCAGTAAATCTACCAACACGAGTCTGTCATATCTGAGCACCTTCAAATACCACCCGACTGAGCCAGGATTGAACCAGCCAAGTTGGGGTCAAAAGGCCAGCGCCTCAACCATCTGAGCCACTCCGCCCGGCAAAAATAAACTGAGATGGTTTGGACATGTTAAGATGGTGGAAGAAATGACATAGTATAAAACGATATCATAAAATTAATAATGCCACTACTAACACTGACTAAACTTGTATCTTCTTTTTCACTCAGCACAAATACAATAACACTTGAAATACACAATGTTGCTATAAGTTCTGTCAGTAAAATCTAAACACGCTGTAGTATGGTAATTGTGAATGAAGAAGCGTGGCAACGCTGTATGTCATCGTCCACAAGGTCACCTGCACGACTCTGCCAGTAACCGGCTTTCAGTGTGCCAACAGCAAGTACCAGTGAAAGATGGAGTGGGGAATATATGAAAATATATGAAAGATATGAAATGCTGTATTGGCGTTATTTCATTGTGGAAAGTGAGCTAAGGGCATATTTTTTCTACACTGAAACCTCTTGGTATCAATGAACGATTTGTGTTTCAGACAATAGTACAGTTTAACAAAACAGGTGCAACTGCTGATCGCATCAGATCGGGCCGTCCTAGGTGTGTATCAATGATAAGATATATATTAGGTTCAACCTTTTCAATACTACTGTAATTAGATACGTGTTTATGTTACAAATACCTTTTATTCAACTTGGGGACCAGTTTCAACATATATAATGTCATCATCAGCCATAAAATGAATCACAAATATATATAAGCAAAGACATAATCTGTAACTGACCATTCACACCATGTGTCATAACAGAAGAGTAACGGCTTAATAATTAAATCTGGCACAGTGACACATTGAAGTAAACATAAAGTCTCTCATTATTCAAAGAATAAAAGAAGGTTCTTCAATATGTAGTCTTTGTGCATCCGTTCAATAGAACGCTCCGATAGGCTTCCAAAGTAAAGAGTCATTTAAAACACTCACACGTGATATGCGACAACCAGAGCAACGAGAACTTATTTGAGTCACTCGTAATTTATACCTGATAAAATTTGAATTGATGAATATGAAATCAGTCAGTAGTTAGTCCTGTGAGCAGGAGATATAGAATGTGGTAGGTCTGGAGAGGAGGAAGATGGGAGGAAAGAAAAAGATCTTGTTAGGGGATTAGTAGGTTTATAAGGTGGGTCTTGTGAACAATGTGGTGGGGGTTTGTAACATGATAGGGTACTGTGTATCGCGGTAAATATTGACCTCCTATTTGGAAGATTAAAGTACTTTAATTAAAAAATCAAATAGAATGTTAGTTTTTTCTGAGATTTCATTCAGATTCGAACTGGAGTTGAAGAATTGGTCTAAGTGAATGAAGCCATTTTCTGCAACGTAAAAATAGGGCCTTTGTCCATATTCATGACCACCTCTATATCTTGTTGTATGTTACTGAAGCTATGCTTTGAATCTTGAATGTGCTGGCCAACTGCCGAGTATCTATTATATTTTGTAGCATTAACATGTTCCATGTATCTGATTTTGAAGTTCCTCCTTGTTTGACCAATGTACGAGGCTTGACAGTTTTGACATTGGAATCTGTATGCACCTGATTTTTGATAAATGTTAGTCTTGTTAATTGAGCTGGTATTATATAAGATATCCATATTTCTATTCTTAGTTCGATATGCAATTTTGGTGTTGTGTTTCTTCAGAATATTTGCAACTACGTAAATATCTTCGTTGAATGTGAGGGTTGAATAATATACATACATACATTATCATTATAGACTGTTATGCCTTTCAGCGTTCAGTCTGCAAGCCTCTGTGAATTTACTAAATGTCGCCACAATCCTCGATTTGCAACAAGTGTTGTGGCCTCATTTAGTTCTATACCTCTTATCTTTAAATCGTTAGCAACCGAGTCTAACCATCGTCGTCTTGGTCTACCTCTACTTCTCTTACCCTCCATAACAGAGTCCACTATTCTCCTAGGTAACCTATCCTCCTCCATTCGCCTCACATGACCCCACCACCGAGGCCGGTTTATGCGTACAGCTTCATCCATCGAGTTCATTCCTAAATTAGCCTTTATCTCCTCATTCTGAGTACCCTCCTGCCATTGTTCCCACCTGTTTTTACCAGCAATCATTCTTGCTACTTTCATGTCTGTTACTTCTAACTTATGAATAAGATATCCTGAGTCCAGTCAGCTTTCGCTCCCGTAAAGCAAAGTTGGTCTGAAAACAGACCGATGTAAAGATAGTTTCTTCTGGGAGCTCACTGCATTAGCTTTACGGCACTTTGGTCCGTATCGCACTTCAATAGATTCACAATTAAGTATTCATTATTTTCCACCTAGTCGATACAATGATTGCTTAAGGCAATTTAATGGTTAAAAGTGGTTCATGATTCGTGTATTATCAACATCTTCAGCCACATAACACTGTTTAGATGAAAAATATATAAATTGACAAAGTAATGCTTAAGAGGAAGTGTTCTTAAAATTAACATAAGATTGACAACATTAAAACAAACAAAAAACTCAAGAGAAAATATATAAATTATTTCTACAATTGAAAGCAGTCGTCAAGGAAACACTTGTACAATATTCCATAGAGAATATATCCTAAATGAATATTCTTTTCTTAATAATTCATGAAAAAAAGTCAGTTCTGTTGAATTTCTTACCTACTGACATCAATTTAGTCTTCGAGAGGCTAATTTTTATACCATACTCATTGCACCTATTTTCAAGTTCCAAGATATTAGACTGCAGGCTTTCGGCACAATCTGCCATTAAGACCAAGTTGTCAGCATAGGCCAGACTGCTTACTACATTTCTACCTAACTGAATCCCTCCCTGCCATTTTATACCTTTCAGCATATGATCCATGTAAACTACGAACAGCGAAGGTGAAAGATTACAGCCTTGTCTGACCCCTTTACGTACCCTGAACTCATTCTACCATCAATTCTCACTGAAGCCCAATTGTCAACATAAATGCCTTTGATTGCTTTTAATAATCTACCTTCAATTCCATACTTCCCCAGTATGGCGAACATCTTTTCCCTTGGTACCCTGTCATATGCTTTCTCTAGATCTATGAAACATAAACACAACTGCCAATTCCTCTCATAGCATTTTTCAATTACCTGGCGCATACTGAAAATCTGATCCTGACAGCCTCTCTGTGGTCTGAAACCACATTGGTTTTCATCCAACTTCCTCTCAATGACTGATCGCACCCTCCCTTCCAAGATGCCAGTGAATACTTTGCCTGGTACACTAATCAAAGGGATGCCTCGATAGTTGTTGCAATCCTTCCTGTTCCCTTGCTTATAGATAGGTGCAATTACTGCTTTTGCCCAATCTGAAGGTACCTTACCAACACTCCATGCTAATTTTACTACTCTATGAAGCCATTTCATCCCAGCCTTCTCACTATACTTCACCATTTCAGGTCTAATTTCATCTATTCCTGCTGCCTTATGACAATGGAGTCTATTTACCATCCTTTCCACTTCCTCAAGCATAATTTCACCAACATCATTTTCCTCCTCCCCATGAGCTTGGCTGTTCACAACACCGCCAAGATGATTTCCTTTTACATTGAGAAGATCTTCAAAATATTCCCTCCACCTCTCCAGTGATTCCCTGGGATCTATTATGAGTTCACCTGAATTACTCAAAACACTGTTCATTTCCTTTTTCCCTCCCTTCCTAAGAATCTTTATTACTGTCCAGAAAGGTTTCCCTGCTGCTTGACCTAGCCTTTCCAGGTTGTTACCAAAATCTTCCCATGACATCTTTTTTATATTCAAAAACTATTTATTTCGCTCTGTTTCTTTCATCTACGTACAAATCCCTGTCTGCCTCGGCCCTTGTTTGGAGCCATTTCTGATAAGCCTTCTTTTTACGTTTACAAGCTGCTCTCACTTCATCATTCCACGAAAACGTTCGCCTTTTCCCATCTTTACACACAGTTGTTCCTAGGCATTCCCTTGCTGTTTCTACTACAGCATCCCTGTATGCCACCCATTCACTTTCTATATCCTGAACCTGCTTACTGTCTACTGTTCGAAACTTCTCACTAATCATATCCATGTACTTCTGTCTAATTTTCTCGTCCTGGAGATTTTCTACCCTTATTCGTTTGCAGACAGATTTCACTTTCTCTACCCTAGGCCTAGAGATACTTAGTTCACTAGATCAGATAGTGGTCTGTATCATCAAAAAATCCCCGGAAAACTCGTACATTCCTAACAGATTTCCTGAATTTGAAGTCTGTTAAGATATAGTCTATTATGGATCTGGTACCCCTAGCCTCCCATGTGTAGCGGTGAATATCCTTATGCTTGAAGAATGTATTCATAACAGCTAAATCCATACTAGCACAGAAGTCCAGCAAACGCTTCCCATTAGCTTCCATATCTTCCCCACATTTACCTATTACCCTTTCGTATCCTTCAGTTCTATTCCCATCTCTCGCACTGAAATCGCCCATTAGCACTATTCTATCATTGCTGTTTACCCTGACCACGACGTCACTCGATGCTTCATAAAACTTGTCAACTTCATCCTCATCTGCACCCTCACATGGTGAATACACTGAGACAATTCTAGCCTTAATTCCTCCAACTGACAAATCTACCCACATCATTCGCTCATTTACATGCCTAATAGAAACTATGTTGCGTGCAATGGTATTCCTGATAAAGAGTCCTACCCCAGACTCTGCCCTTCCCGTTCTAACACCCGTCAAGTACACTTTATAATCTCCTATCTCTTCCTCGTTATCTCCCCTCACCCGAATATCACTTACTCCTAGCACATCCAGATGCATCCTCTTTGCTGACTCAGCCAGTTCTACATTCTTTCTTCCATAAGCCCCATTAATATTGATAGCTCCCCATCGAATTCCATTTCGTTCGCCAAGTTGTTTCCAAGGAGTCCCTCGCCTGTCAAATGGGAGTGGGACTCCGTTACTCCCATAGGTCCGAGGCTTGCTTAAAATATTCTGAGCTTGGTAAATTCATGAAGCAGGATGGTACCCTACTTGCACATAGTCCAAGTGAGGATCTCTCCTCTAACGGGTTATGGACCACCGTTGGATTGTATAGTCGTAGCCGCCTGAGCACAAGGAGGGCCACGATTCAAAATATGTCCGAGATGCCCACTCCCATTCCATAGCAACTGGTATCCGGACTCTCAGGACCACTTACTAGGCTACTCAGCCGTTGCCCATGGTTCACGAACTAGGACGTGACTACAAACATAATCAGGTTTAATTTTCTCTCTAGTTAGAGTTGAATTTAGGTGACTTTTTCATTTGTTGATAATGCGCTCTATAAATGCATTGCCATAACCGTTATATTTGGCTATGAAGCGTATTGTATTCAATTCTTCATTTAGATTTACTGTATTAAGTGGTACTGTATTAAGTGTCTACCATACTATTGTAGGTAGCATACTTGTGTGCTTTGGGATGAAAAGAATTTTTCTTGATAGTAGTGGCTGTCCGTGTCGGTTTCCTGTAAATTTTGTATTCTTTAGATGAAGGAGGGGTGAAAATGGGGGTTGAATGCCTTTAATGACGAGACTTATATATCAGAAACTGAAGGCTTTGCAGACCTGAAAATTAGTATTTGGAAACTCCTTTAAAAATAAAGAAACACGTATTTTTGTTTTTGAAAATCCAATTAATGGGGGTTAAACAGTAGTGACAAATGGGGTGAGTTTTTAGAAAGACTAAATCTACAGTATATCTCAGAAATGTAAAGTGTTACAGACGTAAAAACTGGTATTTGGAATCTCCTGTAAAACTAATGAAACACAGGTGATTTGTTTTTGGAAACTTCACTTAGGGGAACTAAAAAGGGGGTGAAATTTTAAAATGAGCATGTCTGCAGTATATCTCAAAAACTTAACATGTTACATAAGTGAAAAATGGTATTTTTAATCTTCATTAAAAATAAAGAAAAATGTAATTTTTGTTTTTGGAAAAAGCACTTAGGTGGGGGGTAAAAATGACTGAAAATGGGGTTGAATTCTTTTATTAGGATACCGATATCTCCAAAACTGAAGATGTCCCAGACATGAAAATTGGTATTTGGAATCTCCTTTAAAAATAAAGAAATATGTATTATTTGTTTTCGGAAATCCACTTAAAGGAGAGGGGGGGGGGGTTAAAAATTAGTTGAATTATTTGAATGAAGATACAATATCTCAAAAACAAAAGATGTTGCAGAAGTGAAAATTGGTATTTGGAATGTGCCTTAAAAGTAAAGAAATATGTATTCCTTTGATTTCAGAAAAAACCAAAGGGGGGTGGGGGTTGAAAGTATTGAAAAATTAATTTAATTAATTGTATGAGGATATTTATATCTAATAAAACTAAAGTTGTTACAGACGTTAAAATTGTATTTGGACCTCCTTTAAAAACAAAGAATAACTCATTTTGGGGGGAAAATCATCTTGGGGAGTTGAATTCCTTTCTGATACATATCTAAAAAACTGAAGATGTTACAGTCATGATAATTGGTATTTAGAAGATTCTTTACTAATAAAGAAACAAGTATTTCTTCGTAAAATTCACTTAACGGGGGGTGGAAGGGGGAGTGTAAACGGAAGTGAAAAAATGTGAATTCTTTTTTATGGGGATACTTATATCTCAAAACTGAAGGTAACAGACGTGAACATTGGTATTTGAAATCTCCTTTAAACATAAAGAAACACGCCTTCTTTTGGGCGGGGTGGGGGAGGTAAATCAACTTAACGGCAGTGGGGTAAAAATGGAGTTGAGACCAATTGATTTTACTGTTCATAATATACTTGATTCTGATCACAAACCAATCATTTTTATCTTTCCTGGGTTCATTTTCAAGAGCCATCTTTTCCTGTGGAGAACTTAAAGTTAGATTGCAGTAGATTATCCTGGCATATAAATAAAAATTTAAACACATTTGAAATAAATGATAGGAATCACATTGTCCGTGCAATTGTTCACCTCTATAATAAGGTCAATAATGCACGGAAGTATACCATTCGTATCGCCAGAAATCCCGTGCACTTGCCTACGCGCGACAATGGTGCTGGTCACATTGTCAGCAGTGTCAATGGCAGGAGATGTAATTTACTGCCAAATAGCGGTCTTGCATCTTGCTGTGGGGTCCAGAATATCAATAGCAGTAATAATAATAATAATAATAATAATAATAATAATAATAATAATAATAATAATAATAATAATAATAATAATAATAATAATAATAATAATAATAATGTTCTGGTCCGTCGTCCAAATGTGCGGACCGTGCTGGAAATGGGTCCTGGCCGGGTAATGACTACGAATGCAGTCAGGCCGCGGGTTCAGTACCACCAAGGCACCCAAGACGCCACCACGCTGGATCTCCTCCAGGATTTAATCCATATTAAAAATGCTTATAGGAAAAGATGGCAAAAATTTAGGGACCCAAGTGACCGGGCGGAATACCTATACGTAGCCCGGGAAGTACGAAATTGACTGCTGGAAAGAAAGATTGAAAAATGGGAGGATCTTTGCTGTAATCTCTCAGAAAACAAGTCAGATTGCGAATTTTGGTGGATTATATTAAAACATTAAGCATTCAATTATAAACTGAAGCACGGGTATCTTGCTAGTCTATAATTTATGAACTATATACACATGATTAATCTTAAATACATAACCTAGCCTAAAATACCTCAAAAACCATTTCAGTTATACACATAACGTAACTTGCATCAGAGGGAAGGATAACAAAGCAGATGATGGAGACTAATATTGAAGTAAGACAAACAACAGGTACACCAGAACTCTATCTAGATCAGTACAATAAGAAGGAACCTGAATTGGAATACAGTCGAGGAGTAGCCGTGGTGGTTGAATAGAGGAAAGTGGAAAGGTGCCAACTGCGCACAAGATGGGACAGAGAAATTGTTGTTGATGATGAAGCCAGACCTCTAATCAACTTATAAGACACTTGGCAGTAGGTTTCTCTGTCTGAAGCTGGGTAGAAGAAGATGGAAAGATGCCATTAACATCCCAACAGGGTTGAAGCTAGAAAAGGAAAATCAATGATGGTGATCAACTTACAACGACACTTGGCAGTGGGTTCCTCTGACCGAAGATGGCCTGCGTGATGCTCAGCCCTGCTCCTTCCAGCACCACGTCTTCCACACTGGCAACAGGTCCTGACTCGCCAATACGAAGCTTAAATGTCAGGTCCTGGTTGTAGCTCGCTCTCTGGTCTCCCAAGAATCTATCTGAAAGAAACAGTTATCATTATGAAGTGAACTGGTGAGGTTTACCCTAAAATATAATGCCTTAGAAGTCAGTGAAAGTAATGACAGCAAGTTCCAGAACCCTCATTTCAGAACCAAATGGTAGGTCTTAGTGTAGGCCTAGTGCTCAAAGGAGGTGGTGGTATGGTCTTAAATAATGAATACTGGTAAATGATAGCAACAATTTCCAGAAAATTGGAGTCATTATTTTAAATTTCAGCATGCAATAGAACACAAGATATTTTAGAAAATAAGATTACAAATAGACCTACTTTACAGATTGTACTAATGGAAAGTTATTCATAATATTTCTGTACAGTGAATCCAGAGAAGAACTGACTGCAGACAGATGTAAATACAAGATACAACATATTCCACTCATTCTACAGCACTTTTTAATTATGTTTTATGTAATATACAGGCAGGATGATAGTGTTTACTCGAAGATGTACTGACTAAAAATAATTATTTACAACACTATACAGACACACAAACATGGTAGTTCGCACTCTCTCACTGTTCAATCAAACAAGTTATTCGCTCTGGCCCCTAAAACAATTACTCCACACGCACTTCTGCTAGTGTCAGTTGGACTCTCAGGCAGTTCATATTAAATTCACAACTACAGCGGCTGCACAGTGCACAGTTTGTGGTGCAACACATTCTCAGAAATCTGAACGTGGTACAAAATTTGCACACTCACAGCCGTCTTCGTTCGCTGGTTGCCTAATTGTGCTTCCTCTTAAAACAATAATCACCACCACCACTACCTCGTCGCTCAGCTGTACAGTTCGCATTCATCGTTAGGTCACAAGCAACAGCAATTGTCACTCATAGAACTGAACTGTCTCAGTCGCTGCAAAACTGAACTGCTGAAGCTCAATTAAGGAGGCTGGCCCTTCCAGATACTTCGGAGTACTAGAAACCCCTGGGCTCCTCTGGAAATCGATTGGTCTGGTAACAATATTTAAAAATTAAGAAGGTTTCTCCTATTCAATACAACGATATTTATTAATGTGAAAGAATCACATATCGTTCAAATGAGGTACTAGTTTCGGCACCAGATATGTGCCATCATCAGCCACAAAGTCAAATCGGGCAAACACAGTAAAACCCTAAAACAACTTTACACACACTATAACATCTGCATGGATGAATATGAAATATGACTTTAAAACAACTTTAAAAACACACTATAACATTTGCACAGATGAATATAAAATAAAATATGGTAGATGAAATTGCATTCCATTTTAAAATCCGTTAAAATGATGACTCCGTTGTTGTATACCCATGGCGGTTTGTCCAGCTTATATATAACTTTAGTTTTCTAAAACTGTTAAATTATGCTGTAAGGTTTATTGTCATATGAAGTTGACACTATGTGTGTTCTGTAGTTTGGTTCCGGAAAATTTTATATTCATCTGTGCAAATGTTATAGTGTGTTTTTAAAGTTGTTTTAAAGTCATATTTCATATTCATCCATGCAGATGTTATAGTGTGTGTAAAGTTGTTTTAGGGTTATACTGTGTTTGCCCGATTTGACTTTGTGGCTGATGGCACATATCTGGTGCCGAAACTAGTACTTCATTTGAACGAAATGTGATTCTTTCACATTAATAAATATCTTTGTGTTGAATAGGAGGAACCTTCTTAATTTTTAAATATTGTAATCCCACTTCAATACGGATCATGAAATTTCTAAATATTAATGGTCTGGTAACACCTTCGAGTCGTTTCTCCCAGCACTGGGAGGCACGCAGTGGTAGTCCAAGTTGATTGCAGTGGTGAGAGGGCAGGGCCCTTGCATCTGCAGCCAGGCTAATGTGCTCCTCCCAAAGCCATACTTAAGACACTATGACACTTAGCCCTTCTTAAGGCTGCTTGTCCCGAGCTGCTCCAAAATATGGAGCTAGGCAATCCAGATAGACAACCATATTCTTCCAGTGGGAAAGCCTCTGGATCCTATAGACAACGTCGTTGATCCTAATGATAACAGTGTGTGAATACTCCTATTGTGATTAATTTCTGTGACTTCCCTTTTATCCATACGAGATGGCACAGCCAAACTTGTTCGCCTTCTTGGAAACCGTCAGAGTTTGCCAGCATGTCCTAGCAGGTTTTCATTTTGTTGCTGACCACCTTTAGATGTTGTCGGACATAGTTGTGGATGTTGTTTAGCTGGTCCATCAACTCCTACATGTAGTCCGTCGCTGGCTGCTCCTGATCTGGTGTCAATCCAGGTTGCATGGCAGGTGTAACTCCCTCCTGAAGAATATGTTGGCAGGTGGCATCATCTCTTGGACGGACGCTCGATAGGCCTAGTCCCTCTGGTGACCAAAAGCACCTTTCTGAGGTGCTCCTCAACGGTCTTTATGAAGAGCTCCACCATGCTGTCTAAGTGAGGATGAAGAGGCATCATATGGGTCTTCCGAACTGCCAGACACTGTAGAACCTCCTGCATCAGCCTCAACTTGAAGTTCCTGCCCTGGTCGCCCGGTACACCAAAGCGGCAGAAGAAGTTCTTCACTAACACATCTGCTCTTGTCGATGCCTCTTGTTCACCGATAGCGCAGACCTCTGGCCACTTGGTGAAGTAGAGGCCAGGAACAGGTAATGATTCCTGGTGTCAGATTCGGGAAATGGCCCAGCATGATGGGGATCATCTTGAAAGATTCTCCAATATTGTACTGCAACATCTGACCCCTACTTCTGGTATATGAGCTTCGGCTCATAGTGCAGGAGTCACACATCTGGCATGTCTTCTCGACATCAGTCCTCAGGTGTAGCAAGTAGTTGCTGTTGGACGTGGTCTTATTCATTCCCAGGAGGCCAGCAATAGTGCATGTATGCAACTCGATCATCACTTCTTTCCTTATACTCCTAGGGATGTCCAGCTCCATGGCGAAATGGTCCAAAGAGTCCCAGGTTCGATTCCCGGCTGGGACAGAGATTTTAACCTTAAATGGTTAATTCCCTTGGCTCGGGGACTGAGTGTTTGTGCTGTCCCCAACGTCCCTGCAACTCACACACCACACATAAAACTAGCCTCCACCACAATAACATGCAGTTACATACAAGGGCTGCATCCGGCTAGAAATAGTCACACAAAATTATTATTACTACTAGGGATTATCAGCTGGGCAATCTCTTTCTTTCCATTGGCGGACTCCCACTTGCAGGTTAGCACCCCGTCGTTGACCTTCAGAGACATCCACTGGGCCCAGTAAGCCTTGTAATTAGCGCTACATTCGGCAACGTCTTTCCACACCGGTCGCAGCACCGACTCAACATCCTGCAGAATTTGCCCAATGTTGTCGTCCTTCACCTACTCCCTCCTCAGGGCGGCTCAATCCCAGCCTTCAGTGGCGGCGGCCCAGACAACCTCAGTGCCTGCCTGCCCCTCCACCTTCTGGCAGTGTGCACAGTTTTCGGGCCATGGCCTTCTGGACAGAGCACTGGCATTACGGTGTCTCCTTCATTGTTGGTATTCAGCAGTGAAGTCATACCCATGGGCCCCAGGGGCTCTTAACTTGGGAAAGTGGGCTGGTAACCATGGGGCCCTCAGCTGAGTACTGGCATTGCTTCCACTTATTTGTGTGAGGCTCCTCACTTCCATCTATCCCATTCAGTCTCCCTTGGTCAACTCTTATTCTTTTCTGACCCCGATGGTATTAGAGCATTGAAGCCTAAGGAGTCTTTCATTTTCAAACCCTTCATGGTTTTTGTTTCTTTTCAGCTGATACCTTCATTTTTCAAAATGTCATATCCATTCCATCTTTTTCCTCTGTTGAGTGCTAATAGAGGATGGTTGCACACCACCATCACCACTTGTACCCATGGAGGTGTTGTATCTAATGAGCTGTCTGCACCTCCAGGTTTATGGAATCTCAAAAGCCAGGTCAGTGCAGAGTGGTCGGTGCACAGATAGAATGGCCATCCATACAAGTATTTGTGAAAGTGCTCCAAGGTCTTCCTGATGGCCAGTAGTCCCGATGTATCACACAGTAATTCCACTTGGCTTTAGACAGTGTTTTATTGTAGTAGGCAATCACCTTCTCCTCGCTGTCCTGTACCTGGGCCAGCAACCCACCAATTCCCATGTTACTGGTGTTGGCTTCAAGACATCAGCATAGCCGGCTACAAACCTGCGATAGTAGGTGCAAAGTCCGAGGGAGCTTCTGAGATCCTTCTTGTCCTTTTGCACCTGATGGCTTCTAAATTCTCAAGATCCATGGCTACTCCTTCCAACAACACAATGTGCACCTCCTTCAGGAACGGCTGTCACTTTTCAGGAATCAACTTCAGGTGAGCCCCTTGAATTCTCTGAAGTGCTTTCTGGAGGTTTTGGGCGTGTTCCCTGAACGTGCAATTACTATGATAATGTCGTCCAGATACACATGTAATAGCCTTGCACAGACCTAAAGGCATCACAATGAGCTGTTACAGCCATAGGTTGGTAGAGAATGCCATCTTCTCCTGTGACGACATATAACTTGCAGTACTCGACACAGAAACAGAGCACGCCATTCTTTGTCTTCACCAGGACCACTGGTAATGACCACGGACTGTTTGACTCTTCGATGACTCCCATTTGCTTCGTATCCTCCAGCATCTGGTCGATTTCAGCCTTCGCCAGGGTACCCTGCAAGGTGGTTGCCGAGTGGGATGGCGTCGCCGGTGTTGGTGCGTTGGCACACCCTGTCTGCCCTTCTGTATTGACTTCCTGTAGCAGTGAAGATGTCTTGGGACTCGTAGATCAGTTTTTTTAGCTCCCTGAGCAGCTCCACCTCCAGACGCTTCCAGGCATCGGAATTAATCTGGCAGAACACGTCCGAGCCTTCATCTGCTTTCGAGGTGCATCTTCGTCCACTGACGCGACGCATGTGACTGGCTCACAAGTCCCAAGCTCAGTCTCACTGGCTATCCTCTGATCCTGCAACATCAAATTCAGTATTCGTACCGACACATAGCTTCGTGTCAGGACGAGCATCCTGGCCGGGTAAAGTCATTGATCAGAGTTCTTGAATGAGCCTTTCTAGCCCTGCCATCACCATAACCTCGCTGTTGATGGGTATTACCTCTTCACTGTCCGGCTCCATGGCTAAATGGTTAGCATGCTGGCCTTTGGACACCGGGGTCCTGGGTTTGATTCCCGGCAGGGTCAGGAATTTTAACCATCATTGGTTAATTTCTGTGGCCCGGGGGCTGGGTGTACGTGTTGTCTTCATCATAATTTCATCCTCATCACGACGTGCAGGTCGCCTACGGGAGTCAAATCGAAAGACCTGCACCTGATGAGCCGAATATGTCTTCGGACACTCCCGGCACTAAAAGCTATACGCCATTTCATTTTACCTCTTCACTAGGAAGCATTAGCCAACTACTTGGGATTGCATTCCTGGGCGTTGAAACATTATCTCTTGGTAACTGAGCCACAGCACACATCATCACGTCAACAGTCACCTTGTATGCCCAAGGCATGTCTAGTCTCAAGATGACTTTTTCTGAGATGGCAGTGATGAAAGCCCAGACTTGTAGGTGGAGGCATGCCAGAATCGGGTTGAGTACTGTCTCCTTTAGGTCATGAATGGTGTCTCCCCAAGCTGTTTGCAGCACTTAGGAGTTATTGGGCTCCATCTCTCGCTATCCCTCAGCGATGTCGGAGGACTTGTGATGGTTAATGCTGCCGCTGTATCTATCATGACCTGGCATCGCCTCTCCCCGAGCCACTCATTGGCAATCAATATGCCATTGTTCCGCTCAGGGATGCTAATGGTGGCATAGATGAGCCCTTCTCCATGTTGGCCCTTACTCATTTCTCTGATCTGGGGCCACCCCTCACGTAGCAGTTCATTCATAGGTGGTTGCACTCGCCGCAGTTCCAGCAGGTGATCTCGCAAGGTCTCACCGTCTCAGCAGAGGTGTGCGTCGCTCTCCAGTTATAGGGTGGGTCTGTCTCCCATGTGCCGTCGCTCTTCATGGCTCTTATTCTCGGTGACAGTGCCATAGCTCCTTTCACTTCCTTCATCCTCAGGGCTGTCATCTTGGCTCTCCTGAGGTTATTTTCACCACTAAGCCTTAGCCTTTGCTGGATCTCAGCATCGTAGAGCCTGCCAATGAAAGTATAGGCTGCCTCGCACTGGATGTGATCCTGAGGCAACCTGTCGAGAGTCTGAGGACTAGCTGAGCTGAATTCTTGTAGCTTCTTGTTGCTCTTCCTCAGCTGGCCTCGGTAGAGGCTGGTAGCCACCATATCGCTCATCAAGTTTTCCCACAAGGTGGCACGCGGTTGAAGGCTATTTTATAATTCCACTGTTTGTCCATGTAACCTGGCGATCAGATGTATGGCCCTCTCTTCAGACGTCCAACCTTTGTGCCCATAGACAGTCTTGAACTGAGTCCAGAATGTCCTCCTGCAAGTGGTCCGATCGTAGCATAGTGTTTCTCCTTCGCGGTGCTAGAGTTGCCATCACTGCTGGTGGGGTTAGTATGAGTCTCTAGGGCAGTCACTCTTCCACGCAGCGCACTCACTTCCACCCTCAGGTCTTGAACTTGGGACTCCACAACTTGGGGCGTTGCTTTAAACTGCTTCTCAACCAGTCCGTTGACCTGCATAATGACACTCTTAAACTTTGTTTTGAGTGAGCGCACTTCCTGTTTTATTGTAATTTAAGTAGACCACCTTGAAGTTCATTTAGTTCAGATTTCAGTTTGCACTCGATTTCATCCCGACTTTATTTCAGTTCAGTTAATTCCAATTTGATTTCACTCATGATCTTACGTTCAATTTGATCTAGTTTGGATGAGAGAGCAATTTTAAGTTAGACCTGGTTAGATTTGAGTTCAAATTCATCTTGACTGGATTTAAGTTTACTTGTGGCCTTACTCTCAAGTTGCGAGAGCCTATTTGGATGTTTTTATCTTCCTTGCAAGAAAAATCTATCAGCTATGATATATGCTACCAGCTGATCCTGATTCACACACGGTTGTAACATGGAAGCAGAAACGCACAACTAGTAGCATTTACTAACACTGATACAATTACACAGATACACAGATACACAATGATTAGTCATTGATTCCCACAAGAAACCTGAAATATTTGTCCTGAATAAGTAAATTTATAACGGTTTGGTTCTTCAGTTTGCTGAAACTAATTTTGAGTAATAAATTTATAAACTTCCTGAAAGAGACACAATTAAAATAAAATAACATGTTTTGTTCTTAAAAGAACATCATCAGATTCTATCAAAATCACTCTCAGATATTTAGAAATGTTTATTTCTGTTACACTTGCTATAAACCACACCAATCCCCAACACCTTCTGGCTCTTTCCTCTCTCAGAACCTATCCACTGTATGAGCTGCCGTCTACACACCACCAACAAGTATGACCTAATACAAGTTCGTCCAACATTATCTACCAGCTCCATTGTAGACTGTGCCCAGGTTTCTACAGTTCTAGATAAATGGAATTATGCAGGCACTGCAGCACCATCAAACCATGTTTGTTGAATATTTATCCCTTGTTTCACCACCCTCTACGAAAGTATATTAGATGACCGCTCCTTTGTCTCACCAATCTTTACCTCACAGCAGCATTTACTTGTATCCTCCACTGGTGAAGGCTGCAGCCAAAACTTTGGACCATGTTTTTTCTTTTCAGTGAACATGACAAATTATTGCTCTGCTTTTATTTTTTCCTTTATACCATCAATGTTTTTCTTCCAGCTCCAGCCACCAACACATGTTCCTGTTCTTCTTGTTCTCTTTATGGTACTTAAATCTCAGCCTCCATCATCTGCCTCAGTATTCTTCCCTCTTCCACCCTTTTAGCATGTCAAAACCATTTCAGTTTATTTCTCTCTTGTCTGGCTCCAGGACTAAATGGTTAGCATTCTGGCCTTTGGTTTGACTTCTGGCAGGGTTGGGAATTTTAACCATAATTAGTTAATTCCCCTGGGTGTATGTGCCATCTTCATCGTTTAATCCTCATAAGGATGCGCAGGTCGCCTACGGGAGTCAATGCTTAAAGTAAATACAAAATTTTAATATTCCACCTTCTCAATTAAAATTTTGTATTTACTTTAAGCATAGTCTCAACTCAATACGGAACCTAACAATGAAGTTTATTACTTTTAATACGGGAGTCAAGCCAAACTTGTCCTCGGACATTCCCGACACCAAAAGTCATATGCCATATGTCCGACTCGTTGGCTGAATGGTCAGCGTACTGGCCTTCAGTTCAGAGGGTCCCGGATTCGATTCCCGGCAAGGTCGGGGATTTTAACCTTCATTGGTTAATTCCAATGGCCCGGGGACTGGGTGTTAGTACTGTCCCCAACATCCCTGCAACCCACACACCACGCATAACACTATCCTCCACCACAATAACATGCAGTTATCTACACATGGCAGATGCCGCCCACCCTCGTCGGAGGGTCTGCCTTACAAGGGCTGCACCTGGCTGCAAATAGCCACACAAAATTATTATTATTATACCCTGTCCTTTCTTAACTTCTTTATCACAATTCTTTAAAATTTCATCTCACTTGTCTTTTTATGTGTCTAGGTCTCATGTCTTTTCACATCCAGATCGTCCACCTCCGTAGCGTAACGGTTAATGTTGTTAGCTGCCGTCCTCACAGGCCCGGGTTCAATTCCCGGTATTGCCAGAAATGTAAGAATGGCGGGAGGGCTGGTATGTAGTTGAAATGGTACATGCAGCTCACCTCCATTGGAGGTGTGCCTGAAGAGAGCTGCTCCACCACAGGACGAGGACACAAGTTTACAATTTTTATACATCCATATCAAGTTCTACACATTTCTTTTCAGTAGCGGCAATTGCGAATTAGAAGCGGGGCGGCAAAAAAATTTATGGACAAGAAAAAGTACTAGTGTTCTTGGGGATTTAGTGGACGAGTAGACAACAACATTCAAAAAACAAACTGCTACAGAAATGGTAAGTTTTTTATGCTCTCTGACCAAATTTTGACAGAGAAATAAAGTTTGACAGTGTACTAAGTTAACTGTGGTAATGATAGTTTTTTGAGATTTTGACTCGATACTGTGTAATAAATTTTCACCAAAGGAAAAATTAGACATGTATTACAATTAGAGGTACGGAGTGAATATAGAATAAAAGGCCCTTTAGTATTTGACTCCACAGTAAAAAGTAACAGACACTAGATGGAACCCAACAGATACAATGACTGATTGAGACTGCATGCGGCAAGCGGGTCTATAATATGAAGCATGATTTTTTTTTTAAATGTGGACGCTGCAGCGCTTTGGTCGTCATGCAGAGCATGCACACTCAGCAGGCTAGCCACAAATGCCATTACAGAAGCATTCTCCCGTATTTAAGTTTGTTTGTGCGTATTTAAAATGCCTCTGACACTTAAGTGTCCCATCAAGTGTAAAGTGAAAACCGTCAATATGGAATGATTCTAATGTCCTGTAATGAGTGTAAAGTACACGCTGTGATTCATTTTCTAAATGGAAAAGGCGTGAAAGCTGTTCAAATTCATCAGCAGATTACTGAAGTGTATGGAGAACACACTATGAGTCAAGGAATGGTAATAAAATGGGTTAGAGCATTTAAAGAAGGTCGTGTTAATGTCCACGATGAGAAGCTTGAATTACCCTTGAAAATTATGTGCTTGTGTTTTTTTACCACAAAAGCCGGCAAAAACTTATGCATACACCTGGTACATAGAACCTAGCTTTACAGATGAAATGTTTGGCTTTTGTTGTTTAATTTCTTTAGGAATAAAATTGGGCAAAGTAGCCAAAAAAATATTAAACAAGTGGAAAAAAGGTGCTGACATTAAAAAAGGGTGCAAAAAGATGCAACTAAACCACAGTTAGGAGTATTAATTTTATGTTTTCTTTGTAAGACAGGCTAATCTTGGAATTTTAATAGTGAAAAAGAATTAAGATGCAGCACCTAAAATTCCTAGCTCTAGTGATAAGACAACAGGTTTTGTACTTTAAAAAATTGTAATTCCTGGTTTTAGGTGGCTAAAATGTTTGAAAATGTAATTCCCCCCCTCTAATCAGTTCACCTCTCAACTTCTCGTCTACTCAGCACATGTTTCCTATTGTATTACCTGGTGCTACAAAGTAGACAGGATCTCTGCCAGGGGCACTCACTCCTATGACCTGTGTCAAGCTGTTGAACATGACAGGAGCCTCAGCTCCATTGTATGTCTGTGCGTTCCAGCGCTCGGTGCCACGAGCGAAGATGCTCTCGATCTCGACCTTCGAGTAGCCAGGCGCCGATCGACATACGGAGGAGTGGCCATAGCAGAAGCACGGGGTGCAGCCAAACTCATTTTCCTCGTTCAGGTTAAAATATCCAGGTTTACATCTGAAACACACAAAAATAGAAAAATGTTTTTATTCTGACCAAGAAAATCCTTCACATGTATCCCTTCAACCTGAATTTCATTTTGTTAATTGCCATCTCTGACATTTTCTGTGTAATATTTTATACAGGGAACCATTCAACTGACTTCAATATTTATTTCATATTATTATGAGCCATAAATAATTACGCTGCCTTATCACAAGAGCAGGTACCGCATTCTTTGGACAATAAGACGCACCCTGGTATTTTGATAGAATTTAAGAAAAAGTATAATTTCACTGAATTATCAAATAAAATTTTAGGGAAATAATGTAATAGTGCAATACTGCCACTGTAGGTATTGCCTTCCTGCTTCCCTAATACCATGACGAATATAAGAACAAGTGTGAGGCCTCCTCGAGTTCAAGCGTGCCATGCCAGGCAGTGCTCCACAGCGCCGATCAGTTGGTCTTAGGAATGATCTCAGAGGAAACGTCTTACTCCGTAACTGTTAAGTATATGTAATGTCTTTGTTTTTAAAACAATGAGAGATTACAATTAAAATACCAAGGCAGGGTACAATGCAGCCTTCATCACATGTTGTGGAAAGCACAGGTTGCTGGAGTGTACAAATACAGATAAATAACACATAACTCCCAGTGTATTAAAAGGAATACCCATGAACTATTTAAAGGTAATACTCTACTTACCAACTCAGTAAGTCAGTTACTGGACTTACGAAAGCTTGCGTGAAGATTTTGTAGCAAATTATGGAAAAATATGAGACACTGCTCCTGGACTTAATTTCCACATCACCGGGCAAGTTGGCCGTGTGGTTAGGGGTGCACGGCTGTGAGCTTTCATGTGGGAGATAGTGGGTTCGAATCCCACAGTCAGCAGCTCTGAAAATGGTTTTCTGCAGTTTCCCATTTTCATACCAGGGAAATGCTGGGGTTGTACCTTAATTAAGGCCATGGCCGCTTCCTTCCAACTCGTAGGCCTTTCCTATCCCATCGTCACAATAATACCTATCTGTGTTGGTGCGACGTAAAGCCACTAGCATAAAAATTTCCATATCACATGAGAGATTTCCACTTTTTCACCATGCACTACAAAATGATCTGGTTTAACTATCAAATCATCAGAGAAATGAACATGACAAATTCTGCTATTACATGTTAACTCAGTATTCTACCATGGAATATCTCTGGCACATTTTTCAAATTGATTTCTATCCTTCAGTGGTGAAAAAAAATCACATATCATCAATTACTCTGCCATAGCCTGACTTACAGCCAGGTGCAAAACAACATGACATGCTGAACTATTAAATTAATCGAGCCACATAAGATACATGGCTGAAGTACACACCATACAATGAACTGGGTTTAGGAACTGAAAGCAAAGAAAATTCAACTTATTCACTGAAATATCTTGCACGGTAGCGTCTCCCGCACTTTTGTATACCCAGCTTGCCAGAACTACTGCAGCACGTGTTGGATATAATCGCTTGCAGTGCTTGCAGTGGCAGGACCACAAACTACCGTGTTATAAGGGCTGAATACTCACGCTTGGTCTTATATTCGTCATGCTAATACCATGTAATTTTGCATATTCCATGTGTTGTATTCCAAGACATTGTGTACGGTAAATTGTCACTACTGAACTTGTTACTGATTACAAAGTGACAAATTTTCTTTCTACCCTTCCTTGAAGGTTATCTGTAATGGCAGTCAAGGTCACAGCCCTATGTGTTTGCCTGGTATTATAAGAAAATGAGCTGTCTTCTTAGGAATTCCCTAGCAACTCACATTCACGCCAGACAAATGCAGGTACACCATAGCTGCTGTTTCTTAACTGCAGTAATAAAAGAGGTCAACTGCTGAGAGTATTGTAAGAAATATTTTGAGCAATGGTGTAGCAAATCACGTATACTCAGTGTCTATGTATGATAGACCTCAGTCAATAAGATGCAGCCTTATTTAGGCAGTATTTTTTGTAGCAAAAAGTGTGCTTTAAGTACAAAAAATATGATAGTTATTTTAAAAGTAGGGCAAATCAGTAAACTGAATGTACTGCCTGAACCATTGATTCTATTAAAAAGTGGAAGTCACACAGTAATTGAATTTTATACAAAACATTTCATAATATTCTAACTCAAAAATGATTTTACAGGAGAAATGCTTTCCCACATTTTGGCACATGCTCCAGGTCGAGGACCTTTTCATCTGCTGTAAAACTGGAAATATGGAAGTAAGACATGCTGCAAGCTGATCAATTAGAAAGGAAAATGCAGTTGGATGAAGAAGAAATTCAGCTCTAACTCTCTGTACATGTGAAAGTGATGCTTCTGAGGTGTACAAGAAAACAGGAACTGAACAATGTGGTTGAGGGAGTAAGAAAGGAGCAGTATACACGTGTAAAATATAAGTCTACATCAACAGTCACACTAGTAATATAATTCAGCCCCAGGTGCACTGTAAGTACTCAGATTGAAACTAATATCAGCAAGATGTGATTACACAATGACTTTCCGTCTACAGCCGAGGTTCAAAAATAATGGATTGAGTTAGTGTGATGCCGGACATTCTTCCTTAAGACCTGACCAAACCTTGATTCTTTTTTTAAATCTGACAATCTTTATCTAAACGAAAATAATCCCTCCCACCACCAGCCTGAGTAGCTCAGTTGGCCGCTACACGCGGTGAGAGGAAGGTAACGTGCCTGAGCTCCGTGTGTGTGTGTGTAGTGTTCTCAGCGTGTTGTATTGAACAGTATAACAGTACTGTAAACGAGTCTAATAACTTTGATAGTTAACTGTAATTCAAGTGATTTCATTGTGTAACTACGCGGAAAACAAACATGGGAACAAGATTCACACGTAAAAATACCTTGAAATGTACCTTCAAACGTGATAACCGACCTTCGGCATGGGAAACTCATGAATGGATCCAACACTTCTTGAAACTCAATGAGGACCAGATAGAAATGATTCAGCTGGACAACCTAGAAAATGCCACCTTCATCAAGGTAATATCAACTACTCTTTTTGAAAGACTGGTTTGTAACTATCAGGGTACACACAATATGACCTTACAGGATGGTCGGATAGGGAAGGTTAAAATCAGTGATGCGGAAACAGTACAGAAAACGATTCGAGTGTTAAATGTAGCACCAGAAGTCCCGACAGAATCTTTTAACTCGGTGCTTAGTAAATAGGGCAAAATTATCGAGCACAGGAGAGAAGAATGGTCTCATCAATATGCCTTCCGAGTACATAACAGTATACGTGCTTTTCGAATGGAAATTAAAACATCTATTCCATCTTTCATTTATATTGAAGAATACCATGCGCAAATTATTCATGATGGGCAAGTGCGTACATGTCTAGCCTGTAATTCCACTACTCATTTGCGACCAGAATGTCCCTTACGTCAGACTAGGTTACCCGAGAGGAGGCTTGTCAACACAGCAGCTGATACAGGTGACTCAAGTGGGTTAGCGACTAGTCAAACGGACCCTGCTCCAGTAACCTTGACTGACAACACAGCGACCCCAACTCTGACCGGCAAAGTGCGGAACGTAAACAACACACAAGTTTGTGTGGCTGACCCCACAGAGTTTCCTACTCTTCAAGAAACAACATCTAAACGGCTGAAAATCGACAGTAGTGTATCCCACTCCCATAGTTCCTTTCTGTCATCAACAACTGAACTCAATGGTGACAATGCACCTTCTTCCCAGGCTACTGATATTTCCGTCCCATCCTCTAATCGAGATATGGGAATGTCTCAACTACCTGTAGATACGGAATCAACTTCTGATCCTCTTCACTCTTAGTGATGGTATCACTCACAGCACCAACCTTCCTGTATGCACTTCTCCTGTACCTACTGCCCAAGGGAATAATATACGTCTTTCGGACCTGATGGACACTGATCAAATAGTAGACCAGCGAGACAGTAATATAGCACAGCCCCACCAAAGCCAGCATAACTTGACTTCACAACAGGTGCAACGTGAGGCGGTCTCCCAAGAGGAGCGACCCGAGTTGACAGTGAAAAGTAGTAGAGATCCTCGCTTGCGTACGCCTCGGAAAAGTGTTGAGCGGGTGGAAGACCACCTTAAGTCGCATAAAAAATAGTTTTAGGCAAAGGTGATTTTTGCAGTCGAACAAATGTTTATTAATCTCATGTTTCTATTGTTACTCTGTCTTCTTGTTATGCCTGCAGTTCTAACGACTTTCGCCACTCTTAATATAAACGGAGTGAGAAGTGTCACAACGTTGGGTCTGTTGGGACGTTTCTTAAAGGAGTATGATGTTGATATTCTTTTGTTACAAGAAGTAAACAGCAGTCATTTAGGCTATTTATTTAATTATGATTATGTAGTAAACATTGGTGATAGTGCTCGGGGAACTGCTATTGTGTATAGGAAAGGGATTAACCTAACGGACATTACAATGGACCACACCGGAAGAATATTATCAGCCTCCTTTAATAATATCACGATCATTAATGTGTACAGTCCATCTGGTTCCCTGTTTAAACAGGAATGGAATACATTTTTCACTCAGGACATTCTACCACATATAGCGACACCGAATGCTGTTCTTCTGATGGGCGACTTCAATTGCATTTTACAACCACGTGATTCGACAGGTGTTTTTAACTTCTGCCCAGGACTACAGATGCTAGTACAAAGAATGCAGTTGGCTGATGTTTGGGAGACATTTTATGCTCCTTGTGTTGAATATACATTTTGCCGCGGTGATACAAAATCTAGGATAGACAGAGCATATATCTCCGCAACAAAGGCAAATATTCTAGAATACTGCAGAGTCGTACCAGTTGCATTCAGCGATCATCATAGCTTAATATTCACGTTAAACTTGGCCAGATTACCCATTTCTCAGCCAGGAAGGGGGATTTGGAAAATGAATAAACATGTTTTTAGGGCTGAGGAAGATGTTCAGCGATTTAGTGTTACGTATCATCAGTGCAAAAGCAGTCTTTCGCGTTATAGGAATATTATGGGCTGGTGGATGAAGAAATTGAAGCCGGCTATGAAATCAATGGCAAGGAACATAGTTTATGAACACCGGTGGGAACTTCATTGTAGTCTAGAATTCTATGAGCGGGTAATGTACGATTTACATTCCAAAGAAAAACGTAGAGAAAATGTGTTCAATGAAATGAAAACAATTAAACAGACCATCTTACAACTCAAAGAGCAACATTTACAACGTCTTCAACAACACGTTAAAAGATCTTCCCTCTTGGACAAGGAAAGGATATCTTTACACCACGTCGCAAAGATACGTAAATCTGCTAATCGACAATTTATACACCAGTGGATAGACTCTCAGGGGAACGTTCTTACCTCCAAAGATGAGTTGCTACGAGAGGGTGAACGATACTTCCACGAAACGTTTGCAGACGATGATGAGTTTGGCATGCTTTCCCTTGTAGAAACATATGTCGATGAAGAAGATCGCTCCTTCCTCATGAGACCTATCACCAAAGAGGAATTAGAACAAGTTCTCAAGACAGCTGCTCCTAATAAGACGCCCGGGATGGATGGCTTCCCTTATTAATGGTACAAACGCTTCTGGTCTATGATTGGAGACGACCTTACCCAAGTTCTTAACTATGTTTTCCGTGAAGGATTCCCATCCGCATTTACGGAAGGCATTATTATAATGATTCCGAAGGAAGTAAGCTGCCGATATGTGTCGGATTATAGACCAATAACTATCCTAAATACTGATTATAAATTATTTGCTAAAGTGGTAGCTAATAGAATAAAACAGAATATTCCTACACTGATTGGTACTGGGCAAACGTGTGGGGTTCCAGGTAGAACTATTATGCATAATTTGTTGACAGTCCGAGACTTAATTCTTTATTATTGTTTTTCCTGAAGAGCCTGCTGCAATTGCAAACATAGATTTCAGCAAAGCCTTTGACAGGATTTCGCATAATTATCTTTAGAGAATACTAAGTCATCTTCGGTTTCCTGAACAACTTGTAACGGCCTTGAAGCGCATGTACCTTTCGGCTACATCACGGCTGCTGATCAACGGCCATTTGTCCCGTCGAATTCCAATTAATAGGTCTGTATGCCAAGGATGTCCACTGTCAATGCTGCTTTTTATCTTAACCATGGAACCACTTATCTGGAGACTGGACAGCACTCTGAATGGCCAACACTTAAACAATGAACACTTTACGTTGCGTGCTTATGCAGACGATTTGACGTTACTCCTTACCGACGTGCGTCGGGTGCTGGTGGAATTTTCAACCGCATCAGGGGCAAAGGTAAACTTTGAAAAGTCCTCCCTGCTCCTACTAGGATCGGAGCGACGCACTATTCGTGCAGGCGAGATCGTTATTCCTCTGACCAGCAAGTGCAAAATCTTGGGTATCACCTTCTGCAAGGACATACTCGAGACAATAGAACTAAATTGGAATGCTCTCTTGAACGGAATTCGCTTCCAGTTTGCAGAAAATCTCGCACGAAGGCTCAATTTATTTCAAAAAACTTGGTTTATTAACACTTACGCCTTATCTAAAATCTGGTACATCGCACAAATACTACCTGCTCCGCATCTTATCTGTCAACGCATAGAAATGTCAATTGGCTACTATCTTTGGAAAGGCTTTCGGTACAGAGTGCAACGAGAACAGTTAAACTTAAAGGAACATCTTGGCGGATTGGGACTTTATGCAGTGGAACTGAAATGTAGTTCCCTCTTCGTCAAACACGTCATCAAGGCAATGCATATGAGGGGAGAATCCTTCGATTGTCACTTTAGTCAGCTCAGAGAAGATCCCAATTTCCGAAGAACCCGTAGATTCAAATATTGTTACAAGAGAGCACTAGCAATAATTGAACAGCTTCCGCATAACCAAGTCTTAGACGGCTCCTTTGATCATGTGAAACATCTCTACAACTTCCTGCTTCAAAATAGACACTTCGAGCCGAACATTCAACTAAAACACCCCACTATGACCTGGCAACTAATCTGGCAAAATACCTGCAATCAGTGGCTACCCCTAGAATGGAGAGTGTCGGTATACAGTTATCTAAATGAAATCATTCCTACATGTGAAAAACTGAAAAGACACGAGCAGCTGGTGGATGACAGATGCTCTCTCTGTGATTCTACAGACACCTTGGTTCACCGGATTACTACGTGCCTACATGCTACTGTCATATGGAAATGGATGTTGAAAGTTATCACAAAAATACAGGGTGCAGAGTCTGATAATTCTCTCCAACACGCGCTTCTGCAATTTGACGTTCCGCAACGATCGAGCAAGAAGAGGAACGCAGCCCTATGGTTTCTAGCCGCTGCCATTCATTACAACCTTTCTGGCTATTAGCAACCAATGTTCCTCACACTCACCGGCTTTCTGGATCATCTGAGGAAGGAACGCTGGAGACTTTCCCGAAATCAACAGCTTGATGCAGCCTTTGGTCGCCATCTATATCACTTTTGATCTTTACTCAACATAATGGATGTCCTTCGGTCTTGGTTCATCTGGTACACATGTTTCAGTTGGCTAACTAGGATGCTAGCGACTTAGAAAGTCACATCAGTGAGGGAATATTCTAGCTATCAGATGACCAACTTCCTCAGACAAAGTGTCCTTTGCCACCGAACTGTATGCCATAGTTGTACTTATGAGTGTTTTAGTTACGTTTGTAAGTGTTTGTTTCCACACTCTTTGGATGAACATATATTTATACATATCAAATCCAATTATATAACAAAAAACTAAACTTGTGTGAACGTTTCAGAAAAAAAAAATTGGTATAATGGTACTTCTGAACTAAATGTAACCAACTGTAATATTACAAAGTTCAAAATAAATTATTTCTTAAAAAAAAAAAAAGTAGCTCAGTTGGTAGAGCGCTGGCCTTCTGAGCCTAACGTGATGGGTTCTATCCTCGGTCAGTGCCATGGCATTTCAAGATGCTCATGTTGCCAGATTTACTGACACATACGAGAATTCCTGTGCAAAAGAATTCCAGCACCTCAGTGTTTCCGAAAAAGTGAACAATGTGCTAGTGTGAGGAGTGCCTTATTATTAAAGTGACATAGGAGTGGCTAAAAGTGTTTGTAAAACCAAAGAGAGAAATAAAAATGATTAATCCCACTGTAAATGAAAGAGGTGTTAAAGTGAATGCTTTGAAATTGTGAGATGATGACAAATTTATTGACTAAACATTATAGCAATCTGTGGAAAATGTTTGACATCTTCCAGTTTTAGATAAATTTGCTGGAAAGAATGGGGAATGATGTAACAGTCATCAACATCATCATAATCATTTTTCTGCTCCAGTTTCCTGGGTGTGGTGTACAAGCGCTCGCCACTTCTTCATGTCAAAATATAGTTTCTGTTCCTCTATGTCCTCCCATTGAGAAGGTAATGAAAATGACAGGAAGCAGGACCAACAAATGGAAAATAAGTTAATACGGGAAGGACAGCTGATTCAGAAAGTGATGGAACCAACTAGAGGGAAGAACATCTTGGATGTGGTGGTGGTAAAACCAGATGAGCTCTATAAAGAAACCGAAGTAATACATGCTATTAGTGATCATGAAGCTGTTTTGTCATAGTTAAAAATAAATGTGAAAGAAAGGAAGGTAATAAAATTAGGAATACTGGGTAGTACCATACGGCTGATAAAGCAGGCATGATGAAGTTTTTGAAAAGTAACTATGATCAGTGGAAAACGGTAAACAAAAATGTAAACAGACTCTGGGATGGGTTTAATGCTATTGTTGAGGAATGTAAAAAAAAGGTTTGTACCTTTAAAGGTGGTAAGGAATGGTAAAGACCCATTATATTATAACAGAGAAATAAATAGAATAAGAAGAAGGTGCAGATTGGAAAGAAATAGAGTTAGAAATGGCTGTGGAAGTAAGGAGAAATTGAAGGAACTTACTAGGAAACTGAATCTAGCAAAGAAGTCAGCTAAGGATAACATGATGGCAAGCATAATTGGCAGTCATACAAATTTTAGTGAAAAATGGAAGGGTATATATAGGTACTTTGAGGCAGAAACATGGTTCCAAGAAGGACATTCCAGAAATCATTAATGAACAAGGGGAGTGTGTATGCGAGGATCTTAAAAAGGCAGAAGTATTCAGTGAGCAGTATATAAAGATTGTTGCTTACAAGGATAATGTCCAGATAGAGGATCTGACTAATGCTAAAGATATGTATATATATATTTTTTCAATTTGCTTTACGTTGCACTGACACAGATAGGTTTTATGGCGATGATGGGACAGGAAAGGCCTAGGAATAGGAAGGAAGCAGCCATAGCCTTAATTAAGGTACACCCCAGCATTTATCTGGTGTGAAAATAGAAAACCACGGAAAACCATCTTCAGGACTGCCGACAGTGGGATTCGAACCCACTCTTCCAGATGGGAGCTCACAGCTGCATGCTCCTAACCGCATAGCCAACTTGCCTGGTAGTATTAAAATTTACATATGATAACAATGACATTTACAATAAGATACAAAAGTTGAAAACTAGAAAAGCAGCTGGAATTGATAAGATTTCTGGGGATATACTAAAGACAACAGGTTGGGATATATCTGAAGTACTTATTTGATTATTGTTTGCATGAAGCAGCTATACAAAATGAATGGAGAGTTGCTATAGTAGCCCCTGCGTATAAAGGAAAGGGTGATAGACATAAAGCTGAAAATTACAGGCCAGTAAGTTTGACATGCATTGCATGTAAGCTTTGGGAAGGCAATCTTTCTGATTATATTAGACACTCAAGATACCCGTGCTTCACAACGGTATTATACTGAAGTTTATAATTGAATGCTTAACGTTTTAATATAATCCGCCAAAATTCGTGATCTGACTCGTTTTCTGAGAGATTACAGCAAAGATCCTCCCATTTTTCAATCTTTCTTTCCAGCAATCAATTTCGTGCTTCCCGGGCTAGGTATAGGTATTCCGCCTGGTCACTTGGGTCCCTAAATCTTTGCCATCTTTTCCTATATCCGGCGTGGTGGCTTCTTGGGTGCCTTGGCAGTACTGAACCCGCGCCTGACTGCATTCGTAGTCATTACCCGGCAAGGACCCGTTTCCAGCGTGGTCCGTACATATGGACGATGGTCCAGAACATTCTTATTCTTATTCTTATTACTACTACTACTATTGACATTCTGGACACCACAGCAAGATGCAAGACCGCTATTTGGCGGTAAATTACATCTCCTACCATTGTCATTGCTGACAATGTGACCAGCACCATTGTCGCGCGTAGGCAAGTGCATGGGATTTCTGGCGATACGAATGGTATACTTCTGTGCATTATTGACCTTATTATAGAGGTGAACAATTGCACGGTCAATGTGATTCCTATCATTTATTTCAAATGTGTTTAAATTTTTATTTATATGCCAGGAGAATCTACTGTAATCTAACTTTAAGTTCTCCACAGGAAAAGATGGCTCTTGAAAACGAACCCAGGAAAGATAAAAATGATCGGTTTGTGATCAGAATCAAGTATATTATGAACAGTAAAATCAATTGGTCTCAACTCCCTTTCACCCCACCGCCGTTAAGTTGATTTACCTCCCCCACCCCGCCCAAAAGAAGGCGTGTTTCTTTATGTTTAAAGGAGATTCCAAATACCAATGTTCACATCTGTTACCTTCGGTTTTGAGATATAAGTATCCCCATAAAAAGAATTCACATTTTTCCACTTCCTTTCACACTCCCCCTTCCACCCCCCGTTAAGTGAATTTTCCAAAGGAATACTTGTTTCTTTATTAGTAAAGATTCTTCCAAATACCAATTATCATGACTGTAACATCTTCAGTTTTTGAGATATGTATCAGAAAGGAATTCAACTCCCCAAGATGAGTTTTTCTTTGTTTTTAAAGGAGATCCACATACAATTTTAACATCTGTAACAACTTTAGTTTTATTAGATATAAATATCCTCATACAATTAATTAAATTAATTTTTCAATACTTTCAACCCCCCCCCCCCAATTGGTTTTTCCAAAATCAAAGGAATACACATTTCTTTACTTTTAAAGCAGATTCCAAATACCAATTTTCACGTCTGCAACATCTTTCGTTTTTGAGATAGTGGGTGATATGAATAAAAATGAGATGTAACTCGGAGACAAGTCTCGAAGGAGGATTGAGACGGAAGTCACTTGCGAGACAGAACTCGTCATCTATATGAATAAAGTTTGTTTCTCACTAACGAGACTTGTCTCCTTCCGCTTGAGATTAGTCTCGCACACTGGCTCTGGTATCTGTCACCTGACACAGTAGCTGTATAAACAGACACAACCTAATAAGAAAAGAATTTTTTAAGTGCCCCATGCTCTGCCTACGTCCTTTAAATTTCTTCTGATTTAGTTCACTTCAAAACGATGGCGATGGAGGAAGAAAGTGCGGAGTTTCAGGCTCGTTTTATCGATATTGTACAAGAGTATGGCGAAGTGATCTTCTCAAAATCTCAACTTCCCGAAACGCGCAGAGGGAAAGTCACCGCAATAGGTCGCATACGTGACCGTTGCCGTGATCTCTTAAATATCGAGTTGACGGAGGCTCAAATTTCAAAAAAAGTAAGAAACATGAAAAGTAGATTGAAAACAAAAAGGGATCTGCAAAGAATGGGCAATAAGCCTATTGTGCTCAGGGTTTGGGAGAAAAAGCTCCTAAACATGATGCAGGCAGATACAAACCCTACTATTGCCAAAATACCAGGTAAGAATAAACAACTTTAGAATTATAAGTCATGATTGCACATTTACTAGTAGTTAAACTACATTTATTTCAAAATTATATCTGTCTTGTTATATTTCAGGAGCGGATGCTGCGGGATACGGCGCATCGACAAGTGATGTTATGTCTCCCGACCTTCCTTTGGAGGACGTTCCCACTGAGGATCTTCCGTCGCCGCATAATTCAGCTGATGTCACATGTAGAGGACCATCTAGATCTAAAAAGAGAAAACTAGAAGAATTCGAAACTGATCTGACGAGTGACTTAACAATCGGAGAGCTACAAAGAGTGGTTTTGTTGAAACAGATGAAAGTGTTAGATTTACAAGCGAAAAAGATTGAAAAGCAACAGTGTGTTCTCGAAAAAAAACTGGTTTTACAATTGCAAATGGAAAATCTTTTACATGAAAGGGAGAAAAGAGCAGAACAAACAAGTACAACCGAAATGGAACACCCACCGATATTTTTTCATTTAGAATAGTTCTTGACAGCCATTTTTTCTTGTTCAGCTGTATTTCACTTCGGAGCCTTTTCTGCAAACTTACCTTTCGTACTTATCAATATTCAATAATCACGACAGTTATTATTTCAATTCTTTCTAGGTTTACATAAACATAGTGGCTCATACCTTTGGTATACTTGCACCTTAGCGTGATAACGACTAATTTTAGGTTTCTTTTCTTGTAAATTTCCTTCAAGATATTTTGTAAGAAGTTACAGTGTATTTATCATCATATTTAGGATCCACATTCATATGCATGATTTTCTGCGGACATTGACAATCACTTAAACTCTTTTTAGCACACGCTTCGTACTTCATTCTTAACGATTATGAAGAGTTTATTGACCATACCTGTGCATAGCTAGGGGTGTTTCTGCCTATAATGTACTTTTTTTGTTACAATTTGTTTTACGTCGCACCGACACAGATACGTCTTATGGCGATGATGGAATAGGCTTAGGAGTAGGATGAAAGCGGTCGTGGCCTTAATTAAGGTACAGTCCCAGCATTTGCCTGGTGTGGAAATGGGAAACCACGGAAAACGATATTCGGGGCTATCGACAGTGGGGCTTGAACCCACTACCTCCCGGATGCAAGCTCACTGCCTCGCGTTCCTAACCGCACGGCCAACTCACCCGGTATATAATATACTACCAATACCTATATGCTGTTGCATAAACTGTCTAAATTTCAAACTTTCAAAACTTAGAAACAAAATGCTATCCATATTCATAAACAAATATGAACTAACAAGGGAGTTGTTTGATTTGGACCAGATCAATTGCAATAAAACTTAGTAACATGATGAGTTAAGACATCCGGAACTTAATGGTGATAGCCGTGAAATAGTATTTTCGTACCGGTATTTATTGACAGTAAATTTTTGCTCCAGTTTTAAATTGAACGTGGTATGTAGAAGGCAGCGAATTCAATGAAACATGGTAGGATGATCAATTAAGACATCAGAACATCACTGCATGCCTGCCGTTGTTATATAGGTTACCCGCAGTGTGAAAAAATGAATGACTCTACAAGAATCAGAAAGTTTACTCGTCTTTGAAAATAAAAGGCTATTTATAGCATGTACGTTTATATACAGATGACTAAGATTTCATATTCCATATTTTAGCTTCAATTGTAAACGATAAAGTAGTATTAAAAGCCTAATATTTTTATACTGTGCATGTTAGTAAAATCGGTTTAACGAGAAAGAAATTCTGTTCATGTTCTCAAAATCTGATTTTCAGTCTAAAGCGCACTGTTTAATGTAACTTTAAAATAGAACTATCAGTGCATTTCTACAGTGCCTACACGAAGTCAATACAGCTGCAAACCATCCAGCTGTTCTTTAGCAATTAATTATAACAATGTCGTTGATTTTATGACATAGTGAATATCAGCAATAAATTTAAGACAGGTGGATTGACTATTCATCGACGTTTCAATCGAAATCTGTCTGATCCAAACCAAATGCATCCCTTGTAGTATTCGGTGCAAGTGAGATTTCGGTGCGATGGTTGAGAAAGAGCAGCACTCACAGAGGCAGCAAATCACTGGCCGAATAATGTCATTATGCAAACTGGTTAAATGTTGTGAAACCAGTTACAGTATACAATTTTTCTCAAGGGCACGAGCCGCCGGTTGAAACTTTTAAATAAACTTATAAACAGTGCAATCGAAAAAGGCATGGGCAGGGGATTTTACGGCACTTAAAGTTAACATATATAGGATAGCTTGCACCAGGACCAAGGATACACATTCGTTCAATACCATTGGCCAACATGGGATAGAGTGATAATTTTCAGACTTAAAAAAATATCCTTCCAGATATCAAAATGTGAATAATAATAATAATAATAATAATAATAATAATAATAATAATAATAATAATAATAATAATAATAATAATAATAATAATAATAATAATAATTTCGTGTGGCTATTTCTAGCCTGGTACAGCCTTTGTAAGGCAGACCATCCGTCGAGGATGGGTATAATCTGCCATGTTATTGTAGCGGAGGATGGTGTTGTGTGTGAGATTCAGGACTGTTGGGGATTTAAAGTTAAAATCTCTGACCCGACCGCGAATCGAACCCCGGGCCCCATGAACTGAAGAGTACTACGCTGACCATTCAGCTAAGGAGCAGGAAAAAATGAATAATGAAAGCCTTGAAGAATTGTTTGTCATATTTTAAACATAAACATGTTTTGTTTAGGCGTTTTCCATGATTGCGAATTAATTATTGATAAAGTGTTAGTCGTATTTTGTGAACAGAAAAAATGTCAACGTACAGAAAAAATCACAAATGCGGAATAGATTAAGATTAATTTAATAATTCATTACTAAAATCATTTTCAGAATTGTATGTTGCACGGTTTTGCATATTTCTCGTTTGATTTTGAAGATTTTAGACTTTATGATGCATGTAAATCCTATCGCTAATGGCTATCATCACCATCATCTTTATCATTATTGTTATATGAATAAAAATTAAATTTGCACTCACCTACAAACCATGAATTACTCGTGCAATTGCATTTCTTCTTTCCTGTCCCCTCTCCCGTACAAGTGCGTCCCGGACCACCCCAGCTACGGCTGCTTCTCCCTCCTCCTCGTTCTGCACTTCGTCATCAGGTACTTGAAAATCCTCATCTTGAAGATGTTTAGTCACGTTATGTAATATAATACAGCAGATGACAACTGAAGGCACTTTTGCTACTGGTAGTCTTATTTTATTTTGAAGGATTGGGAAACGTTGCTTCAGCTGCCCGAAGCAACTTTCTATTATAACACGTTCCTTTGTAATGCATTTATTATACTCTCTCTGTTCTGGACTGTTAGCATTCTGAAAAGGTGTCATGAGCCATGGTGCTATCCCATATCCTTCGTCACCCAGAATAAGTGCATTTGCTTGATTGCCAGTCATTATTGCACATGCAGTGGAATTCCTCCATATTCTTGCATCGTGTACAGATCCTGGCCAGGCGGCGTCTACACTTGTGAATTCCTCTCTAGCATTGCACGTAGCTTGCACATTTATACTGGGAAGCCCCTTTCTGTTAATATATTCATCTCCATGTATGTGTGGTTTCTTGATTAGCACTTGGGTGCAGTCAACTGCTCCTATAGCATTAGGAAATGCATATCTTTCTCGCCACTGAATCTTTGCATTTTCTAATGCTTGAATAGTCATGGGAAATTTTATCCAGGTTTCTGCATGTGACCTAATTGTTCTAACTACCTGCCAGAACGTCAAGGAAACTGTACTCTGGTCGACACCAATATCTTCAGCCACACCACTTTGAAACCCGGGGTCACCTAAGTAACGCAAAACAATTTTCATTTTCTCCTCATTTGTAAGAGCTCCACCTCTTGTCTCGTGTACTGGCTCCAGAAAATGTTGTGCTAACCATTCCACGTTTTCTTTCCGGAAACGGTAGAGATCTTTATAATCATGTTCTAGAGAATCTCTTCGTGCTTTATAAATTTTTCTTCTCCATTGTAAAACCATCATAAACTCCGCCATCACGTTTTCAGTCTGATCACTATCGCCTTGAGTCACCTACTGGGCTGTCTCGAGAAATTCTGAGACCAGTCTACATTCAGAGAGACTAAGCTCCAGTTTATTCATATACATTTGGAGACATGTCTCCGAGAGAATCCGCTAACGAGTTATGTCTCAAGGAGCAAAGGTCACTGCTGAGACGTTGCTTTTTTATTCATATACATTTGAGATGTGTCTTAATATTTACGAGACAAGAGATACGTCTCCGGTTTATTCATATCACCCATTGTATCTTCATACAAATAACTCAACTAGTTTTTAAATCCCCCCCCCCCCTTTAAGTGGATTTCCGAAAACAAATAATACGTATTTCTTTATTTTTAAAGGAGATTCCAAATACCAATTTTCATGTCTGGGACATCTTCAGTTTTTGAGATATCGGTATCCTAATAAAAGAATTCAACCCCATTTTCAGTCATTTTTATCCCCCACCTAAGTGCTTTGTCCAAAAACAAAAATTACATGTTTCTTTATTTTTAATCAAGATTAAAAAAATACCATTTTTCACTTATGTAACATGTTAAGTTTTTGAGATATACTGCAGACATGCTCATTTTAAAATTTCACCCCCTTTTTAGTTCCCCTTAAGTGAAGTTTCCAAAAACAAATCACCTGTGTTTCATTAGTTTTACAGGAGATTCCAAATACCAGTTTTTATGTCTGTAACACTTTACATTTCTGAGATATACTGTAGATTTAGTCTTTCTAAAAACTCACCCCATTTGTCACTACTGTTTAACCTCCATTAATTGGATTTTCAAAAACAAAAAATACGTGTTTCTTTATTTTTAAAAGGAGCTTCCAAATACTAATTTTCAGGTCTGCAAAGTCTTCAGTTTCTGATATATAAGTATTCTCATTAAAGGCATTCAACCCCCATTTTCACCCCTCTAAGTGGGGTGTTGCGAAAACAAAACAATACGTGTTTCTTTGTTTTTAAAGGAGATTCTAAATACCAATTTTTACATCTGTAAACTTATAAAGTTTTGAGATTTATATACACTCATTTTCAAAATTAAAAAAAATTCACCCCAGTTTGCACTCCTGTTTAACCCGCATTAATTGGATTTTCCAAAAACAAAAAAAATACGTGTTTCTTTATTTGTAAAGAAGATTCCAAATACCAATTTCCAGATCTGTAATATCTTCAGTTTATGAGATATAAGTATCCTCATTAAAGGCAATCAACGGCTTTTTTACCCTTTTCACCCCTCCTAGTGGGATTTTCCGAAAACAAAGTAATACGTGTTTCTTATATTTGAAGGAGATTCTAAATACCAATTTTCACATCTGTAAACTTTTAAGGTTTTGAGATATAGATACACTCATTTTAAAAATTTACCCCCCTTTTTCACCCCCGTAGCGACGGAATATCCAAAAATACTCTCATAGCGAGCAACTGCATTGTAATATAAATGTATCCTCAAAATTTCATTTCTTTATGTCCAGTAGGTTTGGCTCGGCAATGATGAATCAGTCAGTCAGTCAGTCAGTCAGTCAGTCAGTCAGTCAGTCAGTCAGTCAGTCAGTCAGTCAGTCAGTCAGTCAGTCAGTCAGTCAGTCAGTCAGTCAGTCAGTCAGTCAGTCAGTCAGTCAGTCAGTCGGGACAAGTTATTTTATATATATATATAGATGTTTGCAAAATTAATAACTGGTTTGATAGAAGGCAGTTCGGATTTAGGAAAGGTTATTCCACTGAAGCTCAACTTGTAGGATTCCAGCAAGGTATAGCAGATATCTTGGATTCAGTAGGTCAAATGGACTGTATCGCGATTGACCTGTCTAAAGCATTTGACAGGGTGGATCATGGGAGACTATTGGCAAAAATCAGTGCAATTGGACTAAAAAAAGAGTGACTGAATGGGTTGCTATATTTTTAGAAAATTAGAGTAGGCGAAGCTTTATCTGACCGTGTAATAATTAAGAAGGCAGTATTATTGGACCTTAATGTTTTCTTATATATATAAACTAGCTGATGTACCCGTGCTTCGCTATGGGATTCTCAGAAAGACTGACTTGGTGGTTTTCCTAACTTAATCCAACATAGGTCATTACAAAAACGTCAGTAGGAATGTAGCGATTGAAAGCAATGTTATCATATAAAATACTCGATCAAATGAAACACCGCAAACTTTCTCACTTTCAACGAACAGTACTACGGTGCCGATCTAAGAGTCCGAAGTTCCAGAGCTGGAATAACCAGGTCGCAGACTGCCGTGAACACTCCTCTGTCATTATTCCGTTAAACATGCACACTACTCATTCCAATCAGTGCCTCCGAGTAGGGATTGAATAGCTCGAATACTATAATGAACCAATGTGTTACGAACCAGATATATCAGAAAATGTATGAACCAGAGGAATGGCATGCTACTTCCCGCCAATATACAGGCAGGCTGTTTCAGTCGGTACGACCAGGCGAGTTAGCCGTGTGGTTAGGGGCGCGCAGCTGTGAGATTGATATATATAGATTTATCTATACGACCACTAATGACATAAATAACTTATTTGAGAATTACATTTCAGGCCTTCCCCTAAACTACCATTTCACTCAGCGTGAATAAAATAATTTATAGCCTAGATTGTAGTGGATCATCACCCGACATTACATGACGATTTTCATTAAATTCTCTTCAGCCGTTTCCTCTTGATGCGTGTACATACATACATATAGACGGACAGACAGAAATTACGGGAAAGTAAAAAAATGCATTTCCTTGTTACTGTAGACATGACAGATACAGAAATACCATTCATTTCAAATTCTGAGCAATGTACAGGCAAAACACTTATTTTATATATAGATTACATTTCAGGCCGTCCCCTAAACTACCATTTCACTCAGTGTGAATTACATTATTGATAGCCTAGATTATAGTGACCTATTCCCAGACTTTGCATACCAATTTTCGAGAAGATACGACCACTAATACAATAAATGTTTGACAATTAAATTTTAGGCCTTCTCCTAAACTACCATTTTTCTCAGCGTGTATAGCCTATATTGTAGCGACTTATTTCCAATGTTTGTCTACTGATTTTCATTAAGGCACAACCACTAATAACATAAATATTTGAGAATTAAATTTCAGGCCTTCCCCTGAACTATCATTTCACTCAGCGTGATCAAAATAATTTATAGCCTAGATTGTAGCGGTTCATCACCCGACTTTACATTCCGATTTTCATAAAATTCTCTTCAGCCGTTTTCTCGTGATGCATGTACATACATACATACAGACAGACAGACAGACAGACAGACAGACAGACAGACAGACAGACAGACAGACAGACAGACAGACAGACAGACAGACAGACAGACAGACAGACAGAAATTACGGAAAAGTAAAAAATGCATTTTCTTGCTACTGTGAACATGACCAATACAGAAATACCATTATTTTCAAATTATAAGCAATGTACAGACAAAACTCTTATTTTATATACAGGGTGAAGCGAAATTCGCGCACTCAGGTGTCGCAGCGCGACTGCTCACATGCCAGCAATAAAAAAATGTCTCTCACAAAAGTTCGTCCTTCGAGTATATCCGGCAGAAAAAGGGCGTTGAAGAGTGGCAATCTGGCAACACTGTAACCACATGTAGGGTAACTACCTCTGTCAGCACGTATTCTTTGTGCTGTACAGTTGGTGCAGTGGTTACAGTTTTGGGTTAGCATTCAGGAGGTCGAGGGGTCGATCCTGGGTTGAAGCGTATTTTTTTTATTTCATAAATGTAGTCCAGGTGGTATGGTATCTGGCAACTTAATCGTCAACAGCCATTGCAGCGGGTCCTCTAGAAACCCTTTGCACTTACATACTACGATCCTACAAATGGACGAACAATCGTTTCCCTTGGTCAGCTTTGAAAGACGTCCTTTCCACGTCGTGGGCGTGAATTTATTTGCACAAATTCATATACTAAATGCGAAACCTGTTTTCTTTCTACCGTCCTCCAACGATCTCATAGATTAGTAGCAACTGTTATTCTTGCCTCGTTCAAGTCCATTGTATTTCGTAAGGGCTTACGTTACCAGTAGGCCTAGCAAGGTATTTGTTGTGTTCAGCGTTACAAAATGTTGTAAATGTAGGATACATGACACCTAAGGTACGGTGTCTTACTGTATTACAGTATGTAATGTCTGATGGAAATTAGTAAACAAAAAATTGCGCCTTAACCCAGGATCGAACCCTCTACCACCTGCATGCCAACCCAAAACCCTATCCAATGCACCAACTGCTCAGCACGGATATTTGATGCTGACAGAGGTACTTACCGTACATGTGGTTACAGTGTTGCCAGATTGCCACTATTCAACGTCCTTTCTCTGCCTGATATACTCGCAGGACGAACTTTTGTGAAAGACATTTTTTATTGCTGGCATGTAGGGAGTCGCACTGCGACGCCCGAGTGCGCGAATTTCGCTTCACTCTGTATATAGATTACATTTCAGGCCTTCCCCTAAACTACCATTTCACTCAGTGTGAATAACATTATTGATAGCCTAGATTATAGCGACCTATTCCCCGACTTTGCATACTAATTTTCGTGAAGATAAGACCACTAATACAATAAATATTTGACAATTAAATTTTAGGCCTTCCCCTAAACTACCATTATTCTCAGTGTGTATAGCCTATATTGTGGCGACTTATTTCCCATCTTTGTCTACCGATTTTCATTAAGACACGACCACTAATAACATAAATATTTGAGAATTAAATTTCAGGCCTTCCCTAAACTACTATTTCGCTCAGCGCGATTAAAATAATTTATAGCCTAGATTGTAGCGGTTCAACACCCGACTGTACATTCCGATTTTCATTAAATTCTCTTCAGCCGTTTTCTCGTGATGCGTGTACAGACAGACAGACAGACAGACAGACAGACAGACAGACAGACAGACAGACAGACAGACAGACAGACAGAAAGACAGACAGAAATTACGGAAAAGTAAAAAATGCATTTTCTTGTTACTGTGAACATGAACGATACAGAAATGCCATTCTTTTCAAATTCTGAGCAATGTACAAACTCTTATTTTATATATATATATATATATCTATCAGAAAGATGGACAGTGGCGGTTAATACCTAACAAAGTCGTGTACAAAGAGCTAGAACCCATTACAGATACTATGCGTAAGAGGAGACTGGGATTCTTTGGACATATCATGAGAATGCATGACTCGAGACTTCTGAAACAACTAGTACAACACAATCTCGTCTCAAAAAATACCACAACAGGATGTAAATGGATCAGAGAAGTAAGAGAGGATCTGAAGGAAATAGGCCTTACAACAGAAGACACCAAAAATAAGATAAAATTGAATACAAAACTCAAGAATACAAACCTCCGCTTTACCCTTACACAAAACAAACCAACAACACGCACATTTTCAACTGAGGAAAGGGCACGAAGATCGGAGCGTCTGAAGAAGTACTGGGAGGACCGCAAAGCCCGAACAATCCCTTCAAAGAGACCTGAACGATGGACTGACTAAAGTGATCCTATGTGGTCATAAAAGAAGAAGAAGAAGAAGATATAGATTACATTTCAGGCCTTCCCCTAAACTACCATTTCACTCAATGTGAATAACATTATTGATAGCCTAGATTATAGCGACCTATTCCCCGACTTCGCACACCAATTTTCGTGAAGATACGACCACTAATACAATAAATATTTGACAATTAAATTTCAGGCCTACCCCTAAACTACAATGTTTCTCAGCGTGTATAGCCTATATTGTAGCGACTTATTTCACATGTTTGTCTACCGATTTTCATTAAGACACGACCACTAATAACATAAATATTTGAGAATTAAATTTCAGGCTTCCCCTAAACTACCATTTCACTCAGCGTGATTAAAATAATTTATAGCCTAGATTGTAGCGGTTCATCACCCAACTTTACATTCCGATTTTCATTAAATTCTCTTCAACCGTTTTCTCGTGATACGTGTACATACATACATACAGACAGACAGACAGACAGACAGACAAACAGACAGACAGACAGACAGACAGACAGACAGACAGACAGACAGACAGACAGACAGACAGACAGACAGACAGAAATTACGGAAATGTAAAAAATGCATTTTCTTGTTATTGTGAACATGACCGATACAAAAATAGCATTCTTTTCAAATTCTGAGCAATGTACAGACAAAACTCTTATTTTATATATATAGATAGATGATATGAGTAAAGAAGTGGGATCAGAGATAAGGATGTTTGCAGATGATGCTATTCTGTAATAGGGTAATAAATAAGTTACAAAATCATGAGCAACTGCGAAATGACCTCGATAATGTTATGAGATTGACAGCAGGCAATGGTATGATGATAAATGGGGTTAAAAGTCTGGTTGTGAGTTTCACAAATTAGAAAAGTCCTCTCAATTTTAATTACTGCATTGATGGTGTGAAAGTTCCTTATGGGGATCATTGTAAATATCTAGGTCTTAATATGAGGAAAGATGTTCATTGGGGTGATCACATAAATATGTTTGTTAATAAAGGGTTCAGATCTCTGCACATGGTTATGAGGGTATTTAGAGGTTGTAGTAAAGATGTAAAGGAGAGGGCATATAAGTCTCTGGTAAGACCACAACTAGAGTATGGTTCCAGTTTGTGGGACCCTCACCAGGATTACTTGATTCAAGAACTGGAAAAATTCCAAAGAAAAGCAGCTCGATTTGTTCTGGGTGATTTCCGGCAAAAGACTAGCATTACAAAAATGTTGCAAAGTTTGGGCTGGGAAGGCTTGCGAAAAAGGAGATGAGCTGATGACTAAGTGGTATGTACAAAGACTTAGTAACAATAAAAAATTATCAACCTTTCTGATACATATATTTGCATTTAAGCAAATTAATTAATTATATATGCTTAAATACAAATATAAGTATCAAAAAGGTGGAAGATTTTTTATTGTTATTAAGTTTTCGTAAATAGGATTAAATACGGGAAATGAAGCTGATTTCTTGCAAAATAAATAAATTAACTTATTGATATTATTCCATTCAAGTATCATCAATACGGATCAAGAATGATATTTATCATGTGTAATAATAAATGGTATGTTCCGAGCTGTCAGTGGAGAGATGGCGTGAAATGACGTTAGTAGATGAATCAGTATGAGTGGTGTCTTTAAAAGTAGGAAAGTTCACAATATGAAGATAAAATTGGAATTCAAGAGGACACATTGGGGCAAATATCTGTTTATATGCAGGGGAGTTAGGGATAGAAATAACAAGGGAGATGTTCGATGAACTTGCAATTTCTTTGCAATCATTTAAGAAAAAGTTTAGGGAAACAGATAGGGAATCTGCCACCTGGGCAACTGTCCTAAATGCAGATCAGGATTGATTGATTGATTGATTGATTAAATAATAATAATAATAATAATAATTGTATGGCCTCAGCTACCGTTTGCAGACATTTTGATTTGACGCCATCTGGCTGTCTGCTCGTCAATTTCGACGTTCCGGTTTACTCTGTCTGCCACCTAGCGGACCTAGAGTAAACCGGATCTCTCTTGGGCGTCTATGGCTGAGATTTAATTAATTTTGTCGGGTAAATACCAAATGTATCACCAGAGATCTTTTACATGCCGACATAGTACGACATGGAGTGTCGATTGGACTTTTTTCCGCCCTTCAAAAATCCGACTACCTCTGCCGGGTTTGAACCCGCTATCTTGGGATCCGGAGGCCGACACTACCACGGATCCACAGAGGCAGCCATTGATTGATTGATTGATTGATTGATTGATTGATTGATTGATTGATTGATTGATTGATTGATTGATTGATTGATTGATTGATTGATTGATTGATTGATTGGCATTCTCTCGCTGACCTCCAATTTCACTGTGTCTATCCATCTGTTCCTTTGTCCCCCAACTGGCCTCTCCTCCTTCACTTCTCTGTCAAAATAATTCCTTGCTGTTCTCGTTCTGTCTATCCTCGTAACATGTCCAAACCATTGTAGCTTGCGTCCTCCTAAAAGCTCGGTAACAGGTATTTTGATTCAAGCCTCCTTCCTGTTTACTTCATTTCTAATCTTGTCCTTCCTGGTCTTTTGGTTCATTGTTCTTATAAATTTCATACCTGTTGACTGGATTTACTGTTTGCCTTGTTATGCAGGGTATATGTTTCGAGTCCATATGTGAGAATTTGAATGAAATAGGTATCTTCTTCTTCTTCATCGTACCGTATCAGGTCCCCCTGACGTTGGCGATCACTGTGGTGAATGCAGAACCATCTCTAGCTAGGTGGAAAAGTCTTTCAACACTGTGAATTCCAGTCCATTCTTTGATGTTTCCAAGCCATGATGTTCGCCTCCTCCCGACACCTCTTCGACCCTGTATTTTGCCTTGTACAATCCGCTGTAAGATGAAGTAACGGTCATTTCTAAGGATGTGGCCCAGGTAAGAGATCTTCCGGAGTTTTATTGTTTGAACGAGTTCCCGACTTGCTCTTGCCCTTCTGAGTACTTCTTGGTTCGTTAGTCGTGCAACCCACGAAATCCTGAGCATCCTACGGTGGATCCACATTTCAAAGGCTTCCAAGCGTTTCACTGATATGTTCTTGAGAGTCCATGTTTCCACACCATATAGCAAGGCTGACCATATATAGCACTTGACCATCCTCTGTCTAAGTTTTAATTTAAGGTATAAAACATGGTAAATTTTGTTTCTGGGGTATTTTATCATCCCAGAGTAGATTTCTCACCTGAAAATAAAATTGAGAAGCTTTCTGAGTCCTCGGTTCACTGCGTTATCTTTTAAAATGATACTTCCCAGTATTTGAAGTTGGAAACAGAGAATGAAGAAGAATTCATTGATTGAACACGGTATGCTTTTGGAGAAGGAAAACGAAGGGCAACGGCAAATGATTTTTAACTTATTGTCACATAGGTGTGTAGTTGTTACCCAAAGTCTTATCTTGCTGTTGTTTATATCGACACAGTGATGTAGGCCTATCTAACATCATACAGTGCTACCAGCCACTGTTTTCTTCATTTGCCTCTTCTTCTGGTACAATAATTTTCTCTGTAATGAATTCCCTTAGTCTCCAATCGGTCTATATGGACATTAACACAGGTTTCTCCGCTTTTATTAAAGACAGAACATTCCACATCAGGTATTCCCTAGACTGCCATAGAGGAGTCTAATGAAGCAACTTCCACAGATTTTTGTGTAATTTTAAGGATCCTCATCTCCTGTAGAAGAAATTTTAAAAGTAGTACTCTCTAAATACTGTACCTACTTCGATGTATTTCTCACGTCTGATGACTAAAATAAAGAGAAACTAACCTTGGACTTTGCTTGTAGATACTTAGGAAAAACAGTAGAGATAGATGGCCCAGTTACATGATGCACAGCAAATTTACAGTAAATACAATGAAGATATTGCAGGGTTCTCCCTAGGACCTTTTTAGTGGGCGCACTGCCCTGCCGTATATACAGGACACCCAGCGAGCATAACCTAGATATGTACTAAATACATAATATTAATACATATTTAAGTCACGGGGTATTCCAAATTAAAATATAAATACTGAAAATCCTTTCATTTAAATGATAAATCTTCATTGTCAGCATAATTGCATCCATTACATCGGAGTTTAAATATTTAGCTTGACTATCATGTAGTGTCATGCACGAGCTGTGTCTGGATTGGTGTGGAATCGCATGTGAGGACTCAATACTGCGCGACGTCACAAACCTGTATGGCACTCCACAGCAACCGAATGGTAAGCCCTGGTGTTACATGATTATGAATGGGAAGTGGAACACTAGAAGTTCAAATTACTCTGTCATGTCTTGTTCATGAAACACTAAAATAGCTCAATTTTGCCGTTAATGTTTATCTGTCTGATATTGTTAATGCCCTGAGGGGAACAAATTGATATTTTATCATTTTTAACGTTTACAACATCGGAGAAGAAGCTATGGAAAAACGAAGAATGCAAGTTTTACACTTTCACCAAGAGAGAACCTAAACCCTCCCTGGGAAAAAAAGTGTACACGTGTCAGTAATGTAACAGTGCGTTTTCGCGAATTATTGATCCCGAAAAACACAATTGCATCCACTCGGGGGTGAGACTACACAAGTGTATAATATGCAGTAATATGTTTTCATGAAACAAACTAGAGATTAACCAATATAATAATGCTCTTCAGGATCTGCTCACCTGATGAGTTAAACTGAACACTGTCCCTGCATCACAGGAGGCCATATCCCTTATGGGATTCACACGGCTAATTTTTTAATTTATATTATTTATTTATCATATTCATTTTATGTAATATTCCCCGCCCGGCTACTCATCCCTGGCACCCAGCTGACAAAAGTTTCTGGGGAGAACATTGTATTGTATTTGTTTTCGTACAGCAGCTTCAACTCAGGCAGCACTTTGGCGACCCTCATTGGGTACGAGAACATGCCGAGCCTGCGCCATAAACCAAGGAGTAAAGTAGTAATATGTGAGCGATACTAACCCACCGCAGCGCTTTCCCTCCACGTTCTCCTTGCACTGACAGGTCCCAGTTACAGGGTCACAGTTAGGCTCATTGCCCAGACTGCCCGCCTCGTTACAGCCGCACTCCTTGCAGCCGAAATCTCCAAAGTCGTAGTGGTTGATGTCGCAGCGATCGCACTTGTCGCCAGTCACCCCGGGCTTGCACTGGCAGCGACCCTCGCTGTTGCACTGCAGACTTCTTGAGCCTACAACAAGAAACAAGAATCATGTTCGTTGCTGTTTAGTAAACGGTTCATAAAAATTATGGGCAATAAGAGTGATCATTGCCAGAGATCTGCATCAAGTTTGATTCAAGAGATGACTACTGGTTTGTGGAAAATAAGGTACCAGGGCAAAACTGCACTTGGTCTTTGCTATTAAGTTGTTGGGCTGAATTTCTCTTCTTCAGCTGCATGATCAGTATGTTTATTACTTTTGTGGAGATTGTTTTCATGTTTGGTCTTGTTATCTGACCTGTCATTGTGTATGTGCAACACAAAAGAGGCCAGCAACAATACTAATAATTCCAAAGAATGAATAAGGCAAATGCAACACAGGACCAAAGTGGAGGTCTTTGAATGTGGTAAAGTGGGAAGGGACATGCAACGAGAAACTCCAAATTTATTATTTTAACCACTATGGCTTGACTTGGTCCATACTGACTTATAACTAATACAACACTGACAATCATTGGTAAAAATCTATGTCCACCTCATCAGTGCTATAAAAAGTTATTTAATCTAGATTAATAAAATATTGTACATGTTTTGAGAATCTAACTTATTCCCTTCATCAGCGACCAAACATTTCGCGGACTTGATACCTAACCTCTCCACAATACACTCTAAACAAGTTTAATTAAAATACAAGAAATGTCATCTACATGAAATATTTAAAATTACATTACTCTAAATAAGTTATAATCAAAATACAAGGCTTGTAATCTAAATAAAATCTTTAACACATTGAGCACCAAGCAAAATTTCAAAATTTTGCTCTGTGGGCCAAAACTGTAATTTTGCTCTGAGGTATTACATTAGCAATATTCTACCACACTTTTAACACAAAAGCAAAAATTAAAGTAAAAAACGGGAATAAATTAAGGCAGACACCGGTGTCCGCTGTGGTCTGTTGGGAAACCTACATCGGCTGGGGCCAAGGTGGTCATGCTAGTGGACACTAGCGCACGTGCCCAGTAATGTTCTGAATGTGTACGGCGCTACTTGAAATGTTGCTTTGTACACATTCAGCACATTACTGGGTCCACTAGCATGACTGCCTTGGCCCCAGCTGACGAAAGTTTCCCAACAGGCCACAGCAGACACCGGTGTCCACCTTAATTTATTCTAGTTTTTTACGTTAATTTTTACTTCTGCATTGACATTTTGCTTTAGATTATCAATTTTGAGCCAGTGGACACCCGTGTCCTTGAAAATAAAATTTTTGTATCTGAATGTATAATTTTGAGGCCTGGTGCATGAATTATAACCGAATGGGATTTGACAGATATTCTATATGGTCAAATTCTGTATAAAGTCGGAAAAGTGCGTACTTTACCAATTTCGAGCAAGCGGACACCCGTGTCCACCGTAGCCTAGCAGGAAGTCCAAAAATAGACACCCATGTCTGCTGTGGTGCTCAACGTGTTAAAATGGTATAAAAACCAGACATAAAATAAGCATCTCTTTCTTCTTAAGATTCTAATAATGTCACTGAAAAGCAAACTACAATTTTAAATGTTTACTTCACCTTCTTCTGTTTGAAACTTCCTCCGAATGGCTAATCTCTTTCTGGTCGGATGTGATTTAGCTTTCTGATTACATGATATTTTTAAAAATGTTGTTTTTGTAATTTTAAATATTTTAAGTAGATGAAAAGTCTTGTATTTTAATTATAACTTGTTTAAAGTGTATTATCAAGTCCACAAATGGTTTGGCGGAATGTTTGGTCACCGATGAAGAGAATAAGTGAGGTTCTCGAAACATCTACAGCACTTTATTAATATACATTAAATACCTTTACATAGTATTGACAAGGTGGAGATAGATTTTTACCAGTGATTGTCAGAGAAGAAACTGCAAGTGGAAATATCCATTTAAAATGCCGTGAAGGAAACTCAGGTCTTCTGCCTGTCACATAATGTATTTATCACCCTTATTGCTTCATAGACTGATTTCTAAACTTGGGGTTTCCATTCCTTACAATGACTGCAAGAGCGGACCACTGCTCTGCCTAACTGAAACCCTTTGTTGCTTGACAATAACTTAAAGAACCATCTTTTTTTTTTTTTTTTTTTTTTTTTTTACCATACAGTGTTTATTACCCTTGTATTTTCTCGTTTACCTCTTACTTGGAGTAAAGAAATTTCATTTTTACAATTGGCAATGTCTCACAGCTTGTTGCATCCTTTTATTCCATGAAGCGTTGTGAATGAAGACACACTGTCTCTTTGAACCAGAGAAGCTATCTGATATGCAAGCTATCTAAATACATGTAAGTAAAATGTGTAAGAAATAAGTTAAAATGAAGAGATGGCAATAGCAAAGGCACTTGTGGGGGACAAGAAGGCTAAGAGGGCACAGGTGGAACGCAGACAATACAGCCATAGTAAGTTGGAGAGAAGAAGATGCAAAGAAACAACTCGACAGCATTAGCACAATAGCCAGAAGGGTACGGTTATGGATCACCTACAAAAAGATAAAAACTCTGAACACCACCGATGATTGGCAAACACCAGAAGGCACTGTGCAGAAGGTAGAAAAGTTGAAGTACCTTGGAGAATATGTAACAAGAAGGAACAGGAGCAGCTATGGGATAAAAGAGAAGGTGAAATAAATGAGGACTACCTACCTTGTGAACAGAGAAGTGTACAACAAAGGAAACGTATCAACAGACGCAATGCTCAGGCACGATGAGGCAACAGCGAGGAACACACGTGGCTGAGACGATGACCCTAGGAAGGCATGGGATAGAGCAACTGGAGAAAGAAGAAAGAAAAATTCTGAGAAAAATACCAGTACTGGGATCAAAGAGAGGTGAAAGATGGGAACGAAGATCAAGGAACGAACTGTACCGAAACATGAGGATGACCTCTGAAGACGTAAGACATAATCAGGATGGTCATGGACAGAATGATCAGAAGTATGGGAGGCAATGGGGAGGACGAGAGGAGAAGCCGGAACTAGCAGGTTGGTGAACTCCGGAAGGACTGGACTGAGATGGAGATCAGGGTGGAAGGGACAGAGAACTAAATATACACCAACCAATATACCAAAGCTCAATGACAGAGAGAGATACAGGAATATGACAGAGAAGCACAAGTGGCAGAGACAAGAGAAGAAGATACTGAAAATATCAGCTGAAGACCAGGGGAGAAGATGGACCTGTCGAGTACAAAATATGCTGTTGGCAATGAAGAACTATCTATGCAGGATTATGGTCAAGTGACTGTATTTCTGTGGAGTGAAGTTTGGCAGCAGTTGGAGAGGATGTTGAGTCAGAACTGTAGAAGAACACCTTGTAATTAATAGTTGAAGTACCTTGGAGAATATGTAACAGGAAGGAACAGGAGCAGCTATGGGATAAAATAATATCTGTCCAAAACAAGGGAAATAGCAAAGGTCCTAGAGAACTGCCTTGTGGGGTATTGGAGGATGAAAAGTCACAAGACAGCCATGTTACCAGGCTCAGTATGAACTTACCGATCTCGTTACAGTTACAGGCCACACAGTAGTTGTCCTCCCGCTGGTAATAGTTCTCTCGACAGCGCTCACAGTTCGGCCCATCCCTGTTGCCGGTACAGTCCAGACAATGTCCTCCGTGGCCGGTACTCTCGTACAGTTGCTTGTCGAAGAAGCAGCGGTTTGAGAATCCATTGCAGTTGCATGCTGGAACAAATCAGTAATCAATATAACAATCACTGTAAAGGAAAAATATTATCACACACACATCAAGCTTGTAGCTTTATATGACTCTTGATAAAGTGATCATAACTACAGTACCTCCAGTTTTATACGACTACTGATAAAGTGATCATAACTACAGGACCTCCAGCTTTATATGACTACTGATAAAGTGATCATAACTACAGGACCTGCAGTTTTATATGACTACTGATAAAGTGATCATAACTACAGGACCTCCAGGTTTATACGACTGTTGTTATCATGATCATAACTACAGGACCTCCAGGTTTATATGACTACTGATAAAGTGACCATAACTATAGGACCTCCAGGTTTATATGACTGCTGATAAAGTGATCATAACTACAGGACCTGCAGTTTTATATGACTACTGATAAAGTGATCATAACTATAGGACCTCCAGGTTTATATGACTACTGATAAAGTGATCATAACTAGAGGACCTGCAGTTTTATATGACTACTGATAAAGTGATCATAACTACAGGACCTCCAGGTTTATACGACTGTTGATATCGTGATCATAACTACAGGACCTTCAGGTTTATATGACTACTGATAAAGTGATCATAACTACAGGACATACAGGTTTATATGACTACTGATAAAGTGATCATAACTAGAGGTCCTGCAGTTATATGACTACTGATAAAGTGATCATAACTACAGGACCTCCAGGTTTATACGACTGTTGATATCGTGATCATAACTACAGGACCTCCAGATTTATATGACCACTGATAAAGTGATCATAACTACAGGACCTCCAGGTTTATACGACTACTGATAAAGTGATCATAACTACAGGACCTCCAGGTTTATATGACTACTGATAAAGTGATCATAACTACAGGACCTCCAGGTTTATATGACTACTGATAAAGTGATCATAACTACAGGACTTCCAGGTTTATATGACTACTGATAAAATGATCATAACTACAGGACCTCCAGTTTCATGTGCCATATCTGGGCGAGTGGATGATGCGAGATGTCACCGGACGCCTATAGCTCTCTCAGTGGTGCCATGGTCTGCACTAAGCTTCTCTGCTGCATACAGTATGATTGCTCCCTGTATAGAAGTTTCATTATTTCTGAATTAACTGTTGACCTATCTGCTGGGAGAGTGCGAAGAGAATACCGTGCTCAGTTCCCTGGAGCATGAGTGTCAACATGTTACAGAATGGAGAAAATTGCGAATAAATTGAAAACCGTGGGCTCAGTGCTAAAAAAAAAAAACGAGTAAAACAATCGACTGTCTTAACTGATGAAAAAAGTCAGAATATTTCTGAAAGACATGAACGATCCGCACCAAAAAATCTTTAAGGAAACTGGCTCAGTAAAGTGAGGGATACATATTCTTCTGCACTACGAGCAGCAGGAAACCAAAATTTAAGCCTTACAAAATGACAGAAATGTAAAGTTTAAGCCAGAGAGATCCAGCCGCAAGAAGACTTTATTGCAACTGGTTTCCTTGGTCTATCAAGAGTGATGAATTAAATACTGAATTAGTGCTACTTTCTGATTGCCTTCGCATGCAAATTCTCAAAAAAAAAAAAAAAAAAAAAAAAAGGCATAGGTTACATGAATAATTCATGGCCTTAAAATAGGAGAGTGGGGCTTTATTAGCGCTAAAAGAATTATAAGGGGTCCGCCTCTGTGGTGTAGCGGTTAGTGTGAATAACTGCCACCCCCGGAGGCCCGCGTTTGATTCCCAGTTCTACCACGAAATTTGAAAAGTGGTAAGAGGGCTGGAACGGGGTCCACTCAGTCTCGGGAGGTCAACTGAGTAGAGGTTGGTTCGATTCCCACCTCAGCCATCCTGGAAGTCGTTTTCCGTGGTTTCCCACTTCTCCTCCAGGCAAATGCCGGGATGGTACCTAACTTAAAGCCACGGTCGCTTCCTTCCCTCTTCCTTCCAATCTTCCCATCCCCCTGCAAGGTCCCTGTTCAACATAGCAGGTGAAGCCTCCTGGTCATCCTCCCCAGTTGTATACCCCAACCCAGAGTCTGAAGCTCCAGGACACTGTCCTTGAGGCAGTAGAGGTGGGATCACTCGCTGATCCGAGAGAAAAACCGACCCTGGAGGGTAAACAGATTAAGAAAGAAAGAATTGTAGGGGACCTTTTTTAACACCACCATTAATTCTTACTGATACATGGAATTAATACTGAACGAGTATTCTCCTCGGCTCACTGAACAGGAAAGACCCTTTGAATATTTGCAGCAAGATGATACAGCACATACCGCTCATAAAACAATGAATGGAGTGTGCGTGATGCTGGTTGTCTACACATTTTTGTGCCCCGCCCCCCCAGTCGCCGCTACTAACAGCGTATGTGTTCAAAATGTGTGCCGTCACACGCCTGAACATGTTGATGTTTCTCGCCTAATTCATGCCTTGTAGGCATCTTATTGTCCTTAGAAGGTACGTTTCTGGACCGCAAATCCTACACATGTTGACGTCTCTGTAGACTGCCTCATCCCCTGCGCAGCATCCTCGGTAACAACACTCCATGATCGGACACGGTAAAGCTGCCTCTGTGGACGAGTGGTAAAGTGTCGGCCTCCGGATTCCAAAACAACGGTTTCAAACCCGGCAGAGGTAGTCGGATTTTTGAAGGGCGGAAAAAAGTCCATTCGACACTCCATGTCATACGATAAAAGATCTCTGGTAACACATTTGGTGTTTATCCGACAAAATTCATTAAATTTCAGCCATAGACGCCCAAGAGAGTTTCGCTTTACTCGGTCTGCGATCTAGTGGGCCTAAAGTGAAACGGAACGTCGAAATTGACGAGCAAACAGCCAGGTGGCGTCAAATTCAAACGGTAGCTGAGGCCATACGATTATTATTATTATTATTATTACTGGACACGGTGCACCAAATCTGTGTAGCTGCTGTATAACGACATCAGGCCGTCAAACTCTAAAAAACCCAAATTGTTTGTTGGTTGATGTGGCCATCGTGGTGAATACGGCTTTCATCTGAAAACGATATGTTGTAGAAGAAATCTGGATCCTCATACATCATAGACAACTCAGCTGCAATACTGTAATCGGGCCCGCTCATCCCTTTCTGTTAGGCACTGAGCAACGTGAATGTGCTCTGTAAGCATCCACCGCTCAGACCGAGCTTCAGCGATGTTCGTTGTAACACCTGTTGGAGAAGTCGTCCATAATTCTAGTTTGTACACGGTTGTTGGGTGCTCTGTTGAATGGAAACTGATGTCATATGTCGGAAATTGTCCGTAACCAGTAGCGGCGACTGGGAATTAAAAGTACGGGGCAAAAAAATATACAGACAACAAACAGTACACGGATTTGTGGGATATAGCGGACGGACGGACGGTGTTATATACATCAAAACTAAAAAAAGCTACAAAATGTTTTTCATACTGTCTGAGCGAATTTTGCCAGAGGTAAAGGTTGATAGTTTACCAACTTAGAGTAAGTGCGGTAATAATAGTTTCTTGAGATCTTGATTCAATGCTATACAATACAACTTTCACCAAAGGAACAATATTGCACATTTATTACAATTTAAAAGAAGTACGGCGTGATTATACAAGTAAAATTATTTAGTATTTGACTACACAGTAAGAAACTAACAGACACTAAAGAGACCGCCAGACTGACGAATGCGCGCGGCGGGTGAATGGATCATACCTCAGTGTCCACCACCTTGGCAAATATATATATATATATACACACACACCCCTGCTACTCTTCCTCACTGCACATGCAAAGTCTCCACTACTTGCTGTGGCGCTATACAAATCGTTTTTTCAGATGATACAGCTTGTTGGCATGTTCTGCAGTTACCAGGTTACCATTTACTTTAAAATTCCTGCTCACGTGTTGTGAACTTAAATTTCTTTAAATATGGCCAGGGTCAAAACTGAAAAATATAGGACTGCTGGGATCTATTGGGTGCTGAAGTTGATGTACAAAGTCTGCCTCCTTTCCACACAAGGAGCGAAACATGGCCACATTTACTTGACACTTTGTCAATTCGGACGATCTGGAGTACACAATCTTTAACAGCACAAGGTCTCGCGTGTTAGTTTGGCTAGTTGATCTCCTGTCAGGCTGTGTAAAAGAATATGACACAGGAATCCCGTAACGTGTGGAAACACCTTTGACCGTAATGCAGCGCAATTTATTAGCAAACTTATCTTCAATAACGACAGCATCTCCCTCTACGTAAGTCATTCCAAGAAGCTTATCCAAATTCATGTCATAGACCAGCTTTGATTTTATTGCCATCTCATTTATGATGATAGAACCTACCTTTTCATTATAATGCTGTAAGGATTTCTTTTCTGTAATCAGACGAGCTCGTACCAAGGGAGTAATTCCTGTCTCTCCTCTGGAATGGCCAATATAAGCTTTTAAAGATTTTGGTGTAGTAGGTGCAAAGTATCTTGAGATCTTAGGGACCGGTAGCCTTTGGTTGCACTACAGACCTTTATAGTATTCTCTGTGAATTTACACGCTTGTTTACAAAAAAGCTTGAATCTGCTCCAAATCACCTTGTTCAGCTAGTTCTGTAATTTTATTTAGTCGACTGTCAAGTCCATGTTGATATTTTTTCATTTTTGAGTTGATGCATCCTTTCTTTTAAAGTGGTAATCATATTTTTCTGCTTCATTACAAGTACTCCTTATTTCCTACAGTTTCTGACTATTCTTTTCAGTTTCAAACCTACTTTAGTGCGGTATAGATTGCGTTTAATAGAACACTGTGAGCCTGTGGTTTTACTGTATATAGGCCTAATGGTTCAGTGATAATTACAGGTGGAAGGTTATTCTCTTCACTGGCTGCAGATATGGTTGGTTCCAAATGAAGTTCAGTTTTCTTAATTTACGTCTTCTGGGGCCTTCCTCCTATCTGGTCTTTCTGTATGTGATTGTTTGTATCGGGGAATATCTTGAAATACGGATGGAATGACGTTCGGAAGTAGAATTTTTATTGCTGTGCTTACACTATAATCTGAGTCCTTAAAATGCCTACTGCAAACAGTGGAATGCACGCTAGGTTTCCAGAGAGATCTCAATCTATTTCCTTGACGACAAACTGCCAATCACCATTTAGTTTTAGGTTCTTCGTCTTTCGGAAATTTGTGAAATGAAATACCACATCATTTTGAGCTCTTTGATTTACAGTAAGAAACACTACAGTACACCATGTTTTTTTTTTAAGTTTATCCGATGTTCGCATTACGTAAATACGTCGTCAATTTCAGTCACTAAATTATAATCACCTGCACTAGCACAAGAAAGCTCATAAAGTACAAAAATTCGTCTCGACATGCTCGTGAATGTTTGAATGAGTACTTCGCCAGCGCAATTTTATGACTAAGAAGAGCGCACCTAGCGGCAAAACGACGCGTTTCACGAGCCCGAGCAGGAACCAGTTTCACGACCAGCGAGGCCTTGCATTTCCCAGCCTTGTATACTAGCGTAAGCAACGGTTCAATTATACAGTGTACCGTCAGTGACGTCTCATTCTACTGCATTCTGTTGTCGTTAGGCAACATATAACTTTTCACCTGTATAAATGGATACAGATTGTGAACAGAGGTAGTTTTACGGCACACCTTCTTCTGTACAGTCAATCAAACACATATACCAGTGATGCCTTGTTCTTTTTTTTTACACAACAGATGACAAAACAGCCCTACAACCAAAGGAACTCCTTCAACCCCGTCAACATCCACGCGTACCAACCACCGTTCAGTCCGGCTTGAGCTGTGGCAGGAGGCGGTTCGCGCGACTCTGCCTCACTGCGTGTGACGTGTAGTGTTCTATTATTCTATAGTGCAATTACGTAAAGTGGAAATGGCAACCAACGGCATCCGGAAAAATACAATTAAATGTGTTTTCCCTGACAAGGCAAATAAACCCGGCCCTGCGGAAATACACGAGTGGATACAGCAAACTTTAAAGTTGAATGTCGACCAACTGGAGGCCATACAACTTGATAATTTGGAAACGGCAGTCTACATCAAGTTAACCAGTAAACTGTTAATGGAGAAGATCCTACTCACGACCAATGGACACTCACAGGTACGCAAATTTAATGGCTCTATATCTGATGTGATGATAACATGTGCAGACGTGGATAGCAAATTAGTGAGAATAATGAACCTCCCCATAGAAATGCCAAATGAAAGAATAATGTCTTTCTTTAGCAAGTATGGCAAAGTACGAGAAATCCGGAATGAGAGGTGGTCCTCCACCTATATTTATAATATATACAGTGGAATTAGGGCTATGCGCATAGAGTTAAAAACTGCCATACCTCCCATTGTATCTATAGAGGGATACAGGGCGCAGGTAGTTTACGAAGGGCAACCGAAATCCTGCTTTTCTGTAATGCTACAGATCATTTTAGACAGGACTGTCCCATACGGCGCGGAGAGAAAGAACATACAGTCACTCGCATAAGTATTCGTCCTTCTGTCCTGTTCATATATTGAACATCAAAAAAGCATTACAAGGCTTCGGGTACGTTCAGAAACAAATACGCAGTGCATATGCAATATATACGTACAATAATACCGGAAGAATATACATCTTGCACGTCAATACTAGTTAGTAAATGATAATGAGTGTGGTTGGGCTAGGAAATCGCAACGTAAAAGTATTCGTCCGCCTTGTGCACTGGCTTGTAGAACGAACCCAGCATTGAGGAAATGAGACACATCACCAAGCTCAGTCCATCAGTGATACGGACAGTGTCGGTGAGTTAACATCTACTGCATGCCTTGAGTATAATGGGTAAGATAAGGGAACGAACTGTTGTTGAACGCCAACGAATTATCCAGCTCCACCAACTTGGTAATTCACGAGTAATTGCTGAAAAAACCGGAATACCGCGAACTACAGTCGCAAGTATCATTCAGCGATATAAGACCAGTGCAACTGTACTCAACGCAAGACCTGGGCGGCCAAGGAAGCTGACAGCACGCGAAGAGCGAAGCATTATACGCACCGTCCAGAAAAATCCCCATGTGTCTGCACCTGTGCTTCGAACAGAAGTACAAACCTCCACTGGGAAGAACATCAGTACCGACACCGTACGATGTGTGTTACACAGGGCTGGTTTGCAGGGGCGTACAAGTCGGAAGAAGCCCTGGATAAGTGAGGTGAACCGTAAGAAGAGGCTGGCGTTTGCCAAACAGTAGGTTATGAAGCCACCAGCATTTTGGAAACGCGTGTTGTTTACGGACGAGAGCAAATTCTGTTTATTTAATTGCTCTGGAAAGCGACGTGTATGGAGAAAGAATAACGCCGAGCTCCAAAGTCAAAATCTGCAACCAACCGTAAAATATGGAGGAGGTTCCATAATGGTATGGGGGTGTATGTCGGCGGCTGGGGTAGGCAACTGCCATATAATACCTGAACGGATGGATAAGATGGTGTATTTGAATATATTAAAGCAACACTTACCACCCAGCGTAGCAAAATTAGGTCTTAGTAGTGGATATTTCTTCCAGCAAGATAATGACCGTAAGCACACTGCTCGGGTTGTTCGGGAATGGCTACTCTACAATACACCTCATGTGCTGCAGACACCACCCCAGTCCCCAGACTCAAACCCCATAGAGCATTTATGGGCGAAATTAAAGTGTGAATTGAGCAAGCAGCGTATTCCCAATAAAGAAGCTCTGAAGCAATCCTTCATGGAAGAATGGCACAAAATAGGCCCGGAAGTGACAGGAAAAACTGGTGACATCCATGGTGAAACGCCTTCAAGCCGTGACTGATTCCAAAGGACGTTCGACGCGCTTCTGATACTTAGGCAATGACTGAACATTCCTTGAGTTCTTATTGTGGATGAATACTTTTGCAACGTGACTTTCCTGCAAGCAGTGCGATTGTTTTTTATTTATTCCAAATGCCAGCGCTTAGGGTCCTATAAATTATGTCCTCAGCTGTTCAGATGGCAAATAAAACATACTATTACTTGTTTACAATTACTTCTTTATTGTATTGGTGCTGTGGGCTATTGTCCTAACATGACGAACGCGGACGAATACTTATGCGAGTGACTGTAAATCGGGGCCTAGACTCCTTAGTGAGATAGTTGCCAATAATGAATGTCACAGTGACTCCCTGGCTGCATTAGAGTCTGAGCGGATGTCCACAAGTATCACACGCGTAGAAAACCCGGTCTCGGTCCAACCACAAGTTGCAGAACAACAACAAACGGATGACTCACCTCACGTCTCGCAGACACCAGTCAGCCGGGTCGACTTCCCAACTGCAATGTGTACACAGCCACAAACACAACAGTCAAAGCTGGACACACATGAGCAATACCAAACATCTGCCAATACTCAGCCACAGGTAGATAGCCTTGTAGGAACAGACAGCTTGATTATAAACAACATTCCAGAAGGAACTAGCAGCGCACCTACCAACACTGACGTGGAGAGTGTATTACCTGCTACGGTACTAGAGACAGCTGGGGAGGGGGACATAAATGTTCCACCCCCGAGTCAGAACTCCACTCCCGATCCAGTGACCACTAGCAGGCAGTGGGTTGCAGAAATAGAAGACGATAATTCTACGCTTATGGAAACTCAAGACACGGGGTCAGGGACCCCAGTAAGCATACAGGTCGATGAACCACCACTAAAAGACGTCGCCATGGTGAAAATCACCCCAAAATTTAAAACACAACGACACTCGCGGGAAGAAACTCATAAGCCCTACACGACAAGAGATCCGCGTCTACACGGGAGTAGAGTTGCAGAAAGAAGATAGTTTCTCCCTCCCCCCCTCCTTGACCCGCACACCCCCGCTCACCCTTCTGTTCTTTTGTCCGATCAGGAATGTCACCTCGAATGATCAGGATGTCAACCTATAGAATGAAGACAACACTACTGAATGGGACGCCAGCTAGTAAACAATAAACACAACGGTCCAAGACTGCGACGAATACTCCCCACTTTCTTTTCCCATAATTACTAAGAAGACGACATACAATGGTCCCTCTTAGGATCATGCTGCTGACTTACACGATATTATCTCTTAACATAAACTGCATCCATGCTCCTAGTAAACAACTTCTGTTCCGGCAACTTCTGCGTGACCAGGATGTTGATATTGCCCTTCTTCAAGAAGTAGCTACGGAGGACTGGCAATCAATACCTGGATATGAAAAAATCTTAAATGTTAGCGAAGACAAACGTGGTACTGCTATATACATCAAAGACCACATCCAATACACCGATCCAGTTCTGCTTCTAAACTCTCGCGGAATTAGTATTCGTATTAACGATCTATTAATAGTAAATATTTATGCACCATCAGGCTCGAACGCAAGACTCGAACGAAGGACCTTTTTTAAGAAAGAAATCTTACCCCTTCTTCAACAATTTAACGGTAACATGATCCTTGGAGGCGATTTTAATGCAGTACTTTCGCCTAAGGACCAAACAGATAACTTTCAGGGCTGCCCTGCGTTAGCTGCGCTGATACAAGGTTTACAATTGAAAGATACGTGGGAACTGAAGAAACTGAAGAAACCCCACAGCCCTGGCTACACATATTTTTACAACACGGGAGCATCTCGCTTGGACCGCATTTACATTAGTACCCATTTACAAGACGAGCTACGTGAAGTTGATTTATGCCCGGTGGAATTTTCGAATCACTGTGCTTATATTTGTAAGGTCAGACAGCCGGCTATGGGGCCGGCACGTGGAAGGGGTACATGGAAATTAAACTCCAATATTTTGTGTGAAGAGGAGTTACAGGACCGCTTCTCCGCTGAATGGGAAAGATGGAAACGACATATACACCACTATCGAGATATATTAGATTGGTGGTTGTTATATGCTAAACCTCGAACAATAGGGTTAATGAAGGCATACAGTTCCCAACGTCGACGGCTACTCCACCAGACTACGGACTTTTATTACAGATGTTTACGGCAGCTCTATACTGCAGATCCTACCAATCCGCGAACGTACCAGCGCATTAAGGAGGTACGAGCCCAGCTATTGACACTGCACAGGAGATACCAAGAAGGTTTGAAAATTCGCGCTCGAGACAACCATTATAACAGCGAAGAGGCTCCTTCCATATATCACTTCCTTCGAGAATGTCGCAGGGGGCGACAGAAATATACTCATCAGATTACTACCCAGGACGGCCAAATTGTTCAAGACCACCCACGGATACAAGCAACACTTGAAAACTTCTTTCAAGACTTGTATGGAGAAGGCGAGGTAACCCATCTTGATCACCGACACACGTTTTTCGATGGAATTCGTGGAAGGATTCAGCACCGTGAACAAGACAGTCTGACGGCTGAGTTAACGGAAGACAAAATATATAAAGCAATCAAGCAGAGCGTATCCCATAAATCACCAGGAATAGATGGACTGGGGAAGGAATTCTATGTACAGCTATGGCCAATCATCAAAGCCGAAAGTGTCCTGATACTAAATAACGCCCTACAACCTGACAGGAACATTACAAAGATGAAGGAAGGTCAAATAGTTCTAATTCCAAAGGGAAACCAATGACCCCAGCCGACTATAGACCTATCACACTCCTCAATTTTGATTACAAGTTACTTACTCGCTGCTTGAAACAACGGCTCAACAATTTCTTAGCAGACGTAACCTCCAACCAACTGTCAGGAGCTGTTCAGGGAAGAAGTATTTTGAACAAGTTTTCAAGTGTTGCTTGTATCCGTGGGTGGTCTTGAACAATTTGGCCGTCCTGGGTAGTAATCTGATGAATATATTTCTGTCGCCCCCTGCGACATTCTCGAAGGAAGCGATATATGATTGGTAGGTCACTCGTAGAGAAGCAACGGCGACAGCTGCTCTCCTTGGACTTTGATCACGCATTGGATAGAGTTAACCATGGTTATTTGATCGAAGTGTTTAAAGCATTAGGTTTCACTATGCCTTTTACCACTCTGATGGCTAAGATACTGACTGGCGGCTCTTCTAAAATAACTGTGAACGGTTACCTTTCAAACCCTATCAAAATTACAAGAGGAGTACGGCAAGGTTGTCCCTTATCGATGATGCTTTTTGTGCTATCCTTGGAACCCTTTATTGTCAATGTATTACGTACCTTCCCCCCTGGTATGATCGACGTCTTTGTCTACGCTGACGATGTCACATTAATTCTGGATCGCAATGCTGACTACCAGCGTCTTTTCACCGAGCTCGACACTTATGGACAATATTCCGGTGCACATCTCAACTTCCAAAAAACTAAAACTATGCGGATAGGGTATCGAAGCAAGACTTCCGAAAATATTCCCTCATGGATACAGATAACTGATGAGGTTAAGATACTCGGCATCCAGTTCTGTAATAACATACATCAGATGATTAAAAAAAATTGGTCCCTTGCCCTTGCATCGGTGAAAAGTATACTGCACCAAGTTAAATATAAATTCGTGGTGTTACAACAACGAGTGCAATATGTCAATATGTATGGTCTAAGCAAAATCTGGTATTTAAGCCAAATTTTACCAATGCCAAGAGTAGTTGGCATCCGTATAGTTTCAGCAGTAGGCTGGTATATCTGGCAAGGATCACTTTTCCGTGTCGCACGACCTACAATCATGCTAGCTAAATCTGAAGGAGGTCTTAGTCTTATTGATGTACAGCTTAAAAGTAAAGTGCTCTTCTTGTTACGGAATCTCAGAATGATGCAAGCAGCGGACAACCGCAGAACCGGCAAATTTTTACTGGGAATGTGTAACCCGGAAGAGATTAAGAACCCGCCAGCATTTTACGATATCCACCACCACGCGCCACATGCACGGTATATGCGATGTGAGATGAGCTACGTTCCCCGTGGTCGTCTCCTATCTCCAGACATAACTACGAAGAAACTTCATACGTGTGTGCACACACAGCAGTATCAAGCCCCAAAAATAGTTCGGACAGCGATGTTAATAAATTGGTACCGAGTCTGGCGGAACATCTCAAATCGCATTCTCCCTCAGATAATATGTGATACGTGGTATAAGGTCGTTCATGATATCATTCCTACAAATAGCAACCTCCATCGCATCCATATGCAGGACAACGTCGCCTGTGGATTTTGCCGAGCTCCTAGGGATACAATCCAACATAGACTGACGGAATGTGACGTCACCCAACAAGTGTGGAGTGAATTTAAAGTGAAACTACATTCTATCATAAATCAGCCCCAGATCTATATTGCCTCTGAATGGACAATTCGACCTACCTTTAGCTTGCGACCGGTTCAGCTAAATAATACTGTAGTGCTCCTCTTAGGCACTTATGTACATTGTGTGTTACAAGCCAAAAGACCCTACACCAAACAAGAGCTCTTCGCCGACATCAGTGTTAGTGTATACAAAGCCCTCGCGTCCCCACAGAAGAAGCTCTATATTGGAGACTTTATTAATAAACGGGTAGCAGTCATTTAACAATGTAACTGTGTGAATAGTGTAACTACTAAAATTTCTCTCTCGGTCACAAGAGTGTTATTTTACTACGCGAACTTACACAGTGGTGCACGAGTTCTATGGTTTAGCTTGTGTTATTTCTTACTTCTCTAGCTCCTATTACTGTGACAATTGTTGGTTGGTGTGTGTGGTTGTCGGCAAGGAGTGTGTATCTGTTGTAAATTCTCATTCCTTTATTCACTTATTGTATACTAGCTGATGTACCCGTGCTTCGCTACGGGATTCTCAGAAAGACTGACTTGGTGATTTTCCTAACTGAATTCAACATAGGTCATTACAAAAACGTCAGTAGGAATGTAGCGATTGAAAGCAATGCTATCATATAAATTACTCGCTCAAATGAAAAACCGCACACTTGCTTACTTTCAACGAACAGTACTACGGTGCCGATCTAAGAGTCCAAAGTTCCAGAGCTGGAATAACCAGGTCGCAGACAGCCGTGAACACTCCTCTGACATTATTTCGTTAAATATGCACACTACTCATTCCAATCAGTGCCTCAGAGTAGGGATTGAATAGCTCGAATACTATGATGAACCAGTGTGTTACGTACCAGATATATCAGAAAATGTATGAACCAGAGGAATGGCATGCTAAAGAAGAAAGTTATCTTACTCCCCAGCTACTTCCCGCCAATATACAGGAAGGCTGTTACAGTCGGTACGACCAGGCGAGTTGCCCGTGTGGTTAGGGGCGCGCAGCTGTGAGCTTGCATCCGGGAGATAGTGGATTCGAACCCCACTGCCGGCAACACTGAAGATGGTATTCCGTGGTTTCCGATTTTCACACCAGTCACACCAGGCTGTACCTTAAAACAAAGGCCACTTCCTTCACACCACTATTCATTTCCTATCCCATCGTCGCCATATGACCTACCTGTGTCGGTGCGACGTCAAGCAAATTAAAAAAACTCGGTACGCTGCAGTAATCCTCTCTATCGGGGATGAGAGGAAACAGAAGACAAAAAGCACATCACAACAAACAATGGTCAATGTAATGTTATTGTTGATAAAGTTTATGAGCTTTCTATATTGCAGGCCTTCACATTAGTTTTCTTTCGACTCTGTGATATTAGGGTGTCTTACAAAATTATTTATACCGTAGACTGTAGTTCCTTATTCTCAGACTTTACATACCGATTTTCACTAAATCCTGTTTACCCATTTTCTCGTGACTCGGCGCTGATATGGACTTCGTAACAAAAATACAAATTTATGAATATATCTGATTATATGCGGTAAAGTAACAATGTATAAGACATAAGTGATCGGAAATTTAATAACTCCTTACATAACTACTACTAACTTACGACATAACTAAAGTTATCTTAGTTATGTAGTATTTATCGATACGACCACTAATAACAAAAATAACTTATTTGAGAATTACATTTCAGGCCTTCCCCTAAACTGCCATTTCACTCAACGTGAATAAAATAATTTGTAGCCTACATTGCAGTGGTTCATCACCCGACATTACATTCCGATTTTCATTAAATTCTCTTCAGCCGTTTTCTATTGATGCGTGTACAGACAGACAGACAGACAGACAGACAGACAGACAGACAGACAGACAGACAGATAGACAGACAGACAGACAGACAGACAGACAGAAATTACGGAAAAGTAAAAAAAATGCATTTCCTTTTTACTGTGGACATGACAGATACAGAAATATCATTCATTTCAAATTCTGAGCGATGCACAGGCAAAACACATTTTATATATAGATTACATTTCAGGCCTTCCCCTAAACTACCATTTCACTCAGTGCGAATAACATTATTGATAGCCTAGAATATAGCGACCTATTCCCCGTCTTTGCATAGCAATTTTCGTGAAGATACGACCACTAATAAAATAAATATTTGACAATTAAATTTTAGGCCTTCCCCTAAACTACCATTTTTCTTAGCGTGTATAGCCTATATTGTAGCGACTTATTTCCCATCTTTGTCTAGCGATTTTCATTAAGACACGACCACTAATAACATAAATATTTGAGAATTAAATTTCAGGCCTTCCCCTAAACTACCATTTCACTCAGCGTGATTAAAATAATTTATAGCCTAGATTGTAGCGGTTCATCACCCGACTTTACATTCCGATTTTCATAAAATTCTCTTCAGCCGTTTTCTCGTGATGCGTGTACATACATACAGACAGACAGATAGACAGAAATTACGGAAAAGTAAAAAATGCATTTTCTTGTTACTGTGGACATGACCGGTACAGAAATACCATTCTTTTCAAATTCTGAGCAATGTACAGACAAAACTCTTATTTTATATATATAGATTGTGTTTTCGCTGGCATAGAATACTCCAGTTAGTCACTGACTCACAAAAGGTGTGTGTTTATTGTCTAACAGTCTTCTCTTTTGAAGTATATTGTATTTGAATTAAATGTATTGTAATATACTATGTTGACAATAAAAATTATATATGTTAAAAAAACAAAAAAAAAACGTTTATTTTACGTGGGCCTTCCCATCACATTACCACAAGCTTCAGGAGTACCTCAAAGACATTACCGACCTACGGTCGTGCAAGTATGCTTGGGGTAGACAAAGGTATGAATATGACAGGTAGATTAGAGCAGATGCAGGATTCAGCAGTTACGTAGAAATGAAAAGGTTAACACAGGATAGGGTGGCATGGAGAGCGGTATCAAACCACTCTGTGGACTGATGACTCAAACTACTACAGCAACATTATTATTATTATTATTATTATTATTATTATTATTATTATTATTATTATTATTATTATTATTATTACAGCTTTATGTCCATTTGCGGAGTGCGACAGAACTTACTTAACCGATGTTGATTTTTTTCTTCTCCCAAAATCTCTTTACTTGGTCACTGAACATTTTCCTGCGTTCTTCATTCAGTCCATGATTTATTAGTCCTAGTATTCATTTTCTCAGCAAAATAAAATGGTTGTTGACTGCTTTTATGAAATGGAGTCGACCTTGAATAATTTCCTGCTGGATGCCAATTTCCTGAAGGTCCTGCTGAGTGGAATGAGTAGCTCAGTAGTTGCTATTGCCGGTCCCAAGCCCGGAGAAAGGACGGTTGGCTTAATTTATTTTATTTTTTGTTATTTGTTTAACGTCGCACTAACACATCGAAGGTTTTCGGCGACGGAAGGGTGGGAGATTGGGAAGGTAGCGGTCGTGGCCTTCATTAAGGTACAGCCCCAGGATTTGCCTGGTGTGAAAATGGGAAACCACGGAAAACCATCGTCAGGGCTGCCGACAGTGGGGTTCGAACCCACTGTCTCCCGAATGCAAGATCACAGCTGCGTGACCCTAACCGCACGGCCACTTGCTCGGTTGGTTGGCTTAAAGTCGTAAAATAACAGGCAGAAAACATCTTGAGGCAACCTCTAAGGCTGAATACCATAGTTGTAACATCGAGTAATTACAATCAATCTCCCCAACACCTGCAACTTCTTCTTCCTCTTCATCTTCTTCTTCTTCTTATTATTATTATGTGAAATGAGTGCACTGATAGAGATATTGAGACGGTGAAAAGGGCTTTCCTTTCCAGGGGTCTGGCAAAAGGCTACCTGGCCGAGGCGTGCTCGCTTCACACAGAAGGACGTGGGCGCGATTCTCCGTCAGGAAATATAAATATTTAGAAAGAACATTTGCACTTGCGGGGCTACGCGAAGCTGAGTCTTCGCGAACCATAAAGACTCCTTGCAGAAAAAAAAAAAAAACCAAGATATATCATGTCTATTATTCTCATCGTGTCATCTTTTAAAATCTCTAGCAACCTTATTCAAACATTTGAGAAGATATTTTGTATTTTCGTTCCTCATGTCCACCGCCCACGAAGTTAGTCTCGCTAACAGCCGTGAAGAAAGGGCAGTGCTTCTACCTGACCTCTTGAAGCCACCCTCAGCCTTTCAATAGGAACACACCCCAGTTGACTGTTAGCAGGTAGCCGCTATCGGTGTGAACTCTGCGGGATGAAGGAAGATATAAGCCGCGCTCAGCACACGTCGCGACGAGCATTCGGTTCCGAGCGGCCACTCTTCTGCGATTTACGTGGTTTAGGGGTCATTTCGTGCAGAGTATAATGAACTACCAGTTCTAGCCCTTGAGGCAAGCAACTCAATGTTGAAAACATCCTAGAGATATGAGCTATGAATTTGAGCTAAATAAAATATAATATAGTATGACAATATATTTTTTATTTATTCCTTAAAAAATACAATCTTTTTCTTAATCATCGTTATCCGGTCGATTAGATTAGCAGTTTGCCTTTTTCTACCACTACTAGCGCTAATGTGAGTCAATGCAGAGTTTCATTTAAACCCTTATAACTACATTCGGTGTGGAGATTTTTCAAAAAAACACCTGAGGGTACTGAACGAAGGAACACATTACATTATGTAAATAAGTTAATTTGGCTAGGATTTGAATGAAAAATAAAACGAGTAAAGAAACAAGCGACTTTCAGCTGCTTTTCCGTAACTGCATTTAGGCCGGAAGCGGTTTTCGAGTCAGCCTATTCCAAAATCGAGTACCAGGTTAATTCCTGGGGGCAGAGGCGGCCGGGAGTAGAGCTAACCACTCTATTCAAAGTGCCGAGGTTACGGTCCCTCCAAGCGCGTTCATGGCCTGTTCGGAGATGACTTTTCTTTGCTTCATGCATGGAGTTCATTACTAAATTAGTCTTTATCTCCTCATTCCCAGTATCTTCCAGCAACTTTTCCCATTTGCTTGCACCAGCGATCATTCTCACTACTTTCATGTCTGTTACTTCCAGCTTAGGAGTTCACCCAGAATTTACTCCCGTACAGCCAAATCGGTAAAGGTAGATCGCTCGCTGCTACTACTCGATTAAATCTCACTACCATCGCAGGAGAATACACTTCAAATGATCTGTAATCCTCCATACAGCCCAAGTCGTCCGCGTACACCACCCAACTGAATCCCTCCCTGCCATTTTGTACCCCTGAATCGAGTATACTTTAAACAACAACAACAACAACAACAACAAGTTTTTGAACCAAGAATAGAATATACTTATCATCAATTACTGATGATGCAATAGAAGAACATTAAATTGTATATATACATCTTCACATGTTTTCTACAGACTATTCACATAATTTACAAAATTGGGCCGATGACCTTCGATGTTAGGCCCCTTAAAACAACAAGCATCAATTCACAAAATTATTGTTCCACCTCTGAGAGGAGCTTTTCTACCATTAATTCTCACGGCGACCCTACCTCTGGATGCCTGTAATATTCTGCCCCAAATCACTGCGGCTGAGAAAAAATAAAATCAGGTCATTTGAGTTCGTCTCTAACCGCAGCTTCTTCGAGGAAACGTGAACCCAACCTACACTGTGACCAGTGGCGAAGGTACTCCACCCCTTCCATAAAAATGTGTGACCTTACAGAAATGTTTATACAGATATTTATACAGATTTTTACCTGGATCTGAGGGCTGGTTCGAGGTCCACTAAGCCTACGTGATTACAATTGAGGAGCCATCTGACGGTAAGATAGCGGCCCTGGTCTAGAAAGGCCAAGAATAACGGCCGACAGGATTCGTCGTGCTGACCATACGACACCTCGTAATCTGTAGGTCTTGGGGTGAGTAGCGGTCGCTTGGTAGGCCACAGCTCTTCGGAGATGTAGCGCCATTGGGTTTGGTTTTTGAAACTAAGTAGATAACTATAAATGGTAGTTACAACTATTGGGCTGATCGCACGGTCCTCGTACCGGCGACGCATCTTTCAAATGTCTGCCTTATCAACTGTCGATGGTAGGTTCTGCGCCTACCATGGTTGTAACGGGTAACGGGGAATCAGGGTTCGATTCCGGAGAGGGAGCCTGAGAAACTGCTACCACATCCAAGGAAGGCAGCAGGCGCGCAAATTACCCGCACCCGGCACGGGGAGGTAGTGACGAAAAATAACGATACGGGACTCATCCGAGGCCCCGTAATCGGAATGAGTACACTTTAAATTCTTTAACGAGTATCCACTGGAGGGCAAGTCTGGTGTCAGCAGCCGCGGTAATACCAGCTCCAATAGCGTATATTAAAGTTGTTGCGGTTAAAAAGCTCGTAGTTGGATTTGTGTCCCACGCTGTCGGTTCATCGCTCGTCGGTGTCTAACTGGCATGGTTCGTGAGACTTCCTGCCGTTGGTGGCGAGTCGAAAGCGCGCGGCCGCCGTGGTTATCCGCGTGCGGTTCCTGCGCGCCGAGGCGGACCCCGATGAAATCCTACCGCGGTGCTTCATTGAGTGTCGAGGTGGGCCAGCACGTTTACTTTGAACAAATTAGAGTGCTTAAAGCAGGCCGGCTTCGCCTGAATACTGTGTGCATGGAATAATGGAATAGGACCTCGGTTCTATTTTGTTGGTTTTCGGAACCCGAGGTAATGATTGATAGGAACAGGCGGGGGCATTCGTATTGCGACGTTAGAGGTGAAATTCTTGGATCGTCGCAAGACGGACCGAAGCGAAAGCATTTGCCAAGTATGTTTTCATTAATCAAGAACGAAAGTTAGAGGTTCGAAGGCGATCAGATACCGCCCTAGTTCTAACCATAAACGATCCGCCGAAGTTCCTCCGATGACTCGGCGGGCAGCTCCCGGGAAACCAAAGCTTTTGGGTTCCGGGGGAAGTATGGTTGCAAAGCTGAAACTTAAAGGAACTGACGGAAGGGCACCACCAGGAGTGGAGCCTGCGGCTTAATTTGACTCAACACGGGAAACCTCACCAGACCCGGACACCGGAAGGATTGACAGATTGAGAGCTCTTTCTTGATTCGGTGGGTGGTGGTGCATGGCCGTTCTTAGTTGGTGGAGCGATTTGTCTGGTTAATTCCGATAACGAACGAGACTCTAGCCTGCTAAATAGTCGCATCCGGTATCCGTTCGTGCTACCGGCGACAACACCATCTTCTTAGAGGGATAGGCGGCTTCTAGCCGCACAAGATTGAGCAATAACAGGTCTGTGATGCCCTTAGATGTTCTGGGCCGCACGCGCGCTACACTGAAGGAATCAGCATGTCCTCCTAGTCCGAAAGGACCGGGCAACCCGTTGAACCTCCTTCGTGCTAGGGATTGGGGCTTGCAATTGTTCCCCATGAACAATGAATTCCCAGTAAGCGCGAGTCATAAGCTCGCGTTGATTACGTCCCTGCCCTTTGTATTCACCGCCCGTCGCTACTACCGACTGAATGATTTAGTGAGGTCTTCGGACCGGTGCGCGGCATCTGACATTTTATGGATCAAAAATTATTTTCCCCACTTTAAACGCATATTTGTAGTTATTTAAATCTTTATCATATAAACATGTTTTAGAAAATTTTGTCAAGAAAATGTAAAACTTACGGATTTAACAGTTATTTTAAGATGGGAGTAAATTAACGAAATTAATGATTTATTTAAAAATCTTTTAATTGAAAACAGGAAATTATTACCGGGTACTTTTATTATAAGCAGGGCCTATTATATATAGCATATTACATACTAAATCATCGTAGCGTCTTCAAGTATGTACATGTTTTAATTAAAACTCTTATCTTATCGAAGTCCTTGTTACTAAAACTACTTCTTGCCTGCTTTCTGCTCTCCAAAGTTTGAAATTAAACTATCAAAATGAATGGACTTACCTACCTCATGTCCAGCTGGCAAAATAACCAAGTTTGAAAGTTTTACCTGGCTCATAGTCGATCTTAGATAGTTCTTAATCAATTTAAGTTTCTAAAACCTCCTCTCACAGCATGCTACTGAGACAGATATTGTTAATAAAAATTTCATCGCTGAAGTGTGGTAAAGTACCGAGTCAGAAAATCAAATTCTACAATAAGCTCGACAAACTTCAGACAGGACCACTGCACTGAAATGCCGGCTGCTTGAAGATGTCGTCTTAGTCGTAGTATCTCTTCTCGAGGAAGTTCATGAGAAGTTTGTCAAGTTAGGGATAAGAATTTGATGATCAAATTCTGGGGCTTTAATCAAATTATCGGTTTGGGTTGAAGAATTGAAAACTGTGAGCAGATGTTTTCCATGTTAATGCACTCGAACACCTGTTTGAATTCTCGTACCGAAGTGAGTCCCTCGTCTTTAGCTAGGGCCTATCTCTTCACACACATTGGTTGCAAACTGAAGAACATTCTCTGCAATGTCACTTCGAGCATATTTCAAGAAAATATTTACATTTTTTAAATTTTACTACCAAAAACCAAAGGTGGTGATAATTATTGTTTTAAGAGGAAGTACAACTAGGCAACCATCCTTTATATAACACTAATCAGAGAGGAAATAGAAGGGTTCCGGCAAAGATATCGGCTAAAGGAAGGCAAGGGCCACGAAGGGTGTAAAAATGAAAGACTCCCCAGGCATCTAGTGCATATTACCGTCGGGGCCGGAAAAGAATAAGAGTTGACCAAGGGAGGTCGAACAGGAGAGATGAAAGCGAGGAGCCTTGCGTAAGTGAGAGCAATGCCAGGACTCAGCTCAGGGCACCGTGTTGCTAACCCATGCTCCGAAGTTGAGGTCCCCTGGGGCCCCTTTTAGTCGCCTCTTACGACAGGAAAGGGATACCGTGGGTGTTATTCTACCGCCCCCACCCACAGCGGGACAAAAAACCAAACCCCATGCGCAACAGCTCCGAAGAGCCGTGGACTACAAAGCGACCGCTGCTCAGCCCGAAGGTGTGGTCAGCACAACGAATCCTCACGGCTGTTATTCTTGGCTCTCTAGACCGGGGCCGGCATCTCATCGTCAGATGACTCCTCAATTGTAATCACGTAGGCTGAGTGGACCTCGAGCCAGTCCTCAGATTCAGGTACAAATCCCTGACCTCGCCTGGAATCGAACCCGAGACCTCTGGATAAGAGGCACGTGCGCTACCCCAACACCGCGATGGCAGCTAATGTTCCTCAAAACTGATCCCAGAAATGTGTCAGTATTTTTGAGTATTGATTCATTTGTTAAGAATCTGCCGCCAGAATGAAAGATAACTCACAAAGACTGGAGGGCGGTTTTTGTCATACTGTATTTATATGGTTTGTTTGTTTCAAGATATAATATGCCCATAAGAAGTAAAGGCGATTCATACCTTTTCAAATCGAATGGCTAGGTGTTATAGTACATATAAATGCATATATACGGAATAAGCGCATATCCTTGATATAGGCTACATGCATATAAATGCATAATTGCAGCTTTTAGTATAATTTTGTATTAAACACTTATAATTGATATTCAAATTGGTACAACAATGCAAATAAATTATTATGTAAAAATGCCATTTGCCGCCGGAAGCATTTCCAATGCATTGTTGTTGACAATGGCTGTAGGAACCAACCGCAAACATAAACATTTCAAACCTTACTTCCAAAGAGAGATATGCACTTAGGACTTGGTGCTGTTGAAGGCTGATAAAGGCAATGCTACTGTGGTTATCAACACCGTTGACTACAATAACAAGATTGAGGAACTTCTCAGTGATCCCACCTATAAGGTGCTAAAAAATGATCCTACCAACGCCACTGATAGGAAAACAGCGTATCTTCTTAAAGCTAGCTCGATTCCGAATGATGTTTCTCGTGGTTTGCGACAGCAGGCTTCCACAGTTCCCCGACTTTATGGCCTTCCTAAGACCCATAAAGACGGAGTTCCCCTTAGACCTATTGTTAACAGTATAGGTTCCCCTACATACAACCTGGCCAAATACCTTGGAGAACTTCTTAAGCCGTACATAGGTAATGAGGCATCCATCAGGAATTCATCGCATGTTATTGGCATTTTATCCAATCTGCGTGTTTCTCCTGGTGATATTCTAGTCAGTTTTGATATTGTGTCTCTGTTCACTAGGGTTCCAATCATAGACACCTTGTCTCTGTTGGATAAAATCTTTCCTGGTGACATTGTTAATCTGTTTCATCCTGTCCTTACTACCACATATTTCAGTTTTCATGGTACAATATACGAACAAATGGATGGTGTTGCCATAAGATCGCCATTGGCACCAGTCATCGCTAATTTCTATATGAAAGATTTTGTCTTCAATTTTGCACGCTCAAGCCGTCCATCTGGTTGAGATATGTCGATGACACATTTGTTATCTGGCCCAATGGTGAACACGAATTATCCATATTTTTGGATCACTTGAACAGCATACATCCAAACATTAAATTTACCATGGAGACTGAACGTGAAGGATGTTTGCCGTTCTTGGATATTTTGGTTTCTAAGAAATCAGATGGAACATTAGGTCATTCGGTTTACCGTAAACCTATCCATACTAATAGATACCTTCATGGGTCCTCTCATCACCATCCTTGCCAAAAGCGTGCTATGCTTAACACTCTTATCAGCCGAGCAAGGGAGGTTTGTGAGGAGGATAAATTAAACGGTGAACTCGAGTTCCTAACCAGAACATTTCTGAGCAATGGCTATTCAAGGAAACAGATTGACGAAGTGCTACATCCTAGGATAGGATTGGCAATATTCTCAGAAAGCACAATATCAAAATCATGGGTAGCAACAAGGGTTAAAGAACATCGCAGGCACTTACGTCTTTGCCAGCCAGAGAAGTCTGCAGTGGCAGAACATGCCATGCATAATGACCATCAAATAATTTTTGATGCAACTTCTGTCATTTGTAAAGAGAAACATTTTATTCCCAGAATCATTCGTGAGGCGATAGAAATTGCTAAACGCCCGAATAATTTCAACAAAGGTGACGGCTATATACTGAGTAGATCATGGCTACCCTCCATAGTTCACTCGTCAACATCTTTCTCCGTGACTCTGGAGGCCCTGGAATGAACTATATTTCTAACAGGGTCTCTCTATCTTGAGTCTGGTTACTATGGAGTGACGGTTGCCATTATGCTTTGTTACTGCTCTCAAGACGATCCTATTCGCAGGATCGAAACGCGTCAGCTGGTATTTATTTATTATTACACGACCTAATATCCCCAAATAATTATCATAATGTCATTTAGTGGTCGTGAAAGTCTACGTATTAAGATAAAAACATATGTTTTTCGACACCTGAAGTAGAGAGGAGAGATTTTTCCTGCCCGACACATAAAAAAAGGATTTTTACTTATATAGAAGAATTAAAACAGGGATAGCCTGAAACTAATCCCCCTATGTGTGGGGGGGGGCGGTAGAGTAACACCCACAGTATCCCCTGTCTTAAGAGGCAACGGGCTCTTAATTCGGGAGAGTGGGTTGACGAGCACGGGGCCTTCAGCTGAGTGCCGACATTGCTTCCACATACTTGTGCCAGGCTCTACACGTTCATCTACCCTACCCTAGCGCCCGACCCCGACGGTATTAGGGAGTCTTTCATTGTCACGCCCTTCGGGCTCTTGTCATCTTCAATTTTCGAAGTGTTGTTCCATCTTTTTCTCTCTCATTAGTGTTATATAGAGGATGGTTGCCTACTTGTTCTAACACAATAATCACCACTCCCACGTGAAACTAAATAATGCCACCATAATCTTTGTTCCTCTGATCTTATCACTAGCCCGACCTGACCAATCAAGACGAATGGTAGTTCCAACCTACCTTTATCTTTGCCATTCAGCTTTCGTGTTATTCGGTATCTGTGTGGATAATGCGCTGACGTTGGCAAGTCTGTTCAGTATATTGCGAGCTCGTCGGAGCCGCCGCTACGTTGGATAAAAACCTATAGCCTACTTTTCGTTGTGTGAAGGCCAGTAACCACTAGAAATCACGCCCAAAGAAAAATCACCTACAATTATTCTACTTCAGCAGTGGATATTTGGAGAACAAAAGAAGGAAAACAAGTATTTTGACAAGTATGCAATAGTGCATATATTGCAGTTTTTTAGAGCATAGATGCCTGCAAATTTTGTCGTTTTTAGCGCATAAGAATCCGCCCTCCGGTGATAACATTTGCTTTGGGTTCGCATAGTTCTTCAACAGCTGCTAACAGCTTTCCAAAGTGAATCAGTACAGGCTTTATCGCATCGTAATGGGCGCTTCATCTTGTAGGCCTACTAGATGTGTGCATGAGTCTTTCCCACTTTCAGTAAGAGATGGCACCAGCGGACCGTACGCAGCGTACACGGACAGTTTGTTCGTCTGACATTAACCTACCAACACACACAAGTTGAGTCCACCACACACTAGTGTCTGTGTTGTATCGTTCAGTGATCATGTCGCTGTTTGTGCCTGAAAAAGAACATTTGCGGCACGCATTGCTTTTCTTATTTCATCAAAAGAAACAAGCTGTGTAAAGTCACAGTTGGCTGGTAGAAACATATGGTGAACACGCTCCATCGATTAGAACATGTGAGGCATGGTTTCGACAATTTAAACGTGGTGATTTCAATGTGAAAGACAGTGTGCAGCAATTGACACAAGCATTAAATGTGTCACAAGAAACAATCAGCAGACGTTTACGAGTAATGGGGAAGATCAGTAAACTCGGCAAATCGGTCCCACGCGATTTGAATGAACGGCTAATGGGAAGTCGCAGTCACTTGTGAAATGCTGCTTCAACGCCACGAAATAAAATTATTTCTATACCGAACTGTGACAGGCGACGAAAAATGGATTTATTTTCAAAACCCGAAGCGGAGAAAATCGTGGCTGTCACCTGGCAAAGCCGGTCCTTCAACACCAAGTCCAATACTAACACCAGAGCGACATTGTGTATTATTAACTCTTGAAGGCCGGCGAAACCGTTAATGCACAACGCTATCGCCAGCAAATGATTGATTTAAATGACGCATTGACCGAAAGACGACCGGAATGGGCCAGAAGACTTGGCAAAGTGATCTTGTTACACGACAATGCGCCGTGTCACACAGCAAAACCTGTGAAAGACACCTTGAAATCGCTTGGATGGGACATCCTTCCGCACCCGCCTTACTACCTGGACCTGGCGCCATCCGACTATCACCTCTTCGCATCATTGGGGCTCGCGGAGCAGCACTTCAGCAATTTCGAGGAAGTTGGGAAATGGCTCGACAAATGGTTTGCCGCAAAAGACAAGCAGTTTTATGGCATAATATTCATAACTTACCTGAAAGATTGGCGAAGAGTGTGGAAGCCGATGGCCAATATTTTGAATAAACAAAAAAAGAATTTCCCTTGAAAACTACGTGTTTTCTTTACCACAAAACGTATGCATGTACCTGGTATCAGATAGTTGCTTGACTGACATTCCAACTTATTTATACTATTTGCTTTACGTCGCACCGACACAGATAGGTCTTATGGCGACGATGGGATAGGAAAGGCCTAGGAAGTGGAAAGAAGCGGCCGTGGCCTTAATTAAGGTACAGCCCCGGCATTTGCCCGGTGTGAAAATGGGAAACCACGGAAAACCATTACAGGGCTGCCGACAGTGGGGCTCGAACCCACTATCTCCCGATTACTGGATACTGGCCGAACTTAAGCGACTGCAGCTATCGAGCTCGGTCACAAAGTTTTGTCTAGCCCGTGATATCAGTGGCCTTTTTCCCAGTCACATGAAAATGGCCTTATAGTAATGGCACCCTTCTTCCTGCTTTTCCGAAATCAATGTGAACGTGATAGATTATTTCACACCGAGCGAGCGGCCACGTGGTTTGGGAGATAGTGGGTTCGAACTCCACTGTCGATAGTCCTGAAGATGGTTTTGCATGGTTTCCCATTTCACGTAAATGCCACGGTCGCTTTCTTCCTGCCCCCAGCCCTTTCCTATTCCATAGTCGCCAAAAGCCCTATCTGTGTCGGTGCGACGTAAAGCAAATGGTATAAAAAACGTTATTTCACACATTTGCACTGCGTGTGAAGCACCGCGTATACTATCGAAAAGGATGACATAATGCTTGGCTCTTTTAATGTCAGACTTTCACCCACAAATTGTCCGGCTCCATGGCTAAATAGATAGCGTGCTGGCCTTTGGTCACAGGGTTCCCGCGTTAGATTCCCGGCAGAGTCGTGAATTATAACCATAATGAGTTAATTTCACTGACACGGAGGCTGGGTGTATGTGTTGTCTTCATCATCATCATTTCATCCTACGGGTGTCAAATCAAAAGACCAGCATCTGGCGAGCCAAACTTGTCTTCGGACACTCCTGGCACTAAAAGCCATACGCCATTATTATTTTTACCCCAAAATGTATGGTAGTAGACAAATAACTTGTCAAAATCCTTTCCTGAACGACTAGACGGTTCACTTTTGGTGACGTTTTTAAATACAGGCTCATATTTTAAAACTAGCTGATATACCCGTGCTTCGCTACGGGATTCTCAGAAAGACTGACTTGGTGATTTTCCTAACTGAATTCAACATAGGTCATTACAAAAACGTCAGTAGGAATGTAGCGATTGAAAGCAATGCTATCATATAAATTACTCGCTCAAATGAAAAACCGCACACTTTCTTACTTTCAACGAACAGTACTACGGTGCCGATCTAAGAGTCCAAAGTTCCAGAGCTGGAATAACCAGGTCGCAGACTGCCGTGAACACTCCTCTGACATTATTCCGTTAAATACGCACACTACTCATTCCCATCAGTGCCTCAGAGTAGGAACTGAATAGCTCGAATACTATGATGAACCAGTGTGTTACGTACCAGATATATCAGAAAATGTATGAACCAGAGGAATGGCATGCTAAAGAAGAAAGTTATCTTACTCCCCAGCTACTTCCCGCCAATATACAGGAAGGCTGTTACAGTCGGTACGACCAGGCGAGTTGCCCGTGTGGTTAGGGGCGCGCAGCTATGAGCTTGCATCCGGGAGATAGTGGATTCGAACCCCACTGCCGGCAACACTGAAGATGGTATTCCGTGGTTTCCGATTTTCACACCAGTCACACCAGGCTGTACCTTAAAACAAAGGCCACTTCCTTCACACCACTATTCATTTCCTATCCCATCGTCGCCATATGACCTACCTGTGTCGGTGCGACGTCAAGCAAATTAAAAAAACTCGGTACGCTGCAGTAATCCTCTCTATCGGGGATGAGAGGAAACAGAAGACAAAAAGCACATCACAACAAACAATGGTCAATGTAATGTTATTGTTGATAAAGTTTATGAGCTTTCTATATTGCAGGCCTTCACATTAGTTTTCTTTCGACTCTGTGATATTAGGGTGTCTTACAAAATTATTTATACCGTAGACTGTAGTTCCTTATTCTCAGACTTTACATACCGATTTTCACTAAATCCTGTTTACCCATTTTCTCGTGACTCGGCACTGATATGGACTTCGTAACAAAAATACAAATTTATGAATATATCTGATTATATGCGGTAAAGTAACAATGTATAAGACATAAGTGATCGGAAATTTAATAACTCCTTACATAACTACTACTAACTTACGACATAACTAAAGTTATCTTAGTTATGTAGTATTTATCGATACGACCACTAATAACAAAAATAACTTATTTGAGAATTACATTTCAGGCCTTCCCCTAAACTGCCATTTCACTCAACGTGAATAAAATAATTTGTAGCCTACATTGCAGTGGTTCATCACCCGACATTACATTCCGATTTTCATTAAATTCTCTTCAGCCGTTTTCTATTGATGCGTGTACAGACAGACAGACAGACAGACAGACAGACAGACAGACAGACAGACAGACAGACAGACAGACAGACAGACAGACAGACAGACAGACAGACAGACAGACAGACAGACAGACAGACAGAAATTACGGAAAAGTAAAAAAATGCATTTCCTTTTTACTGTGGACATGACAGATACAGAAATATCATTCATTTCAAATTCTGAGCGATGCACAGGCAAAACACATTTTATATATAGATTACATTTCAGGCCTTCCCCTAAACTACCATTTCACTCAGTGCGAATAACATTATTGATAGCCTAGAATATAGCGACCTATTCCCCGTCTTTGCATAGCAATTTTCGTGAAGATACGACCACTAATAAAATAAATATTTGACAATTAAATTTTAGGCCTTCCCCTAAACTACCATTTTTCTTAGCGTGTATAGCCTATATTGTAGCGACTTATTTCCCATCTTTGTCTAGCGATTTTCATTAAGACACGACCACTAATAACATAAATATTTGAGAATTAAATTTCAGGCCTTCCCCTAAACTACCATTTCACTCAGCGTGATTAAAATAATTTATAGCCTAGATTGTAGCGGTTCATCACCCGACTTTACATTCCGATTTTCATAAAATTCTCTTCAGCCGTTTTCTCGTGATGCGTGTACATACATATAGACAGAAATTACGGAAAAGTAAAAAATGCATTTTCTTGTTACTGTGGACATGACCGGTACAGAAATACCATTCTTTTCAAATTCTGAGCAATGTACAGACAAAACTCTTATTTTATATACTTGCAAATGTACCCGTGTTTCGCTACGGTACTCTTCATTATATAGGAATATCGAAGTAAATTAGTGCACATGAAGTGAATAAGATTTTTAAATTGGGTTTGTCTTGGCTTTATCCGAGAATTAGTATTGTGAAATCCACAGACGTTGTTTCCAATGAAAGTGTGATTTGCGGAATTGCGATGATAACGGCAAGTCCACTTGTTTACTGCAATTCACAACGAAGAAGGTAATTTTCATTTAACGGCAGACCCCATTGCCTAGTGCGCGGCCAAAATCGATTTGGGGAGGTTTCATTACAATGGCAGACCCCAATTCCTACTTTCAGATAGATTACAGTTGAGGAACTTTTATTATATTTGCAAGGACCTTCCTTACTGCCAGTCAAAAGTGAGTTGCGTTCTTATCTTTATAATGGCAGACGCATTTTCTAGTGCCAATCAGCTTCCTGCCAGTCACACCGAGTGGGTGAGATTCCATTATAATAGCAGGCCACAATGCCTATCGTCAGTCACATTTTAGATGGGTCAATTTATTTATAATGGAAGACACGCTCCCTAGAGTTCTGCTAGTCGAATCGAGAAGAGAATTATGCATTAAAATAGTGCACAAGAGATGGAGGACGACCCCATTCTTATTGGCTGTCAAAGTCGATGTGGGGAGGACTGAAAACAATAGCAGAAGCCCTCCTTCTGACAGTCACTATCGATTTGCAATGTATTTAATACCAATGGCAGACAAACCCTTTCTAGATTGCTACAAATCGACGTCAATGAAAGAATATAGTCGCCATACGGAAGTATAAGGATGTTAACCATCATTTACAGAATAACTGCTGCTAAACGGTACATCAAATCGAAAAACGGATTGTACGATAAGACGAACTTTCTGGCCATATCTTGGGGTCATCAGCTTCTCCCGTACCAACTTTCACATTTCTGAGATTTCTGGAAGTGCCTCATTAATTCACGTCTTTTTTCATTTTTAAATATTTATATATACATCGCTCCAGCCCGACTTGCTTTTATATATATAGATGACGGATAAGCATGAGCACGTTGAAAAGTGCAACTTCCACTTCGAGATTCATATCTCCTAAACGCTTTATGATATTAAGAAACGGTTTGCGTCATCAGACGCCTCATTTATCGCTCTACATGTTTGTTTCTAAACCATATCCTCGTATCTCCCATATTAAGGGGGTAAATTGAGTTCAAATTTTGAATAGGGTGAAATTTGGGTGCATTTTTAACATTTTACATTACTTTTTGCCTACTTATGTATAAGCTAGAATCATGAAATTTGGTACACTTATGTCCCTTAATCGTGCCAAAGTGCGCACCCAACGTGATGATCCTATCATTCTTATAAGTGTGTCAAACAATGAAATATACTTGTAAAAATCACCAAATTTACGAACAATCCAGAAATACGGCCAAATTTAACGTATAAGGGAGAGAGATACGACAAACTGTCACAGGACCAAAGTTGTAGATCACTCCGAATTGAAGCGACATTGTGCCATCCGTTTTGTGATACGACTTACCGTTTAGCCAAAAAATAGCTCAAAAGGAATGTCTGCACAGTCATTAAAATTGCCTCCATATTTCGATATCTTGGGGGTAAAAAGTGAAAAATTTGAACATCTTGGAATTTTCCCGTCGGTTAGGGACCAAAAGCTATAATTTCACCAAATTTCAATTGTCTACCTCGTCTGGCATGTTGTGCCGCCATCCTGATTTGGGGGGATGGGGGATAAAAATGAGGAAATTCCCGAAAATGTTTAAGCCCACGAAACCTATAGGTTATCGTTTTGGATATACTATACCACTGTGTTCTTATGCTGAGCCCAAAATTTGAGCCCCCCCCCCCAGCGTGCCCCCTTAGGGAATTTTGAGAATTTCCGATTTTTCTAGGGATCCTGGGATCATCAGTTTCTCCCGTACCAAGTTTCAAATTTCTGAGATTTCTGGAAGTGCCTCATTAATTCACGTCTTTTTTCATTTTTAAATATTTATATATACATCGCTCCAGCCCGACTTGCTTTTATATATATAGATATAGATAAGTTCAATAAGCTGCAAAAAGTGCCCTTCTCTTCAGCCGACATTGCCACAGGAAGGATGCTTCTGCTCAGCCAAATATAAGGTCATGTCTGTGACTTAATGTAGTCTGTTGTCTTATTTGCTATTAGATTCACTTATAATGCTACTGGCTTTACGTCGCACCGACACAGATAGGTCTTATGGCGACGATGGGAGAGGAAAGGGCGAGGACCAGGAAGGAAGCGGCCGTGGCCTTAATTAAGGTACAGTGCCAGCATTTGCCTGGCGTGAAAATGGGAAACCACGGAAAACCATCTTCAGGGTTGCCGACAGTGGATTTCGAACCCACTATCTCCCACAATTTTAAGGTTTCCCATGTTAGATGCTCCTCACAGTTTTCTTTTTTTTTTTTACAATAAATAATAATTATTTATTATTATATTTTGAATTTATTTAACTACTCATTCCAGGGGTAACTCTCGACTCTCCGTCCAGCTCCATGGCTGACTGATTAGCGTGCTGGCCTTTGGTCACAGGGGTCCCGGGTTCTATTCCCGGCAGGGTCGGGAATTTTAACCATCGTTGGTTAATTTCGCTGGCACGGGGGCTGGGTGTATGTGTTGTCTTCATCATAATTTCATCCTCATCACGACGCGCAGGTCTCCTACGGGAGTCAAATCAAAAGACCTGCACCTGGCGAGCCGAACTTGTCCTAGGACATTCGCGGCGCTAAAAGCCATACGCCATTTCATTTTTTTTCTCGACTCCGCACAGAATAAAATGCATATCATATTTTGATGAGCGATCAGAAGCAATTACAATAGCAAGTGACATACATATTAAAGTTTTCACATACCGGGTGAGTTGGCCGTGCGCGTAGAGGCGCGTGGCTGTGAGCTTGCATCCGGGAGATAGTAGGTTCGAATCCCACTGCCGGCAGCCCTGAAAATGGTTTTCCGTGGTTTCCCATTTTCACACCAGGCAAATGTACCTTAATTAAGGCTACGGATGCTTCCTTCCCATTCCTAGGCCTTTGCTGTCTCATCGTCGCCATAAGAGCTATCTGTGTCGGTGCGATGTAAATAAAAAAATTATCTCCTGTTCGGTCTCCCCTTAAAACACCAACCACAACGCTTGTGTCCATGGTTTCATCCGTAGAAACACAGATCTTGTTATCAGCGACGCAGGATCGTAACAGGTAGTCACGTAGTTCTTGCGAAGTGTTATTGCATTCCGAATGTACCGATTATTAGCGTATTTCTTCAAAAAAAATGGTTAGCTTCCGCACAAATATTCGCGATTTTTCACTTATCGAGCCGTCAGTTTTAGGCAAAATGAAGTGAGATTGTTTGCGAACAAACACACATACAGCGAAATCTGTCCAGTAACTGAGCCCGCTGTACCTTTCCCCTTTGGCACCCCCGTGAAGACAATTCTACCGGGTAAAATTAATTTCGGAAGCGGTTCACCCTGGCACAAAACCTTGACAATAGCCGCCCTAAACTGTCCTTTTCCTTCCTTTGCATCTGTCTCCTTCCATAGAGTAAATCTTCGTGATTCACATGCATATACATTTCTAAGACAGGTAATTGTAAGGAATTACAGACAACAATTAGGAGATGTGAAAAATCCGTCTTTGAGGCGACCGCAAGCAGGCATGAGAAAATGAATAAAAAAAGAGAAAAGGATGACAGAAAAATACGGAAATTCACGGTGATAGTGAACGTTTCAACTGCTGAAGTTGGCACCAGTTATTTCTTATTTACAAGAAAAATGCAACGAACCACTCACGATCACGATTTTTTGTCCTCTTTAAAAGAAAAATATGTTTCTTTCTGTTAAGTGTCTGGTGTCATGATATATCTAACGGCATGAGTTCAAACTGCGTAGATCCTAAGTCCTGTCTTCCACACAGATACTTAGAAAACGAGAACGTTTGAAAGACTGAAACTGGCACCAGAACAACGCATTCATCATACTTTAACTGTTGATAAATACTACCTTCATTTTCACCATTCCGGAGTATGTTATCTCCACCTATAACAAGATAGACATCTTTCCGCTGAGTTTGGGAAGGACATCTATCACATTTTGATTGTGTATGCTTCGTTGTAGGTGTTTCCATAGTAGATATATGATTCGGGTGAGATGGATTTCACACGTTTGTTCCTCAATAAAATGCATTTCATTCAGCGAGGTGAGATTGTCATTATGTTGCACGTAATAATATTAACGTCATCTACTGGCCTATGACTGAAGCAAGTCCTACTGCCTGGTGAAGTTTTCACGTATTGAAAGCAATAACAAAAGAAAATTGTTCATCCGCCTCATTCAATGAAGAGAGATTGTCATTTTGGAGTAAGTAGCACATTACGATCATCAAGTGTTCGCATTACATCATATCCATTCATTGCCAATAGTTTGTGTGCGTATCAGATTTTCTCATATATATTATATAATATACTTAAAATATTCTCTCTTTATCACAGTTACTAGCAGAAGCACCCGTTCTTCGTACGGGTTATCAGAAACTGGCTTTAGTTACTCATATTATCGTGTGACTGACTTCATTAGATATTTATATCACTGGTGTATTTACTTAAGTAGAGGGCTACGTAGAAATTATTTGTCATGTTTGGAATTATAATGTTTCTTCTTCTTCTTTTCTTCATTGGGCCTCTAAATATTAGTTCCTAATTAGCGTTTACCTCTAAGATCTTTTGCTACCATGTTTTTCCTTCATTCCCACCTAGATATACCTCCTCCCTTCAAAAAGCTGCAGGTTTAGTGTAAGTATACTTCCGCTAGATAGTACCACAAATATAAATATTATTGAATGTATTTGTTTGATCCGACATTTCGTAACTATTACAAATGATCACGGAAATACGCAATACATAAAAGAAACTACTATAATTATCGAGAATTATAATTCTCTGTGCTTGTGACTCATGTCGCACATATGTTTTAATATAATGAATCTGAGTATATATGTTGAGAAAGATTTTCAAGTCATGGGCGCACCATCTTGACAATTGTGTACAGTATATAGGTTGTTTTCATGGTTACACTGATCGTAAAAGTGGACCAAAATATCGGCACTAATAACATCAGTGATCCTACTACTCCATGGGTTGATAGAAAATAGTTTAAACTATAGGTAACAGACTCCGCAAAACGCTGAAACCTAAGCCAGTACGTAAAAACGGAGGCCCGTCGGCAACCGCTGGTCGCTGTACTACGGAGATCTCCGGGGCTATTATTTTTATACTTCACTCCCTTTCCATCCCCGTCCAAAGGAGTGCTGTGAGCGTCTTACACAACAGTTTACTTTTTCCAGATAGTAAGTCATATATGTATCAATTTTGGTTGGCAGCTATGCCCAAACATACATGCATAATCTAGCTGCTGTAGAATCCTGGAGCTGACGTTGCCACGGTTACGGCCGTTCGTTTTTTTTTTCTTTCTTTTTTTCTAGTTGCTTTACGTTGCACCGACACAGATAGGTCTTGTGGCGACGATGGGACAGGGAAGGGCTAGGAGTAGGAAGGAAGCGGCCGTGGCCTTAATTAAGGTACAGCCCCAGCATTTGCCTGGTGTGAAAATGGGAAACCACGGAAAACCATCTTCAGGGCTGCCGACAGTGGGGTTCGAACCTACTATCTCCCGAATACTGGATACTGGCCGCACTTAAGCGACTGCAGCTATCGAGCTCGGTGTTCGTTTCTTTATCCGATTCCTAGAGCAGGGGTAGTGTGGTTCCAATATCTCCATAACGGTTGGTTTTAGGGCCTTAAAACATAGTTTTCGGGCCCGAAGGGTTTACCGAGCTTTGATCTTTGCGTCAAGGGGCTTAAAATGAGCTTTGTCTCGTCCTTGTACGACAAATTCGAATTCGCCTATATTAGCCTATTATTTTAATATTTTATATCGCCCCCCGTCACCCCCCTCGAATTGTTTTGAAAATACAATACAGCCCATGTTACTCACTGGCAATGTAGCTTTCTATAGGTGAAGTAATTTTAAAAATCGGTTCAGTATTTTTTGAGTCTATTCGTTACAAACAAATATAAAAAATTTCCTCTTTTTAATATTAGTATATAAGTATAGATTCCATCCCTACACATACGGTTGCCGTCGGGAAGGGCATCCATCCGTAAGAAAGGGACAAATCCACATGTGCGACACAGTTCGCAACCGCAACCCCACACGTGTAGGTAAAGCGATAGAAGAAGAAGATACTCATTTAAAAAATTCACCCGCTTTTTTATTCTTTTCACCCCCTTAAGTGGATTTTCCAAAAAGAGTGTGTTCATTTTTAAAGGAGATTCACAGTACCAATTTTAAAGTCTGTGACATCTTAATTTTTTGAGATATATGTATCCTCATATAAATAATTCAACTCCTTCCTCACTTATTTTCAACCCCGCCCCCTTAAGTGGACTTTCTGAAAACGAATATTAGTGTTCTTTTATTTTTAAAGAGGATTCCAAATATCAATTTTCATGTCTGTAACATGTTAGGTTTTTGTGATTTATTGTAGATAATTTCGCAGCTCTAGAATCCTGGAGCTGACGTTGCCATGGTCACGGCAGTTCATTACATTATCCGATTCCCAGAGCAGGGGTAGTTTGGTGCCAATATCTCCGTAACGGTTGGTTTTAGGGCCATGAAACATGGTTTTCGGGCCCATAGGGCTTACCGAGTTTTGTTCTTTGTGTCAAGAGGATTAAACTGAGCTTTGTCTCGTCCTTATACGACAAATTCGATATTTTGCCAACATTAGCCTATTATTTTTATATCCCCCCCCCTGTCGCCCCCAACCTAGAATTGTTTCGAAAATAAAATATAGCCCATGTTACTCACTGGCAATGTAGCTTTCTATAGGTGAAGTAATTTTTAAAATCGATTCAGTAGTTTTTGAGTCTATTCGTTACAAACAAACAAATTTTTCCTCTTTATAATATTAGTATAGATTACTAATAGGCTTAACCTTCTCGTTATTCTTCTTCTTCTTCTTCTTTCCGATGAGGCCTGCTAAGGACCACGTGTCAATTTCAATTCAGTTCTTCATACTTTGTTGTTTTCTCTTCCGCTCCTTCCAGTATGCTTTCATCCTTTCACTATGCTGTTTCCTTCTGTCCTCGGACAACTTCGCACCAGGGTTCTTGTTCAACCTTCCTTGAAATCCTTCCATACTTACTACCCTCTTTTTAAAAATGACTCTGTCCATAGCTTCTTCTTCTTATATTATTTATTTATAAATCTTTCTTTACTTCTTGAATCCAGCTAGTTGTTGCCTTTTTGTCCCAAAGGTACTTGGAAATACTTTATGTTAATCTGGAATCATCCATTCTGTAAATACGTCCAAAAAATTGCAATCTCCTTTTTCTTATGGTTTCTGTTATGTTTTCTATGTTCCTGTATATTTCATCTTAATTTCCATACTTTTGTTTTTTCACAGGGCCTAAGATTTTTCTCATGATTTTCCTTTCTAGTACCTCAAGTTTATCTAATCTATAGTTTAGTACCAGGCATTCACTTGCATACAAGCATTCCGGTTTCACCACTGTAGTATAGTGCCTTATTTTTAAGATTTTTAGATATACACTTTTTTGTTATAAAAATTCTCTGTGATACCATATGCTCTTTCCATCTTGTGTACCCTTTCTTCTACTGCAGATTTGTCTAAACCATTTTCTTGAATTATTTCTCCCAGATATTTCAATTTCGTTACTCTTTCCACTGGACCAATATCTGTTGCCAAAAATTTTGGAGCATTGATGTTCGGTTTTGTAATAAATTTTGTTTTTTCTTTATAATTCTTACACCAAATGTTCTCCTTATGTTTGTTATATTATTCATTCTTATGGTGTGATACGTGATAAATAGACGCTTTCATTCATTTATTTATAATCAAATGTTTGGTACTAAGGGCATACAAGAATTTTTGTGTTAATTTATTTAGTGCTATAGTGAAAAAGCACGAAAGACTCTTTTCACTCATATTATTATTATATATAAGTTAGCTAATGTAACTTACCCATCAATGTTAAACTGTAAACTACATATACTGTATAATTGTTTTATTGGGAATAAACAGCTGATAGCGGGGAAGATTGGGCGTCCCTTGGGGTTGCGCCGGGATGTTCTACACTTCTTTCCTTGTGTGTTATTTGTACGACACATACACCTACATTCTCTCATTTATATTTCTCGAGTATCTTACTTTTCACTCTCACTCTCGTACGGCTAGGAGTGAAATAACGCTTTGTTTCGTTTTCCGTTCATTCGTATTACAATGACTGATTTAACGAGTGAAATAGAATCTGGTGTTTATATATCGAGAGATCACGGTTATTTTGTTCCGCGATATTGTGTCCCGAACACAAAGTGCTTTTTCTCATTGGAACTCTGGACCACGCTGGCTGAAGTGGTAATTTAGGGGAAGGCCTAAAATGTAATTCTCAAAAATCTATGTTATTAGTGGTCCTATCGACAAAGGCTACATAACAAAATTTATAAAAAACAATTTCCGATCATTTATGTCTTTTACGGTTTTACTATACCGGCTATGACTTTTGTTGCTTATTCCACGTCAATGTCCAGCATCGCTAACATGGACTTATTGTTCAATCGTGTTAACAGGCGATGGTTTTTGTCGTAATTGTCTTAAGGTGAAAACCGCGCGGTCATCAGTACACATGCCGGCAAGGAAAATTGTAAAGACTGTCAAAATGCGGGGGGAAAAATAGTGAAGGAACATCATGAAACGAGGAAGAAGTACCCGTCAACGATAGGTACACAACGATGAGAGTTAAAAACAGTCGATAACTTCTTTAAGGAGGTGAGCTAGCAGAACCTGGTAACTTACAGCGCACGTTGCGAGAAAGAAGAGCGTTTCGCATTGTTTTGGCTAAGGCTGGGGAACGTGCTGCCTCTCGTGTCCACTCTGCAGTGCTGTTTACCCTGCGGACCGAGAATAATAACAATAATAATAATAATAATAATAATAATAATAATAATAATAATAATAATAATAATAATAATAATAATAATAATTAGTAGTATAATTGGATGGTTCGGGCGCCTCCACCACCACCGGCTCCCAGGGGCCTCCTGCTCCTCCTCCTCCTCCTCCTCCCGAGGGGCCTTCCCAGGGGCCTCCTCCTCCTCCTCCCGAGAGGCCTTCCCAGGGGCCTCCTCCTCCTCCTCCTCCCGAGGGGCCTTCCCAGGGGCCTGCTCCTCCTCCCGCGGGAAATTTGAATTGGTAAACAAAGCCACGTGCTTTTTCGACAGCCACGTGCTTTTTGACAGACAACAACGCATCGCTAACCTCACTGCTGCCATCTTAACGGGCCTAAACCTTACTGGTACCAACTTAAAATCATAAGCGCGAGATTTGAATCGGTAAAAAATTCCACGTGCTTTTTGACAGACAACAACGTATCGCAAACCTCAGTGCTACCATCTTAACGGGCCTAAACCTTAGTGGTGCCAACTTATCCTCACTAGCGCGAGATTTGAATCGGTAAACAAAACCACGTGCTTTTTTGACAGCTGTCATCCGCCATCTTTAATCCAGAGAGCACCGTGCTGCCCTCTTAATCAACAGAGCACCGTGCTGCTATCATGCGGGCAATTTCGTCAGCTGTCATCCGCCATCCTTAAACTACAGAGCACCGTGCTGCCCTCTGTAGTAACGGGCAATTTCATCAGCTGTCATCCGCCATCTTTAAACTACAGAGCACCGTGCTGCCCTCTTGCGGGTAATTTCGTTAGCTGTCATCCGTCATCTTTAATCTACAGTGCACCGTACCGCACTCTTTAGCTAGATGCCTTTTAGCGGGCAATTTCGTCACAGCTGTCATCCACCATCTTTAATCAAGAGAGCGCAATGCCGCACTATTTGTGGTGACGGCAAATTCCACATCCGCCATCGAGCATCGTGTTGCTATCTTTAGTTGAAATGTAGTAGCCCACAATTTAAAAGAATATGTCAGGGAATACCTTTGTTCTAAGAGAAAAAAGAAAAATCTTTCAGCGTCAGGAAGGGCATCTAGCCGTAAAACAATAGTTCATGATATAAAACACTAGATACTGTGATTTAAAATCCTAAAAGAGTCTCCGGCTGTAAAACAGATTCTTGCGTTAGGAAGGGGCATCCGGCTGTAAAACAGGTTCTTACGACTTAAAATCTCGTGTCAGGAAGGGCATTCGGTCGTAAAACAGGTTCTTACGACTTAAAATCTCGTGTCAGGAAGGGCATCCGGTCGTAAAACAGGACTAAGAGTAGGAGAGCAGCAGCTAGCTGTTTCCTAGTATAGTTCAGGCGCTATACATTGCGAGTAGGTATGTACTAGCACGGGGTTTCGAATAAGCAGACTTTAGAGTACCTGAGCAAGAAAAATATCTGGGATGTGTGTTTTTAGATGGAGTTTGAAGCAAGCCTACACAGACACACACAAGCTACATCCGGCTAGCGAGCTCCTACCGGAATGTGTTTGCCTCAGCAGAGTACGTAGTTCACCGCACACGTCCGCAATTCCTGATATCCGCTTAGTCACAAGCTGCATATTTACTCGGTGCAGCCTATGTCAAGCGCTTACAGTTCTCTGTGTGCGTTTATTGTGTGCACATCCTCTACGTTCTTACTTACTGTCTAATTACTGTCTGCTGTGAATATTATTTTTCAGTTTACAGCCTTCAACTTAAGGTAAGCTAGCGTTTGCAAAGCAACTTCTACGCTAGGTAATAAACATCTTTGAGTTAAAGATAGCTAGGTTAGCTGACTTACCCTACACTACATTCATATATTTTTGTTCTTTTTTAAGTACAACCAGAATATTATCATTCGAGTTACAAGCTTGAACTACGCATTTTATTCATCCGAGTAACAGTTTGCAGCGCGAACATTTTAAGGTATGTTTCGAAATTATTTTATCGATCTTATATGTTTACATTGTTTTTAGCATTCTAGGATAGGAGAATTAGAAGACATAGACATAGAAGAGGTTAATCTTCTTCTCTTCTTCTTCTTTTCTAGCCTATTTCAATCCACTGCTGGATATAGGCCTCTTCCATGTGCTTCCATCGTCTTCAGTCTTGAGCCACTTGGAACCAGCGTATTCCAGCCAACAGCTTTATGTCGTCGAGCCATCTCTTCAGGGGTCTTTCAATGCCTCTCTTGTGTCCCCATGGTCTCCAGTGAACAATCCTAGAGGTCCACCTGTTGTAGTCTTGTCGAGCTACGTGTCCTACCCATTGCCATTTTAGTCTTGCTACTATCTCTAGGATGTCTGTTACATTAGTTCTTCTCCTGATGTCCTCTGAACGGATCTTATCCCTAAGGCTGATCCCTAGCATCTGTCGCTCCATGGCTCGTTGTGTTCGCTGAAGCTTACGAGCACTTTCCTTCGTCAGAGTCATCGTTTCCAGACCGTAAGTTGTAACTGGCAGCACGCACGTATTATAAACCTTGGTCTTCAGGTTAATTGGAACATCCTTGTTGGTGAGGATGAACCTTAGTTTTCGGAATGCAGTCCAACTCATACCTATTCTGCGAGGAATTTCTGCACGTTGGTTGTCTTTTCCAAGTTTTATCTTGTGTCCAAGATAGATGTACTCATCGACAGCTTCTATATATTGGTTTCCCATTTTAAGTGGTCGACTCTCTGGGCTTAGTAATTTCGTTTTATTAATGTTCATTTCCAAACCAATCTTAGCAGAAGCAGTTTTTAATTCTTGGATCATGCTTTCTAGCTCATCTAGATTTTCACTTATGAGCACAATGTCATCGGCAAAACGCAGGTGGTTCAAATATAACCCGTTGATTTTTATTCCTTTATTATCCCAATGAAGGGTTTTGAATACATCTTCCAAGGCAAGGGTAAACAGCTTTGGAGAGATTGTGTCACCTCGTCGAACTCCTTTGCCAACTGGGATTTTATTGGTGATGAGGTCTTCGTCCACTCTGACTACCATTGTTGCTTGATCATAAATGTTTTCCAGAAGCTTTATATACCTTGAGTTTATCATGGCATTTTGAAGTGCCTTCATGATTGCCCAGATCTCCACTGAGTCAAAAGCTTTTTTATAATCAATGAAGGCCAGATGAATCTTGATGTTGTACTCAGTGGTTTTCTCAAGAAGAAGACGAATAGTCTGGATGTGTTCAACAGTTGAGAAACCTTTACGAAATCCCGCTTGCTCGGCAGGTTGATAAAAATCCAGTTCTCTTGTGAGGCGGTTGGTTACAATTTTAGTCAGGAGCTTGTAAAGGTGTGATAACAAAATCACAGGACGATAGTTCTCTAAATTTTCCTTATCACCTTTCTTGAAGAGAAGTACAACTTCAGCATTTTTCCAATTTTCTGGTATTCTTCCAGAGTTAATACACTTGTTCATGAGTATTCTCACGGCTTCTAGCATATCTCTTCCACCTAATTTCAGCATTTCATTCGTTATTTTATCCTCCCCAGGGGATTTTTTATTCCTTAGTTGTTTAAGAGCATTTTCAATCTCAGCAGTGGTTACTTCCGGTGTTACTTCATGTGTATAATTCTGGGCTAGTTGTTCATCACTGGATGGTTTATTAATGGTTGATGTATACAGCTTGTAGTAGAAATCTCTAATAACTTCAGTAATGTTTTGCCTATCTGTGACTATTTCTCCATTTTGGTTCTTAAGTTTTGTAATTTTTGGTCTTCCTGTAGACATGCTGTTCTTTAAAATCTTCATGTTTTTATTTTATTCAATTGTCTGCATGATCATGTTATTATTAAATTTCCTTAGATCTTTTCTTATTTCCTTGCGAATGGTCTTGTTAAGATTTTTGTATTCTGCTGTATCCCTGTCCATTGTCTTCCTGTCCTTAATGAGCTGCATGGTATTGAGTGAAAGTCGGCTCTTCTTATTAGTTTTCTTCAATGGGATCTCCTTTGCTGCATTTTGAATACTGACTGTAATTTTCTCATTAAGTTCGTTCACGTCCAAGTATTTCAAATCTTCTGTTGGGTTAAGTTTTTTGGTAAGAGCTTGTTGAAATGATGATTGATGTGTTTCTAAGTCCTCTACTCTTGGAAAAGTGTACCCCCTTGTCATTTTAGACCGTTCAAGTTTGAGGTCAAATGTAAAGGTTGCTCGAACTAGCCTATGGTCGCTTCCTGTATCAAATCTATTGAGAACAGTAACATCTGTACAATATTTCTTCTTGTTGGTCAGGATAAAATCTATCTCATTCTTGGTTTGTCCATCGGGGCTCTTCCATGTCCATTTTCGTTGGATGGGCTCTTTAAAGAAAGTATTCATGCAACAGAGATTTTCGGCTGTGAGATATTCTAGCAATCTTTCTCCTCTTTCGTTTCGATCGCCTAGTCCATATGTACCAATGTTCTCTGGGTCTCCGATTTCCTTTTGACCCACTTTTGCATTGAAGTCTCCAATGATGATACAGAGTTGTGTCTTTTCTGAATTTTTCGCTTTGGTGATATCTTCATACAGCTGTTCCACTGCCTCTTCGTCAGAAGTACTGGTTGGAGCATAGACATGTATGACTTGTATGGAGAATTTACTATTCAATTTGAGGACGATATATATCACTCTGAAAGAGACACAAATCATCTTGTGTATGAATTCTTTGATATTTTTATTGACAAGAATAGCAACCCCATGTGTAGAAGCATCCCCGTTATTACGTAAGATGACATGACCTGATGGAAGGGTCTCAGCTTTTTCTCCTTGAAGGCGAGTCTCACAAATACCCAGAATATCCCATTTTATGTCATGCAGTTCTTGTTCTAGCCTTTCAAGGTCTTCAGCTAGTCTCATAGTTCTTATGTTGTATGTGGCTATTCTTATTTTTAGTCGTTCTTTTCGAATTTTTGCCTCCCCCAGAATCCTTGAGGCAGACTGACGTATTGTCAGTGTGAGATTCTGAGTCTTTCACTCTACTCACCTGGGGTAGTTTCGTTTGAAAATTCGAAGTCATAGGAGTTTATGGAAGGTGTTCGGCAATAAAACACCACGCTTGCCAGACGTGTTGGTGAGTTGCGATTCAGCCGCCCCTAAGATGGGGAACAGACGCTGTCGGGGTACCGCCACTAACATGTGGAACCGTCGTGCCCTTTGTGTGTTGTACACGTATTAATCCCCATGTACAGGGCTGCCTCTTCCAACATCTCCGCCGTACCGAAGGTCACCCTCTCCGCCGTTGATGTCGTTGAGGTCTTCACTCGTAACCCTGAGCTGGGACCCTTACCAGATACTACACACCGGGTCAGCGTGCTCTGGGACTCACATAGGCAGGGACGCCACTCCCTGGGTAGAGCTGCCTCCAAGGAGGGTCTCTACCTGCTACCAAAGAGGTTAATCATCTACTTTCAAACTCACGACAATGTCTGACCTCTATAGGTTGAAACTTGGTTTACCGGGCGAGTTGGCCGTGCGCGTAGAGGCGCGCGGCTGTGAGCTTGCATCCGGGAGATAGTAGGTTCGAATCCCACTATCGGCAGCCCTGAAGATGGTTTTCCGTGGTTTCCCATTTTCACACCAGGCAAATGCTGGGGCTGTACCTTAATTAAGGCCACGGCCGCCTCCTTCCAACTCCTAGGCCTTTCCTATCCCATCGTCGCCATAAGACCTAACTGTGTCGGTGCGACGTGAAGACCCTAGCAAAAAAAAAAAAAAAAAAAAACTTGGTTTCTTCCGAACATCGCAACTCTAGGCTAGCTGACTTACCCTGAACTAGATTCATATATTTTTGTTCTTTTTAGGTACAACAAGAATATTAGCGTTCGAGTTACAGGCTTGAACGTGCACATTTTATTCATCTGAGTAACAGTTTGCAGCGCGTACATTTTAAGGTAAGTTTCGAAATTTTTCTATCGATCTTATATGTTTACATTGTTTTTAGCATTATAAGATAGGAGAATTAGAAGGCATAGACATAGAAGAGGTTTATCTTGTAATTCTAAACTCACAACAATGTCCGACCTCTATACGTTAAAACTTGGTTTCTTCCGAACATTTTTAACAACAAAAGTGCTTCTACTTTTGTTAGGTACAGAACATTCATCTTTCTCTGTCTGCTTTTCACACTCAGACAATATAGGTTGAAACTTGGTTTCTTCCGAACATTTTTAACAAGCGTGCTTCTACGTTGTTAGGTATACAACATTAATCTCTCTCTGTCTGCTTTTCAAAACTCACGACAATGTCTGACCTAAATAGGTTGAAACTTGGTTTCTTCTGAACATTTTTAACAACAAGAATGCTTCTATTTTGTTAGGTATAGAACATTCATCTCTCTCCGTCTGCTTTTCAAAACTCACGATAATGTCTGACCTCTATAGGTTAAAACTTGGTTTCTTCCGAACATCGTATTTTTAAGCTAATCTCTATTGATAAATAGTTATTCTCTTTAATCCGCATGCTGTAGAAGAGGTTAATCTTATAATTTTAAACTCACAGCAATGTCCGACCTCTATAGCTTGAAACTTGGTTTCTCCCGAACATCGTAACTTTCAGCTAATCTTCACTGATAGTTATCCTCTTCAATCCGCGTGCTGTAGAAGAGGTTAATCTTATAATTTCAAACTCACAGCAATGTCCGACCTCTATAGGTTGAAACTTGGTTTCTTCCGAACATCGTCACTTTAAGCTAATCTCTATTGATAAATAGTTATTCTCTTCAATCCGCATGCTGTAGAAGTGGTTAATCTTATAATTTTAAACTCACAGCAATGTCCGACCTCTATAGGTTGAAACTTGGTTTCTTCCGAACATCGTAACTTTCAGCTAATCTCTATTGATAAATAGTTATTCTCTTCAATCCGCATGCTGTAGAAGAGGTTAATCTTATAATTTTAAACTCACAGCAATGTCCGACCTCTGTAGGTTGAAACTTGGTTTCTTCCGAATATCGTAACTTTCAGCTAATCTTCATTGATAAATAGTTCTTCTCCTCAATCCGCATGCTGTAGAAGAGGTTAATCTTATAACTTCAAACTTACAGCAATGTTTGACCTCTATAGGTTGAAACTTGGTTTCTTCCGAACATCGTAACTTTATTAATTATAAATAGTTGTTCTCTTTAATCCGCGTGCTATAGAAGAGGTTAATCTTATAATTTCAAACTTACAGCAATGTCTGACCTCTAGGTTGAAACTTGGTTTTTCCGAACATCGCAACTTTAAGCTAATCTCTATTGATAAATAGTTATTCTCTTCAATCCGCATGCTGTATAATTATAAACTCACAGCAATGTCCGACCTCTATAGGTTGAAACTTGGTTTCTTCCGAACATCGTAACTTTAAACTAATCTCTATTGATAAATAGTTATTCTCTTCAATCCGCATGCTGTAGAAGAGGTTAATCTTATAATTTTGAATTCAGAGCAATGTCCGGCCTCTATAGGTTGAAACTTGGTTTCTTCCGAACATCGCAACTATAAGCTGATCTCTATTGATAAATAGATATCCTCTTTAATCCGCATGCTATAGAAGAGGTTATTCTTATAATTTTAAACTTACAGCAATGTCTATCCTCTATAGGTTGAAACTTGGTTTCTTCTGAACATCGTAACTTTAAGCTAATCTCTATTGATAAATAGTTATTTTCTTCAATCCGCATGCTGCAGAAGAGGTTAATCTTATAATTTCAAACTCACAGCAATATCTGACATCTATAGGTTGAAACTTGGTTTCTTCCGAACATCGCAACTTTAGTCTATTGATAAATAGTTGTTCTCTTCTATCCGCATGCTGTAGAAGAGGTTAATCTTATAATTTCAAACGTACAGCAATGTCTAACCTCTATAGGTTGTAACTTGGTTTCTTCTGAACATCGTAACTTTAAGCTAATCTCTATTGATAAATAGTTATTTTCTTCAATCCGCATGCTGTAGAAGAGGTTAATCTTCTAATTTCAAACTCACAGCAATGTCCGACCTCTATAGGTTGAAACTTGGTTTCTTCCGAACATCGCAACTTTAAGCTAATCTCTATTGATAAATAGTCATCCCCTTTAATCCGCATGCTATAGAAGAAGTTAATCTTATAATTTTAAACTTACAGCAATGTCTAACCTCTATAGGTTGAAACTTGGTTTCTTCCGAACATCGCAACTTTAAGCTAATCTCTATTGATAAATAGTTATTTCTTCAATCCGCATGCTGTAGAAGAGGTTAATCTTATAATTTCAAACTCACAGCATATCTGACCTCTATAGGTTCAAACTTGGTTTCTACCGAACATCGCAACTTTATTCTATTGATAAATAGTTGTTCTCTTCTATCCACATGCTGTAGACGAGGTTAATCTTATAATTTCAAACGTACAGCAATGTCTGACCTCTATAGGTTCAAACTTGATTTCTTCCGAACATCGTAACTTTAGTCAATAGAAAAATAGTTATCCTCTTTAATCCGCATGCTATAGAAGAGTTTAATCTTATAATTTTAAACTTAGAGCAATGTCTGACCTCTATAGGTTGAAACTTGGTTTCTTCTGAACATCGTAACTTTAAGCTAATCTCTACTGATAAATAGTTATTTTCTTCAATCCGCATGCTTATAATTTCAAACTCACAACCATGTCTGATCTCTATAGGTTCAAACTTGGTTTCTTCCGAACATTGCAACTTTAAGCTAATCTCTATTGAAAAATAGTTGTTCTATTCATCCTCATGCTATAGATGAGGTTAATCTTGTAATGTCAAACTCACAACAATGTCTGACCTCTATAGGTTGAAACTTGGTTTCTTCCGAACGTCACAACTCTAGGCTAGCACACTTACCCTTTTATATCCTATCATTACTAAGGGCGATGCAAGTGCTAACGCTACATTTATATATTTTTGTTCTTTTTTAGGTACAACTAGAATATTATTGTTCGAGTTACAGGCTTCAACGCGCACATTTTATTCATCCGAGTAACGGTTTGCAGTCTGCAGCGCGTACATTTTATGGTATGTTTCGAACTTTGAGTTGCATGTTTGTAAAGATAGCTAGCCTAGCTGACTTACCCTTTCATATCCCTACACAACATTGATATATTTTTGTTAATGTTTAGGTACAACTAGAATATTATCGTTCCAGTTACAAGCTTGAAGGAACACATTTTATTTATCCGAGTAACAGTTTGCAGTCTGCAGCGCATATATTTTAAGGTATGTTTCGAACTTTGAGTTGCATGTTTGTAAAGATAGCTAGGCTAGCTGACTTACCCTTTCATATCCCTACACTACACTAATATATTTTTGTTCCTTTTTAGGTACAACCAGGATATTATCGTTCCAGTTACAGGCTTGACCGTGTGCATTTTATTCATCCGAGTAACATCATGTTCCTCTGCTCGCAGTGTGACGTAGCCTTTACAAGACGGGATAACCTCACATGCCATTTAAAAATCAAACATGAACAGGTATCTGCTACTTTCCCCTGCGAGCAGTGTAATGTCACGTTTACGAGACTAGATGCTCTCAAACGACATCTAAAATCAAAACATCCTAGCATAACATCTGCTTTATGTGAAGTTTGTGGGGTATATTTCGCTCATGCAGAGCAATACCAGGCTCACTTAGCTGAGGTACATCAGGTATCTACTTACAACTATAACACTCAGGTAGAAGGAAAAAAGCGTGTAAATAGATATGTAGCTGTAGAAAGTAGTAGTATTAAAAAACCAAGGAAAATGAAGAACTTCAAACTATTCACTGCGAGCACTGTAATACTGATGTACCATCTTCACATTTTCAGGGTCACTTACGGAGTAATGCGCATAAAAGTAATGCCTGTAGAAATGGTAGTAATACAAACATCGAGGAAATTAATACTGCATTTAAAAGTAGGATTTCTAGTTGCAGGATTCGTGCTAGTCAGACATTTAAAAGTACTCAAAAATTTTAAATTATGTTCAACCGGATGTACAACAGCTTCTTGACAAAACTTTGTCTAATCATAATTTATTTAAAGTTAATTTCGAACTTTTTGCGTTGTATATTAAGAGAACAGATGAATCCGAAATAACTGACATTAAATCATTTAATACGAAGAATTTTGTAGTGAGTCGACTAATTTTGGTGATGTACTTAGGGATGTCTCGAACATTATTTCAACTAAGAGCGAGGAATTTCAGGAAAAGGAATCAGGGTGGGCTTTAGTTGAAATTTTGTATCTAGACGTTAACATCAATAAATACAATCCCATGCGAGGATCTTCGTACATCGAGCTGCCGACATGGATTCAGCGAAAAGAAGCTGTTGTAAACATCCAAAACGATGACGAGGCGTGTTTTGCATGGACTGTGATGTCGGCTTTAAATCCTGTGAAACGGAATGTAGCGAATAGAACATCATCGTATCCACACTATTCAACACAACTAAATTTAGATAGTATAGAATTTCCTATGCAGTTAAAGGACATTCAGCGCTTTGAAGAACTAAATAATATTAGCATTAATGTGTATGGTGTAGACAAAAACTCTGTAGTAGGTCCTCTGTATTATACATATCATAAGAAGAGTACTCATGTTAACTTACTCTATATCGAAAACAGTAAGAATAGCCACTTTTGTTGGATTAAAAATTTGAGTAGACTTGTTGGTAGTCAGTTGTCAAACAGGTGTAACAAAAAGTGGCTATGTGATGGATGCTTGCAGTATTTTAGAACTGAAGATCAGTTAACGAACTATTCTAAGAATGACTGCAATCATGTACGTTCAGAGATACCTACTACAGGTAATAATGTTTTAAAATTTACAAATTATGACAAGCAGATGTGGGTACCTTTCGTGATTTACGCAGACTTTGAAGCCATCCTCAAGCCATGCAGCACATGCTCGCCTAATCCTGACAACTCTTTCACTAATACTACACATATGCATGTCCCGTATAGCTTCGCGTATTACATCAAGTGTAGTTATGATAGTACGCTTAACAAGTTAGAGTTGTATCGAGGACCTGATGCTGCTAAAGTATTTTTAGAAAGACTTGAAAGTGATGCAGTACTTCTTGGCGGTATTCTAAATAGTAATATTCCCATGAAACCACTCACCGAAATTCAGTTGAATGATCATGAACATGCTCTAAAATATGGCATTTGTGATGGGGAATTTTCCGAAAATGACCCTAAAGTTTTCGATCATGATCATTTAACTGGTTTGTATAGATGTCCCGCTCATAATAGCTGTAATCTTAAGTACAGAGTTCCAAAATTTATCCCTGTAATTTTTCATAACTTATCTGGTTACGACTCACATTTCATCATTTCACAATTTGGAGCTTCAGATGAAAAAGTAGATATAATCCCTCAGAACAAAGAGCGGTACATTGCATTTACAAAGTCTGTAAAAGTAGATGGGGAGCATTCTATAAAACTGAGTTTCCTTGACTCGTTTCGCTTTATGGCGAGTAGCCTCGATAAACTTTCTAGTAATTTGCAGCCAGAACAATTTACGGAAATTCGATGCGTTTTTCCTGAAGAAACGCAGTTTAATTTACTTCGACGTAAGGGTGTTTTTTTGTTATGAATATCTTGACTGCTTAGAACGCCTCGAAGAACGTGCTTTACCATCGAAACAGTCACTTTACAGCTCCCTAATTCAGCGGATATTAGTGATAATGACTATTTACATGCGCAACATATCTGGGAGCAGTTCCACATTCAAACGCTAGGTGAATACTCAGACTTATATTTAAAGACGGATGTACTTTTGTTAGCTGATGTTTTCGAAAATTTTCGCTGTGTTTGCAAGAAAACCTACAGCCTTGACCCATGTCAGTATTTTACAGCGCCTGGGTTAAGCTGGGATGCCATGATAAAATACACGCATGTGAATTTGGAACTCCTAACCGATATTGATATGGTGCACTTTATAAAATCGTCTATTCGAGGCGGTCTAAGTCAGTGCAGTGGGCGGTATTCTAAGGCAAATAATAAGTACATGCCGAGTTTCGATTCTAGTCAGGAATCTCAGTATATTTTTTATCTCGATGCTAATAATCAGTATGGGTGGGCGATGAGTCAGCATCTACCGGTGAGTGGTTTCCGCTGGCTAACGCAGTGCGAAATTGATGCTTTACAGCTGCACGCCCTAGGAGATGAAGCTCTAAAGGCTATTTCCTCGAAGTTGACTTACAGTATCCTAAAGAGTTACACACTTCTCATAATGACTTACCGTTCTGCCCTGAAAATATGAAGTCCCCGTACATCGCATGAACGACGAAAATGCTAATTGCTAATTTGTGTGATAAATCATTCATTACCGAAATTTAAAACAGTGTTTGCAGCATAGTTTGAAGTTATCCAAAGTTCATCGCGTACTAGAATTTAATCAGTCACCGTGGCTAAAGCCATATATCGATCTGAATAATAATTTAAGAACAAATGCAATTAACGAGTTTGAGAAAGATTTCTACAAGCTCATGTGTTTGGTAAGACTATGGAAAATGTTGACAAACGCGTTGATGTAAAATTGATTACAAACTGGGAGAATATTAAGAAAAGGTATGGTGCTAACTATTTAATAAGTAAACCAAATTTACACAGCTGTACTATCATACATGATACTTTAGTTATTATACAGATGAATCGTGTTAAGGTTAAGTATGACAAACCTACCTACGTCGGCTTTGCAGTACTTGAATTGGCTAAAACACTCATGTATGAATTCCATTACGATTATATGATGAAGAAGTACGCTCGTAATGCGCAATTGCTCTGCACAGATACCGATTCGTTTATTTATCAAATCAAAACTGATGACTATTACAATGATATAAAGCCAGACTTGGGTAGGTTTGATACAAGTAACTATCCTGCAAATAATCAATATCATCTACCGCTAGTGAACAAAAAGGTCCTAGGTAAAATGAAACATGAATGTGCTGGGAATATTATCGATTCATTTGTAGGTACTAAATCCAAGTCATATTGCATAAAACTCTTAAATGAACTACAAATAAAGAGGTTAAAAAGAATGTAGTTCAGAATCCGCTAAGTTTTGAAAACTATAACAATTGCATTAAAAGTAATCCAGCTATTTTACATAAGCAAATGTCTGTTATTAGAAGCAGACATTCATTTAATTAGTAAGGTAGCCCTTAATAATGATGATTGCAAACGGTTTGTCATTCCAAATTCTACCAACCTCTAGCCTGGGGGCATAGTAGTATTGATAGGTACTACTTTACATAAAGCAGGTGTGTGTGTGTGTGTGTGTGTGTGTGTGTGTGAAAAACATTATGCTAGAGGTGTACTTAGTAATATATACGTTAAGCTTTCTTACATCACAATTCACTGTACATATTGTATAAAGATAGGGAGAGGTACGCTGAGAGCGTAGTACGGCAAATTTAAACTTGTACATACAAGAATTGTGTCGAAAATGGGAGAAGTACGCAAACATCACTAGGGTAAAATGATTCGAGATAAAACTTGTAGATACAAGATGTAAATAAAGTAGAATTGGCATATTCTTTTATTTTAGATTAGGTATTACCTTCCTCCCGCTCGTTATTAGCAAGATAGAGTTTTGTTCAATAGTATATCACTCAAGGAAGAAGAGTAAGTATGTCAAGAAAGAAGGTGTTGAGCAGATTCGTACGTATGTTGAGAAGATAATTTGTAGCGTTTCATTCTAGTCTTGCAATGCAGTGTTCAACAACATCGAACTATAAACGGTAGTGTGTGTTCAAGTCTAAACTTGCATACTCTTGCTTTTGCGATGCATGTTCGATAGAGATGTACCTTGATAGAGCAGGAAGAGCAGCTTAGTAAGTATGTTGAGAAGATAATTTTTTCTTTATAAACAGTGCTCGATTCTAGTCATGCAATGCAGTGTTCAACAACGTCGAACTGTAAACAGTAGTATGTGTTCAAGTCTAAACATGTAGGTACGCGATATGTGTGCTGTCCTATGCATAAGATCGCGTTGTATGTTAGATAAAGCTATGCATTAACAGAGCAGGAAAAGGAGGTTATAACAATCGCTATCATACGCAAGCCGTTCAAAACTGTACTCTTTTTCCCTTAGAACAAATGTATACCTCAGATATGTTCTAAACACATCAATCGATGTTCTGATCATATGTTGTATCGAGTACAGTGTTCGATTATATTCTTAATCGCTTCTTTTAAATTGTCCGCTACTACGATCAAGAGCGCAGCACGGTGCTCTCTTGATTAAAGATGGCGGATGTGGAATTTGCCGCCACCACATGTCAAAGAATAAAGATGCCAACACGATGCTCTCTTGGCAGCTTTTCAAATTGTCCGCCACCACACAGTGCAGCGCGGCGCTCTGTAGATTAAAGATGGTGGATGACAGCTGTCAAAAAAGCACGTGGGTTTGTTTCCAAACAAGAGCACTTGAAATTCGCCACCACCACAAAGATGGCAGCACGATGCTCTCTAGATTAAAGATGGCGGATGATAGCTGACAGAACTTTTCAAATTACCCGCTACTACAGAGCAGCATAGTGCTCTGTAGTTTAAAGATGGCGGATGACAGCTGACGCAAGAGAGCAGCACGGTGCTCTCTAGATTAAAGACGGCGGATGACAGCTGTGACGAAATTGCCCGCTAAAAGGTATCTAGCTAAAGAGTGCGGCACGGTGCACTGTAGATTAAAGATGACGGATGACAGCTAACGAAATTACCCGCAAGAGGGCAGCACGGTGCTCTGTAGTTTAAAGATGGCGGATGACAGCTGATGAAATTGCCCGTTACTACAGAGGGCAGCACGGCGCTCTGTAGTTTAAAGATGGCGGATGACAGCTGACGAAATTGCCCGCATGATAGCACCACGGTGCTCTGTTGATTAAGAGGACAGCACGGTGCTCTCTGGATTAAAGATGGCGGATGGCAGCTGTCAAAAAAGCACGTGGTTTTGTTTACCGATTCAAATCTCGCCTTAGTTAGGTTAAGTTGGCAGCACTAAAGTTTAGGCCCGTCAAGATGGCAGCACTGAGGTTAGCGATACGTTGTTGTCTGCATTGGGGGCAGCACGGTGCTCTCTTGATTAAAGATGGCGGATGACAGCTGTCAAAAAACACGTGGATTTGTTTACCGATTCAAATCTCGCGCTAGTAAGGTTAAGTTGGCACCACTAAGGTTTAGGCCCGTTAAGATGGTAGCCCTGAGGTTTGCGATACGTTGTTGTCTGTCAAAAAGCACGTGGCTATCAAAAAGCACGTGGATTTGTTTACCGATTCAAATCTCGCGCTTGTGAGGTTAAGTTGGTACCACTAAGGTTTAGGCCCGTTAAGATGGCAGCAGTGAGGTTAGCGATGCGTTGCTGTCTGTCAAAAAGCACGTGGCTGTCAAAAAAAGCACGTGGCTTTGTTTATCAATTCAAATTTCCCACGGGAGGAGGAGCAGGACCCTGGGAAGGCCTCCCGGGAGGAGGAGGAGGCATGGGCACCTGGGAAGGCCCCTCGGGAGGAGGAGGAGGAAGAGGAGGCCCCTGGGAAGGCCCCTCGGGAGGAGGAGGAGGCCTCTGGGAAGGCCCCTCGGGAGGAGGTGGAGGAGGAGGAGGAGGAGGAGGCCCCTGGGAGCCGGTGGAGGTGGAGGCGCCCGAACCATCCAATTACACTACTATAATAATAATAATAATAATAATAATAACAATAATAATAATAATAATAATTGTTACGGGGCTTATCCGTGGATCAGCAGAGGTGAAAGAAGGTCCCGGGGTGAATGGGTCTAACTACAAAGTCAAAGTTAATTTGAAATTTTAACAAAGATTATATTTTTCGAAAAATAACAAAACTTTAACAACTTTTCACGTAGTGAGATAACAATGACATATCAGGTACCATGAAAGGTTTAGACAAAGCAAGAAAACCCAAACTTTAGTGACTGTTTAGTAACCACCAACCAGGGCTTACAGCCCCCCGCTTTACATTATCTGAGCAGAAGGGCAGAAATCCCCTAATACATTGAGCTCTTGCTCCCAATTTACAATATCAAGCCTCCTAGAGGCATTCTTACAATACTTGAAAAGAGCTGACGTGCTCTCAGTATTCACAGCCTACTCAAGGCAACACCATGTGAAAGTCTAACAATCACTGGCCTTACAAGGCACTACTTACAAATAGCCATCTTATTGCACAGGGGTATCTAGTACCCAACCTACGGAGCCTTAGTGAAAAAAGAACAGGTTTAATAAACGGCCCGAGTACAACAGGAATGGAGTCGGATTCAGCTCCACAAAAAATTTAGAGAACTATAGGGCACTTGGCCAACGAAACAGGGGCTAATCCCAATCTACTGAGGTAGCGCGGATGGAAATCACTTTAATACATTGCAGAAACAAATGCGGTACCTCAAACCAAGATGGAGGGGAGCTCGAGAGGGTATATCACTCTCTATTCCCGGATTACAGTTAAAGATTTATGAAATTTTACATGAGCTGAACGAAGAATTACATTTTAAGGAAGTTGGTTAGATAATTAAAATTTCTAACCTTTCCCTCGGGTTAAACTGCGGAGCTAGCAAAAATGAAGATGTTAAGTGGCCATACCTTGTCGGAGTACTGCTGCCTGATGAAAGAGGCGCCTCCGGGATGTACACCTCTAAGCCGCACATTTAACACTTGCGCCTTAAAGAACTCCTCTACAGGAGAAACACTGAACTTGAAACTGGACCAACTTATAAATTTTCTCTGAAGACGGTACCACTAAAATTTTGTCATTGTGAAGTTTCCAGTACTGTGTGAATTTCAACTTGTTTTGTTTTCCATTTATCAAGAAGTTTGGACATTCTCTCAAGTGAAAGAACCTTTTTGAAGAAAGTTTGTATTCATAAGTTTTTATCCTTACTAAATTTTGCTCAATACTGAAGTCCTCAGAGAGATAAGAGAAGAACGGAGTCTGATAACCGAAATTGAAAAACGGAAAAAAAATGTATTGGCCACATTCTCCGGCATGAGGAGTTCCTTTGTAATATCATTGAAAGAAAAATTGCTGGAAAAAGGGGAAGAGGACGACCCAGAGTGTCTTACTTCAAGAACCTGCTTCTGAGGATGAAGTGCAAGACCTACGCTGAGTTGAAAAGACTGGCTCAAGATAGACAATTGTGGCTGCAGTGACAAGGCTTAGCCTTTAGAATATGATGATGACCTTTAGGTTGGCAACATTTATCTCTTCTTTCCGCCAGTTTTGAATGTAGCCAATCAAGAATTTCTGGATTTAATTTTCAACCAATCCCGTAATTTTTTATTCGATATTTCATCCACCAATAAAATTGTGAGGGTGTGGCTGTTTTATTCGAACTTTCCCCGAGGATTTATAAACTGCAGATTTTCTCGTCTCTTGGCCATTTTTCATCGTCATCTAACTAAATGTGTGTGTCTAGCAGGGGGCGGGAGGCGCCTCTTTCATCAGGCAGCAGTTCTTCAGTAAAGTAATGGCCAGTCAACATCTTTATTTCTCTGCCCCGCAGTTTAACCTGAGGGAAAGGTCCGAAACCGTAACTATGTAACTAACTTCTCTAAAGTGTAAATCTCCTTTCGGCTCATGTAAAATTTCATAAATCTTTAACTGTAAACCGGGAATATAGAGTGATATACCCTATCGAGCTCCCCTTCATCTTGGTTTGAGGTACCGCATTTGTTTCTGCTATGTATTGAAGTTACTGTATCTCCATGAGCGCTACCTCAGTAGTTTGGGATTAGCCCCTGTTTCGTTGGCCAAGTGCCCTATAGGTGTTTTAATTTTTTTTTGGGAGCTCAATCTTTGACTCCATTCCGGTTGTACTCGGGCCGTTTATTGAACCTGTTCTTTTTTCACTAAGGCTCCGTAGGTTGGGTACTAGATACCTCTGTGTAATAAGATGGCTATTTGTAAATAGTACCTTGTAAGGCCAGTGATTTTTAGATTCTCGTATTGTGTTGCCCGGAATAGGCTTAAGAACTGAGAGCGTGTGAGCTCTTTTTCTAGTGTTGTAAAATTGCCTCTGGGAGGTCTGATATTGTAATTTTGGGAGCAAGTGCTCCAGGTATTAGGGGATTCCTGCCCTTTGGGTAAATGTATATTCCTTGTAAAATCGAGCTGGGAACCCAAACATTTTAAGACTAGGGGCTTGTAGCCCAAGAATGTTCACGTTCGGAAATCTTGGATCTTTCTAAATCTTGTTTCTAATTTGCCATGTCATTGTTATTTCACTAAGCGAAAAGTTGTTAAAGTTATTTTTCCAAAAATATCACCTTTGTTAAAATTTTAAATTAACTTTGACTTGTAGTTAGACCCATTCATCCCGGCACCTTCTTTCACCTCTGCTGGCCCACGGGTAAGCCCTGTAATAATAATAATAATAATAATAATAATAATAATAATAATAATAATAATAATAATAATAATAATAATAATAATAATAATAATAATTGTACCGGGCGGTACACCTCCACGCCGCTAATTTAAAAGTTGCACCTGTTGAAACTCCTCTGCTGGAGGAAGTCTGAACTTTATTGACGGTTAATTTTCAAGTTTCTCAGAAGATGTCACTACCTGGAAATTTTGGAGTTTTTGAACTGTGTCATTTTCGACGTATTTTTGTTTTGCTTGTAGTAAGAAGTGTGAACTTTCTCTTCTAGAGGACACTACTGAAGATCAACAATAGTGCACCCTAGTGCGGAGTGAAAGAACTGTTTTTTGGAGAAATTTTTATTTCAAAAGTTTGTTTCTTGTTAAATTTCTTTCTGTTATTGTTTAAGTTGGCTGTATACCCCTCTCTTTCCCCTTGTTTTGTATTTACCCAATCCCGAATTTCTTTTATTAATTGCTGACCAATTCGAGGTATCTTCCCCCAACTTGAATATGTTGCTGTATCCTACCCAATAAAGACTTTGTGGGAGGGTGTTTTCATTCCCCTAACGCCTCGAACCTTCCGCGAGAGGATATAAACTGCTGATTTTAGGGTCTCCGGGCCACTTCTGTTCCATCTTTCAGTGTGTATAGTACATAGCAGGGGGCGGGAAGCGCCTCTTTCTCCGGCTGCGGTCAACAACCAGGTAATGGCCAATTAATAACTTCTTTCTTTGCTAGCTCAGCAGTTTAACTCTCGGGGCGGGTCCGAAGTTTTTCCGTTATGTAACCTTCCTTAAAAATGTAAAGAATCTGGTATCTATTTTATCTTTTAAACTACGTATTGGGATAGAGAGTGCTTAACCCTCTCGATCTCCCACTCATATTGTTTTGAAGTGAACTTTTTTTCTCAACCTATTCTTCCTTAACATTATGTAAATTTGTTTCTTTTCTAAAGTCACCTCCGTAGTATGGGATTAGCCCTTGCATCAGTGGCCTAAGAGCCAAATTAGGTTTTAAAAACAAAGTGTATTAGGAGTGCAGATCGCCTCCTCTCAAATTGTTATTTTGGAGGTCATGTAATCAACCTTCTTTTCATTTAATAGACCTCAGTAGGTTGGGTATTTTACCCCTGTGTCTATGTCCAGTGAGGTCAACTCGAAGGTGGAGTTTGGTGTGGCCTTTGAGAGGCTTAAAGTTGAGAGCGAGTGGCTCTTTTTGAAAATTGAGTGTTGTATGCCTCGTGGAGGCTTTTCAGTGTAATTTGGAGCAAGGGCTCCTAGGCATGAATGGGGTTTTCTGCCCCTCTGTTGAAACTTGTGTTTGGGGTAAAACTGAGCTGATTGCCCAAGCATTGTGAAGTCAGGGCGCGAAGCCCAAATCCTGTAAATATTGTAACTACCCTTTTGACTTGCTACTTTGTACCTGCCATGCTTGTTATTTCCTTATTTTGAAAAGAAAATATAACCTTGTTAAATTTTAAATTAATTTTACTTTCGTAGCTTGAGACCCGTTCACACCCGCACCTTCTTTCACCTCTACCTACCGCTAAAACACGGTAACAATAATAATAATAATAATAATAATAATAATAATAATAATAATAATAATACCGGGCGAGTTGGCTGTGCGGTTACAAGTGCGCAGCTGTGAGCTTCCATCCGGGAGATAATGGGTTCGAACCCCACTGTCGGCTACCCTGAAAATGGTTTACCGTCCTTTCCCATTTTCACACCAGACAAATGCTGGAAGGTCACGGGCGCTTCTTTCCCACTCCCAAACCTCTCCTATCCCATCGTCGCCGTAAGACCTACCTCTGTCGGTGCGACGTAAAGCAGTTTGTAAAAAAAAATAAAAAATTGGTAATCTATGTATCTATATCTATATAACTATATAAAATTAGACTTGTGTCTGTACATTGCTCAGAATTTAAAAAAGGATGGTATTTCTGTATTGGTCCGCCTCTGTGGTGTAGTGGTTAGTGTGATTAGCTGCCACCCCCGGAGGCCCGGGTTCGATTCCCGGCTCTGCCACGAAATTTGAAAAGTGGTACGAGGGCTGGAACGGGGTCCACTCAGCCTCGGGAGGTCACCTGAGTAGAGGTGGGTTCGATTCCCACCTCAGCCATCCTGGAAGTGGTTTTCCGTGGTTTCCGGGATGGTACCTAACTTAAGGCCACGGCCGTTTCCTTCCCTCTTCCTTGACTTTCCCTTCCAATCTATCCCTCCACAAGGCCCCTGTTCAGCATAGCAGGTGAGGCCGCCTGGGCGTGGTACTGGTCATACTCCCCATTTGTATCCCCCGACCAAGAGTCTGAAGCTCCAGGACACTGCCCTTGAGGCGGTAGAGGTGGGATCCCTCGCTAAGTCCGAGGGAAAAACCGAACCTTGAGGGTAAACAGATGATGATGATGATGATTTCTGTATTGGTCGTGTCCACAGTAACAAGGAAGTAGGTACACTTCTTAATTTTCCGTAATTTCTGCCTTTCTGTCACGAGAAAACGGCAGAAGACAATTTAATGAAAATCGGTATGTGAAGTCAGGGAATAAGTTGCTACAATCCAGGACATAAATAACTTCATTCACGCTGAGTGAAATGATAGTTTAAGGGAAGGCGTAACATTTAATTCTCAAATATTTATGTTATTAGTTGTCTTATCGACATAACTAACTTATATAGTATTAAATTTCCGATCATTCATGTCTTATACATTTTTACCGGACCGGCTGTGATAACAGAGATACTCATGAATTTGGATTTTTGTTGCTAAGTCCATATCAGCGCCGAGTCAGGAGAAAATAGGTACCGTAAACAGAATTTAATGAAAATCGGTATGTAAAGTCGGGGAATAAGGAACTACAGTCTAAACATAATTTTATTCACCCTGGTTGTAACGGTAGTTTAGGGGAAGGTACCTAAATTTTAATTTGTATTTAGGTGTGATATTGGCCCTATCAAAAAGTACTACAAAACAAAAGTTATAGCGAATACAATTTCCGATCATGTGTTATTCAGTTTTACCGTACCGACTACGATAAGACTGGTGGTGGTGATTATTGTTTTAAGAGGAAGTAGAATTAGACAACTATCCTCCATATAACACTAATCAGAGAGAAAAAATGGAATGGGTCCGACACTTCGAAGAGTGAAGGTATCGGTCTAGGAAACACAAGGGCCACGAAGGGAGTGAAAATGAAAGACTCCCTAGCCCTCCATACTGTCGAGGTCAGAAAAGGACAGGAGTTGACCAAGGGAGCTCGGACAGGAGAGATGAAAGTGAGAAGCCTGGGACAAGGAAGTGGAAGCAATGCTAAGGGCCCCAAGTTCAGAGCCTCTGGGGCCTGTTACAACAGGCAGGGGATACCGTGGGTAATATTTTACCGCTCCCGCCCACAGGGAGATGACTATAATGAGAGAATTCATGAGTTCAGACTTCTTTTGCTTAGTCCATATCGGCGCCGAGCATCGCTAACATGGAAATATTGTTGACTGTTAAGTAGTGTGAAATGGCAATGGATGTTGTCATAATTGTCTTAAGGTGAGAAAACGCGTGGTCATCAGCCCATATCGACAAGAGAAATGGTGAAGATGATTATAAAAATGAGAAAAAAGAACCATGAAGAAACGATCGCTTGAATACTAACACAAGAGGGAGTCATGAAAGAAAGGAGGACTCACTTTACATAAGATGTCCTAATATCGCAGAGTCGGAAGAAAACTAAGTGTGAAGGCTACAATATAGAAAGCTCATGAAATTGATCAACAATAACATTACATTGACCACTGTTTGTTGTGATGTGCCTTGTGTCTTCTACTGCCACTCATCTCCGATAGATGGTATTACTGCAGCGGATAGTACGCGAAACTTTTAGTGATACTGTAGTTCCCTAGTGCTGCATCGGTAGACCTCGGTTATCTTCGAGATTCATATTGGCAACCTTTGTAACACAAACTATGAATCGCCGTGAGACATCTGGCGTACACTTTACGTATTGGTACTGTTGTTGTTTCCACAGCAAAGCCAAAATATAGAATTCATGCTAGGAACAAGATTCGCATCGAGGCATGTTGTTTAAAGTACTGTATATAATATGTGTATGACACAGGTTTTGGCTTAAGATAATAAAGGTTTAGAAAATTCATATCCATCGATCATACTATCGATTCAATTCAGATTTCATTTGCATTTACCTGGGCGGGAATCGAACCCGGAACCCTCTGAACCGAAGGCCTCAACACTGATAATTCAGCCAATGAGTCTGACTCCGGAAGCTAATAATAATATTCATAATATATAAAATTGCTAATAAAAGTACATTCGTTTAAACTCCTGGGGTGTCTGGACTCCTTGGACGACCCCCCCCCCCCCCCCCGCGCCAACCCCTGCTACTCCTATCCCAACATAACAGCAGCATTTCATATATTCCGAGTACAAGTGAAATTAATGCAAGAATAAACAGTTTGAGTAAAGATGCAATATTCTGCTTTAGAATACATACGGTAATTTTATTATAATAATGGTAATGTGATAAGTTATAAAGAAGTCACATTTTATACAAATAATGCGGCAAAGAAACACACACATACACGTCGAATAAAGGTTTCTCGCCCTTCTTCTCCACGGCTAGATGATGAAACCAAGAGAATGATGGCCCGCCGTGACTCGTTATTTCGACATTATAAACAAACCCCAGATGACATAGACTTCCAACCTTTCCGCATCTTAAGAAATCGCACAAAGCAGTTAATCAGAAATAAAAATATACATATTTCCGGAATTTAGATAACAACTTAAATTCTAATCGCGCATGGGAACAATTTAGAGCTCTGGGTATAGGAAAACATCAACAGAGGCAGACAACTCCTGACATTCTACTTGACGAACTGAACGTGTAGATGATATTCCTATTACTTTTATACATAGCATAATGGGTGCTGTCCTGCCTATATGACGCACATACTGAACTACTGTTTACTAAACGAACTTTCCCTAATGTCTGGAAAACAGCCATTATTGAATAATTATACCGGTACATAAGAGTTTAGACCCACAATCACTCTCTGACATTCGTCCTGTGTCCATACTCCTTGCGCTTTCTAAAGCCTTTGAACGTTTAGTATACGAGCAAGTTCTGGAATACCTAAATACAAATGCTCTTTTTGACCCTTTGCAACTGGATTTAAGAAGGGTCACAGTACCGCAACAACACTTTTGAAGGTTACTGAAGACATTAGAAACGCTATAGACAAACGACTGCTCACTATACTCATCCTTCTTGACTTCAGTAGCGCCTTTGACACTATAGAAATTCCGACTATGATAAAGAAAATGGAACTGCTAAATTTCGATCTGGCTGCGCTTAACTTTTCTAGTTTTTACTTGAGTAATCATCAACAGCGTGTCACAGTAAACGACAAGGCCTCTAAATTGAAAATGAAACTTAGTGGTGCCCCACAGGACAGTAATTTAGGGCCCTTACTTTTCTGTATTTATATCAATGACATAAGGTTAATCCGGTACAGATGCCGTTCCGGTGCAGATGTCGCATACACTGTAGGCACAGGTTCCCATCGTTAGAGCTATATAGCACTGTGTATGGTTTTTCAGTTTCTAAGGAAGAACTACTCTCTGCGGGTGTGATGGAAATTTGCTAGTATATTACGCAAATTATAGCGAATATCTTATGGAGAGTACATGTTTCCTTCTGACAAAGTTTTTCCTTGTGTTCATTTATTGAATATTAAATTGATTTCAAATGCTTAAATCAGCCGGTTTTTTTTTACAGCAGAAGTCAGAAGCATTACTCTAATTGATAATAAGCTTATTTTCGGCCATGTTGGTCTTGAGATACGACAACAGGAGGGGGCGGCGTCTCTACCTGATAGTTGAGAGAGTTGGTGCACAGCAATCCGGTAGAGATGCCTCATTGCTAACAGATTCTAAAAGCGATCTGGAAACATTCAATACTGTTCAGAGAGTACCAGTATTTTATTCGAATATATTATTGCCTCACGATTCTTAAAATAGATCAATAATTTTTATTGTTTTCATTGTTAACATTGCTGTTATTATATACAATTACATTATTTTCAGAAATAAAAATGTATTTGATAAACCAGAGAGTGTTTTTAACATGGATGGGTTTGGAGTGCAGGCTAACAGCCAAACTGATTCCGTGATAACGAAGAAAGGTAACAAATTTGTTCCTGTACTAAAGTCAGGAGAGGAAGGCGAAAATGTAACCGTTCTGGCTAGTTGTAATGCTTCAGGCCAGTTTATGCTTCATGTTTTGATTTGTAAGGGTGTTCTAATGTTCAGTTATATTAAAGTTGAAGAAATTAGTTTAAATTTGATTTTGCTCTTGATTATTTTACTTGCGGCATCTCTCTCAAGCAAAGTCGGCATCTATACCGGGTTCCAGGTAGAGACGCCACTGATGCAACAGTAGTTTTGTTCTTTCCTTTCTCTCATTTATTTTCACCTACCAATGTTTTGCTCATCTCTGGTATAATGTAAATATTTTCAAATTATGCTCTTTCAATTTGCAACAATTTTAAAAATAAATCTACGGATATATTGTACCATTCTGTTTAATCGGGAGAATGGGTATTTAACGCAGTAAAAAATTGCGCAATAGGACGCCGCTTGTGAGGGCGTGATGCTATACAGAGCGCAGGAATCCAGAAGGTAATTCCCGAGACAGGGTGTGGCTGTGTACAAGTGAGAAAGAATATATGTGGAAGAGAGAAAGAGAGATAAGATTTTGTTATGGGAAGTCCCAGCGCCACCCTAACAAAATTTTAAGCGGGAGCAGACAGGTTCGCCACACCACGGGAATTGAGCCATAATTCTTCGATTTGAAGGCTTTTCAGAAAAGTAAAAGGATGGAAATTATCGCCAGAATTTTACGCAGCCAACGATACGTCAAAGTCTATTAACATATAATTAAATCAATAAATACGTAGCAAGCCGAACCACCGTGGGAAGATCTTTAGTGGCCACATTCCAGACTCAATTGGTTTTTTCGGGGCATTCCCTAACATCGTTTGGCTTGGTGTCTCCTATAAGAGCTGAGAGATGAGGAGGAGGGCATTCATTCAACGATCACATTGCTGCTCGTGCGCGTCGCGTCTACCTAGATTGCGCCAGAAACCTTTTTGTTCAGAACAAAGACAGTGAGTAATTAGTGCAGTGCGCTAACTTTGATTCAGTGGATCAGTGATCTATAAAGTTACATGTGGTAGACTCATAGGTGTGACAATATTTAGATACCAGCGAGGTCACGTGTGGCTAATTCATTGGCAACAAAAGAATGTTGTACTTATAGACGTCAATAAGAAGCGGTAAGGGCGAAGCTCGCGAGGTGCAGAGGAAGTGCGGACAATAGGCTAAGGAGGTCTATATTCATTCTCTGATAGACTTGTGAATCCGAATTTGGCGGGCATGAAAACACGATAAGTGAGTAGATAGGTTCGAGGGCTGAAAACAGATAGTGACTTAGTGCACAAGTTAGTGAGTATACGGTTATACGAGAATAGAGGACAAGGAGTTGTAATGTTGCAGAGTGTTAGAACTGTATGCTAGCTCCAGCCTTAAATAAAGGTCCGGAATGATGTGTTGTAATTAAAGTAGGCATCTCATTGTAGTAAGAGGCCGAGACGTGTTCCAAGGGACGAGAGGTACAAGACCTTCAGAACGTGGCTTCGAGAAGACGTTACCTTGAACGAGTCATCCCTCAAGAAGACGGCGCCATGGACCAGCTGTACGTGAAAACCGGACTCCAAGGATCGGCACTGGACGAGACCGCTACCATAATGGACTAAACCATTATAGCCTACCCAGATGGGGAGAGGAGGAGGTCATCATAATGAGATAAGTGGACCATAATTTCCTAGGCATGCAGTAGGATTGGGGAATTACGCAGAAATAGAAGGATTACACTTGTAAATACTAATATAGGTTGTGATCGTAGTCTATCAGGCTGCATATTAAAGTGTTTTGATGTATATAATGTATAGGGGTAGTTAGATTTTTTTCTCTTTAAGTAAAGCAGACAATGATGTAATCTGATAACGCGGCAAGAGGTAGTGTGCCTAGTTGATATGTGTTGTTTGAGTGCGATAGGCCGGATATTTTCCTTTGGGTCGGTCGTTGAATACGTTTTCCTTGTAGGATTAGGATTACTATGAGTAATTACCATTACATTCCAGGGGGAAGGGCAGACATATCTGCGTAATGTAAGGTGTGCATGCTGACGGTATTTAATTATATGCATGGCTCTATTTACGTGACTTAAATGGACGTAAACTGTAACGTAGACGCAGGCATTACAGCTATTTGACTCTGTGCTACTCTGCCAAACAAGGGCTTGAACCTCTAACCCCCAAGGTTACCGGGAACTCGTCGTATTATGGAAGGGAGTGATTTAACGAGATAGTATGGTAGAACACTTTATGTGACATAATTGCGGCCCGTGGTGGTCTGTTAATGTGGTCGGATACGTAGAGTGCGAGGTGTTTTTCCTCACTCACTTTATGGTCATTTTGCTTCGCTATGTGTAGAAGTATAAACCCCTTTGTGAAGGGAGCCGGGAGAGCGCCAGATATAGGATACGAAGTCAGGCGGTAGTTTGTTTACAAATTGTTTTTGGTGATGTCGGTCAGGCCCTTGGCGAGACAGCAGGGTCGATGTACGGCCTGCTCAGTGGGGGGTAGGCTCGGCCATCTTTAAATCGCCCGGGGAGAAGGTCATTCTTCTTTTGGCAGAGAAGCGGTTTGGGGACACAGTTGTTTCATTTATTTTGACTTTTTACCTCCCTTTCTGTTTTTTTTTGTTTGTTTCGCATTTCTTATGGTTGCGCATTATACTTAAGTTATCTTGACACTATATAATTGGTAATGATAGTCCGTCTGTTGACGCAAAGCTTTGCCTGGTGGACGGGGGTTCACGTCCAGGTATATATGTAAACCATGGCTGTAGAGTAGGTTATCTGAGGCGTTTTTTTTAAATACTTATTTGTGCTGCTATTTAGGTGTATATAGATTTCCCAAAATAATAGCTCCAGTTTCTGCGGAATATCCCTAATTCTACCATCATATCCTTTATGTCGTAGGCATAGTGGTGCTGTTTCCATGTAGGGGACACATCCGGTTTTTTTCCTGGTTCACAGATCTACAACTTCAGCACAACATCATCACGCAAAATGTATTTTCTTTGTTTTCTTTTAAAATTGTTGAGGCACTTATTTTGGCACTACAGGTGCAATTATTGTAAGTACCCTAATTTTTCTAATATACTGACTTATGCTCAAAATTCATATCGTAGCGAAAGTGTTCCTCATTCAGGGCTGCATTGAGCTGGTGCCCGTATGTAATAACAGGTGAGCAGGTAAGTATGATCGTGCAGTGTTGTTGTGCCCTGTAGGGTACAATATAACAAAAGTCTAAAAAGTGCGGCAACTCTACCGGAATTATCTTACCATCTGTGACAGGAAATAACACACACCACCTCTATGCTGACAATCTTCAAACATATCGACACTGCAAGACACGATATTAACAATGACCTCCGGTGACTCAGTATATATGCACAACCCATTTCTCTTACACCCGTACTAAACTCCATAAAATCTCAGGCAATCATAATTGGATCACGAAAATTACTGAGCTGCTCAAGCAATGTCGCGATTCCGCCTATCCTACTGAATGGTAACATTATTCCCTACAGTTTAAAATCTCGGCGTAATTATGAATGAAACACTTGATTGGTCTGGTCACAAGAAAGAAATACGTAAAAAGATTTTTGGATTGCTTCACCCTCTTAAACGGCAAAGGGATGTATTTCCATTTGAGCTAAAGACCAAACTAATACAGACACCGTTCTCCCTATTAATTATTGTGACGATGTTCTAGTTGACATGACGAGAGAAGAAACACTTAAACTTCAACGAGCACTGAATTCCTGCCTGCGATTTATTTACAATACCGGGTACTATGTTCATATCACCCCATACTATGATGCTGTCTCATGGCTGAAACCTGATAAACGTCGGCAGCTACACATGTTAACGATGGTGTTTAGAGTGTTGGCTGAAAGTCAGCCATTGTATATTTCTTCTAAATTAACTTTTTATCATCATTTCACAACTTAAATACACGTTCTAGATCCTTTCTTTCTATTCCACTGCGCCGCACAAATAAAATTAATAGATCATTTGTGGTGACCGGCGCCAGATTATGTAATTCCCTGCCAGCTCAGGTCAGAGAAACTAGCTCTTTATCAAGATTTAAGGTCATCTGCCGAGACTACCTGCTGAGGACAGAAGACTGAATGCTTGAAGTATGAATGTGTGCATGCCCGAGGATTAGTCATTTTTAAGAGTTTTTAATATTAAGTCGTTTTAACATTTATTTAGTTAGTAATTTATTTTCCATTATATTAATTTATGTAGCTTTAACTATTTTGCATATCTCAGTATTTTATTTAAGATTTTGATTAGTATGTGGTTAAGTGTACGAGAGTGTCTCGAGCCCTAACTTAGCCACTGTAAAAAGGCGCTAATAAATAAATAAATAAATAAATAAATAAATAAATAAATATAGAACGTAAGGGGTATGGGTATAGATATTTTGTTGGTTGATAAAGAAAAATACACGTCACAACATATGCTAGGGAGGGTTTACCTTGTCCTATTAGCTTCCTTGGCGGTTAGGGCCGCGCAGCTGTGAGCTTGCATCCGGGAGACAATGGATTCGAACCTTTCTGTCGGCAGCCCTGAAAATAGTTTCCCGTGGTTTCCCCACTTTCACACCAAGAAAATGCTGGGGCTGTACCATAATTAAGGCCACGGCCGCTTCCTTCCCACTCCTAGGCCTTTCCTCTCCCACCGTCACTATAAGGCCTATCTGTGTCGGTGCGGCGTAAAGCAAATTGTTAATTAGTTTCCCTCGCAAGCCTGGGATGCAGAATATAGTAGTAGCAAGTTACAGTTTTGTGACTTTAATATTCGTATGTATGCCATTTCAACACCGTTTTGAAGGCCACCGACCCAAGTCGGGATCTGAACCTGCGGACTCGGACTCAGTAGGACAGCGATTCAACCAACTGAGCCACATGAAAAGGAGGCGTTTGCGATTATTGTTATAAATAGATTCAGTTAGTATGTTTATAAAGGTTTTATGAGGAGCATTTAAGGCGTACGTTTTCCAACAATCCCAAATGCACGAGACCGGATAGAAGAACTAGCTGGAAGTTAAAGAGCCTTGCAGGGGTGTCGCTTCCTTCTCTGTTCACTTTTCCAAACCAAACTCCATGGCGTAACAACCCCGAAGGGCCATCGCCTACCAAGCGACCGCTGTTCAGCCCGAAGTCCTGCAAGTTACGAGGTGTCCTGTGGTCAGCACAACGAATCCTCTCCGCCGTTATTCTAGGCTTTCTAGACTGGGGCCGCCATCTCACCGTCAAATAGCCCCTCGATTATAGGCACGTGCGCTGAGTGTACATCGAACCAGCCCTCAGATCCAGGTCGAAAACCCTGACCTGGCCGGGAATCGAACCCGGGGCCTCCGGTAAGAGGCAGGCACGCTACCCCTACACCACGGGGCCGGCTGGTTACTTACAGCCTTGTATGTGGGTGCAATAGAGTTGGCCATGAGTCTCCCGTGATCGAAATATCTACGACCTGGTAGGTAGTCACCTTCACGGGGCGTAGTACCAAAGTGGTTCCTATTTTTAAGAAGACAAATTAAATGAAGATTCTACTTCCTCACAAACGAAGAACGATATTATCAATTTTACGAACAGTTTCAGTAATGCAGCCGGTTTAGAGTACAGAAGCTATGATTTCGATTGTTGGATATAATTACATGGTAAGAATCAAAACCATCAATATCTACAGAAGATCTGTCACCGCACTCGGTAGGACTGGCTTTCTTTTCATTTCCACCGGACGAATTGGCCGTGCGGTTAAGGGTGCACAGCTGTGTGCTTGAATCCGGGGAGATAGTGGGTTCGAACCGCACTGTCGGCAGCCATAAAGGTGGTTTTTCGTGGTTTCCCATTTTCACACCTTAATTAAGGCCACGGCCGCTTCCTTCCCACTCCTAGCCATTTCCTTTCCCATCGTCGCCGTAAGACCTACGGTGCGAAGTAAAGCAAATGCTAAATACAAAATAAAACATCTTTTCACAACCCCTTCCAAGGAAAAGTTGTATCCACGTTACTGGCCTGGACTTGACCACTGAAATTATTTTGTAGGTACGCCACTGCAGCGACGCACCATTTAAGGTACAAGGTAAACCCGAAGAATGATTGGATACTCAAAATACACCACTATAATTGATGCGGTTATGGCTCAAAAGTACTAAAGAAAGGTAAGGAATGGGATCTAGTGTTTTAAGTAGAATCCGAATCAATTTCCCATTTTAAAAATGTTTCATGCATCGACTGCAATTCAAGCCTCGGCCGTCTTGATGAAACGATAGAACCATTGGAACCGAGTTATCACGTCCGCCAATTACAAGATAGTTACCCGCACTTTTGATGGTGCCATTTGAGGTTCCAATCAGTCCCCGGACATTTGACAAAATATATAGACCTACCTATAGAACTTAGGCACGCATCCGCGATATGTCTTGTTACTGTTAGAATTAAAAAAACCTTTGCATAACTTACCGAGGATGCACATAGTTTTGCCCTTAGTGACAAAAGGGTCCGTCTTCAAAAAAAGTTACTTATATGGCACAAAATGAAGAACTAACGTGCATCTCACAATCCTGTCACAGTCTTCCGAACGCCGCAACTTAAACACATCACATATTTCAACCACGGTACAACCCCAGTTTCCTGGAACCGATCTGCAAAAGCTGACACGACAAAAGCTGTTTCTGGCCGTAGACACCGTTATCTTGGTGGTCACGTTACGGCCCCCTACCAAGTAATCATTGGCTAATTGCCCTTTTCCTTATCTTTTGACATTTGTCAACACACGGTTACATTCCCAATACTGAGGCCTCATTCAAGCAGTACAAATATGGAGAATTATGTATGGCCCTACTGAGCCCTGCTAGTAGATACTTTGTCGCTACGTTAATTTATCATTTCGGCGTAAGTTTTTAAGTTGTTCGTACGTACGTAAAACAACGGCTGATCCTCGCTCTAGTTTCAGGAAACATTTGGGGGGGTAGGGGGCAGGCCCCCTGGTTACGCCAGTGTTGAGAATTCCGTAGCGAAGCACGGGTACATCAGCTAATAATAATAATAATAATAATAATAATAATAATAATAATAATAATGAAAATTAAATGGCGTATGGCTTTTAGTGCCGGGAGTGTCCGAGGACAAGTTCGGCTCGCCAGATGCAGGTCTTTTGATTTGACATCCGTAGGCGACCTGCGCGTCGTGATGAGGACGAAATGATGATGAAGACGACACATACACCCAGCCCCCGAGTCAGCGAAATTAACCAATTATGGTTAAAATTCCCGACCCTGCCGGAAATCGAACCCGGGACCCCTGTGGCCAAAGGCCAGCACGCTAACCACTTAGCTATGGAGCCGGACATAATAATAATAATTGTATGGCTTCAGCTGCCCTTGGACGGTATCTGAGCTGCCTGCGCGTCAATTTTGGAGTTTTGTTCTCCTCTAGCAGACAGCAGAGTAAAGCAGGTCTCTTCCTGTGTCAGGTCCGACCCCGCACTACTAGTAGATGGTGCAGTCTCAAAATATCCGAACACGAAATTGACAGACAACATTAAAATGTCGGGAAGAAATATGTAGCCGAAATAAATTAATGAGACTCAAAATATCCGAGGAGTGTAGGTAGCTGCACAGGTGACAGGGATTTTAAACCCAAACGCTGTCCGTACTTCGCTACGGTGGAGGTGAAGTTTAATTTAATTTCTTTCTTAATCTGTTTACCCTCCAGGGTTGGTTTTCCCTCGGAATCAGCCAAGGATCCCACCTCTACCGCCTCAAGGGCAGTGTCCTGGAGCGTGAGACATTGGGTCGGGGGATACAACTGGGGAGATGGACCCGTACACCTCCCAGGTGGCCTCACCTGCTATGCTGAACAGGGGCCTTGTGGGGGTTGGAAGGGATAGACAAGGAAGAGAGAAGGAAGCGGCCGTGCCATCCCAGCATTTTCCTGGAGGAGAAGTGGGAAAGCACGGAAAAACACTTCCAGGATGGCTGAGGTGGGAATTGAACCCGAGCTTTCGGGTATGACAGCCAATCACACTAATACACCACGGGGGGGGGGGGGGGGGGAGATGAAATGTTTATTTTTATTCATAATATTTTGATGATTTGAGCCGTTGAAGGATGCAACAGTCTGATAAAAACACACCCGCGCTGGTATGTAGTTGGCGCGCGCAGCTGTGAGCTTGCATTCGGGAGATGGTGCGTTCGATCCCCACTGTCGGCAACCCTGAAGATGATCTTCCGTAGTTTCCCGTGTTCACTCCAGGCAAATGTCCGGCTCCGTGGCTGAATGGTTAACGTGCTGGCCTTTGGTCTTAGGGGTGCCGGGTTCGATTATCGTCAGGGTCGGGAATTTTAACCATCATTGGTTAATTTCGCTGGTTCGAGGGCTGGGTGTATATGTCGTCTTCATCATTTCATCTTCATCAGGAGGCGCAGGTCACCTACGGGAGTCAAATCAAGACAATTGCACCTGGCGAGCCGAACTTGTTCTCGGACACTCCCGACACTAAAAAGCCTCACGCCATTTAATTTCATTACCAGGCAAATGCTGGGGCTGTGCCTTAATTAAGCCCACGGCCGCTTCGTTCCCAGTCGTAAGCCCTTCCTATTCCATCGTCGCCATAAGACCTATCTTTGTCCGTGCCACGTAAAGCAAATTTCTGAGGAAACACACCCTGAAACATCCGGTTTTCAAATAATCAAGATGGATATGAATGTCGAATGTTCGAAGAGAAGAAAGAACAATCGCATTTTAGGCGAAATAACCAAAAAGTCTACAGCTAAATATGACGAAACTGAAGACACGGATATTTTTTTAAGAAGAGTCTCTTATTTCAAAAAAATGGACTGAAGCCTGTAGCAACATTCTGAAGAATATTTTATAAATATTTTCATGGTAAAATTTGTAAATAATCTAGATTATATCACAAAGTAATAGCTGCATTTGAAAAATGGGACTAGACCTAAATTTGCGCGGGTTCATGGCGTCCATAGGCCTACTGACTCTCTGTCGTATATGTTTGTGAGAGCCTGTACACGGCAGGTACAGTACCATTTTTGGAAGAGCGAACGCTGTCCCGGCTGCTGATTACAATAAATTAACCTTTTCGTATTGTTTTGTGTTTATTATAATAATATTGTATACATGCAGGATGTTTTAAAACAGTATCAAAACCAAACCAAACTGCATGGCGGAACAGCTCCGAAGGGCCATGGCCTACAAAGCGACCGGTGCTCAGACCGAAGGCATGCACATTATGAGGTGTCATGTGGTCAGCACGACGATTCATCTCGGCCGTTATTCTTGGCTCTCTAGGCCGGGGTTGCTATTTCACCGACAGATAGCTCCTCGATTGTAATCAGACAGGCTGAGTGGAACTCGAACCAGTCCTTAATCCAGGTAAAAATCCATGACATGGTCGGGACCTCCGGGTAAGAACCAGGCGCGCTCCCCTACACCGCGGGGTGTTGGAAATTCGGATATTTCCAGAGTCGTCGTCCAGATAGCAAACTGGCTTGTTAAACTGTGCTCTGGAATTCGGATATTTTGAAAATCATCCAGGTAGCAAACTGGCTTGTTAAACTGTGCTCTGGAATTCGGATATTTTGAGACTCGTTGTCCAGATAGCAAACTGGCTTGTTAAACTGTGCTCTGGAATTTGGATATTTTGAGACTTGTCATCCAGGTAGCAAACTTGTTTGTTAAACTGTGCTCTGGAATTCGGATATTTTGAGACTTGTCATCCAAGTAGCAAACTGGCTTGTTAAACTGTGCTCTGGAATTCGGATATTTTGAGACTTGTCATCCAAGTAGCAAACTGGCTTGTTAAACTGTGCTCTGGAATTCGGATATTTTGAGACTTGTCATCCAAGTAGCAAACTGGCTTGTTAAACTGTGCTCTGGAATTCGGATATTTTGAGACTTGTCATCCAGGTAGCAAACTTGTTTGTTAAACTGTGCTCTGGAATTCGGATATTTTGAGACTTGTCATCCAAGTAGCAAACTGGCTTGTTAAACTGTGCTCTGGAATTCGGATATTTTGAGACTTGTCATCCAAGTAGCAAACTGGCTTGTTAAACTGTGCTCTGGAATTCGGATATTTTGAGACTTGTCATCCAAGTAGCAAACTGGCTTGTTAAACTGTGCTCTGGAATTCGGATATTTTGAGACTCGTTTTCCAGGTAGAAAACTGGTTTGTTAAACTGTGCTCTGGAATTCGGATATTTTGAGACTTGTCATCCAGGTAGCAAACTTGTTTGTTAAACTGTGCTCTGGAATTCGGATATTTTGAGACTCGTTGTCCAGATAGCAAACTGGTTTGTTAAACTATGCTCTGGAATTTGGATATTTTGAGACTTGTCATCCAAGTAGCAAACTGGCTTGTTAAACTGTGCTCTGGAATTCGAATATTTTGAGACTCGTTTTCCAGGTAGAAAACTGGTTTGTTAAACTGTGCTCTGGAATTCGGATATTTTGAAACTCATCTAGGTAGCAAACTGGCTTGTTAAACTGTGCTCTGGAATTCGGATATTTTGAGACTCGTTATCCAGATAGCAAACTGGTTTGTTAAACTGTGCTCTGGAATTCGGATATTTTGAGACTCGTTGTCCAGATAGCAAACTGGTTTGTTAAACTGTGCTCTGGAATTCGGATGTTTTGAGACTCGTTGTCCAGATAGCGAACTGATTTGTTAAACTGTGCTCTGGAATTCGGATATTTTGAGACTCATTGTACAGGTAGCAAACTGGTTTGTTAAACTGTGCTCTGGAATTCAGATATTTTGAGACTCGTTGTCCAGGAAGCGAACTGGTTTGTTAAATTGTGCTCTGGAATTTGGATATTTTGAGACTTGTTGTCCAGATAGCAAACTGGCTTGTTCAACTGTGCTCTGGAATTCGGAAATTTTGAGACTCTTTGTCCAGGCACCAAAATGGTTTCTTAAACTGTGCTCTGGAATTCGGATATTTTGACACGATGTGCACCAGATCGCGGTTGTAGATTTCTGGAACAGGTTTCTACATCCCGATCCCACTGTCGTGTTGGCCAGCATTCTAGCTACTTGAAATGTGCTCCCTAAACACTTCGCTGATCCACTTTCAAGGGAATTCGCGGCCTTCTAAATTATCAGCAAATATCACAATGTCAGTATTCCTGGCTTACCAGTAATTTAAGAAAACTTGTGCGATACAACAACCTGGAGGGTAAATACATCTTCTGTCTGCAAGCCTACCCAGTGGCGTCGTTAAAAACTTCCTCTACTTCTCTTATCCTTCATTATTCTCGTACGTAACCTATCCTTCTCCATTTCCCTCACATGACCCCAACACGGAGGGGAATGTTTGCGTGCAACTGGAGTTTATTTCCAACTTACCTTTACCTCCTCATTCCGAGTACCCTCCTGCCATTATTCCCACCTGTTTGTCCAAGCAATCATTCTCATTACCGTATCTTCATGTTTGTTACCTCAAAATTATGTCCCTCTGTGGATGAGGGCGGTAGGATAACATCCATGCTATTCCCCGTCTGTCGTAAAAGGCAATTGAAAGGGGTCCCTGGGCTCTTAACTTGGGAACGTGGTTTGGCGACCACGGGGCCCTCAGCCGAGTCCTGGCATTGCTTCTACTTACTTGTGCCAGGCACCTAACTTTCATCTATCATTTCCGACCTCCCTTGGTCAACTCTTGGTTTTTCCGACCCCGACGGTATTAGAGCATTCGAGGCCTAGGGAGTCTTTCATTTTCACGCTCTTCGTGGCCCTTGCATCTTTTGGCGGATTCTTTCATTTTTTCAAGTGTCGAATCCCTTCCATTTTCCTCTCTGATTAGTGTTATATACAGGATGGTTGCCTCTTAAAACAATAATCACCACCACTACTTTTAGGGCATAAACTTTCGATCCCTATGGCCAGCATCTTTCAGGTATGTGCCGCCTCTAAATCTATAAAATAGGAATATCCACTTCCTTTGTTCAGAGGGCCTGAATTCGATTCCCGCCAGGCCGATTATTGTAAATGCGTATAGTTAAATCTGCTGGCTCGGGGACTGGGTATTCGGATAGCTGGCCGCGAGGAGGCGAGCGGCATGTACTATTTCAAGCACACACCAGCCCGGGACTGAAACAGAGGGCGCTGAGTATGCCATGTTTTAAATTACAATTTGCGGGAAGCTGTATTACAACCGAAACACACTATAACAATACTACTTAACGAAAATATACGAAATATTATTTTCAAAAGTCATACTTCCAATAAAAAAATGTATGCGTAGGTAATTCCATTTTATCATTCGCTACCGGACAGATGGCATCAACATAAAATTATAGCCCCATGTTACCATATCAGGATTAAATTTCTGACGGTACCGGGTATCGAACCTGGGCATCCAAAACGGCAACTAATAGTGCCAGGTACGGAGGCGGACATGATGACGATGGCAAACAAAATCCCATCGTGCTCGTTAGCTGTCGTAGAGAGTTCCATTGTGAGCGACTCCTTAGTAAATTGCTTTGAATTGTTCGGGCTGACATTAAAATGTCGTGACATTTTAAAGTCCGTTGGAGAGGCTTTTGGTCGCGTGTAATAGCTGTCTAAAACATAATAAAGACTTCAATTGATAGCCCAAAGTAACAAAAAATAAAGGCAGGTCTCTGGAAATGAGAGCCGTCAGACACGCCGAGTCGTGCAGCACGCATTGGTACAGTTGCTCTAGGTCGTCCTTATGTCAGGAAAATGCATCACGCGGGGTTAGGGTTGTCAGGTTCTACGTTTTCCCCGTGTTCTTCCGTTTTTTACTGGTGATTTAGTCTTACGTCTTTTATTTCCTCGTACAGCACTTTCTTCCATTTTTTAAATATTTGGTGCTGGTTTATAGTAGAACCCTTAATAAGTCTTCTTCTTAATATAAAAAATACACATTTTTTATTATTATCATCTTTGTTATTATTGCCTGAGTCTTCCAAGTTTGGATTGCGGCAATAAATTGAAGTCGTGTATATTCGCAGATTCAGAAACAGCTGTAAAACTTTCCTGTAGCAAGACGAAATCAGAAATATCAGTGAAAAACATATCAGTGCTTTTGGAACAGCTTTTCACCTGAACTCATAAAATCGGAGCTTCAAATTGTAAGAAATTTCGGCACGCCTTGCAAAGAGTATTTTTAACCTACATAAAGTTAAATAAGTTTCAAAATACCAATGTATTACGAAGAAATAAATGTTTGTGAGTTTTGGTCGAAAATGGTACTTAATAAAAATTATGAAGGCATAAATTGTTCAATGAAAAATTTTCCTTTTGTTTTTAAAAAGTGGCAACCCTACGTGCGGTCAATACAGCTTCATTTACGCTGACGACCTTGCTCTTGTTGCTCAAGAACAGTCTGAGGTTGTAGAACATACGCCCAGTCGTGCTTGGTACTTACCTTGAAAGGAATCAACTTATACCCAACCCTAATAAGAATCAGGCATGTGCCTTCCACCTGAAGCATATGCAAGCTAATCGGGAACTTGAAGTATTCTGGAATGGTACGGTATTGATTCACTGCTTCCATCCTAGATATCTAGGGGTCACCTTGGACAGTACTCTTACATACAAGGGGCAGTGCCTTAAGCTGAAGTAGAAGATCTCTTCGAGGAGCTGCCTCCTCCGAAAACTGGCAGGGACTAACTGGAGCACCCATCCTCAAACGTTAAGAACAACAGCACTGGCCTTACGCCATTCAGCAGGAGAATATGCCAGTTCTGTGTGGTTTAAGTCAGCTCATGCTATATGGCTGTGAAGGATGGACTCTCTTGAAGGAGGACGTGAAACGACTAGAGGCAGTGGAAATGTGGCTATGGAGGAAGATGACAAGAACTAGCTGGATTGAGAAGAAAACTAATGAAGCAGTGCTTAGAGAAATAAACACCCAGAGACATTTAATAACAACGATAAAAATGTGTTTCGAAACACACAAAGTCGAGGCTAGTATACGAGCTCGCGAGAGAGCCGTTCTTTATAGAAGAACTGCGTATGAGACTGCCATCTACCGACAGCTCGAATAAACTGCTCCTTGAAAAACAAAAGAAACGAAGAGAAATTTGGCTGGACTTTTATACCATAGAAGCCATGGTAAATAGATCCTGGGCCAACACGAGTCAAGACTTCCGACACCTGGCGACCTCAATAGCTATGCATGGGTACCACCACAAAGTATGCAAGAACAAGCGTTTTCACGATCCCGTGAATAAATGTAGGCCTATATACGAATTGTGCGATCAACCTTGTGATCGTTACCACATTACCACTTGTAAAAAAAACGAGTAATACCCCTGGTAGACTATTGTGCGTAATTAAAATGTGTACAATCAAAATGCGGGGTAAAATGTATCGCCAAAACTTATGTAACATATATACACAACCTGTGTGCATTTCTTAATAATAATAATAATAATAATAATAATAATAATAATAATAATAATAATAATAATAATAATAACGTCAGTGTTTAGTCACATTGTCAGGCATAATGACTTCAAAAATAACTTGTTCGAAGTCAAGGTGATGGGAAAGAAAGGCAGAGGGAAACCATGGAAGAAGATCGTTGAATAAGTAGTTGAGATGATGGGACGCCAAGGTTATGGAGAGATGAAAAGCATCGTAGAAAGAAGATGATGCAAAACAGGTTGATGTTGCCTCAAACGAGAGTTGAAGAATTATTTCAGGTTGTTTGAGGCCAGCTCCCATCAATAGAGTGATCTATCTGGCTGGGATTGCTCAATCTGGTATCAGAAGAGAAGTGGGTGCCAACAACGAAAAGAGAAAATCATCTACTATGACCCCACACCCACTCTACGGTTATCAACCTGCTGTAGGGAGATTAAAATCGAGAAAGAGCTTCCTACCAACTACTCAACCGTTACACGGAACAGTTGCAAAGGCATGAGTTGCCATGCGGAAGGAGAGAACTAATGGATGGAACCTCCTAGCCACACAGAGAACTGGTCAATCTGGAAGTTTTTCAGATGAAAGCAAATACAATCTCTTTGGATCAGTTCATAAGGTTACTACTGTCTGGAGAAAACTAAATGAGAAGATGAAGCCTAGCAACTTATGTCCAAGTATCAAACATGGTGGAGACAGTCAGCTAGTGGGCCAGGAGAGTTGACTTTTATTGATGGGACAATGGATCAACATGTGTATCTAAATATACTGAAAAAATATTTACGACCTAGTGTTCAAAAGTTTGGAATACTTGCGTAGCCAAAGGGGGGTAACTGGGTTGGCTCTTTCAAACACTCACAGAGGCATATTGTAAAATGTCATGTCCAAGGACACGAACCTTCATCAAGTAGCAGCACATAAGAAATACATAGTGATTATTTTGGTAACTCAATCCATTGGCCTTGCTGTCGGAGCAGCCATGTGTTGGGGGTGATATAGAATGACAGTTAAAAACAGAGTTGTGTGAGGTCAAGAGGTCTCACGAGGAAGTCGATACGGACAAATCTAAAAAGTCACGTCCTGTCGTCTGGAGATGGCAAGAAAAGGGGGTAGTTTGAAGGATACCATACTTAAAATTAATGGGCGACCCAATTAAGTGAAACGGGACGCAGTGTCATGTTTATGATGACAAGTATTAGAAATGGGGGAGTTATTTTATGAGCATAGGTTTAAGGGCGAGAAGTCAAGTTCATGTTAATAAATATTGCCACGTGCATAGTGTGGGATTTGAGATACAGGGGGGAGGTGGTAGCACCAATAGTAAGCCAGTAAGGCTTTATCTGAGAGGAGGGGAGACCCTCATATCATATTGCTAGTCCCTTTAAATACGTATGTAATTGAAGGAACAAGCGTCTTATTGCATTAGTCTTCGCTTTGGGAGCCTTGCATTCCGCTCACGTTAGACAGTTGCGATCAATTCTCCAAGCGGTCTCGCTACTTAGAATATTTCTTAGTAGATCAGGTTGAACGGTGGTGCTAACACTTGGTATTCACCATTCATACTTTGATTCTCGACTTAAGCCCTAGTTCTTCTGGGTTTTATCGTAGTTGGCAACTTAAAGCTTGAGGAATCTCTGTGAGACTCCACGATACTCTGTTTTTAACATCGCTTAGCATTTCAGTGGTACTCTAATGCTTTAGAGTCCACTTGCATTTACTTGGAGTAGCCGTTCTGAGGAAGGCTAGTTCCAGTACGTCACAATACGTGACCGACTTCAATTGTACGTGTATATTCTTTGTACATCATCTGTCAATATACGCACATATATAGGAAATCATATGAGTTTCAACTCTTAACAACCAACTTACCTAACGCCTATAAATTACCATCTTATATCCCTTTCGTTTTTAGTACTGTTGTTAGCCATCAGGTGATTCCACTCACCGCTCGGCGTCTCACCTGTTGGCCGGGATACGACAGGAAAAGAAAAACTGGTGTCAGTTTTGTGGGGTTGGTCCTGAGTTCGACGTCCATCCAGGGTTGTTTAACTCTTAACCAGGCGTTGGTGGTTTCCTAAGCGGCTGTCTATCCTAGTAGACTGAGGGGCGGTCGGAAGAAAGAAGTCCGGAGGCTGTCTATCCTAGTAGACTGAGGGGCGGTCCGAAGGAGAAAGAAGAAGTCCAGCGGCTGTCTATCCTAGTAGACTGACGGGCGGTCGGCAGGAGGAAGAAGAAGTCCGTAAGCAGACAGAGAACAGAACCAAGAAGGCGCAAGGGCTGGCCCACGGAGTAGCAGAGGGATTCATAGGAGTCCAAGGAAGGAAGACGCAATCGACCCGGCGTACCTGCACGTCGTCAGCTCACCATCAGCACGCAGTAGAAGACCAAATATTGTAAGGTAAGCCAAACTCAAAATCAGTATGTCTAATTCTGAAGTGGGAAGTGCCAGTGATAATTCAGATAACAATTATATTAATATCAATCAAGCGTTCAAGTTAATCGGAGATCCTTTTGACGGGAGAAATCGGAGTAGGTTGAAAGAGTTCTGTGCAAATGTAGATTCAGCAATAGAATTTGTTCAACCGGATGAACATCCGCTGTTTTTTAAATATGTTCTTACCAGAATAACGGGTGAAGCTAGAAGCAAGTTATTAGTAAGACAGGATGTGACGAGCTGGCCAAAAGCGAAGGCAGCTTTGTTTGAAAATTATGGAGAGCGTAGGACTATTGATCATTACGCATGTAAAATGTTTAAAGCACAGCAAAATAAAGATGAATCTGTAATAGCTTGGGGTTCGAGAATGGATGCAATGGTAAGCGAACTTAAAGAAGTTGCCACGGCAAGAGTCGAACCGGAGGCAAAAGTTCATAGAGCGAATTTAATAGGAGAGTTAGGGATATCATGTTTTGTACAAGGATTAATTGATAAAAGCATTCAAACGATTGTCCGTAGTAGGAACATTACGGATGATTTCGGTTTAGCAGTTGAGGTAGCGGCCCAAGAAGAGTCGGCCGTACTCTCAAGTAAAGAAAAGCACGGTGAATCAGTTAGGAGAGATAAATATTGTAGTAATTGCAATAAGAAAGGACATTCGGCATCCTCATGTTTTCTTAAAATGCGACCAAAAAAAGTTAAGGCAATAACGTGTTACAATTGTAATAAGGACGGGCACTATTCACGAGAGTGCAGAGTAATAGTTTGTAAACGTTGTAAGAGAACAGGGCATGTAGAGAAAAATTGTAAAAGTAGTAAACCGCAGCAATTCACTAATTACAAGGGTAAAGGTTACGAGAATAAGCAGGCGGAAAACTAGAACAGGATCATGACGCAAGGCCGGTTATAGGTCCTAAAAGTGTTCACATAGGCCAAGTACACAATAAGTGTAATAACAATGAAGGTACAGTTTTACTATCTATAAATGATGTACACGGACCTTTTCGATTTTTAATCGATTCAGGCTCAGAAATAAGTGTAATAAAGAAACAATGCGTACCGAAGGAAATAAAGATAGATACAAGTGATAGATTAAAATTGCTAGGAGTTAGCAAAGGAACACTATTCACGTGTGGAACCGCGAAGGTAACTTTGGGAACATCTCAATGCAAATTGCATGTAGTAGATGATGAATTTCAGCTGTCACAAGACGGATTGATAGGTAGAGATTTATTGAAAGATTCTGTAATTAATTTCACGGAGGAATTCATAGAAGTAAATGGTGATAAACATCAAATAGAAATTAGAGAAGCTAAAGTAATAAAAGAACTATGTATGACATAGGAAAAGACGAAATTGCGCACGTAATGAAAGTAGAAAAAAGTGACGCACAGAAATGTTCACAATCGAGAACTCGAAGAGTAATCGAACTAATTAGGGCAGATCATATGTTAAAGAGTGATAGAGAAAGGATATTTGAATTATGTCCAGAATGTAATGACAGATTTTATTTAGATAGAAAATTAAACGAGATTACGATCGGTAGCATGTACCCTATACCAGGTACTACGGAGTTAAGTAACTCAATAGGGAAAGCGAATTATTTCTCGACAATTGATTTAGCCAGTAGCTATTATCAAGCTGAAGCAGAGAAAAGGATATTGAAAAGATCACATTTTCGGTATTAGATAGGCATTTGATATAAATTTATGCAAATGACGTTCATGATATTAATTAGCGGAGTAAATGGAACTAAGTGTTTATGCTAATTATATTACAAGAAACTAAGTATTTTCAGCATTAGATCGGATGTTGAAAATAAACGTACGTCAGTGACGTTCATGAGATTAATGACAAATGTATTAACGGAAGTAAAGTGAATTAAATGTTTATTAAATGAAATTAAATTATATAATTATTTTGGAGATTCAGTAAAATAATAATAATAATAATAATAATAATAATAATAAAATTATCGACGTTTTGGGGAAGTTAAGAGAGCTTTTCTCAACCCACGACCACGAAACAACTTAAGGGATTTTTGGGATTATCGGGATATTACAGACGTTTTATACCAGATTATAGCAAAATTGCTAAACCACTGTATGAACGTTTAAAGAAAGAAGTAGACTATAAATGGGAAATTAAACAAGAGGAAGCATTTCAGACTTTAAAGAATAAGTTAATAACGTATCCGATTTTACAATATCCAGATTTCGAGAAGCCGTTTATTGTGACAACCGATGCAAGCAATGAAGCGTTAGGCGCAGTATTGTCGCAAGGGAAGGTAGGAAGCGATTTGCCAGTAGCATACATATCTAGAGTATTGAATAAGGCAGAAAGAAATTATTCAACAACAGAAAAGGAAATGTTAGGAATTGTATTTGCAGTAAAGTATTTTAGACCGTATGTCTTAGGACGAAAGTTCACTGTAGTGACGGATCACAAACCACTTAAATGGGTATTTAATGTGCAAGATCCAACCTCAAGATTGCTAAAATTTAGATTGAAGTTAGCAGAATACGATTTCGATGTTGTTTATAAACAAGGAAAGTTAAATACAAATGCAGACGCACTGAGCAGAATACACAAATTAGATGAGGTTGAACAAGAAGAAGTTTCAGAAATGGAAACAGATGAGAAATTCACAGAGAAATTAACAGAGGATGAAAAGAAAGACATTATGAAAGAATTTCATGCATCTTTAGTTGGAGGACACCAAGGCATTACACGCACGTATGCTAGGTTAAAAGATTATATTGAGTGGCCAGGAATGAAGAGAGATGTAGAGCAATACATTCGATCATGTCATTCATGTCAAACTAATAAGTTTACGAAGCCAGATACGAAGGCGAGTATGGTAATCACAGACACACCGCGGATTGTGTTTGAGAAAATAGCGTTAGATGTGGTTGGACCACTTCCACTTACACTCGACGGAAACAAATTTATTTTAACGTGTCAAGATCAGTTATCGAAGTACTTAGTAGCAGTGCCAATGAAAAATCAAGAAGCAGAGACAATTGCAAGGGCATTGATGGACAATGTAGTACGAACATTTGGAATACCAAGTGTAATATTAACTGACCAAGGTAGCAACTTTTTGAGCGAAGTAATGAAGAAATTATGTAGATTATTAAATATTAGGAAGATTCATACTGCCGCATTTAGGCCACAGTCAAACGGAAGTTTAGAGAGGTCTCATGCAGTATTAGCTGAATTTTTGAGACACTATGTATGTGGAACCCAAGACGATTGGGATAAGTTCATTTCAATGGCAACTTTTGTATACAATACAACGAAAAGTACGTCAACTAATTTCACACCATTTGAATTAGTATTTGGAAGAAAGGCGAATATACCAGGGACATTGCAGAGAAAACCAAACGAGAAGAATTATAATGAACACGAAAGCTATGTGGAGGAATTAGCTCGAAGGCTTAGAGAAAGTCACGAGGTAGCACGTAAAACTCTAATAGAAACCAAGTTGAAAAATAAAGTCCAGTATGATACAAGAATAAACGAAGTAACGTTTAAGATAGGAGACCAAGTTCTTTTAAGAAATGATTCAGTAAGGCGAGGTCGTAGCAAAAAATTAAGTCCAAACTTTGTTGGCCCGTACACAGTACAGGAAGTTTCAGGAGTAAACTGCGTTTTGAATATGAATAAGCGAGGGAAGCGCGTTACAGTACACAGTAACCGATTAAAGTTATATATTTAAATGAGAAGGAAAATTGTATGTAAATACATTGTGAACAATCAGTAATAAATTATAGGCAACGCAAGGTAACACAAATCTGTTACTTGCAGGTCAATGGCGCTGATAGCAGCGGCGATCGCAGTGATGGCGATATTTACGAAAGGAGGAAAGGCAATTGATTTCCAGCTCCAACCATATGAATCCACCCCAGGGGTTTATTTCGACAAGCTAGGTGAAGTTCAACTCTATAACACTGAATGGAAGGTAGTAACTTATGTAAATTTAGAAGCGTTAAATGATGCGTATAATGTTGGTAAGAAATACATTCAGAGAACCATGAGATTGTGTTCAGAACTGGAAGTAAATTTAACATATACGTGTGAGAATGAGGTAAAGCTTTTAATTATGCAATTAAATAAAACTCAAAATTTGCGTGAATTAATAAGACAAACAACTAAGGCTGAGGAGAAGGAAAATTCAGATCAGAATAGAATGAAGCGAGGAGTTCTTAATTTTGTAGGAAGTATTGCTAAAATTTTATTCGGAACCTTAGACTCGCAAGATGCAGCCTATTATCAAAGACACATTAAGGATCTTGAATCAGAGAATTTGTCGATGTTAAAAGTCACGAAAGAACAGATGATTGTAGTAAAAAGTACGTTACAATCAATGAATAGCTCATTGTATGACGTCGCTAAGAACGAAAAAGAATTAAGCGATAATATAGCAACAATACGGAGATATCTGAAGGATGAGACTGAGCAAATAGAAAGCGCATTTAGGAGAACGGAGATTGAAATCGCGGTCAATAGGCATTTAATTGACACGCAAGGATTCTTAGCGCAATTAAAAGATCATTATGAGATTCTGTTAAATGGAATAATGTTGGCTCAAAAGGGAGTCTTACAACCTCAGATTATAAGTCCTAGTGATATAATAAAGTCGTTTTCAAAGGCACAGAATAATTTCCCACCAGGAATGACATTACCTGTTGAGTTGAGACTGGCTTATGGCTATTTAATAACTAGAATAGCAGAGATTGAAGTGTTAATTACTAAAGAAATACTTGGTTACATTGTAAAGGTACCTTTGGTAGATAAGGTAAAATATGATCTTATTAAGGTTATACCATTTCCAACAAGAGTGAATGGTGAGGTAGAAAACTTTGTTTTTATTAATAGTGAAAATGAATTTATTCTTTTGGACCAGAACAGGCAAAATTATGTAATGTTAACTGAAAATCAAATTAATAATTGTAAGAGGTTGAATGATAAACTTAAGGTATGCAAACAAGAGTTTGCTATCACACTAGCTCATTCACATGAGGAATGTGTAGTAAAATTGTTGACAGGGGCACAGGTTATGCCACAAGATTGTCAAAAAAATGTAATTAGAGTACAAGAAGTAATGTGGTTTCCCTTAAGAGAAAATAAATGGATTTATATCGCTCCACAGGAGGTAAAAATAACAGTAGTATGTCAAGAGTTGCACACAAGTGATGCTAAGTTAACAGGTACAGGAATAATAACAATGTTTAATAGATGTACGGCATTTGGGCCAAAAACAAAAATTCAATCTTCAAATGTAATTAAAACAAATAGTACCAAAGATCAAGGGTTTGTACCTGATCTATTGTTACAGTATGACTGTTGCGATCATTTAGGAATTAACATTAAATTGAGTCAATTGCAGGATGAAGGAAAGATACCGTTGGTAAATGTGCTTCACCATGCAGAGGAATTAAAATTAGCAAGTCATAAAGTAGAGGCAGTTGAAAAATTAATACTTGAACAGGAGGATGAATTAAAGCAAAATCATAAATTGGATAAGTTGAATTTTCTGTCTTATATAGGTGGAGGAACAATTGCTGTTACACTGACTGACAGAGCAAATGCAACACCAAGAAGGAGTGGTTCGAAAGGGATGAAAGTAGGAGAAAAAACAGAGACGGCACGGACGAATAATTTATGTTTATTTCAAACCGATATGCAGGTTACACAATGCGCACGGCATCGACTCAGTAGGATGTAGGACCCTCGCGAGCGGCGATGCACGCAGAAACACTTCGAGGTACAGAGTCAATAAGAGTGCGGATGATGTCCTGAGGGATGGTTCTCCATTCTCTGTCAACCATTTGCCACAGTTGGTCGTCCGTACGAGGCTGGGGCAGAGTTTGCAAACGGCGTCCAATGAGATCCAACACGTGTTCGATTGGTGAGAGATCCGGAGAGTACGCTGGCCACGGAAGCATCTGTACACCTCGTAGAGCCTGTTGGGAGATGCGAGCAGTGTGTGGGCGGGCATTATCCTGCTGAAACAGAGCATTGGGCAGCCCCTGAAGGTACGGGAGTGCCACCGGCCGCAGCACATGCTGCACGTAGCGGTGGGCATTTAACGTGCCTTGAATACGCACTAGAGGTGACGTGGAATCATACGCAATAGCGCCCCAAACCATGATGCCGCGTTGTCTAGCGGTAGGGCGCTCCACAGTTACTGCCGGATTTGACCTTTCTCCACGCCGACGCCACACTCGTCTGCGGTGACTATCACTGACAGAACAGAAGCGTGACTCATCGGAGAACACGACGTTCCGCCATTCCCTCATCCAAGTCGCTCTAGCCCGGCACCATGCCAGGCGTGCACGTCTATGCTGTGGAGTCAATGGTAGTCTTCTGAGCGGACGCCGGGAGTGCAGGCCTCCTTCAACCAATCGACGGGAAATTGTTCTGGTCGATATTGGAACAGCCAGGGTGTCTTGCACATGCTGAAGAATGGCGGTTGACGTGGCATGCGGGGCTGCCACCGCTTGGCGGCGGATGCGCCGATCCTCGCGTGCTGACGTCACTCGGGCTGCGCCTGGACCCCTCGCACGTGCCACATGTCCCTGCGCCAACCATCTTCGCCGTAGGCGCTGCACCGTGGACACATCCCTATGGGTATCGGCTGCGATTTGACGAAGCGACCAACCTGCCCTTCTCAGCCCGATCACCATACCCCTCGTAAAGTCGTCTGTCTGCTGGAAATGCCTCCGTTGACGGCGGCCTGGCATTCTTAGCTATACACGTGTCCTGTGGCACACGACAACACGTTCTACAATGACTGTCGGCTGAGAAATCACGGTACGAAGTGGGCCATTCGCCAACGCCGTGTCCCATTTATCGTTCGCTACGTGCGCAGCAGAGCGGCGCATTTCACATCATGAGCATACCTCAGTGACGTCAGTCTACCCTGCAATTGGCATAAAGTTTTGACCACTCCTTCTTGGTGTTGCATTTGCTCTGTCAGTCAGTGTATTTTGTTTATTATTATGTTCCTGCTGTTTTTGCAAAAGATGTTGCAAAAGATTTAGACTTGCTCATAAACTGTCAGAGCTAGGAGATGAGTGTTGCGGAAAGGTATGTATCCGCCAAACTATAATTAATAGTCCTAACTCACATTGTTCAGACGAGGACGTCACAGTGCACTTTGATAGACAGGAGTATGTAAGAGGTAAGCGCGTAAATGAGCGCAGGGGTAGAAGTATGACAGATCTTACCACTTCCAGTATAGAGCTTAATGAAAGGTCTCTCATCAGAGAGCCAAGGAGGCAATAAAGAGGGAGCGTAACCACATTAGTAAAGTAAAAATTTCAATGACCATTGTATAAGTAATGAATCACTAGTAAGACAGTGTTAAGGCTGTAATGTAACAAATGTAACTTTAAAATTATTAAAGTAAGAAAAAAAAGACTTGCCAAGGGGCAGAGTCGAACAGGCAACCTTATGTTAAGGTAAAATTTCATGAGACTGGCCTAACAGGTACAGTTCGGGCTTGTCGAGCGAGGCAAGACCCAAGCGTCCATTCCTATGAGTTTGGTACGGGTAATATATCAGTAATAACTGAACAAAAATTTGTGAGACTGGCCTAAGGAGGCACAGTTCGGGCTTGTCGAGGGTGGCAAGACCCAAGCGTCCATTCCTATGAGTTTGGTTTGGGTAATGTGTCAGTAATGACTGCACAAAAAATTGTGAGACTGGCCTAAGGAGGCACAGTTCGGACGTGTCGAGAGAGGCACGGTCCAAGCGTCCATTCCTATGAGTTTGGTACGGATAATGTGTCAGCAGTGACTGCACAAGTTTGTAAGACTTACTCAAGAAGTATAGTCAGGGGAACCGAGTTGCTATTGCAATCTCGAAGCCGGCCATTCCAAGAGTTTGGTACGGAAGTAAAAACCGACCAGAGAAGGCTGGAAGGTAAAGTTGTATGTACTGTGAAGCATATAAATTGATATGTGTTAATTACTGTGAAATGTGAAATGAAAAAATGTGAAATGTAAATGAGTGATATTAAGTACTGTAAAATGAAAAAAATGAAGTGTTATATGTACTGTGACATATATAAATTGATATGTATTAATCACTGTAAAATGTGAAATGTAAAATGTAAATGAGTTATATCAGTACTGTGAAATAAAAAAATGAAATGTTATATGTACTGTGAAACATATAAATTGATACGTATTAGATGTTAAATCTAAACTATGTTATATTAAGTACTACATGTACTGTGGAATATATGAATTGAAATGTATTAATGCAATATGGTTTACTGTGAAAAAATATGTTAATTGTAATGTGAAATGTATTATGAACATTAATTGTATGAAGGGTAAAGAGAATTGTATTAATGTCAAAATGTAATAAGTTGAAGTGTATCTATGAAATGTAATGTAATATTGCTAAAATGTAATGTGCTATGTAAGGTACATGCGGTAATTAACCCTGTATGTACGTGTACTCAGGTGGAAACCAGTTGCATGTGTGGCAACTAGTTTCTTTCCTAAGGGGGGAGGTGTCATGTCCAAGGACACGAACCTTCATCAAGTAGCAGCACATAAGAAATACATAGTGATTATTTTGGTAACTCAATCCATTGGCCTTGCTGTCGGAGCAGCCATGTGTTGGGGGTGATATAGAATGACAGTTAAAAACAGAGTTGTGTGAGGTCAAGAGGTCTCACGAGGAAGTCGATACGGACAAATCTAAAAAGTCACGTCCTGTCGTCTGGAGATGGCAAGAAAAGGGGGTAGTTTGAAGGATACCATACTTAAAATTAATGGGCGACCCAATTAAGTGAAACGGGACGCAGTGTCATGTTTATGATGACAAGTATTAGAAATGGGGGAGTTATTTTATGAGCATAGGTTTAAGGGCGAGAAGTCAAGTTCATGTTAATAAATATTGCCACGTGCATAGTGTGGGATTTGAGATACAGGGGGGAGGTGGTAGCACCAATAGTAAGCCAGTAAGGCTTTATCTGAGAGGAGGGGAGACCCTCATATCATATTGCTAGTCCCTTTAAATACGTATGTAATTGAAGGAACAAGCGTCTTATTGCATTAGTCTTCGCTTTGGGAGCCTTGCCTTCCGCTCACGTTAGACAGTTGCGATCAATTCTCCAAGCGGTCTCGCTACTTAGAATATTTCTTAGTAGATCAGGTTGAACGGTGGTGCTAACACTTGGTATTCACCATTCATACTTTGATTCTCGACTTAAGCCCTAGTTCTTCTGGGTTTTATCGTAGTTGGCAACTTAAAGCTTGAGGAATCTCTGTGAGACTCCACGATACTCTGTTTTTAACATCGCTTAGCATTTCAGTGGTACTCTAATGCTTTAGAGTCCACTTGCATTTACTTGGAGTAGCCGTTCTGAGGAAGGCTAGTTCCAGTACGTCACAATACGTGACCGACTTCAATTGTACGTGTATATTCTTTGTACATCATCTGTCAATATACGCACATATATAGGAAATCATATGAGTTTCAACTCTTAACAACCAACTTACCTAACGCCTATAAATTACCATCTTATATCCCTTTCGTTTTTAGTACTGTTGTTAGCCATCAGGTGATTCCACTCACCGCTCGGCGTCTCACCTGTTGGCCGGGATACGACAAAAACCAACAGATCTGTTAAATCTATTTTCTAAGAAACCTGGAAAGTTGGATTTTAGATTGTAAACTGAACATACCATTGTTCTGTATTTTAATGTAGTGTACTGCAACCTGCGTATCAACATAATAGGGATGTATAGAACTAGCACCGATAGAGCGCACTGCTGTTTTACTGGGTAAGCGCAATGTGCTCTTCATTTGTCTCCTGTGTACTCATGCCGCTAAATATCCACGAATTTAAGTTGCTTAAATTGTTATTTTCGTTACTATGTCGAGCTGTTGCAGTGTTCCTCTTTGAAAATATCAGGGAAGCCTATTTTCGTTTCACCAGTTTCCACAAAATAAAGAAATGTGGAAGAAATGGTTACATGCTATTAGAAGGAAAAATTTCGGCGAGAAGAATCTGACCGAAAGTATTAAAGGGTGTTCCCATTATTTTTAACCCGGTGACTTCACGAAAATTTTGTTGGGCAAGTGCGATTTACGAAGGGGAATAGTTCCTATTTTCTACCGATAAACTGATTAGGCATTTTGATAACAACCACCGAATGTATGCGTTTGAATTTAAAGGTGAGAGAGCAAGATTAAAACCGGGCGCTGTTCCATCGCTTTTTCCGTCGACCACGAACACAACGAAAACACCAAAAATTTGCCTGATTACCTCGATAAGCCTACAATATCGGAATATGCAGAAATAACCTCCCTTGAAGTACGGGAAGAAATCGTGAATATACCCGAAGAAGTGAATGTTACATTTGTGACTCCCATTGTCAAAGACGCCAGCACTCAAAAAATTATACAGGTAATTTGGTTGTTGAGCAAGCAATGTGTAATCGTGATGCCATATTGCTTTATACAGGGTTTGTAGACGTCCAACATCGTAATTTGGTGTTTGCTGTTCTGGGAGAAAACAGATATAATTTACAGATATTCCCTCCTGAACCCAGACTGTGTTTCTTCTTGACTGTTATGAAGCTTAAGGACAACACATCTGACAAAGAACTAGGCCTTAAATTCGGAATCCATAACACTACTGTTGGGAGAAATTTAATGTTTGGATTAATTTTCATGTACTGCCAGTTTAAAGAGTTGAGTTGAACATTTGGCCTTGAAAACAACCCCCTTGCTTTTAGACACAAATGCCCCTCGACTACAGTTATAACTGGTGCAATTGAGATTATACATAGCAAAACTTGTTCCAAATAATAATAATAATAATAATAATAATAATAATAATAATAATAATAATAATAATAATAATAATAATATAATAATAATAATAATAATAATAATAATAATAATAATAATAATAATAATAATAATGTTATTTGCTTTACATCCCACTAACTACTTTTACGGTCTTCGAAGACGCCGAGGTGCCGGAATTTAGTCCCGCAGGAGTTCTTTTACGTGCCAGTAAATCTACCGACACGAGGCTGTCGTATTTGAGCACCTTCAAATACCACCGGACTGAGCCAGGACCGAACCTGCCAAGTTGTGGTTAGAAGGCCAGCGCCTTAACCGTCTGAGCCACTCAGCCCGGCACTTGTTCCAAGGGCAAACATTCCACTTTCATAGGGCTAACTGGCCTCAACCGTTTGGTAGGGGGATGCTGAAAAGTTTATAATTTTGGCTGCATGTTTCTGAACACTGAATAATGCCAGTCTTGGGCAAGTGCTCTAATGCGTAGCTTACAGCAGCAATATGCTTAGAACATGCCTTGGGGCCTTCTCCAGCAAAACGTTCACATTCCCCTCCTATAATATCACGAGGTAATCCTAAAATAAACTTCACATCATAGGTGTTATGTTTTGTGTACTCGGATTTCACAGCACTGCATTTTAGAATTTCAACCTTTTATAAACAAAACAAACTTTCCACTGAAAAGTCTGTATCCAACATAACACAATGATTTGTAGTTGGAAACAGGTGTTCCATCTATTTCCGATTTTCTAAATGCGAAATAATCCATCAGATGCAAGTTTGTGATAGTGATCTTCACCTTATGGCTGATGGTCAAATATTCAAAGGAACCGGCACTGGGAAACTCAAGAATATTTACATGCCTTTGGTGGTGTACAGAGGCTGTATCTGCAGCTTCATGTAAGCCATCAACCTTAAAAAATACACGAATCGAAGTCTATAAGCAAGGGGAACAAGAGGATGTTTAAATATCTATTTATGATTTAAGTCTTGTGGAGGTATATTTATATATTTATCAATGTACAATTCTCACGTAATTGTTATCTTAAGGAAAAGGCATGCTGACTCCTATCTAATTACCGCTGTACCGGTACTAATTCTTCTTTCCTCCTGCTAGTTTTAGCGTTTCTGGTCCGTAGCTCATTTTGCAGCTGTTCAAGGCTTAAACGCTGAAAATCGTCCGTAATATACCAGGGGATATACCTATACAATTAATTAATATAGTCTTGTAGTAAAACTAGAGAAGATACAATCGGCTTTAGCTCAGAAAAGTCGGTCACATTCTATGCATTACTCTCAGCTGACTGGGATAAACATAAGACGATCGCCTTGCGCTTACCCAGTAGTATACGAGCGTTATCTGGCGCGAACTTTCTCTGCCTACATCCCTATTCACTTGCATCAGTGTCACGCATGCGCACACCACCTTGCACACCACACACTCACAAGCACCTTTGTTTTGTTCTATCATAACCTCTCCCCATCCTGGCTAGCTACTGAATACTTGATCGCTTTAAGTATTACCAAGATACCGACCCGAGGCACAAGGCTCATAAAGTAAGGATGTGGCTGTGTATAATTGCCCAAGACTACTCGAGATAGCCCCAAAGTAACCAGACTTAGATCTATGGCATTACTTGGAAGTAGCCGTAGGAAAACATCCAATTTCGAACAAAGATTATCTGAAAATGGCTTTATGTGAAGAACGGGAGAAAATAGATCCATCTTATCGCGAACAGTTGGTACAATCTAAAGTGTTAAAGATTATCCTAAAAAGTACTAACTGTTAGAAAGACTGTGTTATTACAGATTGCTAAAGTAACTACTTGAAGGTGTTTGAGTTTGACTGTGGCCTGTTTCACGTATGTTTAAGAATGACGTGTTCATTTTGTTTGTAGGCCTAAGTATAAGAAGTACGAGTTGATTTATTGTGTACCTTAGTACAGAAATGCGTATTCGTTAAATCAGAACCAATACTAAAATAAAGTAACAATTATATATTTTTGTTGAATCCAAATAAACAAGCTTTCTCCTAGTGGATGAGTTTAATTATTTTGACTCACTGTTCATCTGTTCAAATTTTGTATCTTCTGCCTGGTTTCTTCCCATCTGACATTATGTGTGCTGATTTTCATGTTTATGTTTTATTCCCAGTGGCTTTGTTTCACAAATATGTTTACGATCTGTACTACTATGGCCTCATGGTCCGCTGTCCGATAGACCTCGGCGCTGCGTGCAAAAACAAAAACAAAAACAGGTGCGACTGATGGCACGCACGTGGCCATCAATCATCTGGGCTCCCTAAAAAATATTGCACTGCCTTCCTCCAGGCAACGCCCCAAACTAAAATGAAGAAATCCAGCTCGGTTCATTGACTTGAACCCGCGAAGACGTTCCCACGACAAGGCGAGCGGTCAGCATTCCACCCTTCAGAAAGAAGTAGAACCATTCGTTTCAGCAAGTCAAACAGAATGCCGATCTCGGTTTCTTCATCCAATTATGAGAAAATGTTCCAAAAATCTCGACAATTTCCGAATAGTATTGCGAAACCAAACGAGAATAGCTTCAGAATCTAATAAAAGATTCGTTAGCAAGTAGCGTATTTTTACGTTGACGAACGTGACAGGAATATGTGGTGGACAAGTCAGGCAGGACAAAGCAGGCGAGCTGCACGAGGCAAACAAGACCTTGTTCTCCCGACATCAACTCCATGGATAGGGACGCATTCGTGTTGCTGTATGTGACACACAGTCCCCGAGCGCATACGTAGTTAAAATCCGAGAATCGAATCCCGGAACCTCTGGACTGAAAGTCACTACACTAACCATTCAACTAAGCACCCAGACTGCAGCAATAATAATAATAATAATAATAATAATAATAATAATAATAATAATAATAATAATAATAATAATACCGAGCTCGATGGCTGCAGCCGCTTAAGTGCGGCCAGTATCCAGTATTCGGGAGATACTAGGTTCGAACCCCACTGTCGGCACCCCTGAAGATTGTTTTCCGTGGTTTCCCATTTTCACACCCGGCAAATGCTGGAGCTGTACCTTAATTAAGGCCACGGCCGCTTCCTTCCCAGTCTAGGCCTTTCCTGTCCCATCGTCGCTATAAGACATATCTGTGTCGGTGCGACGTAAAGCCAATAGCAAAAAAAAAAAAGAAAAAACAATAATAATAATAACACTGGAACAGGGAGAGTTGGCCGAGCGGTTTGGGGCGCGCAGCTGTGAGCTTGCATCCGGAAGAAAGTGGGTTCGAACCCCTTTGTCGGCAATACTGAAGATGGTTTCCCATGGTTTCCCACTTTCACACCAGGCTGTACGTTAATTAAGGCCACGGCCGCTTCCTTCCCAGTCCTAGGCCTTTCTTGTCCCATCGTCGCTATAAGACATATCTGTGTCGGTGTAACGTAAAACAAATTCTAAAAAATAAAAATAATAACGCTGGAAAGAAAGAACAGAGGTGTTGAAACAAATTGTCTAGCATTTGTAGATGATTTTGCCATACTTCCAGAAAACCTGACAAATGCAGCAATACAAGTCAATCTCTTGAAAGAAATAGTCAACAGTACAGGCTGAATTTCTGTAGAAAACAAAAACAAATTTATGACAAAAAATGCTCCAGATTTTTCTTCTTCTTTTTCTACTTAATCTGTTTATCCTCCAGGGTTAGTTTTTCCCTCGGACTCAGCGAGGGATCCCATCTCTACCACTTCAAGGGCAGTGTCCTGGAGCTTCAGACTCTGGGTCGGGGGATACAACTGGGGAGAATGACCAGTACGCAGCCTAGGTGGCCTCACATGTTATGCTGAACAGGGGCCTGGTGGGGGATGGGAAGATTGGAAGGGACAGGCAAGGAAGAAAGAAGGAAGCGGCCATGACCTTATGTTAGGTACCATCCCAGCATTTGCCTGGAGGAGAAGTGGGGAAACCACGGTAAACCACTTCGAGGATGGCTGAGGTGGGAATCGAACCTACCTCTACTCAGTTGACCTCCCGAGGCTGAGTGGACCCCGTTCCAGCCCTCGTACCACTTTTCAAATTTCGTGGCAGAGCCGGGAATCGAATCCGGGCCTCCAGTGATGGGAGCTAATCACTACACCACAGATGCGGACTCCAGAATTTCTAACAACAGAAACTGGTCGAAAATTCAGATACTTGGGAGAAACAATTTAAGAAAACGGTTTGAAATAATCCGCTGTAGAAGAAAGGATACACAAGATGGAAACAGCATACGGTATAGGTAGGAATATCTACGACAAAACGTGTTTATCTAAAAACCTCAAATAAGTGCTGCCAGTATCCAGTAATCGGGAGATAGTGGGTTCGAGCCCTACTGTCGGTAGCCCTGAAGTTGGTTTTCCGTGGTTTCCCATTTTCACACCAGGCAAATGCCGGGGCTGTACCTTAATTAAGGCCACGGCCGATTCCTTCCAATTCCTAGGCATTTCCTATCCCATCGTCGCCATAAGACATATCTGTGTCGGTGCGACGTAAAACAAATAGAAAAAAAACCTCAAAATACAACACTACAGCACAGTAGTCAAATAGAGTGAATGTCTAGTGCTGAATTACAAGGTGAATAAATTGGAAGCACTGGGAAGAAAAATTATACGGAAACTACTACTACTACTACTACTACTACTACTACTACTACTACTACTACTACTACTACTACTACTACTACTACTACTACTACTACTACTGTCCGACTCGTTGGCTGAATGGTCGGCGCACTGGCCTTCGGTTCAGAGGGTACCGGGTTCGATTCCCGGCCTGGTCAGAGATTTTAACCTTCACTGGTTAATTCCAATGGCTCGGGGGCTGGGTGTTTGTGCTGTCACCAACTTCCCTGCAACTCACACATAACACTATCCTCCACCACAATAACACGCAGTTACCTACATATGGCAGATGCCACCCACCCTCATCGGAGGGTCTGGCTTACGAGGGCTGCACCCTGCTAGAAATAGCCATACGATTTTTTTACTACCGGTAGTACTAAAGAACTCTGGAAATCAAGAAGTAATGATGAAATATATCGGAACATAGAAAACATAACAGAAACAATGCGGAAGAGGCGATTGATATTTTTTGGACGTTTTTACGGAAGGGAAGACAACAGGTTAACCAAACAGATGTTCAAATATCTTTGGTACAAGAACTTAATAACAACTTGTATTCATGAAGTAAAGAAATGTTTGAAAAGAAACATTAGAAAGAAAGAAGCAACACAGAGAGAGATTTTGGGAAAGAAAGTGGTTAAAAATGGAAGAATTCCATGGTCGGGAGGAAAAGAAAACAGGCTCAAAATGGTCCGAGAGAAGACAGGTTCAAAATGATACGAGAGAAGACAGGTTCAAAACGATCCGAGAGAAGACAGGCTCAAAATGGTCCGGGAGGAAACAGGCTCAAAATGGTCCAGGAGAAGACAGACTCAACATGGTTCGAGAGGAAACAGGCTCAAAATGGTCCGGGAGAAGACCGACTCAAAATGGTCCGAGAGGAAACAGGCTCAAAATGGTCCGGGAGAAGACAGACTAAAATGGTCCGAGAGGAAACAGGCTCAAAATGGTCCGGGAGAAGACAGACTCAAAATTGTCCGGGTGAAGACAGACTCAAAATTGTCCGAGAGGAAACAGGCGCAAAATGCTCCGGGATAAGACAGACTCAAAATGGTCCGAGAGGAAACAGGCTCAAAATGGTCCGGGAGAAGACAGACTCAAATGGTTCGAGAGGAAACAGGCTCAAAATGGTCTGAGAGGAAACAGGCGCAAAATGGTCCGAGAGGAAACAGGCGCAAAATGATCCGGGAGAAGAAGACTCAAAATGGTCCGGGAGAAGACAGACTCAAAATGGTCCGGGAGAAGACAGACTCAAAATGGTCCGAAGAGAGGAAAAGGAGACACTGTGAGACGATGAAGGATTATTGGAGGAAGAAGCTGGAACAACAAAGGATGAAGCATTGAAACTGTCACGTGGTCCCTAGAAGACCCTTACGGAGAAATAATAATAATAATAATAATCATAATAATAATAATAATAATAATTGTATCAGCAAACTGTACATTTGCGACATTCATTGTGACATAAAAGACAGGAAGATTATGGTATCCTATGGCACGAGCACACAATCCCCGTCCAAGAGGAAATTAACCAGCCAGGAATGGAACCCGGGACGCCTTCGACCAAAGGCCAACATGTTATTTAGCCATACAGCAGGACATCGTGTTCTAGTGCGATACCGCCCTGCAGTCGAAAAAAGGTCAGTTGGAGAGGGCTAAATATGCATTTCAGCAGCGGCGACGTGTACTTTCTAGAACATTCTGGTGGTCATGCCTAGTAACTACGGTAAAGGCAGTATGTATACTTGTTTGTTTGTTTGTCTGTCTGTTTTCTGTTTGTTTGTTTGTTTGTTTGTTTGTTTGTTTGTTTGGTTGGTTGGTTGGTTGGTTGGTTGGTTGGTTGGTTGGTTGGTTGGTTGGTTGGTTGGTTGGTTGGTTGGTTTTTTTATTTTATTACATTTTGGCATTTGGTCCGTAAGACCATGCTGCCAGCTCTGCACATTTAGAAAACAGGAAAGTCAAAGAGCAACATCTTTACAACATGGGACCGTTCATGGCATTGTGACTAATTGGTGATGGAAAGCCACGGTACAGGAACTTTGGTTGGATGAAAACAGTTTAACTACAGACTACAGAACAAACGTATCACAATGTTAAATTAGCTTCACTAAAAAATTTGGCTATTGCTTGATATATACGGATGTCATAGCTGCTGAACAACGACGAAACGGAAGTGGGAAGTGGAACTTTCAGTTGTATAAGCTTTTGATATAAACTGGTCACTTGTGGTTTGTATCTAGTGCATCCTAAAATTGTATGGTTGAGGTCTGCTTCTTGATTGGGGTCAGAGGGACAATTTGGGGAGTCTATGACTTTGAGTCTGCACAGATGACTGGGGTAAGCTGCATGTCCAAGTCGCATTCTGATAATTGATGTCATATGGCGGCGAGTTAGAGATAGTAGACTGAACCATGGTTTCTGTGGGATGTGTCTCTGGATAGCGGCGTAATGCTTGCCTTTGATGCGTTGAGTTGTTGCCCAGTAATTTGACCATTCTTTGTAAGCCTGTTTCTTGATGTGGCTTTGGAGGTCCGTGTATGGTAGGCGTAGTGCTTGGAACTGGCCTTCTGTAATGCTCTGCTTTGCCAGTTGGTCTACGGTTTCATTGTGTATAATTCCAGTGTGACCTTTGATCCACATAAGATGAACTTCTTTTCCGTTTTCCTTAGCTTGGTATATGCAACTTAGTATGTCCATGATGTGTTTATTCGAACGCGTGTTCCTGCATGGTTGTTCTAGTTTTTGAAGTGCACTCTTGGAGTCCGTGAGAATTAATATACTGCTGAAGTGCTGGACGCCGTACGTGATGGCTGATTTAATGGCAAGTATTTCAGCTGTGAATATTGAAGCTTCGTGGGGAAGGGAGAACATTTTGCTAGTGTTGAGTGCAGGACAGTAGTACGCATATCCGACTCCTTCATTGGTCTTAGACCCATCTGTGTATATTTGAGTATAACTGTCCCAATATGCATCGATAAAATTTGTTACTTTTTCGTTGATATTGGTATTGCAGATTATAAAATCTGGAAGATGAAATGTGGATGGTTGAAATACTGAAAGTTCATACCGCTGTCGAAATACTGGAAGCACTGTATCTTGAAGAGTAAGGGGTATGATGTGCTGCAATTTCTTGATACTTTTGACCAATAGAGGTGTCCGTAGTCTTCTGTTTGTTCCTCTGTCACACAGTGGAAGGAGGCGGCGCAGTTTAGATGTTATAGGGTGGCTAGTTATGGGTGGGTGGGTGGGTTGGTTGGTTGGTTGGTTGGTTGGTTGGTTGGTTGGTTGGTTGGTTGGTTGGTTGGTTGGCTGGCTGGTTGGTTGGTTGGTTGGTTGGTTGGTTGGTTGGTTGGTTGGTTGGTTGGTTGGTTGGTTGGTTGGTTGGTTGGTTGGTTGGTTGGTTGGTTGGTTGGTTGGTTGGTTGGTTGGTTGGTTGGTTGGTTGGTTGGTTGGTTGGTTGGTTGGTTGGTTGGTTGGTTGGTTGGTTGGTTGGTTGGTTGGTTGGTTGGTTGGTTGGTTGGTTGGTTGGTTGGTTGGGTCTTCAGCCCAAAGGTTGATTAGATCTTCAACAGCGTTACAGTCAACTGTTATAAATAACCTATAGGTGTCACTGAAGTAGCGTACTAAAGATATAAGGAGTGGGGTAGTTTCCCGTTGCTTTCGTCGCTCTACTAGAAGTGTGCTAAGCCACTCGAATGACCTGTAGGCCATTCACACGGAGAGACTGGTTACATATTTTAATCAAAGCCAAGGATGACGCTATGATCTACCAGCTTTTTCCCCCAATAACGTATCAAAACTTACGAGCTGAAATTAGTAGCAAATAGTATCAAAACTCACGACTACAAACTAGTAGCTAAATTAACATTCCAATGAGTCTCAGCATTCACGACAGCAGGTGCCTGCGATGAGGTGCGCGCTCACTCCCGCACCAGGCCTCTCCGGAGGCCACACACCATTTAGAAATGTATGTCACAGGATAAAAGTACGTTATATTAGCTTTAAGACCACAGCAAAAATGTTGATAATAATACACCTCTGTCTCTTTCATTCACAACCAGGATCACAATAATAACTAAACGTATGTCGAAATGGTCCACCTTATCAATTATATACAATGCAATGTTTACATTACATTTTTAATCAAGGAACTACTGTAGTTTCGGCCTTGGCTGGCCATCATCAGCCTTAATGCAAAACTCTACAAACACATCTAATAACTAAAACAAATGACGTTAAAGGGTGTTAAAAGCATGCGGGATGAACTATGTGCACAACACGTAAAATATGAAGACCTACAATCTGTTTTCCAGTCAGTGACAGGGTCAGGGATGGGATGAATGAAGCCTCATCTACGGCGAGGATAGAAAATGTGCCGGCTGTCGAGGTCTGTCGCATTCCTCTGGGGCAATGATTAATGACTGACAAATGAAATGATATTGGAGAGTGTTGCTGGAATGAAAGACGACAGGGAAAACCCGAGTTCCCGAGAGAAGAAGCTGTCCCACCTCCGCTTTGTCCAGCACAAATCTCACATGGAGTGACCGGGATTTGAACCACGGTATCCAGCGGTGAAAGGCCGGCGCGCTGCCGCCTGAGCCACGGGGGCTTCACGTAAAATATGACGAAATTAAAATGATGCTCTAAAATTCTTAGATGCGTTGTGCATCATGTTAAAAATGTTCCATTAATGCTTCTTGTTAAAAAATCATGAAAATGCTGCAAAGTTCCTCTGTTGGAATAGTCAATGGTTGAATCGAGGAACGCTGCTGGAAAATCATTTCGAAGTGTAAATTTATAAGAAATAAAATGCAAACAACAGACCAGATAAACGACGCCCAGGAATCTGTTGTCTGATTTGCAGGACGATTTAGTGTGTCACCAATCAAGTCTGCACAACATGAGAGGACACATCCTCTTTCTCGACACTGAACTTCAACCAGCCTGTCGTGAGAGACGACCACTGGACCTCAAGCTGAGTCTGACATTGGTTCACGATCCATTCTGTACCACCACCCTTGATCAACTCTTATTTTCTTCCGAGGCCTACGGAATCTTCCACTTTCACGCCTTTTGGTTCTTTATCTTCATTCCAGGAAATATCCGACATTTAAACATACAACTGGCAACTGTTGATATTTATCGATCATTAATTTCCGATCGACTTATGTCCTGCTCGTGCATCAGCACGTCACACAGTTTACCGCACAATGACGATAACAACAGGAGGAAATACTTGTCTTTGCCCCAGAAGGAAAAGCACAAGAATCTGTAACAAACTTCATGACAAGGGGAGCGTTTAACAAATCGCAACATGAAGCACTGGATGTCACTAGTTCAAAATAACAACAGTCTGATGTTGTAAGGTGATAGAACGGAGGAAGACGAACCTAGCGTCCTCATCGACAAAATCCACAGCACTCCAATACAGTTCCAGGTATCCCAGGTCAAGTAATCGAAACAGTTCCTTCCTACTAGCAGGCAGACATACAGCACGTGTTAATGGCAGATATAAAACGTGTCAGTAGTTAATTACTTATCTAATCCGCTTACCCTCCACGGTAGATTTTTTCCTCCAAACTCAGCGAGGGATGCCACCTCTACCGCCTCAAGGACAGTGTCCTGGAGCGTGATACATTTAGTTAGGGATACAAATGGAAGGAGGACCAGTACCTCGCCAAGGCGGCCTCACCTGCTGAGGGACCTTGTGGGGGAACAGGAAGATAGGAAGAGATAGACAAGGAAGCGTCCGTAGCCTTAAGTTAGGTACTATCCTGGCATTTGCCTGGAGAAGAATTGCGGAACCAGTGAAAATCGATTCGAGGGTGGATGAGGTGGGAATCGAACCCCCTCTACTCAGTTGACCTCCCGAGGCTGAGTCCAGTTAGTGATGGGATAATCGAATACTTTTAACAATCGAATAACCTCCATCCGATTATTTAAATAATCGAATGAGTTTCAAATATCATTCAGTTTGTATCGCTTAGAATACTCGGATGCGTCATGAATCATTTGTTCAATTTAAGTGTGTCGGGTGGATAATCGATTGAAATAAGCGAATAGATGAACTCGTATGAAAAAATAGAACTACTCCTTTTTCCAAACGTATCTCCAAACGTTGAAACTAAATGAGTGAATTAACTGTCTTAATAACATCACTTGTCATTCGGTTATTTCATAAGCATTCACTATTCGATTGCCTTATTCATTCGAATGAATAATCGAAAAAGAACTAGAATCGAATAATCGAATAAAATGAAATAATCGGATAAGCGATTATTTTGTATTCGATTATCCCATCACTAAGTCCAGTCCTCGGACAGCTTTTAAAATTTCCCGGGCGTCCGGAGGTGGCAACTAATCACACTAGCCACTACACCACAGAGACGGAGGGCGAGGTAGTAGTTTATTACAATTACGCTGAATAGTGGGGTCCGTAAACAAGCACTGTGTACGTGAAGTGACGTGCAGGTGTCGCAGGCTGGCGAGCTAGCAGGCACGACCTTTAAAGATACCTACGTGGGATGACACAAGGTCCTTGGCGGTCTCCACCTAGAAATGACAATATGGCTCTCAAATTAGGACACGGGCAGGCTTGTTCGCTCTCGCCTTCACCCGGCACATAGCCCGCTCCGACATGTGCCCACAAGCACACGTCACGGGTTGCAATGGATCGCGATAAATCACTGGCGTTTGTGGTCTTGTATGCGCGTTTGAAGAAAAGGAGAAGAAATAGACTATAATCGGTTCATCCAATCAATATTAAAAGAGATGAGGTTGGAGCAATATTAGTACTAACTTGTTAAAGATTTAACAAAGGGCGGGGACAAGTTTTTCAACTATTTTAGAATAAACGTTCAATTTTTTATGAACTACATGTAAGAAAAAATCCATTCACCAGCCTGTAGTGACCTCTTATGGAATTGAGTGACGAGTAAAGTGTATCTCTTTCATAGAGTTTCCTATTTGTATTGTTATCTTGTTTTTATTTTTCTTAACCAAGACAAAACACGTTATTATTTTTTGTACTTTAAGCTGGAGCCAAACATAAAAACATTTTAAAAATCATGAACCCGACAGGTGAGTAGAACTGTGGCAGTTCGAATAATGCACTTATAACGTAGTTGGTGTGAGATGATGAACGGCCTTATTTCGTCCATGTATAGAATTCAGTTAGGATGTCTAAAAAGCAAGAAAAATCTACAAGAACTCCGCCGAAAAAGAAAGCAACGTTACCTCCTCTATTCTATGACGAGTTTCTGACATAATGAGAATCAATTAAATGGAAGGAAATGTTGTTATCAACTTAACCTAACCTAACCTTCTTGTCGCGGCTTTGGTACGGTTTCTCCAACTCTGTGTTAAAGTTTACTTAACAAATGTTTCCTGTTTCACGAACACATTTCCAACATTTGTTACGAAACAATTAACACGTATCGTGAGATTTCTGAACGGGAGCGTCTTTTGTTTCTTTACATGAAGCGTTCAGAGCGGTGTACTGTTTGTCACACGTGGTTGACATTATTATAGGTTATGGTCAGCGGATGCCGCTAAGACGTAAACTTTTTTAAAGTTTGCTTTACGTCGCACCCACACAGATAGGTCTTATGGCGACGATGGGATAGGAATGGCCTAGGAGTAGGAAGGAAGTGGCCGTGGCCGTAAGTAAGGTACAGCCTCAGCATTTGCTTGGTGTGAAAATGGAAAACCATTTTCCGGGTTTCCGACCGTGGGGAGACGTAAACATGTGCACTAAGAGGCAACAAAAGCGTTATTATAATGAATCCGATACAAACGTTATTATAGATTTAATGTGAAAGTATGCAAGTGTGCTTGAAAAATAAAAAAAGGGATGGTTATATCACAACATTAAATATGTTCTTATACTAGCTGTAGTACCCCGCGTCGCCCGGATAGTTTCTGAATATTTCCCTTTAAGATTTGCATTACCAGTTAGTTATGTGTGAAGTGAAATTTTATAGAATTCCTTTTTGACTTGCAGATTGATATGTTACGATCTATTATGTAGTTTTAGAATTATTTAGATGTAAATTTTTAAGTTTCAGATTATTTAATTTTCGAGTAAAACTTCGTCCTTATCGACTGGGAAGTATTTGATCCTGTCAAAAATTAATAAGTGATAACTATATGTATTTAGCCGTCGCACTATAGACACGATGTACAGGATTTCAACTGTCAATGAGACCGACCCCCTCTCGCCCCCACCCCTAAGAGATAAAAAATCTGGATTGTCGCCATTCATCTCAGTGACCCCGAAAACTGTAGATTCGACACTGTTTTAAATTATTTTTATATCTCACTCCCCCCCTCACCCTCACCCCAAAGGGGGCTGAACATGAAATTTAAAAAATTCGGAGTGTCACTATTCATTTCAGCGACCACGAAAACTATGGATTCGATACTATTTTAGATTATTTTTATACCACCCCCCTCACCCCCTGTCCATAAGGGTGCTAGGGATGGCTTACCCCCACAGTGCTCGTCTCCCGATAGTAAGTAATACGTGTACCAAATTTGTTGAAATTGCTCCAGTGGTTTAGGAGGAGATGTGTCATTTACACACCCACACACACACACACACACGCACACACATATATTCATTTTTATATATAGTAAGAGGAAGAAGAAGATAAGATTTTATATATAACTTTTCGATTATTTTTATATCTCACCCCCTTCGCCCCCCACTTGGACCTGTAAAAAATCCGGAGTATTACTATTCATCTCAGAGACCCTGAAATCTATGGATTCGAAACTGCTTTTAATTATTTCTATATCTCACCCCCCATTCGCTCCCCACCTAAAAGGGGGCTGAACTTGGACTTTAAAAAATCTGGAGTATTACTTTTCAACTGAGCGACCCCGAAAACTATGAATTCGACACTACTCTCGATTATTTTTATAACTAGCCCCCCTGACCCCCTTCCTTAAGGGTGCTAGGGATGGCTTACCTTCACAATGGTCGTCTCCCGATAGTAAGTAATACGTGTATCAAGTTTGGTTGAAATTGCCCCAGTGGTTTAGGAGGAGATGTGTCATTTAGACACACACATACATCCATTTTTATAAATTGTATGTATGTATGTATGTATGTATGTATGTATGTATGTATGTATGTATGTATGTATGTATGTATGTATGTATGTATGTATGTATGTATGTATGTATGTATGTATGTATGTTCAGTCCGTCAGCGATTCCGCTGGTGGGATCCTCAACAGCTCTGCCATCAGCTGTCATAGATGCCTAGGCATTACTGAAGATGCGTACTAGGAAAATGAGGAGTGAGGTAGTTTCCCGTTGCTTTCCTCACCGAGCCAGAGTTGCTATTACATATCAGTCTGCCAAGCCCACTGAAATGCACACACCAACCGACCTTATGAGCAACATTTTCACACCATTCATAGCAGGGACTGGCTGCATAAGCATTGGCATTACTGGCATCGCTCATACCTCAGTCACTTTCATATTGTCAAAGCCAAGGATAATACAGACAGATTTATGAAAGTAACAAAATTGCTCTAGCCCATACCAGAAGACATAGTGCACTGTAAACACTAGGTCCTGCCAGCAAAGGCAAGATAAATTTTTTGTACTTCACCCCCTTCCCATCCCCGCCCAAAGGAGTCATATGAGTGCCTTACACAACAGTATATTTTTTCCAGATAGTAAGTCTTATGTGTACCAATTTTGGTTGGCAGCTATGCCCAAACGTACATACATAATCTCACTGCTCTAGAATCCTGGACCTGACGTTGCCATGGTTACGGCAGTTCATTTCTTTTAACAGATTCCTAGAGCAGGGGTAGTGTGGTGCCAATATCTCCGTAACGGTTGGTTTTCGGGCCCGTAGGGCTTACCGAGTTTTGTTCTTTGCGTCAAGAGGATTAAATTGAGCTTTATCTCGTCCTTATACGACAAATTCGATATTTTGCCTGTATTAGCCTATTATTTTTATCTCCCCCCGTGCCCCCTCGAATTTTTTGAAAATAAAATACAGCCCATGTTACTCACTGACAATGTAGCTTTCTATAGGTGAAGACATTTTTAAAATCGGTTCAGTATTTTTTGAGTCTATTCGTTACAAACACACACATTTTTCCTTTTTATAATATTAGTATAGATGAGCGCAATCTAAGGCTCCTACAACACCGGGAAAATGTGATAATTAGTAAAGTTTTGAAGGATTTTCGGGCATTCTTTTACTGCGGGGAAAGTAATGTAATACGTTGCTAATGTCGCAAAGGCAGCAGAAACTCTTTGCACAATTCTACACACTTTTGTGTTGCACTCATCAACATAGTCTCCTACAATTACATGACAAGAGGCGGAAGCATAATACCGAAGAATTATAAGCAACTGCTGCACTGGAGACACTGATAAGTTTCAGTTTGTGGGAAACTATAACCTATTTTCAATTTCTTCTAGTACCTTGTTCATTATGACTTTGGTAATTAGGCATCTTTGCAGAAAACTTTCTTCTGACAACTATAAAAAGTAGTTTTTTCTCCGTTGCCTTCTTCAGTTTATAGATAGTCTTCACACAGAAATACAGCTTCAAACTTACGACTTCTAAGTGCTACCAATTTTGAAATTTTAGCAGCTGTTAAGATGTTTAACACAGGGTTGGTGTCGTATTATTTCAACACACGTATCAAAAGTTTGTTAGAACAATTCTCGATGAGACGGTCATTTTGTTAAACTGTGTGTAAGTCTACTTAACAGCAGTGTTAACACTTAACACACGTTGAAGAAACTGGGCCCTGGCCTTTGTGTATTTTTACCGACCTACGGCACGTGTGTATGTAATATGTTGTATTTGCTTGTGTGTGTTACTGTAGCGTGGTCCGACTCGTTGACGGAATGGTCAGCGCACTGCCTTTCGGTACAGAGGGTCCCGGGTTCGATTCCCGGCCGGCTCGAGGATTTTAATCGCTTCTGATTAATTCTTCTGGCTCGGGGACTGAGTGTTTGTGTCTGTCCCAACACTCTCCTCTTCATATTCAGACAACACACCACACTACCAACCACCACAGAAACACGCAATAGAGATTACATCCCTCCATATAGGGTTGGGGTCAGAAAGGGTATCCGGTCGTAAAACAAGGCGAAATCCAATTGTATGGCGCAATTCGCACCCGTGACCGCACAGGTGTGGGAAAAGCGGTAGAATAAGAAGATGATGAATAAGTTATTACAGCGTGGTTTCACTTCAGTCCGACACGTCATGGCAAATTTCAAGAATGGAGCTGAATTTAGTTGTACTTCCTCTCAGTGCCGTAGCCAAAGGGTGGTTACTGGAGATTAGAACCCCCCTCTTCCCATGGAAATTTTACAAAAATAAAATATTTTTTTGCTATTTGCTTTACGCCGCACCGACACAGATAGGTCTTATGGCGACGACAGGACAGGAAAGGGCTAGGAGTGGGAAGGAACCGGCCGTGGCCTTAATGAAGGTACAGCCCCAGCATTTGCCTGGTGTGAAAATGGGAAACAACGGAAAACCATTTTCAGGGCTGCCGACAGTGGGGTTCGAACCTACTATCTCCCGAATACTGGATACTGGCCGCACTTAAGCGACTGCAGTTATCGAGCTCGGTAAAAAATAAAATAAACAGAAACTGACAATAAACTAAACAAACATGAGACATAACCAAGAGATCTGTTGATTCTAGTTTATAAGAAGCCTCGAAAGTTGGATTTTAGATTGTAAACTGAACTTACAACTTTCGACGTTGATCGTATTGTTGTTGTACTGTATTTTAATGCAAGAGTTTGTAGTGTACTGCAATCTGCCCCCCCCCCCATGGCACTACAGCCCCTGAAGGGCCTTGGCCTACCAAGCGACGCTGCTCAGCCCGAAGGCCTGCAGATTACGAGGTGTCGTGTGATCAGCATGACGAATCCTCTCGTCCGTTATTCTTGGCTTTCTAGACCGGGGCCGCTATGTCACCGTCACATAGTTCCTCAATTCTAATCACGTAGGCTGAGTGGACCTCGAACCACCCCTCAGGTCCAGGTAAAAATCCCTGACCTGGCCGGGCCTGCGGGTAAGAGGGAGGCTCAATTCACTTGCGAGTATCGGTATAATGACAAGCCATGCTGCGCGCATCACACACACGCCTTCATTGTGTCCTTTAATCATTTTATAACGATAAACCCCTGATCCTGGCTACGCTACTACTTCCTCTTCAAACAAGGATCACCACCATCATGTGTGTGAATAGGGTTGTGAAATGAACAGTTTACCGGAAAGCGAAGCTCTCCGTGACAGGTTATCGTTCCTGTAGATGTTAACGACACGGAACTTCTATGGAAATGTTGAACATGTGGCAGCCAGCGTGTAGTGTCAAAGGTCTAGGAGCAACAGTCGCTGGAGAAGTTAACAATGGAGCAGGCAGGGTGGTGTGGCTGCTAGAAGGAACCTCGCCCTCTGAGTCATCCGGGACTTCCGGCAGCTCAATGGTCTCCACATTTCCCCGTCCGTTAGTTAATTCATGATATAATTATTCCTCTTTCGTTTCGGCCGTCTGAGGATCACGTTTAACTCTCTGCCACTATCTTTTGATCCTTTCTCGTACTTCCTTGTTCAGGTCTTCTGTACTGTATCTCTCTTTTCCCACTAGTGTTTCCCCTGTCTGCTGGAAACCGCGGAACGTTTTGACGAGTTATCTAAATTGTTTTCTGTCCGTGACCCTCATCTTAGTCAAGTCCAACCTCACTTCTTCAAAGATTTTCTTCGTTAGTCTGTTACTGTCCACCCTCAACAAGTGTCCATAAAACTGTGACGTTTCTTCCTCATCACCTCAAGCACTCCTTCCTTGTGAGATCTCAGTCTCCTCCCCCAGAACTTTTCTTGGCATTGTCTTTCTCTCTTCCGGGTATCTTTAAAGTTCACAACTTTTGCAATCATATGGCATGTTTCCGCTGCAATTGGCACTCGGGTTTAACAAGACTCTCTTGATTTAGTACAACATATTTGTTGTAGGTTTCTTGTCACTTGAAATGCGATTTCCCTTTTTCTCGCCCGCTCCTTAATGGCATTCTTTTCCGACCCATTCTCTTGTAATGTTCCTCCGAAATACTTAAAGCTCGCAACTCTCCTTAATTTTTCGTCTCCTAACTTCAACAACTGAGGGGTCCGGCTCCATGGCTAAATGGTTAGCGTGCTGGCCTTTGGTCACAGGAGTCCCGGATTCGATTCCGGCAGGGTCGGGAATTTTAACCATAATTGGTTAATTCCCCTGGCACGGGGACTGGGTGTATGTACCGTCTTCATCATCATTTCATCCTCATCACGACGTGCAGGTCTCCTACGGGAGTCAAATCAAAATACCTGCAACATTTCAACAACTGAGGGGCCTCTTTAATGCTGGAATGTTGGGCTAAAAGAGATGGTATTGGTGTTCTTTTGAGAGGACAGTCGAATTAGATGAGTGGAATGAAGGTAGCGGCCATGAAAGTGAGGAACCCAGGACATCATGAGGAAGAGTTCAGAATTAGAAACAATAGGCACTGTTTCACTTGCACTGTGCGGTTTGGGTCCCGTAGCTGTGAGCTTGCATTCGGGAGATAGTGGGCTCCAACCCCACTGTCGGCAGCCCTGAAGATGGTTTCTCTTTTTCACACCAGGCAAATCCTAGGGCTGTGCTTTAATTAAGGCCACGGTCGCTTCCTTTCCCCTCCTAGCCCTTCGTCGCCGTAAGACCAATCTGTGTCGGTGCGATTTAAAGCAGATGGTTCCAGTACCAAAAAAAAAAAAAAAAAAAAAAAAAAAAAAAACCTGGACCCATGAAATGGTGCAGTGGGTTGCCCCACGTTGTCGTCTTACGCAAGAGGACAGCACTCGATGAAGAATGGTGTGGTCCGAGTTCACGTTGGTGATATGGCAAAACGACGTAGCAGAAGCAGATGTGTGGCGTGGTTACAGCATAAATCATCTAACGCAGAAATATGTTTAAAAAAAAAGACGTAAACATGCAAAAAAAATTTAAAAAGAGAAAAGGAAGAGAAGGTCGATCAGTGAAAATGGATCGGAATACTCCAAAAAGGGGAAAAGGAAATATAAAATGTTACAAACAGAAGTAAATATGAGTGTACACAAATTAAAAATAATTATGCTTATAGTACAAAATAAAATAATCGAAGAAGAAAATATAAAAAACTCCTTTAATTTCTTTCTGGAGGGTCTGTGGCGGAGACTAGTGCGAGAAGAGAGATAGAGAGAGATTAATGAATGCAGATAAAGCAAACACAAGTTTTGAATGGAGGGGGATGATGAAACACCAAATGAGTCAATGACAGCCCGCCTGGTGGCGTCAAGACTATATGGTCTAACACCTTGGTTAGCCGTTTCAAGTTCAGTCTGCAAGCCTCTGTGAATTTACTGAACAGCTCCACAGTTTGTAACTGTGTGACTTCGTTTTGTTCCATATCTCGTCATTAGAAATTGAGTTTAACCATCGTCGTCTGGTCTCCTTCTTCTCGTATCTTCCATGATCTAGTGCCGATGTTGAAGAAAATCACCCTCGTATCGTGTTAGATTGCATGACTCAATTTCAAACCTCTCCGCACTGTCCATACGACGCTGTTGATGGTGATCCATCTGTCGGATGGGGACAATAAGCCTTGTGCAGACCCCTTGGTGGTATTGGGCAGGAGTAGGCTATGTGATGATATCCGGTTTCACCCCCTTCGTACCTCATCATTTTCATGTAACAACCAGACTTGGAGGTCGGATATAAAGACCTAGATCAGGCGAGCCGAACATGTTCTCGGACACTCCCGGCCATACGATAATGAGTATCCTCGATTTTGGGGTCCAAGCATCAGACATCTGGCTCTATGGACACCTCACCTTTGATCGGAGAGCTCAAACAATTCTGAAATGTTTCCTCAAGACTAAGAAGGATTACAAATTGTGAACTCAAGAATAGGCAGGAATGTATTAGGAATCAACATTCAGCTTCAAAGGTTTCAAGGAAAAGCGAGAAGAAATGTTCAGACGAAAGGAGACTGGCAGAAGAAATCAGATCATTAAGTTACTTTATATGAAATTTGGAAGACCCTAAACGAGGGAAGAATCCTCTGGGTTCGTTCCAAAAGGGTCAACGCCATTTTTAAGAATGAAAGTTGAGATAGTAACAGGTAGAGGAGCTTTTTATCCTGGCCTGCAACATATTGAAAGGGTCAGTGTCTCTGAAAAAATATATTAAACGAACAGTTCTCGTTTAAATAAGCCCTTGGCAATAATATTAGATTACTGACAAAAATTAGAGACATGGGATTTTTTAAAATACGATATAAATGGAATATTTAATCAATTGATTTCCAGAGAGAAAGTGTAAACTTATTTAAAATTAGTTGTTGAAAACAATTGTTGGAGAATTATAAGCAAAACTTAAAATGATCATTGCTTCAAAACAGGCTTTTTGACATCGGCGCTTTTAGAACCATTCCACAGAATTATGTGGCTGTTTCTAGTCTGCTATGTACATTGTCCTTGGAACCGGCTGGAGATCGAACTCGGCGGCCGTAAACCGAGAGACAACTCACTGGCCTCTAAGTCATGGAGCTGGGAATTATTAATAATAATAATAATAATAATAATAATAATAATAATAATAATAATAATAATAATAATAATAATAATAATAATAATAATAATAATAATAAATTTTGAAAAGACTTGCTCCATCTCTTAACTTCTAAACAAGGGACTATCTCGCATCGTGAAAGGTGATTTCTCCTCTATCTGTCCGTTAATATTTGAGCTATGCCCTTACATGATTAACCTGTAAATAATAAATCTGAATAGTCTTAATTCATATGTCTGGGTCCTTTGTAACTGACGACCAACACGGCATGATTTTATATTCCTATTTATATAAATTAATTTTCACTCCCGACCCCCATCATATCAGCGGCGTCCACATATAACACAACTAACATCCCTCCACATGTGAATGATCATAAAACTGGGGACGAACTGACCCCAACAAAATGAGCAAGAATGTACCCCTTAAAACAATAACCACCCACAACAGCGACAGCCAGGTAATGCACTGCCTGTCCACCGTTCTAGCCCTTCAGACAAGCAACTCAATGTTGAAAATATCGTAGGGATGTAACCTTCGAATCTTAGATAAATAAAATATATTATGGTAATATATTTTTATTTATTCCTAAAAGGCACAATACTTTTTTTAGTAATCGTTATTCGGTCGATTAGATTAGCAATTTGCCTTTTTCTATCACTACAGCCGCTAATGTGAGTCAATGTAGAGTTTCGATGTGGACATTTTTCAAACAATAAACAACGCCTGAGGGTACTGAACCGAGGAAACATTACAGAAAGAATTATGCCAATAAGTTAATTTAACTAGGATCTGAATAAGAAAGAAAACGAGTAAAGAAACAAGCCTTTTTCCGGAACTGCATGTAGGCCGAAAGTGATTTTCGGATTTTTTTTAGTTTGATAGAGCTATCCAAGACTGAAAATTTGAAACCTATCCGAGTCTCTTAGTTCTTCAACCTCCGGCACAATTGAGAAAATTTTACTTGCCCTATTGACTCTCTGATATGTTTCAAGACACAAACACAAAACCCTTCAGTTTCAACTTCCTTATATTGCTTTTGTGATGGCAACTCTTTACGAGATAGCTTGAGAAATTAATTGCTGTCTCATGTGGAGACCGGAATCTCTTCTAACAAGTTAAATGCTCGTTTAAACAGCAGCAGATCATGGTCCAGCTAAGCAGCGCGGGGGCGTGAGTTTGTGGGCGACAAGACGACCGAGGTGCGGCCCAGTGGAGCGGCAGGATGTATCAGTGTCGTAATATTGTACTAGGTATTGATAACAAGGATGCAGGGGCATCTAAAAAGTATTGGTAACAAGAATGTACAGATAATGAGGATGTGTTGGTAACAAGAAAGTACCGAGCTCGATAGCAGCAGTCGCTTAAGTGCGGCCAGTATCCAGTATTCGGGAGATAGTAGGTTCGAACCCCACTGTCGGCAGCCCTGAAAATGGTATTCCGTGGTTTCCCATTTTCACACCAGGCAAATGCTGGGGCTGTACCTTAATTAAGGCCACGGCCGCTTCCTTCCCAATCCTAGCCCTTTCCTGTCCCACCGTCGCCATAAGACATATCTCTGTCGGTGCGACGTAAAGCCAATAGCAAAAAAAAAAAAAGAAAGTAGGGACATTGAGGATGTGTTGGTAAAAAGAATGTACATACATTGAGGATGAGTTGGTGAGAAGACTGTACATACATGGAGAAGTGTTGGTAACAAGAACGTAGGGACATTGTGGATGTACTGGTAACAAGAATGTGTATACATGGAGCATCTGTTGGTGACAAGAATGTACGGACATTGGGGAGGTATTGGTAACACGAATGTAGAGACACTGAGGATATGTTGGTAACAAGAAAGTAGGGACATTGACAATATGTTGGTAACAAGAAAGTAAGGATATTAAGGATGTGTTGGTAAAAATAATGTACATACATTGAGGATGAGTTGGTGAGAAGAATGTACATACATGGAGAATGTGTTGGTAACAAGAATGTAGGGACATGGAGGATGTGTTGGTGACAAGACTGTATGGACATTGTGGAGGTATTGGTAACACGAATGTAGGAACATGGAGGATGTGTTGGTAACAAGAATGTACATACATGGAGAATGTGTTGGTAACAAGAATGTAGGGAAATGGAGGATGTGTTGGTGACAAGACTGTATGGACATGGAGGATGTGTTGGTGACAAGAATGTAGGGACATGGAGGCTGTGTTGGTGACAAGACTGTATGGACATTGTGGAGGTATTGGTAACACGAATGTAGGAACATGGAGGATGTGTTGGTAACAAGAATGTAGGAACATGGAGGATGTGTTGGTAACAAGAATGTAGGAACATGGAGGATGTGTTGGTAACAAGAATGTACATACATGGAGAATGTGTTGGTGACAAGAATGTAGGGACATGGAGGATGTGTTGGTGACAAGACTGTATGGACATTGTGGAGGTATTGGTAACACGAATGTAGGAACATGGAGGATGTGTTGGTAACAAGAATGTACATACATGGAGAATGTGTTGGTAACAAGAATGTAGGAACATGGAGGATGTGTTGGTAACAAGAATGTACATACATGGAGAATGTGTTGGTAACAAGAATGTAGGAACATGGAGGATGTGTTGGTAACAAGAATGTACATACATGGAGAATGTGTTGGTAACAAGAATGTAGGGACATGGAGGATGTGTTGGTGACAAGACTGTATGGACGTTGTGGATGTGTTGACAACAAGAATGTAGGAACATTGTGGATGTGTTGTAACAGGAAGGTACAGACATCAAGGAAGTGTTGTTTTAAAGGAAGAAGACCCTTCTAGGACACATTAATGACGATAAAGTTTCCAGTAGATATTTTTAAATTGTTTTTACAAGGTGTTCTACTTCGCACCGACACAGATAGGTCTTATGGCGACGATGGGTTAGCAAAGGGCTTGGAGTGGGAAGGAAGTGGCCGTGACCTTAATTAAGGTACAACCCCAACATTTGCCTGGTGTGAAAATGGGAAACCACGGAAAACCATCTTCAGGGCTGCCGACAGCGGTGTTCGAACCCACTATCTCCCGAATAACGGATACTGGCCGCACTTAAGCGGCTGCAGCTATTGAGCTCGGTGGAGATATTTCTAAAGATCAGGCAGGCAATCGAAGAAAGAGATATTTGGGTATTTGCTTACCTCCTTCGCTTTAAATAATGACCGCACACAGACAAGTTATTCTCTAGGATACTTACACATTTCAAAAAATTAGTCAAAAAACTCATTCAGCCTATTCTTTACTGACATAGCTGATCAAACAGTATGTGACGACTGCTGTAGGCGAAACGATCACCGCAGTCATTGGGTCAGGGCTGGTGAAATTTTCTGAGTTAACTACAGTATTCGAATTTTAATAGGACTTGAGCTTGACTTTTCGGACCACTGACTTCTCGTAAGAAAACTGTCAGTAGTTGACTGGTCGGCGCGGCTTGGAGTTGAACCAGTGAACTTTAGCGCTTGAGTCCCCTTCATGGACAGGAGAGGAAATATGTCTTGCGATACGAGGGTGATTTATTGACTCGGCCATTAAATGTCAACAAATACGCGTATATGTAAATTACATAAGAAAATGCCTGTAATAGACGGGGAATATCCATCTTCCATAACGAGTAATGAGCATGTTACAAAGCCAACGGCGTAATTAGTCGTTTGTTTTGCCCGTGACGTAATTGATTTCACCGTTAATGGTGCTGCGCCTACAGACCTCATGAACTGTTCGAGCAGTGCCAATCATCCTGAGGAACGGTGATGTCGTTTGTCATGTGAAATATCTATAATAATAATAATAATAATAATAATAATAATAATAATAATAATAATAATAATAATAATAATAATAATAGTACCGGGCGGTACACCTCCACGCCGCTAATTCAAACTTTGCGCCAGTTGAAAATCCTCTGCTGGAGGAAGTCCGAACTTTATCTAATGTATCAATTTTCAAGTTACCCAGAAGATGTCACTACTTGGAAATTTTGAAGTTTCTGAACTGGGTCGTTTTCGACGTATTTTTGTTTTGCTTGTAGTAAGAAGTGTGAACTTTCTCTTCTAGAGGACACTACTGAAGAACTACAACAGTGCACCCTAGTGCAAGGTGAAAGAACAGTTTTTTGGAGAAATTTTTATTTCAAAAGTTTGTTTCTTGTTAAATTTCCCTCTGGTATTGTTTAAGTTGGCTGTATACCCCTTTCTTTCCCCTTGTTTTGAATTTTAGCCAATCCCGAATTTCTTTAATTAATTTATGACCGATAAGGTGTTTCTTCTTCAAATTGGATATGCTGCTTAACCCTAACCAATAAATGATTGTGGGCGGGTGTTTTCTTTCCTGAAACGCCTCGAACTTTCCGCGAGAGTATATAAACTGCTGATTTTAGGGTCTCGGCGCCACTTCTGTACCATCTTTCAGTGTGTAAAGTACCTAGCAGGGGGCGGGAAGCGCCTCTTTCTTCGGGCAACAGTTCAACAACCAGGTAATGGCCGTATAATAACTTCTTTTCTTGCTAGCTCAGCAGTTTAACTCTCGGGGCGGGTCCGAAGTTTTTCCACCATGTAACTTTTCCCTAAAATGTAAAGACTCTTTGTATCTATTCTCTTGTAAGCTACATATTGGGATGGAGACTGCTTAACCCTCTCGAGCTCCCACTCATATTGTTTTGAGGTGAACTTATTTTCACAACCAATTCTTCTTTAACGTAATGTAAATTGTTTCTTTCTAAAGTCACCTCTTTAGTATGGGATTAGCCCTTGCATTTGTGGCCTAGAGCCAGATTAGGTTTTAAAACAAAATGTATTAGGAGTGCAGTTCGCCTCCTCTCACATTGGTATTTTAGAGGCCATGTAATTATCCTTTTCTCGCTTAATAGGCCTCAGTAGGTTGGGTATTTTACCCCTGTGTCTATGTCCTTAGAGGACAACTTGAAGGTGGAGTTCGGTGTGGCCTTTTGATAGGCTTAAAACTTTGAGAGCGGATCGCTCTTTTGAAATTTGTTTCTGCGTGCCTCTCGGAGGTCTTACTGTGTAATTTGGAGCAAGTGCTCCTGGGCATGATTGGGGTTTTCTGCCCCTTTGTTAAACCTTATGTACATGTAAGCTTGGGCTAACTGCTCAAGAATTGTGAGTTCGGGGCTCGAAGCCCAAAGCCTGTAAATACTGTTGTTGCTCTTTTGTTGCCTTGCTACTCTGTACCTTCCATGCTTGTTATTTCTTGATTTTGAAAAGAGAATAAAACCTTATTAAATTTCACATTAACTTTAATTTCGTAGTTTGAGACCCGTTCACCCCCGCACCTTCTTTCACCTCTACCTACCACAAAAATACGGTAACAATAATAATAATAATAATAATAATAATAATAATAATAATAATAATATTAATACATACATACATACATACATACATACATACATACATACATTCATTATCATTATAGACTGTTATGCCTTTCAGCGTTTAGTCTGCAAGCCTCTGTGAATTTACTAAACGTCGCCACAATCCTCGATTTGCAACTAGTGTTGTGGCCTCATTTAGTTCTATACCTCTTATCTTTAAATCGTTAGCAACTGAGTCTAACCATCGTCGTCTTGGTCTACCTCTACTTCTCTTACCCTCCATGGCAGAGTCCATTACTCCCCTACGTAACCTATCCTCCTCCATTCGCCTCACATGAATCCACCATCGAAGCCGGTTTATGCGTACAGCTTCATCCATCGAGTTCATTCCTAAATTAGCCTTTATCTCCTAATTCTGAGTACCATCCTGCCATTGTTCCCATCTGTTTGTACCAGCAATCATTCTTGCTATTTTCATGTCTGTTACTTCTAACTTATGAATAAGATCCTGAGTCCACCCAGCTTTCGCTCCCGTAAAGCAAAGTAGGTCTGAAAACAGAGCGATGTAAAGATAGTTTCGCCTGGGAGCTGACTTCCTTCTTACAGAGTACTGTTGATCGCAACTGCGAGCTCACTGCATTAGCTTTACGACACCTTGATTCAATCTCACGTACTATATTACCATCCTGAGAAAACACACAACCTAAATACTTGAAATTATTGACCTGTTCTAGCTTTGTATCACCAATCTGACATTCAATTCTGTTGAATTTCTTACCTACTGACATCAATTTAGTCTTTGAGAGGCTAATTTGCATACCATACTCATTGCACCTATTTTCAAGTTCCAAGATATTAGACTGCAGGCTATCGGCACAACCTGCAATTAAGACCAAGTCGTCAGCATAGGCCGACTGCTTACCATATTTCCATCTAACTGAATCCCTCCCTGCCATTTTACAGTATACCTTTCAGCAGATGATTCATGTAAACTACGAATAGCAAAGGTAAAAGACTTCAGCCATGTCTAACCCCTGTAAGTACCCTGAACCAAGAACTCATTCTACCATCAATTCTCACTGAAGCCCAATTGTCAACATAAATGTCTTTGATTGATTTTAATAATCTACCTTTAATTCCATTGTCCCCCAGTGTAGCGAACATCTTTTCCCTCGGTAGCCTGTCATATGCTTTCTCTAGATCTACGAAACATAAACACAACTGCCTATTCCTCTCGTAGCATTTTTCAATTACCTGGCGCATACTGAAAATCTGATCCTGACAGCCTGTCTGTTCCCTTGCTTATAGATAGGTGCAATCACTGCTTTTGTCCAATCTGAAGGTACCTTACCAACACTCCATGCTAATCTTACTACTCTATGAAATCCCTGCCTTCCCACTATACTTCACCATTTCAGGTCTAATTTCATCTATTCCTGCTGCTTTATGACAATGGAGTCTATTTACTATCCTTTCCACTTCCTCAAGCGTAATTTCACCAACATCATTTTCCTCCTCCCCATGAGCTTGGCTGTTCGCAACACCACCAGGATGATTTCCTTTTACACTGAGAAGATGTTCAAAATATACCCCCCCACCTCTCTAGTGATTCCCTGGTATCTATTATGAGTTCACCTGAATTACTCAAAACACTGTTCATTTCCTTCTTCCCTCCCTTCCTAAGAATCTTTATTACTGTCCAGAAAGGTTTCCCTGCTGCTTGACCTAGCCTTACCAAAATCTTCCCATGACTTCTTTTTGGATTCAACAACTATTTGTTTCGCTCTGTTTCTTTCATCTACGTACAAATCCCTGTCTGCCTCGGCTCTTGTTTGGAGCCATTTCTGATTAGCCTTCTTTTTACGTTTACAGGCTGCTCTCATTTCATCATTCCACCAAGAAGCTCGCCTTTTCCCATCTTTACATACAGTTGTTCTTAGGCATTCCTTTGCTGTTTCTACTACAGCATCCCTGTATGCCACCCATTCACCTTCTATATCCTGAACCTGCTCACTGTCTACTGTTCGAAACTTCTCACTAATCATATCCATGTACTTCTGTCTAATTTCCTCGTTCTGGAGATTTTCTACCCTTATTCGTTTGCAGTCAGATTTCACTTTCTCTACCCTAGGGCTAGAGATACTAGGTTCACTGCAGATCAGATAATGGTCTGTATCATGGAAAAATCCGCGAAAAACTCCTACATTCCTAACAGATTTCCTGAATTCGAAGTCTATTAAGATATAGTCTATTATGGATCTGGTACCCCTAGCCTCCCATGTGTAGCGGTGAATAGCCTTATGCTTGAAGAACGTATTCGTAACTGCTAAACCCATACTAGCACAAAAGTCCAGCAAACGCTTCCCATTCCCATTAGCTTCCATATCTTCTCCACATTCACCAATCACCCTTTTGTATCCTTCAGTTCTATTCCCAACTCTCGCATTGAAATCGCCCATTAGCACTATTCTATCCTTGGTGTTGACCCTGACCACGATGTCACTCAATGCTTCATAAAACTTGTCACCTTCATCCTCATCTGCACCCTCACATGGTGGATACACGGACACAATTCTTGTCCTAATTCCTCCCACTGACAAATCTACCCACATAATTCGCTCATTTACGTGCCTAACAGAAACTATGTTGCGTGCAGTTGTATTCCTTCCCTTTCTAACCCCCGTCAAGTACATTTTATAATCTCCTCTGTCTTCCTCGTTATCTCCCCTTACCCGTATATCAGTTACTCCTAGCACATCCAGATGCATCCTCTTTGCTGACTCAGCCAGTTCTACTTTCCTTCTTCCATAAGCCCCATTAATATTAATAGCTCTCCATCGAATTCCATTTCATTCGCCAAGTTGTTTCCAAGGAGTCCCTCGCCTGTCAAATGGGAGTGGTACTCCGTTACTCCCATAAGTCCGAGGCTTGCTTAAAATATTCTGAGCTCGGTAAATTCATGAAGCACGATGCTACCCTACTTGCACATAGTCCAAGTGAGGATCTCTCCTCTAACGGGTTATGGACCACCGGTGAATTGTATAGTCGTAGCCGCCTGAGCACAAGGAGGGCCATGACTCAGAATATGTCCGAGATGCCCACTCCCATTCCATAGCAACTGGTATCCCGACTCTCAGGACGACTTACTGGGCCACTCAGCCGTTTCCCATGGTTGACGAACTAGGACGTGACTACAGTAACCCACGCCATGAACCATAATAATAATATTAATAATAATAATAATAAATAATAAAGCTAAAAGTAAACCAGAAGACAATCAAATGGGCAGATAAGTTTAAATATCTTGGTGAGTGGATAGAACCAAACATCTCTGAAAAAGAAGCTTTCGCATCGCGTATGAATAAAATGGAAATGGCTTATCAACTGACCGAAGACGTTTACACCAGAAAGTCCACGTCCTCGAACGCAAAACTTAGACATTATTGCACTGTCATACGACCAGAGGCTTTGTATGAAGCGGAATGCCTTGCTGTGAACAAGAAAGGCCTGATAGAAAAAACTGGAAATTAAAGAAAGTTCTTGAGGAAATGTCTTGAAATGTCTTGGCCCAATTAAATACAAAAATGAATAATGACGTCGGCATAACCATGAGCTGTATACTCATGTTGTGATGTTTGGGACATCACTGTATATTTTTAATTATTGAACTATATATTTAATTGATAAGATGTATATATTTAATCACTGATAGGCCATTTTTAAATTAATATGTATATATATATATATATAGGGTTTCTATCATCCATTTCAATCATCATTTCATTTCTTTGTATCGCGGCTATAACGTATTCTGAACGAACAAATTATTTGGCAAAGTATTTCAACATCACGCATATTTATAACTTGCAGTAAATTTTCCAATAGCCGTTGTGAGGTGACCAGAGTCAGCAGGCTAATTTCAGCCCAGTTCCAGGAAAAGTACGTCATCAAGGTTACGAGAGACCTTACCCTCTCCACCTCATGATGAGACAGTTGATACATTATTAACACCCACTTTTCAAACTATGCTTGGGGACGCTTTATTTCAGCGGGAAAGTTCAGCCTATGTGAATGAACGTAATGAAGCAACGTGATGGATGCACAGCTATACAAGGGAGAAGGGATGAGACCTCGAATCTTACTGGACCATGTGATATGGCTGATGGAAGGAGACTTTTGAACCGATAAATACCACCGACAAGGGCTGGAGAGGACACTCACATTCAGACTCACATTCGGAGATTCGGAGATTCTGATTCTGATTCTCACGCTTGGAAGATACTCTTACTACGATTCTACGTCTACACATCGGAGAAGATTTAACTTAGTTCACTTCGCATCTGAGTATATTCTACTCAAAAGTTACTCTCATTGGGACTTGTTATCTCAATGACAAGAGGTAGTCAACGGGAGACCGGTTCTGACTGGTTTAGGGGAGGAGAGCTTTTATTATGAATTTAGCTACGCTACTGTTCCGTAATACGGAAGAATACGAATGTATTCTCTCCATGAACATAACCCATGGTGGTTTTGCACTTAAAATTAGGACTCATTACGACTTTATGTAAGGAGTACAATAGGAAGTGTTAAAGACAGGAAATGTGGATGTAGGACTGGAATTCAACAACAGATGAGGCAGCCTGTACGAGAGATCCACCCATCTTCAGCTTCAAGACAACAGAGTCTACATTTGGTGAGCTTATGGCATAAGTTACTGCAAGTCTTCGCGCAACAGTTCATTTTTTTAAAGTTAATTTCATTCACTTTTTCTTTTGCTTCCGTAAGTTCAGATTTCGTTAATACGCCGTTACGTCACGTTTGCATCTTAATAAATAGCTGTTTTAATTTGTATTTTATGAGATGATTATTAATGATCCTTAAATTCCAAGTTAGTGTACTTAATGATTTGTGTTCCGTTCGCCCCACCCCTGGGAGTTTTTTGAGTCTCATTACGTATTTTTATTTTTTATTATTATTATTATTATTATTATTATTATTATTATTATTATTATTATTATTATTAATTATCTACTTTTGTTTTCAAGCCATAAGCTTGAAGACTGGCGCCCTTGGGATACTGTTTCTGGAGAAACAATGACATATCATGTATTTATTTTAATATTAAAGTGACCCGCCACGTTATAAATCTGTCATACATCTGTGGGCAAAGTGGGTACGTCACATATTGTCGCCACAACTGAGGGGCTCGTAAATCATTAAGTACTGGTATAGAAGGATAAAATCAGTAGTTTGGGGGTAACTGTTGTGTATCCACAGTATATTTTTCTTGTGTGTTTGATTTTGGGGGTAACATGGCTGAGCAAGAGGAGAAAGACATGACGCTGCGTAGTGGACACGTGCTGAAGGGTAGTACTTTAGGTAATTCTAAGGAAGAGTTAGATAAATGTAGAGAGGAGGAAACTGAAATTAGAAGCGAAGATAGCGAAGGGAATAAGAGTAGGAATGACGAAGTTACGTTAGATTCAGACGATAGTACGATGGGGGGCGAGGCGGAGGTTAGTCCTAACATTGAGAGTAATAATACTCAGTTACTTGAAATGATGCAGTTAATGTTGAGTAAGATAGAGGACAGTAAATCTGAAATAAAAAATGAATTAGAACAAATTAAAACAGATGTAGAACAAACTAAATCAGAAATTAAAAATGAAGTAGAACAAACTAAATCAGAAATTAAAAATGAAGTAGAACAAACTAAATCAGAAATTAAAAATGAAGTAGAACAAACTAAACGAGAATTAAGTAAGGCATTGAATGAACACAAGGTAGAAGCTAATAAAAGGATGGACGAACATAGCAAACAGTTACAAGAACTATTTAAACAAAATGAAATATTTAACAAGCAGATAGAGGAACAGAAAGAGATAACTAAGCAAAACAAACAAGAGGTAGAAAAGAAATTTGTAGAGCAGAGGAGTGAGAGACACAGGTGACAAGTATTAATAATAAAGTTGAGATCCAAAAGGAAGAAATAAAAGAATTTAAAGATCAGGTACAAAACAAGATCGATACCGTTAAGTGTATAATGGAAGACAACACTAGGGAACAAAGAGAAAAGTTTGCGATAGTAGAAGGCAATACAGTGGAAATTAAGACATTGAAAGAAAAACAGAACACTGTAGTGAATGAAATTGAAAGAAGAGATAAAGATGTAGATAATCGCATAGCGATGGCAGAAGCACGCATACGACGAGAAGTAAGAGAAAGGCAAGGTAACACTGAGAGGCAAAGTCATGGAGGGATTTACACTAAGGAAATCGAATTACCGAAGTTCAATGGGAAACAAACTAACCCACTAGAATTTCTGAAAATAGTAGAAAAACGGTTTGGGAAACGGATTGAGGAAGGGTTTATGGACTGGGAAGAGGCGATCGACATTATTGATCATGCTTTTGTGGGAGAGACGCGTTCCTGGTTTTCAGTCTATAAAAGTAACATGAAAAGTCTGAAGGAATTTAAGACGAAGTTCACAGACAAATACTGGAACGAAACCGTTCAAAGCCGTGAAAGAGAAAGGGTAGTATTTGGGAAATTCAAACATAATGAATGTGTCTCTATGACTGAGTATTTTTTGTCACATGTTATGATTTGCCAGAATTTAGACAGAATCACGGCTGATTCAGATGTAGTCAGATTACTGTTACGACATTTTCCAGACAGGGTACGCGAAGCAGCGTGTATGCAAAGTATTAAAACTATTCAGGAAATGGAGCAATTATTAGGGAGTTTTGATGCACTAGGAAACATTGGGCATAGAACAGGAAACTCACATAATTTTGTTCCTCATAGTGAACCAAGGGACAATAGGAGACAGCAAACTACGAGAATCGTAATCAGTTTCAGCCAAGGCATAACGGTAGGGGTGGCGCACCTGAAAATAGAACGGGAAATGCCCAACAAGTCAGAGGACAAGTTACTAACGAGCCAAGTGTAGGTACTGTTGGGAGATCAGAAGAATCCACATGCCCGGTGAGGCACGGGACGAAGGGGTTTTCACTAGCAGAGCCAGTGACGCAATGGTTACCATAGCAACTCCGCTACTATCCAGGCGACTTTACATTGTCTTCTACTGGCAGCTCTTCGCTCTTGTCAGTTGTAATCCAGCAAACTGCAAAGTGTCAGTCAATGTTTTCGTGTAGCAGATACGAGCAGATAAGAGCCGATCTGTCTGCGCAGAACAGGAAGTTCGTGCTTGCAGGCCACATTCCTCATTCTTGCATTCTTCTCATCTCTACACAGTACACGATCGCAACCTTTAAACTAAATGCAGGCTGTAATGATGGGTCAAAATTCCAGCCTTACCAGGAAGTAGTTAGAAATTGTGTTATGAAACTATTGCCATATGACCTAGATGTTAAGGAAGACCTTATGTGTGAACCAGATAATAATTATTTAGATTCGGGTGAAGAAGTGATTAATCCTGTGGTTCAATTAGAAGTTTGGGGGGCATATGTTCACGTGTTAATTGATACTGGAAGTCAGAAATCATGTATTAGTTCAGACTGGTATGACTCTTTAGTTAAACAGGGTATTATGATAGACGAGATGCCTGTTAAGTCTACATTCATTATTACAGCTGTTGGTAAGAAGTCGAAACAAATATGCAAGCAGGTTGCGGTGCCGATTTGTATAGAGGGTTTTATTTCAGTACAGGTATGTTTGGTTATTCCTCACCTTGTATTTGATCTCATCTTGGGATGTGACTGGCTGACTTTAAAATCGGCTCAGCTAGATTACGATGATGCAACGGTAAATCTGAAGTGGGATAATAAGTATGTCAAACTCGAACTGAAAAATGAAATTCAGAGGAAAACGAATGTTTGTGCTATGTGGAGTGTTATTGAGGTTTCTAGATATGAGGAGAAACCCAGTGGGGGGTTTAATTTATGCCAGTTGTGGTTCAAAGAGGATCAGAAGGATGCCTTATTTGAAGCTGCGAGTAACAGTAAATTAGAGGAAGTCCAGAGGGACGAATTGTTGGCAGTGTTATGTGAACACGCTGAGATTTTTTCTAAGAAACCCGGTAAAACACATGTTTATGAACATTCTTTTTCAGTGCTGGATGACAGTCCTTTCAGCGGGCCACGGTATGCTATTCCACACAAATATGCCAAGGCAGTTGACGATCAGATACAAGCTATGTTAGCTGATGGGATAGTTGAAGTGTCTAATAGCCAGTATGTAAATTCGTTAATCGTTGTGCCTAAGAGTGATGGGAGCGTTAGACTTTGCATTGATGGGAGAGATATGAATAGACGTATTTGTACTGACCAGTTAAAATCACAGACTATTGAAGAGTTAATTCAGGGCTTTGAGGGTACAAAATTGTTTTCATCTGTTGATTTAAGAAGTAGTTTTTGGCAGATTCCTTTGAGAGTAGAGGACAGGCCTCTGACAGCATTTAGTCATAAGTACAGCTTGTATCAGTTTCAGCGCGTTCCCTACGGGACGAAGACTAGTTCTGCAGCCTTAATTAGAGCATTAAATATTGCATTAGGTGATGTGGCAGGGGATTTCGCCACGGTTTTTATTGAAGATATGGCTGGAGTTTTATATCAAGGACCTTATCGTATACATAAGAAACTAGGACCTTGTGCTTATAAATGATCTGACGGTGATTGCATTTTATTGGGTTCATTCAACATTCGGAGTTTACGTAAATATATTACGAGTCCGGGGGATTTTCCATAGTGCTTGAATATAGGTCAGTGAGCCAGGCCACGCTTATCTCTTATATAATATACACCTGTCGCAGCGTGGAGTGACTGCTCTCTGGTAGGTGGAGTTTCCCAAGTTTTGTTTTGCTTGCTACACGATGTGTGTGCATACGATTGACACGAGTTCATTACCAAGGTTACGTCTGTTCTCTTTACGTAACGCCATGTATGGGTAATCTAGTATTTGATTATATAACGAGGATCATTAATATTGCAGTTTAAAATTTGTAAATTCCCCGTAGACTATAAGAAGTCATCATAAAGACTTGCAATAATTTTACCCTAGGCTAAAACCACGTGAATGTGTTAGCGTGTGTAAAGTGAAAGTCATACAGCAAGAACGTATAAACACTTGAAAGAGTAATACGATGCATTCTGTTTGTGTAAATTTTGGACAGATCTAAATTGAATTGTCAAGTATTGCATACACTGGATTCATAAAATCAGCAAGAGATGACGAACATTTGAGAAAGTGAGACATCAGAAACTCGCTAAGGTGTAATATTGTGTTTTAATGGAAATTTTGAAGTGTTATATATTATTTGTTATTAAGTTGTAGGTGGAATCATCAAGTTGTAATTTTGTAAAATAGTGTTATGTTGTATACAGTAATGAATGAATGTACAGTGGTTTTGAAAACAAGTGAAACGTAAGTGGCAAAGTGTAAGTGTGAGCCCTCAACGGAAGTACTACTTGTTTCAGGCTCAGAGGGGCGAATGTGATGTTTGGGACATCGCTGTATATTTTTAATTATTGAACTATATATTTAATTGATAAGATGTATATATTTAATCACTGATAGGCCATTTTTAAATTAATATGTATATATATATATATATATAGGGTTTCTATCATCCATTTCAATCATCATTTCATTTCTTTGTATCGCGGCTATAACGTATTCTGAACGAACAAATTATTGGGTAAAGTATTTCAACATCACGCATATTTATAACTTGCAGTAAATTTTCCAATAGCCGTTGTGAGGTGACCAGAGTCAGCAGGCTAATTTCAGCCCAGTTCCAGGAAAAGTACGTCATCAAGGTTACGAGAGACCTTACCCTCTCCACCTCATGATGAGACAGTTGATACATTATTAACACCCACTTTTCAAACTATGCTTGGGGACGCTTTATTTCAGCGGGAAAGTTCAGCCTATGTGAATGAACGTAATGAAGCAACGTGATGGATGCACAGCTATACAAGGGAGAAGGGATGAGACCTCGAATCTTACTGGACCATGTGATATGGCTGATGGAAGGAGACTTTTGAACCGATAAATACCACCGACAAGGGCTGGAGAGGACACTCACATTCAGACTCACATTCGGAGATTCGGAGATTCTGATTCTGATTCTCACGCTTGGAAGATACTCTTACTACGATTCTACGTCTACACATCGGAGAAGATTTTAACTTAGTTCACTTCGCATCTGAGTATATTCTACTCAAAAGTTACTCTCATTGGGACTTGTTATCTCAATGACAAGAGGTAGTCAACGGGAGACCGGTTCTGACTGGTATAGGGGGAGGAGAGCTTTTATTATGAATTTAGCTACGCTACTGATCCGTAATACGGAAGAATACGAATGTATTCTCTCCATGAACATAACCCATGGTGGTTTTGCACTTAAAATTAGGACTCATTACGACTTTATGTAAGGAGTACAATAGGAAGTGTTAAAGACAGGAAATGTGGATGTAGGACTGGAATCCAACAACAGATGAGGCAGCCTGTACGAGAGATCCACCCATCTTCAGCTTCAAGACAACAGAGTCTACATTTGGTGAGCTTATGGCATAAGTTACTGCAAGTCTTCGCGCAACAGTTCATTTTTTTAAAGTTAATTTCATTCACTTTTTCTTTTGCTTCCGTAAGTTCAGATTTCGTTAATACGCCGTTACGTCACGTTTGCATCTTAATAAATAGCTGTTTTAATTTGTATTTTATGAGATGATTATTAATGATCCTTAAATTCCAAGTTAGTGTACTTAATGATTTGTGTTCCGTTCACCCCACCCCTGGGAGTTTTTTGAGTCTCATTACGTATTTTTATTTATTTATTTATTATTATTATTATTATTATTATTATTATTATTATTAATTATCTACTTTTGTTTTCAAGCCATAAGCTTGAAGACTGGCGCCCTTGGGATACTGTTTCTGGAGAAACAATGACATATCATGTATTTATTTTAATATTAAAGTGACCCGTCACGTTATAAATCTGTCATACATCTGTGGGCAAAGTGGGTACGTCACAATGTCCAGAAGATCTCTGGTGTCCTGCGGACAAGGAGAATTGCATGTTATGGCCACTTGCTAAGAACGAAACCAACACGATTATCGAACCAGATCTTTACTTACTTGAAAGATAAGATAAGAAGATCTAGGGAGGTGGAAAAGGACATACAGGAGATGGGGATCACATAAAGATACAGAAGAACACAACCCACTCAGAAGGAAATTGAAAGACCACCAGAAAGGCCAAAGTTGCAGACGGGAAAGACGTGGATGGAGGAAAGAAAAGAGCAACACCGGCTACGAGTGAAGGAGCACTGGGCAAAGATACAAGCTCAGAGAAGACAGAGCGTGGTCCTTAGTCGGCCGATACGAACGAATAAATAATTAATAATAATAATATAAAACAGACAAACGGTGATCACTTTTATGAACTTTAAAAAGGTATATGACTCGATAGATAGACCGACACTTTTCTGTGTACTGGAAAAATTGAAAGTAGACAGGAAAACAAGTGAATTAATTATGCAAACAGTAACAGGCAGCACTTTCAAGGATAAAAATCTTAGGGGAATTGTCTGAACATTTTGATGTTAAGACGGGAGTGCGACAAGGAGATGAGTTATTCCCTCCATTGTTTAAACTTGTTTTAGAAAATGTTGTTAGGACGTAGTAAAAAGAGTTTAAAGGAATACTTGGCAGACTGCGTGGAAACAAAATTAATTTACAGCCTTTGCTGCTGACTTAGCAGTGTTGTCCAGTAACCGACAGGAAGCGATTGCATCCATTGAAAAGATTCATGAAATGGCATCCCTAACAGGACTCCAGATCTCACTACATCTACATGGAAGAATCTCTCCGGTAGTTAGATGGACAACCAATGAAAACCCAATATGGCAAAATATCCGAAGTGTCTAAATTGAAATACCTGGGAGAAGTCATCCAACCCTCAAGACCGAATCCTGAAGCAAACAAAGAAATTATCTCTAAAATACAAACAGCGTACAGACTCACTTCGAACAGATATAATAAAAAATCCATTTCTCGAAATGCAAAATTAAGGCGTTACAACACTGTAATCAAGCCTGGACCACTATATGCATCTGAAACACTCATCATTTAGGGCAGTTCATTGATTAAGGATGTAGAAAAGAAAGAAAGAAAGAAAGAAAGAACATCTTAGGAACAATTTTGGACCAGGGGGAATCTGGATGATAAAGAAATCTTATGACCTGTACCAACACTCTGAGAAAATTTCAGACACGTTTAAGGAAAGACGTTTGAAATTTTACGGACATATTCTTAGAATGAGTAATCACAGACTGACCAAAATAATTCTGAACCTTGCCTTACCAATGGAAGTAAAAACAATTGGCTGCTCGAAGTTGGAAAAGATGGAAATAGCATCACAGATGATATTATGTTAGGCAGATCTAAATTCAGAAAATTAGTCCACAATCACCACTTTACACACCATCCAAGCACTAGCACCAACAAAACCTGGTGAGAAGATCGCAAGAAAAGCCACAGCGAGTAGAAGAAGAGATTTTGGGAGAAGAAAAAGGCAAGGGCATCGCCTAAGTTCAATCGCGCTCCTTAGTCGGGCGTAACGAAGAGGAAGATAATAATAATAAGAAGAATGTTAGTGGTAAGTATTCTGTGCCATATTCTCCGGCGTCTGAGTCTCTCACACAATCATAGACATCATCTTGGTACGTGGGTGCAGTGGCCCTCTCCTTTCTTTTGCCATTGTCCGGAGGGACAGACCACTGCACTGCTAAGCCCGGAGGCCTGCTGATTACAAGATGTGGCGTGGTCAGCATGATGAAACCTCTCGGCTGTTATTCTTGCATTCCTCTATCTCACGTAGGCTGACTGGACCACGAACCAGATCCCTGATGTGGCCCGGCGCTTATGAATTCTGTACGATGATGAGGAGTAGTTCGGGGCAGGTTGTCATCTCCTAACAGGTCTCCGCAATTTCATATGTAGGCGGGAAGTTCTGCGGACATCATCACTCAGCAATCTGTTACGAGCTCTTACCATCTTCAAGGAAGTCCGCAGATTTCGTCGCACGCTTTGCTCTTTACATCGTTATAAATATATTAATTTTCTCCATCGATCGTGTTCCTTGGGTCATGCATTCCTCGACTTCTGACCGCATACGGCACTAAAGAGAACACCGAACGCGCAACCTATGACTTCCACTGCACGGCAGTCCCCCGCTCGATCCGTCCAGGACGTATTAGAGGAATGTTCGGCGATAAGAGAAACCCATCCTTCCAAACAAAAGTTAACAGCCAGTTTTAACAAGTACAACCAAGAAGAGGCTGGATCAAGGGCCCCGTGGTCACCAACCCCAGGAGCGCGGGAACAGTTCGAATGCACTACAAGGTAGAACTCACTGTATGATGAAGACGACACATACACCCAGCCCCCGTGTCAGCGAAATTAACCAGTTATTAAAATTCCCGACCCCACCGGGAATCGAACCCGGGACTCATGTGACTAAAGGCCAGCACGCTAACCATTTATCCATGGAGCCGGACATCCAGTTAAATGATTTTGTAACTAGCCGGGCCTCTGAAAAGCAACACTAATGGTCCAGGGTAGACGAATGCTGAAAAATTATTTCACACACACCCATAAGCAAAGTTTAACGTGCATAGGAGGAGGGAAGGAAGAAAGATTTATATCAAAATTTAGCATGCCGTATTGGAGAGCATCTAAAGAATAATTCGTTCCCTCGAAAATCAGTACTTCTGACATAGCAACCTGCATACGGAACAACATCCATGTTTAACAATACCTTGTTGATTACCATAGCAAGGAAGAATTTATTTATGACCGTAGCAACTAATACGAATAAATTAAACAGCACGACCAAAGTTGGTACTAGGGACTAAGTGAAGTTGGTACCAGTCGCCAAGAACTTACATCCCCAATGACAAATGAACATTAACAGCGGTTCCTGCGCTGGTGAGGGTTAGAACAAGTTGTACCTTTGAATATCTGCTTGCATTCTTTAAAATACATCTTTAACGTACGGTATTGACTTTGCCAGGAAGATACCTTCGTTGTGTAAAACGACGTGGCAACACCGTGCATCTTGCTCTATTACATCTCGATCCCATTCCATAGTACTCGTCAAGTACAAGGCAAATATCACCGCCCTGTTCTCTTTTCTTAATGGCTCATCACTGATGCCAACATGACTAATTACTAATTGAAATCACGAGACAAACCAACCAATAATGGAGGTGTTTGCCTTGTCAGAATAATTCAGTTCTCTTCTTGAAGTGTGTTATCACTTGTCGGACTGAAGTGAAACCTAATACACACAAGCAAAGTATTTACTTATACACATTCCGTAAGTCAATAAGAATACGCAAAGGCAAACCGTACCAAAGTTGTGACACGACGAGGCTAGGTTAGACCGATAAGGAAATTTCCTTCCATTTCAACTGAACTCATCTTTAAAGACAACGTGTTGCTTTCGTCTTCAGAGGAGGTCTTGGAGATTTTCTTCCTTTTTATGCATCCTAATTGAATTCTACACATACGAACTGGACGAAATAACACCGTATTGTCCGTCACTTAACACCAACTACGTTATTAAATGCCAACTGGTGTGGCCCAAACAGATTTACAATCCTACAGAAAAAGAAAATATGCATACCCGCAAATATACGACAGAGGCGTAATGTATAATCTCGTAAGTCACAAAAAAATCATGACTACATAGTGCCAACCTGGAGGATTAATAGAAACTTTAAGACTTTGTAACAGCAAACAGGGTCCCTAAACTGTACGGTTAGTGATACTGAATATAAAACAACGGTTAGAAATCACTACCTTAAATATTAACAGGGAAGAAAGAATAAGGTTGTACTTCAACGCGCTTACATGACAGGGAAGAGTGTGCTCATTGTGTGTGCACTTATTGCATCATCCCAGATATAAACTAGTGTGTTATTGGTAACATACTGGTGACCACTGGACTCGTGTGTAATGCGATAACATTGGGAGCGATGAAGACCACTTTAATCACTCGGTCCACTTAAATGAAACATTTACTTAAAATCCAGAGTCTTGTTAATTAAATTGTACGACTTTAATTGCTCACATTAATTTAAGAACATAATGACCATCGCCAGCATCTCTAACACCATTAATAACACACCAACTAAGTTTAATGAAGATGTTACAGTCAGTATAATTTCTGTATGTAAATGACTTGACAAGAGAACTTGTGAAGTACTTACAATGATGAGCTTCCTTCCAGCCTGCCAGATCAAAGGAGCTGAAGAGCTTTGGGGTGCACACTTTAACAAGACGTCCATCTACCACCAGTTTCAAAAAATCATCTTCATTGAGGTGGAATTTACACACGAATAAAATGCAGTCCTCCAGTGGAAATCGCAAACTCAAGGACTGCTCACTATACATTGAGAACCAGTGCCCGTGTTCTTATGTATCTTGTTCTTGTTCTCAGTAACTCGGAAAAAAGTGGGAGTACTGAGCCCATACCATTCTCGTAGATTACGTAGCCAAGATCTTCTTCTTCTTCCCCTCATTCTCCTTCCTTCAATTTTACCTTGTAAGATAAGATGGAGTATTCTATATTTATCATTTCGAATAATATGGCCAGAGTACTCAAGTTACTTCTTTTTGATGTTGTGCATGACTTCTAGCTCTTTGTTCAGGCGTTGGAATACTTCAGTGTTACGTATTCTGTCAACCTATGATATCCTGAGCAGGCGTCAGTAGCACCACATCTCTAAAGATCGAAGTTTTTTGGTAGTGTTCTCTCCTAAGCTCCAAGTCTCGGCACCATAAAATAAGACAGAAAATGCATTAACACCGAAGTATACGGAGACGGGGATTGATCTTCAAGTCCCTGTTATTCCATTCCTTTACTTGTATGTCTGTCTGTCGAGAAGTTTTCATTCCCCGCCCGTCGGGCGGGGCGGGCCCCCTAGATCGTTACGCGATCTCTCGGGCCGAGAGAAGTGAGAAGATCTGGGAGGTGTGAGAAATAAAGAAGGTGGGTAATGCGAATCGATATTAGGTGGAGAGGTGATGAGGGTCTCTTGGTTGAGGAGATGTTAGGAGTTAGCTTGGCTGGGTAGATGAAAGGAAATGAGGATTTATACAGGAGTATCGAGATAGAAGTTGCGAGAGGAAATAAGGTGGTGTAGTGTAGAAGCTATGTGGGAAAGGACAGTCGTGAGTTGTCTTAGATGGTCTAGTATAGGTGAGGGGAGTGAGATATGAACAAAGGGGGTAAGTGGACTGACGTGTTGTGTACGGTGAAAAGGAGGATGATCGAGCCGGGTGGGACGACGAGATGTGGATTGAGGATTTCGAGCGTGGGGAAGGGAACGAGAAGGTTCAACATTATGGCGACGGCCGTAGAGATTGACACCATGGGAGATGAGGTGACCAACTGCCGCTGCGCTGGTGAGCTGGAGACGGATTAGATAGGTGGGGCCGTGGGTGTTAAAGATGCAAAACGCCCTCCAGGTGGGTATGCCTTGACGACGAAGTTGATGGTGAACCTCCGCTGGCGAGATGAGGGGGTCTTTACTTGTAGACAACCAAAAATGAAAAACATAGACGAATTGTCGTTTTGATATGGTTATATCTGTGCTTCATTTGACATATTCTTAACAATATTACATAAGTATACATATTATGGGAGGAATGTAACATTGTGCACATATACTGGCGGGATAAAAATATATATCCAAACACCAAGAAGGAGTTGTGCTAGATTAACGAACGTTGGTAGATGTGTTTATACATCCATAGCGTATCGAAGAGGAAGTGCAACATCTCCGTTCGCCCGTAAGAGAGCTCAAGAGATTGGTGGGACACCCGCTTGGTAGCAGCACAGGCGATTGCGATGTCAACAGAGACCCTTGGCCATTAGCCCGCGTTATATTTGCCTTCAGATGTAGTAATTTTTATTGCTCATTACTGTAGCTGTCAGAGATGTTTCGACAGTTTGCATTATTAGTGTATTCACGATTGAGTTGTGTGAGAAGTGTTATGTTTTAAATACCTCGGTCTTTGTCGCTATTGTGCTATAAGGCAACGTATATCAATGCGGGAGGAAACTATCACGCCATGCCCTCGTGTTTTGTACCCGGCTGCAGATCTGGATATGACCGATCGTCTTCAGGTAGGCATTTCTTTACGCCCCCTAAAGAGAGTGGTGTTTTACTGAAATGGGAGAAGGATATCCATAGAAAAGACCGAAAATTAAGTCATAACTGTTTCGTTTGTGACATTCATTTTTGCGATGACTTTCTAGTGAAAGTAGACTCGTTTACGGTGAATGGTGAAAGAGTAGAGATACCAAGACAGCGCTGGAAATTAAAACCAGAAGCATTTCCTCGCATATTTCCTAATCTACCCAAGTATATTTCTAAGGCAGTTAAGAAACGCAACTCCCCCACGAATAGGCAATCCACACGAAGAGATTTCACTTATAAAAGCCCTGAACAGATCGTAAATATCAGTGATAGTGATCAACCTGTATGCTCAGTAGTTGAAGATAGCTCTAATGTCGCAGATGCTAGGAAAACAATTGCGCTATTAAAGAGGAGATTGAAGAATCAGAAACGTAATTTCATTAGAACGCAAAATCAACTCAATGTCGCTAAAGCTAAGATACATTTTCTTGAAAAAGACATTTCTGATATAAAATCAAAGATAAATTTCACTGAGTCAAAACAATTCGGTTCTCTCAGCAAAAAACAGAAAATTATAGTCGATACAATGTTAAAGAAATGTCAAGCGAAAAGTAAAAAAGGAATGAGATATAGTGATGAATTTCTTCTTGATGCACTTCTTTTAAAAATAAAGTCTCCCAAGGGTTATCGGCACTGTTTAAATCATGACTTGCTGCCTTTGCCTTCTGAATCCCACTTGAGAAATTTGGTGAAGGGCCTAAAATGTTCGTACGGCATAAATGAGCATGCTACCGCTGCCATAGCAGATTTTTTTAATGGAAAGGAGGAACATGAACGCTTAGGGATGTTGATATTTGACGAGGTGAAGTTACGAGAAGAAATTCACTTTAACTCGGAATCGTTGCAAGTGAATGGTTTTGTTGATTTGGGGAAATTTACTGAAGATAAAAGCAAGGGCCAGTTGGCAAATCATGCTCTAGTTTTTATGTTTGTTCCTTTTCTATATAACTGGATACAACCCATAGCGATATATGCTAGCCGGAACGCCACCCCTGGTGATATAATTGCAAACATTCTCATTCAAGTCATCATACAATTAGAGCAAGTAAGTGTCCGAATCATTGGTTTCACATCGGATGGTAGCCAGTCGAATAAAAAGTTGTGAAAATGCTTAGGAATACCTGGTAACATAAAGAATCTGAAGTGTTATATTTCCAATCCAGCTGACTCCATTTTCAGACGCGCCACATATATTTAAACGTGTAAGAAATCATTTTCATGACAAAGGACAGGTTAATTATAATGGCAATATCGTTGATTATTCCGATTTTGAAGTAGTAGTCCCGATAATGCCTCTGTTATCCTCTCGCTCAGACATCACTGTAGATGGCAGTGCCATCTGTGTGGCGGTCCACGGTAACTCGTGAAGACGTCGCACTTCCTCTTCGATACGCTATGATACATCTGAAAGATGACGTTGGTACATATATCCTGCAAATCGCATTAGCGTGGCGCTAGTAGCGGTCCCATGACGTTGAATTAAATACGGGCTGTACTGTGCGAGAGCGTTAGTCACCTGTGAGATTGGACGGGGTGACTGTGAGTGGGTCAAGAATGCATTTACGACGACGAAGAGGCCAGTATTAACAGCTCACTGTGGTTGAAGGAGGCAGTATAATAGGGCTACGTGAAGGTGGGTTTTCCTTCCGAGCTTGTAAGACCACTTGGCAGGAATGTCTCCACTGTGCATGAGTGCTGGCAGCAGTGGTCCCGAGAAGGTACGCTCGCAAGAAGACCGGGCTCCGGACGTCCCTGTGGCACCACCGAGAGGGAGGACCGCCGTATTCGGGGTATGGCTGTGGCGCAGCGGATTGAGTCTGCAACAGCAATTCGAATGGCAGTTGGCACCACAGTGACGTAACGAACTGTTCGAAATCGGATACTTGAAGGACAGCTCCGAACCAAACGCCCTGCGGCGTGCATTCCACTTACTCCAAACCACCGCCGTCTGCACTTCAGCGGTGTCAAGCGAGAGCTCAGTGGAGGATGGAGTGGAGGTCCGTTGTGTTTTCCGATGAAGGCCGGTTCTGCCTTGGTGCCAGTGATCGCCGTGTATTGGTTAGAAGGAGGCCAGGTGAGCGCATTCATTCCGCCTGCCTGCGGCGTCGACACACTGGACCTACACCGGGAGTAATTTCCTATGACAGCAGGAGGACTCTCGTGGTTATCCCACGCACCCTGACTGCAGATGTGTACGTCCGTCTAGCGACTCGACCTGTTCTGCTGCCATTCATGAACAGCATTCCCGGGGGCGTTTTTCAACAGGATAATGCACGCCTCCATGCCGCTGTTGTAACCCAAATGCTCTACAGAGTGTGGACATGTTGCCTTGGCCTGCTCGATCCCCCGATCTGTCCTCAATCGAGCACGTATGGGTCATCATTGGACAACGCCAGTGTTATCCACAACCGGCATTAACCGTCCCTGTATTGACCAACCAAGTGCAACAGACATGGAACTCCATCCCACAAGCTGACATCCGGCACGTTTGCATGCCTGCATTCAACAGTCAGGCGATTACACCTGTTACTGATGAACCAGCATGGCGCATTTGCGGTGGCTTTTCTCGCGTGGATATTAACCTATAGTTTTGTACCTTTAATCAATTTTATGTTACCTCGACAAATATATTGCCAAAATTTCCATGTTCTACATTCCTTATTTCATATTGTTTGGATATTTTTTCCGCCAGTGTATAAATCATATTAAATGTATTTTGTAACGTTTTTCTCATTTTCAGGGCATAAGGACAATAGCTACAACAATAAACTGTGTAAAATACTCAGTGCAGCCCGCCTGGTAGCCATGATCGTTAGGGCGAGAAGTGTATATGATCTGACACCGTGGGTAGCCGGTTCGAGTCCCGTTAGTCGAAAAATCTTTCACCGTCAGAATGTTGGCCGGCAGGGTAGGAGGTGGTGTTATAGGATTTCTAATCACTAGATTGCGTGCCAAATGACAGGATTCAAATCCAAACCTCTCCGCAGTATTCATATGGAGTAAGGCGTATGACGCTGTTGATGGTGATTCGTCCGTCGGATGGAGACGTTAAGCCTTGAGCAGACCCCTTGGTGCTATTCGACAGAAATAGGTTACATGCCGGCACCGGGTTACACCCTCCCCCTTCCTACTATCATATATCACGTCATTCACTTCATATCAATAACTTCTCTGATGGAAGCCTGCGTGGCTCAGACGGCAGCGCGTCGGCCTCACACCGCTGGGCTCCGCGGTTCAAATCACGGTCACTTAATGTGATTTTTGCTGCACAAAGCGCAGGCGGGGCAGGTTTTACTCCGGGTACTCTGGTTTTACCAGCCATCTGAGAGGAGACCTTAATGAATTGAAGATCGGAAAGTCTTCAGGACCTCAGTATAAACATAAAACTAGCAACCGGACTGGTACAAGGTGGTCAGAAGGACGGGAGAGATTTGGGAAGAATTGGAAGGTGAAAGTTATCAAGCCAATGAACAATTTCCAACGCACTTTATGAATTGACATAATGTCCGACTCGTTGGCTGAATGGTCAGCGTACTGGCCTTCGGTTCAGAGGGTCCTAGGTTCGATTTCCGGCCGGGTCGGGGATTTTAACATTCATTGGTTAATTCCAATGGCCCGGGGGCTGGGTGTTTGTTCTGTCCCCAACATTCCTGCAACTCACACACCACACATAACACTATCCTCCACCACAATAACACGCAGTTACCTACACATGGCAGATGCCGCCCACCCTCATCGGAGGGTCTGCCTTACAAGGGCTGCACTCGGCTAGATATAGCCACACGAAATTATTATTAATGGACATAATAATAATAATAATAATAATAATAATAATAATAATAATAATAATAATAATAATTAGAGGACCCGTGTTTATTCACAGCATTCGCTATAAATAGGTCAGATAACTCGTCTTCATATGCCCGTTGTAGTCATATAGCTTTGCCTGCCCTTTTCAATGGTTTTATTTAATAAGAAGCCCGTTGAGTACACCGCAGTTCGTATTCAGAATTCATCCGTTCTGACGGCATCATGTAGTCTGTTGGTAAAAATCTCTCCATATATTCGCTTTCTTTTTATCCTGTAAAGCTTGGTATTGTGTCTTCGAAGGTAGTGGTGTTTTTAATAGCAGTTCTTTTATACAGAACGGTTGTGTTGTGAGCTCATAGGTTAGTCACGAAGGAATGCTTTTTTGCCAGGTATAGAACTTTTTAAGATACATGGTCTTCACTCTTTCTAGTGTAGCTAGGTTATCCTGCGGAAGCTGTTTCCAGGTAATGTCTAAGGCGTATGTTTGTACGTAGTTTTTTTTTTCTCTCAGCAGCATGTAAGTTATTAGGAACGTTCTGCCATCTGTTGACTATATTTGAAAGCTGGGAAAGTTTAGAGGATCAAAGTATAGAGGGGTATAGTAAGCTATTCTTCCGTGATCAGAAGAAACGTATACTCTCTGATTTCAAACATGGCTGCATGCAATAACATTACTAAGGATCAAAATCACATATATCAGTGTTGTATGTCCGTCGCTCCCTTCTCGATCCGCCAGCCAGCTACACGCGTGCCAGTGTGTTATTCTTCGAGCCTCGACGCGCAGCCCTCAGTGCGCGTGCCTGGAACGTCGTGTGTGCTATATAAAGGAGCTCCTAGCCTGTCCAGACGCCCACTGACCCCGGTGTCCAGCTCCAGAATACACCCTACGTCGAGCACGGAGGCTACTCCTCTTGAAAATGTGCTTCGGCCAGGTGGACTGAATTTCTGGCAGTAAGAGGTCTCACCTCGGGTCACCGCTCCTCTTGCCTATTCCGCTGTCCATGCCCAGCCTTACCATTATATGCCACTATCATTCCCTAGCTAATGCAAGCTCCCATTATCGACTTAGTTTCGCTAAGTAGGAACTCTTCAGTCATTGAACTTACGTTAATGAACTCAGACACTTCAACAAGGAAGGACTCTCTGAGATATTTACGTCAGTGCTTCTGATAGTTTTCGACTATCAAGAACTTTTCATGTCACAAAGACTATCTTTCTGAAATAGTAGTGAAAGTGAATACTCCAACGTGTATATAGTGTACAAAGACAGATTCTTTCTCCAAATTCATAGTTCGATTTGCTTCGAGATAACTTTCAGTTTTGTTAGTGTAAATATTGTAATTTTACATGTGAAGCAAATAAAGAAGTTGTGCTTTTTGTAAACCCAACCTTGTTTACAACACAACTCTGTGGCGACGAGGTAAAAAAAAAAAAACTACACTTCATCGGCCCCGGTCGCCAACTCTGGGGCGACGGGATGACAAACTTGCAATTCATCTGCGCCAATCGACACTCAGTGGTGACGAGACACAGCACGAACTTTATAGGCCCCGTCATCCACTCATTCACACCGAGATACAGCAAACTCAGTGCGCTCAGACTCTTCTACATTGGCGACGAAGTCACTCAGTGCTCAGTGTGTCGCCCACTCGGTCGAAACAAAGTGCAAGCCTGTGTCCATTCGGTTATCAACTCATTTGCAACAGACCAACAAACTCTTGCGGGATATTGTCCACTCATGGGCACAGTGACATTATACTACGTAACTATCATCATTCCACATTGGCGCCCGTACGACCTATCGCAGCAGTTCGCTTTTCTCAAGTGAAGCTATTACACTTCTTCACACTCCGGAACGTCAGCCGACATTCCACAGCTCTCTGTCGTGCGCTCCACCTGTGTGGCACGCTCCAGCGTGTTTGCTTGCTCTCTCTCTCACTCCCCGCTATACCGGTCAAGGTCTCGCATTCAACCAGTTCTGACACACAGCTATACTTGCTCTTTATTGCACGCATCTCGCAATGGCTACAGCTGAGCAACTCGCTACAGTATTCCAGGCCTTACAGCAGCAACAACAACAGTTTATGCAACAACAACAGACAGCCTTAATTCAGGCTATGCAAGCTATTTCTGTCTCTACACAGCCATCAGCTATTCCTCCGTTCTCTGCTTTTGATCCGGCTAAGGAAGAATGGTCAGTTTATTTAGCCCGCTTACAACAGCATTTCATCTGCCATTCTGTCACAGATGATCAACGCCGCCGAGCACTATTTCTTAGTTCGGTTGGCAATGCTACGTGTGAATTACTACGTAAATTAAGTCCAGAAGAAAACCTCTCTGAGGTACCATTCACACAGCTCTTGGCCCGTCTCACTGAACACTATGCCAAAGCTCCTCACATAGTGGCTGCTCGCTATAAATTTTTTCAGAGCAGAAAGCAACCCCATCAGACACGTACTGAATGGATAACTGAATTGCGTGGTCTAGCTAAACCCTGCCAGTTCATATGCTCCAAGGACGGTTGTGGTTCACCCTACACTGATTCTCTCATTCGGGACATGGTAATTTTACATACTCCTGAGGACAAAATACGTTTTGACGCTGTCAAGAAGAGTAACTCTTCTTTAGAAGACGTCCAGCGTATTGCTACGGTTTATGAGCTTACTACCAAGACTGCCGCAGCCATAGCTTCTCCACACGAAGTTGCTCAAGTCTCGCCTCAGGCCCACAAGTCCTCTGCTACAGTGAACCGCGCAGACAAGGCGCTCTCTACCAAGCATTCTCGCACGGGTCCCTCTCGTCATTTTACCAGGAAGCCCAATTCTAAACGCAACTCGAAACTCCTGCCTTCCTGCCCAGGCTGTTTCAAGCATCATGAACGTCGTGACTGTCGTTTTTTCAAAGCCACTTGTGAACGATGTAATAAACTTTGACACATTCAGACTGTATGTCAGAGTTCGCTCCGCCCTGCTAAGACTCCTGCAGCACGCCGGAAGCATATACAGCCCCGCCAAGACATGGAAGTTGATCAGATCAATCTTATTCTTCCTACCAAGAATTCTCACAAGATCATCGTTCCTCTCTCATTCTCTGATCGATCTGTCGATTTTCAATTAGACACTGGATCACCTGTCTCTATTATTAACCTGGCTACATACCATGACTTAGGTTCACCTGCATGCTCTCCAGCTGACATCCAGCTCGTGACATTTAACAAAAGGAAAATTGACATTAAAGGTCAAATCAAGCTTCAGGCTAGTTATAAAGGAATTCAGAAGGCCATTCCTCTTCTCGTAGTTAACAACTACACTGCCTCCAACATTATGGGCATGGATCTATTTAACTTATTTGGTTTCCAGATACATGACAACATTAACATCGTATCTACATTGCATCCTACTTCTGACGTTACCGCTCTCCTAGAGCAGTTTCCTGAAGTCTTCGACTCTCAGCTCGGAACAGCAAAAGACTATACTGCTCACATACAGCTGAAATCCGGAGCTAAGCCTCGCTTCCTCAAAGCACGTCCAGTACCCCTAGCACTTCAAGACCAGGTCACGAAAGAATTAGACAGATGGATACAAACTGGAATTGTGGTACCAGTTACTTCTAGTCAATGGGCTACTCCACTCGTGGTCATCAAGAAACCTGATGGTAATGTTCGACTTTGTGGAGATTTTCGATCTACCGTCAACGCACACATCGACACAGATATCTTTCCTATTCCACGTCCAGAAGACTTATTCCGTCGTCTCTCTGGTGGACAATTCTTCTCTCGAGTTGATCTTAAAGAAGCATATCTCCAGCTACTTTTAGACGACGAATCTAAGAAATTTCTAACACTCAACACTCCTCTCGGACTGCTCCAGCTCCAGCGGCTCCCATTCGGTGTTTCATCCTCAGCGGCTATTTTTCAGCGCTATTTAGCTCAACTCACCGCCTCCATTCCCGGTTGTGCTAACTACCTGGATGATATTATCGTTACTGGAAAAGATCATCAGGAACATCTAACCAATCTACGCCTCCTTCTCCAGAAATTGAAAGACAATGGCCTACGAGCGAATCTCGTTAAATGTACATTCTTTCAGCCTCAAGTTCACTACCTAGGACATATACTTGATAAGACTGGAATTCGCCCTAGTGCACAGAATGTCTCAGCTATCGTAAACATGCCGGCACCTCAGAACCTCAAGCAGCTCCAGTCCTTCATAGGCAAAGCGAACTACTATAATAAGTTCATTCACCGCTTCGCTACAGTGGCAGCTCCATTAAACGCTCTACGTAAAAAAGGTGTTAAATTTCAGTGGACTCCGCAATGCCAACTGGCATGGAAAACCATCAACAACGCCTTACTTCAAGCTATACAACTCACTCATTTTCAGCCCGACAAGCTCATCACGCTAGCTACTGACGCTTCAGACTACGGTGTCGGTGCCGTTCTCTCCCAGAAGGATCGTCATGGACAGGAACGCCCCATCGCATTCGCTTCGAAAACACTTAATGACCATCAACGTCGATACTCACAGATAGAGAAAGAAGCTTTAGCCATCATCTTTGGTATTCGCCGTTTCAATGAATATCTCTATGGCAACCATTTCCTGATCATTACTGATCATAAGCCTCTTGTACACTTATTCCACCCTGGTAATAAGATCCCTGAGAATTCCCTCCGCAAGCTTCAAAGATGGTCCATGTTCCTTTCTGATTATTCCTATCAGATTGTCTATCGAGCCACATCCCAGCATTGTAATGCTGATGCCCTCCCACGTTTAAGAGTTGGTCCTGATACTGCCTTCGATTCTCAGGAATCTGAATGTCTTCAGTTGGACATAGAACTTGAAGATACTGTATCCAGTTTTCCTATTGATGCTACCTGCATAGCTAAAGCTACGGATAGGGACAGTACACTTGCTACTGTGCGTACTTACATCCGCAACGGTTGGCCTCTTCAGAGCAAGCTTCCTGCCCACCTTGCACCTTATCATCGTCTGCAGCATCGTCTCACGACTCGTGCTGGAGTCGTACTCCTAGAAACAGGCACCATCTTCCGAGTGGTTATCCCACTTAGCCTACAGAAACAAGTTCTCGAATTATTACACCAAAGCCATTGGGGTATATCCAGAACAAAGCAACTAGCCCGTCAACACTGCTACTGGCCCGGTATTGATGCCGCCATCGAAAAACTCATCCGTCATTGTGAACAATGTCAAATGAATCAGAACGCCCCGTCTTCTGATCTAGCTTCATGGCCTCCTGCTACTACTCCATGGGAACGAGTTCACATCGATTTCGCAGGTCCTTTCCTCAGTTCCATGTGGTTAATAGACATCGATTCACTATCGCACTTTCCATATGTAGTGGATATGCATTCAACTACTACGACCGATACCATTCGTGCTCTTCAGAAAATATTTACTACAGAAGGTTTACCTCAAGTACTCATTTCGGACAACGGACCTCAATTTACAGCTACTGCTTTTAAGAACTTTTGTACATATAATGGCATTCGTCATATCCTAGCACCGCCTTTTCACCCTCAATCTAATGGTGAAGCTGAACGCTTTGTACAAACATTTAAGAGAAGTATGAAAAAAGCTGTCTCTTCAGGCTTAACTAAAGACCAAGCATTGCTCCAACTCTTAAGCAACTACAGAACTCTGCCCGGCGCTGATAATATCACTCCTGCACAGAAGCTCCATGGACGACCTCACAGAACTTTACTTTCTCTGTTGCAGCCTCTTCCGGCCCAGCCTCAGACCTCCCCACCGAAGTTCTCAGTCAACGACAAGGTCTACACCAGGACATTCAAGTCCAACCCACTCTGGATACCTGGAGTCATCTGCAGATCGTTGGGTCATCGTCTCTACGAGATACAGACTACGGAGAAACGTATCTGCCGCCATCAAGACCAGATACGTCTGCGCTACCGCCCATGTCCAGCTATTGATGCTATTGCTAAGCCAGATAAATCTATTGCTGAACGAGCTTTAGACCATTTAATAACCATGGGTTCCTTTCAGGACGAGGCAGCGCCACTCCGCCCAGTCCCAACTCCGGACAATACAACAGAGACATCAGCAGCTCCGGCCCAGCATCGCAGCCGCCGCCAGCGCCGCCGCCGTTTCACGCCGTACCGGCGTATTTAGGAGGGGAGGGTGTTGTATGTCCGTCGCTCCCTTCTCGATCCGCCAGCCAGCTACACGCGTGCCAGTGTGTTATTCTTTGAGCCTCGACGCGCAGCCCTCAGTGCGCGTGCCTGGAACGTCGTGTGTGCTATATAAAGGAGCTCCTAGCCTGTCCAGACGCCCACTGACCCCGGTGTCCAGCTCCAGAATACACCCTACGTCGAGCACGGAGGCTACTCCTCTTGAAAATGTGCTTCGGCCAGGTGGACTGAATTTCTGGCAGTAAGAGGTCTCACCTCGGGTCACCGCTCCTCTTGCCTATTCCGCTGTCCATGCCCAGCCTTACCATTATATGCCACTATCATTCCCTAGCTAATGCAAGCTCCCATTATCGACTTAGTTTCGCTAAGTAGGAACTCTTCAGTCATTGAACTTACGTTAATGAACTCAGACACTTCAACAAGGAAGGACTCTCTGAGATATTTACGTCAGTGCTTCTGATAGTTTTCGACTATCAAGAACTTTTCATGTCACAAAGACTATCTTTCTGAAATAGTAGTGAAAGTGAATACTCCAACGTGTATATAGTATACAAAGACCGATTCTTTCTCCAAATTCATAGTTCGATTTGCTTCGAGATAACTTTCAGTTTTGTTAGTGTAAATATTGTAATTTTACATGTGAAGCAAATAAAGAAGTTGTGCTTTTTGTAAACCCAACCTTGTTTACAACAATCAGAATATTAATGAAAGTGTTAGTCGCTTAGCAACCTGCTAAGTACAGAATGTACTGCGGACCAGGGTAAGCCTTGGGCTACAATATTGTTCGAGTAATCATTTAATGATTTGATTTTATGATTACTCAAAGTTGGCTGAACTCAGAGACCTAACTTGCCGACAACGTGTCCTTCATCAGCTGGGTTTTGAACTCGAGATGCTGGGATCCAAAGGTCGGGATTTCAGGAAAGAGTAGGACAGTTATAACATCTGAGGAAACAGACAAAACCTTTTCTCAAGTAAAACTAGTTAAATACGAATATTTGCAAGGATTTCAAGCTACCTTAAATGCAATTGTGACCTATTTTAAAGTTTGAGAAGCTGTGGGATTATTTCAAGGTTTGAGAGACTATAATGCCTATTTTTATTTTATTATTCGTGATTGTGTAATGTTTTCGTGTAGCAATAAAATGGTAAATTTTCAATTGTAAGAACTTCCACAACAAAGCTTAGATAAAACTGTGTTATGTATGGCACAACACGATCTGCAACACCAGGTCCAAGCCTGGCATGACGCCCTCAGCAGATTTGGTCTTCATCTTAACATCAAGAAGACAGAGTGACGGTGATATTCAAGTGAATTGTGAAATCTACCGAAGACCGATACTTTCCGTTACTTAGGATCTCATTCATATAGTGCGATGGAGGGAGGGAACAGGAGTGCTCTGTGACAAGAGAATGCCGATACACCAGAAGTCGAACCTGTGACTCTTCAAGGGCACGAAGTAAAGAAACATCACTGTTTTGCAATACTACACGTAATGCTTTTATTTTCACAACCACTTTCAACGTGTTTTAAAAACGCGATCAAATGACTAAAATACGCAACTGAGAATTATTTAAAATAAAACATTTTTGTTTTTTATTCTTCTGCAAAATTAAAAGCAGAGGAATTTGTGCGAGCAAGGGCTGTTTGCTGTTAAGTTTGGCCAACATTTCAGTGGTGTTGGAGGTGATTATCGTCTTGCGCTACTAACACTAATCAGAGGGAAAACGGAGGAAGTCTGACACTTCGGAAAATGAAGGTACAAACCAAAGAATGACGATGGCCACGAAGAGCGTGGAAATGAAAGATTCGTTCGGCCTCGTTACCTAATACCGTCGGGAACGGGAATGAACAAGAGTTGACCAAGGGAGGTCGGACAGGATGGATGAAAGTGAGGAGCTTGGCACAAGTGAAAACAATGCCAGGACTCGGCTAAGGGCCCTGTGATCGCCAATCAACGTTTCCAAGTGAAGAGGGTATGGAGCCCCTTTTAGTAACCTCTTACGACAGCCAGGGGATACCAACCCTCACCGACAGAGCGAGACATTACAGTAAATACAATTGTAAGTAATAAGAGAACAAAATATTGAAGTATGTTCCGTGATTTCACTCAAGAACATGGCTTAACTATATTTATTATCGTACAGTTTTAGTAAATACAATACGCGACACTCAGCGAGATATCGAGGGACAGCTATTAGAGCTCTCTCTAGCGGATGGACCTGAGAACTACTGATTCTATCATAAGAGCACGTGTATTTTTGTGTGAAGTTTTTGGTGTTATTTGTGTGTTGTCAGTGAGTTGACATAATTAAATAGTAACGTGTGTCATTCCTTGATTTCTCCTCTCAACATGAGGGGAAAGGTATGTGCTGTGTTTGGCTGCAGTAACTATGAAGTAGAGAAGAATGCGCAGTCTTTCTTCCGTTTCCCTCGTGACAAGAAATCGTAAATAATATTGTGTTTGCATACATATTCTTCAAGCGACAAAGACTTCATAATCATCTGACCTGCTCGACCCATATTTTAATTGGCTTAAAATATAACACGCATATTTTATTGTATAGTGCAGCAGTTAAACTTCAATACCGATATGTCGTTGTAGGTGTGATCTGTGGGTTTGATTTAATTCAGGAAAATACATATGCATATGAGTGTGGCTGGTTGTCTTCCAAGTTGGAATGCCGTAATGCGTTGTCAAGCACTGAAGAAAATATGGGTGATTTAAGAAATGTACATATTTTCTTGAAAAAATATGATGATGCAAATTTGCTTTACCCTAATGTAATGGCATTATGGCTAGTATTGCTAAGAGGTAAAGTTTGAATGTTTTTGAGGCTAAATTTATATATTTTCTTTCTGTTAGTAGGTTTCAAGTTAAAGGAAAATTGTCCAGCTCTTAAATGTAAATTCATTGAATCATGTGTGTAAGGAATGTTCCGATATTTTTGTTGACAAGTGTTTTAATATGATGATACAATGCTTTTAAATGAGAAAAAAGAAAAATCTAGCCGTGAACGTTCTGCAGGAATTCTAAAGCTAAAAACGTAATGCATAAATGAAAGATCAAGCTCTTTCGCAGCAGTCCATTTCACATCTTGATTATATGTCTAATTTCAGTCTTTAAATAATAACATGTTTAAATAATTCTTCATTCATTTATCCACAAGTGCTTTAGCAACTTTGAAGTTAATATCTTAGTAACACTTTCTTTCTAGACGTAATTTATTTATCCATTTCTGTATATACATTTCCATTGATATTTGAATTTAGCGCGAATTTTCAGGTCAAGCCACTAGGAGCGCCACTTGCGACTTGTCTCCCCAAGGTCTGTCTAGGGAGGCCAAGTCACGAATGCTACTTATGGAGCCGCCATATTGGGTCTTTAAGCGAGCGTAACCAAAGGCAAGTGTATTCGAATTTAGAGGATTTCGGTACCGTACATTGAAATAAAAACAAAATACCAACTGTTTTTCATAAAAAATTTAATTGGGCATCTACTGGTCATGTATATATAACTGTATAACACTTAAGTGATATGAATACATTCACAGCTATTTGAATAGGAAGATAATTAACAGAGCTTGAAATTATTTTTTGAGAAACAAGAAACAACAGAAAAGCTCATGTTCTTCTCTTTTACTTCCTTACAATTTGGTCTTTCTGTGTTTCTTATTAATATCATCTGTCAAATACGTAATCTTATTGACAGAAACTTAGAAATCTGTACAGTACCTGTGCCATATTATGATTACCGGTACATGAAACACTGAACTTGAAGTACTGTATTTAATGTACTAAGCGACGGTTGTAATAAACTACCTTCAGCGTTTTCTTTATTAAGAAATTAATTTCCGATATCTACAGCGTTTCTAAAAGGTTACTCCAGCATGTTGACAAACGCTGAATGCCTCTTGAGTTGAGTGCATTAAACTATTGAACCATTCTGTTCATGGACCAATAGTATAGATTTTAGTATTGGATATTGGGATTACCTGAGACCACCCATGAAGTCATTGTCTTATAGTTTATTTCATAAAAGATTCCAGAAGAAGCGTTCTCGTGTGAAGAGAGCTACAGCGTCATTATGAAAATCTCCAGAACCTCATTAAAGGGAGTTATGTCCCAAGCCAAGCCTCTTAATGAAGATTGGGGACGCTTCCCAGATCCCGGCAAAACTAACCTTCGGAGGGAAGGAGGAATTAAATTAATATCTTTGGTTATGAAAGAGATGCATTGGATCTGATATAAGAATTGCAACCTGCATAATTTATGCTTAATTTTGATATGCAATATGGCTGCAATCATAAATGCATTCGTTAAGTAGGGTACTTGACGTGCTTTGTGCGGGAAAACTTCGAGTCGCGGGCGCGCGTATCCTGCACGCGATCAAGCGCCGTGGCTACGCTAACCTGATTATAAATGCAAGGCCGCCTGGCACATCAGCCTCATTCTCTGACCGTAAGGCTGCTTGAACGAAGTCGTCATGCTGCAAGTTTTATCTTCGAGCTGCACATACAACTAGTACTACTGAATCTGCGAGGAAGTAAGTAATCAACTTGCATATTCAGCTAAATTCTTGATATTACCTGTGTTGATACGCTATGGTGAGATGAGGTACTGCCTATAATAGACGGATGAACTAGTAGCTTCATATTTCTGTGAGGTCAAGTTGTAACTGACGTAATGCTAGAATATTTGTAGGCTCAGGGTAGTTCTGATACCACTACATGTTGTCCGAGTGAAAGGATGGAATAACAGTGTTACTAACAGTGGTGAAGAAACTATAGTGTACCAGGTTTAAAATTCAGAACAAGACTTGGTCGATGTAACGTGTGAAGCACGATAGGAGTGGAAACAGGCATCGAGTCTGGACAGTCTGTAATAAATGAATTTGTTTTCAGTTACCTCTGCATCAAGCCAGAACGAGCTTCTACATCATCATTGCCAGGAAGCCACAACGGGAGCTGAAATCGGCACGACATCGGGAATCGATCCAGGAACGTTGGGCGTACCTGATCAGCGCGACGTCGAAGGGGACATCTTCCAACCATCTCAGGAGCTGTACGAAGGACTCACGCAAGATAGAATGTCTCCAATTGTTCACCAGTATCTGCTGCAAGCGTCGCAGTTTGTCATGATGTGGTAAATTCAGTGGTCCACAGGAAGGGCCGCTCCGTCATGTCATCAATCATATAAGGTCAGAGCTTTCCAATTCTGTTTCAAGCATGTCATTTGAATTTAGATAGGAATAGGGTGGCCGTCAGCCAACAGGTTAGTTTATGGTAGGAAAATTCTTGGTAATAAAGAGCTAGGCCTCAAGCTCGAACCCCGTACCTTAGGGTATATGATGGTTTGTCGATTCCTTGTTGGTGTGTTTATATTACATTTCGATAGTATTATAGTAGCGTACGTGTTATCTTCATGGGTCAGGTCGAACTCCCTTGGTCATGGTAGGTTAATCTGACAGGCAGGCACTATTTATTGTGTCGCGTTTAGGCATTTGTCTCTGCAGACGTAGGCTGTATAGTGGAGACCAGGATTTACTCCGTAATTCACCTAGCTTTACTGACAGGGCGAGCGAGTCCGAATGTTTGAGATATGTGGGCATTATGCATGTAGCTGACTGTATGAATGGATATGAGAGAGCCCCAGCACAGTTTGAGAGTGTATTGGATGCATTTGAGATGCCTTATTATGGCCATGTGACTATAGCTTACTGTATTGTGCCTTTGTATTATCAAGGTTGAGCCCATGGGAGGCGGAAATAAGATTTGTTATATTGCTGGTGATATTGAGATGAGGGCGGATCGCCCGTGTGTATTTAAAAGGGTGCTTTTAGCAGCCAGATTATGTGAGGTACTTTGAAAGGCGAAGTTTCTTAGCACGCAGTCAGTCAGCTGGGCTCATAAATTGTGTGGACTGCCGCCTGTCGAGTGCTCGGATGGTGAGGGTTATTGTGCCTGACGTCACAGTCTTGAAACTTGGTTATATGGCTGTCTGCAGCTTGTTGAGTGTGTAAGGGGGAGAAGACGACCTTGATGTTTTGAACGCAAGGAGAGATTTTTGTTCTGTTTGTTCTACTTTAATTTTAACACTGGCCCGTTTGATATTGACCCCTTGGACATGTTGGTTGTGTTCCTTTTATTTAGTTTGTGTATGAATATTCAACGCCTTGCTTTTCATGGGACCAGGGTTCGAGACCGGGTCAGGGCACTGTACATTATGTGTTTATATTTGTTTGCACCGGGGTTCGATGGTACGAGGCATAGTAAAGTTTATGGAAATTACTGTTAGATGTGTATGTCAACAGATATCCATTTTCTATTGGTTCCATTACTCACACAATTGTAACATGCTTGTTACAGCAGAGCTGTTTCGTGAAGGCAGTGAACTGGTTGTCATCGGCTCAACATTATCTTTACCCCAATCATATTTGAAAGCTCTTATATTTGTAAATAGTATAATTTTATGTAATAAATCCCTGATCGTAAAACTTTGAATGCAGCGACGTTTTCTGTTAGATATTTTTTTCATTTATTTTTAGCTGATTCTTACCTGATCAGTCACATATCCTATTGTTTTATCTTAATTTTGCCCTTTGTTCACCCTTGTTATCCCTGGGATGTGCGCGACTGTGCGGCCGAGCGTGGATATGTGTTCAGGTAAGACTATGTGCACAAGCTCACGTTTGTGAGAGTTCTTTCACTACTGTACTCTGGGTTCGAGACCGGCATTCGCCTGGCCGGAACCATAGGGTCCTGTAGGGCACATAGTAAAATTGGCGCCGAGCAACGTGTGGCCCGATATTTCTGTAAAGGGGAACCATAGCGCCAGAGTAAATTTGAGCAACATGTGGGGCCTGATATATCCGTAAGTGAGGGTTACCCAAAAATAGTGAACTTGGTGCAGCCAACGTAGGACCCGATATTGCAGTAATGAGGGTCATACAGCTTGTTTTATTATGCCGTCAGGTGGTGCTTGATATTTGTGTAAACGAGCTCACACAGCCAAGTTGTATTTTGCTGATGTTCTCCGTAGATAGGGCTATGGGTCATAACTTGTGTCTATAAAAGCAGGACCTGATTTTCGGTAATTAGAGGTCATGCAAGGCTTGATTTCAGGCATATGTTATGGCAGCTGCATTCAATTATGTGTAGTACAGGTATACCAAGTTTGGTCTTTGATCTGTACGATTAGCTTCGTGATATATTAGGAGTATCTTGTTGAGACTTGGGATGTTTAATGACTGCCAGTTCAGAGAGGTATTTCGTGACTTATATGTCCCTTGGTCTTACGATTAGGATATGGATATTGCAGTTGATGTTGATTAGCGAGGATGTGCTGATTTAGTGGTTACCGTGGAGTGTTGGATGAGATTCGTGTGGGGATTTGACCTGTAGGGTGTTGTGCTTAACAGGTGTATAATCATATAGCTTTGATTTTTGCATGTTGAAGTTTTTTTGTTGTTTTTATGGCATTTGTTGGAGAATTTTGTGTTTGCATTGTATATATTTGGTTCCATAGTGTTGTGCTGACGGTTACCCTGTGTTGGAGTGACATGATGTTGCATTGAGGTAGCCTACTTAGGCTTTGGAAGTTCGAGAGTTTGGCAGTTAGGAACATTTTTGATAAATTAGAATTGAGGGAAATTGATAGAACTTGAAATTTAATCGGTGACATACGGAGCGGTTTTTCCGCCGGACCTTATGACGAGTGAGTGCCGAATGTCGGTAGACATGGGAGAGATGCTGAGGCACCTGAGCGATCGTCTAAAGGAATTTAGACAGGAGCTAGGAGTTATTAAAGGACAAGCGGATAGGAATAGTGAGCTATTGGTTCAGAACGGTGAGCGTTTGAACAAAGTCAAAGAACAGGAAGTTAGGAATTCAGAACAGGTGAAAGAACTTAAAGAACACTTAACCGATCAACTCACAGAAAAATTCGCGGAGTGCGAAGAAAAGGTGACCGAACAATTAGTACTCACAGAGACACGGGTAGCGAACCAGATAACTGAGCTAAAGGAGCACACTAGCATTCGTTTGGAGCAATTGGCCTCTGAAAATGAAGCGACTAGGGAAACCATAGCAGAGTTAGATACGAAAATAGAAAACGTACGTCTGTGCTGTGTCGCAACGACCGAGAAGTTGAGTCAACAGGTTGAAGGGTCGCACAGAACGGTAGAGAAACAAATTCGTGAAGTAAAGGACAGTATCGAGGGAACAACAGCGTATAGAAGAAAAAGACAAGGAGACTCAGTCTGAACTAGGAACATTTAAAGAAAACCTGGTGGCAGTAGTAGTCCGTATGGACCATACCCAAGAAGAGCTAGTGAGAATAGAAGAAAAACTAGAGGCTAGGACTCAAGAAGTAGTAGACAGGTATGAGAAGACGACCGAAAAGAATAAGGCTAAGATTGCTGGAATAGAACTTAGTTTACAACAGACTAGGAAGGAAGTCAGCGCTGAGGTCCAGGGTTTGAAGAATTGCCGAGAGCAGGCACAACGGACAACTGAGAAGCGAATACAGGGGTTAGAGCATGAAATGGGGAATATGCGTGATAAGTTGGACCAATTGAAACTCGAGGAGGAAAACTTAGTAAAGAAGCGGAAGCTGAGTAGGACTCACAGCCCGATAGAACGCCAGTATGAAGGTGACAGCTTGAATGAAAGTCAGGATGAGGGACATGAACTGCTAGGAGAATCATTTAGGTCTAAGCCAAGAATAGGAAATACTACCCTATTCAGTCACGACAGTGCTTTCCCGGGTTATAATTGGATTAGGGCACCCGAGGAGAAACCTAAAAAATTCGAGGGGAATGGGGAGATCACGCCCCGTTCATTCCTTAAAGAGTTAGAAACATACATGGACGAATGCCAGATACCACCAGAGCGCAGATTACGCACAGCAGAAAGGTATCTTGGAGGAATTGCTGGAGCCTGGTTCAAGGCATTTGGGCAACCATTTAAAAATTATGACGAGTTCAAACGCGCATTCCTGAATAAGTTCTGGAATCAGGGGCATCAGCTGGCGCTTAGAATGGAGCTCTACGCTCGTAGGTATGCAAATAGTACTCCCACAAGACTAAGCGAGTTCTTTATTTCCCAATACTTACGTTTGCAAGAGCTAGATCATCCGCCCGAAGAAATGGGAATCGTAACGACCATTATTACGCAGTTGCCTGTAGAGGTACAAAGAGCTCTAATCGCTGCGAATGTTACGACGGTCGTAGCCGCTGAGGAAATGCTTAGGCTCTGGGACCAGACGTCTGCACTGCATCAGCCACGTATACGGACCATAGAGACTGTCCATCATGTGAACGTCCACGCGGAAGAGCAGATTGGAAAAGGAAGCCGCAAGGAGTGTCAAAATTCCGGCACTCAAACGCCAACCCTGAGGGAACGAGAAGAAGAAGAAAACCCTAAACACAGAGAAGGCACGAACTGGCGACCTCGAAGGTGGATCACATGGCAGGATGAACCGGACAGATGGAGAGGACAAGGACGCCGAAGGAATTCATTTGAGCAGCGAAGGAATGACCGGCCGTACTGGAGACGAGACGGAGATCGTCACAACCCCAGAAATAACAGCCAGCGGTGGAATGGAAACCGAGCGAGGTATAACAGACCTAGGGAGAGTTCACTGCGCCCGAGAGATGCTGACAGACAAGAGGGCGCCTTCCACTCAAGAGAAAAAGGATCGGGGGATGTATCACCACGAGACATATGGCAGGATGCTATACGAACCCACAGTGCTGCCAATTCTCCGGGAGCTGCGAGCTTGGCTTACCAAGAATTTCACAACGGAGCCAGGCAGAAGAATCTAAACCAAAATGCACCCAGTTTTGTTGAGATCGAGAGGGAGGATTAAAAAAACGAGGAATTTAATGCAAGGAGATAGAATATATCGCGAGGATGCCGGTTGGGTGACAGTAGCTATTCATAATTGGGTTATCACTCCAGATGATCTACTAGAGGATCCTGTTAAAAGTAACTTGCCCCGATCTAAAGAATTACCAGTAATTTATACTAGAATTCACGGTTTGAACGTGTGCTCGTTGGCTGATATAGGAGCCACGGTCAGTGTGGTTTCACAAGCCTTAGTATCGGAAATTCAAAGCCGAGTTCGTATCCCGTCCATACCAATTTCGAAAGTCAAAATTAAGGGTATGCCAGACAAAGCAACGTCCTGTAAAGAGCAGGTATTACTCGACATCCAAATTGGAGACTTACTGGTGTCCCATCCATGTATTGTGCTTCCCAGAATGGAATATAATCTTATATTAGGAGCCGATTTCTTAAGAGAATACGAAGCTGTTATTGACATGGGTACAAAGTCTATCCTGTTAAAATTGAATGTTAACCAGGAACGAGTAGAGTTAAATAAGAACCAGGATTACCAACCCGGTGAACGTATTTGGACAATGGACATGCAGACGGAAGACCTTGGTTCAGAAGGGTGGCTACAGGGTCATGAAGAAATAATACCGGAGTTTGAAGTCATGTTATCCGAATTGGAAGAACGAGAGAGAACATTTTTTAGATATGTTACCGGGTAAAATCGAAGAAGCAAAGATTAGTCCGGAAGACAAGGGGCGGCTGCAGGAATTATTGAAGAGGCATGAGACGGTCTTTGGTTCGAGGCCCGGAAAGATCCCTAATTACCAGTACAAACTGTGTGTGAATAACTGGGAGCCTTTCAAACAGAGACCTTATCCTATTCCACAGAAAATGCTACCCCAGGTCCGGGAGGTAATCGAAGATATGGAGAGGAACGCGATAATCGCCAAGTCCCCGAGTCTGTTTTTAAACCCATTGTGTGCAGTGCCCAAAGCAAACGGGACTGTCCGCGTGTGCCTCGACGTACGTGCTTTGAACCAACGCCTAGTCCCCGAGTATGAGAGACCTCCAAACCTTAAAGACATTCTTAAGAAGTTCGGAGGTATGGAATTCTTCAGCACGGTAGACATGACCTCAAGCTTTCACCATATCGTCTTGGATCCAAGTACTAATATGCTAACCGGATTCTTATTAGATAATCAGACGTATATTTTCTTGCGGCTTCCCTTTGGCCTGGCGTCAAGTTGTGCCGCTCTGATACGGGCACTGGAATCGAACCTCAGTCCCGAGGTAAAAGAGTTTACGATTAGATACATTGACGATATTTTAATTTGCACTAAAACACTAGAAGAACACCTGGAAAAATTGAATTTACTCTTTCAGGACCTCGAACGATGCAATTTCAAGGTCAGTTTTGAGAAATCGCACTTCTGTCAGCGCAGGGTACTGTTCTTGGGACATGTTGTTGACGGTCAGGGCATTCGGCCTAACCCAGCTAAAATTGCAGCAATACAGAATTTTCCTAGGCCAATCAAGGTTAAACACGTTAGGCAGTCCTTGGGCCTAACGAACTTTTTCTCCAATCATTGTCCCGGTTACACGGAAACCGTGGCGCCACTTCAAGACATGTTAAAGACTAATAACAGATGGAAATGGGGAGAAGAGCAAGAAAATGCTTTCGTAAACACTAAAGTACTTTTAGAGAATTCCGTAAAATTGGGGTACCCTAGCTTCGATAGAAAATTCATAATACAGACGGACGCTTCTGCAGTAGGAGTCGGAGCAGTGCTTTACCAGGAGACACCCGAGAGGGAGCATAAAATATCCTATTTGGCTTTCATGAGTAGAAAATTACGAGGACACGAGTTGAAATACACTACCACCGAGTTGGAGATGTTAGCCATAGTTACTGCCTTGGCACACTGGAGAAAATAGGTGTACGGGTTCCCAGTAGTGATTAGAACAGATCACAAAGCCCTTACTTTTATTCTCAAGACTGACATGGCTAATGCACGGGTCAGTAGATGGGCACTTTACGTCCAGCAGTTCGACCTCACGGTGGAACAATGCCCAGGGAAATTAAACGTACTCGCTGACGCGTTAAGCAGAAATCCAAATCCGGAGGAGCTCACAATACACTTAACTATGTTAGACCAAGAGGATCAGAATATACTGGATAGACTTCGAAATATTCATGAGGAACAGGCAAATTACCCAGAGACCGGACGGCTGATCCAGTACTTTCGGAAATAACTCCAACCTGGGACTCCACAGTACGCTGAAGCGGAGCGCAAAGCGGCAAATTATCATTACTTCAATAATATTTTACATAAATTTGTGGATGAGAACCACACGAAATTTAGAATTGTTGTACCTCCTCGATTACAGATTGACTTGGTGTGGGTAGCCCATCACTCTACAGGACATTCGGGAATTGATAAAGTGGTAGCAATACTGCAGGAAACTTTCGTCTGGCCTAAAATGAGGACAATGGTACAGAAAATACTGCGTACCTGTGACATCTGTCAGAGGGTGAAACCAAATCCTTACCTTCTGAAGCAACCACCCCGACCACTGATACCCACGGGACCACGTAAATTATATGCAATAGACTTCTTCGGTCCCTTGCCCTCTGCTACAAGGGGCTTAAAGTACATCCTTGTCTGTATGGACGTGTTTAGTAAATTTATAACGTTATGCCCTATTCAGAAGGCAAATACTCGCTCGGCACTATCGCAGATCAAGAAGAAAATGGGCAAGCCAGAGAGCATCTTAAGTGATCATGGGAGCCAATTCACTGCTGCAGGGTTTAAGCGTGAATTAGACAGACTAGGAATTAAGCATGTCTTGTCCAGTATCAGACATCATGAGGGAAATATCCGAGTACTGTAGGATATACTGCCCGAGAGAGCATTATAAGTGGAACACTGTAGTGCCCATTATTACTGAATGTATTAACTCAACCAGACATGAATCCACCGGTATGATTCCGGCATGGCTTCACAACAATGTGCTGCCCAAACGTCCTTGGGAAAATGTAATTCCTTGCCCTAGGGATCCTCAACTAGCTCGAGAGATGTGTATTAGAAACGTTGCGGATCACTTGAAAGCACAGGCTGAAAAACGGCTGCGAAGAACAAGGAATATAAGGTTTCATAGACCCCTACAAGTGGAGGAGTTGGTTTTAGTTAAGACACCCACTGTCTCCAACCCTACAGAGAGATACTACCACAAGTTTGCTGAGCTATATACTGGACCGTATAGAATACTTCATAGTTATGAAAACAACTCATACAAGGTACAAAGCATGGACGCTACGGTGACTAAGGTCTTTAACTCGGCAAATCTTAAGCCATTTTTCAGACCCGGCCAATACCAATTAAACAATGAGGACGAGGAAGGAGAAGTAGGAGAAGGAGACGAAGAAGAGGAAGAACTTGGGGAGGAAGACACCGAAGATGTTGCAGGAGAGGAGGTTGTCATTACGGAAGAAGATGAACATGACGGCGGAGAAGAACAACCAGAGGTACCCAGTGGTGAAGGACAAGAAGAGGAAGAAGAAGTAAATATGATTTCTTCAGGAAACCGTCAGAAACAGCTATCGGAGCAGCGAGAAGAAACGGGATGTCAAGGCTGCGAAAGTAACCACCGGAGATTTCTAGCCCTGCTAGATGCCTATTTCAAGTTAGGAAGGATAGGGAGGCTATTATGTCTGTAGCCGAAGATAGTCCCGTGCCATGAGGTTTTGAAAATTTACAGCATAAATGATTGCGATGAGAAGATGATCTCGACATTGAGGAAAATAAAATTTTTGACAAAATTTTATTTTGTCGTTCACGGAGGGCTATGAACCATTCTGTTCATGGACCAATAGTATAGATTTTAATATTGGATATTGGGATTACCTGAGACCACCCATGAAGTCATTGTCTTATAGTTTATTTCATAAAAGATTCCAGAAGAAGCGTTCTCGTGTGAAGAGAGCTACAGCGTCATTATGAAAATCTCCAGAACCACATTAAAGGGAGTTATGTCCCAAGCCAAGCCTCTTAATGAAGATTGGGGACGCTTCCCAGATCCCGGCAAAACTAACCTTCGGAGGGAAGGAGGAATTAAATTAATATCTTTGGTTATGAAAGAGATGCATTGGATCCGATATAAGAATTGCAACCTGCATAATTTATGCTTAATTTTGATATGCAATATGGCTGCAATCATAAATGCATTCGTTAAGTAGGGTACTTGACGTGCTTTGTGCGGGAAAACTTCGAGTCGTGGGCGCGCGTATCCTGCACGCGATCAAGCGGCGTGGCTACGCTAACCTGATTATAAATGCAAGGCCGCCTGGCACATCAGCCTCATTCTCTGACCGTAAGGCTGCTTGAACGAAGTCGTCATGCTGCAAGTTGGTACCGAGAACAACGTTTTATCTTCGAGCTGCACATACAACTAGTACTACTGAATCTGCGAGGAAGTAAGTAATCAACTTGCATATTCAGCTAAATTCTTGATATTACCTGTGTTGATACGATATGGTGAGATGAGGTACTGCCTATAATAGACGGATGAACTAGTAGCTTCATATTTCTGTGAGGTCAAGTTGTAACTAACGTAATGCTAGAATATTTGTAGGCTCAGGGTAGTTCTGATACCACTACATGTTGTCCGAGTGAAAGGATGGAATAACAGTGTTACTAACAGTGGTGAAGAAACTATAGTGTACCAGGTTTAAAATTCAGAACAAGACTTGGTCGATGTAACGTGTGAGGCACGATAGGAGTGGAAACATGCATCGAGTCTGGACAGTCTGTAATAAATGAATTTGTTTTCAGTTACCCCTGCATCAAGCCAGAACGAGCTTCTACATCATCATTGCGAGGAAGCCACAACGGGAGCTGAAATCGGCACGACATCGGGAATCGATCCAGGAACGTTGGGCGTACCTGATCAGCGCGACGTCGAAGGGGACATCTTCCAACCATCTCAGGAGCTGTACGAAGGACTCACGCAAGATAGAATGTCTCCAATTGTTCACCAGTATCTGCTGCAAGCGTCGCAGTTTGTCATGATGTGGTAAATTCAGTGGTCCACAGGAAGGGCCGCTCCGTCATGTCATCAATCATATAAGGTCAGAGCTTTCCAATTCTGTTTCAAGCGTGTCATTTGAATTTAGATAGGAATAGGGGGGCCGTCAGCCAACAGGTTAGTTTATGGTAGGAAAATTCTTGGTAATAAAGAGCTAGGCCTTAAGCTCGAACCCCGTACCTTAGGGTATATGATAGTTTGTCGATTCCTTGTTGGTGTGTTTATATTACATTTCGATAGTATTATAGTAGCGTACGTGTTATCTTCATGGGTCAGGTCGAACTCCCTTGGTCATGGTAGGTTAATCTGACAGGCAGGCACTATTTATTGTGTCGCGTTTAGGCATTTGTCTCTGCAGACGTAGGCTGTATAGTGGAGACCAGGATTTACCCCGTAATTCACCTAGCTTTACTGACAGGGCGAGCGAGTCCGAATGTTTGAGATATGTGGGCATTATGCATGTAGCTGACTGTATGAATGGATATGAGAGAGCCCCAGCACAGTTTGAGAGTGTATTGGATGCATTTGAGATGCCTTATTATGGCCATGTGACTATAGCTTACTGTATTGTGCCTTTGTATTATCAAGGTTGAGCCCATGGGAGGCGGAAATAAGATTTGTTATATTGCTGGTGATATTGAGATGAGGGCGGATCGCCCGTGTGTATTTAAAAGGGTGCTTTTAGCAGCCAGATTATGTGAGGTACTTTGAAAGGCGAAGTTTCTTAGCACGCAGTCAGTCAGCTGGGCTCATAAATTGTGTGGACTGCCGCCTGTCGAGTGCTCGGATTGTGAGGGTTATTGTGCCTGACGTCACAGTCTTGAAACTTGGTTATATGGCTGTCTGCAGCTTGTTGAGTGTGTAAGGGGGAGAAGACGACCTTGATGTTTTGAACGCAGGGAGAGATTTTTGTTATGTTTGTTCTACTTTAATTTTAACACTGGCCCGTTTGATATTGACCCCTTGGACATGTTGGTTGTGTTCCTTTTATATAGTTTGTATATGAATATTCAACGCCTTGCTTTTCATGGGACCAGGGTTCGAGACCGGGTCAGGGCACTGTACATTATGTGTTTATATTTGTTTGCACCGGGGTTCGATGGTACGAGGCATAGTAAAGTTTATGGAAATTACTGTTAGATGTGTATGTCAGCAGATATCCATTTTCTATTGATTCCATTACTCACACAATTGTAACATGCTTGTTACAGCAGAGCTGTTTCGTGAAGGCAGTGAACTGGTTGTCATCGGCTCAACATTATCTTTACCCCAATCATATTTGAAAGCTCTTATATTTGTAAATAGTATAATTTTATGTAATAAATCCCTGATTGTAAAACTTTGAATGCAGCGATGTTTTCTGCTAGATATTTTTTTCATTTAATTTTAGCTGATTCTTACCTGATCAGTCACATATCCTATTGTTTTATCTTAATTTTGCCCTTTGTTCACCCTTGTTATCCCTGGGATGTGCGCGACTGTGCGGCCGAGCGTGGATATGTGTTCAGGTAAGACTATGTGCACAAGCTCACGTTTGTAAGAGTTCTTTCACTACTGTACTCTGGGTTCGAGACCGGCATTCGCCTGGCCGGAACCATAGGGTCCTGTAGGGCACACTATGTATGGTAACTGTTGTTATCCATTCATATGGTATTTCTTTGGGTTCTAAGGCAAAAATATTCTGCATATATGCAACAAGAGTGATGTTCTTAGCTACTCTTAACTAGTTTATTGATAACCCATGCAGCTATATAGTACAGATTGGTGGTGGTGATTATTGTTTTAAGAGGAACTACAACTGGACAACCATCCTCTTTAAACACTAATCAGAAGAAAACAAATGGAAGGGGACCAACACTTCGAAAAATGAAGGTATCGGCAAAAGAATGATGAATGCCACAAAGTGCGCGGAAATGAAAAACTTCCTAGGCCTCGAATGCGCTAATGCCGTCGCGGTCGGAAAAGAACAAGTGTTGACAAGGGGGGTTCGGATGGGCTAGAATAGTGAAAGCCATGTCAAGACTCAGCTGAGGGCCTCGTAGTCACAACCCAAAATAGATTTTCCCCCGTGGGTGGGGCAATAGAACAACACCCACGGTCTCCCCTGCCTGTCATAAGAGGCCACTGAAAGTGGGTTCAGGCGCTCCTAACTAGGGAGCGTGGGTTGTCGACCACGGGGCTCTTAGCCGAGTCCTAATATTCTTGCAAATGATAATAATAATAATAATAATAATAATAATAATAATAATAATAATAATAATAATAATAATAATAATAATAATGGTTAAGAAAATTAAAGCCATTGGTAGACACGATTCCATCAGAAATAGAAATTCAGTCCCTATTAAGTTGAGTTAACCTAGGTTAGGCTATTATAGGGATTACATTATGATATTATGTTAGGCTACGGTACATTAAATTACAGTAGTTGGTTAGTGCGAGTGAAGCGAGTGTTGTGATCTTTAAGTATTTGTCCAGCCATATAATGTACTCTATAGAGCATTTAAGATGAATGAAATTTAGCTATAAATAATAACTACAGTTGCTATTATGAATAAAATTGTTGTAATGATGGCCTGCTGGACATAAATTGTTGGTTTGAAGTGATAGGCTTATTCTTTGTTGTGATTATAATTGGTAAATGAACAGGAACAAGCATTTCAAATATCTGTGAAACATTTCTACGTTGCATGTAGGGTTAGAAAGATACTGTCTGTAGTTTACATGAAAAGGAATGGAATGAAATGGCGTTTGGCTTTTAGTGCCAGAAGCGTCTGAGGACAAGTTCGGCTCGCCAGGTGCAGCAGGTCTTTTGATCTGACTCCCGTAGGCGACCTGCGTGTCGTAATGAGGATGAAATGAAAATGAAGACGACACATACGCCCAGCCCCCGTGCCAGCGAAATTGACCAATTATGGTTAAAACTCCCGAACCTGCCGGGAATCGAGCCTAGGACCCCTGTGACCAAAGGCCAGCACACTAACCATTTAGCCATGGAGCCGGACACATGAGAAGGAAATTTTCATAAACATCAATACTACTATTACACACTTCCTGTTACTTTTCTTGTTTGTTTTGAAAGACAATTCTCTTTCTTTGGGAGGTTTCCTATTATATGTCAAAGACTTGGGTGGATTAGGGACGTTGGAAATTGTTTGGATGGAATTCCACTTGGGTAGTTTCCGTCCATCTGCCCTCTTTAGTTCAAATTGCGATTCTTCAAAATGATACTAGAAGGAAATACATAAGACCTATAAATATAAAACATCGTTCATATAAACGTACTATTATTTAGGAATAATACGAATGTATAACTTCACTAACCTAGCACAAGAAGAATTATCTGTAGGTTGACATTTGTCACGCCTACAGTTTTGTACCCACTGAGCTCTCCTCTGCTTATCTCTCGGGAAGTGAAACACTAATTCCGTCAGTTGTCTTATTTTGACAATTTGGTGCGGCGCAGTATCCCGTTTGCCTTCAAAATACAAGTAATAACTCGCATCATTACATCAGGCACGCTCACATAACAACGATATTTGAGACCCAATATGGCCGCCACCGCAAAGGATTGTGGTAGCGTGACCAGACCTCCCTAGACAGACCTTGGTCTCCCATTTTAACAAGGCTAAATCCGGAAGTGTCGCGTATTGTCTCTACCGTATTTGGTTTTAGTGCTGGGAGTTTGGCTCGCCTAGGGCAGCCCTTGTAAGTTAGACCCTCCAACGAGTCTGGGTGGTATCTGCTGTGTGAGTTGGGGACGGTACGAACACCCAGCCCCCGAACCACGAGAAATAACTATTTAAGGAGTGTGTTGGGACAACCACAAACAACCAGTCCCTGAGTCAGAAGAATTAATCAAACGTGATTAAAATCCTCGAACCGGCCGGGAATCAAACCCGGTGCCGTCTGAACCGAAGGTGACTATGCTGACAATTCAGACAACGAGGCGGACGAGGCCTATTTGGTTTTTATTATTCTGATTTTATCATCGATGTAAATGTGTTTTCTTTCTGTTATTTTTCATTTCTTAATCCGTTTACCCTCCAGGGTTGGTTTTTCCCTCGAACTCAGCGAGAGATCCCACCTCTACGCCACAAGGGCAGTATCGTGGAGCGTGAGACATTGGGTCGGAGGATACAACTGGGGAGGCGGCCTCACCTGCTATGCTGAACAGGGGCCTTGTGGGGGGATGGGGAGATTGGAATGGACAGGCAAGGAAGAGGCCGTATCCTTAAGTTAGGTATCATCCCGGTATTTGCCTGAAGAGGAATTGGGAAAACACGGAAAACCACTTCGATGATGGCTCAGGTGGGAATCGAAACCCCCTCTACTCAGTTGACCTCCCGAGGCTGAATGGACCCCATTCCAGTCCTCGTACCACGTTTCAAAATTCGTGGCAGAGCCAGGAATCGATACCGGGCCCCTGCGGGTGGCAGCTAATCACACTAACCACTACACAAAATTTAATTATACTCAATGTATTTTACTATTAGTTCTATTCAAATGTGATTTTAATTTCGCTTTAATATTATCAAACGATATTTCCCATTTATCAAATTAAGTCAAATGTGTGACTCATTGGCTGAATGGTCATCGCTGAGACCTTCGGTTCAGAGTGTCCCGCGTTCGATTACCGGCCGGGTCGGGGATTTTAATCGCGTTTGATTAATTCTTCTGAGACAGGGACTGGTTGTTTGTGGTTGTCCTAACACACTCCTCTTCATATTCAGACAACACACTACACTACCAACCAGCACAGAAACACGCAAGAGTGATTACATCCCTCCTGATATGGTTGGCGTCAGGAAGGACATCCGTCTGTAAAACAGGTCCAAACAGACAGACAGACAAACAAACAAACAAACAAACAAACAAACAAACAAACGACACACACAGAGGCCGCACCCGCGACCCCACAAGGTGCGGGAAAAGCGGTAGAAGTCAAATGTCATGGCCTTCTCTTCAAAACATTATAAAAGTCTAAACTACTACTGTACAAACGCTAGAAAATGGTAGAAATCACCACCTAATTAAAGACGCATTATTTCTCCCTTACTATGAATAAGGACTCCTCCTTATCCCGCCAAGACTGGCGCCGGCGGTTAGCAGCGCACAAAAAACTGGCAGCTCAATTCCTGTCTTGGACATCACAATGCCGCCAAAAACACCTCTGCTACCTTCCTGGCTCTCAGGAAATGGAATGTAGACGGTAAGTATAAAGAGACTATGTGATACATGGAACAGCCTCGTCATTTTCTTGTAGCAGTCTGAACTCCCGCGTTAGCTAGTTAACGGGTTGAATATGTATATGCACGTTATATGTGGAGCCCTCCGCGGATGTACAAAATATTATCCGCAGTGTACAGTTTGTCCACATCCGTGCATTCACATTCAGTAATTGAATTATCTTTCACCATACAAGTAAGAAAACATATCAGCAACTGTACCCTAAGCAGTACAGAGCAGAGGTTGCTAAACGAAAGGCGGGTCAACTTATTCAGAAGAAAAAGGAATGACCTGAAAAATGCAGAAATTAATGTACACTGAGTATTAGAAGGTGCGATCCATCCCACTGATAGCCCGTGTACCGGGCGAGTTGGCCGTGCGGTTAGGGCCGCGCAGCTGTGACCTTGCATTCAAGAGATAGTGGGTTCGAACCCCACTGTCAGCAGCCCTGAAGATGGTTTTCCGTGGTCTCCCATTTTCACACCAGATAAATGCCTTAATTAAGGCCACGGCCGCTTCCTTCCCCCCCCATCGTCGCCTACCTGTGTCGGTGCGACGTAAAGCAAATTGTAAAAAAAAGAATAAAGAGAGAGATGACCTGTGTTCTCCGCCCGTCACGGTCTCTCTTTTCCCTGTTTCTGTCTTCTGAAGGACAGCTTCAATTCATAAAGGCAACTTATTGCTTCAGTTTTCAGGCATACTATTGTGAATGGAAATGATTAATCATATCAGTCACTTATTTATTTAAACCTCCTCAGCCAGCAGGACTTTCATATGGGCACTTGTGTTCACATATTTTTCTATATTTCAATTATAATTGCGTATTGCTTCTGTAAAGGCGTGTTGCAGCGGACTCAACCGGGAATCGAATCCTGGACGTCTAGGACCTAAGGCCAGCACGCTAACCATTTAGCCATAGCGCCGGACAGTCAGGCACAGGAGTCCGGCGGTTCTACTGTGTGAGCTACTCAAAGGCCATCTCCCACATCTACTTCATTCTACTTAATTCCATTACATTCGTTTTAGATGTGTTTATTTATTAGTAAACTCGTGTCCTCATGTCGAGGTGGTGCAGTTCTTTTCAGGCACACCCCACATACCAGCCCTCCTGCCATACTTAAACCTCTACCTCTGCCAGTACTGGGAATCGAACCCGGGGCCCCGAGGACGGCAGCTACCGTTACACTTGAGAGGCGGGCGTTGATTTATGTATATTTTAACCTTATACACTTTCTCCCCATCACATCACAGCTTCTCCAGATTCTGTCTACGGTACAGATTCAGAGAAAATAATCATTGTTCTTTGTTTAAAGTATTAACTGTGTTATTGGGATGAAACCGGCAGTTGGAATATTCGTGGAGGTGCTGGTCATGATTATTGTTTTAAGAGGAAGTAAAAGTGGGAACCATCCTCTATTAACAATAATCACAGGGGAAAAATACGGAAGAGGTGTGACTCCGAAAAATGAAGGTATCGACCAAAGAAAGAAAAGGGCGTGAAAATTGAAGTCTCCCTAGGCCTCACAACCTAATACCGTCGGGGGTCGGAAAAGAACAACAGCTGACCAAGGGAGGTCGGATATGATAGATGAAAGTGAGGAGCCTGACACAAGTAAGTGGAAGCAATGCCAGGACTCAGTTAAGGCCCCGTGGTCGCCAATCGACGCTGAGGCTGCAGAAGATTAAGAGAATGCTGAATGGTATGGAAAGAGTCTTGGAGAACGAGTATAAGATGAAAATAAATAAGTCCAAATTAAAAGTAATGGAGTGCAGTCAGGTGATCCAGGCAATATTAGATTAGGAAATGAAGTCTTAAAGGAAGCAGATGAATATTGTCACTTGGAAAGTATAATAATAATGACAGAAGTAAGGAGGACATAAAATACAGACTAGCACAAGCAAGGAAGCCTTTCTTATGAAAAGAAATTTGTTCACTTCCAACAATGATACAGGAACTAGGAATATGTCTCTGAAGACTTTCGCCTGGAGCGTGGCATTGTATGGAAGTGAAATATGGACGATAAATAGCTCTGAAAGAAAGAGAATAGAAGCTTTTTTTTTTTTTTTTTGCTAGGGGTTTACGTCGCACCGACACAGATAGGTCTTATGGCGACGATGGGGTAGGATAGACCTAGGCGTTGGAAGGAATCGGCCGTGGCCTTAATTAAGGTACAGCCCCAGCATTTTCTTGGTGTGAAAATGGTAAACCACGGAAAACCATCTTCAGAGCTGCCGACAGCGGGGTTCGAACCTACTATCTCCCGAATACTGGATACTGGGATAGAAGCTTTTGAAATGCGGTGTTACATAAGAATGCTGAAGGTGAGATGGATGGATCGAATCACTAATGAACAGATACTGAATCGAATTGGTGAAAGGAGATTGATTTAGCCAAATTTGACCAGAACAGACAGAATTATAGGGTACATCTTAAGTCATCCAGGTCTTGCTGCGGGGAAGTGTAGGCGGTAACAATGGTATGTATAGACAAACAGATGTAGGATTTATTAGTTACGCAGAAATGAAAAGGATAGGGTGGCATGGAATCTGCATCAAAGCAGTCTATGGACTGATGACCCACCAACAACAAGAAACAAGAGAACATTCACAATAAGCCCGCACACGTATTCAATGAAAGTTTCGCTCGTTGTTTCCCTCTTGCAGGAAAGCGATATCCAGGTAAACATCTCGTAGTAGACATCAGTGAATGTTAAGCAAACACAGCTCTGTTTGCTAGCTCCAGCAGCAATTAGCCAATCACCTTCCACATTCCAATAACTGTGTGAGGACACACCTCGGTACTAACGACATCACATTCCCTCAGAGATTCAACAATGTTAAAAGGATCTGCCAGTATTTACTATTTAGCTGACAAACGAGCATTTCCCACCGAGTGACTGCCTCCGCGGTTTGGTTGACGTAGCTGCCAACTTGGGTTCGAACCCCACTGTTGGCTGGTTTTCCAAGGTTATCCATTTTCACTCCAGACAAATGATAAGGCTGTACCTTGACTAAGGCCACGGCCAATTGCTTCCCACGCCTAGGCCTTTTCTATCCCAATGTCGCCATAAGACCTATCTGTGTCGGTGCAACGTAAAGCCAATTTTGTAAATTAAAAAAATCCAGGAACAAAAGAACTACTACCTCTATATTTTTACATATAGAATAAACGTGGTAAAATAATAATTCATAATTTGGAAAAATATTTATTTTGATTGACGTGCTTAAGTGCATAGGAATTGAACCGTCGATACATTGTGTTGCAACCGAAATCTGTTCCTTCTTGTACTGCAGAGTATGTTCCTCTACTGTTATCCCTAGGAGGTTTACCCCCTTTTCTTGGATGTATCCCCATATGATTGATTATGCAAACTTTAAGTGAAACAAAAATTATCAATTCACTCGTGCTGCTCTGCAACATTCGTTATAAATAGTTCAGATAACTCGTATTGATACGCCTGTCGTACTCATATTGTGTTTCTTTTAAAATTAAGTTTATTTATTGTCGCTTTAACTTCATTCATAATTCATAATTATACATACAGGATTATTACATTGATTACATAGAGTTACAACTGTAAAAATAACAACAGTACATATTGATCAGATAGTGATTATATGTCACTGAATAGATCTGTTTGTCTAAAAAACTTAATGATGTTTTTACACTGAGTATCTTTGTTGAAGATGTCACATACTCTATTATTCTGATTTAAATTACACAACTGTCTTTGTTGATCGTATAGATGACATTCTAGTAAAATGTGGTCAACAGTCTTTCTTTTTTCACAGGTGTCACATATTGGTGGAGGTTTCTTAGAGAAGATATGAGCATATTGTTTTCCCTGCCCTTTTTAATAGTTTTATGAACATTTAATAAGAAGCGCGTTATGGTGTGCCGCAGTTCTTAGTCAGAATACATCCATTCTGACCTCATCAAGACCTCTGTCTGGTAAAACTTTATGTGTATATCCGGTTTTTTTTTTAATATGTCCTGCAATTCTTGATGTAAAGCTTGTCTTGCGAGCTCGCAGGATAGTCTCGAAGGAGCGTTTCTTTTTCTTTTTTTGTCAGGCAGAGAAACATTTTAAGATACATGGCCTTCATTCTTTCTAGTGTAGCTAGTTTATCCTTCGATGGGTGTTCCCAGATAATGTCTAAGGGGTATGACATGCTTGGGTACTTTCTTACGCAAACCTTTTTCTCTTAGTAGCACGTGTTACTGCCATCTGTTAAATAGTATTTCGAAGCTAGGAATGGTTAGAAAATCAAAGAATATCTAGCAGGAGATAGTATTCTTCCATGATCACAGGAAGCGGATTGAAAGTTAGTAATCGAATGTGGCTGCATAAAATTACACTGCTAAGGATGGAAATCACATACAGCATATCAGAATATTAATGAGAGTGTTAGTCGCTAAGTACAGAATGTATTGCGGGTTGGGGTAAGTCTTCGCCTGTAATTATTAGAGTCATCATTTAATGATTTGATATGTTTACTCAAAGTTGGGTGAACTTGGAGACTTATCAATGTCTCGTGTTTCACCGGCAGGTGATTCCGGAGACATTAAAACATCGGTCCAGTACAACGGACGGACGGATTTGCCAAAGCTGTTTTCAGTAAATTCTTTTAATACACAGATTATCACCATCATAGTAACCATAACACTTGTGCCTCTGGCACACGAAAGCCGCATCTGATTTTGGCAGCAAACTTTAAGTGAAACAAAAATTATCAATTCACTCGTGCTGCTCTGCAACATTCGTTATAAATAGTTCAGATAACTCGTATTGATACGCCTGTCGTACTCATATTGTGTTTCTTTTAAAATTAACCACACTGGTTTTCATCCAGCTTACTATCTATCACCTTGCCTGGTATGCTGATCAGTGAAATACATCGATAGTTGTCTTCTTCTTCCCTTGCTTAGACCTAGGTGCAATTATTGCTTTCGTCCAATCTCCTTACTAACATTCTATGCCAATCTATGAAGTAATTTCATTCCTGCCTTCCCACGATATTTCACAATTTTAGGTTTAATTGCATCCATTCCTGCTGCTTTATGACAATGGAGTTTATTTACCATCCTTTTTACTTCCTCCGGACGGAATTTGAGCTAAGAATCCACTAATGGAAACCGTCGCAAGGAGAATCCGACTCTTTGAGGTGTCCGGGACATTGGAACGAATCGAGACGTCGAAGCACTCCGAGGCGCCTGTATCCAAGCTGGCCTTTGCCCACATTATTATTATTATTATTATTATTATTATTATTATTATTATTATTATTATTAATATTATTATTATTATTATTATTATTATTATTATTATTATTATTATTATTATTATTATTATTGTTTCGTTTCGGCCAACTAAGGACCACGTCATTTCAACTGTTTCCCTTGAGCTTTAATGTTCACTCCTTCATTCGTATACGGTTTTGCTCTTTTCGTTCTTCCGTCCATGCCTTTCCAGTTTTCATCTTCGGCTTTGGTAGGAAACTCTGATGTTCTTGGAGTTTTTTCTTAAGTGGGACACGCTATTGGATATCCTCAAATGAGATCCCAATCTCCTGCAGATCTTTCTGTACCTCACTGAACCATGCCCCCTTTGCCTTTTTCTCTTGGAGGATAGTGAAAATGCGGTTGGTTAACCGTGTTGAATTCATTCGGACCATGTGTCCATAAAAAGTAATCCTCCTTTTTCGCATCACATCAGTTTTCTCCACATGTGAGTACAACTCCTGGTTGTGCCGTCTCCTAAACTCGCCGTTGTCTTTGACTGGACCTAGATTTTTCTCAAAATCTTTCTCTCCTTGGCCTCCAATTTCTCCATCATGCCTTTTTTGTTCATGGCGAGACATTCCGCAGCATATAGAGCCTCTGGCCGGATAACAGTGCAATAGTGTTTGATTTTTGCATTCAGAGATATAGATCTTTTGTTATAGACATTTTTAGTCAGATGGTAAGCCATTTCCATTTTATTCATGCGTGAAGAAAAGGCTTCTTTTTCGGACAAGTTAGGTTCTATCCATTCACCAAGATACTTAAATTTTTCAACTCGCTTGACTTTTCCGTGAGTCCCTTCTAGCTCACTTGGCGCCTGTTTGATGTTTGTAATGAATTTCGTTTCCTCAAAGGAGATTTGGAGGCCCGCCTTTGCAGCTTGTGTTTGAAGCTGGTTGATCTGCTTCGTGGCCACATCCAAGGAATCAGCGAAAACCGCGAGATCATCTGCAAATGCTAGACAGTCAATTGAAAGGTTCTTGTTCTTGTGGCCTAGTCTGACTCCGCTTTCGACTCATTCATAACTCATTTCTCTGCGCCATTCACGGATCACTTTCTCAAGAACGCAGTTGAACAACAGAGGTGAGAGACCATCTCCTTGCCTAACTCCTGTCCGTATTTCAAAGGCCTCTGAAATCTCTCCTCTAAACTTCACTTTTGAGATGGTGTTGGTGAGAGTCTGTTGGATGATCACTCTTGTTTTACCGTCCAAGCCAAATTCCTTTAAGATCTGAAGTAGGGTAGTTCTATCAATTGAATCATAGGCCTTCTTAAAGTCGATGAACGTTACTACAAAAGGCTTGCTCCTTAGTTTAAGATATGAAAGGACAGATTTCGGATTCATAATCTGCTCCACACATAACCGTCCTTTCCTGAAACCTCCTTGGTAATCACCCAGCTCTGGATCTAGCTGTTCTTCTGCCCTGATTTGAAGAGCTTTCGAGAGAATTTTGTAGGTTATAAGTAGGAGGGAGATGCCGCGATAGTTGTTAACATCCGACTTGTCGCCTTTCTTATGAAGTGGGTGGATTAGGGCAGATGTCCAGTCACTTGGAAGTCTTTCAGTGTTCCAGATTTCATGTATGATGTCCGTTAATTTTTCCACTGCATTGTCACTGTTACCGTATTATCGGTTAGTTAGGGCGTACTAGGGGGCACGGGTCTCGTCTTAACTTCTAACTATGGTCTTCTGCTTTTTCCTGGCCCAGTAGGCTTTCATTTGCTGGTTGTGTGCCTGCTTCCTTCTATCCGTCCACTCAGGTCTGGTAGTTCCTGTACTCTTTCTGCTTGTGAGGGACAGTGGGAAGACTCCCTGTAGGATGGCCTGTCGGTACTGAGATCAGTTCTCTGTGGTCTCCAATTTTACTGAGGTGATCCAGTTGGTCTTGGAAGCCTTTCTCCTACTTCTCACTATGAGGATTCTGCTGGTGAGCCTGCAGCGTTTCAGACGGGTCATGTGTCCGTAGAAATTATTATTATTATTATTATTATTATTATTATTATTATTATTATTATTATTATTATTATTATTATTATTATTATTACAAGTTCAAGTCAAATACTACCCAGTAGCTGGTAAGTAGAGTACATATAATATCTAAGTACCCGTAACCACTGCAGCACTCATTCGAACCGAGTGGTATATACTGGTTTTAAGAGGTTCGGAGTATGGTGATACGTGCCACACGGACGCGCTAAGCCGTGAAGAGTGCACGTCTCGGCACCACGCACCTCTCCATCAGAGCTCCCATTACCTCCAGATAATGGTGCTGCGTGCTGATCGGATCACAGAGGATGCCGCCTAGTAGACCACTGGAGTTCTTCTCGTTTCACTGATAAGCGATTGAATGGGTTTGAAGTGGTCTAGCTCGAAAGGAGCCCAAGTGATCTAACATTAAACATGGTAAAAAATCATTAGATTGCTTCTTTCTATAAGAGAAAATATTTTTTTTTTTTGCTAGTTGCTTTACGTCGCACCGACTCAGATAGGTCTTATGGCGACGATGGGAGAGGATAAGACTAGGAGTGGGAAGGAATCGGCCGTGGCCTTAATTAAGGTACAGCCCCAGCATTGGCCTGGTGTGAAAATGGGAAACCACGGAAAACCATTTTCAGGGCTGCCGATAGTGGGGTTCGAACCTACTATCTCCCGAATACTGGATACTGGCCGCAATTAAACGACTGCAGCTATCGAGCTCGGTAGAAAATAATTTGACTGATAGGTTGTAACTGTTCGACCCTAAGCTTTTCACTTGAGGAGACGAAAGTTATTACCTTGGGACACATGAATATCAAATAAACTATATGTGGCTTGCCCGCAAATTGCCACGCAAATAGAAACAATTAACATTCCATGGTTTCCCATTTCTCTATGTGATGTTTGGGCGCCAGGGTTACAGTTTTAAACAAAACTGTAAACCAAAATGTATATTTACTAGCATAGAGACTTATACTTAAATCACAGGGGTAGGATTTTAAATAATTAACCATTAAGTATCGTTTGAGAAAGGAAATTAACGCAATATAAAATACAAATGAATTTATTATACAAAAAAAAAATGAGATGAATCGGAAAAGTTCCTTAAAGCGTGGAGGGATTTAGAATTTACGTTACTCAAATTACTATGCTTGCTTTATCTAATTGAAGCTCACCAATTGCAGTTTTCGTTGAAGTCATCTGGTTTCCGTGGTTACTCGTTCTCTTCTTCTCGATGTAGAATTGGCTCCATGGACATCCTTCCTTCTCTGATGTGGTACGGGCTATCTGGACTAGCACTCCCTAATTGCCTAGTCTTAAAATTAGACATTGGCCCTATACTTGTAAAAACTGATCAGCGTTGATCGTATGAGGAGAAAATTCAGAGATATGGATTTTTCCATGTTAGTAGAAATCTCAATCCAACTGAGCTATACTATTTATACGGTACCGACTTGTACCAAATTCCATGGACTTGAACTAAACATAGTTCTTCGTCCAGAAGATTTAGTGAATATAACACAAGCCGTAAGCTTGTTTCATCTCACGCAGATCCGATAACATTACCGCAGCTGAGTACTGTGTCGAAGCGACAACACACTGTACAAAAAAAAAAAATAACTATGTCTCGGAGAGACCACACACTGTCTCAAAATCAATAACGTCGTTCAAAGTAGATGTTCACAGTAGAAGTAGCGATGTGTGTGAGTATCCGTGACTACGCGTTAGATAATATCACCGGGCTCTCCCCACTCTTGGTAACAGCTTAATCTCAGATCTCTATATAACGAAGCATCTGATTCGTAGATCGCATTATCATCTCCCTCTTCTTTCTTCTTGACAAGACCAGAAGGCGTGGCGATGATGTAGCTTTCCGCATAGCAAGCCTTGCACGCGACTCGCTGTGTACTGCCTTGCTCATGAGTTTAACCCAATGACTCATGTAATTTTCCCCCGCTATAAGAATAACCTTTTCCATTTACACAAATATGAGATGAAATGACAACAACTATGTCTCAACATATTGACCATATTTACAGTACATAATGAATTCCAATCCTACCTAGTATAATAATTTAAATAATAAATGATGTTATAATTATATAATATGATTGCAAAAGCCTTATTTACAAATGCTTGACGTTGAATAAATATGATATTACGAATAACTGCCGATGGCGGATAAACTTGATATGATAGTATATTAAATTAGTCTGGCTGGAGAAGCCTGGACGGTTACATACGCCCTCCTGTTATTTACAGATATAACATATATGAAAATAACACACTACACCAATACGGCTGATATATACATCATTACATCTTACAAACACTTACTAAAAACATACATAATCAAAACTTGTATCTCACTGTAGAGTGTCTGTTTCAATGATACCATATTACATAATTCCTGCCGATTTTCTTCCGAAAGTTTGTCAGCAACACTCATAATATTTACAACATAACAACAGGTAAATAACTCTATTTTTGCACTTCACCATCAAAGTGTTCGGCAGTTCCAGGTTATCATAATATATACACCACACACACACGTAATCACACGTGGCTTACCTCTCTTAGATGGCCGCAAGCAATTTCTTGTTTTCATTGCAAAAATATTACTACTTAGAAAATTATTGCATTAATTTCCTTCTGCAGTTAAAAAATCCCAAGTTACTCATGGCTTCTACAATAGTGTCAGGTTTAGGTTCACAACCTATACATGAATTCACGTTTTCTAACTCAAGTACATTTAATGTTATCAAAACAATACCTGGGAGACATTACACTTAATTCGCAGAAATATATCGTCTCAGAGAACGAATATTATAAGTGCCCAACATGACACGATTACCTTCTTTCAATATGTATGTACAAGGACCAACCCGACAATGAATCTGGAATGGACCCTGATACAACAAAAATAATTTCTTCGTCACCTTCTCTTCACTGGACGAGAGCATGGGAACACGTAACAGAACAGAATCTCCTACCTGAAATTCGTCTAACACCTGACGTTTCTGCTGTTTGCTACGCTTCTCAGCCGCTTTAATCAAATTCTCTCTCGCTAATCTGACACATATCTGAGAGTCCCGCTGAGGTTCCTGTGTAATACCTAGTAGTTTTGTCAGCCCATTCCTTGGATTGCTGCCAAAATGAACCTCTAATGGAGTGAATTTCGTACTATCATGCTGAACCATGTTAATGCATTTCTCAATCAACGCTTAAGAACCAACCCACGCAGTGTGCTTGTCATGAACTAAAGATCTAAACATCCTACCTAATTCCTTCATCGTGCGTTCACACATATTCCCTTGTGGGTTCCTAATTGAGGAAAAAACATGTGTGATACCTAACTCTGTCATCACAGCCTTCCACTTCTTCGATGTAAATTGAGATCCGCTATCCGATAATAACCTCCTAGGCGTACCTAATTCCTGAACATACTTGTCACTAATAATCTTACTACAACTAAGAGCTGTCGCTTTTCTCATCGGATACAATCTGACTAACTTGGAAAAAGCGTCAGTCACCACAGAAACGTATTGATAGCCATATTTACCACGAACTACGGGTCCAAATAAGTCTACACAAACAAGATCACCGGTTTTCTCAGCAATGACCGCTTGCCTAGGTCCTTCGAGGTACCTATTGGGAGCTTTACTTCGTTGGCATAAGTCACAAGAGGAAATAGTTTTTCTAATTTCCCTTCCTATCTTATCCCATACAAAACTTCTCTGAATCTCATACAACACTTTACTTGCACTAAAATGCCCCAACTCCTTATGAATGAACCAAATTAATTCCGTTCTCAAAGACTTAGGTACACATATACGCCAACGATCGTCACCACAATTCTTCGTTAAAAATTGATCAACCATCCTATAAGTGTGCCTACCTTTTTTCACACTTTCTTGATCTCCGTTCTCAAGTTCCCTTATCACATCTTTACACTCATTATCCTGAGATTGTTCAAAACGCATCTTCTTTAATCTATTCAAATCTTCCTTGTTGTCTTTATGAATACATGCACAGATTAAAATGCCTTCCTGAGTCTTAATGACACTACCTTCATTACACAAATCTCGGTGTCTGGATAGCAAATCGGCTAACACATTGTTCTTGCCTTTAATGTGTACCACTTTAAAATCATACTCATGTATTGCTAAAATCCGTCTACTGACCCTGTTAGATGACAATTTTCAAGCAGAAATAAAAGATAGCGCATGATGGTCGGTCCAGATCTCAAATTTTGTACCCAACACGTACATCCTGAACTTACTTAGAGAATATTTAATCGCTAAGAACTCTAATTCAGTAATAGTATAGCGTTTCTCAGCAGCACTAAGCCCTCTCGAAGCCAACGAAACAATCCCTAAGTTTTTCTCATCATCCTCCTGACATAGAAATCCAGCAATGCCACAATGGTATGCATCAGTCATCATAACATACTTCTTATCTCCTCTAGGATATTTCAGAATCACAGCTTTCCTAAAACCATCTTTTAGCTCTTCAAATGCCTTCTCATGGTATTCTGCCCACTTCCACTTATTGCCAGGTTTCAGCAAATCTCTAAACGGCTCTAATAAGTAGGAAAATCTTAAAACAAACCTTCTAAAAAGTTACATACTCCAATGAATGATCTCAATTCTTTTATATTCCTGGGCCTTTTTGCATTCAATATTTTCTCTATTCTCGTGCTTTCTGGAATCACACCTACTGCAGATACATGGTGACCTGAAAAGATGACTTCGGGCTGACAAAATATGCATTTCTCCAGTTTAAGAGTGAAACTTGCCTGTTCTAACTTGGTAAAAACCTTGTCGAGATGTTCTAAGTGTTCTTCAAGACTGCTAGACGAAATTACTAAATCATCAATATAAATAGTGGCATAGTGGTCGGCTTCGTTCCCCAGAGCAATATTCAAAGCACGAATTAAAGCAGAAGAACTAGTACGAGTACCATATGGGACACGACAAAATTGATACTGAAAGCTGTTAAAGGTCTATCTTCCTCCCTTAACGGTATCTGCCAAAAACTACTACGTAATCTACAGTAGAAAACCAAACTTTCCCTTGAAAATCCTGTATCAGCTCCTCTACAGTTAACGATTTCAATTGATCAGCAGCAATACGTCTATTCATCTCCCTCGCATCAATACATAAACGGACAGAACCGTCGTTCTTAAGCACAACTAATACAGGATTGACAGACTGACCACTCGAAACTTCAATAATACCATCCTCTACCATAGCTTCTATTTGATTGTCTACTGCTTTAGCATACTTATGTGGTATCGGATATCTCGGTCCAGCGAATATACTTTGATCCAGCACTGAAAATGAGTGTTCATACACATGTGTTTTACCAGGTTTCAATGAAAATACTTCCTTGTGTTTTCTCAATACATATAACAATCGGTCCCTCTGACCTTCTTCCAACTTGCTACTATCTATCGCTTCTCTCAAAGCATCATCTTGGTTCTCCTCTAACCACACTTCACACAACTTAAAATCCGCTCTCTCTTCTTCATCTTTTGAAACCTCATTAACACACCACATGTTACAAACCTCCACTTTCGTCTGAACTTCGGCATCCCACGTGACTTTAATATCCTCATTGTCCCACCTTAAATATACTATCGCCTCATTGTAATCTAACCGAGCTGAGTATAAACTTAGCCAGTCAGATCCCAAGATAACATCAAATATAAGATTCGGAATAACAAGACAGATCTGAATTTTCGACTTCCCGTTAATACAAATAGGTATTGCAACTTGTTTACATATTTGCTTGGATCGTTTACCTACAGCAGTGACGATATATGTGGATTTCACAGGCATTTCTTCAATCTCCATATTCTCCTTTTTTCTGTCCTCATACCACTTCAAACTTACACATAATCTTTGACTGCCTGAATCCAATAAAGCCTGATACTGCGCCCTCCGTATAACGATCGTAACAACGGGTTTATCACTTTTACTAGCAACTACGACTTGATCCATCTCCATCTCCCTTAATAACTCATCTCTGACATCGAGATCATAATTCATGTGCGTCATTACACAATTTCTCGCAACATGTACTGAAGACTGATAATCTGATCTCTCATTACCGTCTACTATCAGTTTAAATTACTTTGTCTCCTTGTATCCTGATTTTGGCTAGTGCCTTCTTCAACATTACGTTCTCCCTGTACATTCCTATTTTACCTATAGGTTGTTGTCACGGTTGAAACTGACCACGGTGATTGTGTTCTTGTCTTCTGGGTGGTGTTTGATAGTTTGTGTGCTCTCGTGTACTATTATTATTTTCTAACGAATCGAAACTTGCTAGCAATCTTTCCATTCCCTGAATAGACTCTATCTGTTGCATACAGCTAGCTTCGCGGATTTTGTTGGGAAAATGTCTGAGTAATTACTTCACAATATCTCTCTCCGCTGACATCCCATCTACGTTTTTACAAATCATAACGTGGGCCAAAAAATATTCGGTCATAGAGACTCCTTCGTGTGACCTAAATTTCCCAAAGACAATGCGTTCTCTTTCCCTGCTTTGTCTAGCTTCACTCCAAAATTTCTCTGTGAAATATTTCTGGAATTCCACCATACTGGTCATGCTGATCTTATACACCGCAAACCATGATTTTGTTTCCCCAATAAAAGCTTTACCAATTATTTCTAACGCTTCTTCCCATTCAATGATTCCTTCTTCTATTCGCTTTTCAAACCGTTTCTTAACAGTGTTTAAAAAGTCTAAAGGGTTTGTCTGCCTCCCATTAAATTTAGGTAGTTCTGCTTCATATATGAAATTTGTACCATGGCACTGACTTCCTATATTACCCTGCTTTTCTCTGATTTCTTTACGTATTAGTGCCTCCGACCTATCAATACGTTCATTTATTCTTTTCTCTCTAGTTTCTACGTCACTCGCAAACTTTTCATTACATATTTTGGCATTAATCTCTACCTTACCACACAGATCATTGAATTGTTGTTGTACTTGTTCTCTAACTTTACTAACTTCTCCTACTTGTTCCTGAATTTTACTATTAATTCCTGTGATCTGCTGGTCTAATTCGCTCCTAACTTTAAAATTTTCTTTCTCTACCAACTCCAAGACTTCGCTCATATGTTCAGTTAACTTACTTTCTACCCCTTTCTCATGTTGGCTACGTCTCATTTCCTGTTCCGCTAACTGATTCTCAAAAAGTTTCTGCTGCTCTAGTGCTTCATCTAATCTATGATTTAAAGCATCCATCTTGGTGTTAACTTCTCTGCTGATTTCGGTTTTCGTCAGTTCTATCTCCTTTCTATTTTCTTTAATCTCTGTCTGCGTTTTCTCTACTTCCTTCCTAATTTCATCTATCCCTTTCGTTTTCTTCCTAATTTCATCCGTTTCCTTCCTAATTTCATTCGTTTCCTTCCTAATGTCATTCGTTTCCTTCTTAATTTCATCTATCCCTTACGTTTGCTCTAATATGCCTTGCATCATCACAAACAGTTGTTGAATATTAATTTCACTATTCGTATTACCTTCTTTCACGCCCTCCATCCTAGCTACATCAGATTCTTTGCTATTTTCCATGCTCCCACCACTCTCTACCGTTTTATCTACTTCAATGCTTTCATCTACAACATTCCTAAAATTCAGCGTCTCGCCTCCCTTTACTAAGTTTCCGCTACGTAATTTCATGTCCTTTTCACGTTGTGCAGCCATGATTCCCCCAAAATCACACATATAAATTATATGGATACTCACTTAACCCTCCACAAACACAGACTCTAATCTACTGCTTTCCTTCCACGAATACTTAATGGTTTTCGAGCTCCACGTTGGTGCGACAAATGTAACTGTTCGACCCTAAGCTTCTCACTTGAGGAGACGAAAGTTATTACCTTGGGACACATGAATATCAAATAAACTATATGTGGCTTGCCCGCAAATTGCCACGCAAATAGAAACAATTAACATTCCATGGTTTCCCATTTCTCTATGTGACGTTTGGGCGCCAGGGTTACAGTTTTAAACAAAACTGTAAACCAAAATTTATATTTACTAGCATAGAGACTTATACTTAAATCACAGGGGTAGGATTTTAAATAATTAACCATTAAGTATCGTTTGAGAAAGAAAATTAACGCAATATAAAATACAAATGAATTTATTATACAAAAAAATGAGATGAATCGGAAAAGTTCCTTAAAGCGTGGAGAGATTTAGAATTTATGTTACTCAAATTACTATTGCTTGCTTTATCTAATTGAAGCTCACCAATTGCAGTTTTCGTTGAAGTCATCTGGTTTCCGTGGTTACTCGTTCTCTTCTTCTCGATGTAGAATTGGCTCCATGGACATCCTTCCTTCTCTGATGTGGTACGGGCTATCTGAACTAGCACTCCCTAATTGCCTAGTCTTAAAATTAGACATTGGCCCTATACTTGTAAAGACTGATCAGCGTTGATCGTATGAGGAGAAAATTCAGAGATATGAATTTTTCCATGTTAGTAGAAATCTCAATCCAACTGAGCTATACTATTTATACGGTACCGACTTGTACCAAATTCCATGGACTTGAACTAAACATAGTTCTTCGTCCAGAAGATTTAGTGAATATAACACAAGCCGTAAGCTTGTTTCGTCTCACGCAGATCCGATAACATTACCGCAGCTGAGTACTGTGTCGAAGCGACAACACACTGTACAAAAATAAATAACTATGTCTCGGAGAGACCACACACTGTCTCAAAATCAATAACGTCATTCAAAGTAGATGTTCACAGTAGAAGTAGCGATGTGTGTGAGTATCCGTGACTCCGCGTTAGATAATATCACCGGGCTCTCCCCACTCTTGGTAACAGCTTAATCTCAGATCTCTATATAACGAAGCATCTGATTCGTAGATCGCATTATCATCTCCCTCTTCTTTCTTCTTGACAAGACCAGAAGGCGTGGCGATGATGTAGCTTTCTGCATAGCAAGCCTCGCACGCGGGTCGCTGTGTACTGCCGTGCTCATGAGTTTAACCCAATGACTCATGTAATTTTCCCCCCGCTGTAAGAATAACCTTTTCCGAATACACAAATATGAGATGAAATGACAACAACTATGTCTCAACATATTGAACATATTTACAGTACATAATGAATTCCAATCCTACCTAATATAATAATTTAAATAATAAATGTTATAATTATATAATATGATTGCAAAAGCCTTATTTACAAATGCCTGACGTTGAATAAATATGATATTACGAATAATTGCCGATGGCGGATAAACTTGATATCGAGTGATATCGCGTAAAATGATAGTATATTAAATTAGTCTGGCTGGAGAAGCCTGGACGGTTACAAGGTTACGAACATCTCTGAAAGGAAAAGTCATTTGAGGAATAGGTTATGTAACTTTCCAACAGGAAAAAGCATTCTATTAGTAGATTATGATCTTCCTATACGCGAAAATCATTCTATTGAATAGCTTATGCATCTTCATATAAAAGAAAGCGAGTATATAGGTTACGTATCTTTCTACAACAGAAAACAATTCTTTTAATAGGTTATGAATATTCCTACAAGAAAAAATCAAACTGTTAATACGTTATGTATCTTTATATAAAAGAAAACCAATCTATTTCTAGGTTATGAATATTTCGATAACATACATCTTCATTATAGACCGTTATGTATTTCAGCGTTCAGTCTGCAAGCCTCTGGGAATTTACCAACTGTCGTCACAATCCTCTATTTGTAACTAGTTCTGTGGTCTCATTTAGTTCTACACGTCTTATCTTGCAATTGTTAGAAACGTTGTTTTCCGCTACTTCTCTTACCATTCATAACATAGTCCATGATTATCCTAGGCAACGTATCCTGCTCCATTCGCCTCACAACCCCAACCACCAAAGCCGGTTTAGACATACAGCTTCATCCATCGAGTTCATTCCTAACTTATCCTTTATCTCCTCATTCCGTGTGCCCTCCTTCCATTGTTCCCACCTGTTTGAACCAGAAATCATTCTCACTACTTTCATGCCTGTTACTTCTAACTTATGAATAAGATGCCCGGAGCCCACCCAGCCCCATAAAGCAATGCTGGTCTGAAAAAGGACCAGCGCAGATAGTTTCGTCCTTCTTACAGAACACTGTTGTTCGCAACTGTGAGCTCACTGCACCTTGATTGGTCGCACTTACTGTACGACCAACTGGGAGAACACACATCCTAAGTACTTGAAATTAGCCTATCTATCCGTATTTCGACAAGAGGAATACTAATGTTCCTACAAAGCGAAGGCATCTCCGTACAGGCTATGAAGGCCCTTGCATTGGTGGAAGGTAAAGGCTTCCACTATCCCTAACTTCGGGACTTGATGGGATACAGTGGTTAGATCTACACCCAGACGTCTTTTCCCCCAGGAATTAACTTGGTACTCATTTTTGCAGTAGGCTGAGTGAACCTCAGGGCCGTGTGCACCTCCGTAAGTGGAAATACCATTTCTTAAATTTTTCGACTTCCTGACGGGGAACTGAACTCACGTCCTTCCACCGTTACCGTTTCGGCCAGGCAGTTCATAATTTTCGTATATGAGAAAATAATTAGTTCAATAGGTTATGGATCTTACTATAACAGAATATCATTCGAGCTATGGGCCATGTGCTGTCCTGGACACCACTGTTACACGTGTGGGACGCATTTCACCCACACAACTCACTCCCACTGTGTCTTGTGGTTGGAAACACCAGGAGCTGTAGCCTCGAGGTCCACATTTGTCTTGAGAGAGGCGCCATCCTGCCTCAGCAAGCCACTCGGCTGGCCTCCTCGCAATCCGACTGGAGCTCCTCGATGAATGAAGAAATCAGGATACCAACAACTCTTGCCACTTAGTCTCACGATGTCCTTGCAGTCCTCGGACAAGAACACCATGATCTACATATTATACAGTCTTAAGACTACTCTATGCCTCATTGGCTACCTCGTCGTGCTCTACACTACACAACTCTTCACACTATTACTTTGACAAACACACGGTCGACTGACTGTTAGCATTCAGAGTAACCAGCTAGAAGTGGTGATCGCTGATCTGTCTGCACAGCGTCCCAGAACTGTTGAAGGGTGAGTGGCGGAGAAGACAAACGATCACGGTGGTCACACACTATTTAAAATCACAATCACATGAATAGTATTATAAGTTCTTGTTCAGAAATACAACCATTCTCACTGTGTCGGGGCCGAGCGTACTGTCACATGAGTCCTGCTAAACACCCTCTCAGAAAATACTGTTGTTGTTGGCGGTGGTGGTGTTATACGAAAACATTTCAAAGCCACTTTTCGCATCTTTGGAAAATTATCTTCTAATCATCGTAATAACAGGAGGAATAACAGATCTTTCGCAGATGAGATTTCATCTTCAGAAGTGTTAACTGACAATTTCTTGTGTGTCATTTCCTTGCATAATGTAGTCGTGCATGCACCACATATCAGGGAATTTTGCTGGCTCCGACGAATCGGCCATCTGATTTAAAACACATTTAACGATAATATAATACTCTTTGTATTATTTGTCCGACTCCTTGGCTGAATGATCAGCGTTGAGGCCTCCGGTTCAGAGGGTGCAGGGTTCGATTCCCGGCCAGGTGGTGGATTTTAATCGCGTCTGATTCATTCTTCTGGCTCGGGAACTGGATGTTTGCGTTTGTTCCAACACCTTCCTCTTCATATCAGACAACCACCACAGAAATTCGCATCAGTGATTAAATCTCTCCATATGAAGAGCAACCAATCAAAACATTATGATGTCCACTTTTGCACAAAATTGAGTTTGATGCAGTTTTGGAGTCTTTTTCGTGCTCTACATGTTCCCGCATTCAAATTTTATATATCTGTATACTACAACATTGAAATAATATCTTGAAAGTGAGTGGTTAAAATAAATCGTGCCTATATTGTCCACGTGGGTGACTGAATCAGAACGCATAATGTCCACTAATGACATTTTAATTTTACTTACCTTTGGTAAAAATAATAAATATGTCCAATTCTAGACAATAATATTCTGCCTATAATAAATTATTCTAGTGAACCAGTTTTACAAAGTAATTTTAGTCTTTGTCGAATTCCTTCAGGTCATTTTATGGTGTTCTAATCAGGTCTAATTTGTAAGTTATAATTTTCAGGTATTAAAATGAATATGAACGAATATTTCTTTCTTAATCTGTTTGCCCTTCCGGGTTGGTTTTTCCCTCCGACTCATCGAGGGATCCTACCTCTACCGCCTCAAGGGCAGTGTCCTGGAGCGTGAGACTTTCTGTCGGGGATACAACTGGGGAGAAGGGCCAGTACCCCACCCAGTTGGCCTCACCTGCTATGCTGAATAGGGGCCTTGTGGGAGGATGGGAAGATTGGAAGGAACAGACAAGGAAGAAGGAAGGAAGAGGCCGTGGCCTTATGTTACGTACCATCCCGGCATTTGCCTGGAGGAGAAATGGGAAACCACGGAAAATTACTTCCAGGATGGCTGAGGTGGGAGTCGAACCTACCTCTACTCAGTTGACCTCCCGAGGCTGAGTGGACCCCGTTCCAGCTTTCGTGCCACTTTTCAAATTTTGTGGCAGAGCCGGGAATCGAACCCGGGCCTCAGGGGGTGGCAGCTAATCACAATAACCACTACACCACAGAGACGGACAATATGAACTAATGATAATAAAAATGCAATAAACTCATCCAAACACATAATGTCCTATAAAATAGATCAAAACGTCTCGTGTACAAAATGCAAATTAACTAACATCCGCAATAAATTATTGATCTCTTGTAACATGATATCTAATTCAGTATCCCTATAACTAACTAACTAACTAACTAACTAACTAACTAACTAACTAACTAACTAACTAACTAACTATGTTATATTTTATTGCAAACTTTAGGAGCTATCAGTTTTTCGCTTCTCCTGAAAAATTGGTATTAACAGACAGACATTGCACGTTTTGAATGGTTGCTCCTCATATAGGGTTGGCGTCAGGAAGGGCATCCGGCCGTAAACAGGGCCAAATCCACATGTGAGACACAGTTCACACCCGCGACCCCATAAGTGTGGAAAAAGCGGTTGAAGAAAAGAAAAGAAGACCGCTTTACGTCGCAGACACATATAGGTCTTATAGCGACCATGTGATACGAAAGGGCAAGGAGTGGGAACGAAGCGGCCTTGGTCTTTATTAAGGTTGTGAAAATGGGAAACCACGCAAAATCATCTTCAGGGCTGCTGACAGCTACGTAACTCAACCCGCGGAGCCACTGCCTCGGTTATACTATTTTTAGCGAGTATTTAAGTGCAAACTAAATTTCCCTAAAGCTTCGAGTACACAGCATATTAAATTCAATTGCAGATTCAGAACTCCACTGTTGATTAGGAAGTTGCATCAGTGAGAGCACTCCAACTGCGAAGCGGGGATCCGTAACATCATTGAGATGTTTCGTTCTTGTACCACTTATTCACTGACACTGTCACAATTCCTGATCCACTGTGTGATGAGACATGACATTGTTCACAATGAGGATAGTCTCGGGCACTGTAACCGGGCGATGAGACACGGTGACGTTGTGCTTACGTCACAGACCGTAAAGGTTGAGCAAAGTTCTCCCACTCACTCTCGATCACTGCTGCGATACCAGAGTTTGAAGCGGAGACAGGAATCCACGTCATTTTCAATTAACGTTGCTTATGTTCATTTTAGTTTATGTATTTTGACCGGATACAATAAAGAGTTAGACCAACAACCTCAAATACTGTATGTAATGGATTATAATTTTCAATATTATATTTTAAGAGGTGCTTTAGAAACATTTCTAATATAATACGGTGGATAAGCTGTGGCTTATGGTTGTTTGGATTTAAATTATCTGAATAACTCACCAACAATACAACCAGACTTGTCGGAAATAACATCAGTTAAGTTATTTACTTGAAGGCATACTGTATAGCCTTTCTACTTGGTGAATTACCGTTGTCGTTGTTGTTGTTGTTGTTGTTGTTGTTGTACTTTAATCTTGGATAGTAAATATCTATGTCTCACTCGCCATTTACAGGCTAAGTATTGAAATGAAATGGCGTATGGCTTTTAGTACCGGGAGTGTCCGAGGACAAGTTCGACCCGCCAGATGCAGGTCTGTTGATTTGACTCCTGTAGGTGACCTGCGCGTCGTGATGAGGATAAAGACGACACATAAACCCAGCCCCAAGCCAGTGAAATTAATCAATTATTGTTAAAATTCCCGACCCTGCCGGGAATCGAACCCGGGACCCCTGTGACCAAAGGCCAGCAAGCTAACCATTTAGCCATGGAACCGACAGGCTAACTATTACCGGTATCGGACGTCTGATAAGTTTCAAGTACTATTTTCAGAAATTCAGTGAACAGGGAAAGTCACATAGCACTATAACACTGTTGCAAAATCAAGCCGTTCACGTGTTAAAACAGGTAAATATATTACGTTTTACCGAATGAATAACAGGAATTTTACTTTTATAAATGGAAATACTGCCATTCTCATCGAAGGAATTGTAGCTTGTACAGTACGCTTAAACCCGGTATCTTTGTAACTCAAAAATTATACCCGTCAGTTTTCTTTAAATATAAGCTGACTGTTTATATCAAGCGCAGTATAAATCAAACCGGAATGTGCTGGAAAAGGTCGGTTTTCTTGCGATTATAGTGTTTTTATTTTTAATACTGTTTCCGAATCAACATTTCGCTGAGTAGTGAAGGAGAACTTCGTAATCAAACTCGAACATCACTGCTTCACTTCCCTACAAAGTGTGTTCGCTCTCCCACTTCACTGTGACGTAAGCTGCCCACATTTACGTCACGCCAGCCCGGTCGCTCTGGGCTAGCCTCAGTAGGCGCTCAGCTGAGCACATCTGCTCTAGGGGAACTAAAGACGAGTGTCGTTTCATAAAAATGTTTCATGTATTGATCAATAAATCAATACGTTCCCACTGCGATACTGTAAGATTTACTGGAAGGGTGAGATCGGAAGATGCTAATACAATACTTCTCTTCTGTTCCTGAAGTGCTTTTAGGAAATGGAGAGTAGAATTCCATTGCGTAGGTCCATCTTAAATCAGGCGGTGTTGTGGCATAGAAAGATGATTCTGTGCAGCTTTGAAGATCTTTGCGGATTTCGAGCACTGTTTAAAACTTTCTAATAATGTTCTATATTACGCAATAAAATTCGCAGAATTCTTTGAACTGAAAAGCTCCTCTTTCAACACAAGTTTCAATGCCTTGTTACACATAGTAAAAGGGGACATTTTTCTCATACGACTGTTGTCATGAATCACAGATCCACTAAACCCCAAGTTGCTAATGTTTTCAAACTATATTCAAATGAAAATAATAATGAGCGCATTTTCTAGCTTTGTTCCTCTCGGGATGCTAAACGGCCACGTGTACGAGCTGCCAAGCCGAACGCAGTCATCAATCTTCCACACTTCGATCAGAGGAATATTTGGGTGTTTTGTTTTCTTTCCCTAAAGACTGCACACGTGTGTCCCGGCGATCGCCCACGGCAGACTATCATGTCTCCATTTAAGATGTAAATCAGAGCGCCTCTGATGGACCAGCCGCGTTAATGACCTGCTTCTACAGCCTGCTTACTCACAGAGCTCGAATAATAATAATAATAATAATAATAATAATAATAATAATAATAATAATAATACCGCAGAACGTAATTCGTTTGAACGTGAAGGGCCAACAGCGAACTCGAACTAAAGAGTATCAGGTATCCTGTCGGGCCGCATCTGTACTGTGCACAAAAGCAGCGTTAGTTTTGGGTCGCTTCATTTTACCTCAAGCTCCACGTTCAGTAGTCACTGTAGCTATCAGTCAACTCCACGTGGAGGTCTGGAAGAATAATCAAGTTTTAACCTTTCCTTAGCTTCCCTTTCCACCACCAGGATGATCTCACACAAGTTTTCCCTACCCATCCTGATTAAATATCATTTCGTCGAATATATGAAAGTTCTTAATGGTAATTTTACTTCTAATTAAAGAATATAATACTCGTATTACATACGATTCGTTAACGCTAATTTCATAGGAATGTCAAGAGACAGCGAAAAATGATCGAATTACAATAATAAAGCTTCGAAGTAACCACACTCTAATGCATGTGCTTCCCGCGCACGACTGTGTTGAATGGATTCTTTACACCTGTCAACAAAGTACAGCTGAATATGGCTCCAGCGCCCACCACCTCATGAATGAAACATGACAGGCGAGGCGCCGTCAGTCGTGGGTGGAGGCGCCAGAGTAGAGTGTGCGTGATGGACAGGCTGTCCGGGTAGTTCCTTCGTACGTACGTACGTACATACAGCACATACAGTCGAAACAATTTATTACATCGCTTTTAACGACGTGTTGGATCTAACGGCGTAATCTAACGGTCCCGTATTTAATTATTAGATACAGCCTACGGAGGGCCATTTTACACTAATAAAATAACAAATTAAAATAAGTATAACTAGGGGTCCCGTGCGATAAATCTCGCATGTTTGTAAAGTATGTGGTGGTGTAGCTCCGTGGTGAACTAAGGAATACAGTCTTACTTACCACTTAATGTAATCTTTGATTTTTTAACATTTAAGGTATTCACTTGAACGGAAGCAAATGCAAGTGCATTATTATACTAACGAATGTTCCGGAAGTAATTTTGGTTTTACGATCATTCTTTTCTTAATTGATAATTACAGTATATTGTAATGGCATAAAACAAGTGTCCCGGCGACCAAACTGTGAAGTGGGGAGCAATGATGGAGTGTGTTTTCCTACAGCAACAGTATTTGCAAATCGCACACTTTGTACAATACTTTTAAACTCAATTTTAAAAGAAATTATCGAAATTTATGAAATGAGATTGCGATTCGTCACTACTAATGTCCGTTCTCTTTCTTTTGAATGCTCATTTGTCACGATCGGTTACTTGTGAGCGCCGCAAAAGAGATCTATATTACTGAAATAATAACTGAAATAATATATATGATAAAATAACAATCGCCTTGTCGCTGCAACCATTCTCCTCCCAATCCTGATGTCCTCTTTACTTCCTTGTAGTTTTTACATCCCATCGAGTTTCTCACACCCTCGAAGTATGTCTTCCTTGGTCTTCCTTTCTTTCCTAGTGTTTTTCCTTCAAAGACGTTTATTACGAAGTCTCAGGATATGACCTACAAGTTGTATTTTCCTTCTTTCCATACCCTCATCAGTCTCCGTTGGTCATTGATTTCCTCTAGAACATTTCGATTCGTCTTTTTCTCAGTCCTGCATGTCCTCGTCATTTTCCTTCAAATCTACATTTTAGTTGCTTCCAAAGAATCTCTTTCCTTTTTTCACAACCGTGAAGTAGTAACTGCAAACTAAGGATTTTACGAAAGCCTTTCTTGTTTTTAAACTTATATGGGTGTTTGTGAAAAAGACTTCTTTTATTTTGAATATAGAGATGTGTAGTTCCTGTCTGAACTGCTCCTAAAGAACTGCTCCTTTGGATGAGTAAATCTTCAAGGAAGGAGTAGCTAAGTAGTTCTTTAAGTCCCAACCGACCAATGAGACGATTGCATGTGATATGAACGGGACATGCTGGAACTAAGAGTTCGAACTAATCAGAACAGAAGGTTGGCCAGCGACACTGCCTTCGTGATGTCCAGGCCGTATTGTAGAGAGCGCGGAAAAGCAATCAGCTGATCAGCATGTGAGTTAGCAGAGTTAAACCTAAATTTTCGCAATTTTGTGGAAATGTTTAACGTTCGCTGCATGTTCACTTAGATATATGTGAGACTTATTCGTCATTAACTGCACTATTAAGTGGAAAGTCGTTAATTAGTGCAGAAAAATTAGTGTGAGCGTGTATTTATGTGAAGCTATAGGCTAAGAAGATCGTTCTTCAGTGTTTTAATTTTGTAGTTTATTTGTGTAAAGTTATATTTATAGTGTAAAATTAATTGAGTTAGTGCATTCTGTGTGTTATTATTAATCACGATGTGTATATACTTGAATTAAGATAATCAGTGAATTAAGATAATCAGTAAGAGAAATTACCATGCCTAAGAGTTGCTGTGTGCCTGGCTGCAAAGCCAACTATAAACAAGGAGAGTACACTCCCGTATTTGGGTTTCCTTCTGATGAAGAAAGAGTGAAATTATGGAAGAGGGCTATTCCCAGGGAGAATTTAATAGTTAACCGCAACAAAGTTGTGTGCATCAAGCACTTTCCTGAAAATCAAATCCTGAGAGAAATAAGAGTGTCTCGTCCAGATGGTGAGTTAAATTTTTTTATGTCATAAACTTGGGTAATATTAGGTAGGCCCTATATGTTTATGTAATCAGACCTAGGCCTACGGCTTATCTGTATTGGGTGTATTTGAAAATTCAAGTCCAATTTATCCATTTTCAAAATGTATTGTGGAATAAGACTGCTGAGATTTTTTTTATCAAACTTCATATCATAGGCAATGGTACATGGTTATTCCATGAAAATGGAATATGAAAATAATTGTGTAGGCGTTATTTGATGTTTTAAAATCTACATTTTTTAACAATAACTTAATTTCATGACAGGGAAAGTAATTTTTTTGTAATTTTGGAGGTTAGTTTATTTGTAATCTCTCTTGTAGGTACTGAATTGGTGATGCCACGCAAAAGACTGGAACTGAAAACTAGTGCTGTACCATCTATATTCCCTGACTTACCAAAATATCTATCATCAGATCCTTCTATTCCTCGTAGTGATCCGGAGGACAAAAGGAGAAAGCATACCGAGTATGAAAATCGCAAACATGCTGAGTGGTTGTTAGAGGATAATATTTCATGTGTAGAGGATATTTTGGCCAACAGAGAAAAAGTTACCTCGCAACTTCCTGACTGGATTCTGGAAAAACATTGTGAAAAGGTTTATTTCCTAAAAATTGAATTTAATGAATGTCCCACACTTAAGAAGACCCTTGTGATAGATACAGATTTGAGTGTCAGAGTAATTTCAGATGGCATAAACATAAATGTTCAGAAATTTGCTTCCATTTTAGGCTCAGAGCTTGTCTGTAATTCTTATTCTAAGTTAGGAAACCTACTAACTGCCATAAATGACATGGAACAAAATGATGTTGCACCTGACAACATCAAATATATTCAGAGCATTCTAAAAAAGTGTATTGAAAATTGTGGTGAAAGCAAGTTGAAAGTTGGTTTGAATTTTGTTAGTGAACAGCTGCGCCTCTTAACTTCTAACCAGTTGAGATATTCTCCAGATACTCTTGTTCTTGCCTGCAGACTTTTGAACCGATATATACCACCGACAAGAGCTGGAGATGACATTCACATTCTTATTAGCATTAGCAGTCGTTTTCACATTCATACTCGTATTCTTACTCGTGAGCAGATTGTCACTTGTATTCAGACATTCTGATTCTCACTCTTGGAAGATACTCTTACTACGATTCTACGTCTACACATCGGAGAAGATTTTAACTTAGTTCACTTCGCATCTGAGTATATTCTACTCAAAAGTTACTCTCATTGGGACTTGTTATCTCAATGACGAGAGGTAGTCAACGGGAGACCGGCTTTGACTAGTATAGGGCAGGAGAGCTTTTATTATGAATTTAGCTACGCTACTGTTCCGTAATACGGAAGAATACGAATGTATTCTCTCCATGAACATAACCCATGGTGGTTTTGCACTTAAAATTAGGACTCATTACGACTTTATGTAAGGAGTACAGTAGGAAGTGTTAAGGACAGGAAATGTAGAAGTAGGACTGGAATCCAACAACAGAGAAGGCAGCCGGTACGAGATCCGCATATCATCAGCTTCAAGACAACAGAGTCTACATATGGTGAGCTTATGGCATAAGTTACTGCAAGTCTTCGCGCAACAGTTCATTTTTAAAATTAGTTTCATTCAATTTTTCTTTTGCTTCCGTAAGTTCAGATGTCGTCAAAACGCCGTTACGTCACGTTTTTCATCTTAATAAATAGCTGTTTTAATTTGTATTTTATGAAATGATTATTAATGATCCTTAAATTCCAAGTTAGTGTACTTAATGATTTGTGTTCCGTTCACCTCACCCCTGGGAGTTTTTGGAGTCTCATTACGCATTAGTAGTATAATGGGAGAGTTCGGGCGCCTCCTCCTCCTCCCGCGGGAAATTTGAATTCTGGCGGGAAATTTGAATTCTGGCGGGAAATTTGTATTTTGCGCGAGATTTGAATTTGTAAACAAAGCCACGTGCTTTTTGACAGCTGTCATCGACAACAACGCATCGCTAACCTCACTGCTGCCATCTTGACGGGCCTAAACCTCAGTAGTGCCAACTTAACCTAACTAGCGCGAGGTAAACAAGGCCACGTGTTTTTTGACAGCCACGTGCTTTTTGACAGACAACAACGCATCGCTAACTTCAGTACCGCCATCTTGACGGGCCTAAACCTCAGTAGTACCAACTTAACCTAACTAGCGCGAGGTAAACAAAGCCACGTGTTTTTTGACAGCCACGTGCTTTTTGACAGACAACAACGCATCGCTAACCTCAGTACTGCTATCTTGCCGGACCTAAACCTCAGTAGTACCAACTTAACCTAACTGGTGCGTGGTAAACAAAGCCACATGCTCTTTGACAGCCACGTGCTTTTTTGACAGCTGTCATCCGCCATCTTTAAACTACAGAGCACTGTGCTGCCCTCTTTAGATGTAAAATTCGTCACCTGTCATCGGCAGTGCTGCCATCTTGGCGGGCCTAAACCTTAGTGCTACCAACTTAACCTCACCAGTGTGAGATAAACAAATCCACGTGCAGCTGACATCCGCCATCTTTAATCTATAGAGCACAGTGCTGCCCTCTTTAGCTACTTACCTTTGAAATGTGGTGGCGGATAATTTGAAAAATGCTTTTTGAAAGCTGCCATCTTTGAGCACAGTGCTGCCCTCTTTGTGGTGGCGGGAAATTCCTTGTTTGGAAACAAACTCACGTGCTTTTTTCTGACAGCTGTCATCCGCCATCTTGCATCACAAACCTCAGTGCTGCACTCTTTAGCTAGATGCCTTTGAAATGTGGTGGCGGCAATTTGAAAAATTCTATGTGCTCTTGTTTGGAAACAAAGCCACGTGCTTTTTTGACAGCTGACATCTGCCATCTTTAATTAATAGAGCACTGTGCTGCGGGCAATTTCGTCAGCTGTCATCGGCCATCTTTAATCCACAGAGCACCATGCTGCCCTCTTTATGACATGTAGTAGCGGGCAATTTGAAAAGTTCTGTTAGCTATCATCCGCCATCTTTAATCAAGAGAGCACCGTGCTGCCATCTTTAGCTAGATACCTTTGAAATGTGGTGGCGGCAATTTGAAAAATTCTATGTGCTATTGTTTAGTAAACAAAGCCACATGCTTTTTCGACAGCTGTCATCCACCATCTTTAATCAATAGAGCACTGTGCTGCTATCATGCGGACAATTTCGTCAGCTGTCATCCGCCATCTTAAATCTACAGTGCACCGTGCTGCTCTCTGTAGTAGCGGGTAATTTGAAAAGTTCTGTTAGCTGTCATCCGCCATCTTTGAGCACCGTGCTGCCATCTATGTGGTGGCGGCAAATTGAAAAATTCCACGTGCTCTTGTTTAGTAAACAAACTCACGCGCTTTTTTGTCAGCTGTCATCCGCCATCTTACATCGCAAACCTCAGTGCTACACTCTTTAGTTGAAAAATGGTGGTGGATAATTTAAAAAGAAAAATTCTACAGCAGCCATCTCTCGGCGCTAATTGCACAAGATGGTGGCTATACTTGACTCTTTAAAGGTGCTTATGCAAGATGACCGCTATACATAGACTCCCTTGGGATGCTTGCGTAAGATGGCTGTTATACATGGCTCCTTATGAGATGCCCTAGGGATGCTTGCGCAAGATGGCGGTTGCTCTTATGAGGCGGCTTAAGGGTCCTTGCACAAGATGGCTAGAGACGCCCTAAGGATGCTTGCGCAAGATGGCGGACGCAAGATGGTGGCTATACACGACTCCGTATGAGACGCCTTAAGGGTGCTTGCGCAAGATGGCTGCTGCTCTTATGAAGAAAGCTAGCTTAGAGGCTAACGCGTCGTGCTAGTTCGATTCATTAAATTTGGGGCTTAAATGCAAAATGTTAAATATCTCGAAAGCGGTGCATCGTAGAGCAAAACGGACTAAAAATTTTCTGCCTAGTACCTCGGTTCGCAGTACGAGGAACAAGAAAAACATAGTCTAATGATGAGATCGACGGTTCGATCCCTACTTAGGCCGTTTGGCATTCACTCTGTTTTAGCTTGTATTGAAGCAAGTCTTCGTAACATGATCAGGTTTAGCTGTGGTAGAGAGTATAACGTGCCGTGCAGGTTCGATTCATTAAATTTAGGGCTTAAATGCAAAATGTTAAATATCTCGAAAACGGTGCATCGTAGAGCAAAACATGATACCTAGGTTTGCAGTATCAGGAACATGATAGCATAAGAAAAACATAGTCTAATGATGAGATCGACGGTTCGATCCCTACTTCGGCCCTTTGGCATTTGCAGCTATCTAATTCTACAAGATGGCGGCTATACATAGCTTCTTATGTGACAGGTTAAGAGCGCTTGCACAAGATGGCTGCTGCTCTTATGAGACGCCCTAGGGGTGCTTGCGCAAGGTAGCAGCGACAAGACGGTGACTATACACAGCTCCTTATGATACGACCTAGAGGTGCTCACACAAGATGGTAGCTGCTTTGATGAAGAAAGCTAGCTTTGCATCGTGCAGGTATCTTTACAGCACTAAACCTCATAACTTTGAAATGTGGTGGCGGGTAATTTGAAAAATTCTACGTGCTTTTTCTTAACAGCAGCTATCTTTAAACAATAGCGGCTATACATAAGCTGTTAAGGCCTCCTCTTATGTCAAGGCATAGCTCTAACGAACAAGTTTAAACCTGCATCGGGATAGCTAGAGTAAGCACGTGCTGCAGTGATGACGTCATTATGCATGTTTAGATTTGCAAATCATTAAAGAAACATAACAAGACTAGAATCGAACACTGCACTCTATGCCGTTAACTTTATCATGTGATCGGAACATTGACTGAAGTGTTTAGAACGCTAAATAAGTAGAACCGAACACTGTACTCGATACAACATGTGTTTAGAACATGTCAGGGGATACCTTTGTTCTAAGAAGATTAGGTTACTGCACATTCCTTGTAGGGCTAATAGGCTAAAGGGCTAATGGGCAAAAGGGCAAAAGGGCTAAAGGGCTAATGGGCTAAAGGGCTAGGGTGCCTCTCCTCTCTTTATCCGGTCTTGAGACCAGCTCTACAACTAGAGGCGGAGTTAACACCCTAAGGAAGGAAGAATGTTGGGAAATAATCTATACGAATATAGCTACTCGATCGACTATATACTACAGATGGATGACTTAGGTGAGGGTAAGCGCTTACTTAATAATACCTCCACGATGTAATTCATGCTCTATTTCAAAAATATCTGCTTTGTACTGTGTGTAACCAGCATCATGATAGGCTCTTAGCAGTTGTAAACGTTTTACGAGTACGTTGGGGTCTTTACAGTACCTTATATCTACATAGGGTAACAGAGGCTTGTTGTGAACTTGGAGTCTATATGCAGACAGTTGATGTGTAGGGATTGTTTTGATGTAATACGTGCTTCAGCAGTAGCGTTTCTAGGTACAAACTTAACTTGTTTCGATAGCGATGAAGCGTTGAAATTTCCTTCTTCTTTACCTTGCATCTCTTCTTGAGATGTTTGCACTGCGACAGAACGTGTAGTAGGCTTAGGAAATGAAGTAAAATCATCAAGCTGTAATGGCAATGAAACATTAAGATTTTCTTCTTCTTCTGCCTTCCCTTTACTACTGTTTTGATCAACATCATTATCCTTATTATCATAATCATGATCTTGCCTCTCTTTATCTTGAAGTTTGTGCTTAGTAACAGAACTTGCAGCAGGCCTAGACAACAAGGGAGAATTAAAAATCTCTCGCAGAGGTGTACTTTTTAAACATAAATCAGTGTTCGCTGGAATATGGTTGAGCTCTTTGTATTTTGTTCCCGATGAAGCTACATTACACGCGGCTTCATGACGTTGAGCGTTGTATGCGTTCTTGAACTCTCTTCTACAATGTTTGCATTGAAAAATTGTCCTACATGATATCTCATGACGTCTCCTGTGATAGCTTCGGGAAAATGCTTTTCCACACTCTTCGCAAATATACCTAGAAGTGGGTTTTTCCATGACGGACTTTTATCTTCTACTAACAGATTCTTCTTTAAATCTACTTGACATTTGTTACTCTCTACTTCGATGATGCGAACAGCTTAGCGATTAACAGTAAACTAACACAAAAGCGTATAACAAAGGTAGCAACAGTAAGGTTTAAGCCCATCAAGATGGTAAGAGTGAGGTTAGCGACGTTCTGCTGTTGGATTTTAAATTCCGCGCTATAACATGCATAAGGTGGCAGCCTTGAGGTTTACCGCCGTAAAGATGGCAGCAGTGAGGTTAGCGACGCTCTATTGTCCTTCAAAGTGAGGTTAGGGTTCGTCAAAAAGACAGCTGTCAAAAAAGCACGTGGCTATGTTTACCAAACAAGTGCACGTGGTCGCGACGTCACGGTCACGTAGTATGCTGCTTCAGCATGCAAAGTTCAATGTCTACACCTACGTAGTTAACACTCTGCTATGTTCACAAGATTTTTACACATAGCTATCCTTTATGCTTTAAGTTCCTGCACATAGGCTATGTTAAGATAGCAGCACAAGTACAAGCGATGTTCGCACGCTCGCGTAGAGGTTGTTTAGTACACGCTTGTAAACCTTGCTATTCTTACTGCTACTATGTTCGCAAGATATTCAAACATCGCTATTCTTTGTGCTTTAAGTTCGTTCGTGCTACTATGTTCGCAAGATTTTCAAACATCGCTATTCTTTGTGCTTTAAGTTCGTTCGCTTACGTCATGCTAAAGTAGCAGCGCAAACACATGTGAACGTTGTACATTCTAGCGGGATGTGTTTAGTATAATAGTTGATGCATGCAAAATCGATAGGTGTTGTGTACACACTTTGAAACTTAACTATTCTTCGTGCTTTAAATACGTGCACACAGGTTATGCTAAGATAGCAGCAAACTCTAGCGGGAGAAGTTTTGTACTCTAGTTGATGCATGTACAATCGATAGGCAATGCGTACACGCTTTTAAAACATTGCTATTCTTACTGTTGCTGCTATGTTCACAAGATTTTTATACATCGCTATTCTTTATGCTTCAAGTTCATGCGTATAAGTTATACTAAGTTAGCAGCATACTTATAAGGTTGTTGCAGGCTCTAGTGGAAAAAGTTTAGTAAGAAAGACGATGCATGCAAAATCGATAGGTGATGTGTACACGCTTTGAACTTGGCTATTCTTTGTGCTTTAAGTTCGTGCACATAGGTTATGTTAAGATTGCGGCATGCACAAGCAATGATCGCACGCTCTAGTAGAAGAAGATTAGTACAAGAGTTAATGCGTGCAAAATTGACAGGTGTTGTGTACACGCTATTCTTTGTGCTTTAAGTTCACGCACATAGGTAGCAGCACACAATTGCGAACGTTGTACACACTAGCGGTAGAAGTTTAGTACGATAGTCGATGCATGCAAAATCGATAGGTGATGTGTACACGCTTTGAACTTGGCTATATTTTGTGCTTTAACTTTATACACATACGTTAGCAATACAAATATGCGATCGTTGTACACTCTGGCGGTAAAAATAGTCGATGCATGCAAAATCAATAGGTGATGTGTACACACTGTTAAACATCGTTATTTTTTGTGCTTTAAGTTCGTGCGTATAGGCTATGCTAAGATAGGAGTACAATCTAGCGGAAGAAGTTCAGGGTGATGTGTACACGCTTTGAAACATGGTTATTCTTTGTACTTTAAGTTCATGCACATAGGTTATGCTAAGATAGCAGCATAGTCTAGAGGAAGAAGTTCAGTACGAGAGTCGATGCTTGCAAAATCGATAAGTAATATGTACACGCTTTGAAACATGGCTATTCTTTGTACTTTAAGTTCGTGCGTATAGGTTATGCTAAGGTAGCAGCACAATCTAGAGGGAGAATTTTAGTACGATAGCTGATGCATGCAAAATCGATAGACGATGTGTACACGCTGTGAAACATGGCTATTCTTTGTACTTTAAGTTCGTGCGTATAGGTTATGCTAAGATAGCAGTATAATCTAGCGGAAGAAGTTTAGTACGATAGCTGATGCATGCAAATCGATAGGTAATATGTACACGCTGTGAAACATGGCTATTCTTTGTACTTTAAGTTCGTGCGTATAGGTTATGCTAAGATAGCAGCTCAATCTAGTAGAAGAAGTTTAGTGTGATAGTTGATGTATGCAAAATCGATAGGTGATGTGTACACGCTGTGAAACATGACTATTCTTCGTACTTTAAGTTCATTCGTATAGGTTAAGCTAAGATAGCAGCACAATCTAGCGGAAGAAGTTTATTATGATAGTCGATTCATGTAAAATCAATAGGTAATGTGTGCACGCTTTGAAACATGGCTATTCTCTGTACCTTAAGTTCATGTGTATAAATTATGCTAAGATAGCAACACAATCTAGTGGAAGAAGTTTAGTATGATAGTCGATGTATGCAAAATCGATAGGTGATGTGTACACGCTTTGAAACATAGCTATTCTTTGTACTTTAAGGTCATGCGTATAGGTTATGCTAAGATAGCAGCACAATCTAGCGGAAGAAGTTTAGTACGAGAGTCGATGCATGCAAAATCGATAGGTAATGTGTACACGCTTTGAAACAAGGCTATTCTTTATATTTTAAGTTCATACGTATAGGTTATGCTAAGATAGCAGCACGATCTAGCGGAAGAAGATTAGTGCGATATTTGATGCATGTAAAATCGATAGGTGAAGTCTACATGCTTTGAAACATGGCTATTCATACTGCTGCTCTGTTCCTAAGAGTTTTAAACATAGCTAATCCTAATGCTGCTCTTAACGACGTAGACCTAAGGATTGATTACGTGACCGTGACGTCACGACTACGTGCTCTTGTTTGGTAAACATAGCCACGTTCTTTTTTGACAGCTGTCTTCTTGACGAACCCTAACCTCACTTTGAAGGACAATAGAGCGTCGCTAACCTCACTGCTGCCATCTTTACGGCGGTAAACCTCAAGGCTGCCACCTTATGCATGTTATAGCGCGGAATTTAAAATCCAACAGCAGAACGTCGCTAACCTCACTCTTACCATCTTGATGGGCTTAAACCTTACTGTTGCTACCTTGGTTATACGCTTTTGTGTTAGTTTACTGTTAATCGCTAAGCTGTTCGCATCATCGAAGTAGAGAGTAACAAATGTCAAGTAGATTTAAAGAAGAATCTGTTAGTAGAAGATAAAAGTCCGTCATGGAAAATCCCACTTCTAGGTATATTTGCGAAGAGTGTGGAAAAGCATTTTCCCGAAGCTATCACAGGAGACGTCATGAGATATCATGTAGGACAATTTTTCAATGCAAACATTGTAGAAGAGAGTTCAAGAACGCATACAACGCTCAACGTCATGAAGCCGCGTGTAATGTAGCTTCATCGGGAACAAAATACAAAGAGCTCAACCATATTCCAGCGAACACTGATTTATGTTTAAAAAGTACACCTCTGCGAGAGATTTTTAATTCTCCCTTGTTGTCTAGGCCTGCTGCAAGTTCTGTTACTAAGCACAAACTTCAAGATAAAGAGAGGCAAGATCATGATTATGATAATAAGGATAATGATGTTGATCAAAACAGTAGTAAAGGGAAGGCAGAAGAAGAAGAAAATCTTAATGTTTCATTGCCATTACAGCTTGATGATTTTACTTCATTTCCTAAGCCTACTACACGTTCTGTCGCAGTGCAAACATCTCAAGAAGAGATGCAAGGTAAAGAAGAAGGAAATTTCAACGCTTCATCGCTATCGAAACAAGTTAAGTTTGTACCTAGAAACGCTACTGCTGAAGCACGTATTACATCAAAACAAGTCCCTACACATCAACTGTCTGCATATAGACTCCAAGTTCACAACAAGCCTCTGTTACCCTATGTAGATATAAGGTACTGTAAAGACCCCAACGTACTCGTAAAACGTTTACAACTGCTAAGAGCCTATCATGATGCTGGTTACACACAGTACAAAGCAGATATTTTTGAAATAGAGCATGAATTACGTCGTGGAGGTATTATTAAGTAAGCGCTTACCCTCACCTAAGTCATCCATCTGTAGTATATAGTCGATCGAGTAGCTATATTCGTATAGATTATTTCCCAACATTCTTCCTTCCTTAGGGTGTTAACTCCGCCTCTAGTTGTAGAGCTGGTCTCAAGACCGGATAAAGAGAGGAGAGGCACCCTAGCCCTTTAGCCCATTAGCCCTTTAGCCCTTTTGCCCTTTTGCCCATTAGCCCTTTAGCCTATTAGCCCTACAAGGAATGTGCAGTAACCTAATCTTCTTAGAACAAAGGTATCCCCTGACATGTTCTAAACACATGTTGTATCGAGTACAGTGTTCGGTTCTACTTATTTAGCGTTCTAAACACTTCAATCAATGTTCCGATCACATGATAAAGTTAACGGCATGGAGTGCAGTGTTCGATTCTAGTCTTGTTATGTTTCTTTAGTGATTTGCAAATCTAAACATGCATAATGACGTCATCACTGCAGCACGTGCTTACTCTAGCTATCCCGATGCAGGTTTAAACTTGTTCGATAGAGCTATGCCTTGACATAAGAGGAGGCCTTAACAGCTTATGTATAGCCGCTATTGTTTAAAGATAGCTGCTGTTAAGAAAAAGCACGTAGAATTTTTCAAATTACCCGCCACCACATTTCAAAGTTATGAGGTTTAGTGCTGTAAAGATACCTGCACGATGCAAAGCTAGCTTTCTTCATCAGAGCAGCTACCATCTTGTGTGAGCACCTCTAGGTCGTATCATAAGGAGCTGTGTATAGTCACCGTCTTGTCGCTGCTACCTTGCGCAAGCACCCCTAGGGCGTCTCATAAGAGCAGCAGCCATCTTGTGCAAGCGCTCTTAAGCTGTCACATAAGAAGCTATGTATAGCCGCCATCTTGTAGAATTAGATAGCTGCAAATGCCAAAGGGCCTAAGTAGGGATCGAACCGACGATCTCATCATTAGACTATGTTTTTCTTATGCTATCATGTTCCTGATACTGCAAACCTAGGTATCAGGTTTTGCTCTACGATGCACCGTTTTCGAGATATTTAACATTTTGCATTTAAGCCCTAAATTTAATGAATCGAACCTGCACGGCACGTTATACTCTCTACCACAGCTAAACCTGATCATGTTACGAAGACTTGCTTCAATACAAGCTAAAACAGAGTGAATGCCAAACGGCCTAAGTAGGGATCGAACCGTCGATCTCATCATTAGACTATGTTTTTCTTGTTGCTCGTACTGCGAACCGAGGTACTAGGCAGAAAATGTTTTGTCCGTTTTGCTCTACGATGCACCGCTTTCGAGATATTTAACATTTTGCATTTAAGCCCCAAATTTAATGAATCGAACTAGCACGACGCGTTAGCCTCTAAGCTAGCTTTCTTCATAAGAGCAGCAGCCATCTTGCGCAAGCACCCTTAAGGCGTCTCATACGGAGTCGTGTATAGCCACCATCTTGCGTCCGCCATCTTGCGCAAGCATCCTTAGGGCGTCTCTAGCCATCTTGTGCAAGGACCCTTAAGCCGCCTCATAAGAGCAACCGCCATCTTGCGCAAGCATCCCTAGGGCATCTCATAAGGAGCCATGTATAACAGCCATCTTACGCAAGCATCCCAAGGGAGTCTATGTATAGCGGTCATCTTGCATAAGCACCTTTAATGAGTCAAGTATAGCCACCATCTTGTGCAATTAGCGCCGAGAGATGGCTGCTGTAGAATTTTTCTTTTTAAATTATCCACCACCATTTTTCAACTAAAGAGTGTAGCACTGAGGTTTGCGATGTAAGATGGCGGATGACAGCTGACAAAAAAGCGCGTGAGTTTGTTTACTAAACAAGAGCACGTGGAATTTTTCAATTTGCCGCCACCACATAGATGGCAGCACGGTGCTCAAAGATGGCGGATGACAGCTAACAGAACTTTTCAAATTACCCGCTACTACAGAGAGCAGCACGGTGCACTGTAGATTTAAGATGGCGGATGACAGCTGACGAAATTGTCCGCATGATAGCAGCACAGTGCTCTATTGATTAAAGATGGTGGATGACAGCTGTCAAAAAAGCACGTGGCTTTGTTTACTAAACAAGAGCACATAGAATTTTTCAAATTGCCGCCACCACATTTCAAAGGTATCTAGCTAAAGATGGCAGCACGGTGCTCTCTTGATTAAAGATGGCGGATGACAGCTGCACATGGCTTTGTTTCCAAGCAAGAGCACGTAGAATTTGCCGCCACCGGGCAGCACTGTCCTCTCTGGATTAAAGATGGCGGATGACAGCTGTCAGAAAAGCATATAGGTTTGTAAAGCACGTGGAATTTACCGCCACCACATTTCAAAGGTAAGTAGCTAAAGAGGGCAGCACGGTGATTAAAGATGGCGGTTGACAGCTGTCAAAAAAGCATGTTGATTTATAAAGCACGTGGAATTTGCCGCCACCACAAAGATTGCAGCACTGTTCTCTCTGGATTAAAGATGGTGGATGACAGCTGTCAGAAAAGCATATAGGTTTGTAAAGCACGTGGAATTTACCGCCACCACATTTCAAAGGTAAGTAGCTAAAGAGGGCAGCACTGTGCTCTATAGATTAAAGATGGCGGATGTCAGCTGCACGTGGATTTGTTTATCTCACACTAGTGAGGTTAGGTTGGTAGCACTAAGGTTTAGGCCCGCCAAGATGGCAGCACTGCCGATGACAGGTGACGAATTTTACATCTAAAGAGGGCAGTACAGTGCTCTGTAGTTTAAAGATGGCGGATGACAGCTGTCAAAAAAGTACGTGGCTGTCAAAAAGCACGTGGATTTGTTTACCTCGCGCTAGTTAGGTTAAGTTGGCACTACCGAGGTTTAGGCCCGTCAAGATAGCAGTACTGAGGTTAGCGATGCGTTGTTGTCTGTCAAAAAGCACGTGGCTGTCAAAAAACACGTGGCTTTGTTTACCTTACGCTAGTTAGTTTAAGTTGGTACCACTGAGGTTTAGGCCCGTCAAGATGGCAGTACTGAGGTTAGCGATGTGTTGTTGTCGATGACAGCTGTCAAAAAGCACGTGGCTTTGTTTACAAATTCAAATCTCGCGCCAAAATTCAAATTTCCCGCCAGAATTCAAATTTCCCGCCAAAATTCAAATTTCCCGCGGGAGGAGGAGGAGGAGTCCGAACTCTCCCATTATTCTACTCGCATTATTATTATTATTATTATTATTATTATTATTATTATTATTATTATTATTATTATTATTAATTATCTACTTTTGTTTTCAAGCCATAAACTTGAAGACTGGCGCCCTTGGGATACTGTTTCTGGAGAAACAATGACATATCATTTATTTATTTTAATATTAAAGTGACCCGCCACGTTATTAATTTGTCATACATCTGTGGGCCAAGTGGGTACGTCACAACTGGTATGTCTCCTTTTAGATGAAATATATGTCAAACCTAGAATAACTTACAAGGCTAACAAAGTTGTGGGTATGGCAAAAAACTTAGATGATCTGACACCAGCTACTACTATTCAGACATTCATGATTTCTTCAGTTTTATCAAAAAACAAGGATGTTGTGGCACTGACTCCGGTTAAAAATTCTAATGCAGATTTTCTTCAAAAATCAACACTTTCTGTTTTGAAGGTACTTCATCAGGCAGGGTATGGGGTTATTGCTGTTGTTGCAGATAATGCTAACATAAATGTTAAATGTTTCAAATTATTATGTCAGGATAATACCATTCACCCTTATATTGCTCATCTTAGTGATAGTGAAAAGAAGTGTTTTTGCTATTTGATACAGTCCATTTATTGAAAAACATTAGAAATAACTGGTTGAATTTGAAGGACAGCACTTTTATTTACCCGTCAATAAATGACAGTAATGCAATTAAAGTGAGTAAATTTCAAGATGTTAGGTCAGTTTATATGGCCCAAAAGCAGAACATTGTTAAGCATGCTCCTGGGCTGTCATACCGTGTGTGTTTTCCAAACAATTTAGCAAGGCAGAATGTGAGCTTTGTTGTTCCATTGTTTGAGGATAAAACTATTGCAGCTATGTCCATAGTGCAATATTCAGACGGTACAAAAGAGTGGCTACAAATTATAAGAAACTGGTGGATGACTGTAAATGTAAAGCATCCTAAGAAAGGAATCCATTTAAGAGATAAATTTTGTGAACCCGTAAGAAGTATGGAACAGGAAAACATTGAGTATTTGCGTTCTTTCTGCTCTTGGCTGAAGTGCTGGGATGATATTGTTGTCATGGACTGTCCAGAGCGTTGTGGAAAATTGAGCAGGCAGACATTCTCAGCGTTGCTACACACCACTGAGACCTTGATTAAATTGTGTGCGTACCTCCTGAATGACCTGAAACTGTGTTATGTTATGTTAGGTGTTTTCCAGACAGATGATCTGGAAAGACGGTTTGGTAAATACAGGCAGATGAGTGGCTGTAACTATAACATCTCAGTTCAGCAAGTTATAGAGTCTGAAAGAAAAATCAAAGTGACAAGCTTATTAAAGTTAAAGAATAGACAGTCTCTAAGTGTAGCTCAGATGCTAAATGACATCAACACAGCTTCAGAGAATGGAGTAGGTGATAATTGCCCTTTGCCAGAGCAATTTGAGGATGTGTTAAACATTTCCCAACAAGCAGTAGTAGATTCCTCAACCCCAGAAGTTATTATCTTTCTTGCAGGTTATGTAAGCTTCAAAGTGAGTATCAAACAGCAGTGCGACTTATGTACATCCTATCTTCTGACAGATCCAGATCTTATTCATGAATTACCTCCAGAAGTAAGATATCTGAATTTCCTAAATCGAGGGGGCTTAAAGTACCCATCAGACATGTCAATAGAACTTGGAATTGAGGTGTACAAAGTATTTTGTGTGTTAGTGTCAGATACATTTAAAATGGTATTCCTAAATTCAGACAATCCTAAGTGTGTCACAAAATCCTTGGCTTTGGAGTCAATGCAGTTGGCAGATTCAACAGTCATTTGTGACTGCGGGAAGAAATTGGAAGACCTGGCTGGACAGTGTATAGATATTTGGGTGAATAATTTTTAAATAACTTTTCCAAAATTCACACCGACTTGTGTATTCAACAAAGTGCTTCAAAGAGAGCAGACCTACTCCATAGAGAAGAAACAGGTGTAACTTCCGGTAAGAGGTCCAGGAAAGCTGCAGTGTTCATGGAGTGGAAATAGTGAGGTACAGAAATAATTCATATTATTTTGTAGTATATTTTATTGGTATTTGGTTGCATGTTTTCTATCAGTATGTATGATGTGAATGTTCCACTTGACCAGAAAATGGATAAAATCGCAATAATATGTCTCAACGTGTTATCCTGTACTCACGAAATCGAACGGATATACGCGAGAAATAAAATGTTACGGGGAAGGATATGCATTGTATGTCAGAATTAACAAATATTTGAGGATAGGTTTTGGTTTTATAACGTGTTAACAGTTCTTTAAGTAATTTAAAAGAGTGTGTTATTCAAGCGGAGCGTATGCGTATCGCCTTCAAGTCCCCCCCCAAAGCGTGACGTCATACGCTCGTTATGCGATGTTTACAGGGTTTAAAATCATAGCCCAAATTTCTTAATCAAAATATTGCCGAACGTTATTGCTATGCCCTTTAAAACAATCATGATCGTTAATTTTTAAAGGTACATTCGGCTGCTGTAGTGTGAAGCGCGAGCATATCCACGTGCTGGTCACAAGCCATTGTCGGCAGCCCAGCCGTCTGGGATTCTTGTCTTGTGAGCGAAGTTACTGACAGGGAAGAGTAGGAACTAAAAGAACTTCTCCCAAAGAACTATTCATTTCAGGGACTGAGTAGTTCTGACACTAGTACTTCCGCTGAACTACTGTTACCCATCTCTATTTTGAAAGGCCTTTTTAGCAAGAGCTATTCTTCTTTCGATTTCCTTGGTGCATCTGTTGTCTTCAGTGATAATGTACAAACAACAATATTAAGTATCGACATGATACTGTATAGGCTTTTGGACTGCGAAACATAAAGAATTTCACCTTATCAATCAATCAATCAATCAATCAATCAATCAATCAATCAATCAATACTGATCTGCATTTAGGGCAGTCGCCCAGGTGGCAGATTCCCTATCTTGTTTTCCTAGCCTTTTCCTAAATGATTTCAAAGAAATTGGAAATTTATTGAACATCTCCCTTGGTAAGTTATTCCAATCCCTAACTCCCCTTCCTATAATTGAATATTTGCCCCAGTTTGTCCTCTTGAATTCCAACTTTATCTTCATATTGTGATCTTTCCTACTTTTATAAACGCCACTCAAACTTATTCGTCTACTAATGTCATCCCACGCCATCTCTCCGCTGACAGCTCGGAACATACCACTTAGTCGAGCAGCTCTCCTTCTTTCTCTCAATTCTTCCCAGCCCAAACTTAGCAACATTTTTGTAACGCTACTATTTTGTCGGAAATCACCCAGAACAAATCGAGCTGCTTTTCTTTGGATTTTTTCCAGTTCTTGAATCAAGTAATCCTGGTGAGGGGTCCCATACACTGGAACCATACTCTAGTTGGGGTCTTACCAGAGACTTATATGCCCTCTCTTTTTTATATCCTTACTACAACCCTAAACACCCTCATAACCATGTGCAGAGATCTGTACCCTTTATTTACAATCCCATTTATGTGATTACCCCAATGAAGATCTTTCCTTATATTAACACCTAGATACTTACAATGATCTCCAAAAGGAACTTTCACTCCATCAACGCAGTAATTGAAACTGAGAGGACTTTTCCTATTTGTGAAACTCACAACCTGACTTTTCACTCCGTTTATCATCATGCCATTGCCTACTGTCCATCTCACAACATTATCGAGGCCATTTTGCAGTTGCTCACAATCTTGTAAGTTATTTATTACTCTGTACAGAATAACATCATCAGCAAAAATCCTTACCGCTGATTCCACTTCTTTACACATATCATTCAGATATATAAGAAAACATAAAGGTCCAATAATACTGCCCTGAGGAATTCCCCTCTTAATTATTACAGGGTCCGATAAAGCTTCGCCTATTCTAATTCTCTGAGATCTATTTTCTAGAACATAGCAACCCATTCAGTCACTCGTTTGTCAAGTCCAATTGCACTCATTTTTGGCAGTAGTCTCCCATGATCTACCCTATCAAATGTCTTCGACAGGTCAATCGCGATACAGTCCATTTGACCTCCTGAATCCAAGATATCTGCTATAGCTTGCTGGAATCCTCCAAGCTGAGCTTCAGTGGAATAACCTTTCCTAAAACCGAACTGCCTTCTATCGAAGCAGTTATTAATTTCGCAAACATGTCTAATATAATCAGAAAGAATGCCTTCCCAAAGCTCACATGCAATGCATGTCAAACTGACTGGCCTGTAATTTTCAGCTTTATGTCTATCACCCTTCCATTGACACGGCATAAGCCCAAAGGCCTATACAGTATCATGTCTATAAGTACTGGACGTGAAAGCATCAATGGCAATATTAAGTATCAACAATAAGTATATAACAATAACAATGTAACAACAGTGGCAACGATAACTGGCAAGGGTCGGTTACAGAGTTAGCAAGAAGAAAGGTCGTGGGTTGGATGGACGGAAGAAAGTGGAAACCTGGAGACGACTTCAAAGGAATCTTTTAATTTTGTGTTTGGAGGATGCAAAGGGTGTGAATATGTCAATATCGGGCAGTGAGTTACCAATGGTAGGCAGGCAGTGGAAGACAGAGCGTTCTAGTAAGGTTAGCCGTGGACGGGACACTTGATGAATATGTATTTTTTTCAATCGCTTAGAACATCGCTTATTACGACATGCCGTATAAAACCACGTATTTTTATCTCATTTTCGGGGAAATGTATTGGCTATAACGTCGAATGTTGTGTACGTTCTTTGCTGACAACAATGTAAATCTTATTTTTAAACCGTTGTTTTCAGTATCAGTCATCGCTGTGAAGATGCCCCAAAAGGGAGGGAAAGAAGAAAATCACTTATAATATTGCGATTACAAAATGAGAAAACAAGGAATTACGTGTATCACACTCGACGATTTCTACAATTTGGAAGGAGAGAGAACATCTCATTTATTAGCCAAGACCGTGTGCGACATTGTCGCTACTTCTTTCCTCACTTGTTATTTTATATTTTGCTGACACATTATTTGTACGTGCTGTGTAAACATTAGTGCCACACCACAGTTTCCAGTTATTCGACCGGGTCAGGAATGGAATGAATGAAGCCCCCATCTCTTATTATAATGTTGATGAGTTGGGTAGATAGTGACATTGTGAACTGTGATTTGAAAACTACTCGTGTTGGTTGCAAGTGTGGTTTGACGTAGCAACTAACTCCTCCGTCGGGGCGTCCTCTGCTTCCTTGTTTTGCGATGATATGGGTGGCGTACAAGGCCCCCTCTAGCTCTCAGGGAAAGGCACAAATCTAGTGTAGTCACGTTTTTCCTTTCAAGAATGTATGTTCAGTCTTCAGCCCTAAGGCTGCTTGGATCCTCAACAGCTCTGCCATCAGCTGTCATAGATGGCCTAGGCATTACTGAAGATGCGTACTAGGAAAATGAGGAGTGAGGTAGTTTCCCGTTGCTTTCCTCACCGAGCCAGAGTTGCTATTACATATCAGTCTGCCAAGCCCACTGAAATGCACACACCAACCGACCTTATGAGCAACATTTTCACACCATTCATAGCAGGGACTGGCTGCATAAGCATTGGCATTACTGGCATCGCTCATACCTCAGTCACTTTCATATTGTCAAAGCCAAGGATAAGACAGACAGATTTATGAAAGTAACAAAATTGCTCTAGCCCATACCAGAAGACATAGTGCACTGTAAACACTAGGTCCTGCCAGCAACGGCACTCCTTTCAAGAAAATGATTTAAAAGTCAGTATTACGTAAAAGCGGTAGTACCGTCCACCACCAACAGCGGATTCCGTGGGTTATTCTACCGCAGAATACAAACCGCCATTTATCTTCCAAATTAAAATTACTACGTACCCCCAGGTCTGCCCCCCCCCCTCTAGAAACTGTTATATGGGCGCCCATGGTACCGTAGAATCCCTGGATGTCAATTCCCTCTGTGGCGAGGGTCTCTGTAAGCATTACGATGTCGTATGTGTCCCAGTTCGTGATTGTATCTCTGGTGAGTAGCATTCTGAGTTCTTCAACGTTCCATAGCATCGTTTGGATTGATGCGTAAGTTCTGTCTGTTTTAGCTGCGCGATTGGCGTGGTCGAGTGTTGAGCTGGTGCTGACGATCGGGTTGGTTGGTTCACTGTTAGAACTTGCAGGGGCGAAAAGTTACCCTCTCGGGCCAGTGACGGACAGATGAATGAAATGATATTCGAAAGTGTTGCTGGAATGAAAGATTAGGGTGTATTCTGCCCGAAGGCAGGTCCGAACCTCCGCAGAGGTAGATGACAGGGAAAACCGGAGTACCCGGAAAAAACCTGTCCCACTTCCGCTTTGTCCAGCACAAATCTCACATGGAGTGACCGCCATTTGAACCCAGCGGAACCTAAAAGTTTCAGAAATGACATTTTAGCAAAAAAACAAAAAAACCCGATCTCTGCGACTATCGGCTATAACGATCATTAACTGACGGTCTCTTACGAGTCGTAAATCAGGGTTCGACTCTAACATACAAATCTCCTACCACACACCAGAGTAGAATGTAGCTTCTGATTTATGGTTGGGGCAGTACGGAAGTTGGTGGTGTTCAGTATACAATATAATAAAGTCAAATCAAAACTTTGAAAGTCTGGGTTAACACATCTGTAGGCCTAATAGTGTTATTATTCGCCGGCTGAGTAACTCAGACGTTTGAGGCGCTGGCCTTCTGACCCCAACTCGGCAAGTTCGATCCTGGCTCAGTGGTGGTGATTACTGTTTTAAGAGGAAGTACAACTGGGCAACCAACCTCTATTAACACTAGTCATAGAGAAACAATGGAAGAGATCCGACAATTCGAAAAATAAAGGTATCAGTCAAAGGAAGACAAGGGCCTCGATACTTAATACCGTCGGGATCGGAAAAGAACAAGTGTTGACCAAGGGAGGTTGGACAGTATAGACGAAAGTGAGCAGCCTGGTCCAAATAAGTGGAAGCAAGGCCAGGATTCACCTAAGAGCCTGGTGATCGCCAACCCACGTTCCCAAGTTGAGATCCTCTGGGGCCCCTATTATTCACCTCTTACGACAGACAGGGGATACCCTGGGCGTTATTCTAGCGCCCCCATCCACAGGGGGATTCTGGCTCAGTCCGGTGGTATTTGAACGTGCTCAAATACGTCAGACTCGTGTCCGTAGATTTAGTGGCATGTAAAAGAACTCCTGCGGACTCAATTCCGGCACCTCGGCGTCTCCGAAAACCGTAAAAGTATTTAGAGGGACGAAACGCCAATTACATTATTAAAAGTGTTATTATTGAATTATTTGTAGAGAAAGCAGTTCCATATGTTCCAAGCAAACATGTGTTGGAAATGACACGCCACTTGCGTAGTGACACGAGCGACTTGCCAGCAACACCTGTCTCAACTTATTACTTTCCCTCCTGACCCGAATATGGCAGCTGCCAATAATGTCTCATTTATAGCGACGGGAACATGCGCAGCAGTAACTCTTTAGAACAAACAGCTGCTAGCCTAGGATGTTATCAGTACAGGGCGGATTCGTATGCACTAGAAACAGCAAAATATGCACGAAGAAAAAACAGGAATATATTGTTATGAATAAAACTCCGTGTGTTTTATTACTCTAATGTATTTCAGGATGGCCTAATAAATGCGCACACACACACACACACACACACACACACACACACACACACACACGCAGCTATGAATGGCCACACTTACTACGGCACAGCAGGCGGTCCGGCCCGTTGCTATACCTGCGGACGCTTAATCCTTACTTTCGCTTCCCCTAGTCCAGTCACTTCATACAGCAGCTGTGTGTAGACCACTGGATCTGAACATAGGGCTACGGAGGCAACGGGCCACTCGACAGATGATGACTGTTCGTTGGTTCGACTCCACAGACAGTCCAGTAATTCACACAGTGAAGAACTGAACAGCTCAACAGCAGCACGATACTCACAACAGCGAATATTAACACAGGTCCATTTACCCTTCCACTCATGATAGCGGCTTCTCTCGCTGAGCCTCAGTCCATAGAAATACACAAACACACAGTACAGTCTTCCGTTCCATCGTCTCCAGCCCACTCAGTCACTGGTCTCTCCGACACCACAACAGCTCGGTGGGACACTAGCGACAGCCAACACCTCTGTCGCCTTCCGTCCAGCCACTGAACCCCAACGCAGTGAGTGCCACAATGACTCCAACACTTAGTCCCACCAGCGACTCTCACACGGAGTCCAACATTGACAGTCCGCAGCTAGCCTCCCTTTTTATAGCTAGGATAATGCGTACCAGAATATTCGCGAGGTGGCTAGAGACGGAACATTCTCGTTGCGTCACCCAGAAACTCACAGGCAAACCAGCCGACGACAATCCCCGGTCGTCTGAGTCACTAGCGACTTCCTGGAAGTACCGAAAGGGGCTGGCACAAAACAATATGCACTATTGCATACTCGGCAAAATACTTGTTCTTCCTTTTTGGTTTTCCAAATATCGACTGCTGAAGTGGAATACTTGTATCTGCTTCTCATTTTGGCATGATTTCTAGTGGTTACTGGTTTTCATACAACGAATAAATGGAACTATAGGCTATAAATCCAACACAGCGGCTGCTTCGATGAGCTCGCAATGCACTGAACAGGTTTTCCAGCGTCGGCGCATTATCCACAGGTACCGTGAAAGATGAACGGTAAATATACTGTGGGTTAGAGCTACAAAATATTGGTCCTGACTGGTTCGGTTCAGCAAGTGACAAGACCATAGGAACAACGGAAATGGTGGTATTTAGTTTTAGGCCGTTTCTGTTTTAATTCTTCTTTATAGGTAAAATAATGTTTTTGTGGGGACGGAGGCAGTTTGGTCCCTGCCAAACAATGAGGAAAGATCTCTCCTCTCTACTTCGTCAGGTATCGTAAAACGTTATTTCTCTATGATTCCAACATCCGAACCCAATACCAAAACGGCAGCGACAAAAAATTACGTATTGTCAAGCTCTTGTTAATATTGTCGACTGTCAACAACAATGCATTGTAAATGCTTCCGGTGGCGAAAGGAATTTTTAACATGTACATTTATTTGCATTGTTGTACAAATGAATATTAACATATTTATGCTGCTTTATACAAAACAATAATAAACAGCATTAATGCATTTATATGCACTATACTGTAGAACTCAGCCATTCGATTTGAAATGCTATGAATCGCCTTTACTTCCTATAAGCAGATTATATCTTGAAACAAACAAAGCATTGCAAATATGACAAAAGTCGCCCTCTAGTTACACACGGAATGCTGTACAAATTACACACACACACTCACTAATAAACGGCCGTCTGGAACAAACACTGCGAAGAAGAAGAAGAAGAATAAGATGATGACGACGACTGCAACACTTGCATGCCAACCAACTACCAACATAACATACTCGATTAACGACTTGCACGCATAACTCTCGTTAAAACAACTCTAACAACTCCAAATCCCAAGGCTGCCTCTTTATACACACTGCCTGGCCAGGCTTCGAGAAGAATATGACACATGTTTTCTCGTAATTTTGACAGTCTCCAACAACCTCTCTGATGCCAAAAATACGTTGTTCTGGACTATTACCGAGTGTTGTACAACACTGCATTGGATTCATACATCATATATGCAGGTAATAATACATTATATAATATTAATTACGAGTTCTTACATTAAACAAACTCATATTAATATACATACAGCAGATGTTTCATGACATAACCTCACAAATAATGCGATCACGATTCATACCAAACAAAGTCCGTACATAACTACGTAAATAATAATAATAATAATAATAATAATAATAATAATAATAATAATAATAATAATAATAATAATAATAGAGCACGATATTTCCATTATTTGCCCATGCATTTCCAAGTTATACTAGTCCATTACACATGCACCAAGTGGAACCTAGATACCTCGAATCACCTCGGGAACTAAACTGTATTTCGAGTTATCAAAATTTTGAGATATAGAGAATATCATTTTTGAGCATGTATAGCACCACAATAACACATAACTGAATCATATGTATCTACGGGCTTTACGGGCTTATACTCCGATTTTCCGATCATTAGAAGTTTTAGTTTTTCGGTTTCCATCATATTAGCTCTCAGCAATGCTGTATTGCACAGTTAATGTTGCACAAAATTCGAGTTACAGAGTATTTTTCTTGAAGGGAGGAAATGTTTCCTTCGAGCGGTAGAGAAATTCGTGTAACCGAATTTCCAGTAATAGAGAAATAAATACACGCGAAGAATAGGACAAACGGCCGGGAAATTTAAGTTACTTCGATACTGAAAATTCGAGTAATGGAGGTTCGAGGCATCGGGGTTCTGCTGTAATTACACTGAATTTTGCAATAAGCAATGAAGTACAAAATAAAAGGAATTTACTATCTCCAAAGCAGAATAGTGCCGCCTACTATGCCGCCACTTTATCGCTTCCGAAGCAAAACGTCATGGTTTTTATAAACTTAAGACAAAATAAAATAGGCTTCGATAAAGGTAGCATCTCTTCATGCGATCATGTTGATAAGTTACAAATGTACACAAATACAAACAGACACTAACAAATTACTGTACCAATCTTTATGATATAACCTATGCAGCTGAATGTTTCTACCATTACTTGTAGACTTTGTGGTAGTATATATACATCACACCCTCGCACTGTGTTCATAAGATATATTATTATTATTATTATTATTATTATTATTATTATTATTATTATTATTTCATTTGTATATGTATTCTTAATATTTTAAGCTGGAATATCTCCATATGTGACATGAGTAATTTGTTTTGTACAAGCGGATGTGAAAACAGTGCTATTTACAACTCGAAAAGTTTCTGTGAGTCATGTAACTGCTCAGAGTACGATGACGCGGCCTGGTTGTTATTGGTAAGGGACCCGGAAGAGGTTCGCGGCGTGGTCTTGGTATGGCAAGAGGATCTTCCACTCGTGATTGGTTGGCCAGGATCAATCTAGACTTATCATGAGAGTAGGGGAAAGCTGAGGTCTATATAGGCATGTGAGAAAACAGCGGAGAGGACGACTGGAATCTTCCGTGGAACGAGAGATAACTTTTGTGGAACGTGGTTGACCTACAAACTGTGGAGTGCTTAGGCACTCGTGGCGTCTTGGTGTCTTATATGTTGGTGAGAGCTATGGGGTGCTGCTTTTCGGACTTTCCATCATTTATGTTCTGGAACAACAAGCGTGTGTTCCTCAAGTGAATGTGTCTTTAAAAAAGTGTTAGAGTCAGTGAACACCGTATTATAAAGGTACAGTATCAGTGTGATATAAGAAGTGTCAATTGCGAGTATATGCAAGTTGTGTATAGTGAAGTTATTTATTTGCATATATGTGATTTGTAATTAATGTTCAACGGACTGCCACATGTGATAGTTTGGTCCTCGCTTTTGGTTTTCCACTGTTTTTCTTGTTGTCGTAAATATGGAGTCTTCCAGCAGTATTTTGAGAGTGTATTTTATGTATATTTTGGTGTGTTGGTGAGATGTCCGTGCACGGATGTTTTTTAGAATACAGTTAGTTATTTTAGAATCAGTGGCGTTATTGATGAACCTAGGTACAGTTCCTACCTATTTAGTCGTTTTCAGAAGATTAGGTAAGGCCTAGAGTAGATGTGCTATATCAGTACGCAGCTTTATGTACACACTATGCGACAGAGGATAATCATCCTCTATCAAAATTTGAGGGATCCATTCTGGTGAACTCTGGCGCCCATACTACGAACATTTTGATTAATTATTTTTATTAGTTTATTTTATTTTAATGATTTCGGTTATTTATTCATATTTTATTATTTTTAATAATATTTAACTGGCACCCAAAAGTGGGGCAATAGCTATTAATTGTTATATAGATCATATTTTATCAATATATTCATTAGATTACGACCTAAACAGGTAATGGAGCTTGTCACCGGTAGGTTTGGACAACCCTGAATCAGCAACGTGAGGAAGTACAAGCCGACTGAGTGGATGCGCCCTAGTGTGCAGGTATTTCTAGGACGGCCAGTGCGCTTAACAGCGGACAATGTTTGACACCCGTGCTTTACAGTCATTCAATGTACAATCAATCAATCAATCAATCAATCAATCAATCAATCAATCAATCAATCACTACTGATCTGCATTTAGGGCAGTCGCCCAGGTGGCGGATTTCCTATATGTTGTTTACCTAGTATTTTCTTAAATAATTGCAAAGAATTTGGAAATTGATTGAACATTTCCCTTGGTAAATTATTCCCATCCCTAACTCCCCTTCCTATAAACGAATATTTGCCACAGTTGAATTCCAACTTTATCTTCAGTGTGATCTTTTCTACTTTTAAAAACACCACGCAAACTTATTCGTCTACTAATGCCATTCCATGCCACGTATCCGTCGACAGCTCGGAACATACCACTTAGTTGAGCAGCTCGTCTCCTTTCTCCCAAGTCTTCCCAGCCCAAAGTTTGCAACATTTTTGCAACGCTACTCTTTTGACGGAAATCACCGAAAACAAATCGAGCAGCTTTTCTTCGGATTTTTCCAGTTCTCGAATCAAGTAATCCCATACACTGAAACCATATAGTTGGTGTCTTACCAGAGACTTATATGCCCTCTCCTTTACGTCGTTTCTACAGTCCCTTGTAACCATGTACAGAGATATGTACCCTTTATTTACAATCACACCCACAGGTAGAGTTTTCAAAATAGAGGACCCACCTACAAATATTCCCAAACCACATCAGAAACTTAATGAACAGTTTGTGATTGTACTGTACCAACGTGTTGCCGCACTCGGTTCTTTATAGTTTTTAGAGAATCGAGCCGGAATTTTGCCCGTAGGAGCTCTTTTAGGTGCTCGTAAATCTACCGACACGAGACTGGAAGGCAAGGAGTAACTCCACTAGATCGCATGACGTTGAAAACCTTGTTGTTTACACGACAAAACTCTCCCACAGATGGCTCAATTTGTCGTTCCCTTCCACCTTCATTCTTCCTCCGTTTAGAACAATCACCACAACCAGAAGCACACGAGTCTCAAAATGTTGTAGAGGTCCTCATGTTGGCCGTGTTCCTGACCTATGTTGACATGCCTAAGGCCCGGTCTCTTCAAAGAAAAAGACGCGTTGTAACCGTTCACGACATCGTCATATGTATATAGAGACATCATGCATAGAGAATATGCCGTTTTCCGCACAGTTCTACGTTAAATAGCCGCCAAACGAGGATATTCTTGACAGTTCCGGGACTTGAGCTGTCCGCCGTAGAGTCGCGCGCCCCTCCTCTCCTTGCACGTAATTGGGAAAAAGAGGGAGTACAAGCGCTTGTACGTGGAGTTCGCTCCTTCTCTGAGCGAGAGAGCTGGAACGAGAACGATGTCACATGACTGAGAAGTGAGGTCACGAAACAGCATGAAAGAAGTCATCTCAACATATGATACAATATCACCCCATGCATTCCCCTAAACATCTAGTGGTACCAATGCGCAGCTTTCAACTGTTTCGATGATATTAACAGTAATAACTCAGAAATACTTGATGGATAATTTCGAGTTACGACTTCGATGAATGAGGAGATTTTATGCGGATTTATCATGCCGAGAACCATTCCACATAATAAGAATAATAGGAAGTACGCAGATAGTTGATGGCATGAAGAGAGTGAAACCAGATGCCCGACTCTGACAGGACCAGGAAAACTTAAAAAATCCCAGGAGTCAGGCTCCACCTACTGAGAATTGATACTGACACTTTGACGATTGCAGACGAACTCGCGAAGGACTCGGAACGAAAGTTGATCAGTAGAAAGAAGGATGTACAGGCTTCAATTTTATATCAAATTCAACTTTTAAATCTACCTTTCAACAGACCTTTGTTGGACAAGGGGGCGTGGTCTGACTCCCTCTCAAAAAAATAAGGCTTCTCACTATAAAGGCGAGTGGCGAGGAGGCAGTATACGCAGTATATCCAGTGCATTCGGTCTAATCAGCAGACCCATTCTTTAGTAAACATTCAGTTTCAATATTCAGTGTCTCACATGGTGAAGGTTCTTATTGAACAGTATTGTGTAGTGGTAAATAACAACACATAGTGAGTGACAGTGCGCTGAGTACCAAATATTTGTTACGTCTTTAATCCACTTTGCTATGATATGTAGGCCTATGTGATAAGATTTTACTTCGATTATGTGTCAGAGCGGCACGAGATTGTAAAAAAACGAGGTGGTCGTTTGAAGTGAATTATTACGTGTGCAGTTACGAAACTGATCTGAGTGTAGTGGATTGTGCCTAATTATACGAGTTATATAAATGATCGTATAAATGAAGTTAAATGAAGGAAGTAATTCAATACAAGGATAATTCGATAGCAGTGTTACAGTAAGGCTTGAACCTACAATAACATTGAGCGGCTTATTGGCTATAATTTCAGTAGATCGGCGGCACCCTCCGTATTCTCTCAAACGCAGTGAGCTGTGTATCGTATCAATGATTAGTGAAATGGAGTGGGTCGACTAATGACCAGTAAAAATATTAATATCTAACATTCATATCCTGTAATGGTGACCGGCTAGTTGGTGATACTCCGAGATTAAATTACTTGTGGAGAACTGGAGTATGCAAATGAAAGTATCGATATCGGGCTACAGGACAAATACCGATATAGGGCTAGGGTGCTTGAATTTATAAGTATCCTTAGTCATAACAGAGTTATAATGCATGACACAATTAATGCATTTATGACAAAGTAGTTCTTCCTCATTTGCATACTTGACCTCCGAGAGCGTCGGATTTGAAGACGTCCTGTGAGCAGTCCGCCGTACAATTACGCCAACGCAGCAGAGATATTCGAGAGCTTCCCACGCCAGACGAGGATTCAACCAACATGCAGGCGAATCGGCAGAGGACGACTCTGGGGGTCAACGCAAGTGAAGGCATGCTGATGGCAGCTTAAATCCATGGCTGTACTTCCTGAGGAAAGCTGATCGCAGATATCTGAGTGCTGAGTACATTTTTTGAACTTATTCGCATGACAGTTAGGTCACATCCATATAAATAAGTAGCTTGCATGTAAATACATTGACTATTATTTGACCATGACGGCATTTCAGAGGGATTATAGTTTTTTTGTAAGATTTTTCTGTGAGATTTTCTTCGTGGCGTTGAACCACTAATTTCATTCATTATGGGGAAATATTGCATGATAGTTATAAGACCCTAGCACAACTTACAGGTGTCGTGACGTAATGTAAAGGGATAAATTTTCATAGTATGATCCAGTCGTCCTAAAGTTACAATTAAATGCTATGATTCATCAGAAGAGTTTCCGATTATTCATTCCTGATTGCACGTCACATAGTGGTATAGAAACTCCTGCTGTCTAGATTTAAGACTGCAAACTTCAAGACAACAAAAGTCAACTGTGGGGTGTAAGTGAAAGATATATATCGCGATTAATCGTGATTTTTTTTATTCTGAAGATTAGGATCTTCTATTTAACTAAGCATATTCTCGGGATATGAGGGATGAAAAGACAGAACCTGATTTGTAAGTTTGTAACTTTGAAAGTACAGTGGCACGTAAATATGTGAATTCCCCTGCTGAATATATATATTTAAGGCGATGTGGAATGCCGCCTTGTGAATAAGATAATTGAGGCCAAATGTAGGCTGGTATATGATGTTACGCTGAGAACATTTAATGAACATCTTTGCGATGATATGAATATTTAAGAATAGCAGGTAGTCTGGAACTTTACCCTGTAGGGGAGGAGAGCGGGCTGTCCCGGTCGAGCCGTTTGACAGTTTTTTGAGGGAATGGTCAGGGGAGGCTCTAGCGAAGTTTGTGTGCCACTTTGTGAAGGGAGACACATTTGGTTCGTTCTTTTCTCCCTCTAGTATAACTGAGACATGCATAAATTAAGAAAACGACACCGTCGCATAGATCCCCAATTTCATAGATGAATGAAATCCTCCTACCTTTCTATTATTTTGTTTTATTAAAGTAAAAACCGCTATAGGGTTTTCAGGTTGTGACAGCCCCACATGTCGAAGTCCTGGGTTCAAGTCCCAGATTCGGGCGAGTATTGTTGCCCACCAGTGGCAAATGAGATGGATCGTGCCAAGATCCTGGTCTCTGCATGGAGATTAAATGCAGGGTGTTATGTTATATCTTCTAGTGAGTGTTTATCATGTATCATATGATGTAAGATATTGGTTGTTGATTGCTATGTTCATTGTTTATAGGAACATCGTTGAAATGTTGTGTGTTAATATTAGTGTATAGATAATCCCAGTGAAGCAGACGTTATGAATGAGTTAATACTCCGTACGATAAGTTAGACACGGTCATTAACATAGACAATGTGTTTAGAATGTGCTCAGGAATTTTGTAGTAAACCTCAGCTAACATGATCTCAGGGCATCGCGATATATAAAATGAATGATAAATTGAATAAAATGATTCATGCCGTGAAGAAGATATGCCTTTGTGAAAGATATGTGTAAAGTGTTGTAATAGGATATATAATAAGGTTTTCCGTGTGTTAAATAGTTCTGAAAGGGGACCCCCTTTCCATGTATTTTCAGTGATTTGAAGGTTATGAGGTGATAGATGCGTATCTGAGATAGACAGAAAGAGATATCCAAAGCTCAAACCTAATTTATGAATCAAGGTATTGTAGATATAAATATCTCCGCATATCTTTATGTAGCGTATTATACAAGTGTTTCCTTAGCTAATTAAAAATGTTTGTGCAAAAATAGATGATCTTCCTTCTCATTTAGTAGTAGTATATTCGTATTCCTCTGATATCTGAGACTCTTCCCCCCTACTTAGAATTAAATAGTTTAAGCGCCTTTCCGGACATACCACATACCCAAGCTCTTGAGCCAGCCGAGTAAAGACTCACGTAGGGGTAATGGACTTCGATTCCAGGGACTGTTCGAGGGTCTCATCAAAGAAATCCTTTCAGCCACTTCATAAGCCAATTAAGATAAATTATTATGCACTGGAACCCTGGACAGGTGCAGTGTTAACACTAACAAATAGTTAATACTTGTGTTAAATTACAGTAACATGACATCAGCCCTGTGTTAAAACCTCTTAACAGCTGTTAACATTTCAAAATGGCAACGTCTGGAAGGTGTAGATTATAATAATGTTTATTTGCTTTACGTCCCACTAACTACTTTTACGGTTTTCGGAGACGCCGAGGTTCCGGAATTTAGTCCCGAAGAAGTTCTTTTACGTGCCAGTAAATCTACCGACACGAGGCTGACGTATTTGAGCACCTTCAAATACCACCGGACTGAGCCAGGATCGAACCTGCCAAGTTGGGGTCAGAAGGCCAGCGCCTCAACTGTCTGAGCCACTCAGCTCGGCGGAAGATTTAAGTTTGAAGCTTGACTGTCGTATGAAAATTATTTATAAACTGAAGGAGGCAAAGGATGGCCAATACTACAAAAATGCCTTTCTAGAGTTGTCAGAAAACATTCTCTACAATGTATCTAATCACCAAAAGCCATAATGAAGAAGGTAGTCGAGTAAATTGAAAATAGCCTAGATAATCAGTATCTCCAGTATCTGCAGTTCCTTATAGTTCTTAGATATTATGCTTCAGACAATCATGAGTACAAGGCAAGAGTGTGTAGAATAATTGTACAAAAAGTTTCTGCTCCCACTGCAGCATTGTCAAGGCATTATATTACTTTCCCCGCAGTAAAATAATGCCGAATATCATTCAAGATATATGTCAATTATTAAATGTTCCCGGTGTTGTAGGAACCTTAGATTGCGCTCATATAAGAATATATTGAATGTTGTGATCTAACCGTCCGTTCTTTTATTTTTCATGCACGCCCTCATACTTTCGAATTAAATCTATAATAACGTTTGTCTCGTATTCGTTAAGATACAGCTTCTGTTGCCTCTTACTGCACATGTTCACTTCTTATGGTTCTTCTACACCAAAATGCCTATTTTTGAGATTACAATGGACAGGGGCAGGAAGAAAAAAATACTTACAGTAGCAGCTTTCAGTAGTTTAGTGAGCACAATTAAAAACAATCGCAGACGAAAGGTGTGTCAAAGAAAAATATTCGAAAGGCGTTTAGAATTCAGTTTGGAGAGAACAGTTATGTCAAAACTTTTAATTCATGATGAAGCAGGCTTTCACAATTTTCTTGAAAATTCCCCCACATGACTTTCAGTTCTTGTTGACAGTAATTGCAAGAAATTGCAAGAAATGATACAGATTATCGGAAAGCCAGCTCCACTAATCACAGACCTATTTTTTATAGGTATAACTTTAAGATTCCTAGCAACTGGTAACTCACACATATCTACTTGCCTTGAGTACCAAAACGAGCTATTTCAGTTATGGTGCATGAGGTGTTTGAATTTTTATACAACAATATCAAGGAATTGGTAAAAGTACGAAATAAATAAAATTTTCATTTAACTTAGGATAGTATTATCTTGATGATATACAAGTGATTATGGAAGGTTAGGTTATTCAGCGAGGAGCGAAGCTGGAAATGAAACTACATTACAACACAGCTAAAAGAATACGATACAAAATTAAAGGTACTGTATATTACAACTTTCGCTTGCAATTTGATTGTAAATTTTTAGAAGAAATAAGAAATCATCGTATTCTGCGCTACAAATTTGTGCTCTAAGTGCGTCTTTGTGCATGTGCGAACCGAAATATTAACGAAAACACGAAAAGGTAATGAAAAGTTTCATTCACAAAAGAGAAAGATATTTTGTTTTTCAACATACTCGAAAAGTTAATGAATACGCTATTTTGCTTATTAACATCCAAAAATGTCCATGAACATTGTTTATTAACGAAGTTAACGAAAATATCTTGGCGTGGACACACTTTTAGCAGTCTCCATAACCTATGTGTGACAAAATATTTTTCCAATACACCGCTCTGAGCGCTCTACGCAAAGTAACAAAAGACGCTCACTGCCAACCGCATTCAGAAATCTCACGGAAACGTGTTAATTTGTTATTAACAATTGTTTCGTAACAAATGTCGGAAATGTGTTCGTGAAACTTTTAACCGAAGTGTTAAATTAATAACAACTGTTTGTTAACATTTGGATGTGAAAGCTGGACTCTGGATCCAATCATAGAAAAACGTATTGATGCCTTCGAAATGTTCCTGTATCGCCGTCTCTTGCGGATATCCTGGGTAATGAAAATCTCAAATGCCGAGGTCCTTCGTCGGATGAAAAAGCAAAAAGAACTACTGCTCACCATAAAACAGAGGAAAACGCAATATCTAGGACATATCATGAGAGGTGAGAGATATCAGTTATTACAGCTTATTATCGAAGGGAAGATACAGGGGAAGAAATCTGTTGGGAGAAGAAGAAATTCATGGCCGAAAGACCTTCGAAGATGGCACTGCTGTACTTCAGAAATGGCATTCCATTCTGCGCTGTCAAGATCAGAGCTAGTTATGTGGATCGCCAACCTCCGCTCGGAGACGGCGTCTTAAAGAAGAAGAAGTAAAATTTAACACAGTTGAAGAAACCAAGCCTAAATGTGGTAGCCTTGAGGAGAAGAATGTTGAGAGGACGTGGAGCTTCGAGGAGCCTCTTACGCTCCTAAACGCGTACAAATGATCACATTTCTCTAAAAATACTATTAAGATGTATCCTACGATCTGGATGCTCGCTCGCATCTAGATATCGATGCTAAACACTACCTTGAGCTACAAATGGGAGATGAGCGCAGAGCTTGTGTACATTGAATTAGAGCGTTTGTGTATGCCTGCATCATGACAATCAGTAGCGAGCGCTGTGTAGGTGCAGGAGATGAGACGGTCCCCAGAGCGGGCACAGTGCTTCCAACAAGTCATTTTCTGAGGACCAACCAATTTTTGAGCATTAATGTGTGTATGCGCAAGCTTTATCGGGTATGAAGTAAAATGAATCTTCGTAGCGACCTTTTGAGACCGGATGCTCCTCCTGACGTCAGCCTCACCAGAGGAGTTAATGAGATGAAGTTTATGACGCGATAGATGACAGTAGGAAGGGAGACGGTGAAACCCAGTGCCAGCACGTAGCCTATCCCTATCGAATAGCAGCAAGGGTCTGCTAAAGGCTTAACGTCGCCATCCGACGTCATATGCCCTCGCACCATATAAGCACTGCAGAGGGGTTTGGCACGTCATCTAGTGATATCACCACCTCCTCTACCCTGCCGGCCAACATTCTGACTGTGAACATTGTTTCGACGAGCGGGCTAACTACGGTGGCACACGACATACACTTCATGACCACTAGGCGGCTTAATTTTTCAGCTTAAATATATTACGACGTAATTTTAATCTTGTAATATTTTTCAATTGGCTTTACGTCGTACCGACACATTTAGGTCTTATAACGACGATGGGACAGGAAAGGGCCAAGAGTGCGAAGGAAGCGGCCGTGACCTTAATTAAGATACAGCCCAGCCTGTGTCTGGTGTGAAAATGGGAAACCACGCAAAACCATCTTCAGGGCTGCTGTCAGTTGGATTCGAACACACTATCTCCCGGGTGCAAACTCACAGCTGCGCGCCCCTAACCGCACGGCCAACTTGCTCCGTACTCTCGTAAAAGTGGTCACAGCACAGTAATTTTTGTGATACTTTCCTTAGAGTAGTTAAAATAAAAGAAATATAATAGTCCACACAATTTATTGTGGTTAGTACAAAAGTAAGAGGAGGGACGACGGATTGCAAATACACAAATTTAAAGCAGACAAATCTTATAAAGATGTCGGAAGAGACGCAGCTGATAAAATGAACTTCGATGAAAAAGTCTGTTCTAGTGGAGATAAAGATTCTGACGAAGATGGATCGTACAAAAAAAAAAAGTAACCATGATATCAAGATGAAAAAGATTTTAAACGCCATCCGGAAAGGAAGAGGCGTTGTTTCGGACACATCTAAAGAATGGAGTCAATCAGATAGAGAGGGTCTTCGAGACAGCAGAACTACGGTACGCTGGCATCAGGAGGTGAAAAAGAACCTAGAAGAAATACGACTACAAAGGAAGCAAGCAACAGGGAATCCTACAAGTCTAGAAACACGACCACCAAGAATATTCAAGAAAATATTAGGTCCCGGGTTCAACCTCCATGGACGGAAGAAAGGAAAAATAACAACTGAGCGCGGATCGAAGTCAGACTGTTAACGTAGTCCACAGTGAGCCTAAATCCTCCACCAACCTTGACTGACTGTATGCCAACGGGCTCGGAGTGGTCAATGATCACTGCATGTCAACAGGCTCAGACCGTCAGGAGGTGGTAAATGATCACTGCATGTTAACAGGCTCAGACCGTCAGGAGGTGGTCAATGATCACTGTATGCCAACAAACTCAGACCGTGCCTGGTTATAGCGGTCAGGAGGAGGTCAATGATCACTGTATGCCAACAAACTCAGACCGTGCCTGGTTATAGCGGTCAGGAGGAGGTCAATGATCACTGTATGCCAACAAACTCAGACCGTGCCTGATTATAGCGGTCAAGAGGTGGTCAATGATCTCTGTATGTCAACAAACTCAGACCGTGCCTGGTCAGAGCGGTCAGGAGGAGGTCAATGATCACTGTATGCCAACAAACTCAGACCGTGCCTGGTTATAGCGGTCAGGAGGAGGTCAATGATCACTGTATGCCAACAAACTCAGACCGTGCCTGGTTATAGCGGTCAGGAGGAGGTCAATGATCACTGTATGCCAACAAACTCAGACCGTGCCTGGTTACAGAGGTCAAGAGGTGGTCAATGATCTCTGTATGTCAACAGGCTCAGACCGTGCCTGGTTAGAGCGGTCAGGAGGTGGTCAACGATCACTGTATGCTAACAGGCTCAGACCGTGCCTGGTTAGAGCGGTCAGGAGGTGGTCAACGATCACTGTATGCTAACAGGCTCAGACCGTGCCTGGTTAGAGCGGTCAGGAGGAGGTCAATGATCTCTGTATGTCAACAGGCTCAGACCGTGCCTGGTTAGAGCGATCAGGAGGTGGTCAATGATCACTGTATGTCAACAGGCTCAGACTGTGCCTGGTTAGAGCGATCAGGAGGTGGTCAATGATCACTGTATGCCAACAGGCTCAGACCGTGCCTGATTAGAACGGTCAGGAGGTGGTCAATGATCACTGTATGTCAACAGGCTCAGACCGTGCCTGGTTAGAGCGGTCAGGAGGTGGTCAATGATCACTGTATGCCAACAGGCTCAGACCGTGTCTGGTTAGAGCGGTCAGGAGGTGGTCAACGATCACTGTATGCCAACAGGCTCAGACCGTGTCTGATTAGAACGGTCAGGAGGTGGTCAACGATCACTGTATGCCAACAGGCTCAGACCGTGTCTGGTTAGAGCGGTCAGGAGGAGGTCAATGATCACTATATGTCAACAGGCTCAGACCGTGTCTGATTAGAACGGTCAGGAGGTGGTCAACGATCACTGTATGCCAACAGGCTCAGACCGTGCCTGATTAGAACGGTCAGGAGGTGGTCAATGATCACTGTATGTCAACAGGCTCAGACCGTGCCTGATTAGAACGGTCAGGAGGTGGTCAACGATCACTGTATGCCAACGGGCTCAGACCGTGTCTGGTTAGAGCGGTCAGGAGGAGGTCAATGATCACTATATGTCAACAGGCTCAGACCGTGCCTGGTTAGAGCGGTCAGGAGGTGGTCAATGATCACTGTATGCCAGCAGGCTCAAACCGTTAGGAGGTGGTCAATAATCACTGCATGTCAACAGGCTCAGACCGTCAGGAGGTGGTCAATGATCACTATACGTCAACAGGCTCAGACCGTGTCTGGTTAGAACGGTCAGGAGGTGGTCAACGATCACTGTATGCTAAAAGGCTCAGACCGTGCTTGGTTAGAGCGGTCAGGAGGTAGTCAATGATCACTGTATGCCAACAGGCTAAGACCGTGCCTGGTTAGAGCGGTCAGGAGGTAGTCAATGATCACTGTATGCCAACAGGCTAAGACCGTGCTTGGTTAGAGCGGTCAGGAGGTAGTCAATGATCACTGTATGCCAACAGGCTAAGACCGTGCCTGGTTAGAGCGATCAGGAGGTGGTCAATGATCACTGTATGCCAACAGGCTCAAACCGTCAGGAGGTGGTCAATAATCACTGCATGTCAACAGGCTCAGACCGTCAGGAGGTGGTCAATGATCACTATATGTCAACAGGCTCAGACCGTGCCTGGTTAGAGCGGTCAGGAGGTGGTCAATGATCACTGTATGCTAACAGGCTCAAACCGTGCCTGGTTAGAGCGGTCAGGAGGTGGTCAATGATCACTGTATGCTAACAGGCTCAGACCGTGCTTGGTTAGAGCGGTCAGGAGGTGGTCAGTGATCACTGTATGCCAACAGGCTCAAACCGTCAGGAGGTGGTCAATGATCACTGTATGCCAACAGGCTCAAACCGTCAGGAGGTGGTCAATAATCACTGCATGTCAACAGGCTCAGACCGTCAGGAGGTGGTCAATGATCACTATATGTCAACAGGCTCAGACCGTGTCTGATTAGAACGGTCAGGAGGTGGTCAACGATCACTGTATGCCAACAGGCTCAGACCGTGCCTGATTAGAACGGTCAGGAGGTGGTCAATGATCACTGTATGTCAACAGGCTCAGACCGTGCCTGATTAGAACGGTCAGGAGGTGGTCAACGATCACTGTATGCCAACGGGCTCAGACCGTGTCTGGTTAGAGCGGTCAGGAGGAGGTCAATGATCACTATATGTCAACAGGCTCAGACCGTGCCTGGTTAGAGCGGTCAGGAGGTGGTCAATGATCACTGTATGCCAGCAGGCTCAAACCGTTAGGAGGTGGTCAATAATCACTGCATGTCAACAGGCTCAGACCGTCAGGAGGTGGTCAATGATCACTATACGTCAACAGGCTCAGACCGTGTCTGGTTAGAACGGTCAGGAGGTGGTCAACGATCACTGTATGCTAAAAGGCTCAGACCGTGCTTGGTTAGAGCGGTCAGGAGGTAGTCAATGATCACTGTATGCCAACAGGCTAAGACCGTGCCTGGTTAGAGCGATCAGGAGGTGGTCAATGATCACTGTATGCCAACAGGCTCAAACCGTCAGGAGGTGGTCAATAATCACTGCATGTCAACAGGCTCAGACCGTCAGGAGGTGGTCAATGATCACTATATGTCAACAGGCTCAGACCGTGCCTGGTTAGAGCGGTCAGGAGGTGGTCAATGATCACTGTATGCTAACAGGCTCAAACCGTGCCTGGTTAGAGCGGTCAGGAGGTGGTCAATGATCACTGTATGCTAACAGGCTCAGACCGTGCTTGGTTAGAGCGGTCAGGAGGTGGTCAGTGATCACTGTATGCCAACAGGCTCAAACCGTCAGGAGGTGGTCAATGATCACTGTATGCCAACAGGCTCAAACCGTCAGGAGGTGGTCAATAATCACTGCATGTCAACAGGCTCAGACCGTGCCTGGTTAGAGCGGTCAGGAGGTGGTCAATGATCACTGTATGCCAACAGGCTAAGACTGTGCCTGATTAGAGCGCTCAGGAGGTGGTCAGTGATCACTGTATGCCAACAGGCTCAAACCGTCAGGAGGTGGTCAATAATCACTGCATGTCAACAGGCTCAGACCGTCAGGAGGTGGTCAATAATCACTGCATGTCAACAGGCTCAGACCGTCAGGAGGTGGTCAATAATCACTGCATGTCAACAGGCTCAGACCGTCAGGAGGTGGTCAATAATCACTGCATGTCAACAGGCTCAGACCGTCAGGAGGTGGTCAATAATCACTGTATGCCAACAGGCTCAAACCGTCAGGAGGTGGTCAATGATCACTATACGTCAACAGGCTCAGACCGTGTCTGGTTAGAACGGTCAGGAGGTGGTCAACGATCACTGTATGCTAAAAGGCTCAGACCGTGCCTGGTTAGAGCGATCAGGAGGTGGTCAATGATCACTGTATGCCAACAGGCTCAAACCGTCAGGAGGTGGTCAATAATCACTGCATGTCAACAGGCTCAGACCGTCAGGAGGTGGTCAATGATCACTATATGTCAACAGGCTCAGACCGTGCCTGGTTAGAGCGGTCAGGAGGTGGTCAATGATCACTGTATGCTAACAGGCTCAGACCGTGCTTGGTTAGAGCGGTCAGGAGGTGGTCAGTGATCACTGTATGCCAACAGGCTCAAACCGTCAGGAGGTGGTCAATGATCACTGTATGCCAACAGGCTCAAACCGTCAGGAGGTGGTCAATAATCACTGCATGTCAACAGGCTCAGACCGTGCCTGGTTAGAGCGGTCAGGAGGTGGTCAATGATCACTGTATGCCAACAGGCTAAGACTGTGCCTGATTAGAGCGCTCAGGAGGTGGTCAGTGATCACTGTATGCCAACAGGCTCAAACCGTCAGGAGGTGGTCAATAATCACTGCATGTCAACAGGCTCAGACCGTCAGGAGGTGGTCAATAATCACTGCATGTCAACAGGCTCAGACCGTCAGGAGGTGGTCAATAATCACTGCATGTCAACAGGCTCAGACCGTCAGGAGGTGGTCAATAATCACTGTATGCCAACAGGCTCAAACCGTCAGGAGGTGGTCAATAATCACTGCATGTCAACAGGCTCAGACCGTCAGGAGGTGGTCAATGATCACTGTATGCCAACAGGCTCAGACCGTGCCTGGTTAGAGCGGTCAGGAGGTGGTCAATGATCACTGTATGCCAACAGGCTAAGACCGTGCCTGGTTAGAGCGGTCAGGAGGTGGTCAGTGATCACTGTATGCTAACAGGCTCAGACCGTGCTTGGTTAGAGCGGTCAGGAGGTGGTCAATAATCACTGTATGCCAACAGGCTCAAACCGTTAGGAGGTGGTCAATAATCACTGCATGTCAACAGGCTCAGACCGTCAGGAGGTGGTCAATGATCACTGTATGCCAACAGGCTCAAACCGTTAGGAGGTGGTCAATAATCACTGTATGCCAACAGGCTCAGACCGTCAGGAGGTGGTCAATAATCACTGCATGTCAACAGGCTCAGACCGTCAGGAGGTGGTCAATAATCACTGTATGCCAACAGGCTCAAACCGTCAGGAGGTGGTCAATAATCACTGCATGTCAACAGGCTCAGACCGTCAGGAGGTGGTCAATAATCACTGCATGTCAACAGGCTCAGACCGTGCTTGGTTAGAGCGGTCAGGAGGTGGTCAGTGATCACTGTATGCCAACAGGCTCAAACCGTGCCTGGTTAGAGCGGTCAGGAGGTGGTCAATGATCACTGTATGCCAACAGGCTAAGACCGTGCCTGGTTAGAGCGGTCAGGAGGTGGTCAGTGATCACTGTATGCCAACAGGCTCAAACCGTTAGGAGGTGGTCAATAATCACTGCATGTCAACAGGCTCAGACCGTCAGGAGGTGGTCAATGATCACTGTATGCCAACAGGCTCAAACCGTTAGGAGGTGGTCAATAATCACTGTATGCCAACAGGCTCAGACCGTGCCTGGTTAGAGCGGTCAGGAGGTGGTCAATGATCACTGTATGCCAACAGGCTCAGACCGTGCCTGGTTAGAGCGGTCAGGAGGTGGTCAATGATCACTGTATGCCAACAGGCTCAGACCGTGCCTGGTTAGAGCGGTCAGGAGGTGGTCAATGATCACTGTATGCCAACAGGCTAAGACCGTGCCTGGTTAGAGCGGTCAGGAGGTGGTCAGTGATCACTGCATGTCAACAGGCTCAGACCGTCAGGAGGTGGTCAACGATCACTCTATGCCAGCAGGCTCAGACCGTGTCTGGTTAGAGCGGTCAGGAGGTGGTCAGTGATCACTGCATGTCAACAGGCTCAGACCGTCAGGAGGTGGTCAATAATCACTGCATGTCAACAGGCTCAGACCGTCAGGAGGTGGTCAATAATCACTGCATGTCAACAGGCTCAGACCGTCAGGAGGTGGTCAATAATCACTGCATGTCAACAGGCTCAGACCGTCAGGAGGTGGTCAATAATCACTGCATGTCAACAGGCTCAGACCGTCAGGAGGTGGTCAATGATCACTGTATGCCAACAGGCTCAAACCGTTAGGAGGTGGTCAATAATCACTGCATGTCAACAGGCTCAGACCGTCAGGAGGTGGTCAATGATCACTGTATGCCAACAGGCTCAGACCGTGCCTGGTTAGAGCGGTCAGGAGGTGGTCAATGATCATTGATCACTGTATGCCAACAGGCTCAGGCCGTGCCTGGTTAGAGCGGTCAGGAGGTGGTCCACGATCACTGTATGCCAGCAGGCTCAGACCGTGCCTGGTTAGAGCGGTCAGGAGGTGGTCCACGATCACTCTATGCCAGCAGGCTCAGACCTTGCCTGGTTAGAGCGGTCAGGAGGTGGTCCACGATCACTCTATGCCAGCAGGCTCAGACCGTGCCTGGTTAGAGCGGTCAGGAGGTGGTCCACGATCACTGCATGCCAGCAGGCTCAGACCGTGCCTGGTCAGAGCGGTCAGGAGGAGGTCAATGATCACTGTATGCCAACAAGCACAGACCGTGCCTGGTTAGAGCGGTCAGGAGGTGGTCAATGATCTCTCTATGTCAACAGGTTTAAAGAGGTCAGGACGTGGTCTATGGTCAGTGTATACCAACAGGCTCAGAGCGGTCAGCAGGTCATCAATCAATACTGATCTGCATTTAGGGCAGTCGCCCAGGTGGCAGATTCCCTATCTGTTGTTTTCCTAGTTTTTTCCAATGTGATTTCAAAGAAATTGGAAATTTATCGAACATCTCCCTTGGTAAGTTATTCCAATCCCTAACTCCCCTTCATATAAATGAATATTAGCCCCAGTTTGTCCTCTTGAATTCCAACTTTATCTTCATATTGTGATCTTTCCTACTTTATAAACGCCACTCAAACTTTTTCGTCTACTGATATCCTCCCACGCCATCACTCCGCTGACAGCTCGGAACATACCACTTAGTCGAGCAGCTCTCCTTCTTGGGACAAGGGTTACTCTGATGATAATAATAATAATAATAATAATAATAATAATTATAATAATAATAATAATAATAATAATAATAATAATAATAATAATAATATTGTTATTTGCTTTACGTCCCACTAACTACTTTTACGGTTTTCGGAAATGCTGAGGTGACGGAATTTAGTTCCGCAGGAGTTCCTTTCCGTGGCAGTATATTTACCGACACGAGGCTGACGTTTTAGAGCACCTTCAAATACCACCGGATTGAGCCAGAATCGAACTTGCCAAGTTGGGGTCAGAAGGCCAGCGCCTCAACCGTTTGAGGCACTCCGCCCGGCAATGGTTACTCTATGTCAGGGATGGCGAACCTTTTCCAACTAGTGTGCCATTTTAAGTCTGCTTTATTATTCTCAACTATCAACTGTGCCACTTGTTATTTTCCTTTAAGAAATTGCTACAACCTACAAACCCCACCCCCAACCGCGACTTCCTTTCCAAATTCCAATTATGTTTCATAATATTTATTTATTTATTTACTGATTTATTTACTTTTAGATATATATTTTGTAAATACATTTGATTGCATGTTCCGTGGTCGTATTTTGCAAATACCGCAAAAAATATATCTTTAAATATGTAAGTTTTTAGAATACCTAATATTATTTGTAAAAATATAAATAATAAGCTTCCATTGTAACACACTTCGTCAATAAATATTATTACCGGGCGAGTTGGCCGCGCGGTTAGGGCGCGCAGCTGTGAGCTTGCATCCGGAAAATAGTGGGTTCGAGACCCCCTGTCGGCAGCCAGCCCTGAAGATGGTTTCCGTGGTTTTCCATTTTCACACCAGGCAAATGGGGCTGTACCTCAATTAAGGCCACGGCGGTTTCCTTCCTACTCGTAAGCCTTTCCTCTCCTATCATCACCATAAGACCTATCTGTGTTGGTGCGACGTAAAACAAACTGTATGAAAATAAATATTAGATATAAAAATGAAAAATACTAATATTGCCAATGGATTTCACTTCCTCCTTTAGCTTCATTATCTTTCCATGTTTATAGTTAGTATGCTCTACAATTTTACTTATTTGTCCCTCATCACATCTCCACAAGAAAATCGAAAAAACAGCTATCCTCGCTTGTAAGATCACATCCATTCTTTCATCAAAACATACTGCATACATCTGGGAGTTATCCAAATTAACTTTCAATTGCTCAGAAACTTCTTCACTCATTCTTATTATTCTATCCTTGACAGCATTTCAGCTGGCTGGCATTCCCTAAATTCTGTTAATTATTTGTTATTTGTTAGGGAAGTTCTCAAATAATGTGTGGGACGTTATTTCAAGAAAGCGGTTTCCCATGTATGCTGTACTATCCAGTGAGATAGATATAACAGCCGCACTGATATTATTCCTAGGGTGGATGTATGATACAAAAGAACTAGTTTGTTTTGTGTAGAGTTCGATATTTTGTGAAACGAACTCTCTTTCTTCATTTGGCATGGAACAAACATTTGAATGATTAGTCTCGAAATGGCGCTTTACATTAAATGGGGGGAATACAATTATTTTTGAACGCATGGCAATACATCTTTCTATAATTCCGAATTCCCTTGTCCACGGTTCTTGAAAAATCCGGTCACTACCTTTGTTAAGTTTCTGTTCTTTTCGGCACTGAAAACATGTTTGCAAGGTCCGTATACAAAACCACCAGAAAACGACACTTATCTCACTTGACTTTCAGATCTATCAGTGTAGCAGTGTTGCCATATTGCACGTCCGAATGGAACACGTATTTAGATTTTCGATATTTATTTCTTACACGTGAAGCACTATAAGATATGTATTGTCTGTAGAACAAGACGTATATTAAAACATTATTATGTTCATGTGGCGTGTCACCGAAATCATGTTCGCGTGTCACCTAGTGACACGCGTGGCATAGGTTCGCCATCCCTGCTCTATGTCAACAAGCCCCGCGCCTGGCCAGTGTCGTTTGTTCGAGTAGAGTGGCCCGCACCTATCTGTCGTGTTGGATCACACTCTAATGCAAGGAAAATACTTGAGGTCCTTACTGAAACTAAAAACAGGTGCTCGATATCTTTAACGATGTGTCTGTATAACACTGTGAATAGCAAGTTAAAGCTTAGATTATGACGCATCTCAAATGAAAGTGGGTTTGGCCTTGACAATGAGGATAAAAAAGATTCGATATTCCCCAACAATTGGAGCAGTGAATTTCTGTGAGGACATCGATTAATGACCTATAGTGTTAAATGAACGTTTTGTGCTCGAAGCACGTTCGGGGAGCGGGGGCTGAAGTGCCGTTTCCTGGAGCGTAGGTGTGACTAGAAACACGTCTAGCCTGCCGAGGTTCATCACACGGTGCAAGGTTACTTTCCGGAGTGCAGAGTGGGTCTCATGGCCCACATTATAACCACACCTGGACGTTGATACCTGTGCAGGCGTGGCACAGGAAGTACCATGTCCGTTATCAGTTGGTGTGTTTGTTGTAATCACTCTACTGCTCTTGAGTTATCACAAGAGGTCGCTTGCCCTTGCGACTCTCAGCATACAGAAGCACACTGTACCTACTGTATTAAAACAAAACAAAATCCCCGAAGGGCCTTGGCCTACCAAGCGACCACTGCTCAGCCCGAAGGTTGCAGATTACGAGGTGCCGTGTGGTCAGCACGACGAATTCTCTCGGCTGTTATTCTTGGTTTTCTAGACCGGGACCGCCATCTCACCATCAGATAGATGCTTAATTGTAATCACTTAGGCTGGGTAAATAAAGCCCTGATCGAAGATGGGCCTCCGGGTAAGAAACAAGAACGCTACCCCTACATCACGGGGCGGTACCTACTGTATTTACCAGCACACTAGCTACAGTATGCTTATAATATGTGCCCCACTTGCCATGCGGGGACGTGTCTGTTCTATTCCGCCCTTGCACCATACTCGTACATGGCCTGTTTCATCAATAGCTGGGAACATGTCTCTCCGGCGGGAACAGCCTGGCGTCACAATGGGAAACTACGATTGTGGGGCTCGAACCCCGAATGCAAGCTAACAGCTTCACGGCCTGCTTGCTCGGTGAGGTTGGAGGAAGTGGTATGAGATACCATTTGAACATGATCTCCATTGTCAGTGTTGTAAGAAGCATCATAAAGTCTTCGTCTATAAGGAGAATCCAGGTATTGTTTTAAGGAACGTCAGCAAGGTATGAGCCGTCCCTTGCCATCAACAGAGACCGTAATTGGGTATGAGAACAATGTCACGGATGAATCAGCTCGCTGTCTGCAGGGACGCTAAGTGGGTGTAAGAGAGCACTTTCTTCCACTTGTGCTGCTTCTGGCTGGGGGGCATTTTGTCACGAAACCACTATCAACTGATGTTGACGACATTTCGTGAAGAAGAAAAAAACACTATTTATTTTGGACCTACAAAATTGTCTGGATTGAAATGCACAGTAAAAGGCGCTTCAAGCGATCGCGTGTACTGTATTAATCGTACAATTTTATGAATAATAATAATAATAATAATAATAATAATAATAATAATAATAATACAACGTGTTCTACTGTTAGGCAGGTCTTCACACAGCCTCTCTCCATGCAGCCTTCCTCTTAGTTTCTTCGTAATTTCTTGCTACTTTGACACTGTCCACCACCCAGTACCTTCCTCTTCTCTTTCCATTAGCCGATGCTTCCATCACTACACACTCTCATCGTACCCAATTCCTCTTCATTGTTTGGATGGTTTGTAATAAGCTCTTCTTTTCTCCAACTCTCTCCAATACCTGATCGTTTCGTACCTTCTCCATCACCACATCTCAAATGCTTCTAGGGTCTTTTCATCTGCCTTCCCTAGCCTCCAGGTCTCTGCTCCGTATAGCGCCACCCTCCAAACAAGCCATTTTGCCTCCCTCTTCCTCAACCTCAAGCAGTATCGGCGACTGGAAAATAGGTGGTGTTGGACGGGGGGGGGGGGGTATGTATATCAAAAGGAAAAATAAATAAAATAAAGCTACGAATTTAGACAGAGAGGTAAAGGTGTAAAGGTTGATACTTTACCAACTTAAGTGTGCTAATAATAGTTTTTTGAGATTTTGATTCAATCCTATACAATTCCAATTTCACCAAAGGAACAGCATTACACACGGTGTACAATTAAAAAAGAAGTAGGGCGTGATTATAGAATTAAAAATCATATAGGCTAGTATTTGACCACCAACTAAAATCTAACACAGAGCTCGATAGCTGCAGTTGTTTCTAGTATTTGACCACCTACTAAAATCTAACACAGAGCTCGATAGCTGCAGTTGTTTAAGTGCGGCCAGCATCCAGTATTCGGGAGATAGTGGGTTCGAACCCCACTGTGGACAGCCCTAAAGATGGTATTTCGTGGTTTCCCAGTTGCACATCAGGTAAATCCTGGGACTGTAGCTTAATTAGGGCCACGGCTGCCTCCTTCCCACCCCTAGCCCTTTCCTGCCCGATCGTCGCCATAAAAAAGATATGTTGTCGGTGCGATGTAAAGCAACTTGCAAAAGAAAAAAAAAACGAAAGAAACTAAGACACTAAAAGACTGCCAGACCGACGAATGCGCTCGGTAAGCGGGTCAATCATACCTCAGTGTCCACGACCTTGGAAAAATATAGGGTACCCTGCTACCATTCCTCACAACAAATGCTAATTCTCCATTGCTTGCTGTGGCGCTGTACGAATCACTTAGCCACGGCGAACGACAATAATAATAACAATAATAACATCAACAATAATAATACCGCGCGAGTTGGCCGTGCGGTTAGGGGCGCGCAGCTGTGGGCTTGCATCCGGGAGATAGTGGGTTCGAACTCCACTGTCGACAGCCGTGAAGATGATATTTCGTGGTTTCCAATTTTCACACCAGACAAATGCTGGCCTGTACCTTAATTAAGGCCACGGCCGCTTCCTTCCTACTCCTAGGCCTTTCCTATCCCATCGTCGCCGTAAGACCTATCTGTGTCGGTGCGATATAAAACAAATTGTAAATAATAATAATAATAATAATAATAATAATAATAATAATAATAATGTCCCACTAACTACTTTTATGGTCGGAGAAGCCGAGTGCCGTAGGAGTTCTTTAACATGCCAGTAAATCTACCGACATGAGGCTGACGTATTTGAGCACCTTCAAATTCCACCGGACTGAGCCAGGAACGAACCGGTCAAGTTTGCGTCAGAAGGCCAGCGCCACACCCGTCTGAGACACTCACGACATTTTGTGCTTACAGTATTTGCGCATAAGTACTTTTCTTAATAATTAAAGAAATTAATGGGAAGTTTTTAAAGTTGCCCTACGTCGTACCAACAGAGATAGGTCTTTTTTTTTTTTTTTTGCTAGTGGCTTTACGTCGCACCGACACAGATAGGTCTTATGGCGACGATGGGATAGGAAAGGCCTAGGAGTTGGAAGGAAGCGGCCGTGGCCTTAATTAAGGTACAGCCCCAGCATTTGCCTGGTGTGAAAATGGGAAACCACGGAACACCATTTTCAGGGCTGCCGACGGTGGGATTCGAACCCACTATCTACCGGATGCAAGCTCACAGCCCCGCGCCTGTAACCGCACAGCCAGCTCTCCCGATGAGGTAGGTTTTATGGCGACGATGGGACAGGAAAGGGCTAAGAGTGGGAAGGAAGCGGCCGTGGCCTTAATTAAGGTACAGCCCCACCACTTGCCTGGTGTGAAAATGGGAAAACACGGAAAACCATCCTCAGGGCTGCCGACAGTGGGGATCGAACCCACTATCTCCCGAATACTGGATACTGGCCACACTTAAGCGACTGCAGCTATCGAGCTCAGTATTAACGGAAAGAATTAGCTGATAAGACAACAGAGTTTGCATACTTTTTAAAATAATTTCCAGTTTTAGGCAACTAAGATGTAATGTTTTCTCCACAAAGTAAGGGGTGGGCGACTGACCCGCTCCTCCTTCACCCCTAATCACTACCACTGCGGTAGAGCAAAATCACCAGTTTCGTACAGAATGGTGAGAGTTCACTATACTATGATCCTGGGAGAAACACTTGATATGATCTTTAAACTAAACTCGCAGCTGTCAGTTCTGTCATACTTGGGCAAAAGCTGTGAACTAAGTTGAGGCGTGGTTCTGCTGAAAGGAAGAAGTCCGGGAGCCTGTTATTATAGCGAGCTAACAGCATGGCGAGATTGTATCTGATGACAACAAAATGTCCACTAACTTGGAAGAAGATTGAAGAAGTGATATCTGAGATCACTAAGTGGACTGTCAGGTCGAGGTGCATGCGTGGGCTGGAACAGCTCTCAGCCTCGTAGGCTACTTGGCGCTCGCATATGCCGGTCGGGTCGGTATCTCGATATTTCCGAATACCACAGAAATGTAGTAAACGGGACGTAAAAACAAAACAATGGCGCAACAGCCCCGAAAGGCCATGGCGTACCATGCGACCGCTGTTCAGCCCGAAGGCCTGCAGATTACGACGTGCCGTATGGTCAGCACGACGAATCCTATCGGCTGTTATTCTTGGCTTTCCAGGTCGGGGCCGCTATCTCATCTACATGTAGCTCCTCAATTGTAATCACATAGGCTGAGTGGAGCTCGAACCAGCCCTCAGATCCAGGTAAAAATAACACCAGTAACATTATTGCTGTATTATTATGATTTCTCTTCCTTATTCAGTTTACCCTCGAGGGTTGGTTTTTCCTCGGACTCAGCGAGGGATCCCACCTCTACCGCCTCAAGGGCATTGTCTTGGAGCGTGAGACTTTGGGTCGGAGGGATACAACTGTGGAGGAGGACCGATACCTCGCCCAGGCGTCCTCACCTGCTGTGCTGAACAGGAACCTTGTGGGGGATGGTAAGATTGGAAGGGATAGACAAGGAAATGGGAAGGAAGCGGCCGTGGCCTTAAGTTAGGTACATTCCGGCATTTGGCTGGAGGAAAACCACTTTGAGGATTGATGAGGTGGGAATCGAACCCCTCTACTGAGCTGATCTCCCGAGGCTGAATGGACTCCGTTCCTGTCCTCGTATCACTTTTCAAATTTCATGGGTGAGCCGGGAATCGAACCTGGACATCCGAGGGTGGCAGCTAATTACACTAACCACTACAACACAGAGGCGGACATTTATTTATTTATTTATTTATTTATTTATTTATTTATTTATTTATTTATTTATTTATTTATTTATTTATTTAATGTACACGATGTGATGGTGCTTACTATCTGAGACACTAACTTGTGGCTGTGAGTCAAACAGTTCAATTGTGATCGTATTTCATAAGTAAAACAGATTGTTCGCACAGAGAAGTCAACCTCAATATAGCCAAACACTTGAGAGTATTCGTACCATATGTTTTCCAAAACGATACGAACGTCTCCTTTCTGAACAAAGATTTCACCTATCAAACGTTCCGCACGAGCTACCGTATTCATCTCATAACACAGAGAGGTAGGTACAATTAGACAACTGGTAACATTTATCAACTTTGAAGTCGCTAAATGTTGATAGTAACGCTAGGCTTTGTCGGTGACTATTTACACGCCGACGTTTGTCCGTCGAGTGTCAGGTTAAACCCACCTGAGTTCTGTCATTCTGTTCAACCTTAAGAGAAGACGTGCTCAGTGAGAATGCATCGCATCTCATTAACAAGGTTTGGCTACATTTCAAAAGTGCAAGTTACTCTGGCTAGCGCAGAGGTTGTGGGCGTTCTCTCGTGTAGCTCAAGGCATCTTCATTCTTTGTTTATCTGCGCTCGCCTCAAGAAACTGTTCCAGTGCAACGCTTGCTTACATCAACAGTGAAGATGTAAATTAACAGCCTTCGAGTCTGTCGAACACACAAGTTCAGTACACTATAACATACCTGTAAGCCGCCTCTGTGGTGTCATGGTTAGCGTGATTAGCTGCCACCCCCAGAGGCTTCGATTCCCGGCTCTGCCACGAAATTTGAAAAAGTGGTACGAGGGAGGTCAACTGAGTACAGGTGGATTCCATTCCCACCTCATCCATCCTGGAAGTGGTTATCCGTGGTTTCCCACTTCTCCTCCAGCCAAATGCCAGGATGGTACCTAACTTGAGGCCACGGCCGCTTCCTTCTCCTTTGGTTGTCTATCCCTTCCGATCTCCCCATCCCCCCTCAAGGTCCCTGTTCAGCATAGCAGGTGAGGCCACGTGGAAGAGGTACTGGTCATTCTCCGCTGTTGTATCCCCCGACCCAATGTCTCACACTCCAGGACACTGCCCTTGAGGCGGTAGAGGTAGAATCCCTCGCTGAGTCCGAGGGGAAAACAAACCCTGGAAGGTAAACAGATTAAGAAAGAAAGAAAGAAAGAAAGAAAGAAAAAGAAAGAAAGAAAGAAAGAAAGAAAGAAAGAAAGAAAGAAAGAAAAATGAATATGCCTGTAAAGAAACACACTATTAAACAAAGAATGATATGTTACTATTGATGTTTTCTCTGCCCGTACTTACAGACATGATAAACAAGTTTTTTTCTTATGCCGTGCCAAGAAAATAAGGTGAAATTCTTAGTCTTCCTCGTCAACAGTGCAGATTTTCTTCTGAACACGTGGAGCAAAGTTATCTACGAATCGTGAAAGACACGGCATAAGCCCAAAAGCCTATATCATGTCTAAAAGAATGACATGTTTTTAAAAGGTCAACTTCATACTCTATCAAGTCACACTATATACCGTATTTGGAAATATTTGTTTAATTCTGTGCAAACACTTAGGAATTAGACATTTGGAAGTTATCTTAGCATATTAATAATAATGTGTGGCTATTTCTAGCCGGGTGCAGCCCTTGTAAGACAGACCCACCGATGAGGGTGTGCATCTGACATGTGTAGGTAACTGCGTGTTATTGTGGTGGAGGATAGTGTTATGTGTGGTGTGTGAGTTGCAGGGATGTTGGGGACAGTACAAACACGCAGCCCCCGAGCAACTGGAATTAACAAATGAAGGTTAAAATCCCCGACTCGGCCGGGAACCTCTGAACCGAAGGCCAGTAGGCTAAGCATTCAGCCAACGACTCGGACAGTTATGTTAGTGAAGTCCTGCTTTGTCTACAGTCCAGCATACAATGCCTTGTACAGGTATGTTAACCTGAATTCGTGTGCGCGAGAGACTGAAACGCTTTCAGTTACATTCGACACAGGAAAGTGTGGCTTCCTTCTTAACAAATCAACAGGGAAGAGAGTCCGGCTCCATGGCTAAATGGCCTTTGGTCCAGGGGGTCGCGAGTTCGATTTCCGCCAGGGTTGGGGAACCTTAAATGGTTAATTCTTAAGGCTCGGGGGCTGGGTACATGTGTTGTCTTAAGCATTAGGAATCATCCTAGGTAGGGCCCCATCCTCATAAACGCGCAGGTCGCCTACACGGTGTCTACTCGAGAGACCTTCGCCAGGCCTCTTCGGAGGCCCGGGGTTCGATTCCCGACCAGCTCAGGGATTTTACCTGGACCTGAGTGCTGGTTTCGAGGTCACTCAGCCTACGTGATAACAATTGACGGGCTATCTGACGGTGAGATAGCAGCCCCAGTCTAGAAAGCCAAGAATAACGGCCGAGAGGATTCGTCGTGCTGACCACATGATACCTCGTAATCTGCAGGCCTTCGGGCTGAACAACGCTCACTTGGTAGGCCAAGGCCCTTCAAGGGCTGTAGTGCCATGGACTGGGGGGGGGGAAGAGGACATTTAAAAGAAACTTCTCGCTTTTTAAGGATGTAGTAGTGATAACCACGAATGGAGAACCAGTTCATATGATATAGGCTACAATTCTAAGTCTGCATTCGGTAGAGACCCCCCCCCCCTTGCTGCAACTTGTCTGACTGGATCTTCAGATAGCACCATTTCCTTTCAGTCAATCAATCATCTGCATTTAGCTCTATCGCCCAGGTGGCAGATTGCCTATAACTAGCTTTTTCTTAAACGTTTACAAAGAACTTTTCTCTTGATAACCTACTCCTCATCCTATAAATTAATATTTGCGACAGTTTGTCCTCTTGAATTCCTTCTTTCAAAAGTTCTGCTCAAGCTCATTCGTACCGAGCTTGATAGCTGCAGTCGCTGAAGTGCGGCCAATGTCGAGTATTCCGGGGAGAGTGGGTTCAAACCCCGCTGTCGGCAGCCCTGAAGATGGTTTTCCGTGGTTTCCCATTTTCACACCAGGCAAATGCCGGGGCTGATGGTAGATGACATCAGAGAAGGAAGAACTTACAAGGATCTGAAGAGGATGGCAGAAGACAGGACAGCAGGGAGAGCTACCAGAACACATTATGATGTTGATAAATTTCCTAAGATTCTCCCTGAAAATCCACAGCTTAGAAGACACAATCCCTAGTGTTACTTGTCCTCCTCCACCCCGGCGGTACTCTTCTTCTTCTTCTTCTTCTTCTTCTTCTTCTTCTCTTGCAGCTTATCGCATTTCGTTCAGGATTCCTGTTTTTAATAATCCTCTTTCATTTGTTTTTGTCGCCTGCCAGTTCTTCATCTAGGCCTTTCTCCTTCAAGTGTCCGCGGATTATCCCTTTCAATAATAATAATAATAATAATACTTTTACATCCTAATAACTATTTCTCTGGTTTTTAGAGAAGACGAGTTCCCGAAATTTTCCCGACTGGAGTTGTTTTACGTGCCTGAAAATGTACCGACACGAGGTTGCCGTCTGGACTGAGCGAGATAGATGAATTGCACGGAGAACTAACAGTACAATGGCAGCATACTTACAGGAGTCGAAAAACCAGGGGGTGATGCCATCCCATTTGGTGGCTGCTGTCAGTCCACAGCTGATCGCCAGTACTGCCGATAGCACTAGAGGACGTCTCATCTTGGTCACGACACAAACCACACGCAGGCTCCCATAACAGTTACGTTGTCCACTGACCTATCGCACAATCATCACACACGCACCTTCATATCGCTGGAGTAAACACTGAACGACCTACTCGGCGGACGGACCGCGCAGCACTGAGCCACTCCACTCCGGAGAAAGGTCGCGCTGAGGCCAGGCAGGGCACACCCCACTGGTCTGGTCTGGGCGGTGCGGGATACCTGTCGTGTGGTCCAGCCCCCACAGTCAAGACATTACCGTGACGGAGGAGGCTTCATTATAGCAATTATGTTGCGCACCACATCCAGTGCTCAATACAACAATAGAAAGGAGCCGGTAGCGCCGTTCAGGTGTGAGGTAACAGAGCCTACGCGATTAAAAATAAAAATCGATAACGTAGAATACGCACTGCGTGAGATCCAGATTGGTTTTGAAATGTGTCTTAATGGTAACAATCTTTTGTCGTTGCTTGATGCAGCCCTATCCTGTGCTACGTAGCTACTACATTGTTTCTGTTTCTTGGTCTACCCCTGCCTACACAAGTTGTCAGTGTCCTATCATTCTGTCTCTTCTTCTGGTCAAGTCGTCCTCCTCTCACCAATTCGATTCAGTATATTTTCATTTGTGATTCGATCTACCCATGTCACCATGAGCATTCTTCTGTAACACCACATTTCAAAAGCTTCTATTCTCTTTCTTTCTGAGTTTGTTATCGTCCACGTTTCACTTACATATAATGCCACGCTCCAGTCGAAAGTCTATATCAATGTTCGAAGTGAGCAAGCTCTTCCTTGCTTGTGCTAGTCTGCACACTATGTCCTCCTTACTTCTGCCATCGTTTGTAATTTTACTACCTAAGTAACAATATTCGCCTGCTTCCTGTAAGATTTCATTTTCTATTCAAATATTTTCTCCAAGACTGCCCCCATACCGTCCGACTCATTGGCTGAATGGTCAGCGTTGAGGCCTTCGGTTCAGAGAGTCCCGGGTTCGATTCCCTGCTGGGTCGTGGATTTTAATCGCGTCTGATTAATTCTTCTGGCCCGGGGACCGGGTGATTGTGTTCGTTCCAACACTTTTCTCTTCATGTTCAAACACATTACACTACCAACCACCACAGAAACACGCAATAGTGATTACATCCCTCCATGTAGGGTTGGCGTCAGGAAGGGCATCCGACCGTAAAACAGGGCTAAGTACATATGAGCGCCACAGTTCGCACCCGCGAACCCAGAGATGTGAGAAAAGTGGTGGAAAAAGAAAAATAAGAATAAGACTGTGCCCATACCATTCAGCAATTTCTCCAGATCTGCTGCAGATTGAGACAGAATAACAATATCACTGGCAAATCTCACAGTTGACAATGTTTGATTAATTCTAAACAATTTGTTGCATCTTCAAGACCATGAGTTCGACGCTCGGCCGCCTAACTCTGAGACACTCCCGATAAGCTCGACATTGCCAATATGTGATGACATTTCACTACTTGTTTTTTTTTTTTTTTTTTTGGGAGGTGGGGGGGGGGGTGCTTATACTAAGCAGGGCTCAATGACATGAATAAAAATGAATAAAATCAGATAACGAGCCGCCACTGCTTTGAGGTCAACAAGGTCTAGTTCGCATTAGCTCATGAGGAGAGGCAGTACTTTCGGCATTCACTGGTCTGGCTCGCTATGGTGATAAGAGAATGCCGATAGCTGGTAATTTAAATGATCCTCAGCTACCTCCTAGAAAAGTAAGAAATAGAGTAACAATTTAGGGCTGTATATTAATATTAACAAAACAAAATTAATGATTTTTCACACGACAGAGAGGTACCTCAAGAACACTCCCCGGTTTCTTCAATGAATGTTAACACCGGTGTTAAGTAGTCTTAACACACAATTTAACAAAATGGCCGCCTCATCAAGAATTGTTAACACTAACAAAATGTTAATACTTGTGTTAAATTAACACGACACCAGCCCTGTGTTAGACCTCTTAATAGCTGTTAGCATTTCAAAATGGCAGCATCTAGAAGTCTGAAGCTATACTGATGTATGAAGACTATCATATCCATAAACTGAAGAAGGCAAAGGATTGCCCATACTAAGGAAAAACGACGTTTATGAGTTGTCAGAAAACGTTTTCTACAAAGATACCTAAAGGCAAAGCCATAATGAACAAGATAATTGAAAATATTGAATATCGGTTAGAGTTTCCCACAGACTGAAACTTAACAGTGTCTCCAGTGAAAGAGTAGTTTATAGCTTCTAGACATTAACTTGAGACACTTTTCATGTAATTGTAGGCGCCTACGCTCATGAGTGCAAAACAGGAGTCTTTAGAATATTGTGCAAAATATTTTCGTTGCCACTGCAGCATTAACAAGGCATTGCATTGCTTTCCTCGCAGTCAGAGAATGCATGAAAATCATTGAAGACGTATATCAATTATCACATTTTCTCGGCGTTGTAGGAGCCTTATACAACAATAGTTTGAAGGATATGATATAATCGTCTGTTTTATTTTTCAAGCACACTCGAATACATTCATATAAAAACGTCTGTCTCGTATTTCTGCTGCCTCTTACTGCACACGTTTACGTTCTCCAAGCGCGACCCACATACCGCTCTGAACACTTTATGTGGAAACAAAACGCTTTCATAAATCTCAGAGAAAAGTGTTAATATGTCTTTAACAATTGCTTTGTAACAAAAATGTTGGAAAAGTGTTCGTGAAACGGGGTACATTTAACCGCAATGTTAAGTTAATTACAGTTGTTAGTTACAATTAAGTAAACCTTAACACAGTTGAAGAAACTGGGCATCAAAGGGTAAAACGACAGGCTGTGATGTAAGGTATGGATTGATGGTCGTACAATGTTACCTAGCAACCGTACAGGCTGTGATGTAAGGTATGGATTGATGGTCGGACAATGTTACCTAGCAACCGTACAGGCTGTGAAGTAAGGTATGGATTGATGGTCGGACAATGTTACCTAGCAACCGTACAGGCTGTGATGTAAGGTATGGATCGATGGTCAGACAATGTTACCTAGCAACCGTGCAGGCTGTAATGTAAGGTATGGATGGATGGTCAGACAATGGTACCTAGTAACCGTACAGGCAGTGATGTAAGGTATCGACGGATGGTCAGACAATGTTACCTAGTAACCGTACAAGCTGTGATGTAAGGTATTGACGGGTGGTCAGACAATGTTACCTAGTAACCGTACAGGCTGTGATGTAAGGTATCGACGGATGGTCGGACAATGTTACCTAGCAACCGTACAGGCTGTGAAGTAAGGTATGGATTGATGGTCGGACAATGTTACCTAGCAACCGTACAGGCTGTGAAGTAAGGTATGGATTGATGGTCGGACAATGTTACCTAGCAACCGTACAGGCTGTGATGTAAGGTATGGACGGATGGTCAGACAATGGTACCTAGTAACCGTACAGGCAGTGATGTAAGGTATCGACGGATGGTCAGACAATGTTACCTAGCAACCGTGCAGGCTGTAATGTAAGGTATGGATGGATGGTCAGACAATGGTACCTAGTAACCGTACAGGCAGTGATGTAAGGTATCGACGGATGGTCAGACAATGTTACCTAGTAACCGTACAAGCTGTGATGTAAGGTATTGACGGGTGGTCAGACAATGTTACCTAGTAACCGTACAGGCTGTGATGTAAGGTATTGACGGGTGGTCAGACAATGTTACCTAGTAACCGTACAGGCTGTGATGTAAGGTATCGACGGATGGTCAGACAATGTTACCTAGTAACCGTACAGGCTGTGAAGTAAGGTATGGATTGATGGTCGGACAATGTTACCTAGTAACCGTACAGGCTGTGATGTAAGGTATGGATTGATGGTCAGACAATGTTACCTAGTAACCGTACAGGCTGTGAAGTAAGGTATGGATTGATGGTCGGACAATGTTACCTAGTAACCGTACAGGCTGTGATGTAAGGTATGGATTGATGGTCAGACAATGTTACCTAGTAACCGTACAGGCTGTGATGTAAGGTATCGACGGGTGGTCAGATAATGTTACCTAGTAACCGTACAAGCTGTGATGTAAGGTATTGACGGGTGGTCAGACAATGTTACCTAGTAACCGTACAAGCTGTGATGTAAGGTATTGACGGGTGGTCAGACAATGTTACCTAGTAACCGTACAGGCTGTGATGTTAGGTATTGACGGGTGAATAGACAATGTTACCTAGTAACCGTACAGGCTGTGATGTAAGGTATCGACGGATGGTCAGACAACGTTACCTAGTAACCGTACAGGCTGTGATGTAAGGTATTGACGGGTGGTCAGACAATGTTACCTAGTAACCGTACAGGCTGTGATGTAAGGTATTGACGGATGGTCAGACAATGTTACCTAGTAACCGTACAGGCTGTGATGTTAGGTATTGACGGGTGAATAGACAATGCTACCTAGTAACCGTACAAGCTGTGATGTAAGGTATTGACGGGTGGTCAGACAATGTTACCTAGTAACCGTACAAGCTGTGATGTAAGGTATTGACGGGTGGTCAGACAATGTTACCTAGTAACCGTACAAGCTGTGATGTAAGGTATTGACGGGTGGTCAGACAATGTTACCTAGTAACCGTACAAGCTGTGATGTAAGGTATTGACGGATGGTCAGACAATGTTACCTAGTAACCGTACAGGCTGTGATGTAAGGTATCGACGGATGGTCAGACAATGTTACCTAGTAACCGTACAGGCTGTGATGTAAGGTATCGACGGATGGTCAGACAATGTTACCTAGCAACCGTACAGGCAGTGATGTTAGGTATTGACGGGTGGTCAGACAATGTTACCTAGTAACCGTACAAGCTGTGATGTAAGGTATTGACGGGTGGTCAGACAATGTTACCTAGTAACCGTACAGGCTGTGATGTTAGGTATTGACGGGTGAATAGACAATGCTACCTAGTAACCGTACAAGCTGTGATGTAAGGTATTGACGGGTGGTCAGACAATGTTACCTAGTAACCGTACAAGCTGTGATGTAAGGTATTGACGGGTGGTCAGACAATGTTACCTAGTAACCGTACAAGCTGTGATGTAAGGTATTGACGGGTGGTCAGACAATGTTACCTAGTAACCGTACAAGCTGTGATGTAAGGTATTGACGGATGGTCAGACAATGTTACCTAGTAACCGTACAGGCAGTGATGTAAGGTATCGACGGATGGTCAGACAATGTTACCTAGTAACCGTACAGGCTGTGATGTAAGGTATCGACGGATGGTCAGACAATGTTACCTAGCAACCGTACAGGCAGTGATGTTAGGTATTGACGGGTGGTCAGACAATGTTACCTAGTAACCGTACAAGCTGTGATGTAAGGTATTGACGGGTGGTCAGACAATGTTACCTAGTAACCGTACAGGCTGTGATGTTAGGTATTGACGGGTGAATAGACAATGTTACCTAGCAACCGTACAGGCTGTGATGTTAGGTATTGACGGGTGAATAGACAATGTTACCTAGTAACCGTACAGGCTGTGATGTAAGGTATTGACGGATGGTCAGACAATGTTACCTAGCAACCGTACAGGCTGTGATGTTAGGTATTGACGGGTGAATAGACAATGTTACCTAGCAACCGTACAGGCTGTGATGTTAGGTATTGACGGGTGAATAGACAATGTTACCTAGTAACCGTACAGGCTGTGATGTAAGGTATTGACGGATGGTCAGACAATGTTACCTAGCAACCGTACAGACTGTGATGTTAGGTATTGACGGGTGAATAGACAATGTTACCTAGTAACCGTACAGGCAGTGATGTAAGGTATCGACGGATAATCGGACAATGTTGTCTAGCATCCGTGCAGGCTGTGATGAGGTACGGATGGATGGTCAGACGATGTTGCCTAGCAACCGCACAGGCTGTGATGTAAGGTATAGATGGATGGTCATACAATGTTATCTAGTAACCGTACAAACTGTGATGTAAGGTATGGATGGATGGTCAGACAATGTTATCTAGTAACCGTACAAGCTGTGATGTAAGGTATGGATGGTCAAGAGACATATTTATGATCATTTTGTTTTCCCATTAGGAAATTTGACACTTTTTACTTTAAATGTGACTAGCCAGCCTATCCTTTGAAATCCGTTTTTTTGTATTTTTGAAGTTTCTTATTGTATATATGCTGCGACATTTTGCTAAAGAAGTGCAGTGTTATTGTGCTCCACCTCGCAGTGCATTTAGTACTTCATGTACCTTGGTGTACGTCAGCGGCTCCGGAGTGTCCACAGTAGTGATGGGATAATCGAGTACAACAGAGTCGCTTATGAGATTATTTCATTTTATTTGATTATTCAATTATATTTCCCATTCGATTATTCATTCGAAACTCCATTCGAATGATTGACACAGCTGAATAGTGAGTGCTTTCGAAATAAACGAAAAAGTAATGTTATTAAGACATTTAATTGACTCATTTAGTTTCAACGTTTGGAGATACGTTTGGAAAAACGCGTATTTCTATTTTTCATAAGAGTTCATGTGTTTATTTGTTTCAATCGATTATCCATCCAACACTCTTAAACCGAAAAAGTTATTCATGACGCATCCAACTATTCTATGCGATACAATTGAATTATATTTGAAAAACTTACGATTATTTTATTCGATTATTTGTTCGATTATCTAAATAATCAGATGGAGGTTTTCGATTATTCAATGTATTCAATTATCCCATCACTAGTCCAGAGCTCCGGAGAAATCTTAAAATTTGGAAGTAAGGCTTTTATCAACTAAAGTATATTCCTTGTTTTTTTAATACTTGCGAATAATTTGTAGAATATTTTTACTTTTAATCTGCAAGAGGAGACTGAATTCACTGACGTTCTGACAGCAACCAAGGAGGCTCAAGTGTTTCGTTTATAAGGACGAGATTATCCTAAGTTGAAGAACCGATTACACAAGCTTTTCATCGTGCATCCTTCACGGTTGGTAAGTTGGCGAGAGGGCAGCAAAAACAAGAGAAGGTGCAGCCATAATTAAGCCAAGCCTGTTTCCTCAGCAACTCACATTTATAATTGAACCAATCAGCGTAATTACACGTGGGCGTCATGCTCTTCCGGAGACACCTACACTGGGTTCCTGTTGAAGCCACTCTCTACTTTATTATTATTATTATTATTATTATTATTATTATTATTATTATTATTATTATTCATACACTTCTCCACAGGAAATATGGGTAGTAACGGGGCACGGGATGCACCAAGTGTCTTACCATAATTAAAGTATTTACACATTATAATACAAACATTGATGTACAGGTATATACAGAACTGTAGATCACGGGATCTTCATTCTTGCGAGAGGAACGATCCCACAATGTTGCATGTTGACAGGAGGACAGAATGTTGCATAATTTTGTAGATGCTCGGTGGAAGACGCGGTTCTGGCAGACTCTTGTGAAGTGTGTGTGGAATGGTCAGACAATGTTATTTAGCAACAACTTGCCATTTGTGAATTTTGGACCTGAAGATTACCTTGTTTCAAAGTGGTTTTGATTTCGCCGAACCATTTCCTTGTGTCTGATTTGGCTTTACTCCTGTTTTCATAGAAAAATGAGAACCTACAACCTGTTTTCCAGTCATTGACCGGGTCAGCAATGAAATGAATGAATCATATAGAGGCTATTAGTGATTTTATTAATGACTGATAGATGCTACGAAATGAGAATGGAGAATATTGTTGGAATGAACGATGACAAGGAAAACCGCAGTACCTGGAGAAAAACCTGCCCCGCCCCCGCTTTGTCCAGCACAAATCTCACATGGAGTGACCGGACTTGAACCACGGTATCCAGCGGTGGGAGGCCGACGCGCTGCCGTCTGAGCCACGGAGGCTCCCTGTTTTCATAGAATCCGACTATTTGTTTGGTAAGTCTGTCTGGATGTATTCTTTTAATGTCCTTTTAATATTAGCTTGCGTCTTCTGATGTCACTGTGAATATTCGTGTGTTGTTTGATTTTCTTTCTGCCTCTAAGTTGGTATTTTCCGTCGGTGAGTTTTGGGCCTAGAGTTTTTCTTACGATTTTCTTCCTCTTCTTCTTAATCTGTTTATCCTCCAGGGTCGGTTTTTCCCTCGGACTCAACGGGGGATCCCACCTCTACCGCCTCAAGGGCAGTGTCCTGGAGCTTCAGACTCTGGGTCGGGGATACAACTGGGGAGGATGACCAGTACCTTGCCCAGGCGGCCTCACCTGCTTGTGGGGGGATGGCAAGATTGGAAGGGATGGATAAGGAAGAGGGGAGGAAGCGGCCGTGGCCTTATGTTAGGTACCATCCCGGCATTTGCCTGGAGGAGATGTGGGAAACCACGGAAAACCACTTCAAGGATGGCTGAGGTGGGAATCGAACCCACCTCTACTCAGTTGATCTCCCGTGGCTGAGTGGACCCCGTTCCAGCCCTCGTGCCACTTTTCAAATTTCGTGGCAGAGCCTGGAATCCAACCCGGGCCTCCGCTGGTGGCAGCTAATCATAATAAACACTAAACCACAGAGGCGGACGTTCTTATGATTTTGCGTTCCTTTTTCTCAGTGTTTTCAGTGTCTGCTTACCCGTTCAAAATTAGCGTCTCTGATCCATAAAGACAATCTGGTTTAATGACTGTATTGTAATGTCTTAGTTTTATATGCTTGGAGATACATTTAGTTGTATTATTATTATTATTATTATTATTATTATTATTATTATTATTATTATTACTACATGAAATCAAATGTATTTTTGTTGAATTGGGAATTGAAAGTACTTCAAGGGAACAATGTTTGACCTATGTTATTCTTGGTTTACAATGCCGACTTACTGGCAGATTGTGCTGGTATCTTGCAGCTTTAAAAGAAGAGAGAAGAAACCTCAAGAGAAATGAATGCCACGTCATGAATTAGAAATTGGAACTGGTGTATCAATGCAAACATTTAACTAACCATTTATCTATGGAGACGGATAAGTATGAAATCAACTTTCTTAAAGCATTTTTCAGTGAATAGTAATTATTTTTACTCCATGTTCAGTGTGCACTCTGGTTGCCTATTACTGTAGTGTTGTGTGTAGACGAACACAAAAACCCAGTCCCCGATCCAGAGGAATCGAACCCGAGGGCCTCTGAATTAAAGACTGAGCCAAGTCGCCGGACGTTTAATTTGCTTAAACAGGACATGGACAGCCCTAGATGTGGCCCAGAGCGTGAACAAAGGGCGCTAAAAACTGTTGATTGCTTATGCATTAGACATGTCGTGGAGGAGAAATTGGTACAAGGGTGGAACCTCCATTTGATTTATTGTGGCACCAGTGGGTTCACCGCCCCTTACAACACTCACAGAACAGAGTTTTCCTGAGTTCATCTAGTTTGTTTGAATCTTCGTGTTAAATGTTTAGATGTTCACAGGTGTACGAGTAAGTATGCAAGACTAATCGAGTGGTGTGACAATATTGTTGTTATTCTTCTCTGGGAAGCAAGTACGGAATTCGAAACACACAAGAGCTGCAGAACACGGGCTAATTAAATGAAGGATTATTTTACCCTTCCTACAAGCACTAAATGAACACACAACTTTCATATTAGACATATTGAGGACATGATCAATCAGTTCCTTATGTGGCGTACTGATGGGATAATCGAATACATTTAACAATCAAATAAACTCTATTCGATTATTCGAATAAACAATCGGATAAAACAATCGAATGAGTTTCAAATAGCATTCAGTTGCAGTGATGGCATAATCGAATACTTTTCATATTCGAATGAGTTTCAAATATCATTCAGTTGTATCGCATAGAATATTCGGATGCGTCATGAATCAATTTTACGGTTTAAGTGTGTCGGATGGATACTCGATTAAAATAAGCGAACAGATGAACTCGTATGAAAAATAGAAATCCGTCTATTTCCAAACGTATCTCCAAATGTTGAAACTAAATGAGTGAATTAACTGTCTTAATAACATCACTTTCCATTCGGTTATTTCGAAAGCATTCATTCGAATACAATTACGAATGAATGCTCGAAAAATAATCGAATGGGAAATATAATCGAATAAGCGATGATTTTATAATCGATTATCCCATCACTAATCCCACTGTGGGTGGGGGCGCTAGATTAACACCCACGGTATCCCCTGCCTGTCGTTTTTGAGAAAAAAAGTATTACATCAGAAAACGTACAACCGAATCATTTTCCATATTTTGTAATATTTTGTAATATTCTCAACAATAAACAAGCGAATAGAGAACTGTAAGTTCACTTTGATGGCAGATTACTCTCACATACCAGGTATCCAAAATTTCTAGGAGTCGTTCTAGATAGGACTCTAAGTTTCAAAGAACATCTTAGCAAAACTGCCGCCAAACTCAGAACCAGAAATAATATCCTGCAGAAACTGTGCGGCACTACGTGGGGGTCAACAGCTTCTACACTTCGGACTTCTGCCCTTGGACTAGTTTATCCCGTGGCTGAATATTGTGCTCCAATCTGGATAAACAGCGCTCATGTTAAGCTTGTTGATACTCAGCTCAACCAAACCATGCGTTTAATATCAGGGACAATCAGATGTACTCCAACATACTGGCTGCCATCATTAAGTCACATACCACCTCCATCCGTGAGAAGAGAACAAGCACTTATCAAGGTGTACAATAATATGTGCAACAATTCTTCTCTTCCTGTACATCTTGACCTCCCTGTTATTAACAGGAAGATACTTCGCTCTCGCCACCCTCCACTGAATACTGCAAGGAAGCTTGCTGAAAGTAATTTCAACATGATTGACAGATGGAAGCAATTATGGAAGACCTCTGCAACACCAGAACAGCAAGCTATGCCATGCATCACATCTAAGCCACCAGGTTTTGAGCTCGCCAGAAAACTTTGGTGTACTCTAAACCGAATCAGAACTAATTGTGGTAGATGTGCAGACTCCCTTTATAAATGGAAGAAAATTCCATCTCCCGAGTGTAGTTGTGGTGCTGAAAGACAAACTGTTCAGCATATTATCCAAGAATGCCCTCTATCAGCCTTCTCAGGAGATCCAGCCGAGTTTCTGATGGCTACTCAAAACGGTTTAAATTATATTAGAGATACCAATCTGACATTGTGATTTAATGTGTTCAGACGTGAAAATAATTTTAAAATACATTTATTGTGATGTGATTTTAAACCATACGATAAATAAATAAATAAATAATCCTCCCCGGCACTGTCTTAGCTGGGTTTGGGCGTGCACTTGTGTGCTGGCTCAAAGCGGGAAACGAACAACCACAGGAAACTCTTTCACAAAGGTCTAAAACACTACTCCAGTTCTGGCAGAACACGCAACTGTGAAGAAAATAACCATCGACATACGGGCCATTTCAAAACTTCATCACAGAGCGCATGCGTGCCCGTAACAGAGGAATGATTCCCGCGCACGGGGCGTTGGGTTATGAGCAAGAATTTCAGCTGTCACCACGCGTTTTTAGTGTTATGATAATTTGTGTTTTGAGTGAGAAATTCTGATTTGAAATGAAGAGAGAAATGAGTGACCAAATTGAAAGTTTGTAGCGAAAAAACACAACCTTTAATTGAAGTTTGTGTGGATAATGTAGTGGACCGAAGCACAGAGAAGGCCGGACAAGCCAAAAAGTGGGCGGCCCGTTACTGCAACAAACTACATTTCATTCTTGACAACATTTTGCACGAAGATAGCAACAAACAGAGTGGCCCAGGGAACCACTGCAACAGACGATACTACACGGACTTTCTGGCCAAAGAAGGTACGACACTTTCACAGCTGGAGTGCTCATACTGCACACTGCCGATCCAGTACGCAGAGTTTTGGAGAATTATCGATGGAAAATCCTTCCCCATCCACCCTACAGTCCTGACATCAGCCCATCAGACTTCGATTTGTTTTCACAACTCAAGAAACCACTCAGAGGGAAACATTTTCAAACCACTGAGGAGGCTTCTGGTGCACTGATCCGAGTAATCACACAGATCAACAGAGATGGCGTCCTAACGGGAATACAAGAAACGCTGGCCGCTGCTATTGAGAAGAATGGGCATTACATTGAAGGCATGGGAAGTCATTTTATGGAAAAACAACATCATACTTCAGAATTTTTTGAAATGACCTTCGTATTTGCTAATACACTACAGGATAATGAAACACAGGAACTGATGTTAACTCCAAACATGCTGTGTTTCCAGAACATCGCCGGCAGACCTTGCTTCGTAGCTACCTGCATTTACCCGCAGTACAGATGTTATAACTTCTTGTACTAAAGAACTTCAGCAGTCTACAGGAGAACTTGATCACCGCCTTCTAGATCTTGTCTTACCAAGAGTGTAGCATGTATAAAATACGTTCAGGATACAAATAACAGCACGAAAGAGAAAATTAGAAGAATTTTCTGTACCCTTCAGCACTATCTTGTGTCTTACTTGAAAGTGATTTCACGATCCTTCGAGCGAAAAAAAAAAAAAAAACTTCATGCAATGTTTGTAGGGAGAATGATTTCATGCAGCCAGTAGGACACTGCTAACCGACTGACATTAATAATAATAATAATAATAATAATAATAATAATAATACCGGGCGAGTTGGCCGTGCGCGTAGAGGCGCGCGGCTGTGAGCTTGCATCCGGGAGATAGTAGGTTCGAATCCCACTATCGGCAGCCCTGAAGATGGTTTTCCGTGGTTTCCCATTTTCACACCAGGCAAATGCTGGGGCTGTACCTTAATTAAGGCCACGGCCGCTTCCTTCCAACTCCTAGGCCTTTCCTATCCCATCGTCGCCATAAGACCTATCTGTGTCGGTGCGACGTAAAGCCCCTAGCAAAAAAAAATAATAATAATTGTTCCGAGGTATCTGTGGAACAGCAGAGGTGAAAGAAGGTGCGGGGGTGAACAGGTCTCAGAATACGAAATCAAAGTTAAGATAAAATTTAACAAGGTTATATTTTCTTAGCAAAATCAAGAAATAACAAGAATGGCAGGTACAGAGTAGCAAGGTAACAAATGTACAATTACAGTATTCACAGGATTTGGGCTTCGAGCCCCGGACTCACAATTCATGAGCAATTAGCCCAACTTTACCCAAAAAAAAAAACAAGATTCGACAAAGGGGCAGAAGACCCCAATCATGTTCAGAAGCACTTGCTCCCAATTACAAGGTAAAGCCTCCTCGAGGCACCCAAAATCAATTTCAAAAGAGCGATCCGCTCTCAAAGTTTAAGCCTAACAAAGGCCACACCAAACTCAACTTTCAAGCTGTCCTCCAAGGACATAGACACAGGGTAAAAAGATACCCAACCTACTGAGCCCTATTAAGTGAAGAAACAGAAATATTACATGGCCTCGACAATACCAATTTGAGAGGAGGCGAAGCTGCACCCCTAATACATTTTGTTTAAAACCTACTTGGCACTAGGCCGTTAATGCAAGGGCTAATTCCATACTAAAGAGGTGACTTATATGAGAAGACAATTTACATTACGCTAGACAGGAAGAAACGGTTGAGAAAATAAGTACACCTCGAAGCAAAATGAGTGGGAGCTCGAGAGGGTTAAGCACTCTCTATCCCAATTTGTAGTTAAAACAGAAAGAATAGATACCGAGTGTCTTTACATTTTTAAGGAAAGTTACATGGAAAAGGCTTCGGACCTGCCCCGAGAGTTAAACTGCTGAGCTAGCAAGAAAAGAAGTTATTAAAAGGCCATTACCTTGTGGTTGAACTGCTGCCCGAAGAAAGAGGCGCTTCCCGCCCCCTGCTACGTACTTTACACACTGAAAGATGTTACTGAAGTGGCACGGAGACCCGAAAATCAGCAGTTTATATACTCTCGCGGAAAGTTCGAGGCGTATCAGGAATGAGAACACCCTCCCACAAGAATTTTATTGGTTAGGGTTAAGCAACATATCCAAGTTGAAGAAGATACACCTGATTGGTCATAAATTAATTAAAGAAATTCGGGATTGGCTAATTTAAAACCTGGCGGAAGGAAGGGGTTAATATTGCCAACATAAACAATAACTGAAAGAAATTTAACAAGGAACAAACTTATAAACACAAAATTTCTTCAAAAACATAGTTCTTTCACTTCGCACTAGGGTGCATAATTGTATTTCTTCAATAGTGTCATCTGGAAGAGAATGTCCACACTTCTTACTACAGGCAAAACAAAAATACATCGAAAACGACCCAGTTCAGAAACTTCAAAATTTACAAGTAGTGACATCTTCTGAGAAACTTGAAAATTTACGCCGTAGATGAAGTTCAGGCTTCCGCCAGTAGAGGAGTTTCAAGGCGCCAGGTTTGAATTAGCGGCATGGAGGTGTACCACCCGGTACAATAATAATAATAATAATAATAATAATAATAATAATAATAATAATAATAATAATAATAATAATAATTGTACCGGGAGGTACGCCTCAACCCCGTTTATTTAAAAGAAGCGCCTTCAAGAACGTTATCTAGCACATAAAAATTGAAACAACTAGTGCAAGAAGTTGGGACGTTGACCGAAAGATGTCACTGCTAAAGTGTTAGAGAAATGTATTATTTTAAAGTTTCCTAGACTGACTGGTCTATCACAGGTTGCAACAACTATTTTAAGAAGTTTGGACTTTTCTCCATAGATGTATCGATTAAAGAACTGATGCCATTCAAGGTGTAAGGTGAAATAACTACAAATTTTGTGTTTATAGGTTTTCTAAACTGAATTTACTTTTCTTATTTTTGATACCTCAAGGGTTGCAACACTTCTTACTCATTCCGCCAGCTTTGGAGTCTCGCCAATCGTAAATTTTGTCTATTTATTTTTGAGCCAATCAAACGTTTCTTGCACCGGTACCTATTTTATCGTCCAATAAAAATGAGAGGGCGTGTCCGGATTTAGTCCAGTGCCTTCTCGAACCTTCCTCTCGGGTATAAAGGCTGACGCCTTTTCGAGCTACCTTGTCTTATTGATCGTCGTATTACTGAGTGTGTGTGTTAAGAGAGGAGGCGGGGGCCTCATTCTTCGACAGTCAGAAGATCAGATAAGGTAATGGCCACAGTTTCTAACTCAGTAGTTATCTCCACAAGCTGACTCGAGGGGAAGGTTCGTATATTTAACTATGTAACAGTCTAACATGTAAACTTCTCTTCCTTCTCATGTAAAAGTCCAAGTAAGTCAAAGTACTTAACTGAAAACCGGGGGTAGAGAGTGCGTTACCCTCTCGAGTTCCCTCTTCAATTAATCTTGAGATGACTATGATTTTGTAACCGTTTTTGCTTGTAATTTGTATCTTAACTTGTCCATCTAGTCACCTCAGTAGTGTGGGATTAACCTCTGCATCGTCGGGCCATTAGCCCAAGTAGGGTTTTAATCTTTGATTTCAAGGAGCGCAAGTTTCAGCCTCCATACGTTTTGATTTTTGGGGCAGTAACTTTAACCTGTGCTTTTCCATAAAGGCCTGGTAGAATGGGTACTCAATACCCCTGTAATATTTCTTTCATGTAAACATAAAATACTACCAATATGGTGTTGCAAATTGTAGGTTGTGCCTAGAAAGGCCTGAAAGTGTGTACGTTATCGAACAAAGACGCTCTCATCTGAATTGTAAAAGTTTATGGTTGCCTTGAGTAGGCTGTAAAGGGTTTGGGAGCGTAGTCTCCTGGGTAGAATTGTGGAGCATTAATGGATTCTTTCTTGTAATGTAATGGATATTTGTGTAATGGTGAGTGGTGCCTTTGGAAGGCCGTAACTTGTAACCGTTGTAGCAAAGTGCTCTTGAAAATTGTGATTTAGAATTTCCTGTGAAACAAACTGGCAGATTCCTCTCCTTGCCTATCTACTAAACGCAACATTAGCAATGTCGGGACCTTTGTAAATTATGAGCTTGAAGCTCAAAGTGTAACTGGTTTTTCTGAATTTCGATGTTGTACCAAACTGCTCTGTACCTGAAATCTTGTTCTTTCACCAAGTGAATAACTCTGTTGAAATTTAAGATCTGAAAAGAAATATAACCTTTATTTTAAAGTTTTAAATTAATCTTTGATTATCGTAGATAGACCCATTCCCACCAGCACCTCTGCGTTCCACAGAATACCCGGAATAATAATAATTGTACCAAGAGGAACTCTCCTTCGCCGTAATCTCTTAAATCTTCAATGTATACAGATCGATCTGCGTATATTGTATATTTGTAGTTAGTATGTTTTCTCCTTGTATCTTAATAAATACGCATGTTGTCCCGTCCCCCTTATGGCCCCAGGGAAAAGCGATAATTATTTCCGCCCTGGTGGCACCTTCCATATTATGTTGGCAAGCCTTCCTCCGCCCTGCGCACTTGTCGCGTTGTCTCTCCACCTTGCCCCTCCTCTCCCCTGCAGAGGGATGGCACGGTGCTCGGAGAGAACTTGGTTCAGTTCGCTTGGAGCGAGCAAGCTGCCTAATCGACTAGCCGTGAGCGTGGAGGTAGGAGAAATGCTTGTCAACCAACTTCAGGCTTAGGGAGGGAGTTGTTTAATATTCAGAATGTAACATATTTGTTTTCTTGTCAGTAGAGGCTAAGGGCCTCAGTAAATAGTAAGAGGGCTTATCCCTGAAAAGCCTAATGTGTTAACTTGGTTTTTAAGTAATTCAGTATGTTGTCACTAAAGGACATCGTTCCCGAGGCTGAGCCTCGATTTCTTGGTAAAATGAGTGTAGCCCTCATGATAGTTGGATCGGTATGTGGCCTAAGGCCCCTGTAATTGTTAAGAATCGAGAATTGTAGTGTTTGAATTGTCGGAGGGCAGGTCCCCCAATGAACACGAACTTTAATCTTGATCGCACTTACTACTGCAATAAATGTTCAGCATTGCAACGACTCGGTTTTCGCTGACTGTGTTATCGCTTCCCTTGCTCGTTACTGGTATTCAGCCTTCGGTCTTAAAGCCCGCACCTTCCTTACTTCCATATCGCTGCCAATCCTTGGTGCAGCAGTCTGGTAGCAGAGCGTTTATTTGTGCTCCTACCAGTGCTTTCGGGCAATTTTGAGCGTGCGTGGTCTCTCTCTCTCTCTCTCATTCGGTTACGGTGTTTCCCGTTCAGCTTGGTGGCCGGAGATATTTTTACCATGGCTACTCGAGACGTGGCATATCCTGGGTCTCTTCGAAAAGAAGAGTTGTTATACGAGTTATCAATTCGTAATGTAGAGTCTAAAGGGACAGTAAAAGCGGATGAGTTATTATTACGAACTAATTTAGATAAAGTTGTTGTGGTGCCCAAGGTCTCTGACGGTGAGGCTACGAGTGTGGCGTCCCTTATTCAGGCCAATTTGACTGAAATATCCTCAGTTATGGATTTTTTAGAGAACGATGTAGCGTCTCTCCATCAGTTAAAACGAGTACAAGGGCGTCTAACCCATTATGTTCATCGGACGGAAGATTTACTCTCCTTAGAATTAAAGGAGGAACTAGTAAGTCATGTTGGAGCTTTGAAGGACAAGGCGGTCCAACTTTTAGGAAAGGTTGAGGCTTGGTTGGCCGCACTCTCAGTTATATCTAAACCTGTCACTCCTTCTGTTAATCGGGTTGAGGAGGAACCCAATAAGGGTATTTGTAATCTTGAGTTGGATGGGGCGCAAGGCTTGCTGGAATCGCAGCAAGGTTCCTTACCTAGGATTCTCCCCCAGGCTAATCTTCCAGTTCAGCAATCGATCTTGCCTTCTGTGAATTTGCCCTTTTCTAGTATCCCTCACCCGTTAAGTAGTATGTTGAAAAACGTTCCTCGTTATTCAGCAAATTCCGCCGATGATGTAGTTACCTTTTTGCAATTTTTTGCGGAATTTCAGGATCATGCCCTTGTGTTCGGGCTAACTCACATTCAAATATTGCAAATTCTCTATCCGTATACTACAGGAGTGCTTTCCAATAGAATAGTTAGTGCTATTTCTGATCAGTTGTCACTTCAGCAGTTTCATGCTTATTTGCTTACTCATTTTATTCCGGCTAGGGCTCTCAGCTCTCTAGTGCTGAAATTTTAATTCAGGGTTCAACGCTCGGACGAGCCTTTAACAGAATATGTTGCTGATGTTAAATTTTACGCTAGGGTGTTTGCGTTACATTACACGGAAGAGGAGATCGTTGTCACGATCGTAGAGGGCATTTCCCCGTCATACCGCTCCTGTCTTTGTTTTGCTGCTCAACCTCACAGTTTTGCGGAACTCGAAGCGATAGTGGTATCGGCCGAAGGTTTTCGCCATGCGGACTCACTTCGTATTACTAGCTTTCCCCCGGTTGTTTCTATTGTCAGGGAGTCTGTGGTGGTTCGTAAGCCTAACTTATTAAGAAAGTGTTATAACTGCGGTGCTTCTGATCATTTGCGTAATAAATGCCCCTCTCGGTCTCGTAACAACAGTCAGGGTGCTAGCGCTGGTTCTAGGGTAGAGGTTCCGCCCAGAACCAGTAATACTGTATGCTTTCGGTGTGGGGTCGCGGGTCACCTTGCGCGACATTGTACCACCCATTCAAATAGCTCTTGACTACAGCGGGAGGTGGTGCAGGACAATGGTACCACCTTACCTTCCCCTGTTAATAATCAAACATCTTGTTCGTTTGGTGAACGGTCTCCTATTTGCCCTGTGGGCTGTTTAGAGATATCTACGGAAATTAAAGGTTTGAGTCCGTTGGTTGAGGTCGAAATAAACAATGAGCCCGTTTCGGCCCGTCTTGATTCTGGCAGTGTAGTGTCATTTATTAGTGAAAGATGGTTTGCTTTGCATAAACCTGTCTGTAAATTTCCTGATTTATCTCCGGTTTCGCATTCGTTTATGTCAGCTAATTCTTCCAGAATTGAAGTCCAAGGACTGGTAAAATGTAAAATTCGTCTTTCCAATTTTACTTGGAAATTTCCCTTGTATGTTGCGAGTAATTTACCGTATCCTGTCATTCTTGGTTCAAATTTTTTCGATCATTCTGGTTTAGTGTTAGATATTCAGGAGCGTTCATGTTCTTTACAGTAAGTTTTCACAAATGAATAAAATCCCTTTGCACATTAGTAATTCTGCTTCAGCGTCGTCGGTATCGCCGCCTCAGGACGAAGTGGTGTCAGATCTTAGCCATTTGACTGAGGATGAGGCGCAGCGTATTAGGGAGTTGTGCGAGGCCTACCCGGATGTGTTTACTGAGAAATTGGGGATGACGAATATCTTAGAGTATAAAATAGAGGTTACGGATTCGGTCCCCGTCAGATTTCCGCCCTACCGTTTATCTCCTCCTAAGATGCAGGCATTAAAGGAGATCATTAACAACATGCTTGAGGAAGGGATCATCCGGCCCTCTACTTCGGCTTACTCTTCCCCCATTTTCCTGGTGCCCAAGTCCCAGGGTGGTTATAGGCCTGTGCTAGATTACAAGGCTCTTAATCGTAAGGTGGTCTTGCAGTCAGTCCCGCTCCCGGATTTACATACGTGTTTTTCATGGTTCAAGAGGGCGAGGTACTTCACTGTCTTGGATCTCAATCAAGCTTATTACCAGATTCCGCTCGCGGAGGAGTCTCGTCATCTGACGACCTTCGCGACGGACTGGAACCTTTATGAATTTTGCCGGCTGCCTTTTGGGATCTCGACAGGTGCCGCCGTTCTCACAAGACTCCCTGATCAGTTGTTTTCCGACATTAAATTTGACTACCTTTATCACTATCTTGATGACGTAGTTGTGTATTCGGAGACGTTCGAGGATCATCTCCAGCACCTCGATGAAGTATTGTCACGCCTGAGGAAGGCTGGCTTGACAGTCAAGTTGTCCAAGGTCTCGTTCGCCAAACCCCAGATGTCCTTTTTGGGGCATATTGTATCTTCTAACGGTGTCTCGGTCGATCAATCCCGCACTCAGGCCATTCAGGATTTTCCTCCTCCGCAGGATGTGAAAGGTGTGTCCCGCTTTGTCGGAATGGTTAACTTCTTCCGAAAATTCGTCCCGAATTTTGCCGGTCGTGCGGCCCCTCTTAATGCACTCCGGCGTAAGGGAGTAAGGTTTCAGTGGGGAACTTCTCAGCAGGCTGCTTTTGATGATCTCAAGCTGGCCATTTCCAACGCTCCGGTGTTAGCTATGCCGGATTTTACTAAGGTCTTCATTGTGCAAACCGACGCTTCGTCGTCAGCTGTCGCAGCCTTTTTGTTCCAGGAATCTGAGTTAGGGAGACGATCCATTGCTTATGCTTCGCGGGCTCATACCCCGCTAGAGGCTAAGTACTCCGCGTACGAGCTTGAAGGTTTGGCCGTTCTTTTCGCTCTAGAACGCTTTCGTGTGTGTACCTAGAGCATGTTAAGTTAGAGCTTGAAACTGACAACCAGGCGTTAAGTTGGCTGCTTGGGAAACCTCGGAAAACTGGTCGTTTGGCTCGTTGGGCCATTAGGATTTCCGCCTTTCAATTCAACGTCCGTCATATTCGGGGCTCTGAGAACGTTGTAGCGGATACTCTCAGCCGGATGTTTTCCGTCCAACCTATTCTTGATGACGAGCCAGGTCCTTCTGAGTCCTCTCTAGCAATACCCTTGGTCGGAGCGATTTTATCTGATACCCCTCTCTTGTATCACGATATAGGTAAATTTCAATTGGAAGATCCGCTCTTGGCTCCTATCGTCCAACACTTGAAGGATGGGAAAATTGTTGATCCGTACGTATTGAGGAACGGAGTTCTTTGTTGCCCCTCCCGTCATGATCGTAAGATGAAGGTTGTAATTCCATCAGTGTTGGTCCCTATGATCTTTAAGTATTTCCATGAAACTCCCCTTGCAGGTCATCAGGGAGTATTTAAAACAAGGGCGAAGATCAGGGAAAATTTCATCTGGAAGTTAATAGACGGAGAAGTTCGCGAACTTGTCAAGGCTTGTAAGATTTGTAGGATTACTAAGCCATGTGTTAATTCTCGGTTTGGGTTGTTATCCTCTACCCAAGCTACTCGTCCTACGCAACGTCTGTATATCGATTTCGTAGGACCTCTCCCGAGATCGAAATCTGAATCAAATAGGTTTGTTTTGGTCTGCGTGGATGGCTTCACTCGTTTTACATGGTTATTTCCGACTAGGATGGCCAACGCTGAAGCAACCATTAGCAACCATTAGATGTTTAAAAACCATATTTTCATCATTTGGTCCTAGTCAGTATTTGGTTTCAGACAATGTTAAAGCCTTCACATCTAATCTATTTAAGAACTTCTGTTTTAGCCTGTCGATTACTCACGTCACGACTTCCCCTTACTATCCCCAGCCTTCGTACGCGGAGAGAGTTAATAGGAATTTACGCTCGGCCCTCATCGCTTTCCATCACCACGATGTTCAGAGGTGGGACACCACCTTGCCGTGGCTGGCTTATGCTTTTAATACTGCGGTGCATGAGGCGCACCAGTTTTCCCCTTTCTCCCTCATGTTTCTTCCGAACTCGCCGCTTTCCAATTTGTGGCATATTAATGACTTATTGCCTGAGAGGGTGGATCCTCTTAATATTCGCGCTAACTGGAAGAAAGCTAAAGAGAATCTTCAGGTCTCCTATAAGAGGAAAAAGGAGCGCTACGATAAGGGGCGTCAGCCTACCAGCCTGGCTGTCGGGGATGAGGTATACATTAAGAATTTTGTTCCCTCTGGGAAGCTGGCACCCAGGTCCCGTGGTCCTTTCCGGATTATTGATTTTCTTACCCCGGTCACCCTGTTGGTGAGAGACCCCGTGACCGAGGGAGTTTTTCGTGTTCATCTTTCTCAGCTTCAGTCTGCTCAGTGAAGTTTGTTGCTTTAATTGGTTGGCGAGAACCGATACGTCTGTGGTGTTAATTTCTGCGGGGTTTGTTCCCCTGTTGCTTTACTAACTTCTGTATTTTATGGGGAGTTGTATTTTACTTAGTCTGTAAGAGTTTTTAAATTTGGTATGTGAGCCCTCCTGCAGCCCTACCTTGCCTCCTACCTCCACGCCCGGGGCGCTGACCCGGGATTGTCTCCCTCCACCTTGATTCTTCGATCTTATCGGCTCTTGTGAAGACAAAGCTGCTGGCCTTAAACTTGTATGTTTCAGCATTATGGAGGTTCCATCTTCGCCGTCGCTCCGTGAGAAAGGCCCCTCATGTGGGCGTGTTTTGGCATGCGCTGACTCCATCGGCCGTCTTTCCGGGCCGTTTTTCTGCATGTTGTATGTTCTGCGCTGGCTAGCATCCGCCGCCAGTGGTGGCACGCATCGTCCATCTGGCTTATTGCATCTTGGTGTGCCTGGTTGCCGCGTGTTCGGCATTCGTCATTCATTTTAAGCCATGCCAGTTTCGTCGTAACTTGGACTTGCAAGCCGGTAGCTCGCCCGGCGATTCTACTCCAACTTATTCTAATCTTGTTATTGAGATGTTCATCTTGAAATATGGATTCTCACGGACTGGCTTTTATTGCCTTTGGCCAAGCTAAAAAGTGTTAACCTAATGAAATGTTAGGCCAGTTGTTGGTGTATCCTAAGCAAAGACTCTTTCTCCAAGTGTTTTTTTAATTGCTCAAGCAAACTGTTATTTATTTGTTTGAAAAATGAACCTTTTATCAAGAGCTCTTGTGGTGTCTAAGTACAAGAAGAAAGACTTTCTCCAACCTGGTTGGAAACTTAGGGAGGAAGGTCTGTACCAAGAGGAACTCTCCTTCGCCGTAATCTCTTAAATCTTCAATTTATACAGATCGATCTGCGTATATTGTATATTTGTAGTTAGTATGTTTTCTCCTTGTATCTTAATAAATACACATGTTGTCCCGTCCCCCTTATGGCCCCAGGGAAAAGAGAAAATTATTTCCGCCCTGGTGGCACCTTCCATATTATGTTGGCAAGCCTTCCTCCGCCCTGCGCACTTGTCGCGTTGTCTCTCCACCTTGCCCCTGCAGAGGGATGGCACGGTGCTCGGAGAGAACTTGGTTCAGTTCGCTTGGAGCGAGCAAGCTGCCTAATCGACTAGCCGTGAGCGTGGAGGTAGGAGAAATGCTTGTCAACCAACTTCAGGCTTAGGGAGGGAGTTGTTTAATATTCAGAATGTAACATATTTGTTTTCTTGTCAGTAGAGGCTAAGGGCCTCAGTAAATAGTAAGAGGGCTTATCCCTGAAAAGCCTAATGTGTTAACTTGGTTTTTAAGTAATTCAGTATGTTGTCACTAAAGGACATCGTTCCCGAGGCTGAGCCTCGATTTCTTGGTAAAATGAGTGTAGCCCTCATGATAGTTGGATCGGTATGTGGCCTAAGGCCCCTGTAATTGTTAAGAATCGAGAATTGTAGTGTTTGAATTGTCGGAGGGCAGGTCCCCCAATGAACACGAACTTTAATCTTGTTCGCACTTACTACTGCAATAAATGTTCAGCATTGCAACGACTCGGTTTTCGCTGACTGTGTTATCGCTTCCCTTGCTCGTTACTGGTATTCAGCCTTCGGTCTTAAAGCCCGCACCTTCCTTACTTCCATTTCGCTGCCAATCCTTGGTGCAATAATAATAATAATAATAATAATAATAATAATAATAATAATAATAATAATAATAATAATAATAATAATAATAATAATAATTGATACGGAGATATCCGTGGTAGTTAGAGGTGAAAGAAGGTGCGGGCTGGAATAGGTCTCAACTACAAAAATTAAAGTTAATTTAAAACTTTAACAAAGGTTATATTTTCTTTTCAAAATCAATCAATAACAAAGTATAACAGGTACCAAGTAGCAGATCAATTAATTAAGAAATTACAAATTACAGTTCGTTACAAGATTTGGGCTTCGAGCCCCACACTCACAATCCTTGAGCTATGAGCCCAACTTTACCAATGTACCAAGTTCAAACAAAGGGGCAGAAAACCCCAATCATGCCAAGGAGCACTTGCTCCCAATTACCTTGTTAAGCCTCCTAGAGGCACACAGAAATCAAATTTAGGAAAGAGTAGACCCGCTCTCATAGTTCAAGCCTATCAAAGGCCACAACGAATTTCACTTCTAATTGCCCTCAAGGCACACATATAATGGTACAGGGGTACCTCGTACCCAATCTACTGGGCCTTCGCAGGAAGGAAAACAAAACGGGTTAAGTAAATGGCCCAAAATACAAAGTTGAATGGAGGCGATAACTTGCACTCCTACACAAAGTTTTTGTCTTAAAACCTATGTGGCGCAAGGCCGATAATACAGAGGCTAATCCCAACTTCACTACATTAAAGAAGAGAAGAACGGTTATGAAAACGTAGCCACCTCCATTTCAAAATGAAGGGGAGTTCGAGAGGGTGAAGCACTCTCTATCCCCGTTTTACAGTAAAAGATATTTGTAGATTTTTCATAGACAGAAAAGGAATTTACATTTTTAAAAGATGGGTTACATATTAAAGGATTCGAACCTTCTCCGAGAGTTAAACTGCTGAGCTAGCAAGAAATAAAGATGTTAACAGGCCATTACCTTCTTGAAGAACTGCTGCTTGAAGAAAGAGGCGCTTCCCGCCCCCTGCTACATATTCACACACTGAGTTAGATGTTATACTAGTGGCACGGAGACAAGAAAATCAGCAGTTTTTATACCCTCGTGGAAAATTTGAGACCTTTCAGGAATGAGTAGACACACCCCTTCAATTTTATTGGATAGCTAAAAGTTACACATCAACATCGAAAAGAAATACACTATTGGTCAGAAATTAATTACAAAACTTAGTGATTGGTTAAATTCAAAACAGGCGTACAGAAAGGATAACTGTTGCCAACCACAAACCACAGAACAAAATTTAGTAAAAACAAAACTTAGGAATACAATATTTCTTCAGGAGAGTACATTCCTTTACACCAGAGTGCGTTATCATAGTTTTGGGTAGAGACATCTGTTAGAGATTGTCCACACTCCTTAATCGTTGAAAAACAAAGGCAAATCAAAAACACTCAGTGACATCTTCTGAATAACCGTGGAATTAGTTCAGTAGTTAAAGTTCCAAGTTTCTCAAGTAGAGAAGTTTCAATTGGCGCAAGATTTGAACTTGCGTCGTGGAGGTGTACCGTCCGGTACAATAATAATAATAATAATAATAATAATAATAATAATAATAATAATAATAATAATAATAATAATATTTTAAGTACAGCCCTCAAACTGTACTCGAAAATGATGTGATCAAAATCTACTGGGACCGAACAATTATCACAGACAGGACAACATACCGGATATAGTGGTGTTAGAGAAGGAAACAGTAGTTGTCGTTCTAATGGACATAGCTGTCCCGAACACCGGGAGCCTCCACGAAAAGTATTCTGAGAAAATCAACAATTATACAAAAATGGTGCAGCATATTCAAAAACTATTACACTGTGAAGAGGCAATAATTGTACCAATCATCCTTTCGAGTATCTAAAACTCTGGTGGAAGGACTGAAGAAGTTGGATGTCAACACCAACACCTCCAAGACCATGCGGTAGATGGTGGTCATTGCCACGACTGAAATTGTTCGGAAATTTATGGGTTCAAATTCTGCTTAAAAATGTAGTGTAAATTAAGGTTTATTGTGCTTTCATTTCCTAAAATGTGTACAATTGCTTCAATATCATTACCACGAAAGTGTGCAAATAAATAAATAAATAAATAAATAAATAAATAAATAAATAAATAAATAAATAAATAAATAAATAAATAAATAAATAAATAAATAAATAAAAGTCTTTTTTATTTAATTAAAGAACTCTCTGCAGACTACTTTTCCCCCCTCACAATTTGCTTCACGTCGCACCGACACAGACAGGTCTTATGGTGGGCGACAACGGGATAGGCAAGGTCTAGGAGTTTGAAGGAAGCGGCCGTGGCCTTAATTAAGCTACAGCACCAGCATTTGCCTGTTGTGAAAATGGGAATCCACGGAAAAGCATCTTGAGGGCTGCCGACAGTGGGGCTCGAACCCACCATCTCCCGAATGCAAGCTGATATCTACGTGACCCAAACCGCACTGCCACTTGCTCGAGCACGTGGTTAGGCTGCGCCTCTCGCAAGAAGAAGGAACGCTTAAAATATAATTTAAATTAATGTCTCATGCGCTGGTGACACACTTGGCGTGGGCGCAACGGTACGTCGTATTTATATAGAGAGACGAGACGTCGAGATGCTCGGCACTTCCGGTGTGCGCTGGGTTCCGTCCTCGACACTGTCCCTGCTGGTTGCGCCCCTCAACCTACCAACTGAACTGAATCACAATCTGCCACAGATGTCACATGACCGTGGCAGCCGACATGAGTGGTACAAGTGCTCTTCAGCATTCCTGAAGTAAACATGGAGTTGGACGTTTCACGCCAACATAACAACATTTTAGCACTCCAGAAAATAATGATACAGTTGAAACAGAGTTTGTGTGAAGAATACGAAAAGGGTGTTGTAATGCAGTCAATTTCTATTACATTTTGTTCTTAATTTTCAAATTCAAATGTTTCCATTGAAACCTAATAAAATGTCATATTTTTATTTATTTATTTATTTACTTATTTATTTATTTAATTTATTTATTTATTTCACGCCTGGGTATGTGGCGAAATGAGGGCTGACGGCCCTCTCTTACACTTAATCACATTTTACAGCACACAGCCTCTAGAAACTACCTAAATTAATGGAATAAAACAGTATTATATAGTTAATTTTTTAATGATTAATATTATCTATCTACATTACCTAACAACAGCTCTATGTCATTCTTTGCTCTCATACGCACTGGTATTCATACAAGCTGATCACGTATTTAAGAGGAAATCTCGACAAGACCGTTTAAATGATGCTTCTGAAGTGTTATAACGTGTACTGACAGGGAGACTGTCCCATAGCCTTGCCCCAGACACCTGGAATGAGTGGCTGTATACAGATGAATAATTAACTGGTATCATAAGGGTAGAAGTCGATCTGGGATAATGTCCGCGGATAGATGAGAGAAAGTTAAAATGTGAAGACAGGTGTTCAGGTGCAGAACGTTCAGAAGTCGAAAAATTAGTGTCGCAGTATGTGGGTTTTTTAGTTTATCGATTTTCAGCCAGGGTAGTTCCTTATAATAAAGGGAAACATGTATCCTAAAGTAAAATATAAATCGTATGCAAGAGTTCATTGTCCTTTGAAGTTTCATTGTTTGATCTACACTTCGGTTAGTACAATATCACAGTAATAAATTATTGGAAAAATGAGAATTTGAATAAGTTTTATTTTCATACGATGTGGAAGAATGGAATGTTTCATTTTTAGGGGGTGAAGAGTTGTATATATCTTTCTGCAGACTCTTCTTATGTGTTCATTCCAGTTTAGTGCGTCATTCATGACAACGCCTAGGTTTTTTACAGACTTCTGACAAGGTATAGCTTCCGTCAGAGTAGGCTGTTGTGTGATGTTTAGTGTATTTAAAAGCCTAGACTATGATCGCTTGCGTTTTCTTCGGGTTAATTAATAGGCAGTTATCTTTTCCAGACGAGCTAATTGAATTTAAAGTAGAGTTCATTTACTGGATTGCATTGTCAATGTCGGACAGCAATATTGTACTGTGTATTTAAAATGCACTAAAATTATGCTAATGCAAATGTTCAGTGATATTGCAAGTAGTCTAACAAATCCATTGAAAATATAACATGTCTAAATTACGAGGGTAAAACATATAGAAATATGTTTCGTCCCTTTACTATTACTACCAAAAATGTTCCACCTTTTCAAACTTATGCCCTTGTACTATGAGAGTTTCCTCCGTCTGTTTAGATACTTTGTCTTAATCTCAGTCACTTCCAAACCTTGCTGACTTGAAAACTTCCGAGCAGATCCTTTTCGTTCCAAATCGTCATTTCATTCTCACCCGGAGGAGGATGAGTGGGCCACCAGCTGAACGAGCAGCTCTTTGGGCTTTGAATTTTTTTTAAAAAATGTGAGGAATATTTTAGAAAAAAAGGGGGAATATGTATTGCACATACATAAAGGACAGATGCGTAGTTTGGCGCAGAGGCTAAGGCGAACAACAAGGGCACCCGCAAGGGAGACCCCCTTCGCACCCCACCGAGGATCGAACCCCCACGAAAGACCCCGTTTATTGTCAAAGAAAATAAGATACAGACATGATATAAGAAAGCATTTACAATACAAACACAGGATATATAACATGGAAGAGAGAGAAAATCGTTTCTTCCGGTGCTAGTCCTTGTCTTTTCGGTTAGCCGCAGATCCTTTATTGTGCGACATGCTATATCCAAAGCCATTCCATATTGAAAGCGAGTAGTGTGTGAGAGTGGGACCTCTTTACAGGTCGCTCGATAACTGCTCAAGTGGCTGGTCCACTTAAAACACAAGTGGTCTCATGGAAACAGCGAACGGTAAACTTGAGCTGCTCCAAATGCATGCAGTTTTACATACAAATTATCGTATTAGCCAACCTGAGATTTAATTTGTGAACTGGGAAGTAAAGGAGATAAGGGGTCAGATTTGCTGATGATATTGTTGTTTTATCTGAGTCTGCAGAAGATCTGGAGAAACTAAAAGTAATGGAGTGCAGTCGAATGAAGTCAGCTGATGCAGGAAATATTAGATTAGGAAATTAGGTCTTAAAGGAAGTAGATGAATATTGTTACTTGGGTAGTAAAATAACTAACGATGGCAGAATTAAGGAGGACATAACATGCAGGCTAGCACAAGCAAGGAAGAGCTTTCTTAAGAAAAGGAATTTGCTCACTTCGAACATTGATATAAGTTATAGGAATTAGAAAGATGTTTTTGAAGACTTTCGTCTGGAGTGTGACATTGTATGGAAGTGAAACATGGCCGATAACTAGTTCAGAAAGAAGGAAAGAAAGAAAGAAAGAAAGAAAGAAAGAAAGAAAGAAAGAGAATAGGAGCTTTTGAAATGTGGTGTTACAGAAGAATGCTGAAGGTGAGATGGGCAGATCGAATCACGAATGAAGAGATACTGAAGCAAATTGGTGAGAGGGGAACGATTTGACTAAATTTGACGAGAAGAAAAGATAGAACGATACGACATATCTTAAGACACCCAGGACTTGTTCGGTTGGTTTCTGAGGGAAGTGTAGGTGGTAGGAACGGTAGGGGTAGACCAAGCTGTGAGTATGACAAGCATATGTAGGATGCAGCAGTTACGTAGAAATACAAAGATTAGCACAGGATAGGATGGCATGGAGAGCTGCATCAAACCAGTATGTGGACTGATGACTCAAACAACAACAACAGGGGTCACGAGCATAGATCACTAGTTGTGTCTTTTGTTTCTAATTAAGAAGGGAGTGGCGAAAGGAAAGCAGCTGAAGAGGATCTGTCGAGTACATTGTTTCCACACTCTGATATATTGTGGCCCCGTTCTTGTGGCACTTATCAGTATTGGCTATCAGTGGATCAGCTTGGTTGAGACCTCAAGCGTGCATCTGATACGAATTTTGCAAATGTTTCAGCATGTATGTGTAACATCATCATCATCATCATTTCTTCGCTCCAGCAAGCCGGGTGCGGTTGTGTACGAGCCTCCTCCAGTTTGTTCTATCCATCCACAGATGCTGCTCATATATGCATCTCTAATTTCAAGGTCCTTCATTATCTGTTTTTCCCAAACATTACGAGGTCTTCCTCTTGGTCTCTTCCCAGGAATATTGTAGTCAAAGTATGTTCGAGGAGTCCTGTGAGGGTTCATTCTTTTCATGTGACCATACCATTGCAATCTCTTCACTTGTAGAGTCTCCAGCAAGCTTCTTTCCAATCCAAGCTGTTCTCGGGTATCCACATTCCTTATTTTATCCATTTTTGTTTTTTGTAGACAAGAACGGAGAAACTTCATTTCTGTTACCTGAAGACGACTCTTTGTTGGTCCAGTAAATGTTGCTACTTCCAGGCCATACGCCAGTATAGGTACTAGATATATTTTGTACAAACTGATCTTCGAAACTTACGGAAATGTTTCATCCCAAAGTATTTGACGTACAGTGTGATAGAATTTGGAAGCTTTCTGTATTCTGTTACTTATCTCTTGATGTATGGTATTGTCTGATGACAGAACACTACCTATACTGGAAGTTGTCTACAATATCCATCTTCTCATCTCCAATTCGTAGATGAACAGTTGGAGAGTTTCTACTCATCACCAAGCCAACTGTCTTCGTTTTGCTGATTTTCAGACCAAAGGTTGTAAAAGCTTCATGCCAGAGATCTAGTCTAGTTTGTACTTCCGCTTCTGTCTCACCCCATACCATTACATCATCAGCAAAAACCAGGGCATTAGTTGTTGTATCCTTTCTCTTAACCGTTTTTAAAACTTCATCCATTATGGTTATAAAGAGAAGTGGTGAAAGACAACTTCCTTGCTGGACTCCACTCTTCGTTTCAAACCAACCTGACCTTCCATCCTGGACCTGGACACAACACTTGGTTTCATCATATAATCGTTGTATTCGTGCTATGATGTCATCGGTCACTTTCTTATGTCTCAAACATTCCCATATATGCCTGCGTGGTACATGGTCATATGCTTTCTCGATGTCCAGAAAAAACAGTTATAAGTGTTTTACCTTTCTGCCAAAACTTCTCATAGAGCATTCTGGTGGCAAAAATGAGGTCTATAGTTGATCTATGAGGTCTAAATCCATGTTGTTCCTCCTCAAGTGTAGGTTCAACATATTTTCTAATCCTGCTCTCAAGGATGGATTCGTAGATTTTGAGGCCATGTGACAGCACAGTTATACCTCTGCAGTTGGTACATTACGTTCTATCACCTTTTTTCAACAATGGGATGATGACTCCTTGCTTCCAATCATTGGGTATTACATTCTCTTTCCAGATTCTATTTAGTACCCTGTACATCCACTGTTGTCCTACCTCTCCCAGTGCTTTAATCATCTCAACACTTAAATCATCTGATCCAGTTGATGTGTTGTTTTTCAGCTTAGATCTTGCTGTCTCTACTTCCAACCATGTCAGATTAGTGGTATTTGTGCTGCCAAAATCATAAGGTTCTTGCAGGGTTTCTGTCATTGATAGCCTTTTTAATATCATCATTCCACCAGGCAGTTTATTTAGGTTTCCTTATTTGACTCTGTCGTCCACATACTTTTTCTGCTGTACCAACCACAACCTTCTTTAGAGTATCCCATTCTTCATCTACCAATTTCAGTTCTTCTCTTGGCAACAACCTGGGGACACCTTCCCTGAATTCTTCCTTTACACTTGGCTCGGTTAGTCGCCAAGTTTTTATTTTTGGGACTCTTTTGTTACAGACTTTGGGAGGTCTTTTCTCCGCAATAACTGCAACCAGTCTATGGTCTCCACCAAGGTCTTCACTTGGAATGACCTTAACATCACTGACATTTTTCCACACATTTTGATCTATCACAATATAATCTATTACTGTACCTATTTTATCATCCCAGCTATATCTTGTGATTTTATGGAGTCTCTTTTCTTGAACCAAGTGTTACTCACTATCAGGTTGTTTCTCATGCATAGATCTAGCATATATTCTCCCTCTTCATTTCTGTTTCTCATTCCACGAGGGCCCAGTATGGATTCATATCCTGTTCGTTGTGAGCCAACTTGTGAATTAAAATCACTCATGTGTAACGTGCAATGAAATTAGCTTTGCAGATTGGGATTTTTGAAAGAACTATAGGCTATATTCTAAGTCGAGATCGAGAGACATGAATAAGTCAACCAGCCGATTCGAATAGCTAAGGTGCGAGATAAGCCATCCAAGGACATCGCATCGGTGAAACGGATAAAGGATGAGGAGGGAGTAGTGAAAGAGTATTACGAAGATGGAAGGAGTACTTCAGGAGGATTCCTGCAGATTTCCTTTTGTACTAAACATTAACACCCTCTTCTCATTGTCTTCTCCCATATGATAGGAGTCATATAAGAAAAAATCGTTCACCTTGCATGGTTTTCCTGTACCTTTCGGGGAATTTCCCAAGTTCCTCCAGACAGGTAGGGCTCGCTGGCTAATTACACCTCCTCCCACTGCAAACGTTTTTCTCTCTTAATTTTCCCGTCCCGACAAAAAAAAAAAAAAAAAAACCAACACTCAAACTTCAGAGGGAACAGGATTTAATTCAGTGCGCAAAATCTGAGCTGGGTGGGTTTGTCCTTGGGCTCTACGCTTGACACTAGCTCTTACTTCCTCTGCTGCGGGCTCTTCCCTGTTGGGAGGATGAGACATCAACCGTTATTACCGTCCGGTTGTCTCCATAGCCGAGTATGATGGCTCTTGCTTCGTCCTTATTCTCATGCGCTCCAAGATCTGGTTTTATAATAAATGAAGCCGTTATATAAAGCTTCAGCCCTCCTCTTTCGGAACTAATAATACTGGGATTTATGCCCCTCCGACAGAAAATCTTAACAGAACAATAACATAGCAACGCGTAATTCATCAATACGCAGGAATGAGCATGTATACTTGGGAAGAACTATACTTGGGAAAAATGGGCGTTCGGAGGAATGAGGTAGGAAACTTAAATGCCAAAATATAAAAAAGACAAAGTCACCTCCGTACAGGCCTTGAAAGCCCTTGGAGGAGAGGAAGTTAAAGGCTTCCACCATTGTTAACTGCGGCACGTTATGGGGTAGCGTGGTTAACTCTACGCCCGGCCGCCTTTTCCATCAGGAGTTAACCTGGTACTCATTTTTGGTGTAGGCTGAGTGAACCTCAGGGCCACATGCACCTCCGGAAGTGGAAATCGCGTTTCTTAAATTTTACGACTTCCTCACGGGATTCGAACCCACTTCCTTCCGGGCGAACCGAGCACGCCTCTACCTCCTCGGCCAGGCAGGCCCTAAATGCCAACATATAGATTCGGAAAAGTAGACTCAGAAAAATATGTTCTGAAAAAATGGTCGGGAACACTTCAACAGACTACTTAACGAAGAAAACCTGACGGAGAAGCTTGAGGATGAAGCAGTCAACGAGGAAATGGTGGAAGTATTATCCCGGGAAGAAGTGGAAAGTGTCCTACGAAAAATGAGAAAGGGAGAGGCGGTAGGACGCGTCCAGGTACCAGTGGAGATGGTGAGGACAACTTGGGAGAGAGGAGGATTGACCTCTTGTGGGATTTAATGAGAAAAGTCTGGATACAAGAAAAGATACCAATCTCTGAAGGCGAAGGTGCTGTGCAAGACTGCGCCGAGAGTGTGCTGCTTACACGTTAACAACCAGAAGTCATCCTCTCACAGCCACTGACTGTTCACATCCCACTTAATCTAATTCAGCCACTAAATTCAATTTCCTTTCTGGGACTGGAGCCTCTTAATACGGATAAACAAGAGACGCTATCCTGTCGTAGACAACATTTCGCTCGATACATTGACATGTTATTTAGTTTATTCATTCAGTCTGACACGTGGTTAGCCGGTTGGAGTGCCTTTGATATAAAAATCTTCCACCATGAGAATGTTGGCCGCCAGGGTAGGAGAGGAGAGGTGGTGGTGTACTTTTTCTAATCATTGCATTGCGTGCAATAAAGGCTGCATTACATGTCAAAGCTCTGTTTAGTGTTCATACGGAGTGAGGGTACGTGACGTTGTGGTTGGGGACGGGGATTCCTCCGCCGGATGGCGACGTTAAACCTTCGACACACCCGCTGATGTCACACCCAGATGTAGTGGTGGTCCATGTACATCAACACTCCCCTTGCTACTGCAGCCAGTCACTGTGCGCTGCCATGCCGGTACTTACCAGGTACGTTCTGGTCAGTATACATCACAATCTGTTTCCTTTCTACCCTGTGGATTTTTGGTCTTAGTCTCGTGATCTTCTTTACAAAGTGCATTTTTGGTGCTAGATTTATGTTTTACAGGATCACAACTTCACTTGACAACGCCTACTTCTTCAGCCTTCCTTACTTTAGTCATTAACAGAACGTAACTTGTAATGTTACTGAGTTTGAACAATAAATCTCTTACTTCAGAGGCGTGAACATCTGCACGTTGCTTATCTGAGATTCAAAACAATTCGAAGTGAACACAACTTCCTGCTTAGGGCTGCGTTACCAACTTATGAAGTCTAATAAACAGGTAAGCATGTTACCAACTTGCGAGTATCAAACCTCAACAGTCAATTCGAGAATATGTGTAATACAAAAAATATTGGCCTAGAGTATACAACTGTTAGGTGCCGATCCCAGGAAGAAACTAAAGAAGTAGAGCGTTTGCCTTCAATCAATCAGTCAATCAATCAATCAATCAATCAATCAATTAGTTAAATATTGACCACTGATCTGCGATTTGAGGCTGTCACCCACGGGCAGATTCCCTATCAGTTGTTAACTCAGTCCTTTCTTAAATGATTTGAAGGAAGCTGGAACTTTAATGAACATCTCCCTTGGCAAATTATTCCAATCACTAACCCATCTTGCTATAAACGAAATTTGCTTCAGTTTGTCCTCTTGAATTCCATCTTTATATTTATAATATTGTGATCTTTCCTATTGTTAACTCAATTCAAGCCTATTCGTCTTCTAATGTCATTCGACGCCATCTCTCCACTGATAGCCCGACACATACCACTTAGTCGAGTAGCTCGTCTCCCTACTTCCAAGTCTTCTCCGTCCAAACTTAGGAACATTTCGTTAACACTACTCTTCCGTCGGAAAAAAATCCAGAACAAATCGCGCTTCCTGAGATATTTTCTCAAGCAATGTCTTAATTTCTTTCTGAGAGTCAGCTATGACAAAAATCATTCGCAGATATACCGGTAATGCAAGAACTCCTTTGCTGACTTGTATGAATGTGATTGGCCCATAACAGTAACTGATATTATGTTACTCCGAATAGTGTAGTTTTACTTAGCCAATGTTTCTGAGCAGGATTGCTAACTCCTAGATACTCATTATCACCAGATATGGATTTGAAAAACACCAGAAATCTCCAGATCTGGATTTGAAAACTCTATAAATTCTCCAGATGTAGTAAGATATTGCATTAAATTTACACTTACCTCCTTTCAGTTGTGCTGTTCTGCCTCTAAAGTTTAGTAAGTCTAATGGTGTCCTCTTCTAAAGATAGGTCCAGCCTATATTATAGCCATATGATCAATTCAATACAAGTCACACTCAAACACTAGCACTATTATAATAATAAAATGTTCACTGCGTGTTATCAATTGTCGTAATCCTAACATAAGTGTATTTAATTGCAAACTATATACACAAATTAAAAACTGTACTATATTTGTTTATTTATGGCTAATCTGTATAAGTTGAGGGTACTTGACCCGGATAGTTGTATGACTCTAATGTGCCTATTTTCTGCAGTACTTCTTTCGGTAGATCGTATGTATAACAGCATTTCCCTGTCCTATTCAATCCAAATTTTACACACAAGACCGAATGGAGAGTTTGTATTGACATTCTATTTCTCAGTTTATTTTTAGTTATATTGACTTGGCTGAACACTCGTTCTACATCCGCATTAGAATGAGAAAGTACGAGAGTCGATATAACTAAATTTGCAAGTTCGCTGAAAGGGTTTTCACCAGTTGAATCCCTATACATATCAGCTTCTGCCCAAAATTTCACAGTGTCCTTAACTTCAGTCCACTGGATATGATGCAGATTTCTCCACTGGTTTTCTACTTTCGCAATAACATTATTGTCAGCATAAAAGAGTTGTGCTATATCAATAATTTGCAACTTAAAAGGCCTTAAACAATTTTCGGGTGAAAAGAGAGACATTTTTTCAAGGATCCCTATATTTTCAGGTAATCTTTGCCTCAATTGTTGGATAAGTTCAACAATGAATTGCACGCATCTATCGCGTAGTTGTTTCTGTTGGTCTTCAGAAAGCGAGGACGATGATACTTTAGTTTCGAAATCATAACCTAGATAGGGCTTTGGGTCCAGATGATTATTAATTTCTGTTTTCAGGACATCTACTTTGACAGTGGGCAGTAGAACCTTAGTGCATAATGACTTAATGAGAAGGATTAGGTCACCTAATAATTTTGTAGGATCTTGGTTTCGACTTTCGAACTTCTTATTTACGGTCTGCACTTCAACCAAAATTGGCTTCAGAAAAGACAAGTACAAGTAATTCTGAGGGTCGCTATACATTGAATATTAAATATCGGCTGTATAACAGCGATCTTTAAGACGAGCGATTTCAAAGTGTGTTTTTAACTCGGTCCACTGTTGCATTATTCTTGTCACTGCACTTTCGATGGACAGCCACCGAATTTGGCTTAACTGTACTAATTTCAGGGGAGAGTCGCCTTCATTTATTGTCTCGTATAGTTCTTTGTATACAACCTGCCGTAGAGATGATTGTGAAAACCAATTGTAACTTTCCCTTATGAGGAAATCTAAGTTCCTCGATAAACACCCTGATGCATGTGAAACTGCCAATTGTAGAGAGTGACAAACGCATCTGATTAATTGTATATTTGGCACTTTAGCCTTTAACTTTACATACATTTAGTCAAATCCAAACCTTTATTACACAGACATTTCTCCAAAGCCTCAACTATAGCATCAGCTGTACATTCTGACAACTCTACTAACTGTAGATATGTCACGACAATCTCTCTTTTTCTTTTTGAATAGTATCTTATAACAATGCCTAGTAACTTGGTAACTGAAATATCATTCGTTTCATCCAACAACAAACTATAACCGATTTCACTTTCACGTAAATCATCTATCAAATCTTTTTCAAAATGAGGAGCTGACACGTTTTGTATTATAGCAGTGCATTTTGTACGATGCAACTTCAAATTATTAATCCCTTTGCTATCGGGAAAATTCACTTTACACAACTCGCTAAGATGGTGAACCACGTGAACCGAGCAGTGTTCTGCTATGAAAAGTGCCGTTCTTCCTTCCACTAAATTTGTCTCAATATTAACTGGTTTAAAATTTAAAGTTTTCTGCCTATTAGAACTAAAGGGTTCGGCTGCCTTGAGGTGTTTAGCAGTGTTCCTACGTTTTTCAATATCTCCTAATTTAGCAGCTAGTTGAGTTTTACATTATTTGCAAAAGCCTTTTGTGGCATTTCCTTCTACTTTTAGTAACCACTTATTATACCTATCATCCTTAAGCCATTCGTCTCTAAATCGCTGTTTATACTGAGGCTTCCCCATGGTTCCCAACTACACTAACTCTGTAATTAACACATTTAACATAAATTAAGAAGTAGACACTACCACACAATCACAACTCAAAAGTCCAGCGCACTATCTTTAATCACACAGCGACATTGGCACTGGAGCTGGGCTCCTCGCATGATTCATTCTAACTTTTCCAGTTACAACTGTTACAAGTAAGAATGATGTCGACCGCGCTATTATTCACCTTAATAATAAGATCACCGAGCTCGATAGCTGCAGTCGTTTAAGTGCGGCCAGTATTCAGTATTCGGGAGATAGTAGGTTCGAACCCCACTGTCGGCAGCCCTGAAAATGGTTTTCCGTGGTTTCCCATTTTCACACCAGGCAAATGCTGGGGCTGTACCTTAATTAAGGCCACGGCCACTTCCTTCCCACTCCTAGCCCTTCCCTGTCCCATCGTCGCCATAAGACCTATCTGTGTCGGTGCGACGTAAAGCAACTAGCAAAAAAAAATAAATTAAAAAAATTACGTTAATAATAATAATAAGATCAATAATGCACGGAAATACAACATTGATGCTGTTAAAAATACAGCGCTCTTGCTCACACGCGACAATGGCGCTGGTTTTATTGTCAAGCGAGTCGCTTACGTAAACATGTTAAGATCATATTTTATATGATGGGTCATAATATTTTACTAAGTTATACGTCTCATGACCATAGTTCTTTTTTAAATTGACATTTTATTACAAAATCACCAAATACGTCACCAAATTTTAAAGAAAAACATATTTTCGACTTGTCGCAAAATTCAAATTTTGTCACCATACGCCTTCCTGAAAACACCAGATCTGGTGACAAAATCACCAGATTGGCAACCCTGTTTCTGAGTCTAGTGTCTCTTACTTTCTTACAGTGTAGTCAAATACTACATCGCCTGTTTTGCTCTATAATCACGCCGTACTTCTATTTAATTGTTATACATGTGTAATTGTTCCTTCAGTGAAAGATTTATTCTTTAGTATTGAAACAAAGTCTCATAAAACTATTATTACCGCAAATTGTCGACCTTTACTATTGTCCGACTCGCTGGCTGAATGGTCGGCGTACTGGCCTTCGGTTCAGAGGGTCACGGGTTCGTTTCCCGGCGGAGTCGGGAATTTTAATTGCTTCTCATTAATTCTTCTGACTCGGGGACTTGGTGTATGTGTCCGTTCCAACACTCTCCTCTTCATATTCAGACAACATACCATACTACCAACCACCACAGAAACACGCAATAGTGATTACATCCCTCCATATAGGATTGGCGTCAGGAAGGACATCTGGCCGTAAAACAGGGCCAAATCCACATGTGCGACGCAGTTCGCACCCGCGACCCTACAGGTGTGGGAAAAAGCGGTAGGAAAAGAACAAGAAGAAGAAGAAGAAGACTGTCCACATTTACAATTCTATCAAAATTCTGTCAGAGAGCATCAAAAACTTACCACTTTGTAACTACTTTCCAGTTTTGTTGTCTACCCCAACTGAATCCCGCACACGCCCAGTCCACTTCTAATTCCCAATCGCTGTACTGTTCCTGATAGTTATGGGGTCACTGGTGAAGCATCCCTAGATCCTGATACATATCAAGAATGCTTAACCTTTGATCCAGAAAAGTTGATAATAATGTTGCATGCATTTCAGTATCAAAATCAGATGCACCACAAAAATAAATAGTTCAGTATCAGACCTAAACATTGGTCAAATATTAAATTTAAAAAATCTGATTATTTTGGTAATGCGCTGGAACTGAAGATCACTCTTTTGGGAAAACGTGTAGAATCATAATATGAAGTGGGAAAAAAACGCATAAAGTTCACATCTGGTGTTGAAACTACAAGACATATTTGCATTATAACTTGTAGTTCCTTCGTTGTTTTTAATGAACAGTAATACTTTGAACAGTTATCCGATTCGTGGTCCTACTTTTTTTTTTTTTTTTGTCTTTAGGCCTACGTCTCATCGACACATATAGGTCTTATGGCGACGAAGGAATAGAAAAGGCCTAGGAGTGGGAAGGAAGCAGTCGTGACCTTAATTAACGTACAACGCCAGCAGTTGTCTGGTGTGATAATGGGAAACCACGGAAAACCATCTTCAGGACTACCGACAGTGGGGTTCGAACCACTAACCCCCGAATCCAAGCTCACAGCTTCGCGCCCTAATCGCACGACCAACTCGCTCGGTGTTCTATTTATTTTTGACATGAGTATGTCATATGGCTGGGGGTCATCCCAAAATTTGTGTAACGTCACGCGACAAAATGTGTGATGGAAGTGACGTCACATCAGTCGTTACCGTACGCCTTGGTCGCCAATGATGCTGCGGCTGTGGATTTGTATAAACAGAGTGTGTTGAAATAGAAAGTGTACCGTCAGTGACGTCACATTAGTCGTTAATGTAGGCCTTGGTAACCAAAGATGCTGCGGCTGTGGATTTGTATAAATAGTGTGTGTTGAAATAGAAAGTGTACCGTCAGTGACGTCACATTAGTCGTTATCGTACGCCTTGGTCGCCAATGATGCTGCGGCTGTGGATTTGTATATAGTAATCGCCGCGTAAGGAAATACCCCAGAAAGTAAATATCGCCGCCCGATGCTCTTCTGTTCTCTTTTTTGTAATGGCTGATCACTGCTGCCAACCTGCCTGGTTACATATTAAAATCACCAGACATAACCATAACAAACTAACCTCAATGTAAACACCGATAATGAATGTGTCCCTACCCTAGTAAATGCTAAAAGTTAAGATGAAATAAATCAAGATATTCATAATTAAGTCGGTTTCCACGCTCAATGAGGAATTAAGGAAATAAACACACTTTCTCACTCAAATTAATGTTACATGTATCTGTCTTTATTTTGATATACAGTAGGCGTACTAACCATATTCTTGAAAAGAGGGGCGTGTTAAACGATACAATTTATTTAATAAATCTTTGCAGTGTGATTTTCGAAAGTTCCAGACATCCAATGACTTCCCTTTCTTTTGCGCGAACATTTCCTTCTCTCTTCAATACCGGTAACCAGTAAGGAGAGAGATTACTGGGCATATTTTCAGCCTGCAGGCTGGTTATATCTTCAAGCTTACCCGGAAACATATAGGAATACTAATGTGCCAAGCTCCGTGAACGGAAATTAGGTCAGCTTTCAAGTTCACTGCGGATTTGAAAATAATAATGTAATAAGTTCTACTGCCAAAAAATTTCGTCCCGCAAGAGTTATTTCATGTACCGGTAGATCTAGACATGACACTGGCGTATTTGAGCACTTTCAAATACCGCCGGACTCGAACCCACCATATAAGAACACTAATGTGCCAAGCTACGTGAACGGAAATTAGGTCAGCTTTCAAGCTCACTGCAGAATTGAATATTACTTCTACTATCTACTTCTATCGTTTTCATATACGCCGAGGTGCCAGTATTTCGTCCCGCAAGAGTTCTTTATGTACCGGTAGATCTAGACATGAGGCTGGCGTATTTGAGCACTTTCAAATACCGCCTAACTCGAATCCGCCAACCTGAGCTAGTCATACATTCTCTCCTTCACTTGCTTAAATTAATTTAAAAAAATCCTGCCTTTATTCTGATGTAGGCATTACTATAACTGCATTCTGAAAGGAAGGGGGGGTCGTCGCCATAAGACCTAGCTGTGTCGGAGCGACGTAAAGCAAAAAAAAAAAAAAAAAAAAAAAAAAAAAAGGGGGGAGGGAATATAGATTGTATAATTCATTGCGATTTCTGGAAGTTCAAGGACTTACCACATAAGACATATCTGTCCTTCCTTTTAATAATAATGCTAACAGCTTTACATCCCACTAAGTACTTTTACGGCATTTGGCATTTGAAAAATATTTTCAGCTTACAAGTTGGTGTATCTCAAGCTTACAACATTACAGAAACCAATGTACAGGAGCACTATGAGTCAAACAACATTACCAGATTTTTACATATACCGGTACATTGCCTTAAATCACATGAAGACAGGTTGTGAGGCAAGAATGGGATAGGAAAGAGGGCTAAGATTTCAAACGTTTAAAATGTACATAAGCGTACAGACACAGCACTAGCCTGAAATGAAAATGACGGGCGAAAAAAAAACTTCAGACCTGCCGAGTGTGGGGTTCAAATCCATCACCATCTCCTGATACCAAGCTCACAGCAATGTGATCAAACTGCACAGCCAGTTCACTCAGTTTCCTACGACGCGTAATAGGCCTACCACATGGGCGACCCACTTACCTGTATATGGATCTTCAGTTCTTCAATTATACATGTATGCAAAAACATTATGCACCTTAGTAAAAGGTACTTCCCTAGTTGGTTCTCTGATTGGTGCACGTATAACAAATATGTTTGGGAAGAAATACTTTTATTTTATATTTATTTATATCATAAAGAAGTAATGTTGTCATAGCAAAAAGAATATGTAACGAAAAAATGAATCCAAAGAGATAAACATTATTTACTGTATTAAATATTAGTTTATTTACATGTTAAGCGATATGTAGTAGTAATAATAATAATAACAACAAACATGTGCAATATGGAAAAAGGAAATAAATACAAGTAAATATAATTTACAACATTTAGAGCCATTCCATGGTCACTGAATTACAAAGCAGGGGTATGAATAAACAAACATAATAAACATGAATACTAATATTTAAAAAGCAAAAAGCAAAGTCATCTCTGTACAAACCCTGAAAGCCATTGGAAGGGTGGAAGGTGAAGGCTTCCACTATCCACAACGTTGGCACTTGGTGGAGTGCAGTGGTTAGCTCTACGCATGCCGCCCTTGCCCCCCAGTAGTTAACCTGGTACTCGTTTATCATACGCACAACATTCCTTCCAAATTACGTTAAACCCCTGTCACTCATTATTATTATTATTATTAAATTGCAAATGGGAAATATCCCGGTGGCAACGGTCACTTACAGTAATGTAATAATAAAGTAAACATAATTACCCAACAACAACAAACAAAAAAACAAACAAACAAGCAAAGAACAAGAGTACAAGAAGCAGATATATGGAAGGAAAATATTGCAAGCATTACTGCTAGTTTAATATTCTAAATCGAGCAACATCATATACAAATTCTCACACAACTTAAGTATTTATAGTGCTTAACAATATGGCTTACAATATTATAGGTTGACCTTACTACTAGCTTACCATTATAAGTGATAATAAAGTGAAGTTAAACCGTAATTACCCTACAACAACAACATTACAACAAGCAAGAAATACTAGTAATTTAACTTTCTAAATCTAGTGTCATTATATACATATTCGCACACAACTTAAGTATTTCCAGTACTTAACACTACAAATTACAATACTACAGACTGAACTTGCTACTAGCTTAACACTACAAGTGATGATAAAGTTAAAACCTACTACCCAACAACTACAACAACTCAAGTATCGGTACAAAAAGGAATTCCATAAAAAATATTACAAGAAATACTACTAGTCGTTTTAAATCCAGCATCATGTACAGTTTCACACACAATTTAATTATTTCCACTATGGCTTACAAAACTATAGATTGAGCTTACTACTAGCTTAACGTTACAAGTGATAAAAAATAAAGTTAAAAACATTGTTAATTAACCAAGAACAACAACAATTACAAAAACATGAGTACAGCAAGCAATTTCCTGGAAAGAGAATACCACAAGTAAAAACCTCCCAGTTTCACAATCGAATCTAAGCAGAAAATCACAAATTCAGTGTCCATAATTTACAACTTTTACTTTTCACTTTACACAAACACTAATGGTCTTCTTAAATGACTTGATACCAGAAGGGAATCTATCAAAGACTGCTGCAGGTAATTTATTCCAATCCCTTACGATCCTGTTGACGAAGGAAAACTTGCCCACATCCGTATGCTGGTTTTTATGCTTATGATAATTTCTCGATAAGTATGAGGGAGGTTCCAAATTATTCCTAATACAACTCCAAGCAGCCCTTTCCGTATAGCTCTTATAAAGACCACACAGGCGAGCTCTAGTTCTTCTAGATTCAAGACTTTCCCAATTAATGGTATTCCTCCTATTCCCAGTTACGAAACGCATCGCTCTTCTTTGAACTTTCTCTAGGGAATTTATTAAACCCATCCTGTACGCATCCCAGCATGCAGATCCATATTCGAGAATGGGCCTTACGAAGCATTTATAAGGTTTATTTAAACCTACTAGGGTGGTGAACACATAAATAAGAATTCCAATGAAAGTATTTTCCTTCTGGACCTTCATGTCAGATTTTTTTTTAACAAATTTTTTTCACTATAATATGATTTATCTATAGAGCGAAACCGCTATGCAGTGTGCGTCTCATAGCTATCGAGATGGAATTGGTAATGTACTATGTATCTGTAGAGCCTATATACAAGACATATTACAATTACCTCTAAAGTGACATTTCAGCTGTGTGACAACGCTAAAAAGACTATGGACTTTGAGATTGGCATTCCTGAAGAGGGTTTTCTGCACTTTCCCATTTTTACACATTGATTCAAGAGTCTGTATTGGCTTGTGACAAAACCACAGTATTCTTCCGAAAACCACTGATAGGGACAGGTTTGGTTGTGATCCACCGAAAACAAATTATAATGACCGGTTAGGTTGTGATCCACCGAAAACCACTGATTGTCACAGGGTTAGGTTAGGTTCGACAGGAATTGTACTCGAGCGACTGTTGTCATTGAAAGCACTGCCGTGACGACTGAAGGCAATAAACATAAAACTGAATCCATTGATCTACAAAGTTTTCATTCAGTAGATACGCTAGGAACTGGCGAACCAACACCGTACCGGTACATACAAAGTTTACAGGAATCAACAAAGCAGGATATTAATTCGTGGTACTCACTGTTCTTTAAAGAGAAGAAATATCCAATCAACAATAGCTGCAGTGAACGTGGTTTTTCACTATTATTGTCCGGCCCCATGGCTAAATGGTTAGCGTGCTGGCCTTTGGTCACAGGATGCGGGTTCGATTCCCGACAGGGTCACGAATTTGAACCACCGTTGGTTAATATCTCTGGCACGGGGGCTGGGTGTATGTCGTCTTCATCAACATTTCACTATTATTGTGTAAAATAGAAACTTACTAGTTTTGACAAGTACAGTATGTTCAACAGCGACTCATGAATGATGACGGGCAGGATGTCCAACCTCACTAATCTATGTTGACGATGTATTTCATGGTAAAGACAGCTGCCTCTGTGGATCAGTGGTAGAGTGACGGCCTCCGGATCCCAAGATAGCGGGTTCAAACTCGGCAGAGGTAGTCGGATTTTTGAAGGACGGAAAAAAGTACATTCGACACTCCATGCCGTACGATATCGGCATGTAAAAGATCTCTGGCGACACATTTGGTGTTTACCTGACAAAATTAATTAAATCTCAGCCAGAGACGCCCAAGAGAGTTTCGGTATACTCGGTCTGCCATCTAGTGGGTCTAGAATAAAACGGAACGTCAAAATTGACGAGCAGACAGCCAGATGGCGTCAACTTGAAATGTCTACACACGGTAACTGAGGCCATACGATTATTATTATTATTATTATTATGGTAAAGACGAATTACTTTGCAATGCTATCTGTCTTAATGGTAATGTACTATGTACCTGTACTAATGTTGGCTACTGAGTGCATGATTCGAAGCAGTGTATCGATTCATTCAAGTGTCCGAGTGAATCGATTCACAGGAACGGCAAGCTCACGGCACACAAATCATCCACAATCACGGCTCAGTGAGCCACATGACACACGGCTCCTTATAGGCATAATGGACACTGGCGGGGAGCCGAGCTTACGTTGCAGCGAGACACAGTGAATCATGGCACACTGAAAGAATCGTGCGTAGTCACGGATCAGTGAGACACAACACACACACGGCTCATTATCGGTACACTGGACATTGGCGGGGAGCCAAACTTCCTCTGAAGCAATACATACAGAGTCATGGTACACTGGAAAAATCATATACTACAATGGACTCTCGAGCTCAGCTCATTTGAAAATAATACCCACTCGCATTCACTGTCCTCTTCTTACAGGGAGTTTTAAATAATAGATGGATTTATTTGCAGTGTTAAAAAGATAGTCAGAACATAATTCCAAAGTACCTAACTTGTAAGTAGGTAGGCAATTAGGTTATTCTAATTACCGTATTAGTTTAATCAATCAGTATTTTTATAACTAGTTGAAGTTCGACAATTACTTAAACTCAGCTCTCTAGCCTCCACGCCTGTCTGAATGGCTCAGACGGATGAGGCGCTGGCCTTCTGAACCCAACTTGGCAGGGCCGAGCTCAGTGCGATGGCATTTGAAGGTGCTCAGCCTCGTGTCAGTAGATTTACTGGCACATAAGAGCTCCTGCAGGACTAAATTCCAGCACGTCGACATCTCAAAAAAACCCATAAAAGTTGTTAGTGGGACATAAAGCCAATAACATTATTATTTAGTGTTGTATGTCCGGCGCTCCCTTTCTCGCTCCACCAGCCAGCTGCACGCGCGCCTGTGTATCATTCTGCTAGCTTCGACGCGCAGCCCTCAGTGCGCGTGCCTGACCATCGAGTGTACTATAAATAGGAGCTCCCTGCCTGCTCACTTGCCCACTCGCCCCGGTGTCCAGCTCCAGAATACACCCTACGTCGAGCACGGAGGCTACTCCTCTTGAAAATGTGCTTCGACCAGGTGGACTGAATTTCTGGCAGTACGAGGTTTCACCTCTGGTCACCGCTTCCTTTCCTGTTTCCGCTGCCTATGTTCCGTAATTCTTTTACAAGCCATTTCATTCCCTAAGTTATGCAAGCTCCCTTAGTTTCGCTAGGTGGAATTTCTTCAATCAATTGAACTTGCTTTTTAGGAATTCAGGCACTTCAACAAACAAGGACTCTCAAAGACATTTATGTTAGTGTGCCAGATAGTTCTCGACTATCAACGTGTCAATTCACAAAGACTATCTTTTCAAGATAGGAGTGTATATAAAGACTGTAAACCTGTACATATTGTATAAAGACAGACTTTTCTCAAGATTCAATATTCCTTTTTGCTTCAAAATAAATTTCAGTTATTTATGTAAATATCATAAAGTGAAGCAATAAAAGTTGTGTTTTGTAAACTTCAATCTTGGTTACAACACAACTCTATGGCGACGAGGTAAAAAAGCAACTCTACCATTCTTCGGCCCCATTCGCCAACTCTATGGCGACGAGGTAAAAACGCACCATCCTACAATTCTTCGACCCCAGTTGCCAACTCTATAGTGACGAGGTAAAACAAGCAACAAACTACACGTCATTGGCCCCAATCGCCAACTCTATAGCAACGAGGTAAACACGACACTACAATTCAACAGGCCCAGTTGTCAACTCTACGGCGACGTGCTAAACAACAACGACACTCCAACCAGTTCTGACACACAGCTTACCTTACTCTTTCTTGCACGCATCTCGCAATGGCTACTGCAGAACAACTCGCTACGGTCTTCCAAGCCTTACAGCAGCAACAACAACAGTTTATGCAACAACAACAGGCAGCATTAATTCAGGCTCTTCAAACTATTTCTGTCTCTACACAGCCATCAGCTATTCCTCCGTTCTCTGCTTTTGATCCAGCTAAGGAAGAATGGTCGGTTTATTTAGCCCGTTTACAACAGCATTTCATCTGCCATTCTGTCACAGATGATCAACGCCGCCGCGCACTATTTCTTAGTTCGGTTGGCAATGCTACGTGTGACTTACTACGTAAATTAAGTCCGGAAGAACACTTATCTGAGGTACCCTTCACGCAGCTCTTGGCCCGTCTCACGGAACACTATGCCAAAGCTCCTCACATAGTGGCTGCTCGCTATAAATTTTTTCAGTGCAGAAAGCAACCCCATCAGACACATACTGAATGGATAACTGAATTGCGTGGTCTAGCTAAACCCTGCCAGTTCATCTGCTCCAAGGACGGTTGTGGTTCATCCTACACTGATTCTCTCATTCGGGACATGATAATTTTACATACTCCTGAAGACAAAATACGTTTTGACGCTGTCAAGCAAAGTCACCCTTCTTTAGAAGACGTCCAGCGTATTGCTACGGTTTATGAGCTTACTACCCAGACTGCCGCAGCCATAGCTTCTCCACACGAAGTTGCACAAGTCTCGCCTCAGGCCCGCAAGTCCTCTGCTACAATGAACCGTACGGATAAGGCGCTCTCCACCAAGCATTCTCGCCAGGTTCCCTCTCGTAATGCTACACGGAAGCCCAATTCTAACAGCACCTCGAAACTCCTGCCTTCCTGCCGAGGTTGTTTCAAGCATCATGAACGTCGTGACTGTCGTTTTTTCAAAGCTACTTGTGAACGATGTAATAAACTTGGACACATTAAGACTGTCTGTCAAAGTTCGCTCCGCCCTGCTCAGACTACTGCAGCACGCCGGAAGCATATACAGCCCCGCCAAGACATGGAAGTTGATCAGATCAATCTTATTCTTCCCACAAAGGATTCTCACAAAATCATCATTCCTCTCTCATTCTCTGATCGATCTGTCGATTTTCAATTAGATACTGGATCACCTGTCTCTATTATTAACCTGACTACCTACCACGACTTAGGTTCACCTTCATGCTCTCCAGCTGACATCCAGCTCGTGACATTTAACAAGAAGAATATTGACATCAAAGGTCAAATCAAGCTTCAGGCTAGTTATAAAGGAATTCAGAAGGCCATTCCTCTTCTCGTAGTTAACAACTACACTGCATCAAACATTATGGGCATGGATCTATTTAACTTATTTGGTTTCCAGATACATGACAACATTCACGTCGTATCTACATTGCAGCCTACTTCTGACGTTCCCGCTCTCCTAGCGCAGTTTCCTGAAGTCTTCGACTCTCAGCTCGGAACAGCCAAAGACTATACAGCTCATATACAGCTGAAATCCGGAGCTAAGCCTCGCTTCTTCAAAGCTCGTCCAGTACCCCTAGCACTTCAAGACCAGGTCACGAAAGAATTAGAACGATGGATACAAACTGGAATTGTTGTACCAGTTACTTCTAGTCAATGGGCTACTCCACTTGTGGTAATCAAGAAACCTGATGGTCATGTTCGACTTTGTGGCGATTTTCGATCTACAGTCAACGCACAACTCGACACAGATATCTTTCCTATTCCACGTCCAGAAGACTTATTCCGTCGTCTCTCTGGTGGACAATTCTTCTCTCGAGTTGATCTTAAAGAAGCATATCTCCAGCTACTTTTAGACGAAGAATCTAAGAAATTTCTCACACTCAACACTCCTCTCGGACTGCTCCAGCTCCAGCGGCTCCCATTCGGTGTTTCATCCTCAGCGGCTATTTTTCAGCGCTATTTGGCTCAACTCACCGCCTCCATTCCCGGTTGTGCTAACTACCTGGATGATATTATTGTTACTGGAAAAGATCATCAGGAACATCTAACCAATCTACGCCTCCTTCTCCAGACATTGAAAGACAATGGCCTACGAGCGAATCTCGCTAAATGTACCTTCTTTCAGCCTCAAGTTCACTACCTAGGACATATACTTGATAAGAATGGAATTCGTCCTAGTACACAGAATGTCTCAGCGATAGTAACCATGCCAGCACCCCAGAACCTCAAGCAGCTTCAGTCCTTCATAGGCAAAGCGAACTATTATAATAAGTTCATTCCACGCTTCGCTACAGTGGCAGCTCCATTAAACGCTCTACGTAAAAAAGGTGTTAAGTTTCAGTGGACTCCGCAATGCCAACAGGCATGGAAAACAATCAACAACGCCTTAATTCAAGCTATACAACTCACTCATTTTCAGCCCGACAAGATCATCACGCTAGCTACTGACGCTTCAGACTACGGTGTCGGTGCCGTTCTCTCCCAGAAGGATCGTCATGGACAAGAACGCCCCATCGCCTTCGCTTCGAAAACACTTAATGACCATCAACGTCGATACTCACAGATAGAGAAAGAAGCTTTAGCCATCATCTTTGGTATTCGCCGTTTCAATGAATATCTCTATGGCAACCATTTCCTGATCATTACCGATCATAAGCCTCTCGTACACTTATTCCATCCTGGTAATAAGATCCCAGAGAATTCCCTCAGAAAGCTTCAAAGATGGTCCATGTTCCTTTCTGATTATTCCTATCAGATTGTATATCGAGCCACATCCCAGCATTGTAATGCTGCTGCCCTCTCCCGCTTACCCGTTGGTCCTGATACTGCCTTCGATTCTCAAGAATCTGAATGTCTTCAGTTGGACATCGAACTTGAAGATACTGTATCCAGTTTTCCTATTGATGCTACCTGCATAGCTAAAGCTACGGATAAGGACAGTACACTTGCTACCGTACGTACTTACATCCGCAACGGTTGGCCTCTTCAGAGCACACTTCCTGCCCACCTGGCACCTTATCATCGTATGCAGCATCGTCTCACGACTCGTGCCGGAGTTGTATTACTAGAAGCAGGCACCATCTTCCGAGTGGTTATCCCACTTAGCCTACAGAAACAAGTTCTCGGATTATTACACCAAAGCCATTGGGGTATCTCCAGAACAAAACAACTCGCCCGTCAACACTGCTACTGGCCCGGTATTGATGCCGCCATCGAAAAGCTAATACGTCATTGTGAGCAATGTCAAACGAATCAGAACGCCCCGTCTTCTGATCTTGCTTCATGGCCTCCTGCTACTACTCCATGGGAACGAGTTCACATCGATTTCGCAGGTCCTTTCCTCAATTCCATGTGGTTAATAGTCATCGATTCACTGTCAAACTTTCCATATGTCGTGGATATGCATTCGACTACTACAACCGAAGCTACCATTCGTGCTCTCCAGAAAATCTTTACTACAGAAGGTTTACCGCAAGTACTCATTTCGGACAACGGACCTCAATTTACAGCTACTGCTTTTCAGAACTTTTGTACACATAATGGCATACGTCATATCCTAGCACCACCTTTTCACCCTCAATCTAATGGTGAAGCTGAACGCTTCGTACAAACATTTAAACGAAGTATGAAGAAAGCTGTCTCTTCAGGCTTAACTAAAGACCAAGCCTTGCTCCAACTCTTAAACAACTACAGAACTCTACCCGGCGCTGATAATATCACTCCTGCACAGAAGCTCCATGGACGACCTCACAGAACTTTACTTTCTCTGTTACAGCCTCTTCCGGCCCAGCATAAGACATCACCAACGAAGTTCTCCCTCAACGACAAGGTCTACACCAGGACATTCAAATCCAACCCACTCTGGATACCTGGAGTCATCTGCAGATCTTTGGGTCATCGTCTATACGAGATACAGACTACGGAGAAACGTATCTGCCGCCATCAAGATCAGATACGTCTGCGCTACCGCCCCTGTCCAGCTATTGATGCTATTGCTAAACCTGATAAATCTATTGCTGAACGCGCTTTAGATCATTTAATAACAATGGGTTCCTTTCAGGACGAGACAGCGCCACTCCGCCCAGTTCCAGCTCCGGACAATACAACAGAGAAATCAGCAGCTCCGCCCCAGCATCGCAGTCGCCACCAGCGCCGCCGCCGTTTCACGCCGTACCGGCGTATTTAGGAGGGGAGGGTGTTGTATGTCCGGCGCTCCCTTTCTCGCTCCACCAGCCAGCTGCACGCGCGCCTGTGTATCATTCTGCTAGCTTCGACGCGCAGCCCTCAGTGCGCGTGCCTGACCATCGAGTGTACTATAAATAGGAGCTCCCTGCCTGCTCACTTGCCCACTCGCCCCGGTGTCCAGCTCCAGAATACACCCTACGTCGAGCACGGAGGCTACTCCTCTTGAAAATGTGCTTCGACCAGGTGGACTGAATTTCTGGCAGTACGAGGTTTCACCTCTGGTCACCGCTTCCTTTCCTGTTTCCGCTGCCTATGTTCCGTAATTCTTTTACAAGCCATTTCATTCCCTAAGTTATGCAAGCTCCCTTAGTTTCGCTAGGTGGAATTTCTTCAATCAATTGAACTTGCTTTTTAGGAATTCAGGCACTTCAACAAACAAGGACTCTCAAAGACATTTATGTTAGTGTGCCAGATAGTTCTCGACTATCAACGTGTCAATTCACAAAGACTATCTTTTCAAGATAGGAGTGTATATAAAGACTGTAAACCTGTACATATTGTATAAAGACAGACTTTTCTCAAGATTCAATATTCCTTTTTGCTTCAAAATAAATTTCAGTTATTTATGTAAATATCATAAAGTGAAGCAATAAAAGTTGTGTTTTGTAAACTTCAATCTTGGTTACAACATTTAGCCTACCCTATGACTATGAGTTATGCTCATGACCACTCGAAATTGTCTCAGTTTGTATGTCGCATCATTGCACAATGCTTCAATAATCAAATCACCAGGTTACCGGTATACGTGGACAGTGAGTATGTAAGTAGACTGATGCAATAGCTTATATAAATTATGTTTAATCAGAAAACCAGTGGGCTACTGTCCATCTCGCGTAGCCTATACAAAATATGACGATTTAAAAAAAGCCTCTGCCGATAGAAAAAGACATTTTCAAAGATGACCCAGTTAGTTGGCCGACTCGACGATCTTCTTCTCAGTGTGTTTCACTTCATTTCTCCACATCTCTGCTGTCACCTGCAGAATATATTGAAGTATCACAACCTGACAAGTATATTATAAACTCCACTTGCCTATATCCAATAAATAACATTTCCACTTGGCCTACCTGATCAAGAGATTCTTTCCACACAGCTGTAGCTCTGTCCAATCCATGACAAGGTCTTGAAGCCACTGTTTTGTTATAATACTGTTTTGCCACAGACCATGCAAATTCGATGGCATTGAAAAATGAGTGGTATGGAGGAAATCGTAGGACAGTATGGCCTTCACTGTGCAGCATCTCGTCAACAATGTACCTGGTTTTAAAGAAACAGAGAAATATTATTATGCATACATGAAAGTCAACAACATGAATGTAAACAACATTATCTAAACTTATGTTTAGGTGCTTCTGTACCTCTTTAAGTGACTTCGATTCATATTACACAACCTTTGCAGCTCATCTTTTGTAGCATAATCTTGATTTCTCTTCAAGTTTGTAGCATCAAATCAGCACCTGTAAGAATTTTAAGTTTTAGTTTGAAGTTATTTCTTCTAAAAAAAAGTATTCCCTAAAAATATGAGATCCTCTTCAAGGATAGGCCTATTAATTGATAAAAAATGTGATTTCTGTTGAATGATACAAAAAGATGTCTGATTTTAAGTGAAACCAACTACTGTGTAGCAAAGTCACCTGATGATGAAGTCAATGAATTACTACTTACACTACTTTATCCTAACATCTCTCATGAATGTATTTCCATTAGTAGGCCTATATCTGGATTAGAAGTCCACGATCACTTGCATTAATGATATAAGTATAAACACCCATTTCAATACCTTAGAACAAATGTAATTGCTGCGAACACTGAACCTATATCAGGCAGTAAGAAATAAGAAGCTTGGAAGGTGTTCAACAGTCAGGTATCAAGCACCGATTCAGGTGGAGATTGTTGAATGCAGAATAAACATAATAAATAGGCCTGCAATACAAGTAATTTACTGATACAAATATCCAGTAATATTATATGAAAATACACTGGGGAAGTTTTGATTGAAGTACCTCTCTAAGGTTAATCATTGGCCTAAAGTGAATACCTGCAAGTCTTTTTAATAACCAAGAGTTCCCTTGACAGTGGAGAAGTCAAAATCAAAAACCACGTACAGAACCCAATGAGCGGTAAGTTATAATGCCACTACCGATCTCGTGCCAGTCAATTTCAATCAATCGGGCACCACTGATCTGCACTTAGATCAGTCGCCCAGGTGGAAGATGTAGTTTCAGGGATAGGCCTAGTCTTTTCTTCAATAATTGCAAAGAATTTGGAAATTTATTGAACATCTCCCTTGGTAAATTACTCCAATCCCTAACTCCCTTCTTAAAAAAAACAAAAACAAATATTTGCCCCACTTTTCATCCTCAACTTTATAATTGTACTATGATCTTACCTACTTTTAAAATACCACTGAAACGTATTCGTCTACCAATGTCATTCCACACCACCTCTCCACCGACAGCTCGGAACACACCACTTAGTCCAGCCACTCGTCTCCTTTCACCCAAGTCTTCCCAGCCCAAACTCGACAAAATTTTTGTAACGCTACTCTTTTGTCAGAAATCACCCACAACAAATCGTGCTTCTTTCTTTTGAACTTTTCCAGTTCTCAAATCAAGTAATCCTAGTGAGGGTCTCATACACAGGAACTGTACTCAAGTTGGGGTTTTATCAGAGACTTACGTGCCCTCCCCCTTTACATCCGTACTACAAACCCTAAATACCCTCATAACTATGAAAAGAGATATCACCTCACTATAATAAAATGAAGTAAAATAAAGTAAGAACATACCAGGTACAAAGCCATCTTTCTTTCCAGCAAGAACAATAACCAGTCTTCCTCCCTCAGACACAGGTCGACGAATTACTCCTTGAACATCATGTCCAGATTTGTGTGGTTTATTCCAGGAGTATGTGGGCGACCCTGAAAGAGAAATGAACATTTGAAACCAAAGACACCTGATGAAGATAAATTATTCTAAGATTTTTAAATAAAATATAACATATAACATATATATTCACCACTACCCTGTAAGAATACACACACAGAAATATATTACATACACATACACCGTACGTCAACAGGAATACACAAAGGTTAAGTCTACAAACCGTATCGAAGTCGACACAAGACATGGTATAGGCCTACATGATTAGGTTAGGTTAGGTTCAGAATGAAATACTGCTCCATTTGAACTGATTGTCATTATGTCAGAAACTTATCATAGAAACAAGATAAAAACGAACACTTACCCCAGTTAATAATGAAACTCTTGCCATTAGCTTCGTATCACTGCGACTGATACCTTCTTCGTCGTAGTTCGTGTTTCAATTGCTCGTAGCAATGTACAAGCATTTCTTGACCTGATGTTTGTAAAGGACGTAACCTTGCTTTCCTTTTCGGAGGAGTTCTTGCAGATTTTTCTTCCTTCTTCCTTCTTAGACATCCCAATCGAATTCTGTTCGTATAAGTATGGGACGAAATAGGAACGTAATTAATAAAATGTTGTGCTCATCATTTCACACAAACTATGTTATTAAATGCATTATCCGAACATGCCACAATTCTACTTACCTGGTATTAGCCAAATAGATTTACAATCCCACAGAAAAAGAAAATATTCTTTAAATATTCTCGCAAATGTATCATTAGTGACTTTAATACCAATGCGGTGGCAACACGCAATTCACGCTAGAACAGTGATTGAACGTTGCCAACGTGCCAGATTAACGGTAAATGTAAGATGTCGTATCGGCAAGTAGGGTCCCTAAACTGTATGGTTACCGACACTGAAAAAGACCCAACAGCAAGAAAAGTTACTATAAATCAATACTTTAATATTACAGGGGAGAAAGGGTAAGGTTGCACCCTTAGGGTACGTCCTTACACGGGGACGACTATAAATAGTGTGTGTTGAAATAGAAAGTGTACCGTCAGTGACGTCACATTGGTCGTTACTGTAGGCCTTGGTCGCCAAAGAGGCTGTGGCTACAAGTAAAATTCCTTTGACATACCGTTGCAGTTCTCCTAGATATAACATTGAGTTTCATTTATTGAAAAATATATCATTAGCTTTTCGCAAAGGGAAACGTTTCTTTAATTTTGAAAATTGTCATCGTCACGGTTAGAAATACGACAGTCTGAGTTAATTTAAAATGAATGTGTATGTATTGATTGATATTCGGCCTCTGTGTCCACGTTATCCTTAACACCTAAACATGGACATGTTCCTGAACGTGGCATCTCCTTTTTAAAATAATCTATTGAATTGAATTTGAGTTCGTCATTCTATAGCTAAGTGAGATAAAGGTGGCACCAGTCTAAGAGAACAACACCGCAGTCCTTCCGAGAAAATCCATTTAAGACATAAGTATAGTTATCTGGAGGTGTTAAAGAAGTCCTCAATAAATTATTGGAGCCGGCACTAAGTCTTAATGGAGGCCCTGATAATAGCTCTATTAAAAATGAAGCGGGCTGGCCGACAGATTAAACCGGAGGAGGACGTTCCCACGGACTAGGGCAGTGCGGTCCACAACTCTTACTTATTACAACAATGACTTCACCAAGCTACTTCATCTAACAAGTATAATAATAATAATAATAATAATAATAATAATAATAATAATAATAATAATAATAACAATAATAATAATAACCGGGCGAGCTGTCCGTGCGGTTAAGGGCGTGCAGATGTGAGCTTGCATTCGGGAGGTAATGGGTTTGAACGCCACAGTCGGCAGCCCTGAAGACGGTTTTCCGTGATTTCCCCATTTTCACACCAGGCGAATGCCTTAATTAAGGCCATGGCCGCTTCCTTCCCAATCCTAGCCCTTTCCTATTCCATCGTCGCCATAAGACCTATCTGTGTCGGTGCGACGTAAAGCAATTCTGTCTGTTCTGCGGCTGTCTAGCCGAGATGAGCCCGTCGCTCTGTGGAGAGTGTTACCTTGTACTCACCACTGACAGAGGTGGACCGGGAACTGAAGCTTGGGCGAATGTCCTACATTTAATGGTAATAATAGTAGTTTTACCGTAAACGCTACAACTGGAAAATAATTCGCAGCAATGAGCTTACGTCGACGTATTGAAGTTACATAAAACACTTTGAGGTTTGAGCATACGAACAGATAAATAACTCGTACAGTAACAGAATACCGTCAAAACTGTTAATTGCGACATCACTTTTAACGACATATCGTATAAAACGGCGAAATTTTATCACATTTTCGGAGAAATATTTCGACTATAACCTCCAGTGTTGATTTTTGTTTGTTACGCGTTTGGAAATTGCTGGCAACAAAGTAAATTTCATTTTTGAACTCTGTGTATATGAAATGTGTGTATCACACTAAGGAAGGAGAGAGAGAACATCTCATTTACCATGTGCGACATCACTGATCAATTTACATTGTTGCTACTTCTGTCCTCACTTATTGCTTTCAAAGACTTTAATATTGTTGTTGTTAGTCGTTTAGTCGCTTTCGACTCTCCGTGACCCCATAGACCACAGTACGCCATTTCTTCCTGTCGTATACTATTTTCCGAAGTCTTTCTAAATTGAGAGCCGTGGCTTCCTTGATGCCATCAATCCACCTCATCCGTTGTCGCTCTCTTCTCCTGTTACCATCAGTCTTCCCCAGCATTAAGGTCTTTTCCAGTGAATCATGTTTTCTCATAATATGACCGAAGTACTTTAGTTTTTGTCTGAGTATTTGACCTTCCAGTGAACAGCCTGGGTTGATTTCCTGTAATATGGACTTATTAGATCTCTTCGCAGTCCACGGAACTCTTGAGGAGTTTTCTCCAACACCATAGTTCAAATGCGTCTATTCTTCGAGGCTCAGCCTTTCTTACTGTCCAGGTCTCGCTTCCGTACATTGCTACTGGGAAGACCATAGGCTTCACTATACGAATCTTCGTTCTTAAAGTTACGTCTCTACTCTTGAAAATGTTATCAAGGTTGGCCATTGCCTTCCTCCCAAGGAGCAAGCGTCTCTTAATTTCATGGCTGCAATCGCCGTCAGCAGTTATTTTGGAGCCCAAGTAGATGAAACTAGGAACAACCTCCATTGTTTCACCATTTATATGCCAGGAGGTGATAGGTTTAGTTGCCATGATCTTTGTTTTCTTGACATTCAACCTTAGTCCAGCTTTTCCACTTTCTTCTTTCATCTTCATTAATAGATACTTAAGTTGTTCTTCACTTTCTGCCAACAGGGTGGTGTCATCAGCATATCTAAGGTTATTTATATGCCTCCCACCAATTTTAGCTCCAGTTTCTGTTTCATCTAATTTGGCATTCCTCATCACATACTCTGCATATAAGTTGAATAAATAAGGTGACAATATGCAGCCTTGACGTACACCTTTCTCAATCTTGACCCATTCAGTTGTTCCGTATAGGGTTCTCACCGTAGCTTCCTGATCAGAGTAGAGATTTCTCATAAGGCAAATAAGATGATCTGGTACTCCCATAGTCTTGAGTACATGCTACAATTTATTGTGGTCAACACAGTCAAAGGCTTGAGCATAATCAATAAAGCATAAGTATAGGTATTTCTGGAATTCTCTTGCTTTCTCCATAATCCAGCGAATATTAGCAATTTGATCTCTGTCTGGTCCCTCTGCCTTTGCGGAAACCAGCTTGTTCTTCAGGTAGTTCTCGATCTACATACTGCCGAACCCTATTTTGCTTGAATATTACTTATTGTTTTATATTTTGCTGATATTTTATTGGTGTACGTACTGTGTAAACATTAGAAGAAAAGTTCCTCTCAATCCCACTTCACAAATACAGTACTGGAAATACAATACCGGTACATATTTCATTGATGTTTTTTGAAGTTTTAATATAATTTTGTTAATCTATTCATATAGAAATAAGAATTTTGTCTGTACATTGCTCAGAATTTAATAAGAATTGTATTTCTCTATCGGTCGTGTCCACAGTAACAAGGAAATGAACTTTTATAATTTTCCGTCATTTCTGTCGGTCTGTCTGTCAGTCTGTAAGTATGTATGTACGAACATCACGAGAAAATGGCTAAAGAAAATTTAATGAAAATCGGTATGAAAATTCGGGGAATGATGCACTACAATCTAGGGTATAAATAATTGTATTCACGCTGAGTGAAATAGTAGTTCAGGGGAAGGCGTAAAATGTAATTCAAAAATATCTATATTAATAGTGGTTCTATCGTTAAATACTACATGAGCAAAGTTATATAGAATTACATTTCCTATCATTTATGCCACACACTTTTACCGCACCGGCTATGATAAGAGAGATATTCATGAATTTCGATTTTTGTTGCTCAGTCCACATCAGCGCCGAACCACGAGACAACAGAATTTAATGAGAATCGGTATGTAAAGTCTCGGGATAAGGTGTTACGTCTTATGCAGGCTGGATGGAATGGTAAGCTTAGCTGAAGCTGCCTAAAAATTACTTTTTAAATAGCCTACCTATGTTTTTGGTGCTATCGAAAAGTATTATATGCCGTAACCAAAGTTACAGAGAATACAATTTCCAATCATTTATGTCTTATACAGGTTTTTTTTTTTTACAATTGGCTTTACGTCACACCGACACATATAGGTCTTATGGCGACGATGGTATAAGAAAGGTGTAGAAGTGGGAAGGAAGCTGCCGTGGTCTTAATTAAAGGTACAACTCCAGCATTTGTCTGGTGTGAAAATGAGAAATGACGGAAAACCATCTGCAGGGCTGCCGACAGTGGGGTTCCAACCCAGTATCTCCCGGGTACAAGCGCACAGCTGCGCGGCCCTAACAGCACGGCCTACTCACCCGATACATATACACATTTTACCGTACCGACTATGATAACAGAGTAATGGATTAGGACTTTTGTCACTTAGTCCATATGAACGCCGGGCATTGCTAACATGGAAATATTGTTTAATTGTGTTAATTGGCAATGGTTTTTGTCATAATTGTCTCAAGGTGTAAAACCGCGTGGTCATCGGCCCGTATTGACAAGGAATAATGTTAAATGAAACCGGTTTCCACTGTATACTAAAACATTACTTCTGTGTCGTTTATAACGCAAGGAAATCCTCCTCCTCTTCTGTGTATACCCGAAATCCAACGTACTACAGGTTGACTGATTTTGATGAACTTGTTTATATATTGAACCCATGACCTTTGTGCCCTACGGATACTATGTATTAAATTCTCAATTGGAATAAGAAGTTCGATTTCTTGATAGCACGGAGTTGACACGTGGCGAAGGGATGGCTACCTTCTGTCCCACGCTCTGGGACACGTGACGTCATTCGCACGTGTCGACAGCGGAAGAATCTAAGTTATTTCGGTGGGTTATTTCAGAAGAACGCGTGTGTATGGCGTACCCAAGCCAAGTCGACAAAATATAGTGCCTATCAAATGAGGTCATTTATCCAGCTAATTTAATATGTATACATTTTAAATGTCCATGAACACTACCGCCGGAAATGTAGCAAGTATGTGGTTACCTTCAAAACTCTTGTAATTACAGTTCAGTTAAGTCAGAAAAGTTACGGACATTTTCTTAGCGGCAAAGGGAGATGCCCGGAGAGAGGGAGTAGGTTCTATAAATAAGAAGGGACGCCATGATGAAGCCCCCTGCATTTTGTATCACGAGGCTGAAGACGGAGGGTTGAACTGCTCAGTAAATCACGACAAGTGAAGGGAATTTTCTTTTTTTATACGCTTTATTTCCAGGAAACCGGAAGAAAAAATTGATCTGTACAGCCAGAAATGTAAAAATGGCTAAATAAAAATGTTAGGGTCACAGGTGAGCCCTAAGATGAATGCTGGCGTGACTTAAGGTATGTGACTTACCATCTTACCACCTACTATATCTTGTTTCATGATGTCTAACTCATATGTATTTGAAAGAGGTATATACGACGCAGTTGGTCGCCCCTATGTGGTTTTTGTAAATGTCAGAATACGACGAAAAAGGGTCATTTGTTTTTATTTTTTACTTGGATAAAATTTTGAAGTCTTGCGAGTGCCGTATGATGTTGTAAAAAGTTATTAAATAGGGTTTCGAAGTGATATCACGTCCAATGTAGATCGTCATTCCCATGTGTTTATTGCCTATATTTTGTGATGTCAAATTAAGATGTTCATTCGATGTAAAATTTTCAATTGGAATTTTGATGGAGTTGGCGCAGAAGGGATCAGGGGTTACCCATTTTCAATCGGATGGAAGCGCTGTACGTAGTGTTGAGTAACGCATGTCGGTGAATTTGTCATGAGTGTAGTGTATTCTATGTCCGTTTAAACCGTATCTGAGTGATCATAATACCAGGAAACTTGTAAGTCATTTTCGTGAAAATCCAGTTATTAAAATACGATATCATTTTATGCGAAGTTATTCATTAATAAAGCACTGTGCGTTATTAGACGTCGTGGATTCTAGTAAGGATTTTATTCCAGTTCTTTTGTCAGTGATAGTCGTGAGTTTGGGAAACAGAGGTTAGTTTTGTCGTGTAAGTCGAGATGAGATTTGTGAATCAGGTGTTGGAGACCTGTCAAATGAAGCCGGGACTTGTGGAAGCCCGAGGAAGATTTTATAATGTTGGGAATGGAAAGCAGTATACAAGAATCCACGCCGGTATTAATTTGCGATGTGTACAATTATTGTCGGACTTTTAAAAGTAAATCTATGTGCATATTTGGTTGGTCAGAATATATCGTATTTTGTAATTAGTCTTTTGCGAAGTTAAATGTTAATTCTTTGAGGTCAGTCAGGCATGATGAACAGATGTTTCATATCGAGATTGACAGACAGGGAAGGGTCGTTCGTATCAAGACCGGCAGCTGATCGAGGGGGAACAGATTATATAACGGAACATGTAGTGGTTTACGTGCAGAACTGAGATCGCATTTTCTGAAAGTGGATATAAATAATTACGAAATCTAGTTGAAATTTTCATCCGGGAATAACATGTGTGTGATTAGATACCGTAAATTTGTTTAATTGAGATTGTAATGTACATTTGAGACCACAAACTTAGAGTATAATGAGCAAGGTTAGCCAAATTCAGGGTTGTCCAAATATAGAGCGGTGGTAGTGATGATTGTTTTGTCTGTGAGGGGTGCGCAAACTTTATAAAATGTTATGACGAGATATGACATCGTAATTATATGGCGAGTTGCTTTTGGTTTGTACGTAATTATTAGGGTTATCCAAGTTTTAATAACGGCTAGGGTTAGATTAGATTTGAAGTGTGAGGTCATGAAACAAGATATAAAACTGGACATGAATGATGTAATAGTTCTTTTCAGCTACTGGAATCAACGATAGACATCCGACATGATTAAATTAAATTATGTCAAGACTTGTGTAGGGACATGTGAAAGAAACCATTAGTCCGCGGAGATAGAATTTGTTGTTCATTAAGATTTCATTAAATCATTTAATTCTATTTAATTATTAAATTCAGTGAAAACCGTATTTGAAATAACTTTACAATCAAGCGAATAACTTGAAGATGCATTCTGGAAATCGTAGTTTATTTTCTGGGATATATGTAAATGTTAACGTAACGATTAAGGGGACATATCCGAAGGTAATGGATTTTACTGCCACGAAGTATTGTGAGCTTTGTTGTTGTTGCATGATTTGACTTTGTTTGATTGAGCAGAAATGTGCTGGGGATAGTAAAGTGGAAACTTTGGTCATCAACCGATGTAACTTAATTGTGTTTAGCCTTCAGCTTAGAACATTGGATGGTCAGGGGACCATCAACCTCAGTGACTTAGACTAGGGCCATATGCCACTGTAGCATCATTTTCCTTGCGGTCATCATCCACAATGACATTAAAGTAACTGAGAAGTTTAGATGTCGGTCCATGACATAGTCGCAGGTCACATCGATTCAATTAAGGGTCCATGCCGTATAACCACTGTGTGGCACACACCGATTGGACTGCCTTAATTATACCCAGAGTCCAGAGTTCGTGTTACGAGAGCTGGACCATAAAGAATCACTATGATGGTACATGTAGTCTCACATGGAAGCCGAATTTAAGGATTTCCAGACTTTCCTTTCTTAAATTAATGATTGAGACAATGGTTTCTTGTGAGGATGCCTATCAGGCAGTTACGTCAAAGGCTCACACCAGTGTTCTGACCCTCTATGTAAAATAATTGTGGTGTCCAGTGGACACAATTGAGTTAAATGATACCGTTGATAAATCAGGGATGTTTCAGGAATTACTTGAATAAATAGAAACATTTTTTAAAACCAACCTTTCATTTGAGTAGATAGATTAGAATTACTGAACCCTACCTTTACCTCAGCAAGTGACGAAGAACCCGATACGACCCAAGAGACAGATCTCATGAACTTTTGCTGATAGGTAAGGAAGGTAGGTATCTTTCAGTATGGACCAAAGGGTTCAATATATATATATATTGAAATAGGTTAATAAAAAGTGTTATGGAGTAATTTTTTGATATTGATACCCAAGGGCTTAAATGAGCTCTGTCCATTTAAATGGACATTGGGTCTTCTTTCGGTAAATATGTACGAAAACGTATTTATTTCTCAATTTGTAATATCCCACTATTTGTTGAATTTCAATAGGTATCAATCAATTTACAGAAAATATAGGGAAATCGAGTAAATATACAGGCGCATAATCATCAAACAACAAACTGTTATACAAGTCATTGGTCAAAATTTAAAAAAAAAAAATTGGAAAGAAGACATTGGAGCTACAAATACCTGCCATTGTAATGGGTATTTTTAAATAATCAATTAGAATGTAAGTACTGGCCAACGAAAGAACAAATATTACGTAGAGCACATGATAATGTGAGGTTTAATGACTTGATTTTCCTCTTCAGTCAGTCATCAGTTTTCATGGAACTCTGAGAAATAGCTGTTTTTTGTAGTGATGCACAAGTACTTTTCACATCTCCGGCACATTACTGTTGTTTACCATCTATTTATTGTGTTAAAATCTTACAATGGCTACTAAAGCATTAGAGTACAGTATAAAACTTTAGGTTATGGCAGAACAACAAATAACCGCACCATGTCGCCATGTCCAATAAAATGGACATACATTTTAATCTGTATTTTCATCAACTTACTGCATTATTATCTCATAGTAATGATTAAAATACTAAGATACATAGTTATTACTTTCATTTTATGCCAATACACATATTTTAGAACCATTAATTTATTTTTGATTCCATAGAGAATGTAGAAGACTTACTAAATTATAATGATGATGCCCATGGAAACATAGTTTGTATCGTTTCATACTTCAAATTTTCTTCAACAGATAGCAGCACCATAAAGTCCATTTAGCTGGACACTCGGTCTCAGTGCCAATTAACGAATATTATGAATATTAAATGGACAAGGGGTCTCAGGAGGAAAACGTGCCTGACTAGAACAAAAGTTCTGATGTCAACTGCAGCATATGATCTGCAGGGGCCTGTTCCACGAGCGAACTTTGCAACTTTGCACTTTTCGCTTTTCAATTCTTGCAAAGTGTCTTTTTGTTCCACCACGATCCAGGTTTTACTTTTCAATGTCTTCGAAAAGTGAAAAGTCTTTGCGAATGAGTGATCCGATCAAGTTTATTCCGTGGGCAAACAGTATAATACTGCATGATTTTAATGCTTTGTTTTTCGTGGCAAACTGGAGAGTATAATTGTGGTACCGGTAGTTCTAAGGTTTTGATCATGGTTTGTTAAGAATGAAGCCATACTTTTCAGTGTTGACTTAGTTATATGTAACAAAAACTTTTTATTCTCTCAAACACACTGCAGTTACAATATACATTATAACACATACCTGTAAAAAAACACACCATCATACAAACAATGACACGTTTCGTTCTACAACAACATCCTCAGATTCTATCAAATCACTTCAAACATGCTTATATATGTACAGTATTATTTATGTTGCGTAAACTTGGCAATGATAGAGAGTTAAGTGATAACATGAACCAGTATGACAAAAATACACTTACAAGTATTAATATAATGAAAAATTTACGTACTTATCTAGACCGCCGATGCTAAGTCCGTTGTCACCAGGACTGTGGTCATGGAAAGTTTTGGGTAAAGCACACTGCTCGCGGAGAGGGAGGGGAATCATGGGAGGGGCCGTGTGCAGAGTTGTGGATCTCTCCTATTGGATGTTAAAATCGAGTATACTGTACCGTTGAGTGGGCAGGGGTACAGTACAGTTTACGCAACGTATACAATACTGTACATATATAAGCATGTTTTAAGTGATTTGATAGAATCTGAGGATGTTTTTGTAGAACGAAACATGTTATTCTGACTGAAGAGTTTTGGTTACATTTTTGATCATGGAAAAGAAAGATGATTACAAGATGCTGGCAGTGCAGAAGCTCTCGAGCAGAAACGCGACATCCTTTTTGGCAACTTTAAAAATAACCTCTTAAATGGTGGTAAGCATCAATATTAACGAGAATACGGTCAACACATCTACACACAGAAGGAAATTCACCCCTCAATCGAAATTCCGTCGCTATATTACGTGGATTATCAGGCCAACGTACTATGTAAGGAACTATTACATTTACTATAACATCTACGACTTTAGTAAGAGTTCTGCAAATAATTGATTTTGATGTCACACGCAGTGCTGCTACATCGTGCAGCTGGGCACCATTTCCTAACCAATGTAAGCATATAAGGATTTGTTCTTTTTCGGAAAGGGATTGACTTCTTGTTGTTGCATGTTTCAATAAATGACCGATCATTTCAAGAAATAGTCAGCCTGTGTTGGGGTAATACGAAAACAATCGCGAAATTCCGTCGATGTGAGGTTATGAAAATTAATCCTGTCTTTGTACGTTCTCTTGTTGGATTCTTCATGACTGTCCTCACCTCATGATAACAAAAGCTCTCGTAGTAACATGTTTATATCACTAAACCAAATTTTACGCCGAGAAACCAGTGTACATACTTGTTAATTAACAGATGAAAAGGGAATCATCTCTTTGCAAGATTTAAGAAAACTTTTCACTTCATTTCCTTGCACTTTGCATGTCTGTACCAATGGACGAACATACAGGCTTGAAAAGTGAAATGATTCCCAACTTTTCACTTTGCAAACTACATCTGAAAAGTGATGGTGGAACAAAATCTGAACTGAAAAGTGCAAAGTGAAAAGTTGGAAAGTTCGTTCGTGGAACAGGCCCCTGGTCAGCCGAGCTTTGCACTCCTGCAAGGTCCTGCACAGCCAGAGCGGTGGCTGGCCGTAGCAGACAAACAAAGGTGCCCCGCTGCACATCGAAACCCACAGAACATAATTAAAAGAGACATAAAGAACGAGAGAAGTAATTATCGTAAAGCTCATTAGCTTTGTTCTGCCACCTCGCTTGGATTTGTAGGGGTCTTCAACCTCCCCGTCTTAACACATGGTGGTTCAGAAGAAACTGAAGCAGGACGAAACTCTGGGCCGATCGCAGAGAATGTTTGTATATGTATAGGAATTACTGGTAGTTCTGCTTATTATTAGTTGAATGTTACCTTCATATTTTTACTTTTGAAATAACACGAAGCTAGATTTGTACCTATTGAGTGAATAATGAAACTTGAAAAATATATGTGCAATAGTTTGTGCAAGACCCGGAGTTGTTCTTAGTGGAACCTCGATATCTCGAATCACCTCGGGAGCTAAATTTTATTTCGAGTTATCGAAATATCGATATAGAGAATACCGTTTTTGGGCATGTATAGCACATAATCGAATCATATGTATCTGAGGGCTTATACTGAACACATTACTGTAACAGTATTTAAGAATATACAAACAAACTCTGTTTTACGGCATCACCAGTTATTATAACCCTTATCTATATATTAATTTTTTTATGAAAACTAAAGTCCATTCTATCCGGTGGATTTCCTTCGTTTTTTAACTGAAAAGTATTCATGCACAGATTTGTCATCAGGTACTACAAATCACTTAACTTCCGCCTTCCTCAAATTATTTGATTTATCCATTTTTTGACTCTTTGAAGCAATCATATCTTTGGTTCTAATTGAGGCACGCAGTTCCTTTTGGTCTAAAAACACTCAGTCGATCAAGCGCTTTCTTTTTAGGTAATAACTACTTAAATAGGTAGATTCTGAGAAAAGTTACGAGTACATTTGTCTCCATGACAAAGATTTTTGAAGGACTTTTTAACATTTCGGCGCGTAGTGTTGTTCCAAGGAACGTTTAATTCAATTTCTTTATGTGATGGATTTTCAAGTGTTTTGTTGATATAATATTACATTCCATTACCACAGCAGATCATGTGCTTTATTTCATTAACTCGAAACTTTGGAAATACATCCGTGAGGATAGTAACGAACAACACCATACACTGCGGGAAACTGCTAGTTATAATCAGTTTTTAAAAGACAAGATACACTACATACAGAAGTGAAACAAGAAACCTTTAGAAAAAAATTCCTTAGTCTCTTCTGTTTGCTACTGTTAATGTTAACCCTTCCTCCCTTCACGACGAAACCTCTGGTCAATACCACGCAGCTTGTCATCCGCGACTTCGGGGGGTTGCTTTGGTACGTGACCGGTAACTAATTCACAGCGTAGACAACGAGGCTTCACCGATTTTCCGATCACTAGAAGTTTTAGTATTTCAGTTCCCGTCATATTAGCTCCCAGCATATAACCCTTTCGTTACTTGTTAACTGTTCCACACAAACCATAAATGCCGTATTGCACAGTTAATGCTGCACAAAATTCCAAGTTATAGAGTATTTTTGCTTCAAGGGAGAAAATGTTTGCCTCAAGAAACAGAGAAATTCGTGTAACTGAATTTCCAGTAATTGAGAAATAAATACTCCTGAAGAATAGCACAAACCGCCGGGAAATTTAACTTACTTCAAATTACTGAAAATTCGAGTAACGGACATTCGAGATATCGAGGTTCGACTGTATTTTTAATAATATTTTCTTTGCATTCAACAAACTACTTTTACAGTTTTCAGAGACGCCGACGTGCCGGAATTTAGTCCCGCAGGAGTTCCTTTACGTGCTACTGAGTCTACCGACATGAAGCTGGCGTATTTGACCACTTTCAAATACCACCGACTGAGCCAGGATCGAACCTGCCAAGTTGGGGTCAGAACCATTCAGCCCGGCTGACTATTTTTGACAAATCTGCCAAATTATAGGACAAAAAGAAAAGAAAACTGAGCCGGCAGGAGCATTTTCCATGCAACATATTAAAAAAATGATGTATAACTTGGCAACCAATTAACTAATCAACGCCATATTTTGTGAGCGGCTATATTTTATTATTACGTTATTATTTGATTTTTTAAATTTGGTTTTGATTAGTGATAAATTGCAGACGTTCAAAAATTTCAGTCATAACTCCCCTTATTGGCAAACAAATATTTATCGCCAAATGAACTTCCTTTCCACAGAGCTCACTGCAAGACAAAAATGACACCATCCCCGAAAGTGAAAATAATGCGTGTGAGTGAAGAACGATTTCATGTAAGACTTGCAGTTTATCGAATTGCATCATTCTCGTTGCTTTTTCATGACACTAAGATATGCTGTGTGTGCTATTCAGTTAATGTTTGCTCAATTGTAGCCCATTCCAGTGCAAAAAAGTGGGCATCTCCAAAATTTATTTACATTTAAACCATTAAATATATTATTGTAATAAATTAGTATTATCCTGCAATAAAAGCAGTACGTGCAGTAAGAAAGAAAACTCTTTGGTCAAATTCCGATTTTCTAGAATTTTGTTGTTGTTTCCCATAACTGTAAAAATGCAGCCAACCCGTTTTAGGCACCGGACCCTTTAATTTAACTCAATAACCGTCTATGATAACACCGTACGGGCTAGTTAATCCCCGTTATGCCTTTCAGCGTTCAGTCTGGAAGACTCTGTGAATTTATTAATCGTCGCCACAATCCTCTATTTGCAACTAGTGCTGTGGCCTCATTTAGTTCTATACCTCTTATCTTTAAATCGTTAGAAACTGAGTCTAACCTTCGTCACCTTTGTCTCCCTCTACTTCTCTTACCCTCCATAACATAGTCCATTATTCTCCTAGGTAACCTATACTCCTCCATTCGCCTCACACGATCCTACCACCGAAGCCGGTTATGCGTACAGTTTCATCCATCGAGTTAATTTCTTAGCCTTTATCTCCTCATTCCGAATACCCTCCTGCAATTGTTCCCACCTGTTTGTACCAGCAATCATTCTCTCTACTTTCATGTCTGTTACCTCTAATTTATGAATAACATATCCTGAATCCACTCAGCTTTCGCTCCCGTAAAATAAAGTTCGTCTGAAAACAGACCGACGTAAAGATAATTTCGTCCGGGAGCTGACTTCCTTCTTACAGACCACTGTTGATCGCAACTGCGAGCTCACTGCATTAGCTTTACTACACCTTGATTCAGTCTCACTTACTATATTACCATTCTGGGAGAACACAGATATTCATACTGGACGAACATAACAACCCTGCAATATATATATATATATGCTATTTGCTTTACGTCGCACCGACACAGATATATCTTATGGCGATGATGGGATAGGAAAGGCCTAGGAATGGGAAGGAAGCAGCCGTGGCCTTAATTAAGGTACAGCCCCAGCATTTGCCTGGTGTGAAAATGGGAAACCACGGAAAACCATCTTCAGGGCTGCCGACAGTGGGGTTCGAACCCACTATCTCCCGATTACGATACTGGCCGCACTTAAACGACTGCAGCTATCGAGCTCGGTAATATATAAATGAGGGACATTGCTGGTCATTAAAAAAGAATGTTCAAGTTGTATGTAAACACGAGATTACACTGCTCATTCAGGTCTAGAACAAAGATTTCTCAGGCATGTGGCGAGATACCGGAATTCTCAGACGTAAAACTACCATGGGAATGTGAGATCGTAACCCTTGGCTTATTACTGCGCCTTGTTAACTTTATTACAGGAGTTACAACCTCGTCTCGAACAGTCTTCAGCAGTTTGCACGAGATGCCCTGGAAATCTTCAAAGATTCCTCGCGTTCAAATAGCAACTCTTCCATGCCGCTACATCTTCAGTGCGGGTTTAATTTCCGAATGTTACCATTTTAACCGTCATGAAAGGCACAATTCAGGGAAATTGTACACGTGTTCGAGTGTCCTGGGTGCGCGGAGGGTAGGACTCAGCCCCGAGCTACAATCACTATTCATTCAAGGAGCTTTGAATAGTTTCCATGGGAGCACGAACCCGCACACTAGACGTTACGGAACACAGAGAAATCCAGCAGTTTCCTCCTTTATACTGTCCATGCAAGTTTATATGCCGATGACAAATATGTCAAGCTAGATACCGTTTTATACTTTCCATTAATTCTAGCATTACAACCCTAACACAGTCTCACTGCTGATCTGCATTTAGGGCAGTCGCCCAGGTGGCAGATTCCCTATCTGTTGTTTTCCTAGCCTTCTCTTAAGGGCCCCATACACGCGCAGACTTAGTCGGAGGTAAGTCTGCACAAACCAGTCTCTTCAGACATGTCTCTGTGTGTATGGCCGATAAGTCTGCCGACAAAAAGTCTGCAGGCAAGTCTCTGATATTCTAGCGCTGCTTGAATTCAGCTGGAGACTTTGCGACGAAAGCGCCATCTCAGAGTTGCATCAGAAAATGTAAATGTGGTAACCTACAAATATGAAAACTGAAATTTATTTTTTGCGCGTCTTTTTCGTGCAGAGCGCTAAATTGTGTCCAAATAAAAACTCATCTTCTATACCGACTATCTAAATAATTTCGATCCGTGTACATTTTTCAACCATCCGAAGCCCATAATCTTAAACAGAAAACAGCTGAGCGTGACGTATTCAATTTCCTCGGTAAATAGTCATTTAGTCTGAGCGTGTGTGGGCAACTGCAAACTTCCGACTTACCTCCCGGAGGCAAGTCTGTGCAGGTAAGTATTCCAGAAGTCTGCGCGGGTATGGGGCCCTTTAGATGATTGCAAAGACATTGCAAATTTATTGAATGTCTCCATTGGTAAGTCATTCCAATCCCTATCTCCCCTTCCTAGAAATGAATATTTGCCCCAATTTGTCCTCTTGAATTCCAACTTTATCTTCATATTGTGATCTTTCCTATTTTTGAAGACACCACTCAAACTTATTCGTCTATGTCATTCCACGCCATCTCTCCACTGACAGCTCGGAACATACCACTTAGTCGAGCAGCTTCCTCCTTTATCACAAGTCTTCCCAGCCCAGACTTTGCAAAATTATTGTAACCCTGCTATTTTGTCGGAAATCTCCCACAACAAATCGAGCTTCTTTTCTTTGGATTTTTCCAGTTCTTGAATCAAGTAATCCTGGTGAGGGTCTCATACACTGGAATCATACTCTAGTTGAGGTCTTAACAGAGACTTGTATGCTGTTTCCCGTACACCCTTAGGCTACTACAACTCCTAAACACTCTCATAACCATGTGCAGAGATCTATATCTTTTATTTACAACCCCATTTATGCGATTACTCCAATGAAGATCTTTCCTTATATTAACACCTAGATACTTACAATGATCCCCAAAAGGAACTTTCACCTTCATCAACTCAGTAATTAAAACTGAGAGAACTTTTCCTATTTGTGAAACTCACAACCTGACTTGTAACCCCATTTATCATCATGCCATTGCCTGCTGTCCATATCACGACATTATCGAGGTCATTTTGCAGTTGCTCACAATCCTGTAACTTATTTATTACTCTATCCAGAATAACATCATCTGCAAAAAGCCTTATCTCTAATTCCACTTCTTTACTCATATCATTTATATATACAATATAAGAAAACATGAAGGACCAATAATACTGCCTTGAGGAATTCCCCTCCTAATTATTACAGGGTCAAATAAAGCTTTTGATTTTGTTCAAATAGGACACTCGAACACGTGCACCTTGACGGAGAACGCTTCTCTGAATTCTGGCTTTCATGATGGTTAACACGCTAACATTCGGAAATTAAACCCGCTCTGGAAATACAGGTATTGATAAAATCACAACACTACAATATGCTACAAATCTGGTAAATATCAATACAGCGGCATTAAATGTATTGAAAGAGTTGCTATTTAAACATTCTGATACTGCGCACTTCAGAAAAGTAGGTTGGTAGATTTAAAGAAAGATTGCTTTAGACCGCACCGACACAGGAAGGAAAGGGTTAGGCATCTGTGGCCCTAGCATGTCCCTAGCATGTCCCTGGTGTGAAAATGGAAGACCATATTCAGGGCTGCCAGCAGTGGGATTCGAACCCACTATATCCGGAATGCGAGTTCGTGACCCAAACCGCGCAGCAACTCGCTCGGTAGGGATGGTAGAGAGGCTGGCTTTATATCTGGTCCAACTCAAACTTATCTTGTAAGACGATATGATAGCTGTACCTGAGGTTGTATGGTACACCACCGAGTTATTGGCCCTTTAAGAACATTTCTGTAGGAAAAAAAGTATCCTCGATACTTGCCTTGCTTGAAGCATAATTATCAATCGAAACATTCTAGAACATGAAGGGAACCGAGAAGTGTGATAAACTCAAAAATGTCAATTTTGGTTGTTGAGCTTAAAAAAATCTCCTATCTTCCCTGAAGAATTTGGTGTATCAATTATTGTGCTGAAGTTATATTTGAGGCAATAAAGAAAAGAAAAGAAAGAAAATCCACAGCCTGTTTCCAGTAATTCGACCGGGTCAGGAATGGAATGAATGAAGCCCCACCTAGCGGCGAGGATAGGAATCGTGCCGGCTGCCGAAGCCTGTCGCACTCCTCTGGGGCAATGATTAATGACTGACAGATGAAATGAAATGATACTGGCGAGTGTTGCTGGAATGAATTATGACAGGGAAAACCGGAGTACCCGGAGAAAAACCTGTCCCACCTCCGCTTTGTCCAGCACAAATCTCACATGGAGTGCCCGGGATTTGAACCACGAAATCCAGCGGTGAGAGCCGCCTGAGCCACGGAGGCTCCCTTGAGGCAATAACATTAGGTTTAAACATAACTCTACACGCTGAACATCATTCTTTTTGAATTGTTCGTACCGGTAAGTCATATTTGTACCTGTTTCTCAAACCAATGTATTTGAAACTTGGTAGACACTACATAGATCTGCTTGTGGAAGTAAATTCAATCAGATATCTTGATTAGTTCATGGAGGCCAGATTGAAGAGCACTGAAAATTTTACAGAAACTTTCAGTTTTCAACTAGAATACAAAAATAATAATTTCTCAACTCCTTAAGCAATAGGACAATAATTTTACTTCCGCGGCTCAGACAAGGTTTAAATATTATGCATGCAAAGTTTTTGGGTCTGATTTGTCTATTTTCTCAGAAAAAGGTACATCAGTTGAGGATATTTTTCACAATATTGTTAAAATATTTTATTTTTCGTAAAGTTTTTTCTGACACAAAATATTAAACAAAGAAGCTTCATATTCTACCCAAACAATTATGAATGTATTCTGAATATATCGAAAGGAAATGCCTCTTAGTTTCTGAGATTTGTAACTAAACTTGCATGTTTATGTCGTTTCACATTTCCCGGCTCCCTTATTGTAAAGTTCAAATAATTTGCTTAAAGAGATGTACACATTTACCCGTTATTGGCATCATTTACCAGCACTTGGCACCCCAATTTATATCGATCTTATTATAATTCACCACTGGCTATCACAAGCTGTTCCTAATACTTGGTTCTGCAATAAAAAGTAAAAATTAAGAAGCAATTTATAAAATCACCAAAACTACATAACACTGTGTACAAATAATATAGCCATTAATTACAGAAAGAACAAATGCAGTTTGTCCGCCTCTGTGGTGTAGTGGTTAGCGTGATTAGCTGCCACCCCAGAGGTCCGGGTTCGATTCCCGGCTCTGCCACGAAATTTGAAAAGTGGTACGAGGGCTGGAACGGGGTCCACTCAGCCTCGGCAGGTCAACTGAGTAGAGGTGGGTTCGATTCCCACCTCAGCCATCCTGGAAGTGGTTTTCCGTGGTATCCCACTTCTCCTCCAGGCAAATGCCGGGATGGTACCTAACTTAGGGCCACGGCCGCTTCCTTCCCTCTTCCTTGTCTGTCCCATCCAATCTTCCCATCCCTCCACAAGGCCCCTGTTAAGCATAGCAGGTGAGGCCGCCTGGGCGAGGTACTGGTCATTCTCCCCAGTTGTATCCGCGACCCAAAGTCTGAATCTCCAGGACACTGCCCTTGAGGCGGTAGAGGTGGGATCCCTCGCTGGGTCCGAGGGAAAAACCGACCCTGGAGGGTAAACAGATTACGAACGAACGAACGAACGAACGAACGAATGCAGTTTGATCTCAATCCTTTTCTTTCTGTGAGTCCAAATCCTGCAACACTACTGTACACGTTTGAGGTTAGAATTTTTGAATTTATTCCAGTAATGTCATATGGATTTTATTTCACAACCGTGGTATCATAATTCTGAAATAAGAAATGTTCACACCTCTTATTGCACAGGGAACTTCACAACAATCAACTTGATGTCAGGTCAGCTGCCCGCCAAACCAGTGTTGAAACAAATGAAGACCGGGCGAGTTGGCCGTCCGCGTAGAGGCACGCGGCTGTAAGCTTGCATCCGGGAGATAGTAGGTTCGAATCCCACTATCGGCAGCCCTGAAGATGGTTTTCCGTGGTTTCCCATTTTCACACCAGGCAAATGCTGGGGCTGTACCTTAATTAAGGCCACGGCCGCTTCCTTCCAACTCCTAGGCCTTCCCTATCCCATCGTCGCCATAAGACCTATCTGTGTCGGTGCGACGTAAAGCCCCTAGCAAAAAAAACAAATGAAGTGAAACAAACGAAAAGCAAGCTCTTCATTTGTTTCTAAAATAGCACTACCAATTCAACAATTTCCTTATTACACAAACTTGCCAATTTGCCCCCGGGAAATAGCCCTGATACGGTAACCGTATTCTCAGTCGCGCCCGTGTCAAGCATGATGGTCTTTCCAAATTCGAACACCCAGTGTTTCATTACGTACAGCCAGTGGAATGCATTCCTCCACCTCATTCAGTACTGAATATTCCTAGAAAGACGATATAAGATAAAAAGCGAAGTTTATGTTGTTTTACAGAGAATATCGGCCATTGAATTACAAATGTACTCGAAAGCCATTGTGTTCACACTGCTACGTCGTAAAACACAAAGAGAAGTCGTAACTTTTAGAAGAGATAATAAAAATTCAATTTCAGAGTAGTTCCACCTGTCTGACGTTCACCCCATAAAGCTATAGGTGGTTAGACCCGACAAATTTTGAGTTAAAAAGAAGATCATATAAAATGCGATAAGGAGCCTCTAGCTGATTACGGCACTGCTTGAGTCAAGCAGCATCTCTTACCCGACATTTTTTGGTCAACTCTTATACTTTCCCAACCCCGACGAGGGGAAGGGAGTCTTTCAATTTCACGTCCTCCGTGGCTATTCCTTCCCTAAGTGTCGCACCTCTAATTATATAGGATAGTTTACAACTAATTCTATGAAACACAACATTTTTCAAATTATGATTCATGATCTTGGTTTCTGCCCAAAAGGGGAACTGTTGAGAAATAACAGGTACCATAGGGTCAAGAGTAGTATTGCGGAACTTCTTATAAAATCTGTAAGATTTAATTGGAGTTTTTGAAGAAGTGCACTGCATCTCCACCGATGAATGCAGCAAACGTGCAGACGTCGCGATTGACAGGAAGAGAAACATCGCTGTTGTTATTGATCGAACAATAAGGTTTCAGAGTGGCATTTCACAGGCCAGAGAAGTTGATTCTGAAAAGAAGAGACAGTACGAACTCTTTTTTTTAAAAATAATTTCAGAAGAAAAGTATTACATACCCGTCAGCTGGTGGGAGGTGATTGAGCTGCTCTTCGGTGCGCGAGGATCTGTCACAAAATGTTCAGTTCATTTCTTCCTACGTGTTACTATTTCTGTTTCCTTTTCAAAAGATATTTCTTTAGTTGTTTTACGTAATTCATTGTCAATAGCAAATCACCATTTATCTATCTATATAAAATAACATGTCCTGACTGACTGACTGACTGATTCATCATTGCTGAGCCAAAACTACGCGACATAAAGAAATGAAATTTTGGGAATTAATTTATATTACAGTGTAGGTGCTCACCAAGGAAGGATTTTTGGATATTCCATCGCTAGGGGGGTGAAAAAGAGGGATTACTTTTTAAAATTTTTAAACTTATCTATATCTCAAAAACTTAACAGTTTAAAGACGTGAAAACTGGTATTTGGAATCTCCTTTAAAAATAAAGAAATGCGCACCTTTTTGTTTCCGGAAAATTAACTTAAGTGGGGTAAAAATAAGTGAAAAATGGGTTGAATCTTTGTTTAATGAGAATACTTATATCTCAAAAACTGAAGATGTTACAGACTTAAAAATTGGTACATGGAATCTCCTTTAAAAATGAAAACACCAATTCTCTTAAGGGTATGTGAAAAAAGGGAAAAAGGGGTGAGTTTTAAAATGACTATATCCTCAAAAACTTGACGTGATACAGACGTAAAAATTGGTATTTGGAATTTTCTTTAAAAATAAAGAAGCATCCTTTTTTTTTCAGAAAATCCACTTGGCGGGGGGGGGGGGTGTAAAGAAGAGAAGAAGGAATTGAATTATCTTTTATGAGGATACGTATACCTCAATAACTGAAGATATTACAGACGTGGAAAAAGGTACTTGGAACCTCCTTTAAAAATAAACATGTATTCTCTTTGTTTTCGACTTGAGAGAGGACTGTTTCTGACATGTACAATTATTCTATGTCGCATGTTCCAGACTTAGTTCTGCCTGGTCATCTCAACTTCGAAAGACAACACCACAAACGTGGTTTACAAAGAGGTTCTGGGGTAAAAGAAACTCAATTTTTCGGTCAGTTTTTATACTTTAGGGATTTTCAGATACTGCCGTATTGCAGTACCGAGGAACGATTACTTTGATCAAATTACGAAATTCACGCGAGGGAAGCCGCGGGAGACAGCTAGTACGGTATATGCACAGAAAATAAAGTATTACTCGTCGGGTATAGCGGAGTTTCAAAATGTAAAAATGAGCAAGTTCATTTAATCCTAAGATAATAGTGTGAATATTGGAATGGCATTAAAGGGTACATTACTATCACTGTGATATTCTTAGCGCACGGTACCCCTTGTTCACGGGCAGTTATCCCTTGTACGTTATCTCTGTCTCTGAACGCAATTGCATAGAGGGCTGTTCAGTGGTGCATACTGCAGTTTCATGATATATTCCGCATTTTACCTCGGTATTATGGATGCTCACATCCTTGCAACAACTACAGTCGTGGCAGACATGTTGTTGGTGACTCTAAAGGCTGAAAAAAGAAACATACGAATATGCTAGTTGCTTTATGTTGCACCGACACAGATAGGTCTTATGGCGACGATGGGACAAGAAAGGCCTAGGAGTGGGAAGGAAGCGGCCGTGGCCTTAATTAAGGTACAGCCCCAGCATTTGCCTGGTGTGAAGGTGGGAAACTACGGAAAACCATTTTCAGGGCTGCCGACAGTGGGGTTCGAACCTACTATCTCCCGAATACTGGATAATGGCCGCACTTAAGCGCTGCAGCTGTCGAGCTCGGTCATACGAATATGGAACAGGGAATGGATAAATAGAAGATTGCAATATAGGATGACCTGGAACCTCACTGAAAAAATGTAGAAGAGTGAATCTAAAAAAGAAAATATCTGACTCTATTAATGCGATGTTTATTCAACGTTAATAAATCATACGTAACAAATATAACTTCTTTTTAAAACAGGGAATTATCGGCTTATGAACTTATTCTGTTTCTATAATGGACTTCTTACTATTCTTCATTACTGTGAGTTCATTTCTACTGTAGCTATTCGTAATACAATGGATTTTGTTTTTCAGTTCATCAAGTGTCAGCCCATCCGTATTAGTACCTTGCAGAATAGATTCAATACCAGTAGAGCATTCGACTTTAAAAATAACATCGTTAAAATCCCATAAACACGTCTTTGTACAACTCGAGGCATTTCACTATTTGTTCACATCTACACTTCGTTTTGAAAAACAAGTAAAGATCAAAACATTTATAACCTCAAAATTATCAGTTTAGGTTCACGAAAAGTGGGAAATAGCCGAAACTTGCTAGTGTCGTAACGCAATTCACGCATGCGCACTGCCTGTTGCGAAAACGTAATGTCGTCGTGTAAACTAGCCTTATTATTAGGGGATGGTGCCACAGTTGTACTTCCTCTTCAAATAACCACCTACCGACCTCGATAGCTGCAGTCGCTTAAGTGCGGCCAGTGTCCAGTATTCGGGAGATAGTGGGTTCGAACCCCACTGTCGGCAGCCCTGAAAATGGTTTTCGGTGGTTTCCCATTTTCACACCAGGCAAGTGCTGAGGCTGTACCTTAATTAAGGCCACGGCCGCTTGCTTCCTATTCCTAGCCCCTTCCTATTCGAACCCGCCAGAGGCAGTCGGATTTTTGAAGGGCGGAAGAAAGTCCATTCGACACTCCATGTCGTACGATGTCGGCATGTAAAAGATCTCTGGTGACACATTTGGTGTTTACCCGACAAAATTAATTAAATCTCAGCCATAGACACCCAAGAGAGTTTTGGTTTACTCGGTCTGCCATCTAGCGGGCCTAGAGTAAAACGGAACGTCGAAATTGACGAGCAGACAGCCAGATGGCGTCAAATTGAAATGTCTGCACACGGTAGCTGAGGCCATACGATTATTATTATTATTATTATTATTATTATTATTAATATTATTCCATCGTCGCCATAAGACCTATCTGTGTCGGTGCGACGTAAAGCAACTTGTAAATAATCACCACCACTACTACACTCAGCTATTGGACCCGTGGTGACCAAGCAATGTGGCGGCCCTGGGGTGTAGGGGTAGCGTGGCTGCGTCTTACCCGGAAGCCCCTGGTTCGATTCCCGGCTAGGTTAGGGATTTTTACCTGGATCTGAGCGTAGGTTCGAGGTCCACTCAGCCTACGTGATTACAATTGAGTCGTCCAGTTGCAAAACCCGTTATGTCCATTTTTCTTCAAAATGAGTTATCGCCGCCATGCAGCTCATCAAAATACACAATCCAGTACGACGTGAGCTAAGTCCAAAGCATATTGAAGCATGGGACACCCTTTTCTGCTATTGTGCCAGTACCAGTGGAGGAAGAACACCTTGCTGACCAAACATTACGGGAAAGAGTGGATAAGGAACGATGACCTCACGTTCTACAAGGCACTGTTTGACCAGCGGCAAACTTGAAACAGTGGAATGCCAGACTATGACACTGATATGGGAGATTTTGTTGATGACAATACCGGATTGTTAATATAAGTGTACGGAATGTTAAAGAATTATAAAACGCTTTGAATGAATGAAGATTTCTTGATGTAATCATAAAATCTAAGAGCGGGGATTAGATATCAAAACATTATATCCTAGCCTTAAAATTATTTCCATTCATGCTATTTTCATAGTGTAATACTTTCAAACGTAGCTAATAAAACATGTCCACCGTAAATCTGCCCACCCTATGCTGTACATATCTCCACAAAACTGCTGCAAAACTCGCCGTATTCAAATGTTTGTTGCAGTTAACATGGGTTTTATAAGTTATATTTTGTGGAGATTTTGCGGTATGACAAAGATGAGCGCTTAACTGTTTAATTACAAAATTTCAACCTCCTATCTTTGTTGCACAACAAATGACAGTTTTTTGCACTTCCTGAAAAATTTGTTTGTCTGCACATAACGGTTTTTGCAATTGGACGACTCAATTGAGGAGCTTTCTAACGGTAAGATGGCATCCTCGGTCTGGAAAGTTAAGAATGACGGCCGAGAGGATTCGTCGTGCTGACCACACGACACCTCGTAATCTGCAGGCCTTCGAGCTGAGCAGCGGTTGCTCGGTAGGCGGGGCTCTTGCGCCACGTGGTTTAGTTTTGTAGTCACCAAGCGATGCTTGAGATCTCCCTCTTCAGTCCCCTCTTGCGACAGACTGCGGTAATGAGGGAGGTGTGGGACCCTCATCAGGACTACATGATACGAAAACTCGAAAAGATCGAAAGGAAAGCAGCGCGATTTATTCTGGATATTTCCGACAAAGGAGTAGTGATATACAGTACCATATTTGAAGTACTTATTTGATTACTGTTTGCGTGAAGGAGCGATACCAAATGAATGGAGAGTTGCTCTGTGTATAAAGGAAAGGGTGTTAAATATAAAACTGAAAATTACAGACTAGTCAGTTTGACATGCGTTGCTAGTAAGCTTTGCGAAAGCATTCTTTCTGATTATTTTAGGCATGTTTGCGAAATTAATAACTGGCGGTTTAGGGAAGGTTATTCCACTGATGCTCAACTTGTAGGATTTCAGCAAGATATACTGGGTATCTTAGATTCAGGAGGTCAAATGGACTGTATCGCGATTGACCCTGTCTAAGGGTACATCATGGGAGATTACTGACGAAAATGATTGCGACTGGACTAGACAAATGGGTGGCTAGGAAATAGAACTCTGAAGCATTGTCTTATCCAATAATCATTAAGAGGAGAATTCCTCAAGGCAGTATTATTGGACCTCTATATTTTCTAATATACAGTATATATAAATGATGAATGAAAATGAAAACCTACAACCTGTTTTCCAGTCTTTGACCGGGTCAGGGATGTAATGAATGAAACTTATATAGGCTGTTATTACAATGGGGTCGCCACTCCCAAGGTGATTTATTAATGAGTGATAAATGCTATGAAATGATAATGGAGAGTGTTGCTGGAATGAAAGATGACAGGGAAAACCGGAGTACCCGGAGAAAAATCTGTCCCGCCTCCGCTTTGTCCAGCACAAATCTCACATGGAGTCATCGAGATTTGAACCACGGTATCCAGCGGTGAGAGGCCGACGCGCTGCCGTCTGAGCCACGGAGGCTCTATATATAAATGATATAAGTATGAAATGAAATGGCGTATGGCTTTTAGTGCCGGGAAATCCCAGGACGGGTTCGGCTCGCCAGGTGAAGGTCTTTTTCATTTGACAGCCGTAGGCGACATGAGCATCGTGATGATGATGATGATGAAGACAACACATACACCCAGCTCCCGTGCCAGGGAAATTAACCAATGATGGTTAAAATTCCCGACCCTGCCAGGAATCGAACTCGGGACCCCTGTGACCAAAGGTCAGCACGCTAACCATTTAGCCATGGAGCCGGGCAATGATATGAGTAAACAACTGGAATCAGAGGTAAGACATTTTGCGGATGATGTTATGCTGTATAGAGTAGTAAATAAGTTACAGGATTGTGAGCAACTGCAAAAAGGTGGTATGATGATAAACGGGGTTGAAAGTGGGGGTGTGAGTTTCACTGGTAGGAAAAGTCCTCTCACTTATAATTACTGCATTGATGGGGTGGAAGTTCCTTATGGGGATCACTGTAAGTACGTCGGTTGTTAGTAGAAGGAAATATCCTTCATTCGGGTAATCACATCAATGGGATTGTAAATAAAGGTTACAGATCTCTGTATATGGTTATGAGGGTATTTATAGGTTGTAGTAAAGATGTAAAGGAGAGGCCACATAAGTCTCTGGGTAGACCACAACTAGAGTATAGTTCCAGTGCATGGGACCCCAACAAGGATTACTTTATTCAAGAACTGGAAAAAATCCAAAGAAAAGCAGCGCGATTGGTTCTGGGTGATTTTCGACAAAAGAGTCACGTTACGAAAAGGCTGCAAAGTTTGGGCTGGGAAGACTTGGGAGAAAGGAGACGTGCTGCTCGACTAAGTGTATGTTCCGAGCTGTCAGTGGACAAATAACGTATGGCATTTTAGTGCCGGGAGTATCCGAGGATATGTTCGGCTCGCCAGGTGCAGGTTTTTTATTTGACTCCCGTAGGCGACCTGCGCGTCGTGATGAGGATGAAATGATGAAGACGATACATACACCCAGCCTCCGTGCCAGCGAAATTAACCAATGATGATTAAAATTCGCGACCCTGCCAGAATCGAACCCGGGATCCTTCTGACCAAAGGCCAGCGCGCTAACCACTTAGCCATGGAGCCGGACTAAAAGTAGGAAAGTTCACAATATGAAAATAACAAAAGGAAAATTGGGGAACATATTCGTCTGTAGGAAGAGGAGTTAGGGATTGCAGTAATTTACCAAGGGAGATGATCGATAAATTTCCAAATTCTTTGCAATTATTTAAGAAAAGGCTAGGAAAACAACAGAGAAGGAATCTGCCACCTGGGCGACGTCCCTTAGATGCAGATTACTGGTGACTGTTTGTTTGATTGAATGATTGACTGATTGATCAATTGATAGTGCTATGAAAATTTGGCAAACTTGGGGTGTTGGGCTGAGAAGAGTTGGCTGCTCGACTAAGCGGTTTGTTGTTTGTTTCCAACTGTCAGTGGAGGAATGGTATGGAATGACACTAGTAGGGGAATAAACTCGAGTGGAGTGTTTAAAAGTATGAAGATAACGTTGGAATTCAAGAGGACAAATTGGGGCAAATATCGCCTATAGGAAGAGGAGTTAGAGATTGGAATACTGTAATTTACCAAGGGAGATGTTCAACAAATGTTCAACTTGCTTGAATTTAAAAAAATAGGAAAACAATCGCGACAGCCCTAAATACAGATCAGTGGTGACTGGCTGATGGCGGTTAGGACACAAAACACAACCATGGTGAGACTCCGCATTCAACAGTAATTTTAAACTAGGAAATCCTTCTCGGAGCATCAAAGACGCTGTTTTAGGCAGTTAGAGCTTACTCCACAGTAACTGAAGGTCTCAATCTGATTTGTGCACTGGATTGTTTCAAGAAACTTCAGTACTATTCGCTAGTAGGCTGAAGATGCTCTCACAACTTTCACAACATAACAACGCCTTACAGTTTCATACAATTCCAGTACATGACTACTACTCCTAGTTATCACTTAAAATAATACAAAAATACAGCATATTGGCAAGGCAGCTGAGCACCACACAAAACGTTCTCCGATTCTCTTAAAAGCAGAACTCATCCTGCTTTACGTGTTTGGAAGATAGGCTCCTTGACTGTCAAGTAGTAATGCTTGTAGTGCTCCTGGCGGTGAATTCACGGGCTGCTGGGAATTTTGACCAAGTATTACAATTACTTATAATATTGTTGTGAATGCAGAATTCTCGTCACACTTTGTGGATTGAGCCAGGTCGCCTCGCGTAGGTCATTTGTGAGCGAGAGCTATTTGCCACTCCAGAACAAAGCTGAGAATTCAGAGCTTAATCGAGAGGGAGGGAAAGTCGATAAGTCTGCATTTGGAAACGCATTGTTGCAAAGCGAAATAAAAATACGGGCCGTCTGAATGTTGCTGTGAACTTTCCGCTGACATACATGTCTGGAATGGAGAGATGTAGAACAAACTCGAGAACTGGTTTGCTGTGTGACAGGAATACGCGATTGTTGATATTAAAACAAGGACCTTATGAGAGTAACCCACTTGATCTTTATCCAGAAAAACTGAAAACCAAAGAACACTAAATGTATTCAACATTTGATCTTAAAGACAAAGGTATTAATAACTATTAAAATGGCATAAGGATAGTCGGCTCGTTGAAAACGCACTTCAAGAGGCATCGGAAGCATCTAAATCGAAGGTAAGGATCATTTTCGAGCGGGTCAGTTGTTGACGGCGACAGTTTTGACAAAAATATGTCTTATGGCCAGGAGTCATCCGCAAATGTGTGTAACATGACGCGACAAAATGTGTGACGGAAGTGTAACCATAACAACCGTGCAGGCTGTGATGTAAGGTATGGATGGATGGCCAGACATTGTTACCTAGCAACCACGCAGGATGTGATGTAAGGTATGGATGGATGATCGGACATTGTTACCTAGCAAACGTGCAGGCAGTGATGTAAGGTATGGATGGATGACCAGACATTGTTACCTAGCAACCGTGCAGGCAGTGATGTAAGGTATGGATGGATGACCAGACATTGTTACCTAGCAACCGTGCAGGCAGTGATGTAAGGTATGGATGGATGACCAGACATTGTTACCTAGCAACCACGCAGGATGTGATGTAAGGTATGGATGGATGATCAGACATTGTTACCTAGCAACCACGCAGGCAGTGATGTAAGGTATGGATGGATGGTGAGACAATGTTACCTAGCAACCGTGCAGGCAGTGATGTAAAGTATGGATGGATGGTGAGACAATGTTACCTAGCAACCGTGCAGACAGTGATGTAAGGTATGGATGGATGGTGAGACAATGTTACCTAGCAACCGTGCAGACAGTGATGTAAGGTATGGATGGATGGCGAGACACTGTTACCTAGCAACCGTGCAGACAGTGATGTAAAGTATGGATGGATGGTGAGACAATGTTACCTAGCAACCGTGCAGACAGTGATGTAAGGTATGGATGGATGGTGAGACACTGTTACCTAGCAACCGTGCAGGCAGTGATGTAAGGTATGGATGGATAGTGAGACATTGTTACCTAGCAACCGTGCAGGCTGTGATGTAAGGTATGGATGGATGGTGAAACATTGTTACCTAGCAACCGTGCAGGCTATGTCTTATGGCTGGTTGCCATCTGAAATTAGCAGCTGTTGATGGATGGCCATGACCGGGAGACATATTTTATGATCATTTGATTTTCGCAAAGAGAAAAGTGGTTTCCTTTTTTCGAAGCGGATAATGCGGGATTCATGTAAACTAGATGATGTGGTCAAAGGGCGCACTCTATGTAGGCGCGGGAGTAAGATGACCAAAACGTTGATGACTAGCAGCAGGGACTTGGGAACTGAATCTCCCTTCCCAATTTCAATACGTTCTAATACATCTGTGTTAACTGTATGTCCTGCTGCCATAAGAATAGTGCCCCAACAGGCCGCTCAATTTGCTTTGGCGTTCTATTTCCCGTTCAGAATGGCGAAACCAGTGGCGGTTGGTGGTTTGTTGACGCACAATGAATATTAATACGGATCGAAATGAAAAACTTAGTTCTTGAAAATATGATTTTCTACGTAGGCCTAATCTCTCTTTGCTGCTTACAACTTCTGATTTCCCCCCCCCCCCCCGTTTATATCACAGGCGATTGGATAGCAAAGATAGGAAAGACGCGAGGAATATATCAGTTTAAATTGCTGTCTGAAACGTATGAACTGAGCCACGGAACTTATAATATGTCAATGAAGAAGACATATTCTGGATTGCAAAATGCCTTTCGAAGAATGGATGGGAATGGTAGTAAATAATTGCATAAATAAATAAATAAATAAATAAATAAATAAATAAATAAATAAATAAATAAATAAGGACATTAGGTCGCCTACAGGGCGTCAACTCGAAGGACGAGCACCAGGTCTGGTTGAAAGCCACACGCCATTGTTATTAATAGGGAAGCACGTAGCAGTCGTGTGAAGTAAGATACAGTAAAACGAGAGAGAATGAGAACGAATGGAAGAAATAACACGGTGTACTTACACCAGCGATAATAATGGACTTATCAGTTGTGGATTTGATATTTTTCGAACTTTATTTGAACAAAAAGAATTCGATGAAATTAAATTACTGTTCCCTTCTAGGAACCTTTTTTTAAAATAGTAGTAGACCACGCATCTCGGGGGGTATGAGGGTCAAAACCCAGCCCCGTGAGCAATTTAGCCCTTCGGCCTTAGGGGCCTTGAGTGCAACTTTCGGTGGAAATTTGAACTAGAATGCATAGGTGTTGGAAGTGATGGTACTTTTGAACGGAATCGCACTGGTCAGAATGTGACCTGCACCCCGAAGGGTGGTTTAATTTAGGAGAGACTTAGGCCTCCTGTGAAGAAGACCGTCAGTATCATAGTTTCCTAGATTAGATATAAGTGGGTTGGGATTGGAGTTGAAGTTGGAATAGAATTTGCGAGCAGAGATCAGAATTCTGGTATAGATTTCATCGATGTGTAGATCATTATGTATGTCGCGATTCCGTTCGTACCATTGGGCACCAGTAATCATGCGAAGTGCACGATTTTCAAAGCGTTGGACTTTATTAAGGTGGGTTTCGGCTGCGATCCCCCAGACGGGACTGGCATATTCGAGGATTGGCCGTATGGAGCATTTGTAGTGTGACAGGAGCTCGGTTGCATCATGTTGCGTAACATCTTCGCCAGCCTGGCGCCTAACCTGGCTTATAAAACCCCCGAACTGAGCGCACGTGAAGAGGGAAGACAAAAAAAATAGTTTCTGCTGACTCCGCCCCTAAAACAAACGCCAACTCACAATAGAGCCAACGTGAGGAGGTGATTTTAGAAGTACTTTCGGGATAATAACGTTTAAATTAATCATGAAGCATATGTCGAAGTAACAGCAAGAACAATGGATCATTGACAAAATTATAAATCAAAATTAAAATATATTATTTATGAAATTACGAAAGATGCTCTGGCGTCCTCACGCTAGCTGGAAACCAGACACCCAACAGGCGTTCCCAGTTAGGCTCTTGATTTAGACGGCCGAATTGCGATTAAACCACTGATCGTTTTGCGTTTCACATGACATCTAGTATTAGTGATTGGTGAGCCACACAATTTGCCGCATCGCTGATTTCCATAAACTTAATGTATCTGGAGATCTCAAAATTATGGTGGGGAGGCGTTCCTCTGTCCATCCCCACTCCATGTGAGACCATATATGCTCGCACTTCTGAGGGTACCTAGTCAGTCAGCAGGCAGACTATGAGGTGACCATACGGTCGTTTGTGATCGGACTCTCCTGTGTCTTTGTGTAGAAAATATGGATCAAAATGGGAATGCAAAGATAGTGTAATTTCCTGTGGGTATCGTCAGTGGAAAACTGAATTTTAGAAACAGTGCTGTATGAATGACGGATTAGTCGCGACGCACTGCGTAATTACGTGACTATGCCGTATGTTCGCATCGCGAAATTGTGACGGGGTGAAGTGCCGAATGTCGGACGAAGAAAACTGTCCTTTGATTAATATCTCGTAGTAGAGAGAGAGAGTCCGCGGTGTGCGCGTGAGTAAACTGTATAATTATATAAACAGACATATGAGACAGGATTTTAAAACATAACCACCAAATGTTGTGACGTACCCACTTGGCCCACAGATGTTAGACAAAATTATAACGTGGCGGGTCACTTTAATTTTAAAATAAATAAAAGATATCTCATTGTTTTTCCATAAACAATATCCCATGGGCGCCAGTCTTCAAGCTTAAGGCTTGAAAACAAAAGTTGAAAATGAATAATAATAATAATAATAATAATAAATAAAAATACGTAATGAGACTCAAAAACTCCCAGGGGTGGGGTGACGGGACACAAGTTCATTAAGTACACTAACTTGGAATTTAAGGATCATTAATAATCATTTCATAAAACACGAATTAAAACAGCTATTTATTAAGATGAAAAACGTGACGTAACGGCGTTTTAACGAAATCTGAACTTACGGAAGCAAAAGAAAAATTGAATGAAATTAATTTTAAAAATGAACTGTTGCGCGAAGACTTGCAGTAACTTATGCCTTTAGCTCACCAATTGTAGACTCTGTTGTCTTGAAGCTGATGATATGAGGATCTCTCGTGCCGGCTGCTTCATCTGTTGTTGGATTGCAGTCCTACTTCCTGTCTTTAACACATCCTACTGTACTCCTTACATAAAGTCGTAATGAGTCCTAATTTTAAATGCAAAACCACCATGAGTTATGTTCATGGAGAGAATACACTCGTAGAACAGTAGCGTAGCTAAATTCATAATAAAAGCTCTCCTCCCCTAACTAGTCAAAACCGGTCTCCCGTTGACTACCTCTCGTCATTGAGATAACAAGTCCCAATGAGAGTAACTTTTGAGTAGAATATATTCAGATGCGAAGTGAACCAAGTTAAAATCTTCTCCGACGTGCAGACGTATAATCGTAGTAAGAGTCTCTTCCAAGAGTGAGAATCAGAATGTCCAATAAGAATGTGAATCTGAATGTGAATAAGAATGCTCATGCTAATGTCCTCTCCAGCTCTTGTCGGTGGTATATATCGGTTCAAAAGTCTCCTTCCATCAGCCATATCACATGGTCCAGTAAGATTCGAGGTCTCATCCCTTCTCCGATGTATTGCTGTGAATCCATCACGTTGCTTCATTACGTTCATTCACATAGGCTGAACTTTCCCGCTGAAATAAAGCGTCCCGAAGCGGAGTTTGAAAAGTGGGTGTTAATAATGTATCAACTGTCTCTTTATGAGGTAGAGAGGGTAAGGTCTCTCGTAACCTAGATGACGTACTTTTCCTGGAATTGGGCTGAAATTAGCCTGCTGACTCTGGTCACCTCACAACGGCTATTGGAAAATTTACTGCAAGTTATAAACATGCATGATGTTGAAATACTTTACCCAATAATTTGTTCGTTCAGAATACGTTATAGCCGCGATACAAAGAAATGAAATGATGATTGAAATGGATGATAAAAACCCTATATATATATATTAATTTAAACATGACCTATCAGTGATTAAATATACACATCTTATCAATTAATTACATAGTTCAATAATTAAAAACATGCAGTGATGTCCCAAACATCACAATGTCAAGTTATTTTCAGATTTTCTTTGTTTTAAATATCGCAATTGAAAAACAGTGGTATTGTATTAGTTTGATCTGATTGATGTAACCTTCTTTGTATCGGAATCAGATTAACAAATCCGCAGTTACCATTCTACGGAAGAACGCAATCATAGCTATATAAGGAAAGCTCGAACTGTGACGTGTGGATAAAGAGTATTAGTGAAACGTGGTGTGAATAGTATCTTTCTGGTGTTCACGAACTCAAGACCATGGATACATCAAGATTCATCGGGGGACGTTTGGAACCTGTGATCCTTCAAGGCGGAGCCATGGACTAAACTCACCAGGCGGGTCCCTTGCGGGCTCGGACAATGGAGGACTTCTAACGGCTGTTGAGTACCAGTTATGACTTTGTAATGCTAATATTCCCTTTGTAAATAGATAGTGAATTTAAGGATAGGTTAGTATTATTTTATCAAGATTAAATTATCAGATTTGTTTGCTTAGAGTGGTCAGTAGGATATTTTTGCTTACTTACTGGAGGTTAGTTGGAAAGGGAACAAGTTAGGATAATTGCATGTATTTTAGCCCATTGTATTTAATTGCATGAACATGTACTGGGGAGATTTGTGATCAAGAGTGCTGATAGGAAAGGTGGAGAAAATCGATTTAATTTGATGAGTTAAGGTAGTAGTTTTCCTCTGAATTAATTATTCAATCTGAGTTAGGATAAAATGACGGTAGAGTCTTCACCGGTGCCCGAACAGTGTTTTTTAATGTAGGAATAGTTAGGGCACCCTATCTATAATGATAGAGCTTATTGCATGTTAGATTATAAGTGGGTGTATGAACTGTGTGTGAAGAATACCTCGTGCCCGGTTTTGAAATCCACCCTGCCACATTAGTTAGGCCATGTGATTTTTTCTCTTATTTTAATTAAATTTATTTAATTAGTTTGATAGTAGATGCTGACTTTACTGAAAATACTTCATTACTTCATTATAAATATACAGTCTTATATCTCTGTTTGAGAATATGGTTAATGCTAGCCTGTGAGATAGGGAAACCATGTTAACTATGCTAACTAACTGTGACTGAACTCTGGCCTTCTGTAAAATTGAGATATATTGAAATGATAGCGGCAAGATATTGAGAAATATTTATAAGATATAATGAACGCCTAAGCTGATTTTAGCATATAATAAGTGCGTCAGTTTATTGCGTTGAATTAATGAGCCATTGATGCATTGAGTGCGTATTTATTTGTGGAGATATTTGTTTCAAAGAGGTTTTTGTCCCGTGCGTGAGCCCTGTCCAAATAATTTATGACGGTCTACCCGAGGGTGAGAAGCGTTTAAAGGGGAAGACAGGCGGCCCGAGGTCTCTGTACTGGCTGGTGGAGAAATGCAGATTTTTCAGACAGAGCATTCATTTTTAGTAGTCGATATATTTTTAAATTGGTGTCCACATTTGTAACAAGTTATGATAAAACTAATGTTGGAATATTTAATTGTTACCCTTGAGAAAGCAATAGCTAGGGATTTGTTTTACAGGGTCCCAAATGATGTCGAAACCGAGCCAACCACTTCGAACCTTGCAGGCACGATGAGGTCCTTGAGTCACACAGTGTCGTGTAAATAACAATGCAGCCAATGTGTGTGTTATATGTTTTCTCTTCCAGGTTGTGGAAGTGTTTGAATATGATATTTTGATAATCATTGTTTTATTGAAGTTAGATTTCGTGAGAATCCATTAGTAGTTTATTTCAAGTAAAGGGTTTGAGACACTTATGACATGTACAGTGGTGATTTGTTTCCACCAGAGTTCTGTTTACTTTTCTTATTCCCGATATCATGTTGTGATTATGTGGAGTTTGTTTATTGCTTTCTTTTAATCTATATTTTACATATAATTCATTCGGACTATATTTAATTTAGGCGGCCACTCTAAGAATAATCTAAGAGTAAATCGGTGTTTTGAAGATGTAAATTGGGAGTCTTCCCACGAGAATATCGTGCATTCGCAAGGTCATAACTTATTACTGTAAATAGTCAAATGTTTTATTATGATGAAGTTTAGAAGGGTAAAATTATTTTTGTGTCGTATTCAACAGCCGGAATAAATTGTAGGGTTGATTAATAACAAAACCAATTATACAAAGTTAAAACTTAGAAAGGAAATTCAACCTTCCTCAAATGATTTGAATCGAGTGAAGGGACACTCATGTTCTTAATTAATATATGTATGGAATGTTTAGTCAGTAAGTAAAATTTGACACCGTAATTTCAATAATCCACATTATCAGATGTGGATCGAAAAGTTTACTTGAGTGACAGCACGGACATGATTTTCCGTTGCTTTATTGAGTGTAAAATGTATTTATTTAAAATTTAATCATCAAGGTTGTAGAAAGTGTACCGGGTGGTACACCTCCACGTCGCTAATTCAAACTTTGCGCCTGTTGAAACTCCCCTACTGGAGGAAGTCTGAACTTTATCTAATGGGTTAATTTTCAAGTTTCTCAGAAGATGTCACTACTTGGAAATTTTGAAGTTTCTGAACTGGGTCGTTTTCGATGTATTTTTGTTTTACCTGTAGTAAGAAGTGTGAACTTTCTCTTCTAGAGGACACTACTGAAGAACTACAATGGTGCACCCTAGTGGGAAGTGAAAGAACTGTTTTTTGGAGAAATTTTTATTTCAAAAGTTTGTTCCTTGTTAAATTTCTTTCTGTTATTGTTTAAGTTGGCTGTATAACCCTTTCTTTACCCTTGTTTTGAATTTAGCCTATCCCGAATTTCTTTAGTTAATTTATGACCAATCAGGCGTATCTTCCCCAAAGGGGATATGTTGCTTAACCCTAGCCAATACAATGATTGTGGGCGGGTGTACTCATTCCTGAAACGCCTCGAACTTTCCGCGAGAGTATATAAACTGCTGATTTTCGGGTCCCCGCGCCACTTCAGTAACATCTTTCAGTGTGTAAAGTACATAGCAGGGGGCGGGAAGCGCCTCTTTCTTCGGGCAGCAGTTCATCCACAAGGTAATGGCCGTTTAATAACTTCTTTTCTTGCTAGCTCAGCAGTTTAACTCTCGGGGCGGGTCCGAAGCCTTTTACCATGTAACTTCCCTTAAAATGTAAAAACACTTGGTATCTATTCTATCTTTTTAAACTACAAATCGGGGTAGAGAGTGCTTAACCCTCTCGAGCTCCCACTCATATTGCATTGAGGTGAACTTATTTTCACAACCTTTTCTTCCTTTACGTAATGTAAATTGTTTCCTTCTATAAGTCACCTCTTTAGTATGGGATTAGCCCTTGCAAAAACGGCCTAGTGCCAAGTAAGTTTTAAACACAATGTATTAGGAGTGCGGATCGCCTCCTCTCAAGTTGGTATTTTTGAGACCACGTAATTTTCATGTTTCCTTACTTAATAGGCCTCAGTAGGTTGGGTATTTTACCCCTGTGTTTATGTCCTTAGAGGACAACTTGAAGGTGGAGTTTGGTGTGGCCTTTGACAGGCTTAAATTTTGAGAGCGAGTTGCTCTTTCTTGAAAATTTTGTTTTCTGCGCGCCTCAAGGAGGCTTTACTGTGTAATTTGGAGCAAGTGCTCCTGGGCATGAATGGGGTTTTCTGCCCCTCTGTTGAAACTTGTTTTGGGGTAAAGTTGGGTTAATTGCCCAAGAATTGTGAGTTCGGGCCTCGAAGCCCAAATCCTGTAAATACTGTACTTGTACTTTTGTTGCCTTGCTACTCTGTACCTGCCATGCTTGTTATTTCTTGATTTTGAAAAGAAAATATAACCTTGTTAAATTTTATCTTAACTTTAATTTCGTATTTTGAGGCCCGTTCACCCCCGCACCTTCTTTCACCTCTGCTGTTCCACAGATACCTCGGAACAGAAAGTATGTTTCAACGAGAGCTAATTAAAGCTTTAGGAAAATTTTATTTGTGCCTATCTTTGCCGATATTAGCATTCTGACCTTTTCCGTTCATTTTATGCCTATAAGTTAGATATAAGTTGGTTCTAGTTCGTATCCGCGGACGCACCATGCCCTTGAGAGACTTGTGCTCATATCTTGGAACGGAAGGGTAGTGGTAGACCTCGCTATGCTTAATGGGCATTTGTCATCTCAGGTGTTCGGATTAGTCATTAAAATCCAAATAAGGCGGTATTTGTCACTAGGCAGAAAAGGTTCCTTGACTATTGTTTTCTGTAGCGCGTGGCCCCATGTGTTAAGATTCGGTAGGGGTAAATTTGTGTTGTCGCATGGTGCCATGAGCTATAGGAGACGATGGGAGAGGTCCCAGTACAGCAGGAGCCTGTTTTATAAGTTGAGCCCATTGTCGGCTTTCATTAAATATATAATTTCGTAGAGGCGTTTAAATGCCTGGGCCGAGATTCTTTCAATATATTGTCTAAACGTTAATCTTCTGTCCAGAAAAACACCCAGGTATTTGGTGACATTGGACCACCGGATCACCTCGCCGAAAAAGACCAGTGGTAGTAGGTCAGAATGGGTTCGCTTGGAGAAGGGGGTAGCACTACTCTCAGTGACGTTGATTCTCCACTGTCGGAGCCAAGGTTCGATGGTTGGGAGGACTTCTTGAAGATAATTTTGTACTCTGGGTGTTTGCCAGGAAATAGCAGAAATAGCGGTGTCATCCGCATACATATAGACATTTGCGCCCGGAGGATGGGGTATGTCGGACATGTATAGGTTAAAGAGTTCCGGTGAGAGTACCCCACCCTAGGGGACCCCAGCGCTAATAGGGCGGGGTTCCGACAGGGAGTTGCCGACTTGGACCTGAAATTTTCTTTCTGAGAGGTAACTCCAAAGAAGGTGTATCAAGTAGTTGGGAAACTCAAGAAGATTAAGTTTGTAAATGAGTCCTTCGTGCCATACCCTGTCGAACGCACGCGAGATGTATAGAAAACAGACTCCTGTGTGTCTCCTGTGATTATAGTTTTTGGTGATTTCTTCGGTGATTCTCATAAGTTGGTGGGCAGTGGAATGACCACTTCTGAAACCAAATTGCTCGTCGTTGAGGAGGTGCTTGGCGTGAATAAAAGCTTGCAGACGGGAGAGCAAGATGGATTCAAAGAGTTTGGAGAGAATGGAAAGAAGAGAAATGGGTCTATAGTTTTGGGGGAAGGTGAGGTCAGAGGAAACCTTGGGGATCATGATGACCTTTGCCAGTTTCCAGGGGTTAGGGAAGTGGGCGTATCTGAAGATGGCATTGAAAAGTTTAGTAATGAAAGTTAAGGCGTTCCCTGGAAGGTTTTTTAAGAAGGTGGCTGAGATGTTGTCTAGACCAGGAGTTTTCCGATTTTTAAGTTTACGGATAGCAGCCAGCAGTTCGGAAGGTGAGACAAATTTGAATTCAGGGGGGACTGGGAGGCTGAAATCACCTAGGTTGTCAATAGCCTCCTCAACAAGGTCGTCGTCAGACGGTTCGATGTTGGGAGTGCAAGTTTCTTCTAGAGTATCAGCAAGACCGTTTGCTTTTCCATGATCGGAATGAGCCAATCCCCGTTGTCCGTGTAGGGAGGGGATGCCAGTCCTTTCCCTAGTGAATCGTCTCACCATCCTGTGCAGTGAGTTATCGGCAACACTTAACTCAGCTAGTCTGGATTTCCATGATCTGATTTTGTGATTTCTGATGAGGGTAGTCAAATTTCTTTTCTAACGGTTCCAGACTGATTTTAGATATGGGTGTCTGGAAAGGTGCCACTGCTTGCGGATGCGGTTCTTGAGGAATGCCATTTATACAAGTGGAGGCACATGTTTCCCCTGCCGTGCAGTGATGTCTCAACGGCGCACTAGCACCAGCGTCTTGGAAAGGTGTAGCATTCCAACTGACGAGCCCACTGCTGCACTGGGGCGAAACGCTCCTAATTTCACGACTGAAAAAGCCTAAAGACTTAAAGAGCTTAAATGATTTTATTTGAACAGTTCTTGATTTAATTTTGTTCCTATATATTTTCTGTGTTGTTTTCGAATAAGTTATTATAACTGTGACCTCAGTATTGTTCACAGAGTATACTATAGTTACTGAAAAATGAAACCAATTTTAAGAACGAATATTTAAATGGTGTAGGGTTGCATTGGCAGTTCAACAGTTCAGCCGTTAAACCACGGAAGCAGTCAAATAAAATCCACTGAAACATTATTTTTTAATCATCTCACAATAACGGATAATCCTTTTGTTCATATATTGCGTTAGTTCGACTTCTTGTAATTATATTTACGTCAGTTCTTCATAGGTTTTAAATTTTATTCGAGAGGGCCCGAATTTTTATTTTAGGAGGCGGGCCTGTATCTCATGATCTGACATGTTCAATCAATCAATCAATCAATCAATCAATCAATCAATCAATCAATCAATCAATCAATCAATCAATCAATCAATCAATCAATCAATCAATCACTACTGATCTGCATTCAGGGCAGTCGCAGTCGCCCAGGTGGCAGATTCCCTAGCCGTTGTTTTCCTAGCCTTTTCTTAAATGATTGCAAAGAATGTGGAAATTTATTTAACATCTCCCTCCGTAAGTTATTCCAATCCCTAACTCCCCTTCCTATAAACGAATATTTGCCCCAATTTGTCCTCTTGAATTCCAACTTTATCTTCATATTGTGATTTTTTCCTACTCTTAAAACAAACTTATTCGTCTACTAATGTCATTCCACGCCATCTCTCCACTGACAGCTCGGAACATACCACTTAGTCGAGCAGCTCGTCTCCTTTATAAGAAGTCTTCCCAGCCCAAACTTTGCAACATTTTTGTAACGCTACTCTTTTGTCGGAAATCACCCAAAACAAATCGAGCTGCGTTTCTTTGGATGTTTTCCAGTTCTTGAATCAAGTAGGAACCATACTCTAGTTGGGGTCTTACCAGAGACTTATATGCTCTCTCCTTTACATCCTTACTACAACCCCTAAATACCCTCATATCCATGTGCAGAGATCAGTACCCTTCATTTTCAATCCCATTTATGTGATTACTCCAATGAAGATCTTTCCTTATATTAACACCTAGATACTTATATTGATCCCCAAAGGGTACTTACATAAACGCAGTAATTAAAACTGAGAGGACTTTTCCTATTTTTGAAACTCACAACCTGACTTTTATCCCCGTTTATCATCACACCAGTGCCTACTGTCCATCTCACAACATTATCGAGGTCATTTTGCAGTTGCTCACAATCTGGTAACTTATTTATTACTCTGTACAGAATAACATCATCTGCAAAAAGCCTTATCTCTGACTCCACTTCTTTACACATGTCATTGATATATATAAGAAAACATAAAGGTCCAATAATACTGCCTTGAGGAATTCCGCTCTTAATTATTAGAGGGACAGATAAAGCTTAGCCTACTCTAATTCTTTCAGTTCTATTTATGTTCGTGCTGAGTAGACTTCTCTTTCTTTGCTAATGCTAGTGCCCTCGGAAATGCTAGTGTCCTCAGAAAGTGATGGTTAGAGTAGATGAATATGAAACAGAAGAAGTGGATGTCGGAAAGAGGATTGAGACAGGGATGTTGCATGTCATCGGCTTTGTTCAATCTGTATATACCGAAAAACTGTTACAGGAGGCCCTGGAAAAAGCCAGGGGAGTTGTGGCGGGTGGAGAACCAATAAAGACCATAAAATACGCGGATGCTATGGAGTTATTGGCGGAATCAGAAAATTATCTGCAAGTCATTTTGGAAAATACTGAGACAGTGGGCAAAGAGTTCGGAATGAAGATGAAGAATGGTGATGAGAATAGGAAAAGAGGAGATTCCTGTTAATATAACACTAGAGGGAAAGAAATTGGAACAAATAAAGTCATTCAGATATTCGAGGAGTTTGTTAAAATGGAATGGAAGCTGTAGAGAAGAAGTAAGAAACAGAATATATATGGGAAAAGAAGCTTTCGAAAAGGTGAGAGGGCTTTCGACATCTAAGGCAATCCCAATTGATTTAAGAAAGAGGTTCGCAAAGTGTTCTGTGTGGAGTGTGGTGTCATAGTGAAACAAAGTATTTGGAAAGTTTTGAAATATGGTTGTGGAGAAGAATGGAAAAAGTGAAGTGGAGAGATAAAGTGAGAAATTATAAGGTGATAAGAAAAGTAGGAGAGAAGATACACCTGATAAAAACGATAAGGAAGAGGAAAATATCCTGGTTGGGTCACATACTACGTAGAAATTGCCTTCAACAAAGAGTGATGGATGGAAAAATAGATCGAGGAAAAGGAAGAAGAAGGTTTGGAATGTTAACAGATCTCAAATAAGGGAGAAACTATGAACAAGTGGAACAAGGTGCATAGGCCAGAGAATCATGAACGATGCCCAGTTGATATCTGTCTCAAGACATTCACAGACGAAGAAGAAGGTCATCTTGCTTCCTCCGCTATTTTCCTTCCTTCCTTTCCTTCATCTCACCTCACCCTGCTTCATTACATCCTTTTCTCTTGGATTTGTTTATTTTCATTGTGTATTCACACTATTTTTTGACTTCTATGTCCACATCCCTCGAGTGCCTGCTGGTAGTAAGATGGCGACCCCCCGCGGTTTTCCATGGGCGGACCCTACAATGTGCAGTGACTTATGAGCACCAGCATTGACCCTGGGGGTTCATTCCCTTCCACTGGGTACAACACATAAAAGTCAAGAGGCGGCCCACACAGACAAAGGAAGAAAGCTTGTTAAAATTCCCTGTCAAGTACGAGAGACCGGCGAAGGGTTCTATTCCTATGCTAAGAAGATGTCGAGACCAGAGGAATGTCATATGTTCCAGTGTTCTGAAATTTAAAAAAACAATAATTCTAAATCTGCCAAATGAAATGAAATGGCGTATGGCTTTTAGTGTCGGGAGTGTCCGAGGACAAGTTTGGCTTGCCGGATGCAGGTCTTTTGATTTGACCCCCGTGGGCGACCTGCGTATCGTGATGAGGATGAAATGATGACGAAGACGAAGATTTGGATTTGTACATTTACAACTCTCTAGCGTTTAGAGGTGTAATACAGTCTCTGGTCGGGTATTTTTTCGAATGTTTAATTTTAGGTTTTGTATTACCTGTCTGAAGTAGATTTTTCTAGCTTTCTTTATTGTGACGTTGATTAATATACGTACTCTTTGGAAGATTTAGTCCGACTCATGGCTAAATGGTTAGCGTGCCGACCTTTGGTCACTGGGGTTTCGGGTTCGATTCCCGACAGAGTTGGGAATTTTAACCATAATTGGTTAATTCCGTTGGCACGGGGCTGGGAGTATGTGTCGTCTTCATCATCATTTCATTCTCATCACGACACGCAGGTCGCCTACGGGGGTCAAATCAAAAGACCTGCATCCGGCAAGCCAAACTTGTCCTCGGACACTCCCGGCACTAAAAGCCATACGCCATTTCATTTCATTTGGCAGCTTTAGAATTATTGTTTTAGTATAAGTTCCGGGTTAAACGTTGTCCCTGTGGGAGCCCAGATCGCCTGGGAAGTGATTGTTCCTTTCTAATAAATAACAAAAGTAAGTTATAAGCGTCGCTCTATACCTTAACGCCCCCATAATATCGGTTATTGCTGCCAACATTTCTTAACAGACAAAGTAGGGGGCGCAATACTATGAATTAAGCAAACACCTCAATTGTTGAAGGGCTAAAGGCCTCAAAAAGGTTTTAAATAGTGAGTCTTGGAGAGCTCTATCAAACTTTAAAAAAATATTTCGGAAATCACTTCCGGTCCAAATGTAGTTCCGGAAAAACAGCGTAAAATCGCTTGTCTCTTTACTCGTTTATGTTTTGATTCAAATCCCAGCCAAATTAACTTGTTTACATACCGGTAATTCTTTCTGTAATCTGGTCCTTGGTTCAATACCCTCAGGCGTTTTTGGATTTTTAGAAAAATGTCTACACCAAATGCAGTTATAAGGGCTTAAGTGAAACTCTGCATTGACTCACATTAGCGCTCGTAGTGGTAGCAAAAGGCAAACTGCTAATCTAATCGACCGGGTAACGATGATTAAGAAGAGGATTGTGATTTTTAGGAATAAACGAAGAATATATTCTCACACGTTATTATATTTTATTTACCAAAAGTTCGTAGCTCATATCCCTGGGATGTTTTCAACATTGAGTTGTTTGCCAAAACGGCTGGAACTGCGGATTTTTTGTGCATTTCCTTTTTCACCCCTTCTCAATCCCATGCCGATGGAGACTGAAGTTGAACACCGCCTGTTTTCGATCATTTCTACTTGTCAGCCCCTCCCCTTCTGGTGCTAGAGATAGTAATTGATATGTGTAACAAGTTTGCTTGAGAGCTATACCGGAACATCCATAATGTCGGTCATATCCCCCTGTGGGTGAGGGCGGTAGAATAACACCCACGGTATCCCCTGCCTGCCGTAAGAGGCCAATAAAAGGGCGTAATCCTTATCGCGGTAGTCTTGAACTTTAGAGTTGGGTTGGCGATCACGGGGTCCTTAGCTGAGTACTAGAATTGCTTCCACTTACTGTACTGGTGCCAGCCTCCTCACTTTCATCTATCAATCCGACCTCCCTTGGTCAACTCGTGTTCTTTTCCGACCCCGAGAGTATTAGAGCATTCGAGGCCTAGGGAGTGTTTCATTTCCACGCCCTTCGTGTCCCTTGTCCTTCTTTGGCCGATACCTTCATTTTTCGAAGTGTCGGACCGCTTCCAATTTTCTCTCTCTGATTAGTGTTATATAGAGGATGGTTGCATTTCCTCTTAAAATAATAATCACCACCACCATTACCGCCATCTCGGTCATATTGTGGTGTGGGCAGAACTCAGGCTGAGTGTTACTGTTCATTTCAGCGATTCTGAAAACTATGGATCGACGCTAATATCGGTCGTTTTCGATTAGTTTTAGATGTCACACCGTCCTCACCTAGGGCTCTTTTACCCTCCGCAGTATTTCTTCATGATAGTTAAGCCACATGTTTACCAAGTTTGCTTGAAAGCAAATCCATCATAACGGTCATTTCGGACATTTTCTTTTCCACCCTTTCTCAGCCCCCTGCTATGGGGCTGAACTTGGACTTCAACGCCATCCGGATACCATTCTGAAGAAAAAATATAGCAATTGAGTAAAGTCTGAAAATATTACAATAGGTATTTTAGAATATTACTGTATATTTAATAATTACATTTGAATAAATCAAAATTAAAGAAAAACATTATCCCGCACTTTGTTACAGTCCTGGTACGCCTTGGCTTACCAAGCGACCGCTGCCCAGCCCGAAGACCTGCAGAATACGACGTGCCGTGCGGTCAGCGTAACGAATCCTCTTGGCTTTGTCAACATTTAAGCCCCCTTTGAGTGTCCAGAAGAAACAAAGTTTTGTTTGAAAAAATCGTCGGTTTCGCAGTTATCTTACATTTTATCTCGTTTCTGACAAATGTTCAAAAGTGATATCACTAATGCGAAATATCATCGCTCATGTTCAACTTTCTACCTCGGGGGATGCACTGCAGCACATACACTGCCTAGCTCAATGATAATGTGTTTCCAGGCATTCGACCGGGTCAGGAATGGAAGCCCCATCTAGGGGCGAGGATAGGAACTGTGCCGGCTGCCGAAGCCTGTCCAAAGACTTTAATACACCAATACCGGGCAGCTTGCTGTTTTCAGAAAGAAAGTCGATAGTGCTGCTACCTACATGGCTTGGTGTGAGCAACGCTTCAATGATATACTGCCATCTGTATGATTCCTGGCGCACTGGTGTGTTGTTTATAATGAATAAGTGTTTGTCTCTCAATAATCTTACATTGCAGTTATATGTTATGCGCTGAACAAATTACCCAGCAACATAATGGCATGGGAACTGATAAGGACCGCAAGGATTAAAAAAATGGAACAATCTCGCATCTGTGTTGAGGTTACATTCTATGCCCCTTATATTAAGAAATCTATCAAATACTCTACTGAAATGTTAATGGGACGTAAAACCGTTAACATTAACAAGTATGGAACTCTAGTACACTAAAACTTGAGTGTCCACATTGGTAAATAGTACCATAAATTTCCCGAATGAAAACTTCTGGATCTGTAGCGTAATCCTTATCGCGGTAGTCTTGAAATTGAAAATTGAAAGCCATGAGTTTCGAATCCGGTCAGCTTTTTTTTACTGTAAGAAAATATTTTTCTTTACGTCCTACTAACTACTTTTACGGTTTTCGGAGACGCCGAGCTGCCGGAATTTAGTCCCACAGGAATTCTTTTACATGCCAGTAAATCTACCTACACGAGGCTGATGTATTTGAGCACCTTTAAATACCACAGGACTGAGCCAGGATTGAATCTGCCAAATTCGGATCAGAAGGCCGGCGCCTCAACCGTCTGAGCCACTTAGCCCGGCGTAAGAAAATAATTTCAGTGTATTATTGGCATAGGCTTGAGCGCCAGTCCAACTAATTTAACACGTATGTATGGTAATTCTTCATGCATAAATTTGTGAAAAAGACTAGGAAATTCTGAAGCCTCTTTCTTGTCAGGAACATCGTAGTTAACTCACGTAAGCCCAATATGTATTATATAAATATATATCGATTACGCATTTCTGTCTTCAGAGGTAAAACAGAAAATTCAGAGGTAAAACAGAAAATTCAGAGGTAAAACAGAAAATTCAAAGTATAGCAAAAGTGAGATAGCAGCGTGAGGTGAGTTCCCCTGTAGAGCTCGGGAAGATCGAACGTACCGAAGAAAAGAAGAAGTCAAAATAATGGACCAAAACTCAGGCTCCTTAATTTCAGCTTTTATTTCCCCAAATCTTAATAAATCATGGAAGTTGTCAAGTTATCTGCCCCCTCCGACGCTTTGGCTTCGTGGCCCTTCTCTTTCTTTTGATGACACCTTCATTCTTCGGAGTGTTGGACCTCCTCCATTTCCCTTCTGATTGCTGTTAATAGAGGATGGTTGCCCAGTTGTACTTTCTCTTAAAACAACAAATCACCACCACGAAATGGTCACCGTGCCGGCCTTCGCTTCAGAGGGCCCTGGTACGATTACCGACTGAGTCGGAGATTTTGATCGCGTCCGTTAATTCCTGTAGATCGGGGACTACGGGTGTGTGTTCGTATTCATACGCATCTTCAAAGATATACAACACATCATACGAGAAACAACCACAGAAACACGAAACAGTGAATATATATCCTCCACATATGACTAATGTTAGAAAAGGCCGCAAAACTAGGCTAAGTCCATACAACCGAGCTCGATAGCTGCAGTCGCTTAAGTGCGGCCTGTAGGCCTATCCAGTATTCGGGACATAGTAGGTTCGAACCCCACTGTCGGCAGCACTGAAGATGGTTTTCCGTGGTTTCCCATTTTCACACCATGCAAATGCCACGACCGCTTCCTTCCCAGTCCTAGCTCTTTCCTGACCTATCTGTGTCGGTGCGACGTAAAGCCAATAGAAAAATCGTCCATACAAAGTCGTGCGCCAGGTAATTGGAAAGAGGCTAGAAAGGAGAGAAGAAGGCTGGGTGGATCCTCAAACAAATTCTGCTTTTAATTTTTAAGACATAGCGAAGGGCACAGCTAACACAACGCTCATTTGGAGGTTTATAAAGGAGGCATTTCATATTTTAAAATTTCATCCTTAATAATTATAATTGTTCAATTATTTTTAAAAAAATATTTCCAATGCGTGTAGATACATTCCTCCAAACTGTAGCATAGACAAGTATGCAGTTCATACCAACACGCTAGATATTACCACCGTTGGTGTTCGCACTCCACTCAATGCTGTTGAGACAGAACTGTCCGGTATTTGGCCTGTCGCACTCCTCTGGGGTAATGATTAATGACTGACAGATGTAATTAAATGATATTGAAGAGTGTTACTCGAATTAAAGATGACAGGGAAACCCGGAGTACCCGGAGCAAAATCTATCCTGTCTCCACTTTCTCCATCACAAATAATACATAGAGTAACCGGGATTTGAAGAACGGAACCCAGCAGCAAGAGGGCGGCGCGTTGCCGCCTGAGCCACGGAGGCTTTTCGCTCGACGACTATATTCTCAAATATACAATTGGAACACATAACATTCACTACAACAAAACGATAGTTGACAAGAGATAATACAATCTTGAATACAGACTTAAAACTTAGTCTGCGACTATACATATTGGCCAAGTTGGACAGTTTGAGAGAGTCACGACCTGTTCCAACGCTAAACATATTCCTCTATATCCTTCAAATGAAGGTCGCTGGTTCCACCACTCTTCGACAGCATCAGGAACAGTGTGATTGGTGGTGATGCAGACCAAAGAAGTAGCTGTGGGGTTATCCAAAAGACCCCATTGTTGCGCTGGCACCGTTACAATCGAGTACAAGCACTTAGCACATTCAACTAGTCCATCTGCTTAGCGGACGTATATCTCCGACTGCCATCTCTTGGCTGTCTCATCAGTTATTTGCTGTTTTGTCGGCTCTGTCTATGTACCAGTTGAAGACAAGGGTCCGCCTCCGGGGATGCTCAGGCAACCCCCACCCCCAAAGTTTTTGTGGGGTGTTCGGCAACCCCCACAAACAGAGACAAGAAAAATTTATAAACAGATAATAGCAGAAGAAAAAGAAAGACAGAAAGAACGAAAGAAAGAAAGAAAGGAAAAGGGGAGACAATTTTTCGCCGTAGTTCTTAATCCTAGCCATACCAAGGTATTTTTCCTCCGTGCATTAACAATGACACCGCTGAGCAGATCATTAAGAAATGTTTGTTTACTTTATTGTCAATCACAAGAGAGTTATATGGATATTTTATTAATTAAATCTGATACAAAACTTCATGAATGTTAATTGATTCCAGAGGCAGTTTTAAATTTAACTATTCCCCTTTTTACAAGTACATCAGAACGTTCCTTTTCCGCCCTACGAAGATTAAAATCATACCTGCGCAGTACCATAACGCAAGGAAATTTGAATGACAACGCAATCACATAATAAACATACAAAAAGTAAATGTAATCTGGAAGCTGTGGCGAACATTTTCATCAAACGATCGACCTGAGGTGAAGTTGACAAACCGCCCATCATGACCAGAAAACATACAGCATGGATTTTCTGTGACGAGGAAAGAATGTACTTCGTAATTTTGTTGTCAGGGAACACAGGCAAGCCTGTTTTCCATTGGACACGGGACTTTTCTGCATTATAAGATGTAATTTTGTTTATGATTTGGTCGAATTTGTTAACAATGTTAGCTGTACCTTAATTAAGGCCACGTCGCCGTAAGACCTATCTGTGTCGGTGCGACGTAAACCAGATTGAATTAGTGTCCTCGGCCCGACGTGGTGTAGGACTTCTCAGACATGTTCGCAGTTCAGGTGAGCTTTAACACTCTGTTGTTTTAGTAATCTGACTCGCTATTTGGAATATGAAGTGACTCCCTGTGGGTGGGGGACGCAGACGAAGAATACACCCACGGTATCCCCTGCCTGTCGTAAGAGGCGACTAAAATGGGCGACCAAGGAATTTGAAACCATGAAACTACTTGTGATTAGTACCATCACGCGGCGAACATCTTGGGTCGCCTTTACTTGCGAGTAGTACCACTATGTTAGGTACACAATCGGTTTGTGATTAGTACCACTGCATGAGCGACACCGTTGGTCTGCGTTGCCTGTGATATGAGGAAAACCACGGGATAGAACGAGTCCCTGTGATTAGTACACCAATGTGTGGTGCACCATAGGTTTACGTTGCCTATGAGTGGCGCCATTATGTGAGAAACACCATAGATCTGCGTTACCTGTGCGACATACAATACTTGTAAGTAGTACCAAAATATCTGAAACACTGTGAGTCTACGCTACTTTGGATTAGTACCGTAACATGAGAAATACCATGGTTCTACTTTGCTAGCGAAAAGTACCATTATGAGGGGCCGATGACCTGGATTTTACGCCCCTGTAGACAACAAGCATCATCGATTCAGGATTGTGCTTTGGAAGCAGCCCCTTGGTCAGTAATATAGTTTCTGGGAAAGTGAAGCATCGCGGGTCGGATCCACTGATTGTTTTAAATTCATAATCATCATCACGTTTTGAATTCTGGTCAGTGGATGGATTTTGTACTTTTAAATTGTCATTGTATTTCGTCTCATCTCGTACCATTAAGGGCCGATGACCTAGATGTTAGTCCCCTTTAAACAACAAGCATCATCATCACGAATATGGAGCGCATATTAACGATGTCGGCTCATCTTCACGCGGAGGCGAGAGGATAAAGAAAGCACCGTCACTGTCTCGAAGCAGCGATGTTCACGCGACACACGAAGAAATCTCACCGTTGTTGTGTCGAGGGATTGAGGCAAATGATTACGCCGGCCCAGTGTTTCCAAGCCAACTCTAGCATTAACATGGAATTAATATTCTTAAACTGCTTTTTAATAAACAGGAACATTTTTAAAGTCAAGAGTGCGGGCCATTGCTCAGTAAGGTGAATCGAGGCGCGGAGAAGGTGACTGGGAAGCGACCGTGGCCCGTGGAAAAGCACGGGAAACCATTCTCAGGACGGCCCCTCCGCCTCTTTAGTATAGAGCTGCAAGGCGAAATCCCTGATGTAAAGGACAAGCTCATTTATCACTCACAAGAGCACGTCCCTCAGGACTATTAAATTAAACATTCCATTAACTGAACTAAACGATGCCAGCCTCGATTTAGGAAACATCACATTAGCCTAATTTTTGAGCAGAGTTTTGGTTTGACGATTATCGGTGTTTAGTATGGAGAGCGCGGCGCATTAGCGGAGGAATGTTGCTCTGAAAGAAGCCGCTGCAGGAAGCCACGTTTTTCGCGAGCTATCTCACATCGCGATACTTTTGTGTGTGTGTGTGTGTGTGTGTGTGTGTGTGTGTGTGTGTGTGTGTGTGTGTGTATGCGCGCTACTAATGAACTCGGAAGAGGGGCCCACCGCACCATCTCCAAGCTGTACACTGCTTAGCTTACTTTACACATTGTGAATACTACAGACATAATATTCTCCTTATCACCATCATTTATTTCTTCTTCTTCCTTGTGGGCTTAATTTCAATTCAGCCTTCCTTCTTGTTTCGTCTTCCTTCAGCATTGCACTTTGCTTTATTTTTCTCTCCTCACACCATTTTGAACCCAGTTTCCTTTTCATTCTTCCTTGGAATCCTTCCATTCTTAAAACTTTCTTTTTAAAAATATATCTTTCTATAGTTTCCTCTTCTCTTGTTTTATTTCTTTCTAAATCATTCTTGATCTCTTGTATCCAGCTCCTTGTTGAGTTCTTTCTCCCATCTAGCTGTTTTGTCCATCTGTTATTGTCCATTCTATACTATCTGCGTCTCACGACAAGTGGGTACGACAAGAGTAACATCAGTTTGACAGACAATGCGAGCTCTCTGAAAGAGATGCGTGTTCATTATTAAACTCTTCATTACGCAGTACTTATACTAAATGTGTGACTAAAGCGCAAATCACTTGAAACTTCATCTTAGTTCACAAGAATCACCGCGGACGGGTCCGGCTCCATGGCTAAATGGTTTGAAACTTCATCTTAGTTCACAAGAATCACCGCGGACGGGTCCGGCTCCATGGCTAAATGGTTAGCGTGCTGGCCTTTGGCCACAGGGGTCCCGGGTTCGATTCCCGGCAGGGTCGGGAATTTTAACCTTAATTGATTAATTTCACTGGCACGGGGGCTGGGTGTATTTGTCGTCTTCACCATCGTTTCATCCTCATCACGACGCGCAGGTCGCCTACGGGAGTCGAATCAAAAGACCTGCATCTGGCGAGCCGGACTTGTCCTCGGACACTCCCGGCACTAAAAGTCATACGCCATTTCATTTACCGCGGACGGAACCGGTGTTTATTGTCAGGCCTTGAGACTTGAGATTGGCGCATGTGCAGCAGCACTTTAGTTCACAAGAATCACCGCGGACGGAACCGATGTTTCTTGTCAGGCCTTGAGACTTGAGACTGGCGCATGTGCAGCAGCACTTTAGTTCACAAGAATCACCGCGGACGGAACCGATGTTTCTTGTCAGGCCTTGAGACTTGAGACTGGCGCATGTGCAGCAGCACCCCTTACCCCGCAAGCACACGACTTCTCGTTAGACGACCATGGTACATATGTACAAAACTGGCAATGTCCTTTTCATTACTGTTTCTGTTATATTTTCTGTGTTCTGGTACATTTCCTTTCATTGGTCCTAAGATTTTTCTCATGATTCATCTTTCTAGTAATGTCAGTTTATCTAAACTATACTTCAAAACTGGACATTCAGTTGCATAAACACATTCTGGTTTCACGACTGCATTGCAGTGCCTTATTTTAAGACTTTGCAAAAATTGTTAGTGATGCTTTACGTTCTTTCCATCTTGTGTGCCCTTTCTTCTACAGCGATTTTTTCTAAACCTTTTTCTTGAATTATTTCTTCCAGGTATTTGAATTTCATTACCTTCCTTATTCTACCAGTATGTGCTGTCAAAAATTTTGGAGCGCTTTTTATGTTTGTAATAAATTTGGTCGTTTCCTACAGAGATTCTCAACCTGTTTTGTTGGCTCTTTCTTTCAAGAGAATGAGTTGTGTTAGTGTATGTGTCAGACTCTCTGAAAGCATTGCAAAATCATCTGCAAACGCCAGGCAATTCATTTCAACACATTTATATTTTCACCCCAAAGTTATTGACAAAATTTATGTTCTTTTAATTTTCATTCAACATTAAAATTCTCTCTAGAATTTATCTCTAGAATTTTTTGTTATTATTACTTTTATTGTAATGCTGTATTATTTTGTAGTAGCTGTAAGACGTCCGAGAAATACTTATTCCATAGTGTTGTGTTTAGCTCTGACTTCATAAGGATGATACCGATTTAATTGTAATTTACAACACAGTAGAATAGATTTAGCTTGTCTGGCAAGATTAAGAGCATTAGCCCTTCTCTTCCATCTCAAGATTAAATACAATATTAACGTCTGCAGAATTACAACGAATAGACCTCTTACAGCTAGCCTACTACAAATACACCATTACAATAAAAGTAATAATAACTAAAAATTCTAGATATAAATTCTAGAGAGAGTTTTAAGGATGTGGAATGAAAAATAATCGAACATGAATTTTGTCAATAACTTTGGGGTGAAAACACAAATGCGTTGAAATTAATTTTCCTGGCATTTGTAGATGATTTCGCAATGCTTTCAGAGAGTCTGACGCATGCACTAACACAACTCATTCTCTTGAAATAAATAGCCAACAAAACTGGTTTGAGAATCTCTGTAGGAAACGACCAAATTTATTACAAACATACAAAATGCTCCAAAATGTTTGACAGTACATAGTATTGTCATAATAACAATTATAATAATAGTGTTATTATTGTTTTAAGGAGAAGCACCACTTCGCATACATGACACAAGATGTTAGACGTTCGGGAAGAAAGGGCAGACTTCTCACAGGTGAGATCTGTTCTCCCATATCGGTGTGAATCATGCGAAGTCACCGAAGTGTTGAACAGCAAACTACAGACCTTGTTGAACTGATGTTTGAGGAACGTATTACGAATGTGGTGGGCTAATGTGATACCTAATGCTAAACCTTGGGAAATAATAAATCAGAAACCGGCAGCGGAGCAGAAGAAGTGGACGGAAACTTGGCAGGACTGTGTCATCGCACTGCTCTCGTGTGGGTAAAAGAAAACAGTAAAGGTTCCATCGGCATCGGAAGAGAATTCAGCTCAAGGGTTTTGTGATCACCAAGTTGAAATGTATTCTCCAGCACAAACTAAATTGCATGAAAATTATTTCCTGTCCTTCCAGACGATCAAATTTCATCAAATGCAATTTGAAAAAAAAAAAAGAACAAAAAAAGTCTTATGGCTGAGGGTCATCTGAAAATATGCGTTACGGAAGTGCAACCCTAGCAACCGTGCAGGCTGTGATGTAAGGTATGGATGGATGGTCAGACAATGTTACCTAGCAACCATGCAGGCTGTGATGTAAGGTATGGATGGATTGTCAGACAATGTTACCTAGCAACCGTGCAGGCTGTGATGTAAGGTATGGATGGATGGTCAAACAATGTTACCTAGCAACCGTGCAGACTGTGATGTAAGATATGGATGGATTGTCAGACAATGTTACCTAGCAACCGTGCAGGCTGTGATGTAAGGTATGGATGGATGGCCAAACAATGTTACCTAGCAACCATGCAGGCTGTGATGTAAGATATGGATGGATTATCAGACAAGGTTACCTAGCAACCGTGCAGGCTGTGATGTAAGGTATGGATGGATGGCCAAACAATGTTACCTAGCAACCGTGCAGGCTGTGATGTAAGGTATGGATGGATAGTCAGACAATGTTACCTAGCAACCGTGCAGGCTGTGATGTAAGGTATGGATGGATAGTCAGACAATGTTACCTAGCGACCGTGCAGGCTGTGATGTAAGGTATGGATGGATGGCCAAACAATATTACCTAGCAACCGTGCAGGCTATGATGTAAGGTATGGCTGGATGGTCAGACAATGTTACCTAGCAACCGTGCAGGCTGTGATGTAAGGTATGGATTAATGGTCAGACAATGTTTCCTAGCAACCGTGCAGGCTGTGATGTAAGGTATGGATGGATGGTCAGACAGTGTTACCTAGCAACCGTGCAGGCTGTGATGTAAGGTATGGCTGGATGGTCAGACAGTGTTACCTAGCAACCGTGCAGGCTGTGATGTAAGGTATGGCTGGATGGCCAAACAATGTTACCTAGCAACCGTGCAGGCTGTGATGTAAGGTATGGCTGGATGGTCAGACAGTGTTACCTAGCAACCGTGCAGGCTGTGATGTAAGGTATGGCTGGATGGTCAGACAGTGTTACCTAGCAACCGTGCAGGCTGTGATGTAAGGTATGGCTGGATGGCCAAACAATTTTACCTAGCAACCGTGCAGGCTGTGATGTAAGGTATGGCTGGATGGTCAGACAGTGTTACCTAGCAACCGTGCAGGCTGTGATGTAAGGTATGGCTGGATGGCCAAACAATGTTTCCTAGCAACCATGCAGGCTGTGATGTAAGGTATGGCTGGATGGTCAGACAGTGTTACCTAGCAACCGTGCAGGCTATGTTTTATGGGTGGTTGCCATCTGAAATTAGCAGCTGTTGATGGATGGCCATGACCGGGAGACATATTTATGATCATTTGATTTTCGCAAAGGGAATTTTTTTCTTGTTTACCCGTGGTAAGTCTGTGTTGGGGGTACCGTGTGATAGGTATTGTAGCCAATGTGTGTCCAACTCTTGTCCCCTTTCTCCACGTGGTCGGATATGAAGTAAGATGAGCCTTCGTAGCCAGTTTTTACGACCTGATGCCCTTTGTAATGTCAACCTCAGCCGGGGAATTAATGAGATATATGATATTAAGAGGGTGAAAAATTTCTCCTGTCAAACAGCACCTAGGGTCTGTTCAAGGTTTAACGTCTCCATCCGACATATGCATCATATGTCTTCACTCCATATGAACACCGCGGAGAGGTTTTGGATTGAGTCCAGACTTTTGGCCCGCACCTCTCCTACCTGCCGGCCAGCATCCTGTTGGTGAATGATTTCAACCACTGGGTCTCGGCTAATCACGGTATGAAATTATATTGTTGACGTGTTTTTCTTAATTCTGAACAGATGTACACATGTTGTGTACGGGCGACACGCAGAGTCGTGGGAGTGTCCAACACTGGGGCAGTGGAGTCTTTAGCCCTAGCACGTTAGCCACGCGGCACGCCGATTTTAGTACGTTAAGATGGTGGCTCTATTGCATCGCTATCAGTAAACACACTTCTCTCATTGCAACTCTTCACAGCTCGAGACAGTAGCTCCTCGTTCATTACACAAGTGATCTCAATGCTCTTCGACACTATAACTCTTGACGACACACCAGCGACTCACGGTTCTATACAAGATGTTTTAATCTGAGAAAGACACTTCGTGCTTTCTGCATCCGAATCCTATTCTCGTGTTAGCCATCGTCCCGATGTTTGAACATTTGCGGTCACGGAGATGTGTTTGTACTCGTTTGTGTCGGCCGAGGAGCGAGAGGTATCTGCCTGCGGAGTCGACCAAAATATCCTCTTGTTTGGAGGTTGTTTAAGAAATAAGCAGTAGACTTACAGAAAATTCAGTAACACCACAATTTCCCTTGTTTCATTTCACGTTATTTTATGTAGGTGTGGAATGTGTAGTTTATATTTAAATATTTTCAACACCAGGGGGAACACAAAGAGTGCCCGTTTTTAAGAATGTTTCAACGATGCATCAACTTTAAGACATTGTTTCTATAAATAATGAGCGAGTAAGAATAATGTTCTCGAAGCGAGCGAGCAGGAGCCCAGGCAGGTTACAGGTTAGCGTGAACACACCGATATTAAGCAAATGAGGCTCACCCCCTGCTGGAGTGACTGCAAATCATTTGTGACTGTTGGGGAATTTCTGTGAGTGGCTACAAGTATACTGTATCTCAGTGACATGAAATGTCCGGCAACCATCGTCCCACGTGTTTTCAAGCGCTGTCCGATTACCATCAAGTTTGTTTTCTGAATGTTTATTTTAAAGTCAAATTCCTCGCTTATTCATTGATGTTGCCTATCCTCTTTCCACCAGCATAACGCACGCTGCGGCAGCACACTTGCTATCCCTCTCAGCAGGTCAGCAGCCTATAGCCGTTCCTTTGTTGCGAATGGAGCTAGAATATGGAATAGTGATGGGATGATCGAATACAAAATAACAGCTTATTCGATTACTTCATTATATTCGATTATATCTCCCATTCGATTATTTTTCGATTATTCATTCGAATGAATTATGCAATCGAATAGTGAATACTTTTTCCATCCGATTATTTTTCGATTATTCAGTCGAAACTCCATTCGGATCAATGAGCCAATCGAATAGTGAATACTTTTTCCATCCGATTATTTTTCAATTATTCAGTCGAAACTCCATTCCGATCAATGAGGCAATCGAATCGTGAATTTTTCCATTGGATTATTTTTTCGATTATTCATTCGGAACTGCATTCGAATGAATGAAGAAATTGAATAGTGAATGCTTTCGAAATAACTGAATGGAAAGTGATGTTAATAAGACAGTTAATTCACTCATTTAGTTTCAATATTTCGAGATACGTTTGGAAAAAGGCGTATTTCTGTTTTTCGTAAGAGATGATCTATTCGCTTATTTCAATCGATTATCCATCCCACACACTTAAACCGAAAAAAAATTATTCATGACGCATTCGAATATTCTATGCGATACAACTCATGCAATTTGAAACTCATTCGATTATTTTACTCGATTATTATTAAAACTTTTCGATTATCCCATCTTTAATATGAAACTCTCCCCTCCATAACATTAGAGCCATAAAAAGCTTGCATTTCTTAAAGTCATCTTGCCGAGAGCATCTCCTCGATGTGTGTCGCCAGGCTGAATGAATTTTGTGTCATTCGACTTTTAATTTGTAACGATAGTTTTAAGGTATGACTAAGAATATTTATAGTGCTCATATTTTTATTTTGTTTCATATTTCTTGTAACCTAGTTTGTAATGGTAGTTTTAAGACAAGATTCTGATTATTTTTATCAGATGTACACTGTTAATGATGTGTGGTTAAGTGTAAGAGAGGACAATGAGTCCTAACTTCGCCACTACAAATAAAGGCAAATATAATAATAATAATAATAATAATAATAATAATAATAATAATAATAATAATAATAATAATAATAATAATAATAATAATAATAAACTGTTACCAACTATCAACTAGCACTTAAACTTTGTACTAGAGAACATGATACATCTACGATCTCCAGAAAACTCCAAATACTCCCGCACAGAGCTGAGGTGGGAGGGAAGAGGTTAGAAACTAAATATCACAAGGAAAACAACAAATGCATGCAAGTGGAATTTTTTTCACCCAACGTGAAACAGTTCTTTTTTCTAAAGCGGAGACCAGTAAGTTTCACGGACTTAAAAGCTATGTGATTTTTTTAGAACAAATACAGAGAAAGTGTGGAAGGAAATTTTCAGGACATTAAAACGGTAATAAACTGAAGTCGAAATGAGACGATGTAAGAAATATAGCTATAAATATGAATTTACGAGGCTCTTAGAGGACCCTAGGAACTTAAAACTTGCTACTAGACAAACTCATAACTTTCCAGGCGTCGGCTCACAAGCAAAACAACATAACCGTACTGTAAAAAAAGTCAGAATTATATCTTTTCCGAAAGGTTTAATATACTCTCCATACCGACGGCACCATGTAAAACTAAAGAATGTGAACTAATACATTTTTTATTTTCTACATTTTTCTGTGGGTCACACATCTCATGGAAAATTTTCAAATTTGCAGCTGTTCGTGAATAGACGAATAACTTTTTCCTGAATCATGTTCTTAGTTTTCACTTGAAATGTGCCACATTGCCGCTTCTGATTTTGCTAAAAACTAACCGGCATGCCAAATTAGACACTTTGTGATAATGAGGGCTGTTCACGAGCTGGCGATAAGCTCAGGAACAAACATGACACAATGTCCATCAAATCTACAGGAGGAATATCTAATGGCATAATTTATGACCCTCTAATTTGAAGAGCGTAATGGGCCTGATTCACCTGTTCCTGCCACTGTCCATTCCACAGGTAATGTATTCATATATCGTTGAACGTTTTTCATCAAAAGAAATTCGTTCGTTGCCATGTGTCCCGTATAATACGGCATTTCCCGCATATGAAGGTCTAAAGTACTGTCCCGTTTTAACAGCATACGAGACGCCCTTTTATACGACAACTCACTTCTCCCATGATTAAAACTATCTAAACATCAATAAAAACAAGACTGGAGGAGGTCGACGCAAAGAAACTTTCACACGTGAGACGCAAACAGTCAACAAATGTAAATGTTTGGGAGTTACCTTGCAGTCACGAGGAACGGTATTTGCAGCTCATATTAAAGATAGAAGCATAGCTGGATTAATGGCAATTAACGACATTAGATACATAAACCAGATTTCTCTAAAACCAGCCATGACTTCATTTAAGATAAAAATAACTCCTGTGGTTACTTATGGTAATATCTCAATAAACAGGACTTGATGGACCGTGGCTCACATCCTCACAGATTGCGCCTGTCTCTCTGGCCTAAGATGGAGCCTCAGCCTGTAGCAAACACTCGAACGCATATTAGCCGATCACGCGACTACTGCTGATCTCGTTATCCGCTTTATGCGTGACAATGGATTATTCAAGGGTATGTGCATTGCAAGTGTTCCGTTATTCAAGGAACTCACGTCCCCTTTTGAATCGTCAGTGATTTTCTTTTGCTTAATTCAATAATTTTTATTTTGTACTTCGTTTCTAAATTGCTTCCTTGAATAAATAATTGTATTTTAAATGTTTTCCCACTTAATTTGTTCAGAAAGGATGATTACCTAGTTGTACTTCCTCTTAAAAAAATCACCACTACCACAACTAGAGAAAGCCAAGTCAACTTACTTGAAACCAAATCCGCTCCATCACGTTTAATATATTAATTGGCAAAAGAGACGTTCTTTATTGAAGAGCTACGAACTCAACTAACGCTGCCCTATACGACAAGCTATGGGGAACTCTTGAATGAAATGAAGCGGAAGAAACACGAAATATGGAACGACTTTTATGTCCCTAATGCTCTAACAACGGCAGAGTGGACACATGGTCGATACAAACTGAGACACTCAGTAACTCGTTTAGCCATACAAGAAGTATCATGTACCAGATTCACAGTGTATATGTACGTGGTGTCATCGGCGGTGAGAAGACACCATGCTCTTAGATGCAAGAAATTGAAGTTTTCTCTGACTGAACTAAGCGCAGATTAAATATGTGCACATGTATCTGTATAGTTCATTGGATCACTAAATACTTTATGTACATGGTCATTGGCTGCAATAAAACCTTAATATAAAATTATCTATTTACAGTAGCTTTTAATGAAGCAACACTTGAGCTTGAAAAATTAAACTTACCATTGTTGAAGCGTGTGATACAAGGTCAAACTTGAGGTCCAAGTGAATTTGTAGAAAGGATGATAATTTTTACGGTGGGGATGTTTAGTCATTAATAAACCAACTCCTTCCAAACCTTCAGAATGAAGTGAAATCTAACCTAAAGAGCTTTTCCAATGCTGCAATAAATTATCTGGAAAAAGTTTATGACTTCAGTGATGTTAATATTCCTAAGCAACTAGAGGCTTTACAGCTGAAAGATGTTACATGTTCTGGTTTTGAAGAAAGAATTAATTCTGTGAAATGTACTGTAATTTGAACAGCTGTTAATGTGTTATGCAGAATTTTTCCCCTTAATATCGAATTACGTGAGGCTGAAGATAGATCTACCCGTAGTGGGACCGTCAGTGATCAAAGTGAACTGAAAATGGGTTAATTCTTTCTTTGAAGTTAATTTAGATGCTGCTTCAAATAAACTAACGTGGGCATCTCATGTTCTAAGTATACTTGGTTCGAATGCATATGTTGAAAAAAGTTTTTTTTTTTTTTCAGTTCTTAAAACAAATGGAATGATGAACGGAATGTATGTTCAGGAAGTCTCACAAATTCAGAAATTTAAGAGTCATTTAATTTGGGCCATAGTTGTCAGAAATTTCATGACTTGTTTAAGGGAGATTCAGCATTCTTGAGAAAGGCTAAAAGTGAAGAAAAACACGTTTAGAAGTCATACTTCTCAGTATCGATTCAGTAAAATGTAACTTAAAAGCTCTTCAGTATGTGGAACACACAAGTTCAAAATAAATATTAGAACATACCTGTAAAATCTCAATGAACGATGTAGTTGTGAACTCGTGGGTTCGAATACCACCGTCGGCTGTCCTGAAGAGGGTTCTCCATATTTTCCTATGTTTATACCATCCTGTGCCAAGGCCACTACGTCCCGTTAAACAAGAAATAATAATAGTGTGTATTTTTATCCCTTGTTCTTTTTTACAGGTACGGAAAGGTATTTGTATTTAACTTGTGTATTTGACAGAATGGAAAGCATTTAAGTTACAAAACTACGGGTTCTAAACTCTGTATGTAGAAAATGAAACAGCAAATTACTGTGATAAAGTTCGTGCCTACAATGTAATTATCGCACAGTAAATTATATTTCAGTGTTTTCTTGAGCAAATGTCGTTATGTCGTGTCAACATGACCTGTCCCTTATTGGAGTGTCTAAAACCTGGCAACCCTAGGTGAGATAGACACCTTCTGGTCTTCTGGTGAGGGCTAGATCGAAGTGACGTATGCAGCCAGTCACTGGGGTGAAAGGTGTGGAGGTAGTATTCCTGGGTTCAACACCTCCTTGCTCGGTGAATGAGATACGACCTCAGCCACTAATCCCATTTTTGAAGAATTCCACCTCTCTACCACTTACCTGAAAGAAAGAGAAGACACCAAATTAGAATAAAATACATGCATACGTAAATTACAGTATATTAAATATTCCTAGAGATTATTTGTAGACTCTGCCAGTAATAGACTGTTACAAGCTGGTTACGTAAGTGGGCACTGAACAATAAAATGAAAAGAAATGCACGAAAATGCCGTTTCATAAGAATGCAGAGGAAGCAAAGAATGTTTCTGGTGATACTAAATGCCGCGGCTCTCGTTCTGTTCACAAACAGACAGATGAAGAAAACAATTTCTTTAACAATCAGTGACCTCTCCCAACCCGACATGACGAGCCACACCCTTTACATGACTTCTGTGTGGACATGGACCGCTGAGTAGGGAAGGGTGTCAATGCGGACATGTGCTCCGGTCGCTAGGATCAGCCGTAAAGATGCAATCAGTTGGTCGGTGACTGACGCGGTGGAGGCTGAAGAGCGATGGACCGTGGTAACATAATGACTTTACTATCTGCTTTACATCGCACCGTCTTACGGCGAGGATGGGAGAGGAAAGGGCTAGGAGTGAAGGAAGCGCCCGTGGCCTTAACTAAGGTACAGCCCCAACATTTGCCTGGTGTGAAAATGGGGAAACCACGGAAAACCATCTTTAGGGCGTATCTTAATGAGCGACGTAGCTGTGAACTCCTGGGTTCGAATACCATCGTCGGCTGTCCTGAAGAGGGCTTCCCACAGCTTCCTATGTTTATATCAGCCTGCACCACGACCGCTACCTTCCGTTAAACCCAGTGGCGGGGATTAGGGAAGGGAAGGGGAGGGGAGAGGAGGAGCAGACACCCCTCTACATTGTGAGGAAAAATATTTTTTGGTTCTGTTTTAGCCGCATAGAACTGGGAATTGCAAAAAATTTAGCTAATTATTGCTTTTAATATCTTTAATTATTTGAGACAGACCTAGCGGAAACACGCTTAAAATGCCATACGTCACGGCTAACCGATTCGTAGAGCGTCACAGGGAGTACTGGAGACTCGGGAAGGGGGTTGTGAAGAAGCACGACCCCAGTTAATCCACCAATAGCGAAAATAAATACAAATCCTAACACCCAGAGTAAAGATGGGCTGCATGTCAATTTAGTCCCGTGGAGGGTTGCTAGTCAGGTAAAATTTGGATCCCTCTAGGGACAGCAATAATTATAGTGGCAGAAGTGAAATAAGCTCGTGTGTCTACATCCATACCTACAGTAAATATATGGTGAGCTCGTACTACAAACCCTAGAAGACCAATTGCCATCATGGCATAAATCATAGCTAATGTACCAAAGACTTCCCTTTTCCCGTTTCTTTTCTTTTTTTTTTTTTTTGACTAATAATGTGTGAAACCATCGCAAATCCTGAGAGAATTAAAATATATACCTGTGGGTGCCCAAAGAATTAGAAAAGGTGTTAACAGAGAATTGTATCTCCACCTTCAGCAGGATCAAGTAATGTATGTATACGTTTGCGATATTTTTGTCGCTTGCCGCGCGCATTCGTCAGTTTGGCAGACTCGTTCAGTCAATGTGTGTGCAGTTCTATCTAGTGTCTTACTTTATTAGCGTGAAGTCAAATAGTAAATTATGTTTAATTCTATAATCACGTTGTACTTCTCTTTAATTGTAATAGGTTTCTTTGGTGAACATTTTATTGTATGTAGTATTCAATCAAAATATCAAAAACCTATTATTACTGCAGTTAAATTACCAAATTGTCAACCTTCACTTCTCTGTCGATGTTTGCTCAGAGAGCACAAAAAACTGATCATTTTGCAGCTTTTTGTTTTCACTTTCGTTGTCTGACCACCACCCCTGTAGGAACCGATGACCTAGATGTTAGGTCACTTTAAACAAGCATCATCATCATCAGCCTACCCGTATATCCTGTAAAACCCCGGTACTTTTTGTTGTACTTAGTTCACAATTGCCGCTACTGGTTAAACTACTATCTTAAAACATTTTGACCGTCCTGGACGATGTTTCTCTACGCCGGCAGAACGTGCTGTTGTGCAATGAAGATCAAGATCGTTAAGACATTGACTTTTATTATTTCAGACCATCAACGTAAGACTATGAGCTGAAGCAATGTTGCGATACTCTCAAAGCACAGCGCTGGTTTTTGAAACACGCCTGCTCTCCGGTGCGGGAATGTGTCGCGTCTAGTGCAAGCACAACGTCCATGGCACAAGGGCACAAGTAGTAGGTCTACATGAGGAGGATTTGGCTCAGATTTCTGAGTTTCTTTCAGTCAGTAAACAGCAGCTGGCCACTCACTCATATTTTGCCGAGCAAAGAGGAAATTTTTTACTATAATTCTGTTACCATATGTTTTGTTTATACATTTATTACTCAAAATTAGTTTAGATAGACTGAAGAACCTAACAGTTATAAATGAACTGAGTTAAAACTGAAAATAGATGGCTTCAGATATCGCAAACAAACAAACAAACAAACAAACCGAGGTTTGCCAAAACAAAGTAAGAGTCAAACATCTGAAGTGTACAGTCAAAATTAGAAACTTTATTAATGTACGACTGTTTGACAAGTGTTTCGTGTGAATTACTCTTTTCAAAACCTTTAAAAAACACACAATTCTCGCCCTCGATGGACACATTTCTTAGCAAATGGTCCCCATACTACGACAAACCGGTGATTTCCTCAGTCTAAGGGCTGAAGTGAGTCTTGGATAGCTCTATCAAACTATAAAAACAAATTTCGAAAATCACTTCCGGCCTAAATGCAGTTCCGGAAAAACAGCCTCAAATCTTTACTCGTTTACGTTTTGATTCAAATCCTAGCCAAATTAACTTAATTCTTTCTGCAATGTGTTCCTTAGTTCAATTCCCTCAGGCATTTTTTGATTTTTTTAAAATGTCCACACCGAATGTATAGTCCGCGCGCCTTTTAGCGATATTTCTTTGTGGAGTAAGGAGACAGCTCTCACGGTCCCGGTAATACTGCCAACTGAATGAAAATGAAATCTGAATTGAATCGATAATATGATCGATCGATATGAATTTTCTAAACCTTTATTATCTTAAGCCAAGAACTGTGTGATACACACTTTATATAACATTATATAACATTTCTCGATGCAAATCTTGTTCCCAGCATGAATTCTATAGTTTGGCTTTGCTCTGTAAACAACAACAGTACGAGTACGTAAAGTGTACGCCAGATGTCGCACAGCGATGCATACGCGATTCATACTTTGTGTTTCAAAGGTTGCCAGTACGAATCTCGAAGATACCCGAGGTCGACCTATTGAGCACCAGGGTGTCCATGTATCCCTAAAAGGTGCGCGTACGGTAGTTACAAGGGCTTAAGTGAAAGTCTCCATTGACTCACATTAGCGCGCGTACTGGTAGAAAAGGTAACCTGCCAATCTAATTGACCAGATAATAATGATTAGGAAAAGGATTGTAATTTTTAGGAATAAGTAAAGCATATATTCTCATACTACATTATGTTTTATTTACCTAGGATTAAGTTGCTTGCCTGAAGGGCTAGAACTGTATGTTGTGTATTCAGCCCGAAGGCTGGTTGGATCCTCAACAGGTCCACCATTACCTGTCATAGATGGGCTAGGTGTCACTGGAGAGGCGTACTAGGGAAATGAGGAGTGAAGTAGTTTCCCGTTGCTTTCCCCACTGAGCCAGGAGTTGCCATTGCATATCAGTCTGCCAAGCCCACTAAAATGCGTGCACCAACCGACCCTATGAGCGACATTTTCACACGATTCATGGCAGGGACTGGCTGCATAAGGAATGGCATTACTAGCATCACTCATCCCTCAGCCAATTTCATATTGTCAAAGCCAAGGATAAGACAGACAGGGCAATGAACGTAACAAAGTGCACTGTAAACACTCCATCTTGCCAGCAAAGGCAAGCTAGAACTGTAGATGTTTTAAATTGTTAGTGTATTCGTATGCACCTTGCACTGCAGGAGCAACATGAAGTCGGGCTCAGATTTCTGACTTTCTTTCTCTAGCAAACAGCACCTGGCCGCGTCACTCATATTTTGCAGCAGTAAACGAAATGAGATTTACAATGTTACGTACATGGCGTTCGTAGATCGAGAAAAGGCATTCGATAATATTGACTTGAGGAAGCTACTTAGATTCTGAAGGTGATGGGGATCAGGTACCGAGAACGAAGAGTTATAGTCTACAGTGATAAGAATCAAGGGTTTTGTAAAAAAAGCGGCAATCCAGAAAGGAGTGAGGCAAGGCCGCAGTTTGCCCCGCACTTCTTTTTAATGTTTTCACAGAAGAAGCGGTAAAGGAAATCAAGACCCTGAGATTGTTATTTTATAAGACACTGTAGAAGGTCTAGAGAAATCGCTGAATAGTATGGGCAGAGTGTTGCAGAAGGAGTCCAAAACAAAAGTAATGGAGTGCAGTTGAACGAAGTCAGGTGATGCAGATAATATTAGATTAGGTAATGAAGTCTTAAAGGCAATAGATGAATACTGTTACTTCGTCAATAAAATAACTAACGATGACAGAAGTAAGGAGGGCATAAAATGCAGGCTAGCACAAGCAAATATGCAAATATTACTCGTAAGGAAATTAGGATAGGAAGAGCAACATCAGTGTTGAACTGTTTGCAGTGCGCCTTCTTAAACTATATATTTTCTGCTCTCTTGCCAAAAGATTGAATTTTCCTTAAGAAAATAAATTTGCTCAGTTCGAACATTGATATAGGAATTAGAAAGATGTTTTTGAAGACTTTCGTCTGCAGCGTGGCATTGTATGGAAATGAAAACTGTACGATAACTAGCGCAGGAAGAAAGAGAATACTGTGGAAGTTTCTGAAATGTCGTGTTGCAGAATAATGCTGAAGGTGAAATGGACCGATTGAATTACTGATGAAGAGATACTGAATCCAGTTGGTGAGAGGAGATTGATTTAGCTAAATTTGACGTGAAGAGATGGAATGATAGGACACATCTTAAGACACCCAGGACTGGGGGTAAGAACGGTAGGGGTAGAGGAAGGTGTGAATATGACAAGCAGCTTAGAGATGTACGATATTTTTGTTACGTAGAAATGAAAAAATTAGCACGGGATAGGGTGGCATGGAGGTCTGGATCAAACTCTCTGTGGACTGATGACTCAAACAACAACAGCAGCAGCAGCAGTAGCAGAAGATGATGATTTGCTGAGTTCATGCAGTTAGCTCTCTTCGTCGTGTTGTCTGGTTCAAGTGTAATTTGAAAGAACGATGAAAGAAATAGCAGGAAGAACATTTTATCCATTCAATCTTTTGGCAAGAGAGCAGAAAATATATAGTTTAAGAAGGCGCACTGCAAACAGTTCAACACTGATGTTGCTCTTCCTATCCTAATTTCCTTACGAGTAATATTTGCATATATCTGGTAATGAAATGTGTGAAAATCTCGTGAGATTTCTAAAGTCTAAGAGACGTTTCAGTTTCGTAGCGGTAGATGTCTCGTTGTGCCGGAAGGCGAGTGAGTGTAGTGTGCGCCAGACAGCGCCGTGCTGGGCGAGAACCGGTCCAGGTGGGTGTGGTCAACAGCTGGGACAAGAGGACTCTTCCCCAGCTCGAGGCTCGCAGATAGCCTAATGAGCACCTGGCAGAACAGCCAGCAGTTTGCGAACCACGAGCTGGGGAACCTCCAGTGCTGCAGCGGTCGCTCCTTACGTGCGGGGACGAACTCTTGGTCCTCTCACCCGCAACTCCGTTTACAGTCGAGGTTCTTCACCTTTCTTGGTCAAGGACCTCTTCTAGAGTCTCACATAATGGTTCTTATCTCCAGTCATCAGCTCTGTGCCCAGGAATCCTTTCCACTCAACATTTCATTCATTCTGTGATATGAAATATTCTGGTAGATAGATACAGATCGTTATCGTCTTGATTGGTGACACTCTTAATTACAGTTTGATTAAAGTGATATACAATAAAACAGCACAACAACAACAACAAATAATAATAATAATAATAATAATAATAATAATAATAATAATAATAATAATAATAATAATAATAATAATAATAATACATTCTATTCCAATGTCTTCTTGATAGAGGAAAACAACAACTAGAACCACAAATCGGAGAATATCACGCAGGATTCAGACCAGGCCATCGTGTCCAAAGCAAATCTTGAACCTAAAGCTAATCCTAAGACATCAGAGAGTTTGTATACTCCACACGGCCTTACTTCTAAACTGAAATTTCGCAAAAGAAATCGAACATCGCCTTTCCTCTATTGCCAGCGCGCTAAGCCCGCGAGAACAGCTGATGCCATACGACCGCGGTAAAATGTAATACGGTACTCAGAAAAAAGTAATGAATATGGACTGAAAACAAATTCACAAGAACTACACTTTCTAACAATATCTGGCACTAAAAGAGAATATATTATTAAGAATACAAGAGAATGAGGAAATAACACATCACTCACCGCTAATGGTTCGCACAGGAAGGAGGTTATGGCCCACTAGAACCCTCCAACAATATAAAAACACACTAATTACTGAAGGAAAATGCAAAAGATCGCGAACCGTACTGAATATCATATACGCTGAGCGAGATAGGTTAACCCTCAAGCACAGGCGCCAAATCTTAGAACGCAGACACACGCGCTGGGGTGCTTTCCACCCCACATATCATTGCATTGTAAAATATGAATTACTGTATTAATTGGAGATTTTAAGATAGATTATGTAAGAATGACTCTTTCTGCGGAGATCCAGCCAGAAAGATATAAGAGCGGGGAGGGCACAGGAAAGTTATTTGTACATTTCACTAGGAAATGAAATGATCTGGGGTGGATTCCACCCCATACGCGTGTGTTTGAGGGTTAACCACCAGGTGAATAATAATAATAATAATAATAATAATAATAATAATAATAATAATAATAATAATAATAATAATAATAATAATAATAATAATAATAATCGTATGGCCTCAGCTACCGTGTGCAGACATTTTAATTTGACGCCATCTGGCTGTCTGCTCGTCAATTTCGACGTTCCGTTTTACTCTAGACCCACTAGATGGCAGACCGAGTAAACCGGAACTCTCTTGGGCGTCTATGGCTGAGATTTAATGAATTTTGTCGGGTAAACACCAAACGTGTCACCAGAGATCTTTTACAGATTGGCAGATTTTGGCTCTGTCTGCTGGTTATGCGCTGAAGCATAGACATCCACCGACATCGTACGACATGGAGTGTCGAATGGAATTTTTTCCGCCCTTCAAAAATCCGTCTACCTCTGCCGGGTTTGAACCCGCTATCTTGGGATCCGGAGGCCGACACTCCACCACTGATCCACAGAGGCAGCTTACCTGTGAATGTAAATATTAGAGTTGGCAACTAGGTTTCGAGATCGTGCTCTGCCGATATAAATCGATATGAATGACAGCTTGGGATTGGTTGGATGTCTATGCTTCAGCGCATAACCAGCAGACAGAGCCAAAATCTGCCAAAATGTCTATTTAGAAGTCATTTAGTACGAAGTATAGTCAAAATTTAGTCTGCACATTTATTGATTTAAAAAGAGCCTATCATTCAGTTGATCCCAAATCATTCTTCAAAATACTGAAAGAAGAAGGCTTAGACACAAAAATACTTGCAATCATAAAGCAGACACTGACAGACACGAAGTACACGGTTAAATTCATGGGGAAAAACTCAGATCCCTTTACAATCAAAACGGGTGTAAGACAAAAGATGGACTCTCGCCTTTACTCTTCAAGTGAGTCCTTGAAAAAGTCATACAAGAATGGCGCAAACAGAAATTGGTCCTCAAAATTCACCAACCAATCACTTTAGGCAGAAGAAAACTAGCGACAGATTGCCTAGCATTTGCGGACGACCTAGCAATATTAACCCGAGATATTTCAACAGCCCAAAATCAGACTGAACTCCTGAAAGAAACTGCGCAAAAAGTCGGCCTTCAGATATCTTTTGAAAAGACAGAATACATGACCTGCGCTACAAACAAGCACCAAAATTCACGGAGACAAACTATGGCAAAATTTATCAAGTATCACAATTTAAGTACCTTGGTGAAACTATTCAGGAAACTGGACTCGAAACAAAAGCCAAGAAAATTAGAAACTGCATATAGACTAACCCAAAATATCTATAACATAAAATATGTCTCGAAGCACACAAACCTAAAATATTGCAATACAATACAGTCATTAAACGAGAATGTTTTTATGGATCAGAGACGCTAATTTTGAACAAGAAAGCAGACATTGAAAACATTGAGGAAAAACAACACAAAATCATAAGAAAGATGTTAGGCCCAAAACTCGTCGACGGACAATAAATACCAACTTATAGGCAGACAGGAAATCAAACAATACACAAATATCACAGTGACATTAGAAAACGCAGGCTAAGATTCTATGGTCATATTAAAAGAATGCACCCAGACAGACTTACCCAACAAACAGTCGGATTCTATGAAAATAGGAGTAAGGCTAAAACAGACACAATGAAATGGATTGGCGAATTCTAAACCGATTTGAGACATGTAGGAATTACACCAGCAGATGTCCACAACAGGATGATCTTCAGATCCAAAATTCACAAATAGCAAGTTGACCAAAAGGAAAGACCAAAGAAGAAGACTGGCACAACCTGGTCTGAAGACAGGAAGGAAGCCCACAGTAAAAGAATGGAAGAGGTATGGATACAGAGGAAGGCCTCTTAAGTACTTTGCGTAGTCTTAATGGGCTTATTCGCCTGTATTATAATCTATATATATAAAATAGCTTGTCCTGACTGACTGACTGACTGACTGACTGATTCATCATCGCCGAGTCAAAACTACTGGACATAAAGAAATGAAATTTTGGGGATATATTCATATTATGATGTAGGTGCTCGCTAAGAGAGGATTTTTGGATATTCCTTCGGTAAGGGGGTGAAAATGGGGGTGAAATTTTAAAATGAGTGTATATATATCTCAAAACTCTAAGAGTTTACAGATGTAAAAATTAGTATTTAGAATCTTCTTTAAAAATATGGAAACACGTATTTTTTTGTTTTCAGAAAATCCCAATATGAGGGATGAAAAAGGGTGAAAATTGGGGAAAATGGATTGAATGCCTTTAATCAGGATACCGGTACTTACATCTCAGAAACTGAAGATATTACAGACCTGAAAATTGGTACTTTTGATCTCTTTTAAAAATAAAGAAGCACGTATTTTTTTGTTTTTGTAAAATCCAATTAATGGGAGGGTGAAAAGGGGGTGAATTTTTTAAATGAGTGAATCTATATCTCCAAACTTTTAAAGTTTGCAGATGTAAAAATTGGTATTTAGAATCTTCATTAAAAATAAAGAAACACGTATTTCTTTGTTTTCGGAAAATCGCAATAGGAGGAGTGAAAAGGGGTGAAAAATGGGTTGAATGCCTTTAATGAGGCTACTTATATCTCAGAAACTGAAGATATTATACACCTGAAAATTGGTGTTTGGGATCTCTTTTAAAAATAAAGAAACACGTATTTTTTGTTTTTCTGGAAAACCCAAGTAAGGGGGGTGAAAAGGGGGTAATATTTTAAAAATGACTGTATCTATATCTCAAAACTTTTAAAGGTTATAGATGTAAAACTTAGTATTTAGAATCTCCATTAAAAATAAAGAAACACGTATATTTTGTTTTCGGAAAATCATAATAGGAAGGGTGGTAAAGGTTGAAAAAGGGGTCGAATGCATTTCATGAGTCTACTTATATTTCAGAACCTGAAGATATTACAGACCTGAAAATTGGTGTTTGGGATCTCCTTTAAAAATAAAGAAACAAGTATTTTTCTTTTTGAGGAAAGTCCAATTAAAGGGGGGGGGGGTGAAAAGGGGGTGATTTTTTAAAATGAGTGTATCTATATCTCAAAACTTTTTAAGTTTATAGATGTAAAAATTGGTATTTAGAATCTCCTTTAAAAATAAAGAAACACGTATTCTTTTGTTTTCGGAAAATCCCAATAGGAAGGGTGTAAAAGGGTGAATAATGGGTTGAATGCCTTTCATGAGGCTACTTATATTTCAGAACCTGAAGATATTACAGACCTGAAAATTGGTATTTTGGATCTACTTTAGAAGTAAAGAAACACATATTTTTTCCTTTTTGGAAAATGCAAATATTGGGGGGTGAAAAGGGAGGTGAATTTTTTAAAATGAGTGTGTCTACATCTTAAAACTTTAAAATTTACAGATGTAAAAATTGGTAGTTAGAATCTCCTCTAAAAATAAAGGAACACGTATTTTTTGTTTCCTGTAAATCCTAATAGGAGGGGTGTAAAAGGGTGAAAAATGGGTTGAATGCCTTAATTGAGGATACACATATCTCAGAAACGAAAGATACTACAGAACTGATAATTTGCATATGGGATCTCCTTTAAAAATAAAGAAACACGTACTTTTTAGTTTTTGGAAAAGCCAATTAATGGCGGTTAAACAGGAGTGACAAACTGGGGTGAATTTTTTGAAAGACTATATCTACAGAATGTCTTGGAAACTTAAAATGTTACAGACGTAAAGAGTGGGTGTATATCTCCTGTAAATGTAAAGAAATATAGGTGATTTGTTTTTGGAAACTCCACTTAAGGGGAACTCAAAAGGGGTGAAATTTTAAAATGAGAATGTTTACAGTATATCTAAAAAAAACTTAACATGTTACAGAAGTGAAAAATGGTATTTTTTTATCTCTATTAAACATACTTTTAGTTTTCGGAAATACCACTTGGGTGGAGGGGGGAGGGGGGAAAGTGACTGGAAATGGTGATGAATTCTTTTAATTAGGCTACTGATATCTCAAAAATGAAGATGTTACAGACGTGAAATTTGATATTTGCAATCTGCTTTAAAAGTAAAGAAACACGTATTCTCGGAAAATCCAATGAAGGGGGGGGGGGGGGGTGAAAGAATTGAAAAATTAATTGACTGAATTGTATGAGAATACATACATCTAACAAAAACTAAAGTTGTTACAGACGTGAAAATTCTTATTTGGACCCCCTTTAAAAACAAAGAAGAACGCGTTTTGGTGGGGAAACCATCTTGGAGGGCGGGAGTGTAAAGGAGTTGAATTCCTTTCGTGAGGACACATAAATCGAAAACTGAAGAAGTTAGAGTCGTGATAATTGGTATTTAGAAGATCCTTTACTATTAAAGAAACAAGTATTATTTGCGGGAAAAGTTCACTTAAGGGGGGGGATTATTGTGAAAAGAAGTGAAACAAAGTGAATTATTTTTATGGGGATACTTATATCTCAAAACTGAAGGTAATAGACATGAACATTAGTCTTTGGAATCTCCCTTAAACATAAAGAAACAAGCATTCTTTTAATTTTTTTGGTGGGGGCGGGTGGCGGTAAATAAACTTAACGGCGGTGGGGTGTAGAAGGAGGTGAGACCTATTGATTTTACTGTTATTAATGTACTTATAAGGATCCTCCGTTGCTCAGGCGGCAGCGCGCCGTCCTCTCACAGCTGGGTTCCGTGGTTCAAATCCCGGTCACTCCATGTGGCATTCGTGCTGGACAAAACGGAGGCGGGACAGGTTTTTCTCCGGATACTCCGGTTTTCCCTGTCATCAGCCATTCCAGCAACACATAATAGTAATAATAATAATAATAATAATAATAATAATATTCCGGACCGTCGTCAAATGTGCGGACCGCGCTGGAAACGGCTCTCTGGACGCGTAATGACTAAGAATGCAGTCCGGCCGCGGGTTCAGTGCCGCCAAGGCACCCAATATGACACCACGCCGGATCTCCTGAAGGATTTTATCCATATTAAAAATATTATAGGAAAAGATGGCAAAGATTTACGGACCCAACTGACCGGGAGGAATACCTGAGCCTAGCCCGGGAAGTACGAAATCGATTGCTGGAAAGGAAGATTTAAAAGTGGGAGGAAACGTGCCGTAAAATCATAGAAAACCAGTCAGATCAGGAATTTTGGTCGATTCTCGCAGAAAACGAGTCAGATCGCGAATTTCGGCGGATTATATATCTAATACAATAAGCATTCAGTTATAAATTTCAGTATAATACCGTAGCGAAGCACGGGTATCTTGCTAGTAATTTAATAAAATCACATGGAACTGCTACAATAAAAAATCAATATCTCGGCACGCTAAATAAAACACTATAACACTGTAATTAATCCTGAATCATTATACCCATCATTGAAGGAAGATCACTAGCATTATACCCATCATTGAAGGAAGATCACTAGCTAAAAGTTTAGAAAAAAGAAAGCAAAATCCTTAGAAAACTCTATGGCCCTGTATGCATAGAAGGAGTGTGGATGAAAAATAGGCCTCCTGAATTATACCAGCATTCTGAGAAAATGTCAGACACTATCAGAAAAAGACGACTGAAATTTTCTGGCCATATTCAGGGAATGGACAATAAAAGACTTACTAAAAAGATATTTAATTATGCCTCCTCACTAGAAGTCAAGAATAATGAGATCATCGAAATTGAAAAGAAGACCTTCAAGAAATCAGCATAACAGGTGAAATTATATGTGACAGGCCTAACGTTGGTGAACAAACATCAGATTGCTGAAGAACCCAAGATGAGAACCACCACTGTATGGACGGAAGAACACGGCGACAGGATGAAGAAATTCAGGGAAAAGAACGTTGTGAATGAAAAAAAAAAAAGACCAGAAAAACATTAACTCTGTAATTAATACATAATTATAATTTAAGTACAACAATAATTGATCATTCACTCACACATCCATATCCCGGTCCGTTCAATCAAACTGTCTACCTTAAATTCATTAAGGTGTCATCCATAAAATACGTCTGCAAAAATGTCATAGAATTTAACCCCCTCCCTTATTTTAACACGTTGCAACAATTCCATCCCCCCCCCACCTACGTAAATTCGAAATAAATTGACCTTCGCCCGTTGTCTGGAAAACGTAAAAATCATAAATATGACTGAGAAGTAGTGCCAACTTCACAACAAAACTAATGAGAGAATTCTAAGCACATAACCTTAATGCAGGTTTCGGTAAGCGTTCCAAAAATTTCTGAAATAATAATGTTATGGCTTTGCGTCCCACTAACTACTTCTACGGTTTTCGGAGACGCCAAGGTGCCGAAATTTAGTCCCACAGGAGTTCCTTTACGTGCCAGAAAATCTGCCGACACGAGGCTGGCGTGAGCAGCCTCAAATACCACCGGACTGAGCCAGGATCGAATCTGCCAACCGTTGAGCCACTAAGCCTGGCGGAAAACTTCTTTACCGAACTGTGAGGTTTTATACAGGCAATATAGGCAAGGTATAATGCAAAATGGTGCGAATTTCCTGATGAAGGTAAATAATCATCCATTTCATTTTTCATACTTTATTGCTATTAGAATTTGCATTGGCAGAATTGTTTCAAAACTGATCATAATGTTTTCCAAGAGAAGGAACCGAACAACTAAAGAAGGCAGACTTGTTTATGTTTAGCCAGAATAGAAACGTAGGCCTATATGCAAAGTGCCCCAAAAAAGTTCATTTGGATTTTGAAAATCGGATAATAACGAAAAATTCTGACGAACGGACATTCCCCAAATAATCGTGCACTGTTGTCACGTTCTTGTTTGAGTGAAAGTAATTTATGGATGACCCCTAATAAATTTCCAATTTCTTTGAAATCATTCAAGAAAATGCTAGGAAAACAACATACAAGGAATCTGCCACCTGCCCTAAATGCAGTGACTGATTGACTAACGCTGGGAGGGTCTAGCAGCGGAGAGTGACAAAGAGCGGCTGTAGTTAGTAGCGCAATGATGATGTGACGAGAGGAATTCAAAGTGTTTATCGGAGGACTGTTGCATTCGAAGCAACGACAATTTCCTATGTGACTATCAAAACTAAGAAGCGGATTTTTATATAAATTCAAAGTGCAAAATGTGTACATAAAATGTAGTAAATATCAGTGAAATATATAATATGTAATAGGATTAATGCCCTAAATTTACAAAAACTGCCGTATATTCCTTTTACTATGACGTATGTTTATGACAATAACACTGCTTTAAATACCTCCATATTTTATAACAAAGTCATCGTTGTTCCTTTAGATAATTTATATAGTTTTCTAATTTTGAGAGCGAAAATGAAAAAAAAAATTCCGCAGCCTGTTTCCAGTCATTCGACCGGATCAGGAATGAAATGAATGAATCCCCCATCTAGTGGAGAGGATTGGAACTGGGCCGGCTGCCGAAGCCTGTCGCACTTCTCTGGGGCAATGATTAATGACTGACAGATGAAATTATATTGGACAGGTTTGCTGGAATGAAAGATGACAGGCAACACCGGAGTACCTGGAGAAATACCTGTCCCGCCTCTGCTGTGTCCAGCACAAATATCACATCGAGAGACCACGATTTGAACCACGGAATCCAGCGGTGAGAGGTCCGCGCGCTGCCGACTGAGCCATGGAGGCTACAATTTTGAGAGTACCGGTATTAAATAATCGGTTTAAAGGCATAATCAAAATAATTCAAAATGTTTTAAAATAATGTTATGCAGTGTAAATTGCAGAGTATATTACATACTGTATTGTTGTAGCTAATTTCCTGCTGCCATCATGCCTTGAAAATGAAAGAAAGAAATTTTACTAAATAAAGTTAACATGCAATCTGCCTGTAAACTCCCATTAAGTAACAATTAGTACTGTAATGTGTTTATTTTTTATCGTGATGTACAGTGTGTCACCAGGTTCTTCTCCATGTTCCTATCGTGATGTACAGCGTGCCACTAGGTACTTCTCCATGTTTTATCGTGATGTACAGTGTGTCACCAGGTACTTCTCCATGTTTTTATCGTGATGTACAGTGTGTCACCAAGTACTTCTCCATGTTTTTATCGTGATGTACAGTGTGTCACCAGGTACTTCTCCATGTTTTTATCGTGATGTACAGTGTGTCACCAGGTTCTTCTCCATGTTTTTATCGTGATGTACAGTGTGTCACTAGGTACTTCTCCATGTTTTTATCGTGATGTACAGTGTGTCACCAGGTACTTCTCCATGTTTTTATCGTGATGTACAGTGTGTCACCAAGTACTTCTCCATGTTTTTATAGTGATGTACAGTGTGTCACCAAGTACTTCTCCATGTTTTTATAGTGATGTACAGTGTGTCACTAGGTACTTCTCCATGTTTTTATCGTGATGTACAGTGTGTCACCAGGTACTTCTCCATGTTTTTATCGTGATGTACAGTGTGTCACCAGGTTCTTCTCCATGTTCCTATCGTGATGTACAGCGTGCCACTAGGTACTTCTCCATGTTTTATCGTGATGTACAGTGTGTCACCAGGTACTTCTCCATGTTTTTATCGTGATGTACAGTGTGTCACTAGGTACTTCTCCATGTTTTTATCGTGATGTACAGTGTGTCACCAGGTACTTCTCCATGTTTTTATCGTGATGTACAGTGTGTCACCAAGTACTTCTCCATGTTTTTATCGTGATGTACAGTGTGTCATTAGGCACTTCTCCATGTTTTTATCGTGATGTACAGTGTGTCACTAGGCACTTCTCCATGTTTTTATCGTGATGTACAGTGTGTCACCAAGTACTTCTCCATGTTTTTATCGTGATGTACAGTGTGTCACTAGGTACTTCTCCATGTTTTTATCGTGATGTACAGTGTGTCACCAAGTACTTCTCCATGTTTTTATCGTGATGTACAGTGTGTCACTAGGTACTTCTCCATGTTTTTATCGTGATGTACAGTGTGTCACCAGGTACTTCTCCATGTTTTTATACTGATGTACAGTGTGTCACTAGGTACTTCTCCATGTTTTTATCGTGATGTACAGTGTGTCACCAAGTACTTCTCCATGTTTTTATCGTGATGTACAGTGTGTCACTAGGCACTTCTCCATGTTTTATAGTGATGTACAGTGTGTCACTAGGTACTTCATGTTTTTATCGTGATTTACAGTGTGTCACCAGGTACTTCTCCATGTTTTTATAGTGATGTACAGTGTGTCACTAGGTACTTCTCCATGTTTTTATCGTGATGTACAGTGTGTCACCAGGTACTTCTCCATGTTTTTATAGTGATGTACAGCGTGTCACTAGGCACTTCTCCATGTTTTTATCGTGATGTACAGTGTGTCACCAGGTACTTCTCCATGTTTTTATAGTGATGTACAGTGTGTCACTAGGTACTTCTCCATGTGTTGGCGCTGATCCGATAAAATTCTCTTGTAGGCCGAGAAGGATCGTTCAACATAGCAGGAAGATTCTCCAATTACTTCACTAAACTCTGAACGAGCTGACACTTTTTTTTGGTAGCTGTGAGCTTGCATTCGGGAGATAGTGGATTCGAACCTGTCAGCAGCGCTGAAGATGGTTTTCCGTAGTTTCTCATTTTCACATCAGGCAAATGCTGGGGATGTGTGAAGGCCACGGCCGCTTCCTTCCCACTCCTAGGCCTTTCCTGTGCCATCATCGCCATAAGACCTATCTAAAGCAAATAGTAAAAAAAAGTTTTTTTTGAATGACTGCCTAGATATGTACGTTAAGTTCTTTTCATAACACGTAAAAATACGTAACATTACCAAGAACATGTCAAAATATGTAAAATGAAACACAGGTACTATAACCATATGAAAACCACAATTTGCCAACATTTTTCATCTTCATTTGTCTACAAGTAAAGGATTTCAATAAATAATTACATAAGAATTCGGGCCTAATGATAACGTTGATTAATGATTATACGTAAATCTTGATGCAGCTAAACGGTCTAGTTTCTTATTGAGGTATGCCGAGCAGTGCAGTGTCGTAGTAATCAAGGAAAGGTAAGATGAGGGAGTGAACACGTAGTATTTTAAGGCGTACGGGAAAAATAGTTGAGCAGCGTTTCAATGAGAACAGGGATTTGTTGATTTTCTCCGTCCAGTTACACGCCTCTTTCAATTCAAGACTGACGTGCAGTCGCTGGAGGCACGCAGCTACGTTTTATCATATTCAAATTTCTTCTGGTACTAATGACTGTAAACTGTTTTCCTTAGAGTAGTTACTGAAATATTGGAGGCCAGAGTCAAGAGCTGTGCGTATGTCACTTGGACAGAAGCAGTGATAAATCTGTAGATTATCTGCGTACTTACTAAATTTTAATGTTACACCAATGTAACTGATCAAAAATAGAACCCTGTGGGAACCCCATTTCACCATTCAGAACACTTTGCCAATCCTTGCTGGCGATAGTGAGATGAAAGGTGAAAAACTTGTGCAGAAGTATCTGGTGGTCAGCAGTATCAAACGCATGACTGAAGTCTAATATAGTAAGTACAGTACCGAACAAATGTTTAAGACCACCAGTTAATGAACTCCTTGTATACTTATGGTACGGATTAGTCCACAAATATGTTCTGGCTTAATCGTGTTGATAAATAACTTATGAAAAAGAACTGGTGAAGTTAACGAGTTATAATTTTCGATACACTTTCAGAACCTATGAGAGAACACCACTTTTGGGTGTAAAGGTGACTCTGTTCACTAAACTACAGCGGGTATTATGGCTACGTAATAATTTTCTGTATTTAACTTTCGCCAAAGAGTCAAAATAAATACAACTCGCGATTCTATCTAGATAAAATTCTGCAACTCTCTTTATATTACCACAAAATATTTCACAAAACTACGGACATGTGAGTGATAGCTATTTCAAAATATTTACAATACAATGTGCACTAAATCTATTTATATATCTATATATATATATATATATATATAAAATAACATGTCCTGACTGACTGACTGACTGACTGACTGACTGACTGACTGACTGACTGACTAACAGATTCATCATCGCCGAGCCAAAACTACTGGACATAATGAAATGAAATTTTGAGGATACATTTATAGTACAATGTAGGTGCTCGTTAAGGGATGATTTTTGGATACTCCGTCGCTAAGGGGGTGAAAAGGGGGGTAAACATTTTTAAAATGAGTATCTATATCTCAAAACTTTAAAAGTTTACATATGTAAAAATTGGTTTTTACAATCTCCTTTGAAAATAAGGAAACACGTATTTTTTCTTTTCGGAAAATCCCAATAGGAGGGGTGAAAACGGGTGAAAAAAGGGTTGAATGCCTTTAATGAGGATACTTATATCTCAGAAACTGAAGATATTACAGATCTGAAAATTGGTATTTGGGTTGTCCTTTAAAAATGAAGAAACACGTATTTTTTGTTTTTGGAAAATTCAATTAATGGGAGCATGAAAAGGTGGGGGGGGGGGGTGAATTTTTAAAATGAGTGTATCAATACCTCAAAACTTTAAAGGTTTACAGGTGTAAAAATTGGTATTTAGAATCACCTTTAAAAGAAACACGTATGTTTTTGTTTTCGGAAAATCCCAATAGGAGGGGTGGAATCAGGTGAAAAAGGGGTTGAATGCCTTTAATGAGGATACTTTTATCTCAGAAACTGAGGGTATTATAGAGCTAAAAATTGGTATTTGGGATCTCCTTTAAAAATAAGGAAACATGTACTTTTTGTTTTTGAAAAATCTAATTAATGGGGTGGGTGAAAAGGGGGTGATTTTTTAAAATGAGTGTATCTATATATCAAAACTTTTAAAGTTTACAGATGTAAAACTTGGTATTCAGAATCCCCTTTAAAAATAAAGAAACACATATTTTTGTTTTCGGAAAATCTCAATAGGAGGGGTGAAAAAGGGTGAAAAACGGGTTGAGTGCCTTAAATGATGATACTTATGTATCAGAAACAGAAGATATTACAGACATGAAAGTCGGTATTTGGGATCTCCTTTGTAAATAAAGAAATATAAATTTTTATAATTTTGGAAAATCCAATTAATGGGGTTTAACAGGAGTGACAAATTGGGGTGAATATTTAGAAAGACGATATTTACAGTATATCTCAGAAACGTAAAATGTTACAGACGTAAAAAATGGTATTTGGAATCCCCTGTAAAAGTAAAGAAACATAGGTGATTTGTTTTTTGGAAACTCCACTTAAGGAGAACTAAAAAGGTGGTGAAATTTTAAAATGAGCATTTCTACAGTATATCTCAAAAACATATTACCGAAGTGAAAAATAGTATGTTTTTATCTCTATTAAAAATAAAGAAACATATTTTTTTCTGAAAAACCACTTTGGAGGAGGGGTGAAAGTGACTAAAAATGGGGTTGAATTCTTTTAATTAGGATACTGATATCTCAAAAGCTGAAGATGTTACAGACGTGAAATTTGGTATTTGGAATCTCCTGTAAAATTAAAGAAATAGTTGTTTTTTTTTGTTTTCGGAATTCCACCTAAAGGGTGAAAAATTAGTTAAATTATTTGTATGAATATATACCAAAAAATCTAAAGATGTTACAAACGTGAACACTGGTATTTGGAATGGAATCTCCTTTAAAAATAAAGAAACACGCGTTTGGTTGGGGAATCAACTTGGTAGGGGGGGATGAAAATGGAGATGAATTCCTTTAGGATGATACATATATCTCAAAAACTGAAGATATTACAGTCGTGATAATTGGTATTTGGAAGCTCTTTTAAAGAAACGGGTTACTTGCTTTGTTTTTGGAAAAATTTCGCTTGAGTGGGGAGTGTGAAATGAAGTAAAAATTTGAATTCTGTTTCTGGAGAAACTTATGTCTCAAAACTGAAGGTTACAGACGTGGAAATTGGTATTTGGTATATCCGTTAAAAATAAAGAAACACGCATTGTTTGGGTGGGGAGAAACCAACTAAACGGCCGGGGATGGAATGAAAAGAGAGTTGAATTATTTTCATGAGGATACTTATTTCTAAAAACTGAAGATGTTCCAGACATGAAAATTTGTATTTGGAATTTTCTATCAACGTAAAGAAACACGTAATTATTTGTATTTTGAAAAACCACTTAAAAGGTGTGAATTAATTGAAAAATTAGTTGAACACTTTTATGAGGGTATTTATATGTCAAAAACTAAAGATGTTACAGACGTGAAAATTAGTATTTGGAATCTCCTTTAAAAATAAAGAAACACGCATGGGGGGGGGGGATCAACTTGGGTTGGTGGCAGTGAAAAAGGAGTTTAATTCCTTTTTATGAGGATACATATATCTCAAAACTGAAGATGATACAGTCGTGATAATTGGCATTTGGAAGCTCCTTTATAAATAAAGAAACAAGTTTTTTGGTTTTCGGAAAATTCACCTAAGAGGTGAGGGTGAAAAGGAAGTCAAAAATTTAATTCTTTTTATGGAGAAACTTATATCTAAAAAACTTAAGGTGACACACGTGAAAATTTGTATTTAGAATCACCTTAAAAATGAAGGAGCGCGCATTTTTTTGGAAGGGGAAGGGAATCAAATTACGGGCTGGGGTGAAAAAGGAGTTGAATTCTTTTAATGAGGATACTTATATCTCAAAAACTGAAGATGTTAGAGGCGTGAACATTTGTATTTGGAATCTTCTTTCAAAGCAAAGAAACACGTGTTCTTTTGTCTTCGGGAAATCCACTTAAGGGGGGTGAATGAATTGAAATATTAGTTGAATTATTATTATTATTATTATTATTATTATTATCTTTTTTTTCTATTTGCTTTACGTCTCACCGGCACAGATAAGCCTTATGGCGACGATGGGACAGGAAAGGCCTAGGAATGGGAAGAAAACAGTTGTGGCCTTAATTAATATACAGCCCCAGCATTTGACTGGTGTGAAAATGGAAAACAACGGAAAACTATCTTCAGGACTGCCGACAGTGGGGTTCGAACGCACTGTCTCCCGGATGCGAGCTCACAGCTGCACGCCCCTAACCGCACGGCCAACTCGCCCGGTAGTTGAATTCTTTATATGATACTTATATCTCTCATAAAGACTAAAAATGTTGAAGACGTGAAGATTGGTATTTGAATCTTCTTTAAGAATAAAGGCACACGCACTTTTGGGCGGGAATGAACTTATCGGGTAGGAGGGGGCGGGGTTGAAAAAGGAGTTGAATTACTTTCATGAGGATACTTATACCTCAAAAACTGAAGATGTTACAGGAGTGAACGTTAGTATTTTAAATTTCCTTTCAAAGTAAAGGAACACGTATTTTTTTAAAATCCACTTAAGGCGGGAGAGGGGTGGAAAGAAGTCAAGAAGAAACAGTTGAATTATTCCTACGAGTATACATTTATCTCAAAAACTGAAGGTGTTACAGACGTACAGACATGAAAACTGGTATTTGGAATCTGCTTTAAAATTAATGAAACACGTATTTTTTGTTTTAGGAAAGAATTGGAAAAGCAGGAGAATTTTTAAAATGAGAACCGGTATATTTAGATTATATGTCAAAAATTAAACATGTTACAGACAAAAAAAACTTGGTATTTGGAAAGTCCTTTAAAAATACAGGAACCTGTACCTTTTTGTTTTCGGAGAATCACTTAATAGGGGGTGAAAAGAAGTGAAAAATACTTGACATTTTTTAAGGATACTTATATCTTAAAAACTGAGTATGTTATTGATGTGAAAATTGATACTTGGAATCTCCTTTAAAAATAAAGAAACCTGTAATTTTTTTTTCGATTTGAGAGAAAACTGTTTCTCACATGTACAGTTCTATGTCGCATGGTCGTCTTAGCTCCATAAGTTAATACCACAAACATGGTTTACAAAGAATTTCTGGGGTAAATGAAACTCACTTTTTGGGTGAGTTTTTATACTTTAAGAATTTTCAGATAATGTCTTAGTACAATGCAGAGGAACAATTACTTTGGTCAAATTACGAAATCCACGCGAGCGAAGCCGCGGGTAATTGCTAGTTACATATATAAAATAAGAGTTTTGTCTGTACATTGCTCAGATTTTTTTTTTTTTTTAAATTGTATTTCTCTATCGGTTGAATCCACAGTAACAAGGAAATGCACTTTTGTAATTTTCCGTAATTTCTGTCTGTCTGTCTGTCTGTCTGTCTGTCTGTCTGTCTGTCTGTCTGTCTGTCTGTCTGTCTGTCTGTCTGTCTATATGCGCATCACGAGAAAACGGCTGAAGAGAATTTAATGAAAATCCGTATGTAAAGTCAGGGAATAAGTCGCTAAAGTCTAGGCCATAAATAATTATTTCACGCTGAATGAAATAGTAGTTTAGGGGAAGGCCTGAAAGTTATATAGTATTCAATTTCCGATCATTTATGTCTGATACATTTTTACCGCACCGGCTATGATAACAGAGATATTTATGAATTTGGATTTTTGTTGTTAAGTCGATATCAGCGCCGACTCACGAGAAAATGGGTAAACAGATTTTAATGAAAATCGATACATAACGTCGGGAAATATGAACTTTAGTCTACGATATAAACAATTTTATAAGACGCCTTAATACCACAGAGACGGAAGAAAACTAAATGCGAAGGCCTACAATAGAGAAAGCTCATAACATTGATCGACAAGAACATTACACAGACCCTTGTTTGTTATGATGTGCTTTGTGTCTTCTGCTGCCATTCATCTCCGATGGATGGGGCTACTGCTTGCCTGAATATTGGCGGGAAGTAGCTGGGGAGTTCTTTAGCATACCATTCTTCTGGTTCATAAATTTTCTGATACTAATGGTACATACCACACTGGTTCATCATAGCAATCCAGCTACTCAATCCCCACTCTGAGGCACTGATTAGAATGATCATTGTGCACATTTAACGGAATAATGGCAGAGGAGTGTTTCCGGCTGTCTGCGACCTGGTCATTCCACCACTGGAACTTTGGACTGTAAGGTCGGCAGCGTAGTACTGTTCGTTAAATGTGAGAAAATGTGAGGTTTTTCATTTCATCGAGTATTTTATAGGACAACGTTGCTTTTAATTGGTACATTCCTATTAACGTCATTGTAATGATTTAAGTTGGGAAAACCACAAAGACAGTCTTTCTGAGAATTCCGTACCAAAGCACGTGTACATCAGCCAGTCACTAAACATTTCCAAAAATAATATTTTATTTTTTATTATTACATATTCTACATTAACATTTAAAAATGATATAATGAATTATGACTGAGAAATATAATAGTAATAATTCAGTTTGAAGGACGGCTGGCGTCTTTTCAATGAGCAGTCAGTAGCATGATCGTCCATGACGGCGTGAGAGCTTACTGAAGCACAAGTATCCACTTGACTAAATTGTTTTACCTGCAAAGCCTCTGCCTGTTCCGAGTAAACCGATGCATTTCAATAAAACTATTCGTGAACCGTGTTAAAGGACATGAGTTCATTCGCTGAGCATACTCACCACACACAGGACAGGAGACCATCGACAAGAGAAGGCAGCTAGTGTTCTGCTGGAAATCTTAAATATCATCTTCAAGAATCCAAAAAGGAAACTTTCTGTTAGAGTGAGCATCAAGAAGAACTCATTTAAGTAACCGTCAATTTTTCGCAAATGTTTTCATTAAGCCGAGTTCTGCTACATTTTTTTCTCACACGGAGGTATTCTTTTGTTCTGTGCGGAAATCAAATGATCATAAATATATCTCTTGATCATGGCCAGCCATAAGACACAGCCTGAACGGCTACTGGGTAACATTGTCTGACCATCTATCCATACCTTACATCACTGTCTGCACGGTTGCTTGGTAACATTGTCTGACCATCCATCCATACCTTACATCACTGTCTGCACGGTTGCTTGGTAACATTCTCTGACCATCTATCCATACCTTACATCACAGCCTACACGGTTGCCAACATTGTCTGACCATCTATCCATACCTTACATCACAGCCTACACGGTTGCCAACATTGTCTGACCATCTATCCATACCTTACATCACTGTCTGCACGGTTGCTTGGTAACATTCTCTGACCATCTACCCATACCTTACATCACTGTCTGCACGGTTGCTAGGTAACATTGTCTGACCATCCATCCATACCTTACATCACTGTCTGCACGGTTGCTAGGTAACATACTCTGACCATCCAACCATACCTTACATCACTGCCTCCACAGTTGCTTGGTAACATTCTCTGACCATCTATCCATACCTTACATCACTGTCTGCACGGTTGCTAGGTAACATTGTCTGACCATCCATCCATACCTTACATCACTGTCTGCACGGTTGCTAGGTAACATTCTCTGACCATCTATCCATACCTTACATCACAGCCTGCACGGTTGCCAGGTAACATTGTCTGACCATCCATCCATACCTTACATCACTGTCTGCACGGTTGCTAGGTAACATTGTCTGACCATCCATCCATACCTTACATCACTGTCTGCACGGTTGCTAGGTAACATTCTCTGACCATCTATCCATACCTTACATCACAGCCTGCACGGTTGCCAGGTAACATTGTCTGACCATCCATCCATACCTTACATCACTGTCTGCACGGTTGCTAGGTAACATTGTCTGACCATCCATCCATACCTCACATCACAGCCTGCACGGTTGCTAGGTAACATTGTCTGACCATCTATCCATACCTTACATCACTGTCTGCACGGTTGCTAGGTAACATTGTCTGACCATCCATCCATACCTTACATCACTGTCTGCACGGTTGCTAGGTAACATCCATCCATCCATCCATCCATCCATCCATCCATCCATCCATCCATCCATCCATCCATCCATCCATCCATCCATCCATCCATCCATCCATCCATCCATCCATAGCTTACATCACAGCCTGCACAGTTGCTAGGTAACATTGTCTGACCATCTATCCATACCTTACATCATAGCCTGCACGGTTGCTAGGTAACATTGTCTGACCATCCATTCATAACTTACACCACAGCCTGCACGGTTGCTAGGTAACATTGTCTGACCATCCATCCATACCTTACATCACTGGTTGCTATGGTTACACATTTTGTTGCGGTACGTTACACAAACGTTCGGATTAACCGCAGCCATAATACAATACAGACTGTTCAGTAAAGCGTGCGTGACGTACTTGTATTTATATTGATATTCTTGGCGCCTACCGTGTATTTAATAATTTTCTACATTCACAGTTATAGGTCAGGGAGGGGCCCATCACATCCTCTATATGGCGCGGTCCCAGTAACAGAGTATAATTATATGCAAAGTGAACCATTAGCGCGCTTTACACAGGAGATAACGAGCTCGCACAGTGGCAAAACAAATCAATAGAGACCGGTTAGTTGCGAACTCTGCGATAACCATGGTAACGAGAGTTTCTTTGTGTTCCATCAAGACCCCAGGCGGAGTCGACGAGAACAACTTGTTACATGGGACCAATACTCGTTTTTAGCAATTTGAATAATTTATCAGGGGGATGTTTGAGAAATTTCCATCTTATTTGAAATCATGGGGAGACGTACACGAAATCCTTCAAAACTATTTACAAACATTGCTGGAATTGCTCGCTTATCTTGGGAATCTAGTCCCAAAAGAATTTGGCTGAATTCAGTTGCCTAAGTGCACTTAAAAATTTAACTTCCTAACATATGCGTCTGCCTGCTGTAATTTCTTGATGGATACAGTACTTTTGCATCCATCTCTTGGCACAGGCCAGAGTAAAGTGTAGCTTCCACCGAAGTCCCAGTCAGCATCCATGGCTGTGACAATATGGAAGTTGCTGGGGTATGGGTAGTGCTGAGTAATGACATTCAGAGCATGACTAGTGCATCTGAGTGTTATGAAAGGTGCTGCTCATAGGGTCAGTCGTGCTGCAATAGTACTTTCTGACCCAGTGAGGAAAGCAATGGCAAACTACATCACTCCTCATCTTGCCTAGTACGCCTCATTTTGGTGCTGCCATTGGTTTTTGATGTTTCCTTATAACCGCATAACCTTTGGTGGTGCTATTTGAGGATCCAACCAGCCTCTGGGCTGATGACCTAACAGACAGAACATTTGCGCATCAGATGCCACGCCTTTTCCATGCATTCATACTTTTCATCATCGCAGAACTCTTTACGTGTGTTTTGTCAGGCAGTTGACGGTATCAGAATTAGGAGCACAGAAGAAAGCATCATTTCCGGTTGGTCAAGCATCGTGATTACCGCGGAAAGTTTTTTTAATTTTTTTTTAATGAGAGATACGGTGTGAGGTTGCGCGTTGAGAAATTCAACTGTCATTTCCTGGCCTCCTTTATATGTAACAAAGGGGCATTTTTCTCTGGAACCACGAAAGATATTAATCTTAAACTTGACAGACAGGCAGACTAAATACTATCACATATTTGTCTGCAAGGGAATTACAAAATATGTAATTTTATGGACTTCAGAGTTATATACTGTATATTGTATATGTATTTTTGTGAATTTTTGAAATTGAAATTAAAAATCGAAATAGGCACGAAATCAATACCGCTTACAGGCGTTAAATCATCAAGGTATAAGAAATCACTAAAAAAATCACAAGGTCCAGGACCTCACCGTTGCTCAGGAAAAGATACATCAATATGACCAACACTCAAATTTGAAAAATATAACCTATTTTTCAAAATTTTATCATATAAATTAACTTATTAATTTTTATAGATAAGAACAACGTATTTTAAATCAGGGTGCAAAGTTTCATGCTTCCAACTCAAATAGCGTCTAAGTTATAGAGAATTTGGAAAATCAATGAATTTTCGTGCTCGTCTCCCCTTAGAGACTAAGTAAAGGTCTGCCACCTGAGCGATACCCCAAAAACAGATCAATGGTGATTGATTGATTGATTGATTGATTGACTGATTGATGCATTCATTCATTCATTCATTCATTCATTCATTCATTCATTCATTCATTCATTCATTCATTCGGTGGTCCACAGCACGACAAGACGAGTGGTTCTCAACAGTAATCACGCCAAGTCCTCGTTTACACATAGAAGAGCAAGATTTCGTAGTGTATAATATTTTGCAGCTAACTGGTCTGAACCGCTCAGGTATATTGATAACACTGTCGGTGATTTTACGATAACCATTAGATGTAGCATATGTTCAGTTTTCACTGAAATCTCTCTACAAGTGGAATATGTCCGGGAGTAAGCCGCGAAATCATGAGAAATGTATGTTTCTGCAAAATAATCCAATCCCCGCTCCCAATTCCTGAGGGATATCCCGTTTTAGTCGCTGCCTACGAAGGACATGTAGCATATGTTGCAGAGAACGTTCCACCGGCCTAGAGTTCTATCCTTGTGGTTCAAGGTGCGATGCAAATCACCAATTTTACTTAGTTTCAATTCGATTGCATCTTCATTGCGAGAAGCCATGCTTCCAAAGTGGACTGAAAGCGGTGTAAAGTTGACAGTGTATGAACAATATGAATATGGAAAGTATTGTTACTTGCCAGCCCTTTCGGTACTTGCTGGAAGGGGCTAGTGAGTCAGACGACCAGCGATCTCCCAGCCGGCCTTCCCGTGTATTGCTCTCGTCGATTCGTTTTCCTGTGAGATGCTGGGAGATGCAACGAGAATATTCCGTCTCTATTCACGTCGCGAATATTCTGGTTCACATCGCCCGAGCTATAAAAAGGGAGGCTAGCCGCAGACAGTCAGTCAGTGTTAAAGCCACTACTGGACTCAATGTGTTGGCTGTCGCTAGTGTCCCACCGAGGTCTGAACCAGGAGTTATGGTTGTTGTTGCTTCGGAGTGTCGAGTGAGTTGCTGGACTGAAGGTTCCGTACAGGACAGACACCTTTGTGTGTGTGCAGTTCTTCTCATAACTTGAAAATGACGAAATGAGTGACTTAAGGAGTTTTAGAAAATAACCAATTCAATTAGTAAGTGTGATCTTTCAAGGTTGAATAGAACTGTGTCCGTGTATATTTACTGGGTCATCCTGAAATAAAACACACGGAGCTTTATTCGTAACAGTACTGGAGTAAGATGGCGATGTTGCCACGGCTGTTAGCAAGAACTGCAATCACCAAGGGAAAATCTCTCCTCAAAACATTAATTACTCGATTCGATTATATAAAACGAGCTAATCTTTGTAATTAAAACAGTCACACGGTATTAACTGAGACCAACAATTTAAAAACCAAATTTCGAATCAAAGTTGCGAGTCCCAAATCCCTAGAAAATTATGCCTTTTTTCAGCTCAATGCGAATAAACAATTTTGAAGAGTTTTAGATCCAGACGAATAAGAAATTTAGATTTTTCTGGTAGCTTGTGCTCAGTTTTCATGGGCTGATACATTCCACCTTTCTTGGCAATGCCTGTGTCTCTATATGACAGCAGAACATGTCATCAGGTTTTTGTCGGTACGATGGTTCTCAAAGGGAAGCGATATGTCATCGGGCGCCTTGCAGCAGCTACTGTTTATCACGGGATCAGCAGCTGTGATCAGTCATTGTATTCAGGCGACTTCAGGTCACATGTAGGGAATGTGGAGTGAGCAGTGACCAGCTCCTGTCTTCTACAAACCAACTTTTTAACATTTATTTGATATTTGGACTAAGAGAGACCAAACAGCCAGACAGGTGAACAACACCGCAATGGTCACTGGAGGGAGAATCTTGTTGAAATGTCATATTTTTTCCCTTTGCATTAGGACGTTGCTCAGTAGAAATTCATTCTGCATAATTTCCCGTGGTATTTTTTATGGAAATCTTTCTCGATTTCAAATAATTGACCTTTTCGGTGCTTCCTATGGCCTGAATGATTAACTTCGCTGTATCTTTCCTGATTTCAAAGAATGTATTATTAACATTATTATTTCCTTCCTTCTGTCATCTGTTAAAAATCAGTCTGCAGTGATAAGAATCGAAGGCTTTGAAAAAAGAAGCAGCAATCCAGAAAGGAGTGAGGCAAGGCTGCAGTTTGTTCCCCCTCCTTTTCAATGTAAAGGAAATGAAAAAGGAATTTGGAAAGGGAATCACAATCCAAGAAGAGGAAATCCAAACCCTGAGATTTGCCGATGATATTGTTATTTTATCTGAGTCTGAAAAACATCTGGAGAAATTGCTCAATGATATGGATGGAGTCTTGGGCAAGGAGTACAAGATGAAAATAAATAAGTCCAGAACAATAGTAATGTAGTGCAGTCGAACGAAATCAGGTGATGCAGGAAATTAGATTAGGAAATGAAGTCTTAAAGGAAGCAGAATAATGTTCTTATTTGAGTAGTAAAATAACTAACGATGACAGAAGGAGGACATAAAATGCAGACTAGCACAAGCAAGGAAGAGCTTAAAAAAAAAAAAAATGCTCAGTTCTGACTTTGATCTAAGAATCAGTAAGATGTTTTTGAAGACTTTCGTCTGGAACTTTGGCATTCTATGAAAGTGAAACATGGACGAAACTAGCTCAGAAAGAAAAAAAGAAAGAAAGAAAGAAAGAAAGAGAATAGAAGCTTTTGAAATGTTACAGAAGAATGCTGAAGGTGAGATGGATGGATCGAATCACGAATGAAGAGATACTGAATCGAATTGGTGAGAGGAGATCGATTTGGCTAAATGTAAGGAAAAGAAGAGATAGAATCATAGGACACATTTTAAGGCACCCAGAACTTATTCAATTCGTTTTTGAGGGAAGCGTAGGGGATAAAAACGGTAGGGATATATCAAAGTACCGGTATGAACATGACAAGCAGATTAGTGCAGATGCAGGATGTAGCAGTTACGCCAAAATGAAAAGATCAGCACAGGATAGGGTGGCACCAGTTTATGGACTGTTCCTCAAACAACAACAACAACAACAACAACAACAACATTATTATTATTATTATTATTATTATTATTATTATTATTATTATTATTATTTGCTATCCGTCCAACTAACTACATTTTTACGGTTTTCGGAGACACCGAGGTGTCGGAATTTAGTGCCGCAGGAGTTCTTTAACGCGCCAGTAAATCTATCGACACGAGGCTGCCATAATTGAGCACCTTCAAATATCACCGGAATGAGCCAGGATCGAACCTGCCAAGCTGGAGTCAGAAGGCCAGCGCCTCAACCATCTGAGCCACTCAGCCCGTCTTTATTATTATTATTATTATTATTATTATTATTATTATTATTATTATTATTATTATTATTATTATTTGCTAGTTGCTTTACGTCGCACCGACACAGATAGGTCTTATGGCGACGACGGGATGGGAAAGGCCTAGGAGTTGGAAGGAAGCGGCCATGGCCTTAATTAAGGTACAGTCCCAGCATTTGCCTGGTGTGAAAATGGGAAACCACGGAAAACCATCTTCAGGGCTGCCGACAGTGGGGCTCGAACCCACGATCTCCCGGATGCAAGCTCACAGCCGCGCGCCTCTACGCGCACGGCCAACTCGCCCGGTCGTATTTATTATTATTATTATTATTATTATTATTATTATTATTATTATTATTATTATTCCACATGACTCCAAGAGTAACCGTAAAGAGAGTTCGCTTTAGTCTTAGTCTATGCCTGACGAGGTTTGCCATAACAGGCAGACCCACACAGAGTAAAGCTATTGTTGTCTCGCGCAGTGAACGTAAAAGGTCGGGCGCTCTACTTGTTCCTCACGTAATGACGGTCACTCCTCCGACCTGTCACAGTACACCACCAAGAGGCCATCAAATATGCATTTCAAGATTTTTAAGTGAATAAATCGCGATGTAACAGGTGGACTTCGGATTTTTAGGTGCTAAAATGTTTTTTAGGTGCTTAAATATGTACTCAATATGAAAAAAGTCCACAGTTCTAGCCCTACAGGCAAGCAATTCGATGTTGAAAGCATCCTGGGGATATGAGGTACGATTGTTATGTAAATAAAGTATGAGAATATATTTATTTCTTCCTAAAAATTACAATCTTTTTCTTAAGCATCGTTATCCGGTCAATAAGATCACGGCTGTGATTAGATTAGCAGTTTGCCTTTTTCTACCACTACGAATGCTAATGTGAGTCAATGTATTGTTTAACTTACGCACCACTACGAGCGCTAATGTGAGTCAATGTATTGTTTAACTTAAGCACCACTACGAGTGCTAATGTGAGTCAATGTATTGTTTAACTTAAACACTACTACGAGTGCTAATGTGAGTCAATGTATTGTTTAACTTAAGCATCACTACGAGCGCTAATGTGAGTCAATGTATTGTTTAACTTAAGCACCACTACGAGCGCTAATGTGAGTCAATGTATTGTTTAACTTAAGCACCACTACGAGCGCTAATGTGAGTCAATGTATTGTTTAACTTAAGCACCACTACGAGCGCTAATGTGAGTCAATGTATTGTTTAACTTAAACACTACTACGAGTGCTAATGTGAGTCAATGTATTGTTTAACTTAAGCACCACTACGAGCGCTAATGTGAGTCAATGTATTGTTTAACTTAAGCACCACTACGAGCGCTAATGTGAGTCAATGTATTGTTTAACTTAAGCACCACTACGAGCGCTAATGTGAGTCAATGTATTGTTTAACTTAAGCACCACTACGAGCGCTAATGTGAGTCAATGTATTGTTTAACTTAAGCACCACTACGAGCGCTAATGTGAGTCAATGTATTGTTTAACTTAAACACTACTACGAGTGCTAATGTGAGTCAATGTATTGTTTAACTTAAACACTACTACGAGTGCTAATGTGAGTCAATGTATTGTTTAACTTAAGCACCACTACGAGCGCTAATGTGAGTCAATGTATTGTTTAACTTAAACACCACTACGAGTACTAATGTGAGTCAATGTATTGTTTAACTTAAGCACCACTACGAGTGCTAATGTGAGTCAATGTACTGTTTAACTTAAAACACCACTACGAGTGCTAATGTGAGTCAATGTATTGTTTAACTTAAACACCACTACGAGTACTAATGTGAGTCAATGTATTGTTTAACTTAAAAACACCACTACGAGTGCTAATGTGAGTCAATGTATTGTTTAACTTAAGCACTACTACGAGCGCTAATGTGAGTCAATGTATTGTTTAACTTAAAACACCACTACGAGTGCTAATGTGAGTCAATGTATTGTTTAACTTAAAACACCACTACGAGTGCTAATGTGAGTCGATGTATTGTTTAACTTAAAACACCACTACGAGTGCTAATGTGAGTCAATGTATTGTTTTACTTAAAACACCACTACGAGTGCTAATGTGAGTCGATGTATTGTTTAACTTAAAACACCACTACGAGTGCTAATGTGAGTCAATGTATTGTTTTACTTAAAACACCACTACGAGTGCTAATGTGAGTCAATGTATTGTTTAACTTAAGCACCACTACGAGTGCTAATGTGAGTCAATGTATTGGTTGACTTAAAACACCACTACGAGTGCTAATGTGAGTCAATGTATTGTTTAACTTAAACACTACTACGAGTGCTAATGTGAGTCAATGTATTGTTTAACTTAAGCACCACTACGAGTGCTAATGTGAGTCAATGTATTGTTTAACTTAAACACCACTACGAGTACTAATGTGAGTCAATGTATTGTTTAACTTAAGCACCAGTACGAGTGCTAATGTGAACATTGTTTAACTTAAGCACCACGAGTGCTAATGTGAGTCAATGTATTGTTTAACTTAAGCAGCACTACGAGTACTAATGTGAGTCAATGTATTGTTTAACTTAAGCACCAGTACGAGTGCTAATGTGAACATTGTTTAACTTAAGCACCACGAGTGCTAATGTGAGTCAATGTATTGTTTCACTTATGCACCACTACGAGCGTTAGTGTGAGTTAATGCAGAGTATCTCTTGAGCCCTTATAACTACATGCGGTGTGGGCATCTTTTAAATATACGAAAACGCCAGAGGGTATTGAACCAAAGAACACATTACATAAATAATTATGTAAATACGTTAATTTGGCTAGGATTTGAATCAAAACCTAAACGAGTAAAGAGACAAGCGATTTTAGCCTGTTTTTCCGGATCTGGATTTAGGCCGGAAGTGATTTTTGTAAATGTTTGACAGAGCTAGCCAAGACTCACAATTTGAAACGTTTTCTGGCTCTTTAGCCCTTCAACTGAGGAAATGCTTAATTTTAATTTTTTCGAAGTATGTGGTCCCCGCCCTTGTTAGGAAATGTTCTCAACATTAAAAAGCTCTAACACGTAGTTCAATACGCATCAATTAAAATGTCGTTTTTTATTTTGCTAAAGTGATTACAACTCTTTAGGGGGAATGTCGAACAGCTCGGACGTGACGTGGGGAAACTCCTCTTCTCACTGTGTAATAAAGACGACTTACGGCTTAATGCACGCACTCAACTAAAATGTTGTCAGAGAATGAAATGGAGAGTTTTGTTTACAGCACTGACACGCACACTACGGGCGTGTTCACCTCGGGAGGACTTCCAGGGAGTGCTTACAGGTTCTAAGATTTTGTTTGTAAAGATACTGAAAATATTTTAATCTCTCGGAATAAATTAAAATTGTTATGAATCCATTTGCGGTTAAAAGTAAGAATTATAGGAAAATAGGTAAATATAGGTTCTAACGTCAATTTCGGCGTTTTAATATTGAACAGAGACAGAGTAGAGGACTCCATGCAGTGAAAAACTTAAATTTAAGCACTTTTCTCAATTGTGCCGAAAGTTGAAGGGCTAAAGGCCCGGAGAGTTTTCAAATTGTGAGTCTAGGACAGCTCTGTCAAACTAAAAAACAAATTTCGAAAATAACTTCCGGCCTAAAATCGCTTGTTTCCTCTTAATTCAAATGTAATGTGTTCAATAATCTCAGGCTTCTCGATTTTTTGAAAAATGTCCACACCGAATGGTATAAGGCTCTGCACTGGCTCACAACTGCTAATCTCATCGACCGGATAAGTAAAGGATTGTAATTTTTAGGAATAAATAACGAATACATACATACATACATACATACATACATACATACATTATCATTATAGACTGTTATGCCTTTCAGCGTTCAGTCTGCAAGCCTCTGAGAATTTACTAAACGTCGCCACAATCCTCGATTTGCAACTAGTGTTGTGGCCTCATTTAGTTCTATATCTCCCATCTTTAAATCGTTAGAAACCGAGTCTAACCATCGTCGTCTTGGTCTCCCTCTACTTCTCTTACCCTCCATAACAGAGTCCATTATTCTCCTAGGTAACCTATCCTCCTCCATTCGCCTCACATGACCCCACCACCGAAGCCGGTCTATGCGTACAGCTTCATCCATCGAGTTCATTCCTAAATTAGCCTTTATGTCCTCATTCCGAGTAGCCTGTTGCCATTGTTCCCACCTGTTTGTACCAGCAATCATTCTCGCTACTTTCATGTCTGTTACTTCTAACTTATGAATAAGATATCCTGAGTCCACCCAGCTTTCGCTCCCGTAAAGCAAAGCTGGTCTGAAAACAGACCGATGTAAAGATAGTTTCGTCTGAGCGCTGACTTCCTTCTTACAGAATACTGTTGATCGCAACTGCGAGCTCACTGCATTAGCTTTACTACAACTCGATTCAATCTCACTTACTATATTACCATCCTGGGAGAACACACAACCTAAATACTTGAAATTATCGACCTGTTCTAGCTTTGTATCACCAATCTGACATTCAATTCTGTTGAATTTCTTACCTACTGACATCAATTTAGTCTTCGAGAGGCTAATTTGCATACCATACTCATTGCACCTATTTTCAAGTTCCAAGATATTAGACTGCAGGCTTTCGGCACAACCTGCCATTAAGACCAAGTCGTCAGCATAGGCCGACTGCTTACCATATTTCCATCTAACTGAATCCCTCCCTGCCATTTTACAGTATACCTTTCAGCAGATGATTCATGTAAACTACGAATAGCAAAGGTGAAAGATTACAGCCATGTCTAACCCCTGTAAGTACCCTGAACCAAGAACTCATTCTACCATCAATTCTCACTGAAGCACAATTGTCAACATAAATGTCTTTGATTGATTTTAATAATCTACCTTTAATTCCATTGTCCCCCAGTGTAGCGAACATCTTTTCCCTCGGTACCCTGTCATATACGAAACATAAATGAAACATAAACACAACTGCCTATTCCTCTCGTAGCATTTTTCAATTACCTGGCGCATACTGAAAATCTGATCCTGACAGCCTGTCTGTTCCCTTGCTTATAGATAGGTGCAATTACCGCTTTTGTCCAATCTGAAGGTACCTTACCAACACTCCATGCTAATTTGAAGCCATTATGAAGCCATTTCATCCCTGCCTTCCCACTGTACTTCATCATTTCAGGTCTAATTTCATCTATTCCTGCTGCCTTATGACAATGGAGTTTATTTACTATCCTTTCCACTTCCTCAAGCATAATTTCACCAACATCCTTTTCCTCCTCCCCATGAGCTTGGCTGTTTGCAACACCACCATGATGATTTCCTTTTACATTGAGAAGATGTTCAAAATATTCCCTCCACCTCTCCAGTGATTCCCTGGGATCTATTATGAGTTCACCCGAATTACTCAAAACACTGTTCATTTCTTTTTTCCCTCCCTTCCTAAGATTCTTTATTACTGTCCAGAAAGGTTTCCCTGCTGCTTGACCTAGCCTTTCCAGGTTATTACCAAAATCTTCCCATGACTTCTTTTTGGATTCAACAACTATTTGTTTCGCTCTGTTTCTTTCATCTACGTACCAATCCCTGTCTGCCTTGGCCCTTGTTTGGAGCCATTTCTGATAAGCCTTCTTTTTACGTTTACAGGCTGCTCTCACTTCATCATTCCACCAAGATGTTCGCCTTTTCCCATCTTTACACACAGTTGTTCCTAGGCATTCCCTTGCTGTTTCTATTGCAGCATCCCTGTATGCCACCCATTCACTTTCTATATTCTGAACCTGCTTACTGTCTAATGTTCGAAACTTCTCACTAATCATATCCATGTACTTCTGTCTAATTTCCTCGTCCTGGAGACTTTCTACCCTTATTCGTTTGCAGACAGATTTCACTTTCTCGTTGTATCTCCAAGAAGCTAAGAGGTAAACCTGCCGACGTGAACAATACACGGAAAGGCCGGCTGGGAGCTCCCTAGCCCCTTCCAGGAAGGTGTACCACAGGGCTGGCAGGTAACAATACTTTTGTGTGGACGGAGGCGTTGGCTATTTTGTTCGTATAGTGACCTATCTACGAGTTCAACGATAAATTTGTAATGCCGTGGAGAAATGTGTCCATTGCCAGGTCCAAAATACGAACAGTAAGAGATGTATAACATGTTGCAGAAGATCTGGCACTCTGGGCTGTTTGCTCGAATGCTGCTTTTGTACGTAAGAACGCAATTTTGTGGGAAGTGGTCAGAGGAACAAATTTCCAGTATGTATGTCTAACTGTTAGTCCCCGTCTCTGGTAGGGGGTCGAGGATGAGGTAAGATGACGCCAACCTCAGTTGAGCTTGGGATTTTACTTTTTTACAATTTGCTTTACGTTGCACCGACAAAGACAGGTCTTATGGTGACGATGGGGTAAGAAGGGGCCAGGAGTGGGAAGGAAGTGCCCACTGTCAAAATGGGGAACCACGGAAAAACCATCTTCATGGCTGCCCACAGTGGGGTTCGAACCCACTATCTCGCGAATGCAGAGCTCGGCTCCGTAACCGTAGCGTATTCACACGCGTGGCCACTCCGCTCGGGGAAAATGTTTACAGAATATTTAACTCTAAATCCTGGAATTTCACCGTAATTTCGTTTTTATAGAATAAAACACAGAAAAGCAGTTCTACCTGCTAGCGTTAGCGGGAAAATGAATGTGAACAGTTTTGTAGAAAAGTAGATACAAAGTTCACTTCGCTAGCCCCCTCAATTTTTAAGAGCGCTAATAATAATAATAATAATAATAATAATAATAATAATAATAATAATAATAATAATAATAATAATAATAATAATAATAATAATAATAATAATAATAATAATAATAATGTCCGCCTCTGTGGCGAAGTGGTTAGTGTTATTAGCTGCCACTTCCCGGCAGTAGTACGAGGGCTCGAACGGGGTCCATTCAGCCTCGGGAGGTCAACTGAATAGAGGTGGGTTCGATTCCGCTCTCAGCCATCCTTGAAGTGGTTTTCCGTGGTTTCCCACGTATCCGGGATGGTACCTAACTTAAGGCCAGGGCCGCTTTCTTCCCTCTTCCTTATCTATCCCTTCCCATCCCCCCACAACGGCCCTGGTCAGCATAGCAGGTGAGGCCGCCTGGTCCTCCTCCCAATTGTATACCCGACCCCAAGTCTCACACTCCAGGACACTGCCCTTGAGGCGGTAGAGGTGGGATCCCTCGCTCAGTCCGAGGGAAAAGCCAACCCTTGTGGGTAAACGGATTAAGAAAGAATGAAAGAATATAATAATAATAATTTGTATTAAACTTTGAATGGATGTGTTTCAAATTACAAAATAATATTATGTATTGCCTTGAATACTCGTTTCTAATGCTTTACATTATTTATTATGAATGTACATGTTTGTTAATGTTCGAAATCTAACAATTAATAATTTAACATGATAAACACCTAAAAATATATGGTATATTCAATATTTTTAATGCTCTATTCTTAGTTTTAAAATGGTAAAATCTATGTACATATGAGGATTCCACAAAATATCAATCAATCAATCAATCAATCAATCAATCAATCAATCAATCAATCAATCAATCAATCAATCAATCAATCAATCAATCAATCAAATATCTGCATTCAAGGCAGTCGTCCAGGTGGCGCATATCCTATCTGTCGTTTGCCTAGTCTTTTCTTCAAAAAATTAGGAATTTTATTGAAGATCTCCCTTTGGTGGACAGTATAGACTCCGAAGAAGAGCTGTACAAGGATAATGAACGGCTGACGACTGGAAGTTCTACGGACATCTGTTCAGGATGGATTCAACCCGACTAACGAAGCACATTTTCAATGTGTTGGACGACAGACTTAACGTATCAGATAAATATTTAAGGAAGTGAGGAAGGACCTCAAGAACTTGGGACTAAATCAGGAGGACATCTCTAACTTATTATAACACAGATCGGTGATAAACAACGTCCACGATCAGCAAAAGCTCAACAGCGGATGCAATGTTTTTGGGCTCCAAAAAGGGCTTCTAGAAATGACTAACTTGACGTTATCTCTAATGGGCCTAAACGAGAATAATAATAATAATAATAATAATAATAATAATAATAATAATAATAATAATAATAATAATAATAATAATAATAATCATCTCCGTTGGTAAATTATTCCAATCCCTAACTCCCCTTCCTATAAACGAATATTTGCCCCAATTTGTGTTCTCTTGAGTTCCAGCTTTATCTTCATATTGTGATCTTTCCTACTTTTAAAAACACCACTCACGCCATCTCTCCACTGACAGCCGTGCAGCTCCCATGCCTTCCCAACCCAAACATTTCCGTAGCCCTACTCTTTTCTCAGAAATCACACAGAAGAAATCGAGCGTAGATCAATAATAAAATGTGCGTCGCCTAATTTCCTTTATAGGTTTGTCTGAGGTACTCTAGGAGTAATTATTACGAAAAATATTTAGGGCAAATTTCTTATTTTTAGGTTATATATATGTTATAATAAGGACTTTTTTAAGGTGCTGGATTTTTTTCGGAAGTATATAAATAGCCACGTCGTGAGTTGAGAGAACGAGGTGTATGCAGATTCCTAGCAGACATCCCTCATAAATATTGCTAATTACGTGAGCTCCACCCCGAGCACACAACGGCGAGGGCGGGACCATGCCAACATGGCGCCACACTGTTGACCAAATAAGAACAGAATGGACGACAACAAACAAACGTCGCGTTGCCTTCGCTTCGTATCTGAACACAAAATGAGAATTATAATTTAAAAGCAGCAGCAAAGCGCTATCGATAATCGCCAGTGATCGCGTGACGTCATCCTTGTTTACTCTCCAGGGTCGATTTTTCTCTCGAATTCAGCGGGGGATCCCACCTCTACCGCCTCAAGGGCAGGTCCTGGAGCGTGAGACCACTGGGAAGGAGGACCAGCACCTCGCCCAGGCAGCCCCACCTGCTATGCTGAATAGGGGCTTTGTGAGGAGGATGAGAAGATTGGAAGGGATAGACAAGGAAAAGGGAAGAAATCGGCCGTAGCCTTAAGTTAGGTACCATCCCAGCATTTGCCTACGGGGAAGTGGAAAACCATGGAAAACTACTTCGAGGTTGTCTGAGGTGGGAATCGAACCCACTGCTACTCAGTTGACCTCCGGAGGTTGAGTGGACTCCGTTTCATCCCTTGTACCACTTTTCAAATTTCGTGGCCGAGTCGGGAATCAAATCCGGGCCTCCCGGGATAGCGGTGTAGGGGTAGCGTGCCTGCCTCTTACCTGCAGGTCCCAGGTTCGATTCCCGGCCATGTCAGGAATTTTTACCTGGATCTTAGGGCTGGTTCGAGGTTAACTTAGCCTATGTGATTACAATTGAAAAGCTATCTGACGGTGAGATAGGGGCCCCGGTCTAAGAAGCCAAGAAAAACTGTCGACAGGACTTGTTACGCCGACCACGCGACAACTCATAATCTGCAGGCCTTCGGGCTGAGCAGCGGCCGCTTGCTAGGCGATACCCCTTCGCGGCTGTTGCGCCATGCGGTGGATGCAGGAAATATTAGATTAAAAATGAAGTGTTAAAATAAAAACATAATACCATGGTTTAACAGCCCCTTAGAGGGATGGCTGACCAGCCATAGAGCACGCACCAGTAGTCTTCCCTGTGCAGTGCTGTGAACGAGCACGGAAAAAGAGGCGATGAGCTGAGGACGTCTGAGTTGACATTAGTGACACAAACTGTTGTAGTTACAACAGCTTTGTTCTAAAAGTGATAAGTGTTCCCAGAAACTCACGAGACCATTACCAACGCTCCACAGATATCTGAGCGTGAGTTAAGATTATGCTGAGACAAAAGCACGTTCAGACTTTCTACAGTAGAATAGTGATTAGATTAGTACGGCACAATGTAAGGAATGAGAGGAGAACAGCGAAGGGGCGTGGGAACATGGAGGAGTTCTAGGGAACTGAGGGAGGGGAGTCAAGGAAACCCTAACACTCCTAATGTCATTGTTCTTTTTTGGGTTCGTTGGTGCATGCATTTCAGTGGGCTTGGCAGACTGATATGTAATAGCAACCTCTGGCTCGGCGAGGAAAGCAATGGGAAACTACCTCACTCCTCATTTCCCTAGTACGCCTCTTCAGTGATGCCTAGGCCATCTATGACAGCTCACGGGGGAGCTGTTGAGGATCCAACCAGCCTTCGGGCTGAGGACTAAACATACATAACTACTTCCACGGTTTCCGGAGCCACCGAGGTGCCGGAATGTTATCCCACAAGAGTTCCTTGACATGCAGGTAAATTAACCGACACAACGCATCTTCAGCTGAGACGAACATCGCGGCATAAGTAATTCTTCTTGTGAACGCCTTTCCAAAAAGGAACCAATGTTTACAAAACTGGTTTCGAATTCAACGGGCTTAGATAAATATTCTTCTTCCTGACCTTAGGGTTGAGTCTAGGCCCAGTTTTACTAACAGATGGATTTACTTCGCGTGGTTAAAATTCCCGACAGATGAGAATCGAAGCCGGCGTCTCTCTGCTACGCTGACCTTTCAGCCAAGGTACCGAACTGCAGGTGCCTTGATACACAGAGTGTCCAATATAAAGGGGGCAGAGCAGTTAGAGACCAACCTGATAACCTGCATCTCCTCCTACATCCTGCTTAAACAGAACTCAAGGGAATGATAGCAGGTGGTTCCTCAAGGCACGATTATTGGACTTTTACATTTTGTTATATATAACTTATATAAGTAAAAAAACTGGACTTACACGTAAAGCTATTTGCAGATGGTGTTAATCTGTATAGAGCAGTAAATAAGTTACAAGAATGTAAGCTACTACAAGAAGACCTGTGAGATGGACAGCATGTAAACGGGAGGAAAAGTGAGGTTGTAAGTTTCATCTAGAGTAAACGTCCCCTCAGGTTTAATTACTGATTTGATACGGTGTTAGCACCCCGCGGGGATCACTGCAAGTACTTAGGCGTTAATATAAGGAATAAGGGGTTGTAAATAAAGGTTACAGATCTCTTCATACGGTTCTGGGCGAGTTAGCCGTGCAGTTAGGGGCGTGCAGCTATGAGCTTACATTCTGGAGGTAGTGGGTTCGAACCCCACTGTCAACAGCTCTGAAGATAGACTTCCGTGGTTTCCCATTTTCACATCAGGCTGTACCTTAATTAATGCGCGGCCGTCCCTTCCCACTTCTAGCACTTTCCTGCACCGTCGTCGCCATAAGACCTAAATGTGTTCGTAACGTTAAGCCAACTTAAATAAAGAAAAATAATTGTAATAGGGATGTAAAGGAGACGGTGGTAAGACCCCAATTATAGCGAATGAGGCCCCACACCAGGAGACCTGGAAAGCAGCACGATTTCTTCTAGGTTACCCAACGAAAGAGCACTGTTACGAAAATGTTGCGCTGGGTCGACTTGGGAGTAAGCAAGCGAGCTGCTAAACTAAGTGGTATGTTCCGATCTGTCAGCGGAGAGATGGCGTGGAATGACATCAGTAGACGAGGTTTTAAAAGGAGTAGAGATAAGTTCATTTATAGCAAAAGGAATTAGGGATTGAAATAATTAACCAATTCGATAAATTCGATAAATTTCCAATTTCTTTGGAACCATTTGAGAGAAGTCTAGGTAAACAGTCGATAGGAATTCTGCCACGACAGTCTTAAATGGAAATGAGTAGTGAATGAAAATAAAAGACACCAGTTTTCTCTTTGAGAAAATCAAATGATCATGAATAAGTCTCCCGATCACGTGTCTTGCTCTCCCCATTGTCCACGATCATGATGAGTACTGCCGTTCTCGGAAACAAATCACGTGGATATGTGATACACAACTAGTGCCTTTGGTGTTGAAAACATTATTTAGCAGAAAATGTAGGGGTCTTTTTCCTCAGTTGTACCAAAAGTTGAAGGGCTAAAGGGCCCGGGAAGGATTTCAAATTGTGAGTCTTGGATCAAACTATAAAACATTCGAAAATCACTTGCAGCCTAAATACAGTTCCGGAAAAGAGCCTTGTTTCCTTACTCGTTTTCCTTCTGAGTGAAATCCTAGCTAGATTAACTTACTTTGCATAATTCTTTCTGTAATGTGTTCCTTGGTTTCCGGATTTTTTGAAAAATGTCCACACCGAATGTAGTTATAAGGGCTTAAGTGAAACTCCGCATTGCCTCACATTAGCGCTCGTAGTGGTAGAAAAAGGCAAACTGCTAATCTAATCGACCGGATAAGTAAAGGATGTAACTGTACAACAGGGTTACAGATTCCATTCATCATTTATTATTATTATTATTATTATTATTATTATTATTATTATTATTATTATTATTATTATTATCATTAATTGAACCTATTCATTAGATTTTATATTCTGTTTTCCATCATTTAGACTGTAATAATTAGGTATCACGCATATTATATTATTTAATCATTGGATAAGATAATTTTATTTGTAATTATTCTGTATATTAATAAGTGAGATTTGTTGGTTTGAGATAGTTATACTGTAACTTGTAACTGTGGCCAGATGAGCTGGCATATTATTTTGCAATCGAGACTCTGTTTAACCGAAACTGTATGAGGCAAGTAAATTTTCCGCTGACACATGCTATATACTATGTGATCAAAAGTAACCGGACACCTGGCTAAACATGATGTACAAGTTCGTGGGGCCCTCCATCGGTAATGCTGGAATTCAATATGGTGTTGGCGCACCCTCAGCCTTGATGACAGCTTCCACTCTCAGAGGCATACGTTCAGTCAGGTGCTGAAGACTGCTTGGGGAATGTCAGCCCATTCTTCACGGAGCGCTGCACTGAGAAGAGGTAGCGATGTCGGTCGGTGAGGCCTGGCACGAAGTCTGCGTTCCACAACATCCCAAAGGTCTTCTATAGAATTCAGGTCGGGACTCTGTGCAGGCCAGTCATTACAGGGATGTTATTGTCGTGCAACTACTCCGCCACATGCCGTGCATTATGAACAGGTGCTCGATCGTGTTGAAAGATGCAATCGGCATCCCCGAAGTGCTCTTCAACAGTGGGAAGCAAGAAGGTGCTTAAAACATCAATGTAAGCCTGTGCTGTAATAGTGCCACGGAAAACAACAAGGGCTGCAAGCCCCCTCCATGAAAAGCACGACCACACCATAACACACCGCCTCCGAATTTTACAGTTTGGCACTACGCGCGCTGGCAGACGACGTTCACCCGGCATTCGCCATATCCACACCCTGCCATGGGATCGCCACATTGTGTACCGTGATTCGTCACTCCACACAACGTTTTACCACTGTTCAATCGTCCAATGTTTACGCTCCTTACACCAAGCGAGGCGTCGTTTGGCATTGACCTGCGTGATTTGTGGTTTATGGGCAGCCGCTCCACCATGAAAATTTAAGTTTTCTCACCTCCCGCCGAACTGTCATAGTACTTGGAGTGGATCCTGATGCAGTTTGGAATTCCTGTGTGATAGTCTGGATAGATGCCTGCCTGTTACACTTGACGACTCTCTTCAACTGTCGGCGGTCTCTGTCAGTCAACAGACTAGGTCGGCTTGTACGCTTTCGTGCTGTATGTGTCCCTTCACGTTTCCACTTCACTATCACACCAGAAACAGTGGACCTAGGGATGTTTAGGAGTGTGGAAATCTTGCGCACAGGCTTCTGACACAAGTGACACCCAATCACCTGACCACGTTCGAAGTCCGTGAGTTCCGCGGAGCACCCCATTCTGCTCTCTCACGATATCGAATGACTACTGAGATCGCTGCTAGCAGTAGGTGGCAGCACAATGCAACTAAGATGAAAAACGTATGTTTGTGGGGGTGTACGGATACTTTTGATCACATAGTATAGTCATCGTATGTACGCGTGGTCAAGCTTTAAGACACATGACTGATGACATCAGTGCGTGGTCATGTGTTTTCGATCGAGTGTCTGCATTCGCTAGCTACCGTATATGTATGTGGAAGGGGATGACCAGATAGTAGGGAGATGAGTGGTCTTTAGGAGTTTATAAAGTTAGAGGTAAGAATAGTGCCCCGTGTATGAAGAGTGGTGGTCAGAGCTAAGAAGTGGTCTAAGTGTTCTAAGAGGTATTTGAAGAGGTCTTAGAATCGTCGAAGTGGTCTACGAGTGGTGGTTTGATCTGAGTAGAGACTGGTGCTGGGCTGATAGTGAAACATCATCTACTTGTGAGGAGGGACTTCACAATGTAAGTTTATTTAAGTAAATTCATCGGAGATTTAGTGCCGTGGGTTGCAGAAGTATAGGATATATATATTGAACCCAATTGGTCATTATTATTGAGGCATGATTTTAACCTGTGGTATCATGTACATTGAAGACCACCCTGAAACATCTTAGAGATCCTTGTATTCTAATTTATTGCCTGAGAGCGGTTGAGTGGTGCAGTGCTCGTGGGAAAGATTAAAGAAATCTCTGGAACCTCACAAGACAAATTTACGACCCCAAGCCAAGCGCTTTAATTTAGACGCGGGACGCGAAACCCTTGACAAAGGGAGCGTGTCAACAAAGATTTGGAGCGAAAGGGAAATTAATTTATATCTTGAAGCACAGAAGGAATGCATTCAATCTGAGAAGAATATTGCAACCTCCGTAAAATGAGCAAAATTTTGATATGCGTTATTAGCATAAGTATGAGTGCATATGCCAGATTATTACTTAGCGCGCTTCCTGCAGAAAGACCGCCGGAGGGAAGATCTCGCAGGGAAATCTTAGCTTGGGTACGCGTGACAGGTTATAAATATGCAGTTGTGGTGCACTCGAGGACTGACTCTTTGACTGTCTCGCGACGGCGACGGTGTGAGACTACTCCAGGAGAACTCGTGTATCAGACCTGTGCTGCGAGCTGTTAACATCCAGTACTATCTACTTGGGAATAGAAGTAAGTGAATAATCTGCATAATCAAGTTGTATTTTTCTGACTACATGTGTTTGTTTGCCTGTCATGGAAATGTACTGCCAATAACTCTACTATCTCGCTTGTAGTTTCGTATAAATTTGAGGGCCAAGTATTAGAAACGAGGTTCGTAATCTGGTTATAGCTCAGATGATTTCTGGCCGCTTGGAATAACACTCCTGTTCTACAGAGAATGAATTTAAGCACAATTTGTGAATGTCTGTATGTTGGATGGACGCGATGTCGCTTAGAAAGGAGCTTTAAAACGTGTGATATGGGACGTAAGTGGAGACTGACATCTAAGCAGAACTCTTGGTAACTTATGTCTTTTTTACAGTTTCCCTTCACGTATACCACGTGAAACATCACCAAGAACGGGAGAGAAGGACAGCAGGCTACAGGAACGGAACAGCTGTCAAGACAATCGAGCATCGACGCTGGGACTCCAGAAGCAGTGCTCAACGCAAGACTTCATAGGAGCTGTTAGAAGATCCTTCACCAGCCAACATGGACCCAGTGATCTACATCCCTTCGCAGTGGGCAGTGTCATCTGTCAGCATGGGCTAAGTCCCATGGTTCCATAGAGAGCCGCCTCACAATGTCATCGGTACTCCCAGGTCAGGCAATTCCAATTTTTTATAAGCATGGGCTAGATTAAAATTAAAATTCAAGGTTGTGTCAGCCACGATAGTCCTGTAAATAATGGTTGACATAGGATAGGGATGCACAGACCTCGAACTCTGGACGGTAGAATTTGTTATATATTTTATGTTTTCCCCTTGTATTATGTTTGTTTCTGTCAGTGTCATCTTTATACATTGGTCACCGTAGCTAGGTCTTTTAGTAGACGCAGGAATTTCGGGAGCTGCGGATTTCCTTGCATTTTCTTAGTTTTTGTATATAGGACTTCCTTTTATTTTCTTAGTTTTTTGTATATAAGTTTTTCAAACTGAAGACTGATCCCTTGATTTGCACAGATTAGCATGGCTGAAGGCGTTAATCACGAGAGATAGCTAATTGCACGCATGGAAGTTATATGAATGAGTGCTGTTGATATGATGAATAATTGTGGTAGAGCCAGGGAACTGAACCCGGGTGTCATTATGAAACGTCCTATGGGGCGGATGTGAGATATGAATAATTTGATAGTGCCAGGGAATTGAACCCCAGTGTCATGACAAAATGGCCTATGGAGGCAGATGTGAAATATGAATAAGTTTGGTAGTGCCAGGGATTGAACCCCGGTGTCATAATGAATAAGCCTATGGAGGCAAAGGAGGTGAAAGTAATATGTATGTCTGAGCCCTATGAAGGCAGTGATAGATGATTTCAGCACTAAATGATTAAATGCGGGTTAATATAAGGTGGTAAGAATTCCCTAGGGTTGAACAGCTGTGCGTAATGTAAGATGCGGGTGGAACACTCAGCCATGTGATGTGTGTGAAGCAGGACAGTCGAGTGTGACGTCAGAGACGGGGTGATTTGTCTCTGTGTGTTTATTTTCAAGTGCTAGGGAGTCGCCCTGGGTTTGTGACCTTGAGTAGAGCGGCTGGCTTAGACCGCAGTTCGTTTTCTTGACTTACATTTCTTTTTCTGTCGGCGTAATCTTGCTCCTTATTTAGTTAGCCATGTATTGAGGGAGCGGGGAAATCTATTGTTGGTATTGATATGTGTGGATACCTTTATTGGGTTGGACGGTGAGCTTTCATCCTGTCCAGGTCTTTTATTGTGTAGCTTTGTGTACGGCAGGGTATGAGTTCGAGGTCGTGCGAGGCAACGTTTACGCATGGGAGATCGCTTTTGATTGTTCCCCAATTTGCACAGATAGTGATCTTATCTTCCTGTTTAGTCTTATTCTGTTGTTCAACCCTTGTTCCAGTCTGGCAGACCGATGGTGTTGGGAGATGGAGACCCTCGACATGATCATTTTTGAAAATATCAGATATTCGATTTCTTTGTGTACATTCTTTTGAATTTGAGAATTTTTGTAATAAATTCATTTTGTTAATTTTTATGAATGCAGCTTGGTTTTTCGTATTCTGTTCATTTTTATTTTAGATTATTCTTACCTGATTAGTCACATATCCTCTATATTAGAAATCAGAACGTGTGAAACTAGATAGTTTGCCTGGATATTACAGGTGTTTCAATAAAGTTTTCCAATTTCTACTTATAAATATTGAGTGGACGTAACCGCACTGGAGGTCACTACACTCGGAAAGGAAATGTAGGTCAACTCCAGGTCACATAAGAAGATAAGATTACAGCAGACTGCTTCTGACTTCAACTCAGTGGTTTTTCCAGGAATTTCAAGTTCAACAATGGTGTGTGCATACATCAGGTAATTACAGCATCCGACACGTTATACTTTAATAACATGAAGAAGATATCATATTTCACTTCAAGTTCATACCAATAAGCTTTTTATTTAGATTAAATTTTGTGCTTCTGTAACAGAAAATGTCACAGGGTATATTGTTTGTGTTAAATTAAAGTACGGCATTGCTAGTTCATTGTGACGTAAAGTATAGTCATAAATTCAGTTTTCTTCTAATAATAATAAGTTATTCTATTTCCAAATACAATCCTCAATTGTGGAAATGCAACCGTAATCTACTATTGTCCTGATCCATATTCCTGTATATTGCCAGATGTGTGATTTATCACCTCACGCCTTGAGAATAAGTGAGATAGGCATGCTCTCCGAATTTTGTTGTTTTTTACAGCAATTGGCGCTCAACAAATTAAAAGTATATTGTGTGAAGGAAAGTAATCGTAAGAGTAGTGGTAGTAGTAGTTACAAGGTTTGTAATTTTTAGGAATAAATAAAGAATATATTCTCATTATTATACTTTATTTACCTAAAATTCGTAGCTCATATTACTGGGATGTTTTTAACATTGAGTTGTTTGCATGAAGGGCTGGAAATGTGTTGTTGTTGTTGTTGTTGTTGTTGTTGTTGTTGTTTGATCATCAGTCCATAGACTAGTTTGCTGCAGTCTCCATGCCACCCTATCCTGTGCTAAACTTTTCATTTCTATGTAACCACTACTTCCCACATCTACTCTAGTCTGCTTGTGGTATTCATGCCTTGGTCTACCCATACCGTTCTTTCTTACTATAAAAACAAATTTCTATTTCTGGTAAAATTTTGCCAAATCGCCTCTCTCCTACTCGATTCATTTTCTCTTCATTCGTGAATCGACCTACCAACCTTACCTTCAGCATTCTTCTGTAACACCACATTTCAAAAGCTTATATTATATTTATTTCTGAGCTGGCTATTGTCCATGTTTCATTTCGAAACTACATCTTTCTAATTCCTATATCGAGCTTCGAAGTGAGCAAATACTTTCTTCGCTTGTGGTAGTCTACATTCTATGTCCTTACTTCTGCTAACCTTACAGTCTGTCGAGATGATGAATTACTACAACTGCTAGTATTACATGTTTTCATTCCTCCCTGAAGGGGAAGGCGGGCCGCCTAGACGGTGACGCCTCTCTCAGGCCAGAAGATTTGTATCGGAGAAGGTGACAGGGTTGGCGGCCGAGACTGTCCTGACATTCGTCTTAGTGCAGGAGAATGGAAAACCATGCTGAGGACAGCCAACGAGGGGGACCAGCCCTTCTCCGTCTCCCGAATACAGAGCCATAGAGCCACAGTAGAACTGAGACCGTCTGTGCATCCGCCAACTCGATGGATTCTTCCTGCCTAGTACTTAAAGGGACAGGACTTCGTACCACCCCAGTGGACACTTTTGTCCTGGGACAACTAAAGGCCGCACGTTATTTGTATTGCGAGCCTCACTACGTAGTCTGGACGGGGGAAGAGCATAGGCGATTTTAAATTCGAAAGTATTCATTCTCTCCAGATGCTGGAAAATAAACTGCTGACGGAAATAAGATTGTAAAAGTTTTGATAAAGCCATTGCTATGTTGGTACATTTGTGTATTTCTTTAATCATTCGCTCGGTGTACACAGAGCGGCATTAATTGTTTAAAAATATAGAATTCACTGTATAGAACGTATAATTTATCTTCTTCTTCTTAATCTGTTTACCCTCCAGGTCGGTTTTTCCCTCGGACTCAGCGAGGGATCCCACCTCTACCACCTTAAAGGCAGTGTCCTGGAGCGTGAGACTTTGGGTCGGGGGATACAAATGGGGAGGATGAACAGTACCTCGCCCAGGCTGCCTAACCTTCTATGCTGAACAGGGCCATGCAGGGGGATGGAAAGATTGGAAGGGATAGACAAGGAAGAGGGAAGGAAGCGACCGTGCCCTTAAGTTAGGTACCATCCAGGCACATGCCTGGGGGAGAAGTGGGAAACCATGGAAAACCACTTCGAGGATGGCTGAGGTGGAAATGGAACCGACCTCTACTCAGTTAACCTCCCGAGGTTAAGTGACGCCGTTCCAGCCCTCGTACCACTTTTCAAATTTCGTGGTAGAGCCGGGAATCGAACTCGAGCCTCCGGGGGTGGCAGCTAATCACACTAACCACTACACCACAGAGGCGGACGGGTATAATTATACTGCCCGTATATTTTGAGCCACCGGGTAGTTCGTACATCTCCACAACCGCTTCACGCCATTCTAGTCTCAAAACGCAAACGGTCTATAGTTAATCTATTGCCCAACTAACAATATTCATCTAAAAATTACGTGCCCAGAAGGAAACCATAATTTAATTTCATCGATTGTAATGTCAAAAACATGTTAGCTCTTCAGCCCTTTACAATCGTGAAATCAACAGCGTTTTGCCCGAGTGTAGCAGTGGGCTCATCATTTCTGATATCAGGCCAAAGGCAGGCATTTGTCCAAGTGGAGGCACATGCGTCTCCTAGTGCACCGTCACTGCGTTGTCCTACATAGGAGGCTTGCACCGGTGTCTCAACGCCTCACTATCCAGTAGGTCTTGAAAGGGTGTAGCAAACTAACTACTGCAGATCCTAAATACTTGAATTTATCTAGCTTTTTCAGCTTTGTATCCCCAATCTGACATTCAATTCTCTTACATTTTGTACCTACTGAAATAATTTTAGTCTTGGAAAGTCTAATTTTCATATTATATTCATTGCACCTCTTTTCAAGCTCCAAGATATTAGGATGTCGGCACAATGTGCCATTAAATCCAAGTCGTCAGCATAGGCCAAATTACTTTTTATATTTTCATCTAACTGTATCCCTCTCTGCCACTTAATACCTTTCAGCAGATGATCCCTGTAAACTATGAACAACAAAGGTGATGACATTGTTCTAATCCATGTAAGTACCTTGAACGAAGAACTCATTCGACCATCAATTCTCACTGGAGCCCAACTGCCAGCATAATTTTCTTTGAGTGATTTTAATAATCTACCCTTAATCCCATAGTCCCCCAGTAGGGCGAACATCGTTTTCCTCGGTACTCTGTCATAGGCTTTTTCTAGATCTACGAAACATAAATATAACTGTCTATTCCTCCTGTAGCATTTTTAAGTACCTGGTGTATACTGAAAATATGATCCTGACAGCCCCTCTATGGTCTGAAATCACACTGGTTTCCATACAACTTACTTTCAACCATTGATCGCACCCTCCCTTTCAAAACCCCACTGAACAAATAATTCCCCATGACACCGCTGCTGAGCCAGAGGTGTCGTGTGGTCAGCAAGACTAATCCTCTCGGCCGTTATTCTTGGCTTTCTAGACCGGGACTTAACAAATAATAATAATAATAATAATAATAATAATAATAATAATAATAATAGACCTAAAAACAGCGTTCTTTGTTTTGCAGTTCTTCTTGCAATCGTGCAGGTTTACAGCTACACGATGCACTTGTAAAATGACTGAAGGCCGGCACGTAGACTATACAAGCTTCCTCGGACTATGTTCTTATTGTTCTACACGGTCCGCTGGCGCCCAATTGACCAGACGAAACGCCATTGTATATTCGCGGCGAGTCGCGGAGGACACAGGAACACGCGAGAAAAAGAAATCAATGTGAATGATCGACAAGGGCGGTCGGTAGCGGAACAAAGTGAAAGTTATAACCCTGACGTTGACAGGAGAGGGCAGGTTTCGCTGCGATAGGCTTGTTCGCTACCGTGCGATAAACACAGGAGTAGCGTCCCCGCAATCCCAGTGATACCAGATATGTGAGATAACAGGAGGGCTCAAATGTGTGTGATTGTAAAGAGCTGGGACTTCTCTATGGCCTCAGCTACCATTGAAGTAGCCTCTGTGGAAATTTCTATGTTCCATTTTATAGCGAGGGTATTTATAACTGGGTTGTTAATTAACCTTGTCAGGTAAATACGAAATGTATCGGCAGAGATCGTACGACATGTAGTGTAGCATCGATTTGTTTCCGATCTTCTGACTACATCTCCTCGGTTTTAACCCCCGGTTCTGAAATTTGGAGACCGACAGAGGGAAAGTAGTTTTTTATTCTTCTTCTTATTATTAGGTTAGAATGCAAACCAACTTACCTGGCATGAATTGTCGCCTAGCCGCTCTTTCGTGATGTAGCGAGAGTAACATAAATTGTAGGTGAATACTGAATTACCAGGACCGCATTGTAATCCAAACAGACTTTCAATATTAGGTCGTGTTACATACATTTAGCGCGTGTTGAAGGGATGTTAAGTACAGAACAAAAACGACCAACCGGACACCAGTGGGATCCGAACCCACAACCTCCCGATTTCGCGTCGGTTGCTCTACGTTAGAGTTGAAGGTCGATTTCGAATATAAATTGTAGGAGTTCTTAATAGGCCGGGAGCCTAGTATTTATGCAAAGGAAGGATGTGCCTCATACCTCGGCGTACCCATGCAGCGGATTGTTAGAGATGTTTCATTCCCCAAGCTTTTTAGGATTCCATTCTCGTATCATTCTTCTTATAAACTCTTTACCTTGAACACTATTTCCATGTCAGCAGGAATTCGCAACACAACATCGCGTAGGATCCGCTGCCTATCCACAAGTAGTGTTAATGCGCTTCCGCGTGAAGCGTCCAACAAACGAACGAACAAACAAGTTGGTTCACTTCAATGTTTATCTCCGTTTCTTTGTTATGACATCATAAATCTCAGTATTTCAATTTGATTAAGGGGACCAAGACTTTCTTCATTACTTTCTGCGCTTCACTGTGTCAGTTATCTGATCAACTGTACACAAACCAACCTGTTTCTTGACGTGTAATGACCTCTCAAAAAGTGTGTTTCGCTATACATGCGCGATTTAAGGCGTAGTGGGAGGTGACCACATAACTCTGGATGCCCTGATGGCCTCAATCTTGCTCCCTTCTCAGTTATAGTTTTTGTTCCCAGTGTACATATACACTGACTGACAGAGCAAATGCAACACCAAGAAGGAGTGGTTCGAAAGGGATGAAAGTTGGGGAAAAAACAGAGACGGCACGGACGAATAATTGATGTTTATTTCAAACCGATATGCAGGTTACACAATGCGCACGGCATCGACTCAGTAGGATGTAGGACCACCGCGAGCGGCGATGCACGCAGAAACACGTCGAGGTACAGAGTCAATAAGAGTGCGGATGGTGTCCTGAGGGATGGTTCTCCATTCTCTGTCAACCATTTGCCACAGTTGGTCGTCCGTACGAGGCTGGAGCAGAGTTTGCAAACGGCGTCCAATGAGATCCCACACGTGTTCGATTGGTGAGAGATCCGGAGAGTACGCTGGCCACGGAAGCATCTGTACACCTCGTAGAGCCTGTTGGGAGATGCGAGCAGTGTGTGGGCGGGCATTATCCTGCTGAAACAGAGCATTGGGCAGCCCCTGAAGGTACGGGAGTGCCACCGGCCGCAGCACATGCTGCACGTAGCGGTGGGCATTGAACGTGCCTTAAATACGCACTAGAGGTGACGTGGAATCATACGCAATAGCGCCCCAAACCATGATGCCGCGTTGTCTGGCGGTAGGGCGCTCCACAGTTACTGCCGGATTTGACCTTTCTCCACGCCGACGCCACACTCGTCTGCGGTGACTATCACTGACAGAACAGAAGCGTGACTCATCGGAGAACACGACGTTCCGCCATTCCCTCATCCAAGTCGCTCTAGCCCGGCACCATGCCAGGCGTGCACGTCTATGCTGTGGAGTCAATGGTAGTCTTCTGAGCGGACGCCGGGAGTGCAGGCCTCCATCAACCAATCGACGGGAAATTGTTCTAGTCGATATTGGAACAGCCAGGGTGTCTTGCACATGCTGAAGAATGGCGGTTGACGTGGCGTGCGGGGCTGCCACCGCTTGGCGGCGGATGCGCCGATCCTCGCGTGCTGACGTCACTCGGGCTGCGCCTGGACCCCTCGCACGTGCCACATGTCCCTGCGCCAACCATCTTCGCCACAAGCGCTGCACCGTGGACACATCCCTATGGGTATCGGCTGCGATTTGACGAAGCGACCAACCTGCCCTTCTCAGCCCGATCACCATACCCCTCGTAAAGTCGTCTGTCTGCTGGAAATGCCTCCGTTGACGGCGGCCTGGCATTCTTAGCTATACACGTGTCCTGTGGCACACGACAACACGTTCTACAATGACTGTTGGCTGAGAAATCACGGTACGAAGTGGGCCATTCGCCAACGCCGTGTCCCATTTTTCGTTCGCAACGTGCGCAGCACAGCAGCGCATTTCACATCATGAGCATACCTCAGTGACGTCAGTCTACCCTGCAATTGGCATAAAGTTCTGACCACTCCTTCTTGGTGTTGCATTTGCTCTGTCAGTCAGTGTATATTTATTCAGAGAATCAACACTTCTCCCATAAGGTTTCCCATGAGGACAAACTATACTAAATACATTTATGACTATGTAAATGATTTCTCAGTATGGATAATGAACATTTCAAGCCTTCGAGGACCACATTTTTCGTCAACGACTCTGGTAGTTTGAATGATGAGCGGAATTCTTCGAAGACCTTAGGAATTGTTCCTCTTGCACCTATAACTTCGATGTTATCGAGTCCGTATTCACGCACGTAGAAGGGAATGGTTGGTTCGTAAATGCTGTTCTTTTCCTCGTGTACTTCACTGGGCTTGTTGACGTGCGATTCAAATCTAAGCGTACGATCAATAATATACCCATTATTGTTATTCTTGAATGCTATAATGACGTGAACTGCCTATGCTGGGTTTTACAAGGAAACCCAATGGCAGGATGGTCAAGCGGAGTCCAAAAGGGAGACAGCGGGACCGGAAGCTCTTTCTTCTTCGTCACAGAACATCATGGAGTATGTAGAGGTCCACGTTGAGCCTAGCCCAGTGCGGTCGGGCTGGCGTGACGTAAATGCGGGCAGCTTACGTAGCAAGCTTACGTCACAGTGACGTTCGAGTGTGATTACAAGGCTCTCCTCTATTATTCAGCGAAATGTTGATTGGGGTACAGTACTTTTTTAAAACGATATAATCGTAAAAGGACGACCTTTTCAAGATTATTCCGGTTTGATTTACACTCTCATCGTACAAGCTATTATTTACAACGTCCCCCTCAGCAGCACTTGCAGTATTTGAGGTGAAGCTACCGTCAGGATAGATGTGGGCTCCTAGTGAGGTGCAACCGTTGTGCGGGTGATCACCACTACACGGCCTGCGCAGCATTTAAGGAGGCGCCGGTGCACGCCAACTGCGCAGGGGGCCACCCTGCCTCTCATCGTAGTTGTCCGGTTTACAGGGCCATGATCCGGCAGAGAGGAGGGAGGCCCGGCGTCATGTCCCACCCCCATCCAGGAGGCCCCCGCCTCGGCGAGCTTTGCCTCATCCTCCGAGATCGGAGACTGGGTACGAGGGACCCCAAGGGAGTCAGGCCGTGCGATAGGCCCTAGTGGCTCTTGCCGCAGGGCTCAGCAACCGGCAAGGCCTACGCTAGTCACGGCAGTACCCAGAAGGACTGAATAACTGGACTGGCGAGAATATGGCTTATGACCTGTACGTGATACCTCTCAACTAACACTATCACCAGGACCTTTCCGGGACCGCATCTTTTAGACGTAGGCTCTTTCTGTTTCCTCCTATGTGGTTTTGTCCTATGCTGTGATACCACCTAACCAACACAATGTCTGCCTGGTAACGCGTCTGACATAGAAACAGGCGATATTCTTGTACTATCACTTCCCAGTCTTCCCTGCTCTCTCTTTCTCCGTATAATTTGCATACGGGAGATAGTGGGTTCGCATCCCACTGTCGGCAGCCCTGAAGATGGTTTTCCGTGGTTTCCCATTTCCACACCAGGCAAATGCTGGGGCTGTACGTTAATTAAGGCCACGGCCGCTTCCTTCCAACTCCCAGGCTTTTCCTATCACATCGTCGCCATAAGACCTATCTGTGTCGGTGTGACGTAAATCCACTAGCAAACAAAAACTCCCCTTAGAATTAATAGCATGTCGGAGGCAATGTAAATTAGTGTCGATTGGCGCGCGGGCTTCGTACCCCTTCCCCCCTCCCCCCCCCCTTCTCCCGGAAAAACCTGGGGGCGATTGTCCTTGGTGAACGGCTGGGCTGGACTAATGGACTAAGAGCGATTGTCACACATTTTAAGCTGGGAGCGAATGACACTGGGGGCGATTCACAGGACACCCTTACGGCGGGCACTCTCTGACACCCATGCCTTAAGGCCGGTCTCCACTGATTAACATTTAGCACCAACATGTTAAATGTTAAAAGTGTTAAATGTTAACTGGTAACACCATCATCATGTTAAATGTTAAATGTCAAATACTGTTTCATTTAACATTGTGTCCACACTTAATAAACTTAACATCCTTTTTTTATATACAGGTAGTTCATCATATCAATTTATGGTAATACATTTAGATGGTGTCTAGTATTTTTAAATAAGGACAATGGACTCAGATGAAGAGGAATTGGCCTTTGTTATTGCCACTGTTGCAATTTAGAAAAGCAGTTTTATTAGGCACATTTCCTCCCCTCACTCTGCTCATTGCTTCAAAAGCAAACCACTTTGAAGTATAAACTTCGTCCGCTCCCGACTACCGAATTTTCTGAACTTTCTGCAATTCTCGACTGTACTGGGAGCGGAGGGACGCAAGTTTTTTTTTTTTTTTTCATTTACTCGCGGGAACAATTATAGATATTTTCGAGTTCCTGGAAACTGTCTGCTTTCTTCGCTTTATATCTGTATTCCTCTGATGAGACATCCCACAAACAAGGCCTTTCTATTATATCATTAATTAAGTCCAGATTAATCTTCTTGCTCTACTCCATTCCTGACTATACATTTTAGTATAGTGCAGAGAGAACGACACACGTGCGTGTACTGTATTTGTAGCTTATAACAAAGAGAAGTGCCTTTGCTGGCAGGACCTAGTGTTTACAGTGCACTATGTCTTCTGGTATGGGCTAGAGCAATTTTGTTACTTTCATTGATCTGTCTCAGCTTTATCCTTAGTTTTGACAAAATGAAAGTGACTGAGGTATGAGTAATGCTAGTAATGCCATTCCTTCTGCAGCCAGTCCCTGCTATGAATGGTGTGAAAATATTGCTCATAGGGTCAGTTGGTGCATGCATTTCAGTGGGCTTGGCAGGCTGATGTGTATTAGCAACTTCTGGCTCGGTGAGGAAAGCAACGGGAAACTACCTCACTCCTCATTTCCCTAGTACGCCTCTTCAGTGATGCCTAGGCCATCTATGACAGCTGATGGCGGAACTGTTGAGGATCCATCCAGCCTTCGGGCTGAGGACAAAACATACATACAACAAAGAGAAGGATTGTTGCGGAGTGTTGTAATTATAATCCTACTTCATGAGGAGCACGTCGTTTGCGTCGTTTAGGTTATGTGTTGGCATGGAAAAATCATGGAAGTTGCCGAAGCTGTGCCGACAACGCACGAACAACGAATTGACTTGACATGTTTTCCACTTGGAGCGGAAAACACGCCAACATGTTAAAAGTGTTAACTCAACATTCTGAATAAACATGCAAAGTCAATTGGAAGACACAATCACAATATACATGTCAACTGTAACATGTTAAATTCAACATGTTGGTGTTAAATGTTAAACAGTGGAGACCGGCCTTTACAGAGTCGGTTCTGGTTTCATTTCCCATTTTCGTGTCACACTTTAAATGCTGTACCGTGCAGACAGATTACAGCGTCTTACGTTCATTAAGCAGGCAGTATTGCCGATAACATTGAACACACAAACAAAGAAAATGTCGCCATACAGGCCTGTGTCATGACTTATGTCTAGCGCCTGACAATGTGCAGCCACTCGGAGCAACTCGGCTAAGTTCGGTCCGTCACCTATGAAAATAATACAATATGGCCGGCAGATAAGCAGCTGACGGTAGTCGGCAACACGGCCGACTGGATCCCTCGCTGCGCCCCAAAGCGACGCATCAAGTCGGCCGAGTCAGCAAGCTAATTGTTCGGCAGTCACCCACCACGTTCGCAGTTAAGCTCCCTACATTGCCCTACTTCCTCAACTTTCAAATGCGCACAGTTCGTAGAAATTAAGAATTTTCATCCTAAATCCCCTCATAGGTCATGTTGTATGTCCGGCGCTCCCTTTCTCGCTCCGTCAGCCAGCTGCACGCGCGCCTGTGTATCATTCTGCTAGCTTCGACGCGCAGCCCTCAGTGCGCGTGCCTGACCATCGAGTGTACTATAAATAGGAGCTCCCTTCCTGCTCACTTGCCCACTTGCCCTGGTGTCCAGCTCCAGAATACACCCTACGTCGAGCACGGAGGCTACTCCTCTTGAAAATGTGCTTCGACCAGGTGGACTGAATTTCTGGCAGTACGAGGTTTCACCTCTGGTCACCGCTCCCTTACCTGTTCCCGCTGCCTATGTTCCGTAATTCTTCTACAAGCCATTTTCATTACCTAATTTATACAAGCTCCCTTAGTTTCGCTAGGTGGAATTTCTTCAATCAATTGAACTTGCTTTTTAGGAATTCAGGCACTTCAACAAACAAGGACTCTCAAAGACATTCATGTTAGTGTGCCAGATAGTTTTCGACTATCAACGTGTCAATTCACAAAGACTATCTTTTCAAGATAGAAGTGTATATAAAGACTGTAAACCTGTACATATTGTATAAAGACAAACTTTTCTCAAGATTCAATATTCCTTTTTGCTTCAAAATAAATTTCAGTTATTTGTGTAAATATCATAAAGTGAAGCAATAAAAGTTGTGTTCTGTAAATTTCAACCTTGGTTACAACACAACTCTATGGCGACGAGGTAAAACAGCACACCACTACCATTCTTCGACCCCAGTTGCCAACTCTATAGTAACGAGGTAAAAAAGCCACAAACTACACGTCATCGACCCCAATCGCCAACTCTATAGTGACGAGGTACACACGACACTACAATTCAACAGGCCCAGTTGTCAACTCTACGGCGACGTGCTAAACAACAACGACACTCCAACCAGTTCTGACACACAGCTTACCTTACTTTTTCTTGCACGCATTTCGCAATGGCTACTGCGGAACAACTAGCTACGGTCTTCCAAGCCTTACAGCAGCAACAACAACAGTTTATGCAACAACAACAGGCAGCATTACTTCAGGCTATTCAAGCTATTTCTGTCTCTACACAGCCATCAGCTATTCCTCCGTTCTCTGCTTTTGATCCGGCTAAGGAAGAATGGTCAGTTTATTTAGCCCGTTTACAACAGCATTTCATCTGCCATTCTGTCACAGATGATCAACGCCGCCGCGCACTATTTCTTAGTTCGGTTGGCAATGCTACGTGTGAATTACTACGTAAATTAAGTCCGGAAGAACACTTATCTGAGGTACCCTTCACGCAGCTCGTGGCCCGTCTCACGGAACACTATGCCAAAGCTCCTCACATAGTGGCTGCTCGCTATAAATTTTTTCAGAGCAGAAAGCAACCCCATCAGACACATACTGAATGGATAACTGAATTGCGTGGTCTAGCTAAACCCTGCCAGTTCATCTGCTCCAAGGACGGTTGTGGTTCATCCTACACTGATTCTCTCATTCGGGACATGATAATTTTACATACTCCTGAAGACAAAATACGTTTTGACGCTGTCAAACTGAGTAACCCTTCTTTAGAAGACGTCCAGCGTATTGCTACGGTTTATGAGCTTACTACCCAGACTGCCGCAGCCATAGCTTCTCCACACGAAGTTGCACAAGTCTCGCCTCAGGCCCGCAAGTCCTCTGCTACAGTGAACCGTACGGATAAGGCGCTCTCCACCAAGCATTCTCGCCAGGTTCCCTCTCGTAATGCTACACGGAAGCCCAATTCTAAAAGCACCTCGAAACTCCTGCCTTCCTGCCGAGGTTGTTTCAAGCATCATGAACGTCGTGACTGTCGTTTTTTCAAAGCTACTTGTGAACGATGTAATAAACTTGGACACATTAAGACTGTCTGTCAAAGTTCGCTCCGCCCTGCTACGACTACTGCAGCACGCCGGAAGCATATACAGCCCCGCCAAGACATGGAAGTTGATCAGATCAATCTTATTCTTCCCACAAAGGATTCTCACAAAATCATCATTCCTCTCTCATTCTCTGATCGATCTGTCGATTTTCAATTAGATACTGGATCACCTGTCTCTATTATTAACCTGACTACCTACCACGACTTAGGTTCACCTTCATGCTCTCCAGCTGACATCCAGCTCGTGACATTTAACAAGAAGAAAATTGACATCAAAGGTCAAATCAAGCTTCAGGCTAGTTATAAAGGAATTCAGAAGGCCATTCCTCTTCTCGTAGTTAACAACTACACTGCATCAAACATTATGGGCATGGATCTATTTAACTTATTTGGTTTCCAGATACATGACAACATTAACGTCGTATCTACATTGCATCCTACTTCTGACGTTACCGCTCTCCTAGCGCAGTTTCCTGAAGTCTTCGACTCTCAGCTCGGAACAGCCAAAGACTATACAGCTCACATACAGCTGAAATCCGGAGCTAAGCCTCGCTTCCTCAAATCACGTCCAGTACCCCTAGCACTTCAAGACCAGGTCACGAAAGAATTAGAAAGATGGATACAAACTGGAATTGTTGTACCAGTTACTTCTAGTCAATGGGCTACTCCACTCGTGGTAATCAAGAAACCTGATGGTAATGTTCGACTTTGTGGCGATTTTCGATCTACAGTCAACGCACAACTCGACACAGATATCTTTCCTATTCCACGTCCAGAAGACTTATTCCGTCGTCTCTCTGGTGGCCAATTCTTCTCTCGAGTTGATCTTAAAGAAGCATATCTCCAGCTACTTTTAGACGAAGAATCTAAGAAATTTCTCACACTCAACACTCCTCTCGGACTGCTCCAGCTCCAGCGGCTCCCATTCGGTGTTTCATCCTCAGCGGCTATTTTTCAGCGCTATTTGGCTCAACTCACCGCCTCCATTCCCGGTTGTGCTAACTACCTGGATGATATTATTGTTACTGGAAAAGATCATCAGGAACATCTAACCAATCTACGCCTCCTTCTCCGGAAATTGAAAGACAATGGCCTACGAGCGAATCTCGCTAAATGTACCTTCTTTCAGCCTCAAGTTCACTACCTAGGACATATACTTGATAAGAATGGAATTCGTCCTAGTACACAGAATGTATCAGCGATAGTAAACATGCCAGCACCTCAGAACCTCAAGCAGCTTCAGTCCTTCATAGGCAAAGCGAACTATTATAATAAGTTCATTCCACACTTCGCTACAGTGGCAGCTCCATTAAACGCTCTACGTAAAAAAGGTGTTAAGTTTCAGTGGACTCCGCAATGCCAACAAGCATGGAAAACAATCAACAACGCCTTAATTCAAGCTATACAACTCACTCATTTTCAGCCCGACAAGATCATCACGCTAGCTACTGACGCTTCAGACTACGGTGTCGGTGCCGTTCTCTCCCAGAAGGATCGTCATGGACAAGAACGCCCCATCGCCTTCGCTTCGAAAACACTTAATGACCATCAACGTCGATACTCACAGATAGAGAAAGAAGCTTTAGCCATCATCTTTGGTATTCGCCGTTTCAATGAATATCTCTATGGCAACCATTTCCTGATCATTACCGATCATAAGCCTCTTGTACACTTATTCCATCCTGGTAATAAGATCCCAGAGAATTCCCTCAGAAAGCTTCAAAGATGGTCCATGTTCCTTTCTGATTATTCCTATCAGATTGTATATCGAGCCACATCCCAGCATTGTAATGCTGATGCCCTCTCCCGCTTACCCGTTGGTCCTGATACTGCCTTCGATTCTCAAGAATCTGAATGTCTTCAGTTGGACATAGAACTTGAAAATACTGTCTCCAGTTTTCCTATTGATGCTACCTGCATAGCTAAAGCTACGGATAAGGACAGTACACTTGCTACTGTACGTACTTACATCCGCAAAGGTTGGCCTCTTCAGAGCACACTTCCTGCCCACCTGGCACCTTATCATCGTATGCAGCATCGTCTCACGACTCGTGCCGGAGTTGTACTACTAGAAGCAGGCACCATCTTCCGAGTGGTTATCCCACTTAGCCTACAGAAACAAGTTCTCGAATTATTACACCAAAGCCATTGGGGTATCTCCAGAACAAAACAACTCGCCCGTCAACACTGCTACTGGCCCGGTATTGATGCCGCCATCGAAAAGCTAATACGTCATTGTGAGCAATGTCAAACGAATCAGAACGCCCCGTCTTCTGATCTTGCTTCATGGCCTCCTGCTACTACTCCATGGGAACGAGTTCACATCGATTTCGCAGGTCCTTTCCTCAATTCCATGTGGTTAATAGTCATCGATTCACTGTCAAACTTTCCATATGTAGTGGATATGCATTCGACTACTACAACCGAAGCTACCATTCGTGCTCTCCAGAAAATCTTTACTACAGAAGGTTTACCGCAAGTACTCATTTCGGACAACGGACCTCAATTTACAGCTACTGCTTTTCAGAACTTTTGTACACATAATGGCATTCGTCATATCCTAGCACCACCTTTTCACCCTCAATCTAATGGTGAAGCTGAACGCTTCGTACAAACATTTAAAAGAAGTATGAAGAAAGCTGTCTCTTCAGGCTTAAATAAAGACCAAGCCTTGCTCCAACTCTTAAACAACTACAGAACTCTACCCGGCGCTGATAATATCACTCCTGCACAGAAGCTCCATGGACGACCTCACAGAACTTTACTTTCTCTGTTACAGCCTCTTCCGGCCCAGCATAAGACATCACCAACGAAGTTCTCCCTCAACGACAAGGTCTACACCAGGACATTCAAATCCAACCCACTCTGGATACCTGGAGTCATCTGCAGATCTTTGGGTCATCGTCTATACGAGATACAGACTACGGAGAAACGTATCTGCCGCCATCAAGATCAGATACGTCTGCGCTACCGCCCCTGTCCAGCTATTGATGCTATTGCTAAACCTGATAAATCTATTGCTGAACGCGCTTTAGATCATTTAATAACAATGGGTTCCTTTCAGGACGAGACAGCGCCACTCCGCCCAGTTCCAGCTCCGGACAATACAACAGAGAAATCAGCAGCTCCGCCCCAGCATCGCAGTCGCCGCCAGCGCCGCCGCCGTTTCACGCCGTACCGGCGTATTTAGGAAGGGAGGGTGTTGTATGTCCGGCGCTCCCTTTCTCGCTCCGTCAGCCAGCTGCACGCGCGCCTGTGTATCATTCTGCTAGCTTCGACGCGCAGCCCTCAGTGCGCGTGCCTGACCATCGAGTGTACTATAAATAGGAGCTCCCTTCCTGCTCACTTGCCCACTTGCCCTGGTGTCCAGCTCCAGAATACACCCTACGTCGAGCACGGAGGCTACTCCTCTTGAAAATGTGCTTCGACCAGGTGGACTGAATTTCTGGCAGTACGAGGTTTCACCTCTGGTCACCGCTCCCTTACCTGTTCCCGCTGCCTATGTTCCGTAATTCTTCTACAAGCCATTTTCATTACCTAATTTATACAAGCTCCCTTAGTTTCGCTAGGTGGAATTTCTTCAATCAATTGAACTTGCTTTTTAGGAATTCAGGCACTTCAACAAACAAGGACTCTCAAAGACATTCATGTTAGTGTGCCAGATAGTTTTCGACTATCAACGTGTCAATTCACAAAGACTATCTTTTCAAGATAGAAGTGTATATAAAGACTGTAAACCTGTACATATTGTATAAAGACAAACTTTTCTCAAGATTCAATATTCCTTTTTGCTTCAAAATAAATTTCAGTTATTTGTGTAAATATCATAAAGTGAAGCAATAAAAGTTGTGTTCTGTAAATTTCAACCTTGGTTACAACAGGTCACACCGATATTTACAAGTCTTAATTTCTACTCTACCTTCTTAAATCAACCATGCAACTCCAGTATGCCAAGGTTTTCGAAAGTAGGTAAATGAATAAAAAGTTACCACATTAACGCTGCGTATGTTTCATAGATTTTACTGAAGTTTTAAATATTCCTGTTGAGAGGTTTCTATTGAGTTTTATAAATCACTCGCACTTCTCTAAATGATTTACTTAAAAGTGGCTTTAAAAATATTTCTAAAAAGAGCTGTGGAAGCCCATCATTACAAGTGTCACATTTTATTTCTCTTGTGAATTTGTCTTTAGCAGTTTAGTAATTCATTTCGAGGTAGGTAATGGAGAGATGCAATAAGAAAATCAGAGACAATTGACAGAAGCGATACAAAAGATGACTCAGAGTCATAACAAAGAAACAAAGAAACATATTCCAAAGAAACATATTCCATTATCGGATGGATGTATTATTTCATGCTTCAAAAGTACCACGTCCCCAACATTATATTCCAAACATTGAAATATTAACCTGGTAATTATTGGTTACTATTCGAAGAACTTGAAAACCACCGAGCGAGTTGGCCGTGCGGTTAAGGGCGCGCAGCGGTAAGCTTGTATTCGGGAGATAGTGGTTAGAACCCTATTGTCGGCAGCCCTGAAGATGGTTTTCCGTGCTTTCCCATTTTCATACCAAGCAAATGTTGGGGCTGTGCCTTAATTAAGGCCACGACTGTTTCCTTCCCACTTCTAGCCCTTTTCTATCCCACCGTCACCATTAGACCTATCTGTCGGTGCGACGTAAAATGACTCGTAAAAACTTGAAAACCACGTTCTTTGACTGCTTCAATGACATCTGATGTAAATTTTGCCACCTGCTTTCCAGTTAGCGAATAAGTGAAATATAACGAAACCTGTAGACTATTTTATGAAATGTTGGCAACCCCTTGAATAGAATACATAATAGTTTGTTAGCCAACTTGACTTCAACGCCCAGTGCATTTCTGTCGACATCTCTCATGCCGAAACATGTCTCAAGTTTCTATTATATTGTAGTAATATTTTAATACTTGGTGTCCTATTGCTATCGGAACGTTCAATATTACAAAGGCCATAACAAATATACTAGTTAGTAATTGTGTTGACGGTATTGCCTACATAATATTTGTACAATGATATTCCATTAATGCGCGCCAGTAGAACATAGCCGACAAATGTCACCCGAGAACGGCCGAGTATAATTGACAGATCTCACCCGAGCACGGCCGAGTATAGCCGACAGATCTCACCCGAGTGCAGCCGAGTGGCTTCACATTGTCAGGCGCTAGACACAAGTTGTGTCATGCTCCAGTGGCTCCCAGGTGGAGAAAGGAGGAAGCCATAAAGCGCAGTAATTAGTGCAATATGGCCGATAAGAAACTGGAAGTTCACTGACGAGAGGAATATTAACACTGCACCTGCGTCGTTCCTCTCTTATAATTGCAACCCCAACAAAACCTGCATGTAACTGCGTAATTGATGGCATTTCGTACTGTCGTTATTTATTTCAGGTACACTCGCTGCAAAGAAAATGAGCGCGCCGAGACTTGGTCATGGAAAAGGAAGATGGGTTCTGCAATATACTGAATAGAACAGGATGAAGCAGAAGTACAGAAGACTAAACGACAAGTTTAAAGAATACGGACTAAATAACAGTTCTAGCCCTTCAGCAAGGTGCTCAATGTTGAAAACATCCTAGAGATATGAGCTACGAATTTTAGGTAAATAAAATATAATAACGTGTGAGAATATATTCTTTATTTATTCTTAAAAAGTACAATCCTTTTCTTAATCACCTTTATCCGGTCGATTGAATTAGTAGTTTACCTTTTGCTACCACTACGAGCGCTAATGTGAGTCAATGCACTGTTTCACGTAAGCACCACTACGAGCGCTAACGTGAGTCAATGCAGAGTTTCACTTAAGCACCACTACGAGCGCTAATGTGAGTCCCACTGTTTCACTTAAGCACCACTACGAGCGCTAATGTGAGTCAATGCACTGTTTCACTTAAGCACCACTACGAGCGCTAATGTGAGTCAAGGCACTGTTTCACTTAAGCACCACTACGAGCGCTAATGTGAGTCAAGGCACTGTTTCCCTTTAGCACCACTACGAGCGCTAACGTGAGTCAGTGCAGAGTTTCACTTAAGTACCACTACGAGCGCTAATGTGAGCCCCACTGTTTCACTTAAGCACCACTACGAGCGCTAATGTGAGTCAAGGCACTGTTTCACTTAAGCACCACTACGAGCGCTAACGTGAGTCAGTGCAGAGTTTCACTTAAGTACCACTACGAGCGCTAATGTGAGTTCCACTGTTTCACTTAAGCACCGCTACGAGCGCTAATGTGAGTTCCACTGTTTCACTTAAGCCCTTATAACTACATTCGATGTGGGCATTTTTAAAAAATAAGAAAACGCCAAAGCGTATTGAACCAAAGAACACATTACATAAATAATTATGTAAATACGTTAATTTGGCTGGGATTTGAATCAAAACGTAAACGAGTAAAGAGACAAGCGATTTTAGGCTGTTTTTTCCGGAACTGCATTTAGGCCGGAAGTGATTTTCGAATTTATTTTTAGTTTGGTAGAGCAATTTGAAATCATTCCGGGTCCTTTAGCCACTCAACTTAGGATGGGAACCCTACTTTCTCTGCTAAGAAATGTTTTCAACCCTCGAAGTGACAGATTCAAACATGTTCGTGGAGGGAACTCTACTGCAGTCTGCTTCTGTCTTCAAATACGTTGGAAGTACCATTTCAAAAGATAACACAATAATCTAAGAAATAATTAATAGCCCTCAGAAAGCTTCTCAGTTGTATTTTCAAGTGAGAAATCTACTCTGGGATGATAAAATGCCTCAGAAAGCAAAACTGACCATGTTTCATATCTATTCCATTCTGATACATATGTACCCTACATCACAAGGCAAATAGTAAAATCCAGTCAACAGAAATGAAATTCATCAGAACAATGATCCAAAGGACCAGGAAGGACAAGATTAAAAAGGAAGCAAACGGGAAGGAGGCTGGCATCAAAATGGTTTGGATATGTTACGAGGATGAACAGAAAGGTAACAGCCAGGAATTACTTTGACAGAGAAGTGAATGGGGAGAGGCCAAGGAATCGATGGACAGACACAGTGAAATCGGAGGTCAGCACGAGGAATGTCAGGTGGCAGAGACTATACTTTGGCAAGCGCTTGTACACCTCACCCGGGAAGCTGCAAATGATGATGAGAACAGAATAAATTAACAAAATAGTAAATAAACCGCAGAAATTACTGGCACTCAAGCGAACCAAGAACGGCAGCACTAAGCTTGGTGCACGCTCATAACGCATAAAACAGAGGAGATGAGAATTTACAACTGTACGGAGAAGTGGTCATTAGTAGTGCTGAAGGCTGTTTCTCATGATGTCGTTATCTGAATTCCCACTGCGCGATAAACACGAAGTAGCCTATGAGGCAATTTCAAATTTCTAGAGAGGTACAGTACGTGTTCCAAGGCCTTCCTGTTAGCACACCTGGGCTTTCAATTATATACTGTAAAGGTTACGAACGTAGGTTTTCGTGGCTCATTGTATTAAAATAAATATGCGAACTGGATTAAAGCCACTTATATATTTAACAAAGCCGAGCTTTCTGCCAAATTTCATTGGTCTTCAATAGGTTGCTCATATATTGGCACGATAAAAGGGCTTGTTAACACCAGGTCGAAAGAACACATCAGGTCAGTCAAAAATGCCACTCTTTCATCCTTCGCAGAAAATGCAATAAACCAGGCGAAGGTCATCGCGCCTGTAAAACTATTCTATGGTCGACGGCACCCAAATAAGATCATCAGGGAAGACGGCTTCATTTTATCAAATACATGAAGACATGTACTGCAGAAATACATGAGATGCAAAACACCACCATGCTGCGCGACGCACTCTAGAAACTGTCGACAGAGGGCAGTGAATCAGTAAGTTCCCTCCCAGCCACCACAGCACAGCGGGACGATGCTCGAGTCCAGTTAGTGGGGTAGGCCGTGGATAGCACGGTCATGACTTCCACGTTCCTTCGAAGAATGTCTCTGCTCTCTGTCGGAGGCAGAACTTCACTTGCCCTGATGAAGGCAATGCAATTTGGCGGAAAGCTCGGCTTTGTTAAATACTGTAAGTGAATTGAATCCAGTGTGCATATTTATTCCTTTATTTCAACTGTAAAGGATATTTTATCCTAATAAGATTACTGAGCTGAATCAAACATTAAGGGAAACATGACTAATCTCAAAGCATGTTCCTTTTACTGGGCGAGTTGGCCGTGCGGTTAAGGGCGCGCAGCTGTGAGCTTGCATCCGGGAGATAGTGGGCTCGAACACCACTGTCGGCAGCCCTGAAGATGGTTTTCCGTGATTTCCCATGTTCACACCAGGCAAATGCTGAGACTGTGCCTTAATTAAGGACACGGTCACTTCCTTCTCATTCCTAGGCCTTTCATCGTCGTCATAACACGTATCTGTGTCGATGCGACGGAGAGGATATAGTGAAAAAGCATGGTTTCTAGTTTTACAGACTGATACATATCGTCATGTAAAGGGCGAATCAGCATCCGCTGTGAAGTAGATTGTAGGTACACACACCCAGCACCCGAGCCATCGGAAATAACGAATTAATGTTCAAATCCTCCGACACAACCGGGAATTAAACCCAGGTCCCCATCGACCAAAGACCAGCACGCTAACCATTTAGCCATGCAGTCGGACTAACGCAGTGTTTAAAAATAATGAGACCTGGCATCACTGGACTCGAAAGGTTTCGATTTCAAGGAAAGCGATTCTTGGTGCCTTTTAACTGCTGCCATCATTTTGTGGGTCTTGTTCGAGTCATCGCGTGTTTCACTTTCAAGTGCAAAAAATTCGATATGAATATGTCTTATGGTGGTAGTCATCCGCAAATTTGTGTAACGTGACGCTACAAAATGTGTGGCATAAGTGACGTCACATTAGTCTTACCGTAGGCCTTGGTGGACAAAGAGGCTGCGGCTGTGGATTAGTATAAACAGTGTGTGTTGAAATAGAAAGTGTACCGTCAGTGACGTCACATTAGTCTTACCGTAGGCCTTGGTGGACAAAGAGGCTGCGGCTGTGGATTAGTATAAACAGAGTGTGTTGAAATAGAAAGTGTACCGTCAGTGACGTCACATTAGTCGTTACCGTACGCCTTGGTCGCCAAAGATGCTGCTGCTACAAGTTAATTTCCGTTGACATAGAGATACAGTTCTCCTTGATATAGCATAACATTGGGTTTCATTTCTTGAAAGACATAGTCATGATCACTAGCTTTTCACAAAGGGAACGATTTTTTAATAATGCGCTTTCAGTTGAAAGGTCACTTTCGGCCCTTCAAAGGATCAAAAATTATTTACGAACATCTGAAACTCAACAGTACCGTGACAGTGTTCGATTTTATTGCGAAGATGCCATAGATAAAACAAGAGGGAAATCCTACACGCCCAAGGTCATCAAACTCGTCGCACCTATTGTTCCTAACTAGCTCATGTTTACGACTGTTTTATGATGTTAAGAAGCCTGCTACACGGCAGCTTACCACAGGCTGACATGGCTCAAACAATGGGAAGAGAACAGGCTTCTCCAAGTGACATAAACAAATAAAGACAAGGCATCCTAACAGAGAAACGAACGACAATATTTAACGAATATTTTCCTGCGTGCCGCTACTCGATGGAGGTGTACGACTGTACGAATAAGCCTCCTTAATGAGAGTTGAACAGCCCTGCTACATTCTCGATAATTAAAACGAACTATTTCATGTAAATATGTAATTCATGCTCCCCTTCACGGGACGAATGAAAGCAATTTAGTAGTAGTTTCATTTCATTCGTGTACTACTGTACGCAAACATATCTGTTAATAATAATAATAATAATAATAATAATAATAATAATAATAATAATAATAATAGTCAAAGATACCCGTCTCCTTTAATCTCGAAAACCATAGATTAAGGAGAGGGCATTGTTTATTGTAACCGTTTCATAATTTGTGATACATGCAATATACAAAATTAGAAGGAGTAACGTAAGATAACCATTGAGAATTGTGTTAATAACTGGTACATTCGATGAATATTAATATAAAACAGATGATTAGAGATTGAACAGAGAAGGAATAACCTGAACTGAATGTTGGAGTTACGTTGATAGATAGCTTTTTGAAAGAAAAACCGAAACATCTATGGATATTGATATATTTTCAGATTATAAACAAAACCTCAAAGAATCTCAATATTGCCTTGACGGGCTATTAATAAAAGGGAAAAATGAAAATTAATATTCGGCAATACGGCAGACTAATAGAACTACTGCAACAAGGTAGTTCCATACTATACCTTAAGCCTACGTACCTAATGGCTATAGACTTCAACGGAGTTATATTGTCTAGGTTACCTTAGGTACAATTCAGTTCCTGGATGACATGTATCACATTCTTTCCTTCCCTCAGTTTCCTACTCCACATTCCCCTAATAATGTTAAATAATTTTGCGATTCTCCCCGGGTGCATCCATTCTCTGTTCAATAACTTTACAATTGTATACAACTGATTTTCGTTCTCAATTTTCTCTACAACCTCCTCATCTATAAATTTCTCTCGTATTTGCTTTGTCATTGAACAATCTTTTATGTGTGCCCATCCCATTTCTTCAGAACATAGTGAACATTTATTTTCACCTCTGTTTCGTCTGTATGCTTTATTTTTATATATCCCCATTAACCACCATATTATACCCCTCATTCCCTTTTTTGTTATAATCTCTACATTCATCCTCATTCTCTCACTTACATTACAAAATTCTTCTAATGACCTCTTACTTCTACATTGTGCATCAATACATTGCTTTTCAATATCCTTAATTCTTAGAACTATTTTTGTTTACATATTCTCATCTTCTCTATACAGTCTCTTTTCCAGTAATATAAGATTTATCCCATTCCTATCGTTTCCAAAACGTTCCGTACCCCAACCACCCAGTCCCCTTGGTTCTGATGTTTCATTTGGTGTTGATATGCTATCTGTAATACTTCGCCCCCTTCTCGCAGCTTCATTCTCAGCCAATACTTTATTTTTCTTTTAATAATATCCACTTTCAGACTTATATCTTTGCACATCATTCTCGTTCCACAGTTAGCTGTACAACTGGGTAGATCCATAATTATTTTACCAAATTTACTCGTAATTGTATCAAGCGAATCAACCCTCCCTTCAACTCCCCAAATTTTCGCTCCGTACACCACTAGATTTAACTACTACATTAAAAACATGTTTATACACTCTGTAGTCTGTGTTGGGCATCTTTTCCTCCAGTATGTTAATGGCTGACAGTGCACTCATACCTTTTAGTTTCGATCTTTTTATTTGCTCTGTCCATTTCCCATTTCCACTTAATATCAAACCCAAGTATTCCATTTTCTTGACAACTTCTAACTTCGTCTCGCCCATCCACCATTTTTCATTCTTTGACAATTTATCCTTTTTTAGACACCATTACCTTGGTTTTCTGTGCATTAATTTTTAAATTCCACTTTTTAAAGTAATTTACCACTACATTTATACTACCCTGCATACCATTGGGAGTCAAAGTGAGCAGAAGGATGTTGTCAGCAAAAATGAGACCCGGAATATCCTGGTTCTCAAGATTTGGGTAAACCCCTGCCTCAAAACCTTTCGATTGAAAGATATCATTTATAAACAGTAGGAACAGTACTGATGACAACTTACAACCCTGTTTCAGCCCTACTTTAGAGAATATTTCCCCAAATACTGCTCCCTCCTTAGTTTTAATTGAGCACTTCACTTCTAAATATACGTTTTCAACCGCTCTTATCATCTTCTGAGACACCCCTATCCTTCAAATATTCTGTTAACTTGAGACAGTGACTGATACAGCTAACAGTTTTACTCCTAGGATCGCCCCTCTGCTCACAGAATCAAATGCTTTCTCCAAGTCAATAGCAGTAATGTACAGTTTTCCACCTTTCATTTTTACATACTTATCCATTATTGTTTTCACTACAAAAATATTATCTGTTGTCCTCATCCTTTCTCTAAAACCTGACTGAAGTCTCTCCAGAATTGATCCCCCCCTCTGCCCACTTCATTAACCTTTTTGCTAACACATCTGTGTATATTTTACTTAATGTATCCAGCAACGTTATGCCCCTGTCATTATTTGCATTAGATTTAACTCCTTTCTTCTTGTAGATTGGGCAGATCACTCCCTATTGCCAAGCTTTTGGAAACTCCCCTCCTTCAAATATTCTGTTAACTTGAGACAGTGACTGATACAGCTAACAGTTTTACTCCTATTATTATTGTACCCGGCGGTACACCTCTACACCGTTTATTTAAAAGTTGCGCCAGCTGAAACTCCTCTTCTGGAGGAAGGTTGAACTTTATCTATTCTATTAATTCTCTACTTTCTCAGAAGATGTCACCACGTGGAAAATTTTGAGTTTGTGAACTGTGTCATTTTCGACGTACTTTTGTTTTGCTTGTATTAAGAAGTGTGAACTTTCTCTTCTAGAGGACACTACTGTAGATCAACAATAATGCAACCTAGTGCGGAGTCAAAGAACTATTTTGTTGGAGAAAATTTAATTTCAGGAGTTTGTTCTTTGTTAAATTTCTTTCTGTCATTGTTTAAGTTGGCAATATTTACCCCTTTCTTCCCCTTGCTTTGAATGTATCCAATCACGAATTTCTTCAATGAATTTCTGGCCAATCAGGGGTATCTTCCCCCATCTTGTATCTGTTGCGGGGTCCTACCCAATAAAATCTTTGTGGGAGGGTGTTTTCTTTCCCCTAACGCCTAGAATCTTCTGCGAGAGTATTTAAACTGCTGATTTTAGGGTCTCCGGGCCACTTCTGTTCCATCTTTCAGTGTATTAAGTACATAGCAGGAGGCGGGAAGCGCCTCTTTCCTCGGCAGCGATCTACTACCAGGTAATGGCCTATTAATATCTTCTTTTCTTGCTAGGTCGGCAGTTTAACTCTCGCGGCGGGTTCGAAGCGTTTTCCATCATGTAACCTTTTCCTAAAATGTAACTACTCTTTTCTTCTATTCTCTTGTAAAGTTGCATTATGGGATAGAGAGCGCTAACCCTCTCGAGTTCCCACTCACATCGTCTTGAGGTGAACTTATTTTTCTCAACCAATTCTCCCGTAATGTAATGTAAATTGCCTTTAAGTCACCTCTGTAGTATGGGATTAGCCCTTGTATTAACGGCCTAGTGCCAAGTAGGTCTTAAGCAAAGTGTATTAGGAGTGCAAGTTCGCCTCCTCTCAAGTTGTATTTTAGAGGTCATGTATTAATCTTTTCTCACCTAATAGACCTCAGTAGGTTGGGTATTTTACCCCTGTGTATATGTCCTTTGAGGACAACTTGAAAGTTGAGTTTGGTGTGGCCTGGGAGAGGCTTAACTTTAAGAGCGAGTGGCTCTTTTCTAAAACTGAGAGTTGTATGCCTCGAGGAGGCTTTGCTGTGTAATTTGGAGCAAGGGCTCCAGGGTTTGAGTGGGGTCTTCTGCCCCTTTTGTTGAAATTGGTATATCGTAAAGTTGAGCTAGTTGCTCAAGAATTGTGTTTTCAGGGCTCGAAGCCCAAATTCTTTAATCCCTGTAATTGTACATTTCAAGTTGTATTTCGGCTACTAAGTACCTGTTCTATTTGTTGTTACCTAATTTTGAAAAGAAAATATAACCTTGTTAAATTTTAAAATTTAATTTCTCTTTAGTAGCTTGAGACCTATTCACCACCCAGCACCTTCTTTCATGCTTAACTACCACAAAAACTCGGTAACAAGTGGTAGCAGAGCGTGGTTGAATGGGTCTCAATTTAGCCCCTTTTGACGGCTAAACATTGCTTTGATTCGAACTCTAACAATTTTCTCAGTTGCTGGAATTTTTTGAGTTTTTCAAAATTGTTCTGTCATCATGCCCGGCCCTCGCGATGTTCTCCTCCTTAACTACTTGCGCAAAGAGGAGTTGATATATGAGTTAACTATCAGAAATGTTCAATCTGGAGGCACGGTTGCAATAGATACTAACAAGCTTAGAGAGTCCCTTGATTTGCCCATTTCCATCCCCAATTTGGGAGAGAAAGAAATTGATGACTCTCTTTCCACGATCGTCGAGAATATTACTGGGCTAGCATCGGTAGTCAGCTTTTTTGATGAAAACGATCCATCTCCTAATCAAATTAAGCGTGTGCAAGGCAGGCTGTATCACTTTGCAAATAGAGTTAATGATCTATTGTCTCTAAAGGTGAATGACGTTCAGAGGAAGCAAGCTAATACGCTCCTTGAAACTATTTCTGAATTGTCTAATAAGGTCACTCAATTGCTAACCGGCGAAGCTCCTCCCAAAACTGATCAACCCGCCACGGTGAATGTAGGTAACGAGGAAGAGCCTCCTCAGGGAGAAGTCAATAGGATAACCGTTGCTGCTTAAACTATCTCTGCCCCATCGAACAACGAATCTGAACGCCGTGCGTCATTGAGTAACATCCGCTCTGAATTAACTTCTTTGCCCTTGAAACCTTTAACGACTATGTCACCTGGGTTCAGTAGCTTGCCTCATCCATTGGCAATGTTGCTTAGAGGTATCTCTAAGTTTTCCGTCAACACCACCAGTGATGTAATTTCATTTTTAAGATTTCTAGTGGAATTTCAGGATCATGCTCTTGTTTTTTCTCTTTCGCCATGTCAAATTTTGCAAATTATCTATCCGTATGCTATTGGTATTCTTTCTGATAAAATCGTAAGAGCCATTGCCGAGCAATCATCTATTGAGGATTTCCATGCCCATTTGCTAGCTAACTTCATCCCGGCTAGGGCCAGGTCCTCCCTGATTCAGAAGTACTATTACCGTGTACAGCGCTTGGATGAAAACTTGGCTGATTTCATACAAGATATCAAATTCTACACTAGGGTGTTTGCTCTTCACTTCCCTGAGGATCAAATTGTACAAGCTATTGTGGAAGGCATATCACCATCTTATAGATCATACTTGTGTTTTGCGGCATGCCCGCAAACTTTCTCTGAACTTGAAGCGTTGGCCGTCTCAGCGGAAGGAGTTAGATACGCCGATTCTTTGCGTGTAGCGAAAGAACCCCCGCCTTCCTTTAGTAACACTCGGCCTCCACCTCGCCGATCAGTCAATCTCCGTAAATGTTATGCTTGCGGGTCGCCTGACCATCTGCGCAACAAGTGTCCACTGATCAAGCCAAGTGGGACTAGGAATGGAGCTGGCTCATCACAAGGCTGCTTTAAATGTGGGGCTTTCTCACATATCGCCAAGAATTGCCCAAACTCAAATAGCACCCCCTCCTGCTCAACTTCTGGTGCAAATTCCAGCTATTCCAATAATAAAAAGTGACTAGCGGCTTCGGCTGAGTCGACTAATTCTGCTTTCCAAGGCTCAGCCCCGGGCAAAAGGGTCGAGAATTCAGGGAATGAGCAATCTTCAAATTCTTTTTTTGAATGCCCCAGAGAGTGTCTTAGGATTGCGGCGGATACCCCCGCACCTGTTCCTTTTCTTAAGATTGAGTTAAATAACGAGCCTATAACAGCTCTCTTAGATTCAGGCAGTGTTTGTTCCATTATTTCGGCTGATTGGTACTCGAAATTGAAATCTGTTTGTAAACTACCTGTCTATGACTCTTCTCGTATTCAATATGTTTCGGCTAATTCATCTCCATTAGAAATTCTTGGTTCCGTACTGGTCAAAATTCGTATTTTTAAATTTACCTGGAAAATTAAACTGTTCGTGGCTAAACACTTGTCTTGCCCCATCATACTGGGAGCGGACTTCATTTCTCACACTGGTCTTGTGCTCGATCTCCAGTCTAGGTCGTGCACATTCAAATTTGTTTCTAGTTGTAAAATACCACTATTAAAGTGTAATTCTGTGTCGTGTTCTTCTATTTCGCCTACCCAGGATGAGATGTTGTTAGACCTTAGACATCTACCTGAGGAGCAGGCTGATAGTATTCGCAAACTGTGTCAGTCGTTTCCCGAGGTGTTCTCTGATTCTCTTGGTGTTACTGACCTTATTGAATACAAAATTGAGGTCACGGATTCAATTCCTGTTCGCTTTCCACCTTATAGGCTGTCTCCTCCTAAAATGAAGGCTCTGAAGGAAATCATCGATCAGATGTTGAAGGATGGTATTATTAGGCCCTCTAAATCGGCGTATTCATCGCCTATTTTTCTAGTCCCGAAACCCCAAGGAGGCTTCAGGCCTGTCATTGATTACAGGGCTCTCAATCGGAAGGTGGTGTTGCAATCTGTGCCCCTTCCCGACCTTCATTCTTGCTTTTCATGGTTTCGTAAGGCCAAGTTCTTCACTATCTTGGACTTGAATCAGGCCTATAATCAAATTCCCCTTGCCGAAGAGTCTAAACACCTTACAGCGTTTGCCACGGACTGGAATTTATATGAATACAACCGCGTGCCTTTCGGGCTCCCCACGGGAGCAGCTGTACTCACTAGGCTACTAGATAGGGTCTTCTCCGACATCAAATTTGAGTACTTATATCACTACTTGGATGATGTCGTCGTATTTTCAGAGACTTTTGAAGAGCATCTAGATCATCTGCGAGAAGTTCTCGATCGCCTTCGTAAGGCGGGGTTAACTGTTAAGTTGTCCAAGGTTGCCTTCGCTAAGCCCTCTATGTCTTTCCTTGGGCATATTGTGTCACCTGATGGTGTAGCTGTCGATCATTCTAGAACACAGGCCATCCGTGATTTTAAACCTCCCAAGGACATTAAAGGTATCGCCAGATTCATTGGTATGGTGAATTTCTTCAGAAAGTTCATTCCTAACTTTGCTAATAGAGCGGCGCCCTTAAACCTTCTTCGTAGGAAAGGCATCAAATTCGAGTGGGGACCTTCTCAACAAGCCGCTTTTGAAGACCTTAAATTAGCTCTTTGTAATGCCCCTGTTCTTGCTATGCCTGATTTCTCGAAGAAATTCATCGTCCAAACCGACGCGTCGTCGTCAGCGGTAGCTGCAGTCCTTCTTCAAGAGACTGAACTAGGGAGGCGCCCCATCGCCTATGCATCTAGGACTTTGTCGGCTCAAGAAGCCAAGTATTCCATCTATGAGCTCGAAGGGTTGGCAGTCTTATTCGCCTTAGAAAAGTTCCGTCTCTATCTGGAACATGTCAAATTCGACCTGGAGACAGATAATCAAGCCTTAAGCTGGGTCTTAGGTAGGCCGCGTCGTACTGGTCGTATAGCCCGTTGGGCCATCCGTATTTCTGCCTTCCAATTTGATGTACGACATATCAGAGGTACCGAAAATGTTGTTGCCGATGGACTCAGCCGTATGTTTCATAACGACGTAGAGACCCACGAACCGGTCGACAGTTCATCACCTTCCGAGTCCATACTATCTGGTGTTAATGCCATCTTAACAGATGCTCCCATGCTCTTTAGGGATATCGAGAAATACCAACGTGAAGATCCGACGCTGGCTCCGATAATGGAAACCCTTTCTTCTGGGGAGCATGTCGTCCCTTATGTTCTGAGGAATGGTGTTTTATGTTGCCCTTCGAGGCATGACAAGATGATGAAAGTTGTCGTTCCAGCTGTTCTCGTGCCTATGATCTTCAAATACTATCATGAGACCCCATTGGGGGGGCATCTTGGAATCTTTAAAACCCGTGAAAAGATTCGTGAAAGGTTCATCTGGAAAGGTATGGACGGTGAAATTCGTGAACTTGTAAAAGCCTGTAAATCTTGTTTGCTTAGTAAACCAACCATGTCCACTAAGGTAGGCCTTTTGTCTTCTCATCAAGCATCGCGCCCCATGGAACGCCTGTATATTGATTATGTAGGACCCTTCCCCCAGTCGAAGGGAAATGCCAACAAATTTATCCTTGTATGTGTAGATGGTTTTACTAGATTTTCCTGGTTATTTCCGACTAAGCTGGCTACCGCTCAGTCCACCATTACCTGCTTAAATTCTATTTTTGCTTCTTTTGGTCCGTGTCAATATATTGTATCTGATAATGCTAAGGCTTTTACATCTAATTTATTTCGTAAATTCTGTTTTGACTTATCAATATCTCATGTAACTACTTCTGCTTATTACCCGCAACCATCTCTGGCTGAACGAGTTAACCGTAATCTCAGGTCCGCTCTCATTGCTTATCATCATGAAGATCCTTCCAGGTGGGACACGTCCCTGCATTGGTTAGCTTTTGCTTTGAATTCGGCGGTTCATGAATCTCACAAGTTTACTCCAGCTTCTTTGATGTTCAAGTTTGTTCCCAACTCGCCGCTCTCTAACCTCTGGTCTCTGAGTGACATTCTGCCCGAGACAATAGACCCGGACAACATCAAAGATCTTTGGAAGAAGGCTAAAGCCAATCTTAAAGTGTCTCATGAAAAGGTTAGGGAAAGGTATGATCGTGGACGGAGACCCACCCCTTTGAAGGTAGGTGACCAGGTTATGGTCAAAAATTTTGTTCCCGCGGGCAAGCTTGCCCCCAGATTCCATGGGCCTTGTATCATTCTCGATTTTCTTACGCCGGTTACTTTATTGTTAAGTAATCCAGCCACCGAGAGGATATTTAGAGTTCACCTGTCCCAGGTGAAACCGGTGTAATTTCTGTGTTAACTTGCTTCATATTATTTTGAAAGGATATGAAGGTTATATTTTTTTTTTTGAGTTTTACTTTTAAGGCATTCTGCTCTACCTATAATATTTTGTTTCAGATGTAAGCTTTTTGTAAAACCTGTCCCGACCCGTTAAACTGCCATTCTGTCCTTGCCACGGCCATTACCACGCTCCCGTCTCCTGCTCCACCTTACACTGTGGCTTCATAATGTTTAATGCAATGGGTATCTACACGCCGCTGGCCCCTCAACCTCTCCATAAAGCCTGTACCCTCAAAGAAAATGATTGTCCAACACAATTCTGCCGTCTAGCTTTAATGTTTCAGCGCCCCCGCAGCCGCGCAGCGCCGTGCAGCGACTGGGGAGGGGGATGGGCCCCCTCCTCTCCAGCGAGGACGACATGTGCACGGCGAGCCGGAGCTCTCCTCCCGGCCAAGGCTGATGTGCGGCGCACGACCTGCTACATGCCCGCAGCCTGTATCTGTTCACCGCGGGCGCGGCGTACTTCAACACCTCTGCTCCCCTCATAGTGCGGGCGAGCGGTATCTCAGGGTACTTGAGGGGTCCGAGCGGCCTCCGTTGGACGCAAGCTGCAACGGCCGGTCCGGCCATTCGACTCAATCTACATCAACTACATGGACAGTCACCATAATCAATAATTACATTTGGGAATTTAACAACAATATTTGGTGGACATCGCAAAACTTTTCTTCACTTTTAAGCATTAAAAGTTTATCTTCAGAAATTCAAATTCTACAAACTTAAAGACTTTCATTCACCTGCAACAACAACATTTTGAAACTGAATTAAGAAATCTTGTAAATGCTTCTGCTATCTATCTTCGTATCAACATCATTACTTGGACTTTGTTTCAAACTGATTTCATGTGTCACCCCTGGAGGAACTTTTGGGGGGGGAGGTCTGTACCCGGCGGTACACCTCTACACCGTTTATTTAAAAGTTGCGCCAGCTGAAACTCCTCTTCTGGAGGAAGGTTGAACTTTATCTATTCTATTAATTCTCTACTTTCTCAGAAGATGTCACCACGTGGAAAATTTTGAGTTTGTGAACTGTGTCATTTTCGACGTACTTTTGTTTTGCTTGTATTAAGAAGTGTGAACTTTCTCTTCTAGAGGACACTACTGTAGATCAACAATAATGCAACCTAGTGCGGAGTCAAAGAACTATTTTGTTGGAGAAAATTTAATTTCAGGAGTTTGTTCTTTGTTAAATTTCTTTCTGTCATTGTTTAAGTTGGCAATATTTACCCCTTTCTTCCCCTTGCTTTGAATGTATCCAATCACGAATTTCTTCAATGAATTTCTGGCCAATCAGGGGTATCTTCCCCCATCTTGTATCTGTTGCGGGGTCCTACCCAATAAAATCTTTGTGGGAGGGTGTTTTCTTTCCCCTAACGCCTAGAATCTTCTGCGAGAGTATTTAAACTGCTGATTTTAGGGTCTCCGGGCCACTTCTGTTCCATCTTTCAGTGTATTAAGTACATAGCAGGAGGCGGGAAGCGCCTCTTTCCTCGGCAGCGATCTACTACCAGGTAATGGCCTATTAATATCTTCTTTTCTTGCTAGGTCGGCAGTTTAACTCTCGCGGCGGGTTCGAAGCGTTTTCCATCATGTAACCTTTTCCTAAAATGTAACTACTCTTTTCTTCTATTCTCTTGTAAAGTTGCATTATGGGATAGAGAGCGCTAACCCTCTCGAGTTCCCACTCACATCGTCTTGAGGTGAACTTATTTTTCTCAACCAATTCTCCCGTAATGTAATGTAAATTGCCTTTAAGTCACCTCTGTAGTATGGGATTAGCCCTTGTATTAACGGCCTAGTGCCAAGTAGGTCTTAAGCAAAGTGTATTAGGAGTGCAAGTTCGCCTCCTCTCAAGTTGTATTTTAGAGGTCATGTATTAATCTTTTCTCACCTAATAGACCTCAGTAGGTTGGGTATTTTACCCCTGTGTATATGTCCTTTGAGGACAACTTGAAAGTTGAGTTTGGTGTGGCCTGGGAGAGGCTTAACTTTAAGAGCGAGTGGCTCTTTTCTAAAACTGAGAGTTGTATGCCTCGAGGAGGCTTTGCTGTGTAATTTGGAGCAAGGGCTCCAGGGTTTGAGTGGGGTCTTCTGCCCCTTTTGTTGAAATTGGTATATCGTAAAGTTGAGCTAGTTGCTCAAGAATTGTGTTTTCAGGGCTCGAAGCCCAAATTCTTTAATCCCTGTAATTGTACATTTCAAGTTGTATTTCGGCTACTAAGTACCTGTTCTATTTGTTGTTACCTAATTTTGAAAAGAAAATATAACCTTGTTAAATTTTAAAATTTAATTTCTCTTTAGTAGCTTGAGACCTATTCACCACCCAGCACCTTCTTTCATGCTTAACTACCACAAAAACTCGGTAACAATTATTATAGTATTATTGTTATTATTATTGTCATTAGTATTATTATTAGTATTGATATTATGATTATTATTATTATTGTTTGTGTTGTTATTATTATTATTACATAAATTGTTATTATTAATATTATTATTATTATTACTATAATTAATATTATGGATAGTGGGTTGTATACAGTAGAGCAGGTGCTTTTGTCTCACTATTCAAGTATAGTGGGAGCTGGTAAGGAAGGATGGGTAAGGGAGGGCAGGGCATACACGTAAAAAGACGGGGTGGGACGGGCCCACTCCAAATAAGTCAAAGAAGGGAGATATGAGATAGACGGGAGGAGAGCGGCTCCAGTTTCACGGGGATGGCCGCAACGGAATGGTGAGAAAAAAAAGCATTGTCATCTGGTCGGGTTGGTGAGGCCTTCATTAGGACCTCACGGATAGGGCCGGTCGTGTCATCATCGGGAGGGCGGCCTTCTTCTCACCAGGGGTGATGACGCGGCCGGACAGTAGTAGGAGTATTTAGGGGAGACGATGGGCGTGGTATGAAGGTACCGAGGATGACTACTGTGGTGACCTTATCTTTAGGGGTCACGTTTCCGGGATATCCGACGGGCTTCATGGCATGTCTAAGGAGTACGTTTGGGATGATCACTACTATTATCATTTATTGCAGGTAGTATAATTTTTATTGGTAGTTTGTTTTGTCTATTTCTGTTTATTATTATTTATTTATGGTATTATTATTTTATTAGCAGTCTGTTTTGTCAATTTCTGTTTGTGGAGTTGGTGGCTTAGGTTGAACATTGTTATTTTTCTCATTCAATGGATCGAATGGGTATTTGGTTACTGTGATCTGGAGAAAAATAATAATAAAGAATAAAGAATAAAATATTCTGTTAAATAGTTTCACCATACTTTCTAGGATATCCTTATTCTGCGCCACCTACTTCCAAAATTCGTCAGTGATGCCCGAAATCGCTCCTGATTTGCCTTTCTTGGCTTTCCCTAAGACCTCTCTTATTTCTTCTACCGATATTTCCTTGTCTAATGCAGGGACAGTACACCCCAGCCCAACCGATATTCCGTTTTCATTTATTCTCGGTCTCCACCTATGTTCAACCTCTAATAGTTTCTTATAGTGCTCCACCCAGATAGCCTGACTTATTTCAGTCTGCCGCGGAAGCTTCCGCATTCCACAAATCCTCCTAATTGTACTCCATACTTTCCTACTATCATTCTAATAATAATAATAATAATAATAATAATAATAATAATAATAATAATAATAATAATAATAATAATAATAATAATAATATTTTCAAGGAACTGGAAATAGCTCTCTGATCAGAAGAGGAGTGGGGAGAGGTACAGTATTTCGAACTGCTTTCAAAATCTTACCAGTTAATGCACCAGACGAATGAAGGGTATCATTTTTAAATATTTTCTTGATGTTACGATTTCATCGTACATTTTCTTCCTGAGGTTTCCGATCATTTCATAGTCCTTTGTACTTTTTCCTGCTACTGATTCTTCATGTAAGAACACAGGACAGTACTTGGGAATTGTGGTATAACGGTAACAACACCGGGAAGTTAAGTTTGTGAAGAAGCGAGTCTAAATGACTGGAACCGTCAAGGCGATCTTGAGGGTGAAACTGGATAGCTACATATCTTTATTGGCATAGTTAAGACCAATAGGCCTTCTCATACACTAAATCAATTAGTATACATTAGAGTCATAATTAATACTACCGTAATTAATATCAGATAAAGCACAATCAAAATATATATAACTGATATAAAATTGCACCCCAGTGAGATATACAATAATAATAATAATAATAATAATAATAATAATAATAATAATAATAATAATAACAACAACAACTGTCACCGGTGGTGAGTTGATAGTCGGCGGAATCATTTTTGACTTGACAAAAGAAACTAAGGAACTAACATTTTTTGAAGAATTCGACTAAATTTTTGTTGTTGTAAAAATTATGTAAAAATGTGTGTGTTTTATTTTTGATGAAGCTGTATTTTAAAGTATTTTCAGGACTCACTGAAGAGACAATTATTTACTTAATCATTGACATTGATATTGGAGATCTCCAGTAATATGATTTTTGTAACACATTTTTGTATCACCCTGTAGTGCCACGTGGAGGCTTCGATCACGAAATCGCTGAGTTTCGCAATCGAAATCTCTAGAATGAATTTCCCACATTACCATATTTGGTGCTATAATTCTATTGGTGGAAATAACACTAATTTGTATTGGTCAAACTTCGGATCGAAACATAGGTAGTTTCCCTGATTGGCTGTTTGAGTATTTCCCAATTTCCGGCTTTTTGGCTCCTTAGCAAGAGCAAGGTTCTTTGGTTTTCGTACGTCGTAACGATCGGACGCACCTTGTAAGGTGGTCCGCTCACCGGCTCCAGCCATCCCGGGGTAAGCATGTTTTCTGTTCTCAAGTGTTAACTTAAAATGTAAATTCATTCGTTCGGAGTTTGCCTTAGACCAGGGCCTGTCAAACGCTCAAAATCTCACGCGTGCATATCGAGGCGCAGAGACTCCGTGCACTGTGCATCGTTCCGAATTCGCCTGAACTCGGCTTGACTCGGATGGTGTAATGAGCTGAGAGCGACAAAGCGTTCGGTGATAGACGGCTTGCTTACCAGTGAAATAGATAAGCGCAAGACAACAACATAATAATAATAATAATAATAATAATGGAGCAACCTGTTTCAAAGAAAGCAAAGACTTCCGAAAGTCCATTTCAATCGAACTGGGAACTTTCGTATTTCTTTGTCAGTCGTGACGATAAAGCCAAATGCTTAATCCGTGCGACAATAATTATGTGATAAGTTAATAAAAAAGATTTTCCAATACAAAGGCTTAGCTGAAATTCTACGAGAATTTGTCGAAGGAAGATTTTCCTAAGCTGCATCGATAAGCACCTAAGATTAATTCTATATTTGGTTCCACATGCATATGTGAAAGGTATTTTTTCCTGCTTTGACTTGTACAAAAACTAGATTGCGTGCGAGTAGGCCTATTTCTGATTGTAATTTAAAGAAGGCTTTCAAATTGCTGTCATCCAGTCCCTTATTCCAGGCATAACTAGTATCATTACAAAGATAAAGGAAAAGAAGAGCTAGAGAAGATAAATTGTCTGCTCAAACCAAATTAAAGAATAGTGTTTTAACACCGGTAACGTTGTCCCATACAACAGTGTCCCCACTCACCGCACATAAACATTTCGCAGTGAGGGGAGGATCAGCGGGGAAGGTGGAGAAGGCGAAGACAGGCCGAACGGGTGAGACAGGCGTAGGAGAAGTGGAGTGGGAGTTTGCACTCTGGTCAACCTAGTGAAGTCGTCTCGTGCACCTTGCGCCCGTGCAGTGCACGGCGCATGCACCCTGAGAGGCCCTGCCTTAGACCCTGGTTTTCACCACTTTTGATTTGTAATGCCGTAGTTCGTCAGCTAGGCATATCCTTTATTTTGGAGGCAATTCATTTTATTAATCTTTTGTGAATATGTAAACTTTAATTTTTTTTTCTTTCGAGTTGCCTCCAGTAATTCCGTATCAATTTAGTGCACACCTGTTGAGCTTTGCGTCCCTCACTGATGTGTATTAGGAGAGGACTGCTTCTCTATAGGCCTCTGCGCTAAATTTAATTTCTGTTGTTCCCTTCTCTCGTAACATTTTTCAACTTGCCTTATATGATGTTTGTAATTAGGTCATTGTCCCCTTTAAATTTTCATTGTAAGTTTCAACATCGAAATTATGCTCACTTATTTAAATGTTATTGTAACTTTGTGTAAATATTCACTTTCCTGAGAGAAACACTGATAGGAACCTCGTGGTTCGATTTGATTTTTTTAAAATTAATGATGTTATCTAACCTAGTGCACTTCATACCTTGATTCAGTTCTATATGTTAAACAAATTGGACAAAGGGTTAATGTTCTCACGTTTCTTTCCCTACAACGTCGCGTAAGGTCTCGTCCTCTAGGGTTTCCCGGCCTGTTTCCCATATTTCCTTTCTCTAGTTGTCATGTTGGTTATCCTGCGAAGCCACGTGTTTGTAAAAGGTAAAATGTTTTCCTGTTTGATCATCGGCTGATGTCGTTCTGTAAGGTTTGTTATTTTGCATTATCAAATAATTACGTGTTTTATATGTATCTTGTATTATGTGCTTCCTTCTGTTTAAAGGGGGGGGGTCACAATAATAATAATAATAATAATAATAATAATAATAATAATATAAGTGTGTATTTGACGAGGTACATCCTAAAACATTAAAACTTCTCTAACTTAAACCAATACCTACAACAACATAGACTTACATACAGACCGTCAGAGGAGCACCAGGACCACCTCCGTATCGGTACCTCACAAACCATCTACCTCTAAAGAGATACATAGGAGCAGGGAAACTACCTGTTGTCGATTTATATGATATCTTGAATGTGTTGTCGAACTGCTATACTTATTAGACTACGGCTTTTAAGACCTGGATGAGTTCTGTTAAAATCAGTGTGACTCTTAAGATAGTTTTACCTTGATGAGGATTACGTGTGTTGGTTATACTTGTATGTCGGGTTTGAACTTGTTCGTCGTTGTCTGTCGGTTACTGCAGACGATAGTTCAGTACATCACCATCATGTTCAGTCGCTAAAGGAGAAGAGCCTCGTTTTTTCATGTATTTTTATTTCAGATTTAGCTTTGTTATACGAGGGTTGGGGCAACTATTTTTTTCGGCACGGATATGGTCAGCCACATAATGTTTACTGTCAGTAACCTTTACGGTAAACTCTCAAAGTAGTCCCCTAGATTGTCCACAACAAGTTGTCAATGACAAGGGAGACGCCTCACCATGTGTGAATTCTGCACTCTCATATTTCACAGCGTTGGCGATGTTCTCTCCTGTCCCAATCATTGGTTGTTTCACTTTGGGTATGAAGACAGGTCAGGTGAGTATGGCGGGTGTTCCAGCCTCTGCTGCCGTTGTCATGGAAACGTACTGCCCACGTCAATTTACTGCACGTGACACATCAGTCCGGACAGATATGCTGCTGCCGATCTTCCAGGCGGAATGGCATTACGTATTACCCACAGCTTCCGCTAGTACGTCTTGACACTTTCCAGTCTTTTGTTTTTTAGCAGATGAATTTGCTTTCTTCTTTCCTCAGAATCTCTTCATACTTTCCCTGTGTTTTCTCTTCCGTTCTTCCGTCCTTGCAGTGGTGCTTCTCATCTTGGGTTCTTCAGCAAACTGATGTTTGTTCACCAACATTCCAACATTCTAAAGCTAGGCCTGTTAATGTAATTTCACCTGTTATTTCTTGACGGTCTTTTTTAATTTCGATTAACCAATTATGCTTGACTTTAGTGAGGAGGAATAACTAAATACATTTTTAGTAAGTCTTTCATTGTCAATTCTTTGAATATGATCGTAACATTTCAGTCGGCTTTTTCTAATAGTGTCCCATATTTTTCTAACAGAGTCGGATATTTTTCTAATAGAGTCCGATATTTTTCTAATAGTGTCCGATATTTTTCTAATAGTAATATTTTTCATAGTAATGGCAGGCTCGCTTGCCTACCATAAGTCACAATCAGGTTGGGGAATTGCGTTATAATGGCAGACACTCACTCTTCACCTGCCTGTTTACATCCTCAGAAAGACTGTCTTAGTGGTTTTGCCAGCTGAAATGAACATAGATCATTACAATGGCGTCAGTAGGAATGACGCGAGTAAAAGCAATGATTTAACATGGAATACTCGATCAAACGAAAAACCACACAATTTCTCACTTTTAACGAACAGTACTTCGCTGCCAATCTAACAGTCCAAAGTTCCAGAGCTGGAATGACCAGGCCACAGACAGCCGTGATCCGCGAACACTCTTGTTTTTCGGGGGGGGGGGGGAGTCGAATAGTCGAGAGTCCCAGGGCAAAAGCTATGCCCTTTTACTAATCTCTTTCTAAGGAGTACCCGATGAATCGGAAAGTCTCAATTCACTACACTGGCGGTGGAAAAAGGAGAAACCCCCTCTTCACTGGTAATTTTGAATAAAATGAGTATAGAACTTAGTAAAAGTGAAGAGGAAGGAGCTCTTTTTAAGAAACGGCTATTTTCAGGGTTGAATTTTGAGTTATTTAGTGAATTGTGGTGCTATAATTTGGAATATGCCTAAATTGTAAATCTAGATCAGGTCATACTACTACTACTACTACTACTGAGTGAGCCTCTGCCTTAAGTGTGCACACTGCTCATTCAAAGCAGCGCATCAGAGTAGGGATCCAATAGCTGAAATACTATGATGAACCAGTGTGTTACGTAACAGCAGTACGGTATCAACAAATGTATGAACCAGACGAATGACATACTAAAGAAGAAAGTTTTCTAACTCCCCAGCTATTTTCCGACAATATTCAGTCAGGCCGTTATACTCGGTACGCAGCAGTAATTCCATCTATAGGAATTGAGCTGCAGCATAAGAGACAAAGAACATCACAACAAACAATGGTTGATCAATGTTATGCGCTTTCAATATTGTATGCTTTCATATTTAGTTTTCTTCCGACTCTGAAATACCACTCTTATCATAGTCGGTACGGTAAAACTGAATAAAATATAAATGTTCTGAAATATTGTATTCACTATCACGTTTGTTATGTAGTACTTTTTGATAGGACCAATAACACAGGTATTTAAAAATTAAATGTTAGGCGCCTTCCCCTAAACTACAATTTCATCCAGGGTGAATAAAACTGTTTATAACTTAGACTGTAGTTTCTTATTCCCCGACTCTATATACTGACATTCTTTACATTCTGTTACCACCCCATATTCTCGTGGCTCGGCGTTGATATGGACTTGGCAACAAAAATACAAATTCATGAATATCTGTGTTATCAAAACCGGTACGGTAACAATGTATGACATAAATGATCGCGAATTTAATTCTATATAACTTTACAGTAGTTATGCAGTATTTATCGACAAGACCACTAATAATATACATATATTCGAGAATTAATTTTAGGCCTTTTCCTAAACTACCATTTCACTCAGCATGAGTAAAATGATTTATAGCCTAGATTGTAGTGGCCCATCCCCCGACTTCACATACCGATTTTCATTAAATTATCTTCAGCCGTTCTGCTGATGCGAGTACATACATACATACATACATACATACATACATACATACATACATACATACAGACAGACAGACAGACAGACAGACAGACAGAAATTACGGAAAAGTAAAAAGTGCATTTCCTTGTTACTATGGATATGACCGATACAGAAATACCATTCTTTTCAAATTCTGAGCAATGTACAGACAAAACTCTTATTTTATATATGTAGAGTCTCGCTCATCCGACCTTCGCTTATCCGACATTCCGTGTTATCCGACAATGGTAAACTTAATTTGAACTTTTGGTGGAGACTAAATTCAGGCACACCCACTGTGGAGGGTGCGACCATGGGACAAGCACTGGCCTGACCGCTGGCGGTAGGACAGTTTTTTCTCAAGGTCAGGTGCAGTGAGCCTTCAGTCATTGTTCGTTGTAGTATTGGTTGGGTGAGGATGTTATAGTTTTCATATCCTCTGTGAGTATAGCGAGTAAATGGAAGAAAGTGATTGTTTCTATAGAAGACAAGTTGAGTGCATTAAAGAGACTGGACAAAGGGGAAATTCTTCAAAATGTGGCTTCAGATTATGGTGTTGGATGTGTTACAGTGGGAGACTGGAAAAACAGAGGGAAGAAATTGAAAAGTGGTGCTCTACCGGAGCAGAGAAGAAATGAAAAATGTGAGTACGAGAAAGTAAGTGAAGCACTATTTATTTGGGTATCTCAACACCGGGAAGAGGACCAGCCAATATCTGGCCCCATTCTGCAGGAAAAGGCTGTGTATTTCCAGAAGGAGTTTAACGAATGGGGCCCTAATTTTCCTGCCAGAGCTGGTTGGCTTGATCGATAGAAAAAACTGTACGGCATTAGGCAGCTTAATATCTGTGCAGAAAAGTTTCTTTTCGTAAGACATCTGGAATGTTTTCGTTCAATACTCCATGTACTGTACAATTGAACTGATAATTCAATAAACAGAGTACCGTAAAACATGTCCTTGTTTTAGTACTAGAGTATAGCCTTGCTGATTGTTTCAGTTCATTTTAGAAGTTATTCTGTATTATCCGACATTTTCGGTAATCCGACGTACTCCAGGTCCCGTTTAGGTCGGATAATCGAGACTCTACTGTATATTAATTTAGTGTTCCGAGACATTGTTGTACCTGTTTCATGTGATTCTATAGGCTTTTTGTAATTTAGAAATTCTCTTTTTTTGTTTGCTTCGCGATTTCCTCCGGTTGGTTGGATGATTTCCCCAAGTATTGAAATCATTTACCTGAGGAATTTTGCCAAACTGTGTTACCAGACGTTGTTTGGCTAAGTATCGAGAAGATCTCATGAGATTTGGAGTACAGTTTTAAATCCAACTGAATCCAGGGACTGAATTGCTTGTTGCCTATTGTTGGACGGAAGTACCAGATCATCCGCGAAGGCGAAATATTTGATGTGAATTTTATCTTTAACTAACTTGCCGATATTAATTCCTAGGTCCAGACTGCTTTCTCTAGCACAGGACTGAACAGTGATGGGGAAATGCCATCTCCTTGTCTGACCCTTAATATCAAAAGGTTCAGAAATTCCACGTATTATTATTATTATTATTATTATTATTATTATTATTATTATTATTATTATTATTATTATTATTATTATTACAGTAAAACCTGCCTTTAGCGGAACCTTTACGAACCGAAAAACTTGCCACATCGGAATATTTTCCCGGTCCCGTGAATTACGGTTTAATATTCCTGTAAGTTTACCTGTATTTAGCGGAACCTGTCTGACGCGGAAACGGAAGGGAATTTTGCTACTATAAAGGAAAACATGTAAATTTCCTTCCTAACCCTTTTGAGTACATGTGTATTCCGAATGGATTCTCGAGATAGTATTCGGCGAGGAAATGAACGCGGACCGTCTGGTTGTAAGGTGGCAACTCTACCTGTACATCGTGACAGGTATATTCCGTATGGTTTGAACTAGTGATCGGGTAATCGAATACAAAATTTCCCATTCGAGCATTTTTTTATTATTCATTCGAATGAATGAGGCAGTTGATTAGTGAATACTTTCGAAATAATCGAACGAAAAGTGATGTTATTAAGACAGTTAATTCACTCATTTAGTTTCAACATTTGGAGATACGTTTGGAAAAAGGCGTATTTCTATTCTTCATAAGAATTCATCTATTCGCTAATTTCAATCGATTATCAATCCGACACACTTAAACCGAAAAATTGATTCATGGCGCATCCGAATATTCTAAGCGATACAACTGAATGATATTTGAAAGTCGTTCGATGATTTATTCGATTATCTAAATAACCGGATGGATGTATTTCGAATATTAAATGTATTCGATTATGCCATCACAACAACTTAATGATATTTGAAACTCTTTCTATTACTGTATTCGATTACTTATTCGATTATTTGAATAATCGGATGGAGGTTTTTCGATTACTAAAAGTATTCCATTATCCCATCACTACTTTGGACATCCTTTACTGTAGGAAGGCAGAAAGACCGAAACTTGAGACAAGAAACTAAGGGGTCTCCTTCATCCCTATCAGCCGTAAAGAACATTCAGTCTTTTTCGCTAATGAAAAATGACGCGGAATTACTCGACTTTATTTGCCGTGCCCGAATTTATCTGAGAGCCGCGCTACGAGGGATAGTGGTATCCGGCGTACCATTCTGACTTACTGGAACAAGTAGATGACAGTATTTTTTCTATTAGCGTTATTTCTGTAAAACATGTAATGTGTATTAAATAAGTGCACTGTGAGGAGGTTCTAAGTAACAACAGATTTGTATTAGAGCTGATTGACTAGTGTATCTACTGCCACACAAAATCATTTAAATGTAATGCTGGATTACGTAACGGAGTTATGTATTTATGAATTTTTTTAAAAATAACGTTCATAAACCGGAATCCTGCATACAGCGGGAAAAAATTCCGGTCCCTTCAGTTTCTGCTGAGGACGGGTTTTACTATATTATTAATACTGAACACTAGCAAATGTACCCGTGCTTCGCTACGGTATTCAACATTGTATACGGATATCGAAGTAAATTACTGTACATGGAATGAATAAGATTTTTTTTAAAAAAATTGCATATCTCTTAGCGTTATCTGAGAAACAGCATGGGGAGGACCCCATACGTTATTTCCAATGTAAAGTGTGAATTGCGGAGTTGTGATGATAACGGCAAGCTCACTTTCCCATTGTCATTCACAATCGAGTTGGGGATTTTACGTTTAATGGAAGGCCCCATTGCCTAATGCGGGGTCGCAATCAATTTCGAAAGTTTTCTTTACAATCGCAGCCCCCCTTTCCTACTTCCAGACAGATTACAGCTGAGGAGATTTTATTATAATGGCAGGCAACTTCCCTACTGCCAGTCAATACTGAGTTGTGCTGTTATCATTATAATGAGAGCCCTCTTTTCCTAATGCCAGCCAGCTTACTGCCAGTCACACCGAGCTGGTGAGTTTCCATTAAAATAGCAGGCCACTTTGCCTAATGCCAGGCACATTTTAGATGGGTTTATTTGTTCATAATGGCGGACAGCCTTGCCCACTGTCAAACACAATCGGGCGGGGGAGTTTTGAACAAAATTGCATGCTCCCTTGCCTTCTGCAAGTGAAATCGTGAAGGGAATTATCTTTTACAATGGTGGGCCCTCCTTACTAATGCCACTTACACAGGATTTGGAAAAGGACTCCATGCCTACTGCCAGTCAAAGTCGATGTCGGGAGTACTGATCACAATAGCAGACACACTCTTTCTTGATCGCTACAAATCGACATCAATATATATACATCGACATACAAAAGTATATGCATGTTTAAAATATTGCAGACCTTCATTTACAGATTAACTGCTGCTAAATGGTACGTCATATCGACAAACGGATTGTACCATTAGGCGCCGTATTTAGCGGTCTAAATGGCTAATCCTATGATATTTTCTCGTATCTTATCTATTCATGGGTCAGATTGAGTTATAAATGTTGAATAGGGTGAAATTTGGGCGATAGCTACAAACATAGCATTTGGCTCAGAAATGACTACTGTCTGGGCCAATAATCGTGTAGAATTAGATGATTCTATCTTTCCTATAAGTGATTCAAAATATGAACAATGCGTGTAAAGATTGCAAAATTTACTTACAATCAAGAAATACAGCCACATCTAACGTATAACTGAGAGAGTTACGACAAGAAGTCATAGGACCAAAGTTGTAGATCACTCCAAATTGAACGGAGATTCTGCCATCCGTTTTGTGATAGAACTAAACGTTTAGCCACGAAATACCTCGAAACGAAGATCTGCACCGTCATTGGAACTGCCTCGATATTTCGATATTCTTCGAGGATAAAAAATGAAAAATTTAAGGATCTTGGAAGTTTTCCGTCCGTTACAGGCTAAAACGCATAATTTTTCAAAATCTTAATTTTCTAGCTCGTCTGGCAGATTGTGTCGCAATCTTGATTTTGGAGGAGAGGGGCAAAATTAGGACTTTCAGGAAAAGCTATATATATATATATATATATATATAAAGCTATATATATATATATACAGATGGTCATTATTACCCTTTAAACGAATAGTAAGAAGATTTCGCCAAAATAGCCAATGTACAGACACAAGGTCGTTACTATTTTATTTATATGGGTAGATAAGGAATCTGCTCCGCGTACAACACATTTTGGGCTATGCCCGCTGAACTTAGCCTGAAAAACCGACCGTTCATGATATATCCCTTATTAATCCTCCTATCGAAATGATGCATATGAGAAAAAGTTTTAGAAATTAATTTCCATTAAGGATGGTAGATTTCAATTAATTTTTGATGTGCATATATTGCGGGAGTGCAAAATTATGGTTTCGGTTTCGGATAAACCTCCAGTAAATTTAGGTATTCAGAAATAATATTGCCTTAAAACCTACCCAAGGACAGGTGGATTCTAAATATTAAGTTCGGTAGAAATATATACAGTAGTTTTTAAGTTATAAGAACTCAGGCAAACAAACAAACACACAAACAAACAAACACACAAACAGACAAACCGAAAAACAGACACCAAAGCTAAAAAATATGTAGATGTTCATTATTACACAAGAAACGGATAGCTGTACGAAAATTTCGCCAAAATAGTCAATGTACAGACATACGGTCCTTACGATTTTATTTATGCAGACATTATGAAATATTTTACGGATGTCATATTTGTAGGATTTCTTGTCTAAGCTGAATACAGACCTGGTACATGTCCAGAATGTAAAATGTTATTAATCAGTTGCTAATTTAATATGCCGCTCGGACTTGGTTCTAGCCTTAATGGCTACAGCTATAATCATAATGCAGCTGCTGGCGGGACATCCATTAGTCTGAGCAGCCGAGCAACTGTTAGGGCGACTTAAGTGATATTTAAAATTCGGAAAGCAGGCCGCTGGAGTAATAAACCCGGCCGACACATTACTTAGGCTAATCTCAAGTTCCCGGCCTCGACCTCGTTAACGACGAGCTCCGCTTCGATTCCTGGTGACTGCTCAGGAATTTCTCTCGACATTCCTGCATCTTTTTCCAGGTGGGCGAGGGCAGTAGAATACACTGTTGAGAGCACCTGAGTATCCGACCTCCCTTGGACAATTTTTGTTCTCTTCCTATCCCGATGGTAATTGTTAATTAGGTTTGTGAGAGTTAAAGCCCTTATCGTAACAACGAAGACGCACACACGAGATGCTGTCAATTGTGTAGACTGTTAGAACGACCATCTCCAACTGAATCGAAGAAGAAGAAGAAGCAGAAAAAGAAGAAGAAGAAGAAGACATTAGCACGTCAACGAACTACAGAACACTACCAACGCAACATAACCACAACATGAGTTCACATAGGCCTGCTTAACTCGGCCAACGTCTCTCACTAACAACTCAACTCAACTACCCAAGTCCTGGCCAGACTTCCAGAAAAGTATGACACAACACGCTTTCTCGTATACTATTAATTACGTGTTCTTTCTTTCTTTCTTTCTTTCTTTCTTTCTTTCTTTCTTTCTTTCTTCCTTCCTTTCTTAATCTGCTTACCCTCCAGGGTTGGTTTTTTCCCTCGGACTCAGCGAGGGATCCCACCTCTACCGCCGCAAGGGCAGTGTCCTGGAGCGTGAGACATTGGGTCGGGGGATACAACTGGGGAGAATAATCAGTACCTCGCCCAGGCCGCCTCACTTGCTATGTTGAACAGGGGCCTTGCGGGGGGTATGGGAAGATTGGAAGGGATATAGACAAGGAAGAGGGAAGGAAACGGCCGTGGCCGTAAGTTAGGTACCATCCCGGCATTTGTCTGGAGGAGAAGTGGGAAACCACGGAAAACCACTTCCAGCATGGCTGAGGTGGGAATCGAACCCACCTCTACTCAGCTGACGTCCCGAGGCTGAGTGGACCCCGTTCCAGCCCTCGTACCATTTTTCAAATTTCGAGGCAGAGCCAGGAAACGAACCTAGGCCTCCGGAGGTGGGAGTTAAGCTACCACTACACCACAGAGGCGGACAATTACGTGTTCATACATTAAATAAAGTCGTATTAATAGACATCCAGCATAAGTATCGTGACATAACCTCACAAGACAGATCATACAACACACAAATAATACGACCACGATTTATACCAAATAAAGTCCGTACTGACAACCTGTCGTACATAATTACGTAGATAATAATAATAATAATAATAATAATAATAATAATAATAATAATAATAATAATAATAATAATAATAATACCGGAAGGTACACCTCAACCCCGCACATTTAAAAGAAGCGCCTTAAGGAACTATCAAACATAACGTGAAACAACTAATACATGAAGTTGGGACATTGACCAGAAGATGTCACCATTGAATTATTGAATAATGTGTTATTTTGAAGTTGCCAGAACTGACTGGATTTATTTGTTTTGTTTTGGTTTACGCCAAGAAGTTCGAACTTTCTCCATAGATGGCATCACAAAAAAACTGAGGTAACGCGCCCTTGTGCAAGGTAGAAGAATTAGTGATTTAAATAAGTTTTGTGTTTAGAGGTTTTTACAACTAAACTAACTTCCATTGATTTCTATATTTCAAGGTTTGCAACACTTCCTTCTCATTCCGCCAGCTTTTGAATCTGGCCAATCACAAATTTTCTGTAATGAAGTTATGTTTCAACCAATAATAGGCTTCTTGTACCTTTTTATTCGGCCAGTAAAAATGTTAGGGTGTGTCCGGATTTAGTCCAGAATCTTCTCGACCCATCCCCTCGGGTATATAAACTGCGGCTTTTTCAAGCTACCTTGTCTTATTGATTGTCGTCTTACTGAGTGTGTGTGTTAAGACAGGAGGCGGGGCCCCTCATTCTTCGCCAGGCAGTACAGCAGCCCAGGTAATGGCCACCATTTTTATATTTCTGTAGCTACCTCCGCAGACTTACACGAGAGGAAGGTTCTAATTTATAACTATGTAACCACCCGTTTTCTAAAATGTAAACCTTCTTTCGGCTAATGCAAAAAGTCATAAAGACTAAAATTGTAAATCGGGGATAGAGAATGCGTTAACCTCTCGACTTCCCCTTCAATTTAGATTGAGGTGACACGATTTTTTAACTGTTTCTCTTTTCTGTAAAGCATTAAAGTAGTATAATACAGGGATTCTGCGGCCTCCTCCCGCTGGAAATTTGAATTTTGGCGCGAGATTTGAATTTGTAAACAAAGCCACGTGCTTTTTGACAGCTGTCATCGACAACAACGCATCGCTAACCTCACTGCTGCCATCTTGACGGGCCTAAACCTCAGTAGTGCCAACTTAACCTAACTAGCGTGAGGTAAACAAAGCCACGTGTTTTTTGACAGCCACGTGCTTTTTGACAGACAACAACGCATCGCTAACCTCAGTACTGCCATCTTGACGGGTCTAAACTTTAGTAGTGCCAACTTAACCTAACTAGCGCGTGGTAAACAAAGCCACGTGCTTTTTGACAGCCACGTGCTTTTTTGACAGCTGTCATCCGCCATCTTTAAACCACAGAGCACTGTGCTGCCCTCTTTATTGCAGTAGCTGCAAATTCGTCACCTGTCATCCGCAGTGCTGCCATCTTGACGGGTCTAAACCTTAGTGCTACCAACTTAACCTAACTAGCGCGAGGTAAACAAAGCCACGTGTTTTCTTGACAGCTGTCATCCGCCATCTTTCATCTATAGAGCACAGTGCTGCCCTCTTTAGCTACTTACCTTTGAAATGTGGTGGCGGATAATATGAAAAATGCTTTTTGACAGCAGCCATCTTTAATCTAGATAGCACCGTGCTGCCCTCTTTAGCTAGATACCTGTGGTGGCAGGCAATTCCACATGACAGCAGCCATCTTTAATCAAGAGAGCACCGTGCTGCCCTCTATGTGGTGGCGGCAAATTCTACATGCTCTTGTTTGTAAACAAACTCACGCGCTTTTCTGACAGCCGTCATCCGCCATCTTTAATCAACAGAGCACACTGCTGCCATCTTTAGCTAGATACCTTTGAAATGTGGTGGCGGCAAATTCCACGTGCTCTTGTTTGGAAACAAAGCCATGTGCTTTTTTGACAGCTGTCATCCGTCATCTTTAATCAACAGAGCACCGTGCTGCTATCATGCGGGCAATTTCGTCAGCTGTCATCCGCCATCTTTAATCCACAGAACACCGTGCTGCCCTCTTTATGGCTACTACCTTAAGCACGTAGTAGCGGGCAATTTGAAAAGTTCTGTTAGCTATCATCCGCCATCTTTAATCAAGAGAGCACCGTGCTGCCCTCTTTAGCTAGATACCTTTGAAATGTGGTGGCGGCAAATTGAAAAATTTCACGCGCTCTTGTTTGGAAACAAACTCACGTGCTTTTTTGACAGCTATCATCCACCATCTTTAATCAACAGAGCATAGTGCTGCCCTCTTTAGTTTGAAATGTGGTGGCGGCAAATTCCACGTGCTCTTGTTTGGAAACAAAGCCATGTGCTTTTTTTTGACAGGTGTCATCTGCCATCTTTAATCAACAGAGCACCGTGCTGCTATCATGCGGGTAATTTCGTCAGCTGTCATACGCCATCTTTAATCTACAGAGAACAGTGCTGCACTCTATGTGGTGGTGGTAAATTCCACGTACTCTTGTTTGGAAACAAATTCTATGTGCTCTTCAGCTGTCATCCACCACCTTTAATCACGAGAGCACCGTGCTGCCCTCTTTGTGGTGGCGGATAATTTGAAAAATTCTTTTCGACAAGCAGCCATCTTTAATCCAGAGAAAACAGTGCTGCCCTCTTTAGCTACTTACCTTTGAGGCGGTTAATTTGAAAAATTCTTTTCGACAAGCAGCCATCTTTAATCCAGAGAGAACAGTGCTGCCCTCTTTAGCTACTTACCTTTGAGGCAGTTAATTTGAAAAATTCTATTTAACAAGCTGCCATCTTTAATGAAAAGAGCATCGTGGTGCTATCTTGCGGGTAATATTTTACGTCACAGCTGTCATCCACCATCTTGCATTGCTAACCTTAGTGCTGCCCTCTTTAGCTACTTACCTTTGAAAAAGAAAATCTATTTGACAAGCTGTCACCCGCCATCTTGCATCGCAAACCTCAGTGCTGCACTCTTTAGTTGAAATGTGGTGGCGGGTAACTTGAAAAAATCTTTTTGACAAGCAGCCATCTTTAATCAACAGAGCACCGTGCTGACATCTTTAACTACCGCCATCTTACATCGCTTACCTCGCTGCTGCACTCTTTAGTTGAAATGTGGTGGCGGTAAATTCGAACAAGTTTAATCACGCATCGGGAAAGCTAGAGTAAGCACGTGCTGCAGTGATGACGTCATCATGCATGTTCAAACCCGTTCGTTGACTAAAAGCTTTAGTCTTCGAGAAACAGTGATAGAGTGTGGAGTGCAAACATGACGAAAACATTAATAGTTGATGTGCAAGGCTTTAAAGTAAACGGAAACAAATTTGTGTTTAAGAGGTGGCTGTGTTAGATTGCAGTGTGTTGTGGGCGCCAAAACTTGTTAGTTTAGTATTTAGTCCACCATTCCCTTACTGTTTGCAAAAAGATGAAGATAAAAAGCAAACTCAGTGGATTGAAAACAATTTAGGTTTGAAGTGGGAAGAAAAAGGAATACCTTATCGTTTTCTACCTTTAATGATGAATGCACATTTGTCAAGAGCAGATCTTGTTCTTTTAAAGGGTTGTGAAAAGAAAGAATGGTTGCGTGATTTTCTACCATCATCATGTGAAATTATCGACATGCATGAATTAGGGTGCCCATCATTTAAAACTCTTCCGAAAGAGCATAGCAGAGAAACAAGTAAACAGTCTTTACAACATGTATGCATGCTCTTTGATTGGTTGTGTCGCAGTGCATGTCGGGAAGTGAACAACATATGTAAACTGCAGTGTCGAAATAACCTTAGTGTAAAAGAAACATTTGTAGAGTAAAGACATCATGTCATTTCTAACAGATACTAAGTGCAACGCAGTTGAAAAGGCGATCGTAAAGTTTTATGCATGCAAAAAGAAACTAAACACTTTTACTGAAGAAGAGTTAAATGCATTACCAAAGGCATTTTTGGTTAATGTAGCTGCGAATGCTGTAAAGAAGATTTGGGATAAGGTGCCTCGTGAGTGGACTCAAGATCCTGTTTTGTCAGAGCTTCAAACGTGTAGTTTACATCATGAACACGTGAGTTTAGGTAGACTACCTTCTGTGAGACAGTGCCGTACATGTTAACTAATTAAACTGTATCACGGACCTAAAACTAACGAGTTGTCTTCGCTTATAAACACTTATCATGGCTGTGGAGAGAGTAAACAAGGAAAAGGTGAAGAAACGTGCTGGGAGAAAGATGAGGAAGCATGTTGGGCGTGGACTCATCAATAGAGTGATTGATCTTCTTTTCTTCGTGCTTCATCTCCCCTGCGCCCCTAGAACACGTTCGCCTGACACGTAGTTACATGCTGCCTGCATAGAGTATGTCGTGTAGCTGTTAAAATCTGCTTCGTACAGTTATGCTGTGTGTGTGTGTGTTATTACCTAGTGCTTTAGCTGCTCAGAAGAATATAGCAGCACTTGTCGTTGTTGGTGTAATAAAACGAAAACTGAGTGACAAAGACCGCAAAATAAACAAAGGATAAAAATGTATATATATATATATATATATATATATATATATATATATATATATTCTAAAATAAATATGAATTGTCAAAACATACTACAGGTGTTGTTTAATCCTACAGCATGTCCTAGTGACTTAGAAGAAAGGAAACGTAGAGGATTAAAAGAAAACACGCATAAGATTTAAAGTACATCCTCTTTATTAATCCATGAATTAAAGCTGTTATTAAAACCAAGCCATTTAACATACAGTTTATTGCCACGACGTCGAATAACACGTTCAACTAAATAGTGATCAGGATATTTTGTTTTCTGCAGTTCTTCGATGTAGAATCCTCCTTCAATAGGCTGTCCTCTGAGATCGCGAAGTAAATACGTAACTGGATTAGTAAGCTTAACACTTCTGATTTGAAAAATTTCAGTGCTCCAGTTAGGTGTGTATCCTTTTGCAAAGATAGACTTGTGTTTGCTGATGCGAACAAAATCACCTTCTTTAAAGCGATGGCGACGCGGATCAGCTGTTTTAATTACAAGATGAATAGCATTTATACAAGGTGTATTCTATGTAACAAGACGTGGCTTTGTTCCGATAGTGCGATGAGGTGTATCGTTGTAGGTAGATAAAAGTCTAGGTAGCAGATCAATCCAACGATATGAACTTTGCGCTGTAAATTCTCGCCACATCATTGTTTTGAGTGTACGATTAAAGCGTTCTACAACACTTGCCTTGAGATTGCTGAACGTAGAGTAGTGTTGAATGCCAAGTAACTTGAGGTAAGAAGAAAAATCCTTGTTGTAAAACTCTTTACCTTGATCAGTTTGAAGAAGCCTTGGGCAGCGTTTCGATTCTTCAACAATATGTTTAAATGCTTCTTTAACTTGAGCTGCTGTTTTAGAACGCACGGGTTGTGCAAAAGCAAACTTCGAGTACACATCGATAACAGTAAGTAGATACTTATACCCCTTATTACTAGAAGCATATGGAATCATTTCTACTAAGTCTGCTTGCCAGAGATCATCTTTTCCTCGTGTAATAACGCGTCTGCGACAGTAGGTGCGACGTGCTGGTTTATGTAACTCATGTGCGATGTTTACCTTTACAGGTGAGATCTTCTCTTGACGAGCTATTACAAAATAATACCGGCATAACGTAGTTCTCTTTCTATTTCTAGAATTTCTGATCCGTGACCAGTGTGACCAGCCTCTTGCGATGCTCTTAAAGGTTGTAATCGTCCAACGAGTAAGTTTGGGTCATTCCAGTATCTTACATCAATATACGGCAACAAAGGCTTGTAGATAACATCTAGACTACGTGCAGTCGGAAACAGCTTAGAAATAAACTCACGATACTTGTAACTCTTATTCGCATTTACAGCTTCTGTTCTCTTGTAATTACGTCGTGTTGCGTCAGTAGCAAAAAGTATTGCTTTATATTTTTTAAGATCATCTTGTAAAATTATATCCTTGTCAGGTATTCGTGAGAAAAGAAGTTCTAAGAGTCCTTTCGTAGGTTTATAGGTAACACCTTTTACAATGAGTTTGTTGCTATTAATCTTAACATTTGAATTTCCTATCCGGAAACAGTCATCTTCGTAGAGAATACCGTAGGTAGTGTCAGTTTGTCCTGTAAAAAGTTTTTCTATATAAGGTGCAAAGAGAGATCCATAGGTATCTTGAATAAAAGTTCTAAACTGATTGCGATACTCTGGTGTAATCATAACCTCAGACAAAGATGGTAGATTTTGCGTCGATGTAGTAGGTGTTTCAGCAATAACATCTGTAGTTAAAAACTCAACACGCTTAGATGGTGATGTATCATTAAGTTCTTCTTCTCCTTCTTCCTTATTTTCCTCTTCCTCTTCTCGATCTACATCCTGCTTCTTCTCTTCCGTATCTTCTTCATGCTTTTCTTCTTCATGCTTCTCTTTATGATATGATGTTTGCATAGAATCAAAACTTGAAGTAGACTGCGGTAATGAAGTAGAATAAAACATTTCTTTGAGTGGTGTACTTAGTTGTGTTTTTAAAAATAAATCCGTGTCTGCTTGAATACGTTTAAGCTCTTTAAATTTCCGTCGAATATTGTTTCGAGCTTGGATGATATGTTTTGTGATCTCCTTGCTAGATGTTAACATGATGATGGTTTTTAATCAAGTAGTTACTGTAATTCTGTGTTAATGCATATAAAATGATCGAAACCCATGCGATATCGTCCTTGCTGTACATCACTTTCTTTATCAATAACTAAAAAGCTGTAACGGTGTATTGACCAACATTTAGCACACATACGTTTAAAGTCATCGAATGTCATATCAGTGTTAACATGATCGTTATACACATGTCGCATGTTGCGCTCATCTTGCCGAAAAAGCACAATAACATTTGCGTTGTCGCGTATCAACTGCTTAGGCACACGAGAATAGGTTTGGCACAAATAGATGCAATCAACATATTTATGCCGACCCATACTAAAGAATGCACGAATAACGTTTTGCTGTTCTGTTGCGACATCATCAAAGATCATAAGAGAATTAGGAAGCACATCGTCTGGTGATGGCACTTGCTCATGTGAATTAAATTTAAAATATCTTATTCCATCTTTAACTAGATCGTGCATTACAGTTTGTAGAATAGTATATAGCGGCTGATAGAGTGACTTTGCGAAAACGTAAATAATCTCGAAGCGTACACCCTTTACAGAAGTAATAAGTGTGAGTAAAAGATTTGTTTTACCGCATCCCGACGGACCTGATATAATACATCGAACAGTAAAAGGAAACAACGTTCCATGACGTTTCCTTGTAGTTGTACTAGAACTAGGTAAGAGATGTGGTACAATGTCGGTAACAGGTAGCGTGTCTTGCTGCTTTATAATCTTCATGATAACTGAATCATAAAGTACGTAATAGTAATATATATATTAAAAGAAACAAGAGGCAACGGTTAGTTTATGATTTGCTCTTGACTAGTAAAGTCGTGTCCAGCATGGTGAAACAACGATATCCAAACGACATGAAGAAGAAGAAAGTAAAAACTGTTGGATGGAAAGATGTTATAAAGGCTGCGCAAAAAGCTATTCGAGGGGAATACAATCCTCGTGTAGCTATTACTAAGGCGTTACGCGCAGCAAGAGCGAGAATTTCTCCAAAGTGCAGAGCAATATTTAGTAAACGTGCACGAATTATTCCTGTACCAAAACGAGGAGGATTTCTTCCTGCGCTGTTTGCTGGCTTAGCAGCTTTAGGGTCATTGCTAGGTTGTGCTACTGCTGTAGCGAGAACTGTCAAAGCTGTAGAAGAAGCGAAACAACAGTTGAAAGAGAGTGAACGTCATAACAAGACGATGGAGGCAATTGCGTTACGAGGCAAAGGTGAGAACATGAAGCTAGCGCCATACAAGAAAGGGCTTGGTATCTACATTTCTCCAAAAAGCGTCTACTGAATGCACTGCCATATCGAGCTCTAACGCATGATGAAGTTTTTACGTTTGCTAAACAACTAGGAATTCATTATTTTCGAGGAGTGTATATGCGCGATCAACTACCAGTGCGCCCACGTGAACGTGAAAGTGCCGTAATTAACTTGGACGACAGTCGTGGACCTGGAACTCATTACGTTGCTTATGTAAAACGTAAATCTAAAGTATGGTATTTTGATAGCTATGGAGATTTACCTCCTCCTTTTGAGCTCATACGTTATTTCGGAAGCAGTGCAGACATTGTTTACAATAAAAACCGTGTGCAAAACTTTAATACACGCATGTGCGGACGATTATGTCGTATGTTCTTATATCAAACCCAGACAGTAGAGAAAGTGCATTAGTGTCTACGTGATGACGAACAGTGAAAGAACGTTTGCTGTACGTGGAGAAGGACCTGAAACAACCGTCTATTTTAATCCATCAATCGAACTTAGCTATCAGCCGCATAGTCTTGGACTAGTATCGTTTGAAAGCTACAATAAAATCTATAATGTGCGTGATGGTTTAAACAAGTTCTATTACGATGAGTATGTGCTAACACTACCCTCAGGTAGTTATACAGTAGACGATATTCACGACTATATTGAAAGTACGTTAATTGATCAGTTTGGGGAAGATAGTTTTAGTAATCATAATTACAAGTTCTCAATCACTATAAGCAACATTACACATAAATGTGTTATTGAATCATCATTTAAGATTGACTTCAAATCACAACCTGATTCGATTGGACCACTGCTTGGATTTTCATCGAGGGAGCTCCTACCGAACGTACGTTACGAGTCTGATCAACCTATAAAACTCTTCGATGATTATAATGTGAACATTACTTGTAATATTATTACAGACTTGAATAGTAATCTACAACCTTCGCACGTCCTGCACGACTTTATTGTTTCAGAGGAACGTGGATATACTATTTGTGAGAAACCAGCAGTAGTTCTTTATCATCCTGTGTCTGTAAAACACATTAGCAACATTACTCTTAGACTTGTAAATAAACATAATCAGCTTATTCATTTAGATCAGCACGCGTACGTAGCTTACAAACTACATTTTAAACCAGTATGAAAACCATCTATAAAACACGGTGTACATTCCCAAGACATACTACATGTGTGCAGAGACTCATCGAGTTAACCGATACCCATAAGCAGATACTCCAAGATTTAGGATATACACTACTACAACAGAATGGAAGAAATGCTAGACATTACGAATACAGTAGAAAGTCGTGATGGTGTAGTTCGAAGTGACCTTCATTCCTATCAACCTTTTACGTTTGGATTAAATAACAATGATGAAATTCATTTTATTATTAATCAGCAAGATGTTTACACCTTACCACACGAAAGCTACCTCTATATTGAAGGACGACTAGAAAAGTCTGATGGAAGTGGACCAAGCACTTCACAACTAAACAACCATGCTCTAGCTTTTCTCTTTTCTGAAGCGCGATATGAAGTAAATAATGTTGAAATAGATCGAACGAAGAATGTTGGTATTACAAGTGCAATGAAACTCTACCCTTCTTTCTGTGATGAAGAAAGTAATCTTTTGCGGATGGCTGGATGGTGTCCAAAAGCTACTAACAACTGGATGATTAATGAGGATGGAACTTTTACGGGTATGTTATCACTGAAACATATTTTTGGATTCGCAGAAGACTTTACACGTATTATAATCAACGCAAAACAAGAGCTTATTCTAATCCGTGATCGAAGTGATTACAATTCTCTTAAAGCAGTAGAAACACCAGTAGAATCGAAAATAACACTGCATCGTATACTGTGGCGGATTCCACATGTAACCTTATCTGATCGTGAAAAACTTCGATTGCTCAAGATTGTAGAAAATGATACACCATTACCTATACGTTTTAGAAGTTGGGAGCTGCATGAATATCCTGTGTTACCACCTACAAACAAGCATAGCTGGGCTGTTAAAACATCACGTTTTACTGAGAAGCCCTTGTACATTATTTTTGGATTTCAAACTAATCGTAAATTCAATAACGAAAAAGATAGCTCACTGTTTGATCACTGTAAATTAAGACACGTTAGACTATATCTCAACGGAATTACGTATCCCTACGAAAACAGAGACATTAACTTTGAGAAAAATAAGTTTGGGATGCTTTATGACATGTTTTGTAAATTTCAATCATCGTATTATCAGAAAGAAGATCGTCCGCTATTTACACCTCAAGAATTTAAAAATAAAGCTCCGATTGTAGTTATAGACTGCTCTTATCATGAAGAATCTATAAAAGAATCTCCAGTTGATATTCGTTTAGAATTTGAAACATCTGAAATCATTCCTGCTAACACAGCAGCCTATTGTCTTATTATTCATATGAGTGATGTTACTTACCATCCGCTAACGAATATTGTTACGAGACTATAAATAAGAATAGATCTTTATCATTTTCATTAGTGTGTGCTTCGACATCGTACGATATGGAACAAAACTGTAAATGTGCATGCTGTTTGCATGCTCATACGCAACATCTTATTTATGTTTCACGAGTGAGTGAGGCTATTAAGATGTTCTATAAACATAGATCGTCGATGCCGAAACATCTTATTCAATACTTACCACCAGGATTTTTATATACGTACGCTGCCTCTTACGTACATAATTTTTGGGACATCCTTCCTCTACACAGTAAGATGTCGATCGAAGTAGCTTTATGCAGAACTTGTGAACGACATTACAAGCATCGAGGAGAAAATGGTGATGATGATTGGGATGGACCAAATCCGAGGATTGAACACTGTACACAGTGTATGAATGAACTTTCTCTAGTACCTCATGATGATGATGATGATTCCGAAAAGGAATAACAGCAAGGTAAGAAGTATATGATCTTCTCTGTAAAGCATAACATACTTAGTGTAATATATTTCTAAATGTTTTGTTTAATTTGAATGTTGCAGGAGGCATTTCAAAAGCATACGTTGTTAAGAAGCACACCAACCTTGTCAGCAGCAAAAACGAACACTGTTGTAGTACATTTGTAAATAAATATTTGATCGCATTCAAAAAATGTTGTACTTATTGCATTGCTTTACACCGACTTACTCTTAAGAAAAACGATCAGGTCTAAATATGCACAATGACGTCATCACAACAGCACGTGCTTACTCTAGCTTTCCCGATGCGTGATTAAACTTGTTCGAATTTACCGCCACCACATTTCAACTAAAGAGTGCAGCAGCGAGGTAAGCGATGTAAGATGGCGGTAGTTAAAGATGTCAGCACGGTGCTCTGTTGATTAAAGATGGCTGCTTGTCAAAAAGATTTTTTCAGGTAATCCGCCACCACACAAGATGGCGGGTGACAGCTTGTCAAATAGATTTTTTTCTAAGGTAAGTAGCTAAAGAGGGCAGCACTAAGGGTAGCAATGCAAGATGGTGGATGACAGCTGTGACGTAAAATATTACCCGCAAGATAGCACCACGATGCTCTTTTCATTAAAGATGGCAGCTTGTTAAATAGAATTTTTCAAATTAACCGCCTCAAAGGTAAGTAGCTAAAGAGGACAGCACTGTTCTCTCTGGATTAAAGATGGCTGCTCGTCGAAAAGAATTTTTCAAATTATCCGCCAGCACAAAGAGGGCAGCACGGTGCTCTCTTGATTAAAGATGGTGGATGACAGCTGAAGAGCACATAGAATTTGTTTCCAAACAAGAGTACGTGGAATTTACCACCACCACATAGAGTGCAGCACTGTTCTCTGTAGATTAAAGATGGCGTATGACAGCTGACGAAATTACCCGCATGATAGCAGCACGGTGCTCTGTTGATTAAAGATGGCAGATGACACCTGTCAAAAAAAGCACATGGCTTTGTTTCCAAACAAGAGCGCGTGGAATTTGCCGCCACCACATTTCAAACTAAAGAGGGCAGCACTATGCTCTGTTGATTAAAGATGGCGGATGGTAGCTGTCAAAAAAGCACGTGAGTTTGTTTCCAAACAAGAGCGCGTGAAATTTTTCAATTTGCCGCCACCACATTTCAAAGGTATCTAGCTAAATAGGGCAGCACGGTGCTCTCTTGATTAAAGATGGCGGATGATAGCTAACAGAACTTTTCAAACTGCCCGCTACTACGTGCTTAGTAGCCATAAAGAGGGCAGCACGGTGTTCTGTGGATTAAAGATGGCGTATGACAGCTGACGAAATTGCCCGCATGATAGCAGCACGGTGCTCTGTTCATTAAAGATGACGGATGACAGCTGTCAAAAAAGCACATGGCTTTGTTTCCAAACAAGAGCACGTGGAATTTGCCGCCACCACATTCCAAACTAAAGAGGGCAGCACTATGCTCTGTTGATTAAAGATGGCGGATGGTAGCTGTCAAAAAACACGTGAGTTTGTTTCTAAACATGAGCGCGTGAAATTTTTCAATTTGCCGCCACCACATTTCAAAGGTATCTAGCTAAAGAGGGCAGCACGGTGCTCTCTTGATTAAAGATGGCGGATGATAGCTAACAGAACTTTTCAAATTGCCCGCTACTACGTGCTTAAGGTAGTAGCCATAAAGAGGGCAGCACGGTGTTCTGTGGATTAAAGATGGCGGATGACAGCTGACGAAATTGCCCGCATGATAGCAGCACGGTGCTCTGTTGATTAAAGATGACGGATGACAGCTGTCAAAAAAGCACATGGCTTTGTTTCCAAACAAGAGCACGTGGAATTTGCCGCCACCACATTTCAAAGGTATCTAGCTAAAGATGGCAGCACTGTGCTCTGTTGATTAAAGATGGCGGATGACGGCTGTCAAAAAAGCGCGTGAGTTTGTTTACAAACAAGAGCATGTAGAATTTGCCGCCACCACATAGAGGGCAGCACGGTGCTCTCTTGATTAAAGATGGCTGCTGTCATGTGGAATTGCCTGCCACCACAGGTATCTAGCTAAAGAGGGCAGCACGGTGCTATCTAGATTAAAGATGGCTGCTGTCAAAAAGCATTTTTCAAATTATCCGCCACCACATTTCAAAGGTAACTAGCTAAAGAGGGCAGCACTGTGCTCTATAGATTAAAGATGGTGAATGACAGCTGTCAAAAAAACACGTGGCTTTGTTTACCTCGCGCTAGTTAGGTTAAGTTGGTAGCACTAAGGTTTAGACCCGTCAAGATGGCAGCACTGCGGATGACAGGTGACGAATTTGCAGCTACTGCGATAAAGAGGGCAGCACAGTGCTCTGTGGTTTAAAGATGGCGGATGACAGCTGTCAAAAAAGCACGTGGCTGTCAAAAAGCACGTGGCTTTGTTTACCACGCGCTAATTAGGCTAAGTTGGCACTACTGAGGTTTACACCCGTCAAGATGGCAGTACTGAGGTTAGCGATGCGTTGTTGTCTGTCAAAAAGCACGTGGCTGTCAAAAAACACGTGGCTTTGTTTACCTCACGCTAGTTAGGTTAAGTTGGCACTACTGAGGTTTAGGCCCGCCAAGATGGCAGCAGTGAGGTTAGCGATGCGTTGTTGTCGATGACAGCTGTCAAAAAGTACGTGGCTTTGTTTACAAATTCAAATCTCGCGCCAAAATTCAAATTTCCTGCGGGAGGAGGCCGCAGAATCCCTTTATTATACTACTCATTAAATTAACCTTCATTCTAGTCACCTCAGTAGCTTGGGATTAGCCTCTGCATCACAGGGCCGCGAACCCAATTAGGGTTTTATACTTAATTTTCTAGGAGCGCATGAGTACACCTCCATACATCTTGTGTTTGGGCCAATAATTCAACGGTGGTGTGCCAGATGCGACCGTGCCGGATGCGACCGGCGTTGACAAGCAAATTGTCATTTAATAAGTTCTGTCATCACCCAAGATAAGACAAGCTAAACGAAGTGCAATGCCATTTCAATAAGTCCTATAAGCAGCTACTGCCCCTACTTTACATAACACTTCTGGGGGAAACTCGTTTTACAACACGAAACATGGTGATGCGTTTACGTCTTTTCCCACCGGGCGAGTTGGCCATGCGGTTAGAGGCGCGCGGCCGTGAGCTTGCATCCTGGAGATAGTGGGTTCGAATCCCACTGTCGGCAGCCCTGAAGATGGTTTTCCGTGGTTTCCCATTTTCACACCAGGCAAATGCTGGGACTGTACTTTAATTAAGACCAGGGCCGCTTCCTTCCCATTCCTAGCCCTTTCCTATCCCATCGTCACCTTGAGACCTGTCTGTGTCGGTGCGACGTAATGCCACTAGCAAAAAAAAAAAGGATCCTAATTCTCTGAAATTATTTACGACTTAGGCCTACTTACTTATCGTGTCCTATTAGTACCAGGAGTGTCCGAGGACGTGTTCGGCTTGCCTGGTGCAGGTCTTTCTACCCGACACCCGCGGGCGGCCTGCGCGTCTGGATGTGGGGATTATGATAATGAAGTAGGGAGAGATGAAACCCGATTTCGGCACGTAGCCTACTCCTCTCAAATAATACCAAGGGCTCTGCTCAATGCCTTACGTCGCCATCCGACGGCCGAATCACCATCAACAGCGTCATATCCCCTCACTCCTTTTGAACACTGCGAAAAGGTTTGGATTTGAATCCAGGCTTTTGGCATGCAATCTAGTGATTAGAAACGGTCTACCACCAACTTTCCTATCCTGCCGGCCAATATTCTGATGGTGAATTTTTATTTCATCCAGGCCAAGTGGCTCAGACGGTTGAAATGCTGGTCTTCCGACTCCTACTTGGCAGGTTCGATCCTGGCTCAGTCCGGTGGTATTTGAACGTGCTCGAATACGTCAGCTTTGTGTCGGTGGATTTACTGGCACGTAAAATAAGTCCTACGGGACTAAATTACGGCACCTCGGCGTTTCCTTAAACCATAAAAGTAGTTATTGGGACGTAAAGCCATCAACATTATTATATTTTTCTTTCGACCGACGGCACTCGAACCAGCTAACCACGGTGTCAGACCTTTATTTTAGAAAAGACCAAGTTAGCTACAGATAAGCAATCTGCCACTTGGTGACAGCCCTTAATGCAGATCAATTGTAAGTGACTGATGGGTCGCATGCGGCACGATGCTTATCCACTCGGTCGCTATTGGCACGATAATGGCTTGGTCGCATCCCGCACGGTCGCATCTGGCACGTGACCAGTTCAACGTGTTCTTCTTTTCACGAAAGCCCAGTAGTTTGGGTAATAGACACCCCTGTGTACAATATTGTAAATCGTAGGTTGGGCCGAGAGAGGCCAGGAATTTGTAAGATTTTTTCCGTTGCCTTGAGTAGGCTGTAAGAAATTGGGAGCTAGTCTCCTTTGTTGAATTCGGAGAGATTGTAAACTCTTTCTGTTTTTTGTGTAATATTGAGTGGGGCCTTTGGGAGGCCGTATTTGTAACCTTTGGAGCAAAGTGCTCTTGAATTGGGAGATTCTCTCCTCGTCCAACTAACCGCAACATTTGCGATGTAGGAAACTTGTAAATGTGGAGCTGGAAGCTCAGCACTTGTTATTTCACTCAGTGAGAAGTTTGTTAAGGTTGTGATTTGAAAAGAAATATAACCTTTATTTAAAGGGTTTTTTTCTTTATGTCGCACCGACACAGACAAGTCTTATGGCGACGATGGGACAGGAAGGAGCTAGGAATGGGAAGGAAGCAGCCGTGGCCTTAATTAGGTACAGCCCCAGCATTTGCCTGGTGTGAAAATGGGAAACCACGGAAAACCATCTTCAGGGCTGCCGACAGTGGGGCTCGAACACATTATCTCCCGAACGCTGGATACTGGCCGCAATTAAGCGGCTGCAGCTATCGAGCTCGGTATTTAAAGTTTTAAATTAATCTTTGATATAGCAGATAGACCCATTCAGCCCGCACCTTCTTTCACTTCTCTGCGATCCACAAAACCACGGTAATAATAATAATAATAATAATAATAATAATAATAATAATAATAATAATAATAATAATAATAATAATAATAATCGAACTCGATATTTTCACTATTTACCCATGGGTTTAGAGAATTCTTTCCACGTTAGACTAGTCCATTACATACTTGCATCACCCTTCGCGGCCCGCCGTTGCCCATAGTCTCTCACTGATTCATCTTAACACGTTCACGAAGTCCTTCAAAACTACTAGTTTGTGCTGAAATTACTAGCTTCTTATGTAGGGAATGTAGTCTCAAACGGATTTAGTTGAATTCAGTACCTAAGTGCAGTAGAAATACACGACAGGTGCCACGTCCCCCCCCCCCCCCCCCATCTTCGTTGAACTTTTGACATCTGTTTAGCCAGGCAGTTGACGGTATCACAGCTACGAGTATTGAACAAGGCTGTGAAGTACCATTTCCGGTCGGTCAAGCATGGCAACCACTTAGAAAGTTTGTTTTGATTAGAGAGATACAGCGCGAGTGATTTCCTGGACTTTATTTTTCTATGACAACTGTATAATATTTTAATGTTTGTAATAATGTATTTACCTTTATTTTAAATTGAAATTAAGTAGGTACAGTATTTTACAAATTCATACAGAAACAATGCCTGCCCCGTGGTGTGGGGGTAGCGTGCTAGCCTCTTACCCGGAGGCTCCGGGTTCGATTCCCATCCAGGTCGGAGATTTTCACCTGGACCTGAGGGCAGGTTCGAGGTCCACTCAGCCTACGTAATTAGAATTGAGCAGCTGTCTGACGGTGAGATCGCGGCGCCGGTCTAGAAAGCCAAGAATAACGGCCGAGAGGATTCGTGCTGGCCACATGACACCTCGTAATCTGCAGGCCTTCGGGCTGAGTAGCGATCGCTTGGTAGGCCAAGGCCCTTCAAGGGCTGCAGTACCATGGGGTTTGGTTTAATAGAAACAAAATCTTTATCATATTAATTTATTTTTTAAAAAAATTCACGTAATCTTGAAATGAGGAAACCTCTAAAGAGGAGTATTTCTGGAACATTTCATAACTTCAGGAGAGAATATCTTGCTGTAAGAATAAGTAAATATTGGCTCGACGTGGCTGGTCCAAACATTGCGTACAATAGATAATGTTTGCGTAATTAATGACTGGTTCGATAGAAGGCAGTTCGGGTTTAGGAAAAAAAAATTATTACAGCTCTTGACTTGTACGATTCCAGGAATATATAGCAGATATTTTAGAGGAGATCAAACGTACTGTATCGCGACTGACCTATGTAAGGCGTATAATAAGGAAGATCATGGGAGACTAGTGGCAAAAATGAGTGCAAATGGACGAGACAAAAGAGAACTCAGAAAATTAAAGTAGGTGAAGCATTATCTAATCCCGTAAAGATTAAGAAGGGAACAGCACGGTAGGGAACCCATATTTCGTCCCCTTAGCAGGTTTGGACTTGTAGAAATTCAGGAATATTATGGACAAGGCTAAAAGATGGTAGGCCTATATATATTACTGAAAAATGTTTTCTTGGAATTATTTATAACATGGTCTTTCAGCGTTGCTCGTGGGATGTTAAGCGTTTTACTTGCACGTTTGTAAACCATTATCTTCTTCCGCTTTCCCATCTGAAGATAATAATAAACTTCATAAATAACAAATAAAATGAAAGGAGACGAAATTACGAACATTCCATGATTTATTATAATGGCCGCTACAGTAACTCACTGTAGCAAATACACGCCAGGAACTACACCGCAGTCCAGTATTTCATACACATATCAGTGCTCATTCTAGGAATAACAGACTCTTAATTTGAATGCCGCACTAACTCAGCTCAGCTCCTCCTTGTGCACGGAAACCAAACGTGGTGCACACAACCAGTCCCACAAGACAACGGATACCAACCGTGCAAACTAGAAATCCCTAGGGGGACGAAATTAGGTGCGGGACGGAATTTGGCCCCACTACCTTACTGTAAATATGGACCTATACGTTTTCTTGTAAATGATATGAGTAAGGAAGTGGAACCAGAGATAAGGCTTTTGGTGATTGTGTTATACCGTATAGAGTAATAAATTTACAAGATTGTGAGCAACTGCAAAGAGACCTCGACAATGTTGTGAGATGGACAACAGGCAATGGTATGAAGACTGGACTAGCCCGTTCTTCCATAATGCAGCAGGAGTAACATAAATTCTAGGGGTTCTGATGAACCGAATCCCTAAGGTTTATGCAAGGCTCGTAACATAACCGTTGTGTAGGGTAGGCTGTACTAGTGATGGGATAATCGAATACTTTTAATAATCAAATAAGCTCCATCCGACTGGTTAAATATTCGAATAAATAATCGAATAAAATAATCGAATTAGTTTAAAATGTCATTCAGTTGTTTCGCAGAGAATATTCGGATGCGTCATAAATCAATCTTTCGATGTAAGTGTGTCGGATGGATACTCAATTGAAATTAGCGAATAGATGACCTCTAATGAAAAGTAGAAGTCCGCCTTTTTCCAAACGTATCTCCAAATGTTGAAACTAAATGAATGAATTAACTGTCTTAATAACATTAGATTATTTTGAAACCATTCATTATTCACTTGCCTAATTCATTCAATTGCCGTTCCGAATGAATGATCGAAAAAAATAATCAGATGGAAAAGTATACATTATTCGATTGCCTCATTCATTCGAGTGAACAATCGAAAAATAATGAATGAGAAATACAATCGAATAAAATGAAATAATCGATTATCCCATCACTACTTGTTGCGCGCTTCAATAACGTTGCATTCTGACCTTTGACTGCCGAAACACCCTGACTCTAATGATGGCAACGAGATGAGAAGTCAGGTTGTGACAAGTCCTCTCAGTTTTAATTACTGCGTTGGTGGGATGAAAGTTCCTTATGGGGATCACTGTAAATACCTAGGTGTTACATTGGCGTAATCAGATAAATGGGATTGTAAATGAAATGGCGTAAGGCTTCAGTGCCGGGAGTGTTCGAGGACAATTTCGGCTCGCCAGATGCAGGTCTTTTCATTTGACACCCGTAGGCGACCTGCGCGTCGTGATAAGGAAGGAAGGAAGGAAGGAAGGAAGGAAGGAAGGAAGGAAGGAATGATGATGAAGACGACACATACACACAGCCCCAGTGCCAGCGGGATTAACCAATGATGCTTAAAATTCCCGTCCCTACCGGGAAATGGACCCGGGGCCCCTTGTCACCAAAGGCCAGCACGCTAACCATTTAGCCATGGAGGTGGACAATGGGATTGTAAATAAAGGATACATATCTCTTCACATGGTCATGAGAGTATTTGGGGTTGTAGTAAAGATGTAAAGGAGAGGACGTATAAGTCTCTGGTAAGACCCCAACTAGAGTATGGTTCCGTGATTACTAGATTCGAGAAGTGAAGAAAATTCAAAGAAAACCAGCTCGATTTGTTCTGATGTAAATTTTGGGCTGAACAGACTTGGAAGAAAGGAGACGAGCTGCTCGATTACGCGGTATGTTCTCAGCTGCCAGTGGAGAGATGGCATGGAATGATGTTACCACACCGAATAAGTTTGAGTGGTTTTATTAAAAATAGGAACGACCACAATATGAAGATAAAGTTGGAATTCAAGAGGACAAATTGGGGCAAATTTTGGTTTTTTAGGAAGAGGAGTTAGGGATAGGAATATCTTAACAAGGAAGATGTTCAATAAATGCCCAAATCCTTTGAAATTATTTAAGAAAAGACTCGGTAAACATTGTATAGAGAATTTGCTACCTGGTCGACTGGCCTGAATGCAAATGAGTGTTGACTGACTGACTGTAATTTACCGTATGTAGTATTACTGTGGTATCCCCTCCAGAACTGACGAACAAACCATGTGATGGCCATAACAGAAGAGCATTGATCTCACTAGATCTTGTTCAATCAATCAATCAATCAATCAATCAATCAATCAATCAATCAATCAATCAATCAATCAATCAATCAATCAATCAATCAATCAATCAATCAATCAATCAATACTGACCTGCATTTAAAGCAGTCGCCCAGGTGGCAGATTCCCTATCTGTTATTTTCCTAGCCTTTTCTTAAATTATTGCAAAGAAATTGCAAATTGCAAATTTACTGAACATCTCCCTTGTTAAGATATTCCTATCCCTAACTCCCCTTCTTATAAACGAGTATTTGCCCCAATTTGTCCTCTTGAATTCCAAACTTATCTTCATATTGTGATCTTTCCTACTTTCAAAGAAAAGCTCTCAAATTTATTCGTCTACAAATGCCACTGCACGCCATCTCTCCACTGGCAGCTCGGAACATACCACTTAGTCAAGAAGCTCGTCTCCTTTCTCCCAAGTTTTCCCAGCCCAAACTTTGCAACATTTTTGGAACGCTATTCTTTTGTCGAAAATCACCCAGAACAAATCGAGCTGCTTTTCTTTCGATTTTTTCCAGTTCTCGAATCAAGTAATCCTGGTGAGGGGCCCATACACTGGAACCATACTCTACTTGGGGTCTTACCAGAGACTTATTATGCCCTCTCCTTTAAATCCTTACTACAACCCCTAAACACCCTCATAACCACGTGCAGAGATCTGTACCCTTTATTTACAATCATATTTATGTGATTACCCCAACGAAGATCTTTCGTTATATTAACATCTGGGTACTTACAATGATTTCCAAAAGGAACTTTCATCCCATCAACGCACTAATTAAAACTGAGAGGACGTTTCCCATTTGTGAAACTCACAACCTGACTGTTATCCCCGTTTATCAACATACCATTGCCCACTATCCATGTCACAACATTATCGAGGTAATTTTAGTTGCTCACAATCTTGTAACTTATTTATACAGAAGAACACCATCCGCAAAAAGTCGTATCTCTGATTCCACTTCTTTACTCATATCATTTATATATATAAACAAATAAAGGTTCAATAATACTGCCTTGAGGAATTCCCTTGTTAATTATTACAGGGTCAGGTAAAGCTTCGCCTTCCTGGATTGCCTTTCCACAGTCTACGAGTTCATTAAATTTCACGAACATAGTTAGAGGATCAATTTTAGAAATGTTAACGGTTCCCTTCATAATGTAATCTTACAAATGGGGATTTTTGTTGATCAGTAGTGAATTAAATTACGAGTTTTCTTGTTACCCTGTAGGCACCTAGCACCCTGGGCCACGGCCAGCACGACGTGCAATAACTCGTGAGATAACAAACACGTCAGACAACCGGAAAGATGTAATCGACGGGGGAGTAATAAGTCACGGCTTTTGTTCTGGTTCGCGAGCACACACCGGCTGCATGCTGATGAGTGACACTACACCTCTTAGTACGAACCAGTCTAGGGACTGATGACCCGAACTACATTCATTTCCATGGATACAGCCAATAGTGGACTACCTGCCTCTCTTTCCTAGGTTTACGGCTCTTCGTTTACATTGCAACCTCACGCTACTTTTCAGTCGATCTTCCGCCGATATGTTCCACGGTTTAGCAGGTCCTTTCTCTAGATCATTCCTCAACCCCGCAACTTTCTCCCTAAAGATGGTCCTCTCCATTATGTCATTTACCCGCATGTCATTCAGCCAGTGGGGATGAGATTTCCATTTTTTCTGTAAAGTGAGCAATTTGTGCGCCAATCTCTCCGGGTTCATTCTCTTCAGATGACCATAAACTTCATAGCCTGAGCCCCGCCATATAAGAAAGGCAATAAACTAAACTAAACTCTCGTATACGGTTCTTTGCTTGACCTCAGGTGCAAGGCAAAACCGTCGCGTACTTTCTTAGGGCTCAAAATCTCTCTGAGGAATTTCCTTTCCTTTCTCTGAATCGACATATCTTCCATTTTTGTTAGTGTTTCTGCAGCGTAAAGGCGTGCCGGTCCGGCTACTACGCAGTGTCACTTTAGCCTGGCATTATTATTATTTTTTCGGTTCGTTTTGGCCTACTACGGTCCACGGGGCTCGTCTTAACACTTAGCTATGGTCTTCTGCTTTTTCTTGGCCCAGTACGCTTTCATCTTCAGCCTGTTGCTTGCTTTCTTCCATCCGTCCACTTAGGTCTGGTGGTACCTGTACTCTTTTTTTCCTTGTGAGGGACAATGGGAAGACTCCCTGTAGAATGACCTGTTGGTACTGAGATCGGTTCTCTGTGGTCCCTAATGAGATCTGTAGTTCCTCAAGGTCTGATTTTAGTGAGGTGATTATTGTTATTATCACTATTATTAATATTATTTTTATTATTAGCTAGGCCTCTCTCTAAGTTTGAACTGCCGCCGTATCTCCGACTGTTGTGCTGTCCATTGAGAACTTGTTGAACTATATCTTATCCAAGAAGTTCTACGTAAATTGATTAGATGTCCCTATTGCTACCTCGTGTTGTGTACTGTAACTAACTTATCGAGAATATTTAGGTTTGGAGGTTAAATAACCTGATTATTCTTCAGCTGTTTATTTGTTATTTTGGAGTTCTCACAACTGCTCTAAGTTTATTAGCCAATTAGAATTTTCTTTATGACATTAGCTTCCAACAACAGAAAAAACACATTGCATCATTGTTCTAAAACTGTCAGCCAGCCTCACCATAAATACCGTGAATTTTGGAGCTAATAGGGTCAATCTTCATCGCAACCGTAAAGAGTAAAACTTAACTGAGGAGATGCAGAGGTTGGGGCTGGAGTAAAGATGTGACATAAGGTAAAGGCAGAAACTTTTATCTAACCATGTTAGCTTGTTCAACGTTTAATAAAGGGAAGATTAGAGCGTTCCCCCTTAGCATGTAATGGTTAGGTCGATCTGCATTTACTTGGACTTTAATTTAATTTAATTTAGGTATTTGTTTCGATTTAAACTTAAAATGTAGTTCCTTTAGGCAGTCCTCAGTCCTAAATATAATAACCCTAATGGGGATTTTGTATATGCACGAGTATGTACCCTCGTTCCCCTTCGTCACTTTATTTCCTCGTGACTATGTGTTAACATTTTCTACCCTACTTTTGGTCTTGATTTAGTTTTTCTTAGTCAGCAAGTAGTATGGCTTATCCACTGCGTCTTTGGGACTTATGCCCTATAAGGTGTTTCCTTTAGGCGTAACCCAGGGGTGCTTAGAAGTTTCGGCCTCCGTTTCCATTTTGTTCTCAGTCTTTCTTGTCTACCCTGTCTGTTTTCTCTCTCTCTCTTCATGGCCGTGTAGTATGGCCTTTGGCTCCTGTAATACATTCTGGATCTTTCGATCCTTCCTTTGTGTGTGGCTTACCTAAGGTCCTTCCATGGTAACCTTATTATGGAAGCATCGGCTCCCTTTTGAATTGTGTAAATTTGTACTGTTACGTAAAAGCTAGCCTACCTCTGTAACTTTGTACACTTATAAGACCTATTGGTCCGAGTACTGTGACTGAGTGACTGAGTTATTAAAAATGGGAGTTCTTCTCCCCTAATGTAAAATTGCTCAGCTGTATTCACTCTCAAGGTTCCCTCTTGTCTAATTCTTGCTTTTCTTGGTTGAAAACATAAGAAAATACATTTTTCAGTAGATACTGTTAATAAAATTTAAACTTTTGTTCATGCTTTGTCCAACCATTCACGCTTGTTTCCCTCTCTGCTCCGCGGAAATCGTGGTAACAATTTATTATTCTTCTTTGTTCGTATCGGCCGACTAAGGACCACGCTCTGTCTTCTCCGGGCTTGTATCTTTGCCCAGTGCTCCTTCACTCGTAGCCGGTGTTGCTCTTTCCTTCCCTCCGTCCACGTCTTTCCCGTCTGCAACTTTGGCCTTTCTGGTGGTCTTTCAATTTCCTTCTGAGTGGGTTGTGTTCTTCTGTATCTTTATGTGATCCCCATCTCCTGTATGTCCTTTTCCACCTCCCTAGATCTTCTTATCTTATCTTTCAAGTAAGTAAAGATCTGGTTCGATAATCGTGTTGGTTTCGTTCTTAGCAAGTGGCCATAACATGCAATTCTCCTTCTCCGCATAACACCAGAGTCTTCTGGACAGGAGTATGGTTATACCGACGTCTATAATCATCTTTGTATTTAATTGGAGCAATAATTTTCCTTAAGATCTTTCTTTCTTTAATTTCCAATTTTTCCATCAGGTCTTTCTTGTTCAAACAAGGAACTCCGCTGTATACAAAGCCTCTGGTCCTATGGCAGTGCAATAGTATCTGAGTTTTACATTTTCGAATATGGACAGTTTGTTGTGAACGTCTTCGGTCAGTTGATAAGCCATTTCAATTTTATTCATGCGCGTCGAAAAAGCTTATTTTTCAGAGCTGTTTGGTTCTATCCACTCGCCAAGATATTTAAACTTATCTGTCCGTTTGATTGCCCCCTGCTCTCTTGGTACTGGCTTCATGTTAGTTATGAATTGCGTTTTCTGATCTGGAGGCCTGCTTTTTCCGCCTGTGTCCTGAGGTGATTAATTTGCTTTGTAGCCATGTCTAAAGAATGAGAGAAAATTGCTATATCTATTATTAGTATTATTATTATTATTATTATTATTATTATTATTATTATTATTATTATTATTATTATTATTATTATCATTATTATCGCACTGAATTGACCTGCAGTGGGGACAACGGTTCACTCTGGCAGTACTTGTACTTCAGATCCGCTCCAACCGAGAAATATGGTCTGGGCCACAGTAGCTCGACATATGACGCGAAGTGAGAATGGTGTGGAGTTGCTCTGCGCTTAACATGACATCTCGTTGAGTTGTGTTCAACACGGCTTGGTAAAGTGAATAACAATGCTTCGGATATTTTAGAATAATAATTGGCTTTACGTCCCACTAACTACTTTTACTGCTTTCGGTGACGCCGAGTTACCAGAATTTAGTCTCGCAAGAGTTATGTGCCAGTAAATCTACCGACATGAGGCTGACGTGAGGCTGAGGCTGAGGGGTTCGATTCCCGGACGGGTCAGAGATTATTACCTGCATCTGAGGACTGATTTAAGGTCCACTCAGCCTACGTGATTAGAATTGAGGAGCTATCTGACGGTGAGATAGCGGCCCCAGGCTAGAAAGCCAAGAATAACGGCCGAGAGGATTCGTTGTGCTGACCACACGACACCTCATAATCTGCAGGCCTTCGGGCTGAGCAGCGGTCGCTTGGTAGCCCAAGGCCCTTCAGGGCTGTAAAGCCATGGCGTTAGTTTAGGTTTGAGGCTGACGTATCTGAGCAATTTCAAATACCACCGGCCTGAGTCAGGATCGAAACTGCCAAGTTTGAGTCAGAAGACTATCAGGCCGGCAAAAACATGTGGCATGTACTCCATGTCATTGGCTGACAGACAGACCGAAAGATCTTGGACTAGTACACAGTGCCACTCTTTACGCAGCGATAATCCGATGCACTGACAGTTGACAGTTCATTGTTCTCTTATCTTTTAAATGAGGCTTAGTTTTCAAATGACACTGTCTGGATGGCTAAAGTGTTCCGCCCAACCTTGTTTATCTGTCGCGCAATGGTAAATATATATTGTTTTTGTGTCTATATGGCTTCCGTTCAATTTACTGGCTTACGTGTAAACTTCATCAACGCAGTATAACATGCACATAACACGCCTTCTCGCGAATAGGAAAAGCTATACTGGAAACATGGCATGTGCCATTCATGATGCCCATTCGAGAACCCAACGTTTCAGACACGGAGACTACAGAAAAAATCTGGATAAACACTTATCGAATGAACTAACGATAAAGAGCATTCGATAAAAGAAATGTTTCCCTTTGAGAAAAGCTAATGATTATGAACATGACTTACTATCAATGAAACTCAACGTTATCTGGGAGAACTGCAACTCTACGTCAAAGGAACTTAAATTGTAGCCGCAACATCTTTGGTGACCAAGGCCTACAGTAACGACCAATGATGTCACTGACGGTACACTTTCTATTTCAACACACTCTATTTATACAAATCCACAGCCGCAGCATCTTTGGCGACCAAGGTCTACAGTAACGACCAATGTGACATCACTTCCGGCACACAGTTTGTCGCGTTACACAGGTTTTCTGATGACCCCCAGCCATAAGACATATTGTATTGATGTCAGAACTGTAGAGCTGATGTTCTCCTTTTCACTAAATTGAAACAACTTCTTTAGTTTTCCTTCAACCTCTGCGCTGCTTAATGTTGGGCTGAATTGATATGAAGACAACGTCCCAGGCAAGGTCCACTATCTTCTTATTCCTGTTAAATGGGGCGAGTGTCTTGTTTCCGCGCAGCACAGGTGTGGCGCTCATAACGGGGAGACCAGGTGTCTATTGTCTTCTTTATTTGGACTAACAGATCATACTTTGTGTAATTTTAACGTATACATTCCGTCCACACGTCGCTATCACACTCTAAGGTCATTCTCACGAAACTGCAAGAGATTTGGCTTGAGAAACATTGAGCCTGTCACGCGCACATTACTCACGAGCTGTCCTTAAACCATTTCCAGATATGGTGTGGTCTGCTCTAGATAACGGAAAGTGATATTCAGCCAAAAAACACTCAACCCTAATAACACTTTCAACACGTATCATTTAGAGAAGAATGGAAAGACAAGTTGAAGATGAGTTGGGATAAGATCATTTTGATTTCAGAAGAAATGTAGGGATAGGCTACGTGAAACAATCCTGACTTTACGTCTGATCTTACAGGACCGAATTAAGAAGAACAAGCCCATGTACAATCGCGATCACAAGAATTCCGGTGGAAAGAAAACAGGTAACGTTTGGGTGAAGATTTTGGCCAACCCTGAGGACGAAGGCGAAGTAACCAAGGCAACGTCACGTGTTATAGTTTTCCAGGAGGTGTGCCTTGCGACATTGCGCACTCATTAATTAACTGTAATTTAATTGCGATGAAGTGATCACGATGTAATCCCATATGGCTATTAATTCTTCGATCAGCGCTGACAATAACTTCATAGGAACGGTTTTCCAAATGCCCTTGCGGCTCTGATAATCATAATTATTTAATGCCAGGTTATTTTTACTTTGGTTTTGAGGATAAAATTATTATTATTATTATTATTATTATTATTATTATTATTATTATTATTATTCGTAGTAGTAGTAGTAGTAGTATTTAACAGGGCCTATATTGACGAAAATAAGAGCCATTCTTATGGTTGAGCGCGATGCCATTTGATAATGAAGTCATAGTCGAGACCACTAACATTTCAGCCAGTTTTCGCACACAAGAATTACAAAGAAACTGGAGAATTTGACCCTCAATGAGTAGACATACACATTAGGTATGTTGCCTTGAAGGAGTCGTGTGGTTCCTCCCTTCATTGTCGAGCCATTGGGACGCGTGGGCAGGCAGGGAAGCAACTACCTTCCCCTCCGCGTGTGTTTCGTTCATGCTAGATATCCTCGTACTTCCGTTTCCCCCACCTCCCCTCACTCTTCAGATGTGTGCATGTGTTAGCGTGTCTGATGGATGTGAGCAATGAGAGAGAGTGTGTAAAGCAGGTACTGGGTGGTTCTGAGGGCTGTACTGATTTCGTGCCTAAAATGAATATTTCTGCCCAAGAGATACTAGAGATTTCGAGTCTACATGGCGTTCGTAGATCTAGGGATGGCATTCATAATGACGATTGGACCGAGCTTAAGATTCTGAAGGTGATCTGGATCAGATACTGAGAACGAATAATTGTCTACAATCTGAACAAAAATCATTCTGCAGTGATAAGAATCGAAGGCTATGAAAAGCAAGCAGCAATCCAGAAAGGAGTGAGGCAAGGGTGCAGTTTGTCCCCTCTCCTTTTCAATGTTTACATAGAACAGGCGATAAAGGAAATGAAAGAGGAGATTCGAAAAGGAACCAAATCCAAGGAGAAGAAATAAAAACTCTGAGATTTGCAGATGATATTGTTATTCCATCTGAGAGTGAAGAAGATCTGGAGAAATTGCTGAACGGTATGAACAGTCTTGAGAAGGAGTACAAGATGGAAATAAATAAATCCAAAACAAAAGAAACAGAGTGCAGGTGAATATTGTTACTTGGGTAGTAAAATAACTAATGATGGCAGAACTAAGGAGGATATAAAATGCAGACTAGCACAAGCAAGGAAGGCCCTTCTGAGGAAACGTTTGCTCGCTTCGAACATTGATATAGGAACTAGAAAATTGTTTTCGAAGACTTCTGTATGGAGCGTGGCATTGTATTGAAGTGAAACTAGCTCAGAGAGAGAACAGAAGCTTTTGAAATGCGGTGCTACATACTGTAAGAATGAAGGTGAGGTGGGTAGATCGAATCACAAATGAAGAGATAATCGAACTGGAAAAATTTAAGCAGAGAAAGAGACAGAATGATAGGACACGACTTAAGACAACCAGGACTCGTTCAGTTAGGTTTTGAGAGAAGTGTAGACGTTTGAAACAGATTAGAGCGGATGTAGGATGTAGTAGCTATGTATAAATAAAAAGGTTAGCACAGGATAGGGTTGACATGGAGAGCTGCACCAAATTAGTCTATGGACTGATGATCCAAACAACAACTCGGAATAAAATAATACGAGAGCGTCTTGAATTACGCTTCGACGCACAGTGTGCAATCTTCCCGATTTTCGACTTCTTGATTTGGGTCGAAATGTTCTTGACTGTACAGCGAATGTTTTGATGCAACCAGCTGTTTGTTATGACTACACAGGAGAAACAAACCCCAACTGCTTCATTATACTTTTTGGCAAATTAAAAAGGAAAATGGAGGAACATGTCCTGCTCATAACGAACCTAGTGGTGGTGATAATTACCTTATTGGGCAAAACAGTAATCACTAGTCGCATTACCGGTGCACCATCAGTTGTGAGAGACTAGACTCGGTGTCGTCTTCACCACTGTGTTCAGGAGGCATACATCTACCGCGGTGACAAGTATCCAGACGATCCGGAATGTGCCTTGTCCTTTTGGGGACACTAATAGGTGGCTGTGGAAGTTACACAGTTAGTCTGATATAGGGAAAGTCTTATTGCACTCTCTAATTTAGGGACTTGGGGATATCCCGTTCATCGCCTGACTTAAGTGTGACAGTCGGTTAGTGGATGGATTTCTGCCCCTGTTATAGCGAGTTCGATTCTCAATGAGATCGCTACATTTGTGGCTGCTTAAATGCAGTCACTCCATACAACTGATTTTAGCACGTCGGGGAAGTCCTGGGGCGTACAATTCTAACGTTCTTGCGCATGATAAACAAATACAATTATTATTATTATTATTATTATTATCATCATCATCATCATCTGTTTACCCTCCAGGGTCGGCTTTTCCCTCGGACACAGCGAGGGATCCCACCTCTACCGCCTCAAGGGCAGTGTCCTGGAGCTTCAGACTCTTGGTCGGGTATACAACTGGGGAGAATGACCAGTACCTCGCCCAGGCGGCCTGACCTGCTATGCTGAACAGGGGCCTTGTAGAGGGATGGGAAGATTGGAAGGGATAGGCAATGAAGAGGGAAGGAAGCGGCCGTGGCCTTATGTTAGGTACCATCCCGGCATTCGCCTGGAGGAGAAGTGGGAAACCACGGAAAACCACTTCCAGGATGGCTGAGGTGGGAATCGAACCCACCTCTACTCAGTTGACCTCCCGAGGCTGAGTGGACCCCGTTCCAGCCCTCATACCACTTTTCAAATTTCGTGGCAGAGCCGGGAATTATTATTATTATTATTATTATTATTATTATTATTATTATTATTATTATTATTATTATTATTATTACTTTAGATAAGACAATTGTCATCTGGTACATTAGTATAATTGCACAGATAAATCTTTCATCCCAGAGAATAACCATACACCGGCCCCGTAGTGTAGGGGTAGCGTGCCTGCCTCTTACCCGGCGGCCCGGGGTTCGATTCCCGACCAGGTCAGGGATTTTTATTTGGATCTGAGGGCTGCTTCGAGTCTACTCAGCCTACGTGATTAGAATTGAGGAGCTATCTGACGGTGAGATAGCGGCCCCAGTCTAGACAGTCAAGAATAACGGCCGAGAGGATTCGTCGTGCTGACCATATGACACCTCGTAATCTGCAGGCCTTCGGACACATCCCGGCACTAAAAGCCATACGTCATTTCATTTCATCTAAACTGTAGTTCAAAATTAACTAGCGTAAAGACTTTCTGGTTTCACCACTGTACTGTAGCGCCTTCTCATCTTGTGTAACCCCTTCTACAACAGATTTCTCTAAACAATTTCCTCCCAGTTATTTGAATTTGTTTACTTCCTCTATTCGACCATTATACATTGTCAATAATTTTGTAGCATTGTTTGTATTTTTTCTACAGAGATTTCGATCGAGAGTGCATACATACCGAGGAGTTTCATCCAGACTGATTCAGATTAGATTATCTTTAATAGAATCATTTCTTCTGCTTCTTTTTTCCTAAATCAATTAAACATAAGTTTGTGAGGAGTAGCCTCGTGTGGTATAGTCTGTTTTATGCGTGTTTCTAAAATAATGTAGGATATTATAATTTATATAACGGAATGTGAACGCTAGTCACGTGACAAGCGGCCCCCGAGTTGAACAGTTTGCTTCGTCTGGAGTTACCAACACTGTTTAGCACTTCCTTTTAAAGAAACCGTTTTTTCTTTCTTAATCTGTTTACCCTCCAGGGTTAGTTTTTCCCTCGGACTCAGCGAGGGATCCCACCTCTACTGCCTCAAGGGCAGTGTCCTGGAGCGTGAGACATTGGGTCGGGTGATACAACTGGGGAGGATGCCAGTACCTAGCAGAGGCGGCCTCACCTGATATACTGAACAGGGGCCTTGCGGGGAGATGGGAAGATTGCAAGGGATAGACAAGGAAGCGGCCGTGGCCTTAAGTTAGGTACCATCCCGGCATTTGCCTGAAGGGGAAGTGGGAAACCATGGAAAACTACTTCCAGGATGGCTGAGGTGGGAATCGAGCCCACCGCTACTCAGTTGACCTCCCGAGGCTGAGTGGACCACGTTACAGCCCTTGTACCACTTTTTCAAATTTCGAACTCGGGCCTCCGGGGTTCGCAGCTAATCACACTAACCACTACACCACGGAGGCGGACAATCTTTTTTTCTTTTTGTATTGACATAAGTGTGTCTTATGGCTGAGGGTCATCCGAAAATGTGTGTAACGTAACGCGACAAAATGTGTGATGGAAGTGTAACCATAGCAACCGTGCAGGCTGGTTGCCATCTGAAGTTAGCAATGGCCATGAGCGGGAGACATACTTATGACCATCTGGTTTTCGCAAAGGGAAACCCACAACACGAGCCCATATACTGTGTATTGAGGTTATCGTAGTTTCGCTACTAGGGAACGCGCGAGTTTCACAAGCGCTCTGCTGTGGCGTTACATGTCGGAAATTCGCCGCCTTTTCACAACATGGCTTCGAACAAACTTGACACTGTCCGGCTCCTTGCCTGAATGGTCAGCGTGGTCACCTTCGGTTCAAAGGGCCTCGGGTTCAATTCCAGGCCGGGTGGGAGATTTAAAACCGTAAGTGACTCAAGGAATGGGTGTTTGTACCGTCCCCAACATTCCTGCAACTCACACACAACACCATCCTCCACTACAAAACTAGGGACTGTCCCGGCATTCGCCTTAGTGCAGGAGAATAGAAAACCACGGAAAACCATTCTCAGGACAGCTGACGGTGGGGACCAGTCCCTTTCCGTCTCCCGAATGCAGAGGTGTAGAGCCACGGTAGAGCCATGATCACCTCTCCTCTGCTCGGTTGGCCGGCCAGAGTGCAGAACTGTCGGACCATGGACCAGCCCCTCTCCGTATCCCGAATACAGAGGTGTAGAGCCACGGTAGAGCCAAGACCACCTCTCTCGGCCGGCCAGAGTGCAGAACTGTCGGACCATGGACCAGCCCCTCTCCGTCTTCCGAATGCAGAGGTGTAGAGCCACGGTAGAGCCAAGACCACCTCTCCTCTGCTCGGTTGGCCGGCCAGAGTGCAGAGCTGTCGGACCATGGACCAGCCGTGGACCAGCCCCTCTCCGTCTCCCGAATGCAGAGGCGTAGAGCCACGGTAGAGCCGTGGCCACCCCTCCTCTGCTCGGCTGGCCGGCCAGAGTGCAGAGCTGTCGGACCACGGACCAGTCGTGGCCATTTGTGGACCGAGACCCACTCTGCATCCGCCGAAAGCTGTATTACTTTCTTAATCTGCTTACCCTCCAGGGTTGGTTTTACCCTCGGACTCAGCGAGGGATTCCACCTCTACCGTCGCAAAGGCAGTGTCCTGGAGCGCGAGACATTGGGTCGGGGGATACAACGGGGGAGGAGGACCAGTACGTCGCCCAGGTGGCCTCACCTGCTATGCTAAACAGGAGCTTTGTTAGGGGATGGGAAGATTGGAAGAGATAGGCAAGGAAGAGGGAAGGAAGCGACCGTGGCCTTAAGTTAGGTACTATCCCGGCATTTGCCTGCAGGAGAATTGAGGAAACCACGGAAAAGCACTTCGATGATGGCTGAGGTGGGATTCGAATCCCCCTCTACTCAGTTGACCTCCCGAGGCTGAGTTGACCGACTCCTGGTACCAATTTTCAAAATCCGTGGCAGAGCTGGGAATGAAACCCGGTTCTCCGGCGGTGTCAGCTAGTCACACTAACCACACCACAGAGACAGACTAAGCATGTTAATGTCAAGGTGTTTTTTTTCTCCATTAAAGCGGCTTGAATTTTAATATTAACTTTATAATTTCTTAATGTTGGCTTTGCTAGTTATTTCATTAAAATTTAAGGAAGTATTTGTTTGTCAAGAGGGCCATTGGGGCCGGTACTGCTCAGCATGTGTACTTGTTTACATCGATATTCATAATGGAAAACCAACACCAACTGTCGCCAGAATCTTGTCAAAATGGAGTTCAACGCGCTTTCTGTCGCTGAAACAGCAAACTAAGTCAGTTTGCATTAGTACCTCGGGAGCCCGCACATCAGTCTCGGCGCTGTTATCTGACTCATCAGCCGTATAAAGCGCGCCAGCCATGAACTACACACAGCTTCTTAATCACCAGCATTCTTTTGCTATTTGCTTTACGTCGCACTGACACTGATAGGTCCTTTGGCGACAATGAGATACGAAAGGCCTGGGAAATGGAAGGAAGCGGCCGTGACCTTAATTAAGGTACAGCCCCGGCATTTGCCTGGTGTGAAAATGGGAAACCAAGGAAACCAGCATTCTTACAATAACTTGAATGTACCGAGCTAAACCAACTGTCCAGGCTGTAAGAGCCACAAAGTAAATTGAGATTAGAGACCAAATAGGTGGGGAATCTCAAACATAAATAACAGAAGAGCGAGGCTCAGGCTTTGACCGAGTCGGTTCTAGCCTTGTAGCTCTGTATTCGGCTATCCCCAGAATGGTTTTCCGCCATTTCCCATTCTCCTTCACTAAGGCGAAAGCCGATAAGGGACAGGTCATGACAAATGATTGTTGTTGGATGCGGAATAATATTAACTATAATAATAATAATAATAATAATAATAATAATAATAATAATAATAATAATAATAATAATAATAATAATAATAATAATAATAATAATAATAATAATAATAATAATCTACATCATCATCAACATCCGCAGTTTATCCCGCTTACTCACGGTCTTTGCACGCACTGAGGCATGAAAGAGTTGTGGCCGAGGATTTTACGGTCGGATGCCCTTCCTGACACCACGGCATTTTCAACTAAATAATTTCCCACTCCAGCAACACCAGGAATCAAACCACAGGCGCCGAAATGACAGACAGGCAACTAAGTCGTTACTCAGGTTGTTCCAATAATGTCATATATCGTCCCTGGGCAAAGGAAACCTCGTAACGCTTTCGAAATAAAGTTTACGGCGGTCAGCAATGGTCGGAGAATTGAACCTGGCATTTTCATTGCTTAATGATAGCCCAATTAATCCACTATTGGAGACTTCTGTTCCTTCTCACCGAACACGGCAAACCTTCACAAGAAAGTTGGACAAACGTTGTTTCCTACTGAGTAGAATTACGAGGTGTCCATTGCCTAGCAACGATATACAGTATATATGAGTATTATTAATGCAACAATTACTACGGTACTGTCCTGCTCTACGGTTAAATGGTTAGCATGCTGACCTTTGGTCACAGGGAACCCGGGTTCGATTCCCGGCAGGGTCGGGAATTTTAACCATAATTGGTTAATTCCCCAGGCAGGGGACTGGGTGTATGTGTAGTCTTTATCATAATTTCATCCTCATGACGACGCGCAGGTCGCCTACGGGAGTCAAATCAAAAGACCCGCACCTGGCAAGACGAAGTCCTCGGACACATCCCGGAAATAAAGCCATACGCCATATCATTATTACTACTGTACTATATACTGCTATTAGTCTGTGTGCGATGCCCAGCACTCAGATATCTGAAAGGAAAGGGGTCCGAATGCACCTCGAAGCCGGAATTTTCATTTTCGCTTTTGTTGGTGAGTTATGAACGAAAAACCATCGGAAAACGTGCATTGGGATATGACAATCCAACGTGCTGTTACCAATATTAAATGCATCGAGACGGTGTCGCTGGGCAACGTACATAAGATAGGTAGAGGACACAATATTCACGGAGCCATTTTACGTCCAGGGCGTAGAAAACCGTTTTTTGGTCTTATATGGTGTGAGGGCATATGACGCTGTTGATGCTCTGCAATGAACACAGCTCTGAAAGTGATGACGAATATTATTGACTGAGCATGCCGCGGGCGAAGTAGTATTCCTCGGACTGTAAAAAGTCCATTAAGTAGGAGGCCATTTTCGGTCCACGACACGAGGGGCCATCAGCCCGCAATATTCAAAAGTGTTTGTGTGTACGTGTGCGAAGCGCAGTCAAATCTACGACACACAGAGGACAATCGCTTAAAGTTGTAGGACTCCATCTTCGAAAACGGTGCTTTTGTCATTGTCAAATGCACGTGGATTGTTCAAGAGTCCGAAAGGCAAACACAATACAGTATACATCTTAGCTCCAAATGGAAGGACATTAATATAGTTTATTCCTGAGCTCTATAAGGAAACAATATATTTTGGATTATATAACATGGTCTTTTAGATGGTTTTAATATTATCCGTACCATCCATCAACCCGGTATCTTAAGCATTGAAAGTAACAATACAATAAAAATAAAATAATGTATTTCATGCAATTTACGTCCAAACGATGTGAGTTAATAAATATAATGTTTTAATTTGCTTTTAAATAAAGAGTTTAGAAACATCTAACGGTTGAATTACTAAACGCGGCAAAGCTGCGGGCACATGCTAGTACTGGTGCTAAAAACATGAAGTAAGTGAGTGGATTTCGAAGCAAAAAAAAATAATAAGAGCAATATAGCTTAAGTAAGAATTTTCACAAACCTAGTCAATGCAAGGTGTAAGTTGACACATGAATCGTTCGTAAAGGGAACTCAGTGTAGTGGTAGGAAAAAAAACAACACTAAATCAAAACAAGATTTTCTTGAAAATGAGCAGACTCGACTCTTCTCTGAACTGTTCACGTAAAACAGATGCTAAGCTAAATTTGAGTACCCATTGAGACGAACCCACGTACCCCTACCACTGGCTTAGATTATGTCGAGCATTGTTGCAGCAGTGACACTATCGTCACCATCTCTCTTCATAAACATAATGTTACTTTAAAGGTCGTGTTTATTTGCCTCACGAAACTTTCATGTAGTGCGGTCGAAACGCGTTGCTTTAAGTCTCTTTCACCTCTATGGCCAAAACCGATTACAAATAATACATGTTGCCTTGAAACAACTATTGTCAACGGACAAGTCTTGTTCTTTGCACATTAAAACAACACCCAACAACACAAACTGCCAGTTTTAACAATTTCTGATAAAAAGAATTTGAAAATGAACGAACGCAGGGTTTCGTTAATTGTTGGATGCCTGTGAGTCTAGGTGCGAGCGTTTCGATCATAGTGCAGAATCAGTAGCGGCGATTAGGGGTAGCGGACGGGGTGGAAGTCCCCCCGCCCCCACATTTTATAAAGAAGACATTACATTTTTATTCCACTTTAGTCGGATGAAACTAAGAATTATAGGAATCATTATAAAAAGCAACTTGTACAAGCCTTGTTGTCTTAGTTCTTTAGTGGAGATATGCAAAGAATGGCGTTCGTCGCGGCTGACCGACTTGCAAATAGTGCATGTGCTGTGAGGAAGAGTAGCATGGATAGAGCCCTGCACCAATGCGGATAACTGCGAAGTTAATGTCATGGCGGATACAAACTGTAAACCAGTGAGGATAATTTCTCAATAATGACGTTTACTGATTTTCACTCAGGTAAATCCTTTTTCTTGTGGTTAGGAGACCCTTGACACTGGTATGGGAGAATAGTGATATATAAAGAGCCTTGAGACCATAAAACACAAATCTGACCTAAACCTAGATGGATCCTGTCCTTAGTAAGGAACAAAGGTGAATACGTCGGTAGTTTTCCTAAGAAGAAGTCCCTCATGGACCTGTGATTCTGGTGCCAGGTGTCAGGCCCACTGTATTGTGTTAACAGATCTATCCATTTCAATATCTTGGATGTAATTTACTGTAGTTAAATATTTACAATATCCGCGGATAAACAGTTTGCGGATGCGGATATTATTTTGTGTCATAGACACTGAGGTATGTTAAAGACGCTTGCCGCGCGCATTCGTCAGTCTGGCAGTCTCTTTAGTGCCCGTTAGTTTCTTAGTGTTTAGTCAAATACTAAATGATTTTTAGCTGTATAAGCACGCCGTACTTCTATTTAATTGCAATGCATGTGTAATGTTGTCCCTTTGATGAAAGTTTTATTGTTTTATTTACTGAAATCTAAAAAAAAAAACTATAACCGAACTTACGTTGCTAAACTTGTAGCTACCACTCTATCGAAATTCGCTAAGAGAGCATAAAAAACTTTTTTGTAGCTTTTTTCATTTTTTTATATATATACACTCCCCACACACACCACACACACACACTTCTTATTCAATCAATCAATCAATCAATCAATCAATCAATCAATCAATCAATCAATCAATCAATCAATACTGATCTGCATTTAGGGCAGTCGCCCAGGTGGCAGATTCGCTATCTGTTGTTTTCCTACCCTTTTCCTAAATGATTTCAAAGAAATTGGAAATTTATTGAACATCTCCCTTGGTAAGTTATTCCAATCCCTAACTCCCCTTCCTATAAATGAATATTTGCCCCAGTTTGTCCTCTTGAATTCCAATTTTATCTTCATATTGTGATATTTCCTACTCTTATCAACGCCACTCAAACTTATTCGTCTACTAACGTCATTCCACGCCATCTCTCCACTGACAGCTCGGAACATACCACTTAGTCGACCACCTCTCCTTCTTTCTCTCAATTCTTCCCAGCCCAAACTTTGCAACATTTTTGTAACGCTAATCTTTTGTCGGAAATCACGCAGAACAAATCACCGGGCGAGTTGGCCGTGCGCGTAGAGGCGCGCGGCTGTGAGCTTGCATCCTGGAGATAGTAGGTTCGAATACCACTATCGGCAGCCCTGAAAATGGTTTTCCGTGGTTTCCCATTTTCACACCAGGCAAATGCTGGGGCTGTACCTTAATTAAGGCCACGGCCGCTTCCTTCCAACTCCTAGGCCTTTCCTATCCTATCGTCGCCATAAGATCTATCTGTGTCGGTGCGACGTAAAGCCCCTAGCAGAACAAATCGAGCTGCTTTTCTTTCGATTTTTTCCAGTTCTTGAATCAGGTAATCCTGGTGCGGGTCCCATACACTGGAATCATACTCTAGTTGGGATCTTACCAGAGACTTATATGCCCTCTCCTTTACATCATTACTACAACCTCTAAACACCCTCATAACCATGTGTGGAGATCTGTACCCTTTGTTTACAATCCCATTTATGTGATTACCCCAATGAAGATCTTTCCTTATATTAACACCTAGACACTTACAATGATCCCCAAAAGGAATTTTCACCCCATCAACGCAGTAATTAAAACTCAGAGGACTTTTCCTATTTGTGAAACTCACAACCTGACGTTTAACCCCGTTTATCAACATACCATTGCCTGCTGTCCATCTCACAACATCTTCGAGGTCACGCTGCAGTTGTTCACAATCTTGTAACTTATTACTCTATAGAGAATAACATCATCTGCAAAAAGCCGTACCTCTGATTCCACTAATTTTCTCATATCATTTATATATGTAAGAAAACATAAAGGTCCAATAATACTGCCTTGAGGAATTCCCCTCTTAATTATTACAGGGTCAGATAAAGCTTCTCCTACTCTGATTCTCTGAGATCCATTTTCTAGAAATATAGCAACCCATTCAGTCACTCTTTTGTCTAGTCCAATTGCACTCATGTTTGCCAGTAGTCTCCCATGATCCACCCTATCAAATGCTTTAGACAGGTCAATCGTGATACAGTCCATTTGACCTCCTAAATCCAAGATGTCTGCTATATCTTGCTGGAATCCTACAAGTTGGGCTTCAGTGGAATAACCTTTCCTAAAACCGAACTGCCTTCTATCGAACCAGTTATAAATTTCGCAAACATGTCTAATATAATCAGAAAGAATGGCTTCCCAAAGCTTACATATAATGCATGTCAAACTGACTGCCCTGTAATTTTCTGCTTTTTGTCTATCACCCTTTCCTTTATACACAGGGGCTACTATAGCAACTCTCCATTCATCTGGTATAGCTCCTCCGACCAAACAATAATCAAATAAGTACTTCAGATATGGTACTATATCCCAACCCATTGCCTTTAGTATATCCCCAGAAATCTTATCAATTCCAGCTGCTTTTCTAGTTTTCAACTTTTGTATCTTATTGTAAATGTCATTGTTATCATATGTAAATTTTAATACTTCTTTAGTATTAGTCTCCTTCTCTATCTGTACATTATCCTTGTAACCAACAATCTTTACATAGGCTACTGCTGACTGAATACTTCTGCCTTTTGAAGATCCTCACATAAACACTCCCCTTGTTCATTAATTATTCCTGGAATGTCCTTCTTGGAATCTGTTTCTGCCTTAAAATACCTATACATACCCTTCCATTTTTCACTAAAATTTGTATGACTGCCAATTATGCTTGCCATCATGTTATCCTTAGCCGACTTCTTTGCTAGATTCAATTTTCTAGTAAGTTCCTTCAATTTCTCCTTACTTCCACAGCCATTTCTAATCCTATTTCTTTCCAGTCTGCACCTCCTTCTTAGTCGCTTTATTTCTCTGTTATAATATAGTGGATCTTTACCATTCCTTACCTCCCATAAAGGTACAAACCTGTTATCGCATTCCTCAACAATTTCTTTAAACCCATCCCAGAGTCTGTTTACATTCTTATTTACCGTTTTCCACCTATCATAGATACTTTTTAGAAACTGCCTCATGCCTGCTTTATCATCCATATGATACTGCATAATAGTCCTACTTTTAAGACCTTCCTTTCTATCACATTTATTTTTAACTATGACAAAAACAGCTTCATGATCACTAATACTATCTATTACTTCAGTTTCTCTATAGAGCTCATCTGGTTTTATCAGCACCACATCCAGGATATTTTTCCTTCTAGTTGGTTCCATCACTTTCTGAATCAGCTGTCAGTCCCATATTTACTTATTTGCCATTTGTTGGTCATGCTTCCTGTTGTTCGCATTTCCTTCCCAATTGACATCTGGTAAATTCAGATCTCCCGCTAGAATCACATTTCGTTACTTGTCGTTTCCTACATAGCTGATTATCTTATCAAATAATTCTGAATCCGTGTCAGTGCTACCCTTTCCCGGTCTGTACATTCCAAATATATCAAGTTGCCTATTATCTTTAGAAATGAGCCTTACACCTAGGATTTCATTTGTCTCATCTTTAACTTATTCGTAGCTTACAAATTCTTCTTTCACCGGAATGAATACTCCCCCTCCCACCATTCCTATCCTATCTCTACAATACACACTCCAGTTCCGTGAGAAAATTTCTCCATCCATTATATCATTTCTCAGCCATGATTAACTCCTATTACAATATCTGGTAAATATATATGTATTAAATTACTCAATTCTATTCCTTTCTTTACAATACTTCTACAGTTCAACACTAACAATTTTATGTCATCTCTACTTGATTTCCAGTTCCCTGTTCCCTTATCACCGCTCCCTATGCCACCCCGTTTCCCTGAATGTACCTCCCTATTACCCTTCCAAACAAATTTCCTAACTTATACGTACCATTGCGGTTTAAGTGAAGGCCATCTGAGCGCAGATTCCTATCTCCTACCCACCCATTAGGATCTAGAAATTTCACTCCCAGTTTCCCACATACCCACTCCATAGTCTCATTTAAATCCCCAATCACCCTCCAGTCAGTATCCCTCCTACACAGTATTCCACTAATAACAATCTCCGCTTTCTTAAACTTCGCCCGTACTGCATTTACCAGATCCCACACATCTCCAACTATGTTGGTACTTATATCAGCTTGCCTTACATTGTTGGTACCAACGTGAAAAACTACCACCTTCTCCTTCCCCTCCTCCCTCTCTTCTACTTTCCTCAACATCTGCCTCAACCTAATTCCTGGATAACATTCTACTCTGGTTCCCTTTCCTCCACACACTTTCCCGACGTGTCTAATGATGGAATCTCCCATGACCAGAGTCTCAACCCTACCCACCTCATTTGATCCCCTCCCCTCCTGGTCAGCCCTATCTATCCTGATAGCTGCAGAAGCTACTTCCTCCTCCCTTTTCTCCTTCCCATGACCCTGTTCCACCTGTCTTTTCCTATCCTCTACTCTACATTTCCCTTTCCTACCTTTTCCCTTCCTCCTACTTCCACACATCTCAGCAACAGTTCCCTGCCCCTCATCTTCCCTCTGTTGTTCTACCTGGAGTGACTCGTACCGATTTTGCACAGACGCCTGTCCTGAATTCTGATCCTGAATAGAGCCCTTAGCCTGCAATCTCCTTCCCCTTAGAACATTAGACAACCTGTCTTCTACAACTCCCCCCTTCCCTTACCCTCCCTCTTGTACACCTACTGTAACCTGTACGTTGTTTGAGGGAGTCCTATCTTCCTTCCTGTCTTCTGTGAGAATCCTAATTATATCCCTCAGACTCTCCAACTCCTCCCTCATACCCCTCAATGCCTCGCCACACCCACAGTTCGTACACTCGCGCTCCTTAGCCATTCTTTACGGAAAAAAGGCAAATAAAAATAAAATAACTTATTTGCAAAAAATCAATGAACGGAGGTATATATTGTCTGGAATAGTACTCAAAGATCACACAACAATAAGGTAATTAATATACGACTACACTACAATACTACTCTATTTTTTATCCTACAACCCCTCACAGGATAAAAACTGTTGTTAATTACTGAATATCTAAAGGAATACACAAGAACTACACAATTCCAAACTGCAATTAAGCCTATCCGAATTACAACAACCGAATTTTAGTAAGAGTTTCTACGGATACCTCTACTACACCAGTACTACACAAATATTTTATAATAATAAAATAAGCACACTAAATTCTGATAGGATATTAGGCTACTCGTATACTACTGTACAGTACACTACAGTAATTTTTAAACTACTTTCAGACGTATCCTAATTACAATACCAGTACCGTATGTCACTACCAAGCACAAACAGAAATGAAATTTGCAAGAACTACTGTACTCAAAGATTACCAACAAAGCTAAATGCTTAGACAAATTATTATTAGAACCACGCTCTAATAGATACACACGAAAGATAACACACGAATATAGCAGGCAAGATACGGCACTATCTAAATATACTGTATCTACACTAAAATGTATCTATACTTCAATTTTCAGCTGAAGTGTGGTTATATGAACTTTTACCGCTGGTGGATTAGTATTATTTTCCCAATCGCCGCTACTGTGCAGAATCGCTAGATGAAGAACTGAAATGCATTATCGGTAAATGCTACTGTAAATAAATAATTTTAACCATGGCAGAAGTGAAAAAACGGCATCCCTGATACTGTTAAAACGGGGCAGTGCTTCAGACCTTCAAGTATGGGAAATCACCGGACGAGTTGGCCGTGCGGTTAGGGGGCGCAGTTCTGAGCTTGCATCTGGGGGATAGTGGGTTCGAGCTCCACTGTCAGCAGCCCTGAAGATGGTTTTCCGTGGTTTCCCATTTTCACACCAGGCAAATGATGGGGCTGTACCTGAAATTAACGCCACGGCCGGTTCCTCCCCACTCCTAACCCTTTCCTGTCCAACCGTCACCATAAGACTATCTGCGTCGCTGCGACGTAAAACCAATAGCAAACAAAAGTATGGGAAATCCCATATAATACCACGGTACGTAGAAATCACGTGAGAGGTGCGAAAAAGAGAAGCTGTGACTACTATTACTACTGTGACGTTTTCATTCTTCCGCTGAAGCGGGAGGCGGGCTTCTAAACGATGACGCCGTCTCTCATGCCGGGAGATTTGTTACGGTGAAGGAGATGCTCAGAGAAGGTGCCGGGTTGTTGGTCGTGGCCTATACTAGGAATTGTTCCGGCATTCGCCTCAGTGCAGGAGAATGGAAAACCACGGGAAACCATTCTCAGGACAGCCGACGGGTGGGGCCGGCCGTGAGGTCCAGCTCTCTCCCGTCTCCAGAATGCAGAAACGTAGAGCCACGGTAGAGCCGTTGCCACCCCTCCTCTGCTCGGTTGGCCGGTCGGAGTGCAGAGCTGTTGGACCACCTATGGGCAGCGACCCACTCTGCATCTACCGACCGCGAAACTATGACGTCACGCGGGCCCTCATGCTCAAGCTTACCTGAACGAGGTAGAATCGCTGTGTACGCAGAAGCTACGATCGTAGCATATCTGAGGTGTGAAAAAAACGTGTGTATTTATTTCATATGATAAAACTTAGAAAGCAGTATTAGTGTACACTTTTCAGTATGGTTTGTTGCAGGCTGTGCGCAAAGGAACGAAACATAGCCTACACTTTTCATTCATCTCCTGACCTAAATAAACGGTGGGTCCATACTTGTAAAAGACGTGATTCGTTTCCAACAAATAATGCAAGGTTTATTATTTTTTTGCTATTTTGCTTTACGTCGCACCGACACAGAAAGGTCTCATGGCGACTATGGGAGGGAAAGGGCTAGGAATGGGAAGGAAGCACCCGTGGTCTTAATTAAGGTACAGCCCCAGCATTTGCCTGGTGTGAAAATGGGAAACCACGGAAAACCATCTTCAGGGCTGCCGACAATGGGATTCGAACCTACTATCTCCCGAATACTGGATACTGGCCCCACTTAAGCGACTGCAGCTATCGAGCTCGGTATGCAAGGGTTTGTTCCGAACATTTCGGAGATGATTACCAACGAAATATCCGTGTGCTGTCGATGATACTTTCATAACTTGTTAGCTCCATGGCTAAATGGTTAGCGTGCTGGCCTTTGGGCACAGGGGTCCCGGGTTCGATTCCTGGCAGCGTTGGGAATTTTAACCATCATAGGTTAATTTCTCTGGCAAGGCGACTGGGTGTATGTGTCGTCTTCAAAATCATTTCATCCTCATCACGACACTGCACCTGGCGAGCCTCGGACACTCCCGGCACTAAAAGCCATACGCCATTTCGTTTCATTTTGTAATGTTCTTACTTCTTTTCAGTTCCGAGTCTTCAACTGCGTCGTAGTTCGTCCTTCCCCCCCACACTGACTCACACTTTGCTGCACACTTTTCTTTCTATCTTCAGCTCTCTTCTATTCTTCTATCCTGTTAGACTTTCGTTGCACCTCATTTTTACTACCACATTCGTCCCTGATTCGTCTGATGACCTAGCTGTTCACTTCGCACGCACATACTATGGACCAAGAAACATCTTAATTCGAGCTCGGAATGCTAGCGCACATCTAGTGATAAACGAGAGTACCACTTAGTACAGACCAACGGTTAAGCATTCTTAAATTCAAACCCTCATTATTGTACAAGTCTTCCTCGTGAAGTGTCGAGATTTTCTTTGAAGACGCGGGGCAAAGTTCTCTGCGAAACGTAAAGTGTTTCTCCATGTGTTCTGACACCACAAAAGCCCGAAAGCTGAACTCCAGCTACCCTAGCGCTGCTGGGGCAAATCATTTTGTATTTACATTTTCTTAATATTCCTAAGAACGTTTCTTTATCGAGTTTAAAAGCTGCATACAGCTAAGTGAAGGCACGTACAGCTGTCGCGATAACCCGTTCGCTCTACCGCAGTGCAGGTCTCTCCAGCGAGCTGGGATTCTTCGCCGGCGCGAAAGAGCGAAATTCAAGTCGCTTGGTTGACGGATGCGCTTTAAGCTAGAAATAGGATAATCGAATTCTTTTAATAATCGAATAACCTCCAATAGAATAAATAATCGAATGAGTTTCAAACAAAATTCAGTTGTATCGCATAGAATATTCGGATGCGTCATGAATCAATTTTACGGTTTAAGCGTGTCGGGTGGATAATCGACTGAAATAAGCGAATAGATGAAAAATAGAAATACAGTACGCCTTTTTTCCAAACGTATCCCCAAATGTTGAAACTTAATGAGTGAATTAACCGTCTTAATAACATAATTTTTCATTCGGTTATTTCGAAAGCACTCGTTCGAATGCAGTTACAAATGAATAATCAAATAATCGAATAGGAAAATTCACTATTCGATTGCCCCATTCATTCGAATGAATACTCGAAAAATAATCGAATGGGAAATATAATCGAATGAAATGAAATAATCGAACAATCGATAATTTTCTATTCGATTATCCCATCACTATTCAGTCCACTATTCAGTACAAGAAAAAACGCAAGAGCAACTTGCACACAGTCTTGTTAATAAAAATGAGCATTTTGTAAAATCATTTGCAATAAAAGTATTTATTTTATTTTCGGATCTCGGCATGTATGGAGTTTTTGGGAGCGATACACTGATGGCAGGTTTATTTTTCGATGGACGCGGAAAAATATTTACCGTAGGTTGCCCAGCACGAACACAAAGTCAAACCCGAAGTAGCCTACAAGAAATTTGTGTTTTGTTGCTCTATGCGAGTGGGTTCGCCTGTAATGGTGGTTTATTGTGAATTTTTCGCGAATTCTGTGGCATTCTTCGTGAATATAACGGTGGTATACGTGGTGAATCTCGTTGCTGTGCCTACGCTCAGTAAGCAAGTGAAACTAGAGAACTTCGGCGACGGCAAATAACTGCTAAGTTTAGGTTAGGCCTTTCAAGTTAAAAAAGTTATAGCTCATTTCACGTTAAGAAAACAGTAGAGCTCTTACAAGGAGTGAACACACCCCTCTTTTAGACACGCACAGTTCATCGTGATTAAGGAATATTATAATATAATTTATATTGTATTATGAAAGAAAGAAGAAATATGAGGCAATTGCTTTGCTCATGAGTTATTAAAATAACTACCTAATATTCTCTATATCAAAAATACATTCGCAGGGAGGAAGCACAGTGGCGGAAACAGCCATAGCTTTGTTGCCTTACTTCATTTTCCTTCTGAGTTGCTTATCACTGTTGAAGAGAAGTCTTCTATTTATCTGTGTGAGTGTGTTCTAATATTCTCGTACTGTACAACCGTTTTTTCTGAAGATTTTGATGCTGTAGTGTGCAGCGATACATCACGGCATGACTTGTACTGATACAGAATCTCACTATGATTTTTACCCGTCATTGGTTTTGTTATTTAGCTGTTGTTTCTTAACAACATTTAATTTTTACTATTATTTTCGTGGGGTGATACGACGTCGCAGTAGCATTAGGCGTTACCTGGACAAATTTACTTAAATGCAATTAACTGTACCCCCATCCCCCGAGGCTACAGATTTCACAGATATCATTTGTAGCTTAATTTCTTCCTCCTTTTACCATGAACGTAAGTGCTGAATTTCACAAATTTATGTTCCATCGTTTTCCCGTATTGCTATGAAAATCACAATGAGCCCCCTCTAAACCTCTGTCCCTTTCAATTCCTAAAAATAATTTTGAACTTAGTTTACCTTGAAATGAAAATACTCAGCTTCATCAATGTATGTGTCGCCGTCTTCCCATGATGCTTTTGAGCAGAGGCTTTCGATGTGGCAACCTTGCCGTCATAAGAGGAATACTGTTTTCTTGCATCCGGGAGATAGTGGGTTCGAATCCCGCTGTCGGCAACCCTGAAGATGGGTTTCCGAGGTTTCCCATTTTCACACCAGGTAAATGCTGGGGCCACGGCCGCTTCCTTCCAACTCCTAGGCCTTTCCTATCCCATCGTCGCCATAAGACCTATCTGTGTCGGTGCGACGTAAAGCCGCACTGTTTTCTTAACATGGAATGATCTATAGTCCCAGTATAATTCTCGAAAACCATAACTACTATTAGGAAGCTGTAAGTACAGTGTTTAAAATCTGCTGTAGCTTACGTTATGATGTTGCCGTCACTTCCGTGAAAAACCAATTAGGAAATTAAGCGAGTATTTGGTTGAAAATATTGTTATTCAAGTGCGTTATAATATTTCATTAGTTCTTTAATAATTAAATTGTCTTATTCATTTATGTATTGTCTGATCTGTTTTCTTGTTATACATATATCCACTTAGTTATCGAATGAGTTTGTAAAACAGAGAGAGAGTGGTGGGGCTGCAACATTTTTTTTTTAAATTGCAGCTGGGGTAAGGAATGTGTTCACGGCACACCACTGTTATGATGTCTACAAGCATCAAGATCTCACCAACAGCGCACGTTTAATTGAAGGTGGGTTTCGCAGATCCACTCGTGACAACATGTCGCAGCTCCAGCTGTAAGCAACAGTGTCTCCAGGAGGACAGCAGTGAGGACGATGATCTCCCACTAATAACCCACAAATTCGTTTCGAGACAATTCGCTACATAAATCCGATTCCCTTCGGTTCGTCTTAGTCTTAAGTGTCCTTTGTATGTAAATGAGCAAGAAGCAAAACAAAGCCGTTTTACAAACTGCTTGTTGAAACACGCATCGCAGCATTCCTGCACGAGGCGATGATAACGATCGAGGTTCGAATTCGTGGACAGGGATTTCTACTCCTAGGGAAAAACGTTTCATAGCGAGCAATACCGAATGTCATGTCTAGAAGTCGTGGGGACGGTGGAATAGACCTGTGCGACTAAAAGAGGCTCTCAACGTTCTAGCTGAGTCTGGCATAGGTTTGAATTAAGTGTCCCAGACTCCTTACATTCATCTATCCTTTCCGACCCCGTTACCTTTCATTTTCACGCCCTTGGTGGCCCTTGTCTTTCATTTCGCAACATCTTTCTTGGAAGGACCAGAACTCTGAAGAGCTATCTGCTTGGTCACGAAAGCCAACAATAAGAGCGCAGAGAGTTCATAGAGCTGATCAGGCGTCACCACACCTCAGTCCGGCACTATAGCTATATGGTTAGCGTGCTGGCCTTTGGTCACTGCGGTCTCCGGTTCGATTCCCGGCAGGTTCGGTATTTTTAACCAAAATTGGTTAATTCCCTTGGCATGGGGATTGGGTGTAGGCCTATGTGTCGTCTTCATCATCATTTACCCTCATCACGACGCGCAGGTCGCCTACGGGAGTCAAATCAAAAGACCTGCACCTGGCAAGCCGAAGTCCTCGGACACATCCCGGCGCTAAAAGCCATACGCCATATCATTTAATTTCACTACCCCACCTTAGAGCTGGGCAGCGGTCGCTTGGTAGCCCATGGCTCTTAAGAGCCGAAGCGCCGTAGGCTTTGTTTTGAGCTTTTATTAAACTGCATGTAACACTAAACTACGGGGGTTAGGAAAATGTTTGGTCTTGTATGTTTACAGTTCCCACAGCCTGTAGCCTGGATGAGGTTCCCTTATACTGACCTAAACTTAGTTGATCTCTGATGTGATATTCCCGGTTTTGACATCAATATGTCTTATAGCTGGCGGTCATCCGAACAGTTGTGTAACGTTACGCGACAAAAGGTGTGATCCCCCTGTGGGTGGGGGCGGTAGAATAACACACACGGTATCCCCTGCCTGTCGTAAGAGGCGACTAAAAGGGGCCTCAGGGGCTCTGAACTTTGGAGCGTGGGTTGGCGACCACGGGGACCTTATCTGAGTCCTGGCATTGCTTCCACTTACTTGTGCCAGGCTCCTCACTTTCATCTATCCTATCCGACCTCTCTTGGTCAACTCTTGTTCTTTTCCGACCCCGACGCTATTAGGTTTGTGAGGGCTAGGGAGTCTTTCATTTTCACGCCCTTCGTGGCCCTTGTCTTTCTTTGGCCGATAACTTCATTTTTCGAAGTGTCGGATGGTTGCCTAGTTGTACTTCCTCTCAAAACAATAATCACCACCACCACCAAAAGGTGTGACGGAAATGTAACCATAACAACCGTTCAGGCTGTGATGTAAGGTATGGATGGCCAGACAACGTTGCCTAGCAACCGTGCAGACTGTGTTGTAAAGTATGGATGGCCAGACAATGTTGCCTAGCAACCGTGCAGACTGTGTCCTATGGCTGGTTCACACCTGAAATTAGCAGCCGTTGATGGATGGTCATGACCGGGAGACATATTTATGATAATTTGATTTTTGCAGACAGAAAAGCGGTTTCTTTTTCTTTATTCACTTCGCACACGAGTTGCCCAAAATAATAACACTTTACTGGTTAATTGGTCCTGTGAAATATTCGCGAAAAGTGAGGCTGGGAGGATTCTTCAGAATGATAAAGAATTAAAACGTTTCACCTGAAAGCAAAATTAATTTTAATGAGATTATATAAATTTATAACCAAAATACGGCGGTGAATGAGGGACAACATTTGATCAATGAGGCCTGATTTCTCAGTTTCCACAGCTTAACGGAACATCACGTATATTTTCGTCTTCAATCTTTCCCACACGGAACATAAAACTTCTACTGGTTGCGATTTTTGACATCATATTACAGTGAAAACGCATGGCAGCACTGGTAACAGTCGGAGAGCATTGCTACAGGAGAGTGTCATAAACATCTTTCAATTACGGGTTAACAAGACTCTGCCCACGGTTTAATTAATATTTATGCAGTGAGCGACACAAGGTTGATATTGGATCCTCTCTACAAATACACAGCACGCACGTGGTAATGTTTGACATGCCTTGAAACGTAACCCCATGGAGAAAATGTACAGATAAGTTTGAACTCTAGTAATTTAAAATGGCTTTCGTAATTTTCATAATCTCCGTAAGCAGATCTTCAGCACCATTCTTTGTGTGTTCTATTCTCGCTTTCTATATTTTCTAGATAGACCAAGCAAGTGGATGTGTGGCTTGCATTCGGAGATAGTAGGTTCGAACCCCACTGTCGGTACCTAGCCCTGGAGATGGTTTTCGGTGGTTTCCCATTTTCATACCAGACAAACGCTGGGACTGTACCTTAATTAAGGCCACGGCTTCCTTTCCACTCCTAGCCCTTTCCTGTTTCGTCATTGCCACGTAAAGCAAGTTGTAAACAAAATGAACAGATTGACAAATGATACATGATACATGCGTGGTCTATGTGCATTCGGCGCTGTTTCACGGCCAGTCGCCCTTCGTGATAAGGCTGTAGTGGTCGGTAGTGTGAGGTGATACGTGGTGTGAACTGGGACGAACAGGAACACCCAGTCCGCGAGCCAGATGCGACCGACCGGTAATCGAACCCAGCTCCCCTGAAAGGAAGGCCGCCACACTGATCAGAACTGAATAAATATAAATGATAATGATGCTGAAGCTGCAGGCAGTTTGATTTGACTTAATTTTTGGCGCTAGCCAAAAGCGGCGTTACGCCATTCCTTCAGAGTCTTTAACACTTAAGGATCACAAATATACTTTTTCGATTAATTTGAGATACTTTCACGTCTGCGTTTTAAGATGAGAGTTACAACCACGAAAGAAATTCCCCCACAAGACTTTTATTCTGTAAAGGAAACTCTAATTTGTGAACTTGCTTTATTTTTCTCGGATACTTGTTCTACTCCATTCGCAATGGGAAACAGTTCCGTAAAATAATGAACTGTGCTGTGATGTGCCTCCGTGGCTCAGGCGGCAGCGCGCCGACCACTCACCCTTGGGTTCCGTGGTTCAAATCCCGGTCATTCCATGTGAGATTTGTGCTGGACAAAGCGGAGGTGGGATAGGTTTATCTCCGGGTACTCCGGTTTTCCCTGTCATCTTTCATTCCAACAACTCCCCAGTATCACTTCATTTAACTGTCAGTCATTCATTACACTGGTCGACAAAAATGAACCTTTTTTTTCCCCTTTTTTTCTTTATCTGTTTACCATCTACGGTCTGTTTTTCCTTCGGACTCAGCGAAGGATCCCACCTCTACCGCCTCACGGGCAGTGTCCTGGAGTGTCACACATCGGGTCGGGGGATACAACCAGAGAGGAGGACCAGTAAATCGCCCAGGCGGCCTCACCTGCTATGTTGAACAGGGGCTTTGTGGGGGGATGGGAAGATTGGAAGGGACGGACAAGACAGTGGGAAGGCCGTGGCCTTAAGTTAGGTACCATCCCGACATTTGCCTGGAGGAGAAGTGGGAAACCACGGAAAACCACTTAGAGGATGGCTGAGCGAGGAATCGAACCCACCTCTACTCAGTTGACCTCCCGAGGTTGAGTGGACCCCGTTCCAGCCCTCGTACCACTTTTCAAATTTCGTGGCAGAGCCGGAAATCGAACCCGGGCCTCCGGGAGTGGCAGCTAATCACCCAAACAACTACACCACAGGGGCGGACGTCATATTCATTTGAATTTTTTATAGTTTGTACAGGCAACTGTTCGCTGTGTAAGATTAGACCCATTGCAGATGGCAAATTCGGATACGTAAATGTACATTTTGATTTAGATGTGATTCCTTTAATATTTGTTAAACAAAAATAACAATCGCTTCGATGACCCTTCGGTTCCCTCCAAATCATGCGAATTGCAAATGGCGAGTGGTGTGTACTATTTTTCCACCCAGTCAGCAATCTAAGACACGAAACACAGCATACATCACCCTCTCGACAGTCAAAGTAAAGTTCATAACACTCTTTCACAAGTGGCGCGAAATGCCTTGCAGGTAGGCTCAGCGCAATTACAGCAGATTTACACATCCGCGGAAATTGCCGGGGAATTGTTTTTAGTTGTATTAATTTTGGGGAGAAAAGGCAGCGGGTACTCAACATTACGAACGCAAGTTACTGTCCACTTTTATGCTTGTTCTGTATCAACAATGAAACGCCCTGTGTAACAAGAAAGTCAAAAGCAGAACTCATCATCAGCTCTGGAAATTGAGTGAAACATACTGCTTTATTCTTTGTAACAGGGATTTTTCGGCTGGGATTTTCGTTTTTCATAAAGGTAACCTGCCCTCATATGAAGAAAATGAAAATATTAATGTATATTTACTTGTATAGTTGTATTATCGCCGAGGTACGCACACGTTCTTAGCATTGTGGCACCTGCGAACTTTCACACACTGTATTTAAATTTGCAACACGTAATATTTCCACAAAAACGTGTTATATGATAACAATTTAAATGAATGAATTCCACGAGAAGTATTACGTCCTTTGAATTTACAGTACTCACCACGTGAAGATACCATACCTAACCTAAACTAGGAGGTCTTAAAAACAACTGTTTACGTAAATCCTGATGCGATAAATTTAAGGAACAAAATGCAGTGTACTTAAATATAAATGTCTGCTTCTCAACAATCATAATATTATAGAAAGAATGCCCACAATCCTTATGGATTACATTCATAAGTAAAATTTGTAACATTCGCTCAGCTCGCCTCAGTTGACCAACTGATGGACTTGGCGTGCTTTCTACAGTATGGCCTGTATATTACGAAGACAGTGGGAGATTTAAATGGACAATGGTGAATGGGTTAATTAATTATTTTTAATTTTTGGATGCAATTCTAGCTCAATCTGGAAATGTGAAAGAATTAATAAAATGATATTTTTCGTACCCTTTGGTTCACCAAAAATGACATGGGGCACAAAATCCACATAAGACTGTTCCCCGCGTTGGTTGAGGACGTGGTGATGACAAGCACTACAACGATCATGTTTCTAGTGACACTTACCTCTACACTCGTGCGTGTCCAGAGCTGAAGCTCGTCCCCAGGGAGCGTCGTTGTAGAACGGGAGGCACTCGTTGCAGTCTGGTCCAGCTGTGTTATGTTCACACATACAGACTCGTCGACCAGGGCCGTCTGGAGTTCTGCTCGTCACACACTCGCTGGCGTGTCCGTTACACTTGCACCTGTAACAGAGGCGGCCATTTCCCCTTCACAAGTGATCTTCAAAAAACAAGATTTTAAGAGTGATTACATAATTTCACCATTGGGATTATAAGATGGGAGATGCAACAGGTATGCAGACACTGTGATATTATTTGTCTGTTATATGACATGAACTAGCTGTCCCTCCCATATAGCACACTGGAGACCATGAGAACAAGACAGTTACCGAGCGAGCTGGCCGTGCGGTTAGGGGTGCACAGCCGTGAGCTTGCATTCGGGACATAATGGGTTTGAACCCCAATGTCGGCAGGCTTCAAGATAGTTTTCGGTGGTTTCCCACTTTCACACCAGGCAAATGCTGGGGCTCAACCTTAATGAAGGGCACGGCCGCTTCCTTCCCACTCTCAGCCCTTTCCTGTCCCATCGTCGCCATAAGACCTATCGGTGTCGGTGCGACGTAAAGCAAATTGTAAAAAAAAATTAAAAAAACATTTTTTAATCAGTTATTGTATATTAATCTAACAAATGGCGAGTAGGTTGTTGCAAGTGCTATTAACGCCACTGTTCAGTTTACAAACACAGGCTAGTTCGCTATAGGGTGTAGCTTGTTAGCTCAGAGGACAAATACAGCAGCTGCCTCAGCGCGCGGCCGTCCTGCTTTAAGCAGGTATACAATCTTACCTTATAAAATATGCCGGAAGTGTAGTCTTTCCTGAGTTATACAGGCATTGTATCTGGTAACGACATTCTGCCTGACGGAACTGAGTTCTGCCACTGTAAAATTTCTGATTTCATTCGTAAGGTTTCCTTTGAGTTTACCCCACAAGTAAAAACGGAACATTATTAGATCTGGAGAACGAGGGGGAAATAGACTAGCACTGATCGCTCTGTCTGCAAACACTTCCGAGATTGTAAGAAGGGAATCTTCTGCTGTACGAACAAGGGGCTGAATCTTGTTGAAAACACCCACGCGATATTTATTCTTCCGTTAACTGATGGAAGACGGCGTCAAATGTCATCTTGGTACCTCTCTCCATTTACTTTCTTCTCGAAAAAATAGGTCCAATTATTCGTCTAGCAGTTATAGCACACCAAACATCAATCTTCCTATCATAATGGGGGACTTCATAAACACCATTAGAATTTTCTAAGATGAAACCATAAATGTTATATACAGAAATACGATGTTGCCATGGTAACTGTCTCACTATGTTAACAGCTGAGATTCAGACTGGCGACTCATGCTTCCGAGGTCAAGAACTATGCGCGCGCGTCCCATACTGCAGCATGCATATCAGAGAGATAAACGTCGCTTCGACGGTCTTAGTTTGCTCATCTTACCGGGCGAGTTGGCCGTGCGCGTAGAGGCGCACGGCTGTGAGCTTGCATCCCGGAGAGAATAGGTTCGAATCCCACTATCGGCAGCCCTGAAGATGATTTTCCGTGGTTTCCCATTTTCACACCAGGAAAATGCTGGGGCTGTACCATAATTAAGGCTACGGCCGCTTCCTTCCAACTCCTAGGCCTTTCCTATCCCATCGTCGCCATAAGACCTATCTGTGTCGGTGCGACGTAAAGCCCCCTAGCAAAATAAAAAAAAGTTTGCTCATCGCAACGTCTTTGACTGTGCTCTTGTTTACCATTCATTTCATATTGTTTGACATTTATTTTCATATCGGATGGCATGACCCGGTATTTAAAAAAGGAATATTTGCAGCGGTACTTGGACGTATCGTCCGCCTCTGTGGTGTAGTGGTTAGCGTGATTAGCTGCCACCCCCGGAGGCCCGGGTTCGATTCCCGGCTCTGCCACGAAATTTGAAAAGTGGTACGAGGGCTGGAACGGGGTCCACTCAGCCTCGGGAGGTCAACTGAGTAGAGGTGGGTTCCATTCCCACCTCAGCCATCCTGGAAGTTGTTTTTCCGTGGTTTTCCACTTCTCCTCCAGCGGAATGCCGGGATGGTACCTAACTTAAGGCCACGGAAGCTTCCTTCCCTCTTCCTTGCCTATCCCTTCCAATCTTCCCATCCCTCCACAAGGCCCCTGTTCAGCATAGCAGGTGAGGCCGCCTGGGCGAGATACTGGTCATACTCCCCAGTTGTATCCCCCGACCAAGAGTCTGAAGCTCCAGGACACTGCCCATGAGGCGGTAGAGGTGGGATCCCTCGCTAAGTCCGAGGGAAAAACCGAACCTGGAGGGTAAGCAGATGATGATGATGATGATGATGATGACTTGGACGTATCAAGTAGAGTGTAAATACACGAATATTCTGTTTTCCTGTCTCGTTATTTAATTCTGTGTGTCACTAAGTTTTACTGAATTTGTTTTTACTGATGCATTAGGACAATCTTTTTTTTTTTCTGGATTATTTTAGATGCGTTTATTTTTCTTTCCTTCAATCGTTATAACCATGTGTACAGTTTAGTACTACAGTGTGTGTGTGTGTAGTATAGTATGAACTGTATATACATTATAAGACAAGATCTGGCAGAAGAGCAGGCTTCGTAGCCTGAGTCACGCCATGGAAATAAATAAATAAATAAATAAATAAATAAATAAATAAATAAATAAATAAATAAATAAATAAATAAATAAATAAATAAATAAATAAATAAATAAATAAATAAAACAAGGGGTAGCAGATTCACCTGGTATTTTATTCTAATTGCTTGATAACAAACAATGTGTTTTCCCCATTCACGGATTGCCATACGAGGGTCTGGAAAACCTGTAAAAAAATAATAAAAAGTTAAAAAAGGACAAATGCTGTAGCACGAATCCCACACTCACCTGGCGCCCACGGCGAAGTCGGAGATGGCGTAGAAGTAGGAGCGGAGTACTCGCTCATCGCCGAACACCTCGTCACCGAAAGTGTTGAGGCGGTCCAGCGTTATGCGGATATCTGTGGCGGTCACCCATTCCTGGAACACAGAGCACACCCCGTGGTCACACTTCAGAGCAGGTGGGAATAATGGCAGGAGAGTACTTGCAATGAGTTAGAAATAAACTCAATGGCTTCGGTGGTGGGACGATGGTGTTGCCCATGGAGGGTAAGACAAGCAGAGGGAGAGAAAAGTGACGATGGTTAGACTCTGTGTTTAAGAGGTGCGGAGCTAAACGAAGCTTAGTTAGTGGTCAAATACATCAACTTCCTGTTGGTAGATTTCCTAGCACGTAAAATAACTCTTGAGAGACAAAATTCCCGCACCTCAGCGTGTCCGAAAACTATAAGAGCTCGTAGTTAATGGGACGTCAAACTATTATTATTATTATTATTATTATTATTATTACAGTAAACTCTCTCCTCAGCGGGAACCCAAGGGACCGGATATTTTTCTGCTGTATGCAAGATTCTGTTCATAAAGGTGGTTAAAGAAATAAAATAAAAATCATAATGTATACCTCCGTTAGATAATCCAGTATATTATTTTGTACGGTAGTAGATACAATAATACCTCTAATCACACACTAGCATACACTAGTTCAACAGCTCTAACACAAATCTGTTCTTGCTTAGAACCTCCTCACAATCCTGCTCCGTGCCCTTTGGTCACAGGGGCCCGGGTTGGATACCTGGCAGGGTTGGGAATTTTAATCATAATTGGTTAATTTCGCTGACACGAGGGCTGGATGTATGTGACGTCTTCATCATCATTTCATCCTCATCACGACGCGAAGGTCGCCTACAGGAGTCAAATCAAGAGACCTGCATTTGGCGAACCGAACTTGTCCTCGGACACTCCCGGCACTAAAAGCCACACGCCATTTCATTTTTTACCTCCTCACAGTGCACAGTAGTACACTGAAAATGAAAATCCGCAGCCAGTTTTCAGTCATTCGGCCGGGTCAGGAATGAAATGAATGAAGCCCTCATCTAGCGGCGAGGATAGGAACTGTGCCGGCTGCCGAAGCCTGCTGCATTCCTCTGGGACGATGATTAGTGAATGACAGATGAAATGAAATGGTATTGAAGACTGTTGCTGGAAGTAGTACAGTAAATGCGCTGTAGATGACATCGTCCTTGCCGGGACAAAACTACTGACCCGCAGCACATACAGAATGCCTTGACAATATTCACACAATATTGCACCTTAGATGACATAACCTAATCGGCCAAAGTTCTAAACTAAAATATTTCACATAGGAGGTTTTGTCCCGGCAGCGACGATATGTTTTATAGAATTAACACCAATTGTAACACTGTACAGTACTGTCATTTACTTCTTCCAGTAATCCAGGATTGTATCACTAGTAGCGCGCTTCTCAATTAAAATGCAGACATGGCAAATACTATCGAACAATTTCGCCTCATTTTTCGCTAGCTCGATGCCCTTTGGGGCTTGTCGGTAGGACCTCCCTTTATATATACCATTTTCTTCATCTTCTTCGTTCTTGTCATCATTGCCATGGATTTCTATTTATTTTTCATCGAGGAGATGAGTGACGAACACTTCGAAGTTTTCTATTACCACATCCGTCAATACTTCTCGATCAGTGACCACGTAATCTTCTGCACTGGCCTTACCGTAATTGAGGGCCGTTTTTGAAAAACCTGCTTTCTCCGAAAAAATGGAAATTCACTTTTCTATTGATTCGCATTCATATTGAAATCCGCTATAGGATAGTGCAACCTGTTTCTGTAGAACTTGTTTTTTTTTTTTCTGCTGCAATAATAATCGGCAAAAGTTTGATAGTTTTTCCAAAACTAGCTTTCTACTACTCAAGAGTTACAGCAAAACTTGCTTTCTACAGGAATGACTTTTATTTTGAAGTCATTGGAAGCGTTTCTCGTTATAACTGCACGGATTTGGTTTAAAATGAATATGACAATGGAATTATTGTGTAGGGAATAGTGTTCGGTTGTAACTTGCCACCTGCATTTGTCCCACGCCATCTCTCCACTGACAGCTCGGAACATACCACTTAGTCGACATCAGTAGACAAATAAGTTTGAGTGGTGTCTTTAAAAGTAGGAAAGATACAGTTGGAATTCAAGAGGACAAATTGGGGCAAATATTCGTTTACAGGAAGGGGAGTTTGGGATTGGAATAATTAACCAAGGGAGATGTTCAATGAATTTCCAATTTCTTTGCAATCATTTAAGAAAAGGCTAGGAAAACAACAGATAGGGAATCTGCCAACTGGCCGACTGCCCTAAATGCAGATCAGCAGTGATTGATTGATTGATTGATTGATTCATTGATTCATTCATTCATTCATTCATTATCCTTTACATTGCTGAGATAAAGTCTCCTTTGCAAACGCCCCGTGCTTTCTTTTCGTTGGTCATCATCTACACTTTCATTACAATCAGTGTCATTTTCCGCGAAATCACTAAAATCGCAATATATTCATCTTCCGATACTAATGTGGATAACACCTTATAACGTCGGATTTGCCGGGATGAGTGGCTCAGACGGTTGAGGCGCTGGCCTTCTGACCCCAACTTGGCAAGTTCAATCTGGCTCAGTCCGGTGGTATTTGCAGGTGCTCAACTACATCAGCCTCGTGTCAGTAGATTTACTGAAACGTAAAAGAACTCCTGTGGGAGCAAATTCTGGCACCTCGGAGTCTCAGAAAACCGAAAAAGTAGTTAGTGGGACGTAAAGCAAATACTATTATTATTAGATTGCGCTCTTTGCTGGCGGGCGACGTAACTTCCTCATCCCTGACGCGGCTTCTCTGCTAGCTTGCGCGCTGGACATCCCACAGCTCATGAAGCAGGGTGTGGTATTTGTAGTAATGACTCATGAATGGATCAATGGATATTTAGTATACGACTTTCTATCAACTGCATAAAGATGGCTGTGTATATGCTCACGGAGTTTGAATAATTTCTGATTTTAACATTGCAAGTATTGCGTAGTTATAATCGGATGTAGCCTATGTCTCGCTGGTAATATTACGGGCGCAGCACAGCAGATTGCGAGCGCAGCAATATAAAGAATGTTAGTAGTTAGTCTTCGCTGTTTATTGGGTCCAATTGCTCCGCCATGAACTGAGAAATCTTCACCAACTTTTTCTTACAAACATTATTCGATCTTCATGCAAAGCGCTTGCCTTCAGTATCTTAGACCTCTACTTGAAGTTCATCCAATGATATGTTTTTAATTTGCTTACATTATGTGTATGACTTATTTCCTTTACATTAGTGTCAGCAAGGCCATACAACTGTTAGAACTTATGTGAAAGACACGCAATTTAAAGCAATTAGTACCTAAAACCTATTAGTTTTACTCTAGCGGCATGTAAATGCCACACTCTGAAGCATTTGTGCTTGTTTACGTTACCTGTATAACTTAACGGCGTTAAGCAAGGTCATACAATCGCCAGAACTTATGTGAAAGATACGCATTTTAGACCAATTAGCACTTCTCCAACAGCATGTTCTGAAGCTCTTATTTTACGAACTTTTATCATATTTGTGTTTAACTGAAAGATACAAATTTAAAAACGTCAGTATCTGTAGTGAACTGTAGCTGCTCTATAAGGGCATTAAGTTTGCCATAATACTAAAATACATGTGCTTTTATCATCTTTGTATCTCATCATCATCTAACTTTTAAGCTTGTCTAAGTCATATTTGTTTATTTTAATTAAAATATCATGTTGAAAAATGTATTCTTTTAGGAACTTTCGACTGAATTGTATAATTGAATGTTTATGGCTGATAATGACCCCGGACACGTCGAAACTGGAACCAAATAAATATTAAACTCTAATGTAAAAACTGCACTGCAAATGTATATTGTACTGAATAGATGGAATCGTAAATTTTACTTAAATAAATACATATGTCAGTAAAAGAAACTTTGTGATTCTTGTGCTACAGAAGTTGTGCAGTCACATGTTCTAATGTAGAAGTTAAATGAAAGATGGACGACGTGTTGGTGTTCATAAATATTGTATAAAAGAAGAATGGTATTATTTTTCCTTTCTTGGTTTTCTTTATATTCACAAAGCGTGCATATGTCAAAGACAATGTTTAAATTATTTTAAAGACTCCTATGTAGAATAATTTTTACAGAAAGGTGGATAAAATGTTCATGTAAATAAATTTCATACAACAAGAATAACATTAACTTTTTTCTTTATGAATTAATGCATAGCCTATTCATAAGAGTGTACATGCCAGAATTTGAAGAAACGGTGTACTGTAATACTTACATTGTGAATAAATATGTTTAATTGATAACAAAACCAAGAAAACTCTTGTTTTGCTAAAATTACTAACAATTTCTTTACTAATATTTTGTGTAGAAATCAAGTTTTGAAAAAAAAAAACCTGTTGACTTTTGAACCCTTATAGAGCTTACAATTCTTAAATTAAATAAATTCCGAAGATCACCCTTAATAAGCGCTAATCTACAAGAAAAGCAAGTTTACAACTATGAAGCTGTTCTCGGAAAACAGTTTTTGCCTCTCCTGTAATTTTTTTTTCACAAAGCAAGTTTTGCAAAAACAATCCTCAATTACACTCTTCGAGCGTTTGTTGTAGCACATCACTATTTCTTGTTTATTATGGTTCCTTCATCAGGGTGTAACGGTCGTAGCCGTGTTGAAACACCGGATCCCGTGAGATCTCCGAAGTTAAGCAACATTGGGCGTGGTCAGGAGTTGGATGAGTTGCCACGCGCTGTTGGTGGGGGGTAAGGGAATGGAGGAGCGGAAAGGAACTGGCCACCCTACCGTACGTAAACTCCGGCTCAGGAACACCTCTGCGGAGGTTCGGACCTGCCTCCGGGCAGAATAACCCTTACCTTACCTCATCAGGGTGTGAGAGAATCTCGGCTTTGTTAATGCGCTGACGACACTCGTTTCCAAATTACAGTACAGAACACAAAGACAGACATTTCTTGCCGAATACTACTCGGCCATCTTACAAGTTAGATCCATTATGAATACACACGAACTAAAAAGGGTTAGGAAGAAAATTTACATATTCTTTCTCTGTTACGGTATAGTAGCGAAATTTCCTTCCGATCCGCGTCACACAGGTTCCGCTAAATACAGGTAATGAATGTTAAACCATAGTTCACCCGACCGGAAAAAAATTCCGATATGGCTAATTTTCCGGTTCATAAAGGTTCCGCCAAAGTATGGTTTTACTATTATCGTTCCCTCAGTTCTGAGGATCGTAATCTGCGAAGAGGCTGTTGGTCACTTGTCTCAATCTTTTGCAGTCCTCAGCCATTTTTATTCTTGATAACGTTCGACTATCGAGTGCGAACTCGTCCACGATCCGTGAACATTTCCAAGAATGATCTGTTTTTCTATTCCCACGTCGCACAGTGTGTCCAAACAATTGTAACACTCTTTGTTTACGTATTGATGATAATTGGATTCTGACGTTTATAATGAAATCATTGGTGCGAAATGATGTCCAAGGTACATTCTTCGCCAGTACCACATTTCAAAAAATCGATTTTCTTCACGTCTCTAGCACGAAGAGTCAACGTCTCGGCCCCATAGAGGAAAACTGGAAATGGATACTACCTCATTTTCAGTGATAACGAGACAGAGCGACAAATTTGTTGTTAGTCATTACCATAGCGTATCGAAGAGGAAGTGCGACGTCTTCACGAGTTACCGTGGACCGCCGCACAGATGGCACTGCCATCCACAGTGATGTCTGAGCGAGAGGATAACAGAGGCATCATCGGGACTACTACTTCAAAATCTACTAAGAAACTCAAGCATGCAACTTACGTTTGAAAATGATTTCATGTGCTGGACACCTTGGAATATTTCCTGGATGATTTCGCTGCCTTGGAAGTAACCAGCTCCCTTCTTATCTCCTTCGTGCGGAAGAAGAATCGACATTTCAAGTAGTGGAATACGAGTTTTGGTAGCAAACACAGCACATGATCTTCACAGCACCCCAACTGCGATGACTTCGCTTTAATAACATCTAATTTATCCGAGCACCCGAAGAAAGTGTCACCCCATAAACTATCCATACACGATAGCTTTTACGCAACAACATTTTCCAATCGCAGCAACGCATTATAAACACTTTCCGACGCATACGTGAGATATGTGGCGCTTTGCATTGAGCCGTAATCTTTAATTAGTGTTAGGGAAGCAGGCACACTATCAGTCGGTTTGCCGAAAAGGAAAGGACGACATAAATCACACTGAATCACTTTTGAAATATTCCTCACTATGTATCCGGCCAAATGATACACTAAGTACTCTTTGTTACAATTCCGCCCACTTAACTCAGGTAAACTGTTTTCCCAGTCTGGTATTTGAATGTCATTTTCGATGTTCAAAATTTTTTCCCTGATATCATCTACAGCGTGTGTCTTCACTGCACGATTTTTACTTTCAATTTCTCTTGCAAGAATACGCATTTGATTAACAAGAGACGTCAATGGGGATTCAGCTCTATACTCACAGTTTCCGCCAGACGATAAGGCAAGTTTAGACGGTACGTAAATAGACTGCAACGTGTATAAACGTAGAAAGTCAATAGTGGACGGATGATCATCACAACTTAGTGATCGCAGGATACCGAAATGACGTTCTAGGGGATCTTGATTAAATTTTCCTGTCAAAACATACCTATAATTGTGTTCCCACAAATATTCAGACACTTCTAAGGTACTTTCCACGGTAACTCTTAAGGACTCCAGTGTCCTTTGTGAAGCGAATGAATTTTGAGTATCTCTGAGAACATTCTGCCATTTAATTAATGTTTCATGTGCCTGTGATCCTTTATACAGTGCTTGAGTGAGAATAGACGAATTTAATGCGTCAATCAGACAGTTCAAATCGATTGTGAAAATTTCTGTTTGTTTACTGTCTTCTAAACCCTGTGTTTAATACCCCGATAGAATGCTATACCATTAGCGACTGATCTACTGAATAGTTGAAATGCCAGTCTTACATTCATTCGCTGAAACGAATTAGGATCCAAGTGGGCAGAGGTCAGTTTGTAGCAAACTTTCAATCCGGAAAATTCAGGAGACGAGTCACATTCGTAAAGTTTTCTGTAGAATGAATAATCAACGATATTGCCATTATAATTAACCTGTCCTTTGTCATGAAAATTATTTCTTACACATTTAAATATATGTGGCGAGTCTGAAAATGCCCACAATTTTCTGCTGGAGTCAGCTGGATTGGAAATATAACACTTCAGATTCTTTATGTTACCAGATATTCCTAAGCATTTCCACAACTTTTTATTCGACTGGCTACCATCCGATGTGAAACCCATGATTCGGACACTTACTTGCTCTAATTGTATGATGACTTGAATGATAATGTTTCCAATTATATCACCAGGGGTGGCGTTCCGGCTAGCATATATCGCTATGGGTTGTATCCAGTTATATAGAAAAGGAACAAACATAAAAACTACAACATGATTTGCCAACTGACCCTTGCTTTTATCTTCAGTAAATTTCCCCAAATCAACAAAACCATTCACTTGCAACGATTCCGAGTTAAAGCGAATTTCTTCTCGTAACTTCACCTCGTCAAATAACAACATCCCTAAGCGTTCATGTTCCTCCTTTCCATAAAAAAAATCTGCTATGGTAGCGGTAGCATGCTCATTTATGCCTACGAACATTTTAGGCCCTTCACCAAATTTCTCAAGTGGGATTCAGAAGGCAAAGGCAGCAAGTCATGATTTAAACAGTGCCGATAACCCTTGGGAGACTTTATTTTTAAAAGAAGTGCATCAAGAAGAAATTCATTACTATATCTCATTCCTTTTTTTACTTTTCGCTTGACATTTCTTTAACATTGTATCGACTATAATTTTCTGTTTTTTGCCGAGAGAACCGAACTGTTTTAACTCAGTGAAATTTCTCTTTGATTTTATATCAGAAATGTCTTTTTCAAGAACATGTATCTTAGCTTTAGCGACATTGAATTGATTTTGCGTTCTAATGAAATTGCGTTTCTGATTCTTCAATCTCCTCTTTAATAGCGCAATTGTTTTCCTAGCATCTGCGACATTAGAGCTATATTCAACTACTGAGCACACAGGTTGATCACTATCACTGATATTTACGATATGTTCAGGGCTTTTATTAGAGAAATCTCTTCGTGTGGATTGCCTATTCGTGGGGGAGTTGCGTTTCTTAACTGCCTTAGAAATATACTTGGGTAGATTAGGAAATATGTGAGGAAATGCTTCTGTTTTTAATTTCCAGCGCTGTCTTGGTATCTCTACTCTTTCACCATTCACCGTTAAACGAGTCTACTTTTACTAGAAAGTCATCGCAAAAATGAATGTCACAAACGAAACAGTTATGAGTTAATTTTCGGTCTTTTCTATGGATATCCTTCTCCCATTTCAGTAAAACACCACTCTCTTTAGGGGGCGTAAAGAAATGCCTACCTGAAGACGATCGGTCATATCCAGATCTGCAGCCGGGTACAAAACACGAGGGCATGATGTGATAGTTTCCTCCAGCATTGATATACGTTGCCTTATAGCACAATAGCGACAAAGACCGAGGTATTTAAAACATAACACTTCTCACACAACTCAATCGTGAATACACTAATAATGCAAACTGTCGAAACATCTCTGACAGCTACAGTAATGAGCAATAAAAATTACTACATCTGAAGGCAAATATAACGCGGGCTAATGGCCAAGGGTCTCTGTTGACATCGCAATCGCCTGTGCTGCTACCAAGCGGGTGTCCCACCAATCTCTTGAGCTCTCTTACAGGGAAGGGAGAAGATGTCGCACTTCCTCTTCGATACGCTATGGTCATTACATTACATGACTGTTCTTCTCTTAATGTCAGGAGACAGCTTCCTGAACTGGAAATACCTGAACCAAGGTAAGCTTAAAGAATTTGTGACATGTTCTCCAATTCATTAAAGACGTCAATGTTGGCTAATTTCTCGTTCTATCACAATGATTATTTTGGTATTGTTCATGTTAACCTAAAGTCCCATTTGAGGAATGACATTTTTGACACGACAAATGAGCTCTGCCATTTCCTTCTCATCACTAGCAATGAGTGCAGTATCGTCTGCATAACGGAGGCTGGATATTTTCTTACCACCAACAGGAAATCCACCATCCTATTCCTCAAGTGCAGCTCTCATTGTGTACTTACCATAGTTATGAAGAGCACGGGAGACAGAGCACAGCCCTGCCGGATAGATACCTTTCTGGATCTTGACATTCCAAGACAGTTTGCAACTTATTTTTATCATAGCCGAGCTGGCTACATACAAATTCCTTACCAGCCAAACCAAATGTGCCTCAACACTCATTTCCAAACAAACATGCCATTTTTCCTCCCACTTAAGACAGTAGTCTAAAAAGCTGATGGTGAGAAGTTTAAATTCGCTTTCTTTTTTTAAAAAAATCAACTGTTAATACCTGTTCCCTTGTGGCGTTACCTCTAACTAATCCAGCTTGTTCAGGGAGGACCTCTGAAGCAAGGAAAGCTTGAAGAATCTCCTTAAGTATATACAGAATGTCGGAAACAAAGTGAAACCAGTATATGCGCGTTACAGCGTTGGTAATACTGATGAGGAATGTGAAAAAATTACGTCGATATCTAACGCCATGGTCATTTGATCAGCTGGTTGAAGTTGGCCAATCAGATCGCTTCGCCGGCGAATTGAAATGGGCTTTACGAGGCGGTGTTGCTAAATGTGCAAGTAGATTGGTCGGGCTTGAGAGCCATCATCAAACACTAAGACACCGTGGGTTCCAGCTTGCTATGGGCCGAGCCTATCAGCAGGGAGGTCCTTGTTCAAGTATCTCGCATGGAGAAGTTCATTTCTTCTATTGGTCATAAGACACGTGCAGTTTAACAACACCGCCTCGAGTCGCCCGCGAAACGATCTGATTGGTTAACTGCAGCAGCTGGTAAAAGGACAACGCTTAATCACTGTAGAGCCCGGATTTCCATGCACTGTCATATAGAAAAACATGCACAATAAACTGGAAAATATGCACTGTCAAAATTCAGTTCGTTTTGAAACATTGTACAACAAAGAAATTCTCCAGATTGTCTTGATTGAAGCTCATCCTTTTATCTGTCAGCACATTCTTGAGCACAAAAAAATATTTTTCTACGTCACATGACATTACAGGTGCATACTTCAATGAAGACATTTGGGACAAAGTGACGTCAAACTGTACTTCTTTTGCATTTTCACCACAATACGTCTATATATATAACAAGAGTTTTGTCTGTACATTGCTCAGAATTCAAAAAGGATGGCATTTCTGTATCAGACGTGTCCACAGTGACAAGGAAATGCACCTTTTAATTTTCCGTAATTTCTGTCTGTCTGTCACGAGAAAACGGCTGACGAAAATTTAATGAAAATCGTTATGTAAAGTCGGGAAATAAGAAACTACAGTCTACGCTATAAATAATTTCGTAAGACACTCCAATATCACAGAGTCGAAAGAATGCTAAATGTGAAGGCCTACAATACAGAAAGCTCATAACATTGAACAATAATAACATTACATTGACCATTGTTGTCATGTGCTTTGTGTCTTCTGTTGCCAGTCATGTCCAATAGATGGGAATACTGCTGTATACCGAGTATTTTTTGTTTTACGTCACACCGACACAGATAGGTCTTACGGCGACGATGGGATAGGAAAGGGCTAGAAGTAGAAAGGAAGCGGCCCTGGCGTTAATTACGGTACAGCCCCAGCATTTGTCTGGTGTGAAAATAGGAGACCACGGAAAACCATTTTCAGGACTGCCGACAGTGGTTTTCGAACTCACTACCTCCCGAATGCAAACTTAAAGCTGCGCGTCCCTAACCGCACGGCCAACTCGCCCGGTTGTACCGAGTATAACAGCCTGCCTGAATATTGGCGGGAAGTAGCTGGGGAGTCTTCTTAAGCATGCCATTCCTCTGGTTCATAAATTTTCTTATACTACTGGTACGTAACAAACTGGTTCATCATAGCATTCGAGCTATTCAATCCCTACCCTGAGGCACTGATTGGAATGAGCAGTGTGTGTATTTAACGGAACAATGGCAGAGGAGTGTTCATGGCTGTCTGCGGCCTGGTCATTCCAGCACTGGAACTTTGGACTGTTAGATCGGCATCGTAAGTACTGTTCGTTAAAAGTGAGAAAATGTGATGTTTTCATTTGAGCGAGTATTTTATATTGCTTTTAATCCCTAAATTCCTACTGACGTTTTTGTAATGGCCAAAGTTAACTGTGGTTAGGAAAACCGCAGTCTTTCTTAGAATCCCGTAGCGAAGCACGGGTACATCAGATAGCCAAGCTTGACGGATTCAAAATCAGGATTTGAACGGATTACTTTGTTGAACTTATATGTAGCTGCCGCAGCTACTTCTCCGTGCGATGATGGCGGACACTGAGACGCATTTGAATGTCATCAATAACTGGTAATGATTGCCAGCTGCGATAACAAAGTGACGAATGAGACACCGGGTAGGAAAATCCAGGATAACAATGGCAGAGGGTTCAGTGCAAAGCCAAGGTTTGTAAGCTGCTAGCTCAGTTCGTGGTGAGCAGCCGGACAAGCAGCTTACTCCGCTCTAGCTAGTGAGACTTGTCAGTGGGCCAGTCTTCGGACATAGTTTACCGTTTAATACACTGAATTGTGGAAAAGTTTAGTAACAGTTAGTTACAATGGCTGACCCCCTAGATACGGGCAGTCCATTAAGTTGGCATTAGAGACATGTTATATGCACGACTCGCTACCTCAATTAGATTCGGTGAACCATAGACCTACTCTGTCGAACGGAACAACACAATTTCAACCAGCACCTGCCAGTTATGATCATCAACAATTAGCATGCTATTCTCATCAGCAACACCAGCATCAACAGCAGCAGCAGGACCAGCAACAACATCACGGCGCTCAGAACACGGGCACACATACCCCCTCACTACAAGAGAGCATCACACCCGCGGGTAATAATGTATGTACTCCTCATTACGGAAATGACCTACTAGATAATAGTGTAGATGTACCTAATCAACCAGCTAAACGATCTTGCGGACAAATGGTAGGACAGTCAAATGGAACCATAAACGAAGTCGAAAAGTTGATAGACATGGATATGTCAGACGCCAGTACTTCAACATCTAGTAATCCCTCCGTCCAAGACGTGCCAGTAAATACTAACTCAAGTTCAAATAAACTCAGTTCTGATAAGAGAGCGCCTACCTATCGAAGTAAAGACAATAGATATAGTCGCACAGACATAGGCCCGTACTGTATTTTCGTAGAAAGTTTGGGCAGTAAAGTTGGTCATCTACACCCTATGTCGATAGGTGAACTGCTTTTTCAACATAACAATGCCTTTAAAATGGAAGTGGTTGACATCCGCCCTATTGGAAGAAATCGTTTAAAAATTGTAGGTCGCACGGCAGGATCTGCAAATTTAATTGCACAATGTGATGTTTTTAAACAAAGCAATTTATAAGCTTACATTCCCAATTTTCTGATCCATAAACAGGGTATAATCAGAAATGTCGACACCACGTTAAGCGAGCAGGAAATTTTAGAAGAAATTGACTCTCCATATCCAGTTGTGCGTATAAAGAGATATACCAAAAGATCACTTACGAACCCAGATCAAGTTATAGCAATCCCAGTGTGTCTCGTAACTTTTCGATCGCAGTCCCTCCTCACTCATATAGCTATATTGGGAACTCGCTGTGCTGTGGAACCGTATGTTGCTCCGGTAGTGCAGTGTGACTTATGTTTACGTCTGGGTCACAGGCAAGGACAATGTAAGTCAAGAGTAGCGCGCTGTAATAGATGTGTGGGTCCACACTTAACAGAAAACTGTGACAATACCACGGAAATGTGCTGTGCACTCTGTCAAGGTCAACATTTTGCTTCAGATAAGAACTGTCCGGTGTACGTTAGACAGCGAGACATGAAAAGGGCAACTGCTTATAACACACCTTCTATGCATACATCAACAGAGCAGCAAAGTCAGGGATACGCTCAGGTGGTTGCTACTGTACCACAATACAGTAGTCGCGAATAATTTCCTCCTCTACCAACAAAACCACTACAAAATTCATTTATAATAAACAATCAGTATCATACAGCTTTGCCATCAATGCAATGATCACAACAGTTATCCCATCCACAATATCAAGGACAGCAGGAACAAGGGCTACTCTCACCGCATCATGCCACGCCTACGCAACAACTTCCCTCTCTCTCCACTCTACGTCCTACTCGCCGCCAAGAAGCTCTCCCTTCCATCCCAGCTTACCCTCCCCCACACCAACGAGTGCTTGCTCCCCAACAATTACCAATTACACCTATCAGACAAAACCCATACCCTCCTCGTCCACATAACATTCCATCAATCGAAATAATTTCATTATAAAAGAATTAGTCTAACTTATCATGCATATAATCACCTCGTCTCAGACAACACCGATAGAAAATCCCCTTGTCATTCGGGAATTAATATCTAGCTTAATAAATAAATTCAATGGGTTTTAAGGTCCTGCAGTGGAATGCTAGATCTGCCATTGCTAATAAGGAAAGCTTACAGCACGAACTTGGTTGCAGAGATATCAAGGTGGCAGCGATTTCCGAGACGTGATTCAACGCATCAAAACTTATAAGATTTCGAAATTATAATATTCTACGAGACGATTGGTTCGATGGGAAAGGAGGCACAGCACTTTTCATACATAACGCAGTTCCTTTTAAGGTATTGCCTGTCACAGTGGGGGTAGATCCTGGTATACAACTCGTTACAGCACGTATCCATTCACCTGCGCTTGAGTTCATTTGCCTTTCAATATATTGTAAACCAGGCAGAATTATAACACCGGCAGTTTGAAATCAAATTTTATCTCCTTTGGCACCACCGTACCTTATATGCGCCGACCTCAACGCACACAGTACTACCTGGGGGTGTGCCTTCACCGACCGACAGGGTTGCAATATTTTAGACAGTCGACACTTTCAATCTATCCATACTGAATGACGGCTCACCAACACTAGTTCCGTCCTTATATCACCGTCAATCGGCAGTTGATATAACAATGTGCTCTCCCGCCATTGCCACAATCACCCACTGGAATGCACTTAAAGACTCGCTTGGTTCAAATCACTATCCAATACTTATAAACATTGATATTTCTCCTACAAGTAACCCCTCACCATATCCATCAAGCAAGTGGAATATGCATGGTGCAGACTGGACGCTTTTTACGGCTAAAATACACGCTATTTCCGGACCCAAACATCCGCCATGAACAATTGTAATGCCTTTGTCGAGATGATGGAACGTGTTGCTCATATATCTATCCCCCTGAGAAAACCTCCTGGTCAGAAAAACACTCCAACAGTATGGTGGAACGCTGATTGTTCCCGCGCCATTGCTCTCCGGCGGACGGCTCTCCGGGAATTCCGAACACACCTTACCCAAGAAACATACCTCCAATATCAAAAAATTCTGCTCGAACTAAGCGATTTTCCAAGCAAACTAACAGAAATTACAGTACTCAGGATTCTTGGTTAAAGGATTTCGCTGATAGAATTACGCCACCATCACCTAGTTATCCACCTTGTACATTTAATGAAGAGCACTTTCTCTGTTCGCCATTTACAATCAACGAGCTGCGTGTGGCCATTAAGAACTCCACCAATACAGCACCGGACATCGATGAAATCGGATACCTCATGTTACAACACCTTCCTGACGAAACATTGCAGCTTTTCCTCCGGATTGCCAATGAACTTTGGTTTCAAAAATGCATACCTGAGTCATGGAAGACACAAATTGTAGTACCCATCCTCAAGCCAGGGAAAGAGCCAGGAGATCCAGCAGGATATCGAGCTATTGTCCTTTCTTCCTGCATTGGTAAAACGGTGGAAAGAATGATTAAAAATCGCTTGGATTGATGGCTAAAATCACAATCTCTGCTACCTTCTACACAAAATGGATTCCGCAAGGGTCGTGGCACGTATGATAACCATGCCATATTAACCACAGCGATTCATACAGCTTTTCTAAATAAACACTACATTTGTGGTCTCTTTTTGGACATATCCGTTGCGTATGACAACGTACGAATACCAATACTAATGGACAAACTGATTGCTCTTGGATTGCCTCCAACTTCTGTGTCGGGTATATATCAATTTATACATGTCAGATGGCTTTATTTTCGTTATAACCATAGACATCTCGGGCCACGACGATCAACCCAAGGACTCCCTCAAGATGCAGTACTTAGTCCCCTACTGTACACTATTTTTACCCGAGATTTGGAAAATATTCTGCCTCCAAGAGTTAGCATTCTTCAGTATGCTGACGACGTATGCATGTTTACCTCAGCGACAACAGTACCTGCTGCCAAGTGTCGCAGCATGTACATCAACATGGGTTAGACCTCTCTGCAAGTAAATCCTCGGCAGTAATATTCACAAAAAGATGAATTGTACCACCAATTTACAACTTCATCCTGGGATCACAGAGCATCTTAGTTCAACCACAAACCAAATTCTTCGGACTTGTGTATAATTCCCGTCTCACGTGGACTGTTCATATGCAACATATTATTCCAAAATTGGAACAAGGGATCAATATCCTTCGCACATTAATTCGAACTTGGTGGGGAGCACACCCATCTATACTCTTAGTGCTTTATCGCACGCTGATCCGTTCGAAGATGGAATATGGAAGCATGTTTTATTTCAGTGGCAATAAACGCCTACTAAATAAACTAGATAGTATTCAATTTCAGTGCATTCGCATATACCTTGGAGGTATGAGAACCACGCCAACTAATGCTCTTCTCTTAGAAGCCGCAGAGATGCCCTTGACTATCCGTGTACAGTTTCTTTCAGATAAGTTCATACTAAAGCAAACTCACACTAAAAATTCAACAGTTCTAATACCTCTTCGCAGATTACAACATTTAGCAGACGATCAAGACCGGCTTTCTCTGAATCAAAGATATCTCCTGCTGCAAAGTGTCACATATATATACTCACTACTGACCCAAAAAGAGTGTGGCAGACACATATGGTATTCCATTTGAGTACTGCATATGCCCTATGGAAGTGGATAGATCACTAACATATCTACAAAAAGATCACAGATTGGCGCAGTTACGTCAACAGAATTTGACTCTCCGGTATCCTTCGTCTGTTAAAATTGATACTGATGGGTCAAAAATACCAATAAGTGGCGTAGGATGTTCATTCTATTGTCCTGATCAACATGAAGCTCAAGGTTTTCGTTTGCCAGAACATATTTCTATCTAAGCAGCAGAAGCTATTGCCATTATAGAAGCGCTCGAGTATGCCAGACGATTCTACCTAAGAGTATCACTATCATTACCTATTCATTGAGCGTCCTTTCCGCACTATCTACACCGCTTATCCTCCAGAAACCCAATATCTACCAGATCAGTATTATTCAAAAAACATATGAACTCCTAGGACGCGGTTCTTAAGTAAACTTCGTATGGGTCCCAGCCCACATCGGGATACCACATAATGAATATGTAGATGACTTAGCGAAGAAAGCATGTGTCAGTGGACAGGTCCTGAATACTCCCAGCAACTTCATGGATTATACAGTAATTATGTTCCAACGAGCCTATAGTCAGTGGTCACAGAAGTGGGAGGAAACAAAGACCCACGAAGGTAAATTCTACTCAACGATTGAACAGAATCCCCCGTGACGTCCTTGGTTTGCACAATGGAACACTCAACGACGATTCATCTCGACTATCACTCGAATGCGCTTCAATCACGGAAGTTTTAGAAGTCACCTTTATCGCATCAACGTGGTGGACACACCATATTGTTCCTGTGATGGCCAGTCTATTCAGGACCTAAACCATCTATTTTTTGGATGTGCTCATTACCACCAACAGCAAAATGTGTTTATGACAGCTCTGCTTCACGTTAAGCAACAGTCACCAACCTGTGTAAATACACTTCTGGCGACCAAAAACAAAACAAAAAAAGTGTATACTATTATTGGAAACTATTTAACAACTTGTCTACAAATTTGATTGATTTTTTTATGGAAATGCATGTGATTTTAATATATGATGTGCAACATCTATGTCTTTTATATGTATTTATATATTTCACACTGTGACAATGACTTGTAAAGTTCAAACCAGCGTACTGTAATATCCAGGTGGCTGTTTGGTCTGTAACTGATCTAAAGCCAAATATTTTTTTTTAAAGCTGCTAGGTCAGTAATGCGGCGTCACACAAGTGCGATACAAGTTTTATTTTGTTCGTCTAAAATGAGCCGTCAACGAGTAATGTACAATTGACGGTTCGATTTATAACAATGTATAAGCGGAACAGCTTATTCCTAAGAATTACAGAGATCGACACAGATAGGTCTTATGGCGACGATGGGACAGGAAAGGCCTAGGAATGGGAAGGAAGCGGCCGTGGGCTTAATTAAGGTACAGCCCCAGCATTTGCCTGGTGTGAAAATGGGAAACCACGGAAAACCATCTTCAGGGCTGCCGACACCGAGTTCGATAACTGCAGTCGCTGAAGTGCGGCCAGTATCCAGTATTCGGGAGATAGTAGGTTCGAACCCCACTGTCGGCAGCCCTGAAAATGGTTTTCCGTGGTTTCCCACTTTCACACCAGGCAAATGCTGGGGCTGTACCTTAATTAAGGCCACAGCCGCTTCCTTCCCACTCCTAGCCCTTTCCTGTTTCATCGTCGCCGTAAGACCTATCTGTGTCGGTGCGACGTAAAAAAAACAACTAGCAAAAAAAAAAGTGGCTGCCGACAGTGGGGTTCGAACCCACTATCTCCCGGATGCGAGCTCTCAGCTGCGCGCTCCTAACCACACGGCCAACTCGCCCGGTGGTTGACAGTTTACCAACTTAAGTGCTGTATTAATAGTTTTTTGAGATTTTGATTCAATATTTTACAATAAGGTCCGCCTCTGTGGTGTAGTGGTTAGCGTGATTAGCTGCCACCCCCGGAGGCCCGGGTTCGATTCCTGGCTCTGCCACGAAATTTTTGAAAAGTGGTACGAGGGCTGGAACGGGGTCCACTCAGCCTCGGGAGGTCAACTGAGTAGAGGTGGGTTCGATTCCCACCTCAGCCATCCTGGAAGTGGTTTTCCGTGGTTTCCCACTTCTCCTCCAGGCGAATGCCGGGATGGTACCTAACTTAAGGCCACGGCCGCTTCCTTCCCTCTTCCTTGCCTATCCCTTCCAATCTTCCCATCCCTCCACAAGGCCCCTGTTCAGCATAGCAGGTGAGGCCGCCTGGGCGAGGTACTGGTCATTCTCCCCAGTTGTATCCCCCGACCAAGAGTCTGAAGCTCCAGGACACTGCCCTTGAGGTGGTAGAGGTGGGATCCCTCGCTGAGTCCGAGGGAAAAGCCGAACCTGGAGGGTAAACAGATGATGATGATGATGATTTTACAATAAAATTTTCACCAAAGGAACTACATTACACATTTATTACAATTAAATATACTTACGGCATGATTATACAATTAAAAATCATTTAGAATTTCACTACACACTAAGAAACTAACATACACTAAAGAGACTGCCAGACTGACGAATGCGCGCGGCGAGCGGGTGAATCATACTTGGTACCCTTCTTTACAGCACATGGGATATGCTGCTGCGCGGTTTTTCGCTACTTGCTGTGCAGATCGGTTAGATGCGACGAACGATATTTTTTGGGTATCCCCGCTAGTAATTTTGTTATTAATTAGAGAAATTAAACGAAATAATTACCTGATAAGACAACAGGGCTTGTACAAATTGCTGTTTCTTTAATAATCCTCAGTACCAGTGGCTAAAATGGAATTAAAATGTAAGGTTTTCTCCACAAAGTGAGTGTCCCCCCCACTGGCTCCCCCTAATCGCCGCTACTGGATGCCGGGAATTCATTCTCTCCGTCTCTCAGACATAGTCATACTATATAACACGGAAAAAGAGTCCCAAATTCTGCAAACCAAAATTCATGAAACACCCTATCATGCAAGTTAACATTATATATGCGCCAAACTCACAAGAAGAGTCCTATTGTGCTCTATAAACGTCCAAATATTCGATAGTAAATCCAAAGTCTTCAAAATATGCATTTTATCCTAAAAAAGGCCAAAATGTGCAAACATGCAGGGAAAAAGAACGCTTATAATCGTTAAGCCACAAAAGGAATATTTGCAAATTTGAAAATTGTAAATCCGGGCTCTGTTTACGGTCCACGTTGTTCCTGTACATCTTACTTGCATGTGAAATGTGGGCTAAGGTTCTGTCATTGTCACATATTTTAACGTTATTTGGCAACACTCGTGTTTATTACACAACAAGAAATACTCTGAAGCTTCTGTCTATGTGTAGTAGGTCCCGTCTGTGCTGCTTGCGTCTGTCGGATTCACATTTATGTGATGCGGAAAACGGAACGGGACAGATAGCAGGTGGTAGGAACAGCTCAGACAGTCCGCTAAGTTGAAATATGAAGGTGTTTCGGCTGGGAAAACTGTCACGAAGTGTCTGCCAACAGACTCACAGCCACGTGTCCTTCATTCTGGAGTGAACGTTGCGACATTCACAAACTACGCTGCTCTGCAAAACTTAAGGATGACATAGATGAAGCAACATAATATATCAACTTCTTCACCATGACGCAACAGCCCCGAAGGGCCATGGCCTACCAAGTGACCACTGCTCAACCCAAAGGCCTGCAGGTTACGAGGTGTCACGTGGTCAGGACGACTAATCCTCTAGGCCGTTATTTTTGCTTCCTAGACCGGGACCGCTATCTCACCGTCAGATAGCTCCCCAATTGTAATCACGTAGGCTGAGTGGACCTCGAACCAGCCTTCAGATCCAGGTGAAGATCCCTGACCTGGCAGGGGAATCGAACCCTGGGCCTCCGCGTAGGAGGCAGGCATGTTAGCCCTACACCAGGGGGCAGGCATAACATATCAACTACGCGGCGGAAAGGAATGAAAGTGCGGTAACATGTTGCCAGAGGTCTCCTACACGTGCATAGAAACCTGGCAAGTCAGCACGCCTATAGCGCCAAATGGGTCTGGCCCCACGAAACTAGGCAGTTGAAGACAGTGTGAGTCAATCAGCGAGCTGTTACGGTCCACTGTGGAGGTGGTATTCATTACATGTCCCAGGGACAACATTTGGAAACTGAAAGAAGGACGAAGTGTGACAAGTGTAAGTCAGGAGTTTGGTATTGCTCACAGCACTGTTTCACGAGCCACAGGCACGGCCATTGCCCGCCGATCATTACGTTGTGTTCCGCCAACACCCGCACCGTTTATGATGGTGGCAGGCCTGGGCTCGCGTGCTCTTCTCAGATGAGATCAGATTCAGTCTGAGTAGTAATTCTAGACGCACCCTCATCTGGCAAGAGGTGAGGAAAACGTAATGCATCCAGGAACATTGTCGAACATGATCATTTTGGTGGTCCAAGTGTTATGCTGTTGGGAGGCATAACGTTGCATGGGCGTACCGATCTCAAAATCTCTGAGCATGGTGTATTCACCGGTGAACGTTATTGTGATAGTGTACTTCTTTCCCATGTGCGTCCTTTTTAGGGTGCACTCGGCCCTAACTTCATTTTTATGGATGACAATGCACGACCGCATCGAACAGCGCAGGTGGAGGAGCTCTTGGAACGAGAGGATATTGCCCGTTCCCATCGAGCACGTGTGGGACATGTTGGGCAGACATATTGCAGCACGTCCACATGCACCAACGAACATCCTGCACTTGTCAACGGCGCTGGTGGAGGAACGGAACGCCCTTCCACAAGAACTCCTTACCAATCTTGTGGCCAGCAGGGGAACACGCTGCCCGTGGTGATGACACACCCTTTTAAGAACCATGTCCTTTCTTTTGTGATATCCAGAGGACCATCATAAGTCGCAGTGACTTACGTGTGTCCGACTCGTTGGCTGAACGGTCAGCGTTGTGGCCTTCGGTTCAGAGGGTCCCGGGCTCGATTCCCGGTCGGGTCGGGGATTTTAACCTTAATTGGTTAATTCCAATGGCACGGGGGCTGGGTGTATGTGTTGTCTTCATCATCATTCCATCCTCTTCACGGCGCGCAGGTCGCCTACGGGTGTCAACTAGAAAGACCTGCACCTGGCGAGCCGAACCCGTCCTGGGATATCCCGGCACTAAAAGCCATAAGACATTTCATTTTCACTTACGTGTAAGTTATTGTCTCTGTATAAAAAAAGTGTAATTATGTTCGTTTCATCGCATATTTCTTTCCTTGCCTACTGTACCATACTGTAGCAGTTCTTCAAGTTTCAACGAGCTATGTTACTTTGCAGTGACACGAGATGCGAAAGTTACTTTCGTCCTTAAGTTTTGCACAACAGTGTATTATGAGTAAGATTCTAGATAACAGCATATGCTTAAAAACCTTATATTATCCGCAGACAACCCGCGACTGTACTAACCTGCAGTTCAGGGCTGTTCTCGAAGCTGTAGGCAGACGGTCGACCCTCCAGTGTGGAGAAGGCCACGTTACCACCAGTCAGTGGAGAGATGTCAGAGTACTCCGCCGTGCACAAAGCTCGCGCCTCCTCCGGACCCTTCCTCGTGTAACTGCTGTCCGGCAGGCCGTACGTGTCTCGGCAGGTGGCACTGAAAACAGGACACAAATGTTAATACACAAGTATTCTTTACCTTCCAGGGATAGCAGGTGGCATTGCGTGGCACTAACCGAGGTTCCAGGTCGAACAGTAGAACAGTATTAAGGGAAGATAAGCACACCTTTCAAATCCCATTATCAATTTTGCCCTGTTGCTAATTTAAGGGTATAAATGACGGATTAGCAGGGCAGCGGCACGGCGTATATAGAGCAAACATACGCCCCCTTTACCCGGTCTAGAAAGTCAAGAATAACGGCAGAGAGGATCTATCGTGCTGACCACACGACACCTCATAATCTGCAGGACTTCGGGCTGAGCAGCGGTCTCTTGGTAGGCGATGGCCCTTCGAAGCTGTTGCACCGTGTGGTTTGGTAAGCCTCTTTCTCTCACGTGTCAGACAATGTGGGCTTGGAAGTTTTAATGTTCAAAACATTTCTTACAAGACAAGGTGGGAGTCCCATACAACGAAAAACATAACATTAAGCGATTTCCTCAATTGTGCCCAAAGTTGAAGGACTAAAGGGATCGGAAACGCTTCAAATTGTGAGTCATGGACAGCTCTATTAAACTTAAAACACAAATTTCCAAAATCACTTCCGGCCTAAATGCAGTTCCGGAAAAGAGCCCAAAATCGCTTGTTTCTTTACTCGTTTTCTTTTTTATTCAAATACCAGCCAAATTGGCTAATTTACATAACTCTTCCTGTAATGTGTTACTTCTTCTTTCAGTACCCTCAGACGTTTCTTTTTTTGAAAGATGTCCACACCGAATGTAGTTATAAGGTTTCAAGTGAAACTCTGCATTGACTCACATTAGCGCTCGTAGTGGTGCTTAAGTGAAACTCTGCATCGACTCATATTAGCGCTCGTAGTGGTGCTTAAGTGAAACTCTGCATTGACTCACATTAGCGCTCGTAGTAGTGCTTAAGTGAAACTCTGCATTGACTCATATTAGCGCTCGTAGTGATGCTTAAGTGAAACTCTGCATTGACTCATATCAGCGCTCGTAGTGGTGCTTAAGTGAAACTCTGCATTGACTCACATTAGCGCTCGTAGTGGTGCTTAAGTGAAACTCTGTATTGACTCATATTAGCGCTTGTAGTGGTGCTTAAGTGAAACTCTGTATTGACTCATATTAGCGCTTGTAGTGGTGCTTAAGTGAAACTCTGCATTGACTCATATTAGCGCTTGTAGTGGTGCTTAAGTAAAACATTGCATTGACTCACGTTAGCGCTCGTAGTGGTGCTTAAGTAAAACTCTGCATTGACTCATATTAGCCCTCGTAGTGCTGCTTAAGTGAAACTCTGCATTGCCTCATATTAGCGCTCGTAGTGGTGCTTAAGTGAAACTTTGCATTGACTCACATTAGCGCTCGTAGTAGTGCTTAAGTGAAGCAATGCATTTACTCATATTAACGCTCGTAGTGGTGCTTAAGTGAAGCAATGCATTGACTCATATTAGCGCTCGTAGTGGTGCTTAAGTGAAACTTTGCATTGACTCACGTTAGCGCTCGTTGTGGTGCTTAAGTGAAACTCTGCATTGACTCACATTAACGCTCGCAGTGGTGCTTAAGTGAAGCAATGCATTGACTCACATTAGCGCTCGTAGTGGTGCTTAAGTGAAACAATGTATTGAATCACATTAGCGCTCGTAGTGGTATATAAAGGCAAACTCCTAATTTAATCCACGGTCGAATTGATGCGTCGCTATAGCTACCTCCTTACCAGCCTTGACAATCGGGTCCACGCACTGTAATCACGGTCGACTTGATGCGTCGCTCCAGCTAGCTCCTTACCGGCCTTGACAATCGGGTCCACGCACTGTAATCGGAGTAATTACACAGCTCGACACGTGGCGCTGCCGGCAGACCTATTTGCGGTAGAAATGCATACTTCTTTATGGAAAATATATTTACTTTGGTTGCCGATTTATCGTAATTTAGAGTTATGCAGAATGTTACATAGGTTAATACTGTTAAAATGATTAATCTTAAAGGTTACTTTTGTTGATATTTGCCAAAATGATGTCGTGAAATGAAACTGCGGGGAGATGACTTAGTCCAGCTGACGTTCTGATATTGACCCTGATTCCCAATGTATCTTAATTTAGGGAATAAAATAGTATGTTACATTGACTAATATTGTTAAAATGATTAATCCTAAAGGCTACTTTCAATGATATGTGCCAAAATACCGTCGTGAAATGAAACTGCGGAGGATGGAGTAGTCCAACTGACGTTCCTTAATTGTGAGGAATAATAGTAATCGTTTTTATTATCATGGTATTTACATACATAGCAGAACTTACCACAATGCTTTTGTCTTCTGATGTTAATATTGAGATTAAGAGTCCTTGTTCAATTAGAGTTTTAAAATTCTTCAAGCGCTGCTCTCAGGAAGGGGGCTGGACAAAACATAAGAGTCTTACTTTTTCCATATTCGTTGTATGCAGAACATAAATATTTTGACTCAAACATGTTTAAATTTTAAAATCAATATATATAGTTTCAGATTACATTTCATACCTTTCACTAGAATATTAAATACCGGGCAAGTTTGCCGTGCTAAATTCAGACAATAATTTTTACTTGAAATGCAGTAGGGTGGAACAAGTGGCCACGCGGCGTGCAACTGTGAGCTGTGAGCTTGCATCTGGGAGATAGTGGGTTCGAACCCCACTGTCAGCAGCTCTGGAGATGGTTTTCCGTGGTTTCCCATTTTCGCATCAGGCTGCACCTTAATTAAGGCCACGGCCGGTTCCTGCTCACTGCTAGTCCTTTCCTATTCCACCGGCGTCATAAGACCTATCTGTGTCGGTGCGACGTAAAACAAATATGGTAGCGAAAGAAGAAGAAGAATTTTAAATAAGAATTCAGTGAGAGAAAAGTATTTTGAGTAAATAAATTGTAAACTGCTCTCTGCTCGATGATGATGATGCTTGTTGTCTAAAGGGGCCTAATATCTAAGTCATCGGCCCCATTGCTCAGATAACAACACTTCATACGTTGGCCTACAGTCATAGGAGTAGTGATTCTTACTTGTCAATGTTTAAATGTTAAAGTTCAGATTATCATGGATAAAATGTGTTGTGTTGCTGTCATATGGCAAATGCGACACCGCCTAAATGATTATTCTATGAAAGAAAATTCATGGGTAAAAATACGTGATTAGCGTGATTAGCGGCCACTCCCAGGCCGGGTTCGATTCCTGACCCTGCCACGAAATTTCAAACGTGGTACGAAGGCTGGAACGGGGTCCACTCAGCCTTGGGAGGTCAACCGTGCAGAGGGTGGTATCGATTCCCACCTCAGACATCCTCGAAGTGGTTTTCCATAGTTTCCCACTTCTCCTCCAAGCAATTGCCGGGATGGTAGCTAATTTAAGGCCATGGCTGCTTCCTTCCCTCTTCCTTGTCTATGCCTTCCAATCTTCCAATCCCCAACACAAGGCCCCTGTTGAGCATAGAAATTGGGGCCGTCTGGGCGAGGTACTGGTCATCCTTCCCAGTTGTATTCTCCGACCCGCAGTCTTGCGCTCCAGGACACTACGCTTGAGGTGGTAGAGGTGGGATCCCTCACTGAGTCCGAGAGAAAAGCCAACTCTGGAGGGGTAAACAGAGTAAGAAAGAAAGAAAGAAAGATCGAAGGTAAATACCCGACATAGAAACGGAAAACTAAGATGAGAGTGCTACATGCTTTTAGCCACTCCTTAGTTTTGCCCTGGTCTACAGAGAATTCGTGAAATGATAGTGTCCCTCTGCTCTCCCCCCCCCCCCCACGTTCGGAATACAAAAAAGGCACACAGCAACATATATTCGAATATTTCCTAACATAGTTAAAGAAAAACAAATCAGCACACCATTAAAAAACGAATTAGAACATAAATTAAAATCCTTTTTCAGGACGAAGTTACAGCGAGAAATCACTTTGTTCTTGTCTCCATAAAATTCCTGCTCGAAGTTCGAAAAGGTGCACAAGAATGTCACAAATTCCAAGATTTGTAAACACAATTTTAAAAATATAATTACCCCCCCCCACACACACACACCCTCACTAGCGCATAACTATCAGATCTCAATATCAAGCCAACAAGCACCTCATTGTGAACACACGACAGCAAAACAATATAAATAAAACTGAAAATGCGGCAATTTGCGGTATAAAGCTTCCTGTAGGAGGCCAGCGCTCCAGCGACATTGTGGTGAAACTTTCCAACTACAGCTTTATGCTGGGATTCACAAGCGACTGTCAAGACCGGTATAAGGAGCGCAGCGAGGGATCCAGTCGGCCGTGTTTAATCAAAGCCTACTAGATACTAGAAGGCCTGGACAGAGAGCCAGTTTCTTGCAATAAAAGCGAGGCAATAGTTTTTCTCTTTTCCACCGCTAGGTTTGCGTTTATGTTCTGTTGTTTGGCGCGAATTCTATGATTACGTGTGTTACTGCAACATGTTTTATGAGAAGAAATATCATATTAAACTTCATTTTATAAGGTAAGGCCTTGTCTAACATGAAATATGAAGAGTTTTGTCGTTGTTTAATTTATTTGGTCTTACGATTTGCAATATACGGATGGTTGCTGAGATGCATTTAACATTTGTTTAGTTATGTGCTTCCACATTGCCGTCAAGGTGGTGGTGGTGATTATGAAATTAAGAGGAAGTACAACTAGGCAACCACCCTCTCTATAACATTAATCAGTGAGGAAAGCTGGAAGGGACCCGACACTTCGAAAAATGAAAGTATCGGCCAAAGGAAGACAAGGGCCACGAAGGGCGTGAAAATGAAAGACTCCCTCGCCCTGGGAAACCTAATAGCGTCGGGGTCGGAAAAGAACTAGAGTTGACCAAGAAAGGTCGGATAGGACAGTTGAAAGTGAGGAGCCTGGCACAAGTAAGTGGAAGAAATGCAGGACTCAGCTAAGGGCCCCGTAGTCGCCAACCCACGCTCCAAAGTTCAGAGTCCTTGGGACCATTTACTTTCAAGTTTCTCTTTCCATTCTGTAGGTTAAGATGGTTTATTGTTGCGTGCCTAACTGCACATCTGAGCGAAAAAATATACACAAATATAAATTTTTATTTTTTTCCTAAAGATCCGAGTTTATGGGAGAAATGGAGGCTTGCTATTTCTCAACAGGGCAGCAGAAACGTATCTCTTTGGGCTCCTAATGATAACTTTGTCGAATGTCCGGCTCCATTGCTAAATGGTTAGCGTGCTGGCCTTTGGTCACAGGGGTCCCGGGTTCGATTCCCGGCAGAGTCGAGAATGTTAACCTTAATTGGTTAATTTCGCTGGCACAGGGGCTGGATGTACGTGTCGTCTTCATCATCATTTCATCCTCATCACGACGCGCAGGTCGTCTTCGGGCGTTAGATCGAAAGACCTGCATCTGGCGAGCCGAACTTGTCCTCGGACACTCCCGGCACTAAAAGCCATACGCCATTTCATTTTTCTTTTCTTTGTCGAATCAGATTACGGTGTAAGTACTGTGAGAGGAATTCTGCTCCCCGACAAAGTGCCGACGCAAATTCGTCTTCTTCTTATAAATGTATTAATATTTACAACGCGGGCGTTAGGATATCTCGGAAAATGTAACCTTGTCCGAAAGCTGAAATTCCTTACCGCTCCAAAGTTCACCGGGCGAGTTGGCCGTGCGGTTAGAGGCGCGCGGCTGTGAGCTTGCATCCGGGAGATAGTGGGTACGAATCCCACTGTCGGCAACGCTGAAGATGGTTTTCCATGGTTTCCCATTTTCACACCAGGCAAATGCTGGGGCTGTACCTTAATTAAGGCCACGGCCGCTTCCTTCCAATTCCTAGACCTTTCCTATCCCATGGTCGCCAAAAATCTATGTGTGTCGGTGCGACGTAAAGCTACTAGCCGCTCCAAAGTTTAAAGAGACGTTTCAGTGCCGCGACTGTGATCAAGCACACATCACATACGTTATACTTACAACATTTTTCAGGCCTGTTCTTGATAACATTGCAAAGAAAGTGATTAATGACTGTGATTTATTAAACAAATTCAAGAGCAAGCCTCCGAGCAGAAAAGTGTTGAAATTATGGAAATAGGGTAAAATCGGGCGAGTACTTCTATTTAAGCCTATTTCCCTATTCTTTATTCTTGTGTGATAAACAAGTGCAAAATGAAAGAAATCAATGAAGTGTAGTGTGTTCTAAGTTGTTTTATATATTTATATCTGATTCACACCGGTCATAATGATAATAAAAATGTATTATTTCGCGTTATTTTATGAATCTTCAATATAAAAATATAGAGAGAAGATGAGAACAACAGAACATAAGCGCGATCCAAGCGGCCATTGCCTGAACTATTTCGTTCGCCCAGAAATGTGTCTGCTTGTCCAGGCCTTCTATATAGCGTAGGCAACGGTTTAATCGACTGGATAACGAGGATTAAGAAATGGATCACATTTTTTAGGACTAAATAAAGAATATATTCTCATACTATATTATATTATATTTATCTACAATTCGTAGCTCATATCCCTAGGATGTTGCTTGCCTGAAGCAAAGGACTACCATTTCATATTCCCGCTGGCCTACGCTGTGCATACGAGGAGTAATTTGCAGTCCAGAGCAGTTTTAAGGCAAATATGTTTTGTTAAATCATTAAATTGTATTTTTCTAGCTTAAAATATCTGCAGCTCTTTGCCATGTACACAAAGCTCTTACCAGATTCACCTGAAATTTTCAGAGAATGTTTCAATATGTACAGGAAATAAAAGTAGTTCTACATGTGAAATATTACCTTCATATTTTTTCTCCTAAAGTAGTACCAAATTGGATTTTTGTCTATGGTATGAGTAATGAAAACTTGAAAAACGTATATCTCAAATAGTGATTGGCGTGCCGTGAATACGTTTGTTGCCCCAGTTGAAGAAAAACCCACCGCATTAAACTATTTACTTACAGTGTCACCCGGTAACGGATCGTAACAGTACAGTTATGGTTTTCACAGAAATGTACTGGGACGTTTGGTTTTTTAACTTAAAATCCTAACCTAAACTGATTGAACGACGACAGACATGCAAAAGTATTCCACATGATGAAAAATACTGTTATATTCACAAAGAATGTCACAGAACTCGCAAAACTTCACCTATAACACAAGAACAACACTGCAAAAATTTACAGTCCGTACTACCATTAAGGCAAACCCACGGGTGTACAGCAACAACATTCTTGTACTTCGCGCTTGTCTGTGTTCATGATGAGCAAGCTAAATATTTTCCCGAGAATATATTTAAAAAAATGTCTACACGTGGTATCAAAAACTTTATACATGCCGACATCCAAAAATAAAATATATACCTTTATTACAATTGATCTCATAAAATGGCTCTATTTTATTAGCAAGACGATGTGCAAGTGGCTGTACTATTAACATACTGATATTTTTCTTGTAGCCTCTGATGCGTGGCGCAGAAAAGAGGCGGCCGGAGTCAGTTCTAGATCCACCTTTTATTTCAAAATATCACCACTAGTCTCGTTGCTGTCGACAGCTAACTCCACTGATAGTTACATCGCGGGTGCATCAGTGAAAAAGGCCAAGGCCGAGCGAGCGATTCCCCTCTCACCCTCCAGCGTCACATAGTCATGTCACCAGGAAGTTGCGATACAGTACTTGCACGGAGCTGATGGTGTTGACATTTGTACGGAATGCCAAACATTCCAGGAAATCACTGAGCATGGGTTAGTGCTGAGCAAAACAGTCAACAGTCAAAATAACGTACTGTTTCCGACAAAAATAAATGAAATGGCGTATAGCTTCTGGTGCCGGGAGTGTCCGAAGGCAAGGTCGGCTCGCCAGATGCAGGTCTTTTGATTTGACACCCATAGGCGACCTGCGCGTCGTGATGAAAATGAAATGATGATGAGGCGACACATACATCTGCCCCATGCCAGAGCCGGCCGCCTCTGTTACAACTAACATACGTTTCTCAAGCTAGTTGGCCTTTCGCTGTGAGACGCTGGAAATATCGAGGGTGGCCCACAGCCCACACAGCGGCTTCAAGCGCATGCGACTTGAATTTCGCTGTGGTAGCAGCGCACTTTCGCGCCAGCATGGAGAGCGGATTGTCGAGACACCTGTACTTGGCTTGAATTAGCTGTTTGCAGTTTCTTAAACGTTATACACGTGCTATAAGGAATAATACGAAAATGTAAATACAAAATTGTGTGCCCCAGCAGCGCCGCAGTGCACGCGACAGTAGTTTATACCTGACCGCAAAACCCAGAGTTATTATTAAGCATATGAGTGTTTTCGACTAGTCTGCCAAATTATATCTCAACAATAATCAAAACTGTACCACAAGGAGCATTTTCCATGCGAGATATAAAAAAGTAACCATTATTGTTAATAACCTTGCAACAAATTAACTAATAAACTCCAAACTTTGTGTGGTGCTATGGCTTGTTTTTTAAATTTGGTTCTGGTAAGTAGTCAAGGGAGTGCCCAGGGTGAGGTTATGGGGTTCATCCTCCCCCCCCCCCTCCCGAAATAAAAGTGAACTTGACAAATTTAAGCAGCATCCGTTCGCCTCTGTGGTATAGTGATTACTGTGATTAGCTGCCACCCCCGGCGGCCCGGGTTCGATTCCCGGCTCTGCCACGAAATTTGAAAAGTGGTACGAGGGCTGGACGGAGTCCACTTAGCTTCGGGAGGTCAAATGAGTAGAGGTGGCTTCGATTCCCACCTCAGCCATCCTGGAAGTGGTTTTCCGTGGCTTCCCACATCTCCTCCAGGAAAATGCCGGGATGATACCTAACTTACGGCCACGGTCGCTTCCTTGTCTATCACTTCCAATCTTCCCATCCCCCACCAACGCCCCTGTTCAGCATAGCAGGTGAGGCTGCCTAGACGAGGTACTGGTCATCCTCCACAGTTGTATCCCCCGACCCAATGGCTCACGCTTCAGGACATGCCCTTGAGGCGGCAGAGGTGGGATCCCTCGCTGAGTCCGAGGGAAAACCAACCCTGGAGAGTAAGTAGATTAACTAAGAAAGAATTTACGGGTAGCTTATTACGGTAAATTATACAGCATTTCATTCAGTAGAGTCCAAATCATTTTATGAGACAACATTTGGAAAAATAATTTTGAAAAAAATGCTTTCCCGCTACCCTGAAGGAAATAAAATTTTATTTAGATGTTATCCATTTAAAACAGAGTTTTTGATCACCAGTCACGGAGTAATACAGTCATATTTTGCATATTTTGACATTACTCTAAATCATCTGTTCCGAGGCAACTGATACATTTTACAAGCTTTTCTGAGTGTGCGTTACAAACATGTCTATTACGACTATTACACTTTAGAAAATATTGCTTTGGTTTGCTCAAACTTTTCTTTTCTGGTTTTAGCATCTCTCACGCAAACGCAACACCGGCCTTTCTCTGTAGGAGGCTGGTTTCGATGGGGTCGTTCCAGCTTGATTTTCCTGTCTACGATAGATTCCAGTGACCGAACAATCTGCTCGGAAAGCCCTTTTGGATTTGCACTTCTGTCTTCCACTTGAGGCGTCACCTTTTCCAGTGCAACTTGCAAAAGGAATAGCTTTAACCTGTTATGCTTTGTAAGATTGAAAAAACAAACGATGTAGATGCTTAGAAAACAATACCATTGTTGGAAATTGCCATTGTTGATCAAATCACGTTCACTAGAATATGCATATTTTCGTTGATTGTTGCAAATGTGAGAACCATAACAAGCAACGCTATAAATATTCTGACATGGACTCCCGATATGGGAGAGGGGTTCATTAAACTCATACTAACATTTGTCATTTATTTTATCAAGTGCACTATATGACAACTAAAAACATAATACTGTGGCCTTATAAACTAGTCAAGGGACAATTATTCGAAAGGAGGAGGATCTGTGAACATTTTTGAGGATAATATCAGTGATATACCGTGTGATTCAGCCGCCCTTTCCAACATAGTTTTATGCAACCCGCAATATTCATTCTGTCCGGAAAACATCTGCCCTGCCGGTGTACTCGGACAACACAACCGGATATTTTGGTATTTACCGCCTCACCATGATAGGACGCCGTAATTTATACTCGTATTAAACGCCTGGAAGATATGTGTGTGCCTTCTAGATCATATGAACCTGACACGACGGCGAAACACTAAATTGATATTGTGACTGCAGTGCACGTAATACATGCTATTATCTGCACAGTATGCCGTAGGGAACTGTAGTAGTTGGTAAAGACGCGGCGGAGAGGGCTTACGTGTGAGGTGGGTGGGGGTGGAGTTCCAGTCCGACGCGAAGATTCCACACTTTTTAAATATTTGCTTAATACTTACCGCACGCAATGTAAGTTCAATACCCGCTTTCATGCAAATTGTGTGTGAATGAATGTGTATGTGGCCTCAAGAAGGGCCGATTAATTACCAGGCCGGAGGCATACGGCCCGGAAATAATAGGAACACAACTGCCCTGACAATGTTTTTTCGCAGCAAATGCTCGATGTGATGACCGTTTTGGTTTATGCACATTCGAGCCCGGTGTCCAATAGATCGTCTTGCGCGCTGAAGCATTCCATGTGTAATTGCTCGCCAGGCGTGCGTGATGAGTTGCCGGAGCTGGTCGGAGTTTTCCGGCGCTTGAGTGTAAACGACATTCCCCAAATGCCTCCACAAGAAGAAGTCTGATCTGGCGGGCCAAAAAGCAGGGCCTCCTCGTTGTATCCATACCCCCGGCAGTCGAACGTGGTGGAGCCCCAGCCTGTTGCAACCACATCGTCAAACCGATCGTGCAAGGGTACATCCTCCAGCAGCAGTGGGAGTTCCTGACCCAGAAAGTGCAGATAGTGTGGACCCGTGCAATGGCCCTCAAAGAAATAAGGTCCAATCAGGCTTGATTGGCCCCCTGTCCCACCCGGATGGTATGGGTGAAATGTATGTTCATGCAGTATTCGCCAGACGGACGGCTGGCTGGGGTTTGCCTGTCGTCCAATTGCCCTTGTACTGATGTGTGGATTATTACGAGTTGCCTCCAGATGGGCCTCTTCTGTTTCACTAGATAACGGGCCTATCGTCGCTTGGAAAACATGCTTGTTGTCCTTAGATGTCTTTCAATACGGCGGAATGTCGTCGCAGCCGGGTATCGCCTGTCGGTATACCGTTCCTGGTACAGATGTAGTACCTCGTACGCGTTTTGTCTTGCTTCCCCATAAATGAGGAGCATGTCAACGTATTCTTGTGTGGAAAGCGTGCCGAATGACAGGCCCCAACCAGCGGAGTATACGCAGGGCAAGAGATGAATAACAGCGTCGTTCTACTCGTTAAATGGGGCAAACACGAGCCTGTGTTTACGTATTCAAAGATCATACGGATGCAAAAATATTTGAACGATGCAGGATTCTAACCACCGATGGCACATTCCGTCGATTGCTTGGCTAACGCCTAACCACTGCTGGGAACGTGCTGGTGGTACGACGGGAGGAGAGTATATAGGCCTACGCCATCCTATTCGGTGTTTAAGACATTAATTACTGCACTGTTGCCTAGTTTTATTCATTGATTCCCTTCTTCGTTACACCCTGTTACGAGGCACGACACATTAAGATACTTATATGGTCAAAGGAGCGGAGGGTATAACCTGTCGGTAGGGTTCAGAATCGTGTGCAAAATGTACTCACTGGGCATCAGTACAGTACAGTACGCCTGCAGGGGGAAGAGTCATCTTATAACCATGTCACACGTTAGTTGGGTTGCATAAAACGACATTGGAAGGGGTGGCTGAATCGCACGGTCTAAAGCTTCGAGTTCAACGAACCCCCACCACTCCACTCTTCGTCTTAGGAGTCCTAGGGTTAAAGTGTAACAAAATATAACATGAGAAAAATACTTTTGAGCGACTATAATTTCATCACTGTAGTTGTGCTCTCACCTGTAGAACTGGTAGGGAATCCAGGGTCCATCTTCTGAGGTCCGTTTGTAGATGGCAAAACTCTCAGGTCTTGGAGAGTGAAACCACAGCCTGACGTACGTGATGTCGAACGCCTTTCCTACGAAACAAAACACCATCCATAAGATACACTGTAATCAAACAGTTACAAGTGCACAGTGATATCAGAAATACAGATGATATGCTTCAAACAGTTTTAGAGATGAATGATCAGCGGGTATATTTACCCTGAGGGTATGGAAGTCAGACCTAAGCTAGGACTCTTATGATACATGAAACAAGTGTACGCTCTACAATACCCACTTGAATCCAACAATGAAGAGTCCGTAGTTATGGAAACGTGTGCCACCTTCTCAGTACACGATGAAGTCCCCCGAAGTTCCCCTGCCGATCTTCTGGCCGCACTACGACCTCACAGGATGGGGCGAGTACATAGTCCACAGTCCCCGCAAGAGGGCGCTGGTCTACCTCCTGTCGCTGGTCGCCAGCACTGTACGTTCAGCTCACACTCAAGTTTGGTAACGTAAAGGGCTGCCTGCCAGTAAATATCCAAGTTGCAATTTTACAAAATGGCAAAGAAATCAGAATCCCTGTTAGGCGATATGTCCCTGAATCAGGTGAACACGAAGTGTGTCACCGGAGATCTGTTATTTGCCGACATCGTATGCCATTGACGTTCTTCCATCTGACTACCTCTGCCGGATTTGAATCCGCGATCTTCAGATGTGGAGGACGACAGGGGACGTGGACCAAACACCTTGTATAATCTGTCATCCTTCAGCACTCTCCGAGTCATTTTATCCAAGTAACGAATCAAGTTTGTGCAAACGCTATTGTCAAGGAATTTTCATTTAAGTATTCGTATAGAGCGGTGGCTCTTCCTCAGAAGTTCTCCACTTTCAACCCCCACGGTACCTACTCTGTGTTACCTCTCCCTTGATCTCGTCTCACTAGAAGTTATTAAGCGGTACTTCCCCATAAAACAACATCACTACTACCACCACAGTAGAAGTAATAGGGGATGGTTATCAAGTTGTACCTCCCTTCTTCACTACCATTTCACTAGAGGTAATAGGAGATGGTTATCAAGTTGTACCTCCCTTCACCACTACCATTTCACTAGAGGTAATAGGGGATGGTTATCAAGTTGTACCTCCCTTCTCCACTACCATCTTACTACAGGTAATAGGAGATGGTTATCAAGTTGTACCTCCCTTCTCCACTACCATCTTACTAGAGGTAATAGGAGATGGTTATCAAGTTGTACCTCCCTTCTCCACTACCATCTCACTAAAGGTAATAGGGGATGGTTATCAAGTTGTACTTCCCTTCACCACTACCATCTCACTAAAGGTAATAGGGGATGGTTATCAAGCTGTACCTCCCTTCTCCACTACCATCTTACTAGAGGTAATAGGAGATGGTTATCAAGTTGTACCTCCCTTCTCCACTACCATCTTACTAGAGGTAATAGGAGATGGTTATCAAGTTGTACCTCCCTTCTCCACTACCATCTCACTAGAGGTAATAGGGGATGGTTATCAAGTTGTACTTCCCTTCACCACTACCATCTCACTAAAGGTAATAGGGGATGGTTATCAAGTTGTACCTCCTTTCTTCACTACCATCTCACTAGAGGTAATAGGGGATGGTTATCAAGTTGTACTTCCCTTCTCCATTACCATCTCACAAAAGGTAATAGGGGATGGTTATCACGTTGTACCTCCCTTCTCCACTACCATCTCACTAGAGGTAATAGGGGATGGTTATCAAGTTGTACCTCCTTTCTTCACTACCATCTCACTAGAGGTAATAGGGGATGGTTATCAAGTTGTACCTCCCTTCTCCACTACCATCTCACTAGAGGTAATAGGGGATGGTTATCAAGTTGTACCTCCCTTCAGCACTACCATTTCACTAGAGGTAATAGGGGATGGTTATCAAGTTGTACCTCCCTTCTTCACTACCATCTCACTAGAGGTAATAGGGGATGGTTATCAAGTTGTACCTCCCTTCACCACTACCATCTCACTAGAGGTAATAGGGGATGGTTATCAAGTTGTACCTCCTTTCTTCAGTACCATCTCACTAGAGGTAATAGGGGATGGTTATCAAGTTGTACTTCCCTTCACCACTACCATCTCACTAGAGATAATAGGGGATGGTTATCAAGTTGTACCTCCCTTCTCCACTACCATCTCACTAGAGGTAATAGGGGATGGTTATCAAGTTGTACTTCCCTTCACCACTACCATCTCACTAGAGATAATAGGGGATGGTTATCAAGTTGTACCTCCCTTCTCCACTACCATCTTACTAGAGGTAATAGGGGATGGTTATCAAGTTGTACCTCCTTTCTTCACTACCATCTCACTAGAGGTAATAGGGGATGGTTATCAAGTTGTACTTCCCTTCACCACTACCATCTCACTAGAGATAATAGGGGATGGTTATCAAGTTGTACCTCCCTTCTCCACTACCATCTTACTAGAGGTAATAGGGGATGGTTATCAAGTTGTACCTCCCTTCACCACTACCATCTCACTAGAGATAATAGGGGATGGTTATCAAGTTGTACCTCCCTTCACCACTACCATCTCACTAGAGATAATAGGGGATGGTTATCAAGTTGTACCTCCCTTCACCACTACCATCTCACTAGAGATAATAGGGGATGGTTATCAAGTTGTACCTCCCTTCACCACTACCATCTCACTAGAGGTAATAGGGGATGGTTATCAAGTTGTACTTCCCTTCACCACTACCATCTTACTAGAGGTAATAGGGGATGGTTATCAAGTTGTACCTCCCTTCTCCACTACCATCTCACTAGAGGTAATAGGGGATGGTTATCAAGTTGTACTTCCCTTCACCACTACCATCTCACTAGAGGTAATAGGGGATGGTTATCAAGTTGTACTTCCCTTCACCACTACCATCTCACTAGAGGTAATAGGGGATGGTTATCAAGTTGTACCTCCCTTCACCACTACCATCTCACTAGAGGTAATAGGGGATGGTTATCGAGTCACAGTGACAAGCAACACATGGTCACGATGGTGATGTTTCAGATGTTGTACTTGTTTTCACAGGTTCTGTCCTCGTACCGCCTTAAACTCCACCAGACGAACTCGTCGTTGTGCAGTTACCTGCAGACCATCTCGTATCTCTTCATCAACGGTCTTGTATTCCTCCCTTACTTCGGGTAAGTCACTGACTTCCTGTTAGTAGAACGGTTGTTGCAAACATGAGAGTGAATTGCCGCACCTCATCTTCCTACAGCTTGGTGGGAGTCGCGAGTGCGGGTCCTGTTTTTACTGCTGGGGGCTCTTTCTGGCACCAACCCAGCTACTGCATTCTTCTGTTTTGGTCGGCAGTGTGATGTGTTAGACAAACACAAATACCCAGTCCCCGAGTCGAAGGAATGAACAAGACGCGATTAAAATCTCCGACGCGGCCGGAAATCAAACCCGGGACCCTCCGAGCGAAACGTTTAAACGGTGGCAATTCAGTGAAGGAGCTGGACTGTGTGTACTAACAGATCACGAGGGCCTCACCTTCTGATTTCTGCAGGACTGTGTGTACTAACAGATCACGAGGGCCTCACCAGGACCACACAAGGTGAGGCTGCTGATTACTGCAGGACTGTGTGTACTAACAGATCATGAAGGGCCTCACCTGCTGATTTCTGCAGGACTGTGTGTACTAACAGATCACGAGGGCCTCACCAGGACCACACAAGGTGAGGCTGCTGATTACTGCAGGACTGTGTGTACTAACAGATCACGAGGGCCTCACGTGCTGATTACTGCAGGACTGTGTGTACTAACAGATCACGAGGGCCTCACCTGCTGATTTCTGCAGGACTGTGTGTACTAACAGATCACGAGGGCCTCACCTGCTGATTTCTGCAGGACTGTGTGTACTAACAGATCACGAGGGCCTCACCTGCTGATTACTGCAGGACTGTGTGTACTAACAGATCACGAGGGCCTCACCTGCTGATTACTGCAGGACTGTGTGTACTAACAGATCACGAGGGCCTCACCAGGACCACACAAGGTGAGGCTGCTGATTACTGCAGGACTGTGTGTACTAACAGATCACGAGGGCCTCACCTGCTGATTACTGCAGGACTGTGTGTACTAACAGATCACGAGGGCCTCACCTGCTGATTACTGCAGGACTGTGTGTACTAACAGATCACGAGGGCCTCACCTGCTGATTACTGCAGGACTGTGTGTACTAACAGATCACGAGGGCCTCACCAGGACCACACAAGGTGTGGCTGCTGATTACTGCAGGACTGTGTGTACTAACAGATCACGAGGGCCTCACCAGGACCACACAAGGTGTGGCTGCTGATTACTGCAGGACTGTGTGTACTAACAGATCATGAAGGGCCTCACCTGCTGATTACTGCAGGACTGTGTGTACTAACAGATCACGAGGGCCTCACCTGCTGATTACTGCAGGACTGTGTGTACTAACAGATCACGAGGGCCTCACCTGCTGATTTCTGCAGGACTGTGTGTACTAACAGATCACGAGGGCCTCACCTGCTGATTACTGCAGGACTGTGTGTACTAACAGATCACGAGGGCCTCACGTGCTGATTACTGCAGGACTGTGTGTACTAACAGATCACGAGGGCCTCACCAGGACCACACAAGGTGAGGCTGCTGATTACTGCAGGACTGTGTGTACTAACAGATCACGAGGGCCTCACCTGCTGATTACTGCAGGACTGTGTGTACTAACAGATCACGAGGGCCTCACCTGCTGATTTCTGCAGGACTGTGTGTACTAACAGATCACGAGGGCCTCACCTGCTGATTACTGCAGGACTGTGTGTACTAACAGATCACGAGGGCCTCACGTGCTGATTACTGCAGGACTGTGTGTACTAACAGATCACGAGGGCCTCACCAGGACCACACAAGGTGAGGCTGCTGATTACTGCATGACTGTGTGTACTAACAGGTCACGAGGGCCTCACCTGCTGATTACTGCTGGACTGTGTGCACTAACCGGTCACGAGGGCCTCACCAGGACCACACAAGGTGAGGCTGCTGATTACTGCTGGACTGTGTGTACTAACAGATCACGAGGGCCTCACCAGGACCACACAAGTTGAGGCTGCTGCAGGACCACACAAGGTGAGGCTGCTGCAGCGCCATCGCTTTGTTCACGTATTCCTGCATGGCAACTCGTAGAGCAGTGGGGTTGAGCCTCCACATTCGCCTGATCTCATTTTGAAACTGAACAAGGTCTGTACACAGACGTCGATGGTATTGGGGAAGAAGCGTTGTTTGTAAAGCGCGTGTGTAGTTCGGTTGCCCTCATCTGATGGAATTGTTGTCCGGCTCATCTGTTGAGGATCGAGCTCGGGGACTACGTGTTTCTGCAAGTCTAGATATACAACATTTATATAGAAAAGATAACCAGCAGAGAAATACGTGTTTTATATATACAAGGCTCATTCTTGCTATCTGACCTCCTTATTCTTTTCCGACCTCGGTGGAGATATAGGAAGTCTCCTCCCCTTCCTTTCTTTTGCTGAATGCTTCATCCCCCTACTTTATACTCTGATCAGTATTCATAGAAGTTGGTTGTCACCACAACATTGACTTGGTGTCAGGAAGGGCATCTAGCCGTAAAACAGGCCTTAATGCAGGCCTGAATTTCTGTGAGGGAAAGGCGAGTAATCCGTCTTCTAAGATAAACAGGTACAGTGATACGGATGACGGAACGAATGAAGCGCAATATCCGATCAGTGCCAAGAGAGAAATGTTCTCTGCGAATCAAGGAACTTTATTCGAGGTGTTCAACAGCTTACGGCACATCACAATTTCGAATCAGCTACAGCCCTTCAGGGAGTGAGAAAGGCCGAGGATGAGGAGCAGAGGGAAGAAGGCGGCGAGCAAGAAGACGAAGATCAAATCAAGATTGGAATCTACGAACAGACCCTACAGTGCATTTGGCGCGCTTCATGAACTAATTGACTCAGCTCAGGACTGAGAGAAGAGGAAACAAGTTTCTTTGTTTGATATGTGAAGTGCAGATACAGGTAAGCTCTCAGATATTGTATCATGCTTTGTGTAACAGTGGTCATGAGCAAAAACACGAAGTTTTGTGTAATGCGGAAACTTTTCCAATTCGGAAAAGAAAGCACTTCCTTGAGATTCCACTTTGAGCAAGTTTTACTGTATTACAGATAGTGTACCAGAAAGAAAGATTATACACAAGTAGTAAATTATATGCGGAAGCAAATATATTTAATGTAAAGCAGGTGTATGCCCTTGAAATATATTAACAAGAGCAAAGATAGAATTGAGAATATTAACCAAGAATATTCAATACGCAGCAAGATGTATACTTGGGGACAAACATGACGTCCTCGCCTCACAGCGGCAGCCCGGTGTTTATTAGCGGCTACGGTACTCGACACGAACGAAGGATAAACACTGAAAAAAGTGGTTTGGCAACCTCTCCACACCAAACAAGAACTCAGGAGGGTGCAGGGTGTGGTTGACACTTACAGGAACTAAGACCGTCGTGTTTTACCATCGTTGTGCGTTATACAAACCCAAACTCAATAATTAAACAAAACGCAATTTCTTGTACTTCATTACAAAATTCTTCAATGTGTTACTGAGGGTGTAAATGAAATGAAATGGCGTATGGGTTTTATTGCCGGGATGTGTCCGAGGACTTCGGCTCGCCAGGTGCAGGTCTTTTGATTTGACTCCCGTTGGCGACCTGCACGTCGTGATCAGAATGAAATGATGATGAAGACGACACATACACCCAGCTCCTGGGCCAGCGGAATAAAACAATTATGGTTAAAATTCCTGATCCTGCCGGGAATCGGACCCAGGACTCCTGTGACCAAGGCCAGCACGCTAACCATTTAGCCATTGAGCCGGACACTGAGGGTGTTAGCATAATATAACTCCACTAATTTATAAGTTAATGTGGCTAAGTGTAAGAGGAGGCCAAGCGCCACTTGAAAGCAGCCAAAGAAGCTCAACTCAGTAGCAAGACTTTCCGAGTGCCTCTTGATGGATCGAAAAGGACCCACTCAGGAAACTAGAACTTAATGTAAGGAAGACTAGGGCCCATAAGAGAGGAGGATGTCCGGCTCCGTGCTGGCCTTTGGTCCAATAATAATAATAATAATAATAATAATAATAATAATAATAATAATAATAATAATAATAATAATAATAATAATGTATTTAATGCGTCAAAGAGATAGTTACGAGATTATATTTTTTTAAATATTACTAGTAATAGTAGTCGAATTTTTCAATCTCTGAGTGCACCGATGTGTAATAATGGGTGTCCACAAGGCACAGTATTAGGCCCATTATTATTTATTCTATTTATTAATGATCTAGAGAAAACAGTAGCAAAAGAATCCTTTGCCATTTGGCGTTATTATGATGTCCTAATGCACCCTATTAAAAAGTAAGCATTTTTGAAATGCGTAAGGTCTGCTGATGAACAGCCCATGTCTAAAACAGGACGTCAATTTGTTAGCAGGGACGATGACGAAGAAGAGGAAGAAGCAAGATGAGGATGAAGATGACTGAGAGAGGAGGGATATTTTACTTTTAGAAATAAGAACTAAACCTCTTGGAAACGTGATTGCTTTGTATTGTTTTTCTGCTTTTTTGAAAGTGTGTACGGATAGTTTGAATATACTGTGTTGACTGCCCGTGTATTTTATTAACTGCTCTCTCTGGGAGCTCCTTGCTATCCGACCTCTCTAGACCATTCCCTTTCCCTTCATTCTTCGAATAATCGGACTTCTCCCTTTCCTTTCTCTGGGTTGTGCTGGCCAGATGTACTTCCTCTGAAAACGTAATGACTACAACTACAAAAACAACAGCTTACAGTGGAAATTCTTACGCTTCAGAGGTGAATTCGTCTCGGGTTACACAATAGAAGGAAGCCTTCTCAGTGGAGGACCCTCATTTCCAAAGCTATAATAGTCCAGTCAAGATGTACATCCGTGCTTGCAAAAGGTCCGGTTGTTATGAATTTTTTATATGCTGTTAGGACCTAAACCAACATTTTAAAAAAGATTCGCAATTTCCAAAGTGCTGTGCGAGCGGCGGTGCACCCAGAAAACCATGAAATTTTCGGACTTTTTTCAATTTTTGCTCAATATCTCAGTGAAGGAAGGGTTTGACCGACCGGTATCGTGACTCTATATACTTTTAAAGTAGACTAAATTTTCTACAATTTGAGACCAGGGGGAGCTCTATACAGCCATTGGTTCCCAAACAGTTCTTCGAAACGAGGCAATTTTTCCACAAAGTGAAATTTTTCGAAATGGTCACTTATTTTGTGAAATATCTTTTAAAACACGCATCCCACGTCAAAAATTATATGAAATGTTGTAGTAAATTTAATTATCTTTCGTTTGAGACCAGGCTGGTAGCTATAGGCCCAACGGTTCTCTCAAGAATGGCAGATAACAAAAAATAGTCATAAGTGAGTTGGGGGGGGGGGAATGCAAATAAACTGTTCTCAGGTCTTGTTATGATTTTATTTATCAAAACAGTTCAATTTTTACTGTTAAAAAATTGTTTGATGAAAGAAGAAAGGGAATTACGTCATTACGTCATTTTCAAACATTGTTTTATATACCTACATACTAAAATGCTTGTACACATATCATGGTACCTACTATAAGGACAAATTACATTTACACAACAAAGAAAACTAACAAAAATCATGTGGGAATTGTGTTTCGGTTGCCAAATCATGCCTTTCTTTTTATCTTAGATGGCCCGGGCTTGGGCTCGCAAGAAGTTGGTGTCTCGATGGCTGTGATGGCCGCTGGGAGAGGCGCCCAGTCTGTAGTCGGGTCATCTTCATCATCTGAGCATTTGAGCTCCACATCCGGGACGCTAATGCACAATTTGCCACCGCATGACTGACAGAGGACTGAGCATTGGAGCCCAGCCTTTCTGCACGAGCTGCTCTCAGAGCACTCTTTCTGGCATTTATATGAAATTTTTCGCAGAAGGCAGGAGGTGCGGGATCCATGGTGGTGAGGATGGGGAAGAGTCCCTGGGAAGACAGCTTCCACCCCCAATCAGTGGGATTCAAGTTGATTCCCCGCCACTTCTGCACTTGGAGTTAGCACCTTGCTGCATGGTGGCCTGCGGCAGCTTCCGTCGGTGGCAAACGGGCGAGGTTTATGCTCGTTGAAGTGACAAACGTCTTATACCTCAGGAAATCCAAAGTATCCCTTGCGATGTCACCCCCATATAGAGCCACAAATCGCTTGATGCCTGCTTCTCTCACGGCTTGTGGGATGGAGTCTGGACGAAGGTAGACCTCCACTTGCTCAGCAAGTGGTTCGCTCTTGCTCAGGAGTGTGGTGATTTTGGTCTTTCCTTGGCCAAATGGTGCTGAGATGGTATCGCACCCGGTAAACGCGTGGGTGCATTGTACCGACCCTGGTGATCGCTGGGAGTCCTGGTGGTTGTAGGAGGTCGTAGAGTAGTGACAGCAACCAGCTTCGCCCTTCGTCCTCTTCTGAAGGTAGACGTTTCTCTTCAGCGCCTAAACCATTGAGAAGAACGAGCAGGTCGACGTATTCTTCAACTATGACGACCCGATCGGTTATTATTCAATCAATCTCAATCACTACTGATCTGCATTTAGCGCAGTCGCCCAGGTGGCAGATACCCTATCTGTTGTTTTCCTAGCCTTTTCTTAAATGATTGCAAAGAAATTGAAAATTTATTGAACATCACCCCAGGTAAGTTATTCCAATCCCTAACTACCCTTCGTATAAACGAATATTTGCCCCAATTTGTCCTCTTGAATTCCAACTTTATCTTCATATTGTGATTTTTCCTACTTTTAAAATCACCACTCACACTTATTCGTCTACTGATACCCTCCCACGCCATCCCTCCAATGACAGCTCGGAACATACCGCTTAATCGAGCAGCTCGTCTCCTTTATCCCAAGTCTTCCCATCCCAAACTTTGCAACTTTTTGTAACGCTACTCTTTTGTCGGAAATCGCTCAGAACAAATCGAATCTTTTTGAAAGCGCCGTCATGACGATCCCCCGATCCGCATCTTCTTCGGCAACAACCACTTCTATTCCCTCCTTCTGAAAGGCGTCGCAAAGAAGAGTTATTAAGCGTCTCTTTTTGTTCTCATTGCCCAATACACGTTCTTGAGCAATTTGAATTGCTGTGGATTCATCGAACGTCAATTCGTAGCTGGAATGAGCTGCGTAGCGCCGGAGTCGTTCCGCTGTTTTGGTGTTGTTTATGATAGCATATTCGGGGTAGCCGCCAGAAACGATGGAGGCGTTCTTCCCAAAGTGGTTTCGGACGTAGATGGTATAACGCGCCAAAAGTGATCGAACTCTGCTCTTCCACTGCCACACGACCTTGTGCAAGAGGTAGCCACCATCCAAAACCACGTGAGTGCTGTCATCTATCGGCGTGTGTCTGGAAAGAAGAGTGAAGGCAGAGTACAGAGTGGATTTTGTGCCCTTGCGCATCCCCTGTTCATTGAACATAGCATCGAGAACGGGGCCAACTCTTACTTGAAGTCATCCTTTAATTCCTAAAGACATGTCAGTAAACCACTACTGATAGAAAGCAAACTGTCAGTTTTGGGAAATGGGGGATGGAGAGCAAACCTGTTTTTGAGTTTTTCCACATCACTGTTATCTCGGACAATTCTAGAAGGTCTCATGTTAACATGATGCTCTCCAGTAGGATATGATATGCTGCAAAAACTTTCAAGTTCTTCACATATGTTCACCCAAAACACCATTCCTGTTGTCCACCTTGCCAGCACACTGTCGGAGATTCCCCTTCCTTGGGTCAACCCACCGCAGGTCTTCATGGATCGCATCACCTTCCGTCTGACCACAAACCAGACCAAAATTTGTCAGACCGGCGAATGGTGAATGACCCTTTTGTGAACATGTAGTATTCACTTTTATCCATCCGATCTTGTAGAGCCATCATATCCTGAAGGTAGAGATGCGCGCTCTTAGCGTACAAAAATGTCCAGCTGAGTGGACAAAAGGGAGCATCTTGTGGACAGTGTAAAAATGAGGTTCTAATAAAAAAACATAAAAAGGCGTGAGAAAAGTTTATTTGCATTCCCCCCAAAATCCACGTATGACTGTTTTTGGTTATCTGCCGTTTTTGAGAGAATCGCTGCGTCTACAGGTACCATTCTGGTCTCAAAGGAAAGCTAATTAAATTTACTACAACTTCATTTCATATAACAGGCGACGTGGGATGCGTAGTTTAGAAGATATTTCACAAAATAAGTGACCATTTCGAAAAAAAATAACTTTTTGCAGAAAGTTGCCAATTTTCGAAGAACTGTATCTCGGGGACCAATGGCTGTATAGAGTTCCTTCTGGTCTCAAATTGTAGCAAATTTAATCTACTTTGAAAGTGTGTAGACTGACGAAATCGGTCAAACCCTTCACTGATATATTGAGCAAAACCTGAAAAACGTCCGAAAATTTCATGTTTTTTTTTGGGTAAACCGCCGCTCGCACAGCAGTTTGGAAATTGAAAATCTGGTTTTTAAATTTTGGTTTAGGTCCTATCAACATATACAAAATTCAGAACGACCGGACCTTTTCATGTTTAACTTGACTGGACTGTAAGGTAAGTATAACATTCTGGGGAAGATGGGTTTGAACCTCACAGTCCACGGCCCGAGGTCTCCCATTTCCATACGTTTGTAATGATTCTACGTCATACACACAGTGCCTGACAAAAAATTGAAGCACACAGAAAGCGAGGAGGAAACTAAATGGAACTTCACGCGTTGAGAGGGTATGGGATGTTATTTCAGTGATTACAAAATCGAATCAAATTTGCAAAGAACTTGGCATTAGGAGCCCACTTATCGGTATGACGATACACCTCCTCTGGGCTGGATGAATGCACTGGTTCGGTTGGGAAGCGTGCCACAAGGCCGTTGTATCATCTCCTGAGACTGGCCCACAACTGTTGTAACTGGTGCTTCATGTCGTGGATAATGGCACTGGGACGGAGTTGACATCCGAGCTGGTCCCACACATGTTCTATTGGAGATACATCTGGGGACAAGAGAGTATCTCACCACGCACCTCGGCACTGTCGCAGGAGAGGTAACATATGAGGATGCACGATGTCCGCAAGTATCGATGTGCCGCCAGAGTCCCCTCAATCACTACCAGCCATGACCTGAAGTCATACCCGATGGCTCCCCACACCGCGGTGCCTCTCCAAAACATTGGAAGAATGGGACCTCTCCGCAGGTCACCGGCGAATGTGAGTGAGGGAACGTGTGAGAAGAGTTGCTTGAATGAGATGGAAGTTGTTATGTTGAATTAGGATGAGTGGACAAAAACTGTCAGTGTTGTGTGCGAAAGCCGTTGTTTGTATAATTGGATTTGTACGAGGGATGCTAATTTTTATGGGGAGTCAGGGTTTGAAGGGATTATGAGGAATAATTGTCCTGGAGATTATTTGGGTGTGTGAGGAAAGTTTAAGGAAAGTGAGAATGGCAATGTGTATGATATAACAGGAAGGAACATATGATGCCGGAAGGATCGGGAATTATTTGAATGACGCAAGATGTGAGCTTCTTCAAAAGAGAGATGCTTTGAACGTGAAACTCACACTACCGCTCATTAATTTCAATACACCCAAATCCCTGTAGATACGGTAAAATACCATGGTTACGTTAGAGTATGCAAAGGAATAGTACGGCACCTGTAAACATGTAAGGTTTATGTGATTGTTTTTGTCTAGATGCAATATTACCCCAATAGAATGTAGTGTACATAAACAATAGATACCTGAACTGGTATGTTTGTTACCCAGTTGACGACTGAAGGCCCATTCGATGCACCTCTGTTGTTTCCTGTATCGTTGTGATGTCCGCAGTGTACTTCAAGCATTGCTATGTTACGTACTATTTTGTTCCTGCATTTCAGTTCCTTGGTGACAGTTGACAGTGTGCACATCGTTATTATGGCTCCATGAGTAGAGATATCCATAGAAAAAAGCGCTGCTATTGTAGCAGTCGGACAAGCAGATTTATCAATTCGCCAAATTGTGAAACAATGTAGCGTATCTACACGGGGGAGTGCAATACACTCTTCACCGCCAGACGACAACAGGTAGCAATAAGGACCGACCACGACCAGGACAACTTCGTAAAACAGCTAAAAGTGATGGTAAATCAATCACAATTTCTAGTTACGAGAAATAGGTTGAAAACAGCGCCACAATTTCACGCAGAACAGTAAAAACAGTAAAAAGGAGACTGATTGAAGCCGGCTTGAAAGGATGTGTGACAGCAAAGAAACCCCTTCTGAAGTCCATACATAAAAATAAGAGACTTGAATGGGCTAGAAAACTTGGCAATTGGACACATGGAGAGTGGAAGAAAGTGTTATTCACAGATGAATCCAAGTTCGAGATGTTTGTAACGAGGAGAACGATATTTGTTCGCCGATGTGAAGGAGAAAAGGTGTGCGTTCTATCTACAGTTAAACACGGTGGGGATTGTTTTGTCGTTTGGGGGTGTTCTACAGGAGATAGACCTCGAGACATTGTGAAAATGGAAGGATGTATGGATCAGAAGCACTACCACTTCATAATTCAGTATCATACAATGGCATGTGGAATGCGCTTAATAGGGAAAGCGGACAGCGTTCTGTAAGAAATATATTGCATCGAAGGAAAAACAGAAAGGACTGAAAGATATACTGTAGTCTGGCCGTCCCAAAGCCCGGATTGTAATCCCATTGAAATTGTCTGGGATGAAGCGGACAGGCGTATCAGGGAGGTTCATATATCCAGCAAGGAACATCTCTGGAACGTTGTTAAGGATGAGTGCAAGCATATAGACTAGAAATACCTACAAAACTTGACAGTATGCCTCGAGTTTGTGAAGCAGTCATTAAATTCAAGGGAGGATACTTTTATCAAAGTAAGGTGTAAATATTATGTTTGAGTTTATATAATTATGTTTTCTTGAGAAATTAATGTTGTCATGTGCTCGTATCTGAAATACCAGATAACAGTCATGGTGTATTGAAATTAATGAACGGTAACAGTCTGTACAAGTCGTGTATAAACGAATGGGGAGAGAGTTTTTCTGTGAGGTTGGCAACAATTATAGGTCTGTTCACTGGTCAAGAGCTTGGCTAGATGCAATCTTGGAGAGGCTGGTATAAAGCAGGATAGTTTTAAGGTATGGGAGGAGGTCCTGTTGTGAGTTCCTCATGTATCCTCTGCAGGCTCTATGAGGGACCATATCTCATTGAAACCAAGACAGGTGAATGTGCATACCACGTGGTAAATTATTAGAAACAAGTGGTTGATACCTATAACACACATAATCGGAAACCTTACGTGAGATGACGGACTAGTCTAGAGCAGGAAATTGAAGGAATGTATTGTACATATTTTCATTTTTCTCACAAGCTTGAGCTATACGGTATGCCTGTTATATGTGATCGGCTCAATTGCCAGTATGTCAATTATAACAAATCAATGGGAGGTACAAGAGTACGAACCCCGGACATTTTTACGCTAGGACATGTCCGTAAATTAATTTGTCATGTAATGCAGTGAAAATAATGTAATTCTATTAAGTTAATATGTAAGATTATATCATCATTAGAATGATTTATAGTTAGGGAATGTAGAACATGTATATTAGTGCATTGTGTTTAACCTTTTAACTTTGGGTGAGAATCTGTAAATATGGTATAGTGGTGAAGATTGCTCAGGATTGTGTAACATGGAAAACAGTGGGTAAATCGAAAAAGACGCTTGAAGTCGGTTGAAAATGTTGCAACAAGTTCCTCGAAAACCCGGGAGGGAGGTGCATCAATGTGAAGAACACGTGGTGCTCGGGCATGGACAAATGTTCGGGTTTTGAACGAGACTTGGTTGACTGGTGAACGCTAGGGGGAGAACGTGGCTATGCTATGGCTCGAGCCGTGCGCGGATATTGCAACTATTTGACACCCAAGGTATTGAAACGGATAGACACAATACAGTAGGCCTGATAACTGCACCAGGTGACAGGTTTATGAGGGACTTCCTCTTGCCACAACTACCAACATTCAGCGGTTCTCTTTCCTTCCACTAACTATCGGCTTAGGTCAGATTTACAGGTTTTCACCATTTTCCCATAACAATGTCAAGGGTCGCCTCACCGCAAGCAGAAATAACTGCATGAAAGGTATGAAAAACTCACCTGTCGAGATTTCTGGAGTATACATGCGTGAAAATCAGTAAACACAAGCAGTTTCCCGCAATGTATGGTGTTGTTCGTTACTATCCTCACGGATGTATTTTCAAAGTTTTGAGTTAATGAAATAAAGCACATGACCTGCTGTGGTAATGGAATGTAATATTATGTCAACAAAACACTTGAAAATACATCACACAGAGAAATTGAATTAAACGCTCCTTGGAACAACACTACGCGCCGAACTGTTAAAAAGTCTTTCAAAGATCTTCGTCATGGAGACAAATGTACTCATAACTTATCTCAGAATCTACCAATTTAAGTAGTTATTACCTCAAAAGAAAGCGCTTGATCCACTGGGTGTCTTTAGACCAAAGTGAATTGCGTACCTCAATTAGAACGAAAAATATGATTGCTTCAATGAGAAAAAAATGTTGAAGAAATGAGACGTCAAATTGAATGTGCACTCATAACTTTCCTCAGAATCAACCAATTTGAATAGTTAAGAGCTTAAATGAAAGAGCTTGATCCACTGAGTGTTTTTAGGCCAAAACAAACTCCGTGCCTCAATTAAAACCAAATATATGATTACATCAAAGAGACAAAAAATTGAAAAAATCAAATAATTTGAAGGAGGAGGAAGTTAAGTGATTTATGGTACCTGATGACAAATATGTGCATGAATACCTTTGAGTTAAAAAGGAATGAAGGAAATCGACCGGACAGAATGGCCGGACTGACTGACTTTACTTTTCATATTTTTTTAAATATATAGATAATTCCTTGGAAATTGTCCGTACTGCCATACAATTTGCATTCGGCATCCTACTTCGCGCAGAGCTCTAGCTATCGCCACCTGGAGGGAGCCTATATAAACATGCGCGACTGTGTGACAGTGTTCATTGATTCTTTAACGTTGATTCGTCAGTGCTCTTTCATTCTACAGAATTTATTCTCCATTGGTTCGTTGTTCTTTCTTCATAGTCCAATGTGCATGGACTCACTGTAAGAGCACTTCTTTGGGCTTCACTTCTCTTCACTTCGCGTGACTTGATAAGGTTATATAGTACAGTTTTATTTCATAGTTTTCACTTGCATGCTCATGTACCTCGTACAGTGATACTATATGCTATTCTCATTTTACCCTGATGGAGCTTCTTATTCATGCCCATTTGAGGTTATAATGGGACAATTATGCCCCAACGATGGTGCGACAACTTATTGGTCGACCAACGTATAACAATCCTACAATTGGTCATCGTTTCACTGATGTCAACCAACCTAACTTGTAGTTCTTCTTTCGATGTACTTAGGCCCTCTCTTAAGTGACTGAAGCCACCACGTTGGGCAACATTTTACTGATGCACAACGTGTACAATTATCCTCCTCGCTATCGTGACTTAGGCCCCACTGTTAAGTGACTGATGCCACCACGTTGGAAGCCATTTTACTGAACCCTTTGGTCCATATTGAGGGATACCTACCTTTCTTACCTATCAGCAAAGTTCATGAGATCTGTCTCTTGGGTCGTATCGGGTTCTTCGTCACTTGCTGAGGTAGAGGTAGGGTTCAGTAATTCTAATCTATCTACTGGAATGAAAGGTCCATTTAAAAGATTCCTATTTATTCAGGAAAATTCTGAAGCAATCTGATATGTCAACGGTGTCATAGAAGTTGTGTCCACTGGACACCATAATCATTTTACATAAAGGTCAGAACACTGGTGTGAGACTTTAACGTAACTGCCTGATGGGCATTCTTACTAGAAACCATTGTCTCAATTATTAATCATTTAAGAAAGGAAAGTCTGGAAATCCTTAAATTCGGCTTCCATGTGAGACCACATGTACCATCATAGTGATTCGTTATGGTCCAGCCCTCGTAACACGAACTCTGGACTCTGGGTATAATTAAGGCCGTCCAATCGGTGTGTGCCACACAGTGGTTCTACGGCATGGACCCTTAATTGAATCGATGTGACCTGCGTCTATGTCATGTACCGACATCTAAACTTTTAAGTTACTTTAAAGTCATTGTGGATGATGACCGCAAGGAAAATGATGATACAATGGCATATGGCCCTAATCTAAGTCACTGAGGTTGATGACCCCCTGACCAACCAAGTTTCTAGGCTGAAGGTTAAACACAATTAAGTTACATCGGTTGATGACCAAAGTTTCCACTTTACTATCCCCAGCACATTCACTGCTCAATCAATCAAAGTTCAATAATTACAACAATAGCAATGCTCACAAACTTTGTGGCAGTAAAATCCATTTCTTTCGGATATGTCCCCTTAATCGTTACTTTACATTTAAATATTCCCCAGAAAACAAACTAAAATTTCCAGAATGCATCTCCAAGTTATTCGCTTGATTAAAGTTATTTCAAAATGCGGTTTCACTGAATTTAATAATTAAATAAATTTAAATGATTTAGCGAAATGTTAAAGAACAGTAAATTTTATCTCCGCGGACTCTGGTTTCTTCACAAATTTCTACGCAGCTGTGATGTGAATTCAATCTTGTGATGTTTATCTGGCTGGAAAAGAATTGTTACATAATTCATGTCCAGTTATATATCTTGTCTCCTGATCTCACACTTTTAAAATCTAATCTAGTCCTAACCGTTATTAACACTTGGATATCCTAATAATCTACGTACAAACCAAACAACTCGCCATATAATTACGATGTCATCTCTCGTCATACCATTTATGAATTTTGCACACCCCTCACAGACAAACCGATCATCACAACCATGGCTCTATATTTTGGACAACCCTGAATTTGGTTACTCTGTTCCTTATACTCAAAGTTCGTGATTTCAAATGTTCATTACGTCCCCAATTAAACAAATTTTACAGTATTTCACAATGCTCATATCGTTACCGGCTATGAATTTCAACTAAATCCAGCATTTTAACTTTTTCCCCGGCCGAGAATACAGTACAATCTCAATTCCACGCCTGTCCCGTTATCACAGCTGAGGCCTCTCGTCCCTAAGTTCGCTTGGCAGTAACATGAAACACCTGGTTTATTCCAGTTGACTGGCTTCTCAAAATGCTCATCTTTTAAACTCTGCCGACATAATTAAACAAATACGATATTCTATCCAACAAAATGCACAGATTATGCTTCAAGATGCCCACACTAATTATACGCGTCGCAAATTAACACTGCTATGGATTTCTATGTATTTCTTTCCATTCCCAACATTATAAAATATACCTCGGGCTATCGTGTCCCGGCTTCAATGACAGGGCTCTAACCTGATTCGCACATCTCATCTCAACTCATATAAAACATTCCACGGGCTTCCATGTCCCGGCTTCAATGACAGGTCCAACCTGATTCACAAATCTCATATCAACAAAACTAACCTCTGTTTCCCAGCTCCACAATTATCATCGACAAAGAACTGGAATAAAATCCTCACTAGAAATCTCGACGTCTAATATCGCACAATGCATTAATCATGAATAACTTCACATAAAGGATATCGTATTTAATAACTTGATTTTTACGAGAAAATGACTGAAACATTCTACTAGATCTTTTATTGTCAGTCAGACACAGTTTAAAATGGGCCTAGAAAAACGTTTCTCTCCGTGACCAAATTCATCATCCTAGATTCTCACCCGACAGCACGCTTCCACTCGATTGAAAATGAGTAACCATGGATTCCTAAATTATTAACGTCAAATTGCAGACAGAAAAATTTTACGTCGACTGAACATCTTAATTTGGCATCACAAAATATAGGCAGTACACTCACACGGATGACGATCTACGTTGGACGTGATATCACTTCGGAACCCTATTCAATAACTTTTTACAACACTATACGGCACTCGCAAGACTTCAAAAATTTATCCAAGTGGAAAATAAAACAAATGACTCTTTTAGTCGTATTATCACATTTACAAAACTTAATAGCGGTGACCACTGCGTCGTATATCCCCATTCAAATACACTTTTAGAAATCATGAGACAAGATATAAGAGGTTAGTAAGATGGAAAGTCACCTACCTCATGTAGTCACACCATTGTTCGTCATAGGGCTCACCTGCGACCCTGGCATTTTATTTAGCCATTTTTACATTCATGGCTTTACAAACCATTTTTATATTTCTTCAGGTTTCCTGGAATAAAGCATAAAAAAGAAAATACCCTTCACTTGTTTGCTGAGCGCACACGATGGACTATAATTATTTCCGCACACGAATTACTTAATCACATTCGAATTTATTCAGTACTTTGACCGTCCTATCTGGTACAATTATTTCACTCAAGAAAACTATCTCCTCATGGAGACAAGACCTAGCCACAATGGCTAAAATCTGCAGTTGAACTCAGTCTACTTTTGTTGTTTGATTTCGTAGAGCAGCTCAACAATTTTTCGTCCGCTTTGTATCACAAATGCCGGAGAAAGGAGACTTCGTCATGGCGTCCCTTCATATTTATAGCAGTTACCCCCTCTCTTCGGATATCTCCCTTTGCCACCAAGAAAATTTCTATAAATTTTCTGACTTAACTAAACTGTAATTTCAAGAGTTTTGAAAGTGACTACATGCTCGCTACATTTCTGGCGGTAGTGTTCATGGACATTTAAAATTTATACGGGTTCGATTTGTGAGATGATTGACCCCCTTTGATAGGCACTATATTTTTTTGACTTGGCTTGGGTCACGCCATGTACACGCGCTTTGAAATAGTTCACAAAAATGACTTGAGATTCTTCCGCCGTCGACACGTGTGGCTGACGTCACGTACCCCAGAGCGTGGGACCGAAGGTAATCAGCCCCTCGTCACGTGTCAAATCCATGCTATCAAGAATCCAACTTTTAGTTTAATTGTTAATTTATGCATAATGTTCTTGGGGCACAAAGGTCATGGGTTCAATACATTATATTTAATAGTACTTAAACATATACAAACAAACTCTATGTTCCGGCATCACTTTAATTATCACACTTACAGTAACTTTCTAGAAGACGGGATAGAGTAGTGCAACAAGAAATATACCTCGTATAACACATTTGGAAAAAATCCGTTAGTCTCTTCTGTTTCCTCCCTTCATGCTGAAACTTCTCGTCAATGCCACACAGCCGACATTCCTAGATGAAGCTTGTCATCCGCGACTACGGGGGTTGTTCTCGTACGTGGCCGGTAATGAATTCACACCCGAGAAACAGGGAGGCTTCGCCGATTTTATGATCACTAGAAGTTTTAGTTTTTCGGTTCCCGTCATATTAGCTCCCAGCATCACTGTGGCTCTTTCTCTACCTCTTAACTCTTCTTGCCGTATTGCAGACTTATTGTTGTTCAAAATTCGAGTCACGGACCGTTTTCTTGCTTCAAGGGAGGAAATGCTCGCTTCGAGAAATTCGTGTAACTGAGTGATAGGGAAATAAATACACGTAAAGAATTGGACAAACGGCCAGGAAATTTAAGTTATTTCAAGATACTGAAAATTTGAGTAATTGGGGTTCGACTTTAAGTGGCTTCCAATTGTAAGGCTGGTTGTGGCACCTTGTCCTTGAGAGTAAATAATATGTGTCTGAATCTGTTATCACTAGCGTTAGGAAGTTTACGACCTAAAGAAGTGCAATAATGGAAGGAAATATCATAAGAACTAGGTAAATATGACCTAAAATACGATAAAATGCGACATGAAATTATTAACAGGTAGCAAGTATTGCTAACATAAAACATCTTAAGTACCCAACGTGATCAGCAATAATACACCGGACACATTTAATCGTACAAACTGACAGCTACAGTACGTTAAAACTTTCAACATTCAGTCAATCACAGCTTTGAACTGCAGTTCACACTCGGTTTTCCTAAATAAATCAATTATAAAAAGATGTGTTAGCATACGTTACATAGGCCTACAGTATTTGTCGGCGTTCGTTAGAAGACACTAACAGGACGTTTACTGAGGGCAATCTCTTGAAATTCGTTGATAGTGATGGGATAATCGAATTCTTTTAATAACCGAATAACCTCTATCTGATTATTTAAATAATCGAATGGGTTTCAAATATCATTCAGCTTTATCGCATAGAATATTCGGATGCGTCATAAATCAATTTTTCGATTTAACTGTATCGGATGGATAATCGATTGTAATAAGCGAATACATGAACTCTCACGAACAATAGAAATACGCCTTTTTCCAAACGTATCTCCAAACGTTGAAACTAAATAAATTAACTGTCTTAATGCCATCACTTGTTCTTAGATTATTTCGAAAGCATTCACTATTCAGTTGCCTCATTCATTCGAATGCAGTTCCGAATGAATAATCAAAACAATAATCGAATGTAAAAATATTCACTATTCGATTCCCTCATTGTTTCGGATGCATAATCAAAAATAATCGAAAAATAATCGAATAGAAAAAATATTCACTATTGGACTGCCTCATTCATTCGAATGAATAATCGAATAATCGAATAAAGTGAAATAATCGAATAAGCCATTTTTGTATTCGATTATCCCATCACTAGCTGGTAGTGAAACGACAAGGGAGTTGTAACTGGGCGGGTCAAGGAATCTGCTGGAGTGATTCAAAGACGGAAACACACTACCATCACATTCCGGGAGCTCACGCGAATCGTGTCGCAAAGATGTGCTAAAAGATGCCCGTACACAGCTCCTTTCTGGAATCAGGTCCTTTAAATCTGCTACCTGTCCGTTCCGGAAAACTGTATCTACTACATTATTTGGAAATCTTGTGTTTGGAACTCGATACACCTCCTCTCTGTACTGCTGTTAAGAGGGGATGGTTCTCCTTAAAGTAGTAACAATGCTTACTGGCAATAAGGTAGTGAACGTATGTCTAGGCAGGCTACGCCACCTCCTCTTTGTACTGCTGTTTAGAGGGAATGGTTCTCCTTAAAGTAGTAACAATGCTTACTGGCAATAAGGTAGTGAACGTATGTCTAGGCAGGTCACGCCACCTCCTCTTTGTGTTTGTACTGCTGTTAAGAGGGGATGGTTCTCCTTAAAGCAGTAACAATGCTTACTGGCAATAAGGTAGTGAACGTATGTCTAGGCAGGTCACGCCACCTCCTCTTTGTGTTTGTACTGCTGTTAAGAGGGGATGGTTCTCCTTAAAGTAGTAACAATGCTTACTGGCAATAAGGTAGTGAACGTATGTTTAAGCAGGTCACGCCACTCCTCTTTGTACTGCTGTTAAGAGGGGATGGTTCTCCTTAAAGCAGTAACAATGCTTACTGGCAATAAGGTAGTGAACGTATGTCTAGGCAGGTCACGCCACCTCCTCTTTATGTTTGTACTGCTGTTAAAGGGGATGGTTCTCCTTAAAGTAGTAACAATGCTTACTGGCAATAAGGTAGTGAACGTATGTCTAGGCAGGTCACGCCACCTCCTCTTTATGTTTGTACTGCTGTTAAAGGGGATGGTTCTCCTTAAAGTAGTAACAATGCTTACTGGCAATAAGGTAGTGAACGTATGTTTAAGCAGGTCACGCCACTCCTCTTTGTACTGCTGTTAAAGGGGATGGTTCTCCTTAAAGCAGTAACAATGCTTACTGGCAATAAGGTAGTGAACGTATGTTTAAGCAGGTCACGCCACTCCTCTTTGTACTGCTGTTAAAGGGGATGGTTCTCCTTAAAGTAGTAACAATGCTTACTGGCAATAAGGTAGTGAACGTATGTCTAGGCAGGTCACGCCACCTCCTCTTTGTACTGCTGTTAAAGGGGATGGTTCTCCTTAAAGTAGTAACAATGCTTACTGGCAATAAGGTAGTGAACGTATGTTTAAGCAGGTCACGCCACTCCTCTTTGTACTGCTGTTAAAGGGGATGGTTCTCCTTAAAGCAGTAACAATGCTTACTGGCAATAAGGTAGTGAACGTATGTTTAAGCAGGTCACGCCACTCCTCTTTGTACTGCTGTTAAAGGGGATGGTTCTCCTTAAAGCAGTAACAATGCTTACTGGCAATAAGGTAGTGAACGTATGTTTAAGCAGGTCACGCCACTCCTCTTTGTACTGCTGTTAAAGGGGATGGTTCTCCTTAAAGTAGTAACAATGCTTACTGGCAATAAGGTAGTGAACGTATGTCTAGGCAGGTCACGCCACCTCCTCTTTGTACTGCTGTTAAAGGGGATGGTTCTCCTTAAAGTAGTAACAATGCTTACTGGCAATAAGGTAGTGAACGTATGTCTAGGCAGGTCACGCCACTCCTCTTTGTACTGCTGTTAAAGGGGATGGTTCTCCTTAAAGTAGTAACAATGCTTACTGGCAATAAGGTAGTGAACGTATGTTTAAGCAGGTCACGCCACTCCTCTTTGTACTGCTGTTAAAGGGGATGGTTCTCCTTAAAGCAGTAACAATGCTTACTGGCAATAAGGTAGTGAACGTATGTCTAGGCAGGTCACGCCACCTCCTCTTTGTACTGCTGTTAAAGGGGATGGTTCTCCTTAAAGTAGTAACAATGCTTACTGGCAATAAGGTAGTGAACGTATGTCTAGGCAGGTCACGCCACCTCCTCTTTGTACTGCTGTTAAAGGGGATGGTTCTCCTTAAAGTAGTAACAATGCTTACTGGCAATAAGGTAGTGAACGTATGTCTAGGCAGGTCACGCCACCTCCTCTTTATGTTTGTACTGCTGTTAAAGGGGATGGTTCTCCTTAAAGTAGTAACAATGCTTACTGGCAATAAGGTAGTGAACGTATGTCTAGGCAGGTCACGCCACCTCCTCTTTGTACTGCTGTTAAAGGGGATGGTTCTCCTTAAAGCAGTAACAATGCTTACTGGCAATAAGGTAGTGAACGTATGTTTAAGCAGGTCACGCCACCTCCTCTTTGTACTGCTGTTAAAGGGGATGGTTCTCCTTAAAGTAGTAACAATGCTTACTGGCAATAAGGTAGTGAACGTATGTCTAGGCAGGTCACGCCACCTCCTCTTTGTACTGCTGTTAAGAGGGGATGGTTCTCCTTAAAGTAGTAACAATGCTTACTGGCAATAAGGTAGTGAACGTATGTTTAAGCAGGTCACGCCACTCCTCTTTGTACTGCTGTTAAAGGGGATGGTTCTCCTTAAAGCAGTAACAATGCTTACTGGCAATAAGGTAGTGAACGTATGTCTAGGCAGGTCACGCCACCTCCTCTTTATGTTTGTACTGCTGTTAAAGGGGCTGGTTCTCCTTAAAGTAGTAACAATGCTTACTGGCAATAAGGTAGTGAACGTATGTCTAGGCAGGTCACGCCACCTCCTCTTTATGTTTGTACTGCTGTTAAAGGGGATGGTTCTCCTTAAAGTAGTAACAATGCTTACTGGCAATAAGGTAGTGAACGTATGTCTAGGCAGGTCACGCCACCTCCTCTTTATGTTTGTACTGCTGTTAAAGGGGATGGTTCTCCTTAAAGTAGTAACAATGCTTACTGGCAATAAGGTAGTGAACGTATGTCTAGGCAGGTCACGCCACCTCCTCTTTATGTTTGTACTGCTGTTAAAGGGGATGGTTCTCCTTAAAGCAGTAACAATGCTTACTGGCAATAAGGTAGTGAACGTATGTCTAGGCAGGTCACGCCACCTCCTCTTTATGTTTGTACTGCTGTTAAAGGGGATGGTTCTCCTTAAAGTAGTAACAATGCTTACTGGCAATAAGGTAGTGAACGTATGTCTAGGCAGGTCACGCCACCTCCTCTTTATGTTTGTACTGCTGTTAAAGGGGATGGTTCTCCTTAAAGTAGTAACAATGCTTACTGGCAATAAGGTAGTGAACGTATGTCTAGGCAGGTCACGCCACCTCCTCTTTATGTTTGTACTGCTGTTAAAGGGGATGGTTCTCCTTAAAGCAGTAACAATGCTTACTGGCAATAAGGTAGTGAACGTATGTCTAGGCAGGTCACGCCACCTCCTCTTTGTACTGCTGTTAAAGGGGATGGTTCTCCTTAAAGTAGTAACAATGCTTACTGGCAATAAGGTAGTGAACGTATGTCTAGGCAGGTCACGCCACCTCCTCTTTGTGTTTGTACTGCTGTTAAGAGGGGATGGTTCTCCTTAAAGTAGTAACAATGCTTACTGGCAATAAGGTAGTGAACGTATGTCTAGGCAGGTCACGCCACCTCCTCTTTGTGTTTGTACTGCTGTTAAGAGGGGATGGTTCTCCTTAAAGCAGTAACAATGCTTACTGGCAATAAGGTAGTGAACGTATGTTTAAGCAGGTCACGCCACTCCTCTTTGTACTGCTGTTAAGAGGGGATGGTTCTCCTTAAAGTAGTAACAATGCTTACTGGCAATAAGGTAGTGAACGTATGTTTAAGCAGGTCACGCCACTCCTCTTTGTACTGCTGTTAAAGGGGATGGTTCTCCTTAAAGCAGTAACAATGCTTACTGGCAATAAGGTAGTGAACGTATGTTTAAGCAGGTCACGCCACTCCTCTTTGTACTGCTGTTAAAGGGGATGGTTCTCCTTAAAGCAGTAACAATGCTTACTGGCAATAAGGTAGTGAACGTATGTCTAGGCAGGTCACGCCACCTCCTCTTTGTACTGCTGTTAAAGGGGATGGTTCTCCTTAAAGTAGTAACAATGCTTACTGGCAATAAGGTAGTGAACGTATGTCTAGGCAGGTCACGCCACCTCCTCTTTGTGTTTGTACTGCTGTTAAGAGGGGATGGTTCTCCTTAAAGTAGTAACAATGCTTACTGGCAATAAGGTAGTGAACGTATGTTTAAGCAGGTCACGCCACTCCTCTTTGTACTGCTGTTAAGAGGGGATGGTTCTCCTTAAAGCAGTAACAATGCTTACTGGCAATAAGGTAGTGAACGTATGTCTAGGCAGGTCACGCCACCTCCTCTTTATGTTTGTACTGCTGTTAAAGGGGATGGTTCTCCTTAAAGTAGTAACAATGCTTACTGGCAATAAGGTAGTGAACGTATGTCTAGGCAGGTCACGCCACCTCCTCTTTGTGTTTGTACTGCTGTTAAAGGGGATGGTTCTCCTTAAAGTAGTAACAATGCTTACTGGCAATAAGGTAGTGAACGTATGTTTAAGCAGGTCACGCCACTCCTCTTTGTACTGCTGTTAAAGGGGATGGTTCTCCTTAAAGTAGTAACAATGCTTACTGGCAATAAGGTAGTGAACGTATGTTTAAGCAGGTCACGCCACTCCTCTTTGTACTGCTGTTAAGAGGGGATGGTTCTCCTTAAAGTAGTAACAATGCTTACTGGCAATAAGGTAGTGAACGTATGTTTAAGCAGGTCACGCCACTCCTCTTTGTACTGCTGTTAAAGGGGATGGTTCTCCTTAAAGCAGTAACAATGCTTACTGGCAATAAGGTAGTGAACGTATGTCTAGGCAGGTCACGCCACCTCCTCTTTGTACTGCTGTTAAGAGGGGATGGTTCTCCTTAAAGTAGTAACAATGCTTACTGGCAATAAGGTAGTGAACGTATGTTTAAGCAGGTCACGCCACTCCTCTTTGTACTGCTGTTAAGAGGGGATGGTTCTCCTTAAAGTAGTAACAATGCTTACTGGCAATAAGGTAGTGAACGTATGTTTAAGCAGGTCACGCCACCTCCTCTTTGTGTTTGTACTGCTGTTAAGAGGGGATGGTTCTCCTTAAAGTAGTAACAATGCTTACTGGCAATAAGGTAGTGAACGTATGTCTAGGCAGGTCACGCCACCTCCTCTTTGTACTGCTGTTAAGAGGGGATGGTTCTCCTTAAAGTTGTAACAATGCTTACTGGCAATAAGGTAGTGAACGTATGTTTAAGCAGGTCACGCCACTCCTCTTTGTACTGCTGTTAAAGGGGATGGTTCTCCTTAAAGCAGTAACAATGCTTACTGGCAATAAGGTAGTGAACGTATGTCTAGGCAGGCTACGCCACCTCCTCTTTGTACTGCTGTTTAGAGGGAATGGTTCTCCTTAAAGTAGTAACAATGCTTACTGGCAATAAGGTAGTGAACGTATGTCTAGGCAGGTCACGCCACCTCCTCTTTATGTTTGTACTGCTGTTAAAGGGGATGGTTCTCCTTAAAGTAGTAACAATGCTTACTGGCAATAAGGTAGTGAACGTATGTCTAGGCAGGTCACGCCACCTCCTCTTTATGTTTGTACTGCTGTTAAAGGGGATGGTTCTCCTTAAAGTAGTAACAATGCTTACTGGCAATAAGGTAGTGAACGTATGTCTAGGCAGGTCACGCCACCTCCTCTTTATGTTTGTACTGCTGTTAAAGGGGATGGTTCTCCTTAAAGTAGTAACAATGCTTACTGGCAATAAGGTAGTGAACGTATGTTTAAGCAGGTCACGCCACTCCTCTTTGTACTGCTGTTAAAGGGGATGGTTCTCCTTAAAGTAGTAACAATGCTTACTGGCAATAAGGTAGTGAACGTATGTTTAAGCAGGTCACGCCACTCCTCTTTGTACTGCTGTTAAGAGGGGATGGTTCTCCTTAAAGTAGTAACAATGCTTACTGGCAATAAGGTAGTGAACGTATGTTTAAGCAGGTCACGCCACTCCTCTTTGTACTGCTGTTAAAGGGGATGGTTCTCCTTAAAGCAGTAACAATGCTTACTGGCAATAAGGTAGTGAACGTATGTTTAAGCAGGTCACGCCACCTCCTCTTTATGTTTGTACTGCTGTTAAAGGGGATGGTTCTCCTTAAAGCAGTAACAATGCTTACTGGCAATAAGGTAGTGAACGTATGTTTAAGCAGGTCACGCCACTCCTCTTTGTACTGCTGTTAAAGGGGATGGTTCTCCTTAAAGCAGTAACAATGCTTACTGGCAATAAGGTAGTGAACGTATGTCTAGGCAGGTCACGCCACTCCTCTTTGTACTGCTGTTAAAGGGGATGGTTCTCCTTAAAGTAGTAACAATGCTTACTGGCAATAAGGTAGTGAACGTATGTTTAAGCAGGTCACGCCACTCCTCTTTGTACTGCTGTTAAGAGGGGATGGTTCTCCTTAAAGTAGTAACAATGCTTACTGGCAATAAGGTAGTGAACGTATGTCTAGGCAGGTCACGCCACCTCCTCTTTATGTTTGTACTGCTGTTAAAGGGGATGGTTCTCCTTAAAGTAGTAACAATGCTTACTGGCAATAAGGTAGTGAACGTATGTCTAGGCAGGTCACGCCACCTCCTCTTTATGTTTGTACTGCTGTTAAAGGGGATGGTTCTCCTTAAAGTAGTAACAATGCTTACTGGCAATAAGGTAGTGAACGTATGTCTAGGCAGGTCACGCCACCTCCTCTTTGTACTGCTGTTAAAGGGGATGGTTCTCCTTAAAGTAGTAACAATGCTTACTGGCAATAAGGTAGTGAACGTATGTCTAGGCAGGTCACGCCACCTCCTCTTTATGTTTGTACTGCTGTTAAAGGGGATGGTTCTCCTTAAAGTAGTAACAATGCTTACTGGCAATAAGGTAGTGAACGTATGTCTAGGCAGGTCACGCCACCTCCTCTTTGTACTGCTGTTAAAGGGGATGGTTCTCCTTAAAGTAGTAACAATGCTTACTGGCAATAAGGTAGTGAACGTATGTCTAGGCAGGTCACGCCACCTCCTCTTTATGTTTGTACTGCTGTTAAAGGGGATGGTTCTCCTTAAAGTAGTAACAATGCTTACTGGCAATAAGGTAGTGAACGTATGTCTAGGCAGGTCACGCCACCTCCTCTTTGTACTGCTGTTAAAGGGGATGGTTCTCCTTAAAGCAGTAACAATGCTTACTGGCAATAAGGTAGTGAACGTATGTTTAAGCAGGTCACGCCACCTCCTCTTTGTACTGCTGTTAAAGGGGATGGTTCTCCTTAAAGTAGTAACAATGCTTACTGGCAATAAGGTAGTGAACGTATGTCTAGGCAGGTCACGCCACCTCCTCTTTGTACTGCTGTTAAGAGGGGATGGTTCTCCTTAAAGTAGTAACAATGCTTACTGGCAATAAGGTAGTGAACGTATGTTTAAGCAGGTCACGCCACTCCTCTTTGTACTGCTGTTAAAGGGGATGGTTCTCCTTAAAGCAGTAACAATGCTTACTGGCAATAAGGTAGTGAACGTATGTCTAGGCAGGTCACGCCACTCCTCTTTATGTTTGTACTGCTGTTAAAGGGGATGGTTCTCCTTAAAGCAGTAACAATGCTTACTGGCAATAAGGTAGTGAACGTATGTTTAAGCAGGTCACGCCACTCCTCTTTATGTTTGTACTGCTGTTAAAGGGGATGGTTCTCCTTAAAGTAGTAACAATGCTTACTGGCAATAAGGTAGTGAACGTATGTTTAAGCAGGTCACGCCACTCCTCTTTGTACTGCTGTTAAAGGGGATGGTTCTCCTTAAAGCAGTAACAATGCTTACTGGCAATAAGGTAGTGAACGTATGTCTAGGCAGGTCACGCCACCTCCTCTTTGTACTGCTGTTAAAGGGGATGGTTCTCCTTAAAGTAGTAACAATGCTTACTGGCAATAAGGTAGTGAACGTATGTCTAGGCAGGTCACGCCACCTCCTCTTTATGTTTGTACTGCTGTTAAAGGGGATGGTTCTCCTTAAAGTAGTAACAATGCTTACTGGCAATAAGGTAGTGAACGTATGTTTAAGCAGGTCACGCCACTCCTCTTTGTACTGCTGTTAAAGGGGATGGTTCTCCTTAAAGCAGTAACAATGCTTACTGGCAATAAGGTAGTGAACGTATGTCTAGGCAGGTCACGCCACCTCCTCTTTGTACTGCTGTTAAAGGGGATGGTTCTCCTTAAAGTAGTAACAATGCTTACTGGCAATAAGGTAGTGAACGTATGTCTAGGCAGGTCACGCCACCTCCTCTTTATGTTTGTACTGCTGTTAAAGGGGATGGTTCTCCTTAAAGTAGTAACAATGCTTACTGGCAATAAGGTAGTGAACGTATGTTTAAGCAGGTCACGCCACCTCCTCTTTGTGTCTGTACTGCTGTTAAGAGGGGATGGTTCTCCTTAAAGTAGTAACAATGCTTACTGGCAATAAGGTAGTCAACGTATGTCTAGGCAGGCTACGCCACCTCCTCTTTGTACTGCTGTTAAGAGGGGATGGTTCTCCTTAAAGTTGTAACAATAAGTTATTCTTCAGATTTCGGGTAAAATGAGCTCAGGAATGATGGCTTCTTTAACGTCCGAGCCTTATACTCCACACGACCTCACTTCTAAACTGAAGTTTCGCAAAACAAAGGAGCTCTTTCCTCTGTTGCCAGCGCGCTATGATGGATGCAATACGACCGCGGTAAAATGTAATACGGTACTCAGAAAAAACTAATGAATATGGACTGAAAACAAATTCACAAAAACTATACTTACTAACAACATGTGACACTAATAAGAGAATATATTATTAAGAATAAAAGCGGATGAGGAAATAACACATCACTCTCCGCTAATGGCTGGCACACGAAGGAGGTATTATTATTATTATTATTATTATTATTATTATTATTATTATTATTATTATTATTATTATTTTTATTATTATTATTATTATTATTATTATTCTTGCGTTCCGGCCTTCTAAGGACCACGTTACAATTTCAATTGTTCCTCCTTAGTTGTTCTTTCCTTTTCTTCCAGTATTCTTTCATTGTTTCACTGTGTTTCTTTTTCCTGTCTTCAGTCCACTTTGTGCCTGTTTTCTTTTCCTTCCTCCCTTGGAATCCTTCCATTTGTAAGACTTTCTTCCTAAAAATCTTTCTTTCCAATAATTCTTATTCGTATGTTGTTCCTTTCCAGGTCTTTCTTGACTTCTTGAATCCAGGTGGTAGTTGATTTCTTTTCCCAAAGGTACTTGAAGATTCGTTTAGTTAGTCTATTGTCATCCATTCTGTAAATGTGTCCAAGAAATAGCAATCTCCTTTTTCTTATTGTTTCTGATATGTTTTCTACGTTCTGGTAAATTTCATTGTTACTTCTTAATTTCCAAAACTCTGCAATTCTTGGAGGACCTAATATTTTCCTTATAATTCTTCTTTCTGATATTTCTAATTTATCAAGCTTGTGGTTCAGTGCTAGACATTCGCTGGCATAAAGGCATTCTGGTTTCACTACTGTGTTGTAGTGCTTTATTTTAAGTTTCCTTGATAAGCTCTTTTTGTTGTAAGTATTCTTAGTTATACCGTATGCTCTTTCCATCTTTTGTATCCTCTCCTCTATAGCAGATTTTTCTAAACCATTTTCTTGAATTGTCTCACCCAAATATTTGAATTTCTTTACCTTTTCTATTTGACCAATATCCGTTGCTAAAAACTTTGGGGCACTTTTTATATTCGTCAAAAATTTTGTTTTCTCGGCAGAGATTCTCAAGCCTGTCATGTTGGCTGTCTTTTCAAGGAGATTGACTTGCATTGCTGCATCTGTAAGGCTTTCTGAAAGTATGGCAAAGTCATCTGCAAATGCTAGGCAATTTATTGCAACACCTTTGTTCTTCTTCCCCAGCATGAGTGGCATTATTTTAGATTCTTTCAGTTCTTCATTCCAAATTCTTACAATTTTCTCCATGACACAATTGAAAAGGAGTGAGATAGACCATCGCCCTGCCTGACACCTGTATTTATTTTGAAAGGTCGAGATACTTCACCCATAAATTTTACTTTCGAGATAGTGTCTGTAAGTGTTTCACGAATTAGGTTTGCCAATTTAGTTTTAACTCCAAATTCACGGATTACTTTATCTAGGGTTTCCCTATCAACAGAGTCAAAGGCTTTTTTAAAGTCAATAAATGTTACAACTATGTCTTTGGAGTTTATTAATCTGTGTCGAATTATAGATTTCAGGTTGAAAATCTGTTCGGAGCAAGATCTTCCTTCTCTAAATACACCTTGATATTCACCCAATTGACTGTCCAGTGTCGATTTTACTCTATTTAGTAGTATTGTTGAGAATATCTTGTAAGCAACTGGCAAGAGAGATATACCTCTGTAGTTGTTGACATCCTGCTTGTTACCCTTCTTGTGTAATGGGTGTATTAGAGCCACTTTCCAATCCTCTGGGATATTTTCTGTTTCCCAAATTTCTTCAAAGATTATTTGTAGATCTTCTATAATTTTTGGTTCAGCCCATTTTAAAAGTTCAGCTGTTATGGAGTCTTCCCCACTAGCTTTGTTATTTTTAAGATTTTTTATCGCTTCCTTTATTTCTTCCGCTGTTGGAGGTGAATCAGCTTCTAGATTTTCCTGAATTTCTGAAAATTCTAATTTATGATTTGGCTCAGGGCAGTTCAGCAGGTGTTCGAAGTGTTTTGCCAGAATCTCACAATTCTCGGCATTGTTAAGGCCAATATTACCATTTGCATCTCTGAAGCAAATGCTCCGGGATTGATAACCTTTCAGGTTATTCTTAAAGGTCTGATAGAAATTTCGGGAGTTATTTCTTACAAAATTATTCTCAATTTCTACTAGCTGCGACTTTTCAAAAGATCTTTTAACCTGCCTTATTATTCTTGTTGTTTCCTTTCTTTGTTGTTTAAATAGCTCATAGTGTTCATTCTTTCCGGAACATTTCCATTTTTTCCACTTTTTCACTCTTTTCATAAGTGCTTCCTCACATACGTTATTCCACCATACTTTCTTTTTAGTTTTAACTGATCCAAATACTTTCTTCGCTGCACTATTAATCTGTTTAGATAATTCTGGCCATTTGCCATGCTGAGTTATTTTTATTTCTTCCTGAAAGTTTTCTATAGTTGCTTGTGTAATGTTGAGCCTATCTATGTTGTATTTCATTAATTTTCTCGGCCTTCTTTGATTCCTGCGAGGTAGAAGCTTTAGCTTAATTTTAGAGAGGTAATGATCGGAGTCAAACTCCCCACTTCTTATTACTTTAACATTCATAATTTCCTTAATACTTTCTTGAGAAATAGCTACATGGTCCAACTGAAACTCACCTAACATCGGATTTGGGGACACCCATGTTTTAGCCTTTCTTAGAAGTTTCTTAAAGAAGGTCGACATTAATTTTTGGTGAAAGGATTTACAGAGATTAATTAGTCTCATGCCATTTTTGTTTGTTCTTTTGTGTGCCGGATATGCCCCTACTGTTTTGCTGAAAACTTTTTCTTTGCCTACCTGTGCATTAAAATCACCAAGTAGAATAGTAACATTTGATTTTGGAATTTTTGACATTTCATCATCTAGAAGACTCCAGAATTCTTCAGTTTTACTTGGGTTCTTGCTATTATCTTCATTTATTGGTGCATGACAGTTAACAAATGTATACTTTTTGTTCTTGCATTTAAGTGTGAGAAGAGATAACCTTTCTGAACTAGATTTAAATTCCATAACATTATCAACTATTGCTTTATGGACATAAAAGGCGGTACCTAGTAGTGGCATTCCTTTCATAATTTTGACTGCTGGTTTACCTTTAAAGATTCTATAATTTTTGGTTTCTGTTACATTCTCATCCATAAACCGTGTCTCTTGAGCTGCTAAGATCTGGATTTCATGTCTATCTAAGAAAATTTCCAGTTCTTTCTGTTTGCCGGTTTTTAGCAAGGAATTTACATTAAGAGTGCCTGCAAAGAATTTCCTCTTAAATTTAAGTCTGAAAGGATTCCAAGGATGCTCCGACTCACCCTTATTGCAGATGTTGGGACTCCCCAGAACCCTAGGTCCCGATGCATTGCATAACGCAATGGTGGATTTCTCTTCCGAGCTACCACCTGGGGTAGTGCTTTCATTCAGCGGACTTTCCATTCTGCAATTGAAATTGTACATTGTACAAGGTAGGAAATTAATTCCAAGATAAGATCGGATTGTTAGTCCGAAATGATTTTTTATTCGTGCTTTACTCCACTAGGTTCTTCCGCTCTCTCCGCCGTTGGGACATTAAATTCCTCATCCGCCTTCGAGACCGTTGACCAGGTTTCACCTGTAACCCTAGGCAGGGGCCCTTACAGGGTGCTACCATCCGGAGCCAGATGGACCCAGGTTTTTTTACGAGGTTGTTACTCCTCCCCCTCCTCCTTCCCCATCACTTGCAAGATGGGGCCCCGGGCTTGGGACCGGCAATGGCGGAGTTTATTATTATTATTATTATTATTATTATTATTATTATTATTATTATTATTATTATTATTATTATTATCAGCGTATGGTACCGTACACAAAACAATACAAAGATTAAATATACAGCACAAAATATTATATACATAATTACAAGATAAACACATAACATTGAAAGCAATCGTGCAAGCAAAAGGGTTCAAAGAGTTAGATCTAAGTTCTCTAGCCATTGTATGGCCTCAGAAGAAGCCACCACAAAGTCCTGGCTGGATCCAGCGAATGCCCTTCCAATGCATTCGGTGACAATATGGTTGATGGTCTGCTTAACTGCACCACAGTGACAGGCTGGAGATTATCTCATGCCCCATTTCAACAACATTGATCCACATCTCCCGTGGTTAGTACGTACTCTGTTGAGGGCTACCCATGTCTTGCGGGGCAAATCAAAGCCAGCTGGAAGATTCTTATAATTGAACAGTGTCTGCCATTGAATCGGAGCTACGCTGTTCCACTCTTGTTGCCAATCAGTTTTTGGATTGAAATTCCTCCTAACAAATTCCTGTGTTGTTTGCATAGGAGGAGATCTTGATTTGAGGCGACTGAATCTGACGTTAACATCTTTACGGATAGGGAGATCAGGACTGGTTAATATCTTATTGTATTCTCTATACAAGTTGATTAATCTTCTAATTCTAGGAGGTTCTATGTGGCTGAGCACTGGCAACCAGAAAAGAGGAGTACATTTTACTGTGCCACTTGTGACACGCATTGTTTCATTCAAGACCGAGTCCACCTTTTTAGTATGAGAGCTGTTGATCCAAACTGAAGAACAGTACTCAGCTGTGGAAAGCACCAACGCCATAGCTGAAGTACGCAAAGTAGATGCAGAAGCTCCCCATGTGGAGCCAGCAAGCTTGTGGATGATGTTGCGTGACCTTAATTTGGCTGCTAGGTTGGTTAGATGTTTCCTATATGATAGCGTTCGGTCGAGAGCAACTCCAAGATATTTGGGGTTAGCATTGTGAGGGAGAAGACTTCCATTAAGTGACACTTTCAAGGTGATATTCGCTTGTCGGTTATTTAAATGGAAGAAGCAGGTTTCCGTTTTACTGGGGCTTGGTTTCAAGCACCACGTTTTGAAGTATGCACACAGAACATCCAGGTCTGCATTTAAAGTTCTCTCTATCACATTAGCATCCCCATGCTGACTAATTATTGCCAGATCGTCGGCATAAGCAAATTGACGAGAGGTCGTGACAGGTATGTCTGCAATATACAGTTTAAACAGTAATGGAGAGAGAACAGATCCTTGATGTAGACCATTGTTAAGTACCTACAAACGGAACACTCCAGTAGAACCCTCCGAAAATATGAAAAACATTAATTACTGAAGGAAAATACAAAAGATCGCAAACCGTACCGAATAGCATACACGCTGAGCCAAATAGGTTAACCACCTGGTGAATGTAAATATTAGAGTTGGCAACTGGGTTTCAAGATCGTGCTCTGCCGATATAATTCGATATGAATGGCAGCTTGGGATTGGTTGGATGTCTATGCTTCAGCGCAAGACCGACTCCAATCCTCAGACCTTAATGCTATTCTCGCTCGTTCAAAGATGGCGAATCGAGTAGCCGGAATTGTTGGAAATATGGGTTTGTTTTGGTTTGTTGTTATCGTATGTAGTCGGTGTAATTTTATGAAAGTTGACGATAAATGTTACTTTCTTTGTAGAATATAAATATGCGAGTGTATTTATATGAGTCAGTGGACACATACGATCTATAATTGTACGCAGTAATGTGAGAATATGCTTGTTTTGATCGTGTTTTTAAAGAACATGAGTGCACTAGGTGGACCAGTTTTTAGTCTAACTATAGTCTAACTATGGCAATGCCTCTCACACAACTGTTCTTAAGTTTCCTACGGAATAGAACATTAGAAGAGAAATCGATTAGGAATATACATCGTGATTATTTTGAAGTCCATGACAAAACCGTAGCGTGCATGCATCATTTTGAGAATAAGTCTGAGGTTAGGGAAGCCACTTCTCTACTTCCAAACTATTCGTGTTCCTCGAAAAATGTTTAGATAGAATATAATTGATATTGTGTTATTCCCTCAGTGTCTGTGTGCTTCAAAGTGTTTAGTGATCCAGATGAAAGTGTATTTTACAATAATCTGTGTTTTGCCTGCGGAAATGTTTGGCTGGATCTTGGAGTATAACAAAACTTATAAGTGTGACAGATGGAGCAATCTGTATACTGTTACACAGAAGAAATAGTGACTTATATTTTGTAAAGGGATTAGCTGGGTTTGTAACGTAGGGTTTTACACTACCAACACCTTCCGATTCATGCTGAGGCTATCAGTTCTCAAGCAGACTGCGCCTGACTGAAGCTCGTCCATGTGGTTAAATATCAATGGTTAGTTAATAGAGTTTTTGCACTCATGTTCTTTAATGGATAAATGAGTAAACACCTATTATATCTTTAGTGTCTGGACGTTTCATTACTAAGGTTACTATCATTGTGTGAAGTGCTGTAATGCCATATGTCAACATTATATTAACATTACCAGGGACGTTCATTGGGTTAACATAGCCATTTCGGCTGTACTTGATGTGAGTGACTCAGACGGTTAAGGCGCTGGCCTTCTGATCCCAAGTTGGTAGATTCGATCCTGGCTCAGTCCGGTGGTATTTAAAAGTGTTCAAATACGTCAGCCTCGTGTCGGTAGATTTACTGGCACGTAAAGGAACTACTGCAGGACTAAATTTCGGCATTTCGACATTTCCGAAACGTAAAAAATGTAGTTAGTGTGACGTAAAGCCAACAACATTATTGTTTCTGGTGTACTTCCCATTCATTGGGTGGTGAATATAAGAAATTGTCCACCACTTCAAAAGTAAGGCAACAAGTCATGTTTCACACTTCTCATGAGAGCGAATAAATCGAGGAATTTCGCACCTGAATTTATTTTGAAACATTCATATCATTTTAAAAGTATTATCATGTAGTTTCATCTATCCAGCGAAGCGAAATCTAAGAGAAAACGTTATTTGACGAATTGAAATATCTAAATAATCAGCTAGTTGGTCTTTTCTAGTAGAATATATGTGATTCTAGTTGATTATATGTGGTGCCTACTTGTTGGCGAAGCGTTTTCATACGTGTAAAAGGGATTTTCCCTACGATGTTACATTTATCATATTAAATTACCGCCGTTTATATAATATGTACGTGCTGTTTTCGTGTTAGCCAATACCAACAATCCGGCTACTTCGGCCGCCATGTTTTTTTTAAATATTACGGTCTGAGGATTGGAGTCGGTCTTGTTCAGCGCATTACTACCAGACAGAGCCAAAATCTGCCAAAACGTCAATTTAGAAATAGAGCCGTGCGGAGGATAGTTAAAAGGGATATTACTACTTATACGAGGCATGTACAGTGTCAATGTTATATATTGTGTTGTTTGTGAAATCAGGAACAAGGAGATCTAATTATGTGTAGTGAGCGCTCTTATAATATTTTGAGCACCTTTAATTCTCAGTAAATTTAATAGTAAATTTTGTGATAAATTTTAATGGCGGAGTGAAAACCTAGCATGCTACCCAGATTCATTTTCATGATTAAACTAGTGTCAGGTAAGATAAGGAAGCAAATTTGGTTTCGGGTCAGGATATAACCATCGCCCTGAGAGAAAAAGTTCATTCACGCTCTACCAAGTTAAATTATTTATTGTTTAAATTTCGCCATAAATTACAGCGTAATTACAATGGAATTTATTTAACATCCTTTCCATTTCCTCAAGAGTAATTTCACCAGCATCTTTGTCCGCTTCTCCATGAGCTCTCTTGCTCGCCTTGTCAACAGAAACATTTCCTTTTACACTGACAACATTTTCAAAATGTCCCTGGGATCTAATACGGTGTTCATCTGGTTTATAAAAATCACCATTAATTTTATTTTTTCTTCCTTTTCTAAGATTATTACTGCCCAGAAAGATTTTCCTGCCGCTTGACTTAGCCTTTCCAGGTTATTGCTGAAATCTTCATGACTTCTTCTTAGGTTCAACAATTATTTGTTTCGCTCTGTTTCTTTCTCCTAGGTTCAATTCCCTGTCTGCATCAGTCCTTGTTTGGAGCCATTTTGTGATACGCGTTTCTTTTACGTTTACTTCATCATTCCACCAAGATGTTCGCTATTTCCCACTTTTTCACACAGTTGTTCCTAGGCATTTCCCTGCCCGTTTCTACTACAGCATCCCTATATGCTCCACATTCTCTTTCTATATCGTCAACCTGCTTAGTCTATATTGTTTGGAACTTATCGCTAATCATATCCATATAATTCTGTCTTAATTTCCTCGTCCGGAATATTGGTCTGCAGATAGAATTCACTTTTATATCCTACGCTTTGAGTTACTTAGTTCACTACATATCAGATAGTGGTCTGTATCATCGAGAAATCCCCCGTTTACCCAGATATTCCTAAGATATTTCCTGAATTCAGAGTCCGTCATGGATGTGGTACCCCGATCCTCCCATGTGTAGCGACGAATAGCCTTATGCCTGAAGAATGTATTCATAAGTGCTAACTCCATACTAGCAGAGAAGTCCAGTAAACGCTTCCTGTTCCTATTAGCTTCTTCCCGCATATTTCCAGCACCTTGTCATATCCTTCACTTCTATTCTCAATCCTAGCATTGAAATTACTCATTAGCACTGTTCTAATCTTGCTGTTGACCCAGACAATCAATCAATCAATCAATCAATCAATCAATCAATCAATCAATCAATCAATCAATCAATCAATCAATCAATCAATCAATCAATCAATCAATCAATCAATCAATCAATCAATCAATCAATCAATCAATCAATCAATCAATCAATCAATCAATCAATCAATCAATCAATCAATCAATCAATCAATCAATCAATCAATCAATCAATCAATCAATCAATCAATCAATCACTACTGATCTGCATTTAGGGCAGTCGCCCAGGTGGCAGATTTCCTGTCTGTTGTTTTCCTAGTTTCATAATGTTTGTCAGTTTCATCCTCATCTACACTTTCACATGGTGAATACCAAACCTCACAGCGCAGCAGCCCTGAAGGACGTTGGCCTACCAACCGACCGCTGCTCAGCCCGAAGGCCTGCAGATTACGAGGTGTCGTGTGGTCAGCGTGACGAATCCTCTAGGGCGATATTCTTGGATCCCTAGACCGGGACCGCAATATCACCGTCAAATAGCTCCTCGATTGTAATCACGTAGGCTGAGTGGACCTCAAACAGCCCTGGGATCCAGGTAAAAATCCCTGACCTGGCCACGAATCGAACAAGGGGCCTCCGGGTAAGAGGCAGGCACGGTACCCCTACACACTTATATGGTGAATACGCTAAGGCAATTCTCATCCTAATTCCTCCAACTGCTAATCCTGGCCACATCATCAGCTCATTTACGTGCCTAACAGAAAGTATGTTGCATGCAAGAGTATTCCTGATGAACAGTCCAACCCCAGTCTTTGCTCTTCCCTTTTTAACACCTTTTACAAAATCTCCTATTTCTTCCTCGTTATCTCTCCTTATCCGAATATCATGCACTCCTAACACGTGCAGACGAATATTGTTCACGAGCAAAATTATTGAACACCAGCTTTTATAAAAGGAATCCGGTTGTTCGTCAGAAGTACGATAATGCACTGTTACGTAGAGACGAGCCTGAGTCTTATGCTGTCCGCTGTCAGCAGAACAGCAGTGTTAGAAGAGTTGCCTATCACTCCCAGGTCACGGCGAACATGTATTATTGAAACTCGACATAATTTTGTGTGTTAATCGCAGGATATTATTTAAGTTTTGTAGCAGAATGACATGCCATATAAAAATACCCAGCACAAGGAACATGTGTGGAAACGCAGGTTCCTTAAATATAAATCACCCTGAGTAACTCCATTCCACAGAAACAGCAATGAAGACAGCCGTAAAGAGATTCTGCATACTTCATTAACTGGTGTGTTAACCTCAGTCTGATGGCACTTCTCCACTAACGGAGTACTTTGACTATAATATCATATCTGGTCAGCCAGCAAAAGAAGTTTAAGAAAAAGGAGAAGAAGAAGACGCGGTATTGCCAGACTGTCATGGGAGGGGACAATTTAGGAGTGTGGGGTGGCGACCACGTTCCTTTAGCTGAGTTTAACATTGCTTCCAGTTACTTGTGTCAGGCTCCTCACTTTCACTTTTCCTATCTGACCTCACTCGCCCAGCTCCTGTTTTCTTTCGTCTCCGACGGTAATGGGTTCGCAAAGTCTAGGGAGTCTTTCCATTTTCACATCCTTCCTGGCCCTGCCTTTTACTTCGCTGATGCCTTCATTCATCGAAGGAACGGACTTTCTAATTAGTGTTAATAGAGGATGGGTAGAAAAACTACAAAAGGCATTTGCAAGAATGAACAAGATACTGACAGAAAATTATGGCATAAAAATTAATAAAGAGAAGAGTGCAATTACAGTATACAACCGCCAACACGTTCCATTCGACGTAGGAATGAATGATTTAGCAGTTAGATGCCTTTACCTATTTAGGCAATAAAATCCCTTCAGATGGGAAAAAGTTCGGCCACCATAAAGGGCACAATTGCACAAATGATCGCCTATTACAAGAAAAGGGTGCTGCTTACATCAAGGAGTCTATATGTGGGGACTAAAACGAGATTTATAAAGTGCTATGGCCTTGTATGGCTCAGAAACGTGGACTATTGGTGTGCGCGATAAGAAACGTCTGGAGGTGTTTGGATGTGGTGTGGGATAAGGATGGACAGAAAAACTCACAAATGAAGGAATTCTTAGAATGATAGGTGAAAAAAGGTCTTTATACTCAACAATAAGAAAGAGAAAGGACCAACAGTCATGTCATGGAAGGAGTGATTGAAGGCAAGAGAGGAAGAGGAAGACCTAGACAGATCAGAGAAGATGTAGGAGCACGCTCAAATGAGGAAATGAAGAGATTACAGAGAGAAGTGACAGAGAAGAATTGCTCCCGACCAATCCTCGGACTGAGAATTAAAAGGAAGAGGATGGTTGGACGACCCCATTAAACAGTAATCGCTTTTCTGAAAACAGGCTTACAGTTAACCCATGTGAACAAAAATGTTCGTTGCCATGTTTTGGTCTTCATCGGGTAACAAACATTTCAGAGTTGTTGTTGGCAGTGCATTCACCTTTAAGGGGACACTCCGAAGATAAACATCGATATTTTGGTCTTTTTCGTTAAACTGTTTTATGACTAAAATGAAAAGGATTAAGTTTCTTCTTTCTTGTCACGAAGCTATTCCGCTGAATTCAAACAATTTATCAACGTAATAATACTTTGTTTGCCAATTGTAATTTTACATTTAAATCCCATTCTTCTCCCATAATATTCTGCCAAATGTAACAAAATTTGTGTGGTATATGTATCATATGACTTCCCACGAGATTTTAATCCTGATGTAAACATGGCATGTCCACGCCTCCACCAAGGAAGGAGTTGTGATTCGCTGAGCGTGTAGTACCGACCTCCACGCCCGTCAACGTCTCGTGTTCGGACGTAGAGGGCTGCGCATCGCACATGACAACAATGCGAAGATCTGAACTTCTGAATAAACGACTTTCACTTAGTTTATTGAACACATTCACAATGCACTGGCTATGGTCATTTCTGAGCGGTTTTCCTCTTTTGTGAATTACTACACACGAAGGTCCTACCTCTTGCTCCATTTTTCTCACTATGAATACGGACTCACTGACTGCTGCTGCACGAAGTAACACCTTATCTTCACGCTGTACAGCTTGGGACTTTCCGTCACTACGAGAAGACTTCCTGTATCACACCACGCCTTGTGCCTTCATTTCTCGTTATTTAATAACTATTTCATATGCCGGTACATATGACAACCATATTTAATTTGATTACATACTCTTCCAAACCCTCTAAATGTAATAAACTAAAATGAAATGAAATTAATGCGACGTACTACTTGTCTTCGAGCTCGCATACAGTCGAGTTGCTTCTCCAATCAACTACGTCTATGTGCATGTGTAAAGGCAAGGTGCTCCGCCTATTTGTTTACGTCAGGGTTAAACTCTTGTGAAAAGCGGTATAAGATACCTGCGTATGCAATTTTTGATTGTAGAATTTTTTCAAGTAGTAGGGATTTTTAAGTCCAACATTTTAGAAAGCAAAAATTACACAAACTTTGGTACGATATATCTCCTTATATAAATTACGTACAGAAAAATTGGTATGCAGTGCTTTTAAAAGAAGTGCTACCTACCTAACTGCGTACTTACGTTAACGTGTTAATTAAATTCCATGGAAAAAGTGGAATTAAAAATTTGAAAAGAATTATCTTGGAAACACTATTAATTGTATATGAAAGAAATGTTCGAGATACCTCTACTTTTATGTAGGTGACGTTCCCAGAAATGTTTGTGAAAATCCACGCATTAGGTAACAATATATTTGTATCTCCGGAGTGCCGCATTAGGGATCCCTAACGTACACTGTCACTTTAGTTGCTTTAGAACGCCTTCCTTAAGAGACATTATATTTGAAAAGTCGTGCAAACGTGTTAATTCCACAAACATTCAAAATGCATCCGGGGGATAGTGTGTTCGAATCCCGTTATCGGCAGCTATGAAGTTGGTTTTCCTTGGTTTCCCATCTTCACACCTTAATTAAGGCCACGGCCGCTTCCTTCCCACTCCTAGTCGTTTCCTATCCCATCGTCGCCATCAGACCTATCTGTGTCTTTGCGACATAAAGCAAGTTGTAAAAACATTCAAACACATTTTCACATGCACCATATTATACTAGAATGCAATAGGTAAATCTTAGAATACTGAACATAGATCAGTCCATCGGCCTCTCACGTTTCACTGTCATATGCAACTCATCTAACACTTTCTCAACTCCGTACCCACGTGAAACGAGGCAGACCTGCTCAGAAGGAACAACTATTCTATGCAATATTCGCGCCATGCTGAAAGGGTCATCCCACACAAACACCTTGCCTATTGCGTGCTTTTATAATGTGATAAGTAGCGCCCGAATTCTTATTTAATTACATATTGCACTCCTTTACTTGTACACAACTGAAAACGAAGAATGTCGGTGAATTGTGGTTCTGATATGTTTACACATTCTTAGCAATATTCCACATTTTTGCATTTTATGTAAATAATGTTACATTTGTTTTCATATCTAGGTAATCATTGAAAAAAAATGTCAGCTCGTTTTAGTGTGTGTTGTATAGACCGGTGACTTCCTGCGATGTCGGCTCGTTTTAGTGTGTGTTGTATAGACCGGTGACTTCAGCCCACAAGACAGCGACAAAACATCACAATGGAAAAAAGGAAAGATAATTAGTGACACTAGGCATCACGATAGAATAGTTACTTAATACAAGTTTAAAGGCAGATTCCATGTTAATTGTGAGAGCACGAGAGCAACATACTCCGCGATTTACAGTACGTAACATTACTTTTTAAATATTTGAAGAATTCTGATTATGCTTTTTATTTGAATATTTAATACTATCATAATTATAAATCATGTCCAAAACAACGCAGACTTCTTTCTTTCTTTCTATCTTTCTTAATTAGTTTGCCCTCGAGGGTTAGCTTTTCCCTCGAACTCAGCGAACGATCTCACCTCTACCGCCTTAAGGGCAGTGTCCTGGAGCGTGAGACACTGGGTCGGGGTATACAACTGGGAAGGAGGACCAGTACTGTACCTCTCCCAAGATGCCTCACCTTCTGTGCTGAACAAGGGCCGTGTGAGAGGGATGGAAAATAATACGGGATAGACAAGGAAGAGGGAAAGAAGCGGCCGGGGCCTTAAATTGGGTACCATCCCGGCAATTGCCTGGAGGAGAAGTGGGAAACCACTTCGAGGTTGGCTGAGGAATGAATCGAACCCACCTCTACTCAGTTGACCTCCCGAGACTGAGTGGACCCTGTTCCAGCCCTCGTACTACTTTTCAAACTCGAACCACTTTTCAAATTTCGTGAGAATCGAACTTGGCCCTAGGGGGCGGCAGCTAATTACGCTAACCACTACACCACAGAGGCGGGCAACAACGATGAATTTGTCATAAAATATAGAGGTATTTAAAACAATTTTATTGTCTCATTACATAACCATTAAAACGTCCGGCTCCATGGCTAAATGATTAGCGTACTGGCGTTTGGTCGCAGGAGACCCGGGTTCAATTCCCGACAGGGTCGGTAATTTTAGCTGTAATTGGTTAATTCTGCTGGCACGAGGGCTGGGTGCATATGTCGTCTTCATCATCATTTCATCCTCATCACGACGCGCAGGTCGCCTACGGACCTCAAATCAAAAAAGACCTGCACCTGGCGAGCCGAACTTATCCTCGGATACTCCCGTCACTAAAAGCCACACCATAACCATAAGTCATAATAAAACGGAATATATGGACATTTTGTAAATGTAGTGCTTCAACAGACTACTATTGCATATTTTATGAATATTAAACATGCATTAGGAGAGAGAGTTCCCTGCAAGCACGGAGTATGTCCGATAAGGTACAGGTCATCATTGAGAATTGAGCGTAACGCCACATTGGAAACCCACTGCACGCAGGTATCTTTGAAAGTTGGCTATCTACGGCAGACCGCCTCCTTCGAAGCGAAGACACTGGATTCTTTGATAAGCATGTATGGTGGCTGAACACCGGATCATTAAAAAGAAAGTTTACGACACAGAGCTTCATTCACTCGTCTTTTTTTGGATGATGTTATTCTGTATTGAGTAATAAATAAGCAACTGCAAAATGACCTCGATAATGTTGTGAGATGGACAGCAAGCAATGGTATGATGATAAACGGGGTTAAAAGTCAGGTTATGAGTTTCAAAAATAGGAAAAGTCCTCTCAGTTTTAATTACTGCGTTGATGGAGTGAAAGTTCCTTTTGGGGATCATTGTAAATATCTAGGTGTTAACATAAGGACATATTTTCATTATGGTAATCACATAAACGGGACTGTAAATAAATCGCACAGATCTCTTCATATGGTTATGATGGTTTTTAAGCATTTTAGTAAGGATGTACAGGAGAGGGCATATAAGTCTCTGGTAAGACCCCAATTAGAGTTTGGTTCCAGTGCATGGGACCCTCACGAGGATTACTTTATATGGAGAAATGGAAAAGATCCAAGGAAAAGTAACACAATTTGCCTTGCTGATTTCTCACAAGAAATGTAATCTCTCTATATATAAAACTGGATGTTGGTATATTTGAAGCTAATAGACTCAAAAACTATTGCACCGATTTGGCTGAAATTTTCACAGTTTGTTCTTATCACATCTGAGAGGGATTATGAAGTGGTTCGGCACTAAGGGGTGAAAAATGAAATAAGGGAAGATAAGCAAACCGCAAGACAATTCCGATCAGCGGGTTGCCTGCGGAACAATATGTGAAGATTAAGATGTTTTCCTTAAAACTTATTTCTGCTTTTATCTGGAAAAAATACTGTAGGGGCAAAAAATCCTTAGCACCCCTAAAGGAAGGGGGTGAAACTTAAAAATCCAAAAATGACTATATTAGTGACGAATTCATAGTCTTTGGGGTGGCTGAAATGAACTGTGACACTCTGAATGCTGTTTAAGACAAAGTTCGTTCCCAATCGGTGTGATAAACATATTATTACTTACTGTTTGGGAAAGAAAATTGTAGGGCAAGGCACACATACGGGCGGGATCGTACAACTGAAGATGTTGGTATTAGGAATCTTCTTTAAAAATAAAAACATTTTTTTTTATTTTTGGAAAATCCATAAACTATATTATCGGTATTAAATGTTCATAAAATTATTGAAATGGGCAGGAAAAACAATATGCTTACGACAGGCATATCTGACGTGAACGCTGTGGAGCAGCGAGCTGGTTTCATTGTGCTCAGCAGGTAGCAGCACTCACAGTGTGGATACTAGTAGTTCGCAGCTGTGCTGCTAGATAGCGCGAGAGGCATAGTACTACGTTACTTCGCTCTTGCGGGTGAACTGCGAACTACTACTTCTTCATCAACATACTCCTGCGCATGTTCGCTCCGTGCCCGCTGCTAGTTGTGATCCATCTCTGCGAGCGCGCCAAGTTTGGGTTTATTCTCTTAAAACGTTCTTGGCCTGGCACTTCCTAATATTCAGCGATGATTATGACAATAATAATAATAATAATAATAATAATAATAATAATAATAATAATAATAATAATAATAATAATAATAATAATAATAATAATAATAATAAGCCATTAATTAAATCGTCTCGCTCCTCGGCTGAACAGTCTAACAGAGGGCTCGCGGTTCGTTTCCCAAACAGGCTGGAGATTATAAGTCTGTAGTTTATTTCCTGTGGCTCAGGGACTGGGTATTTATTACCAAACTATCAACCACCGCATAAGAATACATCCGTCAGAACCGGTATACCTACTCCAACGAACAGCGAAAAAGAAGAAGATATTTTGAGACCCCAATGTGGTATTAAAAAAGAGAAACCAAATTTCCTGTTGCGAAGTTCATGTCATCATAACTATGTCTCCCGGTCATGGCCATCCATCCATACCTGCACGGTTGCTAGGTACCATTGTCTGACCATCCATCCATACCTTACATCACAGCCTGCACGGTTGCTAGGTACCATTGTCTGACCATCCATCCATACCTTACATCACTACCTGTACGGTTGCTAGGTAACATTGTCTGGCCATCCATCCATACCTTACGTCTGGCCATCCATCCATACCTTACATCACTACCTGCACGGTTGCTAGGTAACATTGTCCGGCCATCCATCCATACCTTACATCACTACCTGCACGGTTGCTAGGTAACATTGTCTGACCATCCAGCCATACCTTACATCACTACCTGCACGGTTGCTAGGTAACATTGTCTGACCATCCATCCATACCTTACATCACAGCCTGCACGGTTGCTAGGTACCATTGTCTGACCATCCATCCATACCTTACATCACTACCTGCACGGTTGTTAGGTAACATTGTCTGACCATCCATCCATACCTTACATCACAGCCTCCACATTTTGTCGCGTTACGTTACACAAATTTTCGGATGACCCCCAGTCATAAGACATATTAACGGTATTTCAAAAAGAAAGTGAACAATTCACTGCTTCCTGCTACACTTTCATGTGGCAGACTCATAGTATGAGAGTTGCAACCTGCAGGCTGTACACTCACTGTAGAACCAAGGCATTTACGAAAATAGATAACGTTCATTTCTGTACAATATTGTGCAGTACTTAAAGTGCCCGTACACGCACCAAGGTTTGACTTTAGCGCACACTCGTGACATAGGATGCACCAAATCATGTTAATTAACTGGCCACTGACCGTCTGAGTGTGAAAACGTTCATGGAGACAGGCAAGTCACGTATGTCATTGGCCTCTGAAAATGTGTTTGGTTTTCTTCCCTTTAAAATACAAGGGATTGGGGGCGAACTTAAGACGGTCCTGGGTCGAGTGACTGTACAATATAAATGCCCAGCATTTTCAATTGGGACTGTTCAAAAAATTAGAGCAAGTCAATAAAATAATGTCTTGCATAAATATTGCAATAGTTTCAACGCCGTGCTAATCCAGGCATGTTTTTGATGACTCAGAGTGGTAAGAGGAACAAGAAAGGCCTTCGAAGATAACAAGGAACGACCTCAAATTTTAATCGACAAAAATTCAAATACGTTAGGGGCGCGCGTTTGTGAAGTTGCATTCGGGAGATAGTGGATTCGAACCCCAATGTCGCCAGCCCTGAAGACGGTTTACCGTGGTTTCTCATTTTCACACCAGGCAAATGCTGGGGCTGTATCTTCATTCAGGGCGCGGCCGCTTCCTTCCCACTTCTAGGCCTTTCCTATCCGATCGCCACCTTAAGACCTATCTGTGTTGGTGCGATGTAAAGGATATTGCAAAAAAGTCACATACGGGACTAACACTGCTGGGGTTCGAACCTTTCATCTCCCGAATTTAAGTTCAAAATGACACGGGCTGGGTCGCGCAGCAAACACGCTCCGTGATTATTGCTTTGATGACTGTATCACATTTGTCCGATACATTCGTGAGTTTATCATTTACAGAAATTGCAGGCGACGGTCCTTATTTCGTGCCCTTCTAGTGTTAAGCTGGAGAAGTGTGATATGGAGTAATCCGAAACTGACGCACTATAAAACAGAAACCCAATAGGCTTCGGAAACCCGTACCTTAGGACGTCACTTTAAAATCTCAGAAATAATTCAAATGGAAGAGAGGAAAGTTCTGAGGAAAGTACACTTCCCGGCATGACAAAGTGGAGTCTGGGTGGAGAGAACTGTAGACCACTACAGTCTAATATCCTATGCAATGAAGTTCTTAAGACATCAACAGAACGGACTCACCAAAGGATAATAATAATAATAATAATAATAATAATAATAATAATAATAATAATAATAATAATAATAATAATAATAATGGTGTGTGACCAGCGGAGAGGTGTGGTGCAGGTGCTTCCAGTTGACGCCCTGTATATTATACACGACCTGCACGTCTCACAGGATGGAGCCTCGCCTAAGGTGAATTATAATGTTGAAGACGATACAAAGACAGGAATTAACAACTGAAAGAGAAAAGCGCCGACCCGGATGGGAATCGAACCCGGATCCTAAAGGCCACCTTGGTAATCATTCAGACGTGGGGCCAGACACCAGAATATTATTTAATGTGCTACACTTGAGTTGAGTCGTCAACTACCAGGTGAGGGAATCAGTTCTGCAAGAAGACTGTGCACAACTTGCTGTGGCGCTGTACAAATCGGTTAGCCGCGACGAACGGCATTTTGTGCGTATTTCCGCTACTAATTTTGTTAATAATTAAAGAATTATCTGATACGACAACAGGGCTTGTATAAATGGCTGTTTTAAAAAAATCCCACAATTCCTATTTTTTGCCGGCTAAAATGGAATAAAGATGTAATGTTGGGTGGGGGAGGGCGACTGCCGCTACTGGTCATTGTTTTAAGAGGAGAATCATCCTCTAATGAGAGCAAGGATCCAACACAAGACAAGGAGGTCTCGGAACCTAATACCGTCGCTCTCAGAAAAGAACAAAGAGTTGTCCAAGGGAGCTTGGATAGGATTGATGGAAGTGAGGACCGTGGCACATGTAAGTGGAAGGAATGCCAGGACTCAACTAAAGGCCCCGCGGTCGCCACCCATGTTCCCAAGTCCAGAACCCCTGGGGCCCCTTTTAGTCGCCTCTTACGACAAGCACCGTCTACACATACTCGTCTTTGGCTCAAAGCGTCCTGAGTTCGATTCCCGCCCAGGTCTATCATTTTAAGCGTCAACCCTGGCTCGCGGACTGGGTATCCAGGCCTCTCCACGCCATTATTTATTTACGTACGGAAATTTCGCTAAGTTGAAAACACTGTTTGCGACACTTTCCTTTGCCATCCGGATTCTCCTCACTTAATGCACATGCCGGATACACGGACTGGGAAGTTCCTGATTTCGACTCAAGTGAGGTGCAACTTGTGAGAGTTGGCCCGCAGCGTGGGGCTGCTTCTCTCATGATGAATAGGACTGCTCGCTGGAGTAATGGCCTCATAAATCACGGCAGTGTCAAAGCTTATCCCCGCGCAATGTAAACAACCCATTATTCTGTTAATGTTGTCCTGGAGGGAGACAAGATAATTATACATGTTAAGCTGCTTCTCACTTCTCTGTGAGCTTCTTTCCTAAACCTCGGTACTCGAGCTTCGTCTCTCACAAATGGTAAAGTTAAGAACTGTCCACAATTTTTTCCCATCCGAAGATATCAATCACCGCTCCCCACGGGCGCCGACTGCGGGGGTGTTGCGGTGCCTATCACCCCATACAAACAGAAAAAAGAAAGATACCTAACAACAGAAACAAATAAAAAGGAGGAATCTTAATTTTTTGACGTGGTTCTTAACCCTAGCAACAGCTGTCCTGTGTATTACCAACGGCGGATTGGGAGCCCACTAGGACATTTTTGTTTACTTTATCCTCAATCACAAGTGAGGTAAACAGGGTGCAGTGGCGTATACTGAGGGCTACCAAGGCTATTGGTGAAGCCCAAACCTCAATTGAGAACGATGGAAGTCTAAAGCACATTACATAATGTAAGCACCTGACACATAAAACTTGAAAGCAGTGAGGAAAAACGTCGCACGTATTTCTGAGAGCAAGGCTTCGGAGACTGATATTGCAGTCCCTCTCCCCTCCGCCACTTCACGCGGTGTGTTCGAAAGTTCGATAGATGCTGGGACTGGGGTGATAGGTGTGCTAGGCTTCGGTCTGTCAGATCGCCACTGCTAACCATCAACCGTACATTACTAATTCTCACCTCATACTTCTGACTTAGTTATGTAGGTTACAGAGTATTTCACTCCCGTCTACTTCTACATCCTTCCAGGAAGACATTGCAGGTCTGCTGTTATAGGAGCAATATACTTTTCTTTATATAGGTAAAAAGCAAAGCAAAGTCATCCCCGTACAGGCCATGAAGGTCCTTGGAGGGGTAGAAGGTAAAGGCTTCCACTATCCCTAACCTCGGCACTTGATGGGGTACAGTGGTTACCTCTACGCCCGGCTACCTTTGATCCCAGGAATTAACCTGGTACTCATTTTTGGTGTAGGCTAAGTGAACTTCAGGGCCATGTGCACCTCAGGAAGTGGAAATCTCGTTTCTTAAATTTTACGACTTCCTGACGGGGATTCGAACCCACGTCCTTCCGGGCGAACCGAACACGCCTTTACCGCCTCGGCCACGCAGCCCCTGCTTTATATAGGTAGATCTGCTAAAATGTGAAATGCATTCTTTCAGAGTTTTTGTGTTAACGTTTGTTGCTTGTGATCATGGGTCGGTCACCAACACTCGGCCACAACATGTTTATTTAATATACTAATAAGAAGAAGAAGAATGGTGTATAGCATCTGTCTAGGCTTGTTGGAGACCTAATGATGATAAAATGAATGGCGAAGACATCATAAACACCCAGTCCCCAAGCCAGGGAATTAACAGTATGAGGGGGTTGATTCTGAAAATTGAACCAGGGCTATCTGACCAAAGGCAAGCATTCTATCCATTTAGTCATAAAGCCGCACTTTAATTTGCTAAATCTTAGGCTACCATTTCCACTGATCAGGGGTTGAGCATTGGCAGTAGCAGCCTTCACAACACAGCAGGCTTCTCCGTTCGCTTTGGCTGCAGCTCAAAACGCTGAAGGCTTGACGTTCACTAAACTGACCATCGAAAAGGGGTAACCTAAGTCTAGTGGGAGCCCCGTCTTGATCCCATCATACGCCACTGACAGCGCGCAACAAACGAAGGAGAACATGCTCTATACACATTGGTCCGCTATCAATGATCATCATGTCTCTGATCTATCGCCAATCATTGCAAGGCAGCCTTCCACGCATTCGTAGGAACACCGCTGGCTGTTGCCGGATTGCATCACAGGCAATGAACATAGTTTATCCACGTCATTCACTGTACCGCACAGATCATGGTCTTTACATGTCTCTAAAACCAAAACAGTAAAGGTTAAGGTCGCGCGAACGTAGAGGCCAAAGTACCTCGACCAATCTATCGCCTAACCCTACGATGAAAATGCGCCGAGGCCCCATTATGCATGTACCACCTTTCAATTCGCATACATTTCAAATGTAAAATCTCTTACTTTTTCATGATCAAAACACGCCTTTACCATTCATGAGAATTTTATGTCCATTGTACGTGGATTTATATGGACTTTTGTTGAACTCATTCATTATTATAGAAAGAGCACCTTGCAAAAAAATAGTTCATGTTTTCTAACAGGTATTGCTCATTCTAAAACACCTAAAACTTATATTTTCCTTGAGGTTAAATTTCGACATGTTCCGAGGCTTTTCCCTCTTCTGGACTGTGAGTTAGACTACCCCCACTGCGCCCCTGTCAGCCCCAGTCGCTGGTGCATGCAAGGCGAGGAGGCTGGTGTTTCGCAAGTATCGCAAGCATTCATGACACTTCTACGAGAATTATTTTACGTATGGAAACATTAAAAGAGGTGAGAGGCCAAATAATTCAACCAACTAACGACTGGAGGTCAAGGAGTTGGTGTTCGTGTCTTGTATTGTTTAAGAAGGGTGCTATGTCATAATTACACTGAGCATTTTAGTCGTGAGACTCAAACGTTCTTGTCTTCACTGCTATTACTCAAGCTAACAATCCCACCTAACAACAACAATTATTATTATCTTTGGACCATCTGTACAGGGGCAGTCTGGATGATAAGGAAATCGCATAACACTCAGAGAAAATCTCACACACATTTACGAAAAGACGTTTGAAATTTTAAGAACATATTCTCAGATCAAGTGTAGCTTCCGAGGCTCAGGCGGCAACGCACCGGCCTCTCACCGCTTGGTTCCTTCGTTCAAATCCCAGTCACTCCATGTGAGATTTGTGCTGGACAAATCGGAGGTGGGACAGATTTTCTTCGGGTACTCCGGTTTTCGCTGTCATCTTTCATTCTAGCAACACTCCCCAATATCATTTCATCTGTCAGTCATTAATCATTGCCTCAGAGGCATGCGACAGGCTTCGGCAGCCGGCACATTTCATATCCTCGCCGCTATATGGGGGCTTCAATCATTTCATTCCTGACCCGGTCGAATTATTCAGAATGAGCAGTCGGAGATGAATCAAAGGAATTATGAACCTTGTCCTATCAATGCAAGTAAAAAGCAATTGGCTGCTCAAAGTTGGAAAAGATCTTCAGGAAATAGGCATCACAGATGACATTGTGTTGGAGAGATCTAAGTTCAGAAAATTAGTCAACAATCACCACTTTACACACCATCCAAGCACTAGCAGCAACAAAACCTGGCGAGAAGATCGCAAGGAAAGTCACAGCGAGTAGAAGAAGAGATTTAGGGAGAAGAAAAAGGCAACGACATCGCCTAAGTTCAATCGCACTCCTTAGTTGGGCATAACGAAGAGGAAGATAATAATAACTAGAGGACCCGTGGAGGTGAGATGAAACTTCTCCATGCGCTGGCCGGGTACTTTTAAGATGTGTCAAGTGAATCTCTTTAGATTTCTTCATTAGGACGTTGATTGACATTTTATTAACTATTCTGCAGTTTGTTTCGCGTGGAACTTTCTCCTTGTGTCTTACTCCCACGGTTTTTCCGTCTAGATAAGTCACGCGCTTACCAATTTTGGCTGATATTACAGGTCTGCCTACAGTCGGCGTCATTTCTAATCGTTTAGCACCGCTGATATCGTTACGTAAAGATATTTCGCCTACATGTCTGCAACCCGCTAAGTACAGTACGTATTGCGGTCTAGATTCGCCTACAATTACGAGAGTGATCACATAATGATTTGATTTTATGATTTAACTTAGAGACCTATGAATGCCTTCGTCTTCTTTATCTGTTTACCCTCCAGGGTCGGTTTTCCCTCGGACTCAGCGAGGGATCCCACCTCTAGCACCTCAAGGGCAGTGTTCTGGAGCGTGAGACTCTGGGTCGGGGACACAAATGGGAAGGATGACCAGTACCTCGCCCAGGCGGCCTCACTTGCTATGCTGAACAGGGGCCTTGCGGGGGGATGGGAAGATTGGAAGGCATGGACAAGGAAGAGGGAAGGAAGCGGCCGTGGATTTAAGTTAGGTACCATCCCGGAATTTGCCTGGAGGAGAAGTGAGGAACCACGGAAAACCCTTCCAGGATGGCTGAGGTGCGAATCGAACCCGCCTCTACTCAGCTGACCTCTTGAGGCTGAGTGGACCCCGTTCGAGCCCTCGTACCACTTTTCAAATTTCGTGGCAGAGCCGGTAATCGAACCCGGGCCTCCGGGGGTGGCAGCTAATCACACTAACCACTGCGCGCCTGATGATTCGCCAGGAGGTGATTCCGGAGAGAATAAAATAAAAATAAAGCAAATAGGTCCAGTAGATATAGATAATAATAATAATAATAATAATAATAATAATAATAATAATAATAATAATTTTGCCGGAAGCTTTAGAAGCCTCAGAAACCCTATCCCTTGGAGGTCACTCTAAAATTATAGAAATTGAAAAACAAGAAAAGGAAATTCTCCGGAAAATGTGTGGTCCCAGGAGAGAAAATGGAATGTGGATTAAGAGGAGAACAGCGGACCTGACAGGTTCACTGATGCCGTACGCAAGAGACTCCTGGAATTTCATGGTCATATCTAAATAATGGACAGCAACAGGCTCACCAAAATATTGAAGTAATCAACTCAAAGAAGGTGAAAATAAACTGGCTAGAAGAAACTAAGGCCGACCTCCAAGAAATGAACATCACGGGCGACATCATAGAATATCATGGAGCTTTTTGCACAATACTGTAGTAGTCAAACACAAATTCGTGAAGAAATCTAAAAAGAAACCTGATAGTAAGTGGTCCACTGAACGCAAGATGTAACACAGTGCATTCATATATATAGTCTGATAGAACTATATATAATAGTGGACAGAGAGAACGAATAAATTATCCAGATCCCAAAAAGTAACCAGAAATACATTCAACAAGAAATGTTTGTCAATAAATACAAAATTGAAACATTTAAGACTGTAGTCCAACCTGAAATAACTTATGGAAGTGAAACATTATTTAAACTAAGGCAAAAGAATAACACAACCCAGCATTTTCATACTTTTTTCTTGCGGCAAGGTAATCTTAACTAATTTTGGGTCGCTGAACACGAATCCGTTGTCCGTTTCTACGTATCACGTCACGTTTTCTGGCAATAAGTATATCAAAATAAGAGATAGACCTGAATACTGCATTTAAAAAGTACTGAAAAATGTTGATAATTTTGGATATATTTATATTTCTTTGTATTATTATATATATTTTTAAATAGTTGAATATTGTCTTGAATAATTATTGAGTATAAAATTACAATGAAATATTTAGCATTTATTGTAATATAATACTGATTTACACAAAAACACATAAACAAACAACTCTGAGGCAATGAACGCATTTTAGTTTGATAATTAGACGTGATTTACAAGCAATGTAACTTTTATTCAGTATCTTTATGAATTCATAAATGTGAACAAAATAAACTTTAACAGTCCTAGATGTCCCCTTGGCTGCCCAGCGTCTGACTCTTTTCAAACACAAACAGTAGTCGGCCATCCCACCTGCCCTTGATGTCCTCATCTCTTCACTAACAGCCCCAAGATTTTCTGGAAAGTGATCGAGATGAGAGTGAAGGAAATGCAGTTTCAGACTCATCCTACTGTACACCCCAACTCTTCCATATCATCCAACATCGTTTTCACTATTGTTTTGTATTGTTCATCCTTTACACTTCCTAGTAACTTCATTATGACGTCTCTTACTGAATTCCATGCATCAAGTTCCACGGCATTCATCGTCCGTTCAAAGTTTCTGTCTTTCAGAAGCTTTCTAATTTGTGGTCCATTAAAAATGCCTCCGTTGACATTTGCATCAGATAAATCTCTAAATTTGCTCGCAATGTACTTGAAACAGGGGCTACGTTTGTCCAAGGCCTTAACGAACTGCTTCATAATTCCCAGGTTGATGTAGCAGTGGCAAAATAATTTTTTATGGGCAAACTAATGAGGCATTTGTAACATTTGTAACAATTTTCACACCAGGTGTCAGAACTTGTCTATTGGGCCAGGAAGGTGTAGACCAGTGTTTGTCCCTAGCTTAACTGTCCCATTCATATAAATAACAAGGGAATTTAGTGCAGCCTGCTTGTTGTCCTAATACAATACCACACAACTTCAAGTCACTACACACATCCCACCGGTGCTCATGATATCTGATTTTATCTAAAACAGTTTGCATTGTGACATACTGTAATTTTCTTTTAGTGAAACCGAATGTGCTACAGGAATCGAAGCTAGAATGTTTCCGTTATGAAGTAGTACAGCCTTTAAGCTCCACTTGTAGGAATCCACAAACAGCCGATTCGCTGTTATCACAAAGCAGCACTGTGCCGCAATGACACGTTTTCAGACAATAAATGGCAAATAACACGAAAACTAGATGTGATACAATAGAACCAACGACATTTCTGAAATCAGGAGACCTTATTTAGTTAAAATCACGTATCAGATCCTTTGCCGCAAAAATCATGCTGGGTAGTGTAACATAGACAAAGAAGGCGAAAACCATCAGGCCAGCGAACAAGTTCAAACACGCTCTTTGAACGGGCATAACGAAGAAATAAATACTACGACTACTACCACTACTACTACTACTACTACTACTACTACTACTACTACTACTAATCGTACTCGTTATCAAGCAGGATATAGGCTGTAAATCACTTCTCAGAACTCATTAGTCCGAGTTGTGATAGCACATTCCTCCAGCGTTTCCGATGTGACGGACCATTTATCACGGATAAAGGTTGTGTGCTCGGCTAATTGGCATCTCTTAGCAGTACAAACGGAGAACAGATATCGATAAGAACTAAAACTTTATCTTTTTTACTATACACTTTAGGTCGCACCGACACTGACAGGAATGGGAAGCTAGCGACTGTAGCCCAGTTGATGTGAAAATGGGAAACGATTTTCAGTGCTGCCGACAGCGGGGTTTCAATCCACCATCTCCCGAATACAAGCTGAAAGCAACGCGACTCCACTCGCTCGGTATAAAATAATCTGCCACGAACTACTGTACCCGTTCACGACGGGTGGCCAACAGTAAGACTGAGAAATCTTCAAAAAGGCGAAACACTGCAAGATGTCGCAGGCATGGAAAATTAGAAACTACCTCCATGGTAAACCTGACGATTCTTGTACACTACAGGCGACATGTGCACAAAATCATTCAAAAGTATTTTTTTTTAATTTTGTTGCTGAAATTGTTAGCTTATTAGCTTATTATGTAAAGAATCTAGCGCCAAAAGTATTTAGGTGAATTCAGTTCCAAAGTGCACTAAATTCCTAACACATGTGCATCCCTTTTCTTATGTAATGATTTTTCCATCTTCATTGCTTTACTTCTGTTTTGTCAGGCAGTTGACGGTATCGCACTTAGCAGTACTGAAGAAGGCTATGATGCGCCATTTCCGATTGGTCAAGCTTGGCGATCACCGCAGGAAGTTTGTTTTGGTTTGAGAGATACAGTGCTGGGTTTCGTGTTGTGAAATGCAATTGTCATTTCCCAGATTTCCTTTTTCCTTCACAAAAGGTACCCTTTTCTCTGGAACTACTGCAGATATCAATCTCAAAGTTGATAGACAGGGAGACTAAACACTATCGCACATTTTCCTGCAAAGAAATTACAAAATATGTAATTTTATGGACTTGAGAGTAATATACTGTATATGTATTTTTTGTTAAGTTTTCAAATTGAAAACTTCATTTACTTATTTAAAAATCGAAATAGGCATGAAATTAAAAACGCCTGCAGGCATTAAATCATCAAGGTTCTAGAAATCACTAAAATCATTACAAGGTCCGGGACCTCTCCATTACTGAGGAAAAGGTACATGAATATAACCAAAATTCAAATTTTGATTTTAAAAACATTTTATATACCGTAAATTAAATGATATTAATGCTTGTAGCTAAGAAAAATATACGTTAAATGAGTGTGCGAAGTTTCATAATTCTAACTCAAATATTGTCCAAATTACAGGGAATTTAGAAAATCAGTGAAGTTTCGTGAACGTCTCCCTTTAAGGAGTCGCGTCACACGAACAGCGAGAAACGTAAGCTTCGTTCATCTATTTGTGTCTTTTAAATATTTTTATAACAGATGACAATAGTCTGATTGAACAGTATATAATAGTGGACGGAGAGAATTAATAAATTATCCAGAGCCCAAAATGTAACCAGAAATACATTCAACAAGAAATGTTTGTCAATAAATACAAACTGAACCATTATAAGACTGTAGTCCAACCTGAAATAACTTATGGAAGTGAAACATTATTTAAACTAAGGCAAAAGAATAACATAGACAAAATGTTAGAAAGAGGAATAGTAAGAACATGGATTAACAAGACGTACCAAATAGAAGGAGAATGGCGCACAATTCCAAATGCAGCAGTGTACCAGGAAATAGAACCTATAGCGGATTTCATGGCCATCTGTTGAGAACACCTCAAGACAGGTTAATACGCAGAAATTTGCTGCAGCTTTGGAAACAAAAACAACCACCTCTCTGGATAAAAGAAATAAAAGAAGACATGAAAGACTTAGACATAACACTGGAGGATTTAAATAATAAATCAAACAAAGTAAATAAATTGAAGAATAATAAAATTACATTCCCACCAAAAATTGATAAAAGAGAAACAACTAAAAGGGCATTTTCAGAAGAAGAACGACAACGATCAGATAGAATGAAGAAATACTGGAAGAACAGAAAGGGAAACAACCATAAAACATCATAGAAGACCGGACAGAAATTGACTACACTGGTCCAGTACGACCGTAAAAGAGGAATAATAATAATAATAATAATAATAATAATAATAATAATAATAATAATAATAATAATAGCGGTAATAACTGAACAGGACCCTTCAATAACGGTGGAAGCTCCACTTGGCAAATTGGTTAGATATCAACAAAAACGATCACAACACCACATTAAGTAAGATAAAATTTAAATTTTTGGCTATCATAAACACAGTAGGAAGAAATGTGTCATGTCTTTTGGATGGAGTGTGCTATTGTATGGATGTGAATCTTGGACAATCAGAGATTAGCACTGGAAACGACTGGAAGCGTCTGACATGTGGGTCTGGAGACGAATGATAAGCATTAAACGGACTGAAAAGGAAACAGACAAAAAGTGTTCTGCAAGAATGAGGCTAAGAATTACAAAGACGAAGAGGTGAATTCGCTGGCCAGGACATTATGCCTTTCTTACCAATCTCCTGGAAGTGAAGATCACGGGGAAGATAGGCCGAGGACGATTCAGGAAAAAGTCCTTCAAGACTTGGCAAAGATTCTTCATTATGGTTCTTATTATGAAACGAAACTGAGAGAACCATGATGATGATGATCATAACACAATGGAGTTTAGAACACACACATTGTAATATCTCTAAAATGAACATAACGTAAATAAATTAATACATTTTCATTATGAATTTAATGGAATAACGTTCCACACACACACGGTGGAATACAAGTTGAGAATGCTCTTAACCGTAGGTGGACCAAGATGTATTTTCTAACACGCTGGACCAAGGGAGGGCTGAATAATGTCCACTATTATATTTTATCCATACGGTTGTATTTACAATTTTTGCATAAGTATTAGTTCTTTATTAAGTGAATTAAGTAAGAAATATTGTATAATAAGAAGCAAATACATAATTTAAATACATATTTTAAGTTAATTTATGACGGTTAATACTTGAACAAATTCTTACACATCATTCAGATTCATCCACCTCACTCACACACTCATAGCACTTTTGACTGTATTTTCGAAACACATACAAGTTGCATTTTCCACAAACAACGGTCGTTTTTGCTAATTTGTTTAGATTTTCACTTTTGGTGCGACACTCTTTGCTACATGTATGGCACCTCCCTTTGCCTGATGGTTGCTGCTGATTCTGCATTGTTTTGGTGATTTTCTTCTTGAGGATGAATTTTATTGTCATTATAATGTTGTTCTGCAATCCGAAATAAAACCTGTTACAAGTTGGACCAAGGGAGGGCTATTTTGTGACCACTTCGAAATTTAGTCCATATAATCAGGCTTTCAATCAAAAAACTTCATTGTCTTTATTTAATCGTTATCTTTGTACTGTTTCTGACACAAAATGAGAATACCGTGGTCTGAACATGTTCTATGCTACAACAGTAATAGTTATATAAAAAGTGTGATCATAAATTGACCCTCCCTTGGTCCACGCAGTTAAATAATTGTCAGCTCGTGAAGAGAAGTGTTCTTTTCTCTTCTCGAACAACTCCATTCCAGCTTGTATAAGACTTTCCGCAACTCTTCAGTATCTTCCTTTTATTGTCCTGCCTGTTTTATGCTCACCAATTTAGGTTTTTGTTACCGAGCGCACAAACGGCGAGCATCGCTCAGGAGGAACCACTGGTCAGTCGTCATGGTAACCAACCTGGTTTTTATAAGTGGAAAAGTCGCCTGATCATTAGCCTCTACTAATGAGGGGGATAATAAAGATGACTATCGAAATGAGCAGAAGAACATGAAGAAAAGAGGGGCTTGGAGTCTCTCTCAACGACACCAGCTGTAGATACAAGGATGACAAACTGGTAATTTAATATTGTTAGGAAGTTTGAAGTTCTGTTTGGAGCCCCAATATCACCCGTCATGGACAGCCTCAACGTCGCTGAAGAAGCGTACTAGAGATAGCTTCCCGTTGCTTTCTCCCGTCAGCCAGTCTGAAATGTGTACACCATTCATCACTAGTTATGTTGTACCCAGGGAACTTATTCTGCTCTCGTTGCGGATCGGCAGAAACTTTCTCCTAGTTCCTGCATACGAGCGCATTGTGAAGGAAAGTCCAGGAATATTGTTCGGAGATTGAGATGTTGGCAGTTACGGTGTTAGGTAAGCAGACAAGCCTCACCGTTCAAATTGAAGATTAGCCTCGCTAATTCTAACCAGTCACGAGGAACAGAGTTTAGCCACGGCCACTTGTATCAGCACAGGTGCGGAACTAACAATCCGGCCAGGTACCGTTTGATTCGACCATTTTCAGCTACATGATCTGATAACTTGGAAATCCAAAGACATACACAAATGGTAAGAGAGCGGCCCATTTCACTCATGTGCGGTGCCACCATGAGATCGATCTTTTTTTTTTTTTTTTTTTTTTTACATCGCACCGAGACAGACGGGTCTTATGGTGTACCGTCCGGTACGAACATGGGAAAACATGAAAAACCACGTTCGCGTTTCGAACCACCATCTCGTGAATGCGAGCTGACAGCTACCTGACTCAATGTGGTGGTGGTGATTATTGTTTTAAGAGGAAGTAAAACTAGGCAACCATCCTCGATATAATACTAATCAGAGGGGAAAATGGAAGAGATCCGACACTTCGAAAATTGAACATATCAGCCAAAGAAAGACAAGGCCACGAAGGGCGTGAAAATGAAAGACTCCCTAAGCCTCGAATGATCTAATACCGTCGGGGTCGGGAAAGAACAAGAGTTGACCAAGAAAGGTCGGATAGGATAGATGAAAGTGAGCAGCCTGGTACAAGTAAGTGGAAGCAATGCCAGGACTCAGCTCAGGATCCCGTGGTAGGAAACCCACGCTCGAAAGTACAGAGCCCCTGGGGCCCCTTGTAGTCGCTCTTACGACAATCACTTGCACTACATAATGGTAGGCATAATCTTGGTTGGAAAGAAGAATTCAATTAGGATTGAACTACGCCATCATCAGATTTCAAGTTCATACGTTATAGGGATCGGCACGAAATTGACTATCGCAGACACTGGCTGTAGCACTCGACTTTCAAAACTCACTTCATCTCTATCATCTGATTTAATATTCTTTCCTCCTCCATCCTCTTTACATGTCCAAAACCATCTCAGTTCACTCCTATCAATTCTCTCATTTATCTTTTTCCATTCCGACCTCCTTTCTCACTTTGTCTTTCCTATCATACCGGGCGAGTTCGCCGTGCGGTTAGGGGCGCGCAGCTGTGAGCTTGTATCCGAGAGATAGTGGGTTCGAATCCCACTGTCGGCAGCCCTGAAGATGGTTTTCCATGGTTCCCCAGTTCAACACCAGGCAAATGCTGGGGCTGTACCTTAATAAATTAAGGCTACGGCCGTTTCCTTCCAAGTCCTAGGCCTTTCCTATCCCATCGTCGCCATAAGACCTATCTGTGTCGGTGCTACCTAAAGCCATTAGCGAAAAACTTTCCTACCATACATGTTAGGTATTTCATTTCATATTACTTGTCACCGTCCAGGTCTCTGCGACATTATCTCTACACGTCCTTATTCCAGACAAGGTTCCTTACACTCTGCCCTATTGATTACAAAATAATCGCTTATTGGATTATTTCATTTTATTCGATTATATTTCCCATTCAATCACATTTCGAGTATTCACTCCAATCAGTGAGGCAATCAAATAGTGAATGCTTTTGAAATAACCGAATGATAAGTGCTGTTATTAAGACAGTTAATTCACTCGTTTAGTCTCAACATTTGGGGATACGTTTGGAAAAACGCGTATTTGTACTTTTTCATGTCCCGCTCCATGGCTAACTTGTTAGCGTTCTGGCCTTTGGTCACAGGGTTCCTGGGTTCGATTTCCGGCAGGGTCGGGAATTTTAATCATCAGTGGTTAATTTCCTTGGCACGGGGGCTGGGTGTATGTGTTGTCTTCAACATAATTTCATCGTCATCACGACGCGCAGGTCGCCTACGGGAGTCACCTGGCGAGCCTGGGATCTCCCGGCACTGAAAGCCATACGCCATTCCATTCTACTTCTCATATATTCGCTAATTTCAGTCGATCATCCATATGACACACTTAAACCAAGAAACTGATTTAATGACACATCCGGATATTCTATGTGATACCACTGAATGATATTTGAAACTCATTCGATTATTTATTCGATTAAATAATCGGATCGAGATTATTCGATTATTAAAAGTGTTCGGTTATTCCATCACTACTCTTGCTGATCTCCATGTTCAGCCTTGTACTTCACTCCCTGTCAACAATTTCTAGGCTTTGACCATCAATTTTCATACTGTCTTTCCCTTGTCTTTCTCCTGCTGTTATCATCAGGGTCTTGCTTTTCTCTGCACTGATTTTCAAACCAAACTTTTCAATTTTCTTCAGTGCATCAAACTGTTCTTGCGCTTCCTTGCTGTTTTTTCCCAGACCACAAAATCGTCTGCAAATAGTAATAACTGTATATGTCTCGTTCACAATTTCGTCCATAACAAACAATACACGGTCTAGTGTGTAGCTCCATAAACGGTTTTGTAAAAGAAGCTCGTACAAACTCTCCACGCTGATCGTGTGCGGCACTAATCTACCCAAGTTAGTGTGTCGGAATGAGTAGGAAACAGCTTTAATTCAGAAGAAATATTCTCAAACACCACCCTACGCCATTTTCTAACACGAGAGCGTTTAAGAAACAACTCATCACAGAGAACACAAAACAAATAGGTCACTTCGTCCATTGAGTATACTTACACAGGTCCACGTTACATTTGGGGCAATTCGTAGTAAGTGAGAATGTAAGTGGTGGCGATAAGGACCCCGGGGGGCATGGCTTGTGAGACTCTTTCTTAACTTAGTAGCTCAAGAGTGATTTCACACAGCACACAACACAGTAGGGTTACTCATAGTGCAGAGCTTCTTTCGTCAATAGGAGTATGGTAGCTATTTCTGAGAGAATGCGGCTTCCCAACATGTTCCAACAATAACCATCTCTTGCTGCCACTCACAACAATCAGCAAGGCTTGTGAAGTTGTTAGCCAGTAGCAGGACGAATAGAAGTACATAGTGTGACGACTTCTGCTGTTTGATATGTTCCTACACTACGCGGCGCTGGTGTAGGTAAACAGGGATCAGCTGTCCCTGAACATGTGATTTTAAATGAGATCTGATGTGACTTAATTCGGAATTTAGCGTTTAAATAAATTATTTAAAACCGTGTGTTTATTATTGTTGTGTTTCAGGAATGTGCATTCTCTTTACTGACCGATGACTGTGTTATGTGCGATCTGTGTTTCGTGCAAATTAAGATTATAGTGTTCGGAGGAAATATTTTACATTTAGTAATGATTTAATGACATTACTTCTGAAACTGGTTCGTCAGTGTCTTAACGAATATGTCAAACGGGTATGTGTGTGTATAGAGCTATTTCATTAATTCACTACAAAATCAAACTCAGTTGCAATTATCAGCTATAACCTTAAAAAAACACATGTTCGATTGTTAGTGTACATGCTGCGTAATATCAACACATTAAAACTCGGCGGGCACCCACATGATGTTTATTACGTACCGGTATGTCATACATATGTAATTCCTACATAACTACTTAAGTTAAATTATATATTAACATGCTCAAATTAATGAATCTTATCAGCACTTTACCCCATCAGTCAGTTAACTGGACACCTTGGACATTTCCCGGGTATGTTTTGCGGTCGTACAAGCTTGCATTTCTTTCCGTACTTCTTTTGTTCGGAAATAAAATCGGCATCGTATGTAAAGAAAAATTAATTTTGGTACCAAGTCCTGAGCATGTTCAGTACAGCACCCAAGTCTATAAGAAACAGTAATTGAAGGTAAACTATCCAGGCATTCTTGAAATATTTCACCCCATATGCTTCTTGTACACTAATATTTCTCACAACAACTTCCTCTACGCGAGAAAACATCAATAATAATTCCCTCGATGGATAAATAATATAGTTGGACGCGTTAAAATATTCTTGTAGAGTTATTAGGTCCTCCTCGGTATTGTTTTGCATAGAACCAATACATGCTGTACAGCCTATCTCTTCGCTTGCATGTTTAACAATATACCCACAGAACTGATGAATGACATTAATTTTTGAACTGGTGAAAGGAGCTATTTGTTCATCTTCCCAACTTGATAATGGTGGACCGAGCTAGTTGGCCGTGCGGTTAGGGGCACGCGGCTGTGAGCTTGCATCCGGGAGATAGTGGGTTCGAATCTCACTGTCGGCAGCCCTGAAGATGGTTTCCTGTGGTTTCCCATTTTCACACCAGGCAAATTCTGGGGTGTACCTTAATTAAGGCCACGGCCGCTTCCTTCTAACTCCTAGGCCTTTCCTAGCCTATCGTTGCTATAAGACCTATCTGTGTCGGTGCGACGTAAAGCAACTAGCAAAAAAAAAAAGAAGAAGATAATTGTGGCTGATCAAAGGTAAGTGTGCTTTAATTCTTTACCTGTTCTGTACTTGTGATTTTGGCATTCTCTTTGACAACCAGCTTTTGCCATGGCTCTAATCTCACTGAAATATTATGTTAAGGGTACTATCACTTTAAGGCAGATGTTGACCACTTTGAGAACAGAGTGGGATCTTTTGGAGGTGAAACAAAAATGACGCTTATCATTCGAATGTTTATTATAACCCGAATTACAACCCGGGACATTGTAAGTTGTAGGCATATGTCAAAGTGTACGTTTCAGTTCATGAAAAGTTAATGCCAGCTATTTTGTACTTATACAACTGGAGAATGTATAAAACTACTGAAAAAGACCACAAACTGTTTGCACACTTCCACAGTAAGCGCGCGTACTTGGCCCTTTTATCGACAGCAGCGCTGCAGGTGGCGGAGAACATGTGATTCAGAGGGAGTCGTCACACTATTCATTTCTATTCGTCCTGGCCAGTAGTCAACAAAGATGCGGTAACAAATATATTTTCGTTATCTAAACTCTCGAGCCTGTTCATAACTCTCGGCAGTCAGTGTAGCTAAGTAGGCTTACGATGGACGGTTGAGTTGTAAATTACTATGTCCTAGTAACGAGATTATTTCTTAATATTGTGACGGTCAGCGTGTTTTGGTTAAAATATTTCAGATATTTACCATCCCTTAACCTCAATTTAGTAATTATATCATTGGAAATATACATTTCTTTTGTGTGTGTTCGTACCATTTGTGTGTATTATTTTAACCCCTTCGGATTTGAAATCTAATTTTTTATTATTATTATTATTATTATTATTATTATCGTCGTCGCCGTTGCTGTTCATTGTACTACGAAATACACGTGTACATTTGATTATCAGGAAACGAAGGGCCCATTTTCAATTATTGCGGAGGGGGGGGGGTAGGTTCTTAGCGCCGCTACTGAAGAATTTTAGATGGTTTTCTTTCAAAATATTCTGATATTCAAATTCGCTGACTGTAGGGCAGGGGAACTCTAACTTACAGTCCAACCGAACAAGTGATTGCGCTGTTTGAGTCATGTAGCTACCAGCTTGCATTCGGTAGATAGTGGGTTCGAACTCTCAAGATGGTTTTCCGCGGTTTTCCATTTTCACACCAGTGGCTGTACCTTAATTAAGCCACGGTCGCCTTCTTCCCGCTCCTAACCCTTCCGGCTTCATAAGATCTTCACTGCGTCGGTGCGACGTAAAACAAGTTGAAAAAGTAAAATCCATAAAACTCACATGTGATTGAAAATAGTTTAGGCTCCTTAGGATTCCACCCTCCCAACCCCGTTGGTAATGTAGGGACAAAAATACCTTGGTATTTCTAGAGTTAAGAGCTATGACGAAAAGTTCCCCCACGTTTTTCTCTTTTTAAGTCTTTCTTCTCCCTGATTTTGGGATGTGCTGGGCAAGCTCTCTTGTTCTGGTGACGCTCGTCTTCTTGCAGGCGACTGCATTGCTGCATGTATTTGTTGAATTCCTTCCCCTCTTTTAGCAAAAAGCCGTTACATAATACAAAGTGTCGATTTGATTGCCCTCCCTATCTCTCGCATCTACATAAGCATTGAATATCAATGAGGGGCAAGTTTTAGACCCCAGTGGACTTGTATTAGAAACAAAGCCGTTCACATCAATTTTTCCCAATTAATTTTCATTGAAAAGGCGTTCTTATTTACCAATTCAGACATTGATTTCGCTGCTCTTCGTCCTCTGCAGAACAACTGCATACTTCTTATGCTACTTCTTAAAAAATAAAATTCTTATAACTGTTAGGTTCTTCAGTGTATGGAAACTAATTTTGAGTGATGAACTGAAAAGCTATCTGAAAAAGAAAACACACGCTAATAATATTATACCAGAAAAAGAAACAACTTAATTCAAGTAGAACGACATGTTTGCTTCTTACTTTTAATTTATTTTCTACGAGAGATTTCTTTCTTTCTTTCTTAATCTGTTCACTCTCCATGGTTGGTTTTCCCCTCGGACTTAGCGGAGGATCCCACCTCTACCGCCTCAAGGGCAGAGTCCTGGAGCGTGTGACTTTAGGTCGGGGATACAACTGTGGAGGAGGACCAGTACCTCGCCCAGGCAGCCTCACCAGCTATGGTGAACAGGGGCCTTGCGGGGATAGGAAGATTGGAAGGGGTAGACAAGGAAGAGGGAAGGAAGCGATCGTGGCCTTAAGTTAGGTACCATCCCGGCATTTGCCTGGAGGAGAAGTGGGAGACCACAGAAAACCACTTCGAGGCTGACTGAGCAGGGAATCGAAACCCCCACCAGCCAGTTAACCTTGTGAGGCTAAGTGGACTCCGTTTCAGCCCTCGTAACACTTTTCATATTTCATGGCAGAGCTGGGAAACGAATCCGGGCTTCCGGGGGTGGCAGCTAATCACACTGACCACTACACCACAGGGCGGACTTACTTTTCATTTATTTATTTATTTATTTATTTATTTATTCTCTAAGAGAACAAGTAGTGACTACGGGGGTCCTAAAACAAGAACACAAGAACCTTTTTTGTTGATATCAGTAACGAGCAAGTTGGCCGTGCGGTTAGCGGCGCTCAGCTCTAAACTCGAAGATAGTGGGTTCGAACCCCACTGTCGGCAGCGCTGAAGATCTTTTCCGTGGTTTCCCATTTTCACACCAGGCAAATGCTGGGGCTGTACTCAATTAAGGGGAGTCGTAATGATGCATCTGATCCATGTTAAAATACCTGAATAGATTAACATTTTTCTCAGTAGCAATTGAATGTAGAAAGATTATGTTAACTCATGTCCTTTGAACACACTGATCTAGAATATGCACTACGATAAAAATTACGAATTAAAAATACATATCTCAAGTGTACATTTCTTCTGCAGATATTTTAATATACAAATAAAGTATTAAAGAAATGTCAACCAAAGTAGATCCATACTCCCACAACAACTACTCCCAGTAGTTTTTAAGGAAAGGGACAATTTGTTTGGGAAAAAGTGATTTGAGTAAATTGCATTTAAAAGTAGAAGTTTCGGTAAAGCTCGCCTACTGAAAGTAGAAGTTTCGGTAAAGCTCAGCTACTGAAAGTAGAAGTTTCGGTAAAGCTCACCTGCTGAAAGTAGAAGTTTCGGTAAAGCTCACCTGCTGAAAGTAGAAGTTTCGGTAAAGCTCACTGCTGAAAGTAGAAGTTTCGGTAAAGCTCAGCTACTGAAAGTAGAAGTTTCGGTAAAGCTCACTGCTGAAAGTAGAAGTTTCGGTAAAGCTCACCTGCTGAAAGTAGAAGTTTCGGTAAAGCTCAACCTGCTGAAAGTAGAAGTTTCGGTAAAGCTCACTGCTGAAAGTAGAAGTTTCGGTAAAGCTCAGCTACTGAAAGTAGAAGTTTCGGTAAAGCTCACTGCTGAAAGTAGAAGTTTCGGTAAAGCTCACTGCTGAAAGTAGAAGTTTCGGTAAAGCTCAACCTGCTGAAAGTAGAAGTTTCGGTAAAGCTCACTGCTGAAAGTAGAAGTTTCGGTAAAGCTCACTGCTGAAAGTAGAAGTTTCGGTAAAGCTCAGCTACTGAAAGTAGAAGTTTCGGTAAAGCTCACTGCTGAAAGTAGAAGTTTCGGTAAAGCTCACTGCTGAAAGTAGAAGTTTCGGTAAAGCTCACTGCTGAAAGTAGAAGTTTCGGTAAAGCTCACTGCTGAAAGTAGAAGTTTCGGTAAAGCTCACCTGCTGAAAGTAGAAGTTTCGGTAAAGCACACTGCTGAAAGTAGAAGTTTCGGTAAAGCTCACTGCTGAAAGTAGAAGTTTCGGTAAAGCTCACCTGCTGCAGAATAGAAGCTTTAAAATTCTCCACCAAAGCAGCACTGCAGCTCACTAATAAAACAGATAAAATGCACCAAGCCACAGCCTTCTAGACTGAATAGTCCCTGAGATATGAATAAATCCGCTACGCATTGCACAAAACGTGTCTTGACATAGAAGTGCACCAATATATTAATTTTTTTTTTCAAATTAGTAAATATTCGAATACAGTCGAACCTCCATTACTGGAATTTTCAGTATCTGGAAGTAACTTAACTTTTGCGGCCGTTTGTTCTACTCTTCACGTGTATTACACGAAATTCTCGAAGTTAAACATTTCCTCCCTTCAAGCGAAGAATACTCTGTAAGTCGAATTTTGTGCAACATTAACTGCGGAATGCGGCACTTGTGTTTTGTGAGGAGCAGTTAACAAGTGAAGTGATGCTGGGAGCTCATATGACGGGAACCGAAAAACTAAAACTTCTAATGATACGAAAATAGGTGAAGCCTCGCTGTTTCTCGGGTGTGAATTCATTACTGGTCATGTAAGGAAAGTAATCCCCGAAGTCGCGGATGATAAGTTCTATTTACGAATCTCGGCTGCGTGGTATTGAACGTGAAGGGAGGAAGGGTTAACAGTAAGAAATAGAAGAGACTAACGGTTCTGTTAGAAAGGTGTTAACCGAGGTATGTTTCTCGTTTCACTACTGTATCCTGTCTTCTAAAACGTTACTATTGTAAGTGTTGCCGTAGAATAGAGTTTGTCTGTATATTTTAAGTACTGTTAAAATAATGTATTCAGTATAAGCTCGTAGATATATAAATGATTCAATTATATGCTAAACGGCATCCTCTATATCTCGACATTTCGATAACTCGAAATAAAACTTCGCTGCCGAGGTGGTTCGAGATATCGAGGTTCCACTTTATTTGAATGAAACAAGTGGCACACGTAAGGCCCTCTCCGAGCCCTTTCCTGTCCCATCGCCGCCATAAGACCTCTCTGTGTCGGTGCGACGTAAAGCAACTTGAAGTAGTATATAAAAGTATTTATTCAAAGTTATCTTCGACATACTGAAGAGCTGAACAGTTACATGAAACTGAAAAAAGGTATTTCCGAACAGAAAATACTACCATCAAAAATTATACACAACCGCTAGCTTTCAGATGAATTCAAGTGCACTTTCGAAGAAAGACCGTAGGTGACGATTTAGAGAGAGTTTTGGGCATTTCTAGGGTGAGCATGTGGGACAGTAAAACAAGGAACAAGCGCCTCATTGAAAAATCCACGCTGAACTAGAGGATCAAAATTTGTGATGTTCAAGCACGAAAAGCTTTGCTATTCACAATAATTTGCTGGGCATGCCTAGCAACAGACTTAGCGAACTATGTGAGATTCAAGGTTATACAAAATCATTCACCATGCAAAATAGGTTTTCCATCTGAACTTTTAAAATTCACACACCTAGTTTTCCTTTCTCCAAAGGTTTTCTTGATTTTCTTGTATGCAGCATCTACCTTTCCTACAACTATACAACTTTCACTATAGACATGATACTGTCATAGGCTTTTGGGTTTATGCCGTGTCAAGAAAATAAGGTGACATTCTTTATATTTCGCAGGGAACTGTTTTCTGCGTCATCAAAAGAAAATCTCTACTGTCCACGAGAAAGGCCTTACTTTCTTGACACGGCATAAGCCCAAAAGAACAGTATCATGTCTACAAGTACGGGCCGTGAAAGCATCAATGGCAACATTCACTATCCTTGCAATTCTCTTTTAGTCATTCCTCCTTACCTGTCCTGGACTGTTTATGTACTTCGTTCTTTACTCGCCTGTATTCTTTTCTGCCCTCCTCACTTTTTACATTCTTGCCTTTCTGCCATTCATCAATCAGCGCTAATATCTGCAGAATTATCCACTGATACTTACTTTATCTTACCTTTCTTCACCAGCCTTACTGATCTCATTTTTCACGATTGTCCGCTCTTCATTTATTGTGTTTCCTTCAACCTTCTCACTTAGTCCTTGTGCAACAAAACAATCCCTGACATTCTGTTTCTTTCAACTTGTCTACATCCCATCTCCTTGTATTTCATTCTTTCTTCAAATTCAGATAACATTTCGTGACCACCAAGTTGTGATCAGAGTGCGCGTCTGGTCCTAGGAAGGTCTTACAATCCAACACCGGGTTTCTGAGTTTCTCCTTAATCGTAATGAGCTCTATCTGATACCTACTCGTGTCTCCAGGTCTCACCAGGATATACAACCAAGTTTGAAATGGTTTTAGAGCAGTACCTTTCAAAACTGAACAGCTGAGGTAGAAAGGTAAACTCAGAGCGCTGTGGTGGATAGAGCAAGCTTTAACACGTGCGTGCAGTACGACACAAAGATTTGTTTCAAGATGGACGTAACAATATGTTTCACTGCAGCTATTAAAAATATTTATAGGTTTGATTAATTTATAAAAATGTCTTGAGGCTCAATAACATTAAAATACGTCTATGTTTCATGAAATGGATTTATATGCTGCAAAATGTATCAAGAACATAAAAGACACCAAAATTAAAACTTCCATTTATGTTTTCAGTAATTTTGCCAACTATAGTCATAGTGGAACATTTAAAGATGGCACAGATTTTATAGATGAAATTCCATTGTTTATTTTTATGATATTTAGAATTTATTGTACACTATTTCAGAATCCGCATATGCAGCTAAAATTAATAAGTTCACTTTTATTTCGGAGAGTCTTGAACCTGCACACTGGGTACGGCCTTGTATACGCAGTTTACATCCCGAGCCCTTCCCGGAACGGAACCCGACGCCTTCAGAACCAAAGGTAAGCCACCTGTGGTGCCTTCCTGTTGTAGCGGTAATAAGAGACCGGACCTACAACACTTCACCTTTAATTAACGAGCTGGCTATAAACAGAGCCCACTTGAACACCTGCTTCCAAACCTGTACTCTCCTCGGCTCCCCGTGAGGCAGCTCTTATCAACACTCACCACAAAACACTTAGATGTACCATTAGTGGAGCGTTCCTGTGGCTCGAGTACATCGGAAATTTTGTGTAACGTGACGCAAGGAAATGTGAGACGGAAGTGTAACCATAACAACCGTGCAGGCTGTGATGTAAGGTATGGATGGATGGCCATACAGCAGGGGCGAATGCTGGTCATAAAAGTCAGGCTTGCTCTTCTATTCGTTAAAGTTGGTGGGGTGGGACATGCATACTTCTGAATGAATAACATTTATAAACCCAATAATCGCTAAATCACATGAACATTTTAATCATCGGTTACATGAACATGCATTCAAACTGGTTACGTCACACCTTCAATAATGGCCAAAAGAATAAAAATCAGACACATTTTATAATTATTAACAAATCATGACAAGCCAGTGATTATATAATTTAAACAAGTAAACGTCAAACTATGTACACAGAAAAATTGCAACTATTTATTAGATCTTCCTACTTGAAAACAAACTCTACTCTGCGGCTTATCTTTACAAAACCATCAATAACTTCATCATAGAAAGAGGACTGTAATCTAATTTTTGCAAGCAATCCTTTTTCAATCGACAACGTAGCTAATGATGATAGCCTCTCCTGACCTTGAGTCGATCTGCGATATGTATTAATGCGTCTCAGTGTTGAAAAAGAACGTTCTGCAGAGGATGTAGTAGCAGGAATTGTTGCTACAAGTTTGATGAGCTTGAACATTTCTGGCATACCCATGTACAACTTATTAGTATGCATAAACTGCATTAAGTCTGAAACACTTTTCTCTTTAAAATCAGAAGATGAATACATCACACTTAATTCGGTTTTTAAGCGAACAATGTCGAAAAATGACCCATAGGTCTTTTCTAGGGCAGTAACATCACTGTCTGGAAACCTATTTCTGTGCTTCTCAAACAAATCACAATCCAACAGCGAGAAGAACACAAATTTCTTTATGCATTTAAAACGCTCTCCTATTTGGACAAGTACATTGTCAATCATTTCATTGAATAGACGTTTGTATTTTGATTTTTCTGGTTCATCACTAATTCTTCGATTTTTAGAGCACAGCTGTCCTCCACAAACATCAATTTCAGTATCAACTCCATACAAACTATCAAAATCTTCATCTCTCATAGATTGGATATTTAAAAAGAGCTCCTCAACCTTCTTGCCACAGTACTGAATATCCAGACTTTTTGTTTGTTAAATACTGCACACAGTATCGGAGAATGAAAAATTCTTGGAGAACACTGCCAGCAGAAATCTAGTGTTGAACTTAAGTAAGAAGAACAAAAATCCTTGTGCTTTCAATGTAGTGTCTTCATCCCAGTCGTCCAAAGTATCCTGTACATGTTGAAAGAATTTCACCAGCGTATCATAATATCCCTTCACAGTATTAATAAGACGTGAAGCAAAATTCCATCTCGTTGGTGGTATTGTTGGCAACTTCTTCTGAACAAAATCTCGAAGAGCAGCTGTTCTCTTTGTAGACTTTGAAAAAAAAAGCAGCAAGTCCTGACATTGTTTGGAAGAAAATTGTACATTCTTTGTTTCTGAAGCAGACTGTTGTAGTGTTAAATTCAATAGGTGGCTATAACAATGCACAAATGTCGCATATGGATACTGGTCTTGAAGTAGTTTATTAAGCCCATTCACATGACCGGCTAAGACAGCAGCACCGTCATACATTTGAACCACAATCTTTTCCTCACAACTGAATTCTTTTAAAACAGCACGAACATGATTTAAGAGGGCTCCAGCAGTGCGATCTTTTCTAAAGTCAGCAAAACCAAGAAACCTCTCTTGAATTTCACCACTTCAATCTACAAAACGGAGTAAAGTAGAGAGTTGTGACTTATTAATGATATCGGACGTTTCGTCCAACGTTATTGCCACAAAAGTTGCTTGTTTGAGCTCCCCCTTTATTCTTCTCACAATTACTGAACTTATTTCTGCTATTAAATCATTTTGGATTGCAGACGACGTCCCTCTAAAAATGGTGGAGTCTTTCAGATGAGCTGCCAGAACAGGATCATATTCACATAATTTGTAGAAGTTCGATGTAATTCCCTCTGTTTACGGAAGTTACAGACTCGTCATGTCCGCGAAATGGTAGTTCATGTTTTGCTAAAAAAACACACTGCATCGATCAGTCGTTTAAGTATGTCACGATTTTTCATTACCTTTTTATTATGAAGTTGGTCACTGATGCGTTTCTGTTCATCCAGCTGGTGGTCGATCCTTGTACGCCCAAAGCTATTTAACTGCAAGAAACACTTCATATGGTTTTCAGATTTCTCATGCCTTGTAATGGACAGTGCCAGGGTGTTCAAAGTGTCAAAGCCACTTTTACACCATACACCGTTATCAGCAGAAAATAGTAAACACGGCCAGCAAAACAGTCTATTCAGTTTCTGGGACCCTGTCAACCAGTGCGTATTATTATGTTGAGATACAGAGAATGAACGTACATGTTCTCTATTTTTCTCCCTGTGCTGTGTCTTTAAATCTGGCAGCGCCGGACAGGGCCTGCCATTCTGCCATTCTTAATAATGTCTATTTTCTCTTGGATAGTCCTCCGAGAAAATGGATTTGATAACAAACTGTCAATAATGCACGGTTTGGATGGAACCCATTGTAGCACGTCAAATAATTCAGAATAGATGATCAGGAACTTACAGTACACTACTCACTGACACAACACACTAGCTCTGTAGCTCTCAAACCAGAGCTTCCAACTACACATTACAAACGTAACAGCTTGCAACCGGCCTTGGAGAGAAGAAACCTGCGCGCGCATACATTTCTCGCTGTGTCGACAGCTCCGCTGAAGCTCCTAAAGACACGAGCAAGCCTCGCTGGACTCGCCAAGATATATGCAACATGCAATTTGTATAATGCAGATCTATTACAGATACGGTACATACTGTAATTTTTTTTAACTCGCTTGCTTTAGAAAAATATTGCGCTTGCGCAGCAAGCGTAGCATGCTCGGAGAAATCGCCCCTGCCATACAGTGGTACCTAATAAACGTGCAGGCAGTGTCTTATGGCTGCTTGTCGTCTGAAATTAGCAGCTGTTCATGGGTGGCCATGACCAGGAGACATATTTATGATCATGTGGTATCCTTTTTATATTGGTTTACGTCGCACCGGCACAGATGGGTCTTATGGCGACGATGCAATAGGAAAGTGCTAGCAGTGGGAAGGAAGCGGCCGTGCTTTAATTAAGGTACAGCTTTGCTTGGTGTGAAAATGGAAAACCACGAAAAACCATCTTCAGGGCTGCTGACAGTGGTGTACGAATCTACTATATCCCGAATGCAAGCTCACAGTTGCGCACCCCAAACCACACGGCCAACTCACATGGTGGTGGTGGTGGTAGTAGTAGTAGTAGTAGAACTCATACACTTATTAAATGTTTTCACTCCATTAGGAGTTAAAGATTATTTAGGCGGGCAATGCATATGTATTTACTATTTTGGGTAATATTCTTTTCCTTCATATTTCTGGGTTGTTGTCTCGCACATTTTACACTGACTGACAGTGACAATGCAACACCAAGGAGGAGTGGTTCGAAAGGGATGAAAGTTGGGGAAAAAACAGAGACGGCACGGATGAATAATTGATGTTTATTTCAAACCGATATGCAGGTTACACAATGCGCACGGCATCGACTCAGTAGGATGTAGGACCACCGCGAGCGGCGATGCACGCAGAAACACGTCGAGGTACAGAGTCAATAAGAGTGCGGATGGTGTCCTGAGGGATGGTTCTCCATTCTCTGTCAACCATTTGCCACAGTTGGTCGTCCGTACGAGGCTGGGGCAGAGTTTGCAAACGGCGTCCAATGAGATCCCACACGTGTTCGATTGGTGAGAGATCCGGAGAGTACGCTGGCCACGGAAGCATCTGTACATCTCGTAGAGCCTGTTGGGAGATGCGAGCAGTGTGTGGGCGGGCATTATCCTGCTGAAACAGAGCATTGGGCAGCCCCTGAAGGTACGGGAGTGCCACTGGCCGCAGCACATGCTGCACGTAGCGGTGGGCATTTAACGTGCCTTGAATACGGACTAGAGGTGACATGGAATCATACGCAATAGCGCCCCAAACCATGATGCCGCGTTGTCTAGCGGTAGGGCGCTCCACAGTTACTGCCGGATTTGCGGATTTGACCTTTCTCCACGCCGACGCCACACTCGTCTGCGGTGACTATCCGTGACAGAACAGAAGCGTGACTCATCGGAGAACACGACGTTCCGCCATTCCCTCATCCAAGTCGCTCTAGCCCGGTACCATGCCAGGCGTGCACGTCTATGCTGTGGAGTCAATGGTAGTCTTCTGAGCGGACGCCGGGAGTGCAGGCCTCCTTCAACCAATCGACGGGAAATTGTTCTGGTCGATATTGGAACAGCCAGGGTGTCTTGCACATGCTGAAGAATGGCGGTTGACGTGGCGTGCGGGGCTGCCACCGCTTGGCGGCGGATGCGCCGATCCTCGCGTGCTGACGTCACTCGGGCTGCGCCTGGACCCCTCACACGTGCCACATGTCCCTGCGCCAACCATCTTCGCCACAACCGCTGCACCGTGGACACATCCCTATGGGTATCGGCTGCGATTTGACGAAGCGACCAACCTGCCCTTCTCAGGCCGATCACCATACCCCTCGTAATGTCGTCTGTCTGCTGGAAATGCCTCCGTTGACGGCGGCCTGGCATTCTTAGCTATACACGTGTCCTGTGGCACACGACAACACGTTCTACAATGACTGTCGGCTGAGAAATCACGGTACGAAGTGGGCCATTCGCCAACGCCGTGTCCCATTTATCGTTCGCTACGTGCGCAGCACAGCGGCGCATTTCACATCATGAGCATACCTCAGTGACGTCAGTCTACCCTGCAATTGGCATAAAGTTCTGACCACTCCTTCTTGGTGTTGCATTTGCTCTGTCAGTCAGTGTATATCATTTACGAGGATATTTAGGTCATTTTACGACATTTATTAGGCCATCAAAGTGCGGGCGCTGATCCTGCGCCTAAAGTCAGATGAGGGTCTGGTCCTCCAGCCACAATAGGCTGTGAGATGGAATGTTATGTCGTAACACTAAGTCCTCTCAGTTCCTCACGGGAACACTGTAAGTACCTAAGTTTTAATATAAGGAATGATATTCATTGGGGTAATCATATAAACGGAGTTGTAAATAAAGGTTATAGATCTCTTCAAATGGTTATGAGGATATTTAGAGGTTGTATTGAGGATGTAAAGGAGAGGGCGTGTAAGTCACTGGTAAGACCGCAGTTAGAGTATGTTCCGTCACCAGGAGTACTTGATACGAGCACAGTATATCGCAAGGAAAGCCGCGCGATTTGTTCTGAACGATTTTCAACAAAGGAGTATTGTTACTAAAATGATGCAAAGTTTGGGAAATTGATTGCAACTGATTGCAATATATTACTTGTTATGTAAGGTAGACTGAAGTAGATTTAAGTGTAAATCAAATGTTATATTTAACTACAACCCTGGTACTCTCATTCAAGACCTCCTTGGTTTCATTCGTAGTATAGCCCTAGAACCAGAATAAGTAGGAAGAACATGCTAATAATATTGTTCATGATATAATGTTCGATGATGACTGGTAGGAGCAGGGCAATTTATACATCGAGAATGAGAAAGATTACGGAAATTAGGAAGAATCTCAGGGGCAAGGGAAGGCGCGCCGAACTTGTAGGGTCAAACTCACATTCTCTTCGGTTATTCATAGCTTTAATGTCGCCAGTTAGGTCACAGTAAGTAATGCCGGTGTTTGAGCTGACAGCTGCCCGGCTTGTGGCGGGACTGGCGCTCAACAGGTGCATCCCCTCAGGCCGCGCTCAAACCTGAATGAATAATTAAGTGCAATGTGTGTGAGCGCCGGGACAGGCGAGTTATCGTAACAGTGACGACTTTCAACAAGCTTCTTGAATGGTGTAAGAAGGGGAGCTCGCAAAACATAAATCATCCCTTAACGACCGGCCACTCAGTAAACCTCAGTATCTCTCCATTCTGTTACTTCCCACGTCGACACATTATATCAGCTGTCACCGTACATTTTACAAACCATTTGTTATCCCAGTGTTAGCATTGCTCCCGTAGTATTTCGAAGCTGAAATGTATCTCTAATGCATGAAAACTGTAGAATGTCGCCGGTTATATATTTTGTTTGTTTGTTTGTTTGTTACGAGATTCTGTTTAAAGTTATTTGGAGTGGAGTATTTGAATGTGGTTTGAAGAGGTAACGATCCTTTATCAACACTAAAGAGAAGGAAGAAAGAAAACAAGATTAGACCAAGTGAGGAGCTAGTCATCCCCTACGAAAGGATTGAATCTCCTCCCCGAGCAACGCACACCATGAGGAAGTGTGCTGACTGTTGCGCGACGCGATAACTCCGTGGCAGCTGAGATGTGAAGTTGTGAGAGAGTTTCTTTATCACAGAGCTCGATAGCTGCAGTCACTTAAGTGCGGCCAGTATCCAGTATTCGGGAGATAGTAGGCAGCCCTGAAAATGGTTTTCCGTGGTTTCCCATTTTCACACCAGGCAAATGCTGGGGCTGTACCTTAATAAAGGCCACGGCCGCTTCCTTCCCACTCCTAGCCCTTTCCTGTCCCATCGTCGCCATAAGACCTATCTGTGTCGGTGCGACGTAAAGCAACTAGGAAAAAAAAGTTTCTTTATCAAATATGAATGATATAAAACTGACCTAAATAATTTGCGGTTCCCAGTGAAAGCAACTCAGCTGCATTTATTTTACAATATTTTATTTGTAATATACTAGGTGAATCAGCTGCCCCTAACAAAAAATTTTATGCAGCCCAACAAACGCGTGAGACCGCCGTGATGTGGACATTTCTCCCGTGTGGTGCTACTGCACAGTAAGCACTCCAGCAAACGATTCTGAACGCTATCATCCTTCCCGCCATCTGACTACAGACCGTTCGGAAAATATAATATCCTTTTAGTCATTTACGTACGCCAGTCAAAAAAAAAAAACGAAAAACCACGACACAGTGACTGGAGGAGTTATTCTAAGCTGTTCTTAATACAAGTCTCACTCGCAACTATGGTCAAACGCTACCAATTAATGGAACGTGGCATTGATAGTTCGAATCCTACATCGCATAAAAATGATTACATCGATACGAAGCTTGTGTGCTTAAATACAGCCAGTGCGGCCGGAATGAACTCGCTTCAGACATTCGCTAGATATTTCACGGACGAATACGTTGACATGCTTGTTATCTATAGGGAAACAAGAGATAAATCCTTGCAGGCACTACATCTGTATCAGGAAAGGTATCCGAACAGGCGACATCCGAGTATAAAAAACTTTCCGCAGTGTTTAAAGACGATAGAAATCCGGAAAATGATGTGCAGAATTCGTGTCGAAAATCCTGCTCTCGGATGAATCGCGATTCCATAATAATGGTACCGCCAGCCGTCACAATGTGGACCACCACAGGGTGCAAAAAGCAGCCTGTGAAGTGCAATGTACCGCATTGCAGGCTCACGTCTTGATCCCAGCATACGACACTGCTATATTCCTAGATGTGTCTCATAGACATAAGCCGGCCACGTGGTGTTGGGGTAGCGCCCCGGGTTCAATTCCTGGCCAGGTCAGGGATGTTTACGTAGATCTGAGGGCTGGTTGATGTAACAGGCGCACGTTTCAACAGCATGCGTTAGCCATCCTTAACCAAACCGCCCGAAGGCTTGCAGATTACGAGGTCACATGTGGTCGGAACGACGAATCCTCTCGATTATTATTCTTGGCTTTCTAGACCGGGTCCGCTATCTCACCGTCACATAGCTTCTGAACTGTAATCACGTAGGCTGAGTGAACATCAACCAGCCCTCAGATCTACGTAAACATCCCTGACCTGGCCAGGAATTGAACCCGGGGCGCTACCCCAACACCACGTGGCCGGCTTATGTCTATGAGACACATCTAGGAATATAGCAGTGTCGTATGCTGGGATCAAGACGTGAGCTATCACTAGACTTAGGTCACTCCTTTTCGATGGTTGGTTTAGTGAACATCAAGCCTGCAGTCAATAGCCAACGGATTAGTCTGGTGTGTTGTCAAAACTGCTTCACAAGCTACTGCCCTGGCCTCTGCTACTGCCAATGCTCAACCCCTGATCAGTAGAGATCGCCTACGGTTTAGCAAATTGAGGTCCGCCTTTGTGGTTAAATTGATAGAATGCTTGCCTTTGGTCCGATCGCCCCGGTTCAATTCTCGGAATCAATCCCCTCGTACTGTTAATTCCCCTGCGTTGGGAACTGGGTGTTTATGACGTGTTCGCCATTCATTTTATCCTCGTTAGATAGCCACCAAGCCTATAGGGATGCCATGCACTATTATTATTATTATTATTATTATTATTATTATTATTATTATTATTATTATTATTATTATTATTAAATAATAATTTGAATTTTGCAGCGGTAGTACCCATAGTTGACTGGTTTATTAGATTCCTCGGTGATCACGGGTTCGATTCGAACCAACAAAATAGAACACTAAACCTGAAAGTTTGCATTTCATTTTAGCATATCTACCTATAAAAAGAAAACTGTATTACCGGTACTCCTGCAGCCCTGCAGTGTTTTTCTACAAGGATGTACAAGTAAACGGGAGTGGAATACCAGCACTCTGTCATCTATATATGTGAAGTGAGGAAGTATGCACGATGAGTAACGCACGGTTGTTCGTTAGCAGTGGCGATCTGAGGGAGCGAAGTCTAGCACACCTATCCCCCTGGTCCCCGCACCTATCCGACATACAATAGCAAGCCGTGAGAGTTGAGTCGAGGGGAGAGGGACGACAGTCTGGGCTGCATGTTCAGTCACTCAGTAATACGTGCGACGTTCCTTCTAATCGCTTTCAAGTTTTATAAATGGAACAATTTGTCAGATGCTTACATTATAATGTGCTTTAGACTTCCATCATTCTCAATTGAGGTTTGGGCTTCACCGATAGCCTTGGTGGCCCTCAGTATACGCCACTGGAAAACAGGTATGACCTGTCTCTTGGGCCGCCAAGTAATCGGATTTAATATCATTGGTCTTCTTCCTGTGGCAGCACTTGAAACAAACACTTTACAACCAGGAGACAGAAAGACCAGAGCGCCTTCGAAAAATCATCACCAAAACCTGCAGATAAATAACACTGGCTGTACTACAGCGTCACTTGCTATGGTGTCGTCACACCTCCTTGCACCACCCTACGTCTTCGTCCAACCCTGATGAGTGATGACATATTGGCCCTCCTTAGAGCCATAACATTGGGTTAATTCACCTACATTAAGAGACTGTAGAAATACTTTTTCAAAAGGCACAGTCAAAGGTTCCACCTTTACAATACTAAAATATTTTTCATTTATTTAACAATTAACAAAATATCGGTACATGTTTCGTCTATCTTGTAGACATCATCAGCCCAATAATTGTAAGAATAAGTACAATAGACAAGGACAAAAACACATTAAAATGATTCGGATTACCGAACACGTCAGTTAAAAATTCATGTTAATGTTTGTTTGTTTGGAGAATGTTCTGGAGCACAAATATTTGGTTATATTAAAATGAAGATACAAAACACATGTGATACTTCAATAAAAAGTATACGGACGACAATGCTGGCTTTACAATTAAATTTATTTTATGCGAGACTGTAGACATGAAGTAAGCCTGGCCAAGTGGCTCAGACGGTTAAGGCGCTGGCTTTCTCAGCCCAAGTGGCAGGTTCGATCCTGGCTCAGTCCGATGACATTTCAAGGTTCTCAAATACGTCAGCCCCGTTTCGGTAGATTTACCTGCACGGTCGCAATATCCATTTACATGTTATATCATTTACAGAGCTCATTTATGGTTAATAATATATCCTACTTTTTTGTAGGAAGTGAATACAACGGTAAACAAAGTTCGCCTTTTTATCTCAAAGTGTTTACTGTGCGTACCGGACGCACCGTAGTTAAAAGTGCAGTTTGCATAGATGAATATTGGTAGGGGCAGCTGATTCACCTGCTGATGAAATGAAATCTGAAAGAGTCAGGCCTATCCCAGCATACACAAAACCTAGAGGTACACTTCTCCTTAGGACGCCGTCTCCCTACGAAGGTTGGCGATCCAGTTGATTACGATAAGCCTCAAAACAGCGGCTCGAAAGATTTCAATGGAAGTTCGTCCATACCAGCGGCGCAGGTATTTAATTTCTCCGCCTCCCCACAGCCGGTTGACCTTCACTATCCCCTTGATGGTGAGTTGAAGAAGTTCATATTCTTCACCTCTCATGATGCACCTGAGATTTCGTTCCTTGACAAATATTAGAAGCTCTATTTTCTTATTTAACAAGTTCAGGACTTCCTTACTGGTGTTCCTTTCTACCCAGGATATTCGGAGCAATCTTCTGTACAAGTACATTTTGAAAGCTTCCATCCGTCTCTCCTGGAAAGGGCTGAGCGTCCAGCCTCAAAACCATACAAAACCACAGCATCGCAACATCCGAACTCAGTGATGAATGTTGAGATCTCTACTGCTGATGAGGGCCCTCATACTGTTCAACAAATATTTGGCTTGCCCAATCCTGGATAAGGTTTCATTTTTGGGATCGCAATACTCAGTCACTACAGTCCCAAGATATTTGAAGGACGACACTTGTTGAAAAATTGTGTTGGAGGCCTGTTTAGGTGTTTTCGAAAATACAGCCAACTTCGTCTTGAACGGACCAGATGCTGCACTGATCCTTACGATGTTATTAATAAGAACTCTAAGATCAGCAACGTTACTGTATCATCAGCAAAGCGGATGTTATTAATGACATTGCCATTATATCCTAATCCCTAGGTTAACATCTTCGATAGCTTCTCTGAACACAGCGGCAGAGTACATATGAAAAAGGAGAGGGGACAGGACACAGCCTTGTGGCACTCCTCTATGTACAACCATATCCTTATTTGTGTCTCCCTCTATTTTGATCTCTGCTGTTGTTCGGTTCCAGTAGAGCTGGCTCATGATTCGTAGATCACCACCACCAACACCAGTAGCTTATAAAATCTCCGCAAGTTTTGCATGAGATACGCATGGTAAAGATTTTCCGTAGTCGAAAAAGGCCTAAGTAATCAAACTTGTAAAAACCTGTCTTACAGCAGATAATTCATCGAAGAAACAGATTCACCACAATAACCAGCTAACTGGAAACTTTCGTGTTACTCTGGAGGATTATTGGCTTGAATTTCCCTCCTAGGTTCTTTCGTTAGAAAGAGAAACCTTGCTTGTTGTTTAACGAGGCGTAACATCTAGGTCATCAGCTCGAAAGAGAAACCGTCATCTTATGTAATTAAATATAAGTTTTGGAATTACGTGCAACACGCGATCAGTATTGCAGCCTGATTAACATGTGATACTAATTATGGAACGGAGCTGCTGCTGTTTATAGCATAGCTTTTGACCAGTTCAGAAAATAATCCATTCTTGTCTTATGGTGGCGAAAACAAATGTCTCTTTTGCTGTTTTACTTGTAACCCGGAATAGAACAGTTTGCCTATATACCACCGAACTAGTTGGCCGTGCTGTTAGGGGTGCGCAGCTGTGAGCTTGTATTCGGGAGATAGTGGGTTCGAACCCCACTGTCGGCAGCCCTGAATATAGTTTTCCACGGTTTCAATATTTTCACACCACCTGGCAAATTCTGGGGCTCTACCTTAATTAAGGCCGCAGTCGCTTCTTCCCTACTCCTAGCGTTTTCCCACCCCATCGTCGCCAACGTCCTATCTGTGTCGGTGCGACGTAAAGCAATTTGTGCAAAAAAAAAAAAGAGAGTTTATCTGTACTCTCACACCGTTACAGATTAAAGACGGTATTTCTAGCATCGCTTGCTTATTAAATCTTCATAATCGGGGCAGAGTAAGTACCAAATTTGTTCTGTTCCACAACACTAGAGACGAATTCACCAGAGATGGATGTAGGCCTCTTGGAGGTAGAAGCAGACAGACATGTGGTTAGACACAGAGTTCACCAAACAAGAGTTTACGGCAAACTCGAGCGAGGAGCGCATAGGGAGCTGAGGGGAAGAACAACCTGTATTCCCCTAGCGGGAGAGAACAGCTTTTCCGTCCCATCCTCTGTCCTGTAGAGCTTTGTGAGACCTGTGACCTACTTGCAATCATCTTCGTTGCAAACGATTTCGCGAAGTTCTATACAATCAGCACTACATGATCGTGCTTGTTTAAAAGTGGCGGACATCTTAAACACATAAAGAAACCATTTTACCCGTTGCGAAATTCAAATTATCATAATTATGTCTCTCGGTCATGGGCATCCATCAACGGCTGTTAATTTCAGATGGCAACCTGTCACCGTATCGTCACATTGAATATTTATTCGGAAATACATATGTGGGAAGTATGTATGCTTGGAGCTTCTTTGTTAGTATGGGGGCTCGGTTGCATCATGTTGCGTAACATCTTCGCCAGCCTGGCTTATAAAACCCCCGAACTGAGCGCACGTGAAGAGGGAAGACAAAGAAAGTATAGTTTCTGCTGACTCCGCCCCTAAAACAAATGCCGACTCACAGTAGAGCTAAGGTGAGGAGGTGATTTTAGAAGTACTTTCGGGATAGTAACGCTTAAATTAATCATGAAGCACATGTCAAAGTAACAGCAAGAATAATGGATCATTGACAAAATTATAAATCAAAATAAAATAATATTATTTATGAAATTACGTCTCGAAGAAATTACGTAAGATGCTCTGGCGTCCTAACGCTAGCTGTGAACCAGACACCCAACAGGGGTTCCCCGTCAGGCTTGTGATTTAGACGGCCGAATTACGATTAAACCACTGATCGTTTTGTGTTCCGCTTTATATCTAGTATTTGTGATTGGCGAGCCACACAATCTGCCGCATCGCTGATTTCCATAAACTTAGTAGATTTGGAGATCTTAAATTTATGGTGGGGGATGTTCCTCTGTCCAACCCCAATCCATGTGAGACCATATATGCTCGCACTTCTGAGGGTATACACATACAGATAACCAGGGGTAGCGAGTTAGTTAGCAGGCAGTCTATGAAGTGACCAGACGGTCGGTTTGTGGTCGGACTTTTCTGTTCTTTATATAGAAAATGTTGATATAAACGGGAGTGCAAATGTGTATAATTTCTCATACAAATTGTCAGTAGAGAACTTAACTGAGCGTTAGTGCCGTATGAATTACAGATCGATCGCGACGCGGCACGTATTTACGTGAATTAGTCGTATAATCGCGAAACTGTGACGCTATGATATGCCGAATATCGGACGGAGACAACCATTCTTCAATTAATCTCCCGCAGTAGAGAGAGAGTCCGTGGAGTGTGATAGTAATTTTGAAACTTTGTGAAGGCTGACATGTAAAAGAAAAAGTAGCACGAATGTCCGTGTCATATAATATAAACAGAATTCCAGTACCAAGTTATTGTGCTGAATGACGGCGTAACTGTAGAAGTACAGAGAAACAGACGTACGAGACGGGGTTTTGAAATAAATATAGGATCCCGATATCACATTAATTCAGAATCATAAACTATTGCAGTGACGACACCGTGAGCTTCTGTACTAGCTTTATCTGACGGTGGGAGTCTAGCTGCGTACAGCCTAAAATTAATAAAGATGCAACTTTCTTTCTGTAAGAGATCGCAATCATACCGATAAAAGGGGAATTTTGACTGTGACGTGTGCAGAAGAAGTCTGTGTGAATAGTATTTTCCAGTGTTCACGACTCCAAAACCATGGATTACTCAAGAGTCATCCAGGAACGTCTGGAAGCCGTGACCTCCCACCTCAGCGCCATGGAGTAGACGCTTCAGGCGAGTCCCTTGAGGACTCGCGCTATGGAGGACGAACCAAAGCTGTCGAGTACCAAATTATGACTTTGTAGTGCTGATATTCCCTTTGTAAATAGGTAGAGATGTAAGGATAGGATTAGGATAATTTATAGTATTGAATTGTTAGATTAGTTCGCTAAGAGTGATCAGTAGGATCCCTTTTAATTTAACTACTTGAGGTTAATCGGGAAGGAAACAAATTAGGATAATTGTATGTATTTTTGGCCCAATTTATTTAACTGCACCTGCATGTTTGGGATATTTGTATTTACGAGTGCTGTCAGAGGGAAAAGGGGGAAGAGAGTATTGAATTTGGTGAGTTATTGAAGTAGCCTTCGTCTGAGTGACTATTCAAGATGAGTCAGGATAATATGACGGTAGGATCTTCGCCAACTGCTTTTGAACAGTATTTTAATGTGGGATAGTCGGAGCACTCTCTTCCTAATGTAAAGTAGTAGAATTTGTTGCATGGTAGGTTAAGACGAGGCTGCATCTAGATGTGTGTGAAGAATTCATTTTGCCCAAGTTTGAATATCCACCCTCCAAACACTAGCTAGGCCTCTGTGTATTTTTTTGTTTTTTGTTGTTTGATATTTTAATTTTTATTAAATTAATTCATTTGGTTGGATATTAAATGCCGATTTACTGAACGTTGTATCAATTTATATCAGGTACACATTCTCATCTCTTTGGCCTGAGATAATAGTAAATTTTAGCTTGTGTGCTAGTGAAATTGTGGTGAACTCAGCGGTGAAAGGAACGATGTTTGAACTCCGGACTTCTGTGAAGTTGAGAAAATATGAAGTGATATAGCGGCATGATTTTGAGAGATATCTATAGAATATCATGAGCCGCTGACCATGCATTGTGAGTGCGTTAATGTGAGGAGAAGTTTGTTCAAGTAGATTATTGTCCCGTCGGGAGGGCTGTCCCACGAGATTTATTGCAGGCGACCCGAGGGGTTGTAGCTTTTTGAGAGAAAGACAGCAGAGCCAGGATCTCTATGCCGGTTGACAAAGAAATGAAGGTTTTTCTGACACTGTGTTCTTCTGTTAGTAGAAGACGTATTTTTACTTGATTACCACATTCGCAACAAGCTATGTCGAAATTAATGTGGGAACATTTAATTGTTACCCCCTAACGATGCGGTAGATAGGTTTTTTTGTCTTTCAGGAGACCTGGTAAGGAAGGAACCGAGGTCACTACTTCGAACCTTGGGGCACGATGAGAATTGTTATTCACACAGCGGCGGATTAAAATAAAACAAAAATGCAGCCATTATTTGTATTATATCTGTTTTTCTATTTCAGGTGGTAGAAGTGTGTGAACATAATGTTTAAATAATTTGTGATTTATTGAAGCTAGATTTCGAGAAAATCCATTGATAGTTTAAGTGAAGGGCTTCGACCCTTATGACGTGTACAGTTAGTTCATCCAATGAGTGGTTCGAAATCACCAGAATTATGTTCATTTTTATTATTTGTAGGATTATGTTGTAATTTCGTAGAATTTGCTTATTGGTTTTCTAATTTTTTATATTTTTTAACATATAATATATCGTGCTATGTTTAATTTAGACGGCCACTCTAAGACTAATCTCAGAGTAAATCAATGTTTTGAGTATGTAAATTGGGAGTGAATCCCGGGGAATATTTCGCATTTGCAAGGTCGTAGCTTATCACTGTAAATAGACAAGGGTTTTATTATGATATTGTTTGTCGTATTCAACAGCTGAAATAAAACATCGGGCCGATTAACAACAAAACCAATTATACAAAGTAAAACTTTAGAAAGGTAATTCAACCTTCTCCGATTTGTTTGGATGGAAATGAAGTAACACTCAAGTGCTTAATTAATAAATGTGTAATTTGGTCTATCATTAAATTCAATGCCGTAATTTCAGTAGTCCACATAGAGACACTTGTGAAGATGTGGATCGAAAAGTTTACTTGGGTGACAGCACGGACCTGATTTCCCGTTGCTTTATTGACTATGAAATGTGTTTATTTAAAATTTAATCATCAAGGTTGTAGAAATTATGTTTCAACGAGAGCTAATTAAATCTTTAGGAAAAATTTATTTGTGCTTATCTTTCCCGATATTAGCATCCTGACCTCTTCCGTTCATTTTATGCCTATAAGTTGGTTCTAGTTCGTATCCGCGGACGCACCATGCCCTTGGGAGGCTTGTGCTCATATCTTGGAACGAAAGGGTAGCGGTAGACCTCGCTATGCTGTAATGGGCATTTGTCATCTCATGTGTTCGGATTAGTCATTAAAATCCAAATGATGTGGCATTTGTCACTAGGCAGAAAATGTCCCTTGACTGTTGTTTTCTGTAGCGCATGGTCCTATGTGTTAAGACCCGGTCGGAGTAAATTTGTGTTGTCACATGGTCCCATGAGCTATGGGAAAGAGTGGGTAAGGTTCCAAACCATCCATAAGATACAGCCTGCACGGTTGTTAGGTAACATTGTCTGACCATCCATCCACACCTCACATCACAGCCTGCACGGTTACTAGGTAACATTGTCTGACCATCCATCGATACCTCACATCACAGCCTGCTCGGTTGCAAGGTAACATTGTCTGGCCACCCATCCATACCTCACATCACAGGCTGCACGGTTGCTAGGTAACATTTTCTTGGCATCCATCCATACCTCACTTCACAGCCTGCACGGTTGCTAGGTAACACTGTCTGACCCTACATACCTTACATCATAGCCTGCAAGGTTGGTAGATAACATTGTCTGGCCATCCATCCATACCTCACATCACAGGCTGCACGGTTGCTAGGTAACATTTTCTTGGCATCCATCCATACCTCACTTCACAGCCTGCACGGTTGCTAGGTAACATTGTCTGACCATCCATCCGTACCTCAGATCACAGCCTGCACGGTTGCTAGGTAACATTGCCTGACCATCCATGCGTACCTCACATCACAGCCTGCACGGTTGCTAGGTAACATTGCCTGACCATCCATACGTATCTCACATCACAGCCTGCACAGTTGCTAGGTAACATTGTCTGACCATCCATCGATACCTCACACCACAGCCTGCACGGTTGCTAGGGTTACACTTCCGTCACACATTCTGTCGCGTCACGTTACACAATGTTTCTGATAAACGCCAGCCGTAAGGCATATTTATGATAAAAAGGGATTACAGAAAGAGGGCCTTTAGTACAAAGAACTTGAAAATATGTGAACTACACCTCAAGTTAGCCCACCTAGGTTAGCGTTGAGAAGGTTACAATGCTGATTTTTTTTCCCCTGTGAGGAAGACAACTTGGTTCACTGTTGCAGATCCTGTCATTCGTGTGAACTTCTGCCAGCGAGGCTTCCAATCCGTGCATGACAACATTTGAACGATATCTGATGAAGCTTGGTTTCACTTCAGTGAGTGCACATAAAAGTGGGTGTTTGGTGGACCATTGTCGCCGTCATCTAGATCGGTTACAAGGAGCTGTGCGCCGCTTAGTGCCTACTCTGTTATTAAGTCGCATGACTTGCGGTAAGGAAACCGGCGTTTATATCACCATGTGCTGCTCGTCACTAAATTAACAGAAATTCGTATTTCTGATAATACGAAAATTATCTTCGCTTCTTCTTGTGATGGTTCTCTCACGCACTACCATCGCCACCACGAACACTTTGAACCCATAATTCTACGGTGAGAAAAATTTTTATTTTTCCCAAATATTTATTTGGTATTCAGAAACTACTGTATGTTTGAGGGCAGCCATTTTGCGCTCCCAAGAGCCCGATGTTGCGTGGGAAGGTTCCCGCAAGGCGAGCTCGTGGATTGCCGGGACACCTCGGTGGAACTCGAGTGCCCGACAATTTTCTAAATTAATGAATTCTGCACAACGAGGGATTTTGACAAGATAGTAAAGGAAGAAATAAATAAGCAAAATTATTCATACACCCTCTGTGAAGGTAGTGACACCAGGGACAATTTTAGATGCAGTTAAGCCTAAGTGTGTGTTAGCGTGAGAACAGCGAGCTAGTTACACGTGCCAAGGGCGTGGGCAGAAGAAAACGCGCGAAACGCACGGGCAGAAACAATTTATTTCTCCTGTTGTGGGTGTAGGAAAATTATAAAATTAACACCTAACATAAGTGCAAGTCTGTCCGGAGTTCTGGGACAAATCTTATCAAAATTGGTCTATTAGAAGCAAATTTGGCAGATTTCACAACCAAGCCTCATAGAGGGGATAGCGTCCTTCTGGAAATTATAAAAGAAACCCCCCACCGTAGATTTTTCAGTGTCGATCTGGAACTTGAAGCCGCGGGAGCTTGTGCCCGCCGTCATTAGAATTTCGCGCCAGATTGACCGACAATAATTCAATACATGTTCGTGGCTAAAGTCCATATATTAGTTAAGAAGAAAAGTGATTGGAGAAACTGTGAACGTTTGCAGACGAACTGGGAAGGTGTAGGCTGGTTGAAAATTACACAGCAGATTTTATTTTTATCATTTCCTGTACTCTTGTAAGTGAAGAAGGTCTGGGGGAAGCGATTCAAAATAGTTCTACTCCCTTATCGGCCGAACACCTGTTCTTGTTGAAACAACGGGGAGAGAAACCACTCTGGGAGGCGCATCAGACAGTTAGAGTCGACTGCAGAACGAGGGAAGTTCGTGGTGCAAGTTACAAAGAAAGTGCATTATTTATGGTAATTTTAATCTCGTGTGTGTGTGAAGGGTAGTGTTTGGATGAGTGAAATGTTGAAAATGAAAATGTTGTCTGTGAAAATGAGTGGTTAAGTGCGAGGTTGCTGGAGATGATGTAATCAGAATGCTGAGAATGTCACCAATGTGCAGGTCTGTCTATTTTACATTATGTTGTAGTTAGTTAGTTAATTACTGTCTGTCCTAACAAAATTTTCCAGATGATTGTCGGGTGATATGCGTAATTATCAGGCGAAAGGCGTTGTAAATTTTGGTCAGCGTGTGAAGTTTTTCAGTGTGTAAAGTTCATGTCAAGAACGGTAAAATGCGACGCTTAAAATTTTGTGTCGAGATGAGATATCATTCAAAGTGCGGATTTGTGAACGTTATAAGTGTAAATTTGTCGTGGCGAATATTGTAATTTCAGGTGTCAGTTGCATTTAGAAACGCTGGTTAATAATAATAATAATAATAATAATAATAATAATAATAATAATAATAATAATAATAATCATAATAATAATAATAATGTTTACCGCGGGATAAGGAAATTCTTCTCTGTTAAATTACATTTAACCAGTTATTTTTACAAGGATCGTAAGCATATTTAGATAATGTCAAAAAAAAATTTATTAGAGTCACAGTCGCTAATGGGAAGGAAATTGTGAGACATCGTGTATACTTGAATTGCGAAAGGTCGAGGTGTGCTCTTGGATTCTTGAGGTCTGAAAGTCTTAATAATAGTAAGGTAAGAGATGTGTGTAATGATGGTTGTCGTTTTCATCAGGGGATCGAAGTATGAAAAAGGGTCGTGAAGGAAAAGGGATTGAAAGCGATGGATTTATACGTACGTGGAGATGAGATGGAAGTAATGCCGCTGGGATAAAGCGAGGAGAAAGTGTGTTGAGACAAGTTGTATTTTTGTAGAGGAAGTATTTAGAAACAGGCTGTGTGAAACAGGCTGTATTGTTTTCCGCAATCAATCCGAATTTGAGACGACTATGGTGTGAATTTATAGAAAGATTCCAAGTAAAAACGACTCTGGTAAATGTTAAGTCTGGGTAGTAAACTTCCAGTGATCTATGTTACGTAAAGCCCGCATGGATGATAAGAGAATGAACGATCTCCAGGATCACAGAGCACTTTGGACACACGGTTGGGTTATATTTAATTTGTTCATTGGGGAGGTCATGGATCAGATGGTTGGAATTGATGATAGGCGATCTGAGAATTTCGAATGCGATGGTGATGATTATTATTTTGAAGGCGTCCACTAAAAGGGCACCCGTGTGTTGGGAATTTTCATTTGCTTCCCTAACACGTCAGTGCACAGGCTGAGATTGCGTTCGAGGTGGAGAACCGTTCGTCACGTCTATTTATTTTTTTGAGTTCACATATTATAATGATGTAGACACTTACTGTACTTTTCGAGAGGTAGACACTTGCTGTATTTCGACTTGCATTCAGTTGATAATAGAGACGTTGGTTCCGTCGTGCGTATTTTGTCTGACCAGATTCAGTGATATTGTTGGAGTTGTTTGAGAATTGCATTTCGCCTGATATGTTAAGGGAGATGCAGTACGACCCACTTTAACGCCCGACGATAGATTTAGGACGTCACGTGTTTATTCTTGGAGTCATTGATGATGAGACGTCCTAGGTCACGCCCGACGATAGGACTTGGAAGGCATCATGTATATACTGATTAGGTTTAGGGTGTACAGATTTCAAGTGAGCCCGACGATAGGTCTGGGATGGTAGCTGTACACACTCAAGTCTCAGTTTAGATTTTTTTTCTTTTGTTTCTTTTGTGAATTGGCCTGGTTGAAGGTAGCCATTACAGTGCGATATGATTTATTGTAGAGGGTCTATGCGAAGCTCTCATTGAGATAACGGGACTGCTGTTGACAAACGAGGGCTGTCCAAGTGTGGGACATCGACCCGATCTAGATTATATTTTTACTGTGTTTCTTCGTGCGTGTTAAGCTGTATGACTTCGAGATGTTAATTTATTTTTTTACGGACTTTATTGTTTCCTCGTCTTGACGTCCGTTTTCATTGATAGTGTGCATTATTGACACTCAGTGTTTTGGAATGAGACTTGAGTCGCGAATGCGGTTTCGATTCGTCAGCCAGTAATTTTATTTTATATTTTAATCTTGTCGTATTTTCATTCGTATTCATAGTTAGAATAAGTAAGTAATCACTTTACCAGTAGTGTGTTGGGACAGACAGTAAATAGAGAGATCTGTACTGGTAGCATTGTTGTCAAGGGAAAGAATTCCTTAAATTTGTAGTAAATTTTAGCGTGGACTGGTAAATTTATTAAGCATAATAAACCCATTTCTAACCTGAAAATCGGTTCAATAATAATATTTTCAAGTGACTTTTCACTTTTTGATTAACTTCAGTGTTTGGCATTTCTTCCAAATGCATGATTAGTAAGTGTTTCCTGCATTTCGCAGTTTTGTTCCTTTAGAACGACTTAACGTAAGATCCTCCCGGATCATGTTGTTGTTGGTTCCTTCCGAACAGTTGTTTGGGGTGATGCACGTTTAGCATCGGGACTACCTTATCACTTAAGGGTGTCATGAATGACAAATATATGGTGGAATTTTATTTCAATTGTGAATGATGCCATTAACTTGTAGTGAACACCATGCTTTCCTATAATATTTCGCAACCTATCCAAAGCAACTGATAGTCAGTTTGGTTCGATTAAGGGTCCATTCGGCGGATGTTCCGTATCCGTGAAGGGTATTTGACTGGTGGATAACCTTAATTAAGAGAAAATCAGGCGTTCTACTTGTTGAAAGTCAGATTTTCCACGGATCGTGTGGATTAACTCTCAGTTCTCGTTTGGAATGATAGGTGCCCGGTTTTCAGGTCTTCCCTTTTTCAGTTTTTCAGTTTCGCTGTCCACTAACATATTAGCTTCTCTGAAGCAACTCTTCGACATTGGAAGAAACGAAGTGACGTTATGTAATGTGACTGTGTTAGGAATTTTTCAAAAATCAATAATTAAATGTTTTTATGTTTTGTGGCAAGAATGCATATTAAATTAACGATGTTATCGTGCTCTTTCAGTTTAAATAAAAGTTAGTAAGCACATTTTTGCTCCTCATTTCAAGTAGTTAGGCTTTCTTCTGAACCCCATCGTTTGGTTAAGATCGTGACCGAATTTATTCCCGCAACGACCCAAGATTTAAGAGTTCTAAATTGTTCTACTATAGCAGCCGTGGCCGACCAACGATGGAATGGTAAGTTCAAGGGTTCAGTAGAAGTGGCGCCATCAACTTTGGGGCCTTAATGTCACGATAATGATGAGGAGCCCAAAGTCACGATAACGATATGATGCCACGATAACGATAATGAAATTATCCATTGAAAATAAATGTTAGAAAAATATAAAATAATGTTGAGGCTTAAGCCACATTATAAATAATACAAGCGGGTGAAATTTATGGCTGAGCCACAGTTAAACGAATTATGCCCAATGAGAGTGCTAGATATTAACACGTTTAATGAGGAGCGTAACTACTTGGTAGATAATAATAATAATAACAGTCACAATGCATTTTAGGAAACCAGTATTTAAAGCTGTATTTAAGCTTATGTCATGTTGCCAATATAAATTTTGGAAGTGGTAACGCTGAATTACATTCAAAGTTTATGCGTTAACATGTTCGTTATTTACTTAATTTACGGAAGCGAAACTATTTGGGATCTTTATTCAGAGTAACTTATTAACTTCAGAATTTACTTTTTTATTAAACAATTTTGTGATACCAGCCATGTAAACAAAATTTTATGAGACAACTGTTGGAATGTTGTTAGTTTCGGTATTAAATTATAATAGCGTTTGTATGTGAAAACGCAGTAGGTAGTGAATTCTTTCCCTAGTAGTTTGGAGTATTCTGGTTGCATCAACAGCCAGCGTACTCATTATTGTATTCTTTGTGGTATTGTGACATGGAGTGTCAGGCGATGTTGGATCTGCTAATGCAGAGGATGGAAGAAATGAGTAGCAATATGAAAGTCCAGAATGAGAATTTGAGGGAGGATGTGAGAAGTCAGAGTGATAGTTTGAATAGTTTGAGGGAGGACACGAAAGTTCAGAGTGATAGTTTGAGAGAGGACATGAAGGCTCATAATGAAAGTTTGGATGGTAAGATTGAGGAGTTAAAGAGTAGTATTGAGGATACCCAGGCTAGGTGTAAAGAGTCTAGTGATGAGTTGAAGGCTGGTTTGAAGAACGTAGTTCATGAGACATACACTATGTGCACCGAACTTAAAGAGGAAGTTAGGGGTGAGATAGGTAAACTCAACCAGCGTTTTGATGATAGCCGAGTGGAAATTAGGGATGAAATTGACAAACAATTTGCGGAAGTGCAGGTCAGTTTAAAGAACGATTTTGATAAACAATTTTCTAAAATCCATGACAGTTTAAAAACCGATATGGACAAGCGTTTTGACGAAAGCCACGACATGTACAGTAGGTTATGCGATAGTCAGGATGAGATGAGAAAGGAACTTGACAAGCATTTACTGGAAAGCCAGGCGGCGCATAAGCAGCTGATTGACAGTCAGGTTGAATTTAAGGACGACATTACACAACAGGTCGTAGAGATGCGGATTTCCAGTGACAAGGAAAAGGGGAAAACGCTAACCATAATAGAGGAACAACGTCAAATATTATCTGCGGACATTCAGTCACTGAACAACAAGGTAGATAAAATTAGTGTGGAATTGGAGAGTCAGGTATTGTCAAAAACCGAAACCATGGAGAAGAAACTGTTGCAAGTTAATGAGGAAGCAATTAGTAAACTCCAAGCGGCTAATGAGGACTCCGAAATTTTAATTAAAGAAATTCAAGAGGAGTTAGTTGAAATGAAAAATGAACATACCAGGGAATTCAATGACAGGCAAATTAGTATAGAACAGGACTTAAGGGAAATCACGTCAGCCCAGGAAGAGACAGACAAGAAAGTTGGGTTCATTAAGAGCGAAGTGAGCAGTTGGATTAGCAGCGTGGTAGATATGCAGTCCAAGGTGGACAAAGTATTAAGTCAAACCTCGACAGCTGTTAACTCTGACCTCAGTGGTCAGTTGCCAAATATCAATCATGTGAATAACAACGGTCAGAGCTCGAATGTAGATACCGGTCGATCTCAAGGCTCAGGGGTCACAAACGTTATTAACATGATCAAGTTACATGAGGACCAGCCTAAGAAATTTAATGGAGGTCCACATACCACGCCGAAGGGGTTTCTTAAGGATCTCAGGGAGTACATCCGGGACGCCAAGATTCCTGAGGAACGTCAGTTGAGGGTAGCTGAAAGATATTTAGAGGGGGCACCACTGTTATGGTTTAAAGGCTTCCGATACCACTTTGATACCTTTGATGAATTCCAGAGGGCGTTTCTCAATAAATTTTGGAGTACGGAAATTCAGCAGAGTCTTAGATTAGAGCTATACTCACGTCGGTATAATGCAATAGGCCCTACAAAGTTCAGTGAATACTTTATTGCACAAATGGTAAAGTTCAGAGAACTTGAGGCGCCGCCCTCGGAGCAAGAGTTGGTGCAGGCCATCCAAAAGCAGCTACCTCCCGAAGTACAAAGGATGCTCATTGCATCAAAGGTAGAGACCCCAATGCAGGCAGAAATGATCCTTAGGCAATTGGATCATACCCATAATCAAATAGCACCCAGAGGGGGACGATCGCATGAGCAACATGTAAACACTGTTAGCCAGGTTCCAGAGGGAAGTCCAGAGGCACCTGAGCAGGGGAAACCACAGTCGACTGAGCGGAGGCGTGAGTTTCGCAATAACTGGGAACCCTCGCATCCACGAAATGAGGATTGGAAAAGGCGTAGGGGTAATTGGAATTATCCACAAAGGAGGAACCCTTACTGGAGGCGATACGATGGGGACAGAGAAAACCAGAGGAATTTCAGGAATGGACTTAATAACCGCAGGGACTGGGGAAATAATCGAACCCAGAACTTCCGCCGTGATGAGGATGAACGGTACCGTGAACGTGTTCAGTACACCGACGGGTTAAGGAAGGACCACGAAAGAAAAAAATGGCAGGGGGCTATACAGCGCCAGGACGTCAACACCGACTGTTTCGGGGCTGAAAGTCTGGAATTCCAGAAGGCACATAGGCAAGACCAACGAAACTCCGGTCTGAACCCGTTTGCGCCGAATTTCGAGCAAGAGTCAATGTCGACTCTTGATAGAAAAAAAAAACTTCAAATTCCCAGTAGGAGATTTTTCAGAGTCTCTCATCCCAGATTCTGAAGAAGAGACGTCAGATGAGTGGGTGGTCGCACAGATAGATTCGTGGATCATTACCTCTGATGACTTGGTGGAAGACCACTTAAAACAGGAGAGCAATCAAGTAAAGAAACTGCCATTAATAAATGTCCGCATCTGTAATTTTCATGTCAAAAGTTTGGTAGATACCGGGGCCAGTATCAGCATCATCTCCCAAGCTCTTTTCGACGATTTGAGACAACGAAATAAATTGCCAATTATTCCGGTGTCAAATGTAAAAATTCGAGGGGTCATTCCTGACAAAATTGTTGTTTGTAAGGTACAAACTTATTTGGACGTACAAATTGGAAATTCCACTTTCGCTCATGCATTCGTAGTCATGTCCAAAATGCACTACAATGTAATTTTAGGGGCTGATTTTATCCGTGAGACCAACGCAGTCATTGATTTGAGCAGGAACCAGATAAAGTTCAGGAAAGAAGAGGGAGCAGAAGTCATTACACTAAACGAGGAATTGGGAGAAGATAGAACATTAGAATATGGCGAAGAGGAGGCCCAATGTGTAGACTTTGTAAATTCATTAGAGGGAGTCGCTGGTGAAATTGACAGTGTAGATGACGAAGGGATTCATCATGAAGAGTTACATGACGTCTTGGAAGCTGAGGTTGACACTGATTACGAGGCCTTAATTGGGTTAAAGGTCGCGGAATGCCCTGGTACTGTAGAAGAGAAGGAAAAACTTAGAGCTCTCTTAATGGAATATATATCTGTGTTCGATTCCAAACCGGGTCTAATCCCTAATTTCACATATGCACTAGCTGTTACGGATTGGACACCGTTTAAGAGGAGACCGTACCCTATACCGGACAAGTATTATGCGCAAGCTGCAAAAATTATTAAGGAAATGGAGGAGAACGGGCTAATTTCCAAGCAGCCCACTCCATATTTGAATCCGTTGGTCGGGGTTCAAAAACCGGACGGGTCTCTGCGCGTGTGTTTGGACGCTCGTGCCCTCAACGAACGCCTAGTCCCCGAGCATGATCATGCCCCTCCTATTAAAGAGGTTATTAAACGTTTCAGAGGAAAATCACGTTTTATTAGCGTAGATTTGACATCCTCGTATCATCACATCGATTTGGAACTCAAGTCTAAATTGTTTACTGGCTTCCTTTTTGACCAACAGACGTATGTCTTCAATCGTCTCCCATTCGGGTTGAAAAATGCCGGTGCAGCTCTCATACGCGCCCTAGATCGATGTCTAACTGATGAAGTTAAAGCCGCTACAACTCGGTATGTCGATGACATCTTGCTAGCTTCATCCAGTTTTGAGGAAAATATCAGGGATTTGAGGAAACTACTGGAGAATTTAAGGGCATCAGGTTTCAAAATCAACTTGAAGAAATCACATTTTTGTCAAAAGGAAGTCCTATTTCTCGGCCATGTCATTGATGGTGAGGGAGTTCGCCCGAACCCGGTGAAGCTCCAAGCCATAGACAAGTTCCCAAGACCGCTCAAAATTAAGAACGTCAGGCAATTCCTTGGAATGTGCAACTTTTTTTCGGACCATTGCATGAATTACACAGAGGTTGTAGCCCCACTTCAGAGCTTGCTTCACAAGAACAACAGGTGGAAATGGAGTCCCGAGCACGAAGAGGCCTTCAGGAAGACCAAAGAGCTCTTGCTAAACAGCGTTAAGCTAGGGTATCCAGATTTCGAGAAACCCTTTATCGTACAGACTGATGCATCGACCGTAGGAATCGGGGCACTCCTATATCAGGAATGTTTGGACCAGCCTCATAATAGGAATTACTTATCCTTCTATAGCCGAAAGTTGAGATCACACGAAGTCAAATACAGCGTGACCGAATTGGAAATGTTGGCTATTGTTCAGGCATTGCAACATTGGAGGAAAATGATTTATGGTTTTCACATAATCATTAAAACCGACCACAAGGCGCTGACCTTTATAATGAAAACAGCTGTTGCTAGTGAACGAGTGGCTAGGTGGGCCCTGTTCATACAACAATTTGACTTCGAAATTGAGCACTGTTCCGGAAAATCGAACATCTTGGCAGACCTGTTAAGCCGAAACCCTAATGAGGAAGAACACGCCGTGAATCATTTGGACTTAGTTCAGGAAGACCACGATTTCCTATCAGAGTTGAGACAACTGGGAGACTTGCAATTGAGAGATCCTTTCTGCGGAAAAATGATTTCTTTCCTCCGAGGGACACTTCCGGCTGACGATCCACGGTACTTTGCCATCCAGAAATTGTCAAATAACTACTTGTACGTGAATAACATGTTGGTAAAATTCGTGGACAGCGATCACGTGAAATCCCGAATTTTGGTACCACCGCAGCTTCGAGAGGGATTAATCTGGCACGTACACAGGGTTATTGGTCATGGAGGGATTGATAAGGTTGTGTCAACCATCCAAGAAACGTTCACCTGGGTAAATTTGAGGGAAAATGTCAGAGACATCATCATCACCTGCGATACATGCCAACGGGTCAAGGCAAACCCTTATCTGATCAGGCAGGCGCCTATTCCTCTCTTACCTTCACAACCTAAAGAGCTGTTCGCGATGGATATCTATGGGCCGCTCGTGAAAGGAAAGCGTGGGAACAAGTTCGTGCTGGTAACCATCGATGTTTTCTCCAAGTATACGACTCTGTTTCCCATGCAAAAAGCTAACACCAAGCTAGTTTTGAGGTGTATTTCCCGAAATATCATTCCGGAAATGGGCACACCGAAATTCCTCCTGACAGATCATGGTCCCCAGTTCACCTCTGCACAGTTCAAAACTGCCCTTCAGAATATGGAAATTCACCACATCCTGAGCAGCGTGAGACATCCTGAGGGAAATCCTAGCGAAAGGGTAATGCAAGTAATTGCAAAATTCTGTAGAATTTATTGCGCCCAAGAGCATTTCAAGTGGGTTGATGTGCTACCCCTGATAGTAACTTGTGTAAATAACACCATACACGAATCTATTGGGAGGATTCCCTCTATCGTGCACTTCAATAGGTATCCTGTGAGATCCTGGCATGGTGTCATCCAGTGTCCCATCGATCCCCGCCCGTCACAGGAATTATGCATTCAAAGTACGGCAGAACATCTACGTCGGCAGGCAGACCGCCGGTTGCGCAGGGTGAGGAACCGGAGATTCCACCGTCCCTTAGAGGAAGGCGAATTGGTGCTAGTTAGGAGACCCATGATGTCAAAACCGCAGGAAAACATCTATGCTAAATTTGCTCCCTTATATGTTGGGCCTTTCAAGGTGGTCAAAAGTTTCAGGAATAATTCCTACAGAATTCAGAGTCTGGATGGCAGCAGCGAAGCTATATTCAATGCAGCCAACTTAAAGGTTTATCATAGAGCCGAAGAAAGAATTCCACTACAGGATGACGCAGTCTTACCAGCTGGGGAAATGGTCACCGAAGAAGAAGAAGAAGAAGTACAACCCGTAAATATGATCGTCACGTCGAGAGAAAGACAGGTCGAGGCACCACTCCAAGGACAGGCAAGCAGTGGGAGTAAAGAAGAGGAAGACGCTGAATGTTTACAATGTTCATTCTTAAGAGAAGACTTTGTTGATGACATCTGTAACGCAATTCTATTGTTGGAAGAAGAAAACAGGGAAATACGTGAAAGTAACAGAGCCCTACGTCAAGAGTGAGATCGGCTGGGAAATTTTACGTAGAATCATGGTTCATTTGTATCAAAATTCCCATGTACAATTTAGAATTTTGAAGGAATATATCTGTTTAAATATTTCCCCTTTCTGGGTAAATATTTCGTCGTTTGTAGGTGGATTATGAACCCATAATTCTACGGTGAGAAAAATTTTTATTTTTCCCAAATATTTATTTGGTATTCAGAAACTACTGTATGTTTGAGGGCAGCCATTTTGCGCTCCCAAGAGCCCGATGTTGCGTGGGAAGGTTCCCGCAAGGCGAGCTCGTGGATTGCCGGGACACCTCGGTGGAACTCGAGTGCCCGACAATTTTCTAAATTAATGAATTCTGCACAACGAGGGATTTTGACAAGATAGTAAAGGAAGAAATAAATAAGCAAAATTATTCATACACCCTCTGTGAAGGTAGTGACACCAGGGACAATTTTAGATGCAGTTAAGCCTAAGTGTGTGTTAGCGTGAGAACAGCGAGCTAGTTACACGTGCCAAGGGCGTGGGCAGAAGAAAACGCGCGAAACGCACGGGCAGAAACAATTTATTTCTCCTGTTGTGGGTGTAGGAAAATTATAAAATTAACACCTAACATAAGTGCAAGTCTGTCCGGAGTTCTGGGACAAATCTTATCAAAATTGGTCTATTAGAAGCAAATTTGGCAGATTTCACAACCAAGCCTCATAGAGGGGATAGCGTCCTTCTGGAAATTATAAAAGAAACCCCCCACCGTAGATTTTTCAGTGTCGATCTGGAACTTGAAGCCGCGGGAGCTTGTGCCCGCCGTCATTAGAATTTCGCGCCAGATTGACCGACAATAATTCAATACATGTTCGTGGCTAAAGTCCATATATTAGTTAAGAAGAAAAGTGATTGGAGAAACTGTGAACGTTTGCAGACGAACTGGGAAGGTGTAGGCTGGTTGAAAATTACACAGCAGATTTTATTTTTATCATTTCCTGTACTCTTGTAAGTGAAGAAGGTCTGGGGGAAGCGATTCAAAATAGTTCTACTCCCTTATCGGCCGAACACCTGTTCTTGTTGAAACAACGGGGAGAGAAACCACTCTGGGAGGCGCATCAGACAGTTAGAGTCGACTGCAGAACGAGGGAAGTTCGTGGTGCAAGTTACAAAGAAAGTGCATTATTTATGGTAATTTTAATCTCGTGTGTGTGTGAAGGGTAGTGTTTGGATGAGTGAAATGTTGAAAATGAAAATGTTGTCTGTGAAAATGAGTGGTTAAGTGCGAGGTTGCTGGAGATGATGTAATCAGAATGCTGAGAATGTCACCAATGTGCAGGTCTGTCTATTTTACATTATGTTGTAGTTAGTTAGTTAATTACTGTCTGTCCTAACAAAATTTTCCAGATGATTGTCGGGTGATATGCGTAATTATCAGGCGAAAGGCGTTGTAAATTTTGGTCAGCGTGTGAAGTTTTTCAGTGTGTAAAGTTCATGTCAAGAACGGTAAAATGCGACGCTTAAAATTTTGTGTCGAGATGAGATATCATTCAAAGTGCGGATTTGTGAACGTTATAAGTGTAAATTTGTCGTGGCGAATATTGTAATTTCAGGTGTCAGTTGCATTTAGAAACGCTGGTTAATAATAATAATAATAATAATAATAATAATAATAATAATAATAATAATAATAATAATAATAATAATAATAATCATAATAATAATAATAATGTTTACCGCGGGATAAGGAAATTCTTCTCTGTTAAATTACATTTAACCAGTTATTTTTACAAGGATCGTAAGCATATTTAGATAATGTCAAAAAAAAATTTATTAGAGTCACAGTCGCTAATGGGAAGGAAATTGTGAGACATCGTGTATACTTGAATTGCGAAAGGTCGAGGTGTGCTCTTGGATTCTTGAGGTCTGAAAGTCTTAATAATAGTAAGGTAAGAGATGTGTGTAATGATGGTTGTCGTTTTCATCAGGGGATCGAAGTATGAAAAAGGGTCGTGAAGGAAAAGGGATTGAAAGCGATGGATTTATACGTACGTGGAGATGAGATGGAAGTAATGCCGCTGGGATAAAGCGAGGAGAAAGTGTGTTGAGACAAGTTGTATTTTTGTAGAGGAAGTATTTAGAAACAGGCTGTGTGAAACAGGCTGTATTGTTTTCCGCAATCAATCCGAATTTGAGACGACTATGGTGTGAATTTATAGAAAGATTCCAAGTAAAAACGACTCTGGTAAATGTTAAGTCTGGGTAGTAAACTTCCAGTGATCTATGTTACGTAAAGCCCGCATGGATGATAAGAGAATGAACGATCTCCAGGATCACAGAGCACTTTGGACACACGGTTGGGTTATATTTAATTTGTTCATTGGGGAGGTCATGGATCAGATGGTTGGAATTGATGATAGGCGATCTGAGAATTTCGAATGCGATGGTGATGATTATTATTTTGAAGGCGTCCACTAAAAGGGCACCCGTGTGTTGGGAATTTTCATTTGCTTCCCTAACACGTCAGTGCACAGGCTGAGATTGCGTTCGAGGTGGAGAACCGTTCGTCACGTCTATTTATTTTTTTGAGTTCACATATTATAATGATGTAGACACTTACTGTACTTTTCGAGAGGTAGACACTTGCTGTATTTCGACTTGCATTCAGTTGATAATAGAGACGTTGGTTCCGTCGTGCGTATTTTGTCTGACCAGATTCAGTGATATTGTTGGAGTTGTTTGAGAATTGCATTTCGCCTGATATGTTAAGGGAGATGCAGTACGACCCACTTTAACGCCCGACGATAGATTTAGGACGTCACGTGTTTATTCTTGGAGTCATTGATGATGAGACGTCCTAGGTCACGCCCGACGATAGGACTTGGAAGGCATCATGTATATACTGATTAGGTTTAGGGTGTACAGATTTCAAGTGAGCCCGACGATAGGTCTGGGATGGTAGCTGTACACACTCAAGTCTCAGTTTAGATTTTTTTTCTTTTGTTTCTTTTGTGAATTGGCCTGGTTGAAGGTAGCCATTACAGTGCGATATGATTTATTGTAGAGGGTCTATGCGAAGCTCTCATTGAGATAACGGGACTGCTGTTGACAAACGAGGGCTGTCCAAGTGTGGGACATCGACCCGATCTAGATTATATTTTTACTGTGTTTCTTCGTGCGTGTTAAGCTGTATGACTTCGAGATGTTAATTTATTTTTTTACGGACTTTATTGTTTCCTCGTCTTGACGTCCGTTTTCATTGATAGTGTGCATTATTGACACTCAGTGTTTTGGAATGAGACTTGAGTCGCGAATGCGGTTTCGATTCGTCAGCCAGTAATTTTATTTTATATTTTAATCTTGTCGTATTTTCATTCGTATTCATAGTTAGAATAAGTAAGTAATCACTTTACCAGTAGTGTGTTGGGACAGACAGTAAATAGAGAGATCTGTACTGGTAGCATTGTTGTCAAGGGAAAGAATTCCTTAAATTTGTAGTAAATTTTAGCGTGGACTGGTAAATTTATTAAGCATAATAAACCCATTTCTAACCTGAAAATCGGTTCAATAATAATATTTTCAAGTGACTTTTCACTTTTTGATTAACTTCAGTGTTTGGCATTTCTTCCAAATGCATGATTAGTAAGTGTTTCCTGCATTTCGCAGTTTTGTTCCTTTAGAACGACTTAACGTAAGATCCTCCCGGATCATGTTGTTGTTGGTTCCTTCCGAACAGTTGTTTGGGGTGATGCACGTTTAGCATCGGGACTACCTTATCACTTAAGGGTGTCATGAATGACAAATATATGGTGGAATTTTATTTCAATTGTGAATGATGCCATTAACTTGTAGTGAACACCATGCTTTCCTATAATATTTCGCAACCTATCCAAAGCAACTGATAGTCAGTTTGGTTCGATTAAGGGTCCATTCGGCGGATGTTCCGTATCCGTGAAGGGTATTTGACTGGTGGATAACCTTAATTAAGAGAAAATCAGGCGTTCTACTTGTTGAAAGTCAGATTTTCCACGGATCGTGTGGATTAACTCTCAGTTCTCGTTTGGAATGATAGGTGCCCGGTTTTCAGGTCTTCCCTTTTTCAGTTTTTCAGTTTCGCTGTCCACTAACATATTAGCTTCTCTGAAGCAACTCTTCGACATTGGAAGAAACGAAGTGACGTTATGTAATGTGACTGTGTTAGGAATTTTTCAAAAATCAATAATTAAATGTTTTTATGTTTTGTGGCAAGAATGCATATTAAATTAACGATGTTATCGTGCTCTTTCAGTTTAAATAAAAGTTAGTAAGCACATTTTTGCTCCTCATTTCAAGTAGTTAGGCTTTCTTCTGAACCCCATCGTTTGGTTAAGATCGTGACCGAATTTATTCCCGCAACGACCCAAGATTTAAGAGTTCTAAATTGTTCTACTATAGCAGCCGTGGCCGACCAACGATGGAATGGTAAGTTCAAGGGTTCAACTTCTCGAGGAAACACCGCACAATGCCAAATAACAGTTAAATGGCTTACATCACATATAAATGAGTCATCGTGCAAAATCGCCAAGCAATGCAGAATAATTCACCAACGAAGATGCTCAAATTGTCTCCGTTTCTTCAGCAATTAACTTCAAATAATCAGGGGCTTACGAGTACTTATGCTCCTGAATCAGCTGACAATGATGCTGAAGCATAAGCTTCCATATCAAAATTTTCAAATGTAAGGTGTTCTTTCTGTCAGATAATACAGGATTATTTATTATCTAAAGAATGGCAAATTATTTAGTCTAATGTTGGAAATTGAAATTTATTTCATTTAGATGTGCATTAGGGTTAATGGCGCCTTGTATGAACCTGAGCTTCCTCGTCTGTGGAAGAACACATTTGTTTTTGGGCTCGTGACGCGCACGTAAGTCTCTTGCCCACCCAACCTCTTTCACGTTTTGAAATGGATACAAGTTTTCCGCATGTAATACGTGCTCGTGAGACACTGATACGTGCAGAAAGTCGCCGTGTGCTGGCAGTAGGACTACGCAGGTTGTTCAACTACACGTTCAGAACTTGTAACTGTTTCACGCAATGAGCTGAAAACTCTGGTAAACACTCTACGATCAGGAATTCGACGTGTCAGAAAGCGCCGACGGTATTCCTCGACATTACCAGAAGTCGTAACATACATCATATTTGAATATTGTTTATTACTGTACATGCAGTTTCGTATGTATGTTTCTGATTATTTATTATGAATCGTCTTTGATGAATTGAACTTATACATTTAAGATGAACACAAAGAGCCAGCCCCCGAGCAGGAGAATATAACCAGACGAGGTTAAAATCCCCAACTTAGCCAGGAATAGAACCGACGACCCCAGTGATCAAAGGCCAGCACTCCAACCATTTAGCCATGGAGCTGGACAAACAAACAGAATTAACCCATGCTTCTCTCTGATATGAACCTCGTATCGGAAGACCTATTCACTACTGTTACAGACGAAGAAAGATTCTCAAACCCTCGCATTTCATCACTCACAACACACCATGGACAACTGGCTAGTTAAAGGCTATTAAAAGCAGTCATGTCCGTACAGGCCATGAAGGCCTTGATGGGGTAGAGTGGTTAGCTCTACGCCCGGCCGCCTTTGCCCCCAGGAATGAACCTGGTACTCATTTTTGGTGTTGGCTGAGTGAAACTCAGGGCCATGTGCACTTTCAAAAGTGGAAATCTTGTTTCTTAAATTTTACGACTTCCTGACGGGGATTCGAACCTAGGTCCTTCCGGATCGCGTCATTAGCGCCTCGGCCGGGCAGCCCCTAATTGAACGCTACTGGACTAGACAAAAGTGTGGTTGAATGGGTGGCTACATTTCTAGAAAACAGAACTCAGAGAAAGAGTAGTTGAAGAGTGATGTGATCCTACAGCAATTCATAGGAGATCCTGCAGGGCATATTATTGGACCGTTATATGTTTTATATATACATAAAACCAAACCAAACCCCATGGCGCAACAGCCCCGAAGGGGTTTGGCCTACCAGACGACTGCTGCTCAGCCCGAAGGCCTGCAGATTACGAGGTGTCCTGTGGTCAGCACGACGAATCCTCACGGCTCTCTAGACCGGGTATATATATAAATGATATGAGTAAAGGTCTGCAATCACAGATAAGACTATTTGAGGATGACGCTATACTGTATTATACCGTAGTAAATGAGTTGCAGGATTGTAAGCAACTGCAGGGGGACCTTGACAATGTTGTGAGACGAACAGCAGACAATGAGGATGAAAAGTCAAGTTGTAAGTTTCACAAAGAGGACAAGTCCTCTCAGTTTTAATTATTGTGTTGATGGGGTGGTATACCTCATGGTGAACACTGTAAATATAAAGAATGATCTTCATTGGAGTAATCATATTAACGAGGTTGTTAAGAAATGTTACAGATCTCTTCACGTGGCTATGAGAGTATTTATGGGTTGCAGTAAAGGAGAGGGCGTATGGTTCCAGTGCATGGTACCCACACCAGGACTACTTGATATGAGAACTGTATTTGTTCTGCCTCATACCGGACAAAGGAGTAGTGTTACTAAAACATTGAAAACTTTGGGCTGGGAAGACTTGGGAGTAAGGAGACGAGATGCTCGACTAAGTGGTATGTTTAGAGCTGTCAGTAGAGAGATGGCGTGGAATGACGTAACGAGAAGAATAAGCTTGAGTGAAGCGTTTAAAAGTACGAAAGATCACAATATGAAGATAAAGTTGGAATTAAAGAGTACAAATTGGGGCAAATATTCATTTATAGTTCGAGGTGTAAGGGATTGGAATAAATTATCAAGGAATATGTTCGATAAATTTCCAAGTTCTTTGTATGAGTTTAAGAACAGGCAACTGATAGGGAATCTGCCACGTGGGCGATAGCACAAACCATCCCGAGCAAAGAGCTTGAAAACAACGAGGTAGATTGGACTACAATAAAACGTCAAAGAGGCTAGGTGGTAAGAAACACACGTACTTTAAATGTTTTCTATCTCTGAATAGGGCATATATGTCAAATGGTCGTTGCTATCATATCCCTGAATAATTACCATTCCACCTGAGACAACCGATACACATGCATAAAAAATTGTAAGGTTTTCCTAATCTGTAGATGTACAACAAGTAGGAAATTATAAAGACTGTAAAAGTGGCAACCGTGCCAGCGAGCCGGCAGGACCTCTCTGTAAATCACTTGTTAAACACTAACTCAGTTCCTTGTAATTTACGTGCCGGCTCGTGGATACATCAGGAGACTTCACAGGATCGATGTTGTGTTCTCTACGGCCTCAAGCTCACGTTAGTTTCAGTAGAATTCAAGTTTCGTCACTGGATTCCAGCACAATCAAGGTGTAAAGGGTTCTTTTTCAAAGTGCAATACATGAGAAATCATGTGAAATATGTATGATCCTTCCCATGCTTTAGACTTTGTGAGTGCTCCTTCTCGTAGGAGGCAAGCTGAAAAGGGAGCGTGGGGTGGCGACCATGGGACTCCTGTCACTACTTCCATTGAGTTGCGCCACAATCCTCATCTTGTCCGTCCGACCTCCCTCGACCAACTCTTGTTCTCTTCCGACCGCAAGGATATCAGGGTTGCTGGCCTGGGGAGTTAAGTATATCATTATCCCAGATCCTCTTCAATACTGTACTGGAGAAAATAGTGAAAACCTGGGAAGACGCTCTGAAATTGGGAGGAATAAGTGGAATACATCAGAGAAAGAAAGGACAGAACATAGAAAACAAGTGTTGAGCTTTTGCAGATGACCTTGCCATCTTAGCCAAAAACGGAGAAGACCCTCAAAATTGATGCTGAAGAGCCTACATGAAACCGCCTAAAAAGTGGATCTTAAAGTCTCTTATGAAAAGACTGAATACCGGTATATTGAGTACAAGCACCAAAGCGAGAGGTATATGGAGGTAAACACGGGAGAATTAACAGGACAGACAAGTTCAAATACCTGGTGTTTTTTTATTCGTGTCAGAAGTACCAATATATACAAGAAAGAGATACTGAATGTATGTACTGAATATGAAAAATGTACATGAACAAATTAATCGTATATAGTATAAGTTTTGCATATGGAGTATAACAAATGGAAGAACACACATAAAAATCAAGAAGGCGAAAGCAAGTTTTACATGAAAATATCTAGACTATATACACATTATTTACACAAGTTGTGCTACATTGATGGAATTGTTTCCAGCCAGTGCCAATTCCATGACTCTGGGCATAAACGACAGTGCAAGAGATGCCTAGAAGTCTGTTCCTCTCCACATACTCACAATGAGTCCCCACGCCTATGTGAAGTATGTGCCTATGTGCTGAAGACAAGAAACTACTACCAGAATCATACAGTTGTAATATCTTTAAATGAGAGGAGGCAAGGGGCCCTGCCAAAAATGAAACTTTCATCTATGGAACTACTCATGCTCAACTCCGCGTATAGAGTACTTCAAGCTTCAAGCACATTTTTTCAAGCCGTTTTTAACTAAATATTACGTATTTGGGCGAAGAATGGGTATTTTAATATATTTTATATACCAGGTGGCTCTCAAACGCCGTACTTTCTACTTATAAATGCCCCGCATGCACAAATGATGAATGGGATGTCTACCAACTGATTTTCACAGGGGAACTACTGCCAGCGGGCAGGTTACGTCAAAATATGAAGAGATAACAAACGGAGTGTCGCTCGCAGCATGTTACTCAGCGCTAGTGGTCTAATGCATCCCTTGTATTAGTAAACACCGTTTTCGACCGCATAGTTCTAGGCTGGTGTATGGTACAGCCGCACTATACTTGCTGTCTGCATATCACCAATGGCTAGTGTGATCAGCAGCGACGAATACACAGACATTATTTTAATCTGGACAATCTGGTCGGAATGCAACCGAAGCTCCAAACAGACGTACGCCTTCTACACACGTACTTCACCGAACAGTATTAGTTTTTGTTTCATACAAGCAACTCTTCCATCGAGTGGAATGTCTACACGTGTATAAATTAATAAGTTATTAAATTTACTTTTCTGCATCTTTGGTGTGTCTACAAACAGTAGCGCCGCTTAGGGCAAAGGGCGAGGTGGGACAGCCCCCCCACCACCACTTTGTGGAGTAATCATTACATTTTTATTCCACTTTAGCCAGCTGGAACTAAGAATTATTTTAAAAAGCTGTTTGTACAAACCTTGTTATCTTATCTGCTAATTCCTCCGTTTATTTTCTTCAATTATTAACATAATTATTGATGGAAATACGCACAAAATGCTGTTCGTCGCAGCTAACCAATTTGTATAGGCAAGTGGTGGAGACTTTGAATGTGCTGTGAGGAAGGGTAGTAGGGGTACATTTTTTTTTTGTCGAGGTCGTGGCCACTGAGTTATAATTCAACCACTTGCCGCGCGCATTCATCGATCTGGCAGTCTCTTTAGTGTCTGTTAGTTTCTTAGTGAGTATTCAAATTCTAAATGATTCTTAATTGCATAATCATGCCGTACTTCTATTTAATTATACCGGGTGAGGTGGCCGTGCAGCAATCTGTCGATACGTCCATCCAGCTTCCCGCAGGCCCACAATGCGCCCCCGCTCAACAGGAGCACGCACTCGACGGTGGGGCACTGTTGTACCCCATAATGAATGTTGCAAACGCTGTTCACTTCTAACCTATGCACAGTTACTGCCTGCAGGGTCAAAATAGACCTCTTGAGCCTCATTTGATCGCCGATGTCCGTGAGAAATGGATCACTAACATAATAGTATGCACATTGCCACTGAACACTGTCCTTGTGGATGCGGCACGTTTTTTTTCCGGTAGTGTGTGGGTCATCTGAAATTAACGATACAAATATGTGACGCGATGTTGCCTAGCAACCGTGCAAGTTGTGATGTGAAGTATTGTTGGACGGCCATGACTAAGATACATACAGAAGGCTCTTCTATGAAAGAAGCATCCTCTCGTTACACTCAAGAGACGTGATTATTTCATTCCTAGTAATTCCACAGGCCCTGAATCAGTTTGCGCCCTTCGATGCACTGAATCCTATACTTACTCCATACAGATGCCTCTTGAAAACTATTCGTTAATTGCAATTAATTTGGTAACTTTGACACTATTTTTTGAAAATAACTCAACTTGGTAAGAACACAAACATTTCGTTAGCGTAATGTCGTCATCGAACAACGTTGACAGTTATTGGCCCGCCTGATCGACTGTATGTTGTGGTTTGCTGAACTGGCGGAACCGCCCTGGAGCCCGACCTAGTACCACATCCCGCGTTACCCCTCTCCCTGTTCGGACTGTCAAATTTTCTTCTTCACACTATGAAAGTAAGGCAACACCGAGAATATATGCAAAATTGTAGCCATGGTCTGTTCACTGCGTGAATTTACAATATACCTTTATTGTATAAAGAAAGCAAACGAAGCCCTTAATTTAAGGGTTTAGTACATTATCTTGTGTTGTTTTGCAATACCTCCTGTCTCATTTGAAAGTTAGAACACCAAGACATTACAATGAACACAACGCCAGTCGCATTCATTTTTCAGAATGACAACTGTAACACAGCATTCATTCAGTTTGGAGACATAGTGAGAGACCATATCAGATTCTCGATCCGAAGCAATTGAAAAATACTTGTTGGACGAATGTACTGTTCCCGAACTCCCAAAGAAAGTTTAACACAGATTGGAACCTACAATTCGAAAGTGTGTATATGACAATGAAGTGAGGTGGGCGAAAGGTTCCAAACATACGGATCGATTAAGAAAACAGCACGTGGCTTAAATACAACTTGAATTAACCGCAACGTGTTATATACGTTATAGATGGATCAAAATGGTAGACTAAGAAAAGAGGCAGACCCCAAAAACATTTGAAGAGAGCAGCGAGAATTCTAAAAAAAATTAGAAAAATCACTTTTCCCTTTGCAAATATCAAATGATCATAACAGTGTCCCCCGCTCATGGCCATCCATCGACGACTGTCAATTTCAGATAGCAACCACCCATAAGACATAGTTTACACGGTTGCTAGGTAATGTTGTCTGACCACCCATAGATACCTTACATCACTACCTGCACGGTTGCTAGGCAACATTGTCTGACCATCCATCCATACCTTACATCACTACCTGCACGGCTGCTAGGTAACATTGTCTGACCACCCATCCATACCTTACATCACTACCTGCACGGTTGCTAGGTAACATTGTCTGACCATCGATCCATACTGAACCATATTGATCATTGTCCAAGAGTCATGATTTTAGCCGGAGAGATCGAGTACATTCGAGACCACCTGGAAGATACTTGTTTACTAATTTATTGCCTGGGAGAGGTTGAGTGTGTGCAGTTCTCGAGGGAAAGGAGCAGCTGAATAATTAGGAAATTTCTGGAAGCTCATAAGATAAATTTATGACCCCAGCCAAGCGCTTTAATTTAGACACAGGACGCTACACACTTCACAAAGTTGGCGTGCCAACAAAGGATTTGGAGCGAAAAGGAAATTAATTTATATTTTAGAATACCGAATAGATGCATTTAATCTGAGAGGAAAATTGCAACCTCCAAAATTTTGATATGCGACATGAGCCTAGTTACAAGTGCATATTGGAGATAAGTACTAGGCGCGCGCTATGCATATCAAGCGCAGGCGGGAATAGCTCGCGGGTAAATCATTAGCTTGGGTACGCGAGCCGTATTATAAATAGGCGGCTGAAGACCGCTGGAGATCCACTCTCTGACTGTCGAGCTGTTGCGACGGCGTGACACAACTCCAAGCGGACATCGAGATTAAGAGCTGAGCGGCGAGCAGCTATCATCCAGCACAATCTATTGGGGAATGGAAGTAAGTAAATAACCGCATAATCAAGTTGAATCCTTCATACTACATGTGTCTGTCTGCCTGTCATGAACATGTACTGCCTATAACTCCACTGCCTCGCTAGTAGCTTCAAATCACTTTGAGGGCCAAGTATTAGATACGAGGTTCGTAATAATATGATAGCTCAGATTATTTCTGGAAGAACATCTCTGTGATAGAACGACTGGATCTAGTCACCATATGTGAATCTGTGAACTATTGATGTAGTCGACTTAACTCTAGTAGTGAACGGGGTTTTAAAACGTGTGAGAGGAACGTTAGTGGAGACAGGCATCGAATCAGAACTCTCGGTAACTTACGTCTCTTTACAGTTCCCCTCCACCGATCCAGCGAGAGCAACGTCGCAGAGAACGAGAAAGGAGGACAGCAAGCTGTAGAAACGCAGCAGCCGTCAAGACATCGAGCATCGACTCGGGGACATCAGGAAGGCAAGCTCACCACGACACCGAAGAAGACACATGACAACCTTCACGGAAGCTGCCGGAGAAGCCTTTACCAGCAAGCATGAATCCAGTAATCCATCTAACTTTGCGGCTAGCAATTACAACCGTCAACATGAAATAAACTCCAGGGGTCCATAGAGAGCTGCCTCGCAATGTCTTCGGTACTTCCAGGTCAGACAGATCCAATTTATTCTAAGCATGGAGTAGATCAAAATTAGAACTCAAGATGGCCGTCAGCCACGACAGTAGCTCTCCAATGTATATACGGATTTGTATAATGTAAATATGCACAGACCTCGAACTCAGGGCAGTAGGGTAGATAGTAGATTGTATATTTTCCACTTGTATAAATTTTTGTTACTTTTCGTGGCATCTTTTACGTCTTGATCATGTTAGCTAGATCTCTTAGTCAGTTACGGCCGTTTCGACAGCAGTGTAGATTTTCATTGGTGGTCGTACGTAATTTTTACAAACTGGAGACTCATTCCTTGACTTGCATGGGTTAGCGTGGCTGGGTGTGTGAGCCATCGCGCTGGAGATGTAGATGCGCTAAATATATAGCTTATTGCACGCCTTGACATTATGTGACTGCGCTGTTGAATGATGTATAATTTAGGTATGTTCATTACGCCTTATTGTAGCCAGGAAATTGTAGTTCCAGGGGATTGTATCCTCATGTAATGATGGAGAAACCCTGTGGAGGCAGATCTGAGAGAATGATATTTACGTCTTAGCCATATGAAGGCAGATATGAGATGATGATTATGTAATTTCGACACTATGGATGTGAGATGTACGTAAGAGTAGACGGATACTTGATGTACGGGGCAGGAATTCCCTGTAGTCGAACAGCTGTGTGCATCAGATAGGGTGGCATGGCTAACACTCTCCTAGGTGATTTATGTGAGTCAAGGAAGTCAAGTTTGACGTCACAGGCAAGAATTTTGTATCTCGCTGTCTGCGTTTTTTTTCTTAAGTGGTCTGAAGGGGAGTCGCCCGTGGCCTTGGCTTTTTGAATGGCTGCCTGCTAAGACCGTATTCTGTTTGTATGGCCGTGTTCTTCTTAGATTTGCCACTTGTTCGTTCTGCTACGTAATGTCGGAACTGTAATTTTGATGGTTTTATTTATGAGTTTATGTATCGTAGGTATGCTGGATTGTGAGCTTTCATCCAGTCCAGACCTTGTACCGAGTAGTTTTGTTATAAGTAGACCATGGGTTCGAGGTTCTGTAACACAACACTTTTCATGCATAGGAGATGGCTCCTTTGAGATGTTTGCACAATTTGTTTGTCTCACTCTTTACTGTGACTTATTCCGTGATTCCGTAACTGTTCCAGCTTGGCTGTGCGAAAGAACTGAGAACGGGAAATCAACGACGAATATCACGTGACAATTAAATGAGATGTTAATTCCTTGTAATTTATGTGAGAGATTAGGTCTTTTTATTGTAATAAATTATGTCCTATTCACTGTGAATGCAGCGTTTTTCCCATTTTTTATTTCAATGTTGATTATTCTTACCTGCTAGTTCACATATCCCGTTGTCTTATCGTGTGTTGCCCTATGTTTTCCCCATTATCCCTGAGACATGCTTTATTGAGTGTAGCTGTGCAAGGATATGTACGCAGGTAAGACTATGTGCATGAGCCCGCGCTTGTGGGAGTTTGTCACTGCAATGCTCTTGGTTCGAGACCGGCATTCGCCTGGCCGGAACCGAAGGGTGCTGTACGGCACAATACCTTACATCACTACGTGCACGGTTGCTAGGTAACATTGTCTGACCATCCATCCATACCATTCATCACAGCCTGGACGGTTGTTATGGTTACATTTCCGTCACCCATATTTTTCGCTTCATGTTAAACAAATTTTCGGCTGACCACCAGCATAAGGGATATTTGTATCAAAAGAAAAAGAAAGTCTCTCCTAAAACCGAGTGACGAGGAGTTGTCTGGAGCAACCGAAGCAGAATTATACAAAGCAGGAAAATGGGACCCAGCTACAATTATACAAGAGCTTAACACGCTTAAACCGGCCTCACAATCAGTATTTTTACCTCACTAGATGTCCAACTTGCTGGCTGAACGGTCAGCGTACTGGCCTTCGGTTCAGAGGGTCCCGGGTTCGATTCCCGGCTGGGTCGGGGATTTTAACCTTAATTGGTTAATTCCAATGGCACGGGGGCTGGGTGTATGTGTTGTCTTCATCATCATTTCATCCTCATCACGACGCGCGGGTCACCTACGGGAGTCAAATAGAAAGACCTACACCTGGCGAGCCGAACCCGTCCTGGGATATCCCGGTACTAAAAACAAGCCATACGACATTTCATTTTTACCTCACTAGATTATGGAAATTTCGCACTGTGCGTCGCCATAAGATGTGTGTTCATCGGCACGGCATAGAGACCATCGCAAAAAAGAGTAATAAAACAGCATTTCTCATCTGTTGTTTTTCATGTGCGATAATAGTTTTACATTTTATGGTTTAATGAATTATTAAGGTATTTCTGGGACTGTTCAAGCACCTGTAAATAAAGTGCAGGCGATGTCGTTACTGTCGATGCAAGAGTGATGAGCCTGATTCGTCCAGGGTGTGTCCTGTAGTTCTGTCAAACGGTACGCCCATATTTACTTGCAGTAAAGGGAGATGATGGATGGGAGAAAGGGTTACCTCAAGACATGACTCTCATCTGCTCGGTCTGGAACGACTGGAAGTTGTTAACTGTAGTGATAGTAGTACATTTCTTCACGGCCTCACAGTCTGCGTAGCGCGTTGCAGTCTTGGGCCCCGGCTGCGACAATTTTAACCCAGTTCTCTTTTAACAGAGCTGTAACAGAGATCATGAGAGATTACTGACGAAAGTGGGGGCTACTGGACTAGAGAAAAGAGTGGTTGAATAGGTGCCTATATATCTAGGAAACAGAACGCAGCGAATTACAGTAGGTGAAGATTTATCTGATCCTGTAATCATTAAGAGAGGAATTAGTCAAGGTAGTATTATTGGATCTGATCATTTCTGATAATTATTATATAAATGATATGAGTAAATAACTGGAATCACAGATGAAGCTATTTGCGGATGAGATCTGTAATCTTTCTTTACAACCTCATTAGCATGATTACCGCTATGAAGATCATTCTATATATTAACACGTAGGTACATACATGAAGTACTATCACCCCATTAGCACAGTAATTAAAACCGAGAGGGAACTTACTACTTGACTTGTCATCCCATTTACCTTCACATAATTATCCGCTGTCCATCTCATAACATTGTCTAGGTCTCGCTGCAGTCGCAACTCATTTACTACTCTATACAGCATAAAGTGATTCTAGGATTTTTACTCATAAAATGTATATATAAAAGGAAATATAAAGGCCTAAAATTGGTGCCCTGCGGGACCCCTGTAAGCCCTATTATATACAGAGAGTTCAATACTCCGACTTGTAGGGATGATAGGAGAGACTGACTTACTGTTACGGGTCACGCCCACACACACGGAGAGCTGGGGAAAGGAACCTGTTGTGTGAATGAAACATCTAGTGGTCCTGCAGCTGGAACTGCCTGGGAGTGGACGAAACATTTGTTAATATACCTCAGTGAGGTCGCGTGTGCGGTCGGAAGCTCTTCCTTTGTTGAGGGATGTATTTCCTATTTCTGTGGTGGTTGGTAGATGTGGTGTGCACTGGGACAAACACAAATACTCAGTCCCCATGACAAGGCCGGGAATGGGCATGTTCTCAGTTGGACGTCTGGCTCCATGGCTAAATAGTTAGCGTGCTGGCGTTTGGTCACAGGGGTCTCGGGTTCGATTCCCGGCAGGGGCGGGAATTTTAACCATAACTGGTAAATTCCGCTAACACGGGAGCTGGGTGTATGTGTCATCTTCATCATCATTATTTCATTCTCACCACGACGCGCAGGTCGCCTACGGGTGTCAAATCAAAAGACCTGCATCTGGCGATACGAACTTGTCCTCGGACACTCCCGGCACTAAAAGCCACACGCCATTTCATTTCTCAGTTGGATACGCGGTTCTGCTTGCATTCGAGCCCATTGTTGGCACTCCTAAGATGGTTTTCCGTGGTTTCGCATTTTCACAGCAGTCGAATGATGGAGCTATACCTTCATTAAGGCGACGGTCGCTTCCTTCCCAATCCAACAAGAAGTGAGTGTTGGCGGGACATAAAACAAACGAGAAAGAACGATCGTGACCCAATTTGTGGAGGGAAATGTTGTCTCCAGATGATTCCTCACACAGGATATCACATTTCAAGGGTTACGGGATGAAGGAAGACTGGCGGAACGTCAGAGCCAATAGAGACAGTCCGCGCTCCATAACAATACTGTCCTTTGGGTCATCAGTCCATACAGTGGTTTGATGTAGCCCTCCACGCCACCCTATCCTGTGCCTAACATGTCATTTCTACGTAACTAGTACATCCCACATCTACTCTAATCTGCCTGTCATGTTCATACCTTGGTCAGCTCCTACCGTTCTAACCACCTACACTCGTCTCAAAAAAAATCAACTGAACAAGTCCTGGGTGTCTTAAGTTGTGTTCTATCATTCTATACTCTTCTTCTGGTGAAATTTCGCCAAATCGCCCTCCTCTAACCAATTCCATTCAGTATTGCTTCCCAAGAAACCGGTGCTGACAAGTGTGGACTCTACCTCACCATTAGCTTTATAACTCACGCTTGCTAAATTTTAACACTTATTATTTACAGAAGAATGGAAAGAGAAGTTGAAAATGAGTTTGGAGAAGATCAATTTAGCTGCAGAAGAAATGTAGGACCACGTGAAGCAATCCTGACTTTACATCTGATCTTAGAGGATTGAATTAAGAAGGACAAACCCACGTAAATGCCGTTCGGAGATCATGAAAAAGCAATCGATTCTGAAGATGATCGGGATCAGATTCCGAGAACGAAGAGTCTGCAGTGATAAGAAGAAGCAAAGCAGAAACATAGGAAATCAAAGAGGGATTTGGGAAGGGAATCACAATTCCAGGAGAGGAAGTCAAAACTCTGAGATTTGCTGATGATATTGTTATTTTATCTAAGTCTACAGAGGATCTGGAAAAATTACTGAATGGTATGGACAGTCTTGGTGAAGGAGTACAAGATGAAAATAAATAAGTCCAAAACAAAAGTAATGGAGAGCAGTCGAATGAAGTCTGGTGATGCAGGAAATGTTAGATTAGGAAATGCAGTCTTAAAGGAAGTAGATGAATATTGTTACTTTAGTAGTAAAATAACTAAGGAGGACATAAAATGCAGACTAGCACAAGCAAGGAAGAGCTTGCTCACTTCGAACATTGATATAGGAATGAACAGGATATTTTGAAGACTTCCGTGTGGAGCGTGTGAAACTCAAACATGGACAATAACTAGGCCAGACAGGAAGAGATTAAGCATGGTGTTCCAGAAGAATGCAGAGATACTGGTAGAGGAGAACGACTTGACAGGACACATCTCAAGACCCCCAGGACTTGTTCACTTGGTGTGTAGGCGGTAAGAACGGTAGGGGTGGACCAAGGTATGAATATCACAAGCAGATTAGAGTAGATGTAGGATGTAGTAGTTACGAAGAAATGAAAAGGTTACCACAAAATAGGGTGACATGGAAGGCTGCATCAAACCAGTTTTTGCACTGATGACTCAAACAACAATATAATCATTATTACTATTATTATGACTGGTGGTAGTAGGTTTTTCCTTCTACAATTTGTTTTACGTCTCACAGACACAGATAGGACTTACGGCGACAATGCGATAGGAAAGGCCTAGGAGTGGGAAGGAAGCAGTCGTGGCATTAATTAAGGTACAGCCAGGTGTGTAAACGGGAAGCCACGGAAACCCACCTTCGGGGCTGCCGACAGTGGGGTTCGAACCTACTACCTCCCGGATACAAGCTCACAGCTGCGCGCCCCTAACCACACGGCCAACTCGTCCATTGGTAGTATAGTCTGAGAGAGTTGCTTCACTGTTTCGGTCATGTAGCTACCAAACTGCATTCGGGAGGAAGCTGGTTCGAACCCCACCGTCGTCAACACTGAAGATGATTTTCCGTGGTTTCCCACTTTCACACCACGCAAATGCTAGGGCTTTGCCTTAATTAAGGCCACTGTCACTTCCTTTCTATGCTTAGCCCTTTCCCATCCAATCGACGGGCTGAGTGGCTCAGACGCTGGCCTTCTCAGTAGTGATCGTATAATCGAATATAAAATAATCGCTTATTCCATTGTTTCATTTTATTCGATTATTCGATTATTTTTCGATTATTCATTCGAATGAATGATGCAATCGAATAGTGATTTTTTTCCATTCGATTATTTTATTCGATTAACTAAATAATCGAACAGAGGTTATTCGATTATTAAAACTTTTCGATTTTCCCATCAGTACTTCTGAGCCCAACTTGGCAGGTTCCTTCCTGGCTCAGTGCGATGGTATTTGAAGGTGCTGAAATACGTCAGCCTCGTGTCAATAGATTTACTGGCACGTAAGAGAACTCTGGCGGTACCACGGCGTAGTTAGTGAGAAGTAAAGCCAGTAACATTAAGAGACCTCTCTGCCCGTGAAGCTGTAGCAGCACTTGAGACGTCCTAAGTGGCCAAACGTGAAGCTTCATACACAGCTGTTGATTAGATTGTTGAAACTCCGGAAGACACCATAACAGATTTACTCCTGGCTTCATTTTCTGCACCATGGCGATGTTATCGGAACCGGTCAGGTTGCGAGCCGCCAGATGTTGGCAGGGAGATACAGCATACCAGAGTAACGATTATGGCAGCAATAAACCCAGGCTAACTGTTGTCACTTGACCTTCAGATCTGCTCCAAACTCAATGCATCAACTATGGACCACAGGAAGAAAAGGAAATGGCTGGTTATTATTTCTACACTTCCGGCCTTGCAGTAGACTGCGGGTGGGGGTGGGATCTGACATCCACAGTATCCTTCCCTGTCGTAAGAGGCGCCCAAATGGGGATCCCATGTGCTCTCAGATAGAGAGTGTAGGTTGGCGACCACGGGGCTCTGGCTCTACTTACTCGTGTGGATGTGTGGGCGTTAGAATAACATCTACAGTATCCCCTGCCTGCCGTAAGAGGCGACTAAAAGGGGCCCCAGCCACTCTCAGTTTGGGAGCTAAGTTGGCGACCACGGGGCCCTTAGCTGAGTCCTGGCATTGTTTCCACTTACTTGTGCTAGGCACCTCACTTTCATCTATCCTATCGCACCTCCCTTAGTCAACTCTTGTTCTTTTCCGAACCCGACGGTATTAGAGTACTCGAGGGCTAGGGTGTCATTTTTTCGCCCTTCGTGGCCCTTGACTTCCTCTGGCCGATACCTTGATTTTTGAAGTTTCGGATCCCTTCCAATATTTCTCTCTGATTAGTGTTATATGCAGCATGGTTGCCTGGTTGTACTTAAGACAATAATCACGACCGCCACTCGTATCCGGGCGATTTTAGTTTTACCGAGCGAACTGGCCGTGCGGTTAGGGGTGCGCAGCTGTGAGCCTGCATTCGGAAGATGGTGGTTTCGGACCGCACTGAGAGCAGTCCTGAAGATGGTTTTCCGTGGTTTCCCATTTTCACACCACGCAAATGCTGGCTGGGGCTGGACCTTAATTAAAACCACGGTTGTTATTCTTCTTCGGTCCTAATTCATAGACCTTCACTGGGAAGAGAACATTGATATTCAGTAGCAAGAGCTTAAACTACCAGTATTGTACTTCCCTGAACATTTCTTGGAAAGTGGAGCAGTGTGTACCTCCTACACCAATGGAAATTAACGGGGAAAGGAATTGTAGGTGCTAGTAGAGTACAATGCAAACATATTTAAACCAGGCGCAAGTTCTTCTACCCGCGCAACGGTTCTGCAGTGAGATTGACATAACTAGGCTCCTTTCACACGAGCCACTTACTTTTCACTACACGCCAGTCCACTTCACTTCTCAGACACTATTTTTACTTCCGACAACTTCTAGTCCCCACCACATCTTTTGCGTCTCAGTTTGACTTTGGACCGTGGACGTCTTGGGATTTATGAAAAGAAGGTTGAGCAGAAAGAAGAGTGGTAGGGTTCATATCGCCTAGAACGAGGAGCTCATCGGTTTCTTCTAGATGAACGTACCAGTGATCCAAAAATGTTCTTTAATTACTTTTGTATGAGTGGGAATTCGTTTGATGAATTATTGTCAATCCTTGAGGCAAGTTTACAGCGTCAGGGCACCAACGTGAGAAAATGTATTCCACCGATATTTGGAGGCAAAAACTTGTAATGCACACAATGTTGACCGTCTGAGTGAGCTACCAGTACGGCCTTGCTAGCTGTACCTAACTTGTGTAGTTCTCGCGAAAAAGAAAATGTTATTTTGTAATTTAACTGGAAGCAATTCTTTTGTGATAAATACTGCTAAAAACCTTGATTATATTGAATAAATAGTTAACATATAACACATAGAATATTATTGTACTTACTAACTTCTCTCTTTTTGGAGTCATTCAGTTCGGCAAAATTTGGTATCACTTCTTGGGAAACTTCATTCCACATCCAAAGTTTTGAAATTGTATTTCAATAATAGTCGTTCGTAAATCCCACAGAGAAGGACGATTTTGTATTTCTATTATTAACTTTTCAGTATTTATGAATGGAACCGACATTTTGAAACAAAAACTTCGAACTTCTGGCGCAGACAATGTTGACCGTCCGAACAAACCAATCTGATTTAGTGAGCTTCCGTTCGCCAAGAGTGGAAGACACTTCAGGCAGGTTGACAGCAGCCTGCTGTTGACGACAGTGGAGGGAGCTTGCGCCCACACGAAGTGTCTCGTATGAATGCTACGGGCCCCCTTTGTACACCTCTGGTGGAGTGGAGTGGAGTGGATCGTGTGAAAGGAGCCTTAAGCGATCTGAATTATCACAACCCCTAAAATGTATGCAACTCCGCGACACAAGTGCAGAGCGGCTATAACGAGCACTTTCATCAGAGACGGAAGTTAATCACACGACTGTATGTGAAATACCATGTCTGTGAGAGAGCTCATAGCACAGGATAGAGCGATACTTAAGACTCTTGGTGAAGTACACGACTTCTGCCAACTAGTTTTTGAACACACCAAGTATGCAGTGAACGCAGAGAGCTGTCCGTGCACGTGCTGGTGAGAAGCTCTCCGCCTCGTGCTAACAAGACCAATAAAAATAACCCAATTGAATTCAATAGAGCAGCTACAGTGAGACTCAACCGCTGGAGGGGTGGGGGTGGAGGGGGCATATATTTTATGCCATAAGTTGATTCATATCGACTTCTGGGTATAAATGCCGGTACATGACATATAAGTATCATAGAAGTACCGCCAGTAGTTCTATATAAAGTCGCTATAAAATGCATTTTATATTTACTACTATCTGTAGTAAAAATACACAGCCTGTTTCCAGTCACTCGACTGGGTCACGGATGGAAGGAATGAATCCTCATCTAGCGGCGAGGATAGGAATTGTGCCGACTGCCGAAGCCTGTCGCACTCCTCTAGGGCAATGATTAATGACTGACAGATGAAATGAAATGATAATGGAGAGTGTTGCTGGAATGAAAGATGACAGGGAAAACCGGAGTACCCGGAGAAAAACCTGTCCCGCCTCCGCTTTGTTCAGCACAAGGGTCACATTGAATGACCGGGATTTGAACCACGGAACCCAGCGGTGACAGGCCGACGAGCTGCCGCCTGAGCCACAGAGGGTCTCCCGACTTAACATACCGATTTTAATTAGATTCTCTTCAGGCATTTTCTCGTGATGCGCATACATACGTACATAAATACATGCATATACACAGATAGACAGACAGACAGACAGACAGACAGACAGACAGACAGACAGACAGACAGACAGACAGACAGACAGACAGACAGACAGACAGACAGACAGACAGACAGACATACAGACAGACAGACAGACAGACAGACAGACAGACAGACAGACAGACAAAACGGAAAATTAAAAAGTCAATTTTACTGTTACTGTGGACACGACCTATACGGAAATACCATTCTTTTTAAATTCTGAGCAAAGTACTCTACTTGAACGTAAGCTCGAATAGGGAACTTTGCACATCATATACAGCAATTTACGCAGTTGATGTAATAATAATAATAATAATAATAATAATAATAATAATAATAATAATAATAATAAAGTCGTTGGAAAAGAACATTGCATGCAATAAATACGAGATGCTGTTCATTTCTAGAACACTTTTCAAAACATGTCTCGCCCGCCCCCACTTCCTCACGCGGTACCGAGTCTTGTCAAGATATTGGGACTTTTCACAACTGTTTTCCATGCACCTGGTCTAGTCTTCTCCGAAATATTACCACAGATATCGGAAAAGCTCGCATGGTGCTCGCTAACACGATCCGAGGAACGTTTTCACTTCAAGATATCCGATGTCTCATCTTTGCACCTTTCACTGCCTAAGTGGTTTTAATGCAAATCTGGTGAGTCTCATTCACAAATATGTCGTTCTATGTCATACAGATCTTATTTTGACATTAGGTCGTAGAACATGTTTGGTAAAAGCGTCGAATGTCTGGGGTTCATCCGAAAATGTGTGCGACGTGACGCGGCAAAATGTGTGACGGAAGTGTAACCATAGCAACCGTGCAGGCTGTGATATAAGGTATGGATGGGTGGTCAGACAATGTTACCTAGCAACCGTGCAGGCTGTGACATAAGGTATGGATGGGTGGTCAAACAATGTTACCTAGCAACCGTGCAGGCTGTGATGTAAGGTATGGATGGATGGTCAGACAATGTTACCTAGCAACCGTGCAGGCTGTGATATAAGGTATGGATGGGTGGTCAGACAATGTTACCTAGCAACCGTGCAGGCTGTGATATAAGGTATGGATGGGTGGTCAGACAATGTTACCTAAGTAAGGTGTTAATGGATGGCCAAGAAAGGGAAACATATTTATCACCATTTGATTTTTCTCAAAGTGAAAAACGGTTACTTTTTTTAGTCGCATCTAGGCGGTATGTCGCTAGCTCTAGCTGTGCATTTACATTGGTAAGTAGGAAAGGAGACCACCTGTCTGACTGTGTCCAACGTAACTCCTTTATTCATGAACGATGATGAATATAATTTTCTCGAGGGGATTTCTGAACACAAGACAGTAGTAAGGTATCGGTATTCAAGTGTGTCATGTCCAGAAACCTGATTTGAAAATAATAATGCAATTAGCCAACAATTTAGCAATACAAATGCTTCAGTTGTGATTTTAATTTAAAAAGTGCCGTAGAGTCAATTTTTGGGTGATATTAAAGTTATTTTTAACTTCCTGATTGCTTTCATACTTTTAACTGTTTGGAGACACGCACTGTACCTGTATCGAGGACGAACTTTGGCTAATGTGTGCGCGGACAAAGAGAAGAGCACGAAATGATCGAGATTCACAAAGCAGGTATATTATCGGTTGTCGGCCAGGAACTTGAAGCCTCTCTCCCACGAGGAGTTATTGCGCTCGTGCACCGGAGGTCACGCTGGGGGCTCGCTTCACGGACCTACTCAGTTTTGTAGCTTTGCTAATTTTATATCGATATACAACAAATTGGTGAGACCACTGATCTTGTCCAAATTAAGAGGAAATAAACATTTCGTTTAAACCGAGCTATAAGTTTCGGAATTATGGCTTCCTATTTTATTTTAAAATGCTCAGGTGCCCAATGAATATCGCTCGTTAACTTCAGGAATGTTGATCAACTATTTCTTATCTTCTTCTTCATGTGCCATGCCCTCACAGAAAGTTAGCGATCAGTAGCATGATCTCCTGTTTGTTGATAGCTGTTCTGAATAGAGAAAAATTCGTCCCCCAAAACCAGTGGCTCAAGTTCTGAGCCAAGGCGTTCTACTTCTTCCCGGACCACGTTTACCATTAATTTTCCCTTGGAGTATTATTTGTACAACGTTTGAGGTTTCTCTCGGTGGTAGTGTAAAACTTCTGTCCAAGTTATCTTCAGCATTGTTGGGTGCGGACACATTTCAAACGCTTGTAATTTCGTCCACATGGTCTCAGTTAGTGTCCATTCCTCAACGCCGTGTAGAAGGATGTTGAGAACGAAGCACCGGAGTAGTCGTGTCCCTAGTGTAATGGCAAGGTCGCGGCTTGTCGAAAGTTTTATAATTTTCTGAAAAGAAATCTTCCCTGCTCAGTTCTGCATCGGACCTCATGAGAAAGGTCCCATCTTTACCGTGACTTTCCAGGTATTAAGATGTAGCCACTCTCTCAGTCCGGTCTTTTCCTGCTTTGAGACCACCCCAAACACCTTCTTCTTTCCTACTTACAACCATCCACTTGATCTTCTTTACATTCAGGTTTTATTATATATTTTTATATTATGCTTGTCCCCCCCACCCCCTCCTGCATTTTCGATCTTTATAAAGAAAAGCCAGTAAAGAAGTCAAAGAGGAATTTGGAAAGGGAATCACAATCCAAGGAGAGGAAACCAAAACTCTGAGATTTGCCGATGGTATTGTTGTTTTATCTGAGACAGCAGAAATCTAGAGAAATTGCTCTTGGGTAAGGAGTAAAAGATGAAAATAAATAAGTCCAAAACAAAAGTAACAGAGTACAGTCGAACGAGATCAGGTGATGCAGATTAGTAAATGAAGTTTTAAAGGAGTAAGTTGAATATTGTTACTTGGGTAATAACTTGAAGATGTCAGAAGCAAGAAAGGCCTTTCTGAAGAAAAGAAATTTGCTCACTTTGAACATTGATATAGGAATCAGAAAGATGTTTTTGAAGACTTTCGTCTGGAGTGTGGCACTGCATGGAAGTGAAACATGGACGATAAGAAGCTCAGAAAGAAAGAGAATAAAGGATTGTGAAATGTGTTAGAGAAGAATGCTGGAGCTGAGATGGATAGATCGAATGACGAATGAAGAGATACTGAATCGAATTGGTGAGAAGAGATCGGTTAGGCTAAATTTGACCAGAAGAAGAGACAGCATTATAGGACACATCTTAAGACACTCAGGATTTGCGCAGTTGATTTTTGAGGGAAGTGTAGGTATTAGGAATGGTAGGGGTAGATTAAGATATGAATATGGCAAGCAGATTAGAACAGATGTAGGATGCAGCAGTTACATAGAAATGGAAAGGTTAGCACTGGATAGGGTGGGATGAAGAACTGCATCAAACCGGTCTATGGACTGATGACTCAACACATATTAAATTTGTAATTACTTAGCTTATATTTGTTGTCAAGTGGCGATGGCACCTTAGGGTATTTCTGAAAGTATTCATCATTTTAAAACGAATGCTATAAATTTTGAACAGCATATAGGTTGGTTTGTCTCAAGCATTTTGAAATGTACAGAAAGTACACTGAAGGAAAAAGATACTTGGGCTCCCCAAAGTTTCGAAAGTCCCTGTCAAGTGTCGTCATCTTGCGAGAGGGTTGTCCATGTTGTTCCTGCTTGATGTGTGTGACAAGTGTAGGACAACGGGACCACCTCCTCCTCTACTGCTCGGAGCTCACGCGTTTGCCAGCGCGGGGTGAAGCGCTGAGGGGGGGGGGGGGGCAATGCAGCCTAGCTGCCGTCACCATAACAACCACCTTACTACTAGCCAGCGGAAAATATCGACCCGCTCTTCAGACATTGTCTGAGTGACGTTTTCTTAAATCACTTCGTATCTGCTCTCTTATTAAATCATCATTCTCACTCTTGTGTTTTTTCCACAAAGTTCTCTTTGAGCTTGCATAGATTTTTATGACTTGGTGGATACATTTTCTGCCTTCGTTATATCCATTGTTCCCAACAAATGGAAAATAATTCATAGCAGAACTAGGCAAAATTAAGCAGTATAATTAGGAAACTAGAGAATAAAAAACAGCACCAATAACTAAGTCATCCTGTTTGATTTTTAAGCCACTATAATTAAATTAAATGAGAATAATAATAATAATCTATGGCTCAGCAACCTAGAGTAAACCTTTGAGGTTGGTACCAATTAGGCGATCATCCTTGATAATTGTCCTTTAAATGAAAACATGCGTTCTATGCGCTCTGAATGTTATGAGATAATGTTTTTAGGAAGACTGATATCGCTACGCTTTTCCGGTGGTCAGGTTCCCCAGCCAGCTCCGTAGGACGGGAAACGGGACAACCGTCGTGCACTGTGGGCAACTTCTCCTCGAGCTTCAGTTCGTTGGTCCAAGAATTACGGAGCGTTCTTCTAGCAAGTGATATCTTGTTATTTTAGTACAAGGAGTCCTCAGTTTAGGTGTAGATGCAAGACAGTGGAGAACTGCAGCCTGAACTGCACACCTTAGGCTTAGACTGCACCACATGTACCAGACTGTATGTTCAATGCTGTATATGAAAAAATCGGAAAGGTTGGTGCAATGTTCTGTGGAAATTTAAGTGTGAAGTTAACGTTGAACTCAACCCCAGCAGATATTGTGAAGTTCATAAATGGAAATGATAGATTTTAGTAATTTTAAGTCTATATATATTTCCATATTTCAATTAAAATAACTAAATATATGCATATAAGATTAATATCATTAGCTACATATAGATCCTTGTCCTGGTCATTACCATCTGTACAGAGACTGTACAAACACACTGATTAGCGGAGATGCTCACGAAATTACGAGCAGTGGAATACTGATCCTAACGATGTGCTAAACGTGATGACGGACGTGCTGCTAATTAGCGCTCCTCTTGCACAACACGAGATTAGAACCTTGAGGTGCACCGCAGCCACAGGCCTAGCGTACACTTTTCCCCACTACAGCTTTATTTTACACCAGGATGCCCTTTCTGTCATGCATGTGGTGGTTTGTAAGGGGCTGCCTCGTCGAGGCATGCTCAGTTTACTCGGAAGAACGTGGGTTCTTTCCCCAGTTAGGGACTCGAAAAATTTAAGAAACGAGATTTCCACTTCCGGAGGTGCAGATGGTCCTCAGACTACACCAAAGGTGCGTAGGAGCAAATTGCCGAGGTTACGGTTAACATCCACCCATTCATGGTCTGTACGGAGATGACTTTGCGTTGTCACGAAAACAAGCACCCAGTCCCCGAGCTGAACCAAGAGGCCTCTGAACTCAGCCAAAGAGCCGGGCCATTTTTCATAATGATCTGGAGGCAAGAATCCATAGTACGGTAGTTTTTAGACGGTGACACTCCAATCCAATCTCTGTTTGCGACTCCCTGTGTGCCCCCCGAAGGGGAGCACCAGTGGATGTTTGAAAGGTGGGACCTCCGACCTTGGCGGTCCTATGTCCTATATCAATTGATTGAGCCGTCTTGGTTTCAACTTTGTTGCTATGCTACGTTGTTTCTAATTGCAATGATTCCAGTATTTCAAGAAAGGCTGGAATGATTGCGAAGGTGGAGTGGTTGAAACGTAGTGGTGGCGATTTGTCTGGACCAGGATTGGTGGGTAAGGGTTGTATGACTACTAGCATTTTTGGAGGCGCTTGCCATCTGTCTGGCTAGCTTGAGGTGTGGAGGAAGTTTATTAGGGGTGTGTTTTGCTGTTGAGGCATACAGTGTTCCTCGGTTGAGATGGATCTTGGGTTTAGGGGATACTTGACTTAATTTGTACTTGATAGAAGAGAGAGGAGACATATTAGGAGCTCTGTCATGAGAAGAGATTGCGAGTGTATTAAATGGTTGAGATTTGGGTTTAATAGTGACAGTATTTTTGAGTTTTATGGCTGATGATAGGGATGCTTGTTACTAATGTAGTGGCCCATGAAGAAGGAGCAGTCAGGGTAGGAAGCAGCGTGTTTTCCTTCACAGTTGGCACATTTTAGCTGGTTTCGTGGGACTGGGCAGACGGAGTCTTGCGAGCAGCATCTGCATTCTTCTAAACTCTGTTTCCGAGGCTTTACACAAGATACGCACAACCTTCGAGAGGTATACTTATTCAAAATTTGTTTAAATTAATGTATTGGCTTCAGGTAACAAACCAAACAGCCAGCTTCAAATACAGAATAAAAGGTAAACAATAATTCTAATGATAAGGTGGAGAAAACAATCCCTCGTGACAAAGAAGCAGATAAAATACTTGAATGGATATAATTAATTGGGTGGAGCGTAGAGGTGATGTCTCAAGATCGATGTCGAGGCTTTCAATGTATGTATTCCCCAGCTCAGTGTCGTAAGCAGGTGACCAGTAGTTTATGAGACCTATGACCTCGATGTCCTCCAGGTTGGTGAACAGATCCTCTGTTTTCTTCGTCGACTTCAGCAGGCTGTTGTGAATGTGATTCAAATCTGATTGTCGGATCGACAATGAAACCTTTTTTGCTTCCGGTTTTGAAGGCGATCATGCCGATTTGTGTTGTACTATGTCGCATTGTACCCAATATCAGAGGTAAAAAGCTTGCCACAGATTTAGTAAATTTTCACTATTTTTCATTAATTAGATAGGAGAAAACATTCCTCGAAATCACGAAGTCTTTTTGTTAGCAATCACATCCACACAGGTCATATTTCCCTCCAATTACAGCCATATTTACTAAATATCATACAAGCTCCGCTGGCTAGCTCGTAGAGTTACCAGAGAGCCTTAAATCTTAGACGTTTCTATCCTGCTGAATGGTTTTGCGGCCTGGAGCTATATTCCTAAAACTCGTCTTTCTAAATTACAAACCTTTCAGAATAAAACACTCAGAATGTTGACCACAAGCCCCAGACTGAGATAATAGGTGGATACGAAATAATCTATGTATCCCGCTTACTCTAATTCAGGTTAACAAAATAGTTACGATGACTAAATCTAGAATCCTCCTTAGCCACTCGACCGACCCTGGCAGCCTATTCTTAAAACGGGTCATAAGGACCAAAAAGCAGAACACACGACCTGTTTAAAAGGAAATCGAAATTCTTTCGGTCTTTTCCACATTCAAACAAATTTCGCACTAAATTAATCACAAAATTAAACTCCTGAAAGGGGCCGTTTCTTACGAAGGGAGGCCTTTCCGCACACACACACACACACACACACACACACACACACACACACACACACACACACACACACACACACACACACACACACAATAGCAGTTACCGCCTCTCAGCCAGATAGATTTTTCCCCCACCAGTGCAGAATCAGTGATTTTTCCGACTCATCGGCACTTCTCGGAAACACGTGGGCAAAAGGGAATAATTTTCGCCCTGGAGATCCACTTACTCGCCATCAACAACAACAACAACAACAACAAAAATTGCTATTCAGTCCAAAGACAACTGTTTATTGCCTTCAGTGTTGAAAAGAAACCGGTAAATTTAAAAAGAATAATGGTAGAGAACATGAAACATCATTTATAATTAATTAACATTTCTCTACTTCTCGTTTAACCGTTTTGATGCCAGGCTGTAATGTATGGGTTGTGCCAAAAATGCCAAGATAATTTTAATGAAAATGAACACTAAGGAAAAATATGTTCCTACTTCATTTTCGGAGGTAAATCGCTCTTCTTTGTTTTCCATTGCACACAAGTGAATACAGAACATGTGAGTGTGACTGTAATTGCAACAGTTTCATTTTCTTCATTTAAAAGTGTACGACTTTTTGAAAAAAAATCAAAATTTGAGCTAATCTGTTTTGACTTACAATATATTTTTATATGGGTATGATACCTTGTGAGAATAGTAAGACAATTTTAAATCTAAAAAAACTAATGTTTCCAACAATTCGTGATAGTATTTTTGAGAATTATTAATGATTAGAAAATGATGCACGCGCAGGTTAAATACAAAATAACCTCTTCTTTTCTTCGAACATTTGTCAGTCGATAAGTTATTCCCTAATGAATTACTTAATGTTAAGGCATTGCGTATTTTAATCACATTTCGTATACCTGTCCATCCTTATAGTACTGGAAGTAAATAAACAAACGAGATAACAAGCAAGTGACATGAAGCGGCAGAGCGCAGGGCTACCACGCGCGAAACCTACAAAACTACAATGCGTCGAAAGAGCTTTCATAAACCTTCACTGACATCGATATCGCACGTTATCGATATGTCCAGAGCGTAAACGCTTCAATCATTCTGGCGCTATCACTTATGCTGCCCCTGTGCAGCAGGAATTGAAGATACAAGCGAAAGAAAGAAACGTGTCCGACAAATCAGCCCCCGACATTTTAGCAGCAGCAGCTCTCATGGCCGCCTGGCACTATAAGGCTGCTCGTCCACTGGAAGCGACTAGGCGTGGCAAAACCCATTCGAGGGGATCTGTTACTTGTCGCCTGTTATCGGCTATAGTCGCGTGAAGTAAGCTGCTCGAGGTCGCTTGCAGTGCACGCGGTTCCGTAACAATATTCGTTTTGGGATCAGAAGCGCTAGTACGCACGTAGTCGCCTGATCCCGTAATCGCGCGTAGTCGCTTCCAGTAGACGAGCAGCCAACCACACACTTCTTGGATATGCGACATGGGACAGGAGACACGACTGAAGTAACTCGTCCTGTCCCGTGTACCATGGGCCACGTACATCTGTGGGTCATCAGTTAAGAAGTCCTCTAGTGATCTGGAAGGCTTCCTGTTACAGTACTTCGGGAATTACGAAGAAAACGGGTGACTAGAAGGAAAAGGAGATTTTGGGTCAACTCATATAACGTGGACTGCCAAGAGAATGGTACTTCCGTGTTGGCTAAGAAACTTAATGAAGATCCTTCAAAATTTCATATATTTTATAGACTGAACTGGGAGACGTTTCAAGAGTTACTGCATATGGTAAAGCCACTAATTGAGAAAAAGTATACCAAATTCAGGGATCCTATTCTACCAGCTCATGCTCCTCCACTTCTGCTATAACATGTACAGTAGTTGCCTCCATTGAGCTGCACGTACTTAAATCGCACGCGCGAAGTGATGGGACAGATCCTACGAAATGCAATAGGCGATACCTCGACGGGACATGCCGGCTGACACACGGGACAGTCCATGCCCTTGACCAATAAGTGTGCGGGCTTCCTATTGATTGCACGTGCTGCATCCTTTTTGTCGCATCTCATGTGTCGTGTCCCTTGTCCAACAAGTCTGCGCTCCGCCTATGTTTGGGAAGCACCTCCTGTATTATGTGGAACTTGAATCAAGTGAGATAAACGACGGTGACGGATCGTCTACGCACACCACTGGGGATTGGAAAACATCAGACGGCACCGTGCAGAAGGTACAAAAGTGTAAGTACCTTGCAGGATATGTAACAGGAAGGAACAGGAGCAGCGATGGGATAAAAGAGAGGATGAAAAAGAAGAGCGCTACAAAATAAACATATCAAGAGAAGCAAAGCTCAGGCAACAGCGAGGAACACAGTGAACGGCCGAGACTATGGCAATAGGAAAGCATGGGAGAAAGAAGAGAGGAAGAGACTGGAACAAAATAGAAGAGGTGAAAGATGGGAAGGAAGAACAAGGGACGAACTGTGCCGAAACATGAGGACGATCTCCGAAGTTGCTGAACGTGTGATAAGGATGGACATGGAGAGTATGGAAGACAACGGGTAGGACGAGAGGAAAGACGGGAACTAAGTGGGGATCAAGGTGGAAGGGAGAAGTAAATATACACCAACCTATTTGCCAGTGGATGAGACAAGAGAAGAGGATACTGAAAATATGAGCTGAAGAATGGGAGAGAAGGAGAGAGGTAATGAAGAGGTTCTGGGAGGACCCGCGGTCCTACAGGGGGCGTAAGGAAAGAAGAAGAAGATTTCCAATTTGATAGCCTGCACAGGTCCAAAACAATTGTTACATAATGCATTGTTGAAAATAGTAAAAATTTTATTCAGAATGTGATACCTTAGGACGAATTAAAGCACGCTAGCAGATATATTCACAAATAACTCACCAACGTGCAACTATCGATTCATCTTGGCGATCAAGGAAGAAGCACAACTTACCTGCAACGAAAGAGAAAATGATATTAGTGAAAGAATAACCCAAACACATGCAATAAGCAGTTTTACATCACCACGGATCAAGGGATCCTCTTACGTTATACAAAAACAAGAAAGAGACATGTACTATATCAGCTGCCAGCAAAAAAGTCCACAGTTCCAGCCTTTCAGACAAACAACTCAATGTTGAAATCATCCTAGGGATAGGATATGAGCTGGGAAGTTTAGGTAAATAAAATATGAGAATATATTCTTTATTTATTCCTAAAAATTGCAATCCTTTCCTTATTGTCAATGCATTGTTTCACTTCAGCACCACTACGAGCGCTAATGTGAGTCAATGCAGAGTTTCACTTCAGCACCACTACGAGCGCTAATGTGAGTCAATGCATTGTTTCACTTCAGCACTACTACGAGCGCTAATATGCGTCAATGCACTGTTTCACTCCAGCACCACTACGAGCGCTAATGTGAGTCGATGCAGAGCTTCACTTAAGCCCTTATAACTACATTCGGTGTGGACATTTCTAAAATAATCATAAAAACCTGAGGGCGCTGAACCAAGGAACACATTACAGAAAAAAAATATGTGAATAAGTTGATTTGGCTAAAAAAAGAAAATGAGTTAAGAAACAAGCAACGTTAGGCTGTTTTTCAGGAACTGCACTTAGGCCGTAACTGATTTTCGAAATTTGTTCTATTATAGACATGATACTGTATAGGCTTTTGGGCTTATGCGGTGCCAAGAAAATAAGGTGAAATTCTTTACGTTTCCCAGAGAACTGTGCTCTGAGTCCTCAGAAGAAATCTCGACTGTCCACGAGAAAGGCTTCTTAAACAATGACTCTCTGAATTTAGACATTATAATAGAAGTGGAAATGGTACGTTCATTCGCCACCAGATGGCTCCCAGGACGTGGCACAATGCTAGCGTTCGAAGTGGAAGCTGACCGAACCATCAGAACCAGTCTAAGCGGTTCACATAACGTGTGTACGTAACCTACGACACTGACAGGTGTATGACATAGACACAAGCCTGGAATGCATCATCTGGTGACGTGGAACGTACGAATTTGGAAAAACCCGAGACGAAATAACAATAGTGAAGGGACAGGGAAGGGAACTACCTACCTTAATTCTTAATGGCTAACAACCAGGTATTACTTAATTGATAGCCGGTGTCTCTGTTGAAATTGTTAGGATTTCTACGTATTTCCACAGCTTCCCGTATAATCCTGGACCTGTAGTGACTAGTGTGGGTAAGAGCTCGAGCATCTTGGAACATGACATCATGACCCGACGACAGAGCGTGCTCAGCTATTGCCGATTTGTCTGGTTGGTTGTTACGAATATTACGTATATGTTCCTTGATACGAGCACCAATGGACCGGCATATTTGGCCGATGTATACTTTACCGCAAGTACAGGGAATTTCGTATACTCCAGGATGTAAAAGTGGGGACAATTTGTCCTTGGTTTTACTCAGACTGTGAGCAATTTTAGTGGCGGTGCCAAACACGGTTTTTATATTGTGTTTGCGGAGGACCTTGACAATTCGATCTGTAGTGTTGTAAATGTACGGCAAGTAGGCAGTTCCCTTCAGTTCTTCCTACTGTGACCTTTGCTTGGTCATTTCTCTGGGACGCAGGGCTCTATGAATCTGGAAATCGCTGTAACCATTACCTTTGAACGCGACTTTTGAGCGTGTCCGTCTCCACCAGGATATGTGATGGCTCACATATTTGTCTCGCCCTCTTGACGAGTGTCGTGAGAATGCCTTGTTTTGTGCTGGATGGTGGTGAGAATCTGCATGAAGATAGCGATTTGTGTGGGTAGGCTTACGATAGACGGTATGTGCTAAGGAACCGTTCGGTTTCTTTCTTACTACAGCATCCAGGAAAGGGAGGCATCCGTCCGACTCCATCTCCATAGTGAATTTTATTGAATGACTAGCAAGATACCCGTGCTTCGCTACGGTATTATACTGAAATTTATAATTGAATGCTTATTGTTTTAGATATATAATCCGCCAAAATTCGCGATCTGACTCGTTTTCTGCGAGAATCCACCAAAATTCCCGATCTGACTCGTTTTCTATTATTTTACAGCACCTTTCCTCCCATTTTTCAATCTACCTTTCCAGCAATCGATTTCGTACTTCCCGGGCTAGGCTCAGGTATTCCTCCTGGTCAGTTGGGTCCGTAAATCTTTGCCATCTTTTCCTTTAATCATTTTTAATATGGATAAAATCCTTCAGGAGATCCGGCGTGGTGTCATATTGGGTGCGTTGGCGGCACTGAACCCGCGGCCGGACTGCATTCTTAGTCATTACCCGTCCAGGAGCCGTTACCAGCGCGGTCCGCACATTTGACGACGGTCCGGAACATTATTATTATTATTATTATTATTATTATTACTATTATGTGTTGCTGGAATGGCTGATGACAGGGAAAACCGGAGTATCCGGAGAAAAACCTGTTCCGCCTCCGTTTTGTCCAGCACGAATGTCACATGGAGTGACCGGGATTTGAACCACGGAACCCAGCTGTGAGAGGCCGGCGCGCTGCCGCCTGAGCAACGGAGGATCCTTATAAGTACATTAATAACAGTCAAATCAATTGGTCTCACCTCCTTTTACACCCCACCGCCGTTAAGTTTATTTACCGCCACCCCCCCCCCCAAAAAAAAATTAAAAGAAGGCTTGTTTCTTTATGTTTAAGGGAGATTCCAAACACCAATGTTCACGTCTATTACCTTCAGTTTTGAGATGTAAGTATCCCCATAAAAGTAATTTACTTTTATCACTTCATTTCACACTACTCCCCCCCCCCCTAAGTGAACTTTCCCGCAAAAAATACTTGTTTATTTGATAGTAAAGGATCTTCTAAATACCAATTATCACGACTCTAACTTCTTCAGTTTTTGATTCATGTGTCCTCATGAAAGGAATTCAACTGCTTTACACTCCCGCCCTCCAAGATGGTTTCCCGCCCAAAACCCCGTTTTTCTTTGTTTTTAAAGGAGATCCAAATGCGAATTTTCACGTCTGTAACAACTTTAGTTTTTATTGGATGCATGTATTCTCATACAATTTAGCCAATTAATTTTTCAATTCTTTCACCCCCCCCCCCCGGCTTCATAGGATTTTAAGAGAATACGTGTTTCTTTACTTTTAAAGCAGATTGAAAATATCAAATTTCACGTCTGTAACATCTTCATTTTTGATATATCAGTAGCCTATTTAAAAGACTTAAACACCATTTTCAGTCACTTTTACCCCCCCCCCTCCACCCAAGTGATATTTCCGAAAACTAAAAATACACGTTTCTTTATGTTTAATAGAGATAAAAATACCATTTTTCACTTCTGTTACATGTTAAGTTTTTTAAGATATACTGTAAAAATTCTCATTTTAAAATTTCACCCCTTTTGAGTTCCCCTTAAGTGGAGTTTCCAAAAACATATCACCTATGTTTCTTTACATACATTTACAGGAGATTCCAAACACCCACTTTTTACGTCTGTAACATTTTACGTTTCCGAGATATTCTGTAGATATCGTCTTTCAAAAAATTCACCCCAATTTGTCACTCCTGTTTAACCGCCATAATTGGATTTTCCAAAAACTAAAAAATACGTGTTTCTTTATTTTTAAAGGAGATTCCATATACAAATTTTCATTTCTGTAATATCTTTCGTTTCGGACATATATGTATCCTCATTAAAGGCATGCAACCCATTTTCACCCTTTTACACCCCTCCTATTGGGATTTACAGGAAACAAAAATATACGTGTTCCTTTATTTTTAGAGGATATTCTAACTACCAATTTTTACATCTGTAAATTTTAAAGTTTTAAGATGTAGACACGCTCATTTTAAAAAATTCACCCCCCTTTTCACCCCCCAATATTTGGATTTTCTAAAAACGAAAAAATACGCTTTTCTTTACTTTTAAAGTAGATCCCAAATACCAATTTTCAGGTCTGTAATATCTTCAGGTTCTGAAATATAAGTAGCCTCGATAAAGGCATTCAACCCATTATTCACCCTTTTACACCCTTCCTATTGGGATTTTCCGAAAACAAAAAATACGTATTTCTTTATTTTTAAAGGAGATTCTAAATACCAATTTTCACATCTATACCCTTTAAAAGTTTTGAGATATAGATACACTCATTTTAAAATATTTCGCCTTTTCACCCCCTTCCCTTAATTGGATTTTCCACAAACAAAAAATACGTGTTTCTTTATTTTTAAAGGAGGTCCCAAACACCGATTTTCAGGTCTGTACTATCTTCAGTTTCTGAGATATAAGTAGCCTCATTATAGGCATTCAACCCTTTTCCACCCCTTTTCACTCCTCCTATTGCGATTTTCCGAAAACAAAAAAATACGTGTTTCTTTATTTTTAATGAAGATACTAAATACCAGTTTTTACATCTGCAAACTTTAAAAGTTTGGAGATATAGATTCACTCGTTTTAAAAATTCACCCCCTTTTCACCCTCCCATTCATTGGATTTTCCAAAAACAAAAAAATACGTGTTTCTTTATTTTTAAAAGAGATCAAAAGTACCAATTTTCATGTCTGTAATATCTTCAGTTTCTGAATTATAAGTACCGGTATCCTGATTGAAGGCATTCAACCCATTTTTCCCCATTTTCACTCTTTTTCACCCCTCCTATTGGTGTTTTCAGAAAACAAAAAAATACGTGTATCCTTATTTTAAAAGAAGATTCTAAATACCAATTTTTACATCTGTAAACTTTTAAAGTTTTGAGATATAGATACACTCTTTTTAAATTTTCAACCCCCTTTTCACCCCCTTAGCGACGGAATATCCAAAACTCCTCTCTTAGCGAGCACCTACATCTTAATATGAATATATCCCCAAAGTTTCATTTCTTTATGTCCAGTAGTTTTGGCTCGGCGATGATGAATCAGTCAGTCAGTCAGGACAAGTTATTTTATATATATAGACTAGCAAGATACCCGTGCTTCGCTACGGTATTATACTGAAATTTATAATTGAATGCTTATTGTTTTAGATATATAATCCGCCGAAATTCGCGATCTGACTCGTTTTCTGCGAGAATCCACCAAAATTCCCGATCTGACTCGTTTTCTATTAGATTCCGGCACGTTTCCTCCCATTTTTCAATCTTCCTTTCCAGCAATCGATTTCGTACTTCCCGGGCTAGTCTCAGGTATCCCTCCCGGTCAGTTGGGTCCGTAAATCTTTGCCATCTTTTCCTATAATCATTTTAATGTGTATAAAATCCTTCAGGAGATCCGGCGTGGTGTCATATTGGGTGCTTTGGCGGCACTGAACCCGCGGCCGGACTGCATTCTTAGTCATTACCCGCCCAGGAGCCGCTTCCAGCGCGGTCCGCACATTTGACGACGGTCCGGAACATTATTATTATTATTATTATTATTATTATTATTATTATTATTATTATTATTATTATTATTATGTGTTGCTGGAATGGCTGATGACAGAGAAAACCGGTTATCCGGAGAGAAACCTGTCCCGCCTCCGTTTTTTCCAGCACGAATGTCACATGGAGTGACCGGGATTTGAACCACGGTACCCAGCTGTAAGAGGCCGGCGCGCTGCCGCCTGAGCAACGGAGGATACTTATAAGTACATTAAGAACAGTAAAATCAATTGGTCTCACCTCCTTCTACACCTCACCGCCGTTAAGTTTATTTACCACCACCCCCCCCCCCCGCAAAAAAAATTAAAAGAAGGCTTGTTTCTTTATGTTTAAAGGAGATTCCAAACACCAATGTTCACGTCTATTGCCTTCAGTTTTGAGATATAAGTATCCCCATAAAAATAATTTACTTTTCTCACTTCATTTCACACTACTCTCCCCCCCCCCCCTAAGTGAATTTTCCCGCAAAAAATACTTGTTTCTGTAATAGTAAAAGATCTTCTAAATACCAATTATCACGACTCTAACTTCTTCAGTTTTTGATTTATGTGTCCCCATGAAAGGAATTCAACTTCTTTACACTTCCACCCTCCAAGATGGTTTCCCCACCAAAACGCGTTTTTCTTTGTTTTTAAAGGAGATCTAAATACGAATTTTCACGTCTGTAACAACTTTAGTTTTTATTGGATGTATGCATTCTCATACAATTAAGTCAATTAAATTTTTAATTCTTTCACCCCCCCCCCTTCATTGCATTTAAAGAGAATACGTCATTCTTTACTTTTAAAGCAGATTGCAAATATCAAATTTCACGTCTGTAACATCTTCATTTTTGAGATATCAGTAGCCTAATTAAAAGAATTCAACACCATTTTCAGTCAATTTTACCCAGCCCCCACCACCCAAGTGGTATTTCCGAAAACTAAAAATACACGATTCGCTATGTTTAATAGAGATAAAAAAATACCATTTTTCACTTCTGTAACATGTTATGTTTTTTTAGATATACTATAAAAATTCTCATTTTAAAATTTCACCCCTTTTGAGTTCCCCTTAAGTGCAGTTTCAAAAAACAAATCACCTATGTTTCTTTACATTTACAGGAGATTCTAAACACCCACTTTTTACGTCTGTAACATTTTACGTTTCCAAGATATTCTGTAGATATAGCCTTTCAAAAAATTCACCCCAATTTGTCACTCCTGTTTAACCGCCATTAATTGGATTTTCCAAAAACTAAAAAATACGTGTTTCATTATTTTTAAAGGAGGTCCCATATACAAATTTTCAGTTCTGTAATATCTTCAGGTTCTGAAATATAAGTATCCTCATTAAAGGCATTCAACCCATTTTTCACCCTTTTACACCCCTCCTATTGGGATATACAGGAAACAAAAAAATACGTGTTCCTTTATTTTTAGAGGAGATTCTAACTACCAATTTTTACATCTGTAAATTTTAAAGTTTTAAGATGTGGACACACTCATTAAAAAAAATTCACACCCCCATTTTCACCCCCCAATATTTGAATTTTCCGAAAACGAAAAAATACGTGTTTCTTTACTTTTAAAGTAGATCCCAAATACCAATTTTCAGGTCTGTAATATCTTCAGGTTCTGAAATATAAGTAGCCTCATTAAAGGCATTCAACCCATTATTCACCCTTTTACACCCTTCCTATTGGGATTTTCCGAAAACAAAAGAATACATGTTTCTTTATTTTTAAAGGAGATTCTAAATACCAATTTTTATATCCATACACTTTAAAAGTTTTGAGATATAGATACACTCATTTTAAAAAATCACCCCCTTTTCACCCCCCCCCCATTAATTGGATTTTCCAAAAACAAAAAATACGTGTTTCTTTATTTTTAAAAGAGATCCCAAACACCAATTTTCAGGTCTGTAATATCTTCAGGTTCTGAGATATAAGCAGCCTCATTAAAGGCATTCAACCCCTTTTACACCCCTTTTCACGATTCCTATTGCGATTTTCCGAAAACAAAAAAATTCGTGTTTCTTTATTTTTAATGAAGATTCTAAATACCAATTTTCACATCTGCAAACTTTAAAAGTTTGGAGATATAGATTCACTCATTTTTAAAATTCACCCCCTTTTCACCCTCCCATTCATTGGATTTTCCAAAAACGAAAAAATACGTGTTTCTTTATTTTTAAAAAAGATCAAAAGTACCAATTTTCAGGTTTGCAATATCTTCATTTTCTGAGATATAAGCACCGATATCCTGATTAGGCATTCAACCCAATTTTCACCCTTTTTCACCCCTCCTATTGGGATTGTCTGAAAACAAAAAAATACGTGTCTCCTTATTTTTAAAGAAGATTCTAAATACCAATTTTCATACCTCTAAACTTTTAAAGTTTTGAGATATAAACACACTCATTTTAAAATTTCACCCCCCTTTTCACCCCCTTAGCGACGGAATATCCAAAAATCCTCTCTTAGCGAGCACCTACATCTTAATATGAATATATCCCCAAAATTTCATTTCTTTATGTCCAGTAGTTTTGGCTCGGCGATGATGAATCAGTCAGTCAGTCAGGACAAGTTATTTTATATATATATAGATGTTGCTGATTTAGGTGGTTTAGAAATAGATCAAGTTTCTCAGGACCTTCTGTTCTGACCACAAATGCATCATCAACATACCTCCACCATAGCATAGGTTTGACGGGCGCCTAAGCAATAGCTTCATCCTCAAAATGCTCCATAAAGAAATTAGCCACTACGGGCGAAAGTGGACTTCCCATAGCCACTCCGTCCGTCTGTTCGTAAAAATTCCCACCCCACAAGAAATAGCTGGAAGTCATGCAGTGGTAAAAGAGCTTAGTATTGTCCTCAGGGAACAGGTGTTCAATGAGAGACATGGAGTCATTCGGTACTTGAGTGAACAAGGACTCCACATCGAAACTCATCAAAAGTGCATTAGGTTGACGGGTTATGGTTGACTGCTTATTGACGAAATACCGAGAGTTCCTGACGTATGATTCAGTACGTCCTATGTGTGGCTGAAGCAATTTGCTTAGGTATTTAGCCAGAGCACACGTAGGATCGTGCTTAATTTTACGTTTTTTGTAGTACCTACTGTATGGAAGCCCCTACTTAAGAGATGTTTTCAACAATACAGCTTTGCTTTCTGATGCCCTGTTGGTATACTGCCCGCTAGTCATCAATGTGATGTGGGTGGAAATTGTCCCAATCCTGAATGGTAATTCGGCGGAGAGTTTGGTGGATCGTGACATTCACAAACAGCCTTCTTTAATTTATCTCAGACATGTTCGATAGTGTTCATGTCCGCACAACACGGTGGCCACTCTAGTCGAGCGATATCGTGATCGCAAAAGAACCGCAGATATCGCTCTGTCTGAGCAACCACAGAACTATGTTCCCCAACGAAAGTTTAACGAGAAATTAAGTAACAAATACAATGAAATACAATAGTCTTTATAATTATTTTTCCGTACAATTACGCTAATGTACCAGTTTTCAAATCTCCGATGTAATAATAATAATAATAATAATAATAATAATAATAATAATAATAATAATAATAATAATAATAATAATAATAATAACTCCGCTATTACCGGCCCCAAGCCCGGGGCCTCATCTATCAAGAGACGCGGAAGTGAGGAGGGGGAGGAGTAACAACCTCGCTAAAAAACCTGGGTCCATCTGGCTCCGGGTGGTAGCACCCAGTAAGGGCCCCTGCCTAGGGTTACAGGTGAAACCTGGCCAACGGTTTTGAAGGCGGAAGAGGAACTCTGCTTTAGTTCCGAACGGTGGAGAGAGCGGAAGAGCCTAGTGGAGTGAACCACGAACAAAAATCAAATTTCGGACTAACAATCCGATCTTATCCTGGAATCTAATTCCTCACTTTGTATTTTATACAATTTCAATTGCAGTATGGAAAGTCCGCTGAATGAAGGCACTACCCCAGGTGGTAACTCGAAAGAGAAATCCACCATTGCGTCACGCAATGCATTGGGACTAAAGTTTCTGGGGAGTCCCAACAACTGCAATCAGAAGGTTGAGTCGGAGCAACCTTGGAATCCTTCTAAAATAAAATTCAAAAAGGAATTCTTTTTTGGCACTTTAAATGTAAATTCTCTACTCAAGACTGGTAAACAAAAAGAATTAGACATACTTCTAGAGAAAAACATAATACAAATTTTGGCAGTTCAAGAAAGGGCTAGATGAAAATGCAATAGACAACGTAACTACAGGATCTTTAAAGGCAAACCAGCAATCAAAATTATGAAGGGGATGCCACTACTTGGTACAGCTTTCTACATTCATAAAAGTGTAATAGGAAATGTAACAGAATTTAAATCCAACTCAGAAAGAATATCTTTCCTATCAATGAAATGCAAAAACAAAACGTACACACTTGTTAATTGCCATGCACCAATAAATGAAGACAATAGGAAAACCCCTCAAAAAACGGAGGAATTCTGGGTTCGTTTGGAAAATGAAATATCCAAAATTCCGAAAATGTACACCATATTACTATTAGGTGACTTCAATGCACAAATAGGTAGGGAAAAGAAATTTAGAAATGTAGTAGGACATTACCCAGCCCACAGAAGAACAAATACAAATGGTATTGGGCTAATCAGTTTGTGTCAAAGCTATTACCTGAAACTAATGTCAACCTTCTTTAGAAAATTCCCCAGAAAAGCTAAAACATGGATATCTCCTAACCCAATGTTAGGAGAATTTCAGTTAGATCATGTGGCTGTTTCAAAAAAAGTACAAAAGAAATTATGAATGTGAAAGTAGTAAGGAATGGTGAAGCCAAAGCCAAACTCCTACCTAATAAAGAACAAAGAAAGCCACAGAGGTTAATAAAATATAATGTAGACAGACTTACTATAACAAAAGAATCAATTAAAAACTACCAAGACGAAATTAAAGTGGCTAAACAAGGCAACTGGCAAGAAATATCCAAAGCAATTAATTATGCAGCACAGAAAACATTTGGGCCAATAAAAAATAAAAGGAAAATATGGTGGAATGAAATATGTGAAGAAGCTTTAGCAGAGAGGGCTAAAACATGGAAAAAATGGAAATGCTCAAAGAAAATTGAAAATTTTGATCAGTTTAAACAACAAAGGAAGGAAACAGCAAGGATAATCAGAAGTACTAAACGAGCCTTTCAAAAGGAGAAACTTATAGAAATGGACAAAAACTTTATAAAAAATAACACCCGTGACTTTTATCAGACTTTTAAGAATGAATTAAAGGGGTACCAAACTACAAATGTTAGTTTCAAGGATGAAAACGGAAGAATTGGACTAAGCAATACTGAAAATTGTGAGATATTAGCAAGATATATTTTGATCAACTTTTGAACTGTCCTGAACCAAGTCATAAATTAGAATTTCAAGATACTGATGAAAATTTGGAAGAAGACATACCACCAACTATAAAAGAAATTGAAGAAGTAATTAAAACCCTCAAAAACAACAAAGCTAGCGGAGAAGATTCTATTACAGCGGAACTTTTGAAGTGGTCCTTGTTAAATATAGAAAATGAGCTACAATTACTCTTTGAAGAAATCTGGAAAACTGAAAAAATTCCTGAGGAATGGAAAGTAGCCTTGATACATCCACTCCACAAAGAAGGTAATAAACAGGATGTTAATAACTACAGAGGAATATCTTTATTAGCAGTGGCATATAAAATATTTTCCAAGATTTTATTAAACAGAGTAGAAACAACACTAGACAATCATTTAGGTGAATATCAAGGTGGTTTCAGGAAAGGAAGATCATGCTCAGAATAAATATTTAATCTTAAGTCAATAATTCGCCACAGGTTACTTAATTCAAAGGACATTGTAGTCATGTTTGTAGATTTCAAAAAGGCTTTTGATTCTGTTGACAGAGAAACTATATATAAAATAATTCGAGAATTTGGCATAAAGTCTAAACTGGCAAATCTAATCAGTGAAACACTTACAGACACAGCCTCTAAAGTGAAATTTCTGGGAGAGATATCACAGCCTTTCAAAATAAAAACTGGTGTACGACAAGGCGACGGACTATCCCCCATTCTTTTAATTGTGTCCTAGAGAAAATAGTGAGAATTTGGAACGAAAAACCTATTGAACTCAACATTTCACCAATAAGGTTACGAAGAGGAAACAAAAGGATCGAAATAAATTGTCTTGCATTTGCAGATGACTTTGCAATACTTTCTGAAAATGTGACATCTGCTATAACCCAAGTAAATATCTTGGCTTAAGAATTTCTGCAGAAAAAACAAAATTTTTAACAAATATTTGGGATGCACCAAAATTTCTGAAAACAGATGTTGGCCAAATAGAGAGGGTAAAAAAAATGAAATATCTAGGGGAAATAATCCAAGAAAATGGTTTAGAAAAATCTGCTGTAGAGGAGAGGGTACATAAAATGGAGAGAGCTTATGGTGTCACCAAAGATATCTACAATAAAAGATGCCTATCCAAAAATGCAAAAATAAGGCATTACAACGCAGTAGTGAAGCCAGAATGCCTATATGCAAGCGAATGTCTGGCATTAAACTATAATTTAGATAAACTAGAAATACTAGAAAGGCGAATCATGAGGAAAATATTAGGCCCACAAAACACAGCAGAAGGTTGGAAATTACGAAGTAATGTTGAAATATATCAAAAAATAGAAAATATATCATATGTAATGAGGAAAAGGAGACTTATGTTTTTTGGACATTTATATCGAATGCAAGATAATAGATTAACCAGTAAGATTTTCAGATATTTGTGGGGTAAGAAATCAACGACAAGCTGGGTCAATGAAGTAAGACAGGATTTAGAAAAAAACAATATAACAACAGAAGAAATAAATAATAGAGAAGGCTTTCGGAAAAAGTATTGAAAATAGGAGGATTCCAAGGTAGGAAAGAAAAAAAGACTGGTTCAAAGTGGTCTGAAGACAGAAAGAAGAAGCATAGTGAACAGATGAAAGCGTACTGGTAGAAAAGGAAAGAACAAAGAAGAAGGAATTGAAATTGGCACGTGGTCCTCTGGTGGCCCATTCGAAAGAATAATAATAATAATAATAATAATAATAATAATAATAATAATAATAATAATAATAATAATAATAATAATCTTTTAAGGGTCGTAAAAGCCAGTGAAATAGCTCTTTGAGAAGATGTACAACTCATCCTCTCTTAACAATAAAGGGAGGTCTCGAGTGCTCTAATGTCGGTAAATAGGAACAAAAAATGTGAAGATGTATTGAAAGAGATCTGTTGTCAGTCATTACCGCTGGGTGGCATTACTGTTGCAATGTATCACAGAGGTCATGCTCGGAGTAATATCTGGTGTGGTCCTGGTCATTTAGAACACGTGCAAACTTAACGCCGCTTGCTAATTATGGGGAACACTGACCGCCAAGGTAACGTAATAACAGTCATTTAAGCGTTTACTTCTCAAGGCAGACTAATGAGTTGTGGAAAGGAAACACGCGTGGCGCTTGTGGTCTATATGCACAAGTGTTTAGAGTGGTCCGAATTACAGAGAGTTCTGTGAGATATTTAGATTAAGAGTCAGCAATGCTGTTAAACATGAAGGCTTGGAAACCTTGAGGAATTCTTGCCAGTGGATCTGGCCCAGTTTCACGGACCAGACGAGCTACTTGTTCATTAACATCATCTACTGCATATGAGAGTTCCAAACACAATCTGACATTTGCAGCATATCGCAGATTGCTGGAACTCATTTTAATTTTGGCAACCCAGACATCACGTGATTGCGACAAGGATATGCCTTATGGCTCGGGGGTGATTTGTGAAACGTAACGCGACGAAACGTGTGAAGGAAGTGACGTCACATTAGTCGTTACTGTAGGCCTTGGCCGCCAAAGAGGCTGCGGCTGTGGATTAGTATAAACAGAGTGTGGTGAAATAGAAAGTGTACCGTCAGTGACATCACATTAGTCTTACTGTAGGCCTTGGCCGCCAAAGAGGCTGCGGCTACAAGTTATTATAATAATAGCCGACAGGTTAGCTCTCTGCTCAGGAGACAGGTTGGTTTGAATCCTTCGCTGACGATACGCGAAATGATTTTCTACAGTTTCACATTTCAGCTCCAGGCAAACTCCTAGCTCATACAATTACACCTACTCCACTCACCCCCCATGGGTTGTAACAGGCGAGCTTATTATGTCCTCGACCACTCCCGAAATTATCAGCTACCGGTGTATGCTAAAATAAATAAATAAATAAATAAATAAATAAATAAATAAATAAATAAATAAATAAATAAATAAATAAATAAATAAATTAATTAATTAATTTTTAACTTAAAGCTCGGTAGCACCAATGTTGTGCAAAGTGGAAGGACATTCTAATGTTTGCTTCCCCAATGATTATCTGTCTTTCAATACATGAAAATCAAACTCATAATGATTACTTCATTTGCTTCGAAGGAATCATTTATAAAAGATGGATTACAACTACTAAAACTGTTTTCATTCCTCCCCTGAAGGGGGAGGCGGGCCTCTCAGACGATGACGACGTCTCTCAGGCCGGGAGATTTGTTGCAGTGAAGGAGATGGTCGGGGGAGGTGAGGGGGTTGACGGTCGTGGCCTATACTAGGAACTGTCCCGGTATTCACCTTAACATGCAGGAGAATGGAAACCACTGAAAACCATTCTCAGGACAGCCGACGGGTGTGGCCAGCCGTGAGGTCCAGCCCTGTCCCGTCTCCCGAATGCAGCCACGGTAATCCCTCATCTGCTCGGTTGGCCGGTCAGAGTGCAGAGCTGTTGGTTGGGGTCTGTACGGAATTTGAAGTCGTCAAGTGTGGAAACACACTCAGGACTTAGGGAACTACCACGAAAGAAATAATCATTTCTCCAGAGTGTGATGAGATGAGGCGTCTTTGATAATCGAAACGTCTCTTAGTCATGGCCATCCACCAATACTTCACATCACAGCCTGCACGGCTGCTAGGTAACATCGCGTCACACGCTTTGTATCCCCAATTTCAGATAACCGCCAGCCCTATGTCGTACACCGTTCAGAATACTGGGGGCCGATGACCTTCGATGTTAGGCCCCTTAAAACAACAAGCATCATCATCATCAGCATCAGAATACTGGAATACATTATTCGAGAATGAAGACGTTGGGCGGCCTACTTGTAGTCAGAGTCCAGAGGTTGTCCCAGCAGGAGGAGCTGTCCTGCTCACCCCAGGGGGCCATAGCTGACACGGCACTATGACATCACGGCCACAGTAGAACTTGGTTCAATTCAACGTATTGAATTAGTGCTGCGGCTCTTACCATTCTTGTCACGTCTTGAAATTTAGAATTGCTGAACTATGATGAAATATATTATCTTATATAGTGGTTCAATTTATTTATTTAGCTTATGGCTATACATACTTTTTAAACAAATAACTACGCAATATTAAAAAATACTTAGTTAAAGGGCAAGCGTTCAGACGTTGATAAAGACACAGGCAGATCCAGGAAACGCCCTCTTTCTGGACAACATGCGGGTGGTGTCCGGACATTTCGTACCACGGACAATCGGTGCCATCGAATTTTGAGGACATTTCGTTCCACCTAGGTCGTTAACTATCTGGGAGCAGTTTATCCTGAATTCTTACTACTTGATATCAGATACGAAGGTCCTCGCTCATTGATCACGCCGCGCAGTTTAAAAACGAGTTGCTTTACGTCGCACCGAAAAACAGGTCTTATGGCGACGATGGGATAGGAAAGACGTAGGAATGGGAAGGAAGCGGCCGTGGCCTTAATTAAGGTACAGCCTGGTGGAAAATGGGAAAACACGGAAAACCAACTTCAGGGCTGCTGACAGTGGGCCCTAACCGCACGGCCAACTCGCCCGGTTGGTTTTAAATATTTTGGAATTATAACATGGAGTTGTGTACTATGACTGGGGGGGGGGCGTTATGCCCACTTCGAGGGATATGCATTTTGCCAGTCGATATCCTGGGTAAAGTGGATCATATGTTATGTTAGTGTCACCGTATTGCACCCTTCTTGCAGGATCAACTGAGCAAAATATTTGGCATTTTAAGTAAAATTCTGAAAAGCCGGGTTCATCCATGTTCAGCGGCTATTTTAATGTTTTTAACGCCATGTTTTATCATATCTCAACTATTCAAAAACATCATACAACTGGAGAGGAGGACCAGACCCTCGCCCAGGCGGCCTCACATGCTATGCTAAACAAGGGCCTTGTGGGGAAGGGATGATTGGGAGGGATGTACAAGGAAGAGGGAAGGATGCGGCCGTTGCCTTAAGTTAGGTACCATCCCGGCATTTGCTTGAAGAGGAAGTGGGAAACAACGAAAAAATCACTTCGAGGATGCCTGAGGTGGGAATCGAACCCCCTGTACTCAGTTGACCTCCCGACGCTGAGTGGACGCCGTTCTAGCCCTCGTACCACTTTTCAAATCTCGTAGCAGAGTCGGGAATGGAACCCGGGCCTCGAGGGATGGCAGCTAATCACACTGACCACTACACCACAGAAGCGGACCAGCAACAGTATTACCATGCAATAACATTTTAACATCGGTGTCATCAGCCAGTTTCGCGAGAACATATTTGTACATTTTGTCTTACGTCGCACCGACAAAGATAGGTGTTATAGTGACGATAGGATAGGAAAGGAAGCGCCCGTGGCCTTAACTGAGGTACAGCCTGGTGTGAAAATGGGACACCACTGAAAACCATATTCAGGGCTGGCGACAATGGGAATCGATCCCATTATTTCCGGGATGGCAGCTCACAGCTGCGCGCCCCTAGCCGCACGCGAACTCGCCCGGTTTTTACACTTTTGATGCCTCCAAAAGATTGCAACAGGATTTGAATGTTTGTATTTGGAACAATCTGGAACATCCTCGCTATTTTGATTGACGTGTTCGACAACCGATTTATTTTATTGTGTTTGTTCTGTCCTTGTCCTTTTTAAAGCTTTTTCTTGAATATCTTACGGCTGATGATGTCTACAAGTTAGACGAAACATGTCCCGTATTATTTAATAATGTTGGTTAAATAAATAAACAATAAACTTATGGTATTGTAAAGGTGGAATATTGACTTAACCTTAAAGTAGACACCAAAGGGTTGAGCACTACAGTGTTTCTGTTCGTCGCCGGGAACACTGCAACGGTATGGTGTGCCTCGTATGAATTACTAACTAATGTACTGTAAGCGCCGCAATGCACCCGGAACACTTCCCACTCTTTCAACTGGTACGAAATGTCCGCGATTCGTTTAGACCACGGTAACTAGAAAAGAGACGGTAGTTATCACTCACGAGACGGATGCGCAGTAGACTGGCGTGGTTGTGACGTCACTGGACTCTCCCTCCCATTACACTACGCATTGCTTTGCACGTTAATGTTAGTATATACTCTTTGGTGTTAGTATTTTCATACCAAGCAGTGAAGTTCGATGCATCGCTGTTCATCTGCGTTCTGCACACTGTTTTTCTAATTATTTAATTACTTTCGAAGTTAGTGAATGTTTTAAAAGTCGTGAACTCGTGCGTATCGTTCACGAGTGAAGTGTGTCTCAGTGTATATGTCGTGTCTGTGCTGTGCGGCTGCAGGCTGTACAGACCATCCCAACAATGCAAAGAAGCGGTAAGTTGTCCTTTTATAGTTCCAGAAAGACCCACCGCTGCACAAACAGTGGGTAGATTTTTGAAAAATAAAATATGTTTTTAAACTCTAAAATCACACGTCTATTATCCGAACATTTTCTGCTCTCTGAATATGAAAAAGATTTACAATATGAAATATTAGGCATTTGTTGAGAAAAGGAACAGTTCCTTCGCAATACATTCCCACACTTTCTGCATCAACAGAAAATTCAGAGAGAAATAGGCCTACACGTGCAGAGGACACTTAATTTAAATTCTTTCAAGTAACTCGGAGTTGTAAACAATAAATTTCCGGTATACTGGAACACTTAATAAAGATATTTAAACATATTAGCAAACGTTTTCACTATTCTGGCTTTCAAAGTAGATCTACAACATTTTCAAAAGCACACAAACAAACTAATAAAACGAATACCGGTAGTGATTTTCGTGTGAAAATATTATATTACAACGTAAACATATTTGTGATAAGGAAGATAAGCGGGGCACTCGGCACACTGAATTGTTGTAGTAATTTACAGCGCCTGGCGGTCTGGAGTCCACTCACGTCACATGCTGCGCGTGTCACCTACCGTCTCTTTAGCTAACGTGGTTTAGACCCTGTGTAGCCACACAATGACGGAGAGAAGAATGGGCACTGACTGTTCTTATCTTGTCAACAGCTAGTCAGAGGCGATTTTAATTTTATTTGCCGATTGCTAAGGCCCAGGTCCGGCTCTACGGCTAAATGGTTAGCGTGCTGGCCTTTGGTCACAGGGGTCCCGGGTTCGATTCCCGGCAGGGTCGGGAATTTTAACCATGATTGGTTAATTTCGCTGGCATCATTATTTCATCTTCATCATGACGCGCAGATAGCCCATGGGCGTCAAATCAAATTACCTGCATCTGGCAATCCGAACCTCTCCTCGGACACTTCCGGCACTAAAAGCCATACGCCATGCCGTTTCACTAAGGCTCGGATGTTGATGACGTAAAGTAAATAAAAACTGCCCATTAAAATGTTAAAATTGACTTTATTAAATGACCTAGAAGTCAATAAAATGCATTATATAATGTAAAACTCTTGAGAAAATAATAGATTAGAGACAAACTTACGAAGTACATAATATAGGAGGCTGCTCGATGACGAAGAATACGCAATAGGTCTACAGTGATTAATGAATGAAAACTAAATAGTTTGAAAAGAACTCGAAATAATTGTGAAACTAAGGTCTAGTTACACATTTAAAAAATTATGAGACAATTTGAGAAATTAATTTCTGGAACATTTAAGATATAAATATGATTTTGGAACAAAGACTTGAAAGAACAAGAATAAGACGACGTAATTCACCTGCTGCACTGAACTACGAACGTCATTTTCAAGTTGTAGCATCTGCGATTATCTGCCAAGAGGTTCTGCGTTCTACACCAGCTTTTGTATGTCTTCTAGTTAAGGTTTCGGACGTAATTTCATCAAATAATGTGGTAACAGGACAAAAGGAGAGAAAATTACCTAAAGAGACAAAATCCTCCAAAATATGACCGAACAATTCTCCAAAATCAAAGAAAATGCTGTTAAAGTTGAAAACCCCAAAAAATACGATAAAATGCAAATAATAAAAAATAAAAAGGATATGTTTGTAATCGAGGTTCCATGATATGTGATCAACATCCGAGCGCTGCACGTCACTTCGTTAATTCCCGGTAGCCCTGTTTTTACGAGAGCGCTCCGCACGCAGCCATTAAAGCAAGTAAATAGCTTGTAAACGTCAGGCAAAAACCAGCCCCCGTCTTTCCGCTGCCAGATGCGCGGCTTTGGCCAGAACATGACGGTTTGTTCTCATTTTGTTCCGTTACGCTGCGCCCTTTAAATAACATCGCCGAGAACGAGCGCCTATTCTGCACTCTGACCGGCAGTGTGCATGTAGAGCACGTAAAGAATGGGACAATCACATTTGGTCACAAAATCACTGACATCTAGAAACGAAGATTTTTGTCTGTACATTTATCAGAATTTAAAAACAATGGTATTTCTGTATCGGTCATGTTCACAGTAACAAGGAAATGCACTTTATAATGTTCCGTCATCTCATTCCATCTGTCTGTATTATATGTATTTTTGTGCGTATGTACGCATATCACGATTAAATGGCTGAAGAGAATTTAATGAAAATCGGTGTGTAAAGTCTGGGAATGACGCACTACAATCTAGGTTATAAACAATTTTATTCACGCTGGATGAAATGGTAGTTTAGGTGAAGGAGCCTTAAATGTAATTTTAAAATACCTATGTTATTGGTCCTAAGGAAAAGTACTACCACAATGATAGTTATATAAAACTAAAGCTAAATTTACGATCATTTATGTCCTATACATTGTTACATTACCGAATATGATAAAGGAACGATAACTTGAAGAATACGACAAGAGGGAGTCGTGAAAGAAGGAAGTGCTCCCTATACAATAGAAGACCTAATATCACAGAGTCGAAAGAAAATGAAATGTGAACACCTACAATATCGAAAGCTCATAAAAGTGATCAACAATAACATTACATTGACCATTGTTGTGATGTGATTTATCTCCTCTGCTGTCACTCGTCTCCGATAGATGGGATTACTGCTGCTCCCCGAGTTGAACAGCCTACCTGAATAAGGGCGCAAAGTAGTTGAGGAGTTAGAGAACGTTCCACGTGCTGTATGATGAGTACTACGCTAGTCTTCTTATAAATAAAGTTGTTCGTGTCTGTTTGTCTGTTTATTTGTTTGTTCCACCATCCCGTCAAAACGGCTGGATAGATCTCTACCAAACTTCATATTTAGAGTATACTCACCCCGGGAAAGGTTTCGATATGCATATCATTTTAAAATCTTTGAAAAGACGGCGGTTTTATAGGAAAACCACAACGGTGTTATTTTATCTTATACTATTATAGGCAAAATATCGAATTTGTCGTATAAGGACGAGACAAAGCTCAACTTAATCCTCTTGACGCAAAGAACAAAACTCGGTAAGCCTTACGGGCCCGAAAACCATGTTTTAAGGCCCTAAAACCAACCGTTACGGAGATATTGGCACCACACTACCCCTGCTCTAGGAATCGAATAAAGAAATGAACTGCCGTAACCATGGCAACGTCAGCTCCAGGATTCTAGAGCAGTGAGAATGTGCGTTTGGGCATAGCTGCCAACCAAAATTGGTACAAATAAGACTTAATATCTGGAAAAAATATACTGTTGCGTAAGGCACTCATATCACTCCTTCGGACGGGGATGGAAAGGGGGTGAAGTACGAGTATAAAAATCTATATATATAAAATAACTTGTCCTGACTGACTGACTGATTCATCATCGCCGAGCCAAAACTACTGGACATAAAGAAATGAAACTTTGGGGATATATTCATATTAAGATGTAGGTGCTCGCTAAGAGAGGATTTTTGGATATTCCGTCGCTAAGGGGGTGAAAAGGGGGTTGAAAATTTAAAAAGAGTGTATCTATATCTCAAAACTTTAAAAGTTTACAGATGTAAAAATTGGTATTTAGAATCTTCTTTTAAAATAAGGATACACGTATTTTTTTGTTTTCTGAAAACACCAATAGGAGGGGTGAAAAAGGGTGAAAATGGGGAAAAATGGGTTGAATGCCTTCAATCAGGATACCGGTACTTATAATTCAGAAACTGAAGATATTACAGACATGAAAATTGGTACTTTTGATCTCTTTTAAAAATAAAGAAACACGTATTTTTTTGTTTTTGGAAAATCCAATGAATGGGAGGGTGAAAAGGGGGTGAATTTTTAAAACGAGTGAATCTATATCTCCAAACTTTTAAAGTTTGCAGATGTAAAAACTGGTATTTAGTATCTTCATTAAAAATAAAGAAACACGTATTTTTTTGTTTTCGGAAAATCGCAATAGGAGGAGTGAAAAGGGGTGGAAAAGGGTTGAATGCCTATAATGAGGCTACTTATATCTCAGAAACTGAAGATAGTACAGACCTGAAAATCGGTGTTTGGGACCTCCTTTAAAAATAAAGAAACACGTATTTTTTTGTTTGTGGAAAATCCAATTAAGGGAAGGGGTGAAAAGGCGAAATATTTTAAAATGAGTGTATCTATATCTCAAAACTTTTAAAGGGTATAGATGTGAAAATTGGTATTTAGAATCTCCTTTAAAAATAAAGAAATACGTATTTTTTGTTTTCGGAAAATCCCAATAGGAAGGGTGTAAAAGGGTGAATAATGGGTTGAATGCCTTTATCGAGGCTACTTATATTTCAGAACCTGAAGACATTACAGACCTGAAAATTGGTATTTGGGATCTACTTTAAAAGTAAAGAAAAGCGTATTTTTTCGTTTTTAGAAAATCCAAATATTGGGGGGCGAAAAGGGGGGTGAATTTTTTAAAATGAGCGTGTCTACATCTTAAAACTTTAAAATTTACAGATGTAAAAATTGGTAGTTAGAATATCCTCTAAAAATAAAGGAACACGTATATTTTTGTTTCCTGTAAATCCCAATAGGAGGGGTGTAAAAGGGTGAAAAATGGGTTGCATGCCTTTAATGAGGATACATATATGTCCGAAACGAAAGATATTACAGAAATGAAAATTTGTATATGGAATCTCCTTTAAAAATAAAGAAACACGTATTTTTTAGTTTTTGGAAAATCCAATTATGGCGGTTAAACAGGAGTGACACATTGGGGTGAATTTTTTGAAAGACGATATCTACAGAATATCTCGGAAACGTAAAATGTTACAGACGTAAAAAGTGGGTGTTTGGAATCTCCTGTAAATGTAAAGAAACATAGGTGATATGTTTTTGGAAACTCCACTTAAGGGGAACTCAAAAGGGGTGAAATTTTAAAATGAGAATTTTTACAGTATATCTTAAAAAACTTAACATGTTACAGAAGTGAAAAATGGTATTTTTATCTCTATTAAACATAAAGAAACGTGTATTTTTAGTTTTCGGAAATATCACTTGGGTGGAGGGGGGGGGGGTAAAAGTGACTGAAAATGGTGTTTAAGTCTTTTAATTAGGCTACTGATATATCAAAAATGAAGATGTTACAGACGTGAAATTTGATATTTTCAATCTGCTTTAAAAGTAAAGAAACACGTATTCTCTTAAAATCCTATGAAGCCGGGGGGGGGGGGGTGAAAGAATTGAAAAATTAATTGGCTAAATTGTATGAGAATACATGCATCTAATAAAAACTAAAGTTGTTACAGACGTGAAAATTCGCATTTGGATCTCCTTTAAAAACAAAGAAAAACGGGGTTTTGGGCGGGAAACCATCTTGGAGGGCGGGAGTGTAAAGCAGTTGAATTCCTTTCATGAGGACACATGAATCAAAAACTGAAGAAGTTAGAGTCGTGATAATTGGTATTTAGAAGATCCTTTACTATCAAATAAACAAGTATTTTTTGCGGGAGAGTTCACTTAGGGGGGGGGGGGGGAGTAGTGTGAAATGAAGTGATAAAAGTAAATTACTTTTATGGGGATACTTACATCTCAAAACTGAAGGTAATAGACGTGAACATTGGTGTTTGGAATCTCCCTTAAACATAAAGAAACAAGCCTTCTTTTAATTTTTTTTGGGGGGGTGGCGGTAAATAAACTTAACGGCGGTGGGGTGTAGAAGGAGGTGAGACCAATTGATTTGACTGTTATTAATGTACTTATAAGGATCCTCCGTTGCTCAGGCGGCAGCGCGCCGGCCTCTCACAGCTGGGTTCCGTGGTTCAAATCCCGGTCACTCCATGTGACATTCGTGCTGGACAAAACGGAGGCGGAACAGGTTTTTCTCCGGATACTCCGGTTTTCCCTGTCATCAGCCATTCCAGCAACACATAATAGTAATAATAATAATAATAATAATAATAATGTTCCGGACCGTCGTCAAATGTGCGGACCGCGCTGGTAACGGCTCCTGGACGGGTAATGACTAAGAATGCAGTCCGGCCGCGGGTTCAGTGCCGCCAACGCACCCAATATGACACCACGCCGGATCTCCTGAAGGATTTTATCCATATTAAAAATGATTAAAGGAAAAGATGGCAAAGATTTACGGACCCAACTGACCAGGAGGAATACCTGAGCCTAGCCCGGGAAGTACGAAATCGATTGCTGGAAAGGTAGATTGAAAAATGGGAGGAAAGGTGCTGTAAAATAATAGAAAACGAGTCAGATCGGGAATTTTGGTGGATTCTCGCAGAAAACGAGTCAGATCGCGAATTTTGGCGGATTATATATCTAAAACAATAAGCATTCAATTATAAATTTCAGTATAATACCGTAGCGAAGCACGGGTATCTTGCTAGTCTTACTATATATAGAAATGGAAGTGTGTGTGTAAATGACACATCTCCTCCTAAACCACTGGAGCAATTTCAACCAAACTTGGTACACGTATTACTAACTATCTGGAGACGAGCACTGTAAGCCATCCCTAGCGCCCTTAAGGGAGAGGGTCAGGGGGGGGGAGTAGTTACAATAATAATCGAGAATAGTGTCGAATTCATAGTTTTCGGTGTCGCTGAGTTGAAAAGTAATACTCTAGAATTTTTTAAAGTCCAGCCCCCTTTTAGGTGGGGAGCAAAGGGGGGGGGGGTGAGATATAGAAATAATTAAAAACAGTTTCTAATCCATAGATTTCAGGGTCTCTGAGATGAATAGTATTTCTCCGGACTTTTTGCAAGTCCAAGTGGGGAGCGAAGTGGGTGAGATATAACATTAATCGAAAAACTAAATATAAAAATATTACTTCTTCTTACTATATATAAAATTGATGTATGTGTGTGCGTGGGTGTGTGGGTGTGTGGGTGTGGGTGTGTAAATGACACATCTCCTCCTAAACCACTGGAGCAATTTCACCAAACTTGGTACATTTATCAATTAGTATCATGAGACAAACCGCGTGAGGGTAAGACACCCCTAGCACCTTTATGGGGAGGAGGCGAGGGGGGTGGTATAAAAATAATCTTGAATATTATCGAATCCATAGTTTTCGTGGTAGCTGAAATAATTAGTGACACTCCGTATTTTTTAAAATTCATGTTCAGCCCCTTTGGGGTATGGGTGAGGGGGAGTGAGATATAAAAATAATAGAAAACAGTGTCGAATCTACAGTTTTCTGGGTCACTGAGATGAATGGTGACAATCCAAATTTTATATCTCTTAGTGGTGGAGGGCGGGAGGGGGGACAGTCTCATTGACAGTTGAAATCCTGTACATCGTATCTATAGCGCGACGGCTAAATACATATAGTTATCACTTATTAATTTTTGACAGGATCAAATACTTCCCAGTCGATTCGAGCTTCCATAAGGACGAAGTTTTACTCGAAAACTAAATAATCTAAAACTTGAAATAAAACACATCTAAATAATTTTAAAACTACATAATAGATCATTACATATCAATCTGCAAGTCAAAAAGGAATTCTATAAAAATTCACTTCACACATAACTAACTGGTAATGCAAATCTTAAAGGTAAATATTAAAAAACTATCCGGGCAACGCCGGGTACTACAGCTGGTATTAAAAAAATTGAATTATTTTCTTACTGGAGAAGTTCAGGTCTGTGAAAGTGATTTTAAACATGGCCATGAGCTTTGTGTTCATTATTTGTGTAAATGGTTTCATGTTCGTTATTCTAATTCTTTCTTCTCTTTTTTTGCGTTGACAATATAGAAAACTCACTTCAGTTCAGCAGGTTTCTTTTCTAAAGTTAGATGTTTAGAGGAAAATATAAGTATGGATGACATGTGTCGAGAAGTTGTTGACATACTGCAGTCATATTTTTCTGGGGGGGGGGGGGCTGGAAAAACAATACCAGGGAGGTGCAAGTTTAATTGGATCAGAAAAAAGTGAAAAATATTTTAATGGTACTTAAGAAAAATATTTTCAATAATGGCAATAAAAATGGGAAGATGACAGAAACATTAGCTCGGCGGATTTAATTTTTAAAATGAACTGTTTGTATATCTGCTTCAACTATAATGAGAAATGTAAGGAAGTTCACAAGAACGTTTTGTTGCAAATCGCATCTTCATATGGCAGGCATTTGTAATGTGCACATTTCAATCTATTTTAAAGACATACGCCTTATTAGTCTGTAATAATATAATACATTTTTCAGGACGGTATATTATTACCGGTATTTATTATTTAACTCATTTTCTTTCATTAATTAAATGGCTATGATGTTTTGACATAAATGTCTTATGGCAGGGGACGATCCGAAAATTTGTGTGATAGAAGTGTAACCACAGCAACGGTGCAGGCTGTGATGTAAGGTATCGATGGATCGCCACACAGTGTCAACTGGCAACCGTGCAGGCTGTGATGTAAGGCATCGATGGATCGCCACACAGTGTCAACTAGCAACCGTGCAGGCTGTGATGTAAGGCATCGATGGATCGCCACACAGTGTCAACTAGCAACCGTGCAGGTTGTGATATAAGGTATGGATGGATGGCCAGGTAGTGTTACCTAGCAACCGTGCAGACAGTGATGTAAGGTGTGGATGGATGGCCAGGTAGTGTTAGCTAGCAACCGTGCAGACAGTGATGTAAGGTGTGGATGGATGGCCAGGTAGTGTTAGCTAGCAACCGTGCAGACAGTGATGTAAGGTGTGGATGGATGGCCAGGTAGTGTTACCTAGCAACCGTGCAGGCAGTGATGTAAGGTGTGGATGGATGGCCAGGTAGTGTTACCTAGCAACCGTGCGGGCTATCTCTTATGGCTGATAGCCACCTGAAATTAGCACCGTTGATGGATGGTCACGAGCGGGAGACATATTTATGATCATTCGATTTTCGCAAATGGATAAGTGGGTTCTTTTAATTTGACATCTACCCTGCCTGCGAGTCAATTTAGGCGTCCCATATTACTCTATCAGATGATAGGCAAATGTATATCTGTTGAGTGACTTACTGTATGGTTGTGTTTTCATGAATTTTGTCAGGGTAAACAGCAAATGTGTGACCAAACCGACATGCTACGACATGGAGTGTTCGCCTAACTGTGCCGGGTTTGAATCCGTGGTCTCTGATGCACTGAGGGAGCTACTGATAAATTAAGAAAACTCCACCCTAATTAGTGGTGTGTATGTCCTTTGTCTGGAGCCCGCCAGCTCACAAAAGAACGCACACCTGTGCAGCCCAAGATAAACATTGTTAATAGCCAGCCGCTTTACACGAGAAGTAATAAGTGGTTCGTTATAGCAGCAAACACGTGCACTTGTGTGAACCAGTTCTAACGAGCGGAGCTTCCGTACTCTCTCTGTTGCACACGATCAAACGTTTGTGAGACTTCACGAGTTTACTTATCAAATCACTCGCAATACTTGAGAAGTCTTCAAAAGTCTTGAAATTGAGTTAGAACATGTTCTAATCGAACAAAGAAGTCTTTGACAGAAATGACCAACGGAATTCAAGTATTAACGCGCTGGGCCGCTAGGCATGCTGGGACTGCCGGGAATCAAAACGACAGAAATGGCTTCGTCTTCATGAGCAATGATCGATGTTTTCATGTAATAAAATATGAATTCCCATTGCATTGCTATCATTTTTATTCAATTAATGGGAGTAAATACATTGCAAAAATGATGTTGAATACAACCACATTAAATTTTCCCCATGTAAATTGTTTTATTGCGCGTTCTCTTTTTTTAAGAGTATATCCATTTCCTAGTCCAAGAACCACAACTGCTGTTTACCTTTCCTCAATGTTAAAACAAAAATTCTATCAAACCTTGCCAAATCTTTTCAAATCTTGTCAAACCTTCAGCAGAGTTTAACGGTTTAGATTAGTTTAGTTTAGTTTAGTTTGTTGCCTTTCTTTTATGGCGGGGCTCAGGCTATCAAGCCTGCCATTAAGCTAAACCATATTATACAACAGCTTTATACAATGTACAGAATAATGTACATAAAATCATGTTTTACACATATTTCTAAAAATCACTAAAGTCAATTTACTTAACCTCTATAATTTTGTATCCTTATTGATAATTAAGAATTAATTATTACTTTTTACGTTAGTGAGATCTACTCTTTGACAAGATTTGACAATTTTTCTTGTGAAGTATTGAATGGTGTACAACAGGCATGAGATACTACCAAACTTCGTCACCTTTTAACATCAAAGAGCAAATGTCAACTATCTGAATACTAACAGCAAACCAGATTGCAAAATATGAATTCCTGCCATAAATGTAAGATATAAGGTAGTGTGTACAAAATGGGCTCTCAGAAAGAGTTTTTCATTACGAAATTTGGAGGCGTTTATACTCCTCGCCCTCCTCGCCATGCAGGGGCGTGCAACTTACTCTTCTTCCCCTATTAATACTGAAGGTCGTAATTTATAGCTACTTTCTAAACTACAAGGTTTGGATGACATTCTTAAACGACATCGAGATTTCTAACACTGAATTCCCTCACCCGCCAATTCCAGAAAGCGTTCTAACGTCAAGGTCATCTGCTATCAAATGAATGAAGAACCGAAAAACCTGAGGACCGGACGATTTAAGTAAAATGATATCAGTAGATAAATGATAGATTAACGAACTGGAATCACAGTGATATTATACTGTATAGAGTTGTATAAGTTGCTCGATTGTGAGCGTCCGCAGGGGGACTTGGACAATGTTGTGTGATGGATAGCGGATAATGATCATCATCATCATCATCATCATCATCATCATCATCATCATCATCATCATCATGTTCCCTAATCCAGCTCCTGCCGGGTCGGGGTATTTACGACACTTCTCGATCTTCCTTCCACCATTCCTCTTCCACGATCATGACCCAGTCTAAATTTCGACTTCTTATGCCGCTCTTCAGTGATTCAATCCACCTTGTTCTAGGTCTTCCTCTTGCTGTCTTGCCCTCGCACTTTGCATGCAGCATCTGTCTCTGGATTATATTCTCCTCCATCCTCTTTACATGTCTAAACCACCTTAGTTTATTCTTTCCAACTCTCTCATTTAGCTTTCTTATCCCAACTTCCTTCCTAACATCATTATTTCTCAGTCTGTCCTTCCTTGTCTTTCCTATCATACTTCTTAGGAATTTCATCTCATTGGCTTGAATTCTACTCTCTTGCCTGCTAGTCAAAGTCTAGCGGATAATGGTATGAATGAAAATGGGATGAAAAGTCAAGTTGTAAGTTTTACCAAGAGGAAATATTCAATAAATTTCCAAGTTCCTTGAAAGCGTTTAGGAAAACGCTACTTAAACCACTGGTGGGGAATCTGCCACCTGGGTGACAGCTCTAAATGCAGATCATTGATGACTGACCAACCATCAGACTACAAGGTGTTAAGATTGACCTATTGGCTTTTTCACCGCCATTTTTAATTCCAGCCTAACCCCTCCCCAAAATTGGGCCACAAGTTAGTATCACTCAATCTATATATATAAAATAACTTGTCCATACTGACTGACTGATTCATCATCGCCGAGCCAAAACTACTGGACATAAAGAAATGAAACTTTGGGGATATATTCATATTAAGATGTAGGTGCTCGCTAAGAGAGGATTTTTGGATATTCCGTCGCTAAGGGGGTGAAAAGGGGGTTGAAAATTTAAAAAAGAGTGTATCTATATCTCAAAACTTTAAAAGTTTACAGATGTAAAAATTGGTATCTAGAATCTTCTTTTAAAATAAGGATACGCGTATTTTTTTGTTTTCTGAAAACACCAATAGGAGGGGTGAAAAAGGGTGAAAATGGGGAAAAATGGGTTGAATGCCTTCAATCAGGATACCGGTACTTATAATTCAGAAACTGAAGATATTACAGACATGAAAATTGGTACTTTTGATCTCTTTTAAAAATAAAGAAACACGTATGTTTTTGTTTTTGGAAAATCCAATGAATGGGAGGGTGAAAAGGGGGTGAATTTTTAAAACGAGTGAATCTATATCTCCAAACTTTTAAAGTTTGCAGATGTAAAAACTGGTGTTTAGTATCTTCATTAAAAATAAAGAAACATGTATTTTTTTGTTTTCGGAAAATCGCAATAGGAGGAGTGAAAAGGGGTGGAAAAGGGTTGAATGCCTATAATGAGGCTACTTATATCTCAGAAACTGAACATAGTACAGACCTGAAAATCGGTGTTTGGGACCTCCTTTAAAAATAAAGAAACACGTATTTTTTTGTTTGTGGAAAATCCAATTAAGGGAAGGGGGTGAAAAGGCGAAATATTTTAAAATGAGTGTATCTATATCTCAAAACTTTTAAAGGGTATAGATGTGAAAATTGGTATTTAGAATCTCCTTTAAAAATAAAGAAATACGTATTTTTTGTTTTCGGAAAATCCCAATAGGAAGGGTGTAAAAGGGTGAATAATGGGTTGAATGCCTTTATCGAGGCTACTTATATTTCAGAACCTGAAGATATTACAGACCTGAAAATTGGTATTTGGGATCTACTTTAAAAGTAAAGAAAAGCGTATTTTTTCGTTTTTAGAAAATCCAAATATTGGGGGGTGAAAAGGGGGGTGAATTTTTTAAAATGAGCGTGTCTACATCTTAAAACTTTAAAATTTACAGATGTAAAAATTGGTAGTTAGAATATCCTCTAAAAATAAAGGAACACGTATATTTTTGTTTCCTGTAAATCCCAATAGGAGGGGTGTAAAAGGGTGAAAAATGGGTTGCATGCCTTTAATGTGGATACATATATGTCCGAAACGAAAGATATTACAGAAATGAAAATTTGTATATGGAATCTCCTTTAAAAATAAAGAAACACGTATTTTTTAGTTTTTGGAAAATCCAATTATGGCGGTTAAACAGGAGTGACAAATTGGGGTGAATTTTTTGAAAGACGATATCTACAGAATATCTCGGAAACGTAAAATGTTACAGACGTAAAAAGTGGGTGTTTGGAATCTCCTGTAAATGTAAAGAAACATAGGTGATATGTTTTTGGAAACTCCACTTAAGGGGAACTCAAAAGGGGTGAAATTTTAAAATGAGAATTTTTACAGTATATCTTAAAAAACTTAACATGTTACAGAAGTGAAAAATGGTATTTTTATCTCTATTAAACATAAAGAAACGTGTATTTTTAGTTTTCGGAAATATCACTTGGGTGGAGGGGGGGGGGTAAAAGTGACTGAAAATGGTGTTTAAGTCTTTTAATTAGGCTACTGATATATCAAAAATGAAGATGTTACAGACGTGAAATTTGATATTTTCAATCTGCTTTAAAAGTAAAGAAACACGTATTCTCTTAAAATCCTATGAAGCCGGGGGGGGGGGGGGGTGAAAGAATTGAAAAATTAATTGGCTAAATTGTATGAGAATACATGCATCTAATAAAAACTAAAGTTGTTACAGACGTGAAAATTCGCATTTGGATCTCCTTTAAAAACAAAGAAAAACGGGGTTTTGGGCGGGAAACCATCTTGGAGGGCGGGAGTGTAAAGCAGTTGAATTCCTTTCATGAGGACACATGAATCAAAAACTGAAGAAGTTAGAGTCGTGATAATTGGTATTTAGAAGATCGTTTACTATCAAATAAACAAGTATTTTTTGCGGGAAAGTTCACTTAGGGGGGGGGGGGAGTAGTGTGAAATGAAGTGATAAAAGTAAATTACTTTTATGGGGATACTTACATCTCAAAACTGAAGGTAATAGACGTGAACATTGGTGTTTGGAATCTCCCTTAAACATAAAGAAACAAGCCTTCTTTTAATTTTTTTTTGGGGGGGGGGTGGCGGTAAATAAACTTAACGGCGGTGGGGTGTAAAAGGAGGTGAGACCAATTGATTTGACTGTTATTAATGTACTTATAAGGATCCTCCGTTGCTCAGGCGGCAGCGCGCCGGCCTCTCACAGCTGGGTTCCGTGGTTCAAATCCCGGTCACTCCATGTGACATTCGTGCTGGACAAAACGGAGGCGGAACAGGTTTTTCTCCGGATACTCCGGTTTTCCCTGTCATCAGCCATTCCAGCAACACATAATAGTAATAATAATAATAATAATAATAATAATAATGTTCCGGACCGTCGTCAAATGTGCGGACCGCGCTGGTAACGGCTCCTGGACGGGTAATGACTAAGAATGCAGTCCGGCCGCGGGTTCAGTGCCGCCAACGCACCCAATATGACACCACGCCGGATCTCCTGAAGGATTTTATCCATATTAAAAATGATTAAAGGAAAAGATGGCAAAGATTTACGGACCCAACTGACCAGGAGGAATACCTGAGCCTAGCCCGGGAAGTACGAAATCGATTGCTGGAAAGGTAGATTGAAAAATGGGAGGAAAGGTGCTGTAAAATAATAGAAAACGAGTCAGATCGGGAATTTTGGTGGATTCTCGCAGAAAACGAGTCAGATCGCGAATTTTGGCGGATTATATATCTAAAACAATAAGCATTCAATTATAAATTTCAGTATAATACCGTAGCGAAGCACGGGTATCTTGCTAGTCTTCAATAAAATAGCTTATCCGGCTGAATGCTTTAATTATCACCAAATCCGTCTTTTGCCGCATTCATTAACAATATTCCAGTAAATCCACGATCGAGGCCTGCGGGATAACACTAAAATTAGCACCAACCAGTGCGGCTGCATCAACGTACTAGAACCACTGACGCGGCACCGATAGGTAAAAGAGCAATTCCACATTGCCTTCCTCGACCTCGAGAAGCACTTCGACTGTGTCCCACATCAACTGATAACGATCACAGCGTTCATGAATTGTTCAGAAGAGTTCCGTGTGAAAGTTGGAGTCCCTCAAGGATCAACTCTCTCACCACTGCTCTTCATCCTTTACTCAGGCGATGTATTGCTCGCAGGTGTCATCCGACCACTACTCAGCCGACGTCTTTGCTGCTTATCCACGTTATACGCCTCGTCGATACAACCACTCTTCTCAACCTTCACATCCCATTCTGTTTTTTATGTCCTCCACAAACTTCTTGCCATCTAATATTAGTGTCCACTGTCCTCCTTAAAGTCTCTTGTTCTTCTTGTGATACCCATATTTCTGCTCCTTCAAGAGTCCCCATGTCCCTTACATAACATAACCTACAATAAATTACTCAAGCAATTTTTTTAAACCTTGTTTTTGAATCTAGACATTTAAGATTATTTGGCAGTTTGTCGCTCTCTCTCCAGATTTATTCAATGAAATAGACAGCACATTCCTTGTTCATAAACTTCCCTATATTTAATCTTAAAATAATTCCTTACAAGTACAGTCGAACGTCGATATCTCGAAGTGCCCGCGGCTGAAATTACTTCGAGTTATCGAAAATCCGAGGTACAGAAAAAGATGCACACTGTTACGGCTCCACAAACAATATCACCTGTACTCTTATTTACTTCCTAATTTTTAACACTGTTCTTTTTTTATTTTATTTTAAAATGTTAACATTACTCGATATCATAATAAACGTTTTATTTTGCCATAAGAAGCAAATTCTCATTTTAGAATACTCATATATTTATACCTTTGAAAAGAAATGTGTAATTTTTCTGCGTTGTTTTTTCTGTGACCGTGTAACAGCTGGATATTCATCCTCGCCAACAGAGGACGGCCCCCGTACTGCAAAGTGCTTGCTTGGGGTAGCGAAGGGTTTTAACTACTGTGGTACGTATTTACTCAAGGTCGCGAAGTTCATATGGCTAGTCAAACAATACACTCTGAGGAAATGTAGAGTATTTAATTTTGTATAAGGAGGAGATTTAAATTTAGGTTTCTCCTACCGGAACTAATTTTATCTGGTGATAATCAACTACACACAGGCATAATGTTCTGTATATAATTCGGGTGACAGAAAAACATCCACATTTCGATTTGAAATATCATTCGAGATATAGGAGGCTTGGAGAAATAGAACTTCGAGTTATCGAAAATATATAGCTCATGAATTACACAGGATTCTGTCGACATATAGAAAGTTCGAGTTATAGAAGTTTAACAGCATTCGATATACCGGTATGTTTACATTCCATTCCTTCTTGCTTCTTGAGAAATACATTTTGTAATTCTGTTTTCGACATTCCTTGAGATTATGCATCCCGTATGACATCATTGGCTGTACATCCGTACCATGCCTCTAAAGCAGGGCCATCCAGCCATTGCGCTCCGAGAGCGCGCCCGCGCTCGGGGAGCACTGGGCAGTCAGACGAGCGCTCCTTCCCCTACCACCACTACAGTGTGGCAGCGAAGAGACCTGAGACAGACGATGTTCGGACCGCGCTGACCAGATACGTACGTACAGTCTTGCGTCCGACGGCTTTTGTGGGTTTGTTGACATCATATTGATAGGGCTATTTTGCCATAAAAATATACCGCATCTACAAATCGAAAGGTACTCCGATCTATGGAATATGCAAGAAACAAAATCAAGTGCTAAGTAAAGAATACAGTAATGTGATTTATTCAAAACTGAAATTTGAACATATCTGAGAGGAAAATTCAACAACGTTTTACCGATATGAACAGATAGTACAGACATTGAGTGACTTTTGGCCAGTCGTTTTTACGAGCTTTTACTTTTGGAGCAAACAATCATCTCCAAATTGAGTACGCCTACAATATATCTGGACACAGCTATTCTTAAACAATTGCTCAAGTTTCTATCGCTTATCGTTGCACGATGTTTACTTTTGGTAAACTTAAGAACCGAAAGGAACATTCAAAAATGCACGTTGAGCCGAACATTGACAGAACTTTACATGCATGTTTATACAAAATGGGATATTCTTCTTGCGGAAAGCCGCTGCAAAATTCTTCTAAACTTCGTGACATTACAAAGCGGTCTTTAAGACGAACATTGCACTGCAGTTTAAGCAACTCTAATTGAAATAGCTGTGGAGTTCTGTATTCTGAAACTCTCTTTTCAAACTCTTTTTGTAATTGGCGAATTACCTGCAAATACTCATCAAAGTCGACACCGTATTTCACTGTTTCAAGCAATGGAAAATGTCCTGTGTTCCTTGCACGCAACTGGTTTTCCCACAAAATCAATTTTCTTTCGAACGCTTGAATTTTTTTTCCAAATCGGAGATAATGTGCTTGTGCCCTGAAGCGAAGTGTTCAAAGTATTCAGATGGGCAGTAAAGTCACTTAAAGGGGCCAAGTCCGCCACCCACTTAGGATCACGCAAAGGAACTTCGGACCACCCTTTCATGTCATAAAAGGTATCTATTGCATTCCGCAAGCAAAAAGCTCGATGAAGTACTTCGCGTAGCTCAGCCATCTTACTTTGCATGGTACGGGATATCCGGATACTCCGCTTCGATATCATTCAAGAACTCTGACTTTTTTCTTTTGTTACTTGCTTTACGTCGCACCGACACAGATAGGTCTTATGGCGACGATGGAACAAGAAAGGCCCAGGAATGGGATGGAAGCGGCCGTGGCCTTAATTAAGGTATAATTAAGGTACAACCCCAGCATTTGCCTGGTGTGAAAACGGGAAACCACAAAAAAACCATCTTCAGGGCTGCCGACAGTGGGGTTCGAACCCATTGTCTCGCGATTGCGAGCTCACAACTGCGCGCCCCTAACCGCACGGCCAACTCGCCCAGTACTCTTTGAATTGACGGTGCGTGAGTTCATGGGAGCGAAGAAAATTTACCAATCGCACAACTGTTTCCATTATGTCTTTAAGCTTGGCGACTTTTGCACAGATTGCCTCCTGGTGTATAAAGCACTGGATCGCCGCCATTAGGGTACTACTGCTCTCAGCCATGTTTAATTTTACATAGCTGAGGAACCCCGTGCATAGACCACATAAAGCAGGAGCTGCATCCGTCGTTACACTCGTCAACCGCTCCCATTTTAATCCCATTGACTCAAAAACACCCTCCACTGCTTGGAAAATATCGAAACCTATAGTGGTGTCTTTGAGAGCTACCAAGTCTAGGAAATCCTCAGTAACCCGAAGATCGCCATCCACCCCTCAAATGAAAATAACGAGCTTTTTTTTCATCTGATTTATTTACATGTAATAGGTAATACATAAAATGATTTCAACTGTTTAAAAAATGAACACACAATTAGATAGAGAAAACACAACAGGAAACGTCGTTACAACTTCGTATTGCCTAATGTTCGTCGATTATTTGAAGTCTCAGAATATCACAATAATTCACATCTGTACTTGACAAGAATTAACAAATAACAAACGAATGAATCACACAAACGTATATCACATTTTTATACAGTCTATCTTAGTTTGTTTCTAAATTTAGTTTAATTTACTCTTGGCACTTCCAGCACTTCACACTTACAGAACACTACTTAGCTGCTCTACATATTCTCCCAACCATCGCTTCCTTTGCGGACATTGAATGCACATTAAAACATAGTCACTTATCTCGGACATTCTGTCGAGGGCACTGTAAGGCTCAGAAGATTTCAGCACACAGTCGACGTAACAACCTAACAGTAACACGACAGCACTGTTCAGTTGCGGAGGCTGTAAACTAAATACAGGGCGGATCACACATTCAGGTGCGATATATGTATTCGGACGTCGGATGATACACTTTAGCGTATGTTTAAATTTATTCCATGTCAGTCGAATCTGCGTACAAGTTGTAAGTCGGTGTTGGATTGTATCTGTATGTTGACAGAAGTTGCACAAGTCTGTCTCCAGCATGTGAATGTGATGAAGTCTGCTGTTTGTCGGTATAATGTCATGGATTACTTTATACCAGCTTTCTTTTACTGCGTCTGGAAGGATGCGATGGGAGATATTCCTCCATACTCTATTCCAGTTGATTACCATAGCTGCTTTCGTTATGTGGGGGGCTAAATACTGTTGAGACAGTATACAGCGATAAACTTTTTTCGTTCAGACATCTGGAGATGTGACGACGTCTTTTGGCATATAACTCAGCTCGACTCTCAGATATCTTGCGTGAGGTGCATGATGATGGATCTCATAATACGTTGGTGGGTTAATGCATTGTGGAAGACTGCACCATCTCATGAGGAAGTTCTTCGATTTATGATTCCCTGCTGTGTGAAAGAGCTTTAAGTGTCTTGTTAGAAACAAGGTTTTTGCTTTCTCTTTAACGTCAATTAGTCCCAGCCCACCCTGGGATTTAGGTAAGGTGAGTGTACTTCTGGCAAGTCGTATTAGTGATCCTTGCCAAATGAACCAACCAACAACCGAAATTACTCGTTTACCAATCATCCGTGGCATGGGAAGAATTTGGCTCAGATACCATATTTTGCTTAAGCAGTACATATTCACATACATTATTCTTTGTTGCAAGTGGAAAGATCGATACCTAACCTGTTGCAATGTACCCCTGACTGAATGCAAAGCATCGGCCCAGTTCTTTTTTATCATCTTGTACACACTGTTAAAGCAGGTTATTCCCAGAATTTTAATTTCTTGTGTTAATGTTACACACTCTGGAAGTGCCGATTGGACTCGGCCCAGTTTCCCAATCCACATCGCCTTTGTCTTCCTTGGGTTCAGCTGAGCCCCGGAATATCTCCCATAATCCTTGATTACCTTGAACAAATGCTGGATATCAATGGTTTGATCGAATATTATAGTAACGTCATCTGCGAATGCGACAATATCCAAATTGCTAGGACCGAACGTTTGCTGTAGATTGCTAAGAAGGGGTTCTAGAGATAGAACGAAAAACAACATAGACAGCGGACACCCTTGCCGTACACCTCTTAGGATGTGGATTGGCCTTGTTAAATAACCATTTATGTTAATCTTTGAAGAGCCTCCATTAAGAATTTTGCCCACGAGAGTCGTGAATCGAGTGTCAAAGCCAAGGGCATGGAGGGTTTCAATTATATATTTGTGGTTTACCCTGTCAAATGCGTGGTCAAAATCTAGTGATATTAGCAATTTCTTTGTACTGTTGACCAATGACTCGCTTATAATATTCCGAATGACACATAGAGAATTTATTACACACCTTCCTGGTATCGCACCAGACTGGTGTTCGGATGTGGCGTCCTCCATAAACGCAGTTAGTCTCTTTTTCACACATTTAGTTAATAGCTCATAGTCAAAATTTAAGAGCGTTATGGGCCGAAAGTCAGATAACTTGGTTGGATTTGTCATCTTGGGAAGAAGGACCACAAGGCCTTCTTTCATCTTGTCGATGTTCCTTTCTGGATTACAGGCATCATTCATTGCTGCAGCAAGTTCGTCTCGTCGCTAATGATGGACCATTATGTCATATAAAAAGCTCTTCCTAGACCATCGGGACTAGGAGATTTATTCGGTGCGCTTTGCAATATTGCCTGCTGGATTTCTGCTAAGGTGATGTCTTGGGTCAAACTTTCTTGGTCCCTATGCTGAATTCTTCCTCTTATACCATCAAAGAAGGGGTGTTGGTGATTTATGATGGTGGGCGGCTCTTCGTTATACAAGGACTGAAAAAAGCTTTCCGCCATTTCTTTTATTATTTCGGGGCTATTCGTTATTTGTCCATGAGTTGTTTCGATGTCATGGATGTATTTTTGACGTCCTTTCCTGCAATTTCTTATAAGGTGGTAACTGGAAGGATACTCGTTGCCTAGAACTTGACGATCTTGCGCTTGAATTTTCAAACCTTCCATTTCTCGTCGCTGTATCGTTAGTAGCTGCGCTCTTGTTTTCTTTATTCTTCGATAGGTGTCAGGGTTGGTAGGATCCTCCTTATATAGCTGTCTTAAGCATTTATAGTAGAATTCTGTCGTGTGGTTTAAGTGCCTTCTCCTCTCAGCACTGTATGACTTCAATAGCCAGATTGTGCGAGGTTTAGCGTATGAAATCCACCACTCAAGAGTGTCTCTATGCCGAGGTATGTATGTTTTCCATTTTTTCCATTCAGCGAAAATCTTTCTTTTAAGTCCATGTTCTTCAAAATAGATTCATTTAACCTCCAAAGTCCTTGTCCGCGTCTAGGTCCCCCCACTCAGGTTGTCGGATCTTACAGATAAACGCACAATGGTTTGAAAATTCCACTGGGCAGACATCTGTTTCCCTCACGTGTTCTTTCAATCCCCCGCTGACATATATATTCTATCTAGACGAGAAGCGCCACCTGGGTAATAATACGTATATCCAGCTGACCTCTGTTGCTTCACTTCCCAAGTATCTTTTAGACGTAGCCCTCTTATTAAATTAGATAGCGCGGGACATCCCTGGAACTGTCCTGTTTGGTCTTTGGGTGATAATACTGCGTTAAAATAACCTCCAAGGATCATATTGTCTCTATGTCTGTAAATAAGTGGAAGGATGTCTGTGGTATAGAACAGCCGTCTTTGCGTCCTTGCTTGTGAGCCGGATGGGGCACAGATGTTTACAATTAGTAAGTCCCGAATACGTATGCTGATACCTCGAGAATTTGGCGGGAGCGCTGTGTCCGAGTAGGGTATATTGTCCTTAATGTATATGGCTATACCGCGTTTGTGCTCGTTAACATTAATAATTTTATCGTATCCAGGAATGGGAGCAAGATCTTCGGTTGCCACTTCTTGCAACATAACGATATCCACGTCCTGGTCACGAATAACCTGTTTTAGGAGCGACTGTTTACTTGCAGTTTGAATACAATTTATATATAGTGTCATCAATGTGTATGTTAACAGCACAATCGTGAATATATACATGTTTCTTCTCCTAATAAATTCAACGAGGATGGGGGGAGGGACTCTATCGTCTATCTCCTACTCTACTCCCCTGTAGCCGCGGGTCTCTGCTGTTGTATGGCTTCTGTGTTTCCTCCCTCGGGGGTCTATGTGTTTTTACCCTTGTTTTGCTTTTCGAAAGTGCAACTTCTTGGGTTGATATTTCTTTTGTCTTCAAGCTGTCTTGATTCCCTGACCTCGTCTCTTCTATTTCCATAATATTCGAGGTTTCCGCTTCGATCTCATCAGCCCATTGCATGCTATTAGCCGTAGTGTCTAGAATAACGCTCTTGTTCAGTGGTTGAATACCCATGTCCTTCCCTCCTGGTTTCTCTAGTGTCCTAGCATCTATTGTATTCTCCGCTTCAGTGTTGACAAGTGTGTGTACAATTTCCTTTTCCTGGTTGTGTATGAGAGCAAGTTCTGTTCCGACATGACCTTCATTCTTGTGTTGACTACTATCGGATGTTTGTTGTTGCTCTTGTTCGTCTTGTGCTGATAGCTGTATTTGTTGCGGTGTGGATATGTCGTCTGGTGAGGCTGCCTGGCTGTCTTGTGTTGGCGATAAGGCAGTGGAGTGAGTAAGTGACTCATCAACTGCGTGTTGGTCTGCATCCTGTGTTTGTACTGGGGCAGGTTTGTCCGTGGGAGGTATGCTTGTGGGTATAGTATCCACCTCTAACACAGCGGGTGAATTAGTGTGATGTTCCCTTTCCGCAACGATATCACTGAGTAACCTTGGCCCTGTTTTGTTGTCGTTCCCACCTCGCCGTATAGGGCAATCTTGTCTAAAGTGATCCGTAGCGTTGCAGTAAAAGCAAAATTTAGGTTGCCCTTCATATATTACCTGCGCTTTACATCCCTCTATGGCCACGATGGGTGGTATGGCAGTTTTAAGTTCTATTCGCATAGCTCTGATAGCACTGTAAATGTTATAGATGTAAGTTGAAGACCATCTTTCATTTCTAATTTCCCTGACTTTCCCATACTTGTTAAAGAATGACATTATTTTCTCGTTCGGCATTTCTATTGGTAGGTTCATTATTCGGACCAACTTACTATCATCATCTGCACATGTAATAACAACATCAGAGAAGGAACCATTAAATTTTCGAACCTGTGATTTTCCGTTTGTAGTGAGTAATATCTTCTCCATCAGTAGTTTGCTGGTTAGCTTGATGTAAACAGCGGTTTCCAGATTATCGAGTTGAATGGCTTCCAGTTGACCCACGGTAAGTTTTAAGGTTTGCTGAATCCACTCATGGCCCCGGTTTATTTGTCTTGTCGGTAAATGCACATTTTATTGTATTTCGCCTAATGCTATTGGTTGTCATTGTCACTGTACTGTACTTTACTGAAAAATATTAACGCACCAACTTCACACGCAAGGAAGGCAGAGTACAGCGAACCGCTCTCTGCCACAGCTCACACCGGACTGAGCTGAGCTTTGCCGCAATGTCAGTTGATTCGTCGAGGGCGATGGAAAATGATAAAAATTTGCTGCCTTCTCCATTGATTGCTGTTCTATATCAACGGCCATATCGTCTATTCTGCGAGCCACAGTTTGTGGAGAAAGAGAGATTTTATCAAATTTCTCAACTAGCTCCATAGGACAAATACATGCCGCCGCATCCATTGGGCACTCCTTGATTACATTCCCTTCCGAGAAGGGTTTCCCAGCTTTGGCAATTCGCGGCGAACATTTGTAGCTTGTTCGTAAAATGGGTCCACCAACCTCGCTCTCCTCAATCATCTGTCAGACAAAAATACGGCAAGTCACAATTTTAGTATTTTTCAGATAATTCAATCATTTCTTCATTCCCGTTTGCAAACAAGCATTTAAAAATTAAAACAATAATATTTACAGAACAGTGCTGCTTGAAATTTTCTTTCAATTCTTCCAACTTCGATTGGTGACTGGCGTCTGTCAAATCACCGTAATCATCCCTGTGGTTGGCACTGTAGTGCCGTTCCAAATTGTGCTTTTTTAAAACACATTAATCTCGGTGGCACACTAAAAATTTGGCATGCCCTTATAAGCTGTACAGAAAAATGAAATTTCCCATTCTGCTTTGAAGGCTGTTGCTTCACCACTCTTTTCTTTTGTGTGTGTGTATGTGTGTGTGTGTGTGTGTGTGTGTGATGTTCAGTCATGACAACTGCGAAACTGATTTAGTTATTTAGTTACATGCTGTTAACAAAGCGCATTGTACTAGACTACAGTGACACTACACTATATGTATAGAGTCACTGTAGACTAGACTACGACTGATAGATCGACTGCTCTCTTCGGCGCGGCGGGCAGACCGCTCGCTCAGCCAGCCAAGCTTCTCCCACCACTACCTTCCCCAAAGCGCTCGGAGCACTGGCTTGGAGCGCGGCCAGAGCGCTAGCGCTCGGGGAGCGCTGTTTGGATGGCCTTGCTCTAAAGAAAGAAGCAGCACACACAGAGTTTTACACATGCAAATTATGCGAAACTACCGGGGAAGTTCGTATCTAAAACTATACCCAAATGCCCAAGTGGGTCCACAATCTCAGTTCTCAGTAGTCGTACATTTTATTTTCATGGATCCAATAAACTGGTGGTTTTCTTCTTCTTTCTTATGTGTAGCTTATTTCAATTTATAATAAAACACTTAACATGACATCATTGTTCAAACCTTATAAATTCACTTTGTAAACATCCCTAAGCAATTATAGGATGTTTATGAATTATAACATTCAACTTGTCATCAGAGTATACAAAATACTGACATGTTTTGAAACAGGCTTTAATATCATGTACATAATTATATTAAATACAATAATGGACCTAGGAAGGTGCCTTGTGGAAAGCCTCTTTCCATCACGATAGGCCCATTAAATGCTTTACTGACTTGTACCTCAAAATACCTATTTGACAAATAAGTTTCTCATCTGTCAATTGCCAATCCTTTCACACCTATAAGGATTTTAAATAATTTTACATGAACTATTGAATTAAATACCGTGGGAAGATCTACTCATATTACCTCCCTTCATTAAGTTTCCCACTTATCGCGTTGTCAAAATCCTCTAATAAATCCACAGTACCCTTTTTATTTGTAAATATATAGAAGGTCATCAATAAACATATATTTTTGCAGACACTGAGATAAGGTAGCTACTATGTATTTTTCCACAATTTTATAAAGGGTTGAAAATATACGAAGAGATCGATAATTTCAATAAGCGATATGTGAGCAACTCTCGTAGAACTGTCTTCATATCATCAGCGAACTATCCCGTCGCTATTACAACAATGAAGACTTTCATGAGTAGTATCTATATCAGACTGTATATCCACCATTCTAATGTCAGCTGTTCCTCGAGATTAATTGATTAATTTTTTAATAATTTTTGTTTAAATCTATTTGTAGATATGAACTGCATGGATAAACACGACTCTAATAATCCTGCAACGTTCTCTACAACATTCGCTGGCTACTTCTTCTTTTCCAGAATATTTTAAAGTTCTTTTTACATTACCTTACCTTATATTTCAAAGTGTTGTTGTTTACGTCATCAGTCCATAAACTGGTTTGAGGCAGCTCTCCATGCCAGCCTATCCTGTGCTAACCTTTTCATTTGTACGTAACTACTGCATCCTGCATCTTGTCTAATCTGCTTGTCATATTCATACCTTTGTCCACCGATGCCGTATTTTTCGCCTACACTTCCCTCAGAAACTACCTGAACAAGTCCGGGGTGTCTTAAGATATGTCGTATCATTCTATGTCGTCTTCTCGTCAAATCTAGCCAAACTTGATCTCCTCTCACCAATTCGATTCAGTATCTCTTCATTCGTCATTCAATCTACCCATCCCACCTTCAGCATTCTCCTGTAACACCACATTTCAAATGCTTCTATTCTCTTTCTTTCTGAGTTGTTCAAATTACCGTTACTTTATTCTTTGCCCTTTTATATTCATCCCTGAGCGAGAGTTTATTTTTCCTACTTCCTATTTCCTAAAACCCATTTTTGACTCATATAGGTGTACCTTGCCCAGTGAGCCATTTTCCCCGTGATGTCATTACAAAGAAAGAAATAGCCGTGCAGATATTCCAAGAAGTGATGTGACATTACAAGACGGGCCCGATCAGGTTTAGGAAGCCTGGCGGTGTCTCAAGCTGTTTGGCGCTGCTCCAAAAGATTTGATGAACCGCGTACTCATCAAAGAACATGTTACTTATGGTGATTAAGTGCAAAACGAACTCAAGAATCGAACTGCTCATTTGAAGGACCCGCTGAACTGCATTAAGATATTCGAATGACACAAAACAACACTTTGCATTCTTGTTAACAAGTTGGGCATGGGAAAGTATGTTGGATTCTCAACAGGTGTCACTCAAGAGATGTACTGCGGAAATGAGGATTGCTTCCCGTTGCTTTCTTCACCGAGCAAGACGTTGCTACTGCATATCAATCTGTGAAGCCCACATCATTCATAACAGGAACTGGCTGCTGTTAGTAACATCAGTCATACCTCAGTCAGTCCCTTAACCATCGGACTCCTAAGATATATTTTTCTTTTAAAATGTTCACAAATCCTCCCCTTTTCGAGTAATTGTAATTTTAGTTCTCATGTTGTGCTCTTGATAAAATAAATGAAAAATGTTAGTATGGGTTCAATCAACCCTTGTTTTGGGAGTCGAAGACAGACATTTTATAGCGTTTTCTCATGTTGTGCTCTTGATAAAATAAATGAAAAATGTTAGTATGGGTTCAATCAACCCTTGTCTTGGGAGTCGAAGACAGACTTTTTATAGCGTTTTTTCCTCTTGTAAGCGTGTTTTGATCAACAATGACACTTGTTTTCTAAGCATTTACATTGTTCGTATATTTCAATTTTACAAAGCATAACAGGGGAAAGCTGGACAGGAAATGGTGACACCTCAAGAGGAAGACACGCGCAAATCCAAAAGGGCTTTCCAAGCAGAATGTTCCGTCAATGGAATCTGACCTAGACAGGAAAATCAAGCTGAAACGATCCCATCGAGATCAGCCTCCTACAGGGAAAGGCCGGTATTACGTTTGGGTGAGAGATGCTAAAATCAGAAAAGAAAACGAAACCATTTGAGCAAGCCAAAGCAATATTGTGCAGTGTAATAAACATGTACCGTATGTAATGCACACTCAAAAAACTTGTAAAATGCGTCATTTGCCTTGATACAAATGATTTAAAGTATTGTCAATATACAATATTGCAAAATACGACTGCATTACTCCCATGACATATTTTTTAGTATTTCCAAATAGTTGACCTTACTGCACACTAGAAGTGATCTTAAACTCTGTTTTCGATGCATAAGGTCTTAATAGCATTTTAATTTTCTTCCTTAAAATAAGTTTATGTAGTGGGTTCGAGGATCGCCCTCTTCTGAGTTCATGTTAAAAACATTCAGGATATCAAGGAACAATTACAACAGTTATGGGCCAGTTTGTCTCAGGAGAGGATGAAACGGCTTTGTGGCACGCTTCCCAACCGAATGAGTGCATTCATCCAGACGAGAGGGGTGCAGCGTCATACCGATAAGTAGGCTCGTTTATGTAATCACTGAAATAACATTTCATATCCTCTCAACACGTCAAGTTTCGTTTCGTTCCCTCCTCCCGTTTAGGGTGCTAACATTTTTAGTCAGGCAGTCGATACTATCAACCTAGATGAACAATGCACGACAGTGACCTTACTGTCATTCTAAATAGTCCCCTCCCATAACTATGCACTGCTGAGATCGGTGATACATGTCCTGGAAACTTTGCAAGAAGGCTTTCTTTGGGATGGTGTTCAAAAGCCTCGTCACGTTTGTTAGATGTCAGGAATATCGTCAAATCTCTTTTCTTTCAAAGGGAGTTTGAGTCGTGGGAATAGGAAGAAGTCTGGAGGATTGAGATCTGGCGAGTATGGGGGATGTTCAAGTTGCACCGACCCCTTTTTTGCCATGAACTGTTTGACGATATTGGCTGTGTGTGGGCGAGCGTTGTCATGGACCTCGTTGTGCGTACTGGGGTAGACGTTTCATGAAACGGGTCAAAATCTTTTGGTCGGTCATGTTCCTGTTCGCAGTTCAGAACCAACGCACTAAACACGCACTGTGTCAAACAGGTCTTACATGGCACACACACGATGCTCAACTGAACAACTTTGGGAGCAGGTGGTCAAAACCTGCAGCTACGCAGGTGCAGCGTTGCGTGTCGCCACTGTTGCCGGATAGACCGTTCTGAATTCATTCATTCACCTTTATTGTCACAGGATGTAAAATAACAGTTTTTCTGTTCATTACTCAGAATTTAAAAAAATGGTATTTCTGTAAGAAGGAAACGCACTTTTCTTTAATTTTCCGTCATCTCTGTATGTATGTATGTTTGTACGCGCATCACGAGAAAGCGACTGAACAGAATTCAATGAAAATCGGTATGAAAAGCCGGGCAAGAAGGCACTACAATCTAGGCTATAAATAATTGTAATCACACTGAGTGAAATGGTAGTTTAGGGGAAGGCGCATAAAATGTAATTTTTAAATACCTATGTTATTGGTCCTATCGAGAAGTATTACATCCAAATGTTATAGATAATACAATTTTCGATCATTTCTGATTTATGGAGATTTACCGTACAGACTATGATACCAGAATTCATTAATTTAGACTCTAGTTGCTTAGTCCATATCAACGCCGAACACATCGGTCACTCGTGTTAACTGGCGTGATACCGCTCAAGGAAAATTGTGAAGATGATTATAAAAAATGAGAAAAATCCGTAAAGGAACGAAGAATAAAAGAAGAGAGAAGAACGGGCTCGCACAGTCGGAAGAGAAGCGAACGTGAAGCCCTACAATATAGAAAACTGATCAACAGTAAGATTATTTTGACCATTGTTTGTTATGATGTGCTGCCAGTCACCTCCGATAGATGGGATTACTGCTGCGGGAAGTAGCTGGCGACATGTTATATCACTGTCCCCTCAACGAGGGGTACTACAGGTGGTTACCGCTAAATCCACTCAAGTGTCGGGACGCTCGTGAATATTGTTGGTTACCAAACTTTTATGAAAGCTGAGGACGTGGTGTTTTCTTTTCCCGAGCTACGACAGCCTGCAAGGCCGATGTCATCAATATACTCAAAGACTTAATGAGGCTAATAAAACCCCGAGTCGGGGACTTATAATTATCAGGAAGCAGCCGTATTATTATATGAAAATCTATTACATTCTCTATTGAAATTCTACAGCGAGCAGAGTCGAGAGCTATCGCCTCCAGGTAAGAGATCCCGCACCACATTGCTCAAAGCCGATCTTAGTCCCAAATTAAATTGTAAAGTTATCACTAGAGAGCCTCTTGAATGACTCCAATAATACAAATAAAGTTATTGGTTTGAGAGTCTCTGTAGGAAAAGAAAACCAAGTTTATTACATACATAAAAAGCGCTCTAATAATTTTGACAACACAAATCGTCGATGAGCAAGCAAAACCTCGTATCCCCCAATGTCTTCCTGAAGACTGATCACGCCTCCCTGTCACATATGGATATGTACTCCATCAGAACAATTTTCGTTCTATTCATTTTCCTATGTTAATGACTAAAGGAAAATGAACCTTAAATACACAACAAAAGATACAGAGAATAAGAACTCCGATCATCTGTGTCTTATACAGTTTGACCGTACCGAATATGATAATGAAATTCATGTATTTAGACTTCTGTTGAGTCGCGTTAACTGGTGATAGTTTTTTCATCATTGCCTTAAGGCAAAAAGCTTAAAATCGCCTGGTCATGGCTCCATATCGACAAGAATAATTGTGAAGATGATTATAAAGAATGGGAAAAATCGTAAAAAACGATGTGAGACATGAGGGAGTCATGAGACATTACATACCCTAAAACACAGAGGGGAAAAGGAAACTAAATTTCAAAATCTACATTATCGAAAGCTCATAAAACTGAGCAACAATAACATTATATTGAGTACTGATTGTCGTGATGTGCTTTGTCTCTTCTGCTGACACTCATCTCCGATAGATGGGATTACTGCTGGGCCCCGAGTGCACTTTAGGAGTGCGCGAATACGTCATATGTTCACCCTTTCAGTATCGTGAGTAGTCTCGCTATTACTGGTAACCTCCAGACTCAAAAACACCGCGCAGAGGGCACAATACTCCAGGCCACACCGGGCAGTGAACACCGCGCAGAGGGCACAATACTCCGGGCCACACCGGGCAGTGAACACCGCGCAGAGGGCACAATACTCCGGGCAGTGGTCGCTGCGTGGAGGGTCTAATTTACTTATCACAGCATGTTTGTTTATTATAACTGTATATTTATTTAGTTCATTACTAACAACACAGGGTCCAAGTTGCAGGCGACCTCCGTACAGACCCACTGGAAATAAATAAAAATAAATAAAATACGTCATGCAAACATACGTTCCCATAGTGCGGTACGGTAAAGTTATTTTTTCTTTACACGTGAACAAAGGAAAATGAACACAAGGAAAATTGTACAGATGGACTCCATATCATTTGTGGCTGGGAGGCGTAACCAGTCTTAAGGGGAATGATAGATAGGAAGGGCATTGCGGGATACGAGGATTTGCACGCGCAGCGACGATATTGGTCGAATAGAGAAGTGAAGAAATTGAAATACCTGGGAGAAGTAATTCAAGAAAATGGTTAACAAAAATCTGCTATAGTAGAATGGTGGAAAGAAAAGGTGGATAGAATGTATGGCATTACTAACAATATTACAATCTTAAAATAAGGCACTACAATACTGTGGAGAAACCAGAGTGTCTTCACCCAAGTGCATGTCTAGTTTTAAATAATTGAAAATTAGTGTTATCGGCTTTAAGTCCCACAAACTACTTTTCCAGTTTTTGGAGACGCCGAGGTGCCAGAATTTACTGTCGCAGCAGTTCGTTTACGTGTCAGTAAATCTAGCGACACGAGGTTGACTTATTTGAGCCACTCAGCCCGGCGATGTCTAGTTTTGAACTACAGTTTAGATAAACAGGAAGTGTTAGAAAGAAGAAGAATGACAAAAATCTGACGTCCAATGAAAACAACAGAACAACAGAAATTAAAAAGTCCGTCTTCATTTTCTACCGCTTTTCCCACACCTATGGGGTCGCGGGTGCGAACTGTATCGCAAATGTGGATCTGGCCCTGTTTTACGGCCTGTCGTAAGAAACGACTAAAAGGGGCGACCAAGGGATTATAAAAAAAATTGGACCATGAGACTACCTGCAATTAGTACCACCACGCGGGGAACACCATGGGTCACCTTTACTTGTGAGTAGTACCACAATGATAGGTACACAATAGGCTTGTGATTAGTAGCAAAAGAATGTGAATCAGTGTGGGTTTTAGAGTGTCCGTGATTTGTACCACTACATGCGGAACACTGCGGGCTTACGTTGCCTACACCTATGTGAGGAACGCCATAGGTTTGTGTTGCCTGTAAGAGGCACCGCAATTGTTTCTGGGAATGTACGGCATTGCGGGTCGGATCCATGATTGTTTTAAATTCATAATCGTCCATTCATTCTTCGTCATCACGTTTTGAATTCTCGTCACTGCATGATTTTGGACTTATAAATTGTCAATATATTTCGTCTTATTTCGTACCATTAGGGCCCGATGACCTAGATGTTAGACCCCTTTAAATAGCAAGCATCATCATAATCAGGAGAATGGAAAACCCACAGAAAGCCATTCTCAGGACAGCCGAGGGTCGGGACCAGCCCCTCTCCGTCAGCCGAATACAGAGGCGTAGAGCCACGGTACAAGCTCTCCTCTGCTCGGCTGACCGGCCGGAGTGCAGACCAGTCTCTGCATCCGGCCACGTACTCTACGTGTTTGGTTACTCTATCTGTTGATCGACCGTCCGCTGAAGAGTTAAAAGTGGTTCTCAAAATAAATATCTAATTTATTTAGCGCCCCACCTCTAAGAAAAGGGAACAGCAGCTGCTGTATGATAAGGCGACACGGATGTTTACAACCACATGTCGCAATGTTCCTTGTATAACATATGACTGCTCCCAGTTTCTAGACGTCCTCTTTTTGCAGGAACATTTCGCTTTTCGTCGCTGGAATTAAATTTCCTCGCCTAAGGGGATAAGTTACTTTTACTAAGTCTGATGAAACTAGGGTGATCAACTATTTCGCAATAGCCGCAAATCAAATCTAAGTGTTCATTTTATTCGCATTACATTATCAGTAGCGACTGGAAAATCTTGTGGAGACAAGAAGAACGACGTGAGAATGGTAAGACAGATAATTAGTGTGTAAGAAACCAGACGAGTTGACCGTGCGGTTAGAGCCGCGCAGCTGTGAGCTTGCATCCAGGAGATAGTCGGTTCGAACCCCACTGCCGTCAGCCCTGAAGAGGGTCTTCCGTGGTTTCCCATTTTCACACCAAACAAATGCTGGGGCTGTACTTTAATTAGCGTACTTCCTTCCCACACATAGCCCTTTCATATCCCATCGTCGCCATATGAGCTACCTGTGTCGGTGCAACGTAAAGCAAATTGTAAAAAAAAAGGAATGCGGGAGGAAATACAAATGAATTCAGGAACTCTTCAGGCAGCGTCCCGAATGCACATTTTATCAGCTTGTTCTGTTTGCAAAAGGAAACCCTAACTACTCTCCCGAGCTAGCGTACAGTAACACTCTATATGAACGCATGTTCACAATCTCGAATGACAAGCAGGAAACAGATCGCGATGTTCTTTTAATTTAGCCCAAACAATTTACAGACCACACTCTATAACTCTCAAAGAGACCTTTACAGTATAAGAAGATCGACATCTGTCACTTTGCGTAACCTACAATAATCGGTAGAAATTAATATTTCTACTGGTGGATATTTAAGTCGGTTCAGAAATTCCATCCAGGTACAAACCGACAAACTTTGTATTAGAATATGCCAGGTACAGTAGCTCTTCAGCCCGTGTCCCGCATGCACTGATGATGAACGGGATGCCTAATGGCTTGTTTACAGAGGAGTGCTGTCTCTTTACTGCACACGTTCTGTAACAGGGAGAATCTGTAAATACGCCAAAAAGATGAAGAAAATAAAGTTTACTAACTCATTATTGTATACACGTACAGCTAAAAGGTTGCTTGTGGCTCGAACGATCCATAAGCACTTAATTGAAACTCTGTTCGTCGCAATACACGTGTATAGAAGAAACTCCTGCCCATGCCGTCTGCGAGCTTCGGCTGCATTCCCACCAGATTCTCCATAGATTAAAATAATGCCTGTGTATTCGTCGTTGTTGAACACGCCAGCCTTTGTCGACAGCAACTCTACCAAATACCAGTATACTACTGAGAAACGGGGCGCATTTGACGGGTAGAGCTGAGGAACGTGCTGTAAGTGGCCGTCCGGTTGTTGTCTCTTCATATTCTGACGTACCTAACCTGCTGGCAGTAATACCCCCGTGAAAATCAGTTGCCAGGCATCCAATTCAACACTAGTGCATGCGGGACACTTATGCTAGAAAGTACGGCGCAGGAGAGGCACATGGTATAATATTATGTTACTATATTCTCATCTTGATCTTACGTTTAACAATAATAATAATCGTACGCCGCTGTGGTATAGTGGTACGTGTGACTAGCTGCCATCCCCGGAGGCCCGGGTTCCATTCCCGGCTCTGCCACGAAATTTGAAAAGTGGTACGAGGGCTGGGACGAGGTCCACTCAGCCTCGGAAGGTCAACTGAATACAGGGGGGTTCGATTCCCACCTCAGCCATCCTCGATGTGGTTTTCCGTGGTTTTCCACTTCTCCTCGAGGCAAATGCCGCGATGGTACCTAACTTACGGCCACGGTCGCTTCCTTCCCTCTTCCTTGTCTATCCCTTCCAATCTCCCCCCTCCTCCACCACCACCATCACAAGGCCCCTGTTCAGCATAGCAGGTGAGGCCGCCCGGTCGAGGTACTGGTCATTCTCCCCAGTTGTATACCCCGACCCAATGTCTCACGCTCCACGGCACTGCCGTTGAGGCGGCAGAGGTGGGATCCCTCGCTGAGTCCGAGGGAAAACCAAACCCTGAGGGGTAAACTGATTAAGAAAGAAGGAAAATAATAATAATAAAAATAATAATAATAAAAATAATAATAATTATAATAAAGCAGGTCTTGCCATTCGTTAAGTTCGACCGGAGACAGTAACACAAGAACAGTGCTCATTCAAAAGTAAAACAAGCATGAAAGAGTCCAGCAGTGCGCGTTTTATGGCAGTAAGATCGAAATTAACCATTGTTCACGGTATTAGTGCTTGGAAACAGGAGCCTAGCAGTAAGAGTTGTAGAATGTAGCAGCCGAGACAAAACATTGAGTATATAGAACTTATAAATGAGAACAAAATTTTGTTTATGGATAAAACGAATTATCAACACAAATGCGAAGTAACTGACATCACGCTACATTAAAAGAAAAAAAACACTTTCCACTGTGCGAAAATTAAATGATCATAAATATGTCTCCCGGTCATGATCATCCATCAGCGGCCGCTAACTTCAGATGGCAACCAGCCATAAGACATATTTATGGCTAAAGTCATTGGCTCAGTTTTACTAAGCCCTTCCCTTCCGCACACGTCTATCGATGACCATGAGACGGCAAACATGGAATACTCTTTTTATTAGTGTGTACTTTTACAGGAATGTTATAGTGTAATGATTAGTGTTCAACAGGCTGAAGAAGCTCTTTTTTTTCTTTTTTGCACCGAAATATTTTACTAACTGGCGGCTCACAGAACATGAGCTTCTATGAGACAAAATCAATCATGTCTGTTGTTAACATTTACACTGATCTTTAAAGTAAACGTTGCTTTGTTGTTGCCATAAGATGGAAATGGTTTTAGAGCTTGATTCTACTTTGTTTCGAGATGAATGTAATCGCCGCCGCTAAAGAGCCCCGACACAACTGTGCAGTCGGCTGTCGTTTATGCAGTGGAACTGAGTTATACTCGTATATCACTTTTCCGTCTCAATAGTTCTGACTCCAACAACTGCGGACGCTCTACTAAACCAAAGAAATTAACATATTTTGAACAGAACAGTAGCGACAATGTTACAGATGTTTCAGGAACAGAAACTCGTCAATAGAAATGTGTCTGCGATATTCACCTGGCCAGTTCATAAAACTCGCCGCAGTAGCCGACATCTGGAATCTTAAATATTCCCCATGGCCGAATCGCTAACCGTATACGGTCCGAGTTTCCACATAGCAGCTAAATGGCCCGACCTGAGGCAAAGGCAGCCCGCCGCCAAACGGCACGGCTCTGGGTTGTTATGATGAACAGCTATTACATAGGCAGGCGAAATCAGCTAACATTTATCTCATCATTGCTGGCAAATTTCTTAACAATAATAATATTACTGTGTCCAGGGACGCCGACTCCGGGGTTGCTACGGTGCTTGGCAGCCCCCTCCCCCCCCCCCCACCCCCACACACACAAACAGAGAGGAGAAAGGTAAGGAGAAGAAAACAACAGAAGAAAAAAGAAAGAACGTAAGGAGGAAACTTATTTTTTCGTATTTCTTAATCCCAGCATTGTCCGGCTGATTCGCTGAATGGTCAGCGTTGAGGCGTTGAGGGGTTCGATTCTCGCCCGGGTCGGGGATTTTAATCACGTCTGATTAATTCATCTGACCCAGGACTGCGTGTTTGTGTTTGTCCCAAAACTTCCCCATTCCTGTCGACACAGCGGACTACAGAAACACGCAATAATGATCACATCCCTCCATACAGGATTGACGTCAGGAAGGGCATCCGGCCGTGAAACTGGGCCAAATCAACGTGTGCTACTCCCGCGCCCCAGAGATGTGAACAAGTGGTAGAAGAAGAAGAAGTTCTTAATCCTAGCATTACCAAGCTACTTTTGTCCCGATGATGGCGGGCGGGGCTAGGGAGCTCATGTATCCTTTGTTGTCAATCACAAGTGAGGTATATGGATATTTTATTTATTAGATATGACTCTTCCAAAACTTCAGAAAGGCTAATTGATACACAGATAGTTAAGTTTGTTTGCTAAAGGTCGCTTCAACTATCCTCGTTCGAACCAAACTGTCGGTGCGACGTGAAGCAAATTGTAAAAAAAATAAAAAATAAAATAAAAATTTTTAAACCTACTATCCTCATTTTCAAATGTAGACTACATCAGAAAGTTCTTTTTCCGCCCCGAGAAGATTTAAAATCTTACCTGCGCAGTAACATGAGGCAAGGAAAATTGAATGACAACGCTATCAATGTGTCCATTATCAAGAAATATAAAGAAACTGAACCTCGAAACTGTAGCGAACATTTTCTTCCGATGATGGATTGTTCGTAGGAACACACTCTTTCCACAGCCTGTTTCCAGTCATTCGACCGGGTCAGGAATGGCACGAATGAAGCCCCCATCTAGCGGCGAGGATGGGAATTGTGCCGGCTGCCGAAGCCTGTCGCACTCCTCTGCGGCAATGATTAATGACTGACAGATGAAATGAAATGATATTGGAGAGTGTTGCTGGAATGAAATATGACAGGGAAAACCAAAGTACCCGGAGAAAACCCTATGCCGCCACCGCTTTGTCCAGCACAAATCTCACATGGAGTGGCCGGGATTTGAACTATAGAACCCCGCAGTGATAGGCCGGCGTGCTGCTGTCTGAGCCACGGAGGCTTCAGGAATACACTCTTTATGAGTGAGAGTTAGAAATTCCGCAAAAGATTTAGTACCCAAGACTTAAGATTTTCAGTTTCTCTATTATCATATTAACAATAAACGCTAAATTTGAGGCAATGTACTTTTTTAAACTCAGTTTGGTATGATTCTAACTAGACTACCTTTTCTGAACGAGGAGTTGCGGTTGTTGCGTCGGAGTGTGAAGTGAGTATCTGGACTTAGGACTATGTACTACCTGAGAGTACTTTGTGAACTGTTGCTGTTTAGTTGTTCACTGTGTTTGACTGTGTGAATTACCGGAATGTTCAGTGGCGTATCCTGGAATCTCCACTGAGGCATGCAACTAGTAAACATGCAGTTAACACAATGTATTAAGTAAATTTCAATTCTACTCACCCTAATTACATGTAGGTGAACTCGAGCCAAACAGTTTTACTGTAAGTTTCTGGATTGAACGTGCGTACACAATTCTTGTTTTCTCTTTTTAAATTTACGAGGGTCCGCCTCTGTGGTGTAGTAGTTAATGTAATTAACTGCCACCCCCGGAGGCCCGGGTTCGCTTCCCGGCTCTGCCACGAAATTTGAAAAGTGGTACGAGGGCTGAAACGGGGTCCACTCAGCCTCGGGAGGTCAACTGAGTAGAGGTGGGTTCGATTCCCACCTCAGCCATCCTCGAAGTGGTTTTCCGTGGTTTCCCACTTCTCGTCCAGGCAAATGCCGGGATGGTACCTAACTTCAGGCCACGGCCGCTTCCTTCCCTCTTCCTTGTCTATCCCTTCCAATCTTCCCACCGGGCGAGTTGGCCGTGCGCGTAGAGGCGCGCGGCTGTGAGCTTGCATCCGGGAGATAGTAGGTTCGAATCCCACTATCGGCAGCCCTGAAGATGGTTTTCCGTGGTTTCCCATTTTCACACCAGGCAAATGCTGGGGCTGTACCTTAATTAAGGCCACGGCCGCTTCCTTCCAACTCCTAGGCCTTTCCTATCCCATCGTCGCCATAAGACCTATCTGTGTCGGTGCGACGTAAAACCCCTAGCAAAAAAAAAAATACTAGCAATCTTCCCATCCCCCGCAAGGCCCCTGTTCAGCATAGCAGGTGAGGCAGCCTGGGCGAAGTACTGGTCATCCTCCCCAGTTGTATCCCCTGACCCAGAGTCTGAAGCTCCAGGACACTGCCCTTGATGCGGTAGAGGAGGGATCCCTCGCTGAGTCCGAGGGAAAAGCCAACCCTGGAGGGTAAGCAGATTAAGAAGAAGAAGAAGAAATTTACGAGAAAAGGTAGAGGTCTCGCGGCTTTAACTATTTGCATCTTTTCATCAAACGAACGGCCAGTAAATGGCTTTTCAAACTGATTTACAATTATATCCGTTTTAGACTCGTCCATCGTTAATACCACATTGCGCAAAATATAATAAAACTCCGAAAACGACGAATAGCACAGGAACAGCACACACAGAATGAACTCACTAATCAGCAAAACACACAATGAATTAACTCACTAGTTAGCCACAACTCAAGCACTGGAAATAAGTCACCCTAGTGGCATTGGTCAGTTTCGTCACGTTGGGTTCTCGCTAGAGGGTAATCTGTGTGTCCCGTTCGCTGTAAACATGTCGACTTTCTCCAAGTTGCTAACAGATGGCAGAGGGTAGCACGGGTATAGGGTGACAAATTCTGACCAAGTTTCAATTGCAGCGACATCGTGCGGAGGGTTTCAGAACTACGTCTGCCACTGAATGCAATTTTAAGATTGAATGCCTTACGTCGTTAACTCCTCCATTTGCTGTCTCTTTCTTCCGAGAGTGGAGTAGACGGTGAGACTACATCAGCACCACACGTAGTCAAGCAACGGAACCAGTACAGTTGCGCGGACCTTTTGAACTTCTGAGAGATGAAATCGTTAATATTTGACCTGAAACAACCTAAAATCGTAAATCAGACAGTTCTTTGTGTTATCATAACGCATGCAATGAATGCCTTGCATTCAAGGAGAATACGCCCCTGGGAATGTTTCTGGATTCGAACCAAGGAGCAGTCATCGTGTGTTGTGTGCCGAGTAGCCCAGTGTCCAAATATGTCTGCACGCAGTTGCTGTGTGGGGTGCCTGGACTTGGAGAAGTGAAAGCAAGACGAACCTGTGAATAGAACAAGAGCTTCAAGACTATCCGGCTGGAGTCCTGCTGTGAGAGACTTGTAAATAGACAGCAATTAGTAAGCGTGGCCATTCATTATTGAATAGAACTGTGGTTTATATATGTGTGTGTGCATTTATTGCGTCATCCTGAAATAAATTAGGGCAATAAAACAGTGGGAGATTTATTTGTAACAATATGATAAATGGTAGTTATAGATATGATATATCGGATCATTACAATCTCTCTAATCAAAAGATGCTAGGAAATATAATGAACTCTAACCGCCATTCCCTCGAAAAAATCCGACAAACATCACTCCCCGACCATTCTTGGAAAGTATGACTTCAAATCACTTCATAATGAAATGGCGACTATCACAGTTTGAGTGCTCGGAGTTCCATGAAATTGGAATGAGCGGGATGACCCGGAAAGGAGCCGCCAGGGTTTCTCAGAAGACAAGTCCGCTCGCAATTAAAGAGCTCATAACTTATCAACGTTACACGTTTGCCACTGTGCTCTCTTGAAATTCCAAATTGAAGTACAGCGACCAGTTTTCAAGCACTCGCCAGCTAACAAAATTCGAGAACTCTTGTAGTCAACGTCTATCTAGTTTCATTTCGAGAATGTATGCAAATGTACTGAGTGAAGGACCAAATTAAGAAGGTCAAGGCATTTGTAGATCTAGAAAATGCATCCAATATTGTTAACTGGATCAATCTATTTGAGATTCTGAAAGTAATTGGGATCAGATACCGAGAAAAAAGAATGATCTACAATCTGTACAAAAATCGTCTGGAGTGATGAATCGAGGGATTTGAAAAAGAAGCAGCAATCCATAAAGGAGTAAGGTAAGGCGGATTTTTTCCCGTCTTACTTTTCCATGTTTACTGTATATAGAACGGCTGTAAACGAAATCAAAGAGGAATTTGGAAAGGGGATCACAATTCAATGAGAAGAAATCAAAGCCTGAGATTTTCCGATGATATTATTATTTTATCTCTGTCTGTAGAAGGTGTGGAGAAACTGTTGAGTGGTGTGGACAGAGTCTTGGAGAAGGAGCGCAAGATAAAATAAATAAGTCCAAAACAAAGTTAATGGAGTGCAGTCGAACGGCAGAAAGTATTAGATTAGGAAATGAAGTGTATTGTTTCTTGGGTAGTAAAATAACTAATGAAAGGCAGATGTAAGGAGGACAAGCAAAGAAGGTCTTTCTTAGGAAAGGAAATTTGCTCATTTCGAACATTGATATATGAATTGTAAAGATGTTTTTGAAGACTTTCGTCTGGGATGTGGCATTCTACGGAAGTGAAATACTGACGATAAGTAACTAAGAAAGAAAGATAATAGAAGCCTTTGAAGTGTGATGTTAGAGGAGAAGGTGAGATGGGTAGATCGAATCACAAATAAACAGATACTGAATCGAATCGGTGAGAGGGGATCGATTTGGCTAAATTTGACAAGAAGAAGAGATAGAATGATACAACTCATCTTAAGACACCCAGGACTTGTTCAGTTGATTTTTGAGGAAAGTGTAGGCGGTAAGAACGGTAGTGGTAGAGCAAGGTATGGATATTACAAGCAGATGTAGGATAAAGTAGTTACGTAGAAATGAAATGGCATGGAGAGCTGCATGAAACCAGTCTGTAGACTGATGACTCAAACTGCAACAACACTAAGTGGAACTGAACGATGGTGCTGCAGAGCTCGCAGTATTCTCTAAGGAGGAAGTCAACCCTCGGAGAAAACAAAACAGCTTTACTGAGCGCGATGGCTACGCGGTTAGGGGTCACGTCGTTGTGAACTTGCATTCAGGAGATAGTGAGTTCGAACCCAATGGTCTTCAGACCAACTTTACTGTATGGAAGTAAATATTGGGTGGACTCACGATCTGTTATTGGCAAGTTGTAGCAAACAGACATGAAGGTAGTTGGAAGTGCTACCAATGGCGAGAATGAGGAGATAAAGGCAAAGTTAAGAAAAAACTCGATGGACGAAGCTGTGCACATAAAAGTCCGGTGGGGTCATGTGTGGTGCACTGAGGAGGATAGGTCGGCCATAGACGGTAAGAGAAGTAGAGGGAGGCAAACACAGCGATTATTAGACTCAGTTTTTGATGATAACAGGTGCAGAACTAAACGACGCACAGAGACAGAAGCTTCCAGACTGAACGCTTAAAGTCCTCCTTCCATCCCCTGTCTTCTCAAACGTACACCGCACGTACGCGGCGGACATCATGAACCTATCCCATTTCGAAGTCGGGAAGGCCTAATCTTGTTGAGCCATACACAGTGCACAGCTTATATTGCACAGTATGTGCCGTCTGTGTTATATTTGTGAATTACAAAGTATGTGTTATATTTGCGAATTACAAAGTGTGTGTTATATTTGCGAATTACAAAGTGTGTGTTACACTTGTGAGTTACAAAGTCTGTGTTACATTTCTGATTTACAAAGTGTGTGTTATATTTGTGAATTACAAAGTGTGTGTTATATTTGCGAATTACAAAGTGTGTGTTATATTTGTGAATTACAAAGTATGTGTTATATTTGCGAATTACAAAGTGTGTGTTACACTTGTGAGTTACAAAGTGTGTGTTACACTTGTGAGTTGCAAAGTGTGTGTTATATTTGCGAATTACAAAGTGTGTGTTACACTTGTGAGTTACAAAGTCTGTGTTACATTTCTGATTTACAAAGTGTATGTTATATTTGTGAATTACAAAGTATGTGTTATATTTGCGAATTACAAAGTGTGTGTTACACTTGTGAGTTACAAAGTCTGTGTTACATTTCTGATTTACAAAGTGTGTGTTATATTTGTGAATTACAAAGTATGTGTTATATTTGTGAATTACAAAGTGTGTGTTATATTTGCGAATTACAAAGTGTGTGTTATATTTGCGAATTACAAAGTGTGTGTTATATTTGTGAATTACAAAGTGTGTGTTATATTTGCGAATTACAAAGTGTGTGTTATATTTGTGAATTACAAAGTGTGTGTTATATTTGCGAATTACAAAGTGTGCGTTATATTTGCGAATTACAAAGTGTGTGTTATATTTGTGAATTACAAAGTGTGTGTTATATTTGTGAGTTACAAAGTGTGTGCTACATTTCTGATTTACAAAGTATGTGTTATATTTGCGAATTACAAAATGTGTGTTATATTTGCGAATTACAAAGTGTGTGTTATATTTGCGAATTACAAAGTGTGTGTTACATTTCTGATTTACAAAGTATGTATTACATTTCTGATTTACAAAGTGTGTGTTATATTTGCGAATTACAAAGTGTGTGTTATATTTGCGAATTACAAAGTGTGTGTTACTTTTCTGATTTACAAAGTATGTGTTATATATGTGAATTACAAAGTGTGTGTTACATTTGCGAATTACAAAGTGTGTGTTATATTTGTGAGTTACAAAGTGTGTGTTACATTTCTGATTTACAAAGTATGTGTTATATTTGTGAATTACAAAGTGTGTGTTACATTTCTGATTTACAAAGTATGTGTTATATTTGTGAATTACAAAGTGTGTGTTACATTTGCGAATTACGAAGTGTGTGTTATATTTGCGAATTACGAAGTGTGTGTTACATTTCTGATTTACAAAGTATGTGTTATATTTGCGAATTACAAAGTGTGTGTTATATTTGCAAATTACAAAGTGTGTGTTATATTTACGAATTACAAAGTGTGTGTTACATTTCTGATTTACAAAGTGTGTGTTATATTTGCGAATTACACAGTGTGTGTTACACTCGTGAGTTACAAAGTCTGTGTTACATTTCTGATTTACAAAGTGTGTGTTATACTTGTGAATTACAAAGTCTGTGTTACATTTCGCGACCTTGCCGTGTAGGAAGAGCGTGTCTAGCACCTATAGCTGGACCAGAGTTGTTTATGAGGCAGCTTCACTAAGTACAGACTACTGCGGCTCAGACACTTGCCTCGAATATTAATGAGAAATACATGCATTGGGGCAAGAAATTGGAATTAGCTCTCAACTTATTTCGGCCTTGTTAACACCCGCGACCAACCGTGACGTTTTAACAAGGTCAAACGGCAGCTCAGAGTACAAAATTGCATATAGAAACCGGATACAGTTCCTCTAAGGGTGGCATTTCGCTACCGTGTGGTCGAGTACCACCAAGCAGGTGGCATGGTGGCTTATGACTTCCTTGTGTCAGGCTCCTCACTTTCATCTATTCTATCCGACCTCACTTGGTCAACTCTTGTTCTTTTTTGACCCAACGGTATTACGTAGAAAAGCCTAGGAAGTCATCATTTTCACCCCCTTCATGACCCATGTGTTTCTTTGACCGATATCTTCATTTTTGGAAGTGTCGGATCTCTTACGCTTTATTACACTCTGATTAGTGTTATATAGAGGTCGGTTGCCCAGTTGTACGTCCTCTTGAAACAATAATCACCACCATCGAGCGAGTTGTACGTGCGATTGGAGTCGCGCAGATGTGAGCTTCCATTCGGAAGATAGTGGGTTTGACCCCCACTGCCGGCAGTCCTAAAGATGATTTTCCTGGTTTCTCATTTCCACACCAGGCAAATGCTGGAGTGTACCTTAAATAAGGGCAAGGCCGCTTCTTTCCCATTCCGATCCCTTCTCTATCCCATCGTCGCCATATGACCTACCTGCGTCGGTGCAACATAAATAAAAAAACACCTCCATCATCACCACTGTCAAGGATGAGGCAGTGAAAGTAACAAACTCCGCTGGACGTGAGAATGCTTCTTCTTGAACGTAACAGTTGGAACTGCAAGTGGCGGACCGGCCTGAGTGCCTCAGACGGTTGAGGCGCTGACCTTCTGACAACAACTTGGCAGGTTCGATCCTGACTCAGTCCGATGGTATTTGAAGGTGTTGAAATACGTCATCATCGTGTCGGTAGATTTAATGGCACGTAAAAGAACTCTTGTGGGACTAAATAGCGGCACATCAGCGTCCCCGAAAACCGCAAAAAAGTTAGTGGGACATAAGAATAATAACACTGTTAGTGGCGGCATTAGTACTTACAACTATAGACGGCGGGTTTAAGAGTAACAATAGTCATGAATCATTTCCGGGCACTCAGAGAAAACAGCCCGAGGAGCGGAGCTACCGCTGTCAACGAAAAGGCGAACGTAAGCTTTCTTTCATCCAGTGGAAAATTTTTCCCACAGAGAGCTTTACTTTCCTGGGAGTCCAAACAAATAGTTATTAGGCAAACCAGGACTTTCATGCGGTAACAGGTTAGACTGCAAACTAAATTTGGTTAGTAGGTAGTGTCGGCCACCCGCTCTTCCACAATGTGGAAAGAGTAACATAAATCATAGGGGATTCTGAAGGGCCGTACCCCTAATATTTATGCAAACCCCGTGGCATAATCGTTGTGGAGGTAGACTATACTTGCTACCCTCTTCGGTAAGTTTGCATGCTAACATATTAATACATAAAAATCCTGGCTCTAGCCGTTATTACCAATACTCGACAAAGAGTTGAGAGATATTTTCGAAATATTGAGGAGGTAATGTTTGTGTCGCAGAATAACGATGTGTAAAGGTAGCAACTTGGTACCAGAGAAGCTTAGAAAATACTGAGGGCAAATTGTAGGGTTCTACAAAACTTCAGTTTCTCTAGTCGGAATGAATCCTGGCTGGGCCGTCTCCAATAAAGTGTGCGAAGTGTCTCTGAGCCAGCGTCACGGGATATGCTTGGAGGTACCTCTCAGCTACTGTCATCACTGTCACCGACTTTTAATTACTGTGGAGGACAAGGTCCTGTAACACCTGCTGGAATCTTTGTCAACATTATAGAGCCTTATAAATTAGTTGTATCTCAAACAGAAGTCGTCTGAAAGCAAATCAAAGCTCATCCAATTACACATTGCAAGTTCTTAGACTCTTGGCTACAGTCTTCAACTTAAGCCTCTTTTCTCTCTCTCTCTCTCTCTCTCTCTCTCTCTCTCTCTCTCTCTCTCTCCTTTTTTTTGCTTTACGTCGCGCCGACACAGATAGGTCTTATGGCGACGATGGGATAGGAAAGGCCTAGGAATTGGAAGGAAGCGGCCGTGGCCTTAATTAAGGTACAGCCCCGGCATTTGCCTGGTGTGAAAATGGGAAACCTCGGTAAACCATCTTCAGGGCTGCCTACAGTAGGGCTCGAACCCACTGTCTCCCGATTACTGGATACTGGCCCCATTCCTCAAATCACAGATATTCTGATTATCGTTTCCTTACACAGTCTCCGAGTAGCTTTTAATCGAGGTACAACAATAAAGGAAACAAACGCATAAATCATAAAGGAAGGTAACTGAACAAATTCTATACTGCATTTACATTTTGGAAACATCAAGAGTGAATAACACTGGTCTGGGAGTCACAAGGTGACTGCTCAGACACTGGGTAGTACAGACAAGAAGGCCTAAAATGTTTTTCAATTTTCTGACTATCAGAAGGTCGTTAAGGATCCCTGGGGACGATGTTGGAAGGGAAATTTATGTAGCTTATGAGAAACCATGCCTCCACCAACGATCTTACTTAACTGGAAAGCCAGCATTTCTAGGCATAGCCCGACAACGTCATTTCTATTGCAGCAGACTTTTTAATAATAATGTTATTGGCTTTACGTCCCACTATCTACGTTTACGGTTTTCGGAGACGCTGAGGTGCCGGAATTTAGTCCCGCAAGAGTTCTTTTACGTGCCATTAAATCTACCGACACGATGATGACGTATTTCAACACCTTCAAATACCATCGGACTGAGTCAGGATCGAACCTGTCAAGTTGGTGTCAGAAGGCCAGCGCCTCAACCGTCTAAGCCACTGAGCCCGATGCAGACTTCTTCGCAGAGCTAGCATGTCCATCTTATCCCACTCCTGACAGGCTTTCTAGAGGCCATTGATTGTGCGTGACCGTTTACTTCCTAAGGATCTTTTTAGGAGATCAAATGCACAGAATTCCACGGGTGACCCATCGTGTGCCTTCATCGGAATGCCAGTAAAAGACATTGCACGGATTCCAGTTTCCATCTCCGTCCTCTCTATGAACAGACGAGTAGAGCGAGAGGTGTGGCTGGATCTGATTTTTCGCCCTCACACAGAGTGCTGAGGTATCTGTGTTGTAAATGAGTGTTAAAACCTCTTGCTGATCGTATGTAGACTTCACCTTCACATTATTAGCGACACGCTGAATGATTAAACTGCCACTGTAGCAGAACAGCGATGATCAGGAAACCCCTTGGAAATCTTTCCTGGCATCTTTTATACAATGTTTGATGTATGTTCTTATTTTGTCTCTAGGGTGGTAGTAAATTGAGCGGGGTTTGTTACGATCAGTAAGGTACACATATGCTTCACCTAATATCACCACGTTGTTCCACATGTCCTCTGCCAGATCGCTCTCATACAGATTTCTTGTGTTAGTGCGACGTTCCGAAATGTGACGAGATAACAGCCTGTGAACTCAGTGTTTATGCCGCTTTTCTAATTGCAGGTCCCTGTTGATTATGGTGTTAACGGTTGAAACAGGCATCCGCCAACTTACGTGCGATAGTCCCTTGGGGGGCAGCATTACCACCTGAGACAAGGGCCTTCACTTTCCTCACCATTTCTCGTATACGTCTGGTAACTGGTCGTGGATTGCCTCTGCTTATTCCCCCTCTGTAATTAAACCCCGTCGGCCTTTGCCGTTTTTATTCAATACAGCACTGATTCCGTTCTTTGATATCAAGAAATGGCGCTTCTTGCACATTCCTTGAATTGCAGAATAGCTATATTTATCATCGGAGAGGGCTGTTAAGTAAGGATCAGTCCACGTCGGCATCGTCACGAAACTCCACACACTGACGTGAATCATCGCTCCCCGTTTTGACGTGCTCAAGTTTATAACAGCGTCGCCAGCAGCCTTAAAATTCGTCATCAGAGATCCCGAACGACCTTCTGCATTCAGCTTATTCCATGTATTTCTGCAGTGGCTGGTTTTCTTTAAGATCGGATATCCTTACAATCAGCACGTGAAAATACAAATTCGGGATTGAGCAGAATTCGAATCTCAGCAGCTAAGCCACTCTTCTAATCATTTAATCCATTCATATGATTGATTTTACATTCCCACTAACTAATTTTTTTCGAAGACATCAAGGTGCCGGACTATTGCCTCACAGACGTTCTTTAATGACACGACGCTGGTATATTTGAGCATCTTCAAATCCCACTCGACTGAGTCACGATGCAGTTAACACAAAAATCTATACCCATAATATTAAAGCGTGTTGACTTGAGAGAGGAGCATTGCACGGTGTTGCCACATTCCTTTCTCCTTCCTTTCGCTTGCGGATCACTTGTTCGTGCTCTGTTGTAAATCAGAAGTGAGAGGTTTGGCAACTCCAGGCAACTCGAGCCAGCCAGCAGGCTTATCACCATGACAACGGAAGTCGGTCCGCTCACGTTTCCATGGCAACTACAACCCCTACTCCCTTGCCTCTACCCAGGCAGGCAGTAAAGGGGCTTCGCTCTAAGAACCGTCACAACGCATCTTTCAATATTACGACCATAGTGGCACTAGACTCGTCAGAATATAAAAGATGAATGTATGCTGACGTACCCGTCATTGTTAAAATCAAACCATCTGGGAGCTAGACCGCGGTGCTGGTGACTTCAACGAACTTCATATTCGCTTGGATGTAAATTACAGACAAGAATACAAGTCAATATTGGTTGATTTCCGCACGAAGTGTCATTTCTTACTTTATCGATTTTCTGATGGACTCAGTCACTCCTAAAAACACTTTTGACGGATGAGGTGCCTCCCGTGCGGAGGGCGAGCAGGCAGCAATCATTCTCGGTATTATCATGTCTACCAACTTTTGAATAAGATATTCTGAATCAACCCAGCTTCCATTGTCGTACAGAAACGTTGGTCTGAGAATAGAAAATGTCCGTCAGGGTGAGCTTTTTACGACAAAGAAGGATGACATGACCCTACTTCTTTAACCCACTCCTTCTTTCATGTGAGATGTGCATGTGAGAGAAAGATTTTATGCAAGTGATCGTATCCTTTTTTTTTTTTTTTGTAAGTTTTTCAATATTCGGATTGATCAAACACGCGAAGTGACACGTTGATAACACCCCAACTTCATCATAATCCAATGAACGTTTTAATACCGATTATGTATTTATGGGAGTGGGATGTTATCTTCATATCGAGGTACCAGGTCTACAATAATTAATTTTCCTAAAGTTTCAATAAATAAATAAATAAATAAATAAATAAATAAATAAATAAATAAATAAATAAATAAATAAATAAATAAATAAATAAATAAATAAATAAATAAATAAATAAATAAATGATCTGCATTTAGAACTATGACCCCGGTCACTCTATTTTTCTTTTTGAAATGTTTTTCAAAGAACTTGCTAATCTACTCGTCTTATAAATAAATATTTGTCCTCTCGAATTCTAACTTTATCTTCATATTATAATATTTCCTACTTTTAAAAGCTTCGCTCAAACTTATTCTCCTACTTATGTCATTCTACGCCACCTCTCCACTGACAGCCCGAAACATGGCACATAGCCGAGCAGCTCATCTCCTTACTCCCAAGTCTTCCCAGTCCAAAGTTTGCAACATTTTCATAACACTACTCCTTTGTCGGAAATCACCAGAACAAATCGAGCTGTTTTTTTAAATGGTCTTCAGTTCTCATATAAAGTAATCCTGGTATGGGTGCCATACTCTAACCGCGGTCTTATCAGAGCCTTACACGCCCTCTCCTTTACATCGTTACTATAACCCCTAAATACTCTCATAAACATGTGAAGAGATGTGTAACATTTCCTAACAACTTCGTTAATATGATTACCCCAATGAAGATCATTCCTTATATTAACACCTAGGTACTTACACTGTTCCCCATGAGGAACTGAGAGGAACTGCTCAAACTTACAACTTGACTTTTAAACCTCTGTCCATCTCACGACACTGTGTAGGTCCCCCTGCAGTCGTTCACTATTCCACACAGTATCACATCATCCGCAAATAGCCTTATCTGGCACTGCGGGCCTTTACTCATATCATGCACCGTATATAAGACAAGAAAAGATCCAATAACACTGCCCTGCGGAGCCAAATGTCCACAAAAACAATCTCCACTGAGATCAATATTACAAAGCACAAAGCCTGAAATGAATCTCCAGGCTACAATTCCAGTCAACTCGCACAAGATCGATCACAAGACGGTTTATTCCCATTACAGGCCACACTTACGGAACATACTGTACAATCCTATTAATATTATATAAACTATGGAAGAAACTGAAGGTCGAGGACAAATAGTCTACAAGTGTGATGCGCTGACCACTCTCCCTGTTAATTAAGCTTCATTGTTGACTTTGAGCCACCTTTGTTACAATAACGAGCTTTGTTACTGTTTTAATGGCAGTGAGAGGAAGGAAATTGCGTCTGCTCGATCATGCTGATAATCACTGATGCCCGTCTCCCTTTTTTTTTTTTACGTTAATGTGCCTCATTTGTATTCATTTTCTCCCATCGGCTCGGAAAGATGAAAGGCGACTCCTACAGGACAACCGTTACACGCGGATCCACCGTGTTTTTACCGAGATAAAGAACGTAAGGAGCATCTTCTCTTACTAACACTTGGTGCACGCAGCCACAGGCAGGCCTGCCAAGAATTCTTTAGCGACTGTACATAAACATACATAGAAATGTATTTTTATTTTCTCTTCTTGACTTCATACCTAGCGGCGACAACGCTGAACTTGTTCTCGCTTATTTCATTCAGGGTCTTCGCTTTCATTTTTCCTCTCCTTTCGTGAATTTCTGAATTCCCTCACAGTTTCTGAAAGTAAGGGAGACTTTCCGGTCTAGAAAGCCAAGAATAACTCCCGAGAGGATTCGTCGTGCTGACTACACGACACCTCGTAATCTGCAGGCCTTTGGGCTGAGCAGCGGTAGCTTGGTAGGCCAAGGCCTTTCAAGGGCTGTAGTGCCATGGGGTTTGGTTTCGTTTTCTTTAAGGGAGATTTTCATTTTCCGGCCTTTAAAATCATTCCATTCATTTATTGGATCATACCTTGGAGTGTGAAAAATCATTTTTTCCTAGTCTAAAACACCACGAACACCTATTTGATGATGATAGTTGAGAACTACATTCCTACCAGCTCAGTGAGTTTGTTGTGGTGAAGTAGATTTGCAGTAGTTCACTCTCATAGTTCTTGTGTATTAGATTGCAACTAGTTCGATATAACTTTTGTGAACTAGACCCCTACCAGCTCAGTGAATTTATTCTGGCAACTAGAATTTACTTCATACTTTATTTCATACTATGATGTAACTGCCTCCTTCCCGTACTCAAAAAAGCACGGACAATGATCGCACTCTGACTGGTTGAACTCCGCTTCACAGTAATGTAAACACGGAGAGTCAGAGAGATTACGAACTCAAACTTGTTGAGCTGTTTCTCCGTGGATCCGCGTCTCAGCATTCCCAGTTCAAGTAATCTGCCACCATCATAATACTGACTAATGTATTTCCAACAGATAGATATCGTATATATTACAGTACATCGTAGAGTTCATATAACATTCATTAATCCAGGACCGGAGGCCATGTTTACGACTCTGGTACCTTAGGGGACTGTTCATCCTGCTATTTTATTACCAGATAACTCCACGCGCACACATTATATATTTCTTAGCAACATACAACAAAACGAAAAGAAACAACTTTTACCTTTTCGAAAATCAAATGATCATAAATATGTTTCATGCCCATCCAGCAACGACTGCTAATTTCAGATTACAACCGGCCTGCACGGTTGCTAGGTAACATTGTCTGACCATACATCCATACCTTACATCACTGCCTGCACGGTTGCTAGGTAACATTGTCTGACCATCCACCCATACCTTACATCACTGCCTGCACGGTTGCTAGGTAACATTGTCTGACCACCCATCCATACCTTACATCACTGCCTGCATGGTTGCTAGGTAACATTGTCTGACTATACATCCATACCTCACATCACTGCCTGCATGGTTGCTAGGTAACATTGTCTGACTATACATCCATACCTCACATCACTGCCTGCATGGTTGCTAGGTAACATTGTCTGACCATCCACCCATACCTTACATCACTGCCTGCATGGTTGCTAGGTAACATTGTCTGACTATACATCCATACCTCACATCACTGCCTGCATGGTTGCTAGGTAACATTGTCTGACCATCCATCCACACCTTACATCACTGCCTGCACGGTTGCTAGGTAACATTGTCTGACCACCCATCCATACCTTACATCACTGCCTGCATGGTTGCTAGGTAACATTGTCTGACTATACATCCATACCTCACATCACTGCCTGCATGGTTGCTAGGTAACATTGTCTGACCATACATCCATACCTTACATCACTGCCTGCACGGTTGCTAGGTAACATTGTCTGACTATACATCCATACCTCACATCACAGCCTGTACGGTTGCTAGGTAACATTGTCTGACCATCCATCCACACCTTACATCACAGCCTGCACGGTTGCTAGGTAACATTGTCTGACCATCCATCCATACCTTACATCGTAGCCTGCACGATTACTAGGTAACATTGTCTGACCATCCATCCATACCTTACATCCAGGGGCGTATTCTCCTTGAATGCAAGGCATTCATTGCATGCGTTATGATAACACAAAGAACTGTCTGATTTACGATTTTAGGTTGTTTCAGGTCAAATATTAACGATTTCATCTCTCAGAAGTTCAAAAGGTCCGCGCAACTGTACTGGTTCCGTTGCTTGACTACGTGTGGTGCTGGTGTAGTCTCACCGTCTACTCCACTCTCGGAAGAAAGAGACAGCAAATGGAGGAGTTAACGACGTAAGGCATTCAATCTTAAAATTGCATTCAGTGGCAGACGTAGTTCTGAAACCCTCCGAACGATGTCGCTGCAATTGAAACTTGGTCAGAATTTGTCACCCCATACCCGTGCTACCCTCTGCCATCTGTTAGCAACTTGGAGAAAGTCGACATGTTTACAGCGAACGGGACACACAGATTACCCCCTAGCGAGAACCCAACGTGACGAAACTGACCAATGCCACTAGGGTGACTTATCTCCAGTGCTTGAGTTGTGGCTAACTAGTGAGTTAATTCATTGTGTTTTGCTGATTAGTGAGTTCATTCTGTGTGTGCTGTTCCTGTGCTATTCGTCGTTTTCGGAGTTTTATTATATTTTGCGCAATGTGGTATTAACGATGGACGAGTCTAAAACGGATATAATTGTAAATCAGTTTGAAAAGCCATTTACTGGCCGTTCGTTTGATGAAAAGATGCAAATAGTTAAAGCCGCGAGACCTCTACCTTTTCTCGTAAATTTCTTCTTCTTCTTCTTAATCTGCTTACCCTCCAGGGTTGGCTTTTCCCTCGGACTCAGCGAGGGATCCCTCCTCTACCGCATCAAGGGCAGTGTCCTGGAGCTTCAGACTCTGGGTCAGGGGATACAACTGGGGAGGATGACCAGTACCTCGCCCAGGCTGCCTCACCTGCTATGCTGAACAGGGGCCTTGCGGGGGATGGGAAGATTGCTAGTATTTTTTTTGCTAGGGGTTTTACGTCGCACCGACACAGATAGGTCTTATGGCGACGATGGGATAGGAAAGGCCTAGGAGTTGGAAGGAAGCGGCCGTGGCCTTAATTAAGGTACAGCCCCAGCATTTGCCTGGTGTGAAAATGGGAAACCACGGAAAACCATCTTCAGGGCTGCCGATAGTGGGATTCGAACCTACTATCTCCCGGATGCAAGCTCACAGCCGCGCGCCTCTACGCGCTCGGCCAACTCGCCCGGTGGGAAGATTGGAAGGGATAGACAAGGAAGAGGGAAGGAAGCGGCCGTGGCCTGAAGTTAGGTACCATCCCGGCATTTGCCTGGACGAGAAGTGGGAAACCACGGAAAACCACTTCGAGGATGGCTGAGGTGGGAATCGAACCCACCTCTACTCAGTTGACCTCCCGAGGCTGAGTGGACCCCGTTTCAGCCCTCGTACCACTTTTCAAATTTCGTGGCAGAGCCGGGAAGCGAACCCGGGCCTCCGGGGGTGGCAGTTAATTACATTAACTACTACACCACAGAGGCGGACCCTCGTAAATTTAAAAAGAGAAAACAAGAATTGTGTACGCACGTTCAATCCAGAAACTTACAGTAAAACTGTTTGGCTCGAGTTCACTTACATGTAATTAGGGTGAGTAGAATTGAAATTTACTTAATACATTGTGTTAACTGCATGGTTACTAGTTGCATGCCTCAGTGGAGATTCCAGAATACGCCACTGCTTACATCACAGCCTGCACGGTTGCTAGGTAACATTGTTTGACCATCCATCCATACCTTATATCACAGCCTGCACGGTTGCTAGGTAACATTGTCTGACCATCCATCCATACCTTACATCACAGCCTGCACGGTTGCTAGGTAACATTGTCTGACCATCCATCCATACCTTACATCACAGCCTGCACGGTTGCTAGGTAACATTGTCTGACCATCCATCCATACCTTACATCACAGCCTGCACGGTTGCTAGGTAACATTGTCTGACCACCCATCCATACCTTACATCACAGCCTGCACGGTTGCTAGGTAACATTGTCTGACCATCCATCCATACCTTATATCACAGCCTGCACGGTTGCTAGGTAACATTGTCTGACCATCCATCCATACCTTACATCACAGCCTGCACGGTTGCTAGGTAACATTGTCTGACCATCCATCCATACCTTATATCACAGCCTGCACGGTTGCTAGGTAACATTGTCTGACCATCCATCCATATCTTACATCACAGCCTGCACGGTCGCTATGGTTACACTTCCATCACACATTTTGTCGAGTCACGTTACACAAATTTTCGGACGACCCGCAACCATAAGTCCTATTTATATCAAAAAGTCACTGCATGAACGATTTGCGTCGTGACGAATCAAAATGGTTTATTATGAAATTCTTTGCATTTAAAACACTGTAAGTATATTCACCATGGTAAGTATTGTACAGAACAGCCACTAAGTTCACGTCACTCGTAAGGTGAAAGGTCGTACCAGCAGAGCTACAGTACTATTGTTCAGTACGAGCTATTGTCGTAGAGAAAGGAGTGAGCCGCAAGAAAACTAAATGCCACTAATCTCCGCTGGATGGTCAATGACGGCTGCAGAGTTCCGCAATGTGACACTGATGTGAACATCGCTGCTCCGCGCAGCGGGAACTGTAAAAGAAGGTTTTTTTCTGGATTATGCAGAGGACACAGCAAATACTTGTCTCGGTGGCTTGCCAGTCCAATGAATTATACTTGTTGATGGCTTCTTGTAGGCAAGCCGGCCAGCAGATACCGCATATTCATGTTCCTTGTGAAGTCCAGCAGTTAGTGTCTGCGTGTTTGAGGACAAGACGATCTCCTCTAAACACACATTGTACTTTCATACTTCCCCCATTGCCATACCCGTCTTCCCACCGTGTCAGTTCGAAGGGCAAACAGATGGTGTCCTATAAGTTTGCCAGTTTATCGTTAAAGTTATGACACGTACATTTCCTTTTAAACCGATTCTGTAGCTTTAGACCAGAAACCATCAATTTATACTGTGGTGTAGTCTGGATGGATTGTGCTCAACTCCTGAACCGTAATGGTAATGTCAATAGAAACAATTACAGCAAATATGATTTATTTTAACATTCTTCATTTTAGGCAAGAAACATAATACTTTATGATGGTTGAAAATAGTTTAGAACATTATGAACTGATCTTTCCTGTGGCATAACATGTTAAAAACACAGCCTCACAAGCGATGTGTTCTACCGTCACAAGGCAAATATGACGTGGCGTAGATTCCCGTTGCTTTCACCACTGAGCGAGATGATCCAGTCTAGTGAAATGTGTCCCTAGCGACAGCTCTGGTGGTGATTGTTTTAAGAGCAAATATCCTGTATGCTAACATTTCAGAGAGAGAAATACAAGCGATCCGACACTTGGGAAACTGAAGGTATCGACCAAGAAAAAAGACAAGGGCCACGAAGGACGTGAAAATAAAAGACTCCCTAGGCCTCGCAACCTAACACCGTCGGGGTCGGAAAAGAACAAGAGTTGATCAAGGTAGATCGGATAGGATATATGAAAGTGAGGAGCCTGAGGGGAGCAAGTGCCAAGGCTCAGTTAAAGGCCCCGTGGTTGACAACCCACACTCCCAAGTTAAGAGCCTCTGCGGCCCATTTTACTCGCCTCTTACGGTAGGCAGGGGATACCGTGCGTATTGTTCTACCGCCCCCACTCAGAGGGGTAGATATTCTCCCAAGCTGATTGCAACTGTAGGTGACACTTCTGTATAGAACTCCACATTTAGAGTGACATATTTGCAGAATACTGTATGTGTTTATCACAGTGATCTGTTTCATGTTTCTGTAGATGAGTTGCCTTCTGCGCATATGAACTACAGTCGAAACCCGTTAGAACGACTCTGAAGGGACCGCCAATTAGCAGTCGCTAAAAGCGACAGTCGCACAAACCGGTTAGAACGACTCTGAAGGGACCGCCAATTAACAGTCGTTATAGGCGATAGTCGCACAAACCGTCTATAACGACTCTGAAGGGACCGCCAATTAGCAGTCGCTAAAAGCGACAGTCGCACAAACCGGTTAGAACGACTCTGAAGGGACCGCCAATTAACAGTCGTTATAGGCGATAGTCGCACAAACCGTCTATAACGACTCTGAAGGGACCGCCAATTAGCAGTCGCTAAAAGCGACAGTCGCACAAACCGGTTAGAACGACTCTGAAGGGACCGCCAATTAACAGTCGTTATAGGCGATAGTCGCACAAACCGTCTATAACGACTCTGAAGGGACCGCTAATTAACAGTCGCTAAAAGCGACAGTCGCACAAACCGGTTAGAACCACTCTGAAGGGACCGCCAATTAACAGTCGTTATAGGCGATAGTCGCACAAACCGTCTATAACGACTCTGAAGGGACCGCTAATTAACAGTCGCTAAAAGCGACAGTCGCACAAACCGGTTAGAACGACTCTGAAGGGACCGCCAATTAACAGTCGTTATAGGCGACAGTCGCACAAACCGGTTAGAACGACTCTGAAGGGACCGCCAATTAACAGTCGCTAAAAGCGACAGTCGCACAAACCGGTTAGAACGACTCTGAAGGGACCGCCAATTAACAGTCGTTATAGGCGATAGTCGCACAAACCGGTTAGAACGACTCTGAAGGGCCGCCAATTAGCAGTCGCTAAAAGCGACAGTCGCACAAACCGGTTAGAACGACTCTGAAGGGACCGCCAATTAACAGTCGCTAAAAGCGACAGTCGCACAAACCGGTTAGAACGACTGTGAAGGGACCGCCAATTAACAGTCGCTAAAAGCGACAGTCGCACAAACCGGTTAGAACGACTCTGAAGGGACCGCCAATTAACAGTCGTTATAGGCGATAGTCGCACAAACCGTCTATAACGACTCTGAAGGGAGCGCCAATTAGCAGTCGCTAAAAGCGACAGTCGCACAAACCAGTTATAACGACTCTGAAGGGACCGCCAATTAACAGTCGTTATAGGCGATAGTCGCACAAACCGGTTAGAACGACTCTGAAGGGACCGCCAATTAACAGTCGTTATAGGCGATAGTCGCACAAACCGGTTAGAACGACTCTGAAGGGACCGCCAATTAGCAGTCGTTATAGGCGATAGTCGCACAAACCAGTTATAACGACTCTGAAGGGACCGCCAATTAGCAGTCGCTAAAAGCGACAGTCGCACAAACCGGTTAGAACGACTGTGAAGGGACCGCCAACTAACAGTCGTTATAGGCGACAGTCGCACAAACCGGTTAGAACGACTCTGAAGGGACCGCCAATTAGCAGTCGTTATAGGCGATAGTCGCACAAACCGGTTAGAACGACTCTGAAGGGACCGCCAATTAGCAGTCGTTATAGGCGATAGTCGCACAAACCAGTTATAACGACTCTGAAGGGACCGCCAATTAGCAGTCGCTAAAAGCGACAGTCGCACAAACCGGTTAGAACGACTCTGAAGGGACCGCCAATTAGCAGTCGCTAAAAGCGACAGTCGCACAAACCGGTTAGAACGACTGTGAATGGACCGCCAACTAACAGTCGTTATAGGCGATAGTCGCACAAACCGGCTATAACGACTCTGTAACAGAATAAAATTAACACTTCAAAAAACATAAGGTGAATTGAGTAGTGTATTTGTGGAGTGGGAGTGAAGAGATTTTTTTCTTGTAATCTTTACACAGTAAGTACTGTGAGCAAAGTTTAAAACAATAAATCAGGACAGACGTGTGACACAGTGTGATACAGCCACGTGCTGACGTTTGTTTCCTACACTTTCACTCTCCTTTGAGTCACATTGACTATTTAACAGACATTTGAATCTACAATCTAGTGAAAACAAGACTTTGAAAATAAGCTTTGATGATGATTGTTTTTTTAAAGGGGCCTAACATCTGAGGTCATCGGCCCGAAAATAAGCTTTACGTTGTTGCTAGCAATTCCTAAAAGCGTAACAAACAAAAACCAACATTGGACTCTATAGTCTATAGTCTCTATTGTCTGAAAATGTGATAAGAATACGCTTTTTTTATACGATATGTCTTACTAAGTGATTTTTAAATACAGTGTTTAATAGCATTTAGACGGGACTATTAGATTTCCTCGTTATATCCTAAACTTCATTATAAGCGGTGTCGTACAAACGATTTCTTAAATACAGTAAAGTAAACTCGTGTCCTCATCCCGAGGTGGTGCAGCTCTTTTCAGGTACACCCCCATTTGAGGTGAGCTGCATGTACCATTTCAACCACATACCAGCCCTCCTGCCATTCTTTAAATTTCTGGCAGTACCGGGAATCGAACCCAGGCCCCCGAGGACGGCAGCTAATAACACTAACCGTTACGCTACGGAGGCGAACTTGTGTTTATGTAGGATTTCGACAGTACCGTTAGATTTCGCCGTTATATCCGACATGTCGTTATAAGCGATACAGTACTGAGTGATTTTTAAATATATTGTTTATATAGTGTTAAGACGGGACCATTAGATTTCCTCGTTATATCCAAAACTTCGTTATAAACGATGTCGTACTACAGTACACTATTTTTAAATAAAGTGTTTATACAGGATTTCTACGATACCGTTAGATTTCGCCGCATATCCGAGTGATGTCGCAATAAAAGATATTTACTGTAGATTCATTTAGCTCTTTTAGGAGTTTTAACACACTCACATCTTTCAGTTGATCTTCAGTACTTCATATATCTATCGAGAAACGTTTGTCTTGACAAGTGGTGTGACCCTCGTTACCCTGAATTCCTTCATGTCCCGGCACTGACTGAGTTGTGTTTGTACAGTCGCATCGTTTGAGAGGCTGTGTGTACCGCCCCCACCGACATGAAGTAACGAAGAAGGGAAAAAAGGACAGACACTTGTAGCCCTTTGAGAACGAAAAGTGTCGACAAGCATAAATAGCGGCCCAGCCCGTTAGTCGTGAAGTGGCCGATAAACTCTGAGCCATTGAGACTAGACGATAGTGGAAGGTGTGAGCTATCAGCAGCAGACTCCACATGTTCTTAGCTTTGTGCCAGACTGAGTAGCTCTGACGGTACAGACTTCAAGTTCGTGCGTTCGATGCACCGCCGTCTCGATCCTCTTATACTGCCTGCTCTATGCCACTAGTTTAACACAGGAAGGCGCGACTACCAATATTTCTCCAAGTCGCCGTAAGAGTGCAGCAGTAGACGCACAATCTTCGCTGTCAGTGTGGGTGTAGCACTGTGTTATTGGTGCATGAATGTGTGTGAAAACCTGAGTTATTTCGTACAATGAGTAAACGTGTCTCGTCACTTCCGTTCGTACAAGAGATATTTTGTATAGAACTGTGAAATGAATTAATCATGTTATGCTTATAGATATTTCAAAAGTGATTTTAAGGTGTTGGTACTTGTTTCTTTCCGTTCGTGCAAGGTATATTTTTCGTAGAACTGAAACTTCAGATTCTTTCCCCGAAATATTCAACTGTTGTATACCATTTTGCCAATCTCGACAAGGTAGTTCGCAGCCAGAAAAGATACGACTCCATGACATACCGTCTAGAAGGGAATTAAGAGAAAAGCGGCTGTCGGCTTTATCTAGGCAAGGACCTAATGAAGGAAGTAATCGCATATCCTCAGATTACTCTCGCATCTGTGCCTTTACACCTTATTTCAGAAGGTGATGCAGCCTCCGCGGCTCAGGCGGCAGCGCGCCGGCCTCTCACCGCTGGGTTCTGTGGTTCAAATCCCGGGCACTCCATGTAAGATTTGTGCTGGACAAAGCGGAGGCGGGACAGGTTTTTCTCCGGATACTCCGGTTTTCCCTGCCATATTTTATTCAAGCAACACTCGAATATCATTTCATCTGTCGTTCATTAATCATTGCCCCGGAGGAGTGCGACAGGCTTCGGCAGCCGGCACAATTCCTATTCTCGCGGCTGGATGGGGGCTTCATTCATTCCATTCCTGACCCGGTCAAATGACTGGAAACAGGCTGCGGATTTTTTTCCAGAAGGTGATTAAAGCCGTGGAGGATAGTGGATTCTTTGTGATAAGAATTGTGACGGACAATCCCAAAACAAAAGTCTTCATGTTTAGACATTTTGGACAACCTCAGATATGCAGACGATAATATTCCAATCAAACTAGAAACAGGAAATCAAAACCTAATTTGAGGGTACTAGGTTCGTGTTGGTGAAGAGAGGATGGAGTGTGACATTTGTGTCAGCAACATCTCACTGCCTAGGGCTTCGACACCGCTAAATGGAACTGATTATGCATCAGGACAGAGGAGGAGTTCGATACCGAAAACTTTGTTTTGTTGCTTTGGTGAAGCATCTGCAGGAGTTTGTTTAAGCTGCTGTGCCCTATTGTCGAAGTCCTTCAAACGTACAAGCGTAATATGAGGATTTGCGACGTCTTCCCTTTCAGAATACCGGGCGATTTAGCCGTGTGGTTAGGAGCTCGCAGCTGTGAGCTTGCATCCGGGAGATAGTGGGTTCGAACCCCACTGGCGGCGGCCCTGAAGATGGTTTTCCGTGGTTTCCCATTTTCACAAAAGGCAAATGCTAGGGCTGTACCTTAATTAAGACTACGACCGCTTCCTTCACAATTCCTAGGCCTTTCCTATCCCATCGTCGCCATAGGACCTATCTGTGTCGGTGCGACGTAAAACAAATAGCAAATAAAAACATTTGAGAATGTGTTTTGTTGCAGTGTGAGGTCAAAGAACATAAGCAAACTGTTAGTGATATTATCCTAACCAAGTTCGTAAGATCACTTATTTGATATTGCGTTGGCAAGAACACAATAAGTGCAGTACCACTCCAAGCCTTCGTCCAGGAAAATCTTTAAATTGTGCATGAAGAGGCCAACTGCGACTTCATACAGGTAATATTGCCGATATTTAATATTACTGATGTAATTTACGAGCTTCAGTGAACATATGACCATACTGCATAGTGTTTTGTAGACTGTCGTCATTAGAATAAGTTTGGAACATTGTGCGTCTATGTCTGCCAACTAGCGGAGAAATTTTGTAACAGCGTAGTCGCAAAAAGGCTCGCATAGAGCATGCAGTATAGGAGGATCGAGACGGCGGTGGTTCGATGCTAGCTCAGGCTGGTCATATTTGATACGGTTCAAATACGTCAGCCTCGTGTCGGCAAGTAAAACAACTCCTGCGGGAAAAATTATGCCGCCAGAAAAAATATATAGCTACATTAATTCAGTAATTCCCAGCTGAACGTAGGGCTTCCACAAACAATCACCACCACAATCTGTACTTCGGTAGTTGTGGTCAGAGTGGTGGTGGTGGTGATTATTGTTTTAAGGGGAAGTACAACTAGGCAACCATCCTTCATATAACATTAATCAGAGAGAAAAATGGAAGGGATCCGACACTTCGGAAAATGAAGGTATCGACCAAAGGAAGATAAGGGTCACGCAGGGCGTGAAAATGAAAGACTCCCTAGGCCCAAGTTCTCTAATGCCGTTGGGAACGGAAAAGAACAAGAATTGACTAAGGGAGGTGGGATAGAACAGGTGAAAGTGAGGAGCTTGACACAAGTAAGTGGATGCAATGCCAAGGCTCAGCTAAGGACTCGTGGTCGCCAAACCACGGTCCCAAGTTGAGAGCCCCTGGGGCACGTTGTCTCCTCTTACGACACGCAGGGGATACCACGGGTGTTCTTCTACCGCCCCCCTCGCCTCCCACTGGGGGAAGCTGTGGTCAGAGTCCTGGGAAGGTCGTGCAAACCAACACCTGGTATCGGAATCTCTGCCTTAACATAACGCAGTCTATTTGATGTCTCCCTGTATGTCCATGTGTACAGCCGTCGTGCTGGTGATCGGTGCAGAATTCAACCAGCCGACTTTGTCCCTCTCCTACGACATTACCTTCGCTTCTTTGAACCATTTCAGTCTCCCATCACAATTAGATTATTGTCTCCTTTTCCATCTATATTCTGAAAACACAAACATATTTTATCAAAGTACTGCGAAAAACGTAAAACAAAGCAATTTCCTCAACTGTGGAAGGGCTAACTGGAGTCTTGGATAGCTCTATCAAAGTAAACAAAAATATTCGAAAAGCACTTCCGCTCTAAATGCTGTTCCGGAAAAACAGCCTAAAATGCTTGTTTATTACTCGTTTTCGTTTTTATTCACATTCTAGCCATAATTCTTGCTGTAATGTTTTCCTTGGCTGAATATCCTCAGACGTTCTGAAAAATGCCCACACCGAGTGTTGTTAAAAGGGCTCTGCACTCACTCACATTAGCGCTCGTAGTGGTAGAAAAAGACAGACTGCTAATCAAATCGACCGGATAACGATGACTGAGAAAAGGACTGTAAGTTTTAGGAATAAATAAAAAATATATATTCTCCTACTATGTTATGTTTATTTACCTAAAATTCGTAGCTCATATCGCTAGGATGTTGTCAACATTGTGTTGCTTGCCTCACAGGCTAGAAGTGTGGACTTTTTAACTGAGAGTTTGACAGAACGGTTGAAGCGACTGACATTGTAAAGCATTCTGAAGAAACCTCTTGACCTGAATATTTGCAGAGTGTCTTTGAAGGTATGAACAGTTCTTTCAGTACATTTTTAAATTATTAAAGAAAATGTAGCGTTGTGAGTGGCGAATGCGCTAAGTACTTGAAGGCCACCTGAATCGTGAGAGCGCTGAGCAGGCAGCACGATAGAAGAGGTGGAAAGGGATATACACGCATGCGCAGTCCAGGCATCGGAACGTCTCCCAACGGCTCCTAAACGGAACCAGATTCTAAGAAGTATGTACGAAAATTATTTGGAAATAATAAGTAGGGATCGAGCTGAACAGAGATCTCTAATTCCTCGAACTGACCTATCATCTGATAAAACACTCCCATTTTCTTTCAAGAGTCAACAATTTCCAATTCGCTTGACATTTTGTATCACCGTGCTCGATAGCTGCATTCGGTTAAGTGCGGCCAGTATCCAGTATTCAGGAGATAGTGGGTTCAAATCCCAATGTCGGCAGCCCTATAGATGGGTTTTCCGTGGTTTCCCACTTTCACACCACGGAAATGCCAGAGCAGTACCTTAATTAAGACCACGTTCGCCTCCTTCCCACTTATAGCCATTCAGTATCCCATCGTGGCCGTAAGACCTATATGTGTCGGCACGACGTACCGAAACTTGTAAAAAAAAGTACAAGGAATGCCGTATTTAAGGAAATCCTTCAGTAAATATTTTCCCCGTTGAATATCATGTCTTGACGGGTTTCAGCTACTATTGTAATATATCTTCTATCTCTTCATATATTCTTTCGATTTCTTCATCATCCACTGAACTAGCAGACATACAAACCCGCACTATTGTGGTGGGCAATGATTAGGTGTATATCTTGAAAACAATAATCCGTTTGTGATTGATTAAAAATCAAAATCGAATTTACATGTTAAAATAACGGGACATGTTTCGCCTATAATATAATAGGTATCTTCAGGCGTATTGTCCAACATTAAAATTAAAGTGGTAAATTAATGTTAAGGACAACACAGCTGAAGATGTCTATCATATTATAGGTGAAACATGCCCCGTTATTTTAACATGTTACTTCGATTTTAATTTTTAATAAATCACAAAGTGTATTGAAAAGTTACTTCTCGTGTAATATCACGTCATCATTGGATTAATGGTTACGGTAATCCTAAAAATAAGAGGGAGTTGTCGTGCTGATGGAATCATTTAATTTTTTCTATAGTTGTTTATATTGTTCTAGTTTTTTCATGAGCTTATACGTAGTTCAATACGGATCCCAATATGAAATTTATAACTTGCAACAATAATCTGTTCACTAAACTGGTCGTAGTAGTTTACCTACTGCCCTATTTTCGTATGCATTATTATACCAACTACTGCATATCCCCTGTTTGATTTTGTGTTGATAGGACTGTTTTCGTCTGGCAAACATCTTGCTCTTCCTGGCAACGTATTTCACTTATACCAAATACACATAATTTTAATCTCCCCGCTCCGTCTTGCAGAATGTCAGCATCCCTCTTCCTGATGATTGCCCCGATCTCGTGTAGTCCCCACCCGGAGATCCCAATGATGTCTTATTTCTGTGTAATCCGAACTTCAATTAGCTTAAAGGGCGAGGTGCTTGCACGCGGCATGAGGTTTCTCACGGTAAGGTGCAGTCACGAGACTCGCGGTTACGCTTGGACGAGGCTAACACTGAAATAAGAAATTACAGTACGTTCGCCTTCAAATACGCTGAGCTCATCTGTTTGCTCTGCCGCTGAACCTTGTCGCACATTAAAGCACATCTGCACTAAATTTCCACGCTTCTGAAGGAGAAACGTTTATTGTTCAATAAATGCTTCAAGGATGCTACCAAAAAATGTATGTTTATTCAGTCTTTAGCCCGACGGCTGGTTGGATCCTCAAGAGCTGTCATACATGGCCTAGGCATCACTGAAGAGGCGTACAAGGGAAATGAGTGATTTTGCTTTCCTCACTGAGCCAGAAGTTGCTATTACACAACAGTCTGCCAAGCCCACTGAAATGCATGCACCAACCAGCCCTATGTACAACATTTTCACACCATTCATCACAGAGACTGGCTGCATAAGGAATGTCATTAATAGCATCGCTCATACCTCAGTCACTTTCATATTTTAATTGGACACCCCGTAATGGAAGCCTTCCACAAGCATTAGAATTTTGATGTATCGAGTAAGTTGGCTGTAGGAAAAGATGGGTTCGAATTCCGTCAGTGGCCTTCTGATCCCAATGGGTGGTGATCATTGTTTTAAGAGGAAGTACAACTGGGCAACCATCCCCTATACAACACTAATCGGAGAGACAAAAATACTTCGAAAAGTGAAGGTATCGGCTAAAGAAAGACAAGGGCCACGAAGGGCGTGAAAATGAAAGACTCCCTAGCCCTCGGGCGCTATAATAGCGCCGGGGTCGGAAAAGAACAAGGGTTGACCAATGGAGGTCGGATAGGATAATGCAGATGAAAGTGAAGACCTGGCAAAGTAAGTGGAAGCAATGCCAGGACTCAGTTAAGTGTCCCGTGGTCGCCAATCGACGCTCCCAAGTTAAGAGCCCATGGGGCCTCTTTTAGCCATCTCTCCGTAGCGTAACGGCTAGTGTTATTAGCTGCCGTACTCGGGGGCCTGAGTTTGATTCCCGGTACTGCCAGAAATGTATGAATGGCAGGAGGGTACGTGCAACTCACCTCCCTTGGGGGTGTGCCTGAAAGGAGCTGCACCGCTTCCCGATGAGCACACGAGTTACTCACCCACGAGGGACCTGATGCCAACATCGCGAGTTCGGATCACCAGGAGCATGTGACGTCAGCGGACTCTGTGTGCCGAGCTTATCACAAACACGTTTACGTTGTAGGCCTAATATAATATTGTCACATGCTTAAAACTATTATTGTTATTATTTTGTTTCTGTGCTTTTGTGAATCTTGGAGACAGCCAGAATAGTGAGACCTTTTGTTAATACTGTATGTTTAAAAATCATTTTTAAATATACCGGAAATGTTAGTGTTTACAGCTCCGAACTGCTTGAAAGAATTTGAAATAAGGACCCTCCACACGTACAGATTGAAATAATATTCACCGATGAAGTGGAGAATGTGTGGGAATGTTTTTGGAAGTAACTGTTCCTATTTTCAACAAGTGCTTGGGGGGGGGAGGGGGGGGCAGGCCTAACAGTCCAGGTTGCAAATCTCTTTCAAAATCAGAGGGCAGAAATGCTCGAAGTAAATAGTGAGATTTTAGATTTTAAAACATATTTCCTTTTAAAAACTCTACCCATTGTTTGTGCAGAGTTGGGTCTTTTGGGACTCTATAAAAGGACAACTTACTGTAGCCTACGTTTCTTTGCGTTGTTGGGATGGTTCGTACAGCACGGAATTTTAACAGCACAAATACGACATTGACGGGAGTTTGTTTCACTCACGAACGATACGCGTGAGTTCACCACTTTTGAAACATTCGCAAACCCTGAAAGTAATTAAATAAATAATGTGCACACCACAGATGAACAGCAATGCACCGAATTTCACTGCTTAGAGTGAGAACACTAACACCAAAGATTATACAGATGATATTAACGCGTAAAACAATGTATAGTGTAATGGGAGGAAGAGTCCAGTGACGTCACGACCACAGCAGTCCACTGCGCATCCGTCTCTCTTCTAGTTACCGTGATTTGAACCTCCATGTAGTGCAATTGGTGTTTACTCAACAATAATTGAAAATAAATACTGTTCATTATTGACTTCTTGATTTGTGTACCGCAAGTCGTTTCTACTGTCTGCAAACGTACCAGAACATTCTGGAAAACGTACAATTAGGAAATATGAAATTATTCACAAAATATTCAGCTTGACCGCCTCTGCGGTGTAGTAGTTAGTGTGATTAGCTGCCACCCCCGGAGGTCCGGGTTCGATTCCCGGCTCTGCCACGAAATTTGAAGAAAGAGCGTCTTCTCAGCCTCGGGAGATCAAATGAGTAAAGCGAGTGTTTTCGCACATCAGCCATCCTCGAAGTGATTTCCCACTTTTCCTCCAGTCAAATGCCGGGATGGTACGTAACTTAAGGCCACGGCCGCTTCTTTCCCTCTTCCTTGCCTGTCCCTTCCAATCTTCCCATCCCTCCGCAAGGCCACTGTTCAGCATAGCAGGTGAGGCCTCGCGGACTACGTACTGGTCCTCCCCCCAGTTGTATCCCCAACAAAATGTCTCACGCTCTAGAACACTGCCCTTGAGGCGGTAGAGGTGGGATCCCTCGCTCAGTCTGAGGGGAAAACCAACCCTGGAGAGAAAACGGATTAAGAAAGAAATATTCAACTTTGTTTTTCTCATAAGTAACTTTCTTGCGTTATTCAGCCAGCTAGGATCATTATGTTACTATTACTGCGCTCAGAACAGTAGTCCACTCTGAAGAGGCAGACAACGTACGACAGAAGAGGAAATGCCATCAGCCAATTAAGTGTCGCTCTGACCACCACTCCCAGTCAGTGTAGCAATTAGCCTTGTTCACTGCGCTAGAATAGTGATGGAGCTGTGTGTGGAACTTGATCTTGTCATTTAGCTTTCAAATCTCACGAGGATCATCCTAAAACACAACCACTCTCACCCAGTCATTTCTGGGTCTGTTTTTCTCCTCACGAACATCGTCACCAGGTGGCAGAGTCCCTATCTGTTGTTTACCAAGTCTTTTCTTAATTAACTGCAAGGAATTTGGAAATTTATTGAACATCTCCCTTGGTAAATTATTCCAATCCCTAACTTCCTATAAAAGAACATTTGCCCAAATCTGTCCTATTGAATTCCAACTTTATCTTCAAATTGTGATCTTTCCTACTTTTAAAAACAGCACTCAAACTTATTCATCTACTAATGTCATTGCACGCTATCTCTCCACTGTCAGCTTTCCTTACATTAACACCTAGGTGCTTACAGTAATCGCAATAAGAAATTTTCACCCCGTCAACGCAGTCCATCCGACAACATTGGCGAGGTCATTTTGCAGTTGCTCACAAACTTGCAACTTACTTTTTTACTCCATACAGTATAACATCGCCTGCAAAAAGCCTTCATTCGAGTTCTTTACTCATATCATTTATATACTGTATAAAGGTCCCAATAATACTGCCTAGAGGAAATCTCCTCGGAGAGATCAGGTAATGCTTCACCTACTATAATTCTCTGAGTTCTATTTTCTAAATACTGTATATGGCAACCCATTCAGTCACTCTTTTATCTCGTCCAATTGCACTCATTTTTGCCAGTATTCTTCCATGATCTACCCTATCAAGTGCTCTAGATACGTCAATTGTGATACAGTCCATTTGACCTATTGAATCTAAGATATCCGCTATATCTTGCTGGAATCCTATATGTTGAGCTTCAGTGGAATAACCTTTCCTAAACCCGAACGGCCTTCTATCAAGTCAGTTATTAATTTCGCAAACATGTCTAATACAAAGAACGTTTTCCCAAAGCTTGCGTGCAAAACGCGTCAAACTGACTGGCCTGTAATTTTCGGCTTTATGTTTATCACCCTTTCCTTTATACACAGCGACTACTATACCAACTCTCCATTCATTTGGTACAGCTCCTTCATGCAAACAGTAATAAAATGAATACTTCTATATCTCAACCCATTGTCTTTAGCATATTCCCAGAAATCGTAACAGTTCCAGCTGCCCTTCTAATTTTCAACTTTTGTATCTGATTCTAAATGTCTTTGTGATCGTAGGTAAATTTCAGTACTTCGTTGTTATTATCGGTCACCTCTTCTATCTGGACATGATCCCTGTAACCAACAACCTTTGCCTGCTTCTGACTGAATACTTCTGTCATTTGTTTCTTCTGATGGAACTGATTTTCACTAACCACACAGCCGCTGAGCAGACAATCTCGCTAATCCAGCCCACAAGGAGAGCTGAGCTGTTACGACCGCTGTCAACAAAGTGTAAACGAAATTGCGGCTTCAGTGAAGTAAAGTGACGTGGCTTAAAAAAGAAATCACGTGAAATCTGCGCCGACAAAGCCAATGTTGGACGTGCACGAGCCAACTGGACAGTGGCTCCCCTGTGGGTGGGGAAGGCCGCAACAGGTGTCATGGGTTCGTCATCACGGGTCCCTTAGCTGAGTCTGGCATTGTCCTCATTTTGATCTCTCCTATGCGGCCTCCCTTCGTCAAATCTTGTTCTCTTCCCACCCCGGCATGTTACGTTTACGAGACCTACGGAGTCTTTCATTCCCTCACCATTTTTTGGCCAATACCTTCATTTTTCGAGTGTCAGACCTCTTCAGTTCTCCTCTCCGATTAGTCTAATAAAGGATAGTTAACAAGTTGTGCGTCCTCTTGAAACAATAATCACTACACCACTACCAGAACTGGAGAAATAGGAAGGTTATGTGAAGGAGTGGGGACAATAACTTGGTTCACACTGTATCACGATTAACAATTCCTGACCTCAGTACATTGGCATCTTCCACAAGCAGAGGGCGTATAAGTCTCTGGTAGGAGGTGGTGCTGGTGGAGGCGGTGATTATTGCTGTTTTAAGAGGAAGTACAACTAGGCAACCATCCTCTATGTAACTCTAATCAGAGAGAAAAGTGGAAGGAATCTGACACTTCCAAAAATTAAGATGTCGGCCAAAGGAAGACAAGGGATACGAAAGGCGCATGTTTTTTTAAATTTCATGTTGGTATTTCTAGCCGAGTGCAGCCCTTGTAAGGCAGACCCTCCGATGAGGGTGGGCGGCATCTGCCATGTGTAGATAACTGCGTGTTATTGTGGTGGAGGATAGTGTTATGTGTTGTGTGTGTGAATTGCAGGGGTGTTGGGGACAGCACAAACACCAAGCCCCCTGGCCACTGGAATTAACCGGGAATCGAAGCCGAGTGCTCCGATACCGTCGGAAAAGAGCAAGAGTTGACCAAGGGATCGGACAGGATAGATGAAAGTGAGGAGCCTGGCGCACGTAAGCGGAAGCAATGCTAGGACTCAGCTAAGGGCCACGTGGTCACCAATCTACGCTCCCAAGATAAGAGGCCTTCTGGCCCGTTTTTAGTTGCCACTCACGACAGGCAGGGAATACCGTGAGTGTTATTCTATCGCCCCCACCCACAGGGGGATCTCTGGTAAGACCCCAACTGGAGTATGGTTCTAGTGTATGGGACCCTCACCAGGACTATTTAATACGAGAACTGGGAAGATCCAAAGAAAAGTAGCATGATTTGTTCTGGGTGGTTACCGACATACAAATAGTGTTACGAAAATGTCGCAAATTTTGGGTTGGGAAGACTTGGGAGTGAGGAGACGAGCTGCTCGACTAAGTGGTATGTTTCGACCTGTCAGTAGAGAGATATCGTGGAATGACATTAGTAGACGAATATGTGTGAGTGGTGTCTTTAAAAGTAGGAGAGATCACAATATGAAGATAAAGTTGGAACTTAAGTGGGCAAATTGGAGCAAATATTCGTTTATACGAAGAGGAGTTAGTGATTGGAATAATTTACTAACGGAGACGTTCAGTAAATTTATAAATTATTTGTAATTATTTAACAAATGACTAGATAAACAACAGATAGGAAATATGCCACCTGGGCGACTGTCCTAAATGCAGATTAGTAGTGATCGAGTGATTGAGTGATGACTGATATAGAATCTACCACCTAGCCGACAGCCATAAATGCAGGTCATTGATTGATTGATTGATTGATTGATTGATTGATTGATTGATTGATTGATTGATTGAGTGAGTGAGTGAATGAGTGATTGACTGAAGGAAAGATATTCACATTCACATATTCACATATCAGAAGCAGAGAGCGTAGATTTTCTCACACAGCTGTTACCGAAGTTAAGGAACCAGATTAGTGAGCTTGTTCACTGCGGAACACGTTTTACAGCGAGTAATACTGACTAATCTTTTCTACATTTGATAAAGTACAGGAAGTTCAAGTAAATTTCTCTCACATCCCTGTGAGCAGGCATGACGAGAGTAGCGCTCTGCTAGGATGACTTCAGATCATAAAGACCTGCTGTGTACCTCAAAAAGTAACAAGAGGATTTACCCGCCGTTGTTAAATCATCTCTTGGAAAGTACAAACAAGCTGATGTCAGGTTTCACTTACTGTCTGATCCTCTCCGTTCTGTCAGCATAACGCAACTTGATTTATGATGTGAAAGCCTAGTGTTTAACACAAGCTCTGGAAGGAGTGAAAGCGCCAATTCCCGAGCGCAGTGGCACTTTAACCCTTCTGTACCAAAGGAGACCAAACCTACGGCCTTTGAAGTGCAACTATACTACAGTTTATGTTATTAGATAGCAATATTTAGCGTCTTCTTCTTCATCTTCCGCTTTTCCCACACCTGTGTTGCACAAGGGGGATTTGACCCTGTTTCACGACCGGATGCCCTTCTTGAAGCCAACCCTATAAGGAGGGGTGTAATTCTTACTAGATGTAGTACCCGGCGTTGCCCGGATAGTTTTTGAGTGTTTACCTTTAATATTTGTATTGCCAGTTAGTTAAGTGTGAAGTGAATGCTTATAGAATTCTTTCTGAGATGTTGATTTTACGACTTATCATGTAGTTTTAGAGTTCTTTAGATGTATCTGACTTCAAGTTTTAGGTTATTTAATTATCGAGTAAACACTAATCTCGGTCATTTTATACTATTTACTTTTAAGCCCTTCTCAGCTCCTGCCTCGATGGAGGCTGAACTTGGACTTAAACGCTATCCACAGCGTCACAGTTCGTATCAGCGACACACAAACAATGGATTTCGACATTAATATTGGTTATTTTCCTTATTTTTGCACGTCAGCCCCTCTCATTCCCCAACACCATCGGAGGCTAGGTGTATCTGACCCCACAGTAATGTTTTCTACATAGTAAGTCATGTGTATACCAAGTTTGATTGAAAGATATGCTAGACCATACACACATACATCCTTAAACTCTGTCCCTTTGGACGTTTTCAATTTTTTGCCAGTTCTCATCCGCCTGCCGAGTAGGACTGAGCTTTATCTTAAACGCCATCCAGAGTGTCACAGTTCATTTCAGCGACCCCGAAAACTATGGATTAGACACAAATTTCGGTCGTTTTCGGTTAATTTTTACATTTCGCCCCTACTTTAGAGGCTAGGAGTCTGTTACCCCTAAGGTATATTTTTCCAGACAGTAGGTCCAGTACACACACATGCGTCCATTTTCTCGGTCATTTTCGAAATTTTGTTTTTCACTTTTTCTCACCGCTATGCCAAAGGAGGCAGAAATTGGACTTCTAAAAAAATTGGAGCGTTACTATTCATCTCAGCGACCCCGAAAAGAATGGATTCGACACTATTTTCGATTATTTCTACATCTCATCCCGTCGTAGGCGTGGTACGGTTCTCATACCTCCACGCAGTTTGTCTCCTGAAAATAAGTCATAAGTGACCAAGTTTTTTGAAATTGTTCCCGTAGTCCCGAAACGTATGGATTCAACAATAATATCGGTCATTTTCAGTCTTAATTACATTTCGTCCCCCTTATCTAAGGCTTCTAGGGGTATCTTTCCCCCTTAGTATTTTTTCAGGTAGTAGGTAATATTTGTATTAAGTTCTGCTGACAGTTATACTGGAACATACAAAAACCATAATTAATCTCGGTCATTTGGATATTTTCTGTTCATGACTCCTTCTCACCCGCCTGGCAATTGGGGATCAGCTTGGACTTAAACGACAACCGGAGTGTCACTCCTCATTTAAGCGACCCCTAAAACCATGGATGTGACATTATCTTCGATTATTTTATATCTAACTCCCTTCCTAACCACCCACCACAAAAGGGGCATTCGACACTACTTTCGATAATTTTTATATCTCACCCCTTCGCCACCCGCCCCTATGGGTTCCTGGGGTGCCTTACCCCCATGTGGTTTGTCTCCCGATATTAAAATTCCGGAGTATTACTATTCACCTCGGCGACCCCGAAAACTGTATATTTGACACTAAATACGATTATTTTTATATCTCACTCCCCTTGCTCCCCGCCCCAAAGGGGGATGAACTTGGACTTAAAAAATCCCGGGGTGTCACTATTCATCTAAGCGACCCCAAAAGTATGCATTCGACACTACTTTCGATGATTTTTATATCTCACCCCTTCGCCCCCCGCCCCTATGGGTTCCTGGGGTGCACTACCCCCACGTGGTTTGTCTCTTGATAGTAAAAATCCGGTGTGTCAGTATTCATCTCAGCGACCCCGAAGAGTACTCGACATTCTTTTCGATTATTTTTATATATCACTCCCCCCTTGTCCCCCACCCTAAGGGGGGCTGAACTTGGAATTGAAAAATTCCCGGAATGTCACTATTCACCTAAGCAACCACGAAAAGCATGGACTCGACACTATTTTCGATTATGTATATATATCACTCCCCCCCCTCGCCACCCACCCAAAAGCGGGCTGACCTTGGACTTTAAAAAAATTCCGAGTGTCACTATCCATCTCAGCGACCCCGAAAAGTGTGGATTCGACACTATTTTCGTTTTTTATTTGTGACCCCCCTCGCCTGCCGCCCCTAACGGTTCCTGGGGTGTCTTACCCCCACGTGGTTTGTCTCCTGATACTGAAAATGCGGAGTGGCGCTATTCACTTTGGCGACCCCGAAAATTATTTCGATTATTCGTATATATCACTCCCCCCTCGCCCCCGCCCAAAAGGGGGCTGAACTTGGACTTTAAAAAAAATTGGAGGGTCACTATTCATCTCAGCGACCCCAAAAAGTGTGGATTCGACACTATTTTCGTTTATTTTTATTTATGACCCCTCGCCTCCCACCCCTAAGGATTCCTGGAGTGTCTTACCCCCACGTGGTTTGTCTCCTGACACCAAAAATCCGGAGTGTCGCTATTCACTTTGGCGACCCCGAACATTATTTTCGATTAGTTATATATATCACTCCCCCCTCGCCCCCACCCCAAAGCGGGTTGAAGTTGGACCTTTAAAAAAACCGGAGTGTCACTATTCATCTCAGCGACCCCAAGAAGTGTGGATTCGACACTATTTTTCGTTTATTTTTATATATGACCCCCTCGCCCCCCGCCCCTAAGGGTTCCTGGGGTGTCTTACTCCCACGTGGTTTGTCTCCTGATACCAAAAAACCAGAGTGTCGCTATTCACTTTGGCGACCCCGAAAACTATGAATTTGACACTATTTTCTATTATTTGTATATTTCACTCCCCCCTCGCCCCCACCACAAAAGGGGGCTGAAGTTGGACCTTTAAAAAAATCGGAGTGTCACTATTCATCTCAGCGACCCCAAAAAGTGAGGATTCGACACTATTTTCGTTTATTTTTATTTATGACCCCCTCGCCCCCCACCCCTAAGGGTTCCTGGAGTGTCTTACCCCCACGTGGTTTGTCTCCTGATACTGAAAATCCGGAGTGTCGCTATTCACTTTGGTGACCCCGAAAACTATGTATTCGACATTATTTTCGATTATTTGTATTTATCACACCCCCTCGCCCCCACCCCAAAGGGGGCTGAACTAGCTTTAGTACCCGGCGTTTTTGAGTGTTTACCTTTAATATTTGTATTACCAGTTAGTTAAGTGCGAAGTGAATGCTTATTGAATTCTTTCTGAGATGTTGATTTTACGACTTATCATGTAGTTTTAGAGTTCTTTAGATGTATCTGACTTCAAGTTTTAGGTTATTTAATTATCGAGTAAACACTAATCTCGGTCATTTTATACTATTTACTTTTAAGCCCTTCTCAGCTCCTGCCTCGATGGAGGCTGAACGTGGACTTAAACGCTATCCACAGCGTCACAGTTCGTATCAGCGACACACAAACAATGGATTTCGACATTAATATTGGTTATTTTCCTTATTTTTGCACGTCAGCCCCTCTCATTCCCCAACACCATCGGAGGCTAGGTGTATCTGACCCCACAGTAATGTTTTCTACATAGTAAGTCATGTGTATACCAAGTTTGATTGAAAGATATGCTAGACCATACACACATACATCCTTAAACTCTGTCCCTTTGGACGTTTTCAATTTTTTGCCAGTTCTCATCCGCCTGCCGAGTAGGACTGAGCTTTATCTTAAACGCCATCCAGAGTGTCACAGTTCATTTCAGCGACCCCGAAAACTATGGATTAGACACAAATTTCGGTCGTTTTCGGTTAATTTTTACATTTCGCCCCTACTTTAGAGGCTAGGAGTCTGTTACCCCTAAGGTATATTTTTCCAGACAGTAGGTCCAGTACACACACATGCGTCCATTTTCTCGGTCATTTTCGAAATTTTGTTTTTCACTTTTTCTCACCGCTATGCCAAAGGAGGCAGAAATTGGACTTCTAAAAAAATTGGAGCGTTACTATTCATCTCAGCGACCCCGAAAAGAATGGATTCGACACTATTTTCGATAATTTCTACATCTCATCCCGTCGTAGGTGTGCTAGGGTTGTCATACCTCCACGCACTTTGTCTCCTGATAATAAGTCATAAGTGACCAAGTTTGTTTGAAATTGTTCCCGTAGTCCCGAAACGTATGGATTCAACACTAATATTGGTCATTTTCAGTCTTAATTATATTTCGTCCGCTTATCTAAGGCGTCTAGGGGTGTCTTTCCCCCTTAGTATTTTTTTCAGGTAGTAGGTAATATTTGTATTAAGTTCTGCTGACAGTTATACTGGAACGTACAAAAAACATCCTTAATCTCGGTCATTTGGATATTTTCTGTTCTTGACTGCTTCTCACCCGCCTGGCAATTGGGGATCAACTTGGACTTAAACGACAACCGGAGTGTCATTCCTCATTTAAGCGACACCTAAAACCATGGATGTGACATTATCTTCGATTATTTTATATCTAACTCCCTTCCTAACCACCCACCACAAAAGGGGCCTTAATTTGGACTTTAAAAGTCCAGAGTGCCACTATTCATCTCAGTGACCCCGAAAACTATGGATTCGACACTATTTTCGATAATTTTATATACCTCCCCCCTTCCCCGATGGGGGCTGAACTTGGTTTAAAAGATTCCAGAGTTACACTGTTCATTTCAGTGGCCCCAAAAAGTATGGATTGGACAATACATTCCATGATTTTTATATATCAGCCCCCTCGCCCCCCCCCCCCCGCTCCTAAGGGCGCCTGGGGTGTCTTACCCTCACGTGGTTTGTCTCATGATACTAAAATTCCGGACTGCCGCTATTCACCTCAGCGACCCCCAAAACAGTGGATTCGACACTAATTACGATTATTTTTATATATCACTCCCCCTTGCCCCCACCCTAAAGGGAGCTGAACTTGGAATTAAAAATTTCCTGGGATGTCACTGTTCATCTAAGCGGCCCCGAAAAGTATGGATCGACACTATTTTCGTTTATTTTTATATATGACCCCCCTTCCCCCGCCCCTAATGGTTTCTGGGGTGTCTTACCCCCACGTGGTTTGTCTCCTGATACTAAAAATCCGGAGTGTCGCTATTCACTTTGGCGACCCCGAAAACTATGTATTCGACACTATTTTCGATTACACCACAAAATTGGAGTGTCACTATTCATCTCAGCAACCCCGAAAAGTATGTATTCGACACTACTTTGATGATTTTTATATCTCAAGCCCCCAGCCCCCCACCCGTAATAGTTCCTGGGATGTCCTATCCCCACGTGGTTTGTCTCCCGATATTAAAATTCCGGAGTGTTACTATTCAGCTCGGCGACCCCGAAAACCGTATATTTGACACTAAATACGATTATTTTTATATCTCACCCCCCTTGCTCCCCGCCCCAAAGGGGGATGAACTTGGACTTTAAAAAATCCCGGGGTGTCACTATTCATCTAAGCGACCCCGGAAGTATGCATTCGACACTACTTTCGATGATTTTTATATCTCACCCCTTCGCCCCCCGCCCCTATGGGTCCCTGGGGTGCCCTACCCCCACGTGGTTTGTCTCCTGATAGTAAAAATCCGGGGTGTCAGTATTCATCTCAGCGACCCCGAAGAGTACTCGACATTCTTTTCGATTATTTTTATATATCACTCCCCTCTTGTCCCCCGCCCTAAAGGGGGCTGAACTTGGAATTTAAAAATTCCCCGGATGTCACTATTCACCTAAGCGACCACGAAAAGTATGGACTCAACACTATTTTCGATTATGTGTATATATCACTCCCCCCCCCCCCCACCCACCCCAAAGGGGGCTGAACTTCGACTTTAAAAAATTTCCGAGTGTCACTATTCATCTCAGCGACCCAGAAAAGTATGGATTAGACACTGTTTTCGTTATTTTTGTATATGACCCCCTTCGCCCCCGCCCCTAAGGGTTTCTGGGGGGTCTTAACCTCACGTGTTTTGTCTCCTGATACTAAAAATCCGGAGTGTAGCTATTCACTTTGGCGACCCCGAAAACTATGTTTTCGACACTATTTTACATTATTTGTATATATATCACTCCCTCCTCGCCCCCACCCCAAAGGGGGCTGAACTTGGACTTTTAAAAAATTCGGAGTGTAACTATTCATCTCAGCGACCCCGAAAAGTATGGATTCGGCACTATTTTTGTTTATTTTTTATATGACCCCCCCCCCCGCCACTAAGGATTCCTGGGGAGTCTTACCCACACGTGGTTTGTCTCCTGATACTGAAAATACGGAGTGTCGCTATTCACTTTGGCGACCCCAAAAACTATGTATTCGACATTATTTTCGATTATTTGTGTATATCACTCCCCCGTCGCCCCCACCCCAAAGGGGGCTGAACTTGGACTTTAAAAAGATTGGAGTGTCACTATTCATCTCAGCGATCCCGAAAAGTATGGATTCGACACTATTTTCGTTTATTTTTATATATGAACCCCCTCGCCCCCCGCCCCTAAGGGTTCCTGGGGTGTCTTACCCCCACGTGGTTTGTCTCCTGATACCAAAACACCGGAGTGTCGCTATTCACTTTGGCGACCCCGAAAACTATGTATTCGACATTATTTTCGATTATTTGTATGTATCACTCCCCCCTCGCCCCCACCCCAAACGGGGCTGAACTTGGACTTTTAAAAAATAGGAGTGTCACTATTCATCTCCGCGACCCCGAAACGTATGGATTCGACCCTATTTTCATTAATTTTTATATGACCCCCCTCGCCCCCCCGCCCCAGGGGTGTTTGGGATGTCTTACCCCCACGCGGTTTGTCTCCTGATACGAAGTCATAAGTGTATCAAATTTGGTTGAAATCGCTCCAATGGTTTGGGAGGAGATGTGGTACAAACCCACCCATCCACATACATACAATGACTTTTATATATAGATAGATAGATTGCGTGTTTCTGTGGTGGTTGGTAGTGTAGTGTGTTGTCTGAATATAAAGAGGAAAGTGGGGGAACAAACACAAACACCCCGTCCCCAAGCCAGAAGCATTAATCAAACGCGATTAATATCCTCGACCCGGCCGAAAATCGAACCCGGGACCCTCTATACCGAAGGCCTCAACGCTGTCCATTCAGCCAATGAGCCGGACAACAATATTTAGCGTCTATAGATTGTATTTTTGTAATTAAGTGGCTCAGAAATTAGAAAATACATTTATTTATTCCTGACTTACATTTGTGGCGAAGTTTGGGCTCACGGCCCTCTCTTATTACACTTAACCACTATAAACAACAACATTTAAAAGTGTAAACATAAGAGTAAGACGTAGAAATTCTAAAACGAAATAATACTACGGGCAGATAATTCTAAGACCAACTTACAAATCAGTACGGCAATTAGTGTGACACTAATAATAATAATAATAATAATAATAATAATAATAATAATAATAATAATAATAATGATTTAAGTGCATAATAGACAAAACAAAACTCATTCACACAACATACACACAATGACTCGCACAACTCAGTTTTATGTTCCCAGGAAAAACTTTCGGCAGGCAGATTTGAATTTTTGGCAGGAAGTAACGTGCCGAACATCCATTGGGACTGTATTTCAGAGCCTCGATGCAGTAACTAAAAAGGAATGATGGTAGGAATTCGTTCGATTTAGTGGAATTTCAAGTAGGGAACCACAACAGGTACTAATTTCATGGGATGAGGAAAGGAAACGAAAATTAGAAGAGAGGTAAGTAGGAGTGTTCGTCGAGAGCACTTGGTAAACAAGTGCCATTAGGTGAGAATTCCTTCCTTCATTCGTGTGTAGCCATCCCAATGTTTTGAAATATGGTGTAACATAAGGCTCATGTCACAGCTGGCAGAGATATCGTATGCATGAGTTTTGTGCTCGTTGATGTCTCACATTTACATTGACTAGCACCGTATCACAGTACTCTAAAATTGGGAATAGTAGTGCTTGGATTCCTCTCTGAAGATCCAGAGAAACTGAGAAAAGCCATTATGGTCTCAGTTTCAATGACGGTGAAATCCTGACATTCACGTCCCCGCGGTAGAGAGGGGGCAACGACTTTTTATGACAATTTTGTTATATGCAGGCGGCTAACGAATGAAGGGACCGAATACCTTCCGGTATAAGAAGATCCCCTCTACCAAGTGCCAACAGTCTCCTTGAGGGTGGATGAGCGGATAGTGGTTAGGGCACTCTATTGTCCTTGGTACAGGAAATGGTCCCAAAAGGTGGAAGAACCTACAACTGGTCAACTGCATTAGGATGCGGAAGGCAACGGGAAACCACTGCATTAAAGATCCTGAAAGATATCCCTTTAAGTTCATATGGCATAGCTCTGTTTAACGTAAAATTATCACCACCTACTCCGAATACCACAGGGAAAAAGGTCTGTACACAGGAGGAGGAATTCATGGCTGAAGGACATCCGAAGAATGGAACAACTGCACTTTAGAAGATGCTTTCCATGCTGCAACATCACGTTCGGAGCTGGCTATGTGGACCGCCAACCTCCGCTAGGAGAAGACGCCCCAAGAAGAAGAAGTGCTTGGATTAATTTTAGTTTAAGTTTTTGAGGAAAAGAATTCTTGTGACGTGAGTGACAGCACAATCTACTCCAAAAAATATTCCTTTGGTAATTAAGAGTAAGCCTTGTCAATACTTAGAATTTTTTAATTAATTATTTTTATCACCTCATGCATCGTACATATTTCGAGGACCTTACTGTCCTCTTCGTCGGCGGTTTTTTCTCTCACTACCAATTATCTCTTTACTTCGTATTACACATCGAACACCGAACACAAATGTTCTAAACATCTCTTAATAGAAGACCGTAAAGTTATTATTATTATTATTATTATTATTATTATTATTATTATTATTATTATTATTATTATTATTATTATTATTACTATTATTACACATCGTTATGCCCTAATCAGGAGCACGGTTGAACTTGCTTAGCTGATGTGTTGGCCTTCTTTTCCTCCCAAAATTTTCAAAGTGGTGATTGTCGATTTTGCTTCTGAATTTACATCTGTCCTGTACAATGTCTTGTGAGATGTTGATTTCCTGGAGATCTGATTCAATTTCACGAAGCCAGCTTTTCTTGGTTTTTAATGAAAGGACCAGGTTGAGAATTCTTTTAGTTAGCCTGTTAGTATTCATTCTGATAATGTGTCCATAAAATTCTAATCGTCTTTTCCGAAAAGCGTGAGAATTTTTTTCTTTCAGAATGACAATATATCTCCTGGGATAATTTTTTCCTCCATATTCCATCTAAATTGAAATTCTAAGTCCCCATGGAGGGAATTAGATATTTTTCCACCAACAGAGCATATCAAAAATCAGATCAAAAATTAGATGTATGGTTTTTCAGGCGTTTGCTCTATTAACCAGCGTTTCGTCTTAGGTCTGACACTGACTCATCAGAGTGGGATGTGTCAGACCCTACACACTGACGCTGGGGTGTATGCATCTATACAAACTGGGCCAAAAATGTTTCGTAAATTTTTCCTTTATTGTTTCTCAATGTCTTTGGTTAAAGATCCGCCACCAATGATTAATGTTTCTGAGGCATATAACGCTTCAGGTTTGATTACTGTATTATAGTGTCTAAGTTTTGCATTCCGAGATATTGATGTTTTATTATACCTGTTCCAAGTGATCCTGTATGATTTCTGTAATTTGGAAATTCTTTCTTTATTTGTTTCGCGGTTTAAACCAGAGGGCTGAAAAATTTCTCCAAATATTTAAATTGGTTCACTTGAACAAATTTTGCCGAATTTAGTTATCATAGGTTGTCCATCTAAGTATCGTGAGGCTCCTTCCATGTACTGAGTTTTCTCATACGAAATTTGAAGTCCCGTTTTGGTGGCAATTTCATGTAATTTTCCAATGGAATGAATTGCTTCATGCCTATTATTGGAAAGGATTGCTATGTCATCAGCAAAGGCCAGACATTCCACGTGAATTCTGTCTTTACGTAGTCTTCCAACGGTCATTCCTTTAGTTTCCTTTTCCCAGGTCCGATTACTTTCTCAAGTACTAAGTTGAACAGTAACGGCGATAAAACATCCCCTTCACGGACCCCGGTGTAAACCAGGAAAAGGCTCAGATATTTTGCCTAGGAATTTAACTTTTGAAGTAGTGCCAGTTAATGTTTGTTTGATTAATTCTCTTTTTTTTTTATCCACGTGAAATTCTTATAGAGTATTGAAAAGTGTTTGACGGTCTATAGAGTCATATGCTTTTCTGAAATCTAGAAAAGTAATGACTGTTTGTCTGGTTTTGCGCATTTGGAGGATAGTTTTCAGATTAAGAATTTGTTCTGTACAAGATCTTCCTTTTTGGAAACCTGCCTGGTATTCACGAATTAGATGGTCTGTTTGTTCCTCAAGTCTAGTGAGCAGGGCTTTGGAAAAAAATTTGTAAGCAACTGGTATCAAGCTAATTATTATTATTATTATTATTATTATTATTATTATTATTATTATTATTATTATTAAATAGAAGAGCCTCCGTGGCTCAGGCGGCAGCGCGCCGGCCTCTCACGGCTGGGTTCCGTGGTTCACAATCCGGTCACTCCACGTGAGATTTGTGCTGGACAAAGCGGAGGCGGGACAGGTTTCTCTCCGGGTACTCCGGTTTTCCCTGTCGTCTTTCATTCCAGCAACACTCTCCATTATCATTCCATCTGTCAGAGGAGTGCGACAGGCACAATTCATATCCTCGCCTTCATTGATTCCATTCCTGACGCGGTGAAATGACTGGAAACAGGCCGTGGATTTTTCATTTTCATTATTAAATAGAACACACATTCATAACGATTAATTTATTTATATCTAACGAATCGTGTTCGAGAGGCATCTGCATGGAGTTTTGTGGTGGTAGTGATTATTGTTTTAAGAGGAAGTAGAACTGCGCAACCATTCTATATTAACAATAATCCGAGGGAGGAATATAGAAGGGATGCGACACTTCGCAAAATGAAGGTATCGGCCAAAGAAAGACGAGGGCCAAGAAGGGGGAGAAAATGAAAGAACCCCTAGGCATGCATACGTAGTACAATACGGTCGAAGTCGTAAAAGAACAAAAGTTGACTAAGCGAAGTCAGATAAGATACATGAAAATGTGGAGCCTGGCACAAGGTGAGTGGAAACAGTGAGAGTCGCTTCTTAGGACAGGCAGCTATTATCGTGCGAGTTATTCTACTGATCACACACTAGGCGGTGGTCATGGTGGTGGTGGTGGTGATTATTGTTTTAAGAAGAAGTACAACTTGCCAACCATCCTCTATTAACGGTAATCAGAAGGAAGACGTCCAACACTTGGAAAAGTGAAGTATCGGCCAAAGAAAGACAAGGACCACGAAGGTCTCGAAAGCTCTAATACTGGCAGAGTTGGTACTGTTCGCACTCACCAACAACATTGAAGCTTCAGTTTGACATGTTCAATATTCGGGGCGGAGTGATCGGAACGTTTGCAAGAACCACAGTATAAGCGAGTGAACACCGCCCGGCGCATCTGTTTGGACTGAGAGTTGTACCATCATCTGACTCTCACAGAACTTTCTAATGGTATTGTACACAGGGTGACCAACCGTCCCGCATGTTAAGGTATTTTGTAAATGTCCCGCAAGAGTTTCGTTTTCTATCTGAGTGTTATGGTCATCAGTACGAATTTTCACAACACGCAACTGTCCTGCCATCTAGCTGCAACCAAACATAGCGTAACCGTTGCCAACAGTATGGTCTTTGAAAGTGCAAAGAAGTAGGTTGTAGCATCTTTGAAGAAACGTTACCTTCCGAATGCTTTGTTGTTCGGGGATACAGAGCGTATGTCTTTCTGTTTGAGAGTCATTACGTTAGTCGGTGGCCATTCTGTAGCATCAGTTGTGGTGCTTTTCTTTTAAGATTTTGTGATTTTTGATATTGATTTGGCGACGGATATTGATGACTTTACTTCTACTACTTCACATAAAAGAAAGCCATCATTTAAACCTGAGAAGGCAAAAGGGAAAAATAAACGCTTATGTGCATACAATGCAGAGTGGGAAAGCAACAAACCATGTTTATCTCCTAGTGGAAGTAATGTAAACTTTGCAAGAAGACATTCAGTGTTTCTCGTGGGTGAATCCACTGGAACAGTAAACATGAGTGGAGTGTATTTTTATGTCTTGGTCAAAAAAGAGGGAAACTGGCAACACAATGATTTTGCAAATGTTCTAATATTTCTCGCTTTAAAATTTCACTAAAATATAGCTGTCCCCAAAACTTTTGGAACGTCCCTCTTTTTTTTTTTTTTTTTTTTTACTGTCTTGTCCTTCATGCCTTTCTTCAACAGTTCGTCACGCTAATTGCATATAGATCCATTTTTTAAGAGAACTTCCGACACTTAATGTCTTATTGTTCTGGGATACGGACAGTCATCTTTACCATATTCGTGAGTCTTTCTGTTTGAGAATCATTAATCACAAACTGAAATCATATACCTGCACCTTAAAATGATCACTAAGCCCCGCCGAGAGGCATGCCAGACATGTTAGTTCGATCCGGAGTGAGGACATGGTTTCATTACACTAATCAATCAATCAATCAATCAATCAATCAATCAATCAATCAATCAATCAATCAATCAATCAATCAATCAATGATCATTGATCTGCATTTAGGACAGATTCTCTGAATATATGTAGTCACAACTCTCACGTCGACACGGTAGAACATTTTAAGATTTCTAATATTAGTTCTAACCTTGAGTGTGTGACAGGATCCAACACATCTCTATGGCGTTTCCATTTAAGGTTCAGCTGAGGAAGCAATCCGAACAGCTCCATGAATCACGGCCCAGATAACATCACTCTGATTGAAATAAGGTATGATTAAGTAATTAAGTGAACGTCCGCATGTGAGCGCTGATCACTATCGAGACGACGATCGCTGCTCATAAACATCCGGGGGTCTAGTTGTATATTTGAGAATCGTACGTACAGGTATGAGTTATGTATTTTTCCCATCCTATTATTAACCCAAATCATTATAGCTCAGGTTAAGTCCACCACCTGCGTTGAGTAGTGGAAAATAATCTATACAATATTAAAAGGAAGTGTTATTCTGTGAGTCGGTGCGCGATGTTCAGCTAAATCTACGGCACGCAGAGACATGACATTTTTAACATAGGTAGATAGGAAGGGGTCCACATGCACCTCGAAGAAGGATTTCCAATTTTCGCTTTCGTTGGTGAGTTACGAACGAAAAACCGGTGGTAAACGTTTGTTGGGATATGAACAAGCTAACGTACAGTCACCAGGAACAAGCTAACGTATTGTCACCAGGATCAAGCTAACGTACTGTCACCAGGATCAAGCTAACGTATTGTGACCAGGAACAAGCTAACGTACTGTCACCAGGAACAAGCTAACGTATTGTGACCAGGAACAAGCTAACGTACTGTCACCAGGAACAAGCTAACGTATTGTGACCAGGAACAAGCTAACGTACTGTCACCAGGAACAAGCTAACGTATTGTCCCCAGGAACAAGCTAACGTACTGTGACCAGGAACAAGCTAACGTACTGTCACCAGGAACAAGCTAACGTACTGTCACCAGGAACAAGCTAACGTATTGTGACCAGGAACAAGCTAACGTACTGTCACCAGGAACAAGCTAACGTATTGTGACCAGGAACAAGCTAACGTACTGTCACCAGGAACAAGCTAACGTATTGTCCCCAGGAACAAGCTAACGTACTGTGACCAGGAACAAGCTAACGTACTGTCACCAGGAACAAGCTAACGTACTGTCACCAGGAACAAGCTAACGTATTGTGACCAGGAACAAGCTAACGTACTGTCACCAGGAACAAGCTAACGTATTGTCCCCAGGAACAAGCTAACGTACTGTGACCAGGAACAAGCTAACGTACTGTCACCAGGAACAAGCTAACGTACTGTCACCAGGAACAAGCTAACGTATTGTGACCAGGAACAAGCTAACGTACTGTCACCAGGAACAAGCTAACGTATTGTCCCCAGGAACAAGCTAACGTACTGTGACCAGGAACAAGCTAACGTACTGTCACCAGGAACAAGCTAACGTACTGTCACCAGGATCAAGCTAACGTATTGTGACCAGGAACAAGCTAACGTACAGTCACCAGGAACAAGCTAACGTATTGTGACCAGGATCAAGCTAACGTATTGTCACCAGGATCAAGCTAACGTACTGTCACCAGGAACAAGCTAACGTACTGTGACCAGGAACAAGCTAACGTACTGTGACCAGGAACAAGCTAACGTACTGTCACCAGGAACAAGCTAACGTACTGTGACCAGGAACAAGCTAACGTAATGTCACCAGGAACAAGCTAACGTATTGTGACCAGGAACAAGCTAACGTACTGTCACCAGGAACAAGCTAACGTATTGTGACCAGGAACAAGCTAACGTACTGTCACCAGGAACAAGCTAACGTACTGTGACCAGGAACAAGCTAACGTACTGTGACCAGGAACAAGCTAACGTACTGTGACCAGGAACAAGCTAACGTACTGTGACCAGGAACAAGCTAACGTATTGTGACCAGGAACAAGCTAACGTACTGTCACCAGGAACAAGCTAACGTATTGTGACCAGGAACAAGCTAACTTACTGTGACCAGGAACAAGCTAACGTACTGTCACCAGGAACAAGCTAACGTATTGTGACCAGGAACAAGCTAACGTACTGTGACAAGGAACAAGCTAACGTATTGTGACCAGGTACAAGCTAACGTACTGTCACCAGGAACAAGCTAACGTACTGTGACCAGGATCAAGCTAACGTACTGTGACCAGGAACAAGCTAACGTACTGTCACCAGGATCAAGCTAACGTACTGTGACCAGGAACAAGCTAACGTACTGTGACCAGGAACAAGCTAACGTACTGTGACCAGGATCAAGCTAACGTATTGTGACCAGGAACAAGCTAACGTACTGTGACCAGGAACAAGCTAACGTACTGTCACCAGGAACAAGCTAACGTATTGTGACCAGGAACAAGCTAACGTACTGTGACCAGGAACAAGCTAACGTACTGTGACCAGGAACAAGCTAACGTACTGTGACCAGGAACAAGCTAACGTATTGTGACCAGGAACAAGCTAACGTACTGTCACCAGGAACAAGCTAACGTACTGTGACCAGGAACAAGCTAACGTATTGTGACCAGGAACAAGCTAACGTACTGTCACCAGGAACAAGCTAACGTACTGTGACCAGGAACAAGCTAACGTACTGTCACCAGGAACAAGCTAACGTACTGTGACCAGGATCAAGCTAACGTACTGTCACCAGGAACAAGCTAACGTACTGTGACCAGGATCAAGCCAACGTACTGTGACCAGGAACAAGCTAACGTACTGTGACCAGGAACAAGCTAACGTACTGTGACCAGGAACAAGCTAACGTATTGTGACCAGGAACAAGCTAACGTACTGTCACCAGGAACAAGCTAACGTATTGTGACCAGGATCAAGCTAACGTACTGTGACCAGGAACAAGCTAACGTATTGTGACCAGGAACAAGCTAACGTACTGTCACCAGGAACAAGCTAACGTACTGTGACCAGGAACAAGCTAACGTACTGTGACCAGGAACAAGCTAACATACTGTCACCAGGAACAAGCTAACGTACTGTGACCAGGATCAAGCTAACGTACTGTGACCAGGAACAAGCTAACGTACTGTGACCAGGATCAAGCTAACGTACTGTGACCAGGAACAAGCTAATGTACTGTGACCAGGAACAAGCTAACGTACTGTGACCAGGAACAAGCTAACGTACTGTGACCAGGAACAAGCTAACGTACTGTGACCAGGAACAAGCTAACGCACTGTGACCAGGATCAAGCTAACGTACTGTGACCAGGAACAAGCTAACGTACTGTCACCAGGAACAAGCTAACGCACTGTGACCAGGATCAAGCTAACGTACTGTAACCAGGAACAAGCTAACGTACTGTCACCAGGAACGAGCTAACGTACTGTGACCAGGAACAAGCTAACCTACTGTGACCAGGATGAAGCTAACGTACTGTGACCAGGAACAAGCTAACGTACTGTGACCAGGAACAAGCTAACGTATTGTGACCAGGAACAAGCTAACGTACTGTCACCAGGAACAAGCTAACGTATTGTGACCAGGAACAAGCTAACGTACTGTGACCAGGAACAAGCTAACGTACTGTGACCAGGAACAAGCTAACGTACTGTGACCAGGAACAAGCTAACGTACTGTGACCAGGAACAAGCTAACGTATTGTGACCAGGAACAAGCTAACGTACTGTCACCAGGAACAAGCTAACGTATTGTGACCAGGAACAAGCTAACTTACTGTGACCAGGAACAAGCTAACGTACTGTCACCAGGAACAAGCTAACGTACTGTCACCAGGAACAAGCTAACGTACTGTGACCAGGAACAAGCTAACGTACTGTCACCAGGAACAAGCTAACGCACTGTGACCAGGATCAAGCTAACGTACTGTAACCAGGAACAAGCTAACGTACTGTCACCAGGAACGAGCTAACGTACTGTGACCAGGAACAAGCTAACCTACTGTGACCAGGATCAAGCTAACGTACTGTGACCAGGAACAAGCTAACGTATTGTGACCAGGAACAAGCTAACGTACTGTCACCAGGAACAAGCTAACGTATTGTGACCAGGAACAAGCTAACTTACTGTGACCAGGAACAAGCTAACGTACTGTCACCAGGAACAAGCTAACGTATTGTGACCAGGAACAAGCTAACGTACTGTCACCAGGAACAAGCTAACGTACTGTGACCAGGAACAAGCTAACGTACTGTGACCAGGAACAAGCTAACGTACTGTGACCAGGAACAAGCTAACGTACTGTGACCAGGAACAAGCTAACGTATTGTGACCAGGAACAAGCTAACGTACTGTCACCAGGAACAAGCTAACGTATTGTGACCAGGAACAAGCTAACTTACTGTGACCAGGAACAAGCTAACGTACTGTCACCAGGAACAAGCTAACGTATTGTGACCAGGAACAAGCTAACGTACTGTGACCAGGAACAAGCTAACGTATTGTGACCAGGTACAAGCTAACGTACTGTCACCAGGAACAAGCTAACGTACTGTGACCAGGATCAAGCTAACGTACTGTGACCAGGAACAAGCTAACGTACTGTCACCAGGATCAAGCTAACGTACTGTGACCAGGAACAAGCTAACGTACTGTGACCAGGAACAAGCTAACGTACTGTCACCAGGAACAAGCTAACGTACTGTGACCAGGATCAAGCTAACGTATTGTGACCAGGAACAAGCTAACGTACTGTGACCAGGAACAAGCTAACGTACTGTCACCAGGAACAAGCTAACGTATTGTGACCAGGAACAAGCTAACGTACTGTGACCAGGAACAAGCTAACGTACTGTGACCAGGAACAAGCTAACGTACTGTGACCAGGAACAAGCTAACGTATTGTGACCAGGAACAAGCTAACGTACTGTCACCAGGAACAAGCTAACGTACTGTGACCAGGAACAAGCTAACGTATTGTGACCAGGAACAAGCTAACGTACTGTCACCAGGAACAAGCTAACGTACTGTGACCAGGAACAAGCTAACGTACTGTCACCAGGAACAAGCTAACGTACTGTGACCAGGATCAAGCTAACGTACTGTCACCAGGAACAAGCTAACGTACTGTGACCAGGATCAAGCTAACGTACTGTGACCAGGAACAAGCTAACGTACTGTGACCAGGAACAAGCTAACGTACTGTGACCAGGAACAAGCTAACGTATTGTGACCAGGAACAAGCTAACGTACTGTCACCAGGAACAAGCTAACGTATTGTGACCAGGATCAAGCTAACGTACTGTGACCAGGAACAAGCTAACGTATTGTGACCAGGAACAAGCTAACGTACTGTCACCAGGAACAAGCTAACGTACTGTGACCAGGAACAAGCTAACGTACTGTGACCAGGAACAAGCTAACATACTGTCACCAGGAACAAGCTAACGTACTGTGACCAGGATCAAGCTAACGTACTGTGACCAGGAACAAGCTAACGTACTGTGACCAGGATCAAGCTAACGTACTGTGACCAGGAACAAGCTAATGTACTGTGACCAGGAACAAGCTAACGTACTGTGACCAGGAACAAGCTAACGTACTGTGACCAGGAACAAGCTAACGTACTGTGACCAGGAACAAGCTAACGCACTGTGACCAGGATCAAGCTAACGTACTGTGACCAGGAACAAGCTAACGTACTGTCACCAGGAACAAGCTAACGCACTGTGACCAGGATCAAGCTAACGTACTGTAACCAGGAACAAGCTAACGTACTGTCACCAGGAACAAGCTAACGTACTGTGACCAGGAACAAGCTAACCTACTGTGACCAGGATCAAGCTAACATAATGTCACCAGGAACAAGCTAACGTACTGTCACCAGGATCATGCTAACGTACTGTCACCAGGAACAAGCTAACGTACTGTCACGAGGATCAAGCTAACGTACTCTCACCTGGAACAAGCTAACGTACTCTCACCAGGAACAAGCTAACGTACTGTCACCAGGAACAAGCTAACGTACTGTCACCAGGATCAAGTTAACATACTGTCACAAGGAACAAGCACAACGTTGCATGTGTGCAAAGGAGAATGTATACAAGAACCTCGTTTATCAGGCCCTCATTAATCCTGATCTCCGGTTTAACAGCATCGAAAATAATAAAAAATTATTTGCGCATTTAACGGTTAAGTCGGAATTTTACCAACCGAGTAACTTATGGAGGAGTAGATGTGATCTCATGAGGAAGAGACATTGGACGAGCCAGTGCACTGTAATGTTTAACATGGTTCCGCGAAGGAGGAAGATGACATCAATTAAGAGAGAGTTTAAACACTACTGCAACTTAAGCACACCTACCATAATAGAGGAAATCGAAGATGAATTTAGCAATAATAGAAAACGATTATGGACAAGAACCTGGCAATTAAGAAGAACTGCAAACCTGTTAAGGGAATTTGAAACTGAAGATCTCGCTGTTTTGCGAGCTGTTATTCCAGCAAAAAGTGAAATTACGGTTTACTTTATATTTTCTTGTGACAGGAGCCAGACTGGTACAGTCAGGCATATTCATAGCTTCTACCAAATTGTGGTACGCAGCAGATTTGTTTTGCACACTTCAATTAACTTTAAAACGTTGTTTCAATGCTCCATTTAGCCATTGCTATTGAATAAATTGAATGAAAGAACGCCTGACAACACAAGAACACTCCCACACAGTTGACTTGAGTGATCGCCTGGCCGAGTGAAGCGCCGGGGTGAGTGGCTAGGTGATGGGGCACGTCTCGCCGTATCACTCATTCGCTGTCTGAACGGTCAGCATACTGGCCTTCGGTTCAGAGGGTCCCGAGTTCGATTCGCGGCCGGGTCGGGAATTTTAACCTTAATTGGTTAATTCCAATGGCACGGGGGCTAGGTGTATGTGTTGTCTTCATCATCATTTCATCCTCACCACGAAGCGCAGGTCGCCTACAGGTGTCAAATAGAAAGACCTGCACCTGGCGAGCCGAACCCGTCCTGGGATATCCCGGCACTAAAAGCCATACGACATTTCATTCGCTACTAGTGTACTTACCACTCGGTAGCTGTGATCACGCTGGAGGTCGTAGCCACGGGACTTCCAGTAGTGACATAGCCGTGTCACGACAAGTTTCACCAGATCTCTGTCTCTTGTGGAGGAAATAAGGCAGGGCATGTGTCGAGATAGAGAAGAAATTCGTGATACCGGACGAAATTTAATTAATAATTTCGTGTGACTATTTCTTGCCGAGTTCAGCCCTTGTAAGGCAGACCCTCCGATCAGGGTGGGCGGCATCTGCCATGTGTAGGTAACTGCGTGTTATTGTGGTGGAGGATAGTGTTATGTGTGAGTTGTACGATGTTGGTGTCAGCACGAACACCCAGCCCCCGGGCCATTGGAATTAACCAATGGAGGTTAAAATCCCCGACCCGGCCGGGAATCGAACCCGGGACCCTCTGAACCGAAGGCCAGTACGCTGATACGAAATTTAAGAACGTACATTTTAAGAAGCCCATGAATGGCGTCCTGTAGTCCTGAGATTTAGTGACGTCACCCGATGCATGTCTGACATGTGACGCATGATAAGAGACGAAGTGAAATTAATTAAAAACCGATTAAGGGGGGAGACCCAGCTTAACACGGGGAAAATAGGCCAATATTCATTCGACTGTGTAATATGCTACCAACATTGTTGACAAATACTGCACATATCCCAGTATGGGCATGCTTCCTAGCAATCAGAAGCAACTTCAAACCAAACCAAACCAAACCAAACCCCATGGCACTACAGCCACTGAAGGGCCTTGGCCTACCAAGCGGCCGCTGCTCAGCCCGAAGGCCTGCAGATTACGACGTGTCGTCTGGTCAGCACGACGATTCCTCTCGGCCGTTATTCTTGGCTTTCTGGACCGGGGCCGCTATCTCACCGTCAGATAGCTCCTCAATTCTAATCACGTAGGCTGAGTGGACCTCGAACCAGCCCTCAGGTCCAGGTAAAAATCCCTGACCTGGCCGGGAATCGAACCCGGGGCCTCCGGGTAAGAGGCTGACACGCTACCCCTACACCACGGGAGAAGCAACTTCAATAATGTCAACATTCTAATTATAACAATTTTAAATAAAATGTTCAATTTTCCCGCCTTTTTAACAATATATCACAGTTTCCTTCATAACTAACTTATTGTTTCACAGATAATTATGATTTTTTCAGGGTTTCCTCCCATAGGGTTGAACTACAATCTGTACCTCATTCAGATCAATAGGATTTATATTAGATTTTATATAACATATTTATTTACAAGAATATTAATATTTTCTGGTGCTCGGAACAAAAACTCGACACAAATATCTAAATCGCAGTCTATGTTAGTGATTGAGATTGATTTTGTAGGTGGAGATTTGATACACACTTTGAAAAAGGAAAAGTACGAAAATTCTTATAAACTTGGAATTTATACGGGAAACAGTGATATATTGTTAAAAAGGCGGGAAATTGTGAACATTTTCCTCTTCTTCTTCTTCTTCTTGCGTTCCGGCCTTCTAAGGACCACGTTACAATTTCAATTCTTCCTCCTTAGTTCTTTCCTTTTCTTCCAGTATACTTTCATTGTTTCACTGTGCTTCTTTTCTTGTCTTCAGTCCACTTTGTGCCTGTTTTCTTTTCCTTCTTCCCTTGGAATCCTTCCATTTGTAAGAATTTCTTCCTAAAAATCTTTCTTTCCACTAATTCTTCTTCTCGTATGTTGTTCCTTTCCAGGTCTTTCTTGACTTCTTGAATCCAGGTGGTAGTTGATTTCTTTTCCCAAAGGTACTTGAAGATTCGTTTAGTGAGTCTATTGTCATCCATTCTGTAAATGTGTTCAAGAAATAGCAATCTCCTTTTTCTTATTGTTTCTGATATGTTTTCTATGTTCTGGTAAATTTCATTGTTACATTTTATTTTAAAATACTATAATTATTAGAATTTTGACATTATTGTAGTTGCCAGGAAGCTTGCCAGTACTGCGATATGTGCAGCAATTGTGAACAACAATTGTAGCATATTTAACAATCCAATGAATATTAACTTTTTCCCCTTTGTTAAGCTGGGTCTCCCCCGTTAATGGTTGTTGTGTTATTGCAAGCGCTGATAGTCGTGATTGTTGTTTTAAGAGGAAGTATGCCTGGCCAAAGGAAGACGAGGGCCAAGAAAGGCGTGAAAATCAAAGACTCCCTAGGCCTCGAATGCTGTAATACCGTCGGGGATGGAAAAGAACTAGAGTTGACCAAGGTAGGTCGAATAGGATAGATAAAAGTGAGGAGCCTGGCAGAAGTGGAAGCAATGGAAGGACTAAGCTAAGGGCACCGTAGTCACCGACCCATGCTTGCAAGTTAAGAGCACCTGGGGCCTCTCTCAGTCGCCTCTTACGACAAGCAAGGGATACCGTAGGTGTTGTTCTACATCCCCCACCAAGTGGGAGTACAAGAGGACCTTGGTCTGGACGAGAGAAAGCCTTGTCTTCACCCAAATTCCTGCGCTCCGTACATTAAGTCCCCCCCACCAAGCTCTGCTACCGCCATTAACTGTCCACAGCACGTATAGCTGAGCTAGACATCTATTCCTACCTGATACACAAGAACCTCGGTTATCCGTCCCTCATTAATCCGGATCGAAAATAATAAAAATTTATTTTTACTTGTACAGTATGTCTTTTACGGCGTCGACACTTCTCGAATGTCTTTTCCGCCAAGGATAGTTAAGGACAGGAATTGGAAGTAATTCGGCCACGGTCTATCAATGGCACCGTCCCGGCGTTCGCCTGGAATTTAAAATGGGAAACCGTGGAAAATCATTCCCAGAACGGCCGAGGAGGGATTCGAACCCACGCTCTTCTGAATGCAACGCAATACTAATTCACTGATGGTGAATTCAGAAATGAGACAGGCGCTCTATCAGAAGAAACAATGACTCATGGAGAGGCAACAATGCAACTGGACAAACTGAAACCACACCGGCAGAACGTCTTCGTGATCGTCATGCGCGCAACAAAGGTAAAACTCGCACATTATTTAGTGCATAAAACAGAGTCGAAAATGCTCTGATATTTTTTATACAATTTAAAAAAGGTATTACTGTACAACAATAGATTATATAGCATATACTGTATTTGTTTTTTAATGTTTTCCGGATTATCCGGATTTTCGTTAATCCGGATCAGTTCCAGTCCCACTTATCCGGATAAACAAGGAAATTGTGTGTTACACTATTAGAAACGTCTTAACCAAATATGAGCGGCAAGCACAGGTAAGAGCGTTTTGAGTCACATCTATTTCTGGAAAGTGATTGCCATTACTCAGGGTTTCATCGTAAGGATATGATAATCTTACTAAATAAAGTAACCTTTGATTTATTTACAGTCAAAATAAAGAAGATAAAAGAAATTTGCTCATTTTCAACACGGATATAGGAATTAGAAAGATGCTTTTGAAGACATTGGCCTGAAACGTGGCATTGTGTGGAATGGATGATAACTCGTTCAGAAAGAAGACAATAGAAGGTTTTGAAATGTGGTGTTACAGAAGAATGCTGAAGGTGAGATGGGGAGATCGAATCACGAATGAAGAGATCGATTTCATTAAATTTGACTAGAAGAAGAGAGTTGGGTTTTGAGGGTAGTGTAGGTGGTAAGAGCGGTAGGAGTAGACCAAGGTATGAATATGACAAGCAGATTAGTGCATATATAGGATGTACTAGTTGCGGAGAAATGAAAAGTTTTGCACAGCATAGGGTGACAAGGAGAGCTGCATCAAACCAGTCTACGGACTGATGACTCAAACAACAACAACAACAACAACAGCAACGGTGAACACCTTTAAAAGGAAAGCTTCATATACTTCTCAAATGCTCGATAATCAATTGAATCGAAGCTTCTTCAGCGACCGTGTTAAAAGAGGTCTTCCCCATAGGATTGCATTGTCCTTTTCCAGTTCCCCTTTTGGCTCAGACCAGAATGAAGTGTAGCTTCCACCGAAGTCACAGACTCATTCATGCCTCGTTATGGCACCGTCATCGGTTTCTGCGGTTTGAGGATCAACCATGCTCCGGCCGAAAGACTTAATAGACATTTATCCAAAATTATTCTTATTCTTCCTTCTCTTCGTGTCCGGTCTTCTTGTTCACCCTGCACCACTGCCGCATAGTTTGAGCCACCTTCCGAGTCCTCATACACATTGTACTTTTCCTTCAACTATGAGCTGAAGGTGATACTTCTCGTTCGCGATATTTACCCAAAGTACCTCATTTTCTTTTTCTTCGCAGTTTCTATGATATTCATTTCTTTATTCGTTCTGCTTGACACATCTTCATTTGACATATCCGGAGCATACGGCGGTAACAAGGTCGAAAACATTTGTTCCACATATTTTGGTCCTCTGGAATCATAATGGCACAGCCCACAAGCTTTGTACATTTGTTGTTTGACAAGCCTTTCCAGCAGACGAGTTGCGTGAACAGGGTGCGGTGAGGTGTTGATAATTGAGAAGGTCAGGCAGTAATTACAAAGGCGAGAAGACTGCACGCTGATCTCATTGTTTGACCTACAGCAGCGCCTAGCCCACTTTCTAGGAATGCCAACATCATGTCTATTACGACTTCCCGTCATCGCCAGATAAAGGACTCACCTACCCTATCGTACTCGCCCAGGTGGCACACCCTCTCCTGCACTCACTGCTGGTGTGGGAAGAGTGTAGTATTTTTGTTCTTATAAACAACATTAACTTTATTTAGCAACGCTTATTTATGAGGGTAACGGGAAATTAGCTTTTTTTTTTTTTTCTTTACAAGTTGCTTTAGGACGCACTGACGAAGCAACTAGCAGTGGGAAGGAAGTGACCGTGGCCATAATTAATATACTGACCCAGCATTTGCTTGGTCTGAAAATGGAAATCCACGGAAAACCATCTTTAGGGCTGCCGACAGTGGGGTTCGAACCCACTGGATACTGGCCGCACTCAAGCGACTGCAGCTATCGAGCTCGGTAGGAAATTAGCTACAATACACTGTGTAAGATACTCAGCAATTTACAGCGCAGCCCGCCTGGTAGTCATGATCGTTAAACCGTCGTCTATACAGTCTGACACCGTGGTTAGCCGGTTCGAGTCCCGTTAGTCGAAAAATGTTTCACCATCAGAACGTTAGCCGATCAGGCTGGTGGTGGTATACAATTTCTAATCACTAGATTGCGTGCCAAAAACCTCTCCGCAGTGCTCATGTGGAGTGAGGGCTTATGACGCTGTTTATGGGGATTCGTTCGTCGGATGGAGACGTTAAACTTGAGCAGACCCCTATAGCTGCTATTCGACAGGAGTAGGCTGTGTGCAGGTACCGGCATCTACTGTCTCATGGTACGTCATTTATTTCATGTCATTAACTCCTCTACTGAGATTGACGTCATGAAGGTCATCCAGTCGTAAAAACTAGCTACGAAGATTCATCTCACTTAACATCCAGTCCCGTCACGGAACAAGGGTTGGGCACACACTACGCGATTTACAGCGCATAACATTATTTTTATATGTCTGAAATAGCTTGATTATGCCCTTAATTTGTTTATTTACAAGTAACTACACTCATTGTCAAAATAGAAAATAGCAAGCTATGTAAATTAACTGAAGAAACAACGATAACTATGTCCTAAAATATGGAGTACTAGCTGTAAACCCGGGGCTTCGCTCGCGTGGATTTCAAGAAAATGACCTATGCCTCCTGGTTTGCCCTTTTCCACTGCTTTTCACACACCCCTCCCCCACTCTACCACACTAAAATGGACTTTCGGAAAAACTAATTTTCACGCCTGTAACATCTTCAGTTTTTGAGATGTAAGTATGTTCAAAAAACGAGTTCAACAGCTTTTTCACTTCTTTTCACACCCCTGAAGTGCATTTTCCGAAAACAAAGAAATATGTGTTTATTTATTTTTAAAGTAGATTCCAAATACCAATTTTATGTCTGTAAAATGTTACGTTTTTGAGATATACGCATTAAACTATTTACCCCACTTTCCGCCCCCTTAGCGAGGGAATATCCAAAAATTCTCTCTTAGTGAGCGCCTAGACTGTAATATACAGACATGGACAAAAGTATTCATACCCCTACCCATCCAATACAAAATGCTTTATTGCTGGACCAATACGGAGTACAGGTCAAAATTACAAATCCAAACGTATACCTTGTACAGCAGTGATCATTACAAAGCACAAAATGAACTGGAAGTAAATAACAGTACATAACGAAGCAACAAATGCCTACTCCATGACACTACTTGTCTGGACATAAGTATTCATACCTTACGTGTGAACATGGGGTTTGAACGAGTAAACAGAAACCTATGTTGTTCCGTGGCATTAGTTGTGTAGTAGATGCAGACAGAGACGGGCTGATCAGCTGGTGAGAGACGGCACTACTCCAATGGCGAGGAAAACTAGGGAAACTTCTGTTGAAGAGAGACGGCTTATTCTACGCCTTCTCTACCAAGGAAAATCGTGTTCCGAGATCGGAAACATCATTGAAAGAAGTAAACCAACTGTGCAAAGTATCGTTCAAAGGTTAAAAGGACAGGACGTTCTTATAAGCAAGAAAAGAAGTGGACGTCCGAAGAAACTGACCGCACGAGAAGAAAGGTTCGCAGTAACCACAATTAAAAACCAACCACACACTACATCTTCGGCAATAGCATCGCAGCTGGGAGAATATTTCCATCATGCAGTTTCACACAAAAGAGTAATGGGGGTCCTTCATCGTGTTGAGTATCAATCTAGGGCCCCAAGAATAAAACCGCACATAACGGAAGTGAATCGATGGAAGAGACTACAATTTGCAAAAGAATATGTTTTGGTCGACAGTGATGTTTACAGATGAGAGTAAATTTAATATTTTCCGAAGTGATGGACGCATTTTAGTATAGAGACGCCCTAACACCGAGCTCGATGAGCAGAACTTCGTTACCACTGTGAACCACGGCGGGGGTGAGGTTCAATTGCCGCTTCAGGTGTCGGGGAGTTGGTATTTATCGAGGGGACTATGGACAGATTTCAATATTTGAACATCCTGAAAGAAAACGCTCACAAAAGCGCCGAAAAGCTTGGGATTGCTAATGTGTTTTACTTCCAACACGATAATGATCCCAAACATACGGCGGAAATTGTTCGTTTGTGGGTACTCTACAACACGTCGCACATATTAAAAACACCTCCCCAATCGCCGGATACCAACCCCATCGAACATCTGTGGAGTGAATCGGAGTTCAGACCAAGAAAACACCACATAACAAGTAAAGCACACTTGAAACAGCTACTGCAACAAGAATGGCGGAACATTTCATCTGAACTAAAATGGAAACTGGTGTTCTCAATGCCCAGCAGGTTAAAAGAAATATTATACAGGAAAGGCAAACAAACGCGCCACTGATCGAGTTGGTAATATGTGTTGCTTCAGTGAGTTGTGAACTCTTCTGTGATACGGTATGAATACTTATATCCAGACAAGAAGTGTTATGGAGTACGAATTTGTCATTTTGTTATGCACTGTTATTTACTTCCAGTTTATTTTGTGCTTTTCAATGATCACTGCTGTACAAGGTATGCGTTTGGGTTTGCAATTTAGACTTGTACTCCCTACTGGTCCAGCAATAAAGCATTTTGTATTGGATGGGTAGGGGTATGAATACTTTTGTCCATGTCTGTAAATGTATCCCCATCATTTCATTTTCGGCCAATCAGTCAACCAGTCTCTGTGGACCATAGGAGTTACACATTTCATATCATTAAAAGCAGAGTCTAACCATCAGTAAACAATGCCGAAGAATGGAGTGCTGTGTTTATGAGCTTAGATTGGCCTTTAGGATCGGTCTAATAAACCCGACTACCGAGGTCGATAGCTGCAGTCGCTTAAGTGCGGCCAGTATCCAGTATTCGGGAGATAGTGGGTTCGAGCCCCACTGTCGGCAGCCCTGAAGATGGTTTTCCGTGGTTTCCCATTTTCACACCAGGCAAATGCCGGGGCTGTACCTTAATTCAGGCCACGGCCACTTCCTTCCAATTCCTAGGCCTTTCCTATCCCATCGTCGCCAAAAGACCTATCTGTATCGGTGCGACGTAAAGCAAATAGCAAAAAAACCACGACGTCACGCCTCACTGTTTTCCCATCTTTCATATGAGGTTTGAATGGCCATCGATGACCGTTCTTTTCTTTCAATGAAATGTCCTTGGTACATACATGCAGCCGGATAAGATATTCTGAGTTACCTGCGACTGTGAATTTGAATCTGTGGAACAAGTCTCGGTACAATTTGTCTTGCTTTTTTTTCCATAACGTTCACCTGCACCTGGGACACTTTCGACCCCATCTGGCCCGTGTTCATCACCTGTACCATGCTCTGGACTTACCGGACATGCTGCAGTATGCCGATGAGAGTCATCTACATAATGATGCGGATGTAGTTCTGTGGTATGATGTAAATAAAATGTTAACACGTGTAAATACAGTGAGTGTAAAAAGCATTCGCATGACCCCGCATATTTTAGAAAATAATGATTTTTTCATACGTTTAGGTAGGTTGATGGATTGAACAAATCATTCATGTTGTATTCAAGTACCTTTATCCATTCCATAAACAATATTGTCATAAACCTGTAAAACAGTAAGAAACAAATATCTCTTTTCGGACCAACAAAGAGTATTCGTACGACCCCTGTCTTCTGTACATTTCTCCATCACACCGTGGACATCAATTTTGTAGGATTGCCCTTGGCGGCTATGACAGCTGTAAATCTCTCTTGTTTGAAATGCGTCTAGACCTAACTTTGTTGCAAGGTGGTGCCATATACGTTCAATTGGGTTTAGATCAGGGTACTGGGGATGGGTGTCCAAGCGGTTTGGAGTGTTGTACAACATGTAGTGTTTCGGATCATTGTCCTGTTAAAAAAGATAATCACTTCCCAGTCTATTTTATCAACGCTGGCAGGAAAGTTTTCCCTCAAAATATTGATGTGCATTCGATAGTCCATCTTTCCCTAAATGAAATGAAGAGTTCCCTCTCCCTTATCGATCATACACCCCCCACACCATCATTGAACCGCTCCCATGTTTCACAGTAGGAATCACGTTCCGCTGCTGTAGCTCGGTGTTGGGAGGCTCCCGTCTGTCCAGACAGTCCTGTTGAAGACCTCCAGACCCGTGGCATGCTCACGACGCCCGTGGAAGTCTGACTGTCGACTCACTCACACCAGCACCTGGTCGTTCCAGCTCAGCAGCAGTTTTCGGGGCACTGCATCGCGGATTTGTCTTCACTTCTCGGACAATGAAGTGCCTGTCTGCCTGGGTCATCCAGTTCTAGGCTGGCTGTTGTAGCTTTTTATCTCGGAAAAGCGGTCCATGACCGATTGCACGGTTGACATAGGCCTTCCAACCGCTTCTGCGATCCTTCTGAGCGACTATGTCTTGTTGTGAAGGCGGATGATCATATTTCGTTCGCTGGGAGAAGTTTCCGGACTTTTCGCCCCATTCTGACAAAGTGTGAATGCACTCGAAAGTCGAAGTGAGTGAATGGGATACCTCCGAGCCATAGCAGCATGCACAACGTCATTAGCAGGGAGTGGAGGGGTGACTTTACTCGCGAAAACGGGGGTCATGCGAATACTTTTTACACTCACTGTGTGGCATATAAGACCAAGCAGCATTAGACAACCAGCCTACTCTATGCGGAATCCAACTACTGCCTTCTTACTCCATTAAACTGCTCGGTATTCACATTATGGACAATCTAAAATGAAATAAGCACGTGCAGGAAGTGAGGTGTAAGGCATACAGAGCACTAGGTTTCGTCCGAGATGTCTGTCTGGAGTAAGAAGTAAAGCCCTACAAACGGCCTGGTGCGGCCCTACTACTATACGGTCTTCCACCCTGGCACCCAACGACGTCAATAGAAAATATGAGGAAACTAGAAGGTGTCCAGCGATGAGCAGAACGTATAATTAACAAACACATCCCTCTAAACATAGCCAGGTCATTGCCACCAGTGAACTCGTTATGTAAACAAATCCCTGACAGACAACACACACCTCTCCCATTTCCAGCGACAGCAGCTAAATTACCACTCTGTTAAAAGAAGCCAAAGAGTTACTCTTGTTCCACACCTCGCCAGTACAAGTACAACCTCATATTTAAATGGATTTCACGCACGGTCTGCTCGTCTCTGGAATCTTCTACCATCTGAAGTAAAACTGCTTCCTCTTCCTCACTTCCTCCGCGCAGTAAAGAAAATGTATATGTAAACAGAAACCCATGCTCGATGTATAGAACCTGTATAAATTAGAATTTCAAAAATGATGGTGCAAGTACAGTTGAATGTGGGCGAATGTGTACGCGTGTGGGTGTGAGAGGGGTTGTGAATGAGTGTGTACACAGGGGTATGAATGAGGGTATAAGTGACTGGCTCTTCTTACTGTAATACGTACAGCATAAATCAAGATGTGTGGTATAGTGGTTAGTGTGATTTGCTGCCACCCCCGGAGGCCCGGGTTTGATTCCTGACTCTGCCACGATATTTGAAAAGTGGTACACGGGCGGAACAGGGTTCAATCAGCCTCGGGAGGTCAACTGAGTGGAGAGTGTGGGGGATTCGATTTCCACCTCAGCCATCCTAGAAGTGGTTTTCCGTGGTTTCCCAATTCTCCAGGCAAATGCTGGGATGGTACCTAACTTAAGGCCACGACCACTTCCTTCTTCCTTGTCTATCCCTTCTAATCTTCCCATCCCCCCACAAGGCCCCTGTTCAGCATAGCAGATGAGGCCGCCTGGGCCTCCTTCCCATTTGTATCCCCAACCAAAAGTTTAAAGCTCCAGGACACTGCCCTTGAGGCGGAAGAGGTGGGATACCTCGCTGAGTCCGAGGGAAAAGCCAACCCTGGAGAGTAAACAGATTAAGAAAGAAAGAAGAAAAATCAAGCGAATTATTATTCTAAGAGTGTTTGGAGTGTAAATTTGAAATTGTTTACCAAAACAAACCAAACCCCATGGCACTACAGCCCTTGAAGGGCCTTGGCCTACCAAGCGACCGCTGCTCAGCCCGAAGGCCTGCAGATTACGAGGTGTCGTGTGGTTAGCACGACGCATCCTCTCGGCCGTTATTCTTGGCTTTCTAGACCGGGGCCGCTACCTCACCGTCAGATAGCTCCTCAATTCTAAACATGTAAGCTGAGTGGACCTCGTACCAGCCCTCAGGTCCAGGTAAAAATCCCTGGCCTGGCCGGGAATCGAACCCGGGGCCCTCTGAACCGAAGGTCAGTACGCTGACCATTCAGCCAACGAGTCGGACATATGGCGGGCACAGTATCAACATAAAAACGCTGGGCGCTGCAAGCCCCATGTTTCCATTGCAGTCGTCGGCAAGTTTACTATATTTCCATCATTTTATATCTTTTTCTTCTTTTTCTATCGCTTTTCCCGCACTTATGGGGTTGCGGGTGCGAACTGCGTTGCACATGTTGATTTGTCCCTGTTTTACGGCCGGATGCCTTCATAACGCCAATCCTATACGGAAGGATGTAAGCCATATTGCGTGTTTCTTTAGTGGCTGTTAGCGTAGTATGTTGTATTAATATGAAGAGGAAAGTGTTGGGACAAACACAAACACCCAGTCCCGGAGCCAGAAGAATTAATCAGACGCGATTAAAATCCTCGACCCGTCCGGGAATCGAACCCGGGAACCCCTGAACGCCGACCATTCAGCCAAGGAGTCGGACATTTCAATCATGTTACACCCTTCAGTAAATGATCAATATATACTACGATCAAGGTGAATAACGAGTATCACAAGTATCTTGGTGAAACAATTCACAAATATGGACTCGAAACAAAAGCCAATGAAATTAGATGCCAAAAGATGGAAACTGCACATCGACTGATTAAAATATCTCTAACAAAAAATGTATTTCCAAGCGCACAAAACTAAGGCATTACAATACAGTCATTAAACCAGAATATCTTTATGGATCACAGACGCTAATTTTGAACAGCAAAGCAGACATTGGAAACACTGAGAAAAAGGAACGCAAACGAAAAATTCTACACCTGAAGAACAATACCAACTTAAAGGAAGTCAGGAAATCAAACAATATACAAATATTCACAGTGACATTAGAAAACGCTGGTTGAGTCTATGGACATATTAAAAGAATGCATCCAGACAGACTTAGCAAACACAGTCCAGTTCTATGAAAACAGGAGTAAAGCTAAAGCAGACACAATGAAATGGATGGCGAAATCGGCAGAAATTACACCAGCAGATGTCCACAACAGGGTGATCTTCAGATCCAAAATTCACAAATGGCAAGTTGACCAAGAGGAAAGACCAAGGAATAAGACTGGTACAACCTGGTCTCAAGACAGGAAGGAAGCCCACAGTGGAAGAATGGACGAGGTATGGGCACAGAGGAAGGCCTCTTAAGTACTTTGCGTAGTCTTAATGGGCTTCTTCGCACGTATAATAATAATAATAATAATAATAATAATAATAATAATAATAATAATAATAATAATAATAATCAAGATGGGAGAAATGTCACTAGAACTTGATATGCAACTAGAACTAACGACGACAGATCAGTTCACCAGAAGAAGGGAGATATAAATAGCTCTAGTGTCATGACATATGACGCGATGACGTCACCCACTACTCCCTCGCAATGAGTCATGGCCTCCTGATAAGCCGGGATAGGCAGGGCATGTCCGGCCCACGTCTTGGAGGAGGCCATGGAATTAGATGTGGACTTTGAAATATGACACAGCACCGACTTTGTATCGGAGTGTAAGACTTCTGTGATCAAGTTCGACACTCAGAAATACTATTTGATGAAGGCGACCGCGGTAATCAAAATTAGAATAGGAACCAAACTTCTAACAAAGAATGTTCATCTAATGCCGATACTCAATAATGTGCTATCCAGGACTTACCGGGTTTCAGACCCTTCCCGCAGCGCCCGTTAAGTTTCGCCCGTTCATTTTTGCTAGATCCCCGTTTTTCTGACTAGCATAAAATTATTCAATACATTTATCATTTTAATGTCGGGCTCCATGGCTAAATGGTTAGCGTGCTGGCAATTGGCCCCGGGGGTCCCGGGTTCGATTCCCGGCAGGGTCGGGAATTTTAACCATAATTGGTTAATTCCGCTGGCGCGGGGTCTTGGTGTATGTGTCATCTTAATCATTATTTCATCCTCATCACGACGCGCAGGTCGCCTACGGGAATCAAATCAAAAGATCTGCACCGGTCGAGCCGATTTTGTGGGACAGGAATGGAACGGAAGCGGCCGTGACGTTAATTAAGGTAATAGAAGCTAAGAGGTACAATAAACTCGTTCAGTATCCAGGGTGCTGACAGCGTTGGCAATTTTCTGCTTGTTGATTACCATGAATTGTGTTTTCTGTGTATCCGTATGTTCATTCAATGCCGATACTGAATAATGTGCTATCCAGGACTTGGGTTACCATATTACCCGTTCTTGAGACCCTTCCCCCAGCCCCCGTTCAGTTTTGCTAGATCCCCCTGTTTTTCCGTCAGCATCAAATTATTTAATACATTTATCATGTTAATGTTCGTCTCCATGGCTAAATGGTTAGCCTTTGGTCACAGGGGTCCCGGATTCTATTTCCGGCAAGGTGGGGAATTTAACCATAAAATGGACCATAACTGGCTCAGCTTAGAGAGTTGTGATGCGCTCCTTGGTATTGGGAAAAAACAAGACCTCAGAAGTGATGTCAGATGTACTGTAACAGAAGTAAGAGTAGCGACGCACAGTGTGTCGAATCCCAATTCTAGGTGGAAAAAAATAATAACGTCGTTTTTAGTGCTGGGATCCTATTAAAAGTTGGCAATATACCCTTTTCGAGGTCGCTGAATTCATATCTGGCATCGTCTGAAGTGTACGATCTTCGGTGGTAAATATGGTTGTTAATGGCCGCTAGCTGCTAGTCGCGCGCAAACTTTCTCTCGCAAAAATTGTAAATTGCAGGTGATATAGTGCTTGAAGTGATAAAGAATTACATTCGTGCTGAAGTTCAACGTGCTTGAAGTGATAAAGACGTTATTACATTCGTGCTGAAGTTCAACGTGTGCAGCTAACTACAGTAAACTATCAGTGTTATACTACCAAGTTGTCATAATGGCTCCTAAGAAGCTTCCCCAAGCCAGCCCGCCGCATGGCGCCAGCATACAAGAACTCGTTAAGCAGGCCGTAGCCGTAGCCGTAGCCGAACAGTTACAGCCCCTAATGTTGCAGCTCCAGGAACTAAGAGCGGAATACAAGGAAAGTGTCAAACTATTACAAGATCAGCTTCAGGCTAAGGACAAGGAACTTGTAAAAATTAAAAGCGACTTTAAAAACAAGCAAGATGAACTGGAGCAATACCAGCGCCGGCAAAGTATTCGTATTTTCGGCATTCCGGAAAAGGAAGGAGAAGATCCCGATGTCATCGCAATAAGCATCGCAAGAGATCTTGGTGTCGACCTTGACCTTCGGGACATTGACAGGAGCCATCGCATTGGAAGACGACTGGGTGCGAAGCCACGACCTCTGATAGTGAAATTCGTTTCCTACCGTAAGCGGAGTGAAATCTTCCACAAGAAAAGAGGCCTTAAGGGAACGGCGGTCACAATAAGAGAGGATCTGACTGCAACAAGACTCGCAGTCCTCAAGGAGGCAATTTCGAGGTTCGGTGTACGCCAGGTATGGAGCATTGATGGAGTAATCAATATAAAAATAGGATCAAATAAGTTTAAAGTGTGCACTATGGAACAGTTAAATGAACTAAAGTGATATGCGGGAGAAATGATCACAACATTTTGTTACTTTCTATTGTAGTTTAATTTTAGAGTTAACCTTGTAGTATACCGTAATTTTTAACTTTAACTCTCTATTAGAACGTAATTAGTAATATAGCTTACTTTTGCTTGCCGTAGTGGTAGATTGGTGTTAGTAGCGGTAGACTGGGTTCAGTGCCTTATTTTTGTCGTGTTTATTTCCACTTACATTATTGACACATTGCCATTATCGTATTGATCGCTGTAAATTGTTATTTCCATTTCATTCCCATTATTGTCATATTCATCTCCAGCATAACGGAGAACAACGTAATTTACAGTCCCCCTGATAACGAACTTGAGACAAACGAACAGGCTCCCCTCTTCCTTACAAACATTCCTCAAAACCTTTCACTTACTCCACCCTCCCCCAATGTCGCTGGAACCAGCTGTGCAGGCAACATACACCTATTGTCATCTGAGCTTTCTTGCCATTCCCAGTCGACAAGGGACATCATTAACCACCAGCTTTCTCCGTACAGTAATGCTTTAAAAATTTGCCATATAAACGCTCAAAGCCTCCTTGCGGAGGAGCGAATGGACGAAATAAAAGCCCTATTTATGCCTCCCAGTTTCCACGCAATATTAATCTCTGAATCTTGGTTAAAACCACATCACGCAATAGAAAGACTGCAGCTGGCGGGTTATACATTTCTTAGATCCGACAGATTAAATAAGCCCTCCGGGGGTACCGCTGCGTATGTTATGACCAGCTTACGCCCTAAAATAATCTGTAGGTCTCCAGGTCCGTACGAGCGAAAACCTGAGTTCATGTTCCTGGAAATAACTGTGAGTGAAGTTAAATGTCTTCTGGGTGTAGTATATAAGCCACCGAAAGCGGGTTTTTTATGCGATCTAGAGACTCAAATACAAGATTTAGTCACTGATTACTCAAATATAATTATAATGGGCGACTTTAACATAAACCTTCTTGAACCTAACTCTCCTCAGACAACCCAACTTTTAACGTCATTTAAAGCTTGCAATTTAACGTTTCTCTCTCTCAACGCTACACATCACACAGACACATCACACACCTTAATTGATCTCATTGCCACTAACCAACCTGAATTAGTTCTTCATCACGGTCAAATTAGTGTCCCGGGTATATCGCGACATGATGCTATATTTATGGCCTATTCTATTAAAAGTCCCAAGTTCAAATCGAAAATAATTTCATATAGAGATCTACGAAGAATTGATAAGATTAAACTTTTACAAGACGCAGTTGCAGTGCCATGGCATGACATATTTAAACTTAAAGACATAAATGACAAAGTAACTCTCTTCAATCAACATATGACTGAACTGTATGATAGACACGCCCCTGAAAAGAAGGCTCGAGTTACGCGGAAGCCAGCTCCCTGGCTCTCAGATGAGATTAGAGCACTAATGGCTGAACGCGATGCTACTTATAGACGAGTTAAGAAACATTGCACTCCTGACAATCTACTGAACTATAAGAGGCTGAGAAACGCTACGACCCAACAGATTAGAAATGCGAAACTACGACACGCCCACAGTTTAATTCAACCAAATGTTTCAACAGCTGTGTTGTGGAAATCCATAAAGAGCTTTGGAATTACCAAAGGACGAGACGATGACGAAATAAATATACCCTTGGAAAAACTGAACGATCATTTTTCATCTAACTGCACATTAAATGCAGCGCTGAAACAGGAAGTTCTAGACGGGAATTATGCAAAGACGCGAACAGATAGAGAAAACTTCTACTTCCGTCCAGCAACCCACTCACAAGTCAGGTTTGCTATAAATCGGATAACATCAACGGCAAAAGGAAATGACAGGATAGGAATAGAGATGATAAAAATTATTCTGGATGTGATATTACCTGCACTAATTAACATATTTAACTCTTCCCTTGTAGACAGCACATTTCCCGAAATATGGAAAGCGGGCATTATACGTCCTCTAAAAAAAGTAGCTTCCCCTTCTGAAGCATCTGACTACAGAGCCATCTGCATACTTTCTGCTTTATCCAAAGCGCTAGAGTTCATCGCTCATAGACAAATAACAGACTACATGACGACTTACAACTTATTTGACCCACTACAATCTGGTTTTCGTCAAGCACACAGTACTACAACGGCACTACTGAAGGTCACAGAAGACATCCGAGAAGCTATGGACAACAAGGAAGTGACAGTTTTAATACTCTTAGATTTGAGCAAAGCTTTTGACTCTGTTGACATTGACATCTTGCTCTCGAAATTGTATTCCCTCCATTTCTCGGACAGCGCCCTCCTTTGGTTGCATTCCTACCTGCATGGCCGTCGGCAGTGTGTTACAGATAGAATAAACGAATCAACTTGGCGGTCTGTGCAGTGTGGTGTGCCCCAAGGGTCAGTGTTAGGACCCCTTCTTTTTTCCATTTACATTAATGATGTCTCCCAAAACCTAACGCATTGCAAATACCATATTTATGCTGATGATGTACAAATGTACCTCCATACATCTCCAAATCTAATACTTTCCGCCATAGACAAAATCAATCAGGATCTAACATCATTTTCTTCTTGGTCTTTGAGATGTGGGCTTAGGTTAAACCCAGCTAAAACGCAAGCCATCATCCTTGGATACCCAAAACTACTCACGAAGGTCAATCGACCAGAGATTCCATCTATAAGGTTGTGTAATACTAACATACCATTCACGTCTTCAGTAAAAGTCCTAGGCATTACTTTCGATGATGACATGTCATGGAAAACGCATATCACGAACATCACCCAGAAAATATTCTCTGCATTGCACATGCTGCGCGGGTATAAATACTTATTTCCTGAAAAACTAAAAAAAATGTTGGTAGAAAGTCTGGTTTTCCCTCATTTCGACTATTGTGACGCGATTTATAGAGACGCTCGAGGCAAGTTATTGAGCAGATTACAACGTGGTCAAAATGCTTGTGTGAGATACGTCTGTAACCTACGGTACTATGACCACGTAACTCCTTCATATAACCATCTATCTTGGCCCCGACTAGAGATCCGTCGCACTGTGCATTCCCTATGCCATCTCCATAAAATCCTTCATTCTTCACAACCATTTTACCTTACTTCATATTTCAAATACTTATCCTCTTATCACAGTCGTAACACCAGATCCACTAATAATTCCATCCTTGCTTTACCTACCCACAGAACTGCCATCTATGATAAATCATTCACAGTAATTGCCTGCCGTGAGTGGAACCTCCTTCCCGAAAATATCAGGGGGTTAAGCGCTATTCACACTTTCAAGGAAGCACTTTGGAGACATTTTATGCACCAGTAAGGATCATCTGTAAACTTGATGCTGCTACTTACAACCATTCTATTGTTATGGATGTCCTGGTAGAGAGTCTAAAATTTTTATCCGATTTGTCTTTAAAATCAAATGTTATGTACTGCCTTTTTTTTTTTTTCACATGTAGGATATTAGTTTTAAGAATTTATCCCTTTTTATGTCTGATTTATTTAATCTTAATTTAATCTTAACTTAATCTTAATTTATTAATTTAATCTTAATTCATTTCATCTTAATGTAATCTCACCATTCTTGTATTATTATTAATTTAATTTGTATTAGACGTAGTTATTGTAATACAATGCAACATATGTATATTTCAGTTCCTGGTTAGATGGAAGAGAAGGCCTGAAGGCCTTAATCTTGCCAGGTAAAATAAAACATTACTAAACTAAACTAAACTATATAGGGGTGAGAGGCAAGGGGAGGTGTAAAAAATGACCGAAAGCAACAAAAGAATCGTCCAGTTTTGGGATTAAAAATCACGATTTGGATGTGTATTCTATAGTTTATGACATTGGTAAACATACTATTTAAAACTGGATAAAGTATGAATAACAATGAGAATTTCAGTGCAGTATTCTTGTTACACCTACGATGGTTTATAGAAAGCTGTGAACTGCAGTCCAATTTCCAGCCAGAGATGGCGTCTGCTCTTTTATTTGGTTTTCAATTAACTCAATTCACGTTTGACGATTTCAGATCTTTCCTTCTCAAAACGAGATGTTATTGGCCGGCAATAACGCGTTGATGAAGGCCTGGGATTTGTCCAAATGACAGTTTTATTGGCATCATTCAGGTGCAGTTTTAAAGGAACGAAACAGATTACACACAAATACTCATCTGTGTTACTGTGGTCCTTAAATCTTTTTTTGTACAAACTGTGACCTGAACTTCCGTCACATCCCCATTTGCTGATAAGGGCGGCAGAGGAGTCAGTACTTTGCACAGGCAAGGTATCAACTAAGCGTTTTACCGTTAGATCTAATATTGCCTGTAACTTTACAGTAGCTGAGGTATCGCTAATAGTCATATCTTCCTCCGCAGGATAAAACGCAGCTTTAGCTTTATTTAAAGCATAATATGAGGGGTAAATAAAATGCCCTAAATCCATGGCACGTTTCCACATTAATGTATAACCGTACGAGGTAGACTTGGTGTCAACGTATGGCGCTAACGCTTCCTCCGGTGTAAATGGACGCTTGTCCTGCTCCTTTTTATGAGCAATTAGAGCTTTCTTAATTTGTGTGCCTCTTGTTGGGGAGGAATAAAGCTCTTTCACGTTGCTGCATCTCTTTTCCCGTTTGGTCGAAAAGAATCTTCAGCAGCAAACGCGACTTCCTCCAAACTATGCGATTCGGTAATATCACAATCTTTTTGCTTCTTCGTCTTTACGGAACAGTCTTTAAATTCCTTAGGGTGACGGCCGGCCTTGTTAGGGACACAACTTGTTTTCGGATCATACGCTGGATCAATGTCGTCTTGTCCACTTAACACGATAAAATCCGTCCCATTTAATCAATCACCGAATTTTTCCCGGAATCGTTGTTCTCTTCTTCCTGCACTCTTCCATTTTTTGATATTATGGGATATCAACTTAATTTTGTTTCTTAGCTGCAGAACCTGAGTGTCAATAAGAGTTGTAGGCTCAAATTTATTCATAACATATTGAAAAATGACTTCTGAACGCCCCTCTTTACGACACAACCGCCACGCGTTGAAAAATTCTTCTCGCGGCAACGCCCACATAGTCACTGAAAATAAGAAAATAAACCATCATGCACATTCGTGCGCAACCACACCGCTACAGATCCTGAATCTACATTAAATTTCCCATCGAATGACGTTTAAAGTAAAGTGGCACTATGAGGCACTCATAAAGTTTTTTCCGATCAAAATCTAAAAACAATCGAAGTTTCTACAACAGCTTCCTTTTACAACGCATTGTAAATAATTTATTTAGTGCAGAACGCTTATATTACGCATAAAAGTGAGAACACATACCACTTTTCACTATTCCATGAGCCACAGAAGACAACACCTCGTTGAACTCCCTAGAAACACAACGCTCGGTTCACTCCGACACCTCCCATCAACTGAGCTGATATCTGCCAGGAAGACATTTCAGCACCTGTCCGCTCCATCCTACACACCAGAAAGCGGAAAGGAAGACCGAAGGTCATCATCTGGTTTGTTCACTATCGAATGAGCCAGGTTTTGCTTTGGTTTGCTGCAGTGATTTTTTTCCACCTAGATATGGGATTCGACACACTGTGCGACGCTAGCCTACGGGAAAGTAAGTCATGGCAAGTTCCTTGGTAACTTCGTTAATCCACGACCATTATTTTCGAGCAAGTTTGTCGGAGAATAGCTTAGACTTGTGACTCCAAGTCGGCGGGTTCGACCTTGGCTCGTTTCGCCAGATTTACGGGCACGTTGAAGGAACTCCTGTGGGACAAACTTCTGGCATGTCGGCGTCTTGGGAAACCGTAAAGTAGTTCATGGGATATAAAAACAACATTATTACTATCAAGAAAGTTTAAAATCGAAATACAGTCGAAACTGGTTATAACGTCTCCGCAGGGACCGACAGGCGATGATCGCACAAACCAGTCTGTTTTGTTTTTATTTTATGTGGACCCTTGTTTGTACTCATTCATTATTGTTGAAAAGACGCCTAATAAAACAATAGTTGATGTTTTCCAACAACTATTGCTCATTCAAAAACACCTAAAACTTAATTTTCATGAGGGTTAAATTTCGAAATTTTTCCCCATCTTTTCTCGGACTCTGAGTTAGAGCACCCGCACTAATATTTTCAAAACCTTCCGCCCGTGTGCAGAAGTATTATTTGTTTTACGTGCCGGTGAATCCACTGAAAGAGGGCCGGGCTACTCCTTTGTGCACTCTGCATTTTTGTTCCTTCATTTGTAGCACTCACAAATCTATGTATAAAATAAGAGTGTTGTCTGTACAGTTCGTTGCAATGGTATTTCTGTATCGGCCATGCTCATAGTAACAAGGAAATGCACTTTTTACTTTTCCGTAATGTCTGTCTGTCTGTCTGTCTGTCTGTCTGTCTGTCTGTCTGTCTGTCTGTCTGTCTGTCTGTCTGTCTGTATGTATGTATGTACACGCATCACGAGAAAACGGCTGAAGAGAATTTAATGAAAATCGGTATCTAAAGTCGGGGAATGAACCACTACAATCTACGTTATAAATAATGGTATTCACGCAGGGTAAAATGGTAGTTCAGGGGAAGGTCTAAAATTAAATTCTCACATATTTATGTTATAGTGGTCCTATCGATAAATACCACATAACTAAAGTTATACAGAATTAAATTTCCGATCATGTATGTCTTAGACATTTCTGGAAATTTAGACTGTTACATCGAAAGCGTACACGCAGCTACCTACACACGGCAGGTGCCGCGCACCCTCATCGGAGGGTCTGCGTTACAAGGGCTGCACCAGGGATGCACCCGGCTAGAGATAGCCACACGAAATTAATTAATTAATTAATTAAGATTCGTTAAAAGTGAGGAACTGTGTGCTTTTTTGGATCGAGTATTTCATATGATGTCATTGCTTTTAATCGTGACGAACCTACTGACGTCATTGTAATGACGTAATGACCTATGTTGAATTCAGTTGGGAAAACCAATGAGACAGTCTTTGTGAGGATGTAAAAAGGCAAGCGGAGAGTGAGTGTTTGCCATTATAATGAAAACTCCCCAACTTGATTTTGACCCATGGTACGTAGCATTACAATGAAAATTCCCTAACCCAATCTTCCCATGAGAAAAGACGTATGGTGACTTCCCCGTCGCGTTTCTGGGATAACGCTAAGAGCTATTGAATTTAATAGTCTTACTCACAACGTGTACACTACCTAACCTAGAATTCTGTATGCAATGTAGAATTCCGTGGCGAAGCACGGGCACATCAGCTGGTTCCCGTAATGCGAGGCTCATGGTCCATTGAGACAGGAGGGTTTAGCCAACTCCACGGCTGATACAGCGCCTCACGATGCAGGGGCCAATGACCCAGTCAAATATGAACCTTTCACGTAAATTGAACATGGAGATAATTCGATCGTGACGCCCGCTGAGCGATTTCTGCGGTAGGCCCGTTCAAGGTCCCGATGTGCGCTGCTCACCTTGGAGAGATGTAATGCGATCCTTGATACTGGGAAACAACAAGAAACTGAGCGCCTCCGCCATCAACATCAGGCGTAAGAGTAGCGGCACCAGACTGTCGGAAAGTTCATCTTAATCATGGTAGCAAGTCGTGGAATTCGAACCACGTATGCTGAAGAAAGAGAGCGAGGTGTGTATTTTCTCTACAATGTTTTTTTTTTCAACTTGCTTTACGTCCCACCGTCCGGTTCCGTGGCTAAATGGTTAGCGTGCTGCCTTTGGCCACAGGGGTCCCGGGAATTTTAACCATGATTGATTAATTTCGCTGGCACGGGGGCTGGATGTATGTGTCGTCTTCGTCATCATTTCATTTTCATCACGACGCGCAGGTCGCCTACGGGAGTCAAATCAAAAGACCTGCCTCTGGAGAGCCGCACTTGTCCTCGGACACTCCCGGCACTAAAAGCCATGCGATATCTCATTTCGTCGCACCGACTTAGATAGGTGTGTTGGTGACGAAGGGACAGGAAAGGGCTAGAAGTGGGAAGGGAACGACCGTGGCCTTAATGCAGCCCCAGCGTTTGCTTGGTGTGATAATGGGAAACCACGGAAAAGAATATTCAGGGCTGCCGACAGTGGGATTCGAACTCACTATCTCCCGAATACTGGGTACTGGCCGCACCTAAGGGAATGCAGCTATCTAGCTCGGTTTTCTCTGCAATAATCAAGCTGTCTTGAAGATACTTTTCTGTGGTTTCCCATTTTCACACAAGGTAAATGCTCGGGCTGTACCTTAATTAAAGCCACGGCCGCTTCCTTCCTACTCGTAGCTCTTTTCTCTACCATCATCGTCATAAGACCTATCTGTGTCGGTGCGACGTAGGCTACAGCAGTTTAAAAAAAAGAATAGGCTGTGCAATCAACACAGGTGTCCCCCCCAATTTGTGGAGAAAACATTTGTATTCCACTTTAGCTGGCTGAAACTGGGAATTATTAAACAAAAGCAATTTGTACAAGCCCTGTTGTCTTATCAGCTAATTATTTCCTCTATTTTGTTTATATTATTAGCGGAAATACGCACAAAATGTTCTTCATCGCGGCAACAAGTGGACACTTTGCATGTGCGATGAAGAAGGGGTATATTTTTTGTCACGGTCATGAACATTCAGACGATTTACCCGCTTGCCGTGAAACCGTCAACCTTTACCTCTCTGTCGAAATTCGCTCAGAGAGCAGCCAAAAACTTGCAACTCTGTAGCTTCCTTTTTCACTTTCGAAGTATATAACTCCCCCCTCCGCGCCACTATGTCGCACAAACCCGGGTACTGTACATTTTCCCCCCGACCTCCACTTCTAATTGCCAATCACCGCTTCTGTCAACTATCATAATTCTCATATGTGAAATTCAGCTGAAGCTATCCTTGATCTGTCCAGAGAATAATTCTCTTATTGAGTCAACTGAATCATGTTTCTCTGATAAGAACCTATACTGCAACTTCTTGAGTTACAGCGAACTTAGGAACGAACCGCTTGTGCAAGCAGAGTGAAAGTTTGCAGTAACGTAGGCCCTATTGTTTATTCCGGGGGTCCTCAAGCATTTTCTGTCGAGCCTCCCTTCTGAAACATGAAATATCTAGCACCCCCTCCCCTCCTAGTCTCCTTTCCATTCTTAGCACTTCTCAAAGGCTACGTAGGCTTCTTCGCACAAAAACGGATCACGAGATCTTCAGTATTTGCTTCTGTCTAATTACTCCAAACAAAGAACGCACTTAGGTCGTTCCTGATTATTCAAAAGAATGCTGGTATAGCCTAATGTCAGATAATCGTCTTGATATTTATGCACTCTGCTTTTCGGTGTAGAATTAATGTTGCTGGTGGGAGCAAAAGTGGAAGCGGAAGAAGTATGTAGGCCTACTTTGATTAAATTCAAATCTTGTTCTTTATTGGGACTTAATATTTTCCAAGGAGGGCAAGCATTCGATAAATAGGTAAGGTAAGGGTTATTCTGCCCGAAGGCAGGTCCGAACCTCCGCAGAGGTGTTCCTGAGCCGGAGTTTACGTGCGGTAGGGTGGCCAGTTCCTTTCCGCTCCTCCATTCCCTTACCCCCCTCCCCACCAACAGCGCATGGCAACCCATCCAACTCCTGACCACGCCCAATGTTGCTTAACTTCGGATATCTCACGGGATCCGGTGTTTCAAGACGGCTACGGCCGTTGGCATTCGATAAATAACACCCACTTAACTATGAATATCGGGCTAACCACTTCCATTAACCCTCCCAGTGCACACTGGGGTCTGCTGGACCCAATTATTAAAATATTAAAATATGCATGTATATTTAATTTTGTAATATTCCTTTACTCACTAGTTATCTTTTTAAAGATTCTCCTTTAGGAATGATAGCGAAAAGAAGAGTTTGAATTAAATACAGATTTATCAACACACAAAAACTAACATAGTATAAATTTTCTGATTGAAAACACACAGGAAAAGTTATGATTTTTGTTAGAAGCAAGTAATAAGTTCTGTAATTGATAAGATATAAAATAGTGGTCCGCCTCTGTGGTGTAGTGGTTAGCGTGATTAGCTGCCTTCCCTGGAGGCCCGGGTTCGATTCCCGGCTCTGCCACGAAATTTGAAAAGTGGTATGAGGGCTGGAACGGGGTCCACTCAGCCTCGGGAGGTCAAATGAGTAGAGGTGGGTTCGATTCCCACCTCAGCCATCCTGGAAGTGGTTTTCCGTGGTTTCCCACTTCTCCTCCAGGCGAATGCCGGGATGGTACCTAACATAAGGCCACGGCCACTTCCTTCCCTCTTCCTTGCCTATCCCTTCCACTCTTCCCATCCCTCCACAAGGCCCCTGTTCAGCATAGCAGGTGAGGCCGCCTGGGCGAGGTACTGGTCATTCTCCCCAGTTGTATCCCCGACCAAGAGTCTGAAGCTCCAGGACACTGCCCTTAAGGCGGTAGAGGTGGGATCTCTCGCTGTGTCCGAGGGAAAAGCCGACCCTGGAGGGTAAACAGATGATGATGATGATGATAAAATAGTGTATAATAGACTTTGAAGAAAATCAAGAACAAATATGGACATGAAAATCACAGTACTTCATCTTACACAGCACTTTGAATTTGTCACTTTTTCACACACACTCCTCGCAGATCTGTGCACGGTGTTCATCACACATTGGCCTCTTGCAGGAACGGCAGGTCAATTTAGTTTTCCTGTCCTTACTTCTTGGGCAAAATGAACATCTCTGTTTCCTCAAAAGTCCTTCCTGTGGTTGTGGTCTCGGTTCGATTCCCAGTAATTCTTGAAGCGCGACTCTCAAAGGTCTTCTCAGTGTTGGAATTTCCACTCTGGTTTGGAGGTAGGGCTCAATGAGACCCCATGCTATTTCATGGATGAAGTTCCGCCGAGGTGTTTTCAACTGTGGGTTTGCAAGGAAAAAGAGTACCATACCATTTACACCTGCCTGATCAAGCATCCCAAATAGTACTCTCAGAGGCCATCTTCTTGTCGCTCGGGCTGTACTGTAATTTCCACATAGCTGATCAAATGTATCCGTACCTCCTTTTGTATTATTGTAGTCCATTACCATTTCGAGTTTATCCGTGGTGTTGTCAAGGGTGCCTGAATCATGCATGGTTGACAAGATGAGAACTACTTTTTTCTTTTTTGGTGTAAAGGACACTAGAGTTTTGTTGTTGTCGAATGCAAACAGGGATTCTCCTACAGTTTTCCCTTGCAGGAAATTAGGTGGTATCTCAGGTTCGTTTTTTCTCAAGGTAAACAGCATCGTCAAGTTGAAGTCCCGGGCCATTGTGTCAAACAACGGTATGGATGAAAACCAATTATCCACAGTGATATTTCTTCCCGTGCTGTGTATTGGTTCGGAGAGTTTCCTCACATAGTAAGAAGGAACACTCTCTTTTCTTTCCATTGGTACCTTCCCTACATACGGAATTGCATTGAGCATATAACATGTTTTTGAGTCATTCATCATGACTATTTTTATTCCGTATTTCCCTGGTTTTGATGCAATATAAACACGGAATGGGCAGTTTCCTCTGAAGTTTAGCAGCTGTTCATCTATCGTACAGTATTCAAAGGGAGTATAAAATGCCTTACAATTACTAATAAAAATCTCCCAGATATCTCTGATGGGTGTAAACTTATCAGATTCTCGTCTTTCGTTGCGAGTTGTCCTATCATCGAACCGAAGGCACGATAGCAAGAACTGAAAGCGCCGCATGGACATAGTAGCTCTAAACAGAGAGTGTCCGAATTTGTCAGACCATAACTCGTCTGGACATACGTGGGCTGACTTCTGAACACCGCCCAGATATAGTAGTCCAACGCAGGCCTTTATTTCATTAGAACTGGTATTCGTGTGGTAGCTGAGTGGCTGTCGACATTCAGAGCGCCTTTGCTCAATCTCCTCATTAGTATGTTGAACAATAGTGTCAATAAGCTGGGCATTTATAAGAAGAGACCAAGATTCTAACGGAGTCTTAGCTGTTTTTGCTGGTCCTATAGGTCCAGGGAAGCGTTTGACTAAGTCTCGAGCAGAGGTTCTCCCAGTTCGTTTTCGAGGGACGGTGCTCCAAACGTATCCATTCTTCCCTTTTAGAGTTTGAATGTTCCGTCTTACAGCTTCGTGATTATCGTCTTCTTCCCCCGCCTCCTCCTCCTCTGCACTTTGTTCACTGTCACTTTGTTCATGAGTCTCTACATTGTCCTCTTCTTCCTCCTCTCCTCCATCTTCATCAAAGTACACTCTGCCTGAATTTTCATCTAATAACACACTGTTTAGAGCATCGCATATTTCCTCTTCTGTCGTTAGAAATTTAGATGTTGAAGCCATACTAGGTTACCACTACTTAGCATATAATGTCCTCAGCACCAGATGAAAACATTAGAACACAGTAATAAGTCTGTTGAGTATAACTAAAGAAACACAGATCACAAGATGTACAAGTTCGTAACACGGACTGCACACTGGGGTCTAGCTCACCCGAACTCAACTTCTAACTGCTTTCACACCCTCGCTAATGTTCAGTGACCTTGACATACCTTGGTAAGGGTGGCGCAGGGATGCCAACTGAGTTTAGAAGTGGGAAAGAAAATCATTCAGTCACAAATAAAAACACATTATGCAATTAAAATTTTCGCTGGGTCTGTGGGACCCCAGTGCGCAGTCCGAGGGTTAAACACGCGCCTGTTCACTCGCACTACTGCAAAGGCCTGGCTGAAATCGAGTCGACAATGGCAGGACTAGGAGAATCTCTTCCTGTAAGGAAGTGGCGGCCACATTGTCATTAGTGGTTGTTAACCCTGACTGGGGTGATGTGTGACCCCGCTCGTTTCTATTTCTTTTTGCAGTGCAGTATTCCGTGCCCATCGGTTTCTCTGCTGCACGTTCATCTCTCAGGACAGTGATACGAACAAGACCAGCAGTATTCTGCTGCCGTGAGGAGTGCGGTGGGGTGGTCAACGACCCCGGTAAGATTTATGAATATAGGATTTTGTCCGGTACGTATTTCGAGTGACTGATAAGAACTTTGCTGATACAGTTCGCACCATCCTAGATGAAGAGAGGGATGACGCAAATCACAGACGGCAACGTCGAGGTTTTTGATTATCCGCCTGATTATCCGTTTTCGATGGTGATGCTAACCCTCTTTATGAAGCCACTATAAAAGGCGAGAAATTGGTTCTCTTTGGTCCTCTACTCCACCAGTGCAAACCTGAACTCCTGCTATAAATACTTATTGTGTGATTTGCCCGACAATCTAAAATAAACATATGAACCATAATATTCCATTGACTATATGCAAATCTTTAGTTATTCATGCGTATTCCTATCGTGTTCCTCCACCTATATCTCTATCAATGTTATCATTCACATTCATGAAAGTTATATTTTGAGAAACTATCAACAAGGTTTGAATAGAAATATTTCTGTGTCACGATATTTTGATATTTCAATTTTAATAAATATAAAAGCATATCAATTTATTTTATTGTCTGAAATATGTTTCTTATTTATTTTTCACTTCAAAATATGTAAACACATTTGTTTATTACTTCTACTTAACTGATACGCAATTCCACCCAAACTTTCATAAAGGAGAAGGAAACCTTTGGGGCGACGCATCACCTCTGGTAAGCCTTTGTAGGTGAGGAAAAGAGGCAAGCATTCTAGGGTTAAGTGTGTTTTGAGGGAAGGAATGAAAACTTGTTAGGCGGTAGAGGTGGGATCCCTCGCTGAGACCGAGGGCAAAACCAACTCTGGAGGGTAAACAGTTTAAGAAAGAAAGAATGAAAGTAATAGTTGGAAAGGCGATACCGCTGTTGGTGGCGGGTGAAGGAAAAGTTACTCGCACCTTTCTCATAATGCGTGCTGGCAGGATCTTATGAAATACGACAAGTAGTATAATACAGTAATTCTGCCGCCTCCTCCTCCTCCCGCGGGAAATTTGAATTCTGGCGGGAAATTTGAATTTTGGCGCGAGAATTGAATTTGTAAACAAAGCCACGTGCTTTTTGACAGACAACAACGCATCGCTAACCTCAGTGCTGCCATCTTGACGGACCTAAACCTTAGTGGTACCAACTTAACCTCACTAGCGCGAGATAAACAAATCCACGTGCTTTTTTGACAGCTGTCATCCGCCATCTTTAAACTACAGAGCACCGTGCTGCCCTCTTTATCGCAGTAGCTGCAAATTCGTCACCTGTCATCGGCAGTGCTGCTATCTTGGCAGGCCTAAACCTCAGTGCTACCAACGTAACCTCACTAGCGTGAGATAAACAAATCCACGTGCTTTTTTGACAGCTGTCATCCACCATCTTTAATCCATAGAGCACAGTGGTGCCCTCTTTAGCTACTTACCTTTGAAATGTAGTACGTCACAGCTGTCATCCGCCATCTTGCATCGCAAACCTCAGTGCTGCACTCTTTAGCTAGATACCTTTGAAATGTAGTGGCGGCAATTTGAGAAATTCTTTATGCTCTTGTTTGGAAACAAAGCCACGTGCTCTTTTGACAGCTGTCATCCGCCATCTTTAATCCAGAGAGCACCGTGCTGCCCCCTTTAGCTACTTACCTTTGAAATGTGGTACGTCACAGCCGTCATCCGCCATCTTGCATCGCAAACCTCAGTGCTGCACTCTTCAGCTAGATACCTTTGAAATGTAGTGGGGGGGGGCAATTTGAGAAATTCTTTATGCTCTTGTTTGGAAACAAAGCCACGTGCTTTTTTGACAGCTGTCACCCGCCATCTTTAATCCAGAGAGCACCGTGCTGCCCCCTTTAGCTACTTACCTTTGAAATGTGGTACGTCACAGCTGTCATCCGCCATCTTGCATCGCAAACCTCAGTAGTGTACTCTTTGAAATGTAGTGGCGGCAATTTGAAAAATTCTTTATGCTCTTGTTTGGAAACAAACCTATGCGCTTTTTTGTCAGCTATCATCCGCCATCTTTAATCCAGAGAGCACCGTGCTGCCCTCTATGTGGTGGTAGTAAATTCTACACGCTCTTGTTTGGAAACAAACCCATGTGCTTTTCTGACAGCTGTCAACCGCCATCTTTAATCCAGAGAGCACCGTGCTGCCCTCTTTGTGCCGGTGGCAAATTCCACGTGCTTTACAAACTCACGTGCTTTTTGACATCTGTCATCCGCCATCTTGCATCACAAACCTCAGTGCTGTACTCTTTAGCTAGATACCTTTGAAATGTGGTGGCGGCAAATTCCACGTGCTCTTGTTTGGAAACAAAGCCACGTGCTATCATCCACCATCTTTAATCAATAGAGCACTGTGCTGCTATCATGCGGGTAATTTCGTCAGCTGTCATCCGCCATCTTTAATCTACAGAGCGCCGTGCTGCTCTCTGTAGTAGCGAGCAATTTGAAAAGTTCTGGTAGCTGTCATCCGCCATCTTTAATCAAGAGAGCACCGTGCTGCCATCTTTAGCTAGATACCTTTGAAATGTGGTGGCGGCAAATTGAAAAATTCCACGTGCTCTTGTTTAGTAAACAAAGCCACGTGCTTTTTTGACAGCTATCATCCGCCATCTTTAATCAATAGAGCACTGTGCTGCTATCATGCGGGTAATTTCGTCAGCTGTCATCCGCCATCTTTAATCTACAGAGCGCCGTGCTGCTCTCTGTAGTAGCGGGCAATTTGGAAAGTTCTGTTACTTGTCATCCGTCATCTTTAATCAACAAAGCATTGTACTGCTATCTTTAGCTACATACATTTAACATGTGGTGGCGGATAATTTGAAAAAACTTCCGTTAGCTATCATCCACCATCTTTATTCAACAGAGCATCGTGCTGCTATCTCTAGCTACATACATTTAACATGTGGTGGCGGCAATTTGAAATTCTATCTAGATCCCATCTTTAGTCAACAGAGCACCGTGCTGCTACCCCTTTGAATTGTGGTGACGGATAATTTGAAATTCCGTTAGCTATCATCAATAAACATTAGTGCATTCGCTAACCTAACCTCTCATCTACCATCTTGAAGGAGACTATACGACACCTCCTCTACCTCCTGCTCTTCCTCCACCTCCTCCTTCCCTACCACCTCCGCCTCCTCCTTCTCCTCCTCCTCCTCTGTCAAGGCATAGCTTTATCGAACACGCATCGCGAAGGCAAGAGTGTGCAGCGACATGCATGTTTAGACTTGCGGATTACGAAAGAAACATAACAAGACTTGAATCGAACACTGCACTCGATGTCGTTAACTTCAACATGTGATTAAAACATTGTCTGGTGTGTTCAGAACACTACATAAGTGATCAAGACTAGAATCGAACGCTGTACTTAATGCAACATGTTAGGGGATACCTTTGTTGTAAGAAGATCAGATTGAAACATAACAAGACTAGAATTGAACACTGCACTCGATGTCGTTAACCTTAACATATGATCAGAACATTGATTGACGTGTTCAGATCACTAAACAAGTAGAACCGAACACTGTAAAACATGTTAGGGGATACCTTTGTTCTAAGAAAATTAGATTGAAACATAACAAGACTAGAATCGAACACTGCACTCGATGTCGTTAACCATAACATGTGATCAGAACATTGATTGATGTGTTCAGATCACTAAACAAGTAGAACCGAACACTGTACAACATGTCAGGGGATACCTTTGTTCTAAGAAAATTAGATTGAAACATAACAAGACTAGAACCGAACACTGTACTCGATACAACATGTTAGGGGATACCTTTGTTCTAAGAAAATTAGATTGAAACATAACAAGACTAGAATCGAACACTGCACTCGATGTCGTTAACCTTAACATGTGATCAGAACATTGATTGATGTGTTCACATCACTAAACAAGTAGAACCGAACACTGTACAACATGTCAGGGGATACCTTTGTTCTAAGAAAATTAGATTGAAACATAACAAGACTAGAATCGAACACTCGATGTCGTTAACCTTAACATGTGATCCGATACAACATGTTAGGGGATACCTTTGTTCTGAGAACATTAGATTGAAACATAGCAAGACTAGAATCGAACACTGTACTCGATACAGCATGTGATTAGAACATTGTTTGATGTGTTCAGAGCAAAAGTACAACTTCAATGATTTACCTAGCGTAAAACTCAAAAACACACACTGTGCACATATCGCATAGCTATCTCGCCTATCACTTGCCTAGTACGAAAATCAAAAACACACTGTGCACATATCGCATAGCTAACTCGGCAACACTTCAAATGATTTGCTTAGTGCGAAAATAAAAAATCTATACCGCGTAGCTAACTCGTTCACCGCACTGCTAAGACGCTTAGTAATTGCAAATACACTGATATATGTCATGCGAAAATCAAGAAAGCACACTGCGTAGCCAACTCGCTCGGTCACTCGCTTAGTAATTGCAACACGACTAGAACACACACACACACACACACACACGGATAAGAATGTTGCGAGATACTACATACTTACATGTTTTAAAAAAAATAGGGGGATGAAAGATCATAAATTATATGTACACATGTTGTCTCCTCCAAGTTGTAAGACGAAATAGACGCAGTACTGCGAGTTTCCGCTATAGCTGGCGAACGGAAGTAGCATGATATCTCAGCAAAAAAAAAATACGCGTGAGCTTGCATACACGCAAGTCAGACACAATGATGGATACCGCGATTCAAATCCTGGCAACATATGCCGTCAGGAAGGGCATCCGTCTAGATCATGTAATTACACGTTATGATGATCGTGCAGGTCCCTCGCCTAGCATTTGCTATTTTTTACGGCTTCCGACAGTAGGAGTTCGAACTTGCTATCTCCCGAAGTAGCGAGAATGATTGCGGGTACAAGAGTGTTTGAGGGTGATTCATTTGTCGGATGGGGGTGATAAGCCTTGTGCAGGCTTCTTCGGTAGGAGTAGGCTATGTGCCGGTACCGGGACATCTAGTTATAAAAGCCGCTACAACTGATTTGTCGCGTATACTGCGATTTAAAATCCTAGTCAGGAAGGATAACCGGCCGTAAAACTATGGTGTATGATGTAAGAGGCTAGATACTAATAGTTTATGCGTCAAGAAGGGCATCTAGCTATTAAACAATAGTTTGTGGTGTGGGACACAATTTAAAATCTTGTTTCTCTCATCAAAAATAACACCCAGCTGTAAAATTAATTCTCGTGATTTAAAATCTTAGTTCTCGCGTTAGGAAGGGTATCTAGCAGTAAAACAGATTATCGCGAGTTAAAATCTTAGTCCTCGCATCAAGGAGGGTAAATAGCCGTAAAACTACGGTGTATGATGTAAGAGGCTAGATACTGTAATTTAAAATCTTATTTCTCGCATCACGAAGGGTAACTAGTCTTAAAACAAATTCTTGCGATTTGAAATCTCGCGTCAGGAAGGGCATCCAGCTGTAAAACAATAGTTCGTGATACATCGATTTAAAATCTTAGTTCCTGCACCAAGAAGAGCATCCAGCTATAAAACCCCGATTCTCGTGTTAGAAAGGGCAACTAGTTGTAAAACAGATTCTTAATCCCAGTTCTTTGACGTCAGGAAGGGCAACCGACCGTAAAACAATAGTGTATGATGTAAGAGGCTAGATACCAATAGTTTTGTGTCAGGAAGGGCAACCAGTCGTAAAACAGATTCTTGTGAAGTGTAACACTAGATACTGCGATTTAAAATCTAAGAAGTGCATCTAGCTGTAGAACCCCGATTCTCGTGTTAAAAAGAGCATCTAGTTGTAAAACAGATTCTTAATCCCAGTTCTTTGACGTCAAGAAGGGCAACCGGTCGAAAACAATAGTGTATGATGTAAGAGGCTAGATACTGCTCGTTTTGTGTCAGGAAGGGCAACCAGTCGTAAAACAGATTCTTGTGAAGTGTAACACTAGATACTGCGATTTAAAATCTAAGAAGTGCATCTAGCTGTAAAACCCCGATTCTCGTGTTAAAAAGAGCATCTAGTTGTAAAACAGATTCCTAATCCCAGTTCTTTGACGTCAGGAAGGGCAACCGGTCGAAAACAATAGTGTATGATGTAAGAGCCTAGATACTGCTAGTTTGGTGTCAGGAAGGGCAACCAATCGTAAAACAGATTCTTGTGAAGTGTAACACTAGATACTGCGATTTAAAATCTAAGAAGTGCATCTAGCTGTAAAACCCCGATTCTCGTGTTAAAAAGAGCATCTAGTTGTAAAACAGATTCTTAATCCCAGTTCTTTGACGTCAGGAAGGGCAACCGGTCGAAAACAATAGTGTATGATGTAAGAGGCTAGACACTGCTAGTTTGGTGTCAGGAAGGGCAACCAGTCGTAAAACAGATTCTTGTGAAGTGTAACACTAGATACTGCGATTTAAAATCTAAGAAGTGCATCTAGCTGTAAAACCCCGATTCTCGTGTTAAAAAGAGCATCTAGTTGTAAAACAGATTCTTAATCCCAGTTCTTTGACGTCAGGAAGGGCAACCGGTCGAAAACAATAGTGTATGATGTAAGAGGCTAGATACTGCTAGTTTTGTGTCTGGGAGGGCAACCAGTCGTAAAACAGATTATTGTGATTTAAAATCGCGCGTCAGGAAGGGCAACCAGCCGTACCGTGAAACAATAGTGTATGATGCAAGAGGCTAGATACTGCTTTTTAAAATCTAAGAAGAGCATCTAGCTGTAAAACCCCGATTCTCATGTTAGATAGGGCAACTAGTTGTAAAACAGATTCTTAATCCCAGTTCTTTGACATCAGGAAGGGCAACCGGTCGAAAACAATAGTGTATGATGTAAGAGGCTAGATACTGCTATTTAAAATCCTAGAAGGGCATCCAGTTGTAAAACAGATTCTTGTGATTTAAAATCTCACGTCAGGAAGGGCAACCGACCGTAAAACAATAGTGTATGATGTAAGAGGCTAGATACTGCTTTTTAAATCCTAGAAGGGCATCCAGTTGTAAAAACAGGTTCTTGTGATTTAAAATCTCGCGTCAGGAAGGGCAACCGGTCGTAAAACAGATACTTGCTATTTAAAATCTCATGTTATAGAAGGGGGGGCACTCGGCTGTAAAACATATTTTTAATCTCGGCACTGCTACGTTAGGAACCACATCTACCTGTAAAAACAGGAGCTCCAAACATTTACAGTTTTAAGCTTTAGGAACGGGTTATGGGTTACATTTTTGTTCTACCGCATAGAACACTATCTTTGAAGTTGTATCGGCGCAGTTAGTCAGAGCGGAGTGTAGAATGCATGTGTTGGCTGAAACTGTACACTCGGCTTCCGGCTGTACTAACCTTGAACGAGGACACTGCGTGCTGATAAGCCACTTATAACTCGCGGAACGTTTTCTTAGCCATGTAGCATTTAGCTCGTGTAAGTTCCTAACATAAAATATTATGATTGTACGTAGAGGTTAAAACACAGCGCCAGAACATAGCCTACCCCTATCGAAACAGCCTGCACGGCGCCGGTATATAGGCTACTCCTGTTAAAGGAGCCTGTACAAGGTTTAACACCCCCCCATCAACAGCCCTTACTTAATGCTGGCTTTTTGCACGCCCACGAAACTACCTAAGAATGTAATATACTACCGTAGGGAGAGATGGGATCTAGATAGAATTTCAAATTGCCGCCACCACATGTTAAATGTATGTAGCTAGAGATAGCAGCACGATGCTCTGTTGAATAAAGATGGTGGATGATAGCTAACGGACGTTTTTTTTCAAATTATCCGCCACCACATGTTAAATGTATGTAGCTAAAGATAGCAGTACGATGCTTTGTTGATTAAAGATGACGGATGACAAGTAACAGAACTTTCCAAATTGCCCGCTACTACAGAGAGCAGCACGGCGCTCTGTAGATTAAAGATGGCGGATGACAGCTGACGAAATTACCCGCATGATAGCAGCACAGTGCTCTATTGATTAAAGATGGCGGATGATAGCTGTCAAAAAAGCACGTGGCTTTGTTTACTAAACAAGAGCACGTGGAATTTTTCAATTTGCCGCCACCACATTTCAAAGGTATCTAGCTAAAGATGGCAGCACGGTGCTCTCTTGATTAAAGATGGCGGATGACAGCTAACAGAACTTTTCAAATTGCTCGCTACTACAGAGAGCAGCACGGCGCTCTGTAGATTAAAGATGGCGGATGACAGCTGACGAAATTACCCGCATGATAGCAGCACAGTGCTCTATTGATTAAAGATGGCGGATGATAGCACGTGGCTTTGTTTCCAAACAAGAGCACGTGGAATTTGCCGCCACCACATTTCAAAGGTATCTAGCTAAAGAGTACAGCACTGAGGTTTGTGATGCAAGATGGCGGATGACAGCTGTCAAAAAGCACGTGAGTTTGTAAAGCACGTGGAATTTGCCACCGGCACAAAGAGGGCAGCACGGTGCTCTCTGGATTAAAGATGGCGGTTGACAGCTGTCAGAAAAGCACATGGGTTTGTTTCCAAACAAGAGCGTGTAGAATTTACTACCACCACATAGAGGGCAGCACGGTGCTCTCTGGATTAAAGATGGCGGATGATAGCTGACAAAAAAGCGCATAGGTTTGTTTCCAAACAAGAGCATAAAGAATTTTTCAAATTGCCGCCACTACATTTCAAAGAGTACACTACTGAGGTTTGCGATGCAAGATGGCGGATGACAGCTGTGACGTACCACATTTCAAAGGTAAGTAGCTAAAGGGGGCAGCACGGTGCTCTCTGGATTAAAGATGGCGGATGACAGCTGTCAAAAAAGCACGTGGCTTTGTTTCCAAACAAGAGCATAAAGAATTTCTCAAATTGCCCCCCCCCCCACTACATTTCAAAGGTATCTAGCTAAAGAGTGCAGCACTGAGGTTTGCGATGCAAGATGGCGGATGACAGCTGTGACGTACTACATTTCAAAGGTAAGTAGCTAAAGAGGGCAGCACGGTGCTCTCTGGATTAAAGATGGCGGATGACAGCTGTCAAAAGAGCACGTGGCTTTGTTTCCAAACAAGAGCATAAAGAATTTCTCAAATTGCCGCCACTACATTTCAAAGGTATCTAGCTAAAGAGTGCAGCACTGAGGTTTGCGATGCAAGATGGCGGATGACAGCTGTGACGTACTACATTTCAAAGGTAAGTAGCTAAAGAGGGCACCACTGTGCTCTATGGATTAAAGATGGTGGATGTCAGCTGTCAAAAAAGCACGTGGATTTGTTTATCTCACGCTAGTGAGGTTAAGTTGGTAGCACTGAGGTTTGGGCCTGCCAAGATAGCAGCACTGCCGATGACAGGTGACGAATTTGCAGCTACTGCGATAAAGAGGGCAGCACGGTGCTCTGTGGTTTAAAGATGGCGGATGACAGCTGTCAAAAAAGCACGTGGATTTGTTTATCTCGCGCTAGTGAGGTTAAGTTGGTACCACTAAGGTTTAGGTCCGTCAAGATGGCAGTACTGAGGTTAGCGATGCGTTGTTGTCTGTCAAAAAGCACTTGACCGTCAAAAAACACGTGGCTTTGTTTACCTCGCGCTAGTTAGGTTAAGTTGGTACTACTGAGGTTTAGGCCCGTCCAGATGGCAGTACTGAGGTTAGCGATGCGTTGTTGTCGATGATAGCTGTCAAAAAGCACGTGGCTTTGTTTACCTCGCGCTAGTTAGGTTAAGTTGGCACTACTGAGGTTTAGGCCCGTCAAGATGGCAGCAGTGAGGTTAGCGGTGCGTTGTTGTCGATGACAGCTGTCAAAGAGCACGTGGCTTTCTTTACAAATTCAAATCTCGCGCCAAAATTCAAATTTCCTGCCAAAATTCAAATTTCCCGCCAGAATTCAAATTTCCCGCGGGAGGAGGAAGCGGCGGCAGAATCCCTGTATTATACTACTACGACAGCAAAACTACGAGTTTATTAGTCTTGAACTGTGGTGGCCTGCCTAGGTGACCAAGAGATTATGAAATTAGAAGCATGGGGATACTTGTGATTTGTTTCATGGATATGAGAATCTGAGGATAGCAATATTTGTTACAGAATATGACATATCAGTATATCACTGCGCCCGCATTTCGAGCACCGCTGGTTTATTCGACGAGAAGAAGTAGCGGGCCCAAGTGCTGTGAGAACATTTGATACACCCAACCCAGGCTTTCTACCGCTTCATTATTTATCACAATGACCTTTGACTCTACCTAATGATATAGTAGGTAATTAATTGGTGTACCGCGCCTACATGTACGACAGTCAGCCAGCAGTGCGTCCTCACTGTGAACAATGCTGTAAGAAACGTAGAGCGAAGTGTTGACGCCGTCCAGTCGATGACTGTAAGCTTGCCGCTCTCCTTCTTAAATTGATATTTTCTTTCTTATTTATTAGTTTTACATCGCACGCATTCACACACCTGTAATGGCGCAGTACTGTTACAGCCCCACCATTTGGCTGCTGTGAAAATGGGAAGCTACAGTCAGCGAAATTCGAACCCTTTACCTCGCGAAAGCAAGCTGACAGCTACACTGGCGCAACTGGTCAGCCAACTCCCTCGAACTCTACAGCACTTAAGTAGTGTTCAATTTAATTTCCTGCGCGGCACTTTCTTAAATATTTTCCCATGTTTGTACCTGTTGAGCGACATGTCCTTGGTCCAGTTCTTATCACTTCTGGTTCTGGTCCTAATAAACATCTCGCTGCCTCTGTAGCGCCATTGGGAATTAGAAGTGGAACGGGGGATATACAGTAATGTACATTAAAACTGAAAAGAGAAACACTACTAAATGGTAAGTTTTTAATGCTCCCTGAGGAATTTCCACAGGTTGACAGTTTACCAACTTAAGTGCGGTAATAGTCCGCCTCTGTGGTGTAGTGGTTAGTGTGATTACCTGCCACCCCAGGAGGCCCGGATTCGATTCCCGGCCACGAAATTTGAAAAGTGGTATGAGGGCTGGAACGGAGTCCACTGCGCCTCGGGAGGTCAACTGAGTAGAGGGAGGTTCGATTCCCTCTTCAGCCATCCTGGAAGAGGTTTTCCGTGGTTTTCCACTTCTCATCCAGGCAAATGTCGGGATGGTAAAGGCCACGGCCGCTTCCTTCCCTCTTCCTTGTCTATCCCGCCCGGTACAACAACAATAATAATAATAATAATAATAATAATAATAATAATAATAATAATAATAATAATAATAATAATAATAATAACTGAGTAGAGGTGGGTTCTATTCCCATCTCAGCCATCCTGGAAGTGGTTTTCCGTGGTTTCCCATTTCTCCTCCAGGCAAATGCCGGGATGGTAAAGGCCACGGCCGCTTCCTTCCCTCTTCCTTGTCTATCCCGCCCGGTACAACAACAATAATAATAATAATAATAATAATAATTTAAATGCGCGCCAGTTAAAACTCCTCTGCTGGAGGAAGTCTGAACTTTATTGACGGTATTAATTTTCTACCTTCTCAGAAGATGTCACTACCTGTAAATTTTGGAGTTTTAGAACTGTGTCACTTTTGATGTGTTTTTGTTTCGCTTGAAGTAAGAAGTGTGAACTTTCTCTTCTAGAGGACACTACTGAAGATCTACAATAGTGCAACCTAGTGCGGAGTCAAAGAACTATTTTTTTGGAGAAAATTTAATTTCAAGAGTTTGTTCTTTGTTAAATTTCTTTCTGTCATTGTTTAAGTTGGCAATATTTACCCCTTTCTTCCCCTTGTTATGAATGTATCCAATCCCGAATTTCTTCTATTAATTTCTGACCAATCTGGTGTATCTTCCCCCAACTTGAATCTGTTGCGGGGTCCTACCCAATAAAGAGTTTGTGGGAGGGTGTTTTCTTTCCCCTAACGCCTAGAACCTTCCGCGAGAGGATATAAACTGCTGATTTTCGGGTCTCCGGGCCACTTCTGTTCCATCTTTCAGTGCGTAAGGTACACAGCAGGGGGCGGGAAGCGCCTCTTTCTTCTCCAGCCGTTCAACACCAGGTAATGGCCGATTAATAAATTCTTTCTTTGCTAGCTCAGCAGTTTAACTTTCGGGGCGGGTTCTAGGCCTTCCACCATGTAACTTTCCTTTAAAATGTAAAAACTACTGGTATCTATTCTATCTTTCAAACGACATATCGGGATAGAGAGTGCTTAACCCTCTCGAGCTCCCACTCACATCGTCCTGAGGTGAACTTATTTTTCTCAACCAATTCTTCCGTAATGTAATGTAAATTGTTATTAAGTCACCTCTGTAGTATGGGATTAGCCCTTGTATTAATGGCCTAGTGCCAAGTAGGTCTTAAGCAAAGTGTATTAGGAGTGCAAGTTCGCCTCCTCTCAAATTGTATTTTAGAGGTCATGTATTAACCTTCTTGTCATTTAACAGACCTCAGTAGGTTGGGTATTTTACCCCTTTGTATACGTCCTTGGAGGACAGCTTAAAAGTGGAGTTCGGAGTGGCCTATGATAGGCTTGTATTTTAAGGGGAAGTTGCCCTTTATTGAAAATTGTGTCTCTGCCTCAAGGAGGCTTTTGGGTGTAATTGGAAGCAAATGTTTCTGGCATGTTTGGGGGTTTTCGGCCCCTTTGTTGTATGGTGTTCATTGTAAGGTTGGGCTCTTTGCTCAAGAATTATGTTTCTGACTTTTGAAGCCCCAAATGGGGTACCTATGTAAATGTATTTTTTCAATCGTGTTTCGGCTACTAAGTACCTGTTCTATTTGTTGTTACCTAATTTTGCAAAGAAAATATAACCTTGTTAAATTTTAAAATTAATTTCACTTTAGTAGCTTGAGACCTATTCACCACCCAGCATCTTCTTTCATGCATAACTACCACCAAAACACGGTAACAAGTGGTAGCAGAGCGTGGTTGAATGGGTCTCAATTTAGCCCCTTTTGACGGCTAGACATTGTTTTAATCCGAACTCTAACCATTTTCTCAGCTGCTGGAATTTTTTGACTTTTTCAAAATTGTTCTGTCACCATGCCCGGCCCTCGCGATGTTCTCCATCTTAATTATTTGCGCAAAGAGGAGTTGATCTATGAATTAAATATCAGAAATGTGCAATCTGGAGGCACGGTTGCAGTAGATACTAACAAGCTTAGAGAGTCCCTGAATTTGCCCATTTCCATCCCCAATTTGGGAGAGAAAGAAATTGACGATTCTCTTTCCACGATCACGGAGAATATTACTGGGCTAGCTTCTGTAGTTAGTTTTTTTGATGAAAATGATCCGTCTCCGAATCAAATTAAGCGTGTGCAAGGCAGGCTATATCATTTTTCGAATAGGGTTAACGATCTGTTGTCTCTAAAACTGAATGACGTTCAGAGGAAGGAAGCTAGTACGCTCCTGGAAAATATTTCCGAATTATCTAGTAAGGTCACTCAATTGTTAACTGGGGAAGTTCCTCCCAAATCTGATCAGCCCACCATAGTGAATGTAGGTAGCGAGGAAGAACCTGCTAAGGGAGAAGAAAATAGGAAAACCATTGCTGCCCAAACTATCTCTGTCCCATTGGACAACGAGCCTGAACGCCGTGCATCGTTGAGTAACATCCGTTCTGAATTAACTTCCTTGCCATTGAAACCTTTACCTACTATGTCACCCGGGTTTAGCAGCTTGCCTCATCCATTGGCAATGTTGCTCAGAGGTATCTCTAAGTTTTCGGTTAATACCACCAGTGAAGTAATTTCATTTTTAAGATTTCTGGTTGAATTTCAGGATCATGCCCTTGTGTTTTCACTTTCTCCATGTCAAATTTTGCAAATTATCTATCCGTATGCTATTGGTATTCTCTCTGATAAAATCGTAAGAGCCATTGCCGAGCAATCATCTATTGAGGATTTCCATGCCCATTTGCTAGCTAACTTCATCCCTGCTAGGGCCAGGTCCTCCCTTATTCAGAAGTACTATTATCGTGGATGAAAACTTGGCTGATTTCATACAGGACATTAAGTTTTATACTAGGGTGTTTGCCCTTCATTTTCCTGAAGATCAGATTGTACAGGCTATTGTAGAGGGAATTTCACCTCCCTATAGGTCATATTTGTGTTTCGCGGCGTGCCCGCAAACCTTCTCTGAACTTGAAGCATTGGCCGTCTCAGCGGAAGGAGTTAGATACGCCGATTCTTTGCGTGTCGCGAAAGAACCCCCGCCTTCCTTTAGTAACACTCGGCCTCCACCTCGCCGACCAGTCACACCCCGTAAATGTTATGCTTGCGGGTCGCCTGACCATCTTCGCAATAAATGTCCATTGGTCAAAACTAGTGGGACAAGGAATGGAGCTGGTTCAGCACAAGGCTGTTTTAAATGTGGGGCTTTCTCACATATCGCCAAGAATTGCCCAAACTCGAATAGCACCCCCTCCTGCTCAACTTCTGGTGCAAATTCTACCTATGCCAATAATAAAAAGTGACTAGTGGCTTCGGCTGAGTCAACTAATCCATCTTCCCGAGACTCAGCCCCTGGTAAACAGGTTGTAAATTTAGAGAACGATCAGCCTTCAAATTCATCTTTTGAATGCCCTAAAGAATGTCTTAGGATTGCGGCGGATACCCCCGCACCTGTTCCTTTTCTTAAGATTGAGTTAAATAACGAGCCTATAACAGCTCTCTTAGACTCAGGCAGTGTTTGTTCGATTATTTCGGCTGAATGGTATTCTAAATTGAAATCTGTTTGTAAACTTCCTGACTATGTCTCTTCTCCTGTTCAATACGTTTCGGCTAATTCATCTCCATTAGAAATTCTAGGTTCCTTACTGGTCAAGATTCGTATTTTTAAGTTTACATGGAAAATTAAATTGTTTGTGGCCAAGCAATTGTCTTGCCCCATTATATTGGGAGCTGACTTTATTTCTCACACTGGTCTTGTGCTCGATCTCCAGTCTAGGTCGTGCACATTCAAATTCGCTTCTAGTTGTAAAATACCACTATTAAAGTGTAATTCTGTGTCATGTTCTTCTATTTCGCCTACCCAGGATGAGATGTTGTTAGACCTTAGAGGAGCAGGCTGATAGTATTCGCAAACTGTGCCAGTCGTTTCCCGAGGTGTTCTCTGATACTCTTGGTGTTACTGACCTTATTGAATACAAAATTGAGGTCACGGATTCGATTCCTGTCCGTTTTCCACCTTATAGGCTATCTCCACCTAAAATGAAGGCTCTGAAAGAAATTATCGATCAGATGTTGAAGGATGGTATCATTAGGCCCTCTAAGTCGGCGTATTCATCGCCTATTTTCCTAGTCCCGAAACCCCAAGGAGGCTTCAGGCCTGTCATTGATTACAGGGCTCTCAATCGGAAGGTGGTGTTGCAATCTGTGCCCCTTCCTGACCTTCATTCTTCTTTTTCATGGTTTCGTAAGGCCAAGTTCTTCACCATCTTGGACTTGAATCAGGCCTATAATCAAATTCCCCTTGCCGAAGAGTCTAAACACCTTACAGCGTTTGCCACAGACTGGAATTTATATGAATACAACCGCGTGCCTTTCGGGCTCCCCACCGGAGCAGCTGTGCTCACTAGGCTACTAGATAGGGTCTTCTCCGACATCAAATTCGAGTACTTATATCACTATTTAGATGATGTCGTCGTATTTTCAGAGACTTTTGAAGAACATCTAGATCATCTGCGAGAAGTTCTCGATCGCCTTCGTAAGGCTGGGTTAACTGTTAAGCTGTCCAAGGTTGCCTTTGCTAAGCCCTCTATGTCATTCCTAGGGCATATTGTGTCACCCGATGGTGTAGCAGTCGATCATTCTAGAACACAGGCCATCCGTGATTTTAAACCTCCCAAGGACATTAAAGGTATCGCCAGGTTCATTGGTATGGTGAATTTCTTCAGACAGTTCATTCCTAACTTTGCTAATAGAGCGGCGCCCTTAAACCTTCTTCGTAGGAAAGGCATCAAATTCGAGTGGGGACCTTCTCAACAAGCCGCTTTTGAAGATCTGAAATTAGCTCTTTGTAATGCCCCTGTACTTGCTATGCCTGATTTCTCGAAGAAATTCATCGTCCAAACCGACGCGTCGTCGTCAGCGGTAGCTGCAGTCCTTCTTCAAGAGACTGAACTAGGGAGGCGCCCCATCGCCTATGCGTCTAGGACATTGTCGGCTCAAGAAGCCAAGTATTCCATCTATGAGCTCGAAGGTCTGGCAGTCTTATTCGCCTTAGAGAAGTTCCGTCTCTATCTGGAACATGTCAAATTCGACCTGGAGACAGATAATCAAGCCCTAAGCTGGGTCTTAGGTAGGCCGCGTCGTACTGGTCGTATAGCCCGTTGGGCCATCCGTATTTCTGCCTTCCAATTTGATGTCAGGCATATCAGAGGTACCGAAAATGTTGTTGCTGATGGACTCAGCCGTATGTTTTCTAACGACGTCGAGACCCAGGAACCGGTCGACAGTTCATCACCTCCCGAGTCCATACTATCTGGTGTTAATGCCATCTTAACAGATGCTCCCATGCTTTTTAGGGATATTGAGAAATACCAACGTGAAGATCCGACGCTGGCTCCGATAATGGAAACCCTTTCTTCTGGGGAACATGTCGTCCCTTATGTTCTGAGGAATGGTGTTCTATGTTGCCCTTCGAGGCATGATAAGATGATGAAGGTTGTTGTTCCAGTGGTTCTTGTACCTATGATCTTCAAGTATTATCATGAGACCCCATTAGGAGGGCATCTTGGTATCTTTAAAACCTGTGAAAGATTCGTGAAATGTTCATCTGGAAAGGTATGGACGGCGAAATTCGTGAACTTGTAAAAGCTTGTAAATCTTGTTTGCTCAGTAAACCGACCATGTCCACCAAGGTAGGCCTCTTGTCTTCTCAGCAAGCGTCGCGCCCCATGGAACGCCTGTATATTGATTATGTAGGACCCTTCCCCCAGTCAAAGGGGAATGCCAACAAGTTCATCTTTGTATGCGTAGTTGGTTTTACAAGATTTTCGTGGTTATTTCCGACTAAGCTGGCTACCGCTCAGTCTACAATTACTTGCTTAAATTCTATTTTTGCTTCTTTTGGTCCGTGCCAATATATTGTATCTGATAATGCTAAGGCTTTTACATCTAATCTTTTTCGTAAATTCTGTTTTGACTTGTCCATCTCTCATGTAACTACTTCTGCTTATTACCCTCAACCATCCCTGGCTGAACGGGTTAACCGTAATCTCAGGTCCGCACTTATTGCCTATCATCATGAAGATCATTCCAGGTGGGACACGTCCCTGCATTGGATAGCTTTTGCTTTGAATTCGGCGGTTCATGAATCTCACAAGTTTACTCCAGCTTCTTTGATGTTTAAGTTTGTTCCCAACACGCCGCTCTCTAACCTCTGGTCTCTGAGTGACATTCTGCCCGAGACAATAGATCCGGACAACATTAAAGATCTTTGGAAGAAGGTTAAAGCTAATCTTAAAGTATCTCATGAAAAGGTTAGGGAAAGGTATGATCGTGGACGGAGACCCACCCCTTTAAAGGTAGGTGACCAAGTAATGGTCAAAAATTTTGTTCCCGCGGGCAAGCTTGCCCCCAGATTCCATGGGCCATGTGTTATTCTCGATTTCCTCACCCCGGTTACGTTGTTATTAAGCAATCCAGCCACCGAGAGGATATTTAGGGTTCACCTGTCCCAGGTGAAACCGGTGTAATTTCTGTGTTAACTTGCTTCATATTATTTTGAAAGGATATGAAGGTTATATTTTTTTTTTGAGTTGCGCTTTTAAGGCATTCTGCCCCTTCTGTAATATTTTGGTTTTAGATGTAAGCCTTTTGTAAAACCTGCCCCGATCCGTTAAACTGCCATCCTGTCCTTGCCACGGCCATTACCACGCTCCCGTCTCCTGCTCCACCTTACACTGTGGCTTAACTTATGCCATGGATATTTGCACGCCGCTGGCCCCTCAACCTCTCCACAAGCCTGTACCCTCAAAGAAGATGAAAGTCCAACACAATTCTGCCGCCTAGCTTTAATGTTTCAGTGCCCCCGCAGCCGCGCGGCGCTGTCCCGCGGCTGGGTTCGAGGACGGGCCCCCTCGGCCCCAGCGAGGACGACATGTGCACGGCGAGCCGGAGCTCTCCTCCCGGCCTAGGCTGATGTGCGGCGCACGACCTGCTACTTGCCCGCAGCCTGTATATGTTCACCGCGGGCGCGGCGTGCTTCAACACCTCTGCTCCCCTCATAGTGCGGGCGAGCGGTATCTCAGGGTACTTGAGGGGTCCGAGCGGTTCCCTTTGGACGCAAGCTGCAACGGCCGGTCTGGCCATCCAACTTAGCCTACATCTACTACATGAACAGTTACTATAAGTAATGACTACACTTGGGAATTCAACAACAAATTTGGTGGACATTGCAAAATTTTTCATCACCTTTTAAAAGATTATATTCAGAAATTCGCTTTCTACAAACATAAATACTTTACGTTACCAATTACAACAAAATTTTGGAACTGAATCAAACCCAATTAAGAAATTTCTCAAATACTTCTGCAATTTATTTTAATATCAACATCAAAACTTGGACCTTATTTTCAAACAAAAGTTTATGTTCTTCTGTGTTACCCCTTGGAGGAGCTTTTGGGGGGGGGGGAGGTCTGTACCGGGCGGTACACCTCCACGCCGCTAATTTAAATGCGCGCCAGTTAAAACTCCTCTGCTGGAGGAAGTCTGAACTTTATTGACGGTATTAATTTTCTACCTTCTCAGAAGATGTCACTACCTGTAAATTTTGGAGTTTTAGAACTGTGTCACTTTTGATGTGTTTTTGTTTCGCTTGAAGTAAGAAGTGTGAACTTTCTCTTCTAGAGGACACTACTGAAGATCTACAATAGTGCAACCTAGTGCGGAGTCAAAGAACTATTTTTTTGGAGAAAATTTAATTTCAAGAGTTTGTTCTTTGTTAAATTTCTTTCTGTCATTGTTTAAGTTGGCAATATTTACCCCTTTCTTCCCCTTGTTATGAATGTATCCAATCCCGAATTTCTTCTATTAATTTCTGACCAATCTGGTGTATCTTCCCCCAACTTGAATCTGTTGCGGGGTCCTACCCAATAAAGAGTTTGTGGGAGGGTGTTTTCTTTCCCCTAACGCCTAGAACCTTCCGCGAGAGGATATAAACTGCTGATTTTCGGGTCTCCGGGCCACTTCTGTTCCATCTTTCAGTGCGTAAGGTACACAGCAGGGGGCGGGAAGCGCCTCTTTCTTCTCCAGCCGTTCAACACCAGGTAATGGCCGATTAATAAATTCTTTCTTTGCTAGCTCAGCAGTTTAACTTTCGGGGCGGGTTCTAGGCCTTCCACCATGTAACTTTCCTTTAAAATGTAAAAACTACTGGTATCTATTCTATCTTTCAAACGACATATCGGGATAGAGAGTGCTTAACCCTCTCGAGCTCCCACTCACATCGTCCTGAGGTGAACTTATTTTTCTCAACCAATTCTTCCGTAATGTAATGTAAATTGTTATTAAGTCACCTCTGTAGTATGGGATTAGCCCTTGTATTAATGGCCTAGTGCCAAGTAGGTCTTAAGCAAAGTGTATTAGGAGTGCAAGTTCGCCTCCTCTCAAATTGTATTTTAGAGGTCATGTATTAACCTTCTTGTCATTTAACAGACCTCAGTAGGTTGGGTATTTTACCCCTGTGTATACGTCCTTGGAGGACAGCTTAAAAGTGGAGTTCGGAGTGGCCTATGATAGGCTTGTATTTTAAGGGGAAGTTGCCCTTTATTGAAAATTGTGTCTCTGCCTCAAGGAGGCTTTTGGGTGTAATTGGAAGCAAATGTTTCTGGCATGTTTGGAGGTTTTCGTCCCCTTTGTTGTATGGTGTTCATTGTAAGGTTGGGCTCTTTGCTCAAGAATTATGTTTCTGACTTTTGAAGCCCCAAATGGGGTACCTATGTAAATGTATTTTTTCAATCGTGTTTCGGCTACTAAGTACCTGTTCTATTTGTTGTTACCTAATTTTGCAAAGAAAATATAACCTTGTTAAATTTTAAAATTAATTTCACTTTAGTAGCTTGAGACCTATTCACCACCCAGCACCTTCTTTCATGCATAACTACCACCAAAACACGGTAACAATTATTATTATTATTATTATTATTATTATTATTTCGTATGGCAAAAACAAGGATACATTATAAGTACATGTAAATACATATTTCTTAAATAAGTATGTGATTTACACGTCAGCATTGAAAACTTAATGTCCAGACTTTTCAGCCAGTCCACTGCTTCTGTAGAGGCACTATGTAATTCTTTAATGGATCCATTGAATCTTCTTTTTGGGCAGTCCATAAAAACGTGCTGGATGGTCTGAGGCACATTATCACAGTCGCAGAATGGGTCTACTCAGCTGACCTCCCGAGACTGAGTGGACCCGGTTCCAGAGCCGGGAATCGAACCCGGGCCTCCGGGGGTGGCAGCTAATGACACTAACCACTACACCACAGAGGCGGTCAGGAATAAATCTACGGCAGCAAAATTCCTACATTTCTAGGCAGAGATTCAGCTGCAGCAGAAGGTACGGTACTCCTAACTGAATAATATGGTACACACGGGGAATTATCGCAATACTGTATAAGGTTAGAAATCTCTCCTAATTGCTTGTACACTCCAATGTTAATGCCAGCCATAACTGGAGCAAATGTTATTGTTGCATAGGTTGAAGCACATTCTTTAGTATGCTAGAGAATTCAACTTTTGACTGCCATTGCAATGAAAACGACACAGTGATTTTTAAAGTATATTAGATATTCCATAAGCCTCCGTAGCTCAGGTGCAGTGCGCCGGCCTCTCACCGCTAGATTCCGTGGTTCAAATCCCAGTCACTCCATGTCAAATTTCTGCTGGACAAAGTGGAGGTGAGACAAGGTTTTTTCCCAGCTACTCCGGTTTTAAGTTTACCTCCCATCTTTTATTCCACCAACACTCTCCAATATCATTTCATCTGTCAGCCATTAATCATTGCTCCAGAGGAGTGCGACAGGCTTCGGCGGCCGGCACAATCCCTATCCTCGCTAGATGGGGCTTGATTCATTCCTTTCCTTACCCGGTCGAATGACTGGAAACAGGCTGTATATTTGCATTAGATGTTACTTAATTAAGAATGTCTAACAATTTCGCATTTATATTGTATTGACAGTATCAGCACCGTCCTTGTTCGGGATCACTGGAAAACGCAACCAACAAGCCTTATAAATTTTCACTATCTAACCACTTTCCCTGACTGTACTTCTTAATCTTTCCTTTCCACATAGTTGGTCGGCGGAAGCAGAGTGGCCACGGCTGGTCCGTGGTCCGACAGTTCTGCACTCTGACCGGTCAACCGAGCAGAGGAGGGGTGGCCATGGCTCTACGCCCCTGTATTCGGGAGACGGACAGGGCTGTTCTGAGAATTGTTTCGAGTGTTTTTGGATTCTCCTGCACTAAGGCGAATGGTGGGGCAGTTCCTAGTTCAGGCCACGGCCGCCAACCCTCTTACCTTCTCCGATAAAACTCTCCTGACCTGAGGGACGGCGTCACCGTCTAGGAGGCCCGCCTCCCCCTTCACGGAAGGAATGAAAACATTTAGTAGTAGTCGACATAGTGTTGTACGAAAAAGAACCTAATTTCAAAAGAAACAGTAACGATGCTGTGTGAGGCTGGTGTAGAAAATGAGGGGCATCACCGCCCTCACATGATGAATAAGAAACGACGCTGTGCAATCGTAATTTTGTTATACAGCATGCAGCTGAAGTTCACTTAACAACGGGATTATGGTAAGTTCTATATAATAAGTTTTATATCGTGGTAAAAATGAAATGCCTTATGGCTTTTAGTGCCGGGAGTGTCCGAGGACAAGTTCGGCTCGTCAGATACAGGTCGAATTGACTCCCGCAGGCGACCTGCGTGTCATACTGAGGATGAAATTATGATGAAGACGACACATACACCCAGCCCCCGTGCCAGCGAAATTAACCAATTATGGTTAAAATTCCCGACCCTGCCAGGAATCGAACCTGGGACTCCTGTGACCAAAGGCCAGCCCGCTAACCATTTAGCCATGGAGCCGGACCATATCGTGGTAGGCTCTATATATTGTTCGTTTCTCCTTGGAATAGGTGATATTGTTACCGCTGAAAATCGTTAATAGAATTTTAAAATTCCGTCAAAAAATCCGCTGTTCGCGAAATGGAAAATTTATCCGATGTCCCATTTAAAAATCCACCAAATTTAGCGGAAAATTCACTTCTTAGCACAGCCAAGAGGTCAAGTTGGCGCGTTCGGTGGCAGTTTAGTGCAGCAGTATCTCAAGAGCTCAAACACTCGAGTCTCGAGTCGGTAGATTTACACCGCGAAAAATTACTCCTGCAGGGCAAAATTACGACACTTTGGTGTCTCCGAAAATAAAAAATTCGACGTCGAAAATACATTATTACTAGAGACAGCACGTTAAGCACTAAAACTTCCAAAATAGGCAGGCGAAATGACAGTAAAATTATTTAAAATGGGCTTGGTTACACTTCATTGTGATGGCTAATTTGAAACCTTTTAAAATTAGCGCAGTTCAAACATCAACAAGTTCTACGCGTAAAATTTACAAATGAGAAATATGAAAGAAATTTCACAATCTAAAGTTATATTTAAAACGCACAAATGTTCAACACAAAATGGAGGTTTACTGTACAGGCCGCCAAATGAACTAAATCTTTCTAGCTGTCCTTTATTAGACGGTGTATTAATGTTAAGAGAAGCAATAAGGAGGGAAAGGGTACTTCTTGCAGATCAGCGCCACCCGTGTTGCATCACAAAGAGCGTTTTAGTTGTTTTAAATGCAATGCGATCTCAATATAGCAAGAAAAAGAATATTATTATTGACACGGAGTAGCTGAAAAGTAAACCAATAAGAAACCACTTTTCCGTTTACAAAACTCAAATGACTATAAATATGTCTACAGGTCTGCTAATTCCAGATGGCAACCAGCCATAAGTCATAGCCTACACGGTTGCTAGGTAACATATACCTTTCATCACAGCCTGCACGGTTGTTATGGTTACAGTTTCGTCACACATTTTGTCACCTCTCGTTACACAAATTTTCGGATAACCCCAGCCATAAGACATACGTATGTCAAAAAAGACCCAAGTATTACACAGTGAAGAAGGCAAACAGCGGACAAATTCTGGACATCAGAGGTAAAATATCGTAAGTGAGATTTCAGTAACTTTACAGGAGATTATGCACGTATTATGTTACCATTAACGCAGGCCCAATTGGCAGTAAACTATCGTAAGGAGTGCGGCGGACGGCTTAAGGTTTGAACTGTTGCGCGATCACTAGACATCGGGTGCATATGCTGTATAAATCACCAATATAAGCAGCAAGTATGCTGCAAAAAGTGGTGAAATGTGCGCTTAAGTACGCACTTATGCTATTAAACACTCGTATCAAATACAAACGTAGCATTCCTTTACTAGACGCAAGCAATTCACTCACACAAATACATAAAATCATGATCACGAATAAACAAGTGAATGAAAAAAAAGTCACACTATTTACAGCTGCAACTGTTCCACTAGTACAAAGAATTCGTGCATAGTTTGTGAGACCTATCAGTCTATTAGTGTTTACTGTTAAGACAATATGCATACGTCTCCTAGATAAGACACGGTGTGTTAATTGATACACGTGATAAATCAATTAGTAACATTGTAAAAAACACAAAGGTGAAGAAACACACATTCGTCTATCATTTTACACTGCGCGTGTCCGTAATTTGCTTTGCAGCACACTACAACTGCCTTCCCCAAGTTTTCTGGTTTAAATCTGTGCCGTTTGTCTGTTAAAACCTTCTACAATGCGGAGAATGATCTCTCTACACCTACGCATGTACATTATCAGTACCAGCCAAATATTTGTTTATAGGTACCATGATGTCGTAGCCCGGATTTCATTTAAGGACATTACGATATTTTGTTTGCAGACGGAGTCCGAGGTTTGCTGGGATACCGTCCACTTCACGCTTCATGCTGCCCAGTAAATCACCAAGACGCAACCTACGTGTTTCTAGCGTCTTGATTGATTCTAGCTGGTATGACTTGGAAGTGTGTCTTGATAAGTTCCCTTTGAACAGTTTCATTGCCGAAAGAATTCATGGTATTAATGACTTTATATTTCTTGAAGACTGCTTTTAAAACCTGCTAAAATATGCATAATAAAAGTGGAAAACCTGCAGAATGAATCCTAAATTTGAACTGTATACTCTAATATCCAATATATGCACTACTAAACTTAATAATTCGTCCTATTTCACCTTCAAACGAACTTTCTTGTCGTTTCGGAGGTCTACATGTCGGCAATCAAAATATACATGTGTATACATATTGAATGTCTAATGATCACTTACCATTGTATCACACAGCTTATGTTCATTCGTCTGAAAGTTACAATAGCCTAGTGTACCCATAAGAACCACGATCCAAAGAAGTCGCATGCGACAAAAACCTCAAAATTGTCGTTCTTTCACTTACTGTAGTTTACTTCTGACGTCCTATTATATTTATTGCATACAAGCCCAGTACCCCGTTTGTGTTGAACTTTGTTATAACGACGTCGGTTTCTGTGCTACGGACATATTCAGCCTTGCTTAGTGTAATACTGCGTCTACCTCTCAACCTTCAACCTGAGCTTCAAATATTTTCTAAGAACTGAAGTATTTAAAAAAAATTGTTTGTAGATAACTGGGAATCTGGCAAATTCTTTCCTGTCCCCTTTTGTCATAGACCTCGGGGATGCAGGCCGTCCCGAATTCTTACGGTATTAACGGTCGGTTTCGATTGCAATTTACCTCTAAGTGCACGCTTTTTAACGCAGTATGACTAGTAAAAGAAAAGTGTTAATGTCGGAAGAAAAAGTTAAAGTGATTCACCAAATTCAGAAGAATGAAAATCCTCAACCTGTTTCCAGACATTCGACCGGGTCAGGAATGGAATGAATGAAGACCCCATCTAGCGGCGAGCATAGGAATTGTGCTGACTGCCGAAGCCTGTCGCATTCCTCTGGGGCAATGATTAATGACTGACAGATGAAATGAAATGATACTGGAGAGTGTTGCTGGAGTGAAAAATGACAGGGAAAACCGGAGTACCCGGAGGAAAAACCTGTCCCGCCTCCACTTTGTCCAGCACAAATCTCACATGAAGTGACCCAGATTTGAATCACGGAACCCAGAGGTGAGAGGCCAGCGCGCTGCCGCCTGAGCCACGGAGGCTCGTTCACCAAACTGAGAATAGAATTTTAAAAAGCTGACGTGTGTCGTGAGTTTGGACTTAATTCCACGTTCCAAACTATTTGGAAGATCAAGGATACAATTGTTGCTGTATCTCAACAGAATCGTTCGAAAATTAAGCGGCTACAAAAAACCAGTACGGAGCGACGTGGAGGAATCCTAATTAAGTTTATGTTACTGCATTTTTTCATTTTCCACCTCAGCAGACTGATAATACGAATCTCGGTTACTACTGGGCGAGTTAGCCGTGCGGTTAAGAGCGCGCGGCTGTGAACTTGCATCCGCGAGAAGCTCGCATCCGGGAGATAGTGGGTTCGAAGCCCACTGTCGGCAGCCCTGAAGATGGGTTTCCGTGGTTTCCCATTTACACACCAGGCAAAGCCCACGGCCGCTTCTTTCCCATTCCTAGGCCTTTCCTGTCCCATCGTCACCATAAGACCTATCTGTGTCAGTGCGACGTAAAACAACTAGCATCCGGGAGACAGTGGGTACGAATTCCACTGTCGGCAGCCCTGAAGATGTTTTTCCGTGGTTTCCCATTTTCACACCAGGCAAATGCTGGGGCCATACCTTAAGGCCACGGCCGCTTCTTTCGAACTCCTATCCCTTTCCTATCCCATCATCGTCATAAGACCTGTCTGTTTCGATGCGACGTAAAGTCACTAGCAAAATAAATCTCGGTTACTACGACACTCGTTTATAACGACACAATTATTCAGGTCCCTTGGATGCTGTTATACCCGAGTTCTACTGTATTTGAAAAAAAAGCGTAGGGATTAATTAGTTTCGCGTTGCGGTACGACGAAATGCGGCCTCATTGGCAGTCCCGCTGTGCACGGAGCTCGCAAACACATGCATGTAGCTGCAGTCGGACGTGGGCTGCGTCCTGATGTGGACATTCCTCACCGCACAGGTGATGGGAGCGGAAACATCCGTCCTGCGCAAATGCAGTGCTCATTGAAATAGTAGGTGAAATACTATCGGTATTTTACCGTTTTCAAACCAGAAATTTTGTGGTGTTTATATATTAGTAATTCAGCATGTTACACTTTACTGTTGCTGGTGAATATTAGGTTAAAACAGACAGAAAGTTTCCACACAGTTGTGAACAGTAGATCTTACCGGGACATGATATCGTATTGTACAAACAATACGTAGTAAAGGAAAATAAATAATAAAGCGGAGGTAGAGGTACATGTCCACCAGCGGAGGCCCGGTTTCGACTCCCGGCTCTACCACGAAATTTGGAAAGTGGTACGAGGGCTGGAACGGGGTTCACTCAGCCTCGGGAGGTCAAATGAGTAGAGGTGGGTTCGATTCCCACCTCAGCCATCCTCGAAGTGGTTTTCCGTGGTTTCCCACTTCTTCCCCAGGCAAATGCCGGGATGGTACCTAACTTAAGGCCACGGCCGCTCCCTTCCTTCTTCCTTGTCTATATCTTCCAATCTCCCCATCCCCACGTACAGGGCCGTTGTTCAGCATAGTAGGTGAAGCCGCCTGGGCGGTTGTATCCTCCGATCCCCTGACCAAATGTCTCACGCTCCAGGACACTGCCCTTGAGGCGGTAGAGGTAGCATCCCTCGCTGAGTCCGAGGGAAAACAACAACCCTGGAGTCTGAAATTGCCTTCATTTCTATTCAGTGTAGTGACTATTAAAATCGCCGAGGTACACATGTGGATGTGGATAAGGAGGTGGTTTGTTGTCCCGCCTACTTGTACGATAACGGTGTGGATGTCGTCGTTGGTGTTCGTAGAAATAAAGGAAGCATTCTCTACAATGCCTCAATGATGATCTCTAGGTACTTAAAGCAGTCCCCACGAGGTATGTTCAGTCTATCTACACATGGGACTTCTGCTTTTGGTAAAACTTACAACCTGACTTCTCACTACAATCAGCTTACCATTCATTCCTGTCCATCTCACAACATTGTCGATCTCTTTTTCGAGTGATTCCGCTTCTTTACTATCATTTATATATATTAAAAACACGACGGTCCAATAAAACTCACGGGACCACCCTTTTAATCGGCCAGTAGAATAACATCCATTGTACCCCCTGCCCCACGGGACATGGGCTGGGGATCACGGGGCCCTGAGCTGAGTCCTGGCGTTGCATCACTTACTTGTGCTAGGCTCCTCACTTTCATCTATCCTATCCCACCTCCCTTGGTCAACTCTTGTTCTTTTCCGATCCCGACGGTATTAGAGCGTTCGAGGCCCTTCGAGGCTCTTATCTTTATTTGGCCGATACCTTCATTTTTCGAAGTGTCGGAACCCTTCCATTTTTTCTCTGATTAGTGTTATGTAGAGGGTGGTAGCCCAGTAACAATAATCACCACTACCACCATCACATAATGTCTCACTATGACTCGTTTGACCACACAAATACCGTAGCTCTCCATTTCGTCAGTCGTCTCCGCTTCCGCTCCTCTAATCCAGTCTGAGTTTCGAGAAATTCTTCTACTTTCCTTGTTCTAATGCGAGTTGAAAGCTTATTACGAGAGGAGCATTTGAGTGAACAGACAAGACCGAGCGAAACGGTTTGCGTCACGTACCTATGAGCTTACCTTCGGGAGATCCGTGCAGACCATGAAGGTGAAGGCTTCCACTATCCAAAACCTCGGCACTTAGTGAGTTAGTACTATGCCCGGCCACCTTTGCCCCCAGGAATTAACCTGGTACTCATTTTTGGTGTAGGCTGAATGAACCTCAGGACAATATGCACCTCCGGAAGTGGAAATCTCGTTTTTTATAATTTTCGACTTCCTGACGGGGAATCGAACCCACGTCCTTCCCGGTTAACCGAGCACGCCTTTACCACCCCGGCTAGGCAGCCCCTACATTCGGGAGGTAGCGGGTTCGAATCCCACTGTCGGTAGCCCCGAAATGAGATACCTCCTCAGTCCTATCTCATCGCCTCCATGAGACCTAACTGTCTGGTGCGACGTTAAAATTACGAAATTAGAATTTCATTTAGAAAGATGAGGACAAGTGGAACAACTGAGGAGCTATCTGTGGCCTGACCGCTTATCACGCGTCATCTCGCAATCTGGTCAGTAGGGCCCGGATTCTTATGTCACTTCCTTTACTTGCAGACAAGTGAAAATTAAAAACGTCGCGAATTGTGGTTCTGAATAGTTACACCTGTCTTTCATTTTATATATTTTTACATACTGTATGAAGAATGGAACATTTTGTACATATTTAGGCAATTCTTTCTTTCTTTCTTTCTTTCTTTCTTTCTTTCTTTCTTTCTTTCTTAATCTGTTCACCCTCCAGGGATGATTTTTCCCTCGGACTCAGCGAGGGATCCCACCTCTACCGCCTCAAGGACAGTGTCCTGGAGCGTGAGGCTTTGGGTCGGAGGATACAACAGGGGAGGAGGACTAGTATCTCGCCCAGGCGGTCTCACCTACTATGCTCAACAGGGGCCTTGCAGGGGGATGGGAAGATTGGAAGGGATAGACAAGGAAGAGGGAAGGAAGCGGCCGTGGCCTTAATTCAGGTACCATCCCGGTATTTGCCTGGATAAGTGGAAAACAACGGAAAACCATCCACAGGATAGCTGAGGTGGGAATCTAACCCCTCTATTCAGTTGACGACCCGAGGCTGAGTGGACCCCGTTCCAGCCCTCGTACCGCTTTTCAAATTTCATGGCAAAACCGGGAATCGAACCCGGGCCTCCGGGGGTGACAGCAAATCACGCTAACCACTAGACCACAGAGGCGGACGGTGTTATTTAATACTATCAAAATTAGACAATAGGCTGTATAAATCATCTAAAGCAAGACTTGGTCATAATTACAAGGTATGGAGGTACTTAAAACTATATTTTCTTGTATCGTAACCGTACGTCATAATACAACGAATACACGAACATCTTTGTAAATTTAAAGTATTAATACTACTGCATAGTTTATTAATATTACATATTCGCATTTGTACCCGTAATGGATTACATGTTTCCTCATCAGTACAGGCAAATTGGCATGCCTGTACTGAAACGTTTAGTACGGCATGTGCGTGCCAGTAAGATCTGTAAAGTCGAAACAGAATTGTATGGTACAGTTCTAGGTCCGAAGTTGCTTCTCAGTCACATATTGTTGTTTGACCACTGCAGAGGCGCTGTGCCTCATGAAACACACCGTTAATGATAACCTCCCGTATTATCTGGTCTATCGAAAAGAGTTCATCCCGTTAGTCCACCTTGAAGCGAAAGGCTTCCACGGCAACTGGAATTAAAAAATTCCGTGGTTTACCGTCGGACAATAAATACGAATATCGCACAAAATAACAGAAAAAATATTCTTAAACGTTCGTTATATCAGTCTTTTGATTGACCTAATTAAACGAATATGTACTGGGAATAAACTTTTTTATAAAAGATAACTTCAGGTGATAACTTGACGACATATGCACTTAAGAACACAATCCTGAATGAGTAGATTACAACTTGTACGCGCTTACGGGCTAAACTGCAAAACACTCCGTTAATGATATCCCCCACATGAATCCTCCTATCAAAATGATGCACCTGAGAAAAATGTTTTAGAAATTGATTTCCATTAAGACACGTAGATTTCCAGTAAGATTGGTTGTGTATATTTTGTGGGAGTGCAAAATCACGGTTTCGTTTTCGTATAAACCCTCCAGTCAATTTAGGGATTCAGAAATAATATTGTTCCTAAAACCTACCCAAGGACATGTGGATTCTAAATATCAAGTTTGGCAGAAATATAACGGGCAGTGTTCAAGTTTTAAGAACTCAGACAGACAGACAGACAGACAGACAGACAGACAGACAGACAGACAGACAGACAGACACCAAACCTAAAAAATATGAAAGTGGTCATTATTACGCCTGAAACGGATAACTGTACGAAAATTTCGACAAAATAGTCAATGTACATACACATGGTCTTTACTATTTTATTTATATAGATTTTATGAATATTACATATTTCACTGGTATTTACTACACGTTTATGTACGTATTTCACACTTTGATTTATATAAAATTCCGGAACCTACTGATCAAACCCCTGGGGGCAGGACCACGGGCTTTGTTTTGAGCTCTTCCAATCTTGCTTATTGTTTTTGTACTACAGACAGTATTTTACGCCAAAGAGTTCTCACACAAGAGAGCATGGAGCGGTCGTTGCTTCCCGTAGCCCGCGGCACGTTATAGTCTGCTGAAGATTACATTCCGTGGCCCCCTGCAAGCAATATATTTCTTCATCTTGTGCTGTCAAGCCTCATTCTTTGTGGAATAATAAGGTCAGGCGAAACCAAGGCCGCCTTCGAGCAACAACTTTAGCAACACGTGCCGGGCTTTGCCCGCGGCGTTGTGTAGCGGGCGCGCAAAACTCTTCTGTCATTGCTCGCGGTGTCCTTCCGCCCAGCCCCATTTCTCCAACTCTGCTCTGAATAAAATTATTATTTTCACTCCACATTTCACTGGCTTAGGTATAAAAAAGTGAAAAGAAGATTTTTTGCTACTTGTTTCACGTCGCACCGACACAGATAGGTCTTATGGCAACGATGGGATAGAAAAGGCCTAGGAATGGGAAGGAAGCGGCCGTTGCCTTAATTAAGGTACAGCCCCAGCATTTGCTTGGTGTTGTGTATATTTTGTGGGAGTGCAAAATCACGGTTTCGTATAAACCCTCCAGTCAATTTAGGGATTCAGAGTCCGACTTGTTGGCTGAATGGTCAGCGTACTGGCCTTCGGTTCAGAGGGTCCCGGCCGGGTCGGGGATTTTAACCTTCATTGGTTAATTCCAATGGCCCGGGGGCTGGATGTTTGTGCTGTCCACAACATTCCTGCAACTCACACACCACACATAACACTATCCTCCACCACAATAACACGCAGTTACCTACACATGGCAGATGCCGCCCACCCTCACCGGAGGTTCTGCCTTACAAGGGCTGCACTCGGCTAGAAATAGCCACACGAAATTATTATTATTATTATTATTATTATTATTATTATTATTATTATATAGGGATTTAGAAATAATATTGTCCCTAAAACCTACCCAAAGACATATGGATTCTAAATATCAAGCTTGGTAGAAATATATCCAGCAGTTTTCAAGTTGTAAGAACTCTGACAAACACACACCAAAGGGCTGCCGACAGTTTGGGTTTAAACCCACTATCTCCTGGATGCAAGCTAAAAAACGAAGGTTCAGCTGTCTGTCTGTTCGTCTGTGTTGACATCGTGAGAAAATGCATCAAGATAATTTCCCAACACCAGGTTCAAATAAAGCCTACTTATGGAGCAATTGCTACCGGTAGCGTAATTTGAAAATATTCTTGAACACTGTTTTCCTGCGGGTTCGAAAAATTTACTTGAAAATCCATAGCCCGTTTCCAGTCATTCGACCGGGTCAGTAATGGAATGAATGAAGGCCCCACCTAGCGGCGAGGATAGGAATTGTGCCGGTTGCCGAAGCCTGTCGCACTCCTCTGGGGCAATGATTAATGACTGACAAAGGAGATGAAATGATATTGGAGAGTGTTGCTGGAATTAAAGATGACAGGGAAAACCGGAGTACCCGGAGAAAAACCTGTCCCGCTTCCGCTTTGTCCAGCACAAATCTCACATGGAGTGACCGCGATTTGAACCACGGAACTCAGCGGTGAGAGGCCAACGCGCTGTCGCCTGAACCACGGAAGCAGACTGGAAATATTTACTTATGGTGCATTATTTCTAAGACCACTCGTGGTACTGGTCTCTATTTTTTTCTTTCAATATCGTCACAGTGTGGGGATTAATCTCATCTAACAAAATGGTTTGTTTCTCAATAAATAATGATCATTTTAAAATACGTTTTAGTTGTGATTTTACCAATATTTTAAGGCAAATTGTTATCCAACAACTATTTTTTTAATTTCAAATTTGTGCACAACTACGACGGAACTCATGCTGAAATATTCATTTTAGGTAAACTGATACTTGCAGAGAAAATGGACCTTTTGGTAACAGTTTGGAAATTGTAGCATACCATACAGTCCACAACATGAAAACAACAACAGATTTTAACAAACTAGTGTTTTCTTTTTGACTTCGAATCTTGGTTAGCTCCCACTTTAGATACTGTAGTCGGAAGAACCTAGGCCATGCCGGATGTTACGCCTGAGTTCATTATCATAGGCTAGTGCAAATTAACGGAGAACAGTAATATGCAACCCTGCAGAGTTCAGTGCCATGCGGTGTACATATGACACAGGCGTTGCCTGTCAACACAGTGGATACCAGTAGACCAGTTCCAACACGTAAATAAGTTTTGACTGCAGAGATCTTCATTTTGCACGCTTCTAGAGTCTCCGGTAAACATTTGAACTGAAGACAGAGAAGGCATATTCAATATATAAAACTGGCCACCGTAATATCGTATGAAGTTTAGACACAGGTATTTCAAATTAAAACTGAGAGAAAAATTATTTTCACATTCCCGCTTGAACTGCAGCTGATTTTAACTAGGAGAACATATCTCTGTTCGATCTAGTGTAATCAAGAAACACATCAGGTAGTGTATTTTTCCCCTGTGGGTGGGAGCGGTAGAATAACACCCACGGTATCCCCTGCCTGTTGTAAAAGGCAACTAAAAGGGCCCAGGAACTCTCAACTTGGAGCATGAGATGGCAACCACGGGGCCCTCAGCTGAGTCCTGGAATTGTTTCCACTTACTTGGGTCAGGCTCCTCACTTTCATCTATTCTATCCGACCTCTCTTGATCAACGTTTGTTATTTTCCGACCTCGACGGTGTTAAAGCATTTAAGGCCTAGGGAGTCTTTCATTTTCCCGCCCTTCGTGGCTCTTGTCCTTCTTTGCATGATACCTTCATTTTTGAAGTGTCGGATCCCTTCCATTTTTTCCTCTCTGATTAGTGTTATATAGAATATGGTTGCGTACATTTCTTTGGACTTGGTTAACATCTTCCTTCATTGCCCCGTGCTTCCTACCTGAACGGACTTCCTCTCAAAGAGTGAAACATTGGATGTGCACCATTAGGGGATACCAGTAACAATTTTTACCCTAATGTACGCAGTTATACAACGCACGACGTGCGAGACCTCGAGATGCTCCTTTAACACTTACAGTGAGGCGAGTCAGACGTCGAGGACGAACAGTACCGGCCAACCTCTAGAGACTGCTGTGACCGCTCTCTAGAAAGCCAAGAACAACGGCCGAAAGGATTCGTCGTGCTGACCACACGGCACCTCGTAATCTGCAGGCCTTCGGGCTGAGCAGCGGTCGCTTGGTAGGCCAATGCCCTTCAAGGGCTGTAGTGCCATGCGATTTGGTTTTGGTGACCGCTCTGGATGGTGATGTCTGATCTCAGGACTCTCAGCAATGACCAGAATGAAATGAAATGAAATGAAATGAAATGAAATGGCGTATGGCTTTTAGAGCCGGGAGTGCCCGGAGTATCCGAGGATAAGTTCGGCTCGCCAGATGCAGATCGCCAGATGCAGATGAGTACAGAGGGTTGTGGAAACGAAATTAGGGGGCCATGGAAATGAGTACAGAGGGCTGTGGAAACGAAATTAGGGGGCTATGAAATGAGTACAGAGAGCTGTGGAAACGAATGTATGAGGCTATGAAAATAAATGCATATAGTTTATAGAAAACAGAGTTGAGGTGTACAGAAGAGTTTGTAAATTAGAACAATGGGTGCCTATATGTAAATATCACAACTTCGGAACAGAGTGAAGGCTATTTTGAAATTTAAAGCAGAGTGAGTTCTGTAAATGAGTGAAGGGTATGTGAGAGTAAATGTGAGCATGTTATTTGAAGAAGCAGGCTATGAAAACGTATCACGAGGGTTCTATAACACGAAGAATCATAACACTTAACAAACGGGTAACTATATTAAACATCTACTCAAATGTAGGCAATATAATTGCAACTTTCGTGGAAGTGATATCAATTTCCTGTCAATTTGTACTTCCAATGAACCACAAGAAGGGGTAAGGAGAGGAAGGACATGTCAATGTCTCTACAGACGTGAGCAGAATGACGGCGTTAGCAGGAGACAAGAATGACGTGGCCGCAAGCAAAGGGGGTTGCATTCCATCACACCCCCACATCACCCGCAGAGAAGACTTCCGGTCGTCTAGGGGGGAGATGGAGGGTGTTGAGGAAACTGGAACAAAAAGAAGAGACCTCTTATCCTGCCGGTCGGGAACCACACAACCCACACCGCAGCATTTATGCATTTGTTGGCATTTATGCTCCGAACGGCTTAAGTTGTTAACTGACGGTTTGTATACGTCCAACACTCAGAGAAGATCCGAGAACACACGGAATACTAATTCATCAAAACTGAAAGCACAATCACTAATTACATCTATATTACATAAATATAAGAGTTTTGTGTGGACATTGCTCATGATTTTAAAATAATTTTATTTCCGTATCGAGCGTGTCCACAGTAAGAAGAATATGCACTTTTTAATGTTTCCTCACCTCGGTCTGTCTGAATGTATGTTCGCGCATCACAAGAAAATGGCTGAACAGAATTTAATGAAAACCAGTATGTAAAGTCGTGGAATGAGGCACTACAATCTAAGCTATAAATAATTGTATTCACGCTGAGTGAAATGGTACTTTAGGGGAAGGCCCAAAATGTAATTCTAAAATATTCATGTCATTAGAGGTACTATCGATAAATGCTACATAACTGAAGTTATATAGAAATACATTTCCGATCATTTATGTCTGATACAGTTTTACCGTACCGACTATAATAGAAGTCATGAATTTAGACTTTTGTCGCTCAGTCCATATGAACGCCGAGCAATTGCTGAAATAGAAATATCGTCTAATCGTGTTAACTGGGGATTGTTTTTGTCAAGATTTTTGTCCTAAGGTGTAAAACTGCGTGGTCATCGGTCCATATCGACAAGGAAAATTGCGAAGATGATTATAAAAATTACAAAATCGTAAATGAACAATCGCTTGAAGATTACGACAAGGGGGAGTACTCCCTTTACATTAGATGCCTTATTATTACATTATATTGACCCTTGTTGGGATGTGATTTGTCTCTTCTGCTGCCACTCATCTCCGAGAGATGGCATACTGCTGCGTCTGCCTGAATATTAGCGGAAAGTAGCTGGGGAGTTAGAGAACTATGCTATATAATTGTCGCCTCAACGATGAGTACTAGAGCTAGTATCAAATAGAAAACTATTGCTCACCGCCAATGTCTCGCACAGGAAGAAGGGAATACTCTATTAATACTCTCTAATGATATCGCCAGCTGCCAAAGAGATGACCACTCCTTACATACGGCGCACAACGTTCCTCCAGACATCTGCACTAACATTCGCCACAGCTTCGGTTTTCTACTTCGGAAACTGTGAAACGCTTCTTCTTGCAACAACACGAGATCATTAATCCGAACCCACATCTTCTCACGTGTATTAAAGTGGCAATGATAGGATGGAAGTCTAATTACTGTGTGTCCATGACGTCTTGCAGTTTCGTCCAGAAGAAATGATGATGATGATAATAATAATAATAATAATAATAATAATAATAATAATAATCTTTTTTGTTGGTTGCTTTACGTCGCACCGACACAGGTAGGTCTTATGGCGACGATGAGAGAGGAAAGTGTTAGGAGTTGGAAGGAAGCGACCATGGCCTTAATAAGATACAGCCCCAACATTTGCTTTGTGCGAAAATGGGAAACCACACAAAATCATATTCAGGGCTGCCGACAGTGGGGATCGAACCCACTATCTCCCGGATGCGAGCTCACAGCCGCGCACCCCTAACCGCACGGCCAACTCGCCAGTGTACCCTTTATTTGCAATCATATTTATGTGATGAAGATCTTTCCTTATATTAACAGCTAGGTACTTACTATATAGCCGTCACCTTGTTACCATTCTGCGGGTGTTTAGCAATTTCTATCGCCTCACGCTTAACATTAATCAGAAGTGAAAAACAAAAGAGGTCCGACGCTTGCAAGAAGAAACGAAGGCAATGTTGTAACCAAGGTTGAAGTTTACAAACACAACTTTTATTTGCTTCACTTTATGATATTTACACAAATAACAGAAATTTATTTTGAAGCAAAAAGGAATATTGAATCTTGAGAAAAGTCTGTCTTTATACAATATGTACAGGTTTACAGTCTTTATATACACTTCTATCTTGAAAAGATAGTCTTTGTGAATTGACACGTTGATAGTCGAGAACTATCTGGCACACTAACATGAATGTCTTTAGAGTCCTTGTTAGTTGAAGTGCTTGAATTCCTAAAAAGCAAGTTCAATTGATTGAAGAAATTCCACCTAGCGAAACTAAGGGAGCTTGCATAAATTAGGTAATGAAAATGGCTTGTAAAAGAATTACGGAACATAGGCAGTGGAAACAGGTAAGGGAGCGGTGACCAGAGGTGAAACCTCGTACTGCCAGAAATTCAGTCCACCTGGTCGAAGCACATTTTCAAGAGGAGTAGCCTCCGTGCTCGACGTAGGGTGTATTCTGGAGCTGGACACCGGGGCGAGTGGGCAAGTGAGCAGACAGGGAGCTCCTATTTATAGTACACTCGATGGTCAGGCACGCGCACTGAGGGCTGCGCGTCGAAGCTAGCAGAATGATACACAGGCGCGCGTGCAGCTGGCTGGTGGAGCGAGAAGAGAGCGCCGGACATACAACAGGCAAGGGAAAGACAACGTAAGATCTGGCAAACCTAATACCGTCAGGGTCGGATGACAGGAGCCCGACACAAAACTCATGTAAGGGACCCTTGGACGCTGCTAAGGATTCTCTCTTTTAGTGACATCTTACTGCGGGAAAGGAGAAATCCAGGTTTTGCACATGTTACTTGCATATTCGAAGTAAGGTGATATGCTTATTGCACTAAAGCAGTGATTAAAATTCACGTTAATGTTCACGCCACCGAGTGATAAGGTGCTGAGTTGTGGTGCAGAGGAGCGGCTAATTGTGGCCGCATTAACCTGCTTGGAGCGGAGTCATGCCGCTTCTTGGATACCGACACTGTGGAGAGAGTACGCACTTCACTTACACCGAGTAGGTGTGGTGTCCAGTAACAACACGCCACTGGAGCACCCAAGCTCTAAAACACGAGTCCTCTAAACAGGAACAGAAGGGCCACGAAGTCTCCCCAGGTCTCTCAAAACGAAGCGAACAAAAATTGTCCAAGGAAGGCCGAACAGGAAAGATGAAAGTAAAATGAAATGTCAATGGGCAACTTCACAGCCCCTGCGGCACCCCTTACGACAGACACATATGGCCTCGACCCGTCAGGCATACCAGGCATACAGTGAAACCCCTCACTTCGGACACCCCTAAAGCCTTGACACCACTTTTTTTTTATTGAATGCATCGTTTAATTCCCTGTACTTTTTTTGCAAGTTGCTTTCAGTAGCGCTGACACAGATAGGTCTTATGGCGACGGAGGGACAGGAAAGGGCTAGGAGTGGGAAGGAAGTGGCCGTGGCCTTATTTGCCTGGTGTGAACATGGGAAACCACGGAAAAGCATCTTCAGGGCTGCCGACAGTGTTTGTGATTGATCAGAGCGCCACTGCATTGGCGCTGCGGCACTTCCTGGGGTTGTTTTATATCGGAAGTGGTCGGGCACCTTCGCGCGCAATCGGGTGAGCGAGTGAGTGACTAGAAAAAGCAGCATGGCTGCCGAATTATGTTGAAATGTGCTATGCGGACAAGTTCTGTAAATATCTAAACCATCGCGTGAGCGACAGGTTAAACAATGTATCACGATGTATATATAGTGTAATAAACCTAGTATAAGTACAATTCGTCTTTCTATGTGTATGAACCAGCATGTGGTTCCTAGCATCACGTGTTCTCAGGGACCTGTCCGAGTGATTTCGGAACATCCACCATCTCCCGAATACTGGATACTGGCCGCACTTAACCGACTGCAGCTTTACTTTTACAAGTCGTTGTTGTAGTAGGTTAATTATGTTTTAACTTTACTGTATTGGTACGTGTAATGTTAAGCTCCTCTCTAAAAGTACAGGAGAGTTTAGGAAATGCCAATTATGGTCCTAAACTCGATGAAAGGAAATTCCTTATATTTGTCATATTCAAGCGGCTAACGAAGACAGGTACCGAATGTCTCTCGGGATAAGGAGACCACCATTACTAAGTGCCAACGACCTCCTGGGAGGGCGGATGAGCGGGTAATGATACAGGGCACTCTCTTGCCTTAGAGGTAGAAAACTACCTCTGAAGGCGGATGGGCCACTTTAGTGATGGTCAACGGCATAGGGTGGAGAAAGCAACGGGAAACTACTCCATTAACGAACTATTAAGATTTCCCAGGTATCGGCAGTATGATGGAAGGCTCTTTAGTCTAATGCTGAAGTATTTGAAGGTGGAGGAAAATGATACATTATGGAAAAGTATAAAGAGGATGAGGACTAGACTGATAGTCACGACGTCTACAATATGTACAGCCGACTAGAGAACTGCCGCACACCACACCGTGGATGGAATACTTAAGAAGAAGGAATCTTAAGCTAGTAGAAGCTCTACCTATAGAACTGTAAGCCGTATTATTAAACACTGGAACTACTTATTATTTGTACAAGTTGTTTTACGTCGCACCGACACAGATAGGTCTTATGGCGACGATGGGATAGGAAAAGGCTAGGAATGGGAAGGAAGCGGCCGTGGCCTTAATTAAAGTACAGACTGGTGTGAAAATGGGAAATTACGGAAAACCATTTTCAAGGCTGCCGACAGTGGGGTTCGAACCGAATATCTCCCGGATGTAAGCTCACAGTTGCACACCCCTAACCGCACGGCCAACTGGAGTTTCTGCAAAAGTTAAAAATCCTCTGTACATTGGAGACCCCTCAACTCTTAACATTGGACAGCCCTTAAATGACAGTTTGGATAGGTTCAAAACTTTATTTTGTTTTGCTGTTTTGTAATGGTGTAGTGGAAGGAATTTTAACATTGTCACTGGAAATGCTGCTTGTCCAAGATCATCTGAAAACAATAATATTAAGACAGACAATCTTCCTGTATCTCGGTGTCACAACAGAAAAGATGGGTGTCAGGTGATATTTTCGGTGACTCGTTAAGAGAAACCAGTCTGAGTATGAAGAAGGCTAAACTTAAAACACTCTCGTTTTTCAGATAATGCTACAATCTCTCAAATATCGCAGTAAAATATATGCCTCCCAACTTAACTAGAGAAGTATAATCACTAAACAAATGGATAATTCAAGATATTAAATTACTGTACAGGAAGCAGTCAACGCAGCAGGTAGCTGTAACAATGCAATGGCGGTTCTCATCGTAACTCGCTGGACCCATGGTGGTCGTGTCTAAAGAAACAATTCTGAAATATTCCCTTCGTGCAAAACTTGTGCCCCAATCAACTGGAGGAAGAACCATCTCACGGTGGAAAAGAGATTTCTCTCTGAAACCCTTAAGACGGTGGTGTTTTCAGTCATTTCGATGATGTATTGGAGGTTTACGATGATGTTCCTCGAACAACTGATGGGGTGATATTTCTTCAGAAGAAACGTTGCCTTCGGAAGAAGAGGAGGAGAAAACAGTTGCTGTCCTCAAGGAGCCACCTCCTCATCAAAAAACTGTGCAGTGTATTGATGAGTTGGAAAGTTGTGCGTTTCTGTATGAGCAACCAGAAATGACTGAAACTCTGTTTGAATCAGAATCAGCACATTTAAAATTCAAAAACAAAGTCTTGTGACTGAATATTTTCCAGTAAGCAGTAAAGGGTGAGTACTGCACAGTGCAATATGCAAAATAAAACAGAGCATTACTGTAGCGGTTATTTTTAAGAGTTTTAATAGGCATTCCATAAATTCAAGAAACCAATGTATTTATTATGTACGTAGGCAAGTCAATACGTACCTGCTCTAATTGTCTTTAGGTTGGCTCTAAGGCGTTGTGTGCTCACCAGGCGCTAGGTGGCACCGTTGTCTACGTCTGCGGTAGGTTTCAGCGTTATCGAACCAGTACAGCTTGCGCTGTTGCGACGTAAAATGGCCGCGCCACCCTCTGCTTGCACCAAGGAAGAACAGCGTTCCGTAACCTGTTCCTTTTTGCGTGGTCTCAGGGTGTGCCACGAGCGGAAATTCATAGAAGACTTTCAGCACAACGCCATAGAGCCAACCACTGAGCTTAGCCATGCGCACGTAGTTAAAAGATGGCCGCTGACCTTGCGCAAGCGCCCCTGGGCAGTCTCGTAAGAGCCTATGTATAGCCGCCATCTTACGTAGCGCCCTTAGCCGTCCCGTAAGAGCCTATGTATAGCCGCCATCTTACGTAGCGCCCTTAGGCCGTCTCATAAGAGCCTATGTATAGCCGCCATCTTACGTAAGCGCTCCTAGGCCGTCTCGTAAGAGCCTATGTATAGCCGCATCTTACCCAAGCGCCCTTAGGCCGTCTCGTAAGAGCCTATGTATAGCCGCCATCTTACGTAGCGCCCTTAGGCCGTCTCGTAAGAGCCTATGTATAGCCGCCATCTTACGTAGCGCCCTTAGGCCGACTCGTAAGAGCCTATGTATAGCCGCCATCTTACGTAAGCGCTCCTAGGCCGTCTCGTAAGAGCCTATGTATAGCCGCCATCTCACGTAGCGCCCTTAGGCCGTCTCGTAAGAGCCTATGTATAGCCGCCATCTTACCCAAGCGCCCTTAGGCCGTCTCGTAAGAGCCTATGTATAGCCGCCATCTTACGTAAGCGCTCCTAGGCCGTCTCATAAGAGCCTATGTATAGCCGCCATCTTACGTAAGCGCTCCTAGGCCGTCTCGTAAGAGCCTATGTATAGCCGCCATTTTACGTAGCGCGCTTAGGCCGTCTCGTAAGAGCCTATGTATAGCCGCTATCTTACCCAAGCGCCCTTAGGCAGTCTCGTAAGAGCCTATGTATAGCCGCCATCTTACGTAGCGCCCTTAGGCCGTCTCGTAAGAGCCTATGTATAGCCGCCATCTTACGTATCGCCCTTAGGCCGTCTCGTAAGAGCCTATGTATAGCCGCCATCTTACGTAAGCGCTCCTAGGCCGTCTCGTAAGAGCCTATGTATAGCCGCCATCTTACGTAGCGCCCCTGGGCAGTCTCGTAAGAGCCTATGTATAGCCGCCATCTTACGTAGCGCCCTTAGGCCGTCTCGTAAGAGCCTATGTATAGCCGCCATCTTGCGTAAGCGCTCCTAGGCCGTCTCGTAAGAGCCTATGTATAGCCGCCATCTTACGTAGCGCCCCTGGGCAGTCTCGTAAGAGCCTATGTATAGCCGCCATCTTACGCAAGTTCTCCTAGGCCGTCTCGTAAGAGCCTATGTATAGCCGCCATCTTACGTAGCGCCCCTGGGCAGTCTCGTAAGAGCCTATGTATAGCCGCCATCTTACGCAGCGCTCCTAGGCCGTCTCGTAAGAGCCTATGTATAGCCGCCATCTTACGTAGCGCCCTTAGGCCGTCTCGTAAGAGCCTATGTATAGCCGCCATCTTACGTAGCGCCCTTAGGCCGTCTCATAAGAGCCTATGTATAGCCGCCATCTTACGTAGCGCCCTTAGGCCGTCTCGTAAGAGCCTATGTATAGCCGCCATCTTACCCAAGCGCCCTTAGGCCGTCTCGTAAGAGCCTATGTATAGCCGCCATCTTACGCAAGCGCCCTTAGGCCGTCTCGTAAGAGCCTATGTATAGCCGCAATCTTACGCAAGCGCTCCTAGGCAGTCTCATAAGAGCCTATGTATAGCCGCCATCTTACGCAAGCGCCCTCAGGCCGTCTCGTAAGAGCCTATGTATAGCCGCCATCTTACCCAAGCGCCCTTAGGCCGTCTCGTACGAGCCTATGTATAGCCGCCATCTTACGTAGCGCCCTTAGTCCGTCTCATAAGAGCTTGTGTATAGCCGCCATCTTACGTAGCGCCCATAGACCGTCTCATAAGAGCCTATGTATAGCCGCCATCTTACGTAGCACCCTTAGGCCGTCTCATAAGAGCCTATGTATAGCCGCCATCTTACGTAGCGCTCCTAGGCCGTCTCGTAAGAGCCTATGTATAGCCGCCATCTTACGTAGCGCCCTTAGGCCGTCTCGTAAGAGCCTATGTATAGCCGCCACCTTACGTAGCGCCCTTAGGCCGTCTCATAAGAGCCTATGTATAGCCGCTATCTTACGTAGCACCCTTAGGCCGTCTCATAAGAGCCTATGTATAGCCGCCATCTTACGTAGCGCTCCTAGGCCGTCTCGTAAGAGTCTGTGTATAGCCGCCATCTTACGTAGCGCCCTTAGTCCGTCTCATAAGAGCCTATGTATAGCCGCCATCTTACGCAAACGCAATTTGATCGTCTCATAAGAGGCTACGTATAGCCGCCATCTTGCGTAGCGCCCTTAGGCCGTCTCATAAGAGGCTATGTATAGCCGCTATCTTACGTAGCACCCTTAGGCCGTCTCATAAGAGCCTGTGTATAGCCGCCATCTTACGTAGCGCCCTTAGGCCGTCTCATAAGAGCCTATGTATAGCCGCCATCTTGCGTAGCGCCCTCAGGCCGTCTCGTAAGAGCCTATGTATAGCCGCCATCTTACCCAAGCGCCCTTAGGCCGTCTCGTAAGAGCCTATGTATAGCCGCCATCTTACGTAGCGACCTTAGGCCGTCTCATAAGAGCCTATGTATAGCCGCCATCTTGCGTAGCGCCCTTAGGCCGTCTCGTAAGAGCCTATGTATAGCCGCCATCTTACCCAAGCGCCCTTAGGCCGTCTCGTAAGAGCCTATGTATAGCCGCCATCTTACGTAGCGACCTTAGGCCGTCTCATAAGAGCCTATGTATAGCCGCCATCTTACGTAGCGCCCTTAGGCCGTCTCATAAGAGCCTATTTATAGCCGCTATCTTACGTAGCACCCTTAGGCCGTCTCATAAGAGCCTATGTATAGCCGCCATCTTACGTAGCGCTCCTAGGCCGTCTCGTAAGAGCCTGTGTATAGCCGCCATCTTACGTAGCGCCCTTAGTCCGTCTCATAAGAGCCTATGTATAGCCGCAATCTTACGCAAACGCCCTTTGATCGTCTCCTAAGAGGCTGAGTATAGCCGCCATCTTACGCAAGCGCCCTTGGGCAGTATCATAAGAGCCTATGTATAGCCGCCATCTTTCGCAAGCGCTCCTAGGCCGTCTCGTAAGAGAATATGTATAGCCGCCATCTTGCGCAAGCGCCCTTAGGCCGTCTCATAAGAGCCTATGTATAGCCGCCATCTTACGCAAACGCCCTTTGATCGTCTCATAAGAGGCTACGTATAGCCGCCATCTTGCGTAGCGCCCTTAGGCCGTCTCATAAGAGGCTATGTATAGCCGCTATCTTACGTAGCACCCTTAGGCCGTCTCATAAGAGCCTGTGTATAGCCGCCATCTTACGTAGCGCCTTTAGGCCGTCTCATAAGAGCCTATGTATAGCCGCCATCTTGCGTAGCGCCCTTAGGCCGTCTCGTAAGAGCCTATGTATAGCCGCCATCTTACCCAAGCGCCCTTAGGCCGTCTCGTAAGAGCCTATGTATAGCCGCCATCTTACGTAGCGACCTTAGGCCGTCTCATAAGAGCCTATGTATAGCCGCCATCTTGCGTAGCGCCCTTAGGCCGTCTCGTAAGAGCCTATGTATAGCCGCCATCTTACGTAGCGACCTTAGGCCGTCTCATAAGAGCCTATGTATAGCCGCCATCTTACGTAGCGCCCTTAGGCCGTCTCATAAGAGCCTATTTATAGCCGCTATCTTACGTAGCACCCTTAGGCCGTCTCATAAGAGCCTATGTATAGCCGCCATCTTACGTAGCGCTCCTAGGCCGTCTCGTAAGAGCCTGTGTATAGCCGCCATCTTACATAGCGCCCTTAGTCCGTCTCATAAGAGCCTATGTATAGCCGCAATCTTACGCAAACGCCCTTTGATCGTCTCATAAGAGGCTATGTATAGCCGCCATCTTACGCAAGCGCCCTTGGGCAGTATCATAAGAGCCTATGTATAGCCGCCATCTTTCGCAAGAGCTCCTAGGCCGTCTCGTAAGAGAATATGTATAGCCGCCATCTTGCGCAAGCGCCCTTAGGCCGTCTCATAAGAGCCTATGTATAGCCGCCATCTTACGCAAGCGCCCTTAGGCCGTCTCATAAGAGCCTATGTATAGCCACCATCTTACGCAAGCGCACTTAGGCCGTCTCATAAGAGGCTATGTATAGCCGCCATCTTACGCAAGCGCCCTTAGGCCGTCTCATAAGAGCCTATGTATAGCCGCCATCTTACGCAAGCGCCATTAAGCCGTCTCGTAAAGCCTATGTATAGCCGCCATCTTACGCAAGCGCCCTCAGGCCGTCTCGTAAGCGCCTCTGTATAGCCGCCATCTTAGGCAATCGCCCTTAAGCCGTCTCGTAAGAGCCTATGTATAGCCGCCATCTTACGCAAGCGCTCCCAGGCCGTCTCGTAAGAGCCTATGTATAGCCGCCATCTTACGCAAGCGCTTATAGGCCGTCTCGTAAGAGTCTATATATAGCCACCATCTTACGCAAGCGCTCCTAAGCCGTCCTTTAAGAGCTTATTATAGCCGCCATCTTACGCAAGCGCCCTTAGGCCGTCTCATAAGAGGCTATGTATAGCCGCCATCTTACGCAAGCGCCCTTAGGCCGTCTCATAAGAGCCTATGTATAGCCGCCTTCTTACGCAAGCGCTCCTAGGCCGTGTCGTAAGAGCGTATGTATAGCCGCCATCTTACGCAAGCGCTCCTAGGCCGTCTCGTAAGAGCCTATGTATAGCCGCCATCTTACGTAGCGCCCTTAGGCCGTCTCATAAGAGCCTATGTATAGCCGCCATCTTACGTAGCGCTCCTAGGCCGTCTCGTAAGAGCCTATGTATAGCCGCCATCTTACGTAGCGCCCTTAGGCCGTCTTATAAGAGCCTATGTATAGCCGCCTTCTTACGCAAGCGCTCCTAGGCCGTCTCGTAAGAGCCTATGTATAGCCGCCATCTTACGCAAGCGCTCCTAGGCAGTCTCATAAGAGCCTATGTATAGCCGCCATCTTACGCAAGCGCCCTCAGGCCGTCTCGTAAGAGCCTATGTATAGCCGCCATCTTACCCAAGCGCCCTTAGGCCGTCTCGTACGAGCCTATGTATAGCCGCCATCTTACGTAGCGCCCTTAGTCCGTCTCATAAGAGCTTATGTATAGCCGCCATCTTACGTAGCGCCCATAGACCGTCTCATAAGGGCCTATGTATAGCCGCCATCTTACGTAGCACCCTTAGGCCGTCTCATAAGAGCCTATGTATAGCCGCCATCTTACGTAGCGCTCCTAGGCCGTCTCGTAAGAGCCTATGTATAGCCGCCATCTTACGTAGCGCCCTTAGGCCGTCTCGTAAGAGCCTATGTATAGCCGCCACCTTACGTAGCGCCCTTAGGCCGTCTCATAAGAGCCTATGTATAGCCGCTATCTTACGTAGCACCCTTAGGCCGTCTCATAAGAGCCTATGTATAGCCGCCATCTTACGTAGCGCTCCTAGGCCGTCTCGTAAGAGTCTGTGTATAGCCGCCATCTTACGTAGCGCCCTTAGTCCGTCTCATAAGAGCCTATGTATAGCCGCCATCTTACGCAAACGCAATTTGATCGTCTCATAAGAGGCTACGTATAGCCGCCATCTTGCGTAGCGCCCTTAGGCCGTCTCATAAGAGGCTATGTATAGCCGCTATCTTACGTAGCACCCTTAGGCCGTCTCATAAGAGCCTGTGTATAGCCGCCATCTTACGTAGCGCCCTTAGGCCGTCTCATAAGAGCCTATGTATAGCCGCCATCTTGCGTAGCGCCCTCAGGCCGTCTCGTAAGAGCCTATGTATAGCCGCCATCTTACCCAAGCGCCCTTAGGCCGTCTCGTAAGAGCCTATGTATAGCCGCCATCTTACGTAGCGACCTTAGGCCGTCTCATAAGAGCCTATGTATAGCCGCCATCTTGCGTAGCGCCCTTAGGCCGTCTCGTAAGAGCCTATGTATAGCCGCCATCTTACCCAAGCGCCCTTAGGCCGTCTCGTAAGAGCCTATGTATAGCCGCCATCTTACGTAGCGACCTTAGGCCGTCTCATAAGAGCCTATGTATAGCCGCCATCTTACGTAGCGCCCTTAGGCCGTCTCATAAGAGCCTATTTATAGCCGCTATCTTACGTAGCACCCTTAGGCCGTCTCATAAGAGCCTATGTATAGCCGCCATCTTACGTAGCGCTCCTAGGCCGTCTCGTAAGAGCCTGTGTATAGCCGCCATCTTACGTAGCGCCCTTAGTCCGTCTCATAAGAGCCTATGTATAGCCGCAATCTTACGCAAACGCCCTTTGATCGTCTCCTAAGAGGCTGAGTATAGCCGCCATCTTACGCAAGCGCCCTTGGGCAGTATCATAAGAGCCTATGTATAGCCGCCATCTTTCGCAAGCGCTCCTAGGCCGTCTCGTAAGAGAATATGTATAGCCGCCATCTTGCGCAAGCGCCCTTAGGCCGTCTCATAAGAGCCTATGTATAGCCGCCATCTTACGCAAACGCCCTTTGATCGTCTCATAAGAGGCTACGTATAGCCGCCATCTTGCGTAGCGCCCTTAGGCCGTCTCATAAGAGGCTATGTATAGCCGCTATCTTACGTAGCACCCTTAGGCCGTCTCATAAGAGCCTGTGTATAGCCGCCATCTTACGTAGCGCCTTTAGGCCGTCTCATAAGAGCCTATGTATAGCCGCCATCTTGCGTAGCGCCCTTAGGCCGTCTCGTAAGAGCCTATGTATAGCCGCCATCTTACCCAAGCGCCCTTAGGCCGTCTCGTAAGAGCCTATGTATAGCCGCCATCTTACGTAGCGACCTTAGGCCGTCTCATAAGAGCCTATGTATAGCCGCCATCTTGCGTAGCGCCCTTAGGCCGTCTCGTAAGAGCCTATGTATAGCCGCCATCTTACGTAGCGACCTTAGGCCGTCTCATAAGAGCCTATGTATAGCCGCCATCTTACGTAGCGCCCTTAGGCCGTCTCATAAGAGCCTATTTATAGCCGCTATCTTACGTAGCACCCTTAGGCCGTCTCATAAGAGCCTATGTATAGCCGCCATCTTACGTAGCGCTCCTAGGCCGTCTCGTAAGAGCCTGTGTATAGCCGCCATCTTACATAGCGCCCTTAGTCCGTCTCATAAGAGCCTATGTATAGCCGCAATCTTACGCAAACGCCCTTTGATCGTCTCATAAGAGGCTATGTATAGCCGCCATCTTACGCAAGCGCCCTTGGGCAGTATCATAAGAGCCTATGTATAGCCGCCATCTTTCGCAAGAGCTCCTAGGCCGTCTCGTAAGAGAATATGTATAGCCGCCATCTTGCGCAAGCGCCCTTAGGCCGTCTCATAAGAGCCTATGTATAGCCGCCATCTTACGCAAGCGCCCTTAGGCCGTCTCATAAGAGCCTATGTATAGCCACCATCTTACGCAAGCGCACTTAGGCCGTCTCATAAGAGGCTATGTATAGCCGCCATCTTACGCAAGCGCCCTTAGGCCGTCTCATAAGAGCCTATGTATAGCCGCCATCTTACGCAAGCGCCATTAAGCCGTCTCGTAAAGCCTATGTATAGCCGCCATCTTACGCAAGCGCCCTCAGGCCGTCTCGTAAGCGCCTCTGTATAGCCGCCATCTTAGGCAATCGCCCTTAAGCCGTCTCGTAAGAGCCTATGTATAGCCGCCATCTTACGCAAGCGCTCCCAGGCCGTCTCGTAAGAGCCTATGTATAGCCGCCATCTTACGCAAGCGCTTATAGGCCGTCTCGTAAGAGTCTATATATAGCCACCATCTTACGCAAGCGCTCCTAAGCCGTCCTTTAAGAGCTTATTATAGCCGCCATCTTACGCAAGCGCCCTTAGGCCGTCTCATAAGAGGCTATGTATAGCCGCCATCTTACGCAAGCGCCCTTAGGCCGTCTCATAAGAGCCTATGTATAGCCGCCTTCTTACGCAAGCGCTCCTAGGCCGTGTCGTAAGAGCGTATGTATAGCCGCCATCTTACGCAAGCGCTCCTAGGCCGTCTCGTAAGAGCCTATGTATAGCCGCCATCTTACGTAGCGCCCTTAGGCCGTCTCATAAGAGCCTATGTATAGCCGCCATCTTACGTAGCGCTCCTAGGCCGTCTCGTAAGAGCCTATGTATAGCCGCCATCTTACGCAAGCGCCCTAGGCCGTCTCGTAAGAGCCTATGTATAGCCACCATCTTACGCAAGCGCCCTTACGCCGTCCCGTAAGAGCATATGTATAGCCGCCATCTTACTCAAGCGCCCTTAGTCCGTCTCATAAGAGCCTATGTATAGCCGCCATCTTACGCAAACGTCTTTACGCCGTCTCATAAGACCTATGTGTAGCCGCCATCTTACGCAAGCGCCCTTAGACCGTCTCATAAGAGCCTATGTATAGCCGCCATCTTACGCAAGAGTCTTTACGCCGTCTCATAAGACATATGTATAGCCGCCATCTTATGCAAGCGCCCCTGGGCAGTCTCATAAGAGCCTTTGTATAGCCGCCATCTTACGTAGCGCCCTTAGGCCGTCTCATAAGAGCCTATGAATAGCCGCCATCTTACGCAAACGCCCTTTGAACGTCTCATAAGAGCCTATGTATAGCCGCCATCTTACGAAAGCGCCCTTAGGCCGTTTCGTAAGAGCCTATGTATAACCACCATCTTACGCAGCGCCCCTCGGCCGTCTCATAATAGCCTTTGTATAGCCACCATCTTACGTAGCACCCCTGGGCAGTCTCATAAGAGCCTTTGTATAGCCGCCATCTTACGTAGCGCCCTTAGGCCGTCTTATAAGAACCTATGTAAAGCCGCCATCTTACGCAAGTGCCCTTAGACCGTCTCATAAGAGCCTGTGTATAGTCGCCATCTTACGCAAGCGCCCTTAGACCGTCTCATAAGAGCCTATGTATAGCCGCCATCTTACGCAAGAATCTTTACGCCGTCTCATAAGACCTATGTGTAGCCGCCATCTTACGCAAGCGCCCTTAGACCGTCTCATAAGAGCCTATGTATAGCCGCCATCTTACGCAAGAGTCTTTACGCCGTCTCATAAGACATATGTATAGCCGCCATCTTATGCAAGCGCCCCTGGGCAGTCTCATAAGAGCCTTTGTATAGCCGCCATCTTACGTAGCGCCCTTAGGCCGTCTCATAAGTGCCTATGAATAGCCGCCATCTTACGCAAACGCCCTTTGAACGTCTCATAAGAGCCTATGTATAGCCGCCATCTTACGAAAGCGCCCTTAGGCCGTTTCGTAAGAGCCTATGTATAACCACCATCTTACGCAGCGCCCCTCGGCCGTCTCATAATAGCCTTTGTATAGCCACCATCTTACGTAGCACCCCTGGGCAGTCTCATAAGAGCCTTTGTATAGCCGCCATCTTACGTAGCGCCCTTAGGGCGTCTTATAAGAACCTATGTAAAGCCGCCATCTTACGCAAGTGCCCTTAGACCGTCTCATAAGAGCCTTTGTATAGCCGCCATCTTACGTAGCGCCCTTAGGCCGTCTCATAAGAGCCTATGAATAGCCGCCATCTTACGCAAACGCCCTTTGAACGTCTCATAAGAGCCTATGTATAGCCGCCATCTTACGAAAGCGCCCTTAGGCCGTTTCGAAAGAGCCTATGTATAACCACCATCTTACGCAGCGCCTCTGGGCCGTCTCATAATAGCTTTTGTATAGCCGCCATATTACGCAAGCGCCTCTGGGCAGTATCATAAGAGCCTGTGTATAGTCGCCATCTTACGCAAGCGCCCTTAGACCGTCTCATAAGAGCCTTTGTATAGCCGCCATCTTACGCAAGAATCTTTACGCCGTCTCATAAGACCTATGTGTAGCCGCCATCTTACGCAAGCGCCCTTAGACCGTCTCATAAGAGCCTATGTATAGCCGCCATCTTACGCAAGAGTCTTTACGCCGTCTCATAAGACATATGTATAGCCGCCATCTTATGCAAGCGCCCCTGGGCAGTCTCATAAGAGCCTTTGTATAGCCGCCATCTTACGTAGCGCCCTTAGGCCGTCTCATAAGAGCCTATGAATAGCCGCCATCTTACGCAAACGCCCTTTGAACGTCTCATAAGAGCCTATGTATAGCCGCCATCTTACGAAAGCGCCCTTAGGCCGTTTCGTAAGAGCCTATGTATAACCACCATCTTACGCAGCGCCCCTCGGCCGTCTCATAATAGCCTTTGTATAGCCACCATCTTACGTAGCACCCCTGGGCAGTCTCATAAGAGCCTTTGTATAGCCGTCATCTTACGTAGCGCCCTTAGGCCGTCTTATAAGAACCTATGTAAAGCCGCCATCTTACGCAAGTGCCCTTAGACCGTCTCATAAGAGCCTTTGTATAGCCGCCATCTTACGTAGGGCCCTTAGGCCGTCTCATAAGAGCCTATGAATAGCCGCCATCTTACGCAAACGCCCTTTGAACGTCTCATAAGAGCCTATGTATAGCCGCCATCTTACGAAAGCGCCCTTAGGCCGTTTCGAAAGAGCCTATGTATAACCACCATCTTACGCAGCGCCTCTGGGCCGTCTCATAATAGCTTTTGTATAGCCGCCATATTACGCAAGCGCCTCTGGGCAGTATCATAAGAGCCTGTGTATAGTCGCCATCTTACGTAGCGCCCTTAGGCCGTCTCATAAGAGCCTTTGTATAGCCGCCATCTTACGTAGCGCCCTTAGGCCGTCTCATAGGAGCCTATGTATAGCCGCCATCTTACGTAGCGCCCTTAGGCCGTCTCATAAGAGCCTATGTAAAGCCGCCATCTTACGCAAGTGGCCTTAGGCCGTCTCATAAGAGCCTATGTATAGCCGCCATCTTACGAAAGCGCCCTTAGGCCGTTTCGAAAGAGCCTATGTATAACCACCATCTTACGCAGCGCCTCTGGGCCGTCTCATAATAGCTTTTGTATAGCCGCCATATTACGCAAGCGCCTCTGGGCAGTATCATAAGAGCCTGTGTATAGTCGCCATCTTACGTAGCGCCCTTAGGCCGTCTCATAAGAGCCTTTGTATAGCCGCCATCTTACGTAGCGCCCTTAGGCCGTCTCATAAGAGCCTATGTATAGCCGCCATCTTACGTAGCGCCCTTAGGCCGTCTCATAAGAGCCTATGTAAAGCCGCCATCTTACGCAAGTGGCCTTAGGCCGTCTCATAAGAGTCTATGTATAGCCGCCATATTACGCAAGCGCCTCTGGGCAGTATCATAAGAGCCTTTGTATAGCCGCCATCTTACGTAGCGCCCTTAGGCCGTCTCATAAGAGCCTTTGTATAGCCGCCATCTTACGTAGCGCCCTTAGGCCGTCTCATAAGAGCCTATGTAAAGCCGCCATCTTACGCAAGTGGCCTTAGGCCGTCTCATAAGAGCCTATGTAAAGCCGCCATCTTACGCAAGTGCCGTTAGACCGTCTCATAAGAGCCTGTGTATAGTCGCCATCTTACGCAAGCGCCCTTAGACCGTCTCATAAGAGCCTATGTATAGCCGACATCTTGCGCAAGCGCCCTTAGACCGTCTCATAAGAGCCTATGTATAGCCGCCATCTTACGCAAGCGTCTTTACGCCGTCTCATAAGTCCTATGTGTAGCCGCCATCTAACGCAAGCGCCCTTAGACCGTCTCGTAAGAGCCTATGTATAGCCGCCATCTTGCGCAAGCGCCCATAGGCCGTCTTTGTATAGCCGCCATCTTGAGCAGGCGCCTCTAGGCTGTCTCATAAGGAGCTGTGTATAGCCGCCATTTTGTGCAATTAGCGTCGGGAAGCGCATCTTGCCGTAAAACTAAGGATACCTTCAAGAGGGCGGCTGTAATGTTAGGCTCGCTCTCTTACGCGTCGGGAAGGGCATCTAGCCGTTAAAGTAAGGTTAGACCCCTCAAGATGGCGACTGGGAGGTTAGGCTTGCTCTCTTATGCAAATCCGCAAAATCGCCATTGTGCACCTACTATACTAGGGGTCAATGACCTTGGTCCGCAATCGGCCTAGTTACAGTACTAGGGGTCAATGATCTCGGGTGCTGACGTTGCAGAATAAGGCAGACCCTCCGTGACTGTGGGAACCCCACTGCCCGACTACTTATATACAGTACACAAGGTTTTCCCTTTCCTGTACTCTTAATGCACTTTTGAAAGTGTGGACTCTGTAGAGTGGACACTCCACTACATTGGACACATTTTTAACGAACCGTAGATGTCCAACTCAGGGAGGTTTCAGTGCAATTCGTGGCCAGACTGGCACACTATCTTAATAGTGTTAATGAAATTGAAAAAGAAGCAGCTTGAATGCTTTAAGGATAACCGGCGAAGAAATTTCACTAGTTCAGAGCTTAAGGCGCTGCTCTGCTTTGTGACGATGTTACTTATCTCGCGATTGTCGTTGCGTCATCGGATCCTGATACTTTCAGAGAATGTTTACGTGTGGGAGGCTCACGTCATTGCCCATCACTCCTACTTGAACATACTACACTGGCAGAGCTATGATGGTGCACATATTATATAAGATCTTACGACAGAACACCGGCAACAAATCACCAGACTGATCATGGCTCGCACAACTTGTAGTGCTCCATCTCGTTGAATTTCGTGACTTTGTACCGTCGCGGAGTTTGGGACTATGACTTGTCTGTTTGATATTCTCTGGTTACGAGGTAACACAGCAGCAATCACTTAACAATAATATTTATTTTCTTACCATATGGCCTTGTCTTGAATGAAAATATTCAAATTTTCGTTGAACTTTGTTCTGCCGAGCGCGACATACATGATGTCAAAAAAGTCAATTTTCCCTTCTTAATATTACTAATACGTTAACAGGAGACTTCCCTTTCGCGTAGCTAAATCGTAATTTTGTATTATAAAAAAATTGATATTAATCTCTCTCTCTATATATATATGTATAAAAGAAGAGTTTTGTCTGTAAATTGCTCAGAATTTTAAAAAGATGGTATTTCTGTATCAGTCGTGCCACCAGTAACAAGGAAATGCACTTTTTACTTTTCCGTAATTTCTGTCTGTCTGTCTGTCTGTCTGTCTGTCTGTCTGTCTGTCTGTATGTATGTATGTATGTATGTATGTACACGCATTACGAGAAAACGGCTGAAGAGAATTTAATGAAAATCGGTATGTAAAGTCGGGGAATAAGTCGCTACAATCTAGGACATAAATAATTGTATTCATGCTGAGTGAAACGGAAGTTTAGGGGAAGACCTAAAAGTTAATTCTCAAATATTTATATTATTAATGGTCTTATCTTAATGAAAATCGGTAGGCAAAGTCTGGGAATAAGTCGATACAATCTAGGCTATAAATAATTGTATTCACGCTGAGAAAAATGGTAGTTCAGGGGAAGACCTAAAATGTAATTCCCAAATATTTACGTTATTAGTGGTCCTATCTTAATGAAAATCCGTATCCGCATGGTCTTATCTTAATGAAAATCGGTAGGCAACGTCTGGGAATACGTCGCTATAATCTAAGCCATACATAATTGTATTCACGCTGAGTGAAATGATAGTTTAGGGGGCCTAAACTTTTAATTCTCAAACTATTTATGTTATTAGTGGTTGTATATATAAATACTACATAACTAAAGGTATATGGTATTAAATTTTCGATCATTTGTGTCGCATACATTGTTACCGTACCGGTTATGATCATAGAGATATTCATGAATTTGGATTTTTGTTACTAAGTCCATATCAGCGCAGAGTCACGAGAAAATTGGTAAACAGAATTTAATGAAAATCGGTATGTGAAGTCGGAGAATAAAGAACTACATTCTACGCTATAAATTATTTTATAAGACGCCCTAACATCACAGAGTCGAAAGAAAACTAAATGTGGACTACAATATAGAAAGCTCATAAAATGGATCAACAATAGCATTACGTTGACTATTGTTCGTTGTGATGTGCTTTCTGTCTTCTGTTGCCATTCATCTCCGATAGATAGGATTACTGCTGCGTACCGAGTATTTTTTTTAAATTTGCTTTACGTCGCACCGACACACAAAGGTGGTAGATCTTATGGCGACGATGGGATAGGAAAGGGCTAGGATTGTGAAGGAAGCGGAATTGGTTTTAATTAAGGGACAGCCCCAGCATTTTTCTGGTGTGAAAATCGGAAATCACTGAAGACCATCTTCAGGGCCGCCGACTGTGGAGTTCGAATTCACTATCTCCCGGATACAAGCTCACAACTGCGCGCCCCTAACCACACGGCCAACTCGCCCAGTCGTACCAAGTGTAACATCCTGCCTGAATATTTGCGGGAATTAGATGGGGAGTTAGATAACTTTCTTCTTTAGCATGCCATTCCTCTGGTTCATACATTTTCTGATACTACTGGTTCGTAACACACTGGTTCATCATAGCATTCGAGCTATTCAATCCCTACTCTGAGGCACTGATTGGAATTATCAGTGTGCATATTTAACGGAATAATGGGAGAAGAGTGCGGTTTTCCGTTTTACGAGTATTTTATATGATAACATTGCTTTTAATTGCTACATTACTACTGAAGTTTTTGTAATGACCTATGTTGACTTCAGTTAGGAAAACCACAACGTCAGTCTTTCTGAGAATCCGTGAAGCATGGGTACATTAGCTAGTATATATATAAAAGAATGTTTTTATGTATGTCTCGAATGGACTCAAAAACTCCTCGAGCGATCTGGCTGAAAATTTCACAATTTGTTCTTATTACCCCTGGGAGGGTTTAGGAAGTGGTTTGAACGATATCTGATGTGTAGTTCGGCACAGGGAGAGAGAAGTGTGAAAAATCCAACAGTATGTGAAGATTATGATGTGCTTCTAAAAACTATTCTTCTTTCTCTCCTTGTTTTTCTTCCTCTATAAACGGTATATAAGTGAAAACTCCAAGTTCAGTCCCCACTGCATAGGAGGTGCGAAGGAGTGAAGAAAGAAAATGTCGAAAACGACGGAGATTACTGGTGAATGTTTCAGCATAGCATATAACTTACTATCTGGAAAAATTACTGTAGGGGCAAGAAACCCCTAGCAACCCTAAGGAAAGGGGTGAGTAACTGTTTGCGACTTACTGTTTGGGAAATAAATCTGTAAGGTAAGACACCTCTACGGGCGGGTGAAATATTAAAATAATAGAAAGCGACCAATATTAAAAATGAAAACGATGTATGTTAATAAATATGCTTTTTCTTTTGCATTTAATTAATAGGTTTAGAAACATCTAACGCGGGCGAAGCCGCGGGCACCTGCTAGCTATTACAATAATTGGTGGTAGTGCTACAAACAGCACATTTCTTTGTCTGGCAGCATCTCCACAGTACGACATATCCCGAATGAGCTTTCAGAGAATCTTAAAGGAGATCCGCTTCAAAATATATCGTCCGACGTTACCTCACGTTCTGCGAGTCGCTTATAAACCGTAATGTAGCATATCCAACGTTTTTGTGGTCAGTCCTGTGAGAAGACGAAGCAACTTTTATGCTGAATGGGTATTTAACCGCTAGAAGTGTGTTTATTAGGCTGATGCATGGTCTGGGGAGGAATGTGGAAGACGGGAACAATGTTGCTATTTTAGCTGCTTACCAACAGGCGCTCAAGAACGAGCGGAGTGGCCGCGCCAAGCTCTAAATTCGGGATACACGTAGGTTCGAACCCCGCTGTCGGCTGTCCTCAGAATGGTTTTCCATGGCTTCCCATTTTCACCTCATGCCAGGACAGTTTCTATTCATAAGCCATCTCCTTATCAATTTCATTCACCATCATTCATTTCATTTTCATTAGCTCCTCGAATGAGGTTGCCGTCAGGAAGGGCATCCGGCCGTAAAACACGCCATATCAATTCACCTCACATCATCCACCACCCCACGGGACTGATACGCTTACAGGTGTTTCAGAACTCTGTATTGGCCATTGTTCACCTTAGAAATTAATATCGAAATATGTGGATTGGAAGTTCGTAACTGCGAGCAGGATCAGTCTGAGCAAGAAACTCTGCTTGCTGTGATGATAGCCTATTGGCGCAATGAGCTATACAAGAAACAAATGAATGTTTGACATGAAATTCGACAGCGTTAGTGGTCAATATGTACATTTCACCTACTGATTTTGATAATTTACTGAGCAGAATAGGTCACGTACCTTCGCTTCCCGGTGTCTGCTCAAGACAGGTTCGTACTTATCATGTCAGCGTTTTCCGGGCTTGTAGGCCGTGGTCCAGGAGCGAGTGAATGTCCCGACGTTTCACCGAAAACTGCGTGGCATTGTCAAGGGTTCCCACTGACTTCGAAGCTCGGACCACGGCCTACAAGCCTGGAAACCGCTGACATGATTTGTAACGCCGGCCGTGAAAGCCTCAATTGCTACAAGGTTCGTACTTCTTATTTTGCTTAACTTTTTAACCAATGTTTCCATTATTTTGTTTATTAATTTTAGCTCGTACATTTTCGAACCACGTTCAATTTTTTTCACATAAAGTGGAAAATAGTTTCTCCTTAAAGTACTTATTTATAGTTATCGTTTTTTCACTTTTTAATTCAGGGTTTTTTTGCTCCTTTCCCTCCGATCTGACCCCAACAAAGAAATATTTTTGTCTTCCATTCGTCCACGGGTCGCCCACCCGATTTACCAATACCCCGCCATGCATGCTCCTTCACAGTTTTTAAAAAGTGATCCCATTTTTTCGGGACCCATAAGACAGAATGTGTCCGAAAAGTAAGAACATCTTCATCCGACCAGGACGCTCACTGTTGCGAGCGTGCTCGGCGCACAATGTGCTCGCAAGTGTAGATCGTGTGACTTCACACCAATGTGATCTTTTCATCACCAGCAAACGTAGCTGATCATTAAATATTACTAAATACTTGTTATGAAAGTATTTAGTAAGGATGTAATGGAGAGGCCATATAAGTAACTCGTAAGACCCCAAGTAGAGTATAGTTCAGTGTATGGGACCCTCACCAAGATCACCTGATTCGAGAACTTGAAAAATTCCGAAGAAAAGCAGCTCGATTCGTTCTCGGTGATTTCCGTTACCAAAATGTTCCGAAGTTTGGGCTGGGAAGAATTGGGAGTGGTATATTCCGAGCTCTCAGTGGAGAGATGGCGCAGAATGGCATTAGTAGAAGAATAAGTTTGAGTAGTTTTTTAAAAGTAGGAAAGATCACAATATGAACAATATGAACATAAAGTTGGAAGAGAACAAATTAGGCAAATATTCCTTTATAGGAAAAGGAGTTAGGGACTGGAATAACTTACCAAGGGAGATTCAATAAATTTCCTAATTCTTTGTAGTGATGTAAGGATAAATAAACAACAGATAGAGAATCTACCACCTGAGTAACTGCCCTAAATGCAGATCAGTGGCGATTGATTGATTGATTGATTGATTGATTGATTGATTGATTGATTGATTGATTGAAAATGTGTTGTACGTTGGAAATAAGTGTGGACAGTTTGAACTTTTGTAGTGAAAACTTGATTTTTCGGATACCTGTATATATCTGTCCACGGGATAAACGGCCACGTTATTGAAGAGTTGCCCATGATTTTCATTGACGGTAACAACAAAGTCTAGGAATCTGTCGACTTTATTGAGTGTGAAAAGTGAAATAAATCAATTTCCTCAAGTGTGACGATAGTTGAAGGGCTAAAGCGTCCGGAGAGGTCTCAAATTGTGAGTCTTGGGTAGTTCTATCAAACCACAAAAAGAAAATTTCGAAAATCTCTTCGTCCTAAATGAAGTTCCGGAAAACCTGCCTAAAATCGCTTGCTTCATAACTCGTTTTCTTTTTTAATCAAATCCTAGCCAAATTAACTTGTTTACATAATTCTTTCTGGAATGTGTTCCTCGGCTCATTACCCTCAGGCTCTTTTTGATCTTTTGAAAAAATGTCCACACCAAATGTAGTTATGAGGGCTTAAGTGAAACAATGCATTGACTCACATTAGCGCTCGTAGTGCTGCTTAAGTGAAACAATGCATTGACTCACATTAGCGCTCGTAGTGGTGCTTAAGTGAAACTCTGCATTGACTCACATTAGCACTCGTAGTGGTGCTTAAGTGAAACAATGCATTGACTCATATTAGCGCTCGTAGTGGTGCTTAAGTGAAACAATGCATTGACTCACATTAGCACTCGTAGTGGTGCTTAAGTGAAACAATGCATTGACTCACATTAGCGCTCGTAGTGGTGCTTAAGTGAAACTCTGCACTGACTCACATTAGCACTCGTAGTGGTGCTTAAGTGAAACAATGCATTGACTCATATTAGCGCTCGTAGTGGTGCTTAAGTGAAACAATGCATTGACTCACATTAGCGCTCGTAGTGGTGCTTAAGTGAAACAATGCATTGACTCACATTAGCACTCGTAGTGGTGCTTAAGTGAAACAATGCATTGACTCACATTAGCGCTCGTAGTGGTGCTTAAGTGAAACAATGCATTGACTCACATTAGCGCTCGTAGTGGTGCTTAAGTGAAACAATGCATTGACTCATATTAGCGCTCGTAGTTGTGCTTAAGTGAAACTCTGCATTGACTCACATTAGCACTCGTAGTGGTGCTTAAGTGAAACAATGCATTGACTCACATTAGCGCTCGTAGTGGTGCTTAAGTGAAACAATGCATTGACTCACATTAGCACTCGTAGTGGTGCTTAAGTGAAACAATGCATTGACTCACATTAGCGCTCGTAGTGGTGCTTAAGTGAAACTCTGCACTGACTCACATTAGCACTCGTAGTGGTGCTTAAGTGAAACAATGCATTGACTCACATTAGCGCTCGTAGTTGTGCTTAAGTGAAACTCTGCACTGACTCACATTAGCACTCGTAGTGGTGCTTAAGTGAAACAATGCATTGACTCACATTAGCGCTCGTAGTGGTGCTTAAGTGAAACAATGCATTGACTCACATTAGCGCTCGTAGTGCTAGAAAAAGGCAAACTGCTAATCTAATCACGGCCGAATTGATGCGTCACTCTAGCTAGCTCCTTACCGGCCTTGACAATCGGGTCCACGCACTGTAATCGGAGTAGTTACACAGCTCGACACGTGGCGCTGGCGGCCTACCTATTTGCGGTAGAAATGCATACTTATTTATGGAAAATATACTGACTTTGATTGCCGATTTATCGTAATTTAGAGTTATGGAGAATGTTACATAGGTTAATACTGTTAAAATTATTAATCCTAATGGTTACTTTCGTTGATATTTGCCAAAATGATGTCGTGAAATGAAACTGCGGGGAGATGACTTAGTCCAGCTGGCTTTCAGATATTGACTCTGATGGCCGATGTATCTTAATTTAGGGAATAAAATAGAATATTACATTGACTAATATTGTTAAAACGATTAATCCTAAAGGCTACCTTCATTGATATGTGCCAAAATAACGTCGTGAAATGAAACTGGATGGAGTAGTCCAACTGACGTTCCGTTCCTTAATTGTGAGGAATAATAGTAAACGTTTTTATTATCATGGCATTTAGATACATAGCAGAACTTACCACAATACTTTTGTCTTCTGATGTTAATATTGAGATTAAGAGTCATTGTTCAATTAGAGTTTTAAAATTCTTCAAGCGCTGCTCTCAGGAAGAGAGCTGGACAAAACATAAAAGTCTTACTTTTTCCATATTCGTTGTATGCATAAAAAATATTTTGACTCAAACATGTTTAAATTTTAATTTCAATATATATAGTTTCAGATTACCGGCACATTTCATACATACCTTTCACTAGAATATTAAACCCCGGGCAAGTTGGCCGTGCTAAATTCAGACAATAAATTTTACTTGAAATGCAGTAGGGTGGAACACATTGGCCGCGCGGCGTGCAGCTGTGAGCTTGCATCCGGGAGATAGTGGGTTCGAACCCCCTGGAGATGGTTTTCCGTGGTTTCCCATTTTGACATCAGACTGTACCTTAATTAAGGCCACGGCCGGTTCCTTCCCACTGCTAGCCCTTTCCTATTCCACCGGCATCATAAGACCAATCTTTGTCGGTGCGACGTAAAACAAATAGCGAAAAAGAAGAAGAAGAAGAATTTAAATAAAAATTCCGTGAGAGAAAAGTATTTTGTGTAAATAAATTGTAAACTGTTCTCTGCTCGATGATGATGATGATGCTTGTTGTCAAAAGAGGCCTAACATCTAGGTCATCGGCCCCATTGTTCAGGTAACAACACTTCATACGTTGGCCTTACTCTCATAGCAGTAGTGATTCTTACTTGTCAATGTTTAAATGTTAAAGCTCAGATTATCTTGGATAAACATGTGTTGTGTTGCTGTCATATGGCAAATACGATACCGCCTAAAGGATTATTCTATGAAAGAAAATTCATGGGTAAAAATACCTGATTAGCGTGATTAGCTGCCACTCCCGGAGGCCAGGGTTCGATTCCTGACCCTGGCATGAAATTTCAAAAGTGGTACGAAGGCCGGAACGGGGTCCACTCAGCGTTGGGAGGTCAACTGTGTAGAGGGGGGTATCGATTCCCACTTCAGACATCCTCGAAGTGATTTTCCATAGTTTCTCACTTCTCCTCCAAGCAAATGCCGGGATGGTAACTATCTTAAGGCCACGGCTGCTTCCTTCCCTCTTCCTTGTCTATGCCTTCCAATCTTCCCATCCCCAACACAAGGCCCCTGTTCAGCATAGAAGTTGCGGCTGCCTGGGCGAGGTACTGGTCATCATTCCCAGTTGTATTCCCGACCCAAGTCTCACGCTCCTTGAGGTGGTAGAGGTGGGATGCCTCACTGAGTCCGAGAGAAAAGCCAACCCTGGAGGGGTAAACAGAGAAAGAAAGAAAGAAAGAAAGAAAGAAAGATAGATAGATAGAAAAAAGAAAGAACGAAGGTAAATACCCGAAATAGAAACGGAACTGAGATGAGAGTACTACCTGCTTTTAGCCACTCCTTAGTTTTGTCCTGGTCTACAGAGAATTCATGTAATGATAGTGTCCCTTTGCTCTTTTTTTCCTGTTCGGAATACAAAAAAAGGCACACAGCAATATATACTCGAGTATTTCCTAACACCGTTAAAGAAAAGCAAATCACCACATCATTAAAAAACGAATTAGCGCAAAATGAAAATCCTTGTTCAGGACAAAGAAATCACTTTGTTCTTGTTTCCATAAAATTTCTGCTCGAAGTACGAAAGGGTGCACAAGAATATCACAAATTCCAAGATTTGTAAACACAATTTAAAAAATAATCACCAGAGTATACAATAAAAAATTAACTCACTAGCGCATAACTATCAGATCCCAATATCAAGCCAACAAACACCTCATTGCGGGGGAGCGCGGAAGAAACCTCCACGTGTGCAGCCACAGAATAAATTGTGCAGTTAATTTTGATTAAATAGACTGTGACTGACGGTGCTCTCTGGAAACGGTAGAGAGTGCACATATCTACCGGCTAATTCTTCCATTCCAGAAGTGTTGAAAGATGATTTTAAAAAGGTCCTTTTCAGGACCACAGTTGTCGATTATGTCTATAAACATCGAAGGAATGTCCCTTGTAAAAGAAGAACTCTTGCAGTATTTATGTAAGGAACATGGCTGTGATGTCCTTTGTGTACAAGAAACCCATCGAGACAATAATCAGAGCAGGCCAAGAATTTCTGGCATGCGTTTAGTGGTAGAGAGACCAAGTCAACAGCATGGAAGTGCAATATTTGTCAAACCTGGTATAGCAGTCCTATCCACTGATATATCTGACTGTGCTGACGTAGAACTCCTTACAGTTGAGTTAAATCATTGCACTGTTTCCTCTATATATAAACCACCAAATTCTGCATTCCATTTCCAGAAACCAAGGAATTTCGACAATCAAGCCGTCCACATTGTAATTGGTGACTTTAACAGCCAAAGCAACGTCTGGGGATATGAACATGAGAATGAAGATGGAGAGGCTGTGCTGGAATGGGCTGAGACCCACCAGATGCTACTGTTACACGATGTTAAACTTCCTCCTTCTTTTAACAGCGGGCGTTGGCAACGAGGTTATAACCCTGATCTAATCTTTGTTAGCGAAGGAATTGCTCAGCAGTGTATAAAGAACATCGGCACCCCAATACCACACACACAGCATAGACCCATCATGTGTCAGGTATTTGCTGCGGTACGTCCTATGAGCGTACCTTTCCGCAGGCGATATAATTTTAAGAAAGCAGACTGGAACAAGTTTACTACATATCTGGAAGATGCTGTATCTGATATAGGTATTTCTATGACTGACTACGATCTGTTTGTAGATGCAGTGAACAAGAGCTCCAGACAGTCAATTCCCAGAGGTTGTCGAATGAATTATGTTCCTGGACTCAATCAACATTCCTCAGCTCTGTTGGCTGAATACATTGATCTATTTGAGACGAATCCCTTTGGCGAAGAGACTGTGCAGAAAGGTCTAGAGTTGACAACAATGTTAGCGGAAGATAAACGAAATCGTTGGATATCTACCCTTGAAGAGCTGGACATGTCTAAAAGTAGTCAGAAAGCCTGGCGACTTTTAAAGAGGCTTAATAATGACTTCACAAAAGCCCCTGTACACGTCAATTTGTCCCCAGATGCCATTGCTCATCAACTTTTGCTCAATGGAAAAATAGGGGGTTATATGAATAGAGTTAAAATAGAACGCCAAATAGATAAGGAGTCTAGCGACCTCACTAATAATATCACCCTAGAGGAATTAGAGAAAGCCATAAACAAATCCAAAAATGGCAAGACTACAGGTCTGGATGATATGAGAGTGGAACAAATAAAACATTTTGGTTCCAGAGCAAGGAAGTGGGTTGTTGATTTTCTAAACAATTGCCTGCAGAGTAAACAGATACCTAAGGTATGGAGGAAGTCCAGAGTGATAGCTATTTTGAAGCCAGGTAAGGATCCATTAGATCCTAAGAGCTACAGGCAAATATCATTACTTTGTCACCTATATAAGATATTTGAAAGGATCCTACTTGAGCGCCTCACATCTAAAGTAGATCACCTTCTTATTCCAGAACAGGCAGGCTTTAGATCTGGAAGGAATTGTACTTCACAGGTGCTCAATTTAACTCAGCACATAGAGGATGGGTTTGAAAGACGTAAAATCACAGGTGTGGTATTTGTGGACCTTACAGCAGCATACGACACAGTGCACCATAGAACTTTGATCACCAAGCTCTATAACTTCACCAGAGACTATGGTTTCACGAAGATTGTTGAAACTCTCCTGCAGAATCGCCGGTTCTTTGTTGAGTTCCAAGGAAAGTGCAGTAGGTGGAGGGACCAACGGAACGGACTTCCTCAGGGCAGTGTCCTCTCGCCAATCCTCTTTAACATCTACACAAATGACTAGCCAAGGCCTTCCTATACAAGAAGCTTCATTTATGCCGATGACCTGGCTTTAGCTGTCCAGTGCGACGACTTTCAAACCACTGAAATGCAGCTCTCAAATGCACTTAAGGAACTTTCAGTGTACTATCAGAAGAACCGGCTACTGCAAAACCCGACTAAGACCCAGGTGTGTGCATTTCATCTTCGAAATCGAGAAGCTACTAGACAGCTGTGCGTGACGTGGGAGGGTAAGCAACTGGAGCATTGTTTTACACCTAGGTACCTGGGTGTCACTTTAGACCGGACCTTAACATACAAGAAACACTGTGTTAATTCTGGACAGAAAGTCTCAGCCCGAAATAACATCCTCCGTAAACTTGGCTCAAGCAAATGGGGAGCCCATCCAACTTTGTTAAGAACCTCAGCTCTTGCTCTGAGTTTTTCTGCAGCTGAGTATGCGTGTCCTGTATGGTTTAGGTCAGCCCATACGAAGCGGGTGGATGCAGCCCTTAATGAAACATGTAGAATAGTAACTGGGTGTCTGAAACCTACTCCCACTGACAAACTCTACTGCTTGGCTGGTATTTCTCCTCCAGACATTCGGCGAGAAGTGTTTGCAAGGCAAGAGAGGTCGAAGGTGGATCTTACAAGCAACCACCCGTTATTTGGACATCGACCTCCACCCAGAAGACTGAAGTCCAGGAAAAGTTTCCTCAATGTCTCCAAGGCCTTGGATAAACCAGCAAGAACAGCACGTTGTGATATGTGGCGAGCAAAAATGGAGCATCTTTCTGATTGGATGGTGCCTTCTGAATCTCCACCCCCTGGTCATCATTTGGAATGGACAACCTGGAAGGCACTTAATCGTTTGAGGAGTGGAGTAGGTAAATCCAAGGATAACCTTAAAAAATGGGGTTATCTGAAAGATCAGTCAGACTTCTGCGATTGTGGGGAGCAACAAACTACCCAACACCTGTATGACTGTCAGTCCTGCCCTGTTCGTTGTACACTTCAAGACTTGATTCAAGCCACGGAAGAGGGAATTTCTGTTGCCCATTTCTGGGCAGACATTGTGTGAAACATGTTTTGTGACATAAAATGTATTGTTTTATTTGTATATAATACCTTATATGTATTTTTAAGTTTCTCAACACTCTGACACGAAATAAATAATACCTCATTGCGAACTCATTTACGACAGCAAAACCATATAAATAAAACTGGAAATGCGGCAATTTGCGGTATACAGCTTCCTGTCAATGGGTAGTAGGTCAGCGCTCCAGCGGCATTACGGTGAAACTTTCCAATTACAGCTTTATGCTGGGCTTCACAAGCGATTGTCAAGGCCGGTATAAGGAGCGCAGCGAGGGATCCAGTCAGCCGTGATCTAATCGACCGGATAACGATGATTAAGGAAAGGATTGTAATTTGTAGGAATAAATAAAGAAAATATTCTCTTACTATGTTTATTCACTTAAAATTCGAAGCTCATATCCCTAGGATATTTCCAACATTGAGTTGCTTGCCTGAAGGAATAGAGCTGTGGATATTTTGAGCTTCCTAGACTTTCTAGTCTCAGATAACATTTTGTTGATTATTTTGGAAACGAATTGTACTTCAAGTCAATTCTGATTTAAACTGCCCAGACAGGTTCCCTTAAAAAAGAGTCATTGAATGGTGTATAAAGTATGAAGTAATGGAAAGGGCTACTTACAGAATTTCAAAAGTTTTAGTTGACTATGTCATCAGGGCGATCTTGTTCTTGTTCTCAGCAACTTGGAGTACTGAGGCCATACCATTCTCGTAGCCAAGATATTGTCCTTCTTTCAATTTTCCTGGCTGAATGAGTCTATATTTATCATTTCGAATGATATGGCCAAATTATTTCTAGTTTGTAGCTCCTTGTTCAGGCGTCGGTAGCACCACATCTCTAAAGATCGTAGTTTTTGCTGGTGTTCTCGTTTAGGGTCCAAGTCTTGGCAGCATAAACTAAGACAGAAAATACATAATACGGAAGTAAACGGAGACGGAGAGAAGTTTGCTCATTCTCTTGCCTGTTCAATCCGAGACCTAATTTCAACAGCATTGTTCCAGCTGTGATCAAGAAAGCTGCCGAGATACTTAAAGCATTGGACCTGCTGCAGCACTGTGTTCACTGCAGAGCTTTAGCACTTGTTGCAAGCAGAACAGTGTCGTCTGCATATGACAGATAGCTGTAGTACCCGGCGTTGGTGGGACAATCGTACAGCATGTGCAGATTTATCTAAATCCCCAGCTACTTACCTTCCGTCATTATTCAGGCAGACTGTTTTACTCGGAACGCAGCAGTAATCCCATTTTTCGGAGATGAGTGGCAGCAGAAGATGCCCACTCTCCTGGCCAGAAAGAGTGTGTTGCTCTTTGGGTGGCCCGCCTCACCCCTGCATGGTGAAGAATGAAAGCAACAGATAAAAGCAGAAGAGACAAATCACATCAAAACAATGGTCAAAGTAATGTTATTTTTGATCAGTTTTATGAGCTTTTGATATTGTAGGCCTTCATATTTCATTTTCTTCCGACTCTGTGATATTAGGGCATCTTATGTAAAGGGAGCCCTTTCTTGCTGTTACCTTTACGATTATTTTTTTTCATTTTTATGATCATCTTCACAGTTTTCCTTGTCAATATGGTCCGATGAACTCGAGGTTTTACATTTTAACACAATCATAACAACAATAATCCGCAGTTAACAAGATTGAACATTAGTTCCATGTTAGCAATGGTCGGCGTTGATATGGACTAAGAAACCAAAAATCATTTCACTCAGCGTCAAAAAGTTATTTATAGCTAGATTATAGTATATTATTCCCGAACTCTAGATGCCGATTTTCATTACATTATCTTCAGCCATTTTCTCGTGTTGGGCGTACATACAGACATCACTGTGGATAGCACCGATGCAGCAATTCTGAGCATGGTACAGACAAAACTCTTTATTTCACATATATAACTTATTTATTGCGATCCCATTAACAACAAGGCACTACGATTATCCACGGTTTTGAAAACAACTGTAAGTGCGAAGTATGAGTATTGTTCGGTGATTTTCAACTTTCTGGCAATGAGTTTGTACTATTGATCCACACGATGGATGAGGAAACTGCATTAAAGTTGTTTCTAAATTTGTTAGATGGATTACACGTTGGTACTTGGTTAAATTTCTGTTGTTGCGAAAATGCCTGCAATTCAGGTGTTAACCGTACTTTCAAAGTGAAATTTATTTTATTTATTTTTTAAGTTCGAATATTTTCTTACTGAGGTCTACAGAGTGCAGTTTTAGCATTACTGTTCTTTGAGTAACGTGCTTATAGAAAGCAGAGCTAAGCCTACGTTTTCGGTATCTAATGGTCATGAGAATTAAAGATCCGTCAAAAACCGGATGTCGAAGTTTTGTCTACATTATACCTGCCTACTCTACTGCAGAATATTGTGCTCCTATGTGAATTTCCAATGCATTCTCATAGATGTAAAGATCTTAAATACGTGGCTGTTCTGACTGCCTATATTCCTTCACCCTACGTGCTTTCAGGTCTTGGCCATCAAAATAATATTTATTGCAAACAAACCGTAATTTTAATACGAATCTCGATGGCTTTCGGGGGAAACTTTATTGAATTTCAATTGTTTTTCGGTCGGATTTTGCATTCATTTTGGAGTTTTTTGAATAAAACTGTTGGCAGTGTAGTTTGTTCGGTTTAGAGTTTACGACAGAGGCCCTTGTGTCAACAGGAAATAACAGATTACTGACGCATGGTGATGACATTCACTAAGACACTTGACAGATGACATACGCGCTGTGTTTTCCTCCCGAGGTGGTGCGCCAACACACTGGAATCCACAGCCTCGATTGTTAAAGATTATTACAGCTATGGTAATTCATTTCAAATGCACACAGGAGAAAAATATTCTGCAGCAGAGTAGGCAGGTAAAATGTAGGAAAAACTTCAACATCCTGTTTTTGACGGATCATATTCCTATGGGAATCAACATCTATATCATCTGATGGCCAGACAGGCATCAATTTTTGGTAGTGAGACTAAAGGGGCCCATAGACGTGCAATATTATTGCGCAAAATGGATTGTACAGTATATTGTTAGCTGCCCATAGACGTACAATATTATTGCACAAAAATCGAGTTTGTGCAATAAATAGAATCGTGTGGAGATAATATTGATAGTTGTGCAATATATTGTGCAAAGCGGTCATAGACGTACAATATGCGTTGCAATATATAGTCAGTCCATGCCGGTATTTTATTTGGTGATTATATTGAGTGACACTGATCTTTGCTGCGTTTTGATCGCCGTGGGCGTAAGTGGGCCAAACAGTGGTTTCTAGACAGAGAAGAGTACACTCATGAAAATTTACTCAATGAACTGAGAAAATGGGAACCAAATGATTTTCGAAACTTTCTGCGCATGAATGGTGAATTGTATGAGGAACTCCTCGCTTTGCTCTTAACGTCCCACAGAGCCGGAAGGCCATGGTACACTTCGATAAACTCGAAAATAAACTTTCACTCCTCCTTTTTGCCTGCCATCACGATACCTTCTCCAACGCTTGTTGATACCAACTGGCGGGAGGACGGGATATTGCACAATATTGCCAACACGCAGCACAGTATTTTGCGATTTGCGCAATATATTTCAAACTTTCTTGATTTCGTACAATATATTGCACAACCCTTCAATATTAAATACACACTATCAATATTGCACAAACCCTGATATTGCGCAATAATATTGCACGTCTATGGGCCCCTTAAGACTGTCATAGTGCATTGGCACTGCCGGTGGCTCCAAATAGCCTACGGAGTGACCTTCAGGGTATGCACTAGCCATGCCTCTTGGTGGGTGTGCTCCAACTGATGGGCCCAACTTAGCACACTGGATCGAAACGCTGGCAACCAGGAATGAGTTAGGTGGACATTTTATAATGTCCAATAACGGACCATTTACATTGGATCTTTACTTGTCATGGCCAGTCTATGGAAGGTAGCGGGCCCATATTTCGTCCCCTTAGCAGATTTGGACTTGTGGGAACTCAGGAATTATGGTATATATATTATTGAATACATTCTCCACTTACGGGCAAGTTACAATGAAACTGTTACAACGTAAGTTAGTCAAATTTGACATAAACATTACAAAAAACGGAAATATCAAAAATGAGTTCGTAATTTCATCCCCCAAATTTATGAAAAGTACAATTAATTTTAATATATTTTTCCTTTGCGACCCTATCAAAAACTTTCTCTATAATGAATTGCGTGCTGGCCTTTTATGAAAAAATGGTTTCTTGGTATTCTTTCTAACACAGTCTTTTAACGACGCTCGTGGGATGTTAAACGCTTTACTTGCGCGTCTGTAAACCATTGTCTTGTACCTCACTGCCTTAACAGCCTTTTTCATAGCCTCCTTAGCCCACTGCTTGTATTTTCTCATCCGAAAATAATATTGAACTTCATAAATGACAAAATAAAAGGGGACGAAATTACGAACATTCGCTGATTTATTATAATAGCCGCTATGGTAACTAGAGCGATAACACGTCAAGAACTACACTACACGACTGAAATGTCGTCCAGTATTTCACACACATATCAGTGCTCACTCTGGGAATACCAGGCTCTTAATTTGAATGCTGCACTGACTCAGTTCAGGATGAAAATGAATCCTCCTCGTACACGGGAACTGAACGTGGTACACACAACCAACTCTCACAACAAGACAACGAATTGAGGCTACGCGTGTGCACACGGCTAAACATTAGGTCCCAACCATGCAAACTGGAAATCCCTAGGGGGATGAACTTACGTGCGGGGAAGGATTTTGGCCCCCCTACCTTACCATTGACAGGGTGTGGTGGCATGTCATGTGCAGTTGCAGTGTTTTCGCCACGTTGTTCCATGCCGCACTAAATGCATCGCTTGATGTGGAGACTTCCCAACCAACTCCTTCATCTGGTCTATCCATTTCGGTGGAGGTCTTCCTTGGGTCGTTGTTCCTTGCACTTTGCCCTCTACATAAGCATTTCCACACCTCCAGTCCTCCTTGATATGCGGTCAAAGTATCACAAATAAGCCTGGCTAATGAGCCTTAAGCTCTTCTTCGTCCGCTACTCGGTCCAGGATCCCAGCGGTACACCCACATTGCCATCTCTTCGATCTTCCTCCTGTCAGATTTACGAATTGTCCAAGTTTCAGCTGTTAATGTGGCAATGAGGAAAACCAGAGCAATTATCAGCCCGTATTTGGTGTTGTGAGTTATGTCTCTTTCCAGATGTTCGTCATCTTCGCAGTTATATTGCGTGTCATTGCAAAGAATCTCCTGATCACATCCGAGCAGCCCCTATTGCTCATTATCAGGGCACTGAGATAAAATAATCTGCTCACCATCGCAAAGCCTCCTATCTATCTTAGGTGTGGCAAGTTGTTTCCCGGTGCACGACCATGAACTTTGTCTTGCCAAAGTTCATCTATATTCATAACCAGTAGATACCCAAAAAGTAGGCTTAGCTGTGATTTAAGATATCTCAAAGACTCCTTTTCAGACGTTTTCGGCGCAGACTTCGTCCGAAACGACTTGGTCCGGTGGACTTCGATGCAAACAGCCAGTTAGACGGCTGCTTCAGATTGCCATATTCCTTCACCCTTGGCTAATAAGCCATCAAAAAGCAGTGGAAATGTTGCACAAGCAATAGTTGGCGATATAAATGTTATAGTTCTGTGTGAATGCGATCATCATCATCATCATTTTGCTTGTATGTTCCCACTTACGTGGGGTCTGCCCTCTTGCAATGCTTTCTGCACTTCAGCCGGTCCATAGCGTCCCTGAGGCTGAGTTTGGTGAGCCGCTTGTCATCTCTTACCCGGTCCAGCCAGCGTGTTTGAGGTTGGCGAATCTCCACGCCCAGTTGAAGGGCAGTATTTGCAACTGAGGTTTCACTCTTACGGAGTACATGCCCATACCATCGTAGACGTGATTCACGCCTTTTCTCTGTGATAGGGACAACCTTGAATTTCTTCGCACATCATCGTTCCAGATATTGTCTAGTCGAGTAAAGCCACTGGAGCACCATAGCATCTTCATTTCCATTGTAGGCCAGCATTCAGCGCCATAAAGCGCCACCGGTCTAATCACTGTGCGGTGACTTTAGATGCAATACGATTTTCTTATCACACAGGACTCCAGCAACGTGGCGCCATTTAATCCATGCAGCCAGTGGTGTATGCTGAGGGCTACCAGAGCTATCGGCGAAGCCCTAACCTCAAATGAGAACGATGGAAATCTAAAGCACAAGCATCTGGTACATTGTTCCATTTACAAAACTTGAACGCACTGAGATAAAACGTCGCTCGCATTTCTGACTGCAAGGCGTCGGAGAAAGGTATCGCAGCCCAGGCTCTGAGTTCCTCTCCCCTCGCCTCACCTCGTACGGCTTGCTGCTGAATGCCCGAAAGGTGCAGGGACCGGGAGGGGGGGGGGGGGTAGGTGTGCTAGGCTTCGGTCCGTCAGATCGCCCCTGCTAACGAAGAAGAGATACTTCAACGACTGGAAGTTCTCCGGAAGTTTCCGAATTGACACATGCGTTCCTCATCGTATATACTTCCTCACCTGATACTTCTGAATTATATAGATAACAGAATGCTGGTATTTCACACCCGATTACTTCTACATCCTTATAGGAAGAAACTGCAGGGTCACTGTTATTCGAGTAATATAGTTCTCTTTTTATAGGAAAATCTGCTAAAATGCACTCTTTCAGGTTTAGTGTTCTCTTTGGTTGGTTGGAATCGAACCTGTGATCACGGGTCGGACACCACCACTGATCTCCCGAGGAAGCTAAAGTATAGGCTTGGTGGTGACCTAATCAGGATAAAATGAACGGAGAAGGCGTGATAATATCCACTCTCCAAGCCAGGGGATTTAACAGTACGAAGGTGTTGTGAACCGGGCTCATCGGACCAAAGGCAAGCGTTCTATCCATTTAGCCATAAAGCCGGACTTTTATCTGCTAAACCTTTGTCTGCCATCTCCACTGATCAGGTGTTGACTATTGATAGAAGCAGAGGCCAGGGCAGTAGCTTGTGAAACAGCACTGACAACACCGTTGGCTTTTGGTTGCAGGTCAGAACGCGTAGGGCTAGACATTCACTAAACGAACCATCGAAAAGGGGTGACCTAAGTCTAGTGTAGATCACGTCTTGATCCCAGCATACAGCACATGACATAGAGAATGGTACTGCAAGTCCGAGGTGGTGCATGATCCTAGGTATTTGAATTGGGTCATTTTATAAAGCTGAACCCCGGACACAATGACCGTGCCATCAATTTGATCACCGCATTCCGGTGAAAATTCCAAAGCAGGATCCAGTGGGTATCCAACCCCGGCCGTCAAGATTGAAAAGCAGGCAGCCAAGGTGTTAGGTTAATCACGTCCCCAGACATGATCAAGTTAATTTCTTCGAATTCAGATGTAGCCAAATGAGCAGTCCTATGCTGTTCTTAAAACCTTTCTTGCATTTCACTTCATTACTGAAACTTGTCCACATTTAATCCTTTCTTTATGTCTTGACTCACGCTATCTCTTCCTGATTTCTCTAGCATATTTCTAAGAAATTTCATTCGGTCTGCATTCGGTTTTACTTGTTAATTTTATTGTTGTAAAGTGTTATTAAATAGGCTTAGTACATTTTTTAAGTTATTCAGAGCTATCTTGTATTGTCTTCAATAATTAGCGCTAACTTGGCCTAAATGTTACAATCTTGTTTATAAAAGCTTTATCCTCACCCTCGACTTGGTTAAAAAATCCTAAGCAGTTTCACTTTACCAAAACTTTACCTACAAAATTCACCTAGTGATTTCAGTAAATCAGTCAAAGATCTCGGTGTTACCAAAGATCATCTTTTTTGGAAGTAGCCAATTATCAGCATCTCCGGGAAAGTATTTGCGACACTTAATTCACTTAGAAGATTCCGCAACATATATTTTAGAATATTAAAAGAACGCGTCATTTGCACTCTGGTATTACCTCATTTCGACTACTGCGACGCCGTGTACAACGACCTGACTGCTGCTCTTAATGACAAACTACAACACGCGCGGGATGGCGGACGGATCGGTTTTCAAGAAGGAGCCCCTGTCCGGAAATGCACGGTTTGGGCACTGGACAGCGTCGAAGTCAGAACGGTTGTGACGATTTGTTCCGATTTGCTGTCTTAATACGGAAGGTATGCAACCTCTTAGCCATCTGTGTGCTGCGGAGGGACAACTTCAGCCTAATAACATTCCTGCGACCGGCGCGCCGAGTTGACCGTGCGGTTACAGGCGTGCGGCTGTGAGCTTTCATCCGGGAGATAGTGGGTTCGAATCCCACTGTCGGCAGCCCTGACCATGGTTTTGCGTGGTTTCCCATTTTCGCACCAGGCAAATGCTGGGGCTGCACCTTAATTAAGGCCACGGCCACTTCCTTCCAACTCCTAGGCCTTTCCTATCCCATCGTTGCCATAAGACCTATCTGTGTCGGTGCGACGTAACGCCACTAGGAAAAAATACCTGCGCATGTGCTACATTCCTCCGCACAGTCCTTGGTGCGCATGCTACTGCGTTACTTGTTTACTGTAGTCTGCCAGAGCAGTGTGACATGTACCAGTATATGGCCGACATGGTAGAGCTGCTATGCGGAACAGACGTACCCCACATCATTCCACGTTCGCGGATATCGACAGACGACTAAGAGAAGGCAGGCAGTTCCACGTAGGTAGTATGAAGTGTATGACACTCCTGTAATGTCAGCGGAGGACCTTATTGCTCGAGTCCACGAAGCGATTGGAATTCTTCAAAGTCAACCGCACGTATTGGGTCATATGCGTGAGGCTCAGCACCGCAATGACGTAGGAGGAACACAGTTCGAACCCCGTTTGTAATGAGCCCGATGTGCTACTCATTTTGGGTTTATTGACGACATGTGTAACGCACATCGATGCGCTACAGTATCCAAGCCGTGCGTTTCTGCATATGGGTTCCTTCTTGAAAACGGATCAGTTTGCCTTTCCGCACAATATACTAAGCGTTGTCGCTGACTTTTTTTGGGACACCCTATATATGAGACGTACGTTACCATGACCATGTTACACCCGGGGTATTCACCGTAAGCCCTCTGCTTAACTCCACTCATTAGAGTATGCCTTCTGATTTCTCGCACATTCCTTGTCTCTACTTTGCTTACTCTTCCTTTTAATTCCGCCATTCTGTCAGTAGTAACAAGCTGCTGTGGCAGAACATGCCATACCTAACGACCATCAAATCATTTTTTAAGCAACTTCAGTCATTTATAAAGAGAAACATTTTATTCCTAGAATCATTCGTGAGGCGATAGAAATTGCTAAACGCCCGAGTAATTTTAACAAAGGTGACGACTATATACTGAGTAGATCATGGCTACCCTCCATAGTTCACTCTTCAACATCTTTCTCCGTGACTCTGGAGGCCCTGGATTGAACTATATTTCTAACAGTGTTGAGTCTGGTTACTATGGAGTGACAGTTGCCATTATGCTTTGTTACTGCTCTTAGGATGGAAACGCGTCAGCTGGTTATTAATATTACACGACCTAATATTCCCAAATAATTACAGTGAAACCTCGAGTAACTTGGTCTACGAGTGTTTTGCAAGACAACATTTCAAATAAATTGTAACTTGATAAGCGAGTGAGGTTCCGCAATACGAGCGTCACGTGTGCCTACGTTTCTCCCCTCCCCCCGCTGTTCGTTTGTTTTGAATGGATGAACGAGATCTTTGATCCTGTAGTGAAGAAATATCCTACAGAAAATAATCTGCCCTTCAAAGTCTTGCTGGACAATGTTCCTGGCTCATCCTCCTTGAGGCCTTGAGGGCGACTTACTGGAGGAATTCAAGTTCGTTAAGGTTAAGTTCCTTCCTCCCAACACTACTCCACTACTCCAGCCTATGGATCAGCAAGTCATTTCGAACTTCAAGAAGCTATACACCAAAGCACTATTTCAGCGAAGCTTCGAAGTGAGCGAAGGAACAAAACTTACCCTCTGAGAGTTTGGGAGAAATCATTTCCCCATCGTGAACTGCCTGAAGATCATCGATAAAGCCTGGGTTGGGGTCACCAAGAGAGCTCTCACTTCCGCTTGGGGAAAGCCGTGGCCTGACTGTTCTTGGACGTGACTTTGAGGGGATTGTTGGTGACAATGAGCGATTGTCGATGAAATTATGTCCTTAGGGAAGACTATGGGGCTGGAGGTGAATGACGTGGTGAGCTGGTGGAAGAACATAGCCAGGAACTGACCACCAACGAACTGATGGACCTGCATCGCGAACAACAGGAGGAGATTATGGAGATCTCGTCCGGGGAAGAGGAGGAGCGAAAGTCAATGGAATCTCTCACTTCATTTGAGATTCTGGAGAAATGCAAATGTGGGAAGCGGTGCAAAATTTTGTAGAAAATCACCACCCCTATAAGGCTGTAGCAGTGCGAGCGATGAATAAGTTCAATGACAATCAATGCCAGATTTTCGTGAAATACTCAAAAAGAGGCAAAAACAACAGTCATTGGACAGGTTCCTCGTTCAAGTGAGCCATCAGATAGCAGTGGTTCCGTTAGTGAAATTCAACTCTTCTCATGTCATCTCTCGTTTCCCTCACACTAACGATGATTCTATTGTAAGGAAAAGTGCAGTTTAATTTGTTTTACGTTATATTTTGTTTTAGAAAAGGTATGCGAATAAATATATTTGTTGTGGACGAATCATCCGCGTTTCAATTGTTTCTTATGGGAAAAATTGCTTTGATATACGAGCGCTTTGGATTACAAGCATGTTGCCGGAACGAATTGTGCTCGCAATCCAAAGTTCCACTGTATTATTGTAAGACCATTTAGACTCCACGCGTCAACGAGCATGGCCACCAGGTGGTGATAAACTCCAGAATGGACATCCATTCTTTCATTAAATATAGTGTGTTTCACTGATGAGTTCAAGTATGGTGGTCATCATTGCGTTGTTCTTGTAACCCATTACGGTACCAGTTGAATTCTCTCAAACGTTTCCGTTTCTCAATATGTCTGTGGAAGGCAGCAGAAGTCAAGATGTACGTAGTTCGAACTCATGCCGACAGATATAGCTGTGTACTTACATCATCATTGCGAATGTGTGACGATAACTTCGCTGATAGAAACATATTTTTCGTTAAAAAAAGTCGTGGTCGTGAGAGGTTCGTTGTATTTTTTTCTTAAAGAAGACATGATAATCTATAAGTGGTAACAGTTTCAGCTGTTGAAACAATCCCGCTGTGAATGCCAGACAGACATGACCATGTACTCACCTAGATGTAGAGTGAGGTTGACCTGGCTGGGGTACTGCACGCCCTCGAACATGGTCTCCGATTGCCACCACGTCTGGTTCTCGTTGTTGTTGAAGTCAGTGAGGTAGCTCGCAGAGTGGCTCGAACTGTCGTAGCAGATGTTGCAAGACTTCTGGGTGCCGGATGTTCCAGTCTGCACACAAAACTCGATAGGACCATTCTCACCGCAGGTGTTCGTAGCTTCCACTAGCACGTTAAAGGCAGCGTTCTCGAACGGTGGAATACACCTCTGGAATAAGAGATGGGAACATTCATTAGTCAGGTTACAAAGAGAGAGAAAACACTCAACCAATTTAGTCATTGTTGCACCATTAGACAACTTATTTCTTACACATTGTCGTAACTACAATGACGCACACACGCGATGCTGCCATTTGCCTACATTGTTTTATTTACAAATGATATAAACGTTATATACAGACACACACACATTAATGAACTGCTATCTTCAACAAAACTCTGCTACGAAGTAGAAGTAGAAGAAGAAGACAGCCACATTAGCATGTCAACCTACTACCAACACAACAAAATCACAACATGAGTTCGCACATGAGTTCCTCATTAACAACTCAGCTGCAAGACTGTCTCTTTATATACCTTGCCTGGAGAGGCTTCTAGAAAAGTATGACACAACACGTTTTCTCGTATTTTCTCGAGTCTCCAATAATCTATATATAAATGAATAGAACATTCTATAAAGCTCTAGTGACAGAGATACGTTGTTCTGTACTATTACCCTGTGTGCCACAACCTTACATCGGATGTATACATCATATTTACAGGTATAAATGAAATGGCGTATGGCTTTTAGTGCCGGGAGTGTCCGAGGACATATTCGGCTCACCGCGTGCAGGTCTTATGATTTAACTCCCGTAAGCGACCTGCGCGTCTGATGAGGATGAAACAATGATGAATACGACACATACACACAGCCCCCGTGCCAACGAAATTAAAATTCCAGACCCTGCCGGGAATCGAACGCGGGACCCCTGTGACCAAAGGCCAGCACGCTAACCATTTAGCCTCGGAGCCAGACATATTTACAGGTAATAATAAATTATATACTATTAATTACGTGTTTTTACATTAAATAAAGTCGTATTAATAGACATACAGCAGAAGTATCGTGACATAACCTCACAAGACAGATCATACAACACACAAATAATACGACCACGATTTATACCAAATAAAGTCAGTACATAACTACGTAAATAATAAGACTAATAGACGTAAAGAACTTCATAGCGACACTTCACAAGTAGTAGATTGAGATTTTGTTAGTGTCAGTCATGGTATCCGGTAGGTTTCACGATCTTCTGCATTTCCTTTAGTAATTACTGTTTTTCGTGTTGTTATTAACATGTTTTGGGCTGGGATTACGGTAATCAGTTTATCGACGCAATTGTAACCATGGCAACCAGTCTTCTTCTTTTTCTTCTTCTTCTTCTTCTTCGCGAACCAAGTGTAACGTGCTCTATCGGAGCGATCCGCTGCCTATGTTTGGCTGTTTATTAATTCACTTAGTCTCCTCCAAAAGGCAGCGCTCAAATGTCAAGTTCAAACTCATAAGAAGTTAACTATAACCGACCTATCGAACTGTCCATAATTTATTTATTTATTTTATTTTTTATTTTTTCTAGGGGCTTTGCTTCGCACCGGCACAAATAGGTCTTATGGCGATGATGGGATAGGAAAGGCCTAGGAGTTGGAAGGAAGCGGCCGTGGCCTTAATTAAGGTACAGCCCCAGCATTTGCCTGGTGTGAAAATGGGAAACCACCGAAAACCATATTCAGGGCTGCCGATAGTGGGATTCGAACCTACTATCTCCCGGATGCAAGTTCACAGCCGCGCGCCTCTACGCGCACGGCCAACTCGCCCGGTGAACTGTCCATAATGGCGGCGATTGGAGTGCTAGCATGTGTTTATTTTGATTTGTGTAAGTCGTGTTGTTACCGGATATTTATGGAAATTTGAATCTTATTATTGGTAAATTATATTTATCTATAGTCTTAAAAAGTTTGTAGAGCCTCTTTCAGTGCCGTAGGAAGCTGTTTGTTCTTACAGAACTTATTTATTCAAACAATGTCGGTGGTGATTAGGTTATTGTTGGTTCTCGTATTTTCTTTATATTTTCAGTTACCGGTGCGGTATGTTTCTAGTCTAATGTGTTGTGTGCATTAATCATTTTGATACCAAATTTATGTTAGGGAAGATTTTATACGCATAAATGGTGATCCAATTCGAGTACCACTCAAACTTCCGAAGTTGAAACTATTGATGCCGATCCCAGCATTTTTCCCTATCAGCCAAAGTCAGTCCTGGAAAGATCCGCAAAATCGTGACCAAGAATTATGACTGAGAGACGAAAATAATTTTAAGCGGTGGTGCAAGGGAGGTGAGTAAACTAAACATAACTCCATTCTCGTGAGTGAAACTGAGGATTACGTTCTTTTTTATAAATTACAAGAGGATGATGAGCCATCAATTCCGTTGAGTTTTAAGGTGACTAGTGAGCTTGCATTCGGGAAATAGTGGGTTCAAACCCCACTGTCCGCAGCCCTGGAGATGGTTTTCCGTGGTTTCCCATTTTCACACCAGGCAAATGCTAATGCTGTACCTTAATTAACGCCACGGCCGCTTCCTTCCCACTTCTAGCCCATCGTCGCCATAATTAGACCTATATGTGTAAGTGCGACCTAAAGCAACTTCTAAGAGGTAGGTGACTGGTGCTTTAGATATTCAAGTGTATCATACAGATATCACTGTACCTGTTCAACAATTCAGGTGGATGTTGGAGATATGAAATTCATTTCTTTGCATGTTTTACATAGCGAGCTGTGGTTAATGGCGATGTATAGTATTTCATGTAGGATTAATAATGGTATTTGTTGGCATCTATTTATCATATTTGCTGGCCACCTGACGTTGATAAAATAATTCTCTCTTCGTTGTTTTTCCACTGAAATTCCATAAGGCTTACAATAGAATTACGCGATAACGATACTTTTGGGGTATAATTATTCATATTTTGAGTTAATGAGTTTCATTTCACGACGTTCCACTTGTGATGTTTTCTCTAGGAGACTTCCCCTCAACCTCTCAAGTCGCCCACCGATGTCCGCCATGTTCTTTTCTGGGTTACTGTCTGATGTAATTATAGTTGGTCTTGCTTAGACCTTAATGCTACTCTCGATTGTTCCAAGTTGGCGATTCGAGTAGCCGGGCCTGTTCAAGACCAACTACAATATATCAGACCTTAATGCAGTTATCGATATTAGCTAAAATGGCGCCGCGATCGGTTTGTTCAAATGTAAACATGAGCATGTGCGAAGCATCAGCTTAGTTCTTTCTGTTGGTTTGGGAACGTTAGTGTAGGCCTAGTGATGTTTTCACTGAAATTTGTTTTTAAAACCATTTTTGATATATTGGGACGTGTCGATCGTATTGCATGCCTGGATGTAATCACTGCAGATGCAATTGCATTCAGTTCAAGTGTACTTAATGCATCGTGACGATTTCGTAGTTACAAATAATTTATTAGGGTGCATTAAAACATTCGAGGATATTTTTTTCATTAGAGAGGATGTGTTCCGTGTACTTAATGAGCTTTTTTTTTTTTTTTTTTTTTTTTCGGATAAGGCCAAAACTCTGTGCTGGTGCCAATCCTAGTACATTTCTCAATTACTATACCTTTTGAGGATTTTAAAAGTGAGGTTATAAAAAGGGAAAAAGCTATTTATTTTATCTGTGAATGAAGATTACATTCTCTTTGTGAAATTAGAGGACAAGGTATCAACTGATATACTGTCACTTACAGTACGCATTTACGTTGCCAACGATTTGGGTGCATATGCTACCAAAGAACTTCAAATTGATTCTCCTATTGATTATTTGAAGTGAAACAGATGTAGCAGTTTGGTGGATCATTATCAGAATCGTTGTTATGAGAGAATTGAAATTCGCGACAAGGTTATGTTTCTAACAAATTTCATGAACGAGGTAGGTTATTATATTTAAAAGCGTATGGTCATAGAAAGGTCATTCAAATAAATGTATTTCTAAAACAAGTACTGATTTATATGAAGAAGAATTACGGTCTGGAATAATTAAGCAAGGGTGCCCCCTAATCTACACCAATTAGATAAATTCCCAACTCCTTTGAAATCACTTAAGAAAAGACTAGGTAGACAATTGATACGTAATCTGCCACTTGGACGACAGCCCTAAATTCTGATCACTGGTGATTGATTGATTGATTGATTGATTGATTGATTGATTGACTGATTGATTGATTGGTTGATTGATTGATTAATTGACTGAATTGAAACGCATCAAATATTCCCCCAGGAGTGACTATTATTTAAGAATGCAATCCTATATTACATATTTCCTTTACCATACTAGTTCATAGAAAATATTTATATTTTGAATTATCCACATATTGCTTATCTAAATATAGGATATTTCTAGATAATATTGGTCTAGTATCCAAAGTATTCTGTCCGTTATTACTGACAGCTTAGCAACTCAATACCATAATCTAAATGCGTCGGCCATGTTGTGTTAAGGTCTGATATTATTGTAGATGGTCTTGGCCTGTTGGAAACGTGGGTTTGTTGTTTTCGTAAACTGTCGGTGTCATTTCATGAAAATTTACGATAAATATTAGTATCTTTGTGTTTATATGAGTCAGTGGGCACATAGGATCTGAAATTATATGCGGTAATGTGAGAATGTGTTTGTTTTGTGAACCGAATTCAAGTCTAACTACGGCAATGCCTCTCACAACACTACAGCAAGTTCTTAAGTTTTCTAAGGAATAAAACAAAAAGGGAGAAGTCGATTAGGATTATACATCGTGACTATTTTGAAGTCGATGACAAAACAGTACTGTGCGTACTGTACATTATGTTGAAAATAAGTCTCAGATTAGGGAAGACATTTTTTTCTAGTTCTAAGTGGTGAACCTATTCGTATTTCTCGAAAATAAATTCATACAGATAGACGATAATTGATATGGTGATGTTCCGTCAGTGTCTATGTGCTTCAAGGTGTCGAGTGATTTAGCTGCAAGTGTATTTTACAAGAATCTGTGCTTGCCTGGGGGGGTGACAGATAGAGCAATCTGTACACTGTTACACAGAAGAAATAGTGACGGAGGGCTTAGCTGCGTTTGTTTTACAGTACCGACACCTGTCATCTGTTATCGAACAGACTATAGCAAACTGAAGTTCGTCCATGAAGGTTAAAGAGTCGAGAGAGTTTTTGCACTGGTGTCTGAACGTTTCATCACCATCATTGTGTGAGGTGCTGCCAGGGCCATTCATTGGGTTAGCATAATCATTTCGGGTGTACTTCCCTTTCATTGAGTGCTGAACACTAGACATTTTCCAATACAGTACTTCCAAACTAAGGTAACAAGTTATGTTCATAGTTCTCATGAGAGTGAATAAATTGAGCAATTTAGAACCTTTATTTATATCTACATATTCAAAATGAAAGAAAAATGGAAATCCACAGCCTGTTTCCAGTCATTCGACTGGGTCAGGAATGGAATGAATGTAGCCCCATCTAGCGGCGAGGATAGGAATTGTGCCGGCTGCCAAAGCCTGTCGCATTCCTCTGAGGCAATGATAAATGAATGACAGATGAAATGAAATGATATTGGAAAGTGTTGCTGGAATGAAATATGACAGAGAAAACCGGAGTACCCGGAGAAAAACCTGATCAGCCTCCACTTTGTCCAGCACAAATCTCACATGGAGTGACCGGGATTTGAACCACGGAGGCTCTAAACATTCAAAATGACGTTTAAGTGTATTAGATATAATAAAGGTAAATAATTACATGATTTACTCTATCACAACATAATTTTAACAGTTCTATAATGTATTTCCATCTATCCAGCGTAGAGAAATCTAAGAGAAAACGTTGTTTGACTAAGTGAAATTTCTGAATAATCATCTTGTTGTTCTCTTTTGCTGCGGGAATGTCCGTCATATTCTAGTAGAATATATGCTATTCTAGTTTATTATATGTGATGGATAGTTGTTCACGAAGCGTTTTCATACGTGCAACAGTGACTTTCCGTATGATGTTGGCCGTGCGGTTAGGGGCGCGCGGCTATGAGCTTGCATCCGGGAGATAGTGGGTTCGAACCCAACTGTCGGCAGTCCTGAAGATGATTTTCCGTGGTTTCCCATTTTCACACCAGGCAAATGCTGAGGCTGTACTTAAAGTAAGGCCACGGCCGCTTCCTTCCCACTCCTAGGCCTTTCCTATCCCTTCGTCGCCATAAGACCTGTCTGTGTCGGTACTACGTAAAGTCAATTGTAAAAAAAAAAAAAAAAAAAAAGCATTTATCACGCTATAATACGTAGCCTACGTGATATTTTCGTTTTAGGCCAATATCAGCAGTCCACCGACTTCGACCGCATTTTTTATTTTAAAAATCTTAGTATTGGAGTCGGTCATCTTTGGATGTCTGTTTCCGTTTAGAGCTACTGTAGTAGATAGCGCTAAAGTCGGTCAGAACGTCAATTTAGAAGCTATAATATTCAGAGGACAGGGTGCGTTAGGGCGGAGAGGGGAAGGGTGGGGAGGGGTTTCTTGTAATTACCGCACGGGCCGGCTGCGACTGGCTTTCAGAATATGTGCTTGCGTGGAGAGAAAACAGAAAGGAATTAGGGAAATGTCCCCTTATCAGAGGCAGGTTTTAATTTACGACACGTTTAATGGAGTCGGGTCTTTAAACTCTAATTTACGGCGAGAAGTCGCTCCTACATGACGGCATAATGCTGCCAGTTAATTCCTGACATTGGAAATATTTAAGGTTGAAAAGTGAAAACAGAACATCGATAACGGCGAAAATACCTGTCGGTTTAGAGACATGTCTTATTAACTACCAGAATTTTACGATTTTTGGAAACGTTGAGGTGCCGAAATTTTGTCCCACATAATTTCTTTTACTTACCACTAAATCTAGAGACACGAGGCTACCATCAAATAAGCCGGGATCGGACCCGAAACTTCGGTTAAGAGGGTCCCGATTGTATTTCCGTCCGGCCGAGTTCGGGGACTGCATTCGTCTCAATAGACACATCGTGTTGGTATGAGGAAGGGTATCCGACCGTAAAACTCGGCCCAATTATTTGAGATTAAGGCTATCAAGAAGACGATCTCTGGACCAGTTGTACAGGTCATATACACACTCACCCAACCGCTCACATGCAAAAAAACATTGACGCAAATAAGAAAATAATTTTCAATAGGAATGCTTTTCCCCTTCTTAACGATTTTCCTAGAGTCTTTGTGACTCAGGCGGCAACGCGTCGGCCTCTCACTGCAGCGTTCCGTGGTGCACATCCCTATCTCATTCCGTGTGAGATCTGTACTGTACAATGCAGAGGCGGGACAGGTTTTTCTCGGCGTACTCCGGTTTTCCCTGTCATCTTTCATTCCAGCAACACTCACCAACAGTATTTCACTTCATTTCTTCTGCTTTTTCTGCAGCTTTTCCCACACTTGCGGGGTCGCGGGTGCGAACTGCGTCACACATGTGGATCAGGCCCTGTTTTACGGTCGGATGCCCTTCCTGATGCAACCCTATATGGAGGGATGTAATCACTATTGCGTGTTTTCTGTAGTGGTTGGTAGTGTAGTATGTTGTATGAATGTGAAGAGGAAAGTTTTGGGACGAATACAAACGCCCAGTCCCTGAGTCAGAAGAATTAATCAGATGCGATTAAAATCCCCGACCCGGCCGGGATTCGAACCCGGGACCCTCTGAACCGCAAGCCTCAACGCTGACCATTCAGCCAAGAAGTCGGTCAGTATTTCATGTCATCTGTAAGTCATTAATCATTGTCCCACAGAAGTGCAACAGGCTTCGGCAGACGGCACAGTTCCTATCCTCGCCAATAGATGGGGTCTTCATTCATTCCATTCCTGACCCGGTTGAAAGTGGGATTAGCCTGTGGATTTTCATTTTGAAGGCTTTTCTTCTGCGGTATGAGACGATTCCTCAACCAAGAAGAAGTCACTTCATTAACTGGATGGTAATCGGTCACACCGTGACTTCGCTCCAAGGACGTGAGAGATTTTCGCAGCGTTATGGGGCGGTGACCTCCCTATGTGAAAATGACTTCTTTGCAGAATTACAACACTCGTCATATTCATCACCGTACGATAATGCTGGCCGTGTTAGTGTCAAACAAGTCGTTTGAATTTCCTTCTAACATCCAGTAGAGATCTGTGACTGTATGCTTTGCACCTTATTGTCATAGATATGTCTTATGGCTCGAGGTCATCCGAAAATTTGTGTAATGTGACGCGACAAAATGTGTGACGGAAGTGTAACCATAGCAACCGTGCAGGCAGTGATGTAAGGTATGGATGGATGGTCAGACAATGTTACCTAGCAACCGTGCAGGCTGTGATGTAAGGTATGGATGGATGGTCAGAGAATGTTACCTAGCAACCGTGCAGGCAGTGATGTAAGGTATGGATGGGTGGTCAGACAATGTTACCTAGCAACCGTGCAGACAGTGATGTAAGGTATGGATGGATGGTCAGACAATGTTACCTAGCAACCGTGCAGACAGTGATGTAAGGTATGGATGGGTGGTCAGACAATGTTACCTAGCAACCGTGCAGGCAGTGATGTAAGGTATGGATGGTCAGACAATGTTACCTAGCAACCGTGCAGGCAGTGATGTAAGGTATGGATGGATGGTCGGAAAATGTTACCTAGCAACCGTGCAGGCAGTGATGTACACTATGGATGGATGGATGGATGGATGGATGGATGGATGGATGGATGGATGGATGGATGGATGGATGGATGGATGGATGGATGGATGGATGGATGGATGGATGGATGGATGGATGGAGAATGCTACCTAGCAACCGTGCAGGCGGTGATGTAAGGTATGGATGGATGGTCAGACAATGTTACCTAGCAACCGTGCAGACAGTGATGTAAGGTATGGATGGATGGTCAGACAATGTTACCTAGCAACCGTGCAGGCTGTGATGTAAGGTATGGATGGATGGTCGGAGAATGTTACCTAGCAACCGTGCAGGCAGTGATGTAAGGTATGGATGGATGGTCGGAGAATGTTACCTAGCAACCGTGCAGGCAGTGATGTAAGGTATGGATGGATGGTCGGAGAATGTTACCTAGCAACCGTGCAGGCAGTGATGTAAGGTATGGATGGATGGTCAGACAATGTTACCTAGCAACCGTGCAGGCAGTGATGTAAAGTATGGATGGATGGTCAGACAATGTTACCTAGCAACCGTGCAAGCAGTGATGTAAAGTATGGATGGATGGTCAGACAATGTTACCTAGCAACCGCGCAGGCTGTGTCTTATGGCTGGCTGCCATCTGAAATTAGTAGCCGCTGATGGATATCCATGACCGGGAGATATATTTATGTTAATTTGATTTTTGCAAAGGGAAAAGTGGTTTCTTTTCTGCTCACATATTTAGGGTGCCTCACAGATAATCTCTCAAGTAGTTTTTATGTTATAAACTACGACCGTCTGGCAGTTTTTACATTCTGACTCAGTTTCGTCTATCAATAAACCACCCGAAATCGAACTTCTGTGCAGTTAATTAACTGTGTTGGAAGTCTATTGTTACTGGGAATCCATGAAGCCCATGCTGCCGCTCTGTTGAACTTGGCAACACTGTCCCTAACCTCCACTGCAGGGCCGGTCAGCTAATGGTATGCCGTAATACCAATATTAGTAGTGAAATGGAGCAGACGCTTCACCACACCCCTACACTTTACATAATTCTCTCCGTTATGGAGGCCGGGGAGAGAGCACCGCGCTGTCAAACTTGTACCTTCTGCTCCTGGATACTACCGCGATAATATTAATAATAATAATAAAAATAATAATAATAATAATAATAATAATAATAATAATCATCTAACAAAGAAAGAAACGCGAAACTTAAAAAAAAACATCCAAAATTATTTAAAACAGGTACAAAGTACTATATAAAAAGGCTAAATTACGACATTTTAACACAGTAATTAAAACAGAAGCACTTTATGCATCTGAAACTATTATAATTGTTGGGAGATCTCGAATAAAGATGATCGAAAAACAAGGAAGCATAATGCTCAGGAAAATCTTAGAGCCAGGATGCGAAAATGGAATTTGGATGGAAACGAAAACACATGAAATCTATCAAGTTACAGAAAAAATCACAGATACAATCAGCAAAGGGCGAAGGCCTCTTACAGTGCGGTATATAGGATGGCTCACAAAGAAAATGTTAAACTTAGCCTTATCAATGAAAATTCACAATAATTGCCTAAAAGAAATCAGTGAAGACCTAAATGAAATTGGCATTAATGAAGAAATCATTGAAGATGGAATAACATTCAGAGCTTCAATTCACAAACACACCCGACTAAACACAGGACGGAGTGAACAACACAGCGAGAGGATGAAGAGAAGAGAAGAAGTTCAAGCGAGGTTATTCGTCGTGCTGAACGTGATAATGAAGCAGCAGTCCAGGAAATGGACAGATTTGGCTGCGGCTCAGTCATGATGTGGGATGACAATTGATGGCCGATTGGACCTTCAGATAATCAGAGGCCGACTTAATGCTCATAGGTTCATCAACGAGATTGTACTGGATCATGTTAAGCCCATTGCAGTTGTAATGAGTCTCCAGTTTATCCTGCAACACGGCAATGACAGACACCTGTAGCACCTCAGATCAACCTGCAGAGGTTCCTACTGAGGACTGTTCAGAGACTTGTCAGGAGCAGGGAGGGCCTGCCAGATAGTGATTGTGCTCTATGCGAACTAATTTAAGGACTTTCCCATTTGGTTTACGACATTGTGGTGTGATAAGTAAAATGCCTGTTTTACTGCAACCATTCCTGAAAAAGCAATGCACGTACTTAAAATCTTGTCCCTCTAATTTTTTTGAGCAGTGCATTATGATGTCCTGTTCTACGGCCCTGCCGCCTCTTCCCCCCAATCACTGTGGACCGTGGTAACAACACGCAACATCTTTAACTGAAGCCTGTTCCACTTCAGATGTGAGCAGTAAAGCTGTTCCATGAGTGCAGATCTCTCTCTGCACTTCTTGTCACGGATTTGGTTACACAAAAGTGGAAAGAAGTTCCAGCTGTGTGGCTGTTGCGACATCACGAGGAAACAGTTCGCTTCAAGAATGGCCGGGATGCAAAGGGGACACTTGTCCCAGAGCGTGGGATTCCAAGCGGCACAAGGATTATATCGGAAGCCCAATAACGAAAGCTTTCACGTACGATATTTCAAAACATGTGCCTTTTCCACGTTTGACATTTTAAATTCACGTGATCAGCTGTTTCGGTTCATATTTACGAACAGACATTGCCTGCGTGGAAATTTCTACGTTCCACTTTATTTCACAAGATGGCAGACAAATCGAAACTGTGATGGGTGATCTATTTTTGTCAGGTGAACACCAAATGCATGTAGATGTCGTATAACACGGAGTGTTGAATAGAAACCCCAGCTACCTTGAGGACCTGTGACCGCGAAATCTCGAGACCTACACGCTATTAATATTATAATAATAATAATAATAATAATAATAATAATAATAATAATAATAATAATATCTGCCTCTGTGGTGTAGTGATTAGCTACCACTCCCGGACGCCCGGGTTCGATTCCCGGCTCTGCCACGAAATTTGAAAAGTGGTACGAGGACTGGAACGGGAGGTCACCTGGGTAGAGGGGGCGTTCGATTCCCACCTGAGCCATCCCCGAAGTGGTTTTCCGTGGTTTCCCATTCTCCACAAGGGGAATGCTGGGATGGTACCTAACTTAAGGCCACGTCCGCTTCTTTCCCTATTCCTTGTCAATCAATCAATACTGATCTGCATTTAGGGCAATCGCCCAGGTGGCAGATTCCCTATCTGTTGCTTTCCTAGCCTTTTCCTAAATGATTTCAAAGAAATTGGAAATTTATTGAACATGTTCCTTGGTAAGTTATTCCAATCCCTAACTCCCCTTCCTATAAATGAATATTTGCCCCAGTTTGTCCTCTTGAATTCCAACTTTATCTTCATATTGTGATCTTTCCTACTTTTATAAACGCCATTCAAACTTATTCGTCTACTAATGTCATTCCATGCCATCTCCCCGCTGACAGCTCGGAACATCCCTTCCAATTCCCCATCCCACCCCACCCCCACAACGCTCCTGTTCAGCATAGCAGGTGAGGCCGCCTGGACGAGGTACTGGTCCTCCTCCCCATCTGAATCCCCCGACCCAAAGTCTCACACACCAGGACACTGCTTTGGAGGCGGTAGAGGTGGGAACCTTCGTTGAGTCCGAGGGTAAAGAACCAACCCTGGAAGGTAAACAGATTAAGAAGAAAAAGGCCGATCGAGTTGGCTGTGCGGTTAGGGGCGCATTCGGGAGTGTGCATTCGGGAGATAGTGCTTTCGAACCCCATTGTTGGCAGCCCTGAAGATGGTTTCCTGTGGTTTCCCATTTTCACATCAGGCAAATACTGGGGCTGTACCTTAATTAAGACCACGGCCGCTTCCTTCCATCTCCTAGCCCTTTCCTATCCCATCGTCGCCGGGTGACCTGTCTGTGTCGGAGCGACGTAAAGCAGAACATAAAGAAATAATCATTATAATTAGTGAAAGGATCTTAAGGTGGAACACATTTCCAAGATAATATAGCTGTTTTCATACGGATAAGTCAATGTATGTGTTTGGAGACAGGAAATGAGCACAATTTGCTGCACCTATTTTTGTGAGATTACTACATGTTGCCACCTTTTCCCTTCCCCCCGGCGCCCCTCATTTGTATGTGTGTTTTTTAAAGATTAGACAGAATCCTTTCTCTCTGTGCTTCAACAGATTTTCTTTGGCGAAAATTCTGATAAAATCAAATGCTCCATGTATGTGGTCTAGACTCAAGGGACGCAGAAGCCATCAAGCAGGCCAACAATTACTCAACAACAATGACCTAGAGTTGGAACTTTTTTGCAGTGCATAGCTACAAGTATTTGCCTGATGTGATTCAGAGTTTGGAAAAAGTTGATGAGTGTTACAGAAAATCTTGATGGATTTGCCAAAGACAAATTCAAATTAAATTTGAAGAACAATGTGGAAACGTTAGCAACTTTGACTGAACTCGCTTTACGAGTGTTGCAAAGATATGCTTCATTGGTCTCTTATTGAAGAATCTACTGAGCCAGTGACTTACTGTCAAGAACATTGAAATGTTGTGTGCAATCCAGTGTAACAAGTTTATTTATTATTAGAACCCAGTAATTGGGAACAGTAAAGTTCATGTAACTGGTTTAAACGTCATTTCATCAACACCTTTCTGTATGTATTTTCTGATCATACTCTCCACCTTAAAATCCTTTCCCTAATTATAATAATGTTATTTTTATCGACATTCTCTATGCAACCAGTCCCTCTTATGAATGGAGTGGAAATATTGCTCATAAGATCGGTTTGTGTGTGAATTTCCGTGGGCTTGGCAGACTGATAAGAAAGAAATTTCTGGCTCACTGAGGAAAGAAACGGAGAACTACCTCACTCTCCATTCCCCTTGTAACCTTCTTCAGCAATGCCCAGGCTGATGGTGAAACTTCGGGCTGATACCAACAAACATACACAAATCCATGTGAATGAATGTTTATTTGTTGCGAGCTGGGCGTCATCCCAAAATTTGCGTGGCGAGACGTAACGCAACAAAATGTGTAAGGGAAGTGACGTCACAAAATGTTTTACCTAGCAACAGTGATCGTGAGAGGTGCACGGGCTGTAGATTTGTATAAAAATTAATGAAAATCCTCAGCTTGTTTCCAGTCATTTGACCGGATCAGCCCCATCTAGCGGCGAGGACAGGAACTGTGCCGAAGCCTGTCGCACTCCTCTGGGGCAATAATTAATGACTGACAGATGAAATGAAATGATATTGTAGAGTGTTGCTGGGAAGAAAAATGACAGGGAAATGTGGAGTACTCGGGGAAAAACCTGTTCCGCCTTCGCGTTGTCCAGCACAAATCTCACATGGAGTGACCGGGATTTGAACCAGAGAGAGGCCGGCGCGCTGCGATAGGCAATTTGTATAAATACAGTGGGTTGAAGTAGAAGGCACTGGTTCAAAATACATAAAGTCGGCCATGGTAGTACTAACATTTAGATCCACAGCCTTCTGTTTACACTATGTCTTATGACTGACGGTCATCTGAAATTAGCAGCCATTGATGTTTTTCTTAGTAACATTGATCTTGAGACATGCACGGGCTGTAGATTTGTATAAATATTTCCATACGATCTGTATAAAATATATTAATTTATAAAAAATATATTCACGGTCACTTCATTTTGGTAAGGGAACATCTCTCTGCCTTTTGTTTTTGTTTTTTGAGAAACGTTTCTGTTCCATCTAAAACACAACAGCCCCGCGACGATCTACTCCTCAAAATGAGGAATAAAATTAAGCTTGGAGCATGCTCACATCTGCAAATATTCGCTGGATACGGAGAGTCCAACACGTGGGAATGTAGTGGTGAACATCCTGTTGCTGCAACACTCTGAGGAACATGTGGGAGCCAGTTTTTTGTCCAACACTTATTCGCTACCAGATGCTCAAATAAGAACAGGAACTCGCACATAGCGCACTGACCAAAATAAAGTAACCATTCTCCACGAGAAATAGACTGATTGACAGAGAAAAATGGTATAAAGCCAGCTTTTCAAAAGAAAGCTGCCGAATTCTGGGACAATCCTGAAAAACAAGCAGCTAAATCTTGGCGGAAGAACGACAAAGCTGAAGTCTCAAGTTCAAAACCTTTGGCGCGCAGGTAAAGAAGAAAGTCCACAGCCATAATGAGAGGCTAGAAGCATTATTTTATCGCATTAATTTATCTTCGATTTCGCGAAAACGAAACGATGTTTCGCATTATTTCGCCAAATTGGGCTGACCCCATCGCTTTAATTTCGCGTTAATCATTTCCTAAAATTATTCATATAAAGTTTCATTCGTGAGATGTGTGAATTATTTATGTGAAAGATAAACAAAGAGAAACAATATTGATAATCATTCATTATTACTTACTCAATCTTGATAAGAACTGTAATCAAGCCCTAATGAAGATTACATAACAAATTACCCTTTCACCCTATATAGCCATACTGTTAAGGGATTTGATAGAATATTAATACGAAGAGATACTTCTGTCTTCGGCTTCACTTCACACACGTGTTATTGGAGTACAATTTCGCTGAAGTTTCGCACTTATCGCAAAATATGTAAATTTCGGTTTAAACTGGCCTTGCCGCTTTAATTCACGAAAACAAAATCATTAATTTCTTAATCAGAATCATATGATATCTCAAAATCGCTTCAAAATACCTCTTGTCGCTCTTATCGTTAATGCGAAAAAATCACGCCTCTACATATGGACTTACGAATATTTTATCTGACCCGATTTAGCCTGACTACGAGTTGCGTTTCATTCTAACACATTGCAGGGAGGCTAGAACTCAATCGGGCGACCTATGGCTGAATTTTGTTGGATGATCGCGACAATAGTGACGAAAGATCTCTTACATGTCCACATCGTACAACCGAGTCTGAACACGGTATCTTGTTCTCTCGAGCAGTACACAGCGCAGTAAGGCACAGAGATATCGAAAACAAAAGTAAATAAATCACAGCCTGATATATTGCAGGGTGGATGCGATCGCCTTTTAATTGGCAGTAATTAATTCCTTATCGGAGAGATCTGGAGTGTGTTCCTCAGGTCCTGGAACACAGTGAAATAAATAACAGAAGTGCGTGACCTGGGAGTTGCTTACAACGAGCAGTGCCTCTCCTACTTGTGCTCCTCAAATATCCAATATAATCAGTGATTTTTTTGTGGCGGTACCAGCACCTTTTTCTCGAAAGGAACAAAAAAAAAAATTTTTATATTATCCGGAATACTCCTATGACATATCCTATGAAGTGTTCGCTTCTTTCTTTCTTTCTTTCTTTCTTTCTTAATCCGTTTACCCTCCAGGGTTGGTTTTTCTCTCGGACTCAGCGAGGGATCCCACCTGTACCGCCTCAAGACCAGTGACCTGGAGCGTGAGATATTGGGTCAGGGCACAGAACTGGGAAGGAACACCAGTACCTCGCCAAGGCGGCCTCACCCGCTATGCTGAACAGGGGCCTTGTGGGGAGATGGGAGATTGGAAGGGATAGACAAGGAAGAGGGAAGGAAGCGGCATTGGCCTTAAGTTAAGTACCATCTCAACATTTGCCTGGAGAAGAAGTGGAAAGCCACGGGAAACCACTTAGAGGATTGCTGAGGAGGGAATCAAACCCCCGCTACTCTCTTAACCTCCTGAAGCTGAGTCGACCCCATTCCAGCCCTCGTACCACGTTTCAAATGTCGTGACAGAGCCGAGTATCGAACCCGGGCCTCCGGGGGTGGCAGCTAATCACACTAATCAGTACACCACAGAGCCGGACAATTGTTGGCTTAAAATCACTTGTTTGTCTGCTTTTTGTTTACCGAAATCGACTTTCAGCCTATTAGGTCGCGTGTTACGTACTACGTGTTGAAGAGATATTAAGTAGCCTACAGAGCAAAAATGGCCAACTGGACAACAGTGGGATCCGAACCCGCAACCTCCAACAGAACAAATATGACCTTGGCCACCATAGCTTAATAGGTAGAGCAACCGATGCAAAATCGGAAGGTTGTGGGTTTTGATCCCACTGGTGTCCAAGTGGCCATTTTTGTTCTGTACTTAATATCTCTTCAACACCTACTGTATGTGTGGTAATAGGCTGAAAGTGGATTTCCATTACACTGCGGCCGTGAAAATTCAATATGCATTGCGTTTGTTACGTTTCTATGTATGTAATGCGTACGAGCACATGATTGAAGTACCGTACTGGTGTCGTCAGTGCGCAGTTAGAATATTGGAATACAGTAGAGCAGGCTTGTCCCACGCGGCGCAGATTTAGTTGTACCAACATTAAACGGAGCTGAACGTTTACGAATATCTTTGAACATACAATGCTGCTTCACGTCTTTCTCTTCCTAGTTTTATCTGTACTCACACCGTGCAACATTTCAGAATATTCTCTCAGGTACTGTGTCCTTGAAGTACACCATGTATTGTGACTGCTTTCTGTGGACTGCTATGCGTTGCAGAGGAAGTCTGGGGGACGGAGAAAATGTGTTCACACTTGGTATTTCCGATTTAGAGCACCGTTCAGGAAACGATCGCATTGTGAACGTTTTATAAATCCTTCCTTCTCAACATTCTTACGAAGCATCTGATGTTCATGGCCGTGGAACAGTTTCACCGGATCCTCAGTTGAGTTTGGATTGTATCGGGATAAGAAGCAGCGTGTTATTTATCTATAAGTTCATTTTATTTCCTCTTCATTTTAACTTAGCTTAGATGTGAACTTTATTTATATTTAGAGAAGAATTGAATTTTCACGACCTCAATTTTTACTTATAAGTTATTGATTGCGAAAAGCATACGTCAGTTTTTAATAGGCATTATTATGTTATACAGTGATTATAATCATGATTAAATGGTTACTAACCTACAGTTTTTATAGTGAATGTGAGTCCTGTTCCTTAGCTTCTAGCGAACATGCGATGCCAGATTCCACACTAAATATATAAGTACGATATGTTTAAAAATATTCAGCCTACATGTTTCCATATTCTTCTTACTATTATTATCATTAAACGGCGCCCGGGCGTCCATAGACAAGAGTCACGTGCACCCCGTGGACAGCCCTGCAGTAGAGGTTTCCTCACCCTTGTGCAAACGAAGTGTTCTTGTCAAGCACAATCTAACGGTACCAAGTGCCGTTAATAAACTTAACGGTTTTTGTTCTTTTTAAATAACTTGAAAAGCTTAAAACACTTGTTTTGCGCTGTCGAGGCAAGTAGGACGTGGATCACAAGGGAAATGAATAAAATAACTAATTATTTTGTCCGGTGCGTTATAAAAGAAAACATGATGATTCTTTTCAAGCAAGTGTGAACAGTGAATGTGAAGGAAACTTCGCAAGTACGGATAGATTTACTGCCGTTCAAGAGAGAAACAATTCTGACCATGCTGGGCATGATTGTTGGACATTAGCTCAGAAAAATAACTTCTTCACGAGAAACGAGTGGTGGCTTTATTCCAAAAATAACAGGCGGAAGTGAAAATGACTTCAGATTTTTTTTTCTGCTAGGCCTAGTTGCTTTACGTCGCACCGATACAGATAGGTCTTATGGCGACGATGGGTTAGGAAAGGGTTAGGAGTTGGAAGGAAGTCACCGTGGCCTTCATTAAGGTACAGCCCCAGCATTTGCCTGGTGTGAAAATGGGAAACAACGGAAAACCATCTTCAGGGCTGCCGACAATGAGATTCCAGCCCACTATCTCAGCCGCGCGCTACTAACCGCACGCCCAACTCGCCCGGTTGTCTTCAGAATGGACCAGCAGTAAAATCAATACGTGTGGAAGAAAAGAAGACGGTACATCTGAAAATATGAACAAAGTGTGAAATTCAGTTCATGAAGTAGTATGCGTGAGTGCGCCACCTTTTTTCTTACAAGAAAAAACACTGGATATAATAACACTACAGTTTTGGTCGATACCGTACGTGACTAAACAGGACGAAGTTATGGTAGATGACATGAGGTGGCCTTCAAGCCCTTTTAAGAAAGGACGACTTTATCAGGTAAAGGCTTGTTGAAAATTCTTCTCTGCTTAGGGACGAAGAGGGCGATTGACTGATTGTAAACTCAGAATCATGGAATGTTGGTCGCTGAAAACCAAATATGGCTGCCCTAAGTATGGGCCATCAGTACACATCGGATTTCTGTGAAAATGCCGATATGAAGACGCAAAACGTACTGCACAGGATCGACCCAGATGGAGAAGACTCATCGCAGGGGCAAACCAGTCATTAGACTGAATTATTCAAAGAAGAAGAAGAAGAACAAGAGAAAGAAGAAGTCTGTCTGTCTGTCTGTCTGTCTGTCTGTCTGTCTGTCTGTCTGTCTGTCTGTCTGTCTGTCTGTCTGTCTGCAGACAAGCGCCTAGAAGAAATGGTCGGATGTCAATGTAACTTCATACACTTACACACCATAGGTGGGTATGTAAATTAGTAGAGATGCAATTATCTGTGACAAGTAGAACGGCCGTCAGAGTGCAGTAGTGTTGTTCTGTTTAGAGTTGTTACTGGGCCTGGGATGCTTCGATTATTTTTTTTATCAGACAGTGTACATTAAGCTAAATACACAGCCCAACTCTAACAGTTTTATTACCTAATTTAAAAGAGAAATACAGTCGAAACCTTTTATTGCGACATCGCTTTTAACGACGTATAACGGCGAAATCTAACGGACCCGTCTAAATCCTACATAAACACTGCATTTAAAATATCACTTATTACGACATATCGTATAAAATGATGTATTTTTATCACATTTCCGGAGAAATTTATCGGCCATTTGATTTTTGTTTGTTACGTATTTGGGCATTGCTAACAACAATGTAACGCTTATTATTGTAGGATTCTAATCAGTCTGTCTGTTAAACAGTCGAAGATGTCGCAGAAAGCGTTTAATGTTGAAGAAAAGTCGCACATAATATGGCGATTAGAAAACGGGGAAACAAGTGTCAGCATCGGGAAAGTACTGGGTGTTTCCCACTGAGATTTCTACGATTTGGAAGGACAGGGGAAAACAGTCTCTTTTCCAAAAAAAAAAAAAAAAATTAAGTACGAAGTGGGCCATATCATCCGAGCACAAATATATTGAAGAATCTTTACTGAGTTGATTTAAGCAGGAAAAAACAAAGAATGCGCCGACCCGACTCTTCAAGCGAAAGCCTGTGAAATTCTTTGTAATTCCACTCTACTAATACTGTACAGTAAATACAGTACCTACTTATTTCAGATACTTTTTTGAAGTTTTAACTTAATTCTATTAATTAACCCTCTAAGTGTGTAACGTAAAACTTACAGGTGACATTCCTAGCAACAACAAAATACTGCTTTTTGCGACTATCGCCTATAACGACCGACGATTCGCGGTCCCTTCGGGAGCGTTATAGGCGATTTCAGCAGTATTCTTGTTATAGGAGCACTTTCAACCTGCTTGTAAACCCACGATACACTGTATACACTTTCGCTCGCGCAAACTAGAGGTCTTTAACATGCTCGCCCATCAAGAATCTGCCTCCTCAGTCCACAGTCAGCTTGAGCCAGCTCAGCAAGCTCCTCTTACAGTACGTGATGTCTGTCAGGCGACAACTGCGTTCTACTCTCACCTTCTGCTCCTTCTTCCTCGTCTGCACCCTGGGCGGGGGCTGCCAAGGCGGAAAAGCCCTGTTCGGTTCACCCAAGTGGACATCGTTTCAATTCCCAGTTAGAAACTAGAAAAACTAAAAAAAAAAAAAAAAAAAAAAAAAAGAACAACCATTCTCCCTTTGCGAAAATCAAATGATCACAGAATTTTTCTGCCGGTCATGGCCATCCATCAACGGTTGCTAATTTCCGATGGCAACCAGCCATAAGACATAGCCTCTACGGTTGCTACGTAACGTTGTCTGGCCATCCATACCTTACATCACTGCCTACACGGTTGTTAGGTAACATTGTCTGACCATCCATCCATACCTTACATCACTGCCTAAGTTACACGGCTGCTAGGAAACATTGTGTGACCATCCATCCATACCTTACATCACTGCCTACACGGTTGCCAGGTAACAATATCCGACCATCCATCCATACTTTACATCACAGCCTGCACGGTTGCTAGGTAACATTGCCTGACCCTCCATCCACACCTTACATCACAGCTTGCACGGTTGCTAGGTAACATTGCCTGACCGACCATCCACACCTTACATCACAGCCTGCACGGTTGCTAGGTAACATTGCCTGACCGACCATCCACACCTTACATCACTGCCTGCACGGTTGCTAGGTAACATTGTCTGACCAACCATCCACACCTTACATCACAGCCTGCACGGTTGCTAGGTAACATTGCCTGACCGTCCATCCACACCTTACATCACAGCCTGCACGGTTGCCAGGTAACAATATCTGACCATCCATCCATACTTTACATCACAGCCTGCACGGTTGCTAGGTAACATTGCCTGACCGTCCATCCACACCTTAGATCACTGCCTACACGGTTGTTATGGTTACACTTCCGTCACACATTTTCGCGTCACGTTACACAGATTTCCGTATGAGAATCGGCGCATGGCCCTGAGGTTCACTCACCTTACAACAAAAATGAGAACCAGGAAAGGGAAGAAATTCGACGATATTGGTAAAAGTAAGAGAAGGGCTGTGCAAATTCTAAAAATGACCTAATGGTAATACCGAGGGTATTGTGTGCGCCCTTCATACTTTAATCTACAAAAATATCGGCATTTTTTAATTAGACATTTCTTTTAATAAACAGTTTGGATAGACACACTATATACAAGAAATTGCAGTTTTAGTAAATAAATGGAAATGCAGTCTCCTTTACCTGAAAATAGTAACGTGGTATTCTGATACCGGTAATGATAATGTTATAGGTTTTACGTTCCACTAACTACTTTATCGGTTTTCGGAGAAATGTGGTATTCTCCTGATACCACCATGGCATAAAGCCCTGTTTGACTCAACTCAGTTCAAACTATTTACAAATGGTTTCCTCTTTCCCGAGGCTGTTCGTTTTTTATGGAGCTCTTCTAAATAATTGTTTTTATCTCTGAGGCAGAAAGCGACACCACATGCTTGACACGGTCACCAGGAGCGCTGTTGTTAGCACATCGCTTCCAAGTGCCCCTCACAGCCTGGGCCACTTTACGTTTAAACTTGTTGATACTTTGTTTCATCTTACGTTTTTGTTAGGAGTCATTACTGGAAGCAATCCATCGAATAGGCACAACCCGAAGCTGTGAGGTGTTTCGATTTACCTTTACTTCTTTCACGACACATGATGAAAGCATTTAAAGTGGTCACATTGAAAAAATGCCAGAAAGCCCGCATATACCAACGCTTACTCTTCCTATCCGCGAAATAGAACTAATACTAAAGAACACACCCTATGTGTTTATTATAATCAAATGCCGGAAGGGGACATTTTACTCTGAAACGACTATTATGAATCCATGATCCTCTGCAGTCTTCATCTTCTGAATCTGGTATGAACCATGCTCCTGTACGACTGAAAGACTGCAAGTCATTTTATGATCAGAGTTAAACTACGTGATTTGTGAAGCATGCACTGTATCATGAATTAATATCACCTAGTGTATATGTGAAGACACTGTTATGAAAAGAGATCATTGTTTCAATAATTTAATACTCATTGCGGGTCTCTAGTGAATTTACAAAAGATACATGCAAGTAACTTCCTCATAAGATGTATTATCAGCAGTTAAAATAATGTAACAATCCGTTCACAGTAGAAGTCACAACACGGGAAGAGCTCATACACCTTATGTGAATTATCTCTCTGGAAGCGGCAGAAACGCTAGTATTCAAATAATTTCTACATTGGTCAACAGAGGGAAGTACATACTTGTTACAGTAACCAGTGAGTTCCTCTCATCGGCTGGCCGGCAGGCGCGTCCAGCTTATCTGCCTTCCGCTAACTCAACACTTCCCGTTACATAGCACGGGAATCCCCGCACTTCGCAGTTCAGTTCTGTGCTTAGAACGTGCATTAAGCCTAAGCGTTGATCTCGATCCTCTGTCCAAGTGGTACCTTGTCTTCTTTTCGGTTGCTTGTCTTAATTTAGCCCATTCGTCAGTAACTTTTTGAGGAAGAGGCGTCTTCGGGTTTTATATGCAGCATTTGGAGGTCTTCTTTTGTGTTCATAAACCAGAGCATTGTGGTTTTGGGTCTGGAGTAAAAAACAGTGAAAGATCTGTTTAGTCAACCTGTTTCCGCCATTCGTTTGAGATGACCGTAATACCGTGCCCGTCTCTTACGAATTGTTTCTGTAATTTTCTCTAGTTTACTGTACACTTCTCTGTTGGATTTTTTATAATGGGTGTCATTCTTGTACTTGAATCCATGATACTTCTGTTGATTTTGCACTCCTTTTTCTCCAGTTCTTCGAGGAGTCCTTTATTAGCATTTCGGGATAGGGTTTAGGCTGCATACACAAGTATTGGCTTCAGAACAGTTTCATAACGATGTAGCTTAGTATTTTTGGGACAGGCATTTTTTGTTGTAGATTGAGCGCGAATTTGATAGGCTATTTCAAATTTGTGTACTCGTTCCTGAAGTGCTTCTTTGTCCAGTCCATTCATTGTGATTTCATTCAGATACTTATATTTTTCTACTCGGTCATTATTATTCTTATTCACAAATAAAATTAGCTTGCGTGCATGGACGACCTGGAAAAAATTGAAAGACGTATACTCTGGAAAATTCATGGCGCAAGAGTGTTCCCGAATGGAACCTACCGACTGAAAGCGAACTATGAACGGTACCAATAGTTTGGAAACACTGTCATGCGACGTAGGCGGCTGAAGTTTTTCGGACACCTTCTGAGAATGGATAACGGCAGGCTTACGAAGCAGATCTTCTAATTCATCAAAAGCTACAGGACTGGAAACATGTGGCCAATGAAGTAAACAAAGGACTTAGCTTCCGCTGAGATTTCTGATACTAAGTCTCAGACCGCCCTAACTCGTGAGCTCCTCTACCAAAGGTTGTTAAATCTCTTTCTTTCTTCTTCTTCTTTATCTGTTTACCCTCGAGCGTCGGCTTTTCCCTCGGACTCAGCGAGGGATCCTACCTCTACCGCCTCACGGGCAGTGTCCTGGGGCTTCAGACTCTAGTCCGGGGATACAACTGGGGAGGATGACCAGTACCTCGCCCAGGCGGCCTCACCTGCTATGCTGAACAGGGCCCTGCGGGGAAGAGGGAAGGAAGCGGTCGTGGCCTTAAGTTAGGTACCATCCCGGCATTTGCGTGGAGAAAAAGTGGGAAACCACGGAAAACCACTTCGAGGATGGCTGAGGTGGGAATTGAACCCACCTCTACTCAGTTGACCTCCCGAGGCTGTGTGGACACCGTTCCAGCCCTCGTACCACTTTCCAAATTTCGTGGCAGAGCCGGGAATCGAACCCGGGCCTGGTGGCAGCTAATCACACTAACCACTACACCACAGAGGCGGACGCAAACCTCTTTCACAGGAAAGAAAGGAAGAAGGAAGAACTAACAGCAGGAGTCAAGAGTTATTGGAGTGAACATCCAAAAAAACAATTAGTTTTAAGCGCTCCCAAGTGGGCTAAAATCACTAACAATAAATGTACCGGGCGGTACACCTCCACGCCGCTAATTCAAACATTGCGCCAGTTGAAACTCCTCTACTGGAGGAAGCCTGAACTTTAACAACCACATTAATTCTAAGATTTCTCAGAAGATGTCACTACTGTAAATTTTGAAGTGTTCTGAACTATGTCAGTTTCGATTCGTTTTTGTTTTCTCTGTATTAAGAAGTGTGAACATTCTCTTCTAGATGGCACTACTTAAGAACTACAATTGTGCACCCTAGTGCGAAGTGAAGGAACTTCTTTTGAAGAAATTTTGTAGTCATAAGTTATTTTCTGGGTTGGCAGTATAACCCTTCTCTTTCCGCTTGTTTTGAATTTAGCCAATCCCGAATTTCTCTAATTAATTTTTGACCAATAACGTATGTCTTCTCCGATATGGAGATGTTGCCTTATGCTACCCAATAAAATTGAGGGGGGTGTGAGTTCTCACTCTTGAAAGGTCTCGAATGTTCCACGAGGGTATTTAAACTGCTGATTTTCTGGTCTCCGGGGCCACTTCAGTAACATCTCTCCTATTGTGATTATGTAGCAGGGGGCGGGAAGCGCCTCTTCCTTCGGGCAGCAGTTCTTCCATCAGGTAATGGCCATTTTATAACTTCATTTTTTGCTAGCTCAGCAGTTTAACCCTCGGGGCAGGTTCGAAACTTTTATAATGTAACTTTCCTGTAAAATGTAAAAGACGCTTGGTCTAAATCCCGTCTCTTTAACTACAAATTGGGATAGAGAGTGCCTAACCCTCTCGAGCTCCCACTCACTTTGTTTTGAAGTGACTACGTTTTCATAACCGTTTTCCTTCTCTTCGTAATGTAATAAAGTTTTCCTATCGTGTCACCTCCGTAGTATGGGATTAGCCCTTGCATAAGCGGCCTAGTGTCAAATAAGGTTTTAATAAAGTGTATTAGGAGTGCAAGTTACGCCTCCACTCAAGTTGGTATTTTGGGGCCATGTAATTGTCCTGTTTCTTTACTGAATAGGCCTCAGTAGGTTGGGTATTTTTACCCCTGTTCTTATGTGCGTGGAGGGCAGCTTAAAGGTGGAGTTTGGTGTGGCCTTTGAATAGGCTTGAACTTTGAGAGCGGGTTGCTCTTTCTTAAATTTGGTTTCTGTGTGCCTCGAGCAGGCTTAACTGGGTAATTGGGAGCTAGTGCTCCTTGGTATGATTGGGGTTTTCTGCCCCTTTGTTGAACCTTGTACATAGGTAAAGTTGGGCTCATTGCTCACGGATTGTGTGTCTGGGGGCTCGAAGCCCGAATCCATTAACAAATTGTAACTGTACATTCTTAATTTGTTGATATGCTACTGAGTACCTGTTATACTTATTATTTCTTGATCTTGAAAAGAAAATATAACCTTTGTTAAATTAACTTTAATTTCGTAAGTTGAAACCTATTCATCCCAGCACCTTCTTTCACCTCTACCGGTCCACAAAACATCGTAACAAGTGGTAGCAGAGCGTGGTTGAATGGGTCTCAATTTAGCCCCCTTTGACGGCTAAACATTGTTTTTAAATTCGAACTCTAATAATTTTCTCAGTTGCTGGAATTTTTTTTTTTCTAAAAATTTTCTGTGTTCATGTCCGGCCCTCGCGAGGTTCTCCATCCTTTCTATTTGCGTAAAGAAGAATTAATTTATGAACTATCTCTCCGAAACGTTCAATCTGGAGGCACGGTTGCATTGGATGCTAATAAACTTAAAGATTCCCTTGAGTTGCCTATTACCACCCCAACGTTTTGAGAGAAAGAAATTGACGATGCTCTCTCCACGATCAATGACAATACTACTGAGCTAGCATCTGTAGTTAGTTTTTTTGAAGAAGGGAACCCATCCCCTAACCAACTTAAACGTGTGCAAGCTCGACTATTTCATTTTTATAATAGGCTTAATGATCTATTGTCTCTCAAGATGAGTGACATTCAGGGAAAGGAGGCTAGTGCCCTCATTGAAAATATTTCTATATTGTCCAGTACTGTTGGTCACTTGTTATCGGGGGTAACGCCTCCCAAAGCTGACCCGCCCCTGGCGGTAAACATTGTTAGCGAGGAAACTTCTTCCAAAGGGGAAGAAAATGGAACATCAACAGTTACTCAAAAAACCACTCCCCCATTAGAAACTGAGTCCGATCGTCGCACGTCCATTCCAACCTTTGTGTTAAATAGGGCACCTTCGGAATCGGCTTCTCCGCCACTTAGGCCCCTTTCTACTATGTCACCTGGTTTCAGCAGTTTACCCATCCATTAGCTATGTTACTTAGAGGTATTTCCAAGTTTTCTGTTAACTCCACTACTGAGGTCATTGCTTTCTTAAGGTTTTTAGTTGAATTCCAAGATCATGCCCTTGTTTTTTCCCTGTCTCCGTGTCAAATCCTTCAGATAATTTACACTTATTCCATTGGTGTTCTCTCCGACAAGATAGTTAGGGCAATCGCTGAACAGTCATCCATAGAAGACTTCCATGCCCATCTGTTGGCAAATTTTATCCCCGCTCGAGCTAGGACATCGCTCATTCAAAAGTATTACTACCGAATACAACGGTTGGATAAGAATTTGGCAGACTTCATCCAAGACATCAAGTTTTACACTAGGGTGTTTGCCCTACATTTCCCTGAAGATCAAATTGTTCAGGCTATTGTAGAAGGTATTTCACCACCTTACAGACCATACTTGTGTTTTGCGTCGCGTCCGCAAACTTCCGCTGAGTTAGAGGCTATGGCTGTCTCAGCCGAAGGAGTCAGATACGCCGATACCTTGCGTGTCGCAAAAGAACCCCCTCCATCCTCTAGTAGTTTTCGGCTTCCACCTCGCCGACCCATCACACCCCGTAAATGTTACCTTTGCAGTCGCCTGACCATCTTCGCAATAAATGTCCATTGATCAAATCTAGTAGGACAAATAATGGAGCAAGTTCATCCCAAGGTTGCTTTAAATGCGGCGCGTTTTCACATATTGCCACGAACTGCCCTAATGCTAACAGCACTCCTTCCTGCTCAACTTCTGGTGCAACTTCCACGAAGGCCAATAATAATAAGTGACTAGGGGCTTCGGCTGAGTCGGCGAACCCTTCTTTTCGAGGCTCAGCCCCAAGTAATCATGTCGAAATTTCAGGGAAAACTCTGTCTTCAAATTTATCTTTTGAAGGTCCCAAAGAATGTCTTAGGATTGCGGTGGATACCCCCGCACCTGTTCCTTTTCTCAAAATTGAATTAAATAATGAACCTGTAACAGCTTTATTAGATTCAGGCAGTGTGTGTTCTATTATTTCGGCTGAATGGTACTCCAAATTGAAAACTGTTTGTAAACTTCCTGACTATTGCTCATCTTCAGTTCAATATGTTTCGGCTAATTCTTCTCCATTAGAAATTTTAGGTTTTTTATATGCCAAAATTCGGATTTCTAAATTTACTTGGAAAGTTAAATTGTTTGTGGCAAAGCACTTGTCCTGCCCCATTATATTAGGAGCAGATTTCATGTCCCACAGCGGTCTAGTGCTCGACATTCAGAGTAGGTCGTGCACATTCAAATTTGCTTCTAATGGTAAAACCCCTTTGTTAAAGTGTAGTTCTGTATCATGTTAATCTATTTCGCCTACCCAGGATGAGATGTTGTTAGACCTTAGACATCTACCTGAGGAGCAGGCTGACAGTATTCGTAACTTGCGTCAGACGTTTCCAGAGGTGTTCTCGGATACTCTTGGTGTTACTGACCTTATCGAATACAAAATTGAGGTCACGGATCCGATTCCTGTCCGTTTTCCACCATATAGGCTATCTCCACCTAAAATGAAGGCATTGAAATAAATCATCGATCAAATGTTAAAGGATGGTATTATTCGGCCCTCTAAGTCGGCGTATTCTTCGCCTATTTTTCTAGTCCCGAAACCCCAAGGTGGTTTCAGGCCTGTGATTGATTATAGGGCTCTCAATCGGAAGGTGGTGTTACAATCTGTGCCCCTTCCAGACCTTCACTCTTGTTTTTCATGGTTATCGGAAGGCTAAGTTCTTTACCATCTTGGATCTGAATCAGGCCTATAATCAAATTCCCTTGGCTTTATCTAAACATCTTACAGCGTTTGCCACGGATTGGAATTTGTATGAATACAACCGCGTACCTTTCGGCTCCCCACGGGAGCAGCTGTACTTACGAGACTGCTAGATAGGGTCTTCTCCGACATCAAATTTGAGTACTTGTACCACTATCTTGATGATGTCGTCGTATTTTCGGAGACTTTCGAAGAACATCTAGAGCATCTGAAAGAAGTTCTCAATCGCCTTCGTAAGGCTGGGTTAACTGTGAAGTTGTCCAAGGTCACCTTCGCTAAGCCTTCCATGTCATTCCTAGGGCATATTGTGTCGCCCGATGGTGTTGCAGTCGATCACTCTAGAACACAGGCCATCCACGATTTCAAGCCTCCCAAGGACATCAAAGGTATTGCCAGAGTCATTGGTATGGTGAATTTCTTCAGGAAAATTATTCCAAATTTCGCCAATAGAGCGGCGCCCTTGAACTTACTACGTAGGAAAGGCGTCAAATTTGAGTGGGGACCTTCTCAACAAGCCGCTTTTGAAGATCTCAAATTAGCTCTGTGTAATGCCCCTGTTCTGGCTATGCCCGATTTCTCCAAGAAATTCATCGTCCAAACCGACGCGTCGTCGTCGGCGGTAGCTGCAGTCCTTCTTCAAGAGACTGAACTAGGGAGGCGACCCATCGCCTATGCATCTAGGAGTCTATCGGCTCAAGAAGCCAAGTATTCCATCTATGAGCTCGAAGGTTTGGCAGTCTTATTTGCTTTAGAAAAGTTCCGTCTCTATCTGGAACATGTCAAGTTCGACTTGGAAACTGATAACCAAGCCTTAAGCTGGGTCTTAGGTAGGCCGCGTCGTACAGGTCGTATAGCCCGGTGGGCCATCCGAATTTCTGCCTTCCAATTTGATGTTAGGCATATCAGAGGTACTGAAAATGTTGTGGCAGACGGACGAAGCCGTATGTTTTCCGATGATGTAGAGACCCATGAACTGGTCGATAGTTCGTCACCTCCCGTGCCCATACGACCCGAGGTTTATGCCATTCTGACTGATGCTCCCATGTTGTTTAGGGGTATTGAAAAATATCAACGTGAAGATCCAGTGCTGGCTCCCATTATTGAAACCCTTTCTTCTGGGGAACATGTCGTCCCTTACGTATTGAGGAATGGTGTTTTATGTTGCCCGTCGAGGCATGATCAAAAAATGAAAGTTGTAGTTCCAGCTGTTCTTGTACCAATGATCTTCAAGTACTATCATGAGACCCCATTAGGGGGGCATTTAGGCATCTTCAACCCCCGAGAAAAGATTCGTGAAATGTTCATCTGGAAGGGTATGGACGGAGAAATCCGTGAATTGGTAAAATCTTGTAAATCATGTTGGCTTAGTAAACCTACCATGTCAACTAAGCAAGGGCTTTTGTCTTCTCATCAAGCGTCGCGCCCCATGGAACGTCTCTACATCGATTACGTAGAACCCTTCCCCCAGTCAAAGGGGAATGCCAACAAGTTCATCCTTGTATGTTTAGATGGTTTTACTAGATTTTCTTGGTTATTTCCAACTAAGCTGGCTACCGCCCAGTCCACCATTACTTGTTTAAATTCCATTTTTGCTTCTTTCGTTCCGTGTCAAGATATTGTGTCTGATAATGCTAAAGCTTTCACATTGAATCTCCTTCGTAAATTCTGTTTTGATCTGTCCATATCTCATGTGATTACTTCTGCTTATTATCCTCAACCATCTCTAGCGGAATGGGTCAATCGTAATCCGAGATCGGCCCTTATTGCCTATCATCACGACGATCATTCTAGGTGGGACACATCCCTGCATTAGTTAGCTTTTGCTTTGAATTCTGCGGTTCATGAATCCCATAAATTTACTCCAGCTTCTTTGATGTTCAAGTTTGTTCCAAACACGCCGCTCTCTAACCTTTGGTCTCTGAGTGACATTCTACCTGAGACAATAGATCCTGATAACATTAAAGATCTTTGGAAGAAGGCTAAAGCCAATCTTAAAGTGTCTCATGAAAAGGTTAGGGAAAGATATAATCGTGGACGGAGACCCACCCATTTGAAGGTAGGCGACCAGGTTATGGTCAAGAAGTTTGTTCCCGCGGGCAAGCTTGCCCCCAGATTTCATGGGCCATGTATTATTCTTGATTTCCTTACACCCGTTACTTTATTATTAAGCAATCCAGCCACCGAGAGGATATTTAGGGTTCACCTGTCGCAGGTGAAACCTGTGTAACTTCAGCGCTAACTTAGCTGGGTTTTAATTTTTTGTTACATTTTGAAAGAATTCGGAAGGTTATATTTTTTTGGTTTCATTTTCAGGCCTTCTGCCCCTTGAATTAGGTCTCTTGTATTAAAATATTCCTTGTACAACCTCCCCCGACCAGTTAAACTGCTATCCTGTCCTCGCCATGGCCATTACCATGCTCCCGTCTCCTGCTCAAACACACCAGTGGCTAATTGAAATGAAATAAAACCTCCACGCCGCTGGCCCTTCAGCCTCACCACAAAGACTGTGCCCTAAAAACATTATGGTCCAACAAAATTCTGCCGCCGAGATCTTAATATTTCAGTGCCCCCGGAGCCGTGCGGCGCCGTACCGTTCCTGTAGTAGAGAACGGGCCCGATCTACTCCAGTGAGGACAACCAGTGTACGGCGAGCCGGAGTCCTCCTCCCGGCCAAGGCTGATGTGCGGCGCTCCTCCGGCAACTGCCCGCGGACTACAAACAATCGTCGCGTGTGCGCCGTGCTTCACCACCACTACCCCTCTCATAGTCCGGGAGAGCGGTATCTCAGGGTACTTGAGGGGTCCGAGCGGCCTCATCCGGACACAAGCTGCTGCGGCTGGTCTCGCCATCAAGTAATAGGCAACTAATGTACTTATCCAGCTACATGGACATTCCATATCTACAATTACTACATTTTTGGAATCAACTGCAACATCTGGTGGACTTAGAAAGTTTTTTTTCCTTTCAAGAATTAAAAGTTTTTCTTTCTGAATTCAACTACTACAGCATAAAGACATTTAATCAAAAGTTACTACAAAGAATTTGGAACTGGATCAAACCACCTTAAGAAAACCTCTCTGTGAATCCTTCTGTAATTAATTTCTATATCAACATCATAACTTGGACCTCGTTTTAAAACAAAATTTGGTGTTCTTCTGTGTCACCCCTTAAAAGGAATTTTTTTTTGGGGGGGGAGGTATGTACCGGGCGGTACACCTACACGCCGCTAATTCAAACATTGCGCCAGTTGAAACTCCTCTACTGGAGGAAGCCTGAACTTTAACAACCACATTAATTCTAAGATTTCTCAGAAGATGTCACTACTGTAAATTTTGAAGTGTTCTGAACTATGTCAGTTTCGATTCGTTTTTGTTTTCTCTGTATTAAGAAGTGTGAACATTCTCTTCTAGATGGCACTACTTAAGAACTACAATTGTGCACCCTAGTGCGAAGTGAAGGAACTTCTTTTGAAGAAATTTTGTAGTCATAAGTTATTTTTTGAGTTGGCAGTATAACCCTTCTCTTTCCGCTTGTTTTGAATTTAGCCAATCCCGAATTTCTCTAATTAATTTTTGACCAATAACGTATGTCTTCTCCGATATGGAGATGTTGCCTTATGCTACCCAATAAAATTGAGGGGGGTGTGGGTTCTCACTCTTGAAAGGTCTCGAATGTTCCACGAGGGTATTTAAACTGCTGATTTTCTGGTCTCCGGGGCCACTTCAGTAATATCTCTCCTAGTGTGATTATGTAGCAGGGGGCGGGAAGCACCTCTTCCTTCGGGCAGCAGTTCTTCCATCCTGTAATGGCCATTTTATAACTTCATTTCTTGCTAGCTCAGCAGTTTAACCCTCGGGGCAGGTTCGAAACTTTTATAATGTAACTTTCCTGTAAAATGTAAAAGACACTTGGTCTAAATCCCGTCTCTTTAACTACAAATTGGGATAGAGAGTGCCTAACCCTCTCGAGCTCCCACTCACTTTGTTTTGAGGTGACTACGTTTTCATAACCGTTTTCCTTCTCTTCGTAATGTAATAAAGTTTTCCTATCGTGTCACCTCCGTAGTATGGGATTAGCCCTTGCATAAGCGGCCTAGTGTCAAATAAGGTTTTAATAAAGTGTATTAGGAGTGCAAGTTACGCCTCCACTCAAGTTGGTATTTTGGGGCCATGTAATTGTCCTGTTTCTTTACTGAATAGGCCTCAGTAGGTTGGGTATTTTTACCCCTGTTCTTATGTGCGTGGAGGGCAGCTTAAAGGTGGAGTTTGGTGTGGCCTTTGAATAGGCTTGAACTTTGAGAGCGGGTTGCTCTTTCTTAAATTTGGTTTCTGTGTGCCTCGAGCAGGCTTAACTGGGTAATTGGGAGCTAGTGCTCCTTGGTATGATTGGGGTTTTCTGCCCCTTTGTTGAACCTTGTACATAAGTAAAGTTGGGCTCATTGCTCAAGGATTGTGTGTCTGGGGGCTCGAAGCCCAAATCCATTAACAAATTGTAATTGTACATTCTTAATTTGTTGATATGCTACTGAGTACCTGTTATACTTGTTATTTCTTGATCTTGAAAAGAAAATATAACCTTTGTTAAATTAACTTTAATTTCGTAAGTTGAAACCTATTCATCCCAGCACCTTCTTTCACCTCTGCCGGTCCACAAAACATCGTAACAATAAATATTTTGTGTGCTGATTCTTGTTAAACGGTACTTTCATTGTCATTTTTGGTATCGAAGTAGTAAGGAAATGCCGGCCCCATGGTGTAGGGATAGCGTGTCTGCCTCTTACCCGAAGGCGCCGGGTTCGATTCCCGGCCAGGTCAGGGATTTTTACCTGGATCTGAGGGATGGTTAGAGGTCCACTAAGCCTACGTGATTACAATTGAGGAGCTATCTGACGGTGAGATAGCGGTCCCGATCTAGAAAGCCAAGAATAACGACCGAGAGGATTCGTCGTGCTGACTACACGACACCTCGTAATCTGCAGGCCTTCAAGCTGAGGAGCGGTCGCTTGGTAGGCCAAGGCTCTTCGGGGCTGTAGTGCCATGTGGTTAGTTAGTAATAAGGAAATATACCTTGTATAATTCCACAGTTTCACCTAAAATATTTTTTCCAACATCAGCACTGTCCTTAAAGACACAATCGCCTGGCCCCCAATTTTCCAAGAATTGTACCTTAAAAAGAGAATATGTACATATAGAATTAACTATAACGGGTTACGTGTAATAGACTACTTAGAGTCAATAAACCGCCAGGGGCACGCCTACAGCTTCGCTCTTCTTCCTCGTCAATGGAGCTGTTACATAAGGGGCCATGGGAGAGAGATAGCAGCTCGTATCTGTACAGGTCATGACATCATCAGCAAGTCTGTAAGACAGTAACATCCATAATGAATGTCTGGGCCTCTTCTCTACACTACGAAAATAATTTTATTCCATACCAGCCGTAGTGAGTGCCTCCGTGGCTCAGGCGGCAGCGCGCTGGCTGCGTTCCGTGGTTCAAATTCCAGTCACTCCATGTGAGATGTTTTGCTGGACAAAGCGGAGTTGGGACAGGGTACTCCGGTTTTCCCTATGATCCTTCATTCCAGCAACACTCTCCAATATATTTTCATTTCATCTGCCAGTCTTTAATCATCGCCCCAGAGGAGTGCGACAGGCTTCGGCAGCCGGCACAGTTCCTATCCTCGCCGCTAGATGGGGCTTCATTCATTCCATTCCAGACCCGGTCAATTGGCTGGAAACAGGCTGCGGATTTTGACTGGCACTGGCTATAGAACACGTCGTTGACGGGAAAAATACTTGGCAGGTGCATGGTTATAAGTTTGTCCACCTCTCACATTGTTCCTCAGACTCTGAGGCACACCTCTCCCTGTCAGCGGCTTGTCGTGACGTACGCGCTTCCTTGCTCTCTGTGGCCCTTCACAGTTACATATTATTGCTGAGATTGATTTGATCTCTTCCTCCTTTCATGACGTCCCTTCACGACTTTTCTCATTTAGATAGTTATCTTCACAATTTTCCTTGCCGATATGGGTTGACGAGCACGCGGTTTTCACCTGTAAGACAGTCATGGCAGAAACACCACGACTAAACAATATTTCCATGTTAGCGGTGCTCGGCGTTGACATGGACTAAGCAACAAAAATCTAAATTCATGAATATCTCTTGTTATCATAACCGGTGCGGTGAAAAAGTGTATAAGACGTAAGTGAACGTAAATTGTATTATTTTTTACTTTTGTTACGCCATGTTTATCCATAGGACCAATAATAACAGTTCTTTGAGAATTACATTTTAGGCCTTCCACTAAACTATCATTTCAATCTAGCGTGATTAAAATGATTTATATCCTAGATTGCAGTGCCTTATTCCCCGACTTTGCATACAGATTTTCATTAAATTCTGTTCATCCATTCTCTCGTAATGTACGTACATACATACCTAGGGAAGACAGACAGACAGACAGACAGACAGACAGACAAAGATGACGGAAAAGTAAATATTGCATTTCCTTTGTACTGTGTACACGACCGATACAGAAATACCATTCGTTTTTAATTCTGAGCAACGTACAGACAAATCTCTTATTTCTATACGTAGAGCCCTGAGCGGATATACAAAATAATATCCGCCTCCGCTCCGCATCCGCATTTCCTTCATCCGCATCCGCAAACTGTTATCCGCGGATAATTTAAATACTCAACTACAGTATATTACACCCAAGGTATTGAAATGCAACAGGCCTGACACCTGGCACCAGAACCCCTACAGCCACAGGTTTGTGAGGGATTTTCGCTTGCGACAACTACCGACGTATTGACTTTTGTCCCTTCGTTCCATTAATTACGGGGAGGAGCCAGTTAGGCTTACGTCAGATTTACGGCTGTATGGTTTCAAGGCTCTATGTATATCACCATTCTTCCATATCACTGTTGAGGGACGCCTAACCACAACCAAAAATAAGAGCATATCTGAGTGAAAATCAATAAACTTCATTATTTAGAAATTATCCACACTGCCATACAGTTTGTATTCGCCAAGACACTAACTTCGCGCATCCGTGCAGGGCTCTATCCATAGGCTCTATATACCAGGTGGCTCTCGAACGCCGTACTTTCTACTTATAAATGCCCCGCATGCACGAATGATGAATGGGATGTCTACCAACTGATTTTCACAGGTGAACTACTGCCAGCCGGCAGGTTACGTCAGAATATGAAGAGATAAGGACCGGAGTGTGGCTCGCAGCAAGTTACTCAGCGCTACCGGTTTAATGCATAGTTACAGGCTGGTGTATTGTACAGCCGCACTATATTTGCAGTCTGCATATCAGCAGTGGCTAGTGTGTTAAGCAGCGACGAATACACAGACATTATTTTAATCTGGACAATCTGGTCGGAATGCAACAGAAGCTCCAAACAGACGTATGCCTTCTACACACGTACTTCACTGAACAGTATTACTTTTCGTTTCATACAAGCAACTCTTCCATCGAGTGGAATGTCTACATGTGTATAAATTAATTTATTAGATTTCCTTTTCTGCATCCTTGGCGTGTCTACAAACAGTGGCGGCGATTAGGGGATGGGGCGAGGAGGGACAGTCGCCCCTCCCCACTTTGTGGAGTAAAAATTACACTTTTATTCCACCTTAGCCAGCTGGAACTAGGAATTATTTAAAATAAGCTGTTTGTACAAACCTTGTTATCTTATCTGCTAATTCCTTCGTTTATTTTATTTAATTATTAACATAATTCTTGACGGAAATATGCACAAAATGTTGTTTGTCACGTACAGCCTCAGCATTTGCCTGGTATGAAAATGGGAAATCACGGAAAATCATCTTCAGGGCTGTCGACAGTGGGATACGAAACCACTATCTCCCGAGTGCAAGTTCACAGCTGCACGCCCGTAACCCCACGGCCAGCTCGCCCGGTACAATTACATAGATGTACGGCATGATTATGCAATTAAAAATCATTTAGTATTTGAATACACACTAAGAAACTAACAGACAATAAAGAGACTGTCAGACTGACGAATGCACGCGGCAAGCGGGTGAATTACAACGCAGTGGCCACGACCTCGGCAAAAAATATGTATCCCTACTACCCTTTCTCACAGTACATGCAAAGTCTCCACTACTTGCCGTAGCGCTATACAATAAAAGAAAGATTTAGCATATAAGACAACAAGGCTTGTACAAATAGCTTTTTTAAAATAATTCCTAGTTCCAGCTGGCTAAGGTGGAATAAAATGTAATATTTACTCTACAAAGAGGGGGTGGGAGCGACTGTCCCTCCTCACCCCACCCCCGAACCGCCGCTACTGTTTGTAGACACGCCAAAGATGCAAAAAATGAAATCTAATAACTTAATAACACGTGTAGACATTCAACTCGAAAAAGGAGTTGATTGTATGGAACAAAAACTAATACTTTTCTGCGAAATATGTGTGTAGAAGGCGTACGTCTGTTTGGAGCTTCTGTTGCACTCCGACCAGGTTGTCCAGCTTAAAACAATGTATGTGTATTCACCGCTGCTGATCACACTACCCATTGCTGATATGCAGACGGCAAATATAGTGTGGCTGTACCATACACCAGCCTAGAACTATGCGGTCTAAAACGATGTTTACTAATGCAAGGGGTGCATTAGACCAGTAGCACTGAGTAACATGCTGCGAGCGACATTTCGTTTCTTATCTCTTCATGTTTTGACGTAACCTGCCCGCTGGCAGTAGTTCCCCTGTGAAAATCAGTTGGTAGACATCCCATTCATCATTCGTGCATGCGGGGCATTTATAAGTAGAAAGTACGGCGTTCGAGAGCCACCTGGTATATATAATAAGAGTTTAGTCTGTACATTGCTAAGAATTCAAAAAGTATGGTATATCTGTATCGGTCATATCCCCAGTAAAAAGGAAATGCATTTTTTAATTTCCCGTCATCTTTGTCTGTCTACCTGTATGTACGCATGTATGTATGTATGTACGCGCATCACGAGAAAATGGCTGAAGAGAATTTAATGAAAATCGGTGCGTAAGGTCGAGGAATAAGTCGCTACAATGTAGGTTATAAATAACTGTATTCACGCTGGGTTGAAATGATAGTTTCGTGGAAGGCCTAAAATGCAATTATCAAATATGTATGATATTGGCTGTCCTATCGATAAATACCGCATAAGGAAAGATATACATAATCAAATCTTCGATCATTTATGTCTTATACATTTTTACCGTACCGGCTATGATAACAGAGATATTCATGAACTTGAATTTTTGTTGCTGAGTCCATATCAACGCCCAGCCACGAAAAAAATCTGTAAACAGGATTTAATTAAAATCGGTATGTACAGTCTGGGAATAAGAAACTATAGTCTAGGCTATAAATAGTTTTATTCACACTGGTTGATACAGTAGTTTAGGGGAAGGTGCCTGATATTTAATTTTTAAATACCTACGTTATTGGACCTATCGAAAAGTACTACAAAAAAGTTATAGAGCATAGAATTTCCGATCACTTATGTCTTATACAGGTTTACGTTACTGACTATGATATGAGTGGTCGTGGTGATGATTATTGTTTTAAGAGGAAGAACAACTAGGCAACCATACTTAAACTAGAATTCAGTGTACAATGTAGAATTCCGTAGTGAAGGACGGGTACCTCAGACTAGGACGAATTTGGGCACTTCTGCTTTCCGTAGACTTAAAGGTCTCTGGTTGAACTGCCGCCTGTGCGGGGATGTGGTTGTTGGGGCCAACACACACACCCACTCAGACGCGTTTAAACTCCCCTGCCCGGGGGTGTCAATAGGAAAAAATTATAAAAACTGTTCCATTTCCTCCGCAGAATACACTTGCGGTATCCGCTGCCTTTCCTAATCTCCTGTGGCCCTCGCGTTGGTGACTACGAGACTCCTAGCTGAGCCTAGCACCTCAGTTTCATCTGTCCCGCCCGACCTTCCTTGACCAACAGTTGTTCTCGTCCGACCCTGACGGTATGGGGTTTGCGAGGCGAGGCGATTATCCAGCTGTATTCCAGGAGCAACAAAAGAGCTGTACGTCTCTTCCCACGAGGAAGAGTTAAGAGGTTATCTGAGAGCAGTGGTCTCCCCACCAGTCGTCTGGAGCTGTTCTGTGAGGAAATACAGAGAGGAACTGTTTTTATGGCTAGCACCACCACATCCCGCGTTAATGAGCGGACCAGAGTAGTTCAGGACGTGCTTGGCGTCAAGATTACGGGCGAAAGTTAAATCAGAGTCGTGAGATGCACAGATACAGTAGTAATTTAGATGGCCATCACTGGGGCAGCAGGGCTTCAGTAGCGTGGAGATCGCCTCTATTTTGTTGAGACAGACAAATTGTCCCATTTTGTCCGCATTTGTGACTTGAGAGAATAACGTACCTTTTCTCATAAAGACTGGGAGCAGCTCGCAACAGCTGCAGGACAAAGAGTGTCTGAAATATAATAATTGATATAGCATAGATGAACGGATTAGCCCTGCACGAGACGGTGGCGTGCCAGATGCGAAGGTGCCGCATGCGACCCGTGCCACTAGCGACCGCATAATCGGTAACCGTGTCGGATGCAACCGGCGTTGACAAGCAAATTTTTTTTTTGCTAGTTGTTTTACGTCGCACCGACACAGATAGGTCTTACGGCGACGATGGGACAGGAAAGGGCTAGGAGTGGGAAAGAAGCGGCCGTGGCCTTAATTAAGGTACAGCCCAGCATTTGCCTGGTGTGAAAATGGGAAACCACGGAAAACCATTTTCAGGGCTGCCGTCAGTGGGTTCGAACCTACTATGTCCCGAATACTGGATACTTGACAAGCAAATTGTCATTTAATAAGTTCTGTCATCACCCAAGATAAGACAAGCTAAACAACGTGCAATGCCATTTCAATAAGTCCTATAAGCAGCTACTGCCCCTACTTTACATAACACTTCTGGGGGAAACTAGTTCTACAACACGAAACATGGTGATGCGTTTACGTCTTTTCCCACCGGGCGAGTTGGCCATGCGGTTAGAAGCGCGCGGCCCTGATGTTGCATCCGGGAGATAGTACTTTAATTAAGACCATGGCCGCTTCCTTCCCATTCCTAGCCCTTTCCTATCGCAACGTCGCCTTAAGACCTGTCTGTGTCGGTGCGACGTAATGCCACTAGCAAAATAAAAAAAGGATCCTAATTCTCAGAAATTATTTACGACTTAGGCCTACTTAGTTTTCGTGTCCTATTAGTACCAGGAGTGTCCGAGGACGTGTTCGGCTTGCCTGGTGCAGGTCTTTCTACCTGACTCCCTTGGGCGGCCTGCGCTTCTGGATGCGGGATTATGATAATGAAGTAGGGAGAGATGAATCCCGGTTTCGGCACGTAGCCTACTCCTCTCGAATAATACCAAGGGGTCTGCTCAATGCTTTACGTCGCCATCCGACGGCCGAATCACCATCAACAGCATCATATCCCCTCACTCCATTTGAACACTGCGAAAAGGTTTGGATTTGAATCCAGGCTTTTGGCATGCAATCTAATGATTAGAAACTGTCTACCACCAACTTTCCTACCCTGCCGGCCAACATTCTGATGGTGATTTTTCATCCAGGCTAAGTGGCTCAGACGGCTCAGACGGTTGAGATGCTGGTTTTCCGACTCCAACTTGGCAGGTTCGATCCTGGCTCAGTCCGGTGGTATTTGAATGTGCTCAAATACGTCAGCTTTGTGTCGGTGGATTTACTGGCACGTAAAATAAGTGCTGCGGGACTAAATCCCGGCACCTCGGCGTCTCCTTAAACCATAAAAGTAGTTACTGGGACGTAAAGTCACAAACATTATATTATTTTTCTTTCGACCAATGGCACTCGAACCTGCTAACCACGGTGTCAGACCTTTATTTTAGAAAAGACCAAGTTAGCTACTTATAAGCAATCTGCCACTTGGTGACAGCCTTTAATGCAGATCAATTGTAAGTGATTGATGGGTCGTATGCGGCACGATGCTTATCCACGCGGTCGCACGATAATGGCCGGGTCGCATCGGGCACGGTCGCATCTGGTACGTAACCCACGAGACACTGAAGGCAACAGAGTGAGGCACGTCAAACTTCTATCTGAGGTTCGCAACTGGTCGGTGGGTGCAGGGTGGTCACGGCTGGTCTGAGGTCCGACAGCTCTACACGCTGACCGGCCAACCGAGCAGAGAAGAGGTGGTCACGACTGGTCTGAGGTCCGACAGCTCAATACCCTGACCGGCCAACCGAGCAGAGAAGAGGTGGTCACGACTGGTCTGAGGTCCGACAGCTCAACACCCTGACCGGCCAACCGAGCAGAGGAAAGGTGGTCACGGCTGGTCTGAGGTCCGACAGCTCAACACCCTGACCGGCCAACCGAGCAGAGAAGAGGTGGTCACGACTGGTCTGAGGTCCGACAGCTCAACACCCTGACCGGCCAACCGAGCAGAGGAGAGGTGGTCACGGCTGGTCTGAGGTCCGACAGCTCAACACCCTGACCGGCCAACCGAGCAGAGAAGAGGTGGTCACGACTGGTCTGAGGTCCGACAGCTCAACACCCTGACCGGCCAACCGAGCAGAGGAGAGGTGGTCACGGCTGGTCTGAGGTCCGACAGCTCAACACCCTGACCGGCCAACCGAGCAGAGAAGAGGTGGTCACGACTGGTCTGAGGTCTGACAGCTCAACACCCTGACCGGCCAACCGAGCAGAGGAGAGGTGGTCACGGCTGGTCTGAGGTCCGACAGCTCAACACCCTGACCGGCCAACCGAGCAGAGAAGAGGTGGTCACGACTGGTCTGAGGTCCGACAGCTGTACAGTCTGACCGGCCAACCGAGCAGAGAAGAGGTGGTCACGACTGGTCTGAGGTCCGACAGCTCTACAGTCTGACCGGCCAACCGAGCAGAGAAGAGGTGGTCACGACTGGTCCGTGGTCCGACAGGTCAACACCCTGACCGGCCAACCGAGCAGAGAAGAGGTGGTCACGGCTGGTCTGAGGTCCGACAACTCTACAGTCTGACCGGCCAACCGAGCAGAGAAGAGGTGGTCACGGCTGGTCTGAGGTCCGACAGCTCTACAGTCTGACCGGCCAACCGAGCAGAGAAGAGGTGGCCACGGCTCTACCGTGGCTCTACTCCTCTGCATTCGGAAGACGGGACAGGGCTGGATTCACGGCTGGCCCCAACCGTCAGCTGTCCTGAGAATGATTTTCCGTGGTTTTCCATTCTCCTGCACTAAGGCTAATGCCGGGACAGTTCCTAGTGCAGGCCACGGCCGCCCACCCCCTCACCTTCTCCGCACATCTCCTTCTCCGATACAAATCTCCCGGCCTGAGAGACGTCGTCACCGTCTAGCAGGCCCGCCTCCCCCTTCAGGGGAGGAATGAAAACATTTTGGTAGCAGTAGTCCGCAACTAAGGTAATCCTAATGTAGGTCGGTGACGCAAGATACAGTATTAAAATATCAATAAATCAAATCAATCAATCAATCAATCAATCAATCAATCAATCAATCAATCAATCAATCAATCAACCAATCAATCAATCAATCAATCAATCAATGGAAATTGATGAGTGTTCCGTGCTTGGTTGGTCCTGAAATGGACTATTCGTAAATAAGTTCTCTTACATACTTGTTGCTGAGTAGCAGCACCCTCGTGGAAGAATCAGCCGGTTAAATCGAGTGCGGAGCTATCTCTCCACTGATAGCTCACAATATATATAAAACTGATCAAGCATAACATTACATTGGCCTTTGTTGTGATGTGATTTGTCTCTTCTGCTTCCACTCATCTCCCATAGATGGCATCACTGCTTGCCTGAATGTTGGTTGAAAGTAGGTGGGGAATTAGATAACTTTGCACATGCCACATGACGGGACTATAGCTAGTCTGGAATAAAGCTGGACGATCTATGGCTAACTTCCAATTAATTTTGTCGATAAAGATCAAATGTGTGACGAGAGATATGGGAACCCCTGATCCTGGAGCAAGCAGGCGGGCCGAAGCGAATGGAGACGTTAACACATGGCTGAATGTCGGTCGTGTCAACAAAGATCTTTATAGCCTCCACTCCATTACGTCAGTCACGGTTTAACACACACACTGGGATGTTTAGACCGCACCGCTCCATCACATAACAATACTGAAGCTGTGAAATGTTTCAATTACTATGTCCTGAAAATCGCTTTGCATTTCCAGACATCCAACAAGAAGCAACCACAGGAGAACCTAAAGCATTTTACTGAGTGCACCTGATTCACTCCCATCAGTGAACACTTGCTCGTGGTCTGCTGTCTTCACCCCACCCCGTCCCATCAAGTGCGAAATATTTACATAAATATGTAGTAAATATGTAATAACATGTGTAATAGTATTAATGTCCGCCTCTGTGGTGTAGTGGTTAGTGTGATTAGCTGCCACCCCAGGAGGCCCAGCTTCGATTCCCGGCTCTATCACGAAATTTTAAAGTGGTGCGAGGACTGAAACGTGGTCCACACAGCCTCGAGAGGTCAATTGTTCGACTCCCTCCTCAGTTATCCTACAAGTGCTTTTCCGTGGTTTCCCACTTCTCCTCCAGGCAACTAACTTAAGGGCATGGCTGCTTCTTCCCTCTTCCTTGTCTATCCCTTCCAATCTGCCCATTCCCACACAAAGCCCCTGTTCAGCATAGCAGGTGAGGCCGCCTGTGCGAGGTACTGATCCTCCTTCCCTGGGGAGTACACAGATTAAGGTTTTGTTATGACGCATGATATGAAACAATAATTCTTTTATATACCTCCATATTTTATGGTAAAGTTATCGCCGTTGCTTTAGATAATATACTGTCTTCTGTTTTCTAATTTTGACAGTATTACATAGTCAAATTAAAGACATAATGAAAATACTTCACCGGGCGAGTTAGCAGTGCGGTTAGGGGCGCGCAGCTATGACCTTGCATCCGGGAGATAGAGGGTTCGAACCCCACTGTCGGCAGCCCTGAAGATGATTTTCCGTGGTTTCCCATTTTCACTCACCTTAATTAAGGCCAATGCCTCTTCCTTCCCATTCCTAATCCTTTCCTATCCCGTCGTCGCCATAAGACCCATTTGTGTCGGCGCGACGTAAAGCAAATGGTAAAAAAATCAAGTGTTTAAAAAGAATAAAGAAAGAGTACACCACACAATGTATTGTTGTACCCTCATGCCCTGAAAGTGAAACAAAAAATGTTACTATATACAGTAGAAAGTTAATCTATATATAAAATAAGAGTTTTGTCTGTACATTGCTCAGAATTTGCAAATAATGGTATTTCTGTATCGGTCATGTCCACAGTAACAAGAAAATGCACTTTTTACTTTTCCGTAATGTCTGTCTGTCTGTCTGTCTGTCTGTCTGTCTGTCTGTCTGTCTGTCTGTCTGTCTGTCTGTCTGTCTGTCTGTCTGTCTGTACACGCATCACTAGAAAACGGCCAAAGAGAATTCAATGAAAAACGGTATGCAAAGTCGGGGAATAAGTCGCTACAATCTAGGCTATAAATAATTTTATTGACGCTGATAGGAATGATAGTTTAGGGGAAGGCCTAAAATTTAATTTTCAAATATTTATGTTTTTAATAGTCCTATCTTCATAACAATTATGAAAAGTCGAGGAATACGTCGCTACAATCTAGCCTATGAATAATTTTATTCACTCTGAGTGAAATGGTAGTTTAGGGAAAGGCCTAAAATTTAATTTTTAGATATTTACGTTATTAGTGGTCCTATTTCATTGAAAATTGGTATGCAAAGTCGGACAATGAGCCACTACAATTTAAACTATAAGTAATTTTATTTACGCTGAGTGAAATGGTAGTTTAGGGGAAGGCCTAAATGTAATTCTCAAATATTTATATTATTAGTTGTCGTATCGATAAATACTACATAACCAAAGTTATAGAGAATTAAATTTCCGACCATTTATGTCTTATGCATTTTTACCGTACCGGCTATGATAACACAGATATTCATGAATTTGTATTTTTGTTGCTAAGTCCATATCAACGCCGAGCCACGAGAAAATTGGTTAACAGAATTTAATGAAAATCGGTATATGGAGTCGGGGAATAAGAAACTACAGTCTAAGCTATAAACAATTTTATTCATCCTGGATGAAATTGTAGTTTTGGGGGAAGGTGCCTAAAATGTAATTTTTAAATACAAATGTTATTGGTCCTATCGAAAAGTACTGCATAAAAAAGTTATAGAGAATACAATTTCCGATAATTTATCTTTTATTCAGTTTTACCGTACCGACTATGATAAGACTGGTATTTCAGAGTCGGAAGAAAACGAAATATGAAGGCCTATAATATCGAAAGTGCATAACATTGATCAACAATACCATTACATTGACCATTGTTTATTGTGATGTTTTTTGTCTCTGATGCTGCCTCTCAACTCCGATAGATGGGATTACTGCTGCGTACCGAGTATAACAGCCTGACTGAATATTGGCGGGAAATAGCCGGGGAGTTAGAAAACTCTCTTCTTTGGCATGCCATTCCTCTGGTTCATACATTTTCTGATACAGCTGGTACGTAACACACTGGTTCATCATAGTATTTCAGCTATTCGATCCCTACTTCGACGCGCTGTTTTGAATGAGCAATGTGCAGAGCCTCACTTAGTCGTAGTAGTAGTAGTAGTATTATGGCCTGGTCTAGAATAAAAATTTAGGCCTTTTCCAAATTATAGCACCACAATATTCACTAAACTCAAAATTCAACTCTGAAAAGAGCCGTTTCTTAGGAAAAGCTTCTTTCTCTTCACTTTTATTAAATTCTACATTCAATTTATTCCAAACTAGCAGTGAAGAGGGGGTTTCTCTTCTGGCTTGGAGGAAAAATTTGCCTTCAATTCAGATAGATTTTTCCGCCGCCAGTGTAGTGAATTGATATTTTCCGACTCATCGGGTACTCCTAGGAAACAGAATAGTAATTGGGCATAGTTTTTGCCCTGGAGCTTCACTATTCGACCCTCTCCCCGCCGAAGAAAGCCGAAGAGTGTTCATGGATCACGGCTGTCTGCGGTTTGGTCATTCCAGGTCTGGAACTTTGGACTGTTAGATAGGCAGCGTAGTCCTCTTCGTTAAAAGTGAGAAAATGTGTGGTGTTTCATTTGAACGAGTATTTCGTAATATGAAAGCATTGCTTTTACTCGCGCCATTGTATGTTCATTTCAGTTGGGAAAACCACTAAGACAGTCTTTCTGAGAATGGAAAAAGGCATTATAATGTAAACTTCCCAACCTGATTGTGACTGATGGTATGAAATTGGGTCTACCATTACAGTGAAAATTCCCTCAGTCTTCATATGAGAAAAGATGTTTGGTGACCTCCCGTCGCGTTTCTAGGGTAACGTTAAGAGCTATACAATTTAAGACCATCTTGCTTACAACGTGTACACTACCTATCCTAGAATTCTGTATACAATGTAGAATTCCGTAGCGAAGCACGGGTACATCAGCTAGTATAGAATATGTATGTTAACCCCTATTAAGTAACACAAACAGCACTGTAACATGCGCAGCGTATCCCCAAGTACTACTCCATGTTGTGGCGCTGATCCGATAAAATTCTCTTGTAGGCTGAGAAGGACGTTCATCATCGCAGGAAGTCACCGATGCATATTTTAAAAGATAAAACTAGCTGGGTGAAATATCTTCCGGGAGCTCTTCTGGTTCGCCAGTAATGATCTTGCGAACAGATAGAGAACTTGAATAGCCTGGATTTCGTTTCAAGACTGCAAGGAGTTTGTCAGAACTCTGAGCACTGAAAGGCGCCTAGCCATCCCAGATTCTGAGAAAGGATTAGTACTCTTGTATGCGGTCTAGACACTCAGACCTACTGTATTTCGCAGTCAAAGACTTAGAAATCCCAATTTTAAAGGTATTTTAAAGCGAACTTTAGCAAACTGAAATATATTCTGTACGAGATGAAATTCACCAATTAGTTTGAAAACTGAACGAGCTGACAAAATGTTTAAACATTTTTGAATAATTACTAATAATACTGTTATTTGCTTTACGTCCCAGTAACTACTTTTACGGTTTTCGGACACGCCGAGATGACGGAATTCAGTCCTGCAGAAGTTCTCTTACGTGCCAGTAAATCTACCGTCAAAAGGCTGACGTATTTCAGCACCTTCAAATACCACCGGACTGAGCCAGGATCGAACCTGCCAAGTTGGGGTCAGAAGGCCAGCGCCTCAACCGTCTGAGCCACTCAGCCCGGTGCATAATTACTTAGATGAAAATCCACAGCCTATTTCCAGTCATTCGACCGGGTCATGAATGGGATGAATGAAGCCCCCATCTAGCAGCTAGGATAGGAATTGTGCCGGTCGCCGATGCCTGTCGCACTCTTCTGGGGCAATGATTAATGAATGACAGATGAAATGAAATGATATTGGAGAGTGTTGTTGGAATTAATTACGACAGGGAAAACCGGAGTGCCCGTAGGAAAACCTGTCCCGCCTCCGCTTTGTCCAGCACAAATATAACATGGAGTGACCGGGATTTGAACTAACAAACCCAGCGGAGAGAGCCCGCCGCGCTGCCGCCTGAGCCACGGAGGCTCTGAATAATTACTTACATACGTACAAAAATGTTACATTCTTCACACGATATCTAAAAACATGCAATATTACTAAGAATATGTAGAATTGAACACAGGTATAGCCATATCAGAATCACAATTCGCCGACATTTTTCATTTTCAGCTGTCTACAAGTAAAGGACTGGAATATGTAATGACACATCCAAGACTTCAGTATTTTCTGATAAACCCGGTGAGATAAGCATTGAGAAATGTCATGTTCCTCTGGAATTGAAATACTGGTGCGTTTTTCGTCCACAGCAAGATGTGTAGTATCCTCTGCCAGTACCACATTTCAAATGCATGTTGATAGCCCATGTCTCAAACGTATGCAAAAAGACAGCTTCTAGAATAATAACAGATGATTATTACCGAGAAATAGCGGGATTTCTCTGTTCGAGACCGACTGTGTAAAGTACATCACTGACGATCCAACCCTGGCCCAGTCCATCTCATCACATCCACCAGAATTCCTTCTCAGGGCAAAATGTTGACAGTCCGCCGCTTCGAAGGCATGTTAAGCGGCTGGAGCTTTTTCTCCATGCCGTGACCGCGGGTTAAGAGGCGCCCTTCCTTCCGTTATTGTGGAGCATACGAGCTCCAGCGAGCCTCGAACCCGCCACCTCCAAGAGAGAAAGGTCTTGAGAATTGTATTTAAGTGTTGCTGTAGGGAGCAAACGTGCGGCACTAGAAGATCAAACAGTGCTGTGTGCAATGTGGCGAAATACTGTGACAACGTCTTGTTCAGCATTCTGTTCCTTGCCCCAAAATGTCAATTCTGCTACGGTTACATAACAGTGCAACGGTTTCTGAAGTCCGATGACCTACTACGTTTCAGTTAAGAGGACAGCCAGTCATTTTGTAGAAAACGTAATGGTTCTCCAGACATAACGATTCATCTCACGAACTTTCCTTTTTGCCAAATTTAAAATTACAATTTAACTTTTCAGTTGTAATACAACAAAATTGTTATGTCCAGACCAGATGAAGTCAAGTAAACATTTTACTTTCCTTATTAACACTTAATACCCTAAATAACTCACATTTAGCACTAGAGAGATAATTACATATTCAGGAGCGTTGGGATATTTCACATACTTGTAAGCGATCCTTATATAGAATTACGATATTTTACAGTACATTACTGAAATAATTGTGTAGCAATTAAGCAAGAAAGTTTGAGAAAAGTCCGCGTCTGTGGTGTAGTGGTTAGTGTGATTAGCTGCCACTCCCGGAGGCCTAGGTTTGATTCTCGGCTCTGCCACGAAATTTGAAAAGTGGTACTAGGGCTTCTTTATTTTTAAAGGAGATCCCAAGTACATATTTTCAGGTCTGTAATATCTTCAGTTTCTGGGTTATAAGTATCCTCATTAAAGGCATTCAACCGGTTTTCACCCTTTTTCACCCCTCCTATCGGGATCTTCTGAAAACAAAAAATACGTGTTTCTTTATTTTAGAGAAGATTCTAAATACCCATTTTTAGATCTGTAAACTTTAAAAGTTTTGAGATATAGATACACTCATTTTAAAAATTCACCTCCCTTTCCACGCCCCCTCCCCATTAATTGAATTTTCCAAAAACAAAAGTACGTGTTGCATTATTGTTTAAGGAGATCCCAAATACCAATGTTCAGGTCTTTAATATCTTCAGTTTCTGAGATATAAGTATGCTCATTAAAGGCATCAACCAATTTTTCATCCTTTTTCACCCTTCATATTGGGATTTTCCGAAAACAAAGAATACGTGTTTCTTTATTTTTAAAGGAGATTCTAAACACCAATTTTTACATCTGTAAACTTTTAAAGTTTTCAGGTATAGATACACTCATTTTAAAAATTCACCCCCCTTTTCACCCTCCCATTAATTAGATTTTCCAGAAACCAAAAAAATACGTGTTTCTTTATTCTTAAAGGAGATCCCAAATACCAATTTCCAGGTCTGTAACATCTTCAGTTTCTGAGATATAAGTATCCTCATTAGTCATTCAACCCTGTTTTCACCCTTTTTCACCCCTCCTATTTGGATTTTCCGAAAACAAAAAAATACGTGTTTCCTTATTTCTAAAGGAGATTCTAAATACCAATTTTTACATCTGTAAACTTTGAAAGTTCTGAGATATAGATACACTAATTTTAAAATTTCACCCCCCTTTTCACCCCCTTAGCCACGAAATATCCAGAAATCCCTTAGCGAGTACCTACATTGTACTATAAATGTATCCTCCAAATTTCATTTCAATATGTCCAGTAGGTTTGGCTCGGGGATGATGAATCAGTCAGTCAGTCAGTCAGTCAGTCAGTCAGTCAGTCAGTCAGTCAGTCAGTCAGTCAGTCAGTCAGTCAGTCAGTCAGTCAGTCAGTCAGTCAGTCAAGACATGTTATTTTATATATATTGATTTCGTAGAAAATTGTCGTTCTGAATGAAATGAAAATCCACAGCCTCTTTCCAGTCATTCGTCGAGTCAGGAACGAAATGAATGAAGCACCATCTAGCGGCGAGGATAGGAATTGTGCCGGCTGCTGAAGCCTGTCGCACTCTCCTGGAGCAGTGATAAATGATTGACAGATGAAATTAAAAGAAATTGGAGAGTGTTGCTGGAATGAAAGACGACAGGGAAAACCGGAGTACCCGGAGAAAAACCTGTCCCGACTCCACTTTGTCCAGCACAAATCTCACATGGAGTGACCGGGATTTGAGCCATGGAGGCTTTCCTTCATTCTGAACATTAATTATAATATACACAAAAATCAATACAGTATTATGTTGTTGTTTGGGTCAGCAGTCCCTATCCTGAGTTAAACTTTTCATTTCTACGTAACTACTAGCTCTACATCCGACATCTGCTTGTCATATCCACACCTTGGTCTACCTCTACCGTTCTTACCAACAGCACAAGTCCTGGGTGTCTTAAGATATGTCGTACCAATCTATCTCTGCTTCTCATAAAATTTTGCCATATCGATCTTCTCTCACCAATTCGATTCAGTAACTCTTCATTCGTGATTCGATTTATCCACCCCACCTTTACCAGCTTTCTGTAACACCACATTTCAAAAGCTTCTATTCCATTTCTTTCTGAGCTAGTTATCGTTGATGTTTCATTTCCATACAATGCGACTCTTCAGAAGAATGTCTTCACACATATCTTTCTAATTCCTATATCAATGTTGGAAGTGAGCAAATTTCTTTTCTTAAGAGAGGCCTTCCTTGCTTGTGCTAGTTTGAATGTTATGTCCTCCTTACTTCTGTTATCATTAGTTATTTTACTACCCGAGCAACAATATTCATCTACTTCTTGTAACACTTCATTTCCTAATTTAATATTTCCTGCATCACTTGACTTCGTTTGGCAAATGGAGAGCTGGAACGTGAGCATGAGAGAGTATCGGTCACGTAATAAAGGGTGGAATACTTTACAGATTAATGGCCGTGGTTAGAACAGCAAGCATTGCTGAAAAATGAATTGAAAACATTCCACGAATGAAGTGTAAGAGGCATAAGACGAGCAGGAACCTGAGAAAACGTGTCTTAAGCGGGAACGTTTAACCGAGGTTTGACAGTATTTATTTGGTCATGAAATGAAATGGCGTATGGCTTTTAGTGGCGGGAGTGTCCGAGGACACGTTTGGCTCGCCAGGTGCAGGTCTTTCGATTTGACTCCTGTAGGCGACCTGCGCGTCATGATGAGGATGAAATGATGACGAAGACGACACATACATCCAGTCCCCGTGCCAGAGAAATTAACCAACGGTGGTTAAAATTCCCGACCCTGCCGGGAATCGAACCCGGGACCCCTGTGACCAAAGGCCAGAGCCATGGAGCCGGACTATATGGCCATGTTGAGTAAGCCTACATTTACCAACATCAGTTACTTTTGCTCTTATCTTAGATTTCCAAAACACGGATAATGTCATCATCTCGGATAACGCTCACTTCTGCATTCACCACAGAATATATTATCTCGGTTTACCAAAACTAACCATTCGTTTCAATCTGAATTTGAACCTTAAAGTTTTCATACTGATGCACTGAAAACAAATGACTACGTGCTGCCGCCACTATCGAAATGTAAACAAGTTTTGATTTCATTTGGGGTTTGCAAATAATGTATCATACATTTTGTTCGCTCTCCACCGGAAACGAAGAAGGAAGCCTAATATGAGCGCTGTTACTGAATTTAGTGGCAGAAAGCATTAACATGAGAAGAAAAAACAAATTACAGTCTATACATTGTAAATAATTCACTCAAAACATAGGGCAGCATTCTTCAATTCTGCACTAAAAAGTCACCTAGTCGTGTACCGTACAAGATATAGTCGAGAATTCACCTTTGTGTTGGGAGTTCCAGATAACACTAACCCTGTCAAAGCTTTAGATAACCTCAAATGTATTTGAATATCAGTGTTGTCGTAGTCCTCAAAGTACGCAGCGCGTTATTTTTATCCACCTATAATGTTTTATTGCATAATCTTGGTTATATTCCCAGTGGCGAAGCGTGCTAGTATCCATTGTTACCACTGGTAACACTCTGAAAATATAAAAATAGTACTCTTTAATATTAATATTTAATATATTTGTTTCTTCCCCGGAACGTGTCGCGAGAACTCTATTGCAGTAGACAGCCACCGTCAAAGCTGAGAGAGAGACTGTTACCAACTCCAGGCAGTGGATACGCGTTACAGCTAGGCGAGTATTACTGCGCCTGCGCCAAGCAAAGCCCTTCTACCCCCGGCACTGAGATGTACCCTCCTACGTGCTCTCATGTTACCACAATACAAATTGGTAACTAATACTTGAAACGTTGCTGCTCAGCAGTACTGTGCGTTCCTTCCGCCGCGCTCAAAAGTGCACTATTATAATTTGTGTTAATTATTGTTTTCGATATAATAAGATGTGACCTTTCTTGTTAAAGTGTGAATTTATGTTTAATTCGTCTTAGGTAAAGATAGCATATAGTAATGCACAACTTATTAAACGTTAAAGTGAGTGCTGTCTTTCCACCTCGAAAATAAGTGTGTTGGTGGACCCAGAATGTTCATCTATAATATCAAGTTTCATGAACACACCAATTTCCTTAGGAAACTTCGAAGATAAAGGAAAACGTAATTGAAAAATTAGACCCACGCCTTCTCTAAAGAATTCAAACAAGGGATTGAAAAGAAGAGTACACTATTTTCATGACTCGTGGTACAGAGATCTCCATTGGTTATATGGTTATGTAAAAATGAATAAACTGTATTGTTGGTCGTGTGCTCCATTTTCCTCAGGAATGAATGCTTGGAAAGACGATGGCACGGAGAATTTATATAGTTAGAGAGTTTTAAAGAGAAGCCATGAGCTCTCAAGGAGGAGTGTGGTAACACTTTTCAAAACCTCACCCGCCGCCACTGCGAATTCCTCATCGCTCTGATTTTCTTTTTCAATTAGATATTCCAGCTGCCATCTTCAACGGCTTGGATTTCCAAAATATCGGCCAATATTTCTCCGGTAAAATTTTAAACCGGGACAATACCCATTATTGCAGATAACGCAGTTGGTGAATACGGACCTTAGTATGGTTCTGTGATCTGACAGGTACCGAGCTGTAGAGACTGGCCCACGATATGCCCGATGATAAGCGGCGTCCAAGAGAGCTGACCGTTAGGAATGTGGGCAGCCTGCAGCTTTACAAGTGCACAATGTCATTACTTCTGTAAGTGCTAGGTGTGATCCCTGGCGTCACAGCTGGTAACTCGTGGTGTAAGCTTTCGGTCCGAAAATAATTAGAAAGTTCTGACAGAACTGTAAAGCAATACAAAGAGAGCTGGTCAAATTCCCTATCAATGGAGCCAAGCGGCGTGCAGCACATAGGCTAAATAAATCTTAAGAAATTCAAGAGACCGTAATGGTCACTTCCCTTTGAAAGAAGAACAAGGTCTTCTTTTGAAATAAACAGGCATGTTTCCGGAAGGATGCACAATAGAGCCTCCCTGCCTTTCAGACCAGAAATAGCTGCGATCTGCCGCCGTAGCCGTGCGGGCAAAGAGTGGTGTGAGACTTTCTCTGCACTTGAAATAAAGTTATAATTCTGTCTGTTACATGACGGGAAAGCGGCGAGCACTTCGTGGGAGTCCTGGTGCAGATCTTGTCTGTGAGGATGTGGCCCTAAGTGGATGGCACTCACACCCAGCCTCCGACCATTGAATTCTATTTTTTTTTTTTTTTTTTTTTTTTTTTTTTTTTTGCTAGTGGTTTTACGTCGCACCGACACAGACTCCTAGACCAGCGCGCTAACCATTTAGCCATCCAGGTTAAGGTGTCAGTACCGGGCGAATTTGCCGTGCAGTTAGGATCGCACAGCTGTGAGCTTGTATTCGGGAGATACTGGGTTCGAACTCCGCTGCCGGTAGCCTTGAAGATGGTTTTCAGAGGTTTCCCATTTTCACATCAGCCAAATGCTGGGGCTGAACCTTAATTGAGGCCACGGCCGCTTCCTTCCCACTCCTAGCCCTTTCCTATCCCATTGTCGACATAAGAGTTATCTGTGTCGGTGTGACGTAAAGCCAATTGTAAATATTATAATGTCTGAAGATGAAGTTCAGTGGTGAAATGAGAGAATGAAGACAGGCCTGATCAAAAATAACAATACACCGACCACTTCCTTCCCATTCCTAGGGCTTTCCTATCTCATCGTCGCCATAAGACCTATCTGTGTCGGTGCGACGTAGAGCCTCTCCCCACCATGACACTATACTATAGCCGTGAAGGGCCTTGGCTTACCAAGCGACCACTACTCAGCCCAAAGGTCTGAAGATTACGAGGTGTCGTGTGGTCAGCACGACGAATCATCTCGACCGTTATTCTTCGCTTTCTAGACCGGGACCGCTATCCCACCGTCAAATAGCTCCTCAATTGTAATCACGTAGGCTGAGTAGACCTCGAACCAGCCCTCAGGTCCAGGTAAAAATCCGTAACCTGGCCGGGAATCGAACCCGGGGCCTCCGGGTAACAGGCAGGCATGCTACCCCTACACCGCGGGGCCGGTGTAAAACAACTCCTGCGGAGCAAAATTCCGCCACCTCTGCCGAAAATCTTAAGAGTCGTTAGTGGGACGCACAAGAGATATATTATTATTTACAATGCGTTTTACGGCGCACCGACACAGATAGGTCTTATGGCGACGATGGGAGAGGAAAGAGCTAGGAGTTTAAAGGAAGCGGCCGTGGCCTTAATTAAGGTACAGCCCCAGCATTTGCCTGGTGTGAAAATGGGAAACCACGGAAAACCATTTTCAGGGCTGCCGATAGTGGGATTCGAACCTACTATCTCCCGGATGCAAGTTGACAGCCGCGCGCCTCTACGCGCACGGCCAACTCGCCCCAGGGATTATTTAGAGGCCGGTAGGTAGGATGTTGCACGGTGCCCATGTGTTCCCACTGAGCGAATTTCTCCACGATGTAGATGCTATGAACACGGGAAGTTAGCGGCGGCAGTGAGCCTCTCATTCCCAATTCTAACAAGGGAAGGGCGCGAACCGAAGAATAGCATATCTTAGGTAATTATTTCACACACGTTAAATGAGCCAAGAATAACACAGTGACTACAATGCGTCTTTGTAAATTAACTCGTGTGACCTACAGACAGCGTTAAAATTGAGTATGTTTGAATTAGCGCGCTCGGCAACGCAGCATCTCGCACTGTCCAACAACTGACATACGCCTCTAATCGCTGTATGGGACAAGTGGTTGCATGTATAAACGTAGGCAAAGTTATTTTTGTGTTGGAAGAACAATATGGAACATGCGATCCTCGCTTTCTTTAGGTATAGTTGGCGTGGAACCGCTTTGTGGTTTCAACATTTCTACCACGAGAATCATTGTTGCGGAAGCTATAAGGAGTAATATACATTCGTGTGTAACGTCTCTTGTTATACTGATTAACCTGTATTTTCACTATAAAAATCTTGTGTGTCCGCCTTAGTGGTGTATTGGTTAGCATGATTAGCTGCCACCCTCCGAGGCCCCGGTTCGATTATCGGCTCTGCCACAAAATTTTAAAAGTGGTACAAGGGCTGGAACGGGGTCCACTCAGCATCGGGAGGTCAACTGAGTAGAGTGGGGTTTGATTCCCACCTCAGCCATCCTCGAAGTGGTTTTCCGTGGTTTCCCAGTTCTCCTCCAGGCAAATGCCGGGATGGTACCTAAGGTACGGCTATGGCTGCTTCCTTCCCTCTTCCTTCTCTATTTCCAATCTTACCATCCCCCACCAAGGACCCTGTTCAGCATAGCAGGTGAGGACACCTGGGCGAGGTACTGGTCCTCCTACCGCGTTGTATCCCCCGACCCAATGTCTCACAGTCCAGGACACTGCCCTTGATGCGGTAGAGGAGGGATCCCTTACTCACTGAGTCCGAGGGGAAAACCAACCCTGGCGGATAAATAGATTAAGAAAGAAAGATTCTGACAAGGAGAAAAATGATTAACATATAAAACTATTTTTATAAAAGTGTAAAATAATTTAAATAATGTTCGTCCTAGAAATAAAAAGACAGCTGATGGTTCCAGGTAAAACTTACAACAACTGGGACCTGGATAAATTAGAGACACGTGACTGTCGAAAACATCACCGCCTTGTGGATAAATTGAAGACAATGTCTGTCGTGAACTCATCACTGCCTTCTGAACACTATTTTGAATTACTTCCGAGAGGAATGATAGCCAGAAAAACGAGCGTCAAGAAAGCGCAGTTTCGAAGCCAAGGTGCAGCAGGTTACCACAGTAACGCCTGATGTTTACCGAGAATGGCACACCCGGGCACTCGCCGTTCACAGGAGAATGGCGAACGGCCGCCCTCTCCTCTCGGACTGCATGGAAGAAAGTCATTATCCACTTGACCACGCCGGTTCATTGACATGCCAGCTGATCCTCACACCGTCCTGTCCACTTCTCTGGAACATCCACACACTATAAGCCAATTTTCACCGGAAGAACAATTTCCAGCGTTTCCTTTCCAGAGTTTCTGTAATAATCACTACCATCGACCACCGACCCAGTTTATGAGCACTGCATCATCCGTCAGCGTGTATCTCCTCCTGCCATCATTGTCGCTTCTGTTCAGAACTGAGCTTTCTTACTATACTGGGACAATAGCTTTATATTCTCGTTCCTAAGGGAACATCTACATTAGTGTACGAGAAAATAAATCACAAAACTTCGGTCAATGCATAGAGAACGTCGCCCTCCCCTCCAAGGCCGTGCAGCTCTGAGCACAGGCGATAGTCCAAACACGAGGAGCTGCGCGATTTGGACCACGTAGCTATTAGCTTGCATTCGGGAGATAATGGGTTCGAACCCCACTGTCGGCAGCCCTGAAAATGGTTTTCCGTGGTTTCCCATTTGCACACCAGGAAAATGCCAAGGATGTACCTTAGTTAGGCCAGGGCCGCTTCGTTCCCTCTCCTAACCCTTTACTATCAAGAGCTATATAAGTATTTTATTTTATTTCATACCTTAACCCTGAGCACAGTGAAGGCTTTATTTTCGTTTATTTCATCCTTTACACGTCCGACTCATCGACTAAATGGCCAGCGTACTGCCCTTAGGTTCAGAGAGTCCCGGGTTCGATTCTAGGCTGGGTTGGGGATTTTAATGGTTTCTGATTAATTCTTCTGGCTCGGGGACAGGGTATTTGTTCATATTCAAACAACACACTACCAACCACCACAGAAACACGCAACAGTGATCACATCCCTCCATATACGTTTGGCGTCAGGAAGGGCATCCCGCCGTAAAATAGGACCAAATCTACATGCGCGAAGCAGTCCGCACCCGACACCTCGCAGGTGTGGGAAAAGCGGTTGAAGAAGAAGATTTCATGCTATAAACTCTTCGCATAGTGAAGAACTTGCTTCCCTAGTCATTCTCCATTTTCGGTACGACCATGGGACATGTATGTGGGGCAGTGAACGCATTAGCGTACATTTTCAATCATACTTGTACGCTGGAGTTGATTATGGAAATTATTTCTTCTTCTCCTTCTTCTTCTTCTTCTTCTTGGTTCGAATGGGCCTACTTTGGACCACGCTTGTTCAACTGCTGGGCGTTGATCATTGCCCAGTATTGGCGCAGTTTCTGCCAGGGTAACTCCTTTCTTCATCTCTGCCCAGTATTGGCGCAGTTTCTGCCAGGGTAACTCCTTTCTTCATCTCTGCCCAGTATTGGCGCATTTTCTGCCGGTGTAACTCCTTTTTTTCATCTGTCCAGGGGTGTAACTTTCTTCCGGGGATTTTACTGAAAAATCCATGGACTTTTTTCAGGGCGTGTCGTGCAGACCGTCTATCTTGAAGATCTGACATTCCCAGTTCTTCAATGTCCTTCTCAGTTCTGTCAGCCAACTGGTACGAATCTTCTTGTTCTTCCAGAAGACGAACAGGTGATTGGTCACTCTTTTGGGAGGCAGTCTTACTATATGGTCATAGAAATCTACGTACTCTCCTTCTCCTAGCACAATCAGGGAGCATCTCAATGTGTTCGTAGAGCTCAGAATTGTGCCGTCTACAGAATGCTTCCTCTTCCTTTACCGGACTTCAGAACTTCTTGAGAATTCTCCTCTCTCTGACTTCCAGTTTCTCCATCACACCTTTTCGGTTCAATGAAAGACACTTTAGAGCTTCTGGTCGTATGATTGACGTGTAGTGCTTCAGCTTCAGGTTGTGTGACAGGCATTTTTTATTATAAGTGTTCTTTGTAAGTCGATAGGCCAGTTTGTTCTTTAAAACATCAATCAATCAATCAATCAATCAATCAATCAATCAATCAATCAATCAATCAATCAATCAATCAATCAATCAATGACTTCCATATGTACTACGCAGTTCTGGTCCAAATATTCCAATCCGTTGTGAGAGTTTGCAACAACAAGAAGGGTGATGTGTTTACGTACGGATTTTACAAGACGAGACCGCTGAATCCCTCCCCACCTTATCCTGCCAGCAAGCAGAGTCATGGTTGGATTACGCAATAACATCCCCTCACCGACCTTGCCTCGCCATGACGCTTTCTACAGTTGTAATATTGAAAGATGCGTTCTGACAGTCCTTACTGTCTGCCTGCCCGGGTGGGGAGTAGGGGATATGGTTGCCATGGAAACGTGGGCGGACCCTCTGCGGTTGCTATGGAGATAAACCTGCTGGCCAGCTCGTGTTGCTTGGAGTTGCCAAACTTCTCACTTCTGAGTTACGTACAACAGAACACGAACAAGTGAGCCGCAAGCGAAGGGAAGGAGAAAGGAATGTGGCAACACCGTGCAATGCTTCTCCCTCCAGTCCTACCCGTCAAAACGCTTCTTTTAATATTATGGGTATCGCTGCCAGTGTCGACTGAAGAGTTACTGAAAACCTAAAAATATTGACATTTAATACTTAATTAAGATAGCTGACATTTGCTGTTAGACAGACGTAAGGCTTATTTTTCACTCTCTGGAGTTACTGTTAACAATGACCATGACAAAGTGCGTGTGTCGGTTTTGACCAGCTGACCCTGTACTTACTGTACGTTAAGCGGGTAGGTTTTTTTTTTTTTTTTTTTTTTAGATTTTGATTCAATACTATACAATAAAAGTTTCACCAAAGGAAGAGTTAGACGTGAATTACAATTAAATAGAAGTACGGCGAGTTTATACAGTTAAATTAATTTACTATTTGACTACACACTATAGTTGGGCCCACGAGAGTTTGAGTTGAGCGGCGAAAGCAGTGACTACAAAGTACGGTGCGTTGTCATAGTTACCTCCATCTGCTGCATATCACTCTTTCATATCGGCGGAGTGTTTAATAAAACATGTAAGGCTTAATGCAACTGAAAAAACTTTGACCCGTCCCTAAACTCGCGCTAATAATTCCTGCATTTAAGACAGAACATGTCATTGCCGATAAATATGAAATTTCATAATCACTAACAAAATCATCAGTTTCTGACAATAACCTCAAGAAGTGCACTCGTTGAATGCAGAATATAACTGTACAACTAGCCACTGTTTAACTTAAAAAATTAACAAACTTTTTTTAATATTCATAAAACAAAGACGTAAATACATAAAGCATAATACATAACACAGAAACACTCCGAATAATATCACAAAAGTGACTGAGAGCAAGGCAACCCACGTGGCGATAGCTTCATTAAATGTGGCATCGCTGTTATTGTTGCCATAACAACAGACCTGTTTCGGTAAAAAAAAAAAAAGTTCAGGGATGCCAACGGTGGGATTGGAAACCACCATTTCCCGAATTCAAGCTCACATCTAACGCAGCCCTAATCGCACAACCAATTCGCTCGGACATAGAAGAAGTGTCTATTCAGGATTAAACATGTGAATTTTAAGACAATCATCAATCCCTTTTTGTGAAAGAAACGCCTTCGTAGTTTCCACACTGCAATATTTCCGTAACGAGTGAATTTCGGTTCCAATCGATGCCCAGACATGAGGGGTTGGTTGATTCAGCAAGAGTTGAACAAAGTCATAGGAAGAGAAGAAGCAGAAATTGGCGTTCCATAGGATGGGAAGTGAGATAACCTGAGATATGTATCTACATAGCTGAGCGTCTCTACGAGGAGTGTTATTAAGGCACGATCTATTGACACGTTCACTCCATCACGGCTACGTGCTGAGGAGGTGATAATTATACCTCCTGCGAGGTGCTAACACCTATAATAATCATCCACATCCTTGGTTTAATTGAGGAATAAACATGCAATAACATTTCGGCGAATTAACAAAAATATGTTTCATTCCTCACTCTGAAGGAGAGAAGACTGCTACTTCTTTCTGAAAGTCCTCGATTCTTATCACGTAATCCATGGTAAAAGAAGTAAGGTCACCCTTCAAGTGATGTACGGTATTCAGCTGTGAAGGTACGTGTTCTCCAGCTGCGGTCTCGGTAATTAGACACGCGTGTCTCAGTCGGCCGACCCTCTTCACCAACTGTCACCTGGCTGACGTCTCCTTTGGTCCCTACAAGAAGACCGCGCACACCAAATAACTTCAATTGTAATGTTATCTTCCAGTGTGCTTGACGCCAGTACGCTGCTTGCGTATAGCTTCGACGTTCCGCTTTACTCTAACCAGACCTCTAGTGGCTCAGGTAAACACCAAAAGTGTCACATGCTGACATCGTAAGACATGTGCTATAGTAATCGCCACGCAAGGCTATTCATTAGGAGGTGAATATCGCCGCGCTATCGTCTTTTGTTTAATGGCTCATCACTTGACTAGTTACATATTCAAATCACCAGACGTAACCATAACAAAGTCACCTCAATGTAAGCGTGAGCCTCCGTGGCTCAGCTGGCAGCGCGTCGGCCTCTCATCACTGGGTTCCGTGGTTCAATTCCCGATCACTCCAAGTGAGATTTGTGCTGGACAAAACGGAGGCGGGACACGTTTTATTTTCGGGTACTCGCGTTTTCCCTGTCATCTTTCTTCCCATCAACACTCTCCATTATAATTGCATTTCATCTGTCAGTCATTAATCATTGCCCCAAAGGAGTGCGACAGGCTTCGGCAGCCGGCACAATTCCTATCAGTAGTATAATTGGATGGTTCGGCGGCCACCTCCACCTCAGGCTCCCAGTGGCCACCTCCACCTCCACCTCAGCCAGAGGCCTCCCAGTGGCCACCTCCACCTCCACCTCAGCCAGAGGCCTCCCAGATGCCTCCTCCACCTCCCGCGGGAAATTTGAATTTGTAAACAAAGCCACGTGCTTTTTGACAGCTGTCATCGACAACAACGCATCGCTAACCTCAGTACTGCCATCTTGACGGGCCTAAACCTCAGTAGTGCCAACTTAACCTAACTAGCTCGAGATAAACAAAGCCACGTGTTTTTTGACAGCCACGTGCTTTTTGACAGATTTGTAAACAAAGCCACGTGCTTTTTGACAGCTGTCATCGACAACAACGAATCGCTAACCTCAGTACTGCCATCTTGACGGGCCTAAACCTCAGTAGTGCCAACTTAACCTAACTAGCATGAGGTAAACAAAGCCACGTGTTTTTTGACAGCCACGTGCTTTTTGACAGATTTGTAAACAAAGCCACGTGCTTTTTGACAGACAACAACGCATCGCTAACCCCAGTACTGCCATCTTGACGGGCCTAAACCTCAGTAGTACCAACTTAACCTAACTAGCGCGAGATAAACAAAGCCACGTGCTTTTTGACAGCCACGTGCTTTTTTGACAGCTGTCATCCGCCATCTTTAAACTACAGAGCACCGTGCTGCCCTCTTTCATCACCTGTCATCGGCAGTGCTACCATCTTGACGGGCCTAAACCTTAGTGCTACCAACTTAACCTCACTAGCTCGAGATAAACAAATCCACGTGCTTTTTGACAGCCACGTGCTTTTTTGATAGCTGTCATCCGCCATCTTTGAGCACAGTGCTGCCCTCTTTAGCTACTTACCTTTGAAATGTGGTGGCGGATAATTTGAAAAATGCTTTTCGACAAGCAGCCATCTTTAATCCAGAGAGAACAGTGCTGCCCTCTATGTGGTGGCGGCAAATTGAAAAATTCCACATGCTCTTGTTTGAAAACAAACTCACGTGCTTTTTTGACAGCTGTCATCTGCCATCTTTAATCTATAGAGCACAGTGCTGCCCTCTTTAGTTTGAAATGTGGTGGTGGTAAATTCCACGTGCTCTTGTTTGGAAACAAAGCTACGTGCAGCTGTCATCCGCCATCTTTAATCAACAGAGCACCGTGCTACTATCATGCGGGCAATTTCATCACCTGTCATCCGCCATCTTTAATCCACAGAACACCGTGCTGCCCTCTTTATGGCTACTACCTTAAGCACGTAGTAGCGGACAATTTGAAAAGTTCTGTTAGCTATCATCCGCCATCTTTAATCAAGAGAGCACCGTGCTGCCATCTTTAGCTAGATACCTTTGAAATGTGGTGGCGGCAAATTGAAAAATTCCACGTGCTCTTGTTTGGAAACAAACTCACGTGCTTTTTCGACAGCTACCATCCGCCATCTTTAATCAACAGAGCATAGTGCTGCCCTCTTTAGTTTGAAATGTGATGGCGGCAAATTCCACGTGCTCTTGTTTGGTAAACATAGCCATGTGCTTTTTTGACAGCTGTCATCCGCCATCTTTAATACAGAGAGCACCGTGCTGCCCTCTTTATCGTAGTAGATGTAAATTCGTCACCTGTCATCCGCGGTGCTGCCATCTTTAGCTAGATACCTTTGAAAAGTGGTGGCGGATAATTTAAAAAGAAAAATTCTACAGCAGCCCTCTCTCGACGCTAATTGCATAAGATGGTGGCTATACATGACTCCTTAAGGGTGCTTACGCAAGATGGCTGCTATACACAGGTTCTTATGAGACGCCCTTGGGATGCTTGCGCAAGATGACAGTTATACATGGCTCCTTATGAGATACCCTAGGGATGCTTGCGCAAGATAGCGGCTGATCTTATGGGACGGCTTAAGGGTCCTTGGACAAGATGGCTTGAGACGCCCTAAGGATGCTTGCGCAAGATGGCGGACACAAGATGGCAGCTATACATAACTCCTTATGAGACGCTTTAAGGGTGCTTGCGCAAGATAGTTGCTACTCTTAGCTTAGAGGCTAACGTGTCGTGCTAGTTCGATTCATTAAATTTAGGGCTTAAATGCAAAATGTTAAATATATCGAAAACGGATAAAATTTTTCTACCCAATACCTAGGTTCGCAGTATGAGGAACAAGAAAAACATAGTCTAATGATGAGATCAACGGTTCGGTTCCTACTTAGGCCCTTTGGCATTCACTCTGTTTTAGCTTGTATTGAAGCGAGTCTTCGTAACATGATCAGGTTTAGCTATGGTAGAGAGTATAACGTGCCGTGCAGGTTCGATTCATTAAATTTGGAGGCTTAAATGCAAAATGTTAAATATCTCGAAAACGATGCATCGTAGAGCAAAACGGACAAAATTTTTCCGCCTAATACGTAGGTTCGTACTATCAGGAACAAGAAAAAACATAGTCTAATGATGAGATCAATGGTTCGATTCCTACTTAAGCCCTTTGGCATTCGCAGCTATCTATTTCTACAAGAAGGTGGCTGCTCTTATGAGAAACAAGATGCCTTGAGACGTCCTAGGGATGCTTACGCAAGATGGCAGACACAAAATGGTGACTATACATAGCTCCTTATGAGACGGCCTAGGGGTGCTCGCACAAGATGGCGGCTACTCTTATGAAGAAAGCTAGCTTAGAGGCTACTGCGCAAGATAACAGCTGCTCTTATGCATGTGGTGGAGGGCAATTTGAAATTCTATGTGCTTAATCAACAGAGCACCCTGCTGCCCTCTTTAGCTGAAATGTGGTGGTGGATAATTTGAAAAATTCTTTTGACAGCTATCATCTTTAAAAACAATGGCGACTATACATAGGCTGTTAAGGTCTTATCCTTCTCCTCCTCCTCCTCCTCCTCCTCCTCCTTCTCTACCTCCTCCTCCGCCTCTTATGTCAAGGCATAGCTTTATATCGAAAAAGTTTAAACCTGCATCGCGAAGGCAAGCGTGTGCAGCGATAACATTATTGTGCATGTTTAGACTTTCGAAACATAAGAAGAGTAGAATCAAACGCTGTACTCGATACGACATGTGATCAGAACATTGATTGATGCGTTCAGAAAAACAAAATAAGTGATCAAGACTAGAATCGAACAATGTACTCAATACATCATGTGTTTAGAATATGTCAGGGGATACGCTTGTTCTAAGAAGATCAGATTGAAACATAACAAGACTAGAATAGAACACTGTAATCGATGTTGTTAACTTCAACATGTGATCACAACATTGATTGATGTGTTCAGAACACAAAATAAGTGATCATGACTAGAATCGAACACTGTACTCGATACAACATGTGATCAGAACATTGATCGACGTGTTCAGAACACGAAATAAGTGATCAAGACTAGAATCGAACACTGTACTCAATACAACATGTGTTTAGAACATGTTAGGGGGTACCCTTGTTCTAAGAAGATCAGAATGAAACATAACAAGACTAGAATCGAACACTGTAATCGATGTTGTTAACCTCAACATATGATCAGAACATTGTTTGATGTGTTCAGAGCAAAAGTACAATTTTGATGATTTGCTTAGTGTAAAATCAAAAACTATGGAAACACACTGTGCACATATCGCGTAGCTAACTCGCTCAGTAAGCAATATTGCAAAACTACAACTTCAATGATTTGCATAGTGTAAAAATCAAAAACACACTGCACCCATACTGCGCAGCTAACTCGCTCGGTAAACGATATAGCCAAAGTATAACTTCAAATTATTTACCTTCCATCATTCGTCTTGTGTGTAAAAATCAGTCGAACAAGTTATCGCATAAACATGGCTGAAAAAAAAATCGTGATAGGGTATGGAACCCAGGGGTTACATCTTATCAGAAGGGTAAAAAGGATGAAAGGACTCTTCCTCCTCCTTACCGCACATTCCTTGTAGGGCTAATTGGCTGAAGGGCTAAAGGGCTAATGGGCTAAAGGGCTAATGGGCTAAAGGGCTAAAGGTGCAACAACCTCGTCGATCGCTATCAGCAAGAACGCTTGTACTTTGTTAAGTGTGGAAAATTAATCTTTATTTGTAAATGGTTTCATGTTCAGAACAAGGAATGGAACCTAGGGGTTACGTCTTACGGAATAAAATCCCCGAGGTGCGATGAGTTACGTTTTTCGAACTAGTGTTTGGAACACTGAACTTTTCAAGATGATAGCAGAGAGTTTAGCAATGTTCTGTTGTTGGATTATAAATTCCGCGCTACAACATGCATAAGGTGGTAGCCTTGAGGTTTACCGCCGTAAAGATGGCAAGAGTGAGGTTAACAATGTTCTGTTGTTGGATTTTAAATTCCGCGCTATAACATGCATAAGGTGGCAGCCTTGAGGTTTACCGCCGTAAAGATGGCAGAAGTGAGGTTAGCGACGCTCTATTGTCCTTCAAAGTGAGGTTAGGGTTCGTCAAGAAGACAGCTGTCAAAAAAGCACGTGGCTATGTTTACCAAACAAGAGCACGTGGTCGTGACGTCACGGTCACGTAATCAATCCTTAGCTCGACGTCGTTAAGAGCAGTATTAGGGTTAGCTATGCTTAAAAGTCTTGGGAACAGAGCAGCAGTATGAATTGCTATGTTTCAAAGCGTGTACACATGACCTATCGATTTTACATGCATCGACCAACGAACTAAACTTCATCCGCTGGATCGTGCTGCTATCTTAGCATAACCTATACCCATAAAATTAAAGTACAATGAATAGCCATGTTTCAAAGCGTGTACACATCACCTATCGATTTTGCACACATCGACTCTCGTACTAAACTTCTTCCGCTAGATTGTGCTGCTATCTTAGCATAACCTATACGCGTGACCTTAAGGTACAAAGAATAGCCATGTTTCAAAGCGTGTACACATTACCTGTCGACTTTGCATGCAACAAATATCGTACTAAACTTCTTCCGCTAGGTTGTGCTGCTATCTTAGCATAACTTATACACATGAACTTAAAGTACAAAGAATAGCCATGTTTCAAAGCGTGTACACATTACTTAATGATTTTGCATGCATCAAATATCGTACTAAATTTCTTCCGCTAGATTGTGCTGCTATCTTAGCATAACCTATACCCATGAACTTAAAGTACAATGAATAGTCATGTTTCAAAGCGTGTACACATCAACTAGGGAATTTGCATGTATCGACTCTCATACTAAACTTCTGCAGGTAGATTGTGCTGCTATCTCAGCATAACTAAGACGCATGAACTTAAAGAACAAAGAATAGCTATGTCTCAAAACGTGTACGCATTACCTATCGATTTTGCAAGCATCGACTCTCGTACTAAACTTCTTCCGCTAGATTGTGCTGCTATCTTAGCGTAACCTATACGCATGACCTTAAGGTACAAAGAATAGCCATGTTTCAAAGCGTGTACACATTACCTATCGACTTTGCATGCAACAAATATCGTACTAAACTTCTTCCGCTAGGTTGTGCTGCTATCTTAGCATAACTTATACACATGAACTTAAAGTACGAAGAATAGCCATGTTTCAAAGCGTGTACACATTACTTATTGATTTTGCATTCATCGAATCTCGTACTAAATTTCTTCCGCTAGATTGTGCTGCTATCTTAGCATAACCTATACCCATGAACTTAAAGTACAATGAATAGTCATGTTTCAAAGCGTGTACGCATCAACTATCGATTTTGCATGTATCGACTCTCGTGCAAAACTTCTTCAGGTAGATTGTGCTGCTATCTTAGCATAACTAAGACGCATGAACTTAAAGTACAAAGAATAGCCTTGTTTCAAAGCGTGTACACATTACCTAATGATTTTGCAAGCATCGACTCTCGTACTAAACTTCTTCCACTTGATTGTGCTAAAATCGTGTAAGTGTGCTGCTATCTTAGCATAACCTATCGATTTTACATGCATCGACTATCGCAAGCATAACTAAGACGCATGAACTTAAAGTACAAAGAATAGCTATCTTTCAAAGCGTGTACACATTACCTATCGATAATGTATGTATCGAATATCGTACTAAACTTCTTCCGCTAGATTGTGCTGCTATCTTAGCATAACCTATACGCATGACTTTAAGGTACAAAGAATAGCCATGTTTCAAAGCGTGTACACATTACCTATCGACTTTGCATGTATCGACTCTCGTACAAAACTACTTCCGCTAGGTTGTGCTGCTATCTTAGCATAACTCATACACATGAACTTAAAGTACAAAGAATAGCTATGTTTCAAAGTGTGTACACATCACCTATCGATTTTGCATGCATCGAATCTCGCACTAAACTTCTTCCGCTAGATTGTGCTGGTATCTTAGCATAACTTATACCCATGAACTTAAAGTACAAAGAATAGCCATGCTTCAAAGCGTGTACACGTCACCTATCGATTTTACATGTCTCGTACTAAACTTCTTGCGCTAGATTGTGCTGCTATCTTAGCATAACCTGTACGCATGAACTTAAAGTACAAAGAATAGCCTTGTTTCAAAGCGTTTACACATTACCTAATGATTTTGCACGAAACGACTATCATACTAAACTTTTTCCACTAGATTGTGCTAAAATCATGTAAGTGTGCTGCTATCTTAGCATAACCTATCGATTTTACATGCATCGACTATCGTACTAGACTTCTTCCGCTAGAGCATGTAGCAATCGCTTTTGTGTATCCCAAACCCATGTGCACGAACTTAAAGCATAAAGATGAGCTATGTTCTAAAGCGTGTACACATCACCTATCGATAATGTATGTATCGAATATCGTACTAAACTTCTCCTGCTAGAGCGTACGAGTATCGCTTGTGCGTGCACGAACTTAAAGCATAAAGAATAGCAATGTATAAAAATATTGTAAACAAAGCAGCAGCATTACGTATAGTCAAGATTAAATGCGTGCACACATCATGTATCCATGATGCACACAGTACTAAACTTATTCCATTAGAATGTACAAAGTTCGCATGTGTTTGTACTGCTATCTTAGCATAGCCTATGTGCATGAACTTAAAGCATAAAGAATAGTTATGTGTAAAAAAATCTTATGAACATAGCAGAGTGTTAACTACGTAGGTGTAGACATTGAACTTTACATGCTGAGGCAACATACTACGTGACCGTGACGTCACGACCACGTGCTCTTGTTTGGTAAACATAGCCACGTGCTTTTTTGACAGCTGTCTTCTTGACGAACCCTAACCTCATTTTGAAGGACAATAGAGCGTCGCTAACCTCACTTCTGCCATCTTTACGGCGGTAAACCTCAAGGCTGCCACCTTATGCATGTTATAGCGCGGAATTTAAAATCCAACAACAGAACATTGTTAACCTCACTCTTGCCATCTTTACGGCGGTAAACCTCAAGGCTACCACCTTATGCATGTTGTAGCGCGGAATTTATAATCCAACAACAGAACATTGCTAAACTCTCTGCTATCATCTTGAAAAGTTCAGTGTTCCAAACACTAGTTCGAAAAACGTAACTCATCGCACCTCGGGGATTTTATTCCGTAAGACGTAACCCCTAGGTTCCATTCCTTGTTCTGAACATGAAACCATTTACAAATAAAGATTAATTTTCCACACTTAACAAAGTACAAGCGTTCTTGCTGATAGCGATCGACGAGGTTGTTGCACCTTTAGCCCTTTAGCCCATTAGCCCTTTAGCCCATTAGCCCTTTAGCCCTTCAGCCAATTAGCCCTACAAGGAACGTGCGGTAAGGAGGAGGAAGAGTCCTTTCATCCTTTTTACCCTTCTGATAAGATGTAACCCCTGGGTTCCATACCCTATCACGATTTTTTTTTCAGCCATGTTTATGCGATAACTTGTTCGACTGATTTTTACACACAAGACGAATGATGGAAGGTAAATAATTTGAAGTTATACTTTGGCTATATCGTTTACCGAGCGAGTTAGCTGCGCAGTATGGTGCAGTGTGTTTTTGATTTTTACACTATGCAAATCATTGAAGTTGTAGTTTTGCAATATTGCTTACTGAGCGAGTTAGCTACGCGATATGTGCACAGTGTGTTTCCATAGTTTTTGATTTTACACTAAGCAAATCATCAAAATTGTACTTTTGCTCTGAACACATCAAACAATGTTCTGATCATATGTTGAGGTTAACAACATCGATTACAGTGTTCGATTCTAGTCTTGTTATGTTTCATTCTGATCTTCTTAGAACAAGGGTACCCCCTAACATGTTCTAAACACATGTTGTATTGAGTACAGTGTTCGATTCTAGTCTTGATCACTTATTTCGTGTTCTGAACACATCGATCAATGTTCTGATCACATGTTGTATCGAGTACAGTGTTCGATTCTAGTCATGATCACTTATTTTGTGTTCTGAACACATCAATCAATGTTCTGATCACATGTTGAAGTTAACAACATCGATTACAGTGTTCTATTCTAGTCTTGTTATGTTTCAATCTGATCTTCTTAGAACAAGCGTATCCCCTGACATATTCTAAACACATGATGTATTGAGTACATTGTTCGATTCTAGTCTTGATCACTTATTTTGTTTTTCTGAACGCATCAATCAATGTTCTGATCACATGTCGTATCGAGTACAGCGTTTGATTCTACTCTTCTTATGTTTCGAAAGTCTAAACATGCACAATAATGTTATCGCTGCACACGCTTGCCTTCGCGATGCAGGTTTAAACTTGTTCGATATAAAGCTATGCCTTGACATAAGAGGCGGAGGAGGAGGTAGAGAAGGAGGAGGAGGAGGAGGAGGAGGAGGAGAATGATAAGACCTTAACAGCCTATGTATAGTCGCCATTGTTTTTAAAGATGATAGCTGTCAAAAGAATTTTTCAAATTATCCACCACCACATTTCAGCTAAAGAGGGCAGCAGGGTGCTCTGTTGATTAAGCACATAGAATTTCAAATTGCCCTCCATCACATGCATAACAGCAGCTGTTATCTTGCGCAGTAGCCTCTAAGCTAGCTTTCTTCATAAGAGTAGCCGCCATCTTGTGCGAGCACCCCTAGGCCGTCTCATAAGGAGCTATGTATAGTCACCATTTTGTGTCTGCCATCTTGCGTAAGCATCCCTAGGACGTCTCAAGGCATCTTGTTTCTCATAAGAGCAGCCACCATCTTGTAGAAATAGATAGCTGCGAATGCCAAAGGGCTTAAGTAGGAATCGAACCGTTGATCTCATCATTAGACTATGTTTTTTCTTGTTCCTGATAGTACGAACCTACGTATTAGGCGGAAAAATTTTGTCCGTTTTGCTCTACGATGCATCGTTTTCGAGATATTTAACATTTTGCATTTAAGCCTCCAAATTTAATGAATCGAACCTGTACGGCACGTTATACTCTCTACCATAGCTAAACCTGATCATGTTACGAAGACTCGCTTCAATACAAGCTAAAACAGAGTGAATGCCAAAGGGCCCAAGTAGGAACCGAACCGTTGATCTCATCATTAGACTATGTTTTTCTTGTTCCTCATACTGCGAACCTAGGTATTGGGTAGAAAAATTTTATCCGTTTTCGATATATTTAACATTTTGCATTTAAGCCCTAAATTTAATGAATCGAACTAGCACGACACGTTAGCCTCTAAGCTAAGAGTAGCAACTATCTTGCGCAAGCACCCTTAAAGCGTCTCATAAGGAGTTATGTATAGCTGCCATCTTGTGTCCGCCATCTTGCGCAAGCATCCTTAGGGCGTCTCAAGCCATCTTGTCCAAGGACCCTTAAGCCGTCCCATAAGATCAGCCGCTATCTTGCGCAAGCATCCCTAGGGTATCTCATAAGGAGCCATGTATAACTGTCATCTTGCGCAAGCATCCCAAGGGCGTCTCATAAGAACCTGTGTATAGCAGCCATCTTGCGTAAGCACCCTTAAGGAGTCATGTATAGCCACCATCTTATGCAATTAGCGTCGAGAGAGGGCTGCTGTAGAATTTTTCTTTTTAAATTATCCGCCACCACTTTTCAAAGGTATCTAGCTAAAGATGGCAGCACCGCGGATGACAGGTGACGAATTTACATCTACTACGATAAAGAGGGCAGCACGGTGCTCTCTGTATTAAAGATGGCGGATGACAGCTGTCAAAAAAGCACATGGCTATGTTTACCAAACAAGAGCACGTGGAATTTGCCGCCATCACATTTCAAACTAAAGAGGGCAGCACTATGCTCTGTTGATTAAAGATGGCGGATGGTAGCTGTCGAAAAAGCACGTGAGTTTGTTTCCAAACAAGAGCACGTGGAATTTTTCAATTTGCCGCCACCACATTTCAAAGGTATCTAGCTAAAGATGGCAGCACGGTGCTCTCTTGATTAAAGATGGCGGATGATAGCTAACAGAACTTTTCAAATTGTCCGCTACTACGTGCTTAAGGTAGTAGCCATAAAGAGGGCAGCACGGTGTTCTGTGGATTAAAGATGGCGGATGACAGGTGATGAAATTGCCCGCATGATAGTAGCACGGTGCTCTGTTGATTAAAGATGGCGGATGACAGCTGCACGTAGCTTTGTTTCCAAACAAGAGCACGTGGAATTTACCACCACCACATTTCAAACTAAAGAGGGCAGCACTGTGCTCTATAGATTAAAGATGGCAGATGACAGCTGTCAAAAAAGCACGTGAGTTTGTTTTCAAACAAGAGCATGTGGAATTTTTCAATTTGCCGCCACCACATAGAGGGCAGCACTGTTCTCTCTGGATTAAAGATGGCTGCTTGTCGAAAAGCATTTTTCAAATTATCCGCCACCACATTTCAAAGGTAAGTAGCTAAAGAGGGCAGCACTGTGCTCAAAGATGGCGGATGACAGCTATCAAAAAAGCACGTGGCTGTCAAAAAGCACGTGGATTTGTTTATCTCGAGCTAGTGAGGTTAAGTTGGTAGCACTAAGGTTTAGGCCCGTCAAGATGGTAGCACTGCCGATGACAGGTGATGAAAGAGGGCAGCACGGTGCTCTGTAGTTTAAAGATGGCGGATGACAGCTGTCAAAAAAGCACGTGGCTGTCAAAAAGCACGTGGCTTTGTTTATCTCGCGCTAGTTAGGTTAAGTTGGTACTACTGAGGTTTAGGCCCGTCAAGATGGCAGTACTGGGGTTAGCGATGCGTTGTTGTCTGTCAAAAAGCACGTGGCTTTGTTTACAAATCTGTCAAAAAGCACGTGGCTGTCAAAAAACACGTGGCTTTGTTTACCTCATGCTAGTTAGGTTAAGTTGGCACTACTGAGGTTTAGGCCCGTCAAGATGGCAGTACTGAGGTTAGCGATTCGTTGTTGTCGATGACAGCTGTCAAAAAGCACGTGGCTTTGTTTACAAATCTGTCAAAAAGCACGTGGCTGTCAAAAAACACGTGGCTTTGTTTATCTCGAGCTAGTTAGGTTAAGTTGGCACTACTGAGGTTTAGGCCCGTCAAGATGGCAGTACTGAGGTTAGCGATGCGTTGTTGTCGATGACAGCTGTCAAAAAGCACGTGGCTTTGTTTACAAATTCAAATTTCCCGCGGGAGGTGGAGGAGGCATCTGGGAGGCCTCTGGCTGAGGTGGAGGTGGAGGTGGCCACTGGGAGGCCTCTGGCTGAGGTGGAGGTGGAGGTGGCCACTGGGAGCCTGAGGTGGAGGTGGCCGCCGAACCATCCAATTATACTACTCCTATCCTCGCCGCTAGATCGGGGCTTCATACATTCTATTCCTAACTCGGGCGAATTGCTGGAAACAGGCTGTTCTTCATCCATGTTATACTGGCAGGCAACCATCCATGCTGGTTTGTCTGTTGTTTTTCTTTAGTACAAGGAAGAGTGCCCCCAGAAGTGGTAGGTAGAAGACAATTCAATTACGGCAATCGATGGAGCAGGCTAACATTCAAAGTCCCTGAAGGGAATTTTATCCAAGCTTTTATCTGAAATCCGTGGAAAGAAAGGAATTGCGCATTGGCCAGAGGACTATCAACATTGGCGAAACAATGAGATAGGGAAATGAACATGTCACGAAGTACGTAAGCCACCCACGGCGTGATCGGTGGAGCAATCAAGAAGGCTGTGCGTGAGTGCTGAGTCACGGCCCCCTCGTTCACAATGACATTCATCAGTGGCAACGAGGTCTAGCCACTCATGTTCGGAAAGTAAGAACGTCAGTAGGCTCATCTGATTCTGATAAACAAACACAAACGTGCTTCACAGGTAACAAGGCAATTCGATCCTACCTCGCATGTGGGGTACGTCTAAGACATACGGGGTAGAAAATGATAGAATTTATCCATTTGTTTAACTGTCCGACTCATCGTATGTGTATAGTGCTTTCGGCCGACATAACAGTACCATTAGCTCCCCCTATGGTCAGTCGGTCTGCGGGTTCAAGCCCGACAGAGGTAGTCGGATTGTTGAAGGACGGACACTCCCCGTTGTTTGTGTTTACCAGACAAAATTCATTATCACTTAGTCGCAGGGGATTTTAATCTTCACTCGGGGACCCTGTTCGTTTGTGCTGTTACAAAAATCCCTGCAACTCACAAACACGCAGTCTTGTAAACAGAGCCGATACCAACCACAAGAGCTACTCCAGATTTTTTTTTCTATTTGCTTTACGTCGCACCGACACAGATAGGTCTTATGGCAACGATGGGATAGGAAAGGCCTAGGAAGTGGAAGGAAGCGGCCGTGGCCTTAATTAAGGTACAGCCCCAGCATTTGCCTGGTGTGAAAATGGGAAACCACGGAAAACCATCTTCAGGGCTGCCGACAGTGGGGTTCGAACCTACTATCTCCCGAATACTGGATACTGGCCGCACTTAAGCGACTGCAGCTATCGAGCTCGGTGTCGTGAAAGTGGCAGTGCTTTAGTTACACATTTCACATATGTAATAACTATTACATAATTAACAGTTTGATAGGCCTAAAGAATCAGTAGCGGCTCGTGACTCAAATGGCAGGTGGGGCTAATGTGGGTAGGTAGTATTATTATTGTGTTGGGTATTCAGCCCGAAGTCTGGTTTGATCCTCTGCAGCTCCGCCAACAGCTATCATAAATAGCCTAGGCGTCACTGAAGAGGCGTACTAGGGAAATGAGGAGTGAGGTAGTTTCCCGTTGCTTTCCTCACCGAGCCAGAGGCTGCTATTACATATCAGTCTGCCAAGCCCACTGAAATGCATACACCAACTGACCCTGTGAGCGATATCTTCACACCATTCATAACAGGGACTGGCTGCATAAGCAATGGTATTACTAGCATCGCTCATACCTCAGTCACTTTCATATTGTCAAAGCCAAGGATGAGACTGAGACAGGTCAATGAAAGTAACAAATTTGATACAGCCCATACCAGAAGACATAGTGCACTGTAAACACTACATCTCGCCAGCAAGGGCATAGTATTATTATTATCATCGTAGTTTTTATTGTTTCTGCTGTGCTATATACACCCATATTAAACCTTGTTAAGCATGTTTGATTCTAATGTATGCTAATAATAAAATACTTTAAAAGTTACCTCATCTACGAGTACAAAGAAACCGCGCTCTTTGATTCTTCTGAGGTGCAAACTATTCATTATCTTAAACACTACATACTTAATAACTGTTTTAAAAAACTATCCAGAACTTAATGCTCTTCACTCCACAACTGCTGATAGCGAACTGTAAGTTAAAATTCGAAACGTGTCGAAAGCTTCACTCTGTGAATGATCATCAGAACATGTTACATGAGGTTAGAAGAATACAAGTGAGTTTGCTATAACATCCGCCGCTACAGCTTGCGGGCATCTCAAAGCTAGCCCCTAGCTTGACGTTTTAAAATGCACTGAAACATTAACTCTCTCTAAGGTTCAAAACAGTTACCAATACTCACTGTGAAGATTGTGTCAGTATAAACCAGAAAACATGGAATACATTTTCTCATATCACTAATTACTGCAGGACAGTGGTACTCTGATATTAATTTGGTCTCATTAAATTAACTATCTAATACACAAATAATATAAAATTTATAAACTCTTACGTCCGAAAATCTGATGGGGCCATGCCCCTTTAGCCCTTAATAACACACAGCTCCTGTAAGGAATATGTTTTGATTCAGAGAGCTCACACTGTTCATCACGACTAATGAGTGTTACTCGTGCCGCAGCTTCTCTCGTAAGACGCAGATAGTAGAAGGCCGATACGAACAAACGGCTCCCACTAACTAGTATTACTCACCAAGGGGTCGAAGTTTTGTCACGCTGGAGTTCGTTTACTTGCCACTACAGGTACCGACACGGGGGACTGAACTCTGGGCGTGTCAAAGCAGTGAACAACCGCCATACATGACAACGCTTTCTGACTTCAGCAGTAATAATTTTGTGCAATTCCCCAAGCCTGATAGAGAATTGTATGTAAATGTTGGCCGTGTTTGTAGTTCACATAATAACTGTGATTGAGGAGCGAGTCTGGCGATGGAGATTGAACAGTGTTTGACTTCATTCTCTGATGGTTCAGCCCAAGCGTGCCCTGCATGTCGTAACAGCTGACCACGGTTCTGGCAGTGCTTCCAAATCTAGTAACAGCAAACATAGCATAGTGCTAGTGGGAGAGATGGAAAGAAAACTGAAGGATATGGGAGGCGGTGATGATTATTGTTTTAAGAGGAAGTACAACACTAATAAGACAGAAAAAATAGAAAAAATAAAATAAAAGCGACGAAGGGCGTTAATATGAAAGACTCCCTAGGACTCGCAAACCTAATACTGTCTGGGTAGGAAAAGAACAAGAATTGGCCAAGGGAGGATAGATGAAAGTGAGGACCCTGGCACAAGTAAGTGGAAGCAATGCCAGGACTCAGCTAAGGGTCCCGTGGTCGTCAATCCACGATCCCAAGTTAAGAGCCCCTGTTACGACAGACAGGGTATACCGTGGGTGTTATTCTACTGTCCCCACAAACAGGGGGATGGAGGATATAAGAAGGTGTCGTGCAAATGCGCGGAAGGTATGGATGCTACTGTAAAGGACTGGGAAGACTTTACAAGACTTCTGTGCTAGTACGGAATTACCAGTTACGGATATATTTTACAAGAATAAAGCTATACATGGAAATATGTTAGGAAGGTGCGGGTTTTCCGGGGATTTTTCGATGATACAGACCACAATCTTATCTGTAGCCAACTGAGTATCTCTAGGCCTAGGATAAAGGAAGTGAAATCTATCCGTACGCGATTAAGGACACAAAACCTCCAGCACGAGGAAATTAGGATATGACTAGTGAGTAGTTCCAAACAATAGGTAGTGGCATACAGGGATGTGTAGTAGAAAAGATAGGAAACAGCGAACACTTTGGTGGAATAATGAAGTAAAGGCAGGTTGTAAACGTATAATGAAGGCATATCACAAATGGCTGATGCAGATATGGGAAAATACGTAGAGCGAATTATTGAATCCAAAAAGAAGGCATGGGAAGATTTCGGTAATAACCCGGAAAGTGTTGCTCAAGAGGCGGGGAAACCTTTCTCGACAATAATAAAGGATCTTGGAGGGAGAAAGGAAAGAAATTGTGTTTTGGGTAAATCAAATAACCTCATAGTAGATCCCAGGAAATGAATGGACAAATGGGAGGAATATTTTGAAAATCTTTCAACGTAAAGTGAAATCTTTCTGTTGACGTCGCGAACAACCGAGCTCATGTTGAGGAGAACAATGGTGTTAGTGAGATTACGCTTGAGGAAGTGGAAAGGATGGTAAGTACACTCCATTATCATAAAGTAGCAGCAATAGATGAAATGAGACATGTTGTGAAATATTGTAGGAAGGCAGGGATGAAATGGTTTCAGTTCATAGTAATAAGGTCAGAATGGGATGTTATCATAGTCAGATACCTACTGACCAGACAAACGCAGTAATTGCACTTGTCTACAAGCAACAACTATCGAGGTATTTCATTGATCAGTTTACCAAGCAAGGGGTTCACAGGGATTTTGGAAGGGAGTGTTTACTTGTTTACAAGTCGCACCGACACAGGTAGGTCTTATGGCGACGATGCGATAGGAAAGGCCTAGGAGTGGGAAGGAAGAGGCCATGCATAGCGTTAATTAAGGTACAGCCGCAGCATTTGCCTGGTGTAAAAATGGTAAACCACGGAAAATGATCTTTAGAGCTGCCGACAGCAGCATTCGAACCCACTATCTCCCGGATAAAAGCTCACAGCTGCGCGCCCCTAACCGCACGGCCAACTCGCTCAGTAAACGAGGGCGTAGTGAATGGCTGAGAGTAAGCTGAATGAAAACCACAGAGGGGCTATCAGGATCAGATTTTCATTATGCACCAGGTAACTGACAAATGGTACGAGAGGAATAGACATGTATGGAAGGCATATGGCAGAGTACCGAGGGAAAATATGTAAGCCATACTGAGGGATTATGGGATTAAGGGTAGATTATTAAAATTATTTATGTTCACAATTGGGCTACAGTGAAAACTGATGGTAGAATGAGTACTTGGTTCAAGATACTATTAGGTATTTTACCTTCGTTGTTCATAGTTTACACGGAATATCTACTGAACATTATAAAGTGGCAGGGAGTAATTCGGTTACATGCAAATGTGGTAGGGAGTCTTGGTCTTAACGGCAGATCGTGCTGAAAGCTTGTAGTCTAGTAAATTAGAATGTGAAAACACTTGCAGCGTGTATGTTGTGAAAATTAACATTTCCAGGACTAAAGCGATGTCAGCAGGTGCGAAAACTAAGAGACCCGAATGGCTGGTTTGGAATACAAAATTTTAACAGGTGTGAGTTCGCAGTTGCAGTCAACAATATTCCGCAAAACAGCTCCCAGATGAAATTATCATTACATCGGTCTATTTTCAGAGCAACTTTGCTGTACGGGATCGAAAGCTGTATGGACTCGGAATGTCGTATTCATAAGTTTAGAAGTAACAGACATGAAAGTAGCGACAATAGTCGTTAGTACAACGAGGTGGAAACAGTCGCAGGAGGTTACTTGGCATGAGGAGATAAAGGTTATGTTAGGAATGAACTCGAAACGCATTAAACGGCATCCGTGGTTGAGGTCATGTGAGGCGAATGGAGGAGGATAGGTTACCTAGGAAAATAATAGACTCAGTTATGGAGGGTAAAAGAAGTTGAGGGAGACCAAGACGACGATAGTTAAACTCAGTTTGTAATTATTTGAAGATAAGAGGTACAGAACTAAACGAGGCCTCAACACTAGTTGCAAATAGAGAAACGTGGAGGCGTTTAGTAAACTCACAGAGGCTTGCAGATTGAACGCTGAAAGGCATAAAAATCTATAATGAAGATGTATGTATGTGCTATTATGTTCATAACATTTTGTTGCGGTTCTAATTATTTTTTTGAAAGTCAAGCTACTTCCACTGAAGAAAAGAAAAGGGAGTAAGTGTCTCAAGAAGTAAACTACACTACTTTTGGTTTCTGAATTATGACGAAAATCAAGAGTAGAATGTAAGTTAGGTAAATTGGGCGACAAACATAAGTTTGAAGTTGTGGAGATATTCTACTTTTACATCATATTGAACAAAAATGAAATGGAAATGGCGTATGGCTTTTAGTGCCGGGAGTATCCGAGGACAAGTTCGGCTTGCCAGGTGCACATCTTTCGATTTGACACCCGTAGGCGACCTGCGCGTCGTTATGAGGATGAAATGATGATCAAGACAACACATACACTCAGTCCCCGTGTCAGCGGAATTAAAAATTTCCGACCCTGCCGGGAATCGAAACCGGGACTCTGTGACCAAAGGCCAGCACGGTAACCATTTAGCCATGGAGTATTGAAGTAGAAAAAGTATTACAAAGGTAAGACAGCATTTACTTTTTTACCCTTAAATGCCGCTTAAAACAGTTATTTCCTTCTGATGGCCTGATAAGTGATGATAATTATTATGACTACAGCAACAGTCAGATCTGTCGGTTATATTCAACAGGAAGCTGATTACAGCGACACGTGAGCTCGCGCAGCAGCAAGTTGAAATAAACAAGGGTAACAACACTTGTTAAAACGGTGACATGACAGTAACAGAATTTGTGACAAGCTCATATTTCAACACGAGGACGTGTAGCGATGTACGAGAGATGACTACGGCTGAGACGGTACGCCATGCCATTCCAAGCGAGCCCCGAGTGAGTGGGGAAGACAACAATCAGCCTTAAAAAGTACAACTAAAGGAAAGGTGTTTCTTTTCTAACTGACCTTTCTTAGCCCTCATATCATATATTTTGCCATAAATGTGTCTTATAGCTGGCGGTCATCCGAAAATTTGTGTAACGTGGCGCGACAAAATGTGTGACGGAAGTGTAACCATAACAACCGTGCAGGCAGTGATGTAAGGTATGGATGGATGGTCAGACAATGTTACCTAGCAACCGTGCAGGCTGTGATGTACATTATGGATGGATGGTCAGACAATGTCACCTAGCAACCGTGCAGGCTGTGATGTACATTATGGATGGATGGTCAGACAATGTTACCTAGCAACCGTGCAGGTAGTGATGTAAGGTATGGATGGATGGTCAGACAATGTCACCTAGCAACCGTGCAGGCTGTGATGTAAGGTATGGATGGATGGTCAGACAATGTCACCTAGCAACCGTGCAGGCTGTGATGTAAGGTATGGATGGATGGTCAGACAATGTTACCTAGCAACCGTGCAGGCTGTGATGTGAGGTATGGATGGATGGTCAGACAATGTTATCTAGCAACCGTGCAGGCTGTGATGTAAGGTATGGATGGTCAGACAATGTCACCTAGCAACCGTGCAGGCTGTGATGTAAGGTATGGATGGATGGTCAGACAATGTCACCTAGCAACCGTGCAGGCGGTGATGTAAGGTAAGGATGGGTGGTCAGACGATGTTACCTAGCAACCGTGCAGGCTGTGATGTACATTATGGATGGATGGTCAGACAATGTTACCTAGCAACCGTGCAGGCTGTGATGTAAGGTATGGATGGATGGTCAGACAATGTTACCTAGCAACCGTGCAGGCTGTGATGTACATTATGGATGGATGGTCAGACAATGTTACCTAGCAACCGTGCAGGCTGTGATGTACATTATGGATGGATGGTCAGACAATGTCACCTAGCAACCATGCAGGCTGTGATGTAAGATATGGATAGGTGGTCAGACGATGTCACCTAGCAACCGTGCAGGCTGTGATGTAAGGATGGATGGTCAGACAATGTTACCTAGCAACCGTGCAGGCTGTGATGTAAGGATGGATGGTCAGACAATGTTACCTAGTAATCGTGCAGGCTACGATGTAAGGTATGGATGGATGGTCAGACAATGTTACCTAGCAACCGTGCAGGCTGTGATGTGAGGTATGGATGGTCAGACAATGTTACCTAGCAACCGTGCAGGCTGTGATGTAAGGTATGGATGGATGGTCAGACAATGTTACCTAGCAACCGTGCAGGCTGTGATGTGAGGTATGGATGGTCAGACAATGTTACCTAGCAACCGTGCAGGCTGTGATATAAGGTATGGATGGATGGTCAGACAATGTTACCTAGCAACCGTGCAGGCTGTGATGTGAGGTATGGATGGATGGTCAGACAATGTTATCTAGCAACCGTGCAGGCTGTAATGTAAGGTATGGATGGTCAGACAATGCTATCTAGCAACCGTGCAGGCTGTGATGTAAGGTATGGATGGATGGTCAGACAATGTTACCTAGCAACCGTGCAGGCAGTGATGTAAGGATGGATGGGTGGTCAGACAATGTTATCTAGCAACCGTGCAGGCTGTGATGTAAGGTATGGATGGATGGTCAGACAATGTTATCTAGCAACCGTGCAGGCTGTGATGTAAGGTATGGATGGATGGTCAGACAATGTTATCTAGCAACCGTGCAGGCTGTGATGTAAGGATGGATGGGTGGTCAGACGATGTCACCTAGCAACCGTGCAGGCTGTGATGTAAGGATGGATGGGTGGTCAGACGATGTCACCTAGCAACCGTGCAGGCTGTGATGTAAGGATGGATGGGTGGTCAGACGATGTCACCTAGCAACCGTGCAGGCTGTGATGTAAGATATGGATGGATGGTCAGACAGTTTTACCTGGCAACCGTGCAGGCAGTGATGTAAGGTATGGATGGATGGTCAGTTAATGTTACGTAGTGAACCATACTGTTCATGGTCCAATAGAGACAATATTTAATGCATTTAAGGCTTACGAATTCTCTTTTAATTTTTACTGGAGGCTGCTCAAAATTTACGGAATTTTTTTAAATTCTGCTGACTTTTCTAAACTAATGTAGAATTCTTTAAGGGCTCCACAGTAAGTATGAGATTCACGACCGGAGAAGTCACATAGTTTTAAAGATGTGAATTCTTCAAAATATGTCTCCAGCAATTGTGTTATTGGACAATGAAAAGGAAGAATTCTGTCCCATATAGCAAGAGAAAGTGGGGTTCGTGGTACACCATGACCCTCGCATCTAATATGCTAGCTGCAGAACCCGTCGTTGACGGGACAAATACTTAGCATGTGCATGGTGATACATCTCTCCGTGTCAGTGGCTTGTCGTGACGTACCCGCTTCCTTGCTTTCTGTGGCCCTTTGCACTTTCACATTATTATTCTTATTGATTTCATCTCTTCCTTCTTTCATGGCGTCCCTTCACGACTTTTCTCATTTCGATAGTTTTCTTCACAATTTTCCTTGCCGATATGGGCTGATGAGCACGCGGTTTTCGCCTGTAACATAATCATGGCAGAAACACCACCATCACTAGTTACCACGACTAAATAATTTTAGTGAGAAAGGAACAAATGTCTAAATTATGAACATCTTTGTTATCGTAGACTGTGCGGTAAAAATGTAAGACATAAATGATCTAAAATTGTAGTCTCTAAAATTTGATGAAGTATTCATCGATAGAAACGCTAATTACATCGATATTTGAGAATTAAATTGTCGGCCTTCTCGTAAACTACCATTTCACCCAGCGTGAAGAAAAAGATTTATAGCCTGGATTGTAGTGTCTCGTTCCCCGACTCTTCATACCGGTACCGATTTTCATTAAATTCTCTTCAGCCATTTTCTCCAGACAGACAGACAGACAGACAGACAGACAGACAGACAGACATTACGGAAAATTAAAAAATGCATTTTCTTATTACTGTGGACACGACCGGTACAGTAATACCATTCTTTTTTAATTCTGAGAAAAGTACTCACAAAACTCTTTATTTTATCTACTGTATATACAGTGGATTATATCTGGGGCCCGGATATTTATGACCTGAAAATGTTAGAAATATGTAAGCATTTATAATCTAAAAAGGTAATAAAATATGACAATAAATATGACTTACAATTGTTTTGGTCACATTTTCGAAATCTTCAAAATTTTGCCACTGTTTAAATTAGCATTATATTGAAAATATAGTTTTAAAATCTAACATATTCAATAATAATAAATAAGTAGTGATATTAATTTTAATTAATATATTTTGAACTTATTTAATTAGTCATTCCAGAGGTAACTTTCGACTCTGCACAGAATAAAATAAATGTCACACTGTGATGGGAGATCAGAAAGACAATAGCAAATTAGATATATTTTAAAGTTTTGAAATAGGAACGATCTTCTATTTTCACGCAACATTGACTTGTAGCGCAGGATGTTATTGGGCCACATTTGAAATACGCCAAGTCATTAAAGTTCAATTGCTCACCTTTCTGTCGCTTTCTACACAGAATCAGGTAATGGAGATTCGTGATGGGATTAATCAATGGAGGAGAGGTAATATTATATATATTTCTGAGAAAGATAATTGTTGAAATTACAGGCAGCAATTAGGAGATGTGAAAACTCAGTCTTCGAGACGACTGCAAGCAGGTATGCGAAAATGGAATAGATAAAAGCATGACAAAATACGAAAATCAAGGGAACATATGACAATAACGTTCCTTAAAAAGTGCCAAAATATGGTTTTATATGACCCGTGAAAATTTCACATTTTTAGTCACCGTAGATAAAATCATGTTTAACTTGTATTTTCCATGAAAATAATATAAAGAAAAAATATGACAAGTGATAAACATCCGAGCTGACACAAGTGCACAATACTATGCACTCATTTTTATCTTGAGCGAGTCTATATTTAGTCTTTATGTCGAATTGAAGAGAGTGTTTGCAGTGTCGCTATCTCCTGCCTGTCGTGAAAGTGTTAAGGACGCCATGACTCCACTATCCTGCCCTGGCGGTACTGGGTCTTTTATTTGCACTCTGTTCCTTTTCCCAGTACACTCATAGTGTTGGCACTGGACCTCAAGTTCCTCGTGCAATTTAAAACAGAGGGGGTGATTTATTTATTTAACAATCGCACATCAGAACTCGCTATTCGTACTTCCCCTTGACCTCGGAACAGCACCCAGAACTGTGAGATAAAACGAGAAAGGACGTCTGTAAAATGTTGCGAGTTCATAAACAATGACAGCACTCGCCCACGCGGGACATGACATCATATGGAGCACCGCGTAATTGTACGTAATGGGCTCGCCTCCAGACAAACATTCCGCACTTCCATAGCGCGCTGGTACACTCCCCTCTCGCTAACAGTGGTACACCAGGAAATGACGGGTCCAAACTGCACCCTTCTTTCACACCAGACACATCGACTTCCTCGCACGCCTCATTGTAGCCTCACTCTTACCTTCAGTCGCCATTACTCTGTGTTCAACATAAACTTGTGAACCTGCGAACTTCATAAAGTATAAATCGAGCGAACTAGCACGTTCACTAATAGATTATCGCATCAAGAAATGTTACTTTTCACACTGACTTACTAACAATATTTGTGTGAACTTCGCACATTACAGCCACTAACTGTGTATTGCACGCTTTTAATGTGTATTCAGCGATTCATCCCATTACAGTCAAACTGATATCTTTCTCCCTCGTGGTTTGGAGAGTGTTACTTTGTTCAAATACCTGTAATAAAATTAAAATACACAGCCTGTTTCCAGTCAGTCGAGATTGCCGTTATTTCAGTGATGACAAAATCGAAAAAGCCATTGTATCCTCTCCTCAGGCAAGCTGGCCGAACTGTTGTAACTGGTCCTTCATGTCGTGGATAATGGCACTGGGACGGAGTTGACATCCGAGCTGGTCCCACACATGTTCTATGCGGGACAGATCTTGCAATCTTGCTGGCCACGAGAGTACCTCAACATCACGCAGACAGTCCACAGAGACAGGTGCCGTGTGTGGACGAGCATTGTCCTGTTGAAAAATGGCCCCACGATACGGTCGCGTGAGAAGTAACACATGAGAACGCAGGACTACCAGCCATCATCTGAAGACATGCCTGATGGCTCCCCACATCATGACACCAGAAGTAACACCAGTGTGCCTCTCCAAAACACCGGAAGAATGCGACCTCTCCCCTCAGGTCGCCGCCATACTTGGAGAGGATGGTCATCAGGAGTAGTTCAGAACCGCGATTCATCGCTGAACACAATATGACGCCATTCATCAGCAGCCCATGCCTCTCGGTCACGGCAACTCTCCAAACGCAGCCGTGTGTGTTGTGGTGTTAACGGCAGCCTAGTAATTCGCTAGTCCTGCCGCTGCTAGTCTCTGACCAATGGTGCGGGATGACACAGAATGTTGCAGGGAGTCCAGTACTTGTTCTCGGATGGCAGGCGCAGATGTGAAGGGGTTACGATGTTCTTGGTGTGGAATACGACGATCCTCCCTTGTGGTGGTCAGACAGAACCTTGACGAGTATGCCTGCCCTCATGTTCTCATCGCGCCACTGTCACATGCGAATGCCCCACAAGTCTGGATATTGCACGATTCGACCAACCGACTAAATGAGGCCTGTTTCAAATTCCGCCAGGTGCTGATAACGCTGTCTCACACGAGCACGCGGCATCTTCACGTCCTTCATAGTGATCACTCAGCATCTGGCGCGGTTCACGCCTCTTGTATACCGTACCAGGCCTGGTATCAACACTAATACACTCTAGTGGCCGTTTTACCTGTCACAGAGAATTGCAACAGTCATTTACATACCCGCCGATGGTGTGTTACATTGATATCCAACCATTTCTTCTGGATGCTTCAAATTTTTGTCAGAGAGAGAGTAGATGCTGAAGTACAACACCGCCTGAGATGTGGTGGAACTACCTTCGGCGACTAAGAGGACGTGTGTTTAGTGTATGACTCTGAAACTCTCAGGCGATACAGCAAATGCCTTGAAAATTACTTATTTATTCATTTATTTATTTATTTATTTGACTTTTTGAAAGTACACAGGCAGTAAGCCCAATACAGTACCTTCTTAACACATCAGTCAACAGTACTTATAATGCATACATGTAAGTAAAGATAAATACACAATAATAATGCTGAAGATAATAAAGACAAGGAAGAAGAATGAATGGAAAACACACACACAGAGACAATGACAATCCAGAGTACAACAATGATTATTTCTACACTATAAAAATACAAGAATTGCAACAAAGGTATAAATAAAGTAGTAAGTGACTATTTTAATAAATAAGTTAAAGAGCACCTATTATATAGAAAAGGAGTCTGAATTTATAAATTAGAAACACAGGCCTTTAAATGTATATTAATGACAGTGTGTGATTCTGAAAATAGATCTATTCCTGCAGCAAATGTGTTATAAAATCGTAGCATTTTAATAAATGGCGAGTTCAAGTGATGAGATGTTCTAGATCTTGGAACTTGAAATACTGTGTTCATGCGAGCTCCAGCTCGTGGAACATGAAAGGAGATAAAATTGAGCAGTCCTATGGAATTAAATTTATTTCTTACGATTTTGTTTAACGTTTTTAGAGAAATAATGATTCTTCTGTTGCGCAACGACGTGAGGTTAAAGTTACTTCTTAAATACCGTGTTGATGTATCAAAAGGGCAAAAATGTCTTATTTGTTTTATAATACAGATACCGCAAAAACTTGTTTTGAACAACTTCAATAGTATGTATTTGTTCGTTAGAACACGGGTCCCAAATTACAGATGCATATTCTAATTTACTCCTAACAAGGCTAGTAAATAACTGAATAACAATCGATGATTGAGCAAATAATTTAGAACTCCTTATTATAAAACCGAGCATACGGTTGGCATCGTTCGTTATTTTTGTAATATGGGCTTTGAATGTTAATTTTTCATCAAATATTACTCCTAAGTCTCTTATTGCCGAAACTGTTTCTAGTTTGGTATCCTTTATATAGTATGACGCAATCGTACCTTTCTTTTTCCTGGTAAAAGTTACTGATTTACATTTCTTTACATTAAGAGACATATGATTCATATCGCACCATTCTACAACACGATCAATGTCCTGCTGTAGCTCATCCCCATCCTTCTTGTGATGTATGACTTTAAATAGTTTTACATCGTCAGCAAACAGCAAACAACTGGCATGACGAAGATTATTCGGCAAGTCGTTAATCAAAATTAAAAATAGAAGGGGACCCAAATTAGATCCTCGCGGAACACCGGAGTAGCTAATGAAGTTGTCTGAGATTTCGCCTTTAAAAGACACAAACTGACGTCTATCTTTCCGGTAAGTACAAAACATTCGAAGTAGTGGTTTCGAGAACCCAAACTGGTGCATTTTATGGACAAGAATTTCATGATCTACCTTGTCGAATGCTTTTTCGAAGTTCTTCCGTTGTTATCCAATACATCATACAGTGTCTGAGTAAATCCTACAAGATTTGTAATAACAGATCTATTAGGCAAAAATCCATGCTGAAATTCGGAAATACCTGCCTTAATGTGATTATAGATCTTAAAATATAGTATATGTTCGTATACTTTTGCAAAGGCGTCAATAATGGAAACAGGGCGGTAGTTAGATATATTTTCATGAACGCCTGCCTTCGGAACTGGTGTAATTTTTTATATTTTCCACCTTTCAGGGATGCAAGACTTTTTTAATGAAAGGTTGAAAATGAAGTTTAGCTGTGGAACCAGTATTTCAGCACATCCTTTAATTATATAAGGTGGGATGTTATCTGGACCGCTTGACTTTTTAGGTTTTAGTTTTCCATTAATGACTCGTTTTACCTCCTCTTCTGATATAGAAGTAATATTGAGCACATCCATAATTGGTAATACAGGAATCTCATCCAAGTCCATGTTATCGATATTATAATTAAAGTCCGGGATGGTATACACCGATGAGAAATATTGCGCAAAACCTTGCGCAATATTTCCAGTTTCATACGTGTTGTCATTATAAAAATAGGCATTATCACCTATTCGCGTTTTTCTTTTACTACTAGTAAACGTCCAGAAATTATTAATATTGTGTTTTATTCCATTTTCTAAGTTGTGAATATATATTTTATATGCAATGTTTATTTTAGATTTTAGTTCACTTCTAAGCTGCCTAAATCGATCGTCATAATATTTTGAAAACTTTCTCTTCCTGGCACATTTCTTTTTTCGCTTTAGAGTTTGGATAATATCATGTGTAAACCATACGGGATATTTGGATTTTTGAATGAGATTCCTCTTGGGAATGCACACATCAAAACATTTGTAGAGTGAGGTGTAACAGAAATCTACTGCAAGGTCAACGTTCTCAAAGGAATACAACGGGTTCCAGTCAAAGTCACGCACTTCACAGTAAAGTTTCATAAAATCTGCATTTTTGAAGTCATAATATTCACGGCATATGTTCTTAAAACTGGGAAGTTTCCTGGTTGGTAACGATAATAAAGAGAGTGCGGGATGATGCAAATCTTCTGGAACCAGTACGAATTCTTCATGTTTTATATTAATTGGTATGTTGGCCAAAACCAAGTCTAGTGTTCTAGAGTTAAAATTGAGAACATTGTTATATGATTTCAATCCTAAATACGACATGAAATTTGCTAGACTACGACTGGCCGTTGATCCTTCAGTAAAATTATAATTTACATCATTAATTTCAGCTAAATTAAAATCACCCATAATGATGCACTCGGACATTATAAGGTGATCAATGTTTTCGACATAGTTAATGTAATCCTGATATACAGAATAGCCGGAAGAGGGAGTTATATAAACAACATTTATAAATAACTTTCGCTTGTTACCGAGAATTTGAAGAGTTAGAGATTCACATTGTTGACTATTGTAAACAGAGGATAGCTTTACACAGTATCCCTTTTTAATAGCTATTAATACTCCACCTCCACGTGACTTTCCTGTTAGTGATGCGTCCCTATCATTTCTAAATACTACATATCGATCATCGAATAATTCACTATCAAATACATCATTCGCCAAGAACGTTTCAGTTAACACTAGTACATCAAATGAACAACAAAGGAGATTTTGAAGAAATAACTCACACTTGGTACGAAGTCCTCTAACGTTTTGGTAGTAAATTGACAAATTGTTCACTGACATTTAAAAGGCAGTAAAAAATGTTAAATAAAATGTAGAAGTTAACAAATGACTGGTCATTGGAAAATATACAAACATTAAGGGTAGTAAAGGAAACCAAAACGCATTACAGTTTACCTAAATCTTCGACACTACGAAGGACATGAACAGGACTTCCGTCTTCTTTCCTGATCATTATTTTTCCACTGTTATTAACCCATAGGTATTTATAATCTTTGTCGTGCTGCAGCTGTTTTGCCTTAGCAAACAGAATTCTCCTCCCTGGGGATAAGGACTGATTAATGTACACAGGATTAGTAACTGTAAAGCCCAGGTGAGAAGTCGATAAGTTTCTTTTGATTTTTCGCCTCTCGAGGAGCTGTTCCTTATGACATCTGCGAACGAACTTCACAATAATGCCTCCAGTTGGACGATTGTTGACCTTTTTTAATCTATGGCAAGCATCAATCATGTCCTCTTTAAGCTCAACATCTAAGGCCCTGGCGACATTCATGACGGTCTGAACAACGTTTTCATTGGGAACCTCGGGAACACCATATATTTCAAGAGTATTTACCCTAGAATATTGTTCACTGTCATCACATCGGATCGAAAGGTCATGTACTGTTTTCTGGAGCCGCTGATTTTCGGATAACAGATTGTCAATTATCGTTTGCTGTCTTGCTATTATTGCTTGCTGATTATCAAGAAGTTTCTGATGTTCATCTAATCTCTCGTGGCAGACATTAATTGAATTACCTAGCTGTCTTTCAATATCAGTAGTTGATTTCCTTAGAGCTGTCATATCCTCCTTCAGAGCAACCAGAAATTCATAGATGTCACCAACAGATGGCATCTCAGCTACTAACATTTCATCACTCACAGTGCTCGATCTTTTTTTACTATGACAAGCTTTGCACCTCCATTTATGATCACTGGATGAGAGTAACTTCAAGTCTCTGTCTTGGAGATTCACACATTTAGAATGAAACCATTTACAGCAATTAGAACACTGTATTTTGGCAGTGGTATCCTGCCTGGATACGGATTTTCCACACTCCAAACAGGTGCTCATCGCAAGCGTAGGCAAAGTCGATATCTCGAACAAAGAGTGAAGAACGTACTCCGGTGTTTTGAATTCGTTGGGTTTGTAACACTGACCGCCTAATGTTTACATACAATATCCTTTATAAAGAATACAAATTAAACCAGTATTACGGCTATCTACCAGTGAAACTTAGTGTTATTGCTGTTCGTTGAAACTTACTACATCGGTAGACACAACTCCAAGTCAGGAAACCAGCATAATCAGCAAAAATAACACATTTACACCGGAGCACTATTCACACACGTTCTCACTCAACCGCCATGGCCCCAAAAAAACGTTTTAAAGGCGTAATAAAAACAAAACATCGAAGCCTGTAACATTCCTCCGAGCAAGTGGGAAGATCTTGCTGATGATCGCACAGCTCGGAGGAAAGCGATCTATAGTGGAACTGAACAATTTGAAAACTTGAGCCGTCAATCTGAAGAAAGATGACGAGCTAGAAGGAAGGTCCCGCAAAGTGTCCAAACAAAGGAATCTCTTCCAGCGGTGCAAACCTGCCTGCAGTTCAGCTATCGCTCGACGACAACGTGAAAATGGCAGACCGTATTGTTGCCTTAGACGCAAGGCCAATTGGTGTTACGATATTCAAAGAACGGTCAGCTTTTCGTTTCTTTGTTTCAAACAAAACTTACAATAACTTTAATTGTAGATATTTTATATTCAGACAGTTTTATGATACAGCCAAACTTGACTGACATAATTACGAAAAATCTCAGGGAAGAGTGTGGGCCCCTTAAAATTATCAGCAATAGTATTCTAATGACGGATTATTGTTAGGTAACGTACAGTCTGGCTCTTCTTCACCCCCACTAGGTGGCATTACAGTACTGCTGAAGTTGTAACGTAATCTAGTCACCAACAAAATAATGTGGTGTTTTCTCAGGATGTCTTAAGTTGCGTGTCAACGCCCAAATAAAATCGAAAGATAACTTTAATTGTTTACTGTAAATGAAATGTTACATTATAGTGTGTTTTTTCTTCATTATCGTTCGTTGTCCCGCTCAGCACCGCCCGGAACCATCTGCCAGTCTTTAACATCAGCAAGGCGTTGGTTTTGTTTCCAACGACTCGGCAGTTTTACTCCCTGGAATCGCGCATATAGCCATGGGTCGAACGATTCGTATGAACTACTTCCCTCATTCACACTCTTTATTGTGAATCGTTCAAATGGAGTAGTTCGTTTGTGAAGTAATGAAGCTTGATGAAGCTGCTCACAATGTCATTCACCAGCGACTTCGTTCACAGTGTCTCATCGTTGCCTAATATCTTGTAGGCAACGGTCTCATTCACTCAATTAAGCTTCATAATACTTAATAATATCACCAACAAATGGCGGAGCTATGTAATTACGGACACACTATCGCTTACCTGTTTATAGCATCTAGATGATGGTTGATAGGGACTAGGAACAGATAAACAGAGAAGCCTGTCTCATATAAAGAAGGAAATACGTGCAAGAACACAATTGACAGGTAGGATGGCCCTGGGAGTGAAGGGGTAATGAATGATGCAGATAGTGGGAGGGGAAAGAGAGCGAGTGAGCGAGCGACAGACGAATCGAATGAGTTGTGAATGTTATGAAGTGTGAGAACTGTCTGCCAGTTCATTGAGATTGAGTGGTTAGTTCACACTTCATAGGAGTGAAGCGTTCATTTTGAACGACTCATGGACGAGCTACCCATCACTATGTGCATGCGCTCTCACTCCCCTTGCCTCGTCTTGCTTAACCTGACCAAGGCGTTGTTTCATTTTCCAACGCTTTGTGTTGATTTTTAAATTTTAAACACTAGTTTTAAAGCACTTTCTTATAGTGAAACGAAACCAAGAGATTGATAGTGACCGACCATGTCCACACATTTTCAGGGCTACCAACGGTGGTTTGTTAATTCTCTGTACTTTAGTTTGCAATATTATATTATTACAGCGTATAACATTTTACACTGGTGAAATGACTGAAATGGCCAAAGTCCGTATTGAAATTTTCACCTTTTGAAAGAAAATCGCAATTCTCAGCATACTTTCTCTTATTTATGTATGTATGTATGTATGTATGTATGTATGTATGTATGTATGTATGTATGTATGTATGTATGTATGTATGTATGTATGTATGAATTTATTTATTTATTTATTTATTTATTTATTTATTTATTTATTTATTTATTTATTTATTTATTTATTTATTTATACATCCATAACAGGATATATCCCCAATTACAATGGATGGTACAAAATACATTGAATATATAAATGATACCTATATGTATAAAATAATATATAACAATTTAAAAAAAACAAGATTGCCATGACTAAATTAAGAATAATTTAAACATATTTTCAATAAAACATACAAACATATAAAATATCAAAGTTAAAGAAGAGAAAACAAATTAGCATAGAAAAAAAGAAAAATAGTCATAAGAATAGTAAATACACAAACACATATACATTGGAAAAATAATAGTGGCATTACATACGAAATATTTCAGTGCTGAATTAATTTCCTCCAATAAATTATTCATTTTGATGTAAATATTGTTTTAACATGTTTGAAAATAAAGGAAGTGATACAGAAAAGTCTATTTGTCTGATGTCTGAAGATATTCTGTTATATACTTCACACATTTTTACAACAGGTGAATTTTTATGATGTGAGGTGCTTGAGAAGGGGCAGTAAAATGTTTGTCTCAAACGTAGAGTTGTCCACATCTTTCTATTACATTAATTCATTTTGTGATCTGAACTATCTGGTAAGAGAAATAGGGGTGGAGAGAGACGAAGTGTGTGGGCTTATAACGCCTGAACTTCATGCCATTGTTTCTCCTCAACTTAAACAGCGAATGTTGTGAGGTTATGTTCAGTTGTTTTCACGAACTGACATTCGAGTTTCGTCTGAGAAGCCTCACTTACCAGCTCGTGCCTCATAGCAGCGCTAATCTTGTCCACACAAAGCAACAGCCATGCTACTGATAAGCTACAATATTTATAGGTTATAGTCCGCAGTTACTGTACTGAGCGGCGGCGCGCGCCACAAAACGGGTTTTAAAAAACAAACACCTCTTACTGCTTCATGTACAACTAACCCGCCCCACAGCCACCAGACGAGAAAACCAGCCTGGGCGACGGGAGTGTCGCAGCATCGGAGAGAGGAGTGACAGGCTGTATCGCCCGGCTATCGCTATTTTGAAACTAGTCTTAGTACCACCAACTATTTCAATGTCAGGTTGTTATTATTATTTTATTGTAATACAGTATTCCCAGCGGCAGCCGGTCCTAATGGGGGCGGAGAGGGCTCGTGGCGGGTGTTTACAATAATCGTACTATACCTCAGTGAATGGATTCAACCCAACGGACTGGATAAAGAGGCAAACAAGGAAAGAGCCAGAAAATTAGATCTGGCCTACAAGCTAACACAATACAGGTATAACAAACGGGGAATATCATGCAAGGTCAACATCCGACATTATAATCCGGCAACAAAACCGGAAAGATTGTTCGCTTGCAACCAGGAGATAGTGGGTTCGAACCCCATTGTCGGCAGTCCTGAAAATGGTTTTCCGTGGTTTCCCATTTTAACACGAGGCAAAATGCTTAGACTGTACCTTAATTAAGGTCACGGCCGCTTCCTTCCCACTCCTAGCCCTTTCCTTTCCAATCGTCGCCACGAGACCTATCTGTGTCGGTGCGACGTAAAGCAAATTGTAATATATTGTACCCTTCAGAGTGTGTTCTTTTAAATTTAAAAAAAGGGGAGCTGCAAGAAATCGAGAAGGAAAGGAAGATTCTGAGGAAAGTTTTGGGACCGCAGAAGTCTACTGATGGGACGTGCAAGAAAAGAGCTCTAGAGCTCTCAGTGGAGAGATGGCGTGAAATTTCATTAGTTCACGAATAAGTTTGAGTGGTGTTTGTAAAAGTAGGAAAAATCACAACATGAAAATAAATCTGGAACTTAAGGGGGCAAACTGGGGCAAATATTCGTTTATACGAAGAGGAGTTAATGATTGGAATAATTTACCGAAGGAGACGTTCAGTAAATTTCTAAATTCTTTGCAATTATTTAACAAATGACTAGATAAACAACAGATAGGAAATCTGTCCTCAATGCAGATCAGTAGTGATTGATTGATTAACTGACTGACTGACTGATTGATTGATTGATTGATTGATTGATTGATTGATTGATTGATTGATTGATTGATTGATTGATTGATTGAAAATATAACAGACACAATGCGGAAACGAAGGCTGAATGGATGACAAAGGACTGGGGTTAAAGGCCCCCTCCAAGTGGATAGAAGAGGTCAAGAAGGATGACAAGAAGATGGAACAGTGTTGCCAGGTCTCCCGAAATTTCAGGAGTTCTCTCCATTTTTTTTTCGCAACACACAAGAAAACCAGAAAACACTAAAAATCTCTCGAAATTTCTTTTAATCCACATTTAAGGAAAATGGGTAATAATTAATATTGCATAATGTATTTGTGCCGAAAAACTCTTTCTTCGTCTCAGTGCGGCACGTTTTATCGTTAGGTGCTTCCCCGCATTCATTTTAGACTCGAATTACGAAGGGAAATCCCCGACCCACATATAGAATATAAAGTCTGCATCTTGCTACGACTTCAAAATTGGGAGGAAGAAGAAGAAGAAGAAGAAGAAGAAGAAGAAGAAGCCTAGAGTGACCAAATAGTACGGGTGAGTGAAACTGTATATTTTTCTCCTAATAATTTCACATGACTGTTGCATTCTTTAATTTAGTTATATTACAACATTTCAGTGTTCGAGAAACTACTGAAATTTTCATTAAAACTCACGAATTTTTTACGTACAATCTACCAATTTTTATTTGTAGACTGGCAACACTGAGTTGGAATTACACTAGAGATGATCCACAATAGAAGAGAGTTCAGAAGAAAAGTCGACAGTCTTAAATCATTTGAAGAGAAACCATTAAAAATGAGACTCAGACGGACCCTTTCCAAAGAGACGAGAAGGATAAGAAGCAAAAAAATTGAAGAGGTTCTGGGAAGGGAAGAGAAGAATGGCCAAGGAACCTTAAGTTTTACACGGCCCACAGTTGGCCAAATTCGGAAACAAAAAAAACACAAAGAAACAACAACAACAACAAAATCTACGACAGCGAAGACGAACGGGCGTCTTCACGACCCCTAAATAAATAAAAAAGTATCGTTATAATAGGGCTCGGTTGTTTACGGTCGGAAACTCATCCGAATAAGTAGGCAATCATGACTTTTAAAAAGACAAAATATGACTCAAAACTAAATGTCACCCAAGAAATTAACTACACATCGCACTTCCTAAATTAAAAATTACAACTGAAAACATTTGGTATGCTAAATTGGTGTCTAATTATGTTCTTTTTGTATCACGATTCTGAATACAGACCTACTCATTTAAATACAGTCCATGCTCATTCGCACAGCCATGAAACAAATTCTTATCTGAGAATACGTACGTTCTGTAAGAAATTGCTTAATATTTTAAAAGTCGAAATGTGTTTGCATACAGAGTTAGAAGTTTGATATTGAGAAACCTAGAAATACAGGCGGTTATCTACAAGCCTTTACTTTAACAGGTTTTAGCGTTGTTGGAAGCAATGCCAGGACTCAGCTAAGAGCCCCCGTGGTCGTCAATCCACGCTCCAAAGTTCAGAGCCCCTGGGGCCCCTTTTAGTCGCCTCTTACGACAGGCAGGGGATACCGTGGGTGTTATTCTACTGACCCCACTCACAGGGGATCATAATACAAACCATCACAGAAACACGCAAATAGCGAATATATCCCTCTACATAGGGATCGCGTCCGGAAGGCCATCGGTCGTAAAACTGGGCCATCAAAGGGCCGACACAAGGAAACTGGGAAATCGCGGGGTAGAGTAAGAGGAAGAAGAAGAAAGCGGTACATAGAGAGACGTCCTCGGAGTATAGTGGTGCCACAATAATTACGATGATTGTCAAGATTTCTCTCTGCCCTTCGAAAATCGCCTGCCTAAGTTCGAACCTGCGGACGGTACTTATCAGTATTCTACAAGCAAGCTGGCGATGTTCTCATCTGCATATTCCTGGTCTGTTCCATTATTTGTAGATGTACTCGCCGATGTACCTTCTGCTAGACTAGCAGAGACCAGTGGCTTGTAAGGCCATTAAGAAAACATGACAATAAATACCTATTATAGAAAGTGAAGAGAACAAGAACGTGGGCTATGCTCTAATAACACAATTCTAGGGTTTCTTATAGGCAGCGTATTTCCATCTCGATCTGACAGTAACTAGAGGTTATCGCTTACAAAATGAAGGAATAGAAAATATTGGTGCCATCTTCGAAAACTGTTCCTCGATAGGTAATCAAATTTTGAATGAACGTTGTTATCATTGATACAAATCATTCTTCTCGGCTTCTACTTGTCAACACAATAAGTCGACAACAGGCACTGTATAGAGAAACAATGTCCCTAGGAATTGTTCAATTCACTTTTCTTCAAGCATCTCTATATTACAGTAGGGCTAATTATATTCCTTGAACTGACGAATTTGGACATAAATATGGCTTATGTTTGGGAAATGTGAGTAACGTGACAAAATGTGTGACGGAAGTACAGTTTAACATTAAGAATTTCATACTTAGGTTCCGTATTGAAACAAGATTTACATCAAAGAAAGGACTTTTTCTTTGATGTATATACGGAAGTACAGGCAGTGATGTAAGGTATGAATGGCCAGACAATGTAACTTAGCAACCGTGCAGGCTGTGATGTAAGGCATGGATGGTCAGATAATGTTACGTTGCAACCGTGCAGGCAGTGATGTAAGGTTTGGATGGTCAAATAATGTTACGTTGCAACCGTGCAGTCTGTGATGTAAGGTATGGATGGTCAGATAATGTTATTTAGCAACCGTGCAGGCAGTGATGTAAGGCATGGATAGTCAGACAATGTTACTTAGCAACCGTGCAGGCTGTGATGTAAGGTATAGATGGTCAGACAATGTTACCTAGCAACCGTGCAGGCTGTGATGTAAGCTATAGATGGTCAGACAATGTTACCTAGCAACCGAGCAGATTGTGATGTAAGCTATAGATGGTCAGATAATGTTATCTAGCAACCGAGCAGGCTATGTCTTATGGCTGGTTGCCATCTGAAATTAGCAGCCGTTGATAGATGGCCATGATTATTCGATTTTCGCAAAGGGAAAAGTGGTTTCCTTTTAGTCAGTCATTAGAAAGTTTATGTGGCATAGGTTTGGTTGATGGCTGCCAACTTGAATAATGTAAAAAAATCCCAAACACATCACACATTACATAACGAAAATACGCTTCAGGAGTAAATAAGCAAAGACTTTGAAAGTGAAGGAAAAAGTAAACAGAGCGGACATAATGTGTTTAACATATGTCTGAGCATGTGGTAGCAGGCTTACTCTTACAGAAATTCCGTAGAGAAATGTGTTTATACATCTTTTAACCTGCGGAACACTCCTGTTACCTCGTTAGTTATCGTGTCAGGTGTTTATGCATCTCTAAATGAAAGTTAGCTCACGACACTCTTCACATCGCAAGCCAGTACAATTTGACGTGTTCCCATATCATTACAATTCTGGTCATGTCGGGAACGGGAGCTCCATGTTTTAGTAAGCTACATTCCTGTCTGAACATGAGATCTATCATGATGAGCATGTCCCAGGTGGGCATGTTACAACAGCTTCCATAATTCAATAGTTATTATGTATCGAGTACGAAAAGCAGAACTTGTAGGGACAACGTCTGTACAATCATTTGAAGCGTATCAGTAGGTAGTCTCACCTGACGTCTTATCCCTAGGGTGTGTTTAGCTGCATATTGCCATCTCAGTACCGGCCTAGGACCAGACAACAGAAGCGTAGTGACTGAACGCCAAAACCTTACAATACCCCAAATTAAATGGTTGATGCGAAAAGGGGGTCAGTCCAATACATCCAAAAATGAGATTAAGGCTTTTTAGATGTCCTGAGGTAATGTTACATCTTTTCACGCTAAAATGGCATCAGTCCAATGATCAGTGTCTGTGATAGTCAGTGGTTTGAACTAGCTCTACTCGGTCGTGGACTGAGCCCTTTTAAGCATCAACCGCCAACAAACAAAGAACTATGACCAAATTCAGATGATTCCCAATTTCGAGGGAATATCATCGCTCGTCCATTCAACAATAGAATTTTACATCATAGCTTTGAATTCCCTATTCCCAGTCGACGAGCTCTACAGCTGCCTTCTGAAAAGCCCTATTCTGCAGGAAAAGCTCCTATGAAGGCAGCTAAACTGCAGGATGTTAGAGGACTACATTCTTATATATTGCTGAATATGAGGTGGTGGTGGTGGGTTTTGTATAACAGGAAGTATAACTAAGCAACCATGCTCTATATTATACTAACCAGAGAGAAAAATGGAAGACATCCGAAACATCGAAGAATGAAGGTATCGGCCAAAGAAAGACAACGGCCACGAAGGGTGAGAAAATGAAAGACTCCCTACGCCTGTATATCCAATACCATCGGGGTCGGAAAAGAACAAAAGTTCATAAAGGGAGGTCGTATAGGATAGATGAAATTAAGGAGCCTGGAACAAGTAAGTAGAAGCAATGCCAGGCCTCAGCTAAGGGCCCTGTGGTCGCCAACCCACGCTAGTTGAGAGACCCTGGAGCCCCTTTTAGTTGCCTCCTAAGACAGGCAGAGGATACCGGCCGCCACCCACAGGGGAAGCCTACCACCGAACCAGATACCGGAGAAGATTGGACATCAGTCTGTTTAACTAGCTTTTTTAGGTTAAATAAATTCGAGCATTATCTCTTTGTGTTTAATACATTAATTTGTAACATTTGAGGAAGTGAAAAATACTGTTTGAAGTGATCGCAGAACACTGGACGTCAGGTTACTTGCTTGAACGATTTTACATTTTGAAGAAGTTCAGAAATAATCTTCCGTGTGTTTAATACATTGAACTGTAATATTAGTTTGTGAAGAAGGAGAGCTTTCACGAATAATTATCTCATATTATAATTTATATGCCAAAATGAGATGAGTCCAGGAGATTGATTATTTATTTTTTATAATAATAATAATAAAAATGTAATATTTTTCAATACATGGGTAACCTCCTACGATGTAGTAGTAGTTTTGTGTAACAACGTTGTTATGGTTTCCTACGAACTGGAGGTTTGAACCAGTTTTTGTTTTACTTTACCGAAACTATATTTCTTGGACAGATCTCCTTTTAGCATCAAGCAATTTAAATGCAATGTTGAGTTTTAAAACAAAACTACCCCGGGAAAGCACGAAAGTCCGGGCTGCCTCACGGATTCTGGGGGAGGCACAACTCCAGCAGAGAAACATGCGGCACGCATTAAGGAATACGCCGAAAATGTGCTCAAGACGAAACAACTATTGGCCGCAAAGAAGGTGTGCTACAAAATCAACGCGAAGAACAATAAAATAGTCTCAAGTCGTAGGCTTTCAGGACCGTTAAATGACTTTATAATATACCATCTTGAGTATGTTAGGTGACGCGTTTCGAACCTGCAACCAGGATCGTCTGTAGTTGCAACTGACACTGACTCAAGACAGAAAGATCCTCTTACAAATGCACTTCATTCCAAAGACTCATGTACATCAAATCATTTTTTATGTAACTTCTGCTATTTTTAAAGTGAAACATTTTATGTCTAGAATCATGTGTGAGGTGACAGAAATTCCTAAACACCCGAATAATTTTAACAAAGGTGACGGCTGTATACTCAGTAGATCATGGCCACCCTCCACATCTTTCTCCGCGACTCTGGAGACCCTGGAATGAACTATATTTCTAACAGGGTCTCTCTATCTAGTTACTATGGAGTAGCAGTTGCCAGTAACATCTGTTGTTGCTTCGAAGACGATCCTAGTTGCAGGTTCTAAAAGCGTCATAAGTAAGGGGCGGATGTTGTTGACCTAAAAACACTGAAAATTATCACTAAAAAGCCCTAAATGTAAGAGAAAAGCTACAAAACAAGTAAGAACTAGAGGACCGGCGCTGCTCCGCAGGTCAGATAACGCATCTTTATACGCCTGTCGTACTCATATTATTTTCCCTGCCCTTTTCAATGGTTTTACGAACATTTAATAAGAAGCGCGTTGTGGTGTGCCGCATCCATTCTGACCTCATCATGCCGTCTGTTTGGTAAAAATCTACCCGTACTGTACCGGGAGGTACACCCGCCCCGTTCATTCAAATGAAGCGCCTTGAAGAATGCCATCTGATATTGAAGTTTGCAACTACTAGTGCAAGAAGTTTGGACTTTTCTCTACAGATGTCTCTACCAAAAAAACTTGTCATCCCCTCTGGTGTGAAGAGGGACTATTAAGATTGCAAAGTAATTTGTTATTTTAAACCGGGTTGTTTATTACTTGTTTTGGGTGTGTCAAAGTTTGTAACACTTCTATCTCTTCCCGCCAACTTTTGATGCTGGTCAATAGAAAATTTTGTATGTTTATTTTTTAACCAAAAAGATCTGTCTTGTAGCTATTTAATTACCCAATCTGTCTTGTAGCTATTTAATTACCCAATGAAAATTGGGGGTGTATCGGGTTTTAGCCCAGAGCTCCCTAGAACCTTCCTCTCGGGTATAAAAGCTGGCACATTTTTCGACCAGGTTGTCCTATTGATAGTCCAATCTACTGAGTGTATGTTAATAGAGGAGGCGGAGGCGTCTCGCCCATCATCGAGTATTCCATCAGCTTAAGGTAATGGCAGCCATTATATAACTAAGCGATAGCCTCTGAAAGCTAGCTCGAGGGGAAGGTTTTCAATCTTTAATAATGTAACCTTAAATTTCTAAAAATGTAAATGTTACTTCTAATGTAAATTTCAAGCAAGCCGTAAATAACTTAGCTGAAATTAGGGAATAGAGAGTGCAATGCCCTCTCGTATTCCCTCACAACTTGATTTTGAGGTGACCGGGCGAGTTTTGGCCGTGCAGTTAGGGGCGCGCGGCTGTGAGCTTGCATCCGGGAGATAGTGGGTTCGAATCCCACTGTTGGCAGCTCTGAAGATGGTTTTCCGTGGTTTCCCATTTTCACACCAGACAAATGCTGGGGTTGTACCTTAATTAAGGCCACGACCGATTCCTTCCAACTCCTAGGCCTTTCCTATCCCATCGTCGCCATAAGACCAATCAGTGTCGGTGCGACTTAAAGCCACTAAAAAAAAAAAAAAAAAGGAAAGAAAGAAAGAAAGAAAGAAATTAGGTGACTATGAGTTTGTAACCGTTCCATATTTGTAACCTTGGTAACTTAACTTTCCTCCACCCAGTGACGTCAGCAACTTGGGGCCAGAAGCCCAAATAGGGTTTTAATCTGTTAATTGCAAGTGTCCGCCTCCATAGGCCTATCATTTTGATTTTAATAATGTTATTTGCTTTACGTCCCACTAACTAGTTGTTAAGGTCTTCGGAGACGCCGAGGTGCCGGAATTTAATCCCGCAGTAGTTCTTTTACGTGCCAGTAAATCTACCGACACGAGGCTGTCGTATTTGAGCACCTTCAAATACCACCGGACTGAGCCAGGATCGAACCTGCCAAGTTGGGGTTAGAATGCCAGCACCTTAACCGTCTGAGCCACTCAGCCCGGCCATTTTGATTTTTGGGGCCAGTAACGTTAACCTGTTGTTTTCCACTAATATCCGGCAGAATGGGTATTCGATACCCGTGAAAAAAACAATTTCACTCTTTTATGTTTGAGAGGTAATCGGTTGAGCGCATTAGATAGTGGACACTGTTGGAATTTGTAAAATGTAGGTTGAGCCTTTGACAGGCCTAGAAATTTCTGAAAATAGGCTCTTATGTGTAAATTCTATAGAGCAGGGAAGCTCTTTCATTACATGTAGAGGTGTCGGTGTAAATGTTGAATGGTGTCTTTGGAAGGCTGTAATGTTTGGAGAGTGGTCTCCGAGACAATTTTGTGGGGCAAAAGGTGCTCTTGAAATATTGTAAACGAAATTGGGAGGTTCGTCTCCTTGACTGTTCTTTTAAAGGAGCCGCAGCGCTTACGGAAAATGTATAATTAGGGAGCTTCAAGCTCAAGGTTGTTAATCAATTGTTTAATTAATTGCTATTCGACTTTCTAAAATTGTTACCCTATCTTTTGAACTTTTGTACCTGATCTATGAATGAAGTTTGTCTTTGAAAAGAAACAAAAAGTTAACCGCGAAAAAAATATAACTCTATTTTTAAAGTTTTTGATTAATCTTCTGTCTTAGATAGACCCATTCATGCCCGCACTTTCTTTCACCTCAGTCCAGCACGGTATCCCCGTAACACACACATTCGCTTTTTCTTAGCCTGCAGCTTGGTATTGTGTCGTAGAAGGCAATGGTAGTTCTTCTATACAGAAAGGTTGTCTTGTGAGCTCATAGGTTAGTCTCGAAGAAGGAATTTTTGTCAGGCAGAGAACCTTTTTTAAGACACATGGTCTTCACTCTTTCTAGTGCAGCCGGGTTATCCTCCGATAGGTGTTCCCAGCTAAACACGACTCCATGCAATGAAAATCACATTATATCAGAATATTAATGAAAGTGTTGATCGGTTAGCAACCTGCTAAGTGCAGAATGTATTGCGGGTTAGGGTAAGCCTTGGGCTGCAAGTATTAGAGCGATCGTTTAATGATTTGATTTGATGATTACTCAAAATTGGCTGAACTTAGAGACCTCATGATTCTCACGATTCACCGGCAGGAGATTCCGGAGATAATAAAACAAAAATGAAGCAAATCGGCCCAGTAGGACGGATTTGCCAAAAGCTGTTTTGAGTAAACTCTTTTAATTTATATACAGTAGATGACTTTAAAACATTTGACCGAACTGAATTCTGGTGGCTGTGTAACAAAGATTTTACAAGTAATATATCCCTATTCTGTTCACTGCACAGCTCTTGTTTTTAGTTTACTCGAAGTGTAAATAAATGTGGGCATAATGATTTGCATTACACGCACAGACAGATCTTATGGCGACGATGGGTTAGGAGAAGGAAGGGAGCGGCCCTGCTGTTAATTAAGGTACAGCCCGAGCATTTGCCTCGTGGAAAACCATCTTCAGGCTGCCGACAGTGGGGTTCGAACCTACTATCTCCCGAATGCGCGTCCTTACCGCACGGCTCACTCGGTCCCTCCTCTATGAATACCATCAGAGGAAAATGAAAGATATCCGACGCTTCGAAGAATGAGGTATGAGCCAAAGGAAGGGCCTCGCGAACCTACCACCGTTCGGTCGAAAGAGAACAAGAGTTGACCAAGAGAGGTCGGATAGGGGCCTGACACAAGTAAGTGAAAGTAGGGGCCGCACTCCTAAGGTGAGAGAGTTCCCGCCGGCCCCTCTTACTATGTACGAGTTCGCCTTAGTGCAGGAGAATGGAAAACCACGGAAAATAATTCTCAGAACAGCCAACCTGTCCGCCTCCCGAAAGTAGAGATGTTGAACCGAAACGTGCCACAGAAATTGTTGTTGTTGTTTCAGTCATTAGTGCATAAACTGGTTTGATGCAGCCTCCATGCCACCCTATCCTGTGCTAACATTTTCATTTCCACGTAACTACTACATCCTACATGTTCTCTAATCTGTTTATGATATTCATACCTTAGTCTACCTCTACCGTTCTTACCACCTACACTTCCCTCAAAAAACTAACTGAAAAGTCTTAAGATGTCTCCTATAATTCTATCTCTTCTTCTCCTCAAATTTAGCCGCATCGATCTCCTCTCACCAATTCCATTCAGTATCTCTTCATTCGTGATTTTATCTATCGACCTCACTTTCAGCATTAAAAGAATGGCGTATGGCTTTTAGTGCTGGGAGATGTCCGAGGACTTCAGCTCGCCAGGCGTAGGTCTTTTGATATGACTCCCGCGGGCGACCTGCGCGTCATGATGAGCATGGCATGATGATGAAGACGACACATACACTCAGTCCCCGTGCCAGCGCAATCAACCAATGATGGTTAAAATTCCCTCAGCAACACGACAATTCAAAAGGTTATATTCCCTCCCTTTCTGTTTCCCTTCAATACAATTTCACACTCAAGAGCAAAGTCTTCAAGAACATCTTCCTATTCCTATATCAATGTTCGAAGTGAGCAAATTTATTTTCTTAAGAAAGGACCTCCTTGCTTGTGCTAGTCTGCACACTACGTCCTCCTTACTTCTACCAGCGTTAGTTATTTTACTACCCAAGTAACAATATTCATCTACTTCCATTAAGACTTCATTTTCTAATCTAACATTTCCTGCATCACCTAACTTCTTTCGACTGCACTTCATTACTTTTGTTTTGGACTTATTTATTTTCGTCTTCTACTCCTTCCCAAAAGACTCTGTCCATACCATTCACCAATGTTTTCATATCTTCTGCAGACTCAGATAAAATAACGCTATCGTCGGCAAATCTCATGGTTTTGATTTCCTCTCCTCGCATTGTGGTTCCCTTTCCAAATTCCTCTTTGATTTGTTTTTCATCGTCACCGTAAGATCTGTCTGTGTGGGTGCGATGTAAAGCCAAAAAAAAAAAAAAAAAAAAAAAAAGAAAAGAAGGAAATTCCTTACCATAATTGAAGAAATCAACACAATGTTACCTAGCAACCGAAAGGTTGATGCAGAGTGGGTCTCGACACTCCAGTGGCCACGGCTGGTCCGTGGTCCAACAGCTCTGCACTCTGACCGGCCAACCGAGCAGAGGAGGGATGGCTACGGCTTTACCGTGACTCTGCGCCGCTGCATACGGGAGAGGGTTGGTCCCCACCGTGGGCTCTCCCATTCCCCTGCACTAAGGCGAATGCCGGGACAGTTCCGACAATCCCCTCACCTTCTCCGAAAATCTCCTTCACCGAACAAATCTCCCAGCCTGAAAGACGCCGTCACCGTCTAAGAGCCCCCCCCCCCCTTTTGAGCGAAGAAATGAAAACATTATTTTAGTAGTGGTAGTAGTAGTAGTAGTAGATATCCAGAAATTTGTGTAATGTGAAGCAACAACATGTGTGAGTGAAGTGTAACCATAGCAACCGTGCAGGCTGTGATGTCACAGTATGTCAAATTATTTTCGTGGACGGGAGATGAGCAGTAATGCCTGTGTCGTTTGTTGTGTTACTAATTCCAACCTTCTGGAACACGTTCGCTGTACCTTCTTCTTTTCAAGCAATGTTTATATTTCTGCTAACACGCAGAGTTTTACCGAGAGACATGTCACCACTTTCCACAGCGCCGAGTATAACAACGCCACCTGCATTCCGGCGGACAGATACAGAACTTGGTGGAGTGTCGTAAGTACTGGAGATAGCCATCTCGGTCTGCTCACGAATGTTCTGCATTGCTCATGTGCATGGATGCGTGATACCGAGGTCGATGGTTCGAAGCTGCAGACGAGATAACATCGCTTTGTGTGAGGTCAAACGACCGTGCAATCAAATCAAATGTAATGTGCTTAACCTGAGCTGCCGAGGGACACGAGGCACGGCTAAATAGAAACGACAAGTAAGTTGCAATTTTCGTATCGTTTTATTTATTGGTTTAAATTTTAATTTCCACAGTTTTTAGCAACTCTTAAAATAGTATCGAACAACGATGAATGACGTACGAGACGTCAGCCCCACCGCCATCTCATTTAGTTTCGACCTTACTTGATCCGTTGTTGACGTCAGCTACCGTAGAGCATTAATCTCTGTACTTTAAGTAATATAATTCACCGAACAAAAGGTTACTCACCCTAGTGCGCACGCACAGATGGATCGTTAAGCCTGTACAGACGGTGCAGCGAACAAGTTCCGTGCTCAACCGCACGCGTATAAGCATAAGGTAGTAGCGATCAGTCAGACATTGATGTTTCAAGCGGACAGTGTACGTCAATATGGGATGTAACAGAGTAGCCATGCCAGTGGCCATACGGTGCGTGAAGTTGCCACATTTGTTGATTTTTCGCAGCGGACTGTTCAACGTGCCTGAATTGTGGTCGGAAGAAGATCCTGACTGAGAGGGACCGGAGACGCGTTTCACGGCTTGTGAATCAAAATCGCTTCCAAACTCGACAGAAATTGCTGCAATCAGTGAATGAAGGTCCATCCCAACCTGTTAGCGAGAGATCATTGCGACGGGAACTGTATGCAATGAACATTTAGAGTCGGTCACCTCGCAAGCGGCCATTGCTCACACAGGCACCATAAAGCTGCGCATCTTCAGTGGGCTAGAAATAATCGAACGTGGACAGTAGCTGACTGGCGGAACGTAATGTGGTCTGACGAATCACGTGTTTGCCTGTATTCCAATGACGCACGTCGTCGAGTGCACCAAAGTCAACACCAAAGTTCATCAGTGTGGACACACGTGTGACTGGTTTTATGAACACTCACCCACCCTATTCCATCTCGATTGGCCTCCAAAATCACCTGACTTGAACCCCATTGAAAATGTGTGGGACATGTTGGAACAGCGGGTAAAACGCCACCATCAGCATCCCCGCAATTTGGTGGAATTGTGCGATCAGATCTTCACCGAGTGGCTTAACCTGCTCAACCGAATCCGGGCGGTCATCAACTCCAGAGGCGGAGTTGCACGGTATATTATGATATGTTCTGTCCGGTGAGCTTATAAACCGCTCTCGTATATGAACACACAATGTGTCTTATATTTCATGACAAAACTCAACATGAGTTATAACTTTTCGAGGGAAAAGACTATTCACAATAACTTACAAACCTAATATATCGAGTGAGTGACTGCGTGGTTTGGGGTTCGAACCCCACTGTCGGCAGCCCTGAACATCGTTTTCCGTGGTTTACCATTTTGACACCACTGATTTTTTCAACGGGCCCCGCTTTAGGGTGTCTGGGACCGTGAGATCCGCGGAGCAGGAATGGTACGTGAATGGACGTACGCGAGGAATTAGAAGTGTGAGGTCTGCACCCATTGTCGATGGACCTTAATTAAGACCCACAGTCACCCCTTCCTAGCCCTTTCCTATCCCATCTTTGCCGTAAGACATTCGAGTAATGAATTAGCAGAAGAAATAGAAGGTTGCGGAAAGGAAAGGCATGTTGACCTCTCAAACCAATGGAGTCAGAAAGGAACGAGAGTTGACCAAGGAAGGTCGGTGAAAATGAGGGGTCAGACTCGTAGTCGCTAAACAAAGCTCCCAAGCTGAGACGAGAGGAAAGGTCAACCTTGTGTCGATATGCTTACCAGTACTCTGGCACCTCGGCGGTCTCTGTAAACCGTACAGGCTTTAGGAATACCGCCCCAACCCACTTACCGTCTTCTTACTTTTTGCCTAGGTCTCTTGACCGTTGATTGACATTTCACGATGTTCTTCGGTCATTTTGAATTAGGCATCGTTTGTGTCCGTCTGAAGAACAACGAGCTGTACGGAACTTCTCTACAAGGCTACGCACGTAATATGAACGCTACCCCCACCACGCACCTAGCGATTTCCGTTGCAGACGTCTCACATGTTCGCCATTCGTTTATTCTGCGTGGGTAATAAAGTGTTCTTTATGACACAATTAATTCTCTTCAATTTATTCCTTATGTTTGCACGCTGTTTCCTGCTGAGTAGGCAAGGCTTCTTGTAGCGACCAGCTCGTACGGCTCAATTGGAGTACTCTCTCTGCATATACTGTAATACGAAATGACTGAATACTTAGCTGTTTTAGCACCGAAAGACATGTGAAATATTGTAAGTTAAGTTCGTTCCGAGAGCAGCGTTACAGTAGCATTCAGAGCGATAGCGGCGTGGAGATGGTGAGATGGGCAACCATCCGTTAATAACACCGACACTTGCAAGAACGAATGTACCGATTTTTAGATAAGCATTGTTATTATACGTGCTGACCACACGACACCTCGTAACCTGCAGGCCTTCGGGCTGAGCAGCGGTCGCTTGGTAGGCCAAGGCCATTCAAGGGCTGTAGTGCCATGGGGTTTGGTTTGGTTTATTATTATTATTATTATTATTATTATCATTATTATTATTATTATTATTATTATTATTATTATCATTATTATTTTAGAATTTTGTTTAACGTCGCACCGACACAGACAGGTCTTACAGCGACGATGGGGTAGGAAAGGCCTAGAATTTGGAAGGAAGCGGCAGTGGTCTCGATTAAGGTACAGCCCCAGCATTTGCCTGGTATGAAAATGGGAAACCACGGAAGACCATCTTCAGGGCTACCGACAGTGGGGTTCGAACCCACTAACTCGCGGATGAAAGCTCACAGCTGAATGCCCCTAATCACAGAGCCAACTCGTCCGATTATTATTATGCCTATTATTATTATTATTATTATTATTATTATTATTATTATTATTATTATTATTATTATTATTATTGTTCCGAGGTATCTGTGGAACAGCAGAGGTGAAAGAAGGTGCGGGGCTGAACGGGTCTCAAACTACGAAATTAAAGGTAAGGTAAAATTTAACAAGGTTATATTTTCTTTTCAAAATCGAGAATAAGAAATAACAATTGAACAGGTACACAGTAGCCGAAACACAATTCGAAAAAGGTACAATAACAGTGATTACAGGCTTTGGGCTCCGAGAGCCAGACACCCAATTCTTGAGCTATAAGCCCAACCTTACGATATACACAAGTCAACAAAGGGGCAGAAGACCCCAATCATGCCCAGGAGCACTTGCTCCCAATTACACAGTAAAGCCTCCTCGAGGCGCGCAGAAAACACAAGTTTCAAGAAAGAGCAACGTGCTCTCAAAATTTAAGCCTATCAAAGGCCACACCAAACTCCACGTTCAAGCTGTCCTCCAAGGACCTATACACAGGGGTAAAAATACCCAACCTACTGAGGCCTATTAAGTAAAGAAACAGGTTAATTAACTGGCCTCTAAAATACCAATTTGAGAGGAGGCGATCTTGCACTCCTAATAAATTTTGTTTAAAACCTAATCTGGCTCTAGGCCGCTAACGCAAGGGCTAATCCCATACTAAAGAGGTGACTTATAGAAGGAACAATTTACATTACGTTAAGGAAAAAAGGTTGTGAAAATAAGTTCACCTCAATGCAATATGAGTGGGAGCTCGAGAGGGTTAAGCACTCTCTATCCCGATTTGTAGTGTAAAAGAATAAATACCAAGTGTTTTTACATTTTAAGGGAAGTTACATGGTAAAAGGCTTCGGACCTGCCCCGAGAGATAAACTGCTGAGCTAGCAAAAAAAAGAAGTTATTAAACGGCCATTACCTTGTGGATGTACTGCTGCCCGAAGAAAGAGGCGCTTCCCGCCCCCTGCTACGTACTTTACACACTGAAAGATGTTACTGAAGTGGCGCGGAGACCCAAAAATCAGCAGTTTATATACTCTCGCGGAAAGTTCGAGGCGTTTCAGGAATGAGAACACCCGCCCACCAAAACTTTATTGGCTAGGGTTAAGCAATATATCCCCTTTGGAGAAGATACACCTGATTGGTCATAAATTAATTAAAGAAATTCGGGATTGGCTAAATTCAAAACAAGGGGAAAGAAAGAGTTATACGGCCAACTTAAACAATAACAGAAAGAAATTTAACAAGGAACAAACTTTTGAAATAAAAATTTCTCCAAAAAACAGTTCTTTCACTTCGCACTAGAGTGCACCATTGTAGTTCTTCAGTAGTGTCCTCTAGAAGAGAAAGTTCACACTTCTTACTACAGGTAAAACAAAAATACATCGAAAACGACCCAGTTCAGAAACTTCAAAATTTACAAGTAGTGACATCTTCTGAGAAACTTGAAAATTAACACATTAAATAAAGTTCAGACTTCCTCCAGCAGGGGAGTTTCAACAGGCGCAAAGTTTGAATTAGCGAGATGGAGGTGTACCACCCGGTACAGACCTCCCCCCCCCCCAAAGTCCTTCCAAGGGGTAACACAGAAGAAAATAAACTTTTTTTCAACATAAGGTCCAAGCTATGTTGTTGATACGGAAGTTAATTGCAGAAGTATTTACCAACAAATATTCTTAAAATGATTGGATCCAGTTTCAAAATTCTTGTAGTAACTGTTGAAGTAATATCTTTATGTTTGTAGAAGTTGAATTCAGAAGGAAAATTTTAGTTTTTAAAGTTGAGGAACAATTTTCTAAGTCCTGAAATATTGCAGTAAAATCCAAAAAAAAAAAAAAAAATTGGTAGTAATGTTGAACTGGAATGTCCATATAGCTGGATATGTACTTTAAACGTTGATAATTTTGACGGCCAGACCAGCCACCGCTGCTTGAGTTCAGAGGAGGCCGCTCGGACCCCTCAAGTACCCTGAGATACCGCTCGACCGCACTATGAGGGGAGCAGAGGTGTTGAAGCACGCCGCGCCCGCGGTGAACATATACAGGCTGCGGGCAAGTAGCAGGTTGTGCGCCGTACATCAGCCTTGGCCGGGAGGAGGGCTCCAGCTCGCCGTGCACAAGTCGACCTCGCTGGAGTAGAGGGGGCCCTTCCTCTATCCCAGTCGCGGCACGGCGCCGCGCGGCTGCGGGGACACTGAAACATTAAAGCTCGACGGCAGAATTTTTGTTGGACCATCATCTTTTTTTGAGGGCACAGGCTTTGTGGAGAGGTTGAGGGACCAGCGGCGTAAAGATATTCATGTCATGTATAAGCCACTGTGTGTTATGTTAGCAGGAGACGGGAGCGTGGTAATGGCCATGGTAAGGACAGGATGGCAGTTCAACTGATCGGGGGAGGTTTACAATAAATAATTACACACAAAGGAAACAGATTCCAAGGGCAGAAGGCCTTAAAAGTGAAACCCCTCAAACAAAATATAACCTTCATATTTCTTTCAAAATTATATGAAGCAAGTTAACACAGAAATTACACCGGTTTTACCTGTGACAGGTGAACCCTAAATATCCTCTCGGTGGCTGGATTGCTTAACAATAAAGTAACGGGAGTAAGAAAATCGAGAATGATACACGGCCCATGAAATCTGGGGGCAAGCTTGCCCGCGGGAAAAAATTCTTGACCATCACCTGGTCACCTATCTTCAAATTGGTGGGTCTCCGTCCACGATCATATCTTTCCCTAACCTTTTTATGAGACACCTTAAGATTGGCTTTAGCCTTCTTCCAAAGATCTTTAATATTATCTGGATCTATTGTCTCGGGTAGAATGTCACTCAGAGACCAGAGGTTAGAGAGCGGCGTGTTGGGAACGAACTTGAACATCAAAGAAGCTGGAGTAAATTTATGTGATTCATGAACCGCCGAATTCAAAGCAAAAGCTAACCAATGCAGGGACGTGTCCCACCTAGAATGATCTTCATGATGATAGGCAATAAGCGCGGACCTGAGATTACGGTTAACCCGTTCAGCCAGAGATGGTTGAGGGTAATAAGCAGAAGTTGTCACATGAGAGATGGACAGGTCAAAGCAGAATTTACGAAATAGATTAGATGTGAAAGCCTTAGCATTATCAGACACAATATATTGACACGTACCAAAAGAAGCAAAGATTGAATTTAGACAAGTAATGGTGGGCTGAGCGGTAGCCAGCTTAGTCGGAAATAACCAGGAAAATCTTGTACAACCATCTACACATACAAAGATGAACTTGTTGGCATTTCCCTTCGACTGGGGGAAGGGTCCTACATAATCCATATACAGGCGTTCCACAGGGCGCGACGCTTGCTGAGAAGACAACAGGCCTACCTTGGTAGATATGGTGGGTTTACTAAGCAAGCAGGATTTACAAGCCTTTATTAGTTCACGGATTTCACCGTCCATACCTTTCCAGATGAACCTTTCACGAATCTTTTCACGAGTTTTAAAGATTCCAAGATGCCCCCCTAATGGGGTCTCATGATAGTACTTGAAGATCATAGGTACAAGAACAGCTGGAACGACAACCTTCATCATCTTATCAGGCCCCGAAGGGCAACATAAAACACCATTCCTCAGTACGTAAGGGAAAACATGTTCCCCAGAAGAAAGAGTTTCCATAATCGGAGCCAGCGTCGGATCTTCACGTTGATATTTCTCGATATCCCTAAAGAGCATGGGAGCATCTGTTAAGATGGCATTAACCTCAGATAGTGTGGACTCGGGAGGTGATGAACTATCGACCGGTTCATGGGTCTCAACGTCGTTGGAAAACATACGACTGAGTCCATCAGCAACAACATTTTCGGTACCTCAGATATGCCTGACATCGAATTGGAAGGCAGAAATACGGATGGCCCAACGGGCTATACGACCAGTACGACGCGGTCTACCTAAGACCCAGCTTAAGGCTTGATTATCTGTCTCCAGGTCGAATTTGACATGTTCCAGATAGAGACGGAACTTTTCTAAGGCAAATAAGACTGCCAAACCTTCGAGCTCATAGATGGAATACTTGGCTTCTTGAGCCGATAGAGTCCTAGATGCATAGGCGATGGGTCGCCTCCCTAGTTCAGTCTCTTGAAGAAGGACTGCAGCTACCGCCGACGACGACGCGTCAGTTTGGACGATAATTTTCTTCGAGAAATCGGGCATAGCAAGGACAGAGGCATTACAGAGAGCTAATTTAAGATCTTCAAAAGCGGCTTGTTGAGAAGGTCCCCACTCGAATTTGATGCCTTTCCTACGAAGAAGGTTTAAGGGCGCCGCTCTATTAGCGAAGTTAGGAATAAACTTCCTGAAGAAATTCACCATACCAATGAACCTGGCGATACCTTTGATGTCCTTGGAAGGTTTAAAATCACGGATGGCCTGTGTTCTAGAATGATAGACTGCAACACCATCAGGTGACACAATATGCCCTAGGAATGACATGGAGGGCTTAGCAAAGGCAACCTTGGACAACTTCACAGTTAACCCAGCCTTACGAAGGCGATTGAGAACTTCTCGCAGATGATCTAGGTGTTCTTCAAAGGTCTCCGAAAATACGACGACATCATCCAGATAGTGATACAAGTACTGAAATTTGATGTCGGAGAAGACCCTATCTAGCAGCCTAGTGAGTACAGCTGCTCCCGTGGGGAGCCCGAAAGGCACGCGGTTGTATTCATACAAATTCCAATCCGTGGCAAACGGTGTAAAGTGTTTAGACTCATCGGCTAGGGGAATTTGATTATAAGCCTGATTCAAATCCAAGATGGTGAAGAACTTGGCCTTACGGAACCATGAAAAACAAGAATGAAGGTCGGGAAGTGGCACAGATTGTAACACCACCTTCCGATTGAGAGCCCTTGGGGTTTCGGGACTAGAAAAATAGGCGAAGAATACGCCGACTTAGAGGGCCTAATAATACCATCCTTCAACATCTGATCGACGATTTCTTTCAGAGCCTTCATTTTAGGTGGAGATAGCCTATAAGGTGGAAAACGGACCGGAATCGAATGCGTGACCTCAATTTTGTATTCGATCAGGTCAGTAACACCAAGAGTATCCGAGAACACCTCTGGAAACGACTGACACAACTTGCGAATACTAACAGCCTGCTCCTCAGGTAGATGTCTAAGGTCTAACAACATCTCATCCTGGGTAGGCGAAATAGAGGAACATGATACAGAATTACACTTTAACAAGGGGATTCTACAATTGGAAGCAAATTTGAATGTGCACGACTTACTCTGAAGATCGAGCACAAGACCAGTGTGAGAAATGAAGTCAGCTCCCAATATTATGGGGCAAGACAAGTGCTTGGCCACAAACAATTTGATTTTCCATGTAAATTTAAAAATACGAATTTTGACATGTAAAGAACCTAGAATTTCTAATGGAGATGAATTAGCCGAAACATATTGGATCGCAGACAAACAATAGTCAGGAAGCTTACAAACAGATTTCAATTTTGAATACCATTCAGCCGAAATAATAGAACAAACACTGCCTGAATCTAAAACGGCTGTTATAGGCTCATTATTTAACTCAATTTTGAGAAAAGGTACGGGTGCGGGGGTATCCGCCGCAATCCTAAGACATTCTTTGGAGCATTCAACAGATGAATTTGAGGACTGCATTTTCCCTGAATTTTCGACCTGTTTACCAGGGGCTGAGCCTCGGGAAGATGGATTAGTCGACTCAGCCGAAGCCACTAGTCACTTTTTATTATTGGCATTGGTGGAATTTGCACCAGAAGTTGAGCAGGAGGGGGTGCTATTCGAATTTGGGCAATTCTTGGCGATATGTGAGAAAGCCCCACATTTAAAACAGCCTTGTGATGAACCAGCTCCATTATTTGCCCTACTAGATTTGACCAATGGACATTTATTGCGAAGATGGTCAGGCAACCCGCAAGCATAACATTTACGGGGTGTGACTGGTCGGCGAGGTGGAGGCCGAGGGTTACTAAAAGAAGGAGGGGGTTCTTTCGCTACACGCAAGGAATCGGCGTATCTAACTCCTTCCGCTGAGACGGCCAATGCTTCAAGTTCAGAGAAGGTTTGCGGGCACGCCGCGAAACACAAATATGATCTATAGGATGGTGAAATGCCTTCCACAATAGCTTGTACAATCTGATCCTCAGGGAAGTGAAGAGCAAACACCCTAGTATAGAACTTAATATCTTGGATGAAATCTGCCAAGTTTTCATCCAACCGCTGTACACGATAATAGTACTTCTGAAGAAGGGAGGACCTTGCTCTAGCCGGGATGAAGTTAGCTAGCAAGTGGGCGTGGAAGTCTTCAATAGATGATTGCTCGGCAATGGCTCTTACTATTTTGTCTGAGAGAATACCAATTGCATAGGGATAGATGATTTGCAAAATCTGACATGGAGAAAGAGAAAAAACAAGGTTATGATCCTGAAATTCAACTAAAAACCTTAAGAAAGAAATAACTTCACTGGTAGTGTTAACAGAAAACTTAGAGATACCTCTGAGCAACATTGCTAATGGATGAGGCAAGCTGCTGAACCCAGGTGACATAGTAGGTAAAGGTTTAAGTGGCAAAGATGTTAATTAAGAACGTACATTATTCAACGAGGTTCGGCGTTCAGATTCATTGTCCAATGGAGCAGAGGTTGTTTGAGCTCCAACGGTTTTCCTATTGACTTCTCCCTCAGGAGGCTCTTCCTCGCTACCTACATTCACCGTGGCGGGTTGATCAGTTTTGGGAGGAACTTCCCCAGTTAACAACTGGGTAACCTTACTGGACAATTCGGAAAGATTTTCAAGAACCATACTAGCTTCCTTCCTCTGAACGTCATTCAACTTCAGAGACAACAGATCGTTAACTCTACTTGAAAAATGAAATAGCCTGGCTTGAACACGCTTAATTTGATTAGGAGAAGGATCATTTTCTTCAAAAAAACTAACTACAGTTGCTAGCTCAGTAGTATTGTCGGTGATCGTGGAAAGAGAGTCGTCAATTTCTTTCTCTCCCAAAGTGGGGATGGAAATGGGCAAATCAAGGGACTCTCTAAGCTTATTCGTATCTACCGCAACCGTGCCTCCAGATTGCACATTTCTAATAGTTAATTTTTAGATCAACTCCTCCTTGCGCAAATAGTTAAGATGGAGAACATCGCGAGGGCCGGGCATGATGACAGAACAATTTTGAAAAAGAAAAATCAAAAATTTCCAGCAACAGAGAAAATTGTTAGAATTCGGATCAAAACAATGTTTAGCCGTCAAAAGGGGCTAAATTGAGACCCATTCAACCACGCTCTGCTGCCACTTGTTCCGAGGTATCTGTGGAACAGCAGAGGTGAAAGAAGGTGCGGGGCTGAACGGGTCTCAAACTACGAAATTAAAGGTAAGGTAAAATTTAACAAGGTTATATTTTCTTTTCAAAATCGAGAATAAGAAATAACAATTGAACAGGTACACAGTAGCCGAAACACAATTCGAAAAAGGTACAATAACAGTGATTACAGGCTTTGGGCTCCGAGAGCCAGACACCCAATTCTTGAGCTATAAGCCCAACCTTACGATATACACAAGTCAACAAAGGGGCAGAAGACCCCAATCATGCCCAGGAGCACTTGCTCCCAATTACACAGTAAAGCCTCCTCGAGGCGCGCAGAAAACACAAGTTTCAAGAAAGAGCAACGTGCTCTCAAAATTTAAGCCTATCAAAGGCCACACCAAACTCCACGTTCAAGCTGTCCTCCAAGGACCTATACACAGGGGTAAAAATACCCAACCTACTGAGGCCTATTAAGTAAAGAAACAGGTTAATTAACTGGCCTCTAAAATACCAATTTGAGAGGAGGCGATCTTGCACTCCTAATACATTTTGTTTAAAACCTAATCTGGCTCTAGGCCGCTAATGCAAGGGCTAATCCCATACTAAAGTGGTGACTTATAGAAGGAACAATTTACATTACGTTAAGGAAAAATGGTTGTGAAAATAAGTTCACCTCAATGCAATATGAGTGGGAGCTCGAGAGGGTTAAGCACTCTCTATCCCGATTTGTAGTTTAAAAGAACAGATACCAAGTGTTTTTACATTTTAAGGGAAGTTACATGGTAAAAGGCTTCGGACCTGCCCCGAGAGTTAAACTGCTGAGCTAGCAAAAAAAAGAAGTTATTAAACGGCCATTACCTTGTGGATGTACTGCTGCCCGAAGAAAGAGGCGCTTCCCGCCCCCTGCTACGTACTTTACACACTGAAAGATGTTACTGAAGTGGCGCGGAGACCCAAAAATCAGCAGTTTATATACTCTCGCGGAAAGTTCGAGGCGTTTCAGGAATGAGAACACCCGCCCACCAAAACTTTATTGGCTAGGGTTAAGCAATATATCCCCTTTGGAGAAGATACACCTGATTGGTCATAAATTAATTAAAGAAATTCGGGATTGGCTAAATTCAAAACAAGGGGAAAGAAAGGGTTATACGGCCAACTTAAACAATAACAGAAAGAAATTTAACAAGGAACAAACTTTTGAAATAAAAATTTCTCCAAAAAACAGTTCTTTCACTTCGCACTAGAGTGCACCATTGTAGTTCTTCAGTAGTGTCCTCTAGAAGAGAAAGTTCACACTTCTTACTACAGGTAAAACAAAAATACATCGAAAACGACCCAGTTCAGAAACTTCAAAATTTACAAGTAGTGACATCTTCTGAGAAACTTGAAAATTAACACATTAGATAAAGTTCAGACTTCCTCCAGTAGGGGAGTTTCAACAGGCGCAAAGTTTGAATTAGCGAGATGGAGGTGTACCACCCGGTACAATTATTATTTTTATTATTATTATTATTATTATTATTATTATTATTATTATTATTATTATTGTACCGGGCGGTACACCTCTACGACGCAAGTTCAAATCTTGCGCCAATTGAAACTTCTCTACTGGTTATCAGAAGATGTCACTGTGTGTTTTTGATTTGCTTTTGTTTCTCATTGATCAAAAAGTGTGGGCATTCTCTAACAGATGTCTCTACCAAAACTATGGTAATACACTCTGGTGCAATGGAATGAACTCTCTTGAAGAAATTTTGTATTCATAAGTTTTTTCTTTACTACATTTTGTTCTGTGGTTTGTGGGTTGGCAATATTAATCCTTTTCTTTCCGCCTGTTTTGAATTTAACCAATCAGTAATTTCTGTAATTAATTTTCCTCCAATCATAGCTTTCTTCTTCAAATTTCCATGTGTAATTCTTAGTCTACCAATAAAGATTGAGGGTGTGTGTCTACTCATTCTTGAAAGGTCTCAAATTTTCCACGAGGGTATAAAAACTGCTGATTTTCTTGTCTCCGGGCCACTCGTATAACATCTAACTCAGTGTGTGAATATGTAGCAGGGGGCGGGAAGCGCCTCGTTCTTCAGACAGCAGTTCTTCTACAAGGTAATGGCCTCTTAACATCTTTATTTCTTGCTAGCTCAGCAGTTTAACTCCCGGGGAAGATTCGAAACCTTTAATATGTAAACTATTAAACATGTAAACCCTTTTCCTGGTAAACTTCAGTTTTCTTCAACTTTAATTCGGGGATAGAGAGTGCTTTACCCTCTCGAGCTCCCCTTCATTTGAAATTGAGGTGACTACGTTTTCGTAACCGTTTCTTCTCTTCCTTAATGTATTAAAGTTTTTTCATACGAGTCACCTCCCTAGCTTGGGATTAGCCCCTGTGTATCGGCCTAGAGCCACTTAGGTTTTAAAATGTAGTTTTAGGAGTGCAAATTCACGCCTCCATCCTTTTGGGCTATTTAAATTAACCTAGTTTTTGCACACTAAGGCCCAGTAGATTGGGTACGAGATACCCCTGTTTCTTTATTATGCCTTGATGGCAGTTTGTGTAAAAGTCTGTTATTGCCTTTATAGGCTTGAAAGATCGAGAGCGGGTCAGCTCTTTATGGTGTTGTGGTAAAAGTGCCGTAGAGAGGCTTGAGATGTAAAGCTGGGTGCTAATGCTCCATGTAATTAAGGGTTTTCTGCCCTTTGGTATTTTGTGGTTGTGAGCTGAGAGCTCAGAGATAGTAAAAGGTGGGGCTTGAAGCCCAGATCATTAATTTGTATCTAAATCCGTGCTTTTGTGGTCTTGTACCTGATTGACTTGTTAAGTTTTCAAATTCTATGTAAACTTTTGTTAACTCTTGTTGTCTATTGAAAATATAACCTTTATTTAAATTTTAAATTCATCTTTCGGACTTGTAGTTAGACCCTTTCCAGCCCGCACCTTCTTTCACCTCTGACTTCCACGGATAACTCCGTAACAATTATTATTATTATTCATACACTTCTCCACAAGAAATATGAGTAGTAATGGGGCACGGGATGTACCAAGTGCCTTACAATAATTAAAGTATTTACACATTATAATACAAACATTGATGTACAGGTATATACAAAACTGTAGATCACGGGATCTTCATTCTTGAGAGAGGAACGATCCCACAATGTTGCATGTTGACAGAAGGACAGAATGTTGCATAATTTTGTAGATGTTCGGTGGAAGACCCAGTTCTCGCAGACTCTTGTGAAGTATGTGTGGAATGAGGCCGTTGACTGACAGAATCACAGGGACTATCCGTACCAGTTTCATCTTCCAGATTCTCTTGATCTCTTCTGCAACTTCTTTGAACTTGGTGATTTTTTCACGGTACTTATTATTATTATTATTATTATTATTATTATTATTATTATTATTGTTACCGTGTTTTAGTGGTAGGTAGAGGTGAAAGAAGGTGCGGGCGTGAACGGGTCTCAAACTACGGAATCAAAGTTAATGTAAAATTTAACAAGGTTATATTTTCTTTTTAAAATAAAGAAATAACAAACATGGCAGGTACAGAGTAGCAAGTCAAAAGGGTAATTACAATATTTACAGAATTTGGGCTTCGAGCCCTGACTTCACAATGCTTGGGCAATCAGCCCAACCTTACTTCAAAATGAGTATTAACAGAGGGGCAGAAAACCCCATTCATGCTCAGGAGCACTTGCTCCAAATTACACCGAAAAGCCTCCACGAGGCATCCAAGACTCAATTTTCGAAAAAGAGCCACATGCTCTCAACTTTAAGCCTCTCAAAGGCCACACCAAACTCCACCTTCAAGTTGTCCTCACTGGACATAGACACAGGGGTAAAATACCCAACCTACTGAGGTCTATTAAATGAAAAGGGGTAATTACATGACCTCCAAAATAACAATTTGAGAGGAGGCGATCTGCACTCCTAATACACTTTGTTTTTAAAACCTAATCTGGCTCTAGGCCACTGATGCAAGGGCTAATCCCATACTACAGAGGTGACTTTAGAAAAGAACAAATTTACATAATGTTAAGGAAGAATAGGTTGAGAAAATAAGTTCACCTCAAAACAATATGAGTGGGAGCTCGAGAGGGTTACGCACTCTCTATCCCAATACGTAGTTTAAAAGATAGAATAGATACAAGTTTCTTTACATTTTTAAGGAAGGTTACATAATGGAAAAACTTCGGACCCGCCCCGAGAGTTAAACTGCTGAGCTAGCAAAGAAAGAAGTTATTAATTGGCCATTACCTTGTTGTTGACCGCTGCCGAAGAAAGAGGCGCTTCCCGCCCCCTGCTATGTACTTTACACACTGAAAGATGGAACAGAAGTGGCCCGGAGACCCAAAAATCAGCAGTTTATATCCTCTCGCGGAAGGTTCGAGGCGTTAGGGGAATGAAAACACCCTCCCACAAACTCTTTATTGGGTAGGATACAGCGACATATTCAAGTTGGGGGAAGATACCTCTGATTGGTCAGAAATTAATAACAGAAATTCGGGATTGGTTAAATGCAAAACAAGGGGAAAGGGAGGGGTATACAGCCAACTTAAACAATAACAGAAAGAAATTTAACAAGAAACAAACTTTTGAAATAAAAATTTTCTCCAAAAAAACAGTTCTTTCACTCCGCACTAGGGTGCACTATTGTTGATCTTCAGTAGTGTCCTCTAGAAGAGAAAGTTCACACTTCTTTCTACAAGCGAAACAAAAATACGTCGAAAATGACACAGTTCAAAAACTCTAAAATTTCCAGGTAGTGTCATCTTCTGAGAAACTTGAAGATTAATACCGTCAATAAAGTTCAGACTTCCTCCAGCAGAGGAGTTTCAACTGGCGCACATTTTAAATTAGCGGCGTGGAGGTGTACCGCCCGGTACAATTATTATTATTATTATTTTGGCTGGTACAAGGCAATATGAAATCTCTTTCAGTCTTCGTTAATTCTCTCAATCCCTCAGTCCAAATGCCACCGCTCCTCTTTAGGGGCTTTTCCTTAAAACATCTTGAGTTTCATTAGTTTTCTTTGAGTCATCAACGTTGTTTGATGTCTTCCTGGGTAATTTTGAATTCTTCTATGTCCTTTTCAGTTTCGTACGTTATGGATGTTTTCATTTACCAAAGTAGCTGAAAAGTAGGACTATCGGGAGTCGTTCTTTGAACATCACAGAAAAAGTAAATAAATATTACTTTTACAACAATAGTATCACGGGGACAGCTAACTCGAGGCGGAAAAGAAAGGATTCGTCGTACTGACTACTTTACTGGTAAACCTTGGCGTATTTGAGAACCTTCAGATACCAATGGACTAAACCCGCCCACTGGCACTCTATCAGCCCAGCTCTCATTGGACTTCTTATTATATGGTTTTACCACATAAAACATAATTACAGTCATTCAAGAAACGTGTTAAATTTGTTAGAATTTACTCTGCCACTGATATACTTGTTTCGAAACCTCTGTATTGACATAGAAGGCACTTGTTACGTTAATAACATTGTCATTACGAATATGGCTGCCGAAACTGTGTTTAGTGCAAGAACCCTCAAGGGAACTATCCTGGGCCGTTAGCCAACATCAACTTCAGCGCGCATCAGCTCCACGACTAGGACTTGATTACCCAGAGGTACTTGGTTTTAATGGACCGTTTGAGGCCTGGTCATGTCCGAACTAACAAACATTACAGACATGGGGAATAACCGACTCCCCAGTGCGAACCCCTGTGGATGGGGGCGTTAGAATAATACCCACGGTATCCCCCGCTTGTTGTAAGAGACGACTAAAAGGGCTCTGAACTTGGGACCGTGGGTTGGCGACCATGAGGACCCCTCACCTCAATCCTAGCATTCCTTCCACTTACTTGTGCCACGCTCCTCACTTTCATCTATCCTATTAGACCTCCCTTGGTCAACTCTTGTTCTTTTCCGACCTCGACTATATTAGAGCACTCAAGGCCTAGGGAGTCTTTCATTCTCACACCCTTCTCACATCAGAGAGAAAGGGGGATGAATGTTATATAGAGGATGGTTGGTACTTCCTCTTAAAACAATAATCACCACCACCACCACCACGGCCACCACCTCCCCAGTACGACTGTGACCCAGGAGACATTTTGAAGACAGCCGGGATCAGCGGCGGCTATTAAGTGGGGTGGGAGACAGTAAGCCCCCCCCCCACGCACACACACATACGCACACTCACTTTGTGGAGAAAAATTATTTTATCAAATTTCATTTTAGCCGCCTAAAAGTAGGAGTTATAAACAAATGTATACAAACCCTTCAGTCTGTTACCTAATTCTTTCCTTTACTTTATTTAAATATTTTAAAACAATACTTTACAGAAATACGCACAAAATGCCTTTCGACGCAGCTAACCGCGTCACAGCAAGTCGTGGACTCGTGTAGAAGCGTGATTACTAGGGTTCCGAACTTGAAGACCTATAAATTCTCTTTTAAAAAACCTAAAAATATACAAGAAAGGATCTAAAAGTGGCAAAAGGACGTAAACAAGCGATCCAAATTCATTCATAATTTTAGTTTCAATTACATATGTAATGAAGGAACATGATGTTTAAAATACAAAATTCTGGAGGTGTGAACCATAACAGTGCAAAAATAATGAGTAAAATACTTCTTTTAGACAGTATGTATCTTTGGTTAAAAATAATTTTAAAAATCCCGTGTTTGTTCAAAGAAGCACTTGCGGAATTTAGAATGATTTTTTTTCCATCTATAATGAATTCAGTGAACCCGCAATGGACATCCTGGAGAAAGAAATTGAAATTCGGAAACCTTACCTCAGTTGGCCTTGCAGTACATCACAGTAGTCACATCCACGGCCTTTGGTGTGAAGGATCGTCCGCTTTCAGACAGCACGTTGCGGAACATCGAGAAACTATTCTCCACATCAACGGATGTTGCGGGTTCATATTTGAAGCAAGTGAGATCTTCCGTCCGCCTCTGTGGTGTAGTGGTTAGTGTGATTAGCTGCAACCCCCGGAGGCCCGGGTTCGATTCCCGGCTCTGCCACGAAATTTGAAAAGTGGTACGAGGGCTGGAACGGGGTCCACTCAGCCTCGGGAGGTCAACTGGGTAGAGGTGGGTTCGATTCTCACCTCAGCCATCCTGGAAGTGGTTTTCCGTGGTTTCCCCACTTCTCTTCCAGGCAAATGCCGGGATGGTACCTAACTTAAGGCCACGGCCGCTTCCTTCCCTCTTCCTTGTCTATCCCTTCCAGTCTTCCCATCCGCCTCTCCAGCCCCCGCAAGGCCCCTGTTCAGCACAGCAGGTGAGGCCGCCTGGGCGAGGTACTGGTCATCCTCTTCAGTTGTATCCCCCGAACCAAAGTCTGAACCTCCATGACACTGCCCTTGAGGCGGTAGAGGTGGGATCCCTCGCTGAGTCCGAGGGAAAAGCCAACCCTGGAGGGAAAACAGATTAAGAAATGTAATATAATGTTATTTATTTTACGTCCAACTAACTACTCTTTTACGGTTTTCGGAGACGCCGAGGTGCCGTAATTTAGTCCCGCAGGAGATTTTTACGTCCCAGTAAATCTACGACACGAGGCTGACGCATTTGAGCACCTCCAAATACCACCGGACTGAGGCAGGATCGAACCTGCCAAGTTGGGGTCAGAAGGCCAGCGCCTTAACCGTCTGAGCCACTCAGACCGGCAGGTTAAGAAAGAAAGAAGAGATCTTCCGCCTCAAAAACACTCAGATCAGTATTTTCTCCTTTCTATATTTCACTGGTGGTGGTGATTATTGTTTTAAGAGGAAGTACAACTAGGCAACCACCCTCCATGTAACACTAATAAGAGAGGAAAATTGAAAGGAAACAACACTTCGATAAATGAAGGGATCGGCCAAAGAAAGGCAAGGGCCACGAAGGGTGTGAAAATGAAAGCCTCCCTAGGCCTCGAGTGTTCTAATACCGTTGGGGTCAGAAAAGAACAACAGTTGACCAAGGGAGGTCGGATAGGATAGATGAGTATGAGGAGCCTGAGACTAGTAAGTGGAAGCAACGACAGGACTCAGCTCAGGGCCACCAACCCACGCTCCCAAGTTAAGAGCACCTGAGGCCCCTTTTAGTCACTTCTTACGAGAGACAGGGAATACCGTGAGTGTTATTCTACCGCCCCCACCCACAGGGGTACAAAATTTCACTTAGCTTCCATATAATTTGATACCCCTGGTTTCTTCAAGCACTAGTTCCTTTTTCATTAACTTTCATTTCATTTTTATTTAATTTACTCTCTTTTCAGATATGGTTCAAATACATAGTCTATATATTTACTAACATAAAGATGTTTAAGAGGTGATGGATGAACTAACGATGATTCGAAATGGGAATGCGCAGTAAAAATGTAGTCAAAGAGGCTGAAGTTAAAAAAAATCCGTTAAGACCTTAAAAAGGCTAAAACAACAAAAAAGCAAAAAAAAAAAAAAAAAACACCGAGAAAGGGAAAATGTCCTAGACTGAACATATTTTGTTGGGTCTCCTCTTCGGAGACTGGAGAAAGAAAAAAAAAGGATTTTTCCTCAACTTCCGAGCCCTAGTGATTACTATCTGATGGCACAAAACCTTAGCTGCGCACTAAATGAGTTTTGTATATGGATGAGTGAGAGGGGAGGAACATTCACTTCGCTACGTTCCCCTCCAAGCTCGGGGCTTCGCGCAGGTTTGTGCCCTCAGATAGTAATCGCACTTCTAGCATGTGTTGTGAGGAAGGTCACTAAGTGTCGTCGCGATTGCGAACAGTCTCGACAGCAGACACAAAATATTTGGGAAGAGTGTCAGCTCGTTCCAGAGTTGTCCCCTTTCAGTTGCATCTTTAATGCGGACAGTCTCGATTGCAGACACTATTTCCTACAAATTACCTTTCGTAAATAAAGGATCTGTCCGCCTCTGTGGTGTAGTGGTTAGTGTGATTAGCTGCTACCCTCGGTGGCCCGGGTTCGATTCCCGGCTCTACCACGACATTTGAAAAGTGGTACGAGGGCTGGAACGGGGTCCACTCAGCCTCGGGAGGTCAACTGAGTAGAGATGGGTTCGATTCCCACCTCAGCTATCCTCGAAGTTGTTTTCTGTGGTTTCCCACTTCTCCTCCAGGCACATGCCGGGATGGTACCTAACTTAAGGCCAAGGCCGCTTCCTTCCCACTTCCTTATCTATCCCTTCCAATCTTCCCATCCCCCACCAAGGTCCCTGTTCACCGTAGCAGGTGAGACCGCCTGGGCGAGGTACTGGTAATTCTCCCCAATTGTATCCCCGACTCAGAGTCTGAAGCTCCAGGACGCTACCCTTGAGGCGGTAGAGGTTGGATCCCTCGCTGAATCCGAGGGAGAACCAACCCTGGAGGGTAGGCAGATTAAGAAAGAAAGAAAGAAAGAAAGAAAGAAAGAAAGAAAGAAAGAAAGAAATCATCTACATTGTACTTTTATTGCTAATGCAAGTGCGTAAAAGTTCATTGTTAGCACCAACCGGGACTGCGTGCCTCATGTTTCTCAGAGCACCTCGCTTATTTTCGAGGTAGGCCTGAAATGTGACTCAATTTGGAAAAAATGAAACTTGATCACAAATAGTAAATATAATGAATTTGGTTTAATAATGAATAAGAAAACAGGGCAGCGAGTAAGCTACTACGACCAGCATAGTGAAAGAATTATTGTCGTCAAGATAGACACCAAACCAATGCCCACCACAATAGTGCAGGTCTATATGCCTACTAGTTCAGCAGACGATGAGGAAATCGAAAGAATATATGAAGAGATAGAAGATTTAATACAATATTGAAAAGGCGACGAGAATCTAATTGTGATGGGAGACTGGAATGCAGTGGTAGGCCAAGGAAGAGAAGGTAATACAGTAGGAGAATTTGGATTGGGACAAAGGAACGAAAGAGGAAGTCGGCTGGTTGAATTCTGCACTGATCATAATTTAGTCTTTGCCAATACTTGGTTCAAACGCCACAAACGACGGCTGTATACGTGGACGAGACCTGGAGACACTGGAAGGTATCAAATAGACTTCATTATGATTAGACAGAGATTCAGAAACCAGGTGTTGGATTGCAAAACTTTCCCAGGAGCAGACGTGGACTCTGACCACAACTTGTTAGTCATGAAATGCCATCTGAAGCTGAAGAAATTGAAGAAAGGAAAGAATGCAAAGAGATGGGATCTTGGCAATTTGAAAGAAGAGAGTGCGAGCGATTATTTCAAGGAACATGTTGCACAAGGACTAAATGAAATCTGTCTGTTAGGTCATCAGCCCAGAGGCTGGTTGGATCCTCAAATAGCACCACCAAAGGTTATGCGGTTATAAGGAAACCGCAAAAACCAATGGCAGCACCAAAATAAGGCGTACTAGGCAAGACGAGGAGTGAGGTAGTTTGCCATTGCTTTCCTCACTGGGTCAGAAAGTGCTATTGCAGCACGACTGACCCTATGAGCAACACCTTTCATAACACTCAGATGCACTAGTCATGCTCTGAATGCCATTACTCAGTACCACCCATACCCCAGCAGCTTCCATATTGTCTCAGCCATGGATGAGACTGGGACTTCGGTGAAAGCTACACTTTACTCTGGCCTGTGCCAAGAGATGGATACAAAAGTACTGTATCCACCAAGAAATGGCAGACAAGATGAAAATAAATAAGTCCAAAACAAAAGTAATGGAGTGCAGTCGAATGAAGGCAGGTGATGCAGGAATTATTAGATTAGGAAATGAAGTCTTAAAGGAAGTAGATGAATATTGTTACTTGGGTAGTAAACTAACTAACGATGGCAGAAGTAAGGAGGACATAAAATGCAGACTAGCACAAGCAAGGAAGAGCTTTCTTAAGAAAAGAAATTTGCTCATTTCAAACACTGATATCGGAATTACAGTAGAAAGATGTTTTTGAAAACTTTCGTGTGGAGCGTGGCATTGTATGGAAGTGAAACATGGACGATAACTAGCTCAGAAAGAAAGAGAATAGAAGCTTTTGAAATGTGGTGTTACAGAGGAATGCTGAAGGTGAGATGGATAGATCGAATCACGAATGAAGAGATACTGAATCGAATTGGTGAGAGGAGATCGATTCGGCTAAATTTGACGAGAAGAAGAGATAGAATGATAGGGCACATCTTAAGACACCCAGGTCTTGTTCAGATGGGTTTTGAAGGAAGTGTAGGTGGTAAGAACGGTAGGGGTAGACCAAGGTATGAATATGACAAGCAGATTAGAGCACATGTAGGATGCAATAGTTACGTAGAAATGAAAAGGTTAGCACAGGATAGGGTGGCATGGAGGGCTGCATCAAACCAGTCAATGGACTGATGACTCAAACAACAACACCAATGTATTTTAACATATTTTCACCTACAGTTTAAATCATTCAGAGTTAAAATCTGTTAAAATTAAGTTCTTTTACATAGCTTTAGTAAATAATTTTCCTTTGCAATTCTCCGTTTTCTCTTTCAAACAAACCCATCTTATTACTAATTCTAAATTGTCTGTAACTATAACCATGCAATGAAGCGCATTGCTTAACTTTCTCAGTCTCAATAAATTCCATGATAGCACAACAACTATTATTGAACAGAAACAAGCAAACGAACTAAAAACTCAACACCGTGGTAGAGCTAACGTTCTGTATGACAAACCCCATGACACTACAGCCCTTGAAGGACCTTGGCCTACCAAGCGACCGCTGGTCAGCCTGAAGGCCTGCAGATTACGAGGTGTCGTGTGGTCAGCACGACGAATCCTCTCGGCCGTTATTCTTGGCTTTCTAGACCGAGGCCGCTATCTTACTGTCAGATAGCGCCTCAATTCTAATCACGTAGGCTGAGTGGACCTCGAAACCAGCCCTCAGGTCCAGGTAAAAATCTCTGACCTGGCCGGGAATCGAACCCGGGGCCTCCGGGTAAGAGGCAGGCACGCTACCCTACACCACGGGGCCGGCGTATGACAACTAGAGAAGAACTGGACTGGTAAGACGGGTGGAAGAAGGGTGGAAATGAAAACTCTGGAACGAGCTGGCACTCTCCCCATATATTTTGTGTCCCAATCGAGACTATTAATGAGGTGTGAGCAATCAACACGCAACCGGTTAGCAGGGGTATATTTTTGCCAACGTCATGGACAATGAGGTATGATTCACCCGCTTGTCGCGCGCATTCGTCAGTCTGACAGTCTCACTCAATGTGTGTGTGTGTCTTACTTTCTTAGTGTTTAGTCAAATACTAAATGGTTTTTATTTTGTATAATCACGCTGTACTTCTGTTTAATTATAATACTTCTGTAAAAGTGTTCCTTTGGTGAAAGTCTTACTGTGTAGTATTGAACCAAAAATTCAAAAAGAAAACATTATCGCAGTTAAGTTAATAGATTGTGAATCTTTACTTCTCTGTCGAAATTCTCTCAGAGAGCATCAAACACTTACCATTTTGTAGTATTTTTTAAAATTTGTTGTCTAGCCCCCATTATATCCCCCAGACCCCCGGTACTTTTTGTTGTCAATACATTTTTGAACCCGTACCCAACTTGTAAGTCCCAATCGCCGCTACTAGCCGGGATGAAGTCGCGATGTCAGCCCAAGACCAGTGGAGTGGATCAAGTCACTGAACATCGAACATTACACTGCTCAGAGATAACTAGTAATAATAATAATCCCAATTTTCTTGTAGTATTTCCGATTTGCGAAGACTTTACTTAGCGGCCGATGAACTTGACGTGAAGCATCGCGCGTGCTTGTAGAACAATTGTGGAATCGTGACTCGGTTTATTTACTCTTGTCGAGAACCACACGCCCAGTTCCCGCTGTATTAGGGATGCACCCACACTCCTGCGCCAGCGGCGACATCCGACATCACACTCCTCTCTGTCACCAAACCTAGACGAGTCTTACATCTCAATTCCTGCGCTGTGGAAGTTGAGACTGATTTCAGGAACTCACATAGAGCTGTTTCCCAACCCTCCTTCTTTCGGGAAATTCTAGAAATATTTAACTAATCCTACCTGACACATTATATACCAGGGCAAACTGCAGTTAATAAATTTTCAATAGGATTTTAGAACTCTCCATACTTTAAGTTTACAACTTACTAAACTGTTATTAGCTGAAACTGTATTTTTATAGCACAGCGTTTCACACAAACAAATAATACTGTCTCAGCAAAGCTTCACTTTCATTTAAAAAAAGGGCGTCTCCCGTGTATTGTAATTAGAAATGATAAACATCTTTCTTTATTTCATTAGCTGTTGTAGCGTCGTTGGCGGGACAAACATATAGCATGTACGGAGTTATCTAACTCTCCAGGTACTTTCCGTCAATATTCAGTAATGCAGTAGTCCCATCTATCGGAGATGAGTGGCAGCAGAAGAGACAAATCCACGGCCGACTTCATGCGTCGCTCTTGCTAGCTCCGGAGCGCAGCGAGGGATTCAGTCGGCCGTGGACAAATCACATAACAATCGTCAAAGCAGTGTCATTTTTATCAGTTTTATGAGCTCTCGGTATTGTAGGCCTTCACATTTAGTTTTCTTCCGACTCTGTGATATTAGGGCTTCTAATGTAGAGTGAGTCCTTCCTTCTTTTGACTCCTCTTGTCTTATTCTTCAAGCGATCGTTCCGTTGCGGTTTTTTTAAATAAGCATTTTCACAATTCTTCTTGTCTGTATAGACCACTGACCGCGCGTTTATACACCTTAAGACAAACGCGCCAGTTAACCCGATGTTAGATAAAGGATACCTACCTTCCTTACTTATCAGCAATTAGCATGAGATCTGTCTCTTGGGTCTTTAACGGGTTCTTCCTCACTTGCTGAGGTAAAAAGTGGGTTTCAGTATCTTAATCTATCTTAAATGAAAGATCGACTCTAGAAAAAATTGTGGTTTATTTAAAAAATATTTTAATGAGGAAAATTCAGAAATCATCATTATAATTCGAACTCATCTTGTCCAGTCAACGCAACACTAATTTCAACATAGAGGAGAGGTATACTGGTTTGAGAACCTTTGACTTAACTGCCTGATGGGCCTCCTTACTACAAACCATTGTCACAAATTAAGAATGAAGAAACGAACGTCTGGAAATCCTTAAATTCGGCTTCCATGTGAGACTACATGTACCATCATAATGATTCGTGATGGTCCAGCCCTCGTGACACGAACTCTGGACTCTTGGTATAATTAAGACAGTCCAATCGGTATGTGCCACACAGTGGTTGTACGGCATGGACCTTTAATTGAATCGATGTAACCTGCAACTATGTCATGGACCGACATCTAACCTTCTAATTTACTTTAAAGTCATTGTGGATGATGACCGCAAGGAAAGTAATGCTATAATGACATATGGCCTTAATCTAAGTCACTGAGGTTGATGATCCCAAGACCATCCAAGTTTCTAAGCTGAAGGCTTAACACAATTAAGTTACATCGGTTGATGACCAAGGTTTCCACTTTACTAATCCCAGCACATTTAATGCTTAATCAATCAAAGTCAAATAATACAACAACAACAATGCACACAATACTTTGCGGCAGTAAAATCCATTACATTCGGGCATGTCCCCTTAAGAGCTACGTTAATAATTGAACTTTCCCAGCAAAATAAACTAAGATTCCCAGAATACACCTTCAAGTTAATCACTTGGCTTTAAGTTATTTCACTAATACGGTTTTCACTGAGTTTAATAATTTAATAAATTGAAATGATTTTATAAATCCTAATTAACAACAAAATCTATCTCCGCGGACGAATAGTTTCTTTAACAAGTCCCTACTCAAATGTATTTACGTTTTATTTTATAATGTTTATCGTCTCTTGATATCGTGCAGCTGGAAGAAAATTACATACCATTTATTTCCAGTATTATATCTTGTTCCACGACATCACACCGTAAGTTTAATCTAACACTAGCAATTATTAACACCTGGATAACCCTAATTATTAAGTACTAAAAATCTGCATAAGTAACTCGGCGTAAAATGTAAGCCAAATACATTGTCACATCCCATCATGACATTTACATAAGGCTTTGTGCACCCCTCAAAAATAAATCAATAACTACCACCAACACACTTTTTTGGAACCCTGTAAATGGGTAAATTCTCTCATTATAGTCTAACTTGCGTGGTTTCAAATATACGTTCAGATCTCGGTTTAAAAAATTGATATTATAGAATGCTATCTACTAATAACATACACGTTACTCATGGATGAAAATTTCAATTAGTTTCTTGCAAAATTACGAACTCCATTCTAAAGAATACAATCTAATTTTCAACACGTTAAAAGACCGCACGGATACCGTTACTCCCCCAGCGGTGAACTTCCCGATCAGCTGGTCTAGCGGAACAAGCTACCCATCGCTGCCATAGCTTTGACTGAAAACACCTGTTATATATACACGCTTAAATGGTTTCAAAAGAATGAAATCTACGATTTCGCTGATAAAATTACAAATACGACATTCGTGGCCCAAACAGATTATGCACATAGATTTACTTTAAGATGTCATTCAATAATTACACGTCACAAACTTATACTTTCGTCGTTCCCCTCACCATTTCCACCTCAAACATTATACAGATATCCTTCTCGGGTTCACGCAGTCTCCCGGCATAATTACAGGTATCCAATCACCTGATTCACAAAAATCATATCTCAACTCACATCTAACAAGACTTAAACCTTTTTGCTTCAAACATGACATATCTCTTTTTTTTTTTTTTTTTGCTAGTTGTTTTACGTCGCACCGACACAGATAGGTCTTACGGCGACGATTGACATATCTCAATGACAAAAGGAATGGAATAATAATCCTTAGAATCCACAACGCATAAATACACACAATACAACTTTTATACAAGGTTTATACACCGTTTACGCGAAATTCGTTACTAATAAACCGTGTATAAGCCTCCTATGTATACATCTGTTATAGTTATTCACTGAATTGCTTATACAGTCCAGGACCCTTGTATAAGCGTTGTATAGCAGCGTGTAGCGGAAAAAAAGAAACGAGTGAGCAGTTTATTTTCGTGGTATTTATTGTCGACAGTAATATAATCGTTGTAAAATATTCGACTTATCCATTTAACATTGAACACACGCTGAAAGAATTACGATAACGTTGATGATCTTCACGATATTTTAAACATAGAAGACATACGATACCGTACACCATTCAGAGGTTATGGAAGCTAGACATCTTCGTCAAGTAAAACATTTTAAAAGAGACGGAATGACAATGAATAACTATAAAAGAAATGATGGTTGGGCGTATTTTTGTGTAAAAATGTGTTACAGCTTAATAGACCTTTGATATTGCGAGTTTATTATACACTATCTGCCCCTACAAAGATCTTTCTTAATTGAGTAGGTACCTACCGTATACAATGGGACATATTCCTCGAGATAAAAAGTGGCATAACTTGAAAACCATACGTAATATGATTTCCATACTTTGTAGTTGAATACGTAGAAATGTGATGTATAAATGCCTAATAGAAACTTTTTTGATCTAACCTTTCGTTTAGCTACAAAACAGGTTTTCCTTTCTCCTGAAAAGTAAGGATTTTGGAATGTGTACCCTTTTCAACTCGCCGATTCAATTACAATTGCTCACGTTTTCCGAACTACCCCAGTTAGGAGCTTTTGATATTTTCTTAAGCTTTTCCATTTCTTTTTTAGCGTCCATTACACAAGCAAGCTGAAGAAATGTTGATATCAATATAAGTCAATTTCCAGCTGTCTCACGGAATGACAATGAATAACTATAAAAGAAATTGTGGTTGGGCGTATGTTTGTGTATTAAGGTGTTACTGCTTAATAGACTTTAAATTGCGAGTTTATTATACATTATCTGCCTCTACAAAGATCTTAGATCTTTCTCAAATTTGAGTATAAAAAGGGACATATTCCTTGACATAAAAAAATGGTATAACTTGAAAACCGTACGTAATATGATTTCCATACTTTGTAGTTGAATACGTAGAAATGTGATGTATAAATGCCTAATAGAAACTTTTTTGATCTAACCTTTCGTTTAGCTACAAAACAGGTTTTCCTTTCTCCTGAAAAGTAAGGATTTTGGAATGTGTACCCTTTTCAACCCGCCGATTCAATTACAATTGCTTACGTTTTCCGTACTATCCCAGTTAGGAGCTATTGATCTTTTCTTAAGCCATTCCATTTCTTTTTTTGGCGTTCATTACACAAGCAAGCTGAAGAAATGTTGATATCAGTATAAGCGAATTTCCAGCTGTCTCACTTAGTGTTGCCACTGCCTTTTCGATATGCCGTGCTACTGTTCGACTTTCCGGAAAGTTTTGCTCGTAGATAACCAGCAGAAGCGATCATAAAGGCGGTGAACGTGCGAAATACGTCAGTGAACTGCAGGAAGAGATTCCTACTCCTTGGAACGAGTGTATACGTGCTGTGTAGTAATACAATGCGTATACCTCGTTTATTAGTAAGAAAAATGTAAAACGCTTCTACAGGGTTTATTCACTGTATAACTAAACAAGAGTTAAACAACGGTATAAGGACTTTTTATTAGTAAGACCCTAATAATGAAATATCTTTGCATACGTGACCTCGTATTTTTGAACAGGACTTCACAAAAAATGACTGACAAACTTTACTGTTATTTATTGTCAGTAAGACACAGTTTAAGCGAACATAGAAATAGCAGCCCCTTCGTGACAAATATCCACCGATCTACATTGCTCAACACGACAGCGCGCCTACAATAGATTAAAAATGGGTGAACACGGATTTCTTCTCTCACGCGTTCCAATGAATGATTCAATGTAGGGTGATTTCAAGATCGCGCATCCCTTCATTTATAGTTTCCATCCCCTCTCTTAAGCATTTTTCTTTCCGCCAAGAATTTTTACGTACATTTTCCGACCTTTTCCGAGGAAGCAACCGACGCATTGACATTAATACATTTAAGCCATCCTGTTCAGAATGTTTCATCATTGATCCAACAATTAGATATGAGACCAACCAAAATCAGCCGGAAGAGATCGATGCAGAAAAAGAAGAATTTATGAAGAAACGGTGGACTTCTATAAGCGAAAGTATAAGCTCTCAACTATCTCTGTAATCGGCTTGATGTTAGGTGCTCGAGGAACTATACCTACATTTTTTGTCAGCTTCTGCAATACCTTTGGGCTGAATAGAGATTTCATATATAACATCGCGATTACCGTACTCAAGAAGTCCATCATGATCTTCAAGAACCATGCTTGCGGACCTCAAACAAATGTTTGACATGCCTCACTCGATTGCCTACACGTAACATCATACGATATCCATATATTGTTGTTAGGGTACTCTTTGTCTTTGGGCAACCTGCAGCTGTTGCAGGAAGATTGTACAATACAATATTATTGTAATCAAGTACTCGCTAAATTGCTAGCGATATTGTTCATGAACATTTAAAATTATTTCGTACCAAATTGACTGGTTATATGACCTCGTTTGATAGGCACTATATTCTGACGACGCGACATGGCGTTGGTTGAATAGGCACGCGCGTCTTTCACGAAATTCTCTCGGAAACTACTTAGCAATCTCAAATCTGTATTACTAAAGACCAATTGTCTCACAGATAATTACAGGACACGCATTACATTGCGTTCACTGCTAATTCCTTTTAATAAATATATTTATTAAACCAACACTTTATTCTTTATCCATCCACCCTCGACACGTGCGAGTGACGTCATAGCTCATAGCGTGAGAAAGAAAGTGGCAACCTTCTTGCCTCGTGCCGCCTCTGCGAGATAAAAAATATATTCGAGCTTCTCATTACGATTAATATGGGGCCTCAAGTGGTAACTTTAAGACTCAAATTTCTTGACACACAAAGGTTATGGGTTCAATATGGACTAAGCAACGAATGTCTAAATTCATTAATTCTATTATCATAGTCGGTACGGTAAAACTGTATAAGACATAAAAGATCGGATATTGTATTTTCTATAACATTTGTTATGTAGTACTTTTCGATAGGACGAATAACATAGGTATTAACAAACTAAGTTTTAGGCGCCTTCCTCTAAACTAGCATTTATTCCAGCGTGAATAACATTATTTATAGCCTAGACTGTAGTGCCTTATGCCCCGACCTTACGTACCGATTTTCATCAAATTCTGTTTACTCATTTTCATGTGGTTTGGCGTTGATGTGGACTTAGGACAAACATCGAAATTCATGAATATCTCTATTATCATAGCCGGTACCGGTCCGGTAAAAATGTATGACATAAACGATCGGAAATTTAATTCTATTTAACTTTAGTTATGCAATATTTATCGATAGGACCAGTAATGACATAGATATTTGAGAAATAAATAGCAGGTCTTCCCCTAAAGTACCATTTCACTCAGAGTGAATAAAATTATTTATGGCCTAGATTGTAGTGCCTCATTCTCCGAATTTATGAACTGACTTTCATCAAATTCTCTTCAGACATTTTCTCGTGATGCGTGTACATACATACAGACAAGACAGAGATGAGGGAAAATTAATAAGTACATTTCCTCGTTACTGTGGACACGACCGATAGAGAAATACCATTCTTTTTAAATTCTGAACAATGTGCAGACAAAACTCTTATTTTATATAGAGAGATTTATATACATTTTAGCAATCACCGAAATTTCATTGAACGATGGTGAATGATGTGAGAGGCACATTGGATCTGCAATGATATTCGATCACTCTCGCACAGGTTAGCGGAGTCTTTGTCATATATCTTCATTTTCTCTTATGATCAGAGTTGATAATATCCCATGAATATCTTCCAATATGGACAAGTTTCAACGACCTGTCTTATCGGATATTCCGAACAGCATTTACAGAAATCACTCTATTACTACTAACACTTAAATACGTCGAGAGATCTTTCCACGTACACTTCCGATAGAGATCAGCTGCATATATCTTTTTAAATCACATACGGACTCCAGGAATCGAACCCTGGCCTCTGAGGACTCCAGCTAAGATCTTTCACCATAACATTACAAGGGTGGAAATCATAAAACAGATATGTTTGCACGCAAAATTAATATCGTAATTTTAATTCCACAAAACTCAAACCAGGGGCCGATGACGTTAGATGCTAGGCTTCTTTAAACAACAAGGATCATCATCATCAAAACTCAAATGATCACTGAGTACACAAAATCCAGGAATGTTCCGTAGGATGTTTTAGATGTTCAGAGAGCAGTGCGTATGGATGGCGATCGCAGCCCACCCACGGCTGCAATTAAAACGCACTTAGTAGCTGGTATCACCCGAGGAGCTTCTCCAAGGACTTTTCTGGGTCATCAGCACCGTTTGCTCAAGAAATTACCTCGTTATCAGGGTTGCCATACATGCCAGAATGGAGCTTCTTGTCGCGGAATTCGGTAACTTTTTGTAATAAATGTTGCCAGTGCTATAATATGTTCGAATATCATCGAAGTTGGGAACATCATTACATTACGTGTTGTGTTGTGTGATTCTTAGTGGTCTCAAAAACTCGCAAACATAGCCCATACAGGAACTAACCCCATGGAACTATAGTCCTGAAGAGCCTTGGCCTACCAAGCGACCGCCTGCAGATTACGACGTGTCGTGTGGTCAAAACGACGAATCCTCTCGGCCGTTATTCTTGGCTTTCTAGATCGGGGCCGCTATCTCATCGTCAGATAGCTCCTCAGTTGTAATCACGTAGCTGAGTGGACCTCGAACCAGCCCTCAGATCCAGGTAAAAATCCCTGACCTGGTCGGGAATCGAACCTGGGACCTCCGGGTAAGAGCAGGCACACTACCCCTGCACCACGGGGCCGACATAGCCCATACAGCGCTTCTCTAACCCTAAAATCAATAACTGTTCCAGTTTAGGGCGATACATTCTCTCAATTAAAATCTTCTTCTTTTATCTTAATCTGTTTACCCTCCAGGGTTGGTTTTCCCTCGAAGACAGCGAGGGATCCCGCCTCCACCGCCTCAATGGCAGTGTCCTGGAACGTGAGACGGTTGGGGATACAACTGAGAAAGATGACCAGTACCTCTCCCAGGTGGCCTCACCTGCTATGCTGAACAGGGGCCTTGCGAAGGGATGGGGAGATTGGAAGGGATAGACAAGGAAAAGCGAAGGAAGCAGCCGTGGCCTTAAGTTAGGTACCATCCGGGCATTCGCCTGGAGGAGAAGTGGGAAACCACGGAAAACCACTTCGAGGATAGTTGAGGTGGGAATCGAACCCTCCTCTACTCAGTTGACCTCCCGAAGCCGACTGGACCCCATTCCAGCCCTCGTACCACTTTTCAAATTTCGTGACAGAGCCCGGCCTCCGGGGGTGGCAGCTAATCACACTAACCACTACACCACAGAGGCGGACGGTGTTATTTAAAACTGTCAAAATGAGAAAATTGGCTGTATAAATTATCTAAAGCAACAACGATGACTTTGTCATAAAATGTAGAAGTATTTAAAATAATTTTATTATCTCATATCATAACCATACGTCAACCCCGGCTCCATGGCTAAATGGTTAGCAGGCTGCCCTTTGGTCACAAGGGTCCCGGGTTCGATTCCGGCAGAGTCGGGAATTGTAACCATAATTGTTTAATTTCGCTGGCACGGGGGCTGGATGTATGTGTCGTCTTCATCATCATTATTTCATTCTCATCACCACGCGCAGGTCGCCTACGGGAGTCAAATCAAGAGACCTGCACCTCGCGAGGCGAACTTGTCCTATGACACTCCCGGCACTAAAAGCAATACGCCTTTAATTATTTACCATACGTCATAATTAAAGGTATACACGAACATTTAGTGCATTAATACTATTACATATTTCGTGAATACTACAAATTTAATTATATATTTCATTGATATATATTACATTTTTATGTAGATATTTCGCACTCTGATGTATTACATAAAATCCTGGCCCTAGTTTTTTTTTTTTACCGAGCTCGATAGCTGCAATTGCTTAAGTGCGGCCAGTATCCAGTATTCGGGAAATAGTAGGTTCGAACCCCACTGTCAGCAGCCCTGAAAATGGTTTTCCGTGGTTTCCCATTTTAACACCAGGCAAATGCTGGGGCTGTACCTTAATTAAGGCCACGGCCGCTTCCTTCCCACTCCTAGCCCTTTCCTGTCCCATCGTCGCCATAAGACCTATGTGTGTCGGTGCGACGTAAAGCAAGTAGCAAAAAAAATAGTTGTTTTTTTATTTCATACAGGAATTGGAATGTATCAACACTTTCATGTTCTCATTACCTCCTTATAAGTCAATATTTTAGTTGTGAACCTCTCAGAAGGTAAGCTCAAGCTGCCCACGAATGCTAAACTACATTTTTACACGGAACATGAAAAAGAAATTGTCATTTAAATAGCCTACGTGGCATTCCTGGCGATTAACAGTCCAGCGGGATCTTCGTAATTGAAGAATGCCATCACATCCGCAGTAGGATGTATCCCGGACAGTGGCACCACTACAGCCAATAGAAATGTCCCTACTCCACCACTCTCTATCGACGGCCCCGTATATGGCTTCTGTTCGTGAATCCTTGGTTGGTACAGATACATCCTTCAGCCTTCCCAGTAATAATACCGTCCGCCTCTGTGGTGCAGTGCTTAGTGTAATTAGCTGCCACCCCCGGAGGCCTGAGTTCGATCCTCAGCTCTACCATAAAATTTGAAAAGTGGTACGAGGACTAGAATTGGGTCCACTCAGCCTCGGGAGGTCAACTGAGTAGAGGTGGGTTCGATTCCCACCTCAGCCATCCTGGAAGTGGTTTGCCGGTGTTCCCACTTCTCCTCCAGGCAAATGCTGGGATGGTACCTAACTTAAGGCCACGGCCGCTTCCTTTCCTCTTCCTTGCCTATCCCTTCCAATCTTCCCATCCCCCACAATACTCTTCAGAACAGCATGTGTGGCCGCGTGGACGAGGTACTGGTCTTCCACCCCAGTTGTATCCCCAACCAAATGTCTCACGCTCTAGGACACTGCCCTTGAGGCGGTAGAAGTGGGATCCCCGCTGAGTCCGGGGGAGAAACCAACCGTGGACGGTAAATTGGCTAAGGAACAAAAGAAAGAAAAATACGGTAATTTTTCCTACCCATTCAACAAAAACATCCTGATGTCATTTTACCTTGGCAGAATGTCATTTGGTAAAATTATTTATTTATTTATTTATTTATTTATTTATTTATTTATTTATTTGTGTTTGTAGGGTAGGGCCCTCATGCATTGCTCCTGGTGACAGCGCAAGCAAAGAGGCAAGGGCGGCAAGGACAGGTAGTCGTATGAAGCAAACATATTCTTACGCTTACGAAAATACGAGGTGAGGATTGAAATGGATTCGAGTGAACGTCATGAGTTATCTGAGCTGCAGGATGGGACTAATAAAGACCCTGGAAATGTGTTAAGTAGCCTGTCTGATACAACTGCGTGCGTACAGCAAACCTCCCTCTGTGTTGTGCGCTCCTGTCTCCTGTTACTCCTACTACTAGTACGAAAATGTTTTCATTCCTTCCCTGAAGGGGCAGGTGGGCCTCTTAACGGTTACGCCGAATCTCAGGTCAGGAGGTTTGTTACGGTGAGGTAGATGCTCGGAGAAGGTGGCCGTGGCCTAAACTAGGAAATGACCCGGCATTCTCCTTACTGCAGGAGAATGGAAAACCACCAGTCGTGGGCACTTGTAGGCCGAAGTGTCCTGTTCTGAGCACGACAGTGCGAGGCCTTTGTGAACCTTCCGTTTCTTTCGCCGCTCTATTCTTCTTCTTCCTCACTGAGGATGGACACGGAGGAGACGGCACCAGAGCCGCTATACTGCCAGTGATTACGTGATCATTAGAGCCATGAGCATAAAAAGATTATTTCTTGGAACAAATATTATCAGTACCGCATACAATGAGGCCCTTGTAGTGGACATGATTTGTTCTTGGAAAGAGAGCATCTGACATTACCCTGCTACAGCCCACTGACCGACCTTAGACTAGGAGTTCACCACATCAACCATCTCTCTTCATGATACACGCACTCACAGCTAAAATATTCAACTCAAAGTATCAAACTGCGGTTAGCATCTATCGTGAAACTCACACTATCGTATTTGATATTTTGGGGGGAGGTTACAGTTTTATTTAGAGATTAAGATAGAATAGTGCAAAGGAAAAACCAACAGCATATTTATCTTTTTATAGAAGACCATGGGCCTGTTCCACAAACGAACTTTGCAACTTTGCACTTAACACTTTTCAGTTCACATTTTGTTCCACCATCGCTTTACAGATTTGTCTTACAAAGTAAAAAGTTAGGAATGTTTTCTCTTTTCAAGCCTGTTATGTTCCTCCATCGCTACAGAAATGCAAAGTGCAAAGAAATGAATTGAAATGTTTTCAGAAATCTTGCAAAGAGTCGATTCCCTTTTCAGCTGTTAATTAACAAGTACAGTATCTTCACTAGTTTCTTGGCGTAGAATTTGATTTAGTTATATAAATATGTTACGACGAGAGCTTTTATTATCATCAAGTGAGGATAGGGATGAAGAATGCAACAAGAGAATGTACAAAGACAGGATTAATTTTCGTAACCTCACTTCGACGGAATTTCGCGAGTGTCTTCGTGTTTCCCCAATATAAACTGACTACGGTATATTCTTTAAATGATTGTTCATTTATTGAAACATGCAGGAAAAAGAAGTCAGTCCCTTTCGGAAAAAGAACAAATTCTTATATGCTTACGTTGGTGAGGAAATGGTGCCCAGCTGCACGGTGTAGCAGCAATGCATGGGACATCAAAATCAACTATTTTCAGAACTGTTACTAAAGTCGCAGATGCTGTATTAAATGTATAATTTCCTAACATAATACGTTGGCCTGATAATCCCCGTAATATAGCGATTTGTAATGAAGGGTGGCTTCTGTGTGTGGGTGTGTTGACGATATTCACGTCAATTTTTATGCTCCTACAGAGCACGGAGAGGTTTATGTTGATAGACATGGGCATCATTCTCTCAATTTTATTTTTAAAGTTGCCGCAAAGGATGTCCAGTTTCTCGTTGACAACTTCTAGCACAGCCAACTTCTTGTAATTATCATTCTTTCCCATTATCAAAAATCAAAACTTTAAAACTATCGCTACCACAATTACATCGTCTTCGTCGTAAAAAGTAAAACATTACAATCATGGAGTATTATAAAGTTTGTTCATGGAATAAACTTGATCGATTCACTCTTACGCAAAGACTTTTCACTTTGCGAAGAAATTGAAAGGTAATACCTAGATCATGGTGAAACGGAAAGACTTTGCACTTTGCAATAATTGAAATTTCAAAGATGAAAAGTTGCAAAGTTCGTTCGTGGAAGAGGCCCCATGTTCGACAGTTCTTCACAAGCGCAGAACAAATAACAGTGTCTTCTTATTACAACCCGTGGTAAATTCAGAATTCCATGTCCTTGCATGGAAAAATAGAACACTCACTTGGAAACACGTTTTTGACAATTTATTTAACCGAAAACCGAAAAACCGCGTGTTGCTGCATGTTTCTATAGAACGGAAAGAGATGGCAATCGCTTTCTAGCTTCTTCCATTTATTTTTTCCAGTTTTAAGTAATTTGTATGATTTCGCTAACTGTGTCTCACGTTTGATTTGTTTCATACGGTACCTGAAAAGCATGCAGATGACATCGTGCACAGCTCCGATGAAATGAAATGAAATGTCGTATCGGTCCAAGTCGAAGTGTCGATGTAAACTGAACAAGTATATGTTGCGATATTGAACACCAAAATACTACGAACTAATCATCCTACGTTAGCGTTCTTCCAGGCAGGTTTGAACAGTTTTTATCATCATCTTCATCATTATCATTTTCCAACTCCAGTTTCCGGGATGTAGTGTACGAGCGCTCGCCATCTCTTCCTGTCTGCATACGTTTTCTGTTCCAACATTTTCCCATTTGAGACCTCTCTCCTCCAAATCTGATTTCACCGTGTCTATCCAGCGTCTCCTTGACCCTTCCATTGGCCTTTTTGCTTGGTCAGTAAAGTCGAAGTATTTCCTGCCAGGTCTCTCACATGCATGATGGAACGATGACAAGCCTTCTACGGCCGCTTGAGCCACATGGCCTTCTGCAGGCTCATCAACAAGGCACCGGGCGAGTTGGCCGTGCGATTTGGGACGTGCGGCTGTGAGCTTGCATCTGGGAGATAGTGGGTTCGAACCCTACTGTCGGCAGTCCTGAAGATGGTTTTCCGTTCTTTCCCATTTTCACACCAGGCAAATGCTGGGGCTGTGCCTCCTTAATTAAGGCCACGGCCGCTTCCTTCCCATTCCTAGGCCTCTCCTGACCCATCGTCGCCATAAGACCTATCTGTGTCAGTGGGACGTAAAGCCAATAGAAAAAAAAAAAACAAGATCTTCAGCACGGCAGCCTCCAAGAACAAATGGATTGCATGTATGTATGGTTAGTCATCAGCCCGAAGGCTGGGTGGATCCTCCACAGCTCCGCCATCAGCTGTCATAGACAGCCGAGGCATCACTGAAGAGGCGTACTAGGGAAATGAGGAGTGAGGTAGTTTCCCGTTGCTTTCCTCACTGAGCCAGAAGTTGCTATTACATATCAGTCTGCCAAGCCCACTGAAATGCATGCACAAACCGACCCTATGAGCAACAGTTTCACACCATTCATAGCAGGGACTGGCTGCAAAAGGAATAGCATTACTAGCATCGCTCATACCTCAATCACTTTCATAGTGTCAAAGCCAAGTATAAGACAGAGACAGATGGATTACCGCAGTGAAATCGGACCTGGAACAACTAGAAATTTCACTAAACACCAAACAGGACCGATCACTGTGCAGGGTGTTCTTCACCAGCAAGAACAACACAGGGACCAACAGAGCGAAGTAAGCAGAGGAGAGGGAGCTGGCACACAGCCAGAAAATGAAAGCTTTCTGGGTCATAAAGAGAGAGAAGATCCATGTAAAAACTCAAAACGACCCAGTGGTCCTAAGTAGGCCCAAACGAACAGAAAAAATCATACTTTCAAATATGTATTGGTACAGTTTTCCTTCTCAAAATTATTGATTGTGTAGGTAAAAAATGAAAGGTCCGACATTTGCCTCAGCACTCTGGTCTGAGGTTAAAGGTTCATGCATCGTAGGTGGCATGAAATGAGCTGCACCACCTCAGGACGAGGACACGAGTTTGTCTGCCTCAGTAGCTAACCTTCCGGCGGCCACATGTCATTATTATTATTATTATTATTATTATTATTATTATTATTATTATTATTATTATTATTACTATTATTATTACTGGACTCCCTGATACGAAATACGAAATGGCAACTGACTTAACACTACTCTGCTGAAAGTTGTTTATGTACTACTATACTAAGGCCCACGAGAGCTGGATAAAGTTGACTATCGCTGTTCGGGAAAGGTCTGTTGCTATGGCAACGATAACAGCGATGCCACACTTAACGAAGCTATCGCCACGTGGGTTGCCTTGCTCTCAGTCGCTTTTATGATATTATTCAGAATGGTACTGTATGAGCTGTTGCTGCTTTATGCATTTACGTGTTTATTTTCTGAATATTATTTTCATTGTTAGCTTTAAAATCAATGTCTAGTTGTACAGTTCTATTCTGTATTTAAAATGTACATTTGTTGAGGATATTGTCAGTTTAGTGATTATGAAATCTCATATTTATCGACAATGACGTGTTCTGTCTTAGATGCTGGAATTATTAGCACGATTTTAGGAACTGGTCAAAGTTTACTGAATTGCATTAGGCCAACATCTTTTTTATTAAACACTCAGCCTGTATGAAAGGGTGATATGCCGCAGATGGAGGTAACCATGGCAACGCAGCGTACTTCGTAGTTACTGCTTTCGCCGCCCAACTCCAACTCTCGTGGGCCCAACTATAGATGTTGTTGTATCATTTCTAACGCTGGCGCACTATATCCTTGTAAACGTTTGAAGGTGCCCCTGACAACCACTGCGCGCTCTTAAGGAACCACCAACTTACAGATATCAAGGATCTGCCTTCACCTTCACTAGTGAAAAGTGAAAATCCACAGCCTGTTTCCAGTCATTCGACCGGGTCAGGAATGGAATGAATGAAGCCCCCTCTAGCGGCGAGGATAGGAAATGTGCCGGGTGCCGCAGCCTGTCGCACTCCTCTGCGGCAATGATTAATGAATGACAGATGAAATGAAATTATATTGGAGAGTGTTGCTGGAATGGAATACGGCAGGGAAACTCAGAGTACCGGGAGAAAAACCTGTCCCGCCTCCGCTTTGTCCAGCACAAATCTCACATGGATTGACCGGGATTTGAACCACGCCACCCAGCGGTGAGAGGCCGCCTGAGCCACGGAGGCTACCTTCACTATTAGTGATCAGAAAATACTGACATTACGGATTGTTTCTTTAAAAAAATCTATTCTCGGACAACGTGGAGCCTACGACGAGAACTGAAACTATATTTGGGAACAACCACCAAGTTCATAAGTCTAAATACCCTTACAAGAAAGCCTGACCCTCAATGGAGATTGAAAGAAGGCACTTAAAGAATGGGTATAAGCAGCCATCGGATGCAGATCGAGTAGGCAGTGAGAATGGGTGATGAGGATAAAGACGGCTTCCTGGCGCACGATTCAAACTGACGAACTCGCCGTGATTCCTCAGCTACGGTTAGAGGGCAAGCCGCTCCCTGTTCTTGTGTTCCAGAGGGGGGAAGGAGAGGGAGGAGAAATGGGGTGCTGACATAATGTCAAGTAGAAACTGCTGATGTCGCTACGATGATTGTTTGAATAATAATCAAGGAATATAAACTAATGAGAATACTATGAATACGTAGGTATTCCCTTAGATATAATATAGCTATCAAGAAATACAACAATAAATCTTACCGTGATGGAAAATTAAAGTGGTGGACACCCCATCACCTACCAATGTTCAATGACATCTTTTTCTGATAAAAATGAAGACTCTAATCATCAGATCTTTTTGGTGACAATGTCCGTGAAATGTTCTTAAAGACTCGCAAGCCTGGAGTGAATGAACTAGCAATGAAATAAATAAACAACTACCTGTCCACCATGCGCCTGCTGCAGGGTTAAAGAGTAATCAGGCTGCCAAGGTGGATCCCAGTTGGCATATTAAATATCTGTGGTGGCGCTCTGACTATGCCACAGTAAACAAGAGCAGCACAGTACCATCATCGGTTACTGACAGACTCCCCATGTCCTTGATTTATGCAATATAGAATGTCTTAACTCACAAAGTACGTTCATTAGCTTCCCACATTTGAGCTGAAAATTCTCCACGAGCCACGTCACTCACCTGCAAGAGAAGAAACAAGAGAGTTAGTGAGACCAAACCAAGTAAGGAGAGTTTTAAAGCAAGCAATTCAATTGATCATACATGGCCCATTAGAGTCACCGTTCCAATTACATCTGTGTGTACTGGTAGGAACCAACAACAACATTCAATGCTCACTTCTCCTATCTGTTCAGCATTCAGGTTCAGGTTTCACCTTCATCAAGTTTTGTTATTACAAAGAATTTCCCCCACAGAACAACTCCATTAAAATATGTGTCCACGTGCGATCTCGTGATTCGTTACCTGAAGTGATGCGATATACGAACTGAACGGATCTTCCCGACATAAAACAGATAGTTCTGAGTGATCATGAGAATGAAACATAGTCATAGCGCAGGCTAGAGAATTTAGATGAATCAATTGTCGAATGTCAGCTAAGTTATAATACCAAGATTCATTAAATTAATAAACAGAATAAACTATAATTTGCCTATCTGCTTACTATCTACCGGTACCTTAGAATTATAATTCAACTTCTGTTATAACCAACCCTGAAAATGAATCCAACTGTTATTTAAACCTCCCTATTAGTGGAAAAGTGAGTGTATTATTTTCAAATGACCGAGCTCGATAGCTGCAGTCGCTTAAGTGCGGCCAGTATCCAGTAATCGGGAGATAGTAGGTTCGAGTCCCACTCTCGGCAGCCCTGAAGATGGTTTTCCGTGGTTTCCCATTTTCACACCAGGCAAATGCCGGGGCTGTACCTTAATTAAAGCCACGGACGCTTCCTTCCACTTCCTAGGCCTTTCCTATCCCATCGTCGCAATAAGACCTATCCGTGTCGGTGCGACGTAAAGCAAATAGCAAAAGAAAAAAAAATCAAATGAGCTGAGAGCGAGAGAGAGTTTTTACGAGCCATGGCTTATTTATGTCTCGTCGGCAGCGAAAGTTCGACTTCCCGCCAATGTCCAGTTTTCCCATGAACAACCGTGTGTGTGTTCTCACTCAGCACTGTCTGCTGCGAGTCAGCTGAATCGTATGCCGTGAGCTCGTCGTTGCTGTGATTCGATTCACTCGGACATTTGAATGAATCGATACACTGCTTTGAAGCATACTCTCATCCCCCCACCCGAACCCATGGCGCAACAGCCACGAAGGGCCATGGCCTACCAAGCAATCGCTGCTCAGCCCGAAGGCCTGCAGATTTCGAGGTGTCATGTGGTCAGCACGACGAATCCTCTCGGCTATTCTTGGCTTTCTAGACCGAGGCCGCTATATCATCGTCAGATAGCTGCTCAATTCTAATAATGTAGGCTGAGTGAACCTCGAACCAGCCCTCAGATACAGGTAAAAGTCCCTGACCTGGCCGGGAATCAAACCAGGCTCCTACGGGTGAAGGGCAGGCACGCTACCCCCTACACCGCGGGGCCGGCATACACTCGTTAGCCAACACCTATTAAGATTATTCTTGAATGTACAGTACTGTGTTCACACACACCAAGTCCTATTTTCAATCTGTCAGATTAAGGTTTTAACATCAACTATCTGTCTACGATAAAGACCTACACGCGCATCCAAAAGTAGTGTACCTTATTAAAATGAGCTCCAAAAGAAAACATCGTTCACTCACGAATATGGAGGTGAATGTTGTCTGAGTCTCAATCGTCGCTGTGGCAGTACAGACAGATCACTCAAGTTAATTATACTTCTGCTTTAAACAAGTGTCCAAGTCTGCTCTAGCTCTTCTGGGTCCTCAGGACTAACAACTGTTTCTTGTCGGTGCAATCTCGTTTCTTCGCTGTCAAATCTAATATGCCTCAACAGAAACCTAAACCTCTCCAGTGGCGTAGTGAGTCGAAACGTCTCATTTCCATACGTCCGTTGCGTAAACCAGAGAGGTACACGAGACCTAACAAAGCCTTCAATCCCCCAAGTCAGTAGGTCTTGCAATTCGATATTCTTGATCATAAGGTTCACGGTTATAGAAACACTTGTAAAATCGACCAGAACGTTTAGAATTCTAGCATCAAAAAGCAGTTTCATATATCTACAATAGAAGTCACATTTTTGCCGGTCCTTTCACCCCAGCCAAATGAGTTACGAGATTCACTGAGCAAGTTCTCACATTCTGAGGGGGAATACGCGTTTTCCATTTCGTGACACATCCTTCTCCAATGAAGTGCGGAACATTACGTTGTCGTTTTGTGTTATGTAGAAGTCCCATCCTGTATCTCCACCACGTTCTGTTCCGATTCCGAATCTTCTCCACGACATTCAAGGTGATCTTCTTTCACAAAAACTTCTGCAGCCACGTCATTCTCTTCAGATTCCAGTAGTAGTTTCAGCATGTACTCTTGTTCACGTTCGTAAATCATTTCATTTCATTTCCAGCAGAAAGTAGCACGAGTACTAACTTCGGTCTGAGAGACCAAAATAAAGGAATTCTTGCCAAGAACTTGATCCAGGCACTTAACACGACGTAACAATAAGTAAACTGACCGATTTGAAGGTACCAATGAGCAAAGTGCAAGCGAAGCATGCGCACTAAAGTTATAGGGGAATAATCGGGCGGTCGGTCTCGGAGACCGGATGTTAGTACTGCAGGGTTAAATACAGTGTTTATATACGATTTAGACGGGACCATTAGATTTCGCCGTTATATCCAACAGGCCTACATCGTTAAAAACGATGTCGCAATAAGCAGTTTCGATTATATATTTAGGACTGTCGATTGTGGAGTTCGAACCTACGATCTCCAGCTATGTCGGCCGTACCGCGCTCGGTCCCGGCTCCACATCAGACAACTCCTGAGTTGAACGCCGCTCCAACCCTCAGACCTGGACTAGCCGGGATCATATTTCAAACAAATCTCTACTGAGCCTGGCAAAATTTGCAACTGAACTCATTAAGAAGCCCGGCTTGGCGGTGGGTCTGAACATCCGGCCTGGTGGGGTGGCGGAACATCTGGGCGAAACGTGTGCCTGGTAGACAAGAAAGAGCAGTTTGTACAGCAGAGCCTAAAGTAAACAGTGCTCCTCCTTCCATTCTGTGCTTGGCGTCGGAATGTGAGGAAGTGTCGTAACGTCCAGAGCTGTCCCCCAAGACAAGAATGTGTGTTCACTGTACCTCGAAATGAACAAAAATACTCCAAGACTGTTGTTAAATTCCTGGTACTTTAAGTCGCGCTACTACGATTGATTTTCGACGACGATGGGATACGGAGGGCCAAGGACTGCTCCAGTGGCGGCTCATGACTTTTTACTCTGGCAGGGCTGCGCCGCCATCTCCATCCCCTCCCCAATCGGTCCAGTTTTTACTGACCAGCACCACGATACGTTTAGATGAATAATAATAATAATAATAATAATAATAATAATAATAATAATAATAATAATAATGAAAAAGAAAAGGCGTATGGCCTTCAGTGCCGGGAAATCCCAGGATGGGTTCCGCTCGCCAGGTGCAGGTCTTTTGATTTGACACCCGTAGGCGACCTGCGCGTCGTGATGAGGATGAAATGATGTTGAAGTCAACACATACACCCAGCCCCCTGTCGGGAATCGAACCCGGGACCCCTGTGACCAAAGGCCAGCACGCTAACCATTTAGCCATGGAGCCGGAAATAATAATAATAATAATAATAATAATAATAATAATAATAATAATAATAGTAATAATAATAATAATAATAAAAGTACGATGACACTGACTGAGTAGAAATCTGCTTGCTCTACAACATTAATGAATCAATTAACTACACTACAATGGCATTTATACACACACATTAACGGACTAACAGCTAAAGGAATCCCGACTATTATGGCACTGCAGTGTTTCACTGATCACAATGACACGTGATAATAACAACATTCATGAAAACAAATAAATAGTGCACTTCCGAATTTCTGTCTCCTTGTTCAAATTTCAAAGCATGACAACGTATTTAGCAATTTGACCACCCTACAAATAGTGCCGTCACCTTATGGTTACATTTCGAATCTTTATTTAACTTCTTTAATACAACTGAATATTTAAATAGTCAGTATAATGGAATTCATTATTTTGTAAAATGTTTTAGAACTAATCTCTAACAACAATTAGTATAAGACGCGCGTGTGTGGTTGGCGATGTTGCTGAGGGCTCCGCCGTTCAGCGCGTACTTCCTTCCGCTCACAAGGCCACATCGTTCTTCGAGGTTCTTCCCGCACCCCGCACACTTGCAACCACGGTCTGAAAGCCTTGCCATTTTCTTGAAAATAGAAAAGCAAAATGTTTACAGCCGAAATAATAAAGATAATATTGTATAACTGAATATCACACCATATAAGTTCGACTTCGCTAAATTGGTCCGTCTCTTCATGTAATCAGTTACAGAGTGAAATAACGCAAAATGTTTTTGAAAAGGTGGCGGGGCGGCGCCCAAAAGCCCTTCATGCACGAACCGCCACTGGACTGGTCTTAACTGAGCTTAGCTCCAGCATTTGTTTGGTGTGAAAATGGGAAACCATGTTCAGGCTGCCGACGGTGGAGTTGAAAATCACCGTCTCCCAAACGCAAGCCAACAGCGACAGGGCCGTACAAGACAGGGTCTCTCATACAAACTCAGACCGGACGCCCGGCAGCTGCCCCAGTCGCGCGCGGCCGCCCTGCTTTAAGCGTGTATACAATCTTACCTTGTAAAAGATGCTGGAAGTGTCGTCCTTCCTGGGTTATACAGGCTGAAGCAAGTGAGTTCTGCCACTGTAATGTTTCTGATTTCATTCGTAATGTTTTCTTTCAGTTCCTCCAATGTGTGAGGATTTGTTCGACACACTTTTCCTTCAGTTTACCCCACAAGTAAAGATCACACACTGTTAGATCTGGAGAACGAGGGGGAAACAGATCAACACTGATCACTCTGTCTGCAAACATTTCCGAGATTGTAAGAAAGGAATCTTCAATTAAGATTTTGCTTTACGTCGCATCGACACAGATAGTTCTTATGGTGACGATGGGATAGGAAAGGCCCAGGAGTGGGAAGGAAGCGGCCATGGCCTTAATTAAGATATAGCCCCAGCATTTGCCTAGTGTGAAAATGGGAAACCATGAAAAACCATCTTGAGGGCTGCCGACAGTGGGGTTCGAACCCACTATCACCCGAATGCAAGCTCACAGCTGTGCGCCCCTAACAGCACGGCCAACTCGCCCGGTGAGAAAGGAATCTTCTGCTGCATGTGCAGGGGCTGAATCTTGTTGGAACCACCCACGCGGTTTTTCTTCTTCCGTTAACTGATAGAAGAACAACATCAAAATATCATCTTGGTACCTCTCTGCATTTACTGTCGTCTCGAAAAAAAAATAGGCCTAATTATTCGTCTTGCACTAACAGCGCAACAAACACCAATCTTTCTATCATAATGAGAGAGTTCGTGAACACCTGCATACCAATAGGGAGAGTTATGACTGTTCATTAATATGAAACCATACTTTTACATACGAAAATACGGCTTTGCAATAATAACTGTCTCACCGAGATTCAGACTGGCGACTGATGTTTGCCAGGTCGAACAAGTGCAGGCTGCTTGCAAGGTCGAGAACTATGCGCGCGCCTCCCATAGTGTACAGTACAAACACCGTGCGTTCGGTCTGCGTTTTAAAGAGCGACCTTCTGTAAGATCTAGGAAGTAAAAGATGTCCTCCCTATTGACTCACCGACGACAGCTCTCTCTCATGCCGACTTTTGTTATTAATTACCAGCAATAAGGCAGCATCCCCTGCACAGACACTAGCAGGAAGCAGACCTGTCTAGTGAGAGACCAACCTGCAGGAGTTGTAAGAGTGACAAGGCCACGGACAACGACAGCTTGAGGGGGAATCCTTCAACAAAGTACGTCTTTCTCCCCAGAGAGTCTGTCTGAGCTCCACTCAAGATAGTGATGCAATATTTCATTGGAGCGCAGTTTCCTCGCATCATTTCCGGTATAGATTCTTCTTGATAAGATGCCGACATTACGGAAATTTCAAACGAATCGATGTTATCGCCACGTATCACCAAAAGAAGGTGAACCTTATCACAACAGACTGTAGATGTCGCCAACTCTAAAATGTTACGAGGAAACCGAATCTAAGGAACGTGACATTTCATTCTTAAAATTCCACGTGTATTGACTAGGAACAGAACGGCGGACAGAAAAAAACACATTTATTGTCGTCCAGCCCTTGAATCAAAGGTCAGCTCGTAGGTTCGAATCCCAGCATGTAGCTCGGGGACTGAATAATTGTACACTTCCCTTCACCTGCATACAACGTGTCACACTACCGACCACCACAGAAACACGTCGCTCCACACACGGCATCCTGTCGTAAAACTGGGCCAAATCCAGCATGTAAAAGAAGTCCGCCTCTGTGGTGTAGTGGTTAATGTGATTAGCTGCCACCCCCAGAGGCCCGGCTCTTACAAAGACTGGAACGGGGTCCACTCACTCTCCGGAGGTCAACTGATTCCACCTCACCCATCCTCGAAGTGATTTCCCCAGGCAAATGCTGGGATGGTACCTAACTTAAGGCGACGAGCGCTTCCTTCCCTCTTCCTTGTCTATCCCTTCCAATCTTCCCATCGCCCCCACAAGGCGACGCCACCCGGGTGACGTACTGCTCATTCTACCCAGTTGTATCCCCGACCAAATGTTTCACGCTCTAGGACACTGTCCTTGAGCAAGAAGAAATTGGATCCCTTGCTGAGTCCGGGGGAGAAACCAAACATGGACGGTAAACACATTAAATAATAATAAACTAGACAGAGAAGAATAATTCGTTCCTAGTTTTCATGTCTTTCTCTTCAATATCCTATTCTAACACATGAACTGTATTTAAACAGTGATAGCTTTTTAATATCAAATAGAGATGTTCGTTCCTTAGATTGGATTAACTGAATGGACCTGTTGTCAGTGGGCGTCCTGTTCTGGACGTGAAGGAGACACTAGTGGAAGAAGCGTTTGATAGCTTGGATGAGTGGTGGTGGTGATTATTGTTTTAAGAGCAAGTACAACTTTCTTCTTTTTGATGTTCCGCATGCCCTCTTGCTCTTTGTCCAGGCGTCGGTAGCACCACAACTCTACAGATCGAAGTTTTTTGGTGGTGTTCTCTGTTACGGTCCAAGTCTGTAAAGTCTGGGCACCATAAAATAAGATCGCTTTTTTCCCCCAGTGTAGTACCAGAGACTTTTCCGACTCATCGGAACTCTCAGAAACAGATGATCAGAGAGGCATCATTTTCGCTCAGGACTCTCGTGGACTTGCCCTTAACAAGACAAAAAGGCAAATATCGCCGCCCTATTGTGTTTTTCTTTAAACTGCTCATCACTGCTGCCAACTTAACTACTTACATATTGCAATCGCAAGACATGACCATCAACAAACTAACCTCAATGTAAGTATCAATAATGGAGGTTCCCTTACCCAAAAATATGATAATAAACGATAAATCAAGATATTCATAATTAAGTCGGTTTTGAAGCTTAATGAGGAATTAAGGAAATGCAGACACTCTCTCTCACTTCACTCAATTTAGTGTTATATATTTCTGCCTTTATTTTGATGTACGCATTACTATAACCGTATTCCTCGGTGTTTGCCTGGTGTAAATAATTCAGCTTCCCTCTTGAAATTCGCACTGAAGAAAAACCACGCTGTAATAATACGCATTAGCAAATATATTAATTACATATACATATGCCGTAATTCAATAAGAATACACTACAGCACAGAGGCGGACAATAACATTATTACTTTTGTTTTATCATTACAGTAAGAACAAATCATCTATTTAGTAGGTACGTGAAAATACCGTGGCCAGAGAACTGACCCAAACCCAGGACTACAACACTCGTCTAGAGGAGAAAACTCTGATTTCCCAGCAAAATGTTGTTGCCTTCGTGGGCACAAGGACTGGTCAACCTCTCTCCCCATTTATAAAGTCATTTTCTGTGCGGGCCGCAAATGTCTCTCTTAACAGCCATTACGTCAGCGGAGGAGTGTTCACAAGTCAGTCGCTCGACATCTGGACTGTTTTTTCTCGGCCAGTAAAAAGTGAGGGAGTGCTGGTCTGTGAATGCTCGATGGGAGACAGAAGGCAGCATTCATATCAAACTTCAAAAGAACTATAAAGATAACGTTCTTCATATGTTAGCACATGTGTGTCCAGCGACGATCTCAGTACAGTCACCGCCATGTAACTGACTGCTGCTTATGCTACGATCAACCACCGATTTCTCATGCACACAGCTTGGCCCTCATCTTAGCCGTTCTCAAAAATACGAATTATCATTGTATCATTGTAGGTATTAACAAAAAAAAAAAAAAGAATAGTATTAGCCCAACGTTACTGCAACCCCACCCTCCACCACCACCACCACCACCACCACCAACACAATGCTGCCGCTCCTGTAAGATGATTCCATGTTAACCCTATAATGCCCGACGCGTGACAAATTTGTCACACGACTTTCAGATGCTATCAGAAGCTATAATACATCTCTTTTATTCTTAATGCCCAGTGTAGCACATTTGTCACACAGTCGTGAAGATACTCTGGTGGATATTTTCTTCAACTGTGGTCCGGGAAGAATAAAAGAGATGTATTATAGCTTCTGATAGCATCTGAAAGTCGTGTGACAAATTTGTCACGTCGAGCATTATAGGGTTAAGAAAACAGTATAGGGATGTATCACACAAAACTTGTCCGCTAGGCAGTGTGATGGTAATAGGCGGTATGCGCTTTCCGCTTTTCAGTTGTTTTACATGAGACTTAAATGGATTATTTCTAAAGTGATGATAATCGAAACAAAACTATTACTTCAAATGCACACAAATTGAATTGCCATATTCTGTTGATGTTCTGAAAGAGATGGGAAATAATAAAGGTGCAATGACGACTGTGGAAACGAAAGCGGAATTGAAAGAAAAAGTAGGAAAAATCGGGAAAGAAGCAAGAGTTGACTTGAAAATAATCACTGAATGTATCAACCTTTCTTTTAGCGTTTTTATCAAGATTGAATTCTATAAGTGCAAATTGCCTGAGATATACTGTACAGTACATCAAGCACAATATTGGCACGACTGCTGAGCCAGTGGCTACGTCAAGTAAAACTGAATTTCACTTCCTCTCAGCGCACGAGTGTCAAGGCCTTGTTTCAAGCCATGAGACAGATATAAATATTTCAAATTTGAAATTGATCAATTATTTCGTATTCGGGAAGTCTGAAATTGATCGTGTTCCAGTGTCATTGTGTCATTCAGGGTACACCACCGCACGCAGCTGCCTCCCTACTTCTAAATCATCTTGCTCTAGGAGTTGTTTCCAAGGTAACGGTGCCGCTCCATGAAAAGATTGTTCTTCATCTTTCACGTAAAATTAGTGAACTACGTCACATTAACTACTCAGAATATCAGCAACTTATTATATAATTATATCTTAATTAGAACTAATTAGCTTACTCGAGGAGACCTTGATATTACGAATCACACCTTTATTTCTTAGGTCCTGTCGACGACGCGCTTGCAACCACTTTTTATTAATAGGATTGATTTTTGCATATTGAAACACTCCAGCAGTTGGACATCGCAGTTTTCTCGTTTTCTTTGCTGTCGTTACGATAGAATAACAACTTCATCAGTTAGCTAAGGAACTTCTATTAAAAACATAGAGGGACAAACGACGATCGACAAGCGCATACCGTCTACTACTCGTGAGACATCTATCGGTAGTGCTTCAGAACGCCCCTATTGCCATATCGAACGACTCTGCTCAACAGCGTCACTGGAAGACGGTCGCACGTAAATTTGTGAAACTCAGTTTTTAAGTTCAAGAAAAAAGGGAGGAGGAAATAAGCTGCAAATTAAGAGTAGTTTACTATTGTTTCCTCCTCAGCCTCGTCCAGGAAGTAAATACATCACTGTATTAATGTTAAAGAAAAATCGCACACGTAGGCTAATTAATAACATAACATTCACTAAACACAAAACAAGAACGCACTGGTTAAACACACGACTTCTCTACATCATTAATGAGCTGCCAGAATTCACAATGTAACGGAATGCGCGTTACATGTACCAGAGCGACACAGAGGGAAGGCAAGCCGCTATTGTGCTTCCTCCCTAGAGAATGTATTCATGAAATAGCTTCACTAGTTATTTTACTAAATCAACGGCAAAAAAAAAAAAAAAAAAAAGCGTGCTGGCATTTGGTGCAGAGGGTCCCGGGTTCGATTCGTGGATTTTAACCTTAACTGATTAATTCCGATGGTTCGGGGGCTGGGTGTGCCTGCCGTCTTCAGCATTAGAATTAATCACAGGTAGGGCCCCATCCTCAGGTCGCATATACGGCGTCAGCTCGAAAGACCTGCTCCAGGCCTCTTCGGAGGCTACACGCCATTATTATAAAAACCTTATCTATTTTTTGTGCGTGTTTGTTCCATAATACATCTGATCGGTTGACCGGCATGTGCCGCCCGTTGACTCATCACTGCCCGCTCCGCGGCATAGCAACAATGACAGCACTTCGCTCGCTTTATCCACGCATGGCATGAGATAACAATTACAACTAAGAATTAAGAAAATAAGAATGAAGAAAATTAGTACTTAAGAAGTAAGAAAATAAGCTCGTACCTTATGACAGGATATGTTGGAAATGTTCCCCTCCTGCATCCGCACATATTTCTGCATCGTCTTAGGAAACACGCACAAATTCGTCTTCCGCAATTGAGGCTGTTTCTCTTTTAACATTTTCATAGCCCAACATGCTGAGCTCTTTGAAACCCCGGCTCCTTTCTAAGTCGTCTTAGGCAGTTTGTACGCGTATGTTCTAATCTTCCTGCGATTTCATTTACTTTTCCCTCGTTACGTACACGCTTTTTAACACTTTGCTTCTTACTGAGTAAAGAATCAGTTCCTCTCAGTTTTGCGAGTTTCTCCACGGTCCCTCTATCTGGAGGGCGTCATCTGGAAATTGTGTTACAAATCGCCTAACGACTTCCCTGCAAGACCCTGTTTTTAAATAATTATCGTATCGTGCACACATGTGGAGGCGTTATGAGAATTATACTTCACACTTCACAACTCGAGAACAGTTGAAGCGACAGATCAACACTTAACACACGTTCTAAGCACGGACCTGAACTGCGAAGTGCGGGCATTCCTGTGCTGTATAACGGGAAGTGATGAGTCAACGGGCGGCAGAAAAGCTGGCCGCGCCTGCCGGCCAACCGACGAGAGAAACTCAATGTACAATTCATTCATTCATTCATTCATTCATTCAAGTGATAACACCGCCGATTTTTATCTCAGAACGTGAAACTGATAGAAACATGCGGTTTATTTTAAAACAAGCGAGCACTCTTTGTCAATGCGTGACAGAGATGACAGCACTGTATGGCTCAAAGAACCCTAGCATGAGCGGCGAGAGTTACAAGATCAGCGTGTCTTCTCCATTTGCGTGGTCTGACATCGATTGAAATTCATCGCCAGTTGAGTAAGACATGTGGTAATGGTGTCAGATGGTGGTGGTGATTATTGTTTGAAGACGAAGTACAGCTAGGCAACCATTCTCTATAACACTAATCAAAGAGAAAAATTGGAAGGGATCCGACACTTCGAAAAATGAAGCTATCGGCCAAAGAAAAACAAGGGCGCGAAAATGAAAGACTCCCTAGGCCTCGAGTGCTCTAATACTGTCGGGGTCGGAAAAGAACAAGACTTGACCAAGGGAGACCAGACAGGATAGATGGAAGCAGGAGCATGGCACAAGTAAGTCGAAGCAATACCCGGACTCAGCTATGAGCCCCATGGTCACCGACCCATGCTCCAAAGTTCAGTGCGCCTGAGGCCCCTTTTAGTCGCCTCTTATGACAGGCAGGGGATACCGTGGGTGTTATTCTACCGCCCTCACCCACAGGGGATAATGATGGTGTCATCGATGTGTCTAATGTGCGTTCGTGGGTGCGACAGTTCAAAGAAGGCAGAACGTCGTGTGACAACAAACCAAGACCATCTCGTCCTCGGTCGGTGGACACAGAGTGGGTCTCGGCCCACAAGTGGCCGCGGCTGGTCCGTAAACCGACAGCTCTGGACGCCGACCGGCCAACCGAGCAGAGGAGGGGTGCCCACTGCTCTACCGTGATCCGACAGCTCTGCACCCCGACCGGCCAACCGAGCAGAAGAGGGGTGCCCACTGCTCTACCGTGCTCCGACAGCTCTGCACCCCGACCGGCCAACCGAGCAGAGGAGGAGTAGCCACGGCTCTACCGTGGTCCGACAGCTCTGCACCCCGACCGGCCAACCGAGCAGAGGAGGAGTAGCCACGGCTCTACCGTGGTCCGACAGCTCTGCACCCCGACCGGCCAACCGAGCAGAGGAGGAGTAGCCACGGCTCTACCGTGGTCCGACAGTTCTGCACAGTGACCGGCCAACCGAGCAGAGGAGGAGTAGCCACGGCTCTACCGTGGTCCGACAGCTCTGCACGCCGACCGGCCAACCGAGCAGAGGAGGAGTAGCCACGGCTCTACCGTGGTCTGACAGCTCTGTACCCCGACCGGCCAACCGAGCAGAGGAGGAGTAGCCACGGCTCTACCGTGGTCCGACAGCTCTGCACCCCGACCGGCCAACCGAGCAGAGGAGGAGTAGCCACGGCTCTATCGTGGTCCGACAGCTCTGCACCCCGACCGGCCAACCGAGCAGAGGAGGAGTAGCCACGGCTCTACCGTGGTCCGACAGCTCTGCACCTCGACCGGCCAACCGAGCAGAGGAGGAGTAGCCACGGCTCTACCGTGGTCCGACAGCTCTGCACGCCGACCGGCAAACCGAGCAGAAGAGGGGTGCCCACTGCTCTACCGTGCTCCGACAGCTCTGCACCCCGACCGGCCAACCGAGCAGAGGAGGAGTAGCCACGGCTCTACCGTGGTCCGACAGCTCTGCACCCCGACCGGCCAACCGAGCAGAGGAGGAGTAGCCACGGCTCTACCGTGGTCCGACAGCTCTGCACCCCGACCGGCCAACCGAGCAGAGGAGGAGTAGCCACGGCTCTACCGTGGTCCGACAGTTCTGCACAGTGACCGGCCAACCGAGCAGAGGAGGAGTAGCCACGGCTCTACCGTGGTCCGACAGCTCTGCACGCCGACCGGCCAACCGAGCAGAGGAGGAGTAGCCACGGCTCTACCGTGGTCCGACAGCTCTGCACCCCGACCGGCCAACCGAGCAGAGGAGGAGTAGCCACGGCTCTATCGTGGTCCGACAGCTCTGCACCCCGACCGGCCAACCGAGCAGAGGAGGAGTAGCCACGGCTCTACCGTGGTCCGACAGCTCTGCACCTCGACCGGCCAACCGAGCAGAGGAGGAGTAGCCACGGCTCTACCGTGGTCCGACAGCTCTGCACGCCGACCGGCAAACCGAGCAGAAGAGGGGTGCCCACTGCTCTACCGTGGTCCGTCAGCTCTGCACCCCGACCGACCAACCGAGCAGAGGAGGAGTAGCCACGGCTCTACCGTGGTCCGACAGCTCTGCACCCCGACCGGCCAACCGAGCAGAAGAGGGGTGCCCACTGCTCTACCGTGGTCCGACAGCTCTGCACCCCGACCGGCCAACCGAGCAGAGGAGGAGTAGCCACGGCTCTACCGTGGTCCGACAGCTCTGCACGCCGACCGGCCAACCGAGCAGAGGAGGAGTGGCCACGGCTCTACCGTGGTCCGACAGCTCTGCACAGTGACCGGCCAACCGAGCAGAGAAGGAGTGGCCACGGCTCTACCGTGGTCCGACAGCTCTCCACGCCGACCGGCCAACCGAGCAGAGGAGGAGTAGCCACGGCTCTACCGTGGTCCGACAGCTCTGCACCCCGACCGGCCAACCGAGCAGAGGAGGAGTGGCCACGGCTCTACCGTGGTCCGACAGCTCTGTACCCCGACCGGCCAACCGAGCAGAGGAGGAGTGGCCACGGCTCTACCGTGGTCCGACAGCTCTGTACCCCGACCGGCCAACCGAGCAGAGGAGGAGTGGCCACGGCTCTACCGTGGTCCGACAGCTCTGTACCCCGACCGGCCAACCGAGCAGAGGAGGAGTGGCCACGGCTCTACCGTGGTCCGACAGCTCTGCACCCCGGCCGGCCAATCGAGCAGAGGAGGAGTGGCCACGGCTCTACCGTGACTCTACGCCTCTGCATTCGGCAGACGGTAAAGGACTGGACCACGGTAGCTAGAATTTAGCTACCGTGGGCTGGACTTCACGGTTGGCACCAACCATCGGTTGTCCTAAGAATTGTTTTCCGTGGTTTTCCATTTTCCTTCACTGAGGCGAATGCCGGGACAGTTCCTAGTACAGCCCGCGGCCGCCAACCCTCTCACCTTCTCCGAGCATCTCCTTCACCGTAACGAATCTCCCGGCCTGAGAGACGGCGTTACCGTCTACGAGCCCCCCCCCCACTCCTTCAGGGCAGGAATGGAAATACTTTAGTGGTAGTCACGGCCTCGCACAAGCCGGTCTGACGACACGAGCGAGTGGACATAGTTGTTTTTGAGGATCTCGGAACAGATCGCTTCGGCCGGAAAGATTTGCACGTGTGCTCTTTCACCAGCACACAGGACGAATGTGACGCAGCAGTTTCTTCATGGAAACACCTTCGAAGTGATTTCTCATGCCGCCTATTCACCTGACCTGGCTCTTGTTTCCAACGTTGGAAGACACTTTCCGTGGCCGTGCGGCTATTGCATCAGCGTTCTCAACGTCAACATCGACAATGTGGAAAACGTGTACGGCTGCAGGGAGATTACTGCACTTTGTCCAGCACAAATTTCACATGGAGTGACCACGATTTGAACCACGGAAGCCAGCGGTTAGAGGCCTGTGCGTTGCCGCTGATCCACGGCGGATTGATATTTATAGATCATTCCATGTTGAGAAAACAGTATTGCTCTTATGTCAACAGGGTTGCCATATCGAATGACTCTGCCCAACACAATCGCGGGAAACGGTGGTACATACATACATTGGTGATACTCAGTACTTAATTTCAAGATGAAAGGGGAAAAGAACACGCCGAATATTATTTTATGGACTCAATGGGACGGGGTTTTAGAGGAAATCATTTTGGTTTCCATAGCAATTTGAGAAAACAGCCGCACATACATTTGTAAAACTCAGTACTTAAGTTCAAAATAAAAGGAAGAAGAAACTAAGCTGCAAATTATTTTTAGGAACCCAAGGGGACGAGGGGTTTAGAGGGGGCTCATTTTGTTGTTCAGAGCAATGCGGGTAAACGGTGTCAAAAATAAAATGCGCTTAAGAAACAAATGCTAAATAACAAAACCAGGGACAGATAAAAATCATAGCGAATTTCTGTGTCAGCACAAGGCATGTCGCAATGTATCACTGCACACCACAGTATCAAAATATTCATAACAACTGCTGTACAGTACGAGAATATTAGAACACACACACAAATAAATAGAAGACCTCTTCAACAGTGATAAGCTGCCGGCGATTCACAGCGTGACGGATCACGCGTTGCATGTACCAGAGCAACTCAGAAAGAAAATGAAGTAAGGCAACAAAGCGATGGCTGTTGCCGCCACTGCGCTTCCTCCCTGCGAATGTAACAGAATATCAGAATAACTCATGAGCAAAGCAACTGCCTCATATTTCTTTCATAATCTCTATATATAAAATAACATGTCCTGACTGACTGACTGACTGACTGACTGACTGAATGACTGACTGACTGAATGACTGACTGACAGATTCATCATCGCCGAGCCAAAACTACTGGACATATTGAAATGAAACTTGGAGGATACATTTATAGTACTATTTAGGTGCTCGCTAAGGGAGGATTTCTGGATATTCTGCGGCTAAGGGGGTGAAAAGGGGGGTGAAATTTTAAAGTGAGTGTATCTATATCTCAGAACTCTAAAAGTTTACAGATGTAAAAATTGGTATTTAGAATCTCCTTCAAAAATAAGGAAACACGTATTTTTTTGTTTTCGGAAAATCCAAACAGGAGGGGTGAAAAAGGGTGAAAACTGGGTTGAATGACTTTAATGAGGACACTTATATCTCAGAAACTGAAGATGTTACAGACCTGAAAATTGGTATTTGAGATCTTTAAAAATAAAGAAACACGTATTTTTTTGTTTCTGGAAAATCCAATTAATGGGAAGATCAAAAGGGGGGTGAATTTTTAAAATGAGTGTATCTATATCACAAAACTTTAAATGTTTACAGATATAAAAATTGGTATTTGGAATCTCCTGTAAAAGTAAAGAAACATAAGTGATATGTTTTTGGAAACTCCACTTAAGGGAAACTAAGAAGGGGTGAAATTTTAAAATGAGCATCTCTACAGTATATATAAAAAACGTAACATGTTACAGAAGTGAAAATGGTAATTTTTATCTCTATTACAAACAAAGGAACATGTATTTTTTTCGGAAATCCACTTAAGGGGGGGGGGGGAGGGAAATTGAAAAATTAGTTGAATTATTTGTATGAAGATACTATTATCTCAAAAACGAAAGATTTTTCAGACGTGATCATTGATATTTGGAATCTGCTTTAAAAGTAAAGAAACACGTATTCTCGGAAAATCAAATAAATGGGGCGGAGGTGAAAAAATTGAAAAATTAATTTAATTAATTCTATGTAGATACGTACATCTAATAAAAACTAAAATTGTTACAGACGTGAACATTGGTATTTGTATCTCCTTTAAAAACAAAGACAAACGTGTTTTTTTGGGGGGGGGGGGGAAATCATCTTGGGAGGCAGGGGAGAACAGGAGTTGAATTCATTTATGTGGACACATTTCTCAAAAACTGAAGATGTTAGAGTCGTCTTAATTGGTATTTAGAAGATCCTTTACTATTAAATAAACAAGTATTTTTTGCCGGAAAATTCACTTCGGGGGTGGGGGGGGGGGTGAAAGGAAGCGAATAAAAGTGAATTATTTTTATGGGGATACTCATATCTCAAAACTGAAGGTAACAGGCGTGAACATTGGTATTTGGAATATCCCTTAAATGTAAAGAAGCACGCCTTCTTTATTCTCGGGGGGGGGGGGGGGGGAGGACGGGGAGTGGTAAATCACTTAACGGCGGTGGAGTGAAAAAGTAGTTGAGACCAATTGATTTTACTGTTCATAATGTACTTGTTGTGATCATACACCGATCATTTTTAATCTTTCCTGGGTTCGTTTTCAACAGCCATGTTCTCCTTTGGATAACTTAAAGTTAGATTACAGTAGATTCTCCTGGCATCTAAATAAAAATTTAAACACATTTGAAATAAACGATAAGAATGATATTGACCGTGCAATTTTTCACATCTATAATAAGGTCAATAATGCACGGAAGTACTGTATATCAATCGTATCGCCAGAAATCCCGCGCACTTGCCTACGCGCGACGATGGTGCTGGTCACATTGTCAGCAATGACAATGGTAGCAGATAGAGTAGCGGTCTTGCATCTTGCTTTGGGATCCAGAACAATAATAATAATAATAATAATAATAATAATAATAATAATAATAATAATAATAATAATAATGTTCTGGACCGTCGTCAAAATGTGAGGACCGCGCTGGAAACGGGTCCTGACCGGGTAATGGCTACGAATGCAGTCCGGTCGCGGGTTCAGTACCGCCAAGGCACCCAAGACGGCACCGCGCCGGATCTCCTCAAGGATTTGATCCATATTAAAAATACCTACAGGAAAAGATGGCAAAGATTTTAGGGACCCAACTGACCGGGTCGAATACCTGGACCTAGCCCGGGAAGTACGAAATCAATTGCTGGAAAGAAATATTGAAAAATGGAGGAACTTTGCCATAATCTCTCAGAAAACGAGTCAGATCGCGAATTTCGGCGGATTATATATAAAACGTTAACCATTCAATTATAAATTTCAGTATAACACCGTCGCGAAGCACGGGTACCTTGCTAGTACAATATAAAGTGTATTATAATAGTCCTTAATCACAATGATTTACGAGTGTAAGATAGGGGGGGGGGGTTCACTCCTTGCAGATTGACACCCCAGCCCCAAAACATATCCATGCTAAAACGAAATATTAAACACCAGACAGGGCGAGAAATACCAGTGGTAGTGTTATGTTTCTGGGCCACACAAAGCGAAGAAACAAAACAAAACAAGACAAGACTCATTACAAGAGGATTTACGTCAGCGACGGCTTAAAGTCTGCACTTAAAACCCAACATATCAACCATACTCTTGTGTATAGTAAATTGTATCGAATTCAGAACATTTTCTTCTGAATGACAGGTGGTGGTGGTTATTGTTTTAAGAGGAAGTACAACAAGGTAACCATTCTCTATATAACACTGATCAGAGAGAAAAATGGGAGGGAACCGACACTTCGAAAAATGAAGGTATCGGCCAAAGAAAGAAAAGAGCCATGAAGCGCTCGCAAACCTAATACCGTCGGGGTCGGAAAAGAACAAGAGTTGACCAAGGGAGGTCGGATAGGATAGATGAATGTGAGGAGCCTGACACAAGCAAGCCTAAGTGGAAGCAATGCCAGGACGCAGCTGACGGCTCCGTGGTCGCCATCACAAGCTCCAAAGTTCAGAGCCCCTGGGGCCCCTTTTAGTCGCTTCTTACGACAGGCAGGGGATATCGTGGGTATTATTCTACCGCCCCCACTCACAGGGGGTTCTGAATAACATCGCAATATGAGAACATTAATATAAAAAACCAAATATGAGGTTACAACATGGAAATATGAACACGTGGTCCTTGCTGGAGTTAGTTTTATGTAATTGCAGCGATAGTGCCCTCTACCGGATATGAAAAGAGGCACCAGATATCGGACAGTGTAATGTTATTGTAGACCATCAGCTCGGCTCTCTCATTGGCTATCTTTCCCATCAATATGGACTTGCTTTACGTCATACCGACACAGATACGTAATACGGCAACGACAGACAAGGGCTAGGACTGGGAAGGAAGCGGCCCTGGCCTTAATTAAGGCACAGGCCCAGCATTTATCTGGTGTGAAAATAGGAAACCACGGAAAACCAGTGGAGGTCGAACCCAGTGCCTCTCCAATGCATGCCGACAGCTACGTCCAGCCAATTGCTCGGTAGTATGGGCTGGTGATCACGCAGTTTTGTGCTTTCAAGACAACAATGACACGAGCGATGCAGTTCCTAATTCTCACAGGGTATATTCCAAGTCACGGCATGCCAGACAATAAACTTCACTCAATTTCGCATAAATCAGGCAAATACAAGATATTTTATGATGACAAAAAATAAATCCATACTTTAATGCACTAGTTTGAAAATATTAATTTGCTTACACAGTAGTTTTCTATAGGACGTACTTCCAGCTATTAATCCAAGGAGCCTCTTTTGATTTGCTATCACATTTTTCACTGGAATAAACTCTTGAACTGGTCTATGTTGCAGTACGATGGCTTTGCAACTGGTGAGGCGTTTGAATGCATGGACGGACCACGGCCTTCATGAGGCCGAACCTTCGACGTTCACGATTACGAGCGTAGTTGTAGAGATGAAACTCACTGACGGAATGGCGAAATTAAAAGGAAAAGAAACCAAGTAGCAGAATATACGCAAGAAATCAGAAGGCAAAATCGATTGAGTGGAGTTACGGAGAGAGCATATGCCGTATACCTGCACATAGCCTGGATTACAGCCTGACAACGGCCATGATGGACATTTAACTCATTATTACTCTCATGACTGAACCGTCTTGTTGTTTTCTCTACCTTATTGATTATTGTTTTAAGAGGAAGTACAACTAGGCAACCATCCTCTATATAACACTAAAAGGAGGAAAAAATGGAAGGGATCGGAGACTTCGAAAATGAAGGTATCTGCTAAAGGAAGACAAGGGCCACGACGGGCGTGAAAATGAAAGACTCACTAGACCTCGAGTGCTCTAATACAGTCAGGGCCGGAAAAGAACAAGAGCTGACCAAGAGAGGACGGACAGGATAGATAAAAGTGAAGAGCTTGGCACTAGTAAGGGGAATAAATGCCAGAACTCAGCTCAGGACCCTGTGGTCGCCAACACACGCTCACGCAAGTTGAGAGCCCTGGGGCCCCGTTTTAGTCGTCTCTTATGACAGGCAGAGGATACCGCCCGTGTTATTCTACTGCCCCACCCACAGGGGTACTGTAGTCGCCTTGCTAAATGTCGGCAAGAAGAACTGAATAACTCACGAGAGCGTGGTCAGCGATATTGGACGTTGATGGACTCATCGCAGTAAAAGTCTAAATTCGTGGATATATCTGTTGTCACAGCCCAGCGGTAAGACATGAATGATGGGATATTGTAGTTTATGTAACTTTTGTTACATTATTGAGAGAGAACCGGTGAGTAATGTACACATGCTTCGTTAAGGAATTCTACATTGCTTTCCATTAAGTGTGCACGCTCCCCATTCTTATCAGCGCCTCATAGCAGGAATACCATGATGAACTAGGGCGTCATGCACCAATAGTTATCAGAATATGTATGAACCAGAGAAACGGCATGCCAAGTGTACCGGGTGGTACACCTCTACGCCGCACATTTAAATTTTCCGCCTTAAAGTACTCCTCTACAGGAAAAACAGTGAACTTAAAACTGGACCTACTTAAATTTTTCCTCTGAAGATGTCATTGTGTGAATTTCGACTTGTTTTGTTTCCTATTTATCTAGAACTGTGGACATTCTTTCATAGATGCCTCTGCAAAAAACTATGATCATGCACCCTGGTGCGAAGTGAAGGAACTTTATTTGAAGAAATTTTGTATTCGCAAATTTGTTCTTTGCTAAATTTAGTGCATTCATTTTCGAGTTGGCAATATTTATCCTGTCTTTCCACCTGTTTTGATTTTAACCAATCAAGAATTTCTGTAATTAATTTTCTACCAATCACTGGTTTCTTCTTCGATTTAGGTGTGTAACTTTAAGCGACCCAATAAAATTAAGTGGGTGTGGCTGTTTTATTCATGAAAGGTCTCGAACTTTCCCCGAGGGTATAAAAACTGCTGATTTTCACGTCTCCTGGCCACTCAATCTACATCTAACCCAGTGTATGGACGTGAAGCAGGAGGCGGGTGGTGCCTCTTTAATCAGGCAGCAGATCTTCGGTAAGGTAATGGCCATTTAACATCCTTATTTCTTGCTAGCTCAGCAGTTTAACCCGCGGGAGAGGTCCGAAACTTTTGCCATGTAACCTACCTTTCTGTAATGTAAATTTCTGCCGGCTTATGTAAATATCTTTAATAGTAAATCGGGGATAGAGAGTGCTTTACCCTCTCGAGCTCCCCTTCAGTTTGGTTTCAGGTGACTACGTTTTGGTAACTGATTTTCTTATTTTCTTTAATGTTTAAAAATTTCCTTCTTATACGGGTCATCTCCATAGTTTGGGGATAGCCCCTGTTTCATCGGCCTAGTGCCTTTTAGGTTTTAAGAAGTTACATGTAGGAGCGCAAATTCTCGCCTCCATCCCTTTGTATTTCGGGCCATTTACTTAACCTGTTCTTTTCTGCTAAGGCCCAGTAAGTTGGGTACAAGATACCCCCGTTTCATGTTATAAGTTGTGCCTTGATGGCAATTAATTGTAAAGTCGGGCTTGAAAAATTGAGAGCGGGTCAGCTCTTTTATGCATTGTAAAAGTGCCTCTAGGAGGCTGGACATTTGTAATTACGGAGCTGGTGCTCCTGGTACTAGGGGATTTCTGCCCCTTTGTAAATTTATGCTTCTCTGTAAATTTTGCTCTGGAAACGCAAAAATGTGTGCTACAGAATTTGAAATCTTGGATCTCTTTCTAAGTCTTGATTTTAAATTGCTTGGCCATTGTTCTCTCACTCAGTGAGAAATTGTTTTTTGAAAATATAACCTTCCATTTCAGTTTACATTTTTTTCTTGGCATTTGTAGTTAGACCCATTCACCCCAGCACCTTCTTTCACCTCTGCTAATCCACCAAACCCCGGTAACACTAAGAAAGAATGTTATCTAGCTCCTCACCTTCTTCCCACCAATAGTCAGGGAGGCTGTTCTGGTGCGCACACAGCACTAAGGAGGTGAGTGGCAGCAGAAGATACGAAGCACATCACGACAAACAATAGTCGATAATAATGTTATTCTAAATCAATTTTATGGACTTTCGGTATTGTAGGTCTTCTTCCGACTGTGATGTTTGGGCATCCAATGTGAAGGGAGTCCTTCTTTCTTCCTTCATGAAGTTCCTTCACGAATTTGTTCTTTGTTAGTCTACAACTTTCTTTAAGGGCTGACGACCACGCGGTTTATGACCGTGCCCGGATGTTTATGATATGTCATATATTTTTCTTTATATTATATTCCAGGGAAAATACAAGTTAAGCATGACTTTATCTACGGTGATGAAAATTTTGCCATTTTTACGGGTCATATAGTCATATTTTGGTTCTTTTAACGTTTTTGTCATTTTCCGGTAATTTTTCATATTATGGTCATATATCCCCGTGATGTTTCGTGTTCTTGCCATATTTTTATCTTTTTATTCAGTGTTCGCATATCTGCTTTCAGTCGTCTCAATGACGGATGTTTCACATCTCCTAATTGTCTGTAATTCCTTACAATTGAAGTTCCCTCCGGAAGAAGGGTCTAAGCCACATTTTTCAGCAAGTTGAGTTTTTGCGGAATAAGGGTCTATATCACCTTAGGTTATTTCATGCGAACTATGATAGTCATACCTTTAACAGGAATATGTCATTTGTTTGTTAAAAAACTTCTTTGCCTGGAAGAAGGGTCTATGCCACTCATTCAAGATGGCTGCCAATGTGTTGAATGTTTCGTCCAACGAGTTAAAAAACTTGAATAAAACCAGAAAAACTAAGATAAATATGGATCACTGGAAGGATAATGAACGTATAAGGAAACGAAATAGGGGCTAATACAACAACGAAAGGCGTTATAAAAGATGCAAAAACGAGGCTACAACAGGTGAGTGGAATAAGGGTTATGTTGTGCTAAGAAAGACCCTTAGAATAAATTTGGCCATTATTTAATACATAATGCATCATAAAAACCATTCATTTAATTATCATTACGGTAAAATGGTATAACATTATAATAATTTTCTGCTTCTTCGTTGTTTTGGGTCGTGTTTATGATCCAGAGTTCTGTAACAAGAATGGGTGTATTCAGCTCACTGACTGTGAAAACGAGTAGTGTATAGAATACTATACCATGGACCTTAATGAATAAGGGTCTCAAAATCTCTGAACCGAAAAGGAGTTGTAATCAGAGAACAGATGCCACTTCACGTCGGAAACATTCTTTTGAATACCACGTTCCAGCAAAAGGTAGTGACAGTAGTTCACCGCACGTATGTAAAAGAACTTTTTCAGACATGTCTAGTCTGTCTGTCCAGAGTTCTGACTTCAAAGACGCGAAATATTGGTCAAAGACCCTAAATTCAAGGTTACTGAAGCAATGTGACTGAAGTTTTCTCAAGATGACCCCACATTTGTGTTTATGCGAAGATGCCACAATTTGATTGCTCCTCGGGAAAGATATACCTTAGTTAAAGGTGTCAAGAACAGATGGAATCAGCCACTATTCCTGCCTTAAGAATTGTCACAACTCTACGACTCAACACTGCCCATTAAGGAAGAAAAAAGAATGACCTACTGAAGATGTGTGACTATATGTCTCAAGAATTCAGAGGATTCTATAGTGATTTAAAGTGATTCATCTCGCAATAAGTAACATTGTATTAAACTGTGAAAATGTGGGTTAGACCCTTATTCCATGATTTCAAAATGAGGAAGTGCTTTTTTACTACATTAATAAGGTGACCATTCGGTTTTCAAGTGGTCTGTAAGCATTCTGATTTATTTCAAAATATATATTTTTTTATTTTCTCATTATTCAGACGTTTTTTCTGTTTCCTGAACATTTGAGTTTTGTGGCAAAGATCCTTATTCCGGGGGGACCTTCAATTATCTTTCTTAGAAATATACATTCATGTGAATTAGGAGGTTAAGCTGTGTAGAAAGGGACAGAAACATGAGTCTCCTGTGATATTGAGCGGTCACAAGTCAATGTTGCGTGAAAATAGAAGATCGTTCCCATTTCAAAACTTTAAAATATATGTAATTTGCTATTGTGATTCTTTCTGATCGCTCATCAAAAGATTTCGAAAATGTGACCAAAATACTTTTAAGTCATATTTATTGTCATATTTTAATACATTTTTAGGTCATAAATGCTTGCATATTTCTAACATTTTTAGGTCATGAACATCCGAGCCCTACTCATGACAAGAAAACCACCACAATCTACAGTTAACACAATAGAATAACATGGACTAAGCATAAACATATTGAATTATGAATACCGATCTTTTACCATAGCCGGTACGGTAAAACAAGTAGGCCTATCAGATATAAATTGTATTACATATAACTTTTGTTATGTAATATTTATCTTGCTTGTTGTTTTAAGGGGCCTAACATCGAAGGTCATCAGCCTAATATTTATCGATAGGATCGCTAATAACATAGATATTTGAGAATTAAATTTTGGGCCGTCGCCTAAACTATCATTTCACTCAGTGTGAATAAAATTATGCACAGCCCAGATTGTAGTGGCTCATCCCCCGACTTTACATGCCGACTTTTATTCAGTTCTGTTCAGCCATTTCCTCGTGATGCGCGTACATACATACAGAGATGACGGAGAATTAAAAATCGCATTTAATTCTTATTGTGGTTACGACCGATACTGAAATACCATTCATTTTTTAAAAAAATCCTGAGCAATATACAGTGTAAAAGGGAGACCAAGGACTGTCAACTTGGCGACCACGGTTCCGCTAGGTGAGTCTGGCGTTGCTAAACAAGTAATCGTTACAAGAAATTCAATCACTTTGGATGCAATACAATTACAATTCGCCATCCCCAAATCTATCGTCCATCACTTGTCCCTCGATATTTATGAGCAAAGACAAAGGAACCGGACAGGCGGAGGGGGGGAGGAAGACCTTACGCGAAACACATTTGAATGACTTCATAAGATCACGTGAATTCTCTTGAAATCCGAGAGCCTCTCCCCAGTGGGTGGTCCGGTACTACTGGGAGCATGTGCGTGCGACCGGAGTTCGCCCGAATTAGCGGCCTACCAACCCCCAGGCCAGCACAGTGCGCTCCGCAAGTTGCGCGCCCACTGACTCAGCACGCGGCAGTTTGTTAACCTCAGACTACCAGCCGACATGTCGCTTCCTATCGTGCTCCAGTCACAGTGACTTTAAACAATTACATGTCACTTCCGATAATACTCCAGTCACAGTGATTTTAAACAGTGACATATCACTTCCTATAATACTCCAGTCACAGTGAATGCTCCACTCACAGTGACTTTAAGCAGTGGCATGTCACTTCCTATAATACTCCAGTCACAGTGACTTCAAACTGTGACATGTCACATCATACCGTGCTCTAGTCACAGTCACTTTAAACAGTGACAAGTCACATTATATAATACTCCAGTCACAGTGACTTTAAACAGTGGCATGTCACTTCCTATCGTGCTCTAGTCACAGTCACTTTAAACAGTGACATGTCACATTATATAATACTCCAGTCACAGTGACTTTAAACTGTGACATGCCACTTCCGATAATACTCCAGTCACAGTGAATTTAAACTGTGACATGTCACTATCGTGCTCCAGTCACAGTGACTTTAAACAGTGACATGTCACTTCCTATAATACTCCAGTCACAGTGACTTTAGACTGTGACATGTCACTTCCGATAATACTCCAGTCACAGTGATTTTAAACAGTGATATTCGTCGCTATAAGACCTATCTGTGTCGGCGCGACGTAAAGCCCCTAGCAAAAAAAAAACAGTGATATATCACTTCCTATCGTGCTCTAGTCACAGTGACTTTAAAAAGTGACATATCACTTCCTATCGTGCTCTAGTCACAGTGACTTTAAAAAGTAACATGTCACTTCCATCCTGAGCTCCAGTCACAGTTACGTATATACAGGCAGCCATGGGCGCCCGCAAGGGGGGGCAAGGGGGGGCACTGGCCCCCCCTCGATTTCTAAAGATGTTGATGTTCAATTGTTTAATATCATACCAGATTATTTCATAAACTGAAATTACTGACAGTCATCTAGCATATGTTATAACTGGAAGTTTCTGTAAAGAATTTAATGTTGCTGATGTTATATTGGTTTTTATATTCAAGAAAATTGTTAATGTCCCCCCCCCTGGAAAAGATCCTGCGGGCGCCCATGCGAGGCAGCGAAAGCTCCACTGGCCTTATTTTACTGTATAATTCCTATAAATGCCTCTTTCCTTACGAAATGTACATTCCACTGAAAAGAGCTAAAATATGATTTTAAATTTTACGAATTACGCCACACACCAAAGGGCTTTCTTTATTGTGGGATTGCACTGTTAGGCTACTATTCGGGAGCCATTGACCTGCAATTTCCTTTCGAGGAAGAGGTACTCCTCCCCTTCTTATTGCTAGAGAAAACCTGTATTCTTAAGAATTTCGACCAACAGAGGTAAAACACGTCTCCTCACATCCCCCTGTGGGTGGGAGCGGTAGAATAACACCCACTGTATCCCCTTCCTGTCGTAAGAGGCGACTAAAAAGGGGCCTTAGCTGAGACCTGGTATTGCTTCCACTTATTATGCCAGGCTCCTCACTTTCACCTATCGTGTCTGACCTCCCTCTGCATTTTCCGAAGTGTCGGTTCCCTTCCATATTTTCTCTCTTAGTGTTGTATAGAGGATGGTAGTCTAGTAGTACTTCCTCTTAAAACAATAATCACCACCACATGTCTCCTCACACCCCCTAATAAAGGTCAGCAGTAAAATGTCGGTGTGTTGAGTGTGTCGAAGGGTGGAGTTTGTGCAGTAGTGAAACTTACAGGGTATCAGTTATTCCATCACGCCTAGAAAACAGGCAAAATTGAAAACCTAACTCAGCGTACTTCTTAGTCCCGTTTCGTGATACCGGGTGACGGTGAAGGTAGTGATTATTGTTTTAAGAGGAAGTACTACTACACAACCATCCTCTATATACCACTAAACAGAGAGAGAAAAAAAGGAACGGATCCGAACCTTCGAGAAATGCAGATATCGGACAAAGAAAGACAAGGGCGTGAAAATTAAGGATTCCGTAGCCCTCGGAAACCTAATAGCGTGGGGGTCGGAACAAACAAGAGTTGACCAAGGAAGGTCGGATAGGATAGATGAAAGTGAGGAGCCTGGCACAAGTAAGTGGGAGCAATACCAGGACTCAGCTTAGGGGCCCGCGGTCACCAATGTTTAGAGTTTCTGGGGGGCCCTTTTAGTCGCATCTTACGACAGGCAAGGGGTACCGTGGGTGTTATTCTACCGCCCCCACCCACAGGGGGAGATGCTGGATGAGATAAAGTGACGCGGCATGTTTTACGGCCGGTTGCCCTTCCCGAAACCAATCTCAGTTGAGAAGCTAATAAAGATAAAGTGAATGGTGGAGAATGAAGCTGGGTAAGGAGGTGGAAGGAGTCGGCAGTTCCCTGGAAGTGAAAATGGGAAACCGCAGAAACGATTCTCGGGAAAGCAAAGGTGGGATTCGAACCCACGCATCTCCCGAATGCAGAGCCGTGGCGCGTTAACACTCCGCTCGGTAGAAATCAAACTTAATAAATTGGTTAAACATTTCGGCAGTGATGTGTTTTCGAATGACGGGTAAATCTGAATCTGTAAACTGTGCGAAGATGTGGCATACTGCGTTTCGTACTATATAGGATGCCTAACGTCTGATCTAATCAGGTAAAACTACAAGCCAACGTACTATCACAGCATTTGGAGTGATTGTGAGCTGTACTCGCTCGCCTTTGTGCTGCAGGAGGACGCGGTCGGAGTTCCTTCAATGACATCGTACGCGGGTGAGGTGTATTCACACGTATCGACAGCCAGTCGTGCTGTGCGGTTACAGGAAACACATCGGCTGGAAAGTGTCATCGCTTGAATAGGATGAAGTGCATGCTGCCAGTTTATGGAGCCCATTAGGATTGTAAAAGAAGTGAAGTCTCGAGCAAACATCTGGGAAGGTAGCCGCTATCACGGAAAACTTTGATAGGCTCCTGGGAGCGAAATCCGGGGTCGAAAGAGAGAGTAGTATGTGATGTTGAGAGATCTTTCTCACAGTACAGAAACATTCTTCACGACAACAGAACACGATTGCTACCGATAAATAGTGAACATTTGGCAACTGTAAATTCATTTCATAGTCAATTTTAAGTAATGTTTAATCCTTATTTGCTTGCCTATTTTAAACAATGGTACCAATTTAGGATATTTTTAGTGCCTACATGCCTGACCCTTCTCTGGCGATAACTGCTAGGTTGGGCCCCGCCACACAGATTCACTACATGTGCATTTCGGCAGTATGTTAAAATAAAAGGGTGATGTTGGTGGCGATTATTGTTTTAAGAGGAAGTACAACCGGGCAACCATCCTCTACATAACACTAATCAAAGGGGAAAATGGGAACGCATCTGACACTTCCAAAAATGAAGGTATCGGCCAAAGGAAGACGAGGGCCACAAAGGGCGTGAAAATGAAAGACTCCCTAGGCCTCGAGTGCTCTAAAAGCGTTGACAACAGTTGATTAAGGGAGGTCGGATAGGATAGATGAAAGTGAGGAGTCTGGCACAAGAAAGTGGAAGCAATGCTGGGACTCAGCTAAGGGCCCAGTGGTCGCCAACGCACGCTCCCAAGTTCAGAGCCTCTGGGGCCCCGTTCAGTCGCCTCTTACGACAAACAAGGGATACCGCCCCCACCCACAGGGGGATATTAAATTAAAAATCAGATATTTGCTTTTATTTCTTAAGAAAATTCTTGGGAAAGTTAGGGTTATCGTGAGTACTGTCAGGTTTCGCTGCTGAGTATTGCATAGAGCTCGAAAACTAATCACAAGTCGGTGACACAGCAGGAAAGAGAGTGAGCGATAAGCGGAAATTGATATTGAAATCGCAATTGATAGTTACAGCGAAACGTCCTCAATCTGCCACTACACAGATCGACAATCACAATTGCCCTCTAAATATCTACTTATCTTAATTACTCAAATTACGTTCCGTTTTGAAAAGAAAAAAAAGTCGAGGATTGTGACAATGTGCTAGGACGGTAAGTTTGGCCCAGTCCCGGCTTCTTGGACCGTATGATACAACTTCTGCACTACCTTTGGGCAGAGTAGAGATGTCAAGAACCATGTATAAATGTCTGACGTGCAATTACATTTATACCTGCTCTCAGGTAGGCCTAATCTCTATTGTTGTTTGTCCTTCGGCAGCCTCCTTGTATTACTACTGACAACCCCAGCCATAAGGCCGGTATTACATTACCACAGACATTTGTGAAATATTTTTTGTAAAATATTTTGTACAAGTTCAGCAAGGATGGATGAAGGACTGTTGTGCGCATATTTGGCTACTATTAGAGTTTTACTTGTATTGATAATGACAAAAGGAACCTCTATATTTTAAATGAAACCATCACAGGAGAGTACACCACAAGTTCTACATCTGTCGGTTTGTTCCTACTGCAAGTTTAAAACCCACATGGCTTTAGGTAATCTAACGTAGCTTACCAGAAAAGTAAAAGAAATTGCTTACAATAATCGAATTTAAATAAATATCACATTCAAGTTCAGTTTTTCACCCAAATACTGGCTGCGTAATCCATTCGATTTCATGTTCACGTCCAAAACTGCCATTGTTCCTGTGTAGCATTTATCGCCTCCACTATGTTCAAATGCACTTGCTGTCTTAAATTTCTATTTTTATATTCCTGGTGTCTTGTGCTCTGCAACATTCCAACTGAAGTTACGATTCGCCATTTTGGATTCAACAAGTCAAATCTTTGGCAAAATATAGCACGATGCTCACACCTTTCATTAAAGAAATTTGATAAAACGACATTTTTAAACACATTCCTCCATTACACTGTCACAGATTTTACAAAAGATTTTTGAGAAATTTCTCTGATAGTGTAATACTCAACGACCTATATGAAACGGGAAGGGGTAGTGCCGTGTATGCCCCCTGAGCGTTATGGCGTAGTTGAGCAGTCTGGCACAGACACCAAAGTCGTGAAGTTGGCAACACGTCGCGAGTTAACCGACTTTGACCGTAGGATGATCATCGGCGCATGGCGCATGGGTCATAGCATTTCCGAGGTCAACAGTGTCGAGGGTGGATCTTAAATATTGCAGAGAGAATGTCACCACCCGCGTAAATCGGCCAGGTCTTTAACGAACGCACACCACGTCGCTTCCGCAGAACCATACTGGGCGCTCGACGGACTACTGTGAGTCAGTGGAATGTTGGGAGTTAAGAACCCATTTCTACCAGGACTGTAAGGAGCCAACTGCTCCGCATAGCTTCACCAACCGACGACCAACTCGTGTCCCTTTGCTGACACAGAGCTGTATGGGCCCGCGAACATCGGTAATGGACCGTGGAACAGTCCCGAGTCCAGTCGTGCCGTGTCAGTGCGGCGTATACCCCATACAGTTATGAATCCTGAATGTCAAGAACCGGGTGGTGACTCAGTTCTGGTCTGGGCGGCGTTCTCATGGTAGCCCGGTTGCAAGGAGCACTGACAGGTGCGCGTTATGTGGACATTCTTTCAGACCATCTGCATCGCTTCCTGGCCCTAGAGTACCTTGATGGAGATGCCATGTTTCAACAGGACAATGCGCCATGTTACCGCTCTGTGGTGGCACGCAGGTGGTTGGAGGAACACTCCAGTGTAGTTACGACCATGGACTGGCCTTCCAGATCCCCTAACCTTAATCCAATCGAGCATTTATGGGATGCTGTCGATGCTGGTGTACGCTTCATAAACCCCGCACCAAATACACAAGACCAGTTGTGGGTAGCACTGCAAGATGCGTGGGTCAGGTCCCTCTAGAACGGTTCAAACATCTTGTAGAGTCGATGCCTCTCCGTATTGCTGTCGTTCTTTTTTTTTTTAGGGCTCGCGGAGGAGCAACTCGTTATTAATATCACATTCAATGTCTTCCCATGACATTTGGTCACTCAGTGTACTACCCAGACTGGCTGGACGGGCCCATACAGCAATCCTATCTGCGGAAAGTTGCAACACGTTCGCCATGTTTCCTGGTGGCACTCGTCAGCTGTACGTTGTCAAAAGAGAAAGATACCTAAGTCCTTGTCCGCGAGAAATGAACACACGACAGTCATATCGCGCGCAGATGTTGGCGATGCAACATTCAACGACCTAATTGCTCATCTGTGTTGCCCCGCCACCTTCTTTTCTTATCTGTCCCAGGAAACATGGCGGAGCGGCTTTCAACTGTCTTCAAATATGTCACGTCATCTGCCAGTCTATATAATATAATATAGGTCGTTGAAAATACCAACCTAAGACATATTTATGTATTCATAAGCTATACAGAGAACACAATCGTTAGGACGGAAATATACTGTTTTATTTTATCATTTTACTCTTTGGGCTGCAGTCTCCCAAATGTGGGCGGGGGCCTTCATGAGAGAGTATGACCGAGTTAGGTGTTTGAGTACGCTATTCTAATGTGGTGATAGACAGTCTGATGTCTTTATACCGGATATATTTCCTTAGTTACCTGTTATAAAATGAGTGTCCGTTCATAACATTACCCGCTAATTGGCAACCTTGCCGGGCAACATTCTGATGCCGGAATTGTTTTCCAACAACACGACTCGAACCACATAACCATGGTATAGAGACTTGTAGCCTGAACTATCAGCGGCGGCGATTAGGAGGGAGAGGGGGCAGTCTACTTCATGGAGGAAATACAACATTATTCCATATTAGCCATGTGGAACTAGGAAACATAGCAATTATTTCAAAAAAAGTAATGTGTACACGACCTGTTGTCTCATCAGGTAATTCTTTCCTTTAATTTCTTTAATTATTAACAAAATTCTTAGCGGAAATACGCACAAAATGTCGTTCGTCGCGACTAACCGATTTGTATAGCGCCACAAAAAGTAGTGGAGACTAGGGTTGGGCGGACCGGAACGGTCAGTTGTTCCGGAACATTAGGAGCTTGAGGTGGAGTGTTTCAACACAGTGTGCCGACACACTGCACACGGGACTGTAACTACGCAGTAGAGAGAACTTCGTGAGGCAAAATGTCATGCTCCGCTTCAGCAGGAATGTGCTGCTGTACCGGACATGCTGTGTGTAGTTACGGCCAGCGTAAAGCTGCACGGAACGTGAAGGAACAGTTGGAACACTGAAATTCGCGCCCAATAATAATGTTTAAAGGCTGCTTTTAGCTGAAGAATTTTTCGGTCAATATGAAATACACACAACACGGTTACAATGGCAGTACAGGTGTTTAAAAGTAACTAATACAAGGATGTTTTCACCAGTTGAATGTATCAGCCTATACTGTGAGGAATTAGGGCCAGGATAAAACTGCACGGCACGTGAAAAAGCAGTCGGAACTCTGAAATAGGCACCCAGAAAATCATGTCTAAATGTTGTTTTTAGGATAACACTGTTTTCATTCATTCTGAAATACACCTGTCACAATTACACTGGCAGTAGATGTTATTTTCACCAATTACAAATATCCTCGCACAGTTGAAGAAACATTTGTCAGTACACAACATACAACCGGAACACGAAAATAAATAAAAAAACCCATACAAGCAAAACACGAAGATAAAAAGTAAACACTATATACAAGCGGAACAGGAGATTAAAAATAAAACTAGGCCTATACAAGCAGAACACGAAAATAAAAATTGTAGGATGTTTAAGTTTCAAATGTCTCGTCATTGTGCCGGTTGAAGATCTCTTTGCAGACAAAATAGAAGGACATAAATTGCATGTCACTCAGTCCGGTTTCATTCTAGTAAAAAAAGTCATCAACGGGACTTCGATGCGACATTATTCAAATGTTACCGTGTCCCGTACGGTATATATTACTAGGCTTCATAAAAACACTCTTAAAAACAGAACACATTAAGTTATCCGCATGTACCGAAGGCCAGTTGCCGGTGCAACGGAACTCACAGAACAAAGAGGATACGACGGAACACGGAACACTCCAGCACATGGCGGCACACTGCCGGTATCGACAGTCAGCTAGTAGGTGAAGGGCAGTGCACAGTGGCGCTTCCGACGGGACAGCGAGTTACTGTCTCGGTCTCGCTTGAGAATGTTTCGGAGCAACTGACGATCCATGTTCCGGAACAGCGGAATATAACTATGCACCAGCACAGTGTGCCGAGACAGGGACAAAGTGAAGACTAGCGTGTGCTGTGAGGAAGGGCAGCAGGGTCATGGACACTAAGGTATCCGCTTGCCGGGCGCATTCGTCTGTCTGGCAGTCTCTTTAGTGTCTGTTAGTTTGTGAGTGTGTAGTCAAATATTAAATTAGTTTTAATTGTATAATCACGCCGTACTTCTATTTAATTGTATTACATGTGTAAAAAATATGTTCCTTTGGAGAACGTCTTATTGTATACCCTAGTAGTGAATCAAAATTTCAAAAAAAACTATTATTACCGCACTTAAGTTGGTAGGCCTCTCTGTCGAAATGTGTTCTTCAGAGAGCATCAAAAACGCACCATTTTGTAGCTATTTATTCAGTTTTGATGAACTCCTCGCCCCCTCCTCCGTCGCTTTATCTCTCAAACCCAGGCACTTCTTGTTATCTATACATTTTTATTCTCCCCCACCCCACTTCTAATTCCCAATCAGTCATCAATCAATCACTACTGATGCATTTATGGCAGTCACCCAGGTGGCAGATTTCCGATCTGGAAATTTATTGAACATCTTGCTTGCTAAGTTATTCCAATCCCTAACTCACCTTCCTATGAACGAAAATTTGCCCCAATTTATCCTCTTTAATTCCAACTATATCTTCATATTGTGACGTTTACTACTTTTAAAGACACCACTCAATCTTATTCGTCTACTAATTTCATTGAACGCCATCTCTCCACTGACAGCTCATAAACATACCACTTAGTCAAGCAGTTCGTCTCCTTTCTCTCAAGTTTCCCAGCCCAAACTTTGCAACACTACTATTTTGTCGGAAATCACCCAGAACAAATCGAGCTGGTTTTCTTTGGAATTCTTTCCAGTTCTTGAATCAAGTAATCCTGGTGAAGGTCCCATACACTGGAACCATACTCTAGTTGGAGTCTTAACGGACACTTACATGCCCTCTCCTTTACATCCTTACTACAACCCCTAAGTACCCACATAACCATGTGCGGAGATCTGTACTATTTATTTACAGTCCCATTTATGTGGTTGCCCTGATGAAGATCTTTCCATATTTAACACCTATGTACTTACAATGATCCGCATAAGGAGCTTTCACTCCATCAACGCAGTAATTACAACTGAACAACTGAGAGGACTTTTCCTATTTGTGGAACTCACAACATGACTTGTAACCCCGTTTATCATCATGCCATTGCCTGCTGTCCATCTCACAACATTATTGAGGTCTTTTTGCAGTTGCTCACAATCTTGTAATTTATTTATTACTCTATCTACTGTGTGAACGATCATGCAATTGCAGCTGCAAGGCGTTCTTAGACTCGCCACCAGAGCGCCACATGGTGCAGGCGCGTAATGTTCGGACAAAAAGCTGACTATCAAGAGGCGTGGTACACAGGAGGTAAAAAAAGGGTTTCATTTAGGAGAGAATTCCGTCTTAATGAAAGCCGCCTGTGTTGAGAACGAGCGGTGTGTTTCAGCCATTTACGATTATACACCAAATGTGTTCTTGTAATTTAAGAGTATTTCATTTGATTTGGTTCTCTTCCTACAGCTCGTATAAAAGTGCTTTTTTCTCTTCTTTGATACCATTGTGAGAAATGAGGGGTGTCTTCCCTCCAGGAACAGCCATTTTCAGCACGAAACAGCTGAGTGCTAAAGCACACGGGTTGATGGCTTTGAGTCCAGTCCAATTGCAGGTCCCAGCATGAGCCAATCGAACTCAAGTAATCACCTATTTATTTATTATTATTCTTTGTTCGTATCGGCCGACTAAGGACCACGCTCTGTCTTCTCTGGGCTTGTATCTTTGTCCAGTGCTCCTTCACTCGTAGCCGGTGTTGCTCTTTCCTTCCCTCCGTCCACGTCTTTCCCGTCTGCAACTTGGGCCTTTCTTGAAAACCCGGTGGTCTTTTAGTTTCCTCCTGAGTGGGTTGTGTTCTTCTGTATCTTCATAAGTGATCCCCGTCTCCTGTATGTCCTTTTCCACCTCCCTAGATCTTCTTATCTTATCTTTCAAGTAAGTAAAGATCTGGTTCGATAATCGTGTTGGTTTCGTTCTTAGCAAGTGGCCATAACATGCAATTCTCCTTCTCCGCAGGACACCAGAGTCTTCTGGACAGGAGTATGGTTATACCGACGTCTATAATCATCTTTGTATTTAATTGGGCCAAGATCTTTCTTTCTTTCTTTCTTTAATTTCCAATTTTTCCATCAGGTCTTTCTTGTTCAAACAAGGCAATCTCTGATCTTATGACAGTGCAATAATGTCTGAGCCCTTGTAAGGTAGGCCCTCCGATGAAGGTGGGCGGCATCTGCCATGTGTAGGTAACTGCGTGTTATTGTGGTGGAGGATAGTGTTATGTGTGGTGTGTGAGTTGCAGGGATGTTGGGGACAGCACAAACACCAAGCCCCCGAGCCACTGGAATTAACCAATGATGGTTAAAATCGCCGACCCGGCCGGGAATTGAACCCGTGACCCTCTGAAACGAAAGTCAGCCAACGAGTCGGAGTTTGATCAGTTGATAAGCCATTTACATTTTATTCATGCGCGACGTGAAAGTTTTTTTTTCTTTTTCTTTCAGAGATGTTTGGTTCTATCCATTCACCAAGATATTTAAACTCATCTGTTCGTTTGTTGGCCCCCCGGTTTACTTTTAGCTCTCTTAGTGCTGGCTTGTTGTTAGTTATGAATTACGTTTTCTGATCTGGAGGCTTGCTTTTTCCGCCTGTGTCTTGAGGTGGTTAATTTGTTTTGTAGCCATGTCTAAAGAATCAGAGACAATTCCTGGATCATCTGCAAAAGCTAGGCAATCAATTGAACAATTCGGGTTCTTGTAACCCAGTCTCACACCATTTTAGAGCCAATCGTTGTTAATTTCTTTGTACGACTCGCGGATGACTCCTTCAAGGACACAGTTGAAGAGCAGAAGCGAGAGCCCTGCCTCCTGTCTTTATCTGTAAAGCGTATGAAATTTCCCCTCTGAACGTAACTCTGGAGGTTTTGTCGGCTAGGATTATTATTATTATTATTATTATTATTATTATTATTATTATTATTATTATTATTATTATTATTATTAAGCAGTATGTTCTATGGTGACGACTTGAAACTTGAAAATAGGTGCAATGAGTATATTATGAAAATGAGCTTTTCTACAGCTAAACTGACGTCAGTAGGTAAGAAATCCAAGAGAATTGAATGTCAGATTGGGGATACAAACATGGAACGGGTAGATATTTTCAAGTATTTAGGATGTGTGTTCTTCCATGATGGTAGTGTAGTAAGTGAGATTGAATTAAGGTGTAGTAAAGCTAATGCAGTGAGTTCGCAGTTGCGATCAACAGTATTTTGTCAGAAGGAAGTCAGCTCCCGGACGAAACTATCTCCACATCGGTCTGTTTTCAGACCAACTTTGCTTTAAGGGAGGGAATGATGGGTGGACTCAGGATATCTTATAAGTTAGTAGTAACAGACATGAAAGTAGCGAGAGTGATTGCTGGTACAAACAGGGTACTCAGAATGAACTCGATGGATGAAACTGTACGCATAAACCGGTTTCGATGGTGGCGTCATGTGAGGCAAATGGGAAAGGATAGTTGCCTTGGAGAATAATGGACTCTAATATGGAGGGTAAGAGAAGTAGAGGGAGACCAAGACGACGATGTTTAGGCTCAGTTTCTAACGAATTAAAGATGAGAGGTATAGAACTATATGAGGCCAAAGAATAGTTGCAAATAGAGGATTGTGGCAGCGGTTAGTAAATTCACAGAAGTTTGCAGACTTCACGTTGAAAGGCCTAGCAGTCTATAATGAAGATGTATGTACTAAATGTATGTGTATGTATTTATTATTATTATTATTATTATTATTATTATGTCCTTACGGCTATCTGTTGGTCACGTTTACGCAATCTACCTGTCCTCTTTGCACTCCCACTTCTATCAGATTCTTACGCCGAGATATTCCGTGGCTTTTCGGGCTCAACCCTCACTCCTGAACGTTGTTCTGCCCTGTATCTCTTCCTGCTTCACACTCACTCCTGCTAGATCTTTGTGCACATGTGGGAGCCACCCAAGATGTGTTTTCGACTTTTCTTTTAGAAGGAGTATTCTGTTGGCCAATCTCTTTTGAATAATAATACTTTTAATGTGTCCATAAAAGGTCAGTCTCCTTTTCCTCATCGTCGTCGTCGCCAGTTTTTCTTCTTCTTTTCCTTCTTAATCTGTTTACGTTCTAGGGTTGGTTTTTCCCTCGGACTCAGCGACTCTGTTATGGAGGGTAAGAGAAGTAGAGGGAGACCAAAGCGACGATGTTTAGACTCTGTTTCTAACGATTTAAAGACAAGGGGTGTAGAACTAAACGAGACCTCGGACCCCCCTCTACCGCCTCAAGGGCAGTGTCCTGGAGCGTGAGACATTGGGTCGGGGATACAACCGGGGAGAATGACCAGTGCCTCGCCCAGGCGGCCTCACCTGCCATGCTGAACAGGAGCCTGTTAGGGGGATGGGAATATTGGAAGGGATAGACAAGGAAGAGGGAAGGAAGCGGCCGTGGCCTTAAGTTAGGTACCTTCCCGGCATTTGTCTGGAGGAGAAGTGGGGGCACCACGGAAACCCACTTCCAGAATGGCTGAGGTGAGAATCGAACTCACCTCTACTCAGCTGACCTCCCGAGGGTGAGTGGACCCCGTTCCAGCCCTCGTACCACTTTTCAAATTTCGTGGCAGAGTCGGGAATCGAACCCGCACCTCCGGGGGCGACAGCTGATCACGCTAACCACTACACCACAGAGGCGGGTATTATCATTATTATTATTATTATTATTATTAGTAGTAGTAGTAGTAGTATTTGAGCACCTTGATATACATATCACCAAAGACAGTCAGGATCGAATCAGGCAACTTAAGATCAGAATATCAGTGCTCTACTGACTATTTCTTGACTTAAAATGTTTATTAAAATTACTCATCACATACCCATACGACTGTAGTCTGGGCTGTAGACATAAGAAGAAGAAGAAGAAGAAGAATTTCTGCAGAAAAAACAAAATTTTTAACAAATATTTGGGATGCACCAGAATTTCTCAAAACAGATATTGGCCAAATAGAGAGGGTAAAAAAAATTCAAATATCTAGGGGAAATAATCCAAGAAAATGGTTTAGAAAAATCTGCAGTAGAGGAGAGGGTTCATAAAATGGAGAGAGCTTATGGTGTCACCAAAGATATCTACAATAAAAGATGCCTATCCAAAAATGCAAAAATAAGGCATTACAACACAGTAGTGAAGCCAGAATGCCTATATGCAAGCGAATGTCCGGCATTAAACTATAATTTAGATAAACTAGAAATACTAGAAAGAGGAAAATATTAGGCCCACAAAACACAGCAGAAGGTTGGAAATCACGAAGTAATGCTGAAATATATCAAAAAATAGAAAATATATCAGATGTAATGAGGAAAAGGAGACTTATGTTTTTTGGACATTTATATCGAATGCAAGATAGTAGATTAACCAGTAAGATTTTCAGATATTTGTGGGGTAAGAAATCAACGACAAGCTGGGTCAATGAAGTAAGAAAGGATTTAGAAAAAACAATATAACAACAGAAGAAATAAATAACAGAGAAGGCTTTCGGGAAAAAGTATTGAAAATAGAAGGATTCCAAGGTAGGAAAGTAAAAAAGACTGGTTCAAAGTGGTCTGAAGACAGAAAGAAGAAACATAGTGAACAGATGAAAGCGTACTGGAAGAAAAGGAAAGAACAAAGAAGAAGGAATTGAAATTGGCACGTGGTCCTCTGGTGGCCCATTCGAAATAATAATAATAATAATAATAATAATAATAATAATAATAATAATAATAATAATTTTTAAGGGGTTACCCGTGGAGCAGAAAGAGATTAAAGAAGGTGGCGGGGTGAACGGGTCTATCTACAATATCAAAGCTGAGTTAAAACTTTAAAAGGTTACATTTCTTTTCCAAAAACAAACTTAACAATATTTTTCACTGCGTGAACATGACAATATATCAGGTTCAAAGCAATCTTGAAATAGACTAGGAAAATCCAAAATTCAGAACTTTAACAATTTTGGGCTTCAAGCCCCTATTTTACAATGTCAGAGATACCGGATTCAGTTTACAGAACTTCAATTAAAATAAGAAATCCTGTAGTTAAGGGCAGAAATCCCTTAATTCAAGAGGACTTGCTCCCTCAATTACAACTGTCAAGCCTTCCAGAGGCACCCTTCACAATTACAAACGTTGAAAAGATCAAACAGGCTCTCCATTTCTTCCAGCCTACTCGAGGCAACATCAAAAATCCTATATTCTCTGGCCTTCCATGGCCAAACTTACAAATTGAAACAGGGGTATCTCGTACCCAACCTATAAGGCCTTTGCGAAAAAGAACAGGTTAAGTAAAAGGCCCGAAACAGAAACTGAATGGAGGCGAACACAGCGCTCCAGATAATGAAAATTAAAAATCTACTGGGCTCTTGGCCGATGAAACAGGGGCTAATCCCAAGCTACTGAGGTGACACGAATAAAGATTGAATTAGTGCATTACGGAAAGGCAGAAAACAGTTACAAAGCGTAGTCACTTCAAACCAAGATGAAGGGGAGCTCGAGAGGGTACACCTCTCTCTATCCCCGGTTTACAGTTAAAGATTTTATGAAGTTTTTACATTAGCCAAAAGAAAAGTTACATTTTAGAAAAGGTTACATAGTAAAGATTCGGACCTTTCCCTCGGATTAAGCTGCGGAGGTAGCTACAACAAGAAAGATGTAATTTATATGGCCACTACCTTGTAGATGTTCTGGCTGCCGACGAAAGAGGCCGCCCGCCTCCTGCTTAAACACACACACTCAGATAGACGACGATCAATTGGCCAAGAAATGTGAAAAGCCGCAGTTTATAAACCCTCAGGGAAGGTTCGAGATCATTCAAGACTAAACCAGCCACACCCTCTCAATTTAATTGGTTAATCTCAAAGTTGCACTCAGAATCGAACAAGAAGCCTGTGGTAGGTTGAAAATTAAATATAGAAATTTTTGATTGGCCAGATTCAAAACTGGCGGAAAGAAAAAAGGAGGGTTGCCAACCCAAAAATAAACGAACAGAGATGGAAAACCTAGGAATACAAAACTTCTTTAAGGTATAAGTTCTTACACCTTGCACCAGGGTGCATGATCATAGTTTTTTGGTAGTGTCATCTGTAGAAAAATGTCCAAACTTCTTGATATATATCAAAACAAAACAGGGAGAAATTCAGTCAGTTTAGGAAACTGCACAATAACAAAATTACTTAATATTTCAGTGGAGGCATCTTCTGTGATTAAAGTTCCAACTTTCTGTTGTAGTAGTTTCTACTTTTGTTCGATAGAGGATTCGTTAAGGCGCTTATTTTGAATGCACGACGTTGACGTGTACCTCTCGGTATAATAATAATAATAATAATAATAATAATAATAATAATAATAATAATAATAATAATAATAATAATAATAATAATAATAATAATAATATTTGTACCGGGCGGTACACCTCCACGCCGCTTATTTAAAATTTGCGCCAGTTGAAACTCCTCTGCTGGAGGAAGTCTGAACTTTAGCTACGGTATTAAGTTTCAACTTTCTCAGAAGATGTCACTACTTGGAAATTTTGGAGTTTTTGAACTGTGTCATTTTCGACGTATTTTTGTTTTGCTTGTAGTAAGAAGTGTGAACTTTCTCTTCTAGAGGACACTACTGAAGATCAACAATAGTGCACCCTAGTGCGGAGTGAAAGAACTGTTTTTTTGGAGAAAATTTAATTTCAAAAGTTTGTTCTTTGCTAAATTTCTTTCAGTCATTGTTTAAGTTGGCAATATTAACCCTTTCTTTCCCCTTGTTTTGAATTTAGCCAATCCCGAATTTCTTAAATTAATTTTCCACCAATAATGTGTTTCTTCTTCATCTTGTGTAGGGGTTTTCTTTATCTACCAATAAAAAGATTGTGGGCGGGTGTTTTCCTTCCTGAAACGCCTCGAACTTTCCGCGAGAGTATATAAACTGCTGATTTTAGGGTCTCTGCGCCACTTCTGTTCCATCTTTCCGTGTGTAAAGTACATAGCAGGGGGCGGGAAGCGCCTCTTTCTTCGGTGGCAGTCAACAACCAGGTAATGGCCGATTAATTACTTCTTTTCTTTCTTGCTCAGCAGTTTAACTCTCGGGGCGGGTCCGAAGTTTTTCCATTATGTAACCTTCCTTAAAATGTAAAGAAACTTGTATCTATTCTATCTTTTAAACTACATACTGGGATAGAGAGTGGTTAACCCTCTCGAGCTCCCACTCATATTGTTTTGAGGTGAACTTATTTTCACAACCTATTCTTCCTTAACATAATGTAAATTTGTTTCTTTCTAAAGTCACCTCTGTAGTATGGGATTAGCCCTTGCATTTGTGGCCTAGAGCCAGATTAGGTTTTAAAAACCAAATGTATTAGGAGTGCAGTTCGCCTCCTCTCAAACTGTTATATTAGAGGTCATGTAATTAACCTTTTTCATTTAATAGACCACAGTAGGTTGGGTATGTTACCCCTGTGTCTATGTCCTGAGAGGACAACTTGAAGGTGGAGTTTGGTGTGGCCTTTGAGAGGCCTAAAGGTTGAGAGCGTGTGGCTATTTCTTGAAAATTGAGTGTTGTATGCCTCGAGGAGGCTTTTCTGTGTAATTTGGAGCAAGTGCTCCTGAACATGAATGGGGTTTTCTGCCCCTCTGTTAATACTCATTTTGAAGTAAGGTTGGGCTGATTGCCCAAGCATTGTGAAGTCAGGGCTCGAAGCCCAAATTCTGTAAATATTGTAATTACCCTTTTGACTTGCTACTCTGTACCTGCCATGTTTGTTATTTCTTTATTTTAAAAAGAAAATATAACCTTGTTAAATTTTACATTAACTTTGATTCCGTAGTTTGAGACCCGTTCAAGCCCGTACCTTCTTTCACCTCTACCTACCGCTAAAACACGGTAACAATTGGTAGCAGAGCGTGGTTGAATGGGTCTCAATTTAGCCCCTTTTGACGGCTAAACATTGCTTTGATCCGAACTCTAACAATTTTCTCAGTTGCTGGAATTCTTTGAGTTTTTCAAAATTGTTCTGTCATCATGCCCGGCCCTCGCGATGTTCTCCATCTTAACTATTTGCGCAAAGAGGAGTTGATCTATGAGTTAACTATCAGAAATGTGCAATCTGGAGGCACGGTTGCGGCAGACACAAATAAGCTTAGAGAGTCCCTTGATTTGCCCATCTCCATCCCCACCTTGGGAGAGAAAGAAATTGACGACTCTCTTTCCACGATCGTCGAGAATATTACTGGGCTAGCATCTGTAGTTAGTTTTTTTGATGAAAATGATCCTTCTCCTAATCAAATTAAGCGTGTGCAAGCCAAGCTGTTTCATTTTTCAAATAGAGTTAACGATCTGTTGTCTCTAAAGTTGAATGACGTTCAGAGGAAGGAAGCTAGTACGCTGCTTGAAAATATTTCTGAATTATCTAGCAAGGTCACTCAATTGTTAACTGGGGAGGTTCCTCCCAAAAGCGATCAACCCACCACAGTGAATGTAGGTAGCGAGGAAGAGCCTCCTAAGGGAGAAGTAAATAGGAAAACCATCGTTGCTCAAACAACCTCTACCCCATTGGACGAGTCTGAACGCCGTAACTCATTAAATAATGTACGTTCTGAATTAACTTCCTTGCCACTGAAACCTTTACCTACTATGTCACCTGGGTTCAGCAGTTTGCCTCATCCATTGGCAATGTTGCTCAGAGGTATCTCTAAGTTTTCCGTTAATACCACCAGTGAAGTAATTTCATTTTTAAGATTTTTAGTTGAATTTCAGGATCATGCCCTTGTGTTTTCTCTTTCCCCATGTCAGATTTTGCAAATCATCTATCCCTATGCAATTGGCATTCTCTCCGACAAAATAGTAAGAGCCATTGCCGAGCAATCATCTATTGAGGATTTCCACGCCCACTTGCTAGCTAACTTCATCCCGGCTAGGGCCAGGTCCTCCCTTATTCAGAAGTACTATTATCGTGTACAGCGTTTGGATGAAAACTTGGCAGACTTTATCCAAGATATTAAATTCTATACTAGGGTGTTTGCTCTTCATTTTCCTGAAGACCAGATTGTACAGGCTATTGTAGAAGGAATTTCACCATCCTATAGGTCATATTTGTGTTTCGCGGCGTGCCCGCAAACCTTCTCGGAACTTGAAGCATTGGCCGTTTCAGCGGAAGGGGTTAGATACGCCGATTCCTTGCGGGTCGCGAAAGAACCCCCACCTTCCTTTAGTAATACTCGGCCTCCACCTCGCCGATCAGTCACTCCTCGTAAATGTTACGCTTGCGGGTCGCCTGACCATCTTCGGAACAAGTGCCCATTGATCAAATCTAGTAGGGCAAATAATGGATCTGGTTCATCACAAGGCTGTTTTAAATGTGGGGCGTTCTCACATATCGCCAAGAATTGCCCAAATTCAAATAGCACCCCCTCCTGCTCAACTTCTGGTGCAAATTCCACCAATGCCAATAATAAAAAATGACTAGTGGCTTCGGCTGAGTCGACTAATCCTTCTTCCCGAGGCTCAGCCCCTGGTAAACAGGTTGAAAATTCAGGGAACGTTCAATCTTCAAATTCATCTTTTGAATGCCCCAAAGAGTGTCTTAGGATTGCGGCGGATACCCCCGCACCGGTCCCCTTTCTCAAAATTGAGCTAAATAATGAGCCTATAACTGCTCTATTAGATTCAGGCAGTGTTTGTTCTATTATTTCGGCTGATTGGTATTCAAAATTGAAACCTGTTTGTAAGCTTCCTAACTATGGTTTGTCTGCGATCCAATATGCTTCGGCCAATTCCTCTCCATTAGAAATTCTCGGTTCCTTATATGTCAAAATTCGTATTTTTAAATTTACATGGAAAATCAAATTGTTTGTGGCCAAGCACTTGTCTTGTCCCATTATATTGGGAGCTGACTTCATTTCTTACACTGGTCTTGTGCTCGATCTTCAGAGTAGGTCGTGCGCTTTCAAATTTGCTTCCAATTGTAAAATCCCCTTGTTAAAATGTAATTCTGCATCTTGTTCATCTATTTCGCCTACCCAGGATGAGATGTTGTTAGACCTTAGACATCTACCTGAGGAGCAGGCTGATAGTATTCGTAAGTTGTGTCAGTCGTTTCCAGAGGTGTTCTCGTATACTCTTGGTGTTACTGACCTTATTGAATACAAAATTGAGGTCACGGATTCGATTCCTGTCCGTTTTCCACCATATAGGCTATCTCCAGCCAAGATGAAGGCTCTGAAAGAAATCATCGATCAGATGTTGAAGGATGGTATTATTAGGCCCTCTAAGTCGGCGTATTCGTCGCCTATTTTTCGAGTCCCGAAACCCCAGGGGGGCTTCAGGCCTGTCATTGATTATAGGGTTCTCAATCGGAAGGTGGTGTTACAATCTGTGCCCCTTCCCGACCTTCATTCTTGTTTTTCATGGTTCCGTAAGGCCAAGTTCTTCACCATCTTGGACTTGAATCAGGCCTACAATCAAATTCCTCTAGCCGAAGAGTCTAAACATCTTACAGCGTTTGCCACGGACTGGAATTTATACAAATACAACCGCGTGCCTTTCGGGCTCCCCACGGGAGCAGCTGTACTCACTAGGCTGCTAGATAGGGTCTTCTCCGACATCAAATTTGAGTACTTGTACCACTACTTGGATGATGTCGTCGTATTTTCAGACACTTTTGAAGAACATCTAGATCATCTGCGAGAAGTTCTCGATCGCCTTCGTAAGGCTGGGTTAACTGTCAAGTTGTCCAAGGTTGCCTTTGCTAAGCCCTCTATGTCATTCCTAGGGCATATTGTGTCACCTGATGGTGTTGCAGTCGATCATTCGAGAACACAGGTCATCCGTGATTTTAAACCCCCTAACGACATCAAAGGTATCGCCAGGTTCATTGGTATGGTGAATTTCTTCAGAAAGTTTATTCCTAACTTCGCTAATAGAGCGGCGCCCTTGAACCTTCTTCGTAGGAAAGGCATCAAATTCGAGTGGGGACCTTCTCAACAAGCCGCTTTTGAAGATCTTAAATTAGCTCGCTGTAATGCCCCTGTCCTTGCTATGCCTGATTTCTCAAAGAAATTCATTGTCCAAACCGACGCGTCGTCGTCAGCAGTAGCTGCAGTCCTTCTTCAAGAGACTGAACTAGGGAGGCGACCCATCGCCTATGCATCTAGGACCTTGTCGGCTCAAGAAGCCAAGTATTCCATCTATGAGCTCGAAGGTTTGGCAGTCTTATTTGCCTTAGAAAAGTTCCGTCTCTATCTTGAACATGTCAAATTCGACCTGGAGACAGATAATCAAGCCTTAAGCTGGGTCTTAGGTAGGCCGCGTCGTACTGGCCGTATAGCCCGTTGGGCCATCCGTATTTCTGCCTTCCAATTCGATGTCAGGCATATCCGAGGCACCGAAAATGTTGTTGCTGATGGACTCAGCCGTATGTTTTCCAACGACGTCGAGACCCATGAACCGGTCGATAGTTATCACCTCCCGAGTCCATACTATCTGATGTCAATGCCATCTTAACAGATGCTCCCATGCTCTTTAGGGATATCGAGAAATACCAACGTGAAGATCCGACGCTGGTTCCGATAATGGAAACCCTTTCTTCTGGGGAACATGTGGTCCCTTATGTTCTGAGGAATGGTGTTTTATGTTGCCCATCGAGGCATGATAAGATGATGAAAGTTGTCGTTCCAGCTGTTCTTGTACCTATGATCTTCAAGTATTATCATGAGACCCCATTAGGAGGGCATCTTGGAATCTTTAAAACTCGTGAGAAGATTCGTGAAATGTTCATCTGGAAAGGTATGGACGGTGAAATCCGTGAACTAGTGAAGGCTTGTAAATCCTGTTTGCTTAGTAAACCAACCATGTCCACCAAGGTAGGCCTTTTGTCTTCTCATCAAGCGTCGCGCCCCATGGAACGCCTGTATATTGATTATGTAGGACCCTTCCCCCAGTCTAAGGGAAATGCTAACAAGAATATCTTTGTATGCGTAGATGGCTTTACAAGATTTTCCTGGTTATTTCCGACTAAGCTGGCTACCGCTCAGTCCACCATTACTTGCCTAAATTCTATTTTTGCTTCTTTTGGTCCGTGCCAATATATTGTGTCTGATAATGCTAAGGCGTTCACATCAAATCTTTTTCGTAAATTCTGTTTTGACTTGTCCATCTCTCATGTAACGACTTCTGCTTATTACCCTCAACCATCTCTGGCTGAACGGGTTAATCGTAATCTCAGGTCCGCGCTTATTGCCTATCATCATGAAGATCATTCCAGGTGGGACACGTCCCTGCATTGGTTAGCTTTTGCTTTGAATTCGGCGGTTCATGAATCTTACAAGTTCACTCCAGCTTCTTTGATGTTCAAGTTCGTTCCCAACACGCCGCTCTCTAACCTCTGGTCTCTGAGTGACATTCTACCCGAGACAATAGATCCGGATAATATTAAAGATCTTTGGAAGAAGGCTAAAGCCAATCTTAAAGTCTCTCATGATAAGGTTAGGGAAAGATATGATCGTGGACGGAGACCCACCCATTTGAAGGTAGGTGACCAGGTGATGGTCAAGAATTTTGTTCCCGCGGGCAAGCTTGCCCCCAGATTTCATGGGCCGTGTATCATTCTAGATTTCCTTACGCCGGTCACATTATTATTAAGCAATCCAGCCACCGAGAGGATATTTAGGGTTCACCTGTCACAGGTGAAACCGGTGTAATTTCTGGGTTAACTTGCTTCATATAATCGTGAAAGGAATATGAAGGTTATATTTTTTTGAGTTTTCACTTTTAAGGCATTCTGCCCCTTCTATAATATTTTGTTTCATATGTAAGTAGTTTGTAAACCTTCCCCGCACGGTTAAACTGCCATCCTATCCTTGCCACGGCCATTACCACGCTCCCGTCTCCTGCTCCACTACACACAGTGGCTCGCATCTGAAAAGAATTTCTGCACGCCGCTGGCCCCTCAACCTCTCCACAAAGCCTGTGCCTCAAAAATGATGATGGTCCAACAAATTCTGCCGCCTAGCTTTAATGTTTCAGTGCCCCCGCAGCCGCGCGGCGCCGTGCTGCGACTGGGATAGAGGAAGGGCCCCCTCTTCCCCAGCGAGGACGACATGTGCACGGCGAGCCGGAGCCCTCCTCCCGGCCAAGGCTGATGTGCGGCGCACGACCTGCTACTTGCCCGCAGCCTGTATATGTTCACCGCGGGCGCGGCGTGCTTCAACACCACTACTCCTCTCATAGTGCGGGCGAGCGGTATCTCAGGGTACTTGAGGGGTCCGAGCGGCCTCCTCTGGACACAAGCTGCAGCGGCCGGTCTGGCCATCCAATTTAATCAACTACATGGACAATAACTATCAGCAATTACTACACCTGGGAATTCAACAACAATATCTGGTGGACTTAGAAAAATTTTTCCTCAACTTTAAAACTAAAGTTTTCCTTCTGAATTCAACCTTCTACAAACATAAAGACATTACTTCCGCTGTTACTACAAGAATTTTTGAAACTGAATCAAACCAAATTTCAACAATTTCGATAAATGCTTCTGCAATTAATCTTCATATCCACATCATAACTTGGACCTTGTTTTCAAACAAATTTCATGTGTCACCCCTGGAGGAACCTTTGGGGGGGGGGGGGGGAGGTCTGTACCGGGCGGTACACCTCCACGCCGCTTATTTAAAATTTGCGCCAGTTGAAACTCCTCTGCTGGAGGAAGTCTGAACTTTAGCTACGGTATTAAGTTTCAACTTTCTCAGAAGATGTCACTACTTGGAAATTTTGGAGTTTTTGAACTGTGTCATTTTCGACGTATTTTTGTTTTGCTTGTAGTAAGAAGTGTGAACTTTCTCTTCTAGAGGACACTACTGAAGATCAACAATAGTGCACCCTAGTGCGGAGTGAAAGAACTGTTTTTTTGGAGAAAATTTAATTTCAAAAGTTTGTTCTTTGCTAAATTTCTTTCAGTCATTGTTTAAGTTGGCAATATTAACCCTTTCTTTCCCCTTGTTTTGAATTTAGCCTATCCCGAATTTCTTAAATTAATTTTCCACCAATAATGTGTTTCTTCTTCATCTTGTGTAGGGGTTTTCTTTATCTACCAATAAAAAGATTGTGGGCGGGTGTTTTCCTTCCTGAAACGCCTCGAACTTTCCGCGAGAGTATATAAACTGCTGATTTTAGTGTCTCTGCGCCACTTCTGTTCCATCTTTTCGTGTGTAAAGTACATAGCAGGGGGCGGGAAGCGCCTCTTTCTTCGGCGGCAGTCAACAACCAGGTAATGGCCGATTAATTACTTCTTTTCTTGCTTGCTCAGCAGTTTAACTCTCGGGGCGGGTCCGAAGTTTTTCCATTATGTAACCTTCCTTAAAATGTAAAGAAACTTGTATCTGTTCTATCATTTAAACTACATACTGGGATAGAGAGTGCTTAACCCTCTCGAGCTCCCACTCATATTGTTTTGAGGTGAACTTATTTTCACTACTCATTCTTCCTTAACATAATGTAAATTTGTTTCTTTCTAAAGTCACCTCTGTAGTATGGGATTAGCCCTTGCATTTGTGGCCTAGAGCCAGATTAGGTTTTTAAAACCAAATGTATTAGGAGTGCAGTTCGCCTCCTCTCAAATTGTTATTTTAGAGGTCATGTACTTAACCTTTTTCATTTAATAGACCTCAGTAGGTTGGGTATGTTACCCCTGTGTCTATGTCCTGAGAGGACAACTTGAAGGTGGAGTTTGGTGTGGCCTTTGAGAGGCCTAAAGGTTGAGAGCGTGTGGCTCTTTCTTGAAAATTGAGTGTTGTATGCCTCGAGGAGGCTTTTCTGTGTAATTTGGAGCAAGTGCTCCTGAACATGAATGGGGTTTTCTGCCCCTCTGGTAAAACTTATTTTTGGAGTAAAATTGGGCTAATTGCCCTAGAAGTGTGAATTCAGGGCTCGAAGCCCAAATACTGTAAATAGTGTAATTGCTCCTTTTGTTGCCTTGCTACTCTGTACCTGCCGTACTTGTTTTATTTCTTAATTTTGAAAAGAAAATATAACCTTGTTAAATTTTACATTAACTTTGATTCCGTAGTTTGAGACCCGTTCAAGCCCGCACCTTCTTTCACCTCTACCTACCGCTAAAACACGGTAACAATAATAATAATAATAATAATAATAATAATAATAATAATAATAATAATAATAATAATAATAATAATCCCGTGTGGGGATTTACCGGTTACCTCCATCGGGCGTGCCCCATTGGAATTGGGGAAGCTCGCTGGCTCTGCCGCCAGCAGAGACAGAGGGTAGTAGGGAAATAAAATACCACCGTGAAAAAAAAAACTGGTCCCTTGCCAGGGTTACGGCGAAGACTGGTAAATGACCAGAAGCCAGAAAACATCTTGAGGCAACCTCTAGGGCTAACAACCCTAGTTGTAAAAGGATGGGTACCCGTCCAAAGCAAAGTCAAGTCAAAAAGCATGATGGCACAACATTTCAAGAAACATACCGCAGGGGGTAAATCTTCGGATAAATCCCTCGTCGTGAACCCCACGGCGCACGAGTCTCGTTCGGATTCTGGGGGAGACTCGACATCATGCAAGAGACGAGTCGGAGCGTCTCGGTGTACCCCGAAGAGTCAAAAACTCAGGCCAAAATCTAAAACCTTTCTAGCAACTTTCAACATAAATTCACTTACACAAACTGGCAAGCTGAAAACCCTCACCAAGGCTCTTCACGAAAATCAGATATCCATAGTGGCCCTACAGGAAACAAGGTACCCAGATGAAGAGATTTTTGAATCCGAAGGCTACCGATTTTTCAAGAGCAAAGCGCAAAGAGGAATCCTCAATGGAGCTGTGATGCTTGGAACCGCGTTTGCTGTTAGAACCAAGATCCTTAAATCGGTTGCAAATTTCGAACCTGTGAATGACAGATTGTCTATACTCACAATTAAATGCGCGAACAAAGCCTACGCCCTAGTTAACGCACATGCTCCTACAAACGATAAGAACAAGTCTGATCCAGACGAAGTTGATAATTTCTGGGACCTACTGGATGAAAAATTGAACAAAATCCCCAAACACCATGTCAAGCTTCTTTTGGGTGACTTCAATGCCCAACTACAGTAGGTCGTGAGCAGAAGTACAAGAAAGTTATAGGAAATTACCCTGCTCACAAAAGAACCAATCCCAACGGCAAAAGACTGGTGACCATTTGCGAAAATCACAACCTGCAGGTCATGTCGACCCACTTTCGCCATCTACCCAGAAAGCAAATGACTTGGCGTTCTCCCGTCCAAGCTCTCGGAGAGTTCCAAATCGATCATGTTGCAATCTCCAGGAGAAACAGCCCTGAGATTATGAATGTCAAGGTAAAGAAAGGCATCAATGTGGCCTCAGATCATTATATGTCTCTTATAAAAATTCAAACCAATTCCCGCAAACACAAGGAAGACAACTAAACAGATCACACGCTTCGACAATGATAAACTTCGGAAAAGGGTCGAGGACTTCCAGGAGAAGGCTAGACCAAATGACTGTGACTTTAACAACGCCAAAAGTCTCCTTGTTGAGGCCGCCAAAGACGTTGCAGAAATAAAGAGAAGCAAAATGCATGCCTGGTGGAATAGTACCTGCGAATCAGTCCTCCAAGAAAGACTCAATGCGTGGAAACAGTACAACTCTACGAAATCAGAAAATGATTGGGAAACCTACAAAACCCAACGTGCCCAAGCAGCTAGGGTGTTCAGAACTGAGAAACGTAAATACGAAAAATCTCTCATTGAAAAGGTAGAACAAAACTTTAGGAAGAATGAAAGCAGAGAGTACTACAGAGCCTTCAAACGCAAACTCACTGGCTATAAACCACCATCTCTATGCTTTGAGCGAACGGACGGCACACTGGCGACGTCAAATGAAGAAAATTGCAGCATTCTGGCAGATTACTTCAAGAATTTACTTAATTGCTCTAAACTGCAAAGCACCATTGAGAACAAGGAACCCTTACTCAGGTACCCAGATTCCATACCACCCGACAGAGATGAAATCAAGCGCCACATTGCCCGTCTCAAAAATAACAAAGCGCTGGGGGAAGACTCAGTAGTAACAGAAGTATGGAAATATGCCCCAGAGGAATCACTTGATATCTTGCAAAAGCAAATAGAAGAAATTTGGAACAAGGAGACCCTACCC